>NC_081289.1:30567424-33159952 GCF_030490865.1 Poecile atricapillus | reverse complement strand
AACTTCCTCAGCTGTCTTTAAATCTTGCTGTCTGACTTAGTTGGGCTTGATTAAAAGTTAGCTGAAGTGAATAGAGAGTTCCATCACATTCAGTGGTTTTTGGGGCACTGCTTAAACTGGAAGCATACCCAGCTGTGTCCATTGCCTAACACATTTCTAGTCAGAATGCATTCCCACTGCATCATTTCTGGCAGTGGTAAAATAATTAATTTATTCCCCTGTTTTTTTGAGCGAGCTTTGTTTCCATTTCAGTTCTCCCAGTTCTTGGAGGTGCAATGAATCTTAAATGTGCTCTTTAACTCAGTGCCAAAGCCTCAGGGTCATCCTATTCTTGTTTTTCCAAAATTTTGATTATAAAGCACTGAGCCTTTGATTCACACTATCAACATTCAGTCATTATAATTTTTTCCTTTGCTTTCTTCTCTTTTGGTCCTCACAGATTCATCCCCAGGAATTTACAATAAGAAAAAATGTGTGGAAAAAATGCTACCTTTGCAATAAAATCAAAAATTCTGAATTTCAGAAAGGGCTTGGGTATTCTACCAACTTTCTCTCTTGTCAGCTTCTCAGCCTGCCAGTCTGAACAGAAGCAGAAGTTTTCAGTCTACTGTGTCAGCTCTGGAAAATTCTAGTACTGATTTTTATCAAGAAGAGCAAGATTTGTCCAGCTTTGAAAGGAGTGACAGCAGAATCCCAAAATAACTTGTTGATTTTGTTGTGTCACCTTGGCACCTGGCTAAAATATTCTCCTGGTCTGAAGCTATAGAGTAAGAGTAATAAAGCAAAATAAGTTAACATGTTGATGTATTCTCATCTAGAACAATAGTAACAAAATAAAAGATCACCTGGGCCAGGGACCAGCCCCACATAAGGGGCAGGTAATGCATGAGCATTCCAGTAACAGTGACAGTAAGTTCAACTGGTGGGTTACACAACCTCTTAAAAAGTCACATGCAATTTCCTTCAACTTTTTCTTATTCTGTGACCAGAAATGAATCTGTCAGATGAACAAAATGGGATCACTCATATTGTGTGACAGAGTCAATTGTGTTTTGGTCAGAAGTGTGAGGTTCATGAATATTAATTTCTCAAAATATGCTATGCCTCATGAGCTTGTTAATGACAGTATGAGGAAGCAAATGAATGTTTGTTTTCTTTAAGTTTACTGTAGACAAGTGACTGCAAGTAAATGTAACTCCTTCTACAGGCACTTTAAATTCTTTGGAAAGAAATGTATTGTGAATTTATAAAAAGTATTTTAGGATTTAAAATATGACTTTTCAAACAATATCCTTTTATCTACACATATGTACCTTTACCAAGTTCAAATTCATTTTTTTTAGTTTTCTAAATAAAAGTAGTATTTAGTGTTCCAGATTATTCCCACTGAATGAAGAATTTTACTACAGTGCGTAGTAAAGAGCATTCCCTTTTTGCACCTAGATCAACCATCTTTGACATCCTACTTCTCCCAGTCATTTAATGTAAAAATCCTTCAACATTTCCATGGATTTTACATGATGTACCAGTGCATCTGATTCATGTCCAAATAATAGTTTTTCTTATCTTGTTTTTGGTCTGTGACTTTATTATTTCCTGAATCATTATTTATTATTCACTTTCCAATCTTAAATATGTGGTCAGAAGTATACTGAACAAAGGAAAAGTGCAATGTGAAATTCTGGAATCATTGAAGTTACTGCAATCAGTTTCAGGGCTAAAATTCAGGCCACAATCAGGTTTAGATTGATTCTTTCTGTGATACTGAACACTCTTGACTGTTTGTTTCTTTTTTTGTTTGTTCTATAGGTATAGGGACAGGAGGGAGAGGTAGGAATCTGCTTTGATAAATAGATCCCTTGCCTGTCTGAGTATCACTTGCATTTCATGAATTGCTGGATTGTGAAATTTTGCTCACCCTAGGGCCCTGGGAAATGGAGGGCACCATATGAACCTCGCTGGGACTAGGGAACAAAGGCTGGATAACAGAAAAACAAATATCTCAGAGAGGAGAAAGGAAGGAAATCATGTGTCTGCAGAAGGGATTAGCATTTCCATTTTGCTCATCAAAGTTAAAAGAAGTATAAAAGAAGGATTTAGAGTGCTCCAACTGTTCCATCCCCTGTGCAAATTAGCATAAACAGCAGGGAAAAGAGAGTTAAACAGAAAATGTGAGATAGCTACAACTGTTTTTGCTAGCAAAGTCTTGTTTAGATTTAATTATTTCTGCATAAACAGTGAATGCAAGCAATAAAAAGAAACTTTTTAATGAGTCACAGAAATAACTACCCTTTACATACAGATCTACTCAAGTGTCTTACTTCTCATGTTTGCCTGATTTTTTTGTTCTTGATGGCAGATTCCTTTTTAATTAACATACTCTTAAAATCTGTTATTCTTTTCCCCTATGGTTACCTTAATTGTCACCTCTTCCATGGCTGATGCAGGCAGATGGTATATGACTTTTTCTCTGTCCTTCAAATATATATTGCTGCTTTTTTTTGTACTGCCTGTCCAGCTGTTGTTTTTGGGTTTGGGGACTTTTTGGTTGTTTGTTTTGATTGGTCAGGGTTTTCTAAATGTTTCAGAAAGAAAAGAATAACATGCCAATTTAAAATTTGTCAGATGCATGCTAGATCTGTCTAGTATTGCTTACTGACAGTAAAATCTCAGAATATTTTCTTGCAGTCTGGTCTACCAGACTGATGAATTTCTAAATGAGCATTCAGAGTATAGTTTTCTTGCATATGGAAAGACCGTATTTATATAGTCCCTGATACATCTTTGCATTCAGTATACTTGGAATTTTTTATTAAAGAAAAAGCGTTAGTTTCAACAGAGACCATGCACATTTACATTAGAGTCAAATAATCCATAGTTATAGCAATAGGAATGGATGGCCCCCACTTTTCTTTCAGAAAAGGTGATTTAGCACTTTCAATATCTGCTTCTGAAATTACTAAACTTTGTTGAAAACTGTAAGCAAAATCCAAAACTTATTACTCTTAATCACCTTAAGCCAGGCTTGATGTAAAACTCAAAGATCCTCCTTAAATACATTTCCAATTTTACGTCTCTAACATTTGTTTGTATAGTTAGCACACAAGTTAGATCCATCATAGCATGCTAGTAAGTCTTCCTGTATGTTATAAATTTTAAAGCAGATGAAAAGCTGGTCAAAATGTTGCTATATATTGTATACGAATAAACCATATTGTTAGCCTAGAAATGCACTTTGGAAATCAGAGAAGTCCAATTATTCAAATTCTGCTAAAACAAGTCAGAAATACCCTTTATAATAAGTTATGTTCCTTGTACTTCTTCTAATTTGATTAAAAAGTGTCAGAAGAATATATTTTTTTGAACTTCATTTGGTAATTTTGGTTTTGAAAAAACTGGGAGGTAATACTGAAATATAATCTAAACTGATGTTGGTGCCTAAGATAGAAATTTTCCCTGTTCCATGCAAACATGTATACAAGAGAAGGAAAGATGATGTTTCTGAAGATTTAGCTGGAGAATTCTTAATGGGCCAATTTTTTCTACCTTGTTACGGCTTCTTTCATTCTTTTGAAATGACTTGGGTTACAACACACCTGGGTTGGTCTGTCGGGCACATGCATGCACTCAGACCTTTGCAGGTTATACCAGAGCTCATTAATGAAGGCAGCTTCAGGAATTCCCACTGAGGCCAAAGGCAGGAATCAGAGCTTCAGGCTCACGTACTTGGGTTCTATTTCACTCACATTAGACAGACTCTCATTCTTCTGAAACCAAATCTACAACTTGCTGCTCAAGAGGTATAATTTACATCAGTTTTGAGAAGGAGCAGGGAAAGAAATTGCAGTTCCTTTTTTAATCATGGTTGAATATAAGATAGCACTGCTGGGTATGTAAGCATGTGGTGTTGTAAAATGGTTTTTATTAACATACAGAGCTATTGTCTGCTGTTCCAGCCCAGCCTGCAGAGTGGTGGTGTTAGACCCTTTCAGAAAAATGCAGTTTCTGGCCTCAGAGATGGAAAATTTCAGTGTGTTTTTGCTTAGCTAAACAAGTACAGTTCAGAGCGGGGTTATCATATTTATCACTAAAAGACAAATGATATTTTGCTTGGGATTGAAAAATAAACCAGAAACAAAGTTCAATAAGACAAGGATTTGGAATTCAGTAGAGCACAAGCTTTGTGTTGTTGGAATTCAGTAGAGCACAAGCTTTGTGTTGTATGTTGAAATACCCATTTATTCAAGTGAAATTGTGAATACTATTATGCTACACTTATTTCATGGATTAAAAATATAAGAGACTTTTTGTAGCATAGTGTCCTCAATATCCTGGAAAATTTGAAATTGATGTAATGAATTAAAGTTTGTTTTCTCATTAGCATAAATATGTTCCAGTTTCCTATGAAGTTTGAATATGACATTGTATGTGTGCTCTTAGGTTTGCATTTTGTATTACATATATTGCAGTGGTTTATACCCTCTATATGTGTTTCCAAAGAATTAAAAAATGTTTCTAAAGAAGTTGCTATGATCATTTGCATTTGACTTCCTTCAACTAATCCTACATTTGCAACATAAAGGTGTTCTCTGTTTTTATTGAATTTGTTACAAAACAAACTTGTTGTTTAATATTAATAACTTGTAGTATCTTAAATTTTATAACAGTACTACTCTCTGGCAAGTAATTCTCACACACAGTGATCCAAAAAAATGATAATTCCTCCAGACTGTAGAATACAATCTGGGAATTATTAGTGCAATGTATAAACCAGTCATTTTAAGACTTTGCTCAGTCACCAGTGTTTCAGATATGCAGTTAGTATTCATGTTCTGAAAACACCAGTTGCACCCTTCAGTGCCAGATATGCATTGTCTCCTTTTGATTGTTTCTTCTAGTAAAACCAACCTAGTAGCTCTGAGGGCTTTGATCTCAAGGGAGGCTCTACTGACCTTAACTTACATTGCTCTGATCTAGTATATTGGAAATACATTAATTCTCTTAAACTGTTATGGAATCATTGATTGAGTATGGGTCCTGTTAGCTGATCCAGCCCTGACTATAATACAGAATGTCAGGGTCTGTCTTGCTTTTGGATGCTTCAACTTGCACAGCTGAAGGTACAGAAGGAATGGTGCCTGGGTGGTGGGTGCTGTGGTCAGGGAACATGGGGCAGAAGTGAACGAGCCAATTGCACAGAGTGAGACAGACACAGCTGGTCTGGGCCAGGGATAACCACAGCCTGACTCCAGGACCTCTGGCACTGCAAATAACAGACACATCAGCCTTTAGCCAATAGTTCTGTTTATTTGGTTTGAATTTCTGCTTTAAACTGTTTCTTTTCTGAGTAGATGTGGGAACGTGTCCTTTGAGACACTAATGTACAAAGAATGTGAGAATCTTGGTTTTTCTCATAGGCTTTAAGGAAAATTATTAATTAGCTTTAGCTCTTAGAATGACTATGGATTTATTTAATACCGATAAAATAATGTGGCTGTGAACGAGAATTGAAGATGTTTTTAATCAGACTTTCATTTATACAAATTAAATGTTTGGAAAATATCTCAAAAAAGTTTGGAGAAAATATCAACACAGAAGTTCAGCAAAGGTTCTATGAGTGTGACAATGAAGGTAACATTTGTTAATGAGCAGCATGTGAATTTCTCTGATGTCTTACAGTTCAGACAGTCATATTTTTCAAATGCAAGTATCCAAGAAAAATACTTAAGTTAATACTCTGTGATTATGTGTGTAGTTGAACTAAACACTAAAACATTTATTTTCAGCTCTATTTGAAATATAGGTGGCGTTTTCCAAAAGTGTTTTTCTAATTTACACACACACACACACACACACACACACACACACACACACACACATACATATATATCCTGGTACCTTCAAAAGATCTCAAGATAGTGTGATCAAATGGCCTTTAAACTTTTGATAGTGGCATTGTCTTTTAGGAGGTTTCTTGGTTGTGTTTCGTTGCCTGCACAATGTGTCATTGACCCTTATTGCTTAAAATTTACTCAGCTCACCATCTGCATCAAGCTACCTTGTGGTCTCTGCTGTGCCAACTCCATCATCTCTCTGTTGCTGCTAACAGAAACAGATCAGAACATGGTGATGAAAGGTCTTTTATCCAGCGTGGTTAATACAGTTAAATGCAGGTAAAATGGTTCACTGAGTGAAATTTCACTATCAGATGTCATCCCGAAGAGAAAAACAAAGTGAAACTTAAGCACCTGATCTAAGCAAGTGTTGGGAAAATACACAAGGAATGGATGATACACAGAAAGGAAAAGGAAAGTGTTAGGTTTCCACGTAACTGCAAATGTAGTGTGTTTCAGTGCTGTTTCAAGGTTGTTTATGTCTTGTTTTCACACAAAGCTGTGCTGATGCATGTGTGAAGGAATCATTCATAGGGAAGTTTCAGCTTGTGCAAGTTTCCTGAAGTCTGGAAACCTAGATTAATCTGGATCTGGATTCAGCTTTCAACTAAAGGAATAACTCCAACTCTGTGCACAGAAAAATTCTGCATCCGGGCACATGGGAAACAGTGTTAAATTTCATTGTATAAATGGTGCTTTCTTTTTTGTTTCTGTCCTTTGATGATCAGTGCAGTGATTATAGTGTTGTTTGCCCAGATGTCCGCTGTTATTTTGCTGATTCCTTTGGTAGTCAGTTGGTCCACTGTAACTGGGGAAAAAATTATCTGCTGGCACCATGGCAAAAGGCCTTCAGTCAGCCATATATAAATTCAGGTGGAAACTTCAAAGTTTCTTAACTGTAGAACAGTAGAGGAAATGTGCTGTGATGGTGAAAAGCCTTTGGTCGTTTTAGTGTAAAATCACAGAAATGTGTTAATTAGATTATGCAATAACAAGTAATGGAGATTTTTGCTCCAAATGAAAAGGCTGTACATGAAGACCAGAATGGATCCTTTTAGCATGTGGGAAAGGCAGCAAGTGGGATTATTACTGTGAGCTATAGCCTCACATAGCCAAAATGGCAGGCAAGGAGGAGTATTTGAAACTGGTTGTTTAGAAGTGTATCTGAATGACTATGCATGAGGAGAGAAGGAAAAAAAAATAATAAAATTGCTGTACTGGAGATGAGAAGAAAGATATTTTAATAGCAGAGTTTTATAAAAATACTGACAAAAACCATGCATAGGAATAACATTTCAGGTATACAAAGCAGCATAGCATATAGCAAAAAAAATTCAGACCTTAAATTTGTGGTATCTGAAAGAAGAGTGGGTGAGATATTAATATCAGTAAGGAAGACACCTAGATGGCATTGTGGAGAATTACAGAAGAAAAAGAGTAAGCTCCATTATCCCCACTTAAAATTCCATTTTCTTTAATATAATTGTCAGCAGGAGACTGGGGAATCCCTATCCCACAGAGGTTTAAGATCAAGTAGTGTGAATCAATAAACTTGTCCAAGGAAAATGAGCAAAGGCAGATCAGCAAGGAGTGGAAGAAATTGAGGGAAGGACTAAAAGCTGCTGAAGAATGACCTCAGAAGTAAGAGGATACCCAGTTACTCATGTTGCTATCTAACCCATAAATAAGATGCAGAATCACCACTTTTTCACATAATTGTTTTCTGGAAGGAAAAAAGGCATTTCAGTTTATCTCTGTTACGCAGAGATGTGAGTGCTCATCTCGTTTGTAATTTCTAGTATTCACAGATTTTCTTTGCTTTAGTGAATTCTGAGGGACACAGCTACAGCTGGTGAAAAACATCAGATTTTCCTGTCAGAGTGCAGATTAATGAAAAATGAGCCCTGAACTTTTTATGGCAGTTTAATGATAGCTAACACATAAGCATGATAGGCCAAAACTAATTAAAGAACAGTGCAGTGTGACTTGTAAAAATGTATGACTGAAGTAAAGCCATCTCTGAGGTAAGTCACTTGGAGCCTGTGGTGAACTTAGTCTGCTGGCAAAAGTCATTGCTTTCATTTACACCTCTGAAACCCCATTAACAAAGGCAGATTTTGGCCCATGTGCTACTTTAAATAGAATTCAAGGGCAGTGAATAAGTCAGACATTTTTATCATTAAAAAGAATCCTGCTGAGGGGACCAGTCAGCTTTGGTTGCTACTCTATAGTGCCAGTGATTGTCACTGTATCAGCTGCTACAGAGAAAAGTTTGCTCCTGAAGGATTTAATGCAAGAGCATTTGAAATAGTTTCATTTCATTATGTCTGGAATTTTATATCATTGAATAAAGATAATAAAGGGAGCAGAGGAGAACTCCATAATATATAGTCTGAGAAGAATAACTAAAGGCAACAAAAACTTTCCCTTTGGCAGTCAGTTTTTTCCCTTTTACTCCATGAAACATGAGAACTTTTATTATATAAAACTGTGCTTTCTTGTGAATTTTTCCTTTAGGTTTGCCAGTGAGAGATGATGATTTAATTCTTTCCAGATATTCAGTTGATTTAATATAATTTCTTTCATGTGGAACAAAAGGGGATAAATAGGCACAGATCCTAGAATATCTATTCTTTTTCAGAAATCCTTAAGGGTACATTCCATGGAATCACAACATATTTTTGGCACTCAATTCTTGAAATAATTACATAGTGTTTGATTATAAGGCTGTTTGTTGAAGATCATATGGTGCTTGTCCTGTGTGCTTACCCTGTTTTTTTTCTTTGTTTTAGTGGACTGAGATGTATGATTGAATTAGAAATACTATTAAAACAGGCATATTTGAATAAGGAGCCCTCTTGTCCAGGTTCTCTAGACACAGCTGTTACTTTTTCAAACCCAGAAGCTTTCATGTACCTCATTCTCATTTCATTTCTCTTGGATTATTTCCAAAATAGCTTGAAGCATTGATTATGGTTAAAAGCTTCATTTTCCTCTAACTAAAACCAGTTTCATAAAAGTCTTCATTTCATAGTATCTTTTATTCACTCTTGTGCCTCTTCCTCTATCCTGTGTCTTTTACGTGCATGCAGCATGTTTCTTTTGTGTGCTACACATGTTTAGTTGGAAAAAACCACACTGAAACGAGCATATGTATCACTCAATTAGGAACTATTGACACAAAGAACAACCTTGCCACTGTGGAATTCTGGCAAGAAGATGAGTCACTGTGGAGAGGGAATGAATGATCCAAACCAACATTTTATTCCCTAATTAGATTGTGTATTGAAATAAAAATATGTTGTGTTAAGGTTGAGCCAAAAAGCAGTTCTGTGGGTACAAGAATTTGTTAGGAGAGCTGTTGAGTATTTTATTCTCATCTTTCCCTTTCCTTTGAAATTCACTTTCTAAATTAATATTACTGTTCTATATATGACTGAGGTAGAAAAGCGCTTAGGGAGATTCACAGCTTACCTTTTAGCCCTTCCTTTTCCCTTAGTTTTTTTAATAGGAACCTATAAGATCATCCTTCCTGTCAGGGAATGGCTGCTTCACTGACTTCATTGTCCCAAATGAGTGAACAGCTGAATTTTGTTGCTATTGCTACCATGGCCATTTAAAAACAATGCTGCTGTTCTCACTGTCAAATTGTTGACCAGAATCCATTTGGAACCAAGGTAACCCAATCTATCTGTATAATAAGGAATTCTCTTTCACGTTTCTGGAACCCCAGAGGATGTCTATCTGCCTTTTAAAAAAAATAAAAAACAACAACAACAACAACAAAAAACAACAAACAAACAAACAAAAAAAAACCCTGAAAAATGTTTACCTTGAAAGGTAACCTGCTCTTCTATTAAAAAACAAAAAAAAAAAAAAAATCAAGTTGAATTCCTGACATTCTAAAATATGAATTTAAATTTAAATTCGGTCCATATCAATCAACATTAAGTACCCAGCTGTTTTCCCTCAGAAGTAAGATGACTTTACAAAGCCGTATCATTTAGATAGCCAAAGATTTTATATTAAGCAATGTTTGGAGAGTTAGAATTTTTTTAAACATTTTTTCTATAACCATCAAATATTGACTATTCTCCTTCAGCATGTACAATTTTTTTCCAGTGTTCCTAGACAAAAATGGGACTTGTTCATTGCATGATGTGAAATGGAGGCTAGCAAGAAGCAAAACTTTGCTTTTGATCTTGTAGTACATCGGAGCCATGATTCAGCACCTGAAAGTATTCAGGGGGCCATAGCACTTCTGTGAAGCCAAACAAGTAAACAAGCCTCTGAAAATTAGTAGACCTTGGATCTTACACCAGCCAGGGTCTGATGCATCAGCTGATGAAACTAAGCACATAAGCTGATAAAACATGGAGAAGCACATGGTTTACAGGACAATGACTAAGCCTGAGAAGCTGCGAGAGCTGATTTGCCAGCTGACATTGCCTCTTCCTGTGGTTTCCAACTAATGAAATCGATGGTTGTGGCATAGTACCATATTTGTTTTGGAATTCATTCTAAAAGGCATGAAAAAAAACGAAACAGTGCACAGAATACAGCAATGCATGATCTGAAGAAAGCTCTCAGGTGTTTATTCACACATCTGCACAATTCCTTTGTGTTTGGACTGCATGTTAATCAGCACTTTAGTCAGCATTACAAATATTGAGCACTTTTAGCTGTTGCTGTCATGTCATTTCCCAAAAGAACAGCTAGACCAGGCTGAAGGATTATAAGTCTCAGGGTATATAAGCACCTTTGTGGACTGATAGTTTCCAAGATTTCCAGCTCTCAGTTTTCCTCCCTAAAATCACATGAGCATTTGTGTCTCCTCCCCCATTCATTTACTCTCATGCAAAGAGATGCCCAGGAAGGCCTCTCTCAAGCTACCTTTTCCAGATGTTTTGCCTTCCTCCTTTTTTATCCCCTCATCACAAGCTTTTCCTCTTCCCTTCCTAGTCATCTTTTTCATGTCTTTTATTTTCTCTCTCCTTGTATTTGACTTTTTACTTCTTCCTTATCAAAGTATGGTTATACTGGTTACATTAAAAATGAAAGATAAAGTTGTTTTGTTACTTGGTTAGACACTGGCCACAAAAATAGCCATTTCCTATATCTTGAAGTACTGAGTAAAAGTGGTAACAACTAAGGGTCTTGCATATATTTTTGAGATCTCTAAGATTCTCCCTAAAAAACCAGTTTTTCTACAATTACAATACTGTGAAAGAGCACTTTGTTAAAATGGGGGAAAGGCCATCTATAGGGCTAGAGTTAACATACCTTTCTCAGTAAAGAATGCCATCCCCAGCTATTTTGACTGTGATCTGTTAACTGATTTCTGATTTGTTCATATCACATCACTTCCTTTTCATCACAGTTTGTATCTGCTTCTGGTTCTACAACTGACAAAATAACTCTGTGATTTTGTGATGCAGAGGAGGAAGTCTCACCTAATCCTTGTCCAGGGCAGTACAAGCTACCTAATTTTATTTCAGCTTTTTTTTCATCTTTAGAAAGGACAAGGCATCAGAATATCCAGCTCATCCTTAGATAAGCTAAAGACATCAGTCTGAGGGCTTAGTCCCTTGAGGGAATAGGAATTTATATTTCCAGCAAGGAAGTTAACTGGAGTCAACATCTCCAGTGATTCCCAGTACATCAGGCATTTTGTTGAATTTGAAAAGATTCTTAAAATGATTATATGTATCAGTACACACAGAGAGCAGGATGACTTAGAAATATGTTATGTTTGCACTTCAATGGGAAGGAAATATTCCATACAAAATGTGTCTTATAGCAGATCAATATGAAAAGGTTTCTCTAAAACTTTTCAAATTGTCTACTAATGAAAAGATATGCTTGTTCTAAGTTTATTTTCTTTAAAATAAGGCATGTGAATTCCTCTGAAAATAGTTTCTGAAATAATGAAAACTTAATGCAAACTGTAGGAGTACTTGGTATATTCTCCATGTAGACAACAACATCTTTCAAAGGAGAGGTGTTCTTTTTAGTTTCTTGGGTTTTTTTAAACAAGTTATATGTTTACATGAGCTTTCAGCAGCATAACTTTCAGCAACAACTGCGGGGCTGTGCCCAAACTGGTATGTGTTAAAGAGTTTCTGGAGATCTAGAAATGCTGCCTGATGACTATTTAGACCCGATCACAATGACCAGTACAGACAAGAATAATGTTTCAAACCAACCCTGTTGACAGCCTACTGTTTACCTGTGAGAAGGTAGACAAGAGACACATCCTTACCCACTGTCAGAAAATTCTGTGAGTGTTAATTCAGCCAGTGCAATCAAAAGAGGCAGTTAGAGAGAATAAGGGTTTCCATTTCTGCACTCACAGCTTTCTACTGTTTCTTCTCTCTGAAGTGCCTCTGGGTTTATGCCTTAGCAGCAAACTGCCCAAGCTTCATTATAGCTTTCCAAGGACCTGTACAAGTATTTGCACATACTTTTAAGTTTGAGCATTTTCCCTAGTTGCATCTTCATCACTGTCTTACTCTGGATGATTTTCTGCTTTGTATGTTTGTGATGAAATACACTGTGTTGTTGAACCCATTTTTTCATTATTCCTACCACATAATTCAGTGCCTTCATAAGCTGAGCTGCTGGTTATTTGCTTCAGCTCCTCAGAACAAGACACCAGCCTGTGATGGCCTCCCCAAGCCATGACCCATGTCAGAAGCAGCCCACCAGCAATCGGACTTGTCCATTCCATGCCTTACAGAATTAACATTGGGAAAAATCCCAGTATGGAGCTGGTATTAAACCAGCAGGAATTAAAACCACCTGAGTGTCAGGAGGTAAGCAGAGGATGTCTAAATATGGGGAAAGCAGGCACCACAGAAAGCCTTGAATCCCTGGGAGCAACTTTTACTCTGAATAAAAAAAAAAAGGGGGCCTGTAGTATACAGATTTCAAAGGTAGGAAAATACAGACAGAAGTCTTATTAATGCTTTGAGGAAAATCAGAAGCATGAATAATACTGCAGCTGAAATAATTCTCAATTACTCCTCAATACCTAATAAATCTGCGACATTGATCCCAGACAGAATGCAGATGTAATAAACAACAATGGATAAGAAAAGGAAAGCATGGAAATTTTGGTTTGAGAAAAGAAAATTCACTTTTCCAGTTGTTTGTTTATTTGATGGTTAGTCCAATGTAAAAATATTTATATTTTTTTGAGGAGGAATTAATTATTTTAGTCTTCTTCTCCTTCATATAAAAATGAAAACTAAACCTCACACCATGTTCATATATGCTATTTTAAATTTAAGGTTAAAGAACTTGCATGAAACTAAAATAAACATATAAATAACTGGCTTCTTAAAAGATCCAGACCACTGGAACTTCCAGAGAAAATCTTTATGCACAGCTTTCTCTTCCCAATTTGGTCTTCAGTTCAGAGGCCGGGAATTTGGGAACCTTGTTCCTGGAAAGGTGGTCAGACATTTTAAGTGTAATTCACTTGTATTCCGCCACTAAGCAGAATTGAGAAGGCTTGCCATCAGTCTTCTTCACTGGAAGCAGTTTCAGTCATTAAAAGAAACAAATTTTAGGATTCACAAAAATAGTGTGAACCTCTAGTCTGGTGCTGAAAACAGCATCCTCAGAGGAAAAAAAGAAACAAAACTACACTCCAAGTCAATCTGCTTCTGATTCAGACCGGGTCTTGAGCCTAGATCCTATAATACCATGAAGCCTATCCTCACTTCCAGGAGAGAGAAACGGTGATTATTTCAAATCCTGTAACAAAGTGGAGCATCAAAAGGAGATAACTGTCCTCAAAATAGGCTTCCTAGCAGTGGGAGGATGATTTCAGACAAATTCAAGGATTTCATTAACTGGTGAAGGGCATATCGTGCTACATGGAAATATTAGAAACAAGAATATTAAGTAAGAAGCATGGACACTATTTTTTTTTTTCTTTCCTTTCCTCTGGCTGAAACTATTTGTATTTCTTATATTTTCTGAATCCACTAACATTTAATAAAAATGGTGATAGACCATTTTAATGAATAAAAAATTATTAAAAAAACATGGATTCACTGAGAGCTGCTGAGCCCATATGTCACTTTCATTCCCCCAGCCCCTAATGAAGAATAGCTTTTCTTTGCAGAAGATGTGATTCTAATTTCTTCACAGATTTTCCTGCAAAAAAGACTGGGAGTGGGGAGAGAAAGCCTCGGAAAAGAGATTTCCAGATGTACTCTGCCTATAAGACAGCACCAGCCTGGGTCTGCATGCAGAGACAAGAGGAGGTGTGAGAGCTGTGAGCAGTGGGGCTGTTCTGCTGCTGTACCTGTGTGCAGTCAGGGCAACCCTTTACCTGGGGAATTCCAGCTGGAGCTGAACTACCAGGAAAGGGCAGGACATCAGGACAGACATTAACACTTCATTATATAAAAATGCATAAGCAAAAAAACACTGAAGAAATAAAACTGAATCAAGCTGATAGGCAGATAGTTTGGTCAAATGCATGTAGAATTGTAGAGTGATTTAGATTGAAACAGATCCTTAGGGTCATCTAGTTCCAAGAGCTCCGTCGTGGGCACAAAACCTTCCACTACACCAGGATGCTCAGAGCCTGGACTTGAACACTTCCAAGCATAGGACACCTATAACGTCTCTGAAGCCTTCTCTTCTCCAGGCTGAGCGGCCACAACCCTCTCTGTCTTCACTGGAGAGGTGTTCCAGCCTTCTGATCAACTTAGGGACCCTCCTACAGACTCTTTTCACTGCTACAGAAATCAGGACAAAACCAGTAAGAAGAATATACAGGCTGCTGGCAACAGTGCAATGAGTAAAAGAAAAACTGTTTTGGAAAAGATTTTGAATTCATTAAAGTGTAGATTTGCTGGAACTAGACTAGAACTGCTAGAGCAAACACAGGGCTTAGAAATCATATCACTTCTAGTAATGGGTGAGATAGTAAGTTAACTAGGGCAGAACATGGTGTGAATTATGGATATTACTTCATACACTTGACCTGAAGTGGTTATTACTATTCCTGAATATCACTACACAGAGATAGAGCCTATAGAGCCCCTCATCATGTTTATGGGTAACCAATTCTGGGTTAAAAAAAAAAAAAGCAGTTTTGGAGGAGACTTTTGCTCAAGAGAAAGATGTTAACTTGCTGACTTTAACAATGCCAAGGATTCTCAGCCACGCTTAGCAGAAGAGGGATATTAACAATAAACACAGAAATGTAGATGTTACAATAATTTGATTCCACGTAGGTAATGAAAATAGCTGCAATGTGATATCAGCAAATAGTTTTTCTAGGCTGGAAAAGTAAACAGCAACTACTTGTAGCAAACATTGGAAACCATTTGGGTGCAGCAGGGGTGACTGAATATCCCTCCAATGACACAGGATATGTGCTGGAGTTTGTAATTGCAAACATGCAAAGTTTTCTAGTTGTCTTCTGAATTTTTACCTCAGTGTTTGTGTTTTTTCCTTCAGGTGTCATACAGGGTGCTGTGGCCAGTGGCATCTATTGTTCATCTATCACAGCGTGATTGTTATGGTGGTGTTTTTCCCTCAAAATGTTGAAGAATTGTCATAGCACACTTGACTCTTGAGAAACAGAAAATGCCAGAGAACAGTATGGAGCAAGAAGAACCACACATGTGGCTAAATTTTAACTATGCTGGCAGCATCTGAAAAGGACTTTTCTTCCTGCAGAGCCAGCTGTGTTATAAAACCCCACAGCCTTTTGATAGATCCAGCATTCCAGCCTCCAATCATGCTGGCAGACATGTCAGAAATGTCTGGGTATTTTTCAGTTGTTAAGTCTCTCACTTAGCTTTATTAATTTTCTTTACAGGACAGATGTCTGTACCATGGGCTGAGGCGATAGCACATCTGTGTTAATGCTAATTTCAAAATTACCCAATATGTAATATGGATTTCTGCATAAAGCACTAGATATTTGTGGATTAGTGATCAACCATGGCTCTGTATATGCTTATGGTGACCTGTTCTCAGCTTCTCATACATGCAAATGTCTTTGTTTCTGTGCGCAGTATTCCATTCAAAACTGTTTGCAGAGTGTTCTGCCATGTAAGGGAAGCGAATGACTGTTCTATGATGCCAACTGCTCTTTCAGACAGGACAGCTGAGAGGTGTGTTCCTCCTTTCAGAAGAAAGGAGCACATTTTTTTCTGATCCAGGGAGTATCAGTGGGAAGTCTTGGATTAAGAAGAATTAACATCAGACTTTCAAGCACAGCGATGTTTTTTCTGTTTTAGCAGCTCTCAACATTGGGAAAAAAGACAATATGTTTTACATATTCCTTTGTAGTCTTCTGGCACAATGAATGAACTGACTGTGTAGTGGCTAAAAGCCTACATTGTTTAGTACCACACAATAATGAAATTTAGACCTGCTATTTAGTCTGAAGGGAAGTTTCACTGACTTTCCCAAGATGTTTAAGAATATTAAAATGATTTCAAATGGCCATGTACATACAGTAAAGAAGCTTAACCCCTAATCAGTATTGATTTATTTTATGAAGGTCACTGCAACAACATAGCTGGTTTTTATTCTACTTCATAGAGCTGTCTCTGTGAGAGAGCATCAAGATGGAACAAATTTGCCTAAGTGAGAATACTTAAGATTTTCTCTTTAATAAACGGTTCCCAGATGTGGAGTCAGTGCATTGCATCAAAGGTGTAAAATACAGAGCACTTGGCAGCAGCAGCTCTTTAGTCCAATAGAAGTTTGTCCTAGGATATATCATGAAATTTTCACTTCACTCAGATTAACTGGGATTTGACAGAAACAAATCTTGAGCATTAATCTGCATGTCTTCTAGAATTGTTGCACTGGATAGTACTCACTACTTGTTTAAGGACCAATTTATAAGGATTTCCACATTACACTGAGTTGGAAAAATAGTGGTACAGCTGGTACAAATAACTGTTAAAAATTATTTTACCACACCTTGTGCTCCTGATTCCATCACATAATCCAGGAAACGGAGTACCTTGATGCTCTAGTATCCTTTTATGTTTTTACGTACCACCCTTTGTCATATATAAACTTAACATCTCTTTGGGGAAGGTTTAGTCTTTTCTTCAATGTGTTTATGGTATCTAAAAGGGTAGTAATTTTTTACTGGATCTTCAAGATGCTTTGCTGTCCAATTAGAACTGTAAATAATATTAATAAATTCATATATGCCTGTGAATATTCACTTTGAGTACATGTATTTTTTCTTCGTTTAAAGTAAGAATTAATTTACAACTACAAGAACATAATTATTGTTATAATTTAATTAGTATTATTGTCACATAATTCTTTTTCCAAAAATAAATTACTATGCTATTATTGAGTAAAGAACATAGCTAAACATGCATACATATTGTAAAGACTTTTTAAATCTGTACTTTTTCATATAGTGTGAACACAGAGGTACAGAAAATACTTTTGTTAGAAGGGCAGGAGTTTCTCAGCAATCACATAAAAACAACAACAAAAATGTTTTAGTGATCAGATTTCTGAATGGGTTATTCCTATGCTGGGCTTCTATACTAGGTTGTTTCCACAAATTCTCTGGAGCAGAATAAGTCCTGATTTTCAGATAAAAAGGATTGATTGCCAGAAATTATAGGTCTCAACACTTTTAAAAATCTACTTTTAATAAAAGACCTAATCTGAAAAGCAAAAGTTATACCATGTGCATAGTCTTTAAATGCTTGCTACTGAGACCAGTCTTAAAATGTTAGCAATAGATGCAAGATATCAATGAGCAACCAATTGCTTCTATCTAGAAATGCAAGAAGACTAAAATAATGACTGATGGATAGTCTGTTGTGCTGGCTAGCAGAAATAAGAATGTCATGCTTTCTCAGTGAATAGTTGACACTAATCTTCAAGTCATTTATAGAAATGCCAATATTATAAAATAGAAAAAAATCAACCAGATTTGATAAAATCAACCATTTTCATTAAAAAGTTGCCTTCTGATATCTCCCTTGTTAGTGAATTGTTAATGTATTATGTTCTAATAATCTGGACTTCTCTAAAATCCAGTAGTATTGTGTGCATGTATGTGAGTTAGCTGAATACTGCTCTGAGTTGATTGTACTTGCTTAAATGATACAGTTCCTATACAAGTGCTTTCCTAGTTCAGTAAATAATTGGGAGTGGATATATCTCCTAATTTCTTATTTTTCTCTTCATCACCGTTCTATTAACTAGCCATTCAAATTTTTATGAAGTGCCTAGTCCATGAAATATGTAATCATTACTATTCTTGGTTGTATCTCACTGCAAACTAAAATTAACCAAATATTCAATGACAATCCCAAAGCTACAAAAAGAAATGGTGTCAAAACTAAAAATGGAATAAAACAGCAGAAAACTGGGACTTTCAGAGAACAAAGTTACAGCTCATGTTCTCTTATCCCTGGATTTGAGTTGGATCAGTTTATTCCAGTTCTGAAAATCACTGAACGAATCCCGACAAGGCTATATATTCAGTATACTGCTTTGGATGCTAAGCATCATGTACTTTTCACCTTAAAAGTATTAATCTTCAAAGAATGACAGCAATTTATGGGTTATTTGCATGTTAAGTGGTTGTTCACCACTAGTCACTATCTGAAATGTCAGTAGCAGTTCTGACAACTAGTAATCATGCAGCTCACGATTTCATTAGCATATGCTAATTTGGCCAAGTTCACCCAAATTCATTATGTTACGACATAACAAAATAAGGACATAAAACTTGTCTATAGGAATGATAGCATTGTCACACTTGACAGGAAAGATGGAGTAGGCAAGAATTTTCTTTGGAATATTTGAGGTCGTACACCGATGATTTTCAGTACTTTCACATCATGAATTTATAGGATAAGGTGTTAAGCACATGTTTCAAGTCCATACAGAATCCCTTCTGAAAGAACAACCTTTTCAGTTGTAGAAAAGATACAAGCAAAGAAAAAAAATTAAAGTCAAATTAAGCTGTTACTTCTTGACTTATGAGTTAGAACAAGTTTCATTCCAGCAAAACTTGTATCTTAGTATTCTCACAGTACAAGAGTGACACTGCAATATCTTTATATGACAACAGCTTGAAGTAGTCGGAAACAAATCATGATGTCCAATGGGATTGGAGGTTGAATTTCATTTCCATCCAGACGAAGGTATCGGAGGCGAGGGATGTTGCCATAATAACCATAATCTTCTTCTAGGGCAATGGAAACTGGGCATATCTGAGTACCATTGACACCTGAAAATGTAGATTAACATGTTAGGTTATTTCCATGGGAAAAGTTCATGGAGATAAAATTCACTCAGGACACAAATAAAGTAACCTTCCACTCAGGTTAGCATGGGAGACTGTTGCTTTTGTTGCTGTTTAAATACTTTGTTGATTGAAAGCAAGCAATATATAATATAAATTCATATAATATGATCTGGATCAGTGAATCACATATTTACTGTGCTGCAATTATGGAAAAAAATCATTATATGAATAACTTATCCTTGGACAAAGAGGATACTAAGTTAGACAATTACATGGTAAGCATTGAGAAATAGCTCTTCACACTCTGAGCAAGGCGAGAATACTTCTGAGGGGTTTTCAACATCTTATTTCAGTGACAGCACACTAATTTCGGGCTGATAATATTCCCTATGAAGATCTTGAACTCAAAACAATGACAGTGTTGAATCAGAGGAACTTTTTGTATAGTGGTTTTAAGTTTTAACATCTGTATTTTTCTGTTCTCTCACATTATTAAGTGAAGTTGGTTTTAATTGCAAGAATATAACTTGTGCAGTGGGATATTTTTCTTTCTAATCTGAAAGCTAACAAATCCTCAAAATTCTATGTACATCACACATAATTTTTTTCTGTACAGATCAAATTTGGAACTAGGAATACAATCATTACCCGTATTTGTAAGTGTTGAATACCTTGGGCTTTTGGTCCCCTCTAGGTACCTCTGCGCTGTCACTTGGCTAAAATGGTTTTTACAGTTTGTCTTCAGCTGTTAAATAGTCAGGCAACTGCTGCCTTATTTCAGCCTCAAAACAGCCTCTAGAAAACACTGAAGTGGGGTTTGTTTACCAAAGCTGTCAATTCCTTTGACCAAATTATGATATTTTTTGATTCATCTGACTGCTTGAGGATCTTGGCCCCAGACTAACTGAAAAAAAGGGAATGGAAAACATGTATGCAACAGATTTTTTTTTTTGAGCAAGCTTTTTTTATTAAAAAGAGATAGGAAAAAAATTTTCCCTTTATATTTAGTAATGATACCATGCACAAATCTGAGTACAATCCCCAAAATCAGAGAAAAGTTATGAAGTAAAAATAACCACACAACTTACTTTTTTTTTTCCCCATAACATTTTTTTTCTTTTTCCTCCACTCTATTTTGAAAAACTGCCCAGATGTTTGCAACATCTTGGAAGTGGACTTTATCTTTGTCATGGAAACTAGATAAATACATCCAGTTGGCCAAGGACTGAAGCTTTTTTTTTTAATATATATCTGTGATGTTAAAATATGTTTATCTTGTGAAATTTGATTAATGTTGGCAGAGCTTTTGGTATTCTTGGAAGGTACAAGCTACAACAACTTTTTTTTTATGTGTGAATTTAGAGCACAGAAAGTTTAAGAATTTTCATTACAAAAGCAGCTATTAAATGTTTTAGGTGAATCAACACTATCTAGTAGACAATATCTGCTTTGTTTGGTCAGCACTACTCTTCATAGAGACAAGATGGCTTCAAGTGTATCCTAAATCTCTGTCTTCTCTGACCTAGAAACTTTCTCACTGCAGTCATTTTTACTGGGTCAATTACTGCAGCCTTGAAGTGAGGCAGCAGTTATCTAACCACCTAGGCCATCTAGGAAGAAGTTATTTCCTAATGATGTGTGGTATTGGTTTGGGTTCTACTGTTCTCTTCCTATAAACAGTAAATCCAACCCAAACTATCAGGGGAGTAACAGCATCTCTCTTTTTTTCTCTCTTTCAATTCTCTTCATGGATTTATCACTGAAAAACAAAATTCAGGTAAGTAGGAGGAACAGGTCTTACCTTTCAGAGATACAATTCACCTTGCCTAAACTGATCCACACAGAAGTTAAGTGTCAACCTAAGTAACCCATTTAGACTCTCTTTATAAACTCTAGAGAGATATGAGTACTTCCAAAAGGGGACTGACAGGTCCTCAGGATGGGATGAATTTCCCTATGCGGTTGTGTATCCCTTTCCATTGAGCAGGAGGTCTGTACAGATACCACAAATCAGATAAAAAAATATAGGACAGTTTATTCAAAGAAGATGAATTCCACCACTTGCCAACAGAATTTTTATGTCCTTTAATATTTAAACATGAAACTCACAGTATCTACCTCAGCCTACTGGTATTCTTCCAGGGGAACTTGCTCTTTGCTCCCTTTCATTTGTCCTTTGGTAGCACTGTAATTGTCCCACCTGCTTACCCTTGCCCTCATTCTTACATCATCATTTCATACCTTCTCTTTGTTTACTTTAACATTCTCTTCTCCACTATTTAACAACCCCCCAGAGCCCCACAAGCATATCTCCATGGTAAATATCTAGGCATGTGTGTTTTAAAGTGCCATGGAACAAACGTATTTTGATTTTAAGTTGATTTTACTTCCAAAATTAGAATAGTTTTTTCCTCTGTGTATTGATATCCTTAGTGAAGGGATTGTAGGTGAAATTCTCATTCCACTGAGACAAATGATGAGGCTATCATTGGCTTTCCTGGGCTTCAGAAGAAGGCCTTATGTCTTCATAAATGGTCTCTGGAGAAATAAGGTCGTGCATTTATATGAAGAATTGATATTACAAAATAACGTACAAGAAAACATAGACAAGTGGTATTTACATAGAAATGCTGATGTCTGAACTCTTGCAATAACAACAGTGTAACTATGATTCACCAATAGGAAATTAAGCAGTGATTTGCAGTTGTGAAGGAATACCTGAGAATTAAAATTGTAAAAAGGACTTGTACTGCACACATAAAAGTAAACCTTCAGCAGGACTCTTTTGTGAAGGAACCAGATCAGGACTTTATAGATATTTTTCTTTCAAACCTTTCACATTGATTATCTTAAAATAATGACTGATCTGTGTTTAAGAAGACAAAAACAATCTTCAGAATTAATGTCAGCTCTTATTACTTTGGCCTAATGGAATTACATTCCTTGTTTGCAATCCTAAAGGCCCTTTAAGACATTATCTATTAGAGCAATGTTTTATGAAGACTATGCCATTATCCCTTACTTCTTGAACAATTATGCTCTGTGGTAAAATACAATTTTCATTTAAAGTATCAGGTTGCAACTATTTTATATTCAGTTACTAAGAATTCCTTTTTTTTTCTTTTATCTAAAGTCAGTTTTGTGCTTAAGTTGACAATGATTTTTAAAAAGTGGTAAAGACATTAAGGAATAGAAGACTTGTGGAAAACTATCATGACTCAGTTTCACAGATCATGCGTTGCTGGAACACGAGACTTGATTTTGCACATACTATAAAAGTTAATTTTCATGGTCTTAAGCTTTGTCAAACTTATTCAGAGAAGGAAGAAGACTGAACAGCTCTTTAAATACTACCTAGACATAAAACTGTTCTTAAACTGGAAGGGCTACATTCCACTGATTTCAATTTTGTGTCCACTTGAAGTGACAGAATAAAGTCTGCACCTCAGACCTTGCACTTAAGCAATTAAAATAAATCCCTTAATAACCAGGAGGCAATTAAATATGTTCAGGAACAACATCTGTCATAAGCTTTAACTCTAATTAACAGTTAGAATTCTTGCAGGCCACTTAAATATGTGACAGTTATGCAAATTTTTTTTTATTTACATGATTTCACACTTTCATTTTTCCAAATACTGTGAATAAATGTAAACTATAAATAAGTAATTTCCTTTCATAGGGCTCTTTTTTGTGCAAAAGCCAAACCATTTTTTTAGTATATTTTTGAACTACAGTGGCACAAAAAAGTGGCAAGGGACCATGTATTCAATTAAATCACTGGATGGGAAGATAAATATAGTAACTTGGCTTCCTTCTATGCAGTGGTGAATAAAAGGTCATCATATTTATTTTGGCTTTTGTCATGAAAAGAAGAACTTACTGAGTAGATATTTTCATTATACAGAGTTTGTTATATCTCTAACCACCACACCCCCTCTGTACCTGGATGAATTTGGAAACAGTCCTGGAAGCCAACCAGCTTCTATTGTTTTGGGTACAAAACCTCAGCTTACTTTTACAAAATGGAAAACTTTTGAGGATATAAATCTTAGTAGAACAAATATGCTGTAAAATCAGTAAAACACAAAAACATTTTGCTCAGAGGGGTGGTAGATACTCCATCCCTGGCAAATTTCAAGGTCAGGCTGGATAGGGCTCTGCATTTTTGCAGGAAGGTTGGAATAAATGACCTCTAGCGGTCCATTCCTTTCCAAATTCAATGATTCTATGATTTTAATCACTTTATCTCAAAGAGAATTTTTATGGTTAAGTAGACATTTAAATTAGATATGGTTTTGAAGGGTGCCACACTGGCAATACACACTTACTTTTGATTTTGTTGTGATCAAGATGAAGGTGCTCAAGGTGAGCATTGATTGGTGGAACTTTAGTGAGCTGATTATGAGACAGCTGTAGGTCTAGAATAGATGAAACGTTAAACCCATTTGGAGGGATACCATCATCAGATAATTTATTGTAGTTCAGCCTAAGGAAAGTCACTTTGGGTATTGCACTGAAGTAGTTTTCTGGTATAACTTCGATGGAGTTGTTGTCCAAAAAGAGCTGGAGTGTATTAGCTGGAATGCTTAAAGGCATTTTCTTGAGTGAATTTTTTGCTATGTTGAGTTGCATAAGGTTGTTGAGTCCTTGGAAGGTGTCACTTTGAAGAGCGCTGTCCAACAAACTGTTCTGGTGCAGGTCTAACATAGTAAGGTTTTCCAAGTGGCTAAAGACTCCTTCTGGGATTCTGGAGATTTTGTTTCTAGCTAGTCTTAGTTGTTCCAGACCCACTGGTAATGGGGCAGGCACCTCTTCCAATTCGTTCTCTTCAAGGAATAAATAAAGCAGTCTTTTCAGCTTGCTCAGCACACCACTCTCAATTCCACTGTTGGTGATCTTATTTTTGTTCAG
This sequence comes from Poecile atricapillus, assembly GCF_030490865.1. Classification (NCBI taxonomy): domain Eukaryota; kingdom Metazoa; phylum Chordata; class Aves; order Passeriformes; family Paridae; genus Poecile; species Poecile atricapillus. The sequence continues at coordinate 33,135,868 of NC_081289.1, read as the reverse complement.
ATTTATCCATCTCAGATGAGTGGCATTCACAAAAGGCTTCTCTGAAATTGTTTCAATTTGATTGTTTTGAAGATAGAGGTACCAAATTCTTGCTGGAATTGGAGGTATTTCTTTAAGTCCTTTGTTATCACAGTATAATGCATTGGGGAAACTAGGAGGACAAAAGCACTCCTGTGGACACTCAGAAGTATAGTGAGACCAATGGTCAGGATCCAGATCATCATAAACTTGTCTCACAGTTCGAGTCCACACGGAATTGACCAAGAATAAGAGCAAAAGGCTTGTATAGACTTTTAGAATCATGGTGTTTGCCTTGGAAGGGGAAAAAAAACAATTAGCTGTTTCTCAATAATGCTCCCTAGCAGCATACTAGCTTAACAAAACAGTTTTGCCTATAAAATAATATTTCCTTTATAAACAGCCAAATTCTGTCCTCTAGGGTATTATCCATGGCCTGTTAATGAAAAACTGAGAAGCAATATAAGAGGTACAAACAATTCTCTGCTATATGTTGATAAACATTCCCCTGGTTCTTAGATGCCACATTGGCTACCAGTTTAACTGATGTTCATGCAAGTATCATTTCAAAGAATATGAAAATATGCATCATTTTTAGACAATAAATCAACATATTTTTTAAATTTGTGTAAGTTTTCCTGTACAGACCTATAATCTACATTATATAATGGCTGGTCTTCAGAAAAGATAGTATTACCACAATAATATGAATATTATTGTACAAAGTGTTCCTCCTTTTAGAATTAATCATACCCTCTTTTCTATTTTTACTCTCTCTTAAATTATAATGGCATCTGGATCAGATTTTCCAGGGTCTTTTGTCTTCATTGAAACGTGGAAGATCAAATAGTGTTTTAACAGCTGTTTGTTGGGCATGTTCTTAAAAGCTTGGAGGGAATATGTTTGACTAATCCATTCCCCGCCTCACTCACTCATATCCAAAGTTACAACTTTCCTTCCGTAATGCAAACAGACAAAACAAATGCCTGCATTAAATGACACAAAAAATAAGTCCTAACCAAAATATGTCCACAAACAGTAAATCCTAACCAAACTATTCATATACATTTATGCACATTTTAACTATTTTTCTTATTTAATTATTTGGTTTTTTTAGCCTCTTCCACGATTAAATTATGAACAAAAACATTACTGATAATTTACTCAGAAAGTAAATAATTGTGTAGCACAAAACCAGTGTCTTACAAACTGTTATCTTTCTTACTGCCTCATGAAGATTAACAAGCATTTTGCAATGGAAAGGTAAAAGACTGATAGCTGAAATTTTTGGTCAAAATGAGGAGGTTTGTCTTGGCAAAAATAGCATTTAAATAAATAATAAATTTTCTCACAGGATTAATGCATCAGTAAGGTTAAGAGCTCAGTTCATTTGCTGCATATGATATGTAGTAATTTATTAGTTTTTAACATTGTCATTAGCAGTAACAAGTGCTATAGCTATTCTGTAGCTTTTCCAGCCCCAGAAACTGCTATCTGGAAACATTCCAAAGAAAGGGACAAATAAAGTACTTCTAAAGAATAGCATTTCTATTTCACACAGTGAATTTGCAACCTTCTTACTCTGTAAATATTCATAATCCTAATAACACTTAAAAAATAGATATAAAGAAATTTACCTTGTTAGTCAAGCTCCTGGAGCTATCTGAAGCCAGTTAGAAATCACTGTAAATTCACCGCTTTTGGCTGCTAACCACTGTGTTTGTTTCCTGTCCTCCTAAGAATTAGCAGCATATAAAACTGGAAGTACATGCTAGTATTCCCAGATGTATTTCCATGCACACCTTATTAGCTATTGCTTCTAGTTTGACATTGTTTCAGAGTTTGGGCTTACCTCAGCTTTCTTGGATCTTCTTCTCTTTCTATTGGTCCCTGTTGTTAGACTGTAATAGCTTGAGTCAGGCTACAAGCCGTGTTCTAGGAATACAGCCTCATATATACGCATCAGTGCTTACAGCTTTTAACCCCTGAAACAGCCAAGGCACCTCAGCACCTAGGCAGGGAAAGAGGGAAATCCTGGCCTTAAAATCAAGCAGCCACAGAGCTGAAGGCATTTGATTTTTTAGGTTCTATCAGATGAGGGGAGCTGGTCTAGATGAAACAGGTAACCCAAAGTGTATATTTATTCAACATTTTTGTTAGAAGATACTTTGCATGCAAAGCTGACTTACATCATAACTCATTCTCATAATACCTGAATTGGCCACAAAGAATTAAAACCAGTGCCATCTGTTTCTACGGAAATATTTTATTTGATTTTTATTAAATGCAGATGCTGTCATGCCATTTAAAGACAAAATTCTTGATTAAGAGAAGAAGAGAACAAAAGCATTTGCTAAGAATTTTTTAATAATGTATTTTCAGTTCTTTAAAGATTAAATCTTACCTCTTCCCTTTTGTTCAGAGAGATATTTACATATATTTCTATAAAGTCATAATATTCCCCAGTGCCTCCTTCAATATTCTTTTATCATTGATCTAAAGCAAAGTCTTTGCAGCCAACTTGCTCTCCAAAGATAGACACATATTTCTCACATTAAGTATCTTGGAAGATTTTTGTTCTCCTTTTTAGTCCAAACTTAAATTAACAACTTCATATCAGAAAAGCTATTCATGTTCAAAGCCAGAACAATAACATAAATATTTTAAGGGAAAAGCTAATGAAAAATATTGAAAACATAAAATAAATCCTGGTACTTTTATTGAGTTATATTAGTTTTAAAACTTAGTTGCCTAATTGTTTTAATTCAGTTTCACCTGTTTGATTTTAATCATAAAACATATAAAGACCCTTTTCATAATTTTTAATCCCTTGCTTCTTAAACTCTGAATGTCTCAAAAGATGTTTAGAAGCAGAAAAGACAAAAGTAGTCAAAAAAGGAAGGCAAACCTTAACTACATGGGTAGTAAGGCTGATGTTAAACACATCATAAATTTTTATCATCAGAATATGTTTGTACTGCCATGTTTCTTGTTTATGAAAAAATGCATCCTTACCATAAGTAATTTTTGCATTGTTTATGTACTTAAAAATATAGAAAGTGCTTCTAGTTTCTTCTAGTTGCACTCTACTAGAACTCCAGGCCCTTCAACACCTCTTAGAGATTAGCAGGGTTTTCTTACAAAGGAGATGTAAAACTGATTCCTTCATGCATACTAAGTAGAATATTTTAATAATTTAAATTAGATTAAACTAATTTAAACTAATTTAGATTAAACTAATTTAAATATAAAATTTATAGTTTTAAGCAGATGTACTAATTATAGGAAGGAAGGCATAAACCCCACTTATTTTCATTATGAGTGTCACTTTAAACACCTAGAACTTAAAATGTTTGAGCCTTGTACCTCCTGCAGCAGATCTGGTACCCCACATTAGTGACAATGCTTGTCAGCTGGAGTCCACCCAAGGGAGCTGGGGAGAGGCAGAGGTACCACTGTGTGAAATTCAAAATAGCTCTATGTCCAGTTGTGAGACTTCACATTATGAAAAGTGCATCTATTGTTCTTGTAAACAACAAGCAGTGTTGTTAAAACATAAAACTGGTTTGCTTTTGTGCTAAATCTTCACAAAGTAGAGAGAATATGGAGGCCCTGAGGTCTCTTTGCCCCTAAAGAATGATCTGAGTATCCATCCTGGATGTTGCACTGAAGGGTCTAAAATTGCAAGTCCTGATGACAGATATCTGCTGTTACACACTTAAATGTCAGATGTTTACATTTAGCAACAACAGAAAAGATTGGTTTATCTTACATTCCACGGTGGTCTGAATTTACCTGCTATTTTTACCTGCTAATCATGTCCAGATATTCATTATGTTATCACAGAAGTCCCTGGAAAAGGGACTTGATGTTTACCTTGTGGCAGGCACGATTTGTGTGAAATACTGTTCAGCAAGGGGTCACAATCTGCCCTTTGTGGATTTAGAAGCCAGGTATTTGATCCTTATTAGACACACATTTCCATGCCATTCGAAGGGGGAGTCCTTCATTAGGAGAAGAAAATAGCAAAGTACATTTTCTAAGACTTTCTCAATAATGTGAATTTCCATTTTTTCTGATGTAAACAAGGCAGAAAAACAATGGCAAGTAATGTCCTCAAAATCAGGAAGCAAGACTGTGATGACTGCAATATGTACAAATTTTTTAAATATCTCTGCAGAGAGGAGTGATTTCCTGGGTGTCTAAGCAGACTTTGCAGAAAGCCTGCCTGCCATGAAACCTTCAAGATTTTGCACATATCATGCATTTGTTCTGTTCAATCCTCCATCCTCTGGTGTAAATATTTCTTATTTAAAGGTTGCACATTATGGTGATAAAGTTTTACAGACTAATAAAAGACCATGGCCAAGATTTTCGAAAATGACTAATGGTTTGGGAAACCCTTTGTTTTGCATATCCAACCTGAGACTCTTTCCAGAACCTTATTTTCAGTAAGAGACAGCTAACAATTTTGTGTTAATGAGGTAATTTTTAACTTGAGAAGCTGAGTGATCAAAGGCAAATGTTAGTGAAACACAAAGTGCTTCTGAGACCATGAGCAATCTCCCAAAAAGTAACAGTATGAAAGATATTTGCACAACAATAAAAGGAAGTGGAAAAAAAAATTGCAGTAAAAATACTGTGGATACCCACCCTGAATTTTGGAGATAATTTCTAAGAGATACTGCTGGGATTGTTCTAGTTTGAGAAAGGTGTCTGCAGCAATTACAGGATTTTTACTCCATGTGTCTCCTTTCAATCCACACTGTTAATCAAGAGAATTTGTATTAAAAAAATATAAAAAAGTGAGGAGCATCGACAACTGCAGGGGGTAGTAACACCTCCTTGAGAGGACTAATGTACATGCTTGAAACTAAAACAGCTCACAACATACAGACTAGAAAATCCATTGGGAGGAGAAATGGACAACTGGGAGCGCTGTTTGGAGCTGTTGCTCTGTTTTAGCGCCAGAGTTGCTGACAGTGAAAAAATGCATCGCTTTCTTTCAGTAATGGCTGCCATATGTCTCAGATTGAATTCGAAGCAAGGTCTGTTAAGCATCAAGCATGTGTCCAGTTCATCACCAGAAAACCCAGGAGTGCACTGCAAAGCAGAGCTTACTCATTAGCCCTGTAGATTGCTCCATTTAGCAAAGGCTGCAATCCAGGGTGCCTAAATTTGGGAACTACTTCACTGAAAACTGAGTGCCTTGCTCCATAGGACAATCTGTTCATCTGAAACAGGCTCTTGAATTATCTTCATGGTTACTAGAGAAAAGGTAGCGCTTCAGAAGCTGAAGACAGTAAGTCCAGTTTGTGTATTCTTAATCCTATACTCCAATGGCAGCTCCAAACATCTTCTAAGGGTGCTTTTATTCAGGATTCAGTCTGCCCCTTTCACTTCTGATGACAGGCATGTAGTGGTCTCTCTCTTTCTGCATTGCTGCTCTGAGTTGAACCCTGCGTCAAAAAGACAAAACTTCTATTTCCAAGCGGTTCTCTGACCATCAGACAGTGATATATCTCAATTAATAATATCTGCTGCTCCTTTCAAAAAACAGCCACAAAAGGTCAGCAAGATCAAAGAGTCTAAAAGAAAGCAGATGACTGAGCCCTTCAGGCTAGCCCAAGGGACACTGAAGACAGATCAAAGGACCAGCCCAGATGTTCCAGACTCTGCTCCTATGGATGTATTTTGCTCTACATCATTCCTAGTGAACAAAAGAAATTAAAACAAAACAGACTTAGGAGCAGGAATGCTGCACCTCTTCTACAAGTCTAGAATTACCTGCTTAGATCTCCTAGTGGAAGAAATTGCATTTCTTATTTAAATATGCATTTTCTGTGCATATGCAGACAGCTGACATATAGGGAGTTTACATGGGGAGCTTTCAGTTTAGATCAGAATATATTGCTCAAAGATACCTTGGGGAACAGTTTGACTAGCTTAATTTGCTAAATGGAGATGTTACCTGACATCTTGTTTATATAGGATTTAGGAAGATAAGATCTCATTCTAAAAGTCCAGAAACAAAACTCTAGCAGATTACTTTCTGCACAACTTCACTCCCTTATCAAAACTACAGTGGGAACTGAGTAGCTTAGCTGAAAGAGATCATTGCAGAACAACACATTTCAGAAAAGAACAACTCTGGAAAAGGGCTCAGCTTTAATGGGAAATATATTGGTCTCCTGAATATGCTTCATTAAATAATTTTTTGGCATTCTGTTCCCTTTCTCTCTGTTTTGAACTCTTTACCACAGTGACACCAAAAAGGTTCCATGACACAATGCCAAGATCTGGTATTTGTCTTGGCTTGCTAGGTTTGCTTTACCTACTATGTAAATATTGCTGTCAATCTCTTACTTTGTTTTCATGCTTTCAACTATTTCAACACTTAAACAAATCTATCCTACCCTGGGACTCAATTTTTAAAATGCTAAATGTCTCTTAAATTGAAATATCTAACATGCATTTATCAATTACGCTCATATACTGAGTTGCTGGGACCACGTGTAGCTATTTAGATGATTTATATTTTCCAGACAACTAATGGTAAATGGAAACATGTATTAGTGATCTGATGCCCATTTTGTAAACCTGCAGTCTACAGTTTGAGTTATAGACCATCAAAGATTACATATTCAGAGATAACCTAAGGATAATGAAAACAAACCAGTTTTACTATCCTTTAATTATATCCTTATCCTTAATTTAACTTCTGTTTTCTTATTTTCTTCTTTTGTTAAAGAAGTCCCAAAATATTTTAATTCATCTTCATTTTAGACACCCACAATAAGACAATGCATTTCAAGAAGTTTAAACTTATACAAAGTTCTTTCCTCTAAAACGAATGACAAGGGTTACATAAAAGAGAACTTCCACAACTTAATGAAAGAAATATTTTATTCCCCTTACAGTAATGATCTGCTACAGTGATTTTGTCACATGAGAAATTCAAGGTTCAGAGGCTTTTCAAATATTTAGAAATAAAAGCCAAATGGAATAAGCTATATGAAAACTCAGCTCTTATTTTCCTTTAATTGTAGTAATTTTGCTCTAATTTTTAATGCAGATACTCTTGGGAAATACTGAAATTAAATATTAGACTGTGTGATTTTTATTTTCTTAAGTTGCCCTATCAGTCACCGCTTTCAAGAGCTGGCGTTTCCCAGAGCACTTGAGTTTTCTTCCAGAGTCCCAAGTTCAAATCACACTCACCATGACTGCTCCAGTTACTGATTATCCTTTCAGATGGAACATGCTGAAACTAGGTCTTTTATAGTGTAGATGAAATTCTTCAACACCCAGCACTTAGATTCAAACTGACACTACCTTTTTCTTTGAAGACAGCTCTGGAACCCAGCTCCAGGGAGAATACACCACCCATCCCTGTCCAAGCACCATGCAGTGCTCCAGAGCCCTAAATAATGACCTAAAGAACCCTAAACAATCAACGGGGTGTTTTCCAACACTACCTGCCCTTTTCTTAGATGGTTCCATGCTCGTCATGATGGCAGCTGGGAATCCCAGCAGTAAATGCCTGGTTCCCTTCTGCATTTTCTGTAAAATACACACCTCAACTCAAGGCTGTGATTTTCATTAGAGGCAACACACCTTTCCTTCTAAATCGAGGGTGGGAATAATAATATTGCAGGGGATGGTTCTTCTTATCCAAACTTAAGAATCTCAGTAAAAAAAAAACAACTCCTTTTTTAACACAAGTAATCACAAATTCTTCTTCAAATCAATGCAGCATTACACATAATTTTGAGAACTTACTGGTCTTACTTTTTAAATTTTTTTTGACAGCAGAAAGGCTGTAATGATGAAATCTAAAAGTGAAGTTTGAGAAACAGTTGTTAATGTAGTTTGGAAACCAGTGTGCATAGTAAGATGGATGGAAAAATCACATGGTGTGATACTGGAAAGATGATGGAAATAGGAATTTTGAAAGACTTGTTTATCTTAAAGACAGCTTATTATTAAATTGTTTTCTAAGGTATGAAACTTATAAAGACTTCCAGTACTTCTGTCTGAAATATTATGCATGTTTCAATGAAAGCATTATCTTAAACAGAAATATATTTTTACAAGTCTTATTTAATAGGTTCCGAAGTGTCTTTGTAGTTATTTGAATGTGTGCTCTAGTCAGGTTGACCAAATACTATGACAGACTTGTATGCATTGCCCCACACTGGGATTCACAGAATAAAGACAAAACTGCATTTTTTTTGCACAGTGCTGCATCTTTCCTTTTCCTTAGAAGTCAGGTGCATTTGACCAAATCCCGTTGTTTCTACACTGTACTATGGACCGTAAATAATATTTCTCCTCTCATGTATTTACCTCATGTCTTCACTTCCTTCTTAATTAGACATTATTTTCTGTTTTTCTTTAAGTATTTCAAAATAAAAAGGTATGCTATACCACAGAGGTACCACGTACCAGGGATTATACTTTAAAAAAAAATTATGCTAGTAATCAAAACTTGTTAAAAATATTGTGTCGTTTGATCTGTAGATTAAGAATTCCAATTATGAAAATGAAGATAATTCACCTGATAAAGCAGGTAGAAGCAGTTACACCCACGAAGCATCAGGTTTATAGCACTAAAGAGTGGCAATATGTACATTTTAGCCCACAATCACAATCTTTTCTCAGAAAAGGGGTATAGTGTGATAAAAATTGCTCCAGCCTCTAAAGCTGTTTTCTTTCCATAATGAAGTGGTAATTTGCTCTGGTACTTGAACCTGACCTTTCAACATTCAAGGTGAGTGTCCTAAAGTGCAATTAGCACTCCTTTTCTTTCTCTGTACTAACGGATGTTGAGCTTTTCAGACTAAATAGAAAAGAGGGCTATTTCTGTGTGAGTCTTAAGGCCTACCAATCGAGTTATTTTTTTTATGGATGGAAAACCTTGTAACCAATACCCAGATGTGAAAAAAATCATAACCAAAATGTCCTTTGTGAGCACATTGTCTATTAGGGTGTTGACACATTTGCTAGTGCTGTCCCACATGGGAGAGTTAGCAGGGATGGATCTCTGATTTCCCTGTCATTACTCAGCAAACCACAAGTGTTAAAATAGGAGCAGATTTGCACAAGCCAGCAAAGTTATCAAAATAAAGATTCTACTGTTCCTGCCTATGGAATCTATACCCAAATGTCAGCTCAGTTAAGGTTTTGTGAGTATCATAGGAATTGGAATTATGGACTGGAACCTGAAAGAAGAAATTTTCCACATGAATTTCATGCTAAACTCTTCAGCTGTAGAATTGGCTATTAAAATTGATATTGTTCCCCTTTGGTTACTAGTATTAGAATCACAGGTTCACAGAAATTATAAATAAGTTTGAAGAAACCTGAAGGTTTTTTAGTTCAACCTCTTTCTAAAGCTAAAGCTAGCTCCAAAAACAAATCTGTCCCTCAGGGAACTGCCCATACAGGTTACAAAAATATCTGAGGATGGAGAGTCCAGAGCCTCCTTGGGCATCTGTGACAGTGCTTTATGAACTCACTGTGAAGAATTTTTTTTATATATCCAGCTGAAATTTTTCTATCTAGAACTTTTTCTTTGCCTCCATTCCCTTTCACCATGCACCTTGAAACTGGACATTTTTTCTGTGTCACTCTTTTAGGCAGCGGCAGACTGCAATAAAACATGGACTGAGACATGTGGTATATTCAGAGAGGCTAAGAGAAGTACCTTGGCATTACCTGGAAAGAAAAAGTGTGAGGGAAGCACTCTTAACAACTTCTAATCCATTATGAGTTGTACTGTTCTCATTCTCACTGTCCACACCCTTTCATTTTGCAAAAAAGTAACTGGTTTGCTGAAACAAGTTGAATAATACTTTTCTGTTGTGTTGTTAGACTGCAGCAATCAGGTGACAAATCTCATTATCAGTTTGTGCTCTAGAAGTCTTAGTGTTTAGTATATTTTTCTATGGAGGGAACAGCTGGGTTAAAAGCTCTCTGGAAATGGTTAAATACCATTTCCCATAGATTTTTCTTTACTTTGTGGAGTTTTGCATGCACTTCCTTCTTTTTTTTCTATGTTACAATGCCTAGGTGCTATTCCTTAGTGATTCCCACTCTGATGTGTTCAGAAAACCCCAGATTTAGACTTCATTCTGCAATGAAAATTCTAGGCAACTTGTAACAAATTTTACTGTCAATCCTTCCTGTATGTGAGTAAAAAAGTAGTAACATTTATGAATTCCAAAATTTAAAAAAAATAAAGAGGGAAATATTTCTATTCTTTTATGAATCTCTTCTTTTGTTTTGGTCCCAGGTTTCTCTGTGAATTGTGTTTTGATTTTGAACATCTGGAATTGGCAGCGTGTTGACTGAATGGTTTGGTATGAATCGGTTTGGGGTTTATTTCAGAGGTGATAGTTTCTGCTTTTGCTATAAAAGCCAGCAAAGTTTCTGTTTGAGTGTTTAATAGTCTAGTAGTTGAAAAGAAAATAGTACCTGTGGGATGATCTGTACTTGCAAGCAAGCCACTTACAGCTCTCAATTACTAGCACATTTATTTTAGTGTGCTCCAAGATGCTGACAATATTTGGGTTATTTATTTATGGGTAGAATATACTACCACGTCTTTACCACATGTAGCTGCACTGTACTCACCACCTGTGGTTTCTGAGAGGTTTCACTGTTCTTTTGACAATACTGAAACATCAGTTTGCAGGTTTTCGTAGTTTTCATAGTGCTATGATTCCCATACTGCAAGCTTCTTAAGACACTGATTTATTGGTCAACACAAGGGTAGTGGTAGATGTGAAATTATGTGTACAAACATATTCAAACATTGAAGTAGAGAAAACAGTTTATTTAACCTGACAATAAATTTTAATAATAATAATAGAATAGCTTAGCTTTTCTTGTCTTAATCTGGTTTTTTTTTTTTTTATTTTATAAAAGAAAGAAACACAGCTGTCAATGATATGGACATAAGAACATTATTTGGTATGTTTTATTTTCTACAGTCTAGTTAAAAATAGCATGCAAGTAATTGAATAAAAATATTTGTATATATGATTGATTTTGAAATAACAATTATACCAGCAATGAATAAAAATCTTACCATGAAAGTTAAATGAAAGTATGACAAAAAAGAAGAGTAAACAATTATTTAACCTGAATATTTTTTTCCTTGTTCTCTTTCACGTATTCCATTAATTTAACAATTTCATAGGCTCTGGATACATATTTTCACAAATTTTAAATTGTTCATATATTGTTAAATCATTTTTTCCTTTTCAGTGGGTAACAAAACATAAAAAGCATGATAATTAAGAAAGTTGGACAAGAATCTTGTATTGACACCAGCCAGCCCATACTGCTCACTGTAACTGACAGTGAATCCCACCTGACTTCCCTGTGAGTCTGGAACATACTGGCATGTATTTCATGCATGGATATAGATTTTTATGAAGATGAATCTTTTACCTCAACTCATCTGGCTAGATAAAGGCATATTTTGCACCAGATTTGGTAATTCTCATGCTTTCTAAATAAAACCATTTGTAAAAATATGCACACATTCCCTTAAGCTTGCCGAGCCCACGCTAAATATTAACAAACAGAATGGATAATATGCAGATTGACACTTGCTTTTAGGCATATCCTAATTTTAAAGCACTATCATGGTGAGTTATTCCTGCAGTCCCTGCCCCTGGAAGGGACCTGGATGATCACAGGTGTGTCACTCCAGGGAGATCTCAGCAGCCACCCGAAGGCAGTTGTACATCTCCTGGGGCAGGTCAGCCCGGGTGAGATTGTTTCCATCCAGGCGCAAATGTGTGATCTTGGAATAGGTTGTTGGTCCAACTACTTTACAGAAGCTGCTCAATGGGAACTCTGAAGTGAACAGAAACAAGAGGAAAACATGAATAATTAGGACAAATAGGACAAATCTATTATTTTTCTGTTGTTTTTTTTTAATTTCAGTTGGAAATTATGACCTTAACATATTATGTTATTTTCAATATTTTGCATTTTGCACTGATGTAAACCCCTAAAAAATTTATTGGAACCTGAGGGACTTGTGTTGGGAGAGGTTCTTTCTGTTAGTTGTAAGAGTTTCAGAATTTCAAGACTGAGTTTTTCAAATGCCATTTTCTTCAGTACAAATTTGACTTTTAGACTTCAGATTTTACATAGAAGTCTAATCTGGCATTTAGATAAAAGGAAAAAAAGAAAATCTATCTTTTTTTAAAAAAAAGAGATGCAGAGGGAGGAATCAGTCAGTTTGTTCATTACCATGGACGGGTAAAACTCTTATATAAGATATTGAAGGAAGAAAGTTTCTGGAGAAATTGAAACCATGGTACAGCTTTACCCTAAAGAACAGGAAGTCCAATGGCTATTTGTGTATTTTATATATATTTTATATGTGCCATTTTGATTTACCTGTTTCAGAATGAAATTTGGGTCTAGGGTTGGGGATTTTTACGTTTAAATTGTGCAATTGAACTTTTCCACATCAAGATTAGAAGGTGAGTATGAATGCAAAAAATACTTATAAAATATTTATATTTATTGTAATTTATTATCATGTTATAAATGGTCTCTATTCAGTTGAAGTATTATTTGGTTCTTGTAGCACCGGATAGATCTTGAACAGAAATCTGTCTTTCATCCTATGATCAGTATTAACTGTAAACTAGAAACTGTATGAATCACCGAAGTTGGCTGCTCAGTATGCAGAACACACACATACCCATATATTATAGACCTCTTTCATGCAGAGAAGATCTATCCTCAAGATGGAATTTGTGTGAATAAATCTGATGTGCCCTGCAAACCACACTGTGTAATTTTGCAAAGAGGGTCTTCATTCCCACCTGTGTTTCCTTTGAGTCAGATAGAGGATTAATCTATTGAAAAGTTCCATAACTACTAACAAAGCAGTCTGAGAGATTTGTTCTTCAGAACACTGGCATTGGATGAATTCACACAGGAAATAATGAAAAAAGTTAAAGGGACTCCTTCAATGAACCCATGCATCTCATAATTTCTGATACATCAAATTAGCATCATCAAAATTAAATGTCATTTGATTTACCTTCCATAGCTCACCTTAGGTATTTTTTCTACTCAGTCTAAGAAAGTATGATCAAATTGTAGTACTAAAGGAAATGAAAGAAGTACCCTTCATACCTTCTCATAAGCTTTAGGATTAATATTCTTCTAATTGGATTCTACCAGGACTTGCATTACAATAATTTTCTACCACTAATGAAACATGGTTTTTGTAAACTAAATTAGACTAAAGTGTAAATGTGCAAGCAGCTCTTTAGAGCATAAGAACTTAGGTAATATTTTGGACAGAGATATGATATTAAGAGTGAGTAAAGATTCATATATATTCCACAAAATAAGGGTGGTTTTTTTTTAATAGGAATTAAGGAAATATAATTAAAAGGTATATCTTGATTACCAATTTGATTAAAGCAAATCAAAGCAATTTCCCAGATTTTGTGTAGTGTGCAGCCCTCTTTTGGAAGGGTGAGAGACGAATGGCATCCTTTGGGCAGTCCATGTCATAATACAGTAAAATTTTATTATTTCTGATATTCTTCTGGTTCAGAATGTACCAGCAGAAGCCAACTAATGAGTTTGTTCATTAAGATCATGTGATCTGAGAGATGTTTATAGGATTATGTCTGTGTGGAATTTTGCTGAATGAAAACATAAATTCCTGAGATTTTAACTCATTGTCTTGGGCTATAGGCTATACCATTGACTATTTAGTTCCAGTTTTCTTCAGATAACTTGGGTTTAATTTGTAAAATTTTTTGAAAAAATGAATTCTAATATCAGTTTTTTCCATCTTCTTGTCATTCAGGAATGATGTGGTAAGTATATTTTTGCTGATGACAAACATTCTAAAACTTTATAAATTTAAATTTTAGGTTGTTTTCTTTAAATATTATTAGTTCTGAGCATAAATGCTAACATTTGGTTGCAAAAGAAGATATGCTTAAAAAAGCTGGATCGACTACTCAATTAACTACTCAAAGGACGTAAACCTCATACATGTAATCCACCAAATTTAACTGTGATAACAAAATTCTGATCTGTGCTGACTTTATGAGACTAAAACCACTTTGGAAGTGGATGAGGATCTTGTCCTCACAGAAGTCAAATTAACTTAGTCATGGACTTCAGTGGGATATTGTTCCAATATTTGGTCCACATCATTTGAATATGGGTCAATTTTTTATACTCTTCATATAATTATCAGTTGTTTAAAACAAATTTAAAATGTTTCATTTTAGTTGCAGTCTCTACTAGCAGAAAATTAGACCAGTGGTTCTTGAGAGTGCACTTGATGAGCTTTTACCTGTATTATCTGTGTGGGGAACTGCAATCCTTTAGAATAAAATAATAGAATGTGGCATAAAATATCTCAGTATTTTACTTCCTCTTTTGTTACACTTATTAATGTTGCAGGTGAAAAAATATCTTCCTGAATTTATAAAATTCAAGTTCAAAGACAATGTACCTGGAATTTTTCCCACATATTTTCCCAACACAGCATTCCTGCATAAACCAGACGCTGAGAGAATAAGGATTGGATGAAAATTGGACTTCTATCTGACAGTACAGTGGGCAATCCTAACAGCATCTGAAGTCCTATAGTTGTTATTGTTGGTGTGTTGGCCACTAGCCACATGTGAAACATTTCTAAACAGGCCATGTTAAAAAACTCCTTTGGAAACTGATGGAGTGAGCCAGATAAAAGACCATAAAGCACCTTCATAATTCTATACATAGTCTCTTAACTGTCCTCTGCAACGCTTTCCTATCTCCCTTTTCATACTCCATTTACGTGGACTAACCCCATTACTTCCTGGGGTTTCATGCAGAAACAACAATTGTCTCCTTAATCCCTTAAAAGTACAGATGAAATAAGGAGATGGCCTTCTTTGGACCCTCTTCTTGTTTCACTGAACCTCTTTGATTCTTGCTTGCTTTTTTTTTTTCCCATCCTGCAGAGTTTTTTTCTTCTCAGAAGAGTCTGTAACACGAGTCTGTATGTGTGTGTGTATAAAAATAATGGCATCTTAAAGACATTTCAACTTAGAAACTACAGTTTAGGTTTGAGGTATGGAGAAAGCAAAGGCTTTTATAAATCTTCCATGGTCCTATTCTAGCTTGGAGATCCAACCAGCATCCAGTAGAGTAGATAAAACTGTAGATTTGACACTCACAATCAATATAATGCATGTGTTTCAATTTATTAGTTAGAAATCAGAGGAGTTACTTTGAATTTGTTTTCTAAACACTTTGCTATCTGCTTCACCCACTGCTTGCAACACAGAGAGAAACAGAATATACTAAGGCAAAACCAATTCTGCTCTACACATTTTGATGTGTTTATTCATCAGCTCTTTTTCAAAAAACTCAGAGTCACTCAAATAAGAGTATTTCTCAAACAGATTTTTTTTATGAATGACAATGTATAATGACTTTAGCAAGTCCACGGTGAAACTCATGGACAGTAATTTAAAGAAATATTCTTTCCAGTAATATCAACAAAGTTGGAACCAGTTGCTTTCTTAGACAAATATAAATGTTAATTACAAGCTTGGAGGTACCTGAGAAAAAGTGAGACATAGAAAGTTAAGAACTCTGGAGTAATATCTTTATGCTAGGTCTCAGTATAATGAAAACTTCAAACTAAATAAGCATAAATTGGAAGATTATACCTTTTGTGTATTTGAGGACAAATTGTTATTGCTCCTTAGACAGAAGCCTCTCACTGCATATGTATACCATAGGCCATCATATGGAACAGAAGCTGGTCTAGCTTACAGTCATCCTTTCACAAATCACTGGGAAATTATAATAATTTATTAAACAAAGGAACTGGTTGTTGGTTTGAAGCTTAAATAGTCACAGGTCAATCAACCCAATTTTCCAAAAGACTCACGGCTGTAGGTCAGGTGTCATGAATGGTGAAATCCCAGAGCTTTGATTTACCTATATTAATGATTATTTCTAATTAATTTTTATCCCACATTGTCAATCAACATCTTAGGGAACTATATATTATGCCTGTGAAATTAGATAACTGAAAAAGTTGATTCTTGAAGTCTGCTAGATTTTATGGTAGAGAGAAAAAGAACAGTAAGTCATAATTCTGTTGTATCAGTCCATAGGGTAGCAATGATAGTGTAGTAGTAGCTGGTGAACATCCCCTCCCCACATCACTCCCCTGAAAATGCAACTTTCCACAAAAACTAAAATTGTTGTCATAGTCCTTGATTCTGATGTCCTCGGAAAAGTGAATAGCAGCCAATCTTGGTACTCAGGTATCTTGCAGAGGGCTCAGATCCTTCTAAGAAGGGAAAAGTGCTTCATATATCTCATGAGAAATTAAAAATCATAATAGCTAGCTATTTTAGGAGTGGCAGAGTATCTGGTAGAGTTCCATAGGTATCTGTATGTAGTGCCTTAGGTGGGAATTATTAACTTGTTGTTTTCACTCATCTCAAAACAAGAAACTGAGATGCCCTAGGAAAAAAAAAGCCACTGAGAAAAATGAAACATAGTAAATACAAAATATTTCAAAATATTTTGCCCTCAGTCTGGTAAGATCTGCACTAAGAATATTTGGTTTTAAAGGCTACATTTCCATGGAGTTAGCTATGTATGGAGTAGCTAACACTAATACTATTAATTCTTGATGGATACAAGTAGGCAAACAGAAGGGAGGAATTTTTATGGTTTACTTTATGTCAACCAGCAAGATTATATAAATCCTCCTGAGGAACCACAGTTATATTTGGCATATCTCCCTCTCCATCAGGGACTACCACTGAGAGAGGTGCAGCTGGAGAATTTCTGATGCAGTGGTGAGGCCTCTCCAGCTCTGCAACACCTCCTTGTCAAGCCAGGAATGCGATAGTCTTGTAAAAGCCCTGTCTCAGCAGAAACCTTCATGGTCTCATGCAAGGTGTGGCATTTCTTCAGAAAGAAGTGAAGATTTTGCAAATCATAAGTGAATGGAAACAAACTTGCCACCTGATCATATGATGTGCAAAACGGGAGGGAAAACAAGGAACAGGGACAGCTCTTTGGATTTCAGATAGGTTTGGAGAAATACTATGTGAGGCAAGGGTGGAAGGAAACAAATGCAGTTACTTCGATGTACCTTTTTCACTGCATCTTGTGTCTGCTACCTGATGAATTTGTTGTCCTCTCCCTTTCTCCTACCTCCAGCATTTTGACTACCAGCTCCTGAAAGCTTACCGTAGTCAGGTCCTCACCTGACATCTCTCTCTTTTTCTCAGCATAAGAATTCTGAACATCTTTTGCACTGATCAAACTTTTCAGTTTTTTCTGAATTTTATAAGACAACTCCATTGGCTTCTATGTAGTTACTCCAAGTTGCACAAGATGGGAATTTGATGAAAAAATCCACATTACTATGAAAACATAAATATCTCATTTTAAATTAAGGTGGCTACTAGGTAAATATCTGTCTTTTAAAATAAATGTGGACAACTGTCAGGTAAGTGTCAGTGTGGTAACAGTCTAACCAGTACTATTTTTTCAGACTGGTTCATCTATTATTTCGGATACTTGCATTAATCATCAGTATCTAGTCTGTGATAAACATTAATGAATATGTATAATTTAACTCACTGTTAATTTTGTTGACTTGGAGGTAGAAGTTTTCCAGGTTCTCACTGACAGTTGGAATGCTCTTCAGCTGATTGAAGGAGAGATCCAGCTCAACTAGAGATGTGATGTTGAAGACATTACCTGGTATTCCAGAATCTGTTAATTTATTGTGGGATAAACGTAAATATTGTAGGGCTTTAAAACCTTGGAAGTACTCATCGGGAACATTGGAAATTTGGTTATTATCAAAGTACAGCATGAGCAAGGAGTGAGGCAGTCCTGTCGGTAGCTTTGTAAGTTCATTGAAGCTTAAGTCAAGATACAAAAGTGAATTCAGGCCTTTAAAAGCCCCAGAAATTGAATCTGCTTTCAGCTTGTTGTTCTGGAGGTGAATGACAGTCAGATTCATCAGCCCCTCAAATGCACCAGGACTGACTTTTGTGATCTTGTTGTGACTTAATTGCAGGTCATCTAGTGTTTTGGGAAGTGGTCCAACAGCTTCAGTCAAATTGTTGTAGTTAATGTGAAGTTTCTTCAGGTTCTTTAGTTTAGAGAAGACTCTTCCCTTAATTTTTGAATTTTCCAAATGGTTGTGATCTAGGATCAGCCACTGTAGGTCTGTTACATTGTCAAATGCATTCTCTTCAATTCCCTCAATCATATTGTTTCGAAGATAGAGGTATTTTATTCCACTTGGTACAATTGGAATGGTTTTCAGCTTAAGATTGTCACAGTACATGGCAGTAGGGTAGCTTAAAGGACAATTACATTCTGGGGCACAGACTGCTGCAGATGGCCCAAAAGGGTCATAACCATAATCATCTCCAGGACCGTATTCATATTGGCAAAAAATGCCAGTAATCAACAGCAGAAAGACAGGTAGGGAGTTAAAAGTCATCTTTCTGACGTTTCTTGTTCCTGTATGCTGAAAGGGAATAAACAAGATATGACTTTAATTCTTTATCTCTTTCAGGAATATTTAAATTTTTACCACATAAAAATTATAATTAAAAACTAATTATAGTTCCTATTTAAGGTTTTTAATTAAGAAAAAAATATTGGGCTTTTAGTATTACATTGTAACTGCTATATTACTTCCCCTGTCTTGTGTAATCTTCCTTTGTGATGCAAAATTGCTGGTCATTTTGCTGTTGTAAGTAAAACTTTCTTTATATCATTCTGCATTCATTGATTAAGTCCAAGAAAGATGATGAGGTACACGGGTTTTAAACTTGCCACAGAAGATTTCAGTTTTGCTGAAGGCCATGTTCAGAGGCAGTTCCACCATTTAAACTCTATCAAGCGTTTCTAATGTGCTGAATTGTCTCATATCTAAACATGTGGCTATTTAACTTAAGTTTGGAAAAGACAGGGAAGTTAAAAGTGAGGGTAATGCTCTCATGCTTTGTGTGGAGCTTGAAAGACCTTTTTCTCATGGATTATGTTCTGTAAAGCATGGTCCACTAAGTTTCATGGTCACCTAAAGAATGAACTAATGGAAATATAAAGCATGTTATTTTTAGCATGCCAAACAACCAGTATTGCATATGTGTGCAGTGGACCTGAAATGACTGAATTTCAGGTAGTGAAAATGTTCTTGCAAATTCTCTGTACAACAGAGGCATTTGTTACATTTTATGCCCATTCTAAATCAATTGACCAATAAAACATCGGGTTCACTAGTCAAGTCTTTCAGTTCACATACAGCAAAAGGACATTTGGTGTCCTTGGGGATGTTTGTGATTCAGTATAAGTGGGGTCATGTTTTAAGGCCTTAGCTTTCTCATCAGTACTCTGCAAGATGCCAATTAATCTATGAAGACTAGTATCTTGATTATGCCTCCCACTGGCTAGATAGATGTTCTGCTGGAAAAGTAGCTCTAGAATCAATAAATTCAGTGAGCTTACTTTGATTTTCACCAGTGAAAAACAAGGCAGGCTGCAAGTACTCAACTACTGTTCAGACAGTGAGAGGATTAAGAAAATCCTTAAAACCCCTTTTTTTCTTAAGGAATTTCAGAAAGTATGTGAAGCCTGTAAACAGACCACAACACTGATCTCAGATCTGGGCAATCTTCCAGCAGAGTAAGTTAGTCTTTCTATTGGAATTGTTACACAGTAGACTTAAAGTGCAGGGCCATAGCTACAACATTTTCCCTAATTCTAAAAGTCTGCTTCTATTGATTTCTTAAAAGCCACGTCATATTCTAGTGAGATAACAATCTCATTTAGGCAGGGCCTATTGATCTCATGCAGTACAGCATAAAGAATTTTTAAAAAATGTTCTTATGTTACTTCCACTCTATAACCCATAAATTCCCACTGCTAGATATTAAGCTGCTGTCCCCTGAGAAAGGAATCTGATTTCATATCATCTCCATGGCCCCATCACATTTACCTAATTACAAACCCTAGGATAATCATCGAGATATTAGTTGTCAGTGTAATTTTCTTTGCCTGTCTTTCATTACTGCATGAGAACATGCAACATGAACACGAGCTCGACCTTTAGTCCCCTGCTGGAATGAATAAGTACAGCTCATCTGAAAGCAAGGACTGCAGTAACACACTCTCAAAATCTGGTCCTATTTAGGTACTAAACATTAAAGAAAGGAAATCAAACACTTCTGTATTCAAAGTATGAAATGAGTATAATGAAATCCTTGGACAACACTCTCTGACCTTATGGTGACATTTTTTACACACCTCCTTAATTTTATAGTTTCAAAATAACATAGACATTTAAATTCAAATTCTATTTTTCTTCTAGTTTCAAATGATATTTGTAATGTTAAGTTTCGTGATTGATATCATAGTCATACAGTCCTTTAAATAGCATACAAATCTTTACTGCTCTGCAGAACTCTGGAAATAACTAAAATGTTAGATAGCAAGTATTTTGAATTAATTTATATAAATTTTTTTAGAATTTGTGTGACAATTCTGTAGTTCAAGGCCATATGGGCATGTGTGTGACATAAAATAGTGAAGTAAATAGCAAATTTATTTAACTTGTTTTATTCATGCATTTCTCATTCAGGTAGCTGAATGTTTTGCTGTCAGAAGTGTAAAAGCTTAATAGGTCACGCTTGCTTGTTGCACTGAACTGCATGAATCAAAAAGATAAAATCAGAATACATTCTTAGATGTTTATCTTACAACATAAACATGCTTTAACTGAATATCTTTGCCTGTTCTAAGCACTTGTGTTGCAAAATACCTGTGAAAATATTTGTGAAGTTGCTCAGGAAACTTGCCAAAACATGGTAAATCCATGGTTTTGGGAAATGCATGCTACTTTAGTCTAGAAATACTATTCAAACCATGACCTTGTCTGTATTTCCTTAATCATTAAGTTATTGCGAAACAAAACAAATGTAAAATTAAGACTCAATCAACATTAATTCTGTAGCTTAAATTCTGACACAGTTTGCAAAAGATTATATTTTTGAAAAGCTTACTAGTCTATTTAAAATGGGCTTTAAAATTAAATGCAAATTTAAAAATACCTACTGTTTCCCTCTCATTGTTTATGTGATTAATTGCTTAGATATCAGGATATGTTGTCTTTTTGTAGAATGAAGTAAAATGGTTAGCAAATGGGTTTTACGGAGCTCTCACTAATATTATGAATGAAAAAGTAAACAGTGAGTACTCTTACAAACTTCTTTGTACTGTATGTCAAATCTTATTCCG
Organism: Poecile atricapillus; assembly: GCF_030490865.1. Lineage (NCBI taxonomy): Eukaryota > Metazoa > Chordata > Aves > Passeriformes > Paridae > Poecile > Poecile atricapillus. The sequence continues at coordinate 33,114,505 of NC_081289.1, read as the reverse complement.
ATGCAGAACAAATCAGACTGTAAAAAATTGCAACACTGATGTACAAAATATGTGAAGTTGTTTTAAGGAAACTGAGAAAGTGAATCGACTAAGCAACTGTTGATTTGTGCTCAATTTACAAATTGGCAAACTTATCCTGTCATGTTTTCACATTCCCATTGAAGCTACGTTTAAACAGCTGAACACTACAGTTAAAGCATGCAGCAGCACTTACCTTACTGCCTTCAAGCTGCTTTCCTTAATTCCCAGAGCAGATGCAATAAGAGACTGTATCGACCAATATATGCTCTAAACAGTGTCAGGAGGTAAAAGTCTGCCAGATCCTCTGTGTAACAAGAGGGAAAAAAAAAAGCCCTAGTCACGCTGTTCTCTGAAGCTGCTATGTCATCATGGTGATCTTGTGGTGTGGCATGTACAAAAATACAGCTCTCTAATGAAGTGCAGGTGGATACCATATTTTGTACAAGGACAACCCATCTGTTCCTCCTGTGGGATCAGAGAATGATATTTCACAAACCTGAGAAAGTTAAAAAGCCATAGGTTTATACAAGAATTTTTTTTTTGTAGTTTTGAGAGAAAACATGTTAGATTGTAAAACAAATTGCAAACAGGCTTTTGTTTTCCAACTCATTTTATATTGCTAGACATGAGCTAACACATAGCACTCAGACCTCAATGCTGCTGTTCTTCTTCAGCCAAGTGACTCATTCATTTTTCTGCCTTTTTCTTTAACTATCTTATGACCACAGTAAACTATCCTTAATGAAAACTTTAGTCTAAGGATCAGATTCAAAAATTATCTTCGAGTCATACCCTTTTCCACATTACATACTTATATAGTATAAGTATAAAGATTATATACTTGAGTTCAAAGATTCTTCTGCAAATCATTGGAATTGATTTGGTCTGGAAATTTTCTTTGGTGGTTGAATGTATGTTTGTTTAATAAAAACACATCCCAGGAATGGGTTTTGAGCAGTTACTGTAAACTCACTTCATACATTTGTTCATTTTGCACTTACAGCTTTCTCCTGCTTTTCAGAATCTGGAACTACTCAGCTTTATGTTGTCTGTTTCTTATTCCATGGATGTAGTTCAAGAATGCATCTTAAGGCTTGGATGAGATGTTACTTTCACCAGGCAATGTCAAAAAATAATATATTAAGAAAGTAACAGTTTAAAGTGGATCTTAATGCTTCCATAAGAACTTTCCCTTATCTCTAAATGGAGGATTTCTTCCTTTTTATGAGAACCATTTTTTTTTTTTTTAATAGATTTGGGTAGGGACAAATGTCAAATGTGCATATAGAAAGCATACACAAGCCATTTTAAAGTGTCTTGTGTGTTTAATTGCATTTGACTGTAATTGCTGGGGGTAGAAATTCAGGGATTTTGTCCATATTCTACTTACTATCTTTATGAAAAGTTGTGGTGCAGAATGTGTCTGGGCCAGAGAACCCTATCAGTTACCTGAAGAGGAGCCTGGATGTGAGCTTCTCCCAAAATTTGCTGCTGATTCACCTCAGTCTCCACAGCAGTGAAGGTTACTGTGAGCAGGGAAAAGCCAGTGTCCTTCACCAAGAGCAAGAAAGACAACAAACACTTACAGACCTCTGTGCTTCTGCAGTGCCCCAATTAGCAAACAAATTTGCTCAACACAGAGTGCCATGTACCAGTGCAGCCCCCAGGGAGCAAATGTTATGCTTTTGGTGTTCTGACATCATGCCTGTCTCCCTGGTGTGGGAGAACCATTTCCACACTGGGAAACACATTGGTGACAGATCATTACTACTTGAATGGTGCCAAGAATTGAATGTGAAGCAGTGGGATTACAATAGTGAACTAATCCAAGTAGAAAACTGCATGGTATCAGGACTAGAAATGTAGAAATGGACAAAGCTGCTGTTGTTCTGCATGTGGACAAATGGAGACCAGATGGAGTTTCTCATGCACAGAATGATATTTATCTGAAAAATACTTCATTAGCTTTAGTTGACCAAGGAAACCTCAACTGTGACTTGACTGCAAATGTAGCAACAAGCAGCAGCACTCAGCAAGAGATCAGTTGGAATAAAAAAATATTTTTCATACAGGAAGAGAAACCTTTAAGACAATATCTGGATTTGCTCTGTGGAAGAACATATATCAAGGTGAGAAATTGAGCATAATATTTGTAAAGAGAGTTTTAAAAATCACAGGAAAGGCATTAATTGTGCTTTTTCTGACTATAGATTTGTTTTGAAGGACAAGCCCAATATTATGATAAATTAATATATATTTTGAACTTTCAGTAACAGGTAGTAGTTTTGCATTTGCAGTACAAATAGAATTGAACATTGACTGCAAGTACAGGATAACCCAGGCTTAGTATGCTTTTGGCACATTTGCATTATGTGTTATGAACCAGTTTTTCTGTATATCAAGTGTACATCCTTTTTCTCCTTCTGACAACAGAAACACAAAACATGCATATCTTTATAGCTTACAAATCTTATTAAGCAAACTGATGATATTTCAAAATTAACATATGGTAAAATCTTGGGTCACATAAAGTTCAGCTGAGACTTGTTCATAGATTTAGTTCCTGTCTTGCTGACTGTTTTACATTAGCTATGGAAATTACACAGTCAAGATGAAAAATCACATGTCTTCCAAATTTAAGATATAAACCAATAGATTTTTCTCCCTTTTTAATAATATTTTTACCATGTCTCCAATCTGTTATTTAATAATGTCCCTTTGTTGTCATTTTTATGCTTTTCCTTATCTTGCTATTCTGACTCGTGAAGCTCTCACCTTGTAAGCCTCTGTTTGGGAGAACAGGTAGGTACTACAACCCAGAAAATGAAGGTACTGCTTCTTCTGCAACACAGAATGGGACTGTGGTTGGGTGATTCCTTTTACCTGGCCCTATTTTGTGTTCTGTGCAGAGGTTCTTTTGGTAGCTCTCAGAAGTCATTAAACAGCATGTGAACAAAGTCTAGCTAATTTTCAAGGAATACACAAAATAGTATGTAAATTCCCCTATGTCATCTAAATTGTAAACTGTTCATGAACATGCTTCACACTGATGATGTCAGGACATAGTAATATAACACAATTACAGCTATTGTTCTCCAGTTTCTCTTCAAAATTTGTTTTCTTTTGTACCTTATTTATTCATATTTCTTTGGTGGGAAAAATTTTTAAAACCTATTATAATCTAATTTTCTTTGTCTTGTGATATATAAATAGAAATATTTCTTTTATTTGATCCAAAGCTCCTTTGTTTGTTTGTTTGTTTTTTTAAATTCATATTTTCATGGCTGGAGATGACCAAGTCTAATAGGTTGTAATGAAAGAATCTGAAAACAGAACTCACTGCAAGTGAATTATCAATTTGCACTTGCTGAGATCTAGCCATCAAATATTGTTGAGTTACCGTGTCACCATTTTGTTTCTACTCTCATCAGTGATATCCTTTCTGCTTATTGTCTCTTGCAAAACTGCTTTCCTTATAACTTCCATGCACTTCTGCATAAGAGGAAGTGCCTCCCAATCTATTTCCATTTAATAGACTCAGGTTACCGAAACTTAATGTTATCTTAATTAATTGCTGCTTTGTTTTCATCTTAAACCTGCACACACATCTGGTGCACAGAACCAGGAGATTTTGGTTCCCAGTATCAGGAGTATTTTTGCCATGGGAATATATAGCTCCAGAAAAATTCCTCGTGGAACTTTTCACACTGTCACCTAAAATGAGCAGTGAGGTTTTTCCTCTGATCACTCAGAACTTAAACTAAGCATTACTCTCAAGATGAAATGAAGGTTAGCTCATTTTATTTGGCTACCTGCAGCAGGGGTTAAGAAACCTCCATTAAGGGAGAAGGTTGTACCATGGACACCATGCAGCAAGCCACTTAATTATAAAGAGATAACATGTGTTTGTAAGTGACGTTTTCTATGTCTCTCAATAGTGCATATACAGCCTGTTAGCCTATACATAGTAAATAAACAAAAATATGACATTGGCACAAATTTTCAGGAACAATTAGTTAAATATTTCTGTAAAGTTCTGCAGCATTTTGAAAATATTACTGAAGGCTGACTCATATTTAATGAGTTCCACTACAAACAATTCAGTTCCAGATTCTGGAGGATGTAGGTGCTTATTTTTTCATCTGAAAACTTCCATTCCTCCTAATTGAAATTTTATTTTTTCAGCCTCTACACTGGACTTACATATTAAATGGAAAGTGTTAGAGCACATACTATAAGCATTACAAAATTTGTGGTGATCCAAATCCTTCTTTTCCTTTTTCCTAAAAAGGAAATACCAGCTTTGGAAACTTACAAAAATGGTAATAGAGTTACAACTTATTAGCAGACCGCAACAGATATTTTGGTTGAGCATGATTTTTTGTTTTTGTCCTTCTGAAACACTGCTCACTGCTTTGCTTCAAACTTGACAGCGCCTATATTCTACTACTGTTATCCATCTCTCTGTTGTTTTTCAGGCTGCTTTTGGTATGATTCAAATTTTCAACAGCAAAATTTCTTTGAGGTGATCCAAAGTCTGATCAAAGCTTTTTTTATGATGAGGACTAAATGTGAAGGCAAGAGTCTGTTTTTAAACCAGACCCCTTAATATACTCTGTATGTTTTGTCATAGCATTTAAAATCTGCTGATCCATGGAGAAAAGAAAATTAGATGGCCTTGGAACATAAGACAATTCAAATGATTCCTAATGTAAAGAGTCCAAGAGTATCCAAAGGAGCTGTTGAATTTGCAGGTAAGTTGTGGTTACAAGTAAAAATTATAGCAGCATCTCTGTATTTCTGTATTTTGCAAACAGTACAGATAATTTATGGAAAAGGATGAGTTGGACTTAGCCAACATGGTTACTTCACCACCTGTTGTTTGTATATGTTAATGCTGTACCGACATAGACCTGCTTTGAAAATCGTTGGGTGCTAAACACCTTCCCAAAATCTAAGCATTAACAATGTCTGCTCACATTCAGATCACTACAGCTTAAGGTCAGAAGGGATGTTAAATCACCTGGATTTTGCTGTACAACCAGAATATAGCATTTGGCCTTCTGCTAGTGTATATGACCATGGACTTAAACAGATCCACTAAGTCATAAATCATCTTTGCCAAGAAGGTGGGACTGTTTGGGAGCCACCCAATATGCAGCTTTTAAGAATACTTCCCAGTGTTATTTCTAAAATGCTGCACCTTGGATAAATCTACTGCAACTACAGAAGATGCTTCTACCAAGTTTAAAACCTCATGAACAAGTAAAGCTTGGTAGATAATATCTATCATATCATTGGCTACCTATTAGTATCTATTCTGACATTAGTTGTCACTTAGTTCGTTAACACCTGAATGCTGCATGAGATTTTTACAGTATTTTTTCTCTAGGACTGGTGGCAGGTTAATAGACTTGAGGTAGAGATGGCATCTATCCTCTTAAAATCAGTGTTCTGGTATTCCCAGGCTCATGAAAATGGACTGTAAATGAACCAAACAGCTCTTACATGTCTTCCTGAGATCTTTAAGTACAAACTATCATGACAACCAAATCTGAAAGTATTTCTCACTCAAAAACATTTTGGTTGGTTTTCTTTTCCCTTTAGAAAGAACATGATATAACAAAAATATATCAGTCTGAAAAAGCAGAAAAATTTCCAAATGCAGAAAACAACGATTATTTTTGTTCATATTCCATTGCTAACCATTGTCTTGTGTGTCTTTAGTTGTACTTCTATAACATTACTAGAATTTCTTTTCCTCATCAAAATCTCCATCTTCTTCCAACTATCTTCTGCCATGCTGTCTGTGGATCTGTCACTGACATGTACAGTGCAACTGTTTTATTTTTTTCCTTATTACCAATATGTACAGGGATTCTATTATTTAATCACAACCTTTCTTCTTTTCTACATGTCACATAATTTTTTTTTCCTTTCTACTTATATTTTACTTTTCAAAAGCAAAAAGGCAAGTTATGGTTAAAACTGGCCTTTTTTGGGTGTTATATCAAGAAGCAAGGTGTATTTGAGGACACAGTCTTAAATTATATTAAAATATAAGTATTTTTATTTTTCTTACAATTTTTCCTTCCAGACGAATTTGTTCATCCCTTTCCTGTTTGGAGACAGTGAATTCCTCTGAAGGACTGGCTGGAAATATGCTTTTGGCCATATTAAATGGTCAGCTCTGGCAACCACAGATTCCAATCCAGTGATTTAATTGTCTTTATTTTTTATAGGGAGATCCAGAGTGGATTAACCTCATGCTGTATGAAATACCTTTTGTTTTAGGAATTATGCAGTGTTGAGAAACTCTACTAATGCTTTACTACAGGCCACATGGCACTGCTGAAATCATCTCACAAAATCAAATTTCCCATTAGAAAAGCTATTTTTTAAAAGCTACTTGACCTTATATCTCACTAAGATTGCCTCCACTTCTCGGCAGGATGCAGACTATCTATTATTATAAACGGTGTGTGATGTATCTGACATTTTGGTCCTGAGAGACAGCAAACACAGGTGTCTACACGTGTGATAGGAGTCCAGGCACTCCTCAAGATGAGTGGGGATGTAAAAAACAGTTGTGGAGCCTGGGGAATGGTTCAGCCCCCCAACACAGACACAATGACAGTGTTCACTTACCTAAAGGCAGTACCATCCAGTAATATTTGTGAGGCTCTCAGGTGTCCAACTCACTTTTATAGACTATGGGAGAGAACTTTACCTCTTGTGCCCTCCTCAAATGGTAGCTGATGGCAAGGCAAAGAACTTCACAGTGCTTAATAGCAAGACATCAGCATTTAGGCAATTGCCTGTGCTCAAGGGGTTTCAGTCAGGTGGTGAAAAGACATCTTACTGCCTCTGACATGCCCTGGGCTGTGGAGCACAGCCAAGGGGGTCTGGCTACCAGGACTGAAGATTCTGAGATCTGTCTTGTCCTGAAGTAGCAGCAGGATGCCAGGCACTTATAAGCAATCCAGAATGATATTAGACACTCTTGAAACTTAAATTGTGCCCTTGGGGCTCCAGTCCAGGAAATAATCAGTCTCCTGAGAAATAGTCACACTTTGTGTAAACTGCCTGAATAGTATTCTCCAACAATTTTCTCCAGAGTCTTCTATTAGCTGTTTATTCAGCAGAATAACTGCAATGAAATGTCACAGAAATAGAGCCAAGCAAAATGGGATGTACAAGTCTGGAAGCAGTCATGATCTATTAACCCACAGGTATTTTCTATTTTCTTACCACCTCTAAAGATCACAGTAGTAAAAAAGCCAAAATAAGCAATTCTCTGAAAGGCCAAATAAAAACTTAGAAGACAATTTTCTGGTTCCATTAGACCATCACCTGAGGCCTCACTGAACAGTTTTCTTTTTTTTCAGTCAAGCAAAGCTTTTCATATATAACTGTATAAGTTATATACGTTCGAAAGGAGAGAAACTATTTAAGACATTTTGTGTCACAGGTGTACATAAACTTATTTTGAATGGACACAAATGTGCTTAAGGTCTCAGCTGATCTCCGTCCAACTCAAGAATGGCCCAGCTGCACTAACTTTTCCCTTATCCTGCAATGTGTTAAGGAGAATACAGCATTTCCCTATTAAACCTGTCCACCTCCCATAGATTTCAGACCTCTGTCTACTTAGCCTAACTCTTTTTTCCACTCCATATTTTTTCAGACTTCAGCAAGCACCTAGAGATTTTATTTTGATAATTCATTTTCTGTGTATCTTTATAAATGTGTGTCTGTTTATTAAATGGTAAACTGAATTGGACCAAAAACTAGAATCAGCATCTGGCCCTTTAGCTTCTCAGTAGGCCTTTTAATGTTTTCATAATAATTTATATATATATATAATGCTACAAAACAGAACGGCATCTTGGAAGACGCCACATCTTTTTGGTTTGCAATGGCTTTTGGGCTGTTGGTATGGAAAGTAAAGTACTACAATCAAATACTGTAACTTTCCCCAAGTCTCAGTCAGATCAGAATGTCATGTTATCAGCTGTTCAAAGATGTAAAAAACCCAGAGATATACTTTACCATGAAGGATTGCAGGAAGCATTACAAGACTGAGGAGAAAAAGTAAGGGAAGCATTCAGACAGCAGTGAATGTGAGAATATGAGAATATGAGAATATGAGAATGGGTTTTTGCATGAATCTAGCTCAAACTAAACATTGCCTAGCCAGGGTTTGGGACTTACCACTCTCAATAGGCAGCTTAAATGAAGCCACTGTGTTTCAGGAGGCAAGAAAGCCTTACAACAAAGACAGGACTAAGTCATGTGCCAGACTTCAAAAATGACATGATTTCACTTAATAACTCAAATGTAGTTTTAGACTCTGGAATATAACCTAAGACATCAATAAGAAAGTAGACATTGAGGTCCTGAGGTTTTCTGACATGCCCTGATCCACAATTTGAATTTTATTGAGCTATAATTTCATGTTTTCCACCATTTTCTCAAAATTTATATGCATTTCAAAGGAGAAACAAATATGCTTGAGAAACAAGATTTGATTCCAAGACTTAACAGAGTAATAATATTTAAGTGTAAAAGCTGGTTTCACATGGAGCTGCTGACACAAACTTAGCTACAGCAGTACCAGTGAGCAACACTATAATTTTGACCATTTTCTTACCCCATAGACACAGATAATATGTCTTCTAGATAGACACAGATAATATGACTAATCAGTTGTGGTATAGCAAACCCATTGTTCCCATTCAATTTCATGAAAATAGAATGAGACTTAGGGTCACATATTTATAATAACATTATTCATAAAGGGGGGGGGGGGTTTACACTGTGTTTTAGCAGTTCACTTTTTGCCATTATTATGGACCTTTTGACACAACCATAACTGAATAATTCTGAGAGCCATCAGATATGTGCTGTATCAGAATGCTTACTTTTCCAGGGAGCCTACATGAAGGCCATTCTTTCAAGCAAGTAGGGAACAGATGTATAGGTGATAGCCCACAACATTTTGATTCAAAGCTTGGAGAAGGGAAGAAGGGAAGAAGGGAAGAAGGTGTTTACCAATTAGCAGGAAATCCTTCTTCTGAAAGCCACTGCTAATGATTTGTCACATACTCACATCAAAACATTTTTAGAGAAGTGCCTTCCAAGGCCTTGGAAAACAGGGTTTGGGCTGCTAATTAACTCAGGAGATGCTGAAGATTTTAGTCCAGCCTCATCCACATTGTCCAGCCACACTGCTTCCACCCATTGTCCAGCAGCCATATTCCAGCTGAATCCCAGTCCTGGCTCTGTTCTGGTATGCTGGGCCTGGTTTTGTACCTGGAATTACATTATTGACTTGCAATCTGAGCTTGACCTTAAGCCTGCCCTCTCAGTGGACATCTCTTGCTGTGTGTTTTCAGTCACCCAAGGAGCTTTGCTGTGTTTCATTTGGTGCTGGGACACCATTGTCTCAATCCTGAGGCTGCTGCCCTGCCTTGTGTAAGTGCTGGCTCCCAGCTTGCCTTCTCCTGCACAGCTGCTCTCTCCTGCTGAAACCCAGCTGTTAGCTCAGGGAAATGACAAGGAATTGAGCTTAAATGTAGCTCCTGGACAATGTGTGGTACAAGTCTAGGTGGACAGAAGTTCTGGAAGAGATGGTCATGGCAGCAAGAGCCTACTGGTGTAGTCGGGGGCCTAATATCGCACTTGGAATCACAGAATGGTTTGGTTTAGAGGGATCTTTAGACATCATGCTATCCAATCTCCCTGCAATAGGCAACAGCTTGCACAAAACCCAGTCCTACCTGGCCTTGAATGCTGCCAATGACGAGATATCCACAGCTTCTATGAGCAACCTGTTCCAGTGTCTCGTCACAGTTAATTTAAAGAATATCTTCCTCATATCCAACCTAATTCTACCATCTTTTAGCTTAAAACCATTGCACCTTATCCTGTCACTACAGGCCCTGGTAAAAAGTCCCTGTTTTTCTTATAAGCCTTCCTCGAAGGCTGCAATAATGTTTCTTCTTATCCTTTTTACCCTGGAACAAATTCTCCAAATTCTCAAATTTTGCAGGAAAGGTTCTCAAGCACTCTGATCCTTCTTGTGGCTCTCCTGTAGTCCCACTCTGTCAGCTCTTTCCTGTGCTGAGGACCCCATCACTGCGTGCATAACTGCAGTGAGAGTTCAGGAAGGTGGAGAAGAGGAGCAGAATCAGCTCCCTGGATGTGATGTCCACGCTGCTTCTGATGCAGCACAGGATATGTTCTATTTTCCAGGCCAAGTGCACACTGCTGGTTCATATCCAATTATTCGTCCACCAGTATCCCAAAATCCTTTTTTGCAGGACTGATCTCAGACTATTCATCACCCAGTCTGTACCAATGATGGGATTGCTTTGATCCTCATGAAGTTCACCTATGTTCATGTACTACATGCTCTCATGCCAACCCAGAAGCTGCCCATGAGGTAACCAAGGGGCTAGAAAGCTCTTTTATCTCAGATTCCCCTCCTGAAAGGTGAGGGAGGGTGGAGTTGGGCTGGAGGTATCCTCAGCTTCCCCCTCTGTAGGGAAGAGCTTTGGTAAATGAGACCTGTCTTCTTCAATTCCTATTAATGCTATTTCTTTCTCTGCTCTGCAGAATAAACTAAAATCCTTGTGCTGTTGCATTTTTTTTCATAGTGTGAGACCATTCCCACTGTCTAAGATGTAGGAAACACGACAATCCTGTGTGTCAGAATTCTAACAAAGCAGTTCAAAGGGAATATTACCACTTCATTGTAATTCAGTCCTGCGACAGCAGTAAAGAGCTAATATATTTAAGTTTTTGCATAACAATCCAATTATCTGTATCTGTTAAAGAGAAATTTACACAATCTTCTCTATCTCTCTATAATCTATACATGCAGAGGCTCCCCTGTACATAAAAGATTGGCATGTCTTTAAAGAATTTGATGCTGGAAATGAGCAGTAAAGGATAGAAAACTAAAATATAGCCAAAAGGTTAATCTTTTTTCATTGTTTTCTTGATGGCATGATGGAATATTAAGTCAGTCTAGGTTTAGGATGTCTCAATTACTCTCTGTTACCTAACATTTCAAAGTCAGTGCTTTGTTTCAAGAATTCATTGCAATGCATCCATGTTTTCCTTCCATGTTAGAATGACTTGTATGGACAAACCTCTGAAGGTTTATTCTCAGAAGAGAAAAAGCTTTTTGAAACATTTCAATTGTCTAGAGTTTCTAGCATAGCCAAGCAGTATTTAGAATTATTCTGTCTTTCATATTGAGATTATTTCATGCATCTTGAAATTTCATTTTTTTTCTACACTCTGGAATTTGGTTTATTCTTTACAAGCTTTTGATTCCTGCAAAAATTCAATACCTTGAAATTAAAAGATTAAAGGATTCAGCATCAGAATGCTACATGATTAACTTTAATTGATTCTGAGTTTTTCCTGTTGAAAGGGCTTTCTAGCATGCACTTAGTAGCAGACACATGGTCCCTATTTTCCATGACTTTAGGGATTTGAACACTTTCAAAAATCACTCTGTAGAGCAGGACTAGCCTAATTTATCTCAATTAAAGTCTTCATCTGGAAACAATAATGTAACTTTTATAAACTTCTGGTTTCAAAAATAGCAACAAAATTCTTAAGGCTTTTTTATTCAAATATAATATATGCTTTAACATACTAGTTGAAAAGGAATAAAAGGTGTAAGTATGATGTATCACAAAATATATATTTCAATGCTGTTGAGACAATAACACAAAGAGTTGGGAAAATTTTGCTTGATTTCATGTTAAATATGAATATAGAAGGTTATGTAAATTGTAATCATTTATACAGAATCATGATTGGGAGGGACCTCGAGAGATCACCCAGTCCAACTCCCCTGCCAAGGCAACTTAGAGCAGGTTGCACAGAAACTTGTCGAGGTGGATTTTGATTGTGTCCAGAGAGGGAGACCCCACAACTTCATTGGGAAGCCAGTTCCAGTGTTTTGCCACCCTCAGTTTAAAGAGGTTTTTCCCCATGTTGAGATGAAACTTCTGGTGGTTTAATTTATGGCCACTGCTTCTCTCCTTGTCACTGAGCACCACTGAAAATAGTCTGGCACCAGCCTCTTGACACCCACCTTTGAGACATTTACAGGTGTTGATGAGATTCCTTCTCAGCCTTCTCTTCTTCAGACTAAACAGGTCCAGTTCCCTCACAAAAGAGATATTCCAGTCCCTTAATCACCTTTGTGGCCCACCACTGGAGCCTTTCCTTTTCTTTCTTGTCCTGAGGAGCCCAGAACTGGACACAGCACCAGGACTGGCCACACCAGGGCTGAATAGAGGGGCAGGATCACCTCCCTCAGCCTGCTGGCCACGCTCCTCCCAATGCACCCCAGGAGATCATTGACCCTCCTGGCTGCAAAAGTGCTGCTGGCTCATGGGCAGCTTGTCACCCAGCAGGACTGCCAGTCCCGTTCTTGCAGAGCTGTTCTCCAGCAGGTCAGGCCCCAGTCTGTGCTGGCACTTTGAGCTGTTCCTCCCCACGTGCAGGACCCTGAACGTGCCCTTGTTGAACCTCATTAGGTTTGTCTCTGCCCAGTTCTCCAGCCTATCAAGGTCCCACTGAATGGCAGCACAGCCTTCATCTGACCAGCCAACAGCCCTCCTCCCCAGTTCTGCATCATCAGTGACATTTCCTAGGGTACATTCTCTCTTTTCATCCAGGGAATATCCAGAATAAAGCAGTACATATTCTATTGTCCAATCTGCCAAAAGCTAGGAACACAATCTATTAATTAATATTTGTGCATCTAAACAAAACACCATGCCATTTATGACTAGAAATCATAATTTTCAAGTATTCACCTTCTCTCCTTCTGGGTTTGAGCCAAAGGAAATACCTGGGACATTTCCTGGCATGAAAATTTCTTGGATAGAGGTGTTTTGGACAGTTCAGGTTTTTTGTTTAAAAACAGTCTTTTGTATTTAAAGGGTGGCCAGCATCTTCTTTTTTTTTTTTTTTTTTTTTTTTTTTAATTTACTTTCAAAATTTATGCCCATCTGTATTTTTTCAGCTCCTCCAAGTGAAAATATTGGAGCTATTCATGTGGGTAAGTGTTTGCAGATGTAAGACCTACAATTATTGCAGCTTTTCAAAAGCTTCTTCACTGTGTTTCATGTTACAGAAATACATGTGGATGTAGAAAGACAGCCATCACTGCTTCTCATCACACTGTTCTAATTTTGTTATTAGTTTTCTGCTGTAGTCTAAGAAAGTTGTGTGAAATATATAAGTAAATACTTAATTAGAAAAATAAAATTTGCCATAGTTTTTCCATGCTTTCTCCTGCAGATTTAAGTCCAATTCAAGCAGGCAGTAACAGAGCATTAGCATTCTTCTGGTCTGCTGACTTAAAACACCCACACAGAGGTAATCTCCAAAGCTTTCAAGCAGCATAATGTACACAGTGAGAAAGAAAACTGCCTGACGAAGCAGTTATGGAGAAACCACTTCTTTATATCTCAGAAAGGAAAGTGTGGTGTCTAACAGGCAGGGTGAACAGCTTTCTGTAGTGCCTGTATGCAGACTGATCCTCTTATGCACTTATGGCACACTAACAGCACTGAACTTCCAGAGCAGGAAGCAGGGCAGCAGGCCAAAGGCTGGTTTGTGTCACTTAAAATGCAGCCATTGATGAGTCTAGCTCTTTGAGTGTTTGTGTTGAGTGTAATCCAAACAGCTAAACAGTTTTTGTGCCTTTTCAGGACGTCCACAGAAACTTTGTTCTTTTGCAGATGGAGCTGCTGGAGGATTGTTAATATGTTTGATGCTAAAAATCATTAACTATTTTTAATTTCAAGATTTCATTTTGAAGATGAGGCAGTCAATATTGAACATCTATCTCACAGACCATATTTCCCCTTCAGTGCTCTGCAACTTTTCACTAACATGACTCTATTTTCTTTTTTATTGAATGAACTACTTTCAGCTAAATTAAGGCAAGTCTTCTGAAAGAAAGACCAAAAACCACAGTTGTAGGCAAGGCTCTGAAACAAAACTGACTTCAGAGCAATATGTGCATACAGAAAGAGCAAAAACCCATCCTTGTTCAAAGCAAACGTATTTGACTGTGAGTGTACAAAAAGCCTATTGATTTCACAGCTCTGCACCTCTGACTTAGTACAAACAGAAAACCAAAACAGCAGAGTATGTGAATTTGAGTGCCCTCTTCTCATAAAGCCTCATAAACCTTTTAACTTCTGGTTTTCTCTAATTAACAGTAACTTTGTTACTGTCCCTCAGTGACACTAGATGGCACTTCAGAGTAGTGGTGGGATCAGAAAGTCAGTAATTTTCTTCAGTTATTTTGCATTGAAAATTGTAATGAAATATATTAAGTTAATGTGCTTGCTTTGCACAAACATAATTTTTTATCTTTCTCATATTTTTTACATATGAGTGTGAGGTAGAAAATGTTATGTTTTCAAAAATAGCTAACATAAGCAGAAATAGATTGTAGTAGAGTGGTTCACTAGCATCTCAAAAAAACCCAAAAAAACAAACAAGAAAAAAACAAACAAACAAACAAAAACCACACACAAAAACCAGTCCCCCCCCCCCCCAAAAAAAAAAGCCCAAAAAACCCAAACCAACTCCTCCCCACCACCAAAAAAAACCAAAAAATAACCCAAAAAACCCCAAAGCAAATCATGGCCAAAGAGCTGTTGCCTGGTCTTGTGTTGAGAGAATTTTAGAAACAGTTTGTGGAGGTAACTGAAAATAATGTATGGTCTTGGAAATGAGAGCAACACACTGGTGCCAAGGATTTAAGAGCTGGTCCTTTCCTGGAAATGAAATTAGATTTAGTGTCATTTATACACAAGCAATTGAGTATATGATAACTGCCCATAACCTGGTGCCCTGTAGGAGAAACCAGACTAAAATATGGCCCCACCCTTGCTGTCAGTAAGGAATAATATACTTTAGGCTACACCAGGAATCAAGGGTATTATTCTTTTTGTGTTTGAGTGCAACAGTTGTGACCATTTGCTGTCTTCATACTTTATGAAGAAATTGAGGATGAACTGCAGGGCCCAAAGACTTTCTACTTTAATTCTCTTATTTCTTACCACCCGATTGTTTACAGATTGCTTGTGTTTGGTTTTTATTTTTTTCCTTTTTTTTCTTTATTTGTTCTGTTTTTAAGTGGAAGAACCATCTGTTCTTTATTTATATGAAAAGCAGTTTTAAAAGTATTGGGCTTCCCGCTGCTTTGAAGTCTCTGCAGATGCTGTGTGTGGATAGAAAATCTCGTCCACCAAACACTGTTGGTGTGGCTGCACAATTTATGGAAAACCAACAGCATTTTTACCTTTCAGATTTGTCATGATCTTCCTTAGGTCTCTTGTTATAGGATTTGCTTACTCTGTTTCATTGAGAAAGACTGGAAATCAGCAAAATCCTGCTATCTTTGGAGCCCTTGGTTGTTAGAAATGAATGTGTTTTATGAGGACTAATTTTTGCTTTAGCAGCAAGCAACAAGCTTGATAGGGGACATATCACAGGTATTTCAGAGGAGGACCAGGCTCAGATATTTTCTTCTGGACTTAAAGTTTGCTCTGATTTGAAAGAAAAGCCTTAGTAGATGTTAAAACTACGGATGGAGAAATGGAAAGTTTGTGCATATGTTTATATGATGCTTTATGTAATTGTTATTTTTGGTCTGAATCTCTTTCTGTAACCATGTACATACAAATTCTGTTTTCAGGCTAAGACAGTACCTTTGCTCTTGCTTGAAATGCTAGTGCTTAGTTTTTGCATGAGGTCTCTCTCTGCAGAATAGCTGATATCCAACCAAGAACCAAAAGGAAAAAAAAAACATAATTGATGATTTTCTGGGGTGTTTTCACTCCTGTGACAGAAAGATATCATGCACTGTTTGTTTCATTTAAAAATAACTCTCTGAAAATGTGAAACACAGAAGAAAAACAGATAGAAAGCAGAGAAATCATTGGCTGCTATATGAAGAAGATAGCTCAGAATTCTGCAAACATGCTTTTTCTGTATTGGTTATAGTGAGTCATAATTGTTTCCTATTATTTACTACTGAATAAATGGAAGCTATAAAAAGACTATATTTGTTTGCTCCTAAAAAAATACCTATGAGAGTTAGGCATGAAAAAGTTCCTTGAGGCAAAAGAATTTCACACAACTTATTCTTACTCTAGCTATCACCATGCCAAAGATATTCAATTTCCAAGACTTAATTAAAGTTCTGACACACTGATGTTATTCTATCAAAACAAAAGAAAGACAAACACTTTGGAGTTTGCCTGTATTACATTATTCTTTAATATAAATGACATATAAGTTTTACAAATTAGAGAGACTGACCTTGGAGTATTAAGAGTCTGCAGAAGATTCTTTTCAGGTGATGTTTTTATTGAGTATACGTTTAGCTTTGAAGATTGACAGTAGAAATGTGCAGCCTGCCTTTGATGTGCTTCCTACCCACTGGTATGGGCTGAAGAATCCCAATTTACAAAGGGGTCCACATCACTCTAAATAGATACATCTACAAATGATGTCCCAGCAATGTCCACAATTGCAGTTGTTTCACTTCATATATTTCTAGACTTAAGGTTTTGCTTCTACAGTCAAAATCCCACCAATTTGTCAGTCGGAGGAGCCTGCATATCTCTACTTCACAATTAATTCCTTTTTTTTTTTAAATCAAAACCAGTAAAGGATGCTGACAAATGTACAATGCGGAACAAGTGAAAACTGCTATAGTTTTGTGTTTAGATAAATACACGGATTGATAATAATTACTAAACCCTTATACCATACTCTGCAAGGCAGTCAAGTCATAAAAACTGCTCTTGTGACTAAGGTGAGAAGGATTTGCACTAGAGAAATTTAGTCAATGAGCTCCAGATATAGGTTACAAGTTTTTTACTGCAGACTACTCAATATTTTGTTCATTAGGATGATGTTAGGCTAGTTCTGAATAGCATTGCTCTAGAAGAATGGCAAACTTTAAAGAACTATGTGTACAATACGAATTTATTTTTTTTTCCAAAAATAATGACATTAGCAACAACTTTATTTGCCTCTGCTAAATAGATACATTCAGAATTATCTTAGAGTTATAGTGGATATTTTTAAACCTCCAGGGCTTGAAATAAATTTAAAGGAGGTAACTCTTACCTTCTCAAGTCTCAAGATGATTTGAGAGTCTTTTTTCCCTCTGTTATTTTTCTCTGTGTGTGGCTATAAAAATAACCTCAATCACTATTTTTTTTTTTTTTATATATCATAACTTGACAAATATTTACTCCGAATTTCATATACAGTGGAATCTGAAAACCTGCAGCATTCAGCAAACTGAAAAATGCCACAGAAAGCATGCTGGAGAAGAAGGCTGAAATAAGTCAGTTTAAAGCACAGTTGGCAATTCTTATTGATGGTATGCTCGCCCTTGTACATCTGTAATGTCTCGTTTATTCTACATCAATGGATCATCTCCACTTTAAAGTGAAGTTTCTGGCATTTGGCGTTAATTGTTAGCAACGTTTTTTTGAACAGGCCTATAAGGACAGATAGTTTAGCTGGAGCACAACCGAACCCCGTCTTTAGACATCTATTTGTAATTCCCGATCTGTACTGCGGAGCGTTCGTGGATACACCGGAAAGCCGAGGGCTGGATTTCCCAGTACTGCACGGGGTTGCTGAAGAGGCTCACGCCGGAATAGCTGGCCTTCTTGGTGTTGTAGCCAAGAGGACAGAAGTCGTTGATCCCAATGGAAGCGATTTTGTTGTTATGAAGATAAACCACCTGAAGAGCATACGAGTACTGAAGTGAGAAATTGAGCTATCGTGGCAAATAAGATAAATTATTTCCTATTAAATGCTTCATATGTGTTTTGGCAACATTATACAAATATGTCTTCTTTCCAAACAAGTCCTTGACTCTGTTTGCCTTTTGAAACACCTAGCATACACCCAATTGACATAATTTCTACAGAAAGGGCAGAAACTGTGCAAGACAGTCTAAAAATATCACTTTCAGCTGATAGTACTGTAACCAAAAGAGGAGCCAAAGATGTGAAATTATTAATACAGCACAGTGGCTCAGGAGCATGCGCTGTACACATAGAATGTATTTGATGCTAATTGGTTTCTCTCCAGCTCTAATATTTTCATTCTCATGAGTGCAACTATACAGGACTCAGAGCCAAAGTAAACACTAATGATGATTTAAAGTAGCTGATGAATATTATTTTGCTCCAGATTTACCATTTCTTGAAAATTTTTCCAAGCTAGATGCAGGGGGTAATTTACATTTGGGAGTCTTCATTCTTTGGGAGCTTTCTTTCCTGTAAAATCTTAGTCTGGGTGCAGACTGATTTAAATTGCTCCCAAGAGGAAATATTTATAGATATCCAGCCAAAGGACTTCAAAAATACTAGTGATGTGAAATGCCTATTTTGTCTATTTGCCCTCCTGATGGCGCTGTTTTGTGAGATAACAAAGAAAAGTTTTTTGGGAAAGGTTGCAAAATGTCACTTAGTAGAAGTGAAAAAAAAAAAAAATCAACAGAAGAAATGTTCTTAGAAATTATTTTTTATGCAACGAGGAAACTAAAATGCATAAATAATCCCATATTTGTTGTGGCCCCTCAGACACACAGAGACAACAAACATACCCCTCCAGGTCTATACACCTTCATAACCATTTCCAAAAAAAATTCAAAATAAGAGTCTTCCTGTTGCATTCATTTCCTTCATAATTCAAGCATTTATGAAACTTGCATCAAGTTAAAAATATTGTACACATTTCTGCTCAAGACTGAATAAACACACAAATATCATTAAGGATCTTTCAACTATTGCTCTCTGAGACAATATGATAAACTTTACCTGTATATATTTGTGATCACCCAGTCCACTGGGTACTCTGACGAGCTCATTGTTGTTCAAGTGGAGCTCCCTCAGATGAGGTACATTGTTAAGAGAGCCATTCTCAACTGAAGAAATACTGTTGAAACTGAGACCCAGTCTGAAAAAGTTAAAAAAAAAAAAAAAAAAGGAAACAAACAAACAAAAAGTGTTAAACTTGCCCACATATTGATCTTTCTTGGGTTGATTGTTTCTCTACATTGATGTTGCAGAACAGACCAGGCTAATTTTCAGGACTATGTGTGAGCTAGGTTAAATTAAAAAAAAAAAAGTTTGACGTGATGTGAACAATCATAATTATCATTATATATTCAACTTCTGCTTATGATACTGCATACTTTGATGAGTTATATTACTAATCCTGGTGTAGATACATACTGTGCACCTCCATAGGCACCAGTTTTTCTTTAAAAGATGAAACACTGAATAAGTGATATTATTAGGAGCACTGTCTGAAACTCCTTGTCAAACTACATAACCCAAGTTCCCACAACTGTTAAGCTTAAAACTTCACTGCATAAAACTCCATCACATCCTTGTGAGATACTTAAGTAGATAGAGCCATGGAAGCAGGGGCTCAGTCATACTTCTTCATCCCTCTTGCAGGACACAGAAGAGGGACTTATACATTTCTCCTAAGTTCCAATCCAGAGTTTTCATCATAAAATCATCCTTTCTGCTTTACACATCCATGTACTAGGTTTGTAGCACAATTTAAGTTCAGTTTGGATTTTTGGAGTTTTGGATTTTTGGAGTTTTGGATTTTTGGATTTTTGGAATTTTGGATTTTTGGTTTGCAATCACTAAACTACAGAAATTTTTCAAAAGACTCCCATAATTTACAATACTTTGTGTTGCAGCAAAGAAATACTGTAATTTTAGAAAATTATTTCTATAAAGGCTAAACTTAACTCATCTATTTTGCTCTGTTTTTCTTTAATTATTTTTTTTTTTATTAATATTGAGGAGGAAAATGCTCTGAGATTTATTAACAGCTTAATCAATAAGAAAATTTAATATAGGTAATAAGAAACCTCATGTTAAAATAATTTTCTATGGAGGAGTACTTTTAAAGAAAGCTTTCTTCACAGTTATCTAATAACCTGTAATTCTTTGTGGCTTGTAGGAGTTTCAGAAGTCAGGATTTGAATCTAGAATAAAATCACAGAACTGCAAATTCTTGTTTGATCTTTATGGCTGAGAGGTTTCCTAGTATCAATTAGTACTACATATAATGTAAATAGTCTTATCATACTAATTTAAATATAGCAATATTTTCAAGCTATTAAATGACAAAGGAGATTTTAATGAGAGCTCCCACTTACATGAACATAAATTTACTTCAATCAGAAATCAATTCACAGTATCCCATCTCCTAGCTAGAATTTGATAATGAAGCATTTTCATTAAAAATTATTAGAATTAACTTTCTTTTGAATAGAATATTCTAAGATTTAGGAGAGCTTGGTGAATCGGATCCTACAGAGCAATTCAGTCTGAAGTTCTACAGAATGCTAACAAAAGACTTCAGTGATGGGTACTCATAGTGAATGTCTTTGAAAGGACTGGGAAAGAAACCTCCAAATTTTGTCAGAGGGTTATTAATTTTTGTTTGACAAGTATCTAAATATGTGCTCACTACAAATGCAGGTCTACAAGCAGATGTGTCAAACCTAGGAGACCAGTATGAAAAAAAGTTGTTCTGACTCATATCAGTCTGTTGAAGAAAAACATTCCCTTTACACAGGCTTTTAGGAATAGAATGAAATTATAGGAGTCTGTAGTGAAATGGACCTAAATCCCAGGAGTGAAATTATGTGTAATTACATCTCCTCTAAATGTCTTGCAAAAAAGTCTCAGTCACTTGGGGCTATGCTTAAAGATGAAGTAAGTCAATATTATTTTGTAAAACAGAGGGTGATTAAGAGTGTTTGGAAAGAATAAGATCTTCATCAGTCTTCCCATAGGAAAAAAAGGGAAGAATTTGAAAAGTCACTCTTGCTTCATACATTGATATATTTCTTCCTTTTTTATTAATGGATAAGTAACATTTTCCCAGTGTTTCAGTAGATCTCTTCCCAGTGTTCTAAGTCATTGAAGAGCATCATCAAAAACATATTCTCAAAATTGAAGAAATCCTCAAATACTTTTTCACCTTTTCTCTCCAACATCCCTGCGGAATCATTTCCACTATATTTTTGAAAGAAACTTCATGATGCTCAACACCGTTATTATCACTATGGGCTTAGAATCACAGAATCACTAAGGTTGGAAAGAACCTCTAAGACCACAAGTCCAAATGTTAATGCAGCCTCGCCATGTTCACCCCTAAACCTTGTCCCCAGGTGCCACAACCACATGCCTTTTGAACATTTCCAGGGGTGGTGATTCCACTACTTCCCTGGGCAGCCTGTTGAAGTGCCTGATTACCCTTTAAGTGAAGAAATTTTTCCTAATATCTAATCTAAAAGTCCCTTTGTTTGGTTCAAATTCCCACTGTATGGAGCTAGACCATTCCGGTAAGCTTTATTAGAGTATAGACATCAATAACATTGGATGTGTAATGTGAATGTCCTCTTGGAGCTCATTCCTGCATGGAATCAGCAAAGTCATCATTGGGTTTACTTTCATAAGATTATTGGTTTTTCACCAAATCACTCTATGAAGGCTTTGGAAAGACTTAAGAGTAATTTTGCAAAAGAAACAAACAAAAAGGACAAATATTGTACATCTACAAGAATGCAAGGAAACTCAAAAGCCAATAAGCAATAGACCTCCACCAAGGTCCTACATGAAGCACTTCACAGTTTAAAATTCCTGAACACAGTCAGAAAAATTACCTGTTTCTAAAAGCTTACCTGTGCTTTAGGAAACTATTAGGCTGTCAAGCTTGAGTTGGCATGAACAAGGTTCTCTGACCCTGTGCTAATATCTGAAAACTTAGACATGCAAATAAGAGCTGGGTTTTTTACACAGGGCTGGAGCTGTTCCATAGCTCCCTCCTTTCCTCATCTGTTTTGTATTGTGTAATGTTCTCCTTGTTCACCAATCTGTGCTCTTCCTTACCTTTCACCTTTGCAAAAGAGCATCTCTGACCATGCCTAGGTTACCTGCTTAAAGCACAGGGTCAAGAGTGGTTTAAAACTTGGAGCCTGCTCTGAGCAGCTCACCATTTCCACATCATGGTCAACAGAATACCTTGTTGCTCCACACAGTACAGCCACAATAGAAGCAGCCCAAGCTTAGATATTTTTAGGAGTCCATTGGTGCTTGCTGTTTAAAACTTTATGTCTAAAGCCAGACTTCCAACAATGTTGTCCATGTGACTCTGCCTGTGGTGTTGTCCAAGTGTGAATGAGAAAAACAGAAAAACTGTGTCATCTGCAGGACAGCTCACATGCCCCACATTACCTCCAGTAGTGTAAATTACTCTCTACCTGAATAGCTATCATCTTGTTCTGGATTTGGAAGTTTTCTTCATAATTTCTCTGAAAAATGTTATATTCTATACCAAGTCTCTGTAACAAACAATATCTACTTCATAGTCCTCTAATCCATACTTATAATAAAGTATTGTCCTTTTCTAAAATCTAGGAGAGGCTGGTTTTTTTGGAGTCTGTGATAAAATATTAACATAAAACATAAAGTGAAATGTCTTAGTTTATAAGCTCTGGAAAGCTGTTCTAAGCTTTATATCTTGCACTGATTTTTGTTTTCTGACATCCTTATGACAAGCAGATTAAGATGAAAATCTATTAATTAGATCCAATAATCTGGTTAAAAGCCTGATTATCAGTCTTTTTTGAAACTATTTTCATAGTAAAATTTTAAAGTATTAAATTATGAAAATTACTTGTAGCAAAAGCCCATTTACTCTGCTGCTTGTTTTTTGATGTGAATGGATTCACAAATCATTCTGTATCAGGGCTTTTTCGGAATTGTTCTTTTATTTTCCTACAGTTAGAGAAACTTACTAAACAACATAGACACAGATTAACAGAGTAAAGTCACTCTGACAGTAACAATTTGTCAATTAAATTTTATGGTTTTTTTCTTTCTTCTTAGTCATGTTCCAGGATTCATTGCAAACTTGCCTTTCCTGAGAAACAAAGGAACCATTGTTGAAAGACGTTTTGATTCCCATGTACTTTTTTCTCAGTTTCCAGGCAAACTGCATGAGCATTGCCATGTTCCAAGAAAACTGCATGAACCAAAGATGGACATGCAATGAAAGAAACAAAAGTCTAATTGTTATTTTTTGTTTGTTTGTTTGTCTGTTTGGGTTTTTGTGCTTTTTTGTTTTGTTTTCCTTTCAGGAGGTTTTTGTTTGTTTGCTTTTTGTAAATCAAATAAACAGTTGTCCTGAGCATATAGCACTCATAATTGAAAACAGATAAAAAGTTTTGTCAGGAAAATAAAAGAAGTGTTTGTTCTTTTCAATCAGTACACAAATCCTTAGAAGCCTTTCCTGCTATGCTATGATTATTTCAATGATTCTAATACTCATGAAGCCCAGACTGATGTTTTATAATTGTGTGTGTGATGATTGTAATTTCAACTTATATTTCATGTGAAAAGAATAAATTAATTCTTACTTTGCCAAGTTGGTGAGTCCAGAGAGACTTTCAGCATCAATTTTGCTGATTTTGTTGCCATCAAGGTGAAGTTCAGTAAGGGATGGAGGAAGGCCTGAAAGAGAGAACACCATCAAGTTACTTTTTATTAAACTAGGTTCTTATATTTTTAAAAAATACTTGTACTACACCAAGGCTCTTTTACAGCTGACAAAAGATTTTTTCTAAACATGCCAATGAACAATTCACTAAATGAAATAAAGAGCTTTCACAATCAGGGAAACTAAAAACAACTAGTAACAATTTATTTAGTATGAAATAAGACCAAGCTCCTAGAGTCATTATAAAACAGTTAACTCCTGAAAAATACCTAAATTTAATTCTTCTTATTTATTACTACTAGCCTTCATGATTATGTAATTGGACATATAAAGAGCTCTCATTTTGACCAGACTATCCACATACATAAATGTGCAAATATGTGGCATCTAGATATCTGACAAGAAACAGCAGTAGAAAATGCAACTGTAAGTATGAAGAAAAATAATTTTATTGTTATTTTAGTTAGAGTGCATACTAGTTTACAAATTCTGTTTATCAGGAAAAAAAAGAGAAAACATATTTTACCTATCTGAGGTCCCTCAAAAGAACATTCAAAACAGGAAGTATGGGAAGAAAAAAAATAACAACCAGTATTAACTTTCAAAAATTTTCAGCCATTTCAAAACAATCTGTTGGCTGAAGTATGAATAAATTGAATATAATTCCCTGTGTATTGGAACCATTCTTGTTTGTTTGTTTTGTTTTTAATAAATTACAATGAAATTGTTCTTATTTTGTAGGAATTTTCTATTAAGTACTTTGAAAAATAGCAAAGATTTCTGTTTTGTTAGAGGTGAAGTATTTTTGGCTTCAAACCCATAGATTTTTGAAGGGTTGATTTTATGTTTGTACAACTTCAGTTAATTCTGCATGAGTTTACAATTGTGTAATGTTAATCAGGCTCAATAACCAGGCTTGGAGGCTGAGAACATTCTTCCATGTTATATTTCATCTATGAGACAAGGGAAGCAAAATAACATAAAATAACATTTTACAGTGCACCTCTCATGGAGCTTCTTGTAACCAAAAGCCAAAATTTTCCAAACTAACAAAAATCACCTGGTCTAAAAGTAGATACTTTTAGGACAGACTCAAAAATCTTCCATAATATTTTTTTCCAACTGAGTGGAAGTTACCTCATTGTACCCATGCAAATCTCTGAAATACTAATTGAATTTCTTACCCTTTGGGATGCTTGTGATGTTGGTGTCTGCGATGCGGATGTAGGAGAGCCTCTTCATCCCCTGAAAAGCTCCGTTTTCAATGCCTGAGCTCTTGATTGGGTTGGTGCCTAGTTCTGCCAACAAAACATGGTTGTGAGCTGTGCTGCAGTGGAGGCACCTGTAATCATCAGGTCAAAGCTAATTTGGAGGTACAATTTCTTGGGGCAGTTGTTGGCTTTCTACATATAATCACTGATCAAACTAAAAACAACAGCTTGGAAAAACACTCAGTTCTGTTTGTTACAATTTCTCGTGCTCATACCTAAGACAATCACTTGATTCAGTCCGTTAAAGACAGCTTTCCTCAACTTGGAGATCTCATTCTCATGAGCCCGTATCTCCTGGAGAGACTTTGGCATGTTTTCTGGGAGTTCCTTCAGGTTGTTCTTGGACAGGTAAAGCCTTTCCAGTTTCTTCAGAGGAGCAAAAGCTAATGGGCTTATTTTGCTGATTTTGTTGTTGACAAGGATCAATGCCTGTGGAGTAAAAATCAAGATCTCATATGATCAGGAGGGAAATTACTTTGTGGTGAAACATTTTAAAATTATTATTACTATTATTTTCTAGTGCCTTTTGAGGATTTGACAAATTTGGTGAGCTGAAGAAAATGCAATACAGTACTAAAATCAAATTATAAACTTCTGAGACAGTGAAAGATAAGTCCTATAGAACAAATACAAGTGTTACTTCATTGCTGAGACTGGAATGCAGCTTCTGTTAGCATCCATAATTTATGTGCAAGAATAAGTACAATCATTGCATTTGAAAGCTGTGAAGAACAAGACAGTCACAAAAAAAAATAAATTGTTTGTGATTTTTTTTCCTGATTTTGTTTATCCTAAGGATATTTTTATCCATCATCACACAAACCATTTAACCAGTTTTTCCTGAACAGGAAATTCTATTACTTAATAGAGTGAAGGCACAGCCCAGTTTAATAAAAATATACATAACTTCACCTTGTTCCACTTAGTCTTATAAAACTGCACTTACTAAATTTCTGACTAATAACAACCTTTTTTTTTTTTTTTTTTTAGAGATATAAGGTATCTTTTTGGTAAGCAAAACTTTGTATGGAAGTGGAACAATCTGAAGTGTCACGCTCCAAGTCCTGCAGTTTGGAATCATGGACCATACTCTGTCCTCCCTGATGGTGCCTAATCCAGTTCTCACAACTGTGATATCTAGGCTCAGGGTAACTCTGAGAATATTATCTCTCTATACAGCCAGGGGAGAAAGGCCTCCATGAAAGCATTGTCTTCTGTAATAGATCTCTGCATATTTCTGAAATCTGACATTACTTCTAAATCTCAACGATTAACTAACCATGACACAAAAAGGGAGAAGGTCTCATTACTGTCAGGACATAACACAGTAACAGAGAGTATTTCAGATATAATAGATACTTGAGTGACTCTTATCATTCCATCTGTTTGCTATCTACTTATCAGATTTACTGCATGTTTGTGCAGTAGATTAGGTATAAAGGGCCATATAAATATTGACATAATATCTACTTATATTTATTACTAGGGCATCTTTTTTCACAACCTCCATTATGCTAGTTTCAGAAACAGAAAAGTTGTTGTAAATACTATAGCGAATATTCAGGGCATTTTCACACACTTTCATTATTTTCAGAATTACATTTTAGTCTGTTTCTTGTAGGAAAATGGAGTGTCCAACTTATTCCATAACCAGTTAAGTATTAAAATAATGACAAGACTGTCAGCCTCTGTGACAGCACCTCTCCATCATGGAAACATGAAAGAGAAGTGGGCAGATTAAAATGGTGATGTGTTTTTCCCCTGATGGGCTCCTCTTGCAGATCTCCCTGAGCAAAGGCAGCAGTGTGTACTGTACATGGCTTCATTGAGTGCATGTAAAGCTGAACATATCTGGTTTTCATTTATATGCTAGCTAGAAACAACTCATTTGCAAGAGGAGGTAGAAGAGGTCACCCACAGTTCAGCAGAGTATTTCCTTAACAATAAGCCTATCCCAAAATAAATATGTTGGTCAGTGGAAGCTGTGGCCCCAACTCATTTATTTGAGCCTGTATTACAAAATCTGACATGAAAACACATGGATACACATTGGAAGTGGTTTTCTGATTCATGATTGCCAAAATTGTGATACAGATGTAGATTATGCCCATAGCAAAATTCAGGTACCTGTAAAGTATTAGGACATGGCAAACAATCCACTTATTTAAAAGTGGTACAGTTGGAATTGTGCCATTTAGTATCTTACATTGTTTTCATTTCAATAATCGAATGTGCTACTTCCTATGACATTGCTCCTTAATTTTATTAATTTCACCATGTATTTCTTTTCCATAGATCTCTAAGATGTTTTCCACAGATCTCACTCAATCAGTTTGGGCTCATGTTATGAGTACTTGAAATTTTTATCCTACGTTTTGCTTTGTACTGGCTAACCATTTGTTTCAGCTAAAAGTCTGCCTTTTTTAAAATTTCTTTTAATTTTGTTACCTTTTAAATAAAAAAAAAAAGGGCAACATTAACTACAGCTGACAATTTGGTGTGAAATATTTCTTGATGGAAATAGGTAGGCATATATTCAGCTAGGCCCTGTAAATATTCTCTGAGTAGCTGACTGTTACATCTCTTCAGAGTGGAACTGATACCCCTGACCAAACCCAGAATTATCTAGGTACCTTGGACTAATCTGTTATGTTTTTCCAGTGCTTTCTCCTGAATATGTTAATGTTATCTTGGGGAAACACAGAGAATTGTTGTTGTATTCAAACACTCAAGGAGTCTCTCACTTAGAAATGATGGTGTTCTATCAGAGTTATGTATAAAAACACTAATTCCACAGTGGGAATGTGTGTTTGCTGGTATAAGGTGGGAAAGTACCCCAAGTCAGAGTTTACATCTTCTTCTGTACCAGAATATTATTTCCCACTTGGACCCCTCTCTGCAAGTCTATCCTCCCAGCATTTTAAGCCTGCATGTTTTTCCCAGTGTTGTGGAGCTGTAAAGAAAGAAAAATAAACCCACACACTACAGTGTGTGAGAGACATTTTACTGTCTCCCAGAGCAACAACAAATGATGAGGATAACACACCAGAGTAGCACCTGGCAAGCCACAGCCCTGGATTCCTTTCCCACTTCACAATACCTCTATTATACGCCATACTTAAAGAACTAAGTTATTAGCCTTGCAGCAATGCTGTTTACTTTCCTCAGAATGTGTCCCACATGGTTTGCATGTAACAAAAGCTAAATCAAACCAAAACAAAATAAAATTAAAAACTCAGGGGATTTAGAGGTCAATGAAAACAGGAACTAGGGGACAAAAACCTAGGGAAAACATCTGCAGGCAGTGTTGCAGAGGAATGGATCTTAGGCAAAAACAGGTCACGTGGACCAGCTATCCTGAATAAAGCCCAGATGGCATGATGGGACATTACAATCAGTGTGTTAAAGGACATATGAAATTTTTGTACAGGGCAAGAAGTACTTGGAGAAAAAAGTAAGGGTCATCCTGAAAGTGATCAGAGTGCTGGAGCCCTTGGTCACAAACATCACTTGCCATGCTGCTGTAATGAAATAATTTGACAGCAATGACAGCCTAGAACAAAGGTCACAGGAACTGATGCTTTTATTTGAAAATCTACCTTCTTCTACACTCTTCACTTTTGGAGGAAAAAGGATATTTAATTTAGAATAAATATTCTCCCTAAGATATACCTTCCTCCTCCCCCCAAAAAAATTTAAGCACATCATGAATTTACAATACAAAAGACTGAGCATATAAATGTACAGCTTTCAACGTGACCTGATATGGGTGCAAAAATATATGGCCTTAAGTAAAAAAAAAGGCAAGAAGAAAGAAAAAATAATGAGACAAAAATACATCAAGTATTAATGTATCAGTTTGTTAGGCTTTGAAGTGTCATAGCAATTTCCCATGGATGAGAGAAAATACAACTTCCATCCTCATTTTCCTGAGATAAAGCTTTTTTCCTTTGTCATGGTATAGCATGTAAAATGCACTGTAAACGTTGACTCAGTTATAATATTGCACCACCTTATCATGACTAGCAGTTTAAGTGTTCAGAGAGGGAAAAAAAGCTTTGCTCCAAAGATGACTTTCTTTTTTAGTGAGACATCTCTGGTATTTCTGTAGTCAGGAGAAAAAATAAAAACCACTGTATGACAGGAATAGATGCTGGCTATGTTGAAGTCAGTGGGAGTCTGGCCATTTAGCTCCCTCTGACCTGGTTTCCACCTAAAATATTTATTCCCAAAACAAAAAGGAGGATTCACAATTCAGGAAAATTTTGGAACCCTTGTTGGCAGGCTTTTGTCAAAATACACCCTTTCAAACTGCAGAGGCAGCTTGTGGCAGTCAGGTTGGAATTAACATAGAGTTGTTCTTCTTGCTGTTACTAAAACTTTCAATTTTTGCCCTGTCTAGGGGTGGGGAGCAGGGAATTAAATTTTCTGGTGTAATTTCAATATATGAGAATCTCAGGAGACTGTTCTGAGGGGTTTCAATGCCCATTCATCTTAATTTAGTATAGTTTGAAGTGAGAGCCTTGCCAAAACCAGAATTAAAATGGAAAATTACCAGCAAACTTTCATCAGCCATATTACATAGTGATACACCTGTTTTGCCAGCTGGGGATGGTGCTCTTATCTAACATCAATTCTTTACTGATGCATGCATCCTTCAGGGTTTAAACTGAAAAGTCAATCCCTGACCCTGTGGAATTTCTTTAATTTCCTGGGTTATGTATTACATTATTACCTGTTTTTTATTACAGTTCTGCTAGGAACAGTTGTATCTTAAGAACTTTAACCTCAGGAGCCAGGCATCCCCATAAAAATAATAACAAAATTCATTCCTTTTGTTTACCTTATGTTTTCAGTTAAGTCATACTTATAACCTGGACACAGAGTCAAGGTTTTCTTCCAAATTATTAAAGATGTATTTACATTTATGGAAAAACAAGAAAGCCAAACATCCCAGAAACAAAACAAAACAAACAAACACAACCTCTGAAAAATCAGAACTTGACATTCTTCTCTAATCACCCAAACCTAGGATCAAGAGGACATAGCTAAGAAAAGCAAGGAAAAAGGGATAACATGGAAGCCATAGAGAAGAGGTGAATGAATTGTGAAGGAAGATGTCAAAGAAGGAACAGCCTTTCAGTACAAACAAAAGAAGCCTGTGGAAAGCACTTTGATCACATACACAGGACCTTTTTGAATAATCTCACAAAGCAAAGGAGCCTGCTGCAGACCTAGTTTGCCTGGCCTTTGAGGTCTCACTGTATCACTCAAGCAACAGGACTTGAACAGATCATGAGGTGGTTCTGCATTTTCCTTTTTCTTTCAGCTCTGTCCTTGTCTACTGTGACAAGAAATTTTGTTAATTCATTAAATTTATTACAGTGGATCTGATTATTTTTATTGTTATATTCTATAAAAATTTCCTTTTTTCTTTTTTTGTTAGCCTAATATGGTGACTATCTCCAGAATTTTAAGGACCTCAAAATGTTTTGTTCTGGTTTTTTTCCTCACATGAAAAAATCTTTACCCATTGTACAAGAAAAATGTTTTCTGTGCACGTGGTCTGTTTTATGCTCATTTCTGTGGAAAATCTCATTGTTTCTTAAGCACAATGCAAAGGTGAATATGAGGAGATGAAAATTCTCTAAGTGAGTGTTGTATTTCAGAAAAATTAACTTTTTGTTCCTCCCCCTGAATATTTGTTAGAAACATAAAGCTGCACCTCAGTCCTGCCACTGATGATACTAGGAAATGTGTTCAGAGGTAGAACCTGGACAGAGTTATCTGTCTTTGTTTTTTCACAATATGATGGTGATTACTGATTCTTCATTCTGTGATTTACCGAGAGTGTCTACTTAGCTTCTTTTCATGCCTGGGAAAAGGAAACTGAAGCTGTAATGAATCATCAGAAGACTGGATTATTAAATTAATTTTTTGGATCTCTCTGGGGGTTTTCTGTGTCTCTGAAAGGTTTTCTTAGATTTTTCTTCAGGATTTTTTTTTTTTTTTGTTTGGTTTGGGTGTTTGGGGTTTTTTTGTTTGCTTGTTTTGTTTTTTAAAGAAGAATGGCATGAAATTTTCTGTTGTCATATGTTGTTTTTCCACTTGCTATTACTACAGAGTTTCAGTTTCTCTGCCTGCACATTTAGGGTTGATAATCCTCTAGTGTGGCAACAGTCATAACTTTAAGTTCCAAGCTTAAATCTTTTATCTCTTAGGTCCTTCGCTTCAGTTCAAACAAATTTGGGTTTAGCACTTTTGCATGTACAGCCATGGATTTGAACAGTTCTGCTAGCTTAAATTAAGTAAAGTTCCATTTGATTTCAGGCCAATAGTGCACTCATCTTCTTTCACTGTACTAGGAGTGTGCCAATTGAAAAATTCTTGTTGGAGAAGCATGCGGTCACTATTCTGTTGTTTGTGCTGCTCTTATAGTGATCTAACACAGAGCAGTTTCTTTCATCTCTTTTTCTAGGTGCCAGACATTCTGCTGGTTTGCTTTGGCTTTTCCACACAGCCTGCAACTCCATGTGCTGTTTGTGTAGGCTCCTCCTTTAATCTGCATGAGGGTTTACTCATGTAGTATTTTGGATTCTTTATTGTGTCCATGGGGTCAAAGTACTGAACTCCATCCAGAAATGTCAGTCTGCCTGGAAAATTCTGACAGTTTCATAGAAACTTTTTTCCTGGCTTTTCCAATACCTTTCCTGTCTGACTTTTTTGCCACAGGTCTAAGTCATAAGCAAGTTTTTTTACATAAAATCAGACAGTTTTCTGAAACTGTGAAACTCAGTCCTCAGCTCTTAAAAAATAGTCTTCAATTTTTCCTCTAATCTCTCAAGCCCTGTGCTAAAAAAAACAAAACCAAAAACATACAAACAAACAATTAAAATTTTCAAATAGAGTGAAGTCTCACTGTGTTTTTATAGCACAACATTAATAGTTTAGACACTTTTTCCTAGATAATTTAAAACAATAAAAATGTCAAGTGCATTATAAGTGTTGACTCTGATTTCTTGGCAGAAAACTTGCAGGTAAATATTCCTTTAGTTGCATCCTCTTCAAAGTGCTTGCCTTATTTCTACAACTGCAAATTTTAGCTTGTCTTGGGAAATCTACTTAGGAAAATTCTTAATACAAAGAATATTTTGTTAGGTTCTAATTTCTCTTTCATCTCCAGTTCTGGGTACTCCAGTGATGTGTAGTATAAGCAGTTACATTTGTACTGAAAGAGAAGCCATGAGCAAGTTACAGGTAACTCCTTTTTTTTTCTCAATGCTTATTCTGGGTTGTAGTCCCAGCTGAACCTTAGGTTCAACCCAACTTATTCATTAAAATCTCTTCTAAAACTAATATACTTGTGGTTGATGACAGTTATAAGTATTAAGAAGGTATTTTAATGGATTATTCAAAAGCAATACAAACTGTATAAACTGCTAATTTTTTCAAGACCTGTTAAAATTGGAGTTTAAAGAACTGTTTCTTTATGTGATCACTTCATGCAAAAGGCTAACTGCAATTTCTCTTTTTAGATTTTGAAACAATAATACTGTTAATTTTTGTAAATATTTTTTAACAGAGTACAAGAAAGTTTAGTAATGTCTAAGAAATTTGTCATTATCACACTGTAAAGTGCGACATTGACCCAAGCCCTGTTTCTCAGGAAATAAGATTAAAAAGCACATGCACTTCATATATGTATCTCACATCCTCATATATCTTCAAAATAAATGTCATAATAGAGCTCTGTCAACAACAATGCTTTTGAGTTTTTGAGTTTCACCTTCTAAAAATGATACTCCCTCTGAAAAATATTAAATTGAAAGTTGGGGAATGGGAATCATTCCCAGATATTACACAGGAATGCTCCTGCTGAGAGCAAAGATGGTGCCTAGTTACATAAACATACTGCATGACTAAATTATTATTTTGGGGAGAAGATTACAGAATTGTAGAATAGTTTGGGTTGGAAGGAGACCTTGAGAAAATCATTATTTGCTCTTGAGTAAACCCAGGAAAATTGCAGTTTTGAAGGTTATTCATTAAAATTCATGTTAATGTATGATTTCCAGTGGTCCCTAAGCATGCACTGGGTACTTTAATGAGTAAGCCAAACAAATAATTTCTTCCCTGAGGAGTTACTTATTTAATTCACTATTAAATTGTATCTATTGTAAAAAAAGAAAAAGAAAAAACAAAAACCAGAACAAAACAAAATAAAGAAAACCCCTCAGAGTTAATTTCAATGAGATAAAATAGTTCACAGCAGCAAAACTCAGAGCAGGATGTGTAATTGAGACCTGGACTAAGTGCCAAGTGGGTAGAAGTCACTGGGAGCAGTGATCTGCATCTGCAATACCATGCTCTGACTCATTTAAGGCAGTGTCATGAAGAATGATTGCCAAAAGATTCATTTCACTGATAAGAATTTTATCTCTTTTAGCACCTCATAGATAATCTTCATTGAAAAGATAGGACTTCTTTCCAAGGTGGAAGAAACCCAAAACAAATGGGCAGGAATTACAGTGTCAAATCTATCCTGTAGCCAAAGAAGGGAATTGAAAAAAAAATCTGGGGTACAATTATTTCATTATTAAACCTAGACTACTGAAATGTGATGTGTAAGAACGTGTTTTGTTCACTTTAGAGGTTATCTATGGAACTAGGTCAAGTACAGACACTTGTGCTAAAATTAGATGACATGAACCTCATCATGATCCACTCATGCAGATCCCTTTGAATGGACAGTCTGACATTCATATTCTTTTAAAATTACCTTATTGAGGTTGCATTGAAACAAATATTTGAGAGGGACTTTGGAAGAAATTAAAAGAGGTAAAATTTTATAGGATTTGCTTTCCAAGTATGAATGGTTGACTGCAGATTCACGTTTGAAACAGTGATTTTTTGGGTGATGATATTGGAACCGATAATGGATTAAAGTGGGACTTGGCTTCTTGTTTGTAAAATAAATAGAGAATAGAATAGAATAGAATAGAATAGAATAGAATAGAATAGAATAGAATAGAATAGAATAGAATAGAATAGAATAGAATAGAATAGAATAGAATAGAATAGAATAGAATAGAATAGAATAGAATAGAATAGAATAGAATAGAATAGAATAGAATAGAATAGAATAGAATAGAATAGAATAGAATAGAATAGAATAGAATAGAATAGAATAGAATAGAATAGAATAGAATAGAATAGAATAGAATAGAATAGAATAGAATAGAATAGAATAGAATAGAATAGAATAGAATAGAATAGAATAGAATAGAATAGAATAGAATAGAATAGAATAGAATAGAATAGAATAGAATAGAATAGAATAGAATAGAATAGAATAGAATAGGCTGCAAAGAGACAGGCAAGAAAAGCCAAATAACACATCGTTTATAATAATAAAGGAGCTAAAGGAGGAATACATAGAATAAAATGAGTTGTTGAAAGGCTAGAAAAATAATATTTTCAGGCATATGCCTGAATTAGAATTTTACTTTCAAAGAGAGAGCATAGCCTTTTTCTGCTCCGTAAAGAAAAATATTTAAACAAAATTTAGGCAAAAGTATGAGGTGTGCATTTTAAAATGTTGATAAAAACTATAGGCAGGGAGGAGGGCTTCAGACAGAGCAAAAAAATTAGAAACAGAGGAAGGTAGCTGTCTGATGGAAACTTGGAAAAGAAGAGGTGAGTCAGAAAAAAAATAGTCACAGAAACCAGGAAGGAAAATATTTCAGCAAAGAGGAAAGCAGACAGAACTGTTAGAAGAGACTGGCAGGTAAAGAAGGATGAGGATGGAGCTTTGCTAGGAGAAAGTTATTGCAAAACCACGATTCCACTGTAGTGCAGGAGGCAGAATAGTCATTTGGAAAGATTCTTGAATAAAAATTAATACAGAATATCTGTTGAGAAACATGGCACATAAAAGCTCTGTGAGCTCAGAGGTAGGAGGGGAAGGAATACAGTAAGAAGTGAGTGAGGTGGCAGGAGATGGAAATAACCAAGTAACTGTGCCAAAGAGACTGAGAACGTAAATAAATATGTGAGAGAAGTTGTGATTGAGATCAGGGGACAGGAGACAGGCATGAACAGCTGAAAAGAGGTGAGAAACTTCTGTAGCTTGACAAGAAAACTTGCAGGAGAGAAATGGGAAGAGAAAGAAATAGGCTGGGCTGATGGAGGAAGATCACAAATTATTTAATCAATTTTCCTTAAAAATGCATTACCAGGCCAAAACGACATTTTCTCCCCATTTTTGTTGGCAAATACCTGTTCATTTATACACTTACATGAAGATTCTTCAGGTTCTTGAAGTCTCCTTCTTTAATTTCAGTGATTTTGTTGTTCTGTAAGTCCAACAGGGTTGTGTCCGGGGGAAGGTCTTTTGGCACCTTTTCCAGACCTAGTGACAGTGAAAAAACCAATTAACTTTGAAAGAAATTTTAAATAAGAGACTGTGCCGTTCTTAGTAGCATCTTTCTTTCAGTAAACACCATTTCCAGAACTAATTTCCTGAAGCAGATTACGAAGACTTATTTGAAAGTGTTTCTGTCTCCAGTCAAAGAGAGTTTTATTTTGCTAAGCTGAACTAACATTTATTTATTCACATTTCCATTATGCCTTTTCTGAGAAAATATCTGAGGTATAGCTTGAAGCAAAGGATTTAGTTTGGGAAAATAATTTCTAACATGTTTTATTCCACTGAATTGTATGAATAAAAAATCCTTTTGGAAAGAGATATGATATTTATGATTTTCACTGTGTGTTAGCTTTTGTGTACAGAGAACCTTTCCTACTTTTTAAAGACTTTTTGAAAGAAGTATGATAGTTAATTATAATAATTTCTAGAAAAAATGCAGTTTGTTTGACAGTAACTGAGTAAATTGCAGTAAAGTCCACCTTAAAAAAAACCCAAACTACCAATCCACCTCCCCCCTTTTCTTTGAACTGAAACTATGTCCAAGTTTTCTGGAGAACAAATCTCTTGGTTTCACTACAACTGCCAAAAGAACATCAGACAGTTTAAATTAAAGACTCTCTTTGGGACTATTTTCTGAATAGCTGATATGTAAGTCTGATGAAGTAATGGAAATGAAATTATTTAGTGTTAAATAACACTCGCTTTACCCAGCTTTCCTTTCATACTGTGACTTGGAGTAAAACAAATTTTTTTTGTCATTCTGATTTACCACAAAATTAAAATGTTCTTTCCTAACTAGCCTTTTTTTAAATTTTTTTTAATGCTAAATGAATAGTAGGTAGGAAAATATTTCTAGACACTAATAAAGTCTCTGTATGGGCATGTATCAGAAGTGGATGTCTCTGGGTAAAATTATCTTTTTACCAGTAAAAGTTTTAACTTGTATTCCTGAAGTTATATTTGAACTCTTCTGGGAAAGATCTCTCTGCAAGTATTTCCAGTGTCCCCTTAGAATGATGGTGGACTGCATGATATTCTTCTCAGGGGACAGATTTATACCTATAAAATATCTCTCCTTAGACCTATATATAAATCCCATGCATTGTAAACACAGTGAGATATGCTTCCCAGAGATAAGATGCTTTTCCCACCACTGCTGTGGAGATTCCGTCCTTGGAGATACTCCAAATTTGTCTGGATACAACCCCAAGCAATCCCCTAAGCAGGGTAGTGGCCGAGATGGTCTCAAGGGTTGATGTCCAAATTCAACATTTCTGTGATTCTGTGATACTTAGCAATAACCAAAAATGTGTTTTCACACAGAGAATGTAGGTTTCTCTGTCAAAATCCTATGTGTAGCAAGAATCTTTCTCTTTCAATCCTTTCTTAGAATATATGTGTGTATATGTAAAATAAAAGTGTGGTTAGATAAAAAATATTAAAATATTTTCATCAGATTTTTATTAAAACTGAGTGCACTAAAAATTCACTTGTCTGAGTTTGAATTACACCAGAATTCAAAAGTTTTAAAAAGGGAGAATCGTGTGGCCTGGGATGAATTAATAAAAGCTTCATAAACTGACAGCAGCCAAAACTCACATCTCATCCTGTTTACCTTACTGATATTCAGTGCACAAATATCTAATGGGTATTAAGATTATTGATATTACTAAATATGAAAGTTATTTAACTTTTCCTCATTTAGGCATGGACTATGTTTTTACTTCAACAGTTGCAAAACCCTCATTACTTCCAAAAGTGTAGTACTAAAATTCCAAATGTATAAGAATGTGATACTGTATAATTTGTATGTTGGTTGTCTTTGGCCAGTTTCTTCCTTCAGTGAACAAGACTGATGTCAGCAACTAAAAATTCTTTCCCAAAAAACCCTATTTTTTCATGACCATAATTTTGTTATAACTTCCTACAGGCTAGCAACTCCTCCAGCGTTCTTCACATGTGAATCAAAAACCCCAAGGGTTTAATTACTTATATTCAAAGTAACATCAGTATGTTCTGGTTGTTAGCACATTTTTGAGTAGGCTGGTACCTCTAATAAGTGTTATGGCAGAAAATAGGGTGCAAGAGCTATGCAGCCATGCTTTATGTGATGCCCTTGGAACACACCTCGTAAGAGCACTTGGGGAACTCTTGGCTTGCCACTGAAGGGATAATTTGCCAGAGACTAAACTTCAAACACAACTTCCAGCTGTACTTTTCAGTTTCTAAAAGCTTACGTGTTATCCATGAATATGGTAGAACTGATAATTTCTCAGAACAATAAAGTTAGGCTTTCGATGTTTCATATTATAAAAATAAGACTAATTTAATAATCAGAAATCCACTTCTGAAAATTATTTATAGCATTATCTTCCTCTATTGTACTGGAAACTAGAGGGATGTACCACACAATAATTAGCTCTGCATGCAGGGTATAATTGCCATCACTTGAAGAGTTGAACATTTTTGTTACCTATCCCATGCATATTGTAATGCATTTCCTGAAGCTGTTTTTAAAAACATTTTCAAAACAAGTTATAGACATTATATTTATTTTTTTTTCCTTGACTTGTGTGGGTTTTGAAGAGCAAAGAGTAGATGAGTACAGGGTGCACCTTGCATTATCAGTGAAAGCAATTTAATATATCCAATTGAATATTTCCAGGTGAAACCTACATCATCTAAAGCTCTCCAGTAGAGGAAAATTCTAATCCCCCTGGAAGCTGGAATGGCTCCTGGGATAGAATTATCATGCCCCAGAAGGATTTTTTTTGGTTCTTCTGTATGGGGGACAGAAGTTTAGAGGGGAATTGTGGGCTGTCCTTACTACTAATTTCTGAGAAACTCGAGTGCTGTCCTTCCATGTCCTTCTGAAGCTGTGTTGTATGATGTGATCACACACCCACCTACAAATGACTACTGGTGAAATTTATGTAATGCCAACCAAAAGGGAAACTGGTGTCAATAAATATCAACTGAGTCTCCTCTCAATCATTTAAAGAACACCACATATACACAGATATTCCAGCTCTTGGCTGTGATGTTTTTATACATTTTATACATTTATACATTTTTATACATTAAAATTTTCTTCTTGAGAAAGCTCTATGGAAATCTCTCATAGCAGTCTGAGTTTTTATGTGAATAATCAGTTCTACACAGTTTGGTATTCAGCTCCCCGGAAGTATTTCAGGCTTCTAGTTCCTAAGATTAACTTATAACTGATTAAAAATTTAGATTATTCTGCCTTTCCCACTGCATGTTAAATTGAAAATACATTTTTTTTTAACTTTGAATAAAATGAAGTCAATTATTATTAAAGTTGGTAAATATTTTTAAAAAATAATCAATTTATTCACAAATAAGAAGAAATGGTGCAGCTCCACCCTTACAAAATTCTTGTTTACACTGAGATTGAGCTTAAATATTCTGGAAATAAAAGAGATTCAATTAACCAGGTCATGTTTCTTAGTCAAATCACCCTTTTGATTTGGACTAAAATATTTCTTCGGGAGAAATCATTACTTCCTCATAGAAGCTTAATGGCCATCAATTCCTGTAGCCCAGCTCAGATCTCAAATATCCCTGATGATTTTTTTATAAATGTTATTCCCACCAGTATACACTTATGTGTGTAAAATGGTATGCACATTAAAACACGTGAACAGGATTAGCCATAGAACTACAAAATGGCAAAAAAAAATGTGTAAATTCAAATATATCCTTCTTTTAGATAAGATGAGGTTTTTTTATTTGTGACAGAAGTTTTCCTAACTTTTTGTACACTTCCTTGCTATGCAACAGATTTTTGAGATAACATACACCATCAAAATGTATTCAATAAAAGCCAGAATAACTGGATTGTTAACCAGTTTCTCTCTCACACAAGAAAGGCTTGTCCACAACCACCTTTGGAGGGGTGATGTTACATGGACCAGGAACTCCTGCTTAGTGGGAGGCTGGATAGGGTAACTTTGCAGAAATGAAGTTTATCTCTGTGGGCTCTTATCCTTGTGGGGTGTTGCATTTTACTATAATTTCTGGAACAAATGCCAGTGTCTGTCTGTTTAGCTGTGATCGCCTCACTCCCAGAGAGGACAGAAGGCTGGTGGGTCTGCAGATTTTATGAGAACAGAAATTAGGCAGAGAAGGGCCAAGACTGGTATAATTCATCCCTCCTCTGGTCCCTGAGAGAGTCAATCAGTGGCTAGCCATCTCCTGTGTAGCACTGCACCAGCCCAGCTAGCACATGCTGCTCTTTAGCCAGCCAAACAGGTGTGGGAGATGTAGCAAGAATTTGGGAATAGTGTGAGGATGTTATGGGTTTTGGTGTACACAGCAGACTTTATTATTTCTGCAGCTGAGGGAATAACCTACTCAGCTACAGGAGCTGTGGTCAAGTGGCCATGGGATGTCGTTTAGTCCACAAAGGGAGAATTTTGAACCTTCCTGGCTATGCAGAGATTTCAGTCCACTGCTCCAGCTTCTCTGCAGAGAGAGCCACAAGTTAGGCTGCGTCTTGGCATGGAGCCACGTTTCTGCTGGAGCCATACGACTATGCAGAAAAGGAATGCAAGATTTATGGGGCCAGCAAGGGAGACTAAGCAAGTAGAAGTCTGAGTCTGCAGCCCAGAGATGAGGATGCTTTCCTGAGAATCGCATCTTTCCCACACTGAGACCACAAAGTCTAAATAACAAATATGTGAACAGTGACAGTGATAAACAGATTTTACAATTTTGTGGTTTGATTTTTTGGGGTGTTTTTAGTGTATTATGGGAGGTTTTTTTCCCTCCATTTTACAAGCAGCAGGGATGGGGCTTATTCCTCTGAATAAACCTTTGCTTTCCCAGCTGGAGAGCCTGGGCCAAAAGGCAGAGAGACATCTGAACGCTGTAGCTCAGATACATGTGTTATTACATTGCAACACTTACGATTATTATCACAGGGGCCATAAAATGGGGCTCGCTTGAAGACTCTTTCAGTTTCCGCAAGCAGCTGCTGCCAGCTGAGGAATTTGGACGGAGCTCCACGTAATTCCCAGCCGCGATCACCGGTGGCTGCGCTCCCAGTGGAGGCAGCCTCTCCAGCAGCTGCCTGGGCTGGCTCTGCGCGCTGCTGAGCTCTCCTTGCTCCAAGCCCAGCTCTGCTGCATCCCAGTGACGGGCAGCAATCCTCCCAGGGTGGATGACCTTAGCAATGCCCTGAGTGGACTCTGGGGCAAATGAGGCGAAAGGCAAGTTTACAGGGTCAGGACACTTAGTCATGGAAAAGTAACTGGATCCAGGGACTGCTTTCTGGAAGGATGGCAAGGAACTGCTTTGAATGCTTTGACTTAGAAAAGTTTACTGATACTTTCCCAGGCTATGTGCTATACTATTTACTGGAAATTTGTTCTCTATTGTGTGGGATTTGAAAATAGGAGTAATTTCATTATTTTCATCCACGAAATAACAATTGTCTTCTACAGACAAATATCCATGGCCTCATTCTCTCTCCCACTTTCAAACTAAAAGTTTCTTCTCTACCTTCTCCTCTCTTGCTATGAAATCAGCAGTAATATTTTTTCTAACAGATATAAAAAACCATTATGGAATGCATAAGATTCTTAAAATATATGTTCTTGAAGGTGATTCACAGCCATTTTTCAGACCTTTTTCCTGTTCTGTAGTCTGAAAGTCTCGTAAGGTCCATTTTGGGCTTATTTTTATCACAGATTATTGTTTTTGTATATGTCTGACCCTTCCCATAGGAAAGAACAAAAAAACAAACTCTATTCCCTGCTGAGGTGGCCCCTCACAAGGGTAGACCTACTGACTATACTGGGGTTTTTTCCCCATTTATAACATTGCTTCCCAGAACAGAGTGAGGAACGCAGAAAAATAGAAATGAATTCACACACATTGTGATCAAATGCATAGTTCTCCATTGTGATAGTGCTAATAATTACAAAAGCCCTAGTAAAGGTATAAAAGTGAATGCATGGCTTTATCTGCTCTTTTCCACCTCCACCCACTCTGAGTAGTGAGCACATATTTCAAAGCATAACGGATATTGCAAGCCACAGCTGTTATGAATTATTTTTCAGTGCTAGTCACATTTTTGGTAAAGATAGAGTTAGTCTCCTGGCTCCAAAAGTTAATACCTAAGAGTAATGATATATTTTTGAAGCTAAAATTCAAGCAACTTCTTCTTCTGACTTTTAATGACAATGATCTCAAATGAATGAGCCTTCTGAAGAACACTAGCCTTTTAGATAGGAAGAAAAATATTCTGACATAATCTTTCGGCTTCAGAGACTAAGACACTAAGTGAAATAAAAATCAAGTGTTATGAGTTTTCTAGTTAACTCTTAGAATCATCAGCTTTACATTTCCCACTGCCATGGTTGCAGACATAAAACATCCCATCAGAGAGCAGCAAGTGACCCGTGTGATTGATGCAATCTGCCAGCACCATGTGCATAATGGCTTTACTCAAAGTGGATGCAATGCAGATGTACTATCTGGGAGTACTCACACAGTTAGGTGAAACATTTATTCCTTCACTTGTCATAAGAGAGCATTTCAGTAACTCAGAAAAGTGAGCATTATCTAACAAATTATGTTTTGAATGACCCTTTGGAGCAATGTAATTTGATGTTTACCTCTGCTGCAGCTCAAGTTAGCAACAGGCAACAGATGACAATTTGAGGATAGCTCTCTCAATTTTTACTTTGGGATTTACCAGAACTGGCTCTAACATAATGACATAAAGAATCATTTGGGGGAGGTCTTCTCTGGTTTCAAGTAAACTTACCCCTTCCTGTTCTGACCACAAGGTCATTACACAGCCCTAGTTTATAACCTGAGGACAGAGATATGTTCCTGGCTATTTCAGGTACTTCTAAACATAACACAACCATTTTTCATAAACGTTTTAGAATTGTTGTCAACCTACTCTCACAAAAATATAAAATGGAAGAAGCTGCTGTGGTCATGTCTGGACACAGTGAATAACAAATAAATTTTAGAAGAAAATTTTCTGACTTAATTGGAAAGTCTACAGACCTGCTAGTTCCTTCTTTCTGCTACAGGATGTTAGATATACCCTTGTAATTCTTAGACATATTTTCTTTGTAATTTTTATTTTGTCAGACATTTAGTGATAGAGCTCCCCCAGGTTTTCTGTAACTCTAACAGTCATCTCCAGCCCAGAAGATGTAAACTCTTTGCCACAGAGTAAAATAATAAAGAAGAGAAAGTAAATCTTTTTCCCCTAATCCTGAAAACTTTAAGATTTTATATAAATTCTTTGCCTTTGCTCCTATTACTCTTAGGTAGAGATACTCAGCAATGAGTTTGATTATTGCACCACTACAGACATTTTTCTTCCATGTTGCCCTAAAATGTGAATTCATTGAGAAACTTTAGTTTCTGCGGTCCACTCTGGAGCAGTAGAAGGGAAAACATGTACTCTAGCACAAAAAAACTGAAATAATCCTAGGCTTTCACATTTTAGGTGGTAGAGGAGGTGCAAGCAAAAACTTGTTCTGGGACATTACTGCACATGCCAATGCTGTATTACAGGACCAAACTGCATGTGTTTTAAAAGCTGTGACATTTCTATAAATAATTTCTCCATTTGTTTTTTTTTGCCATTAAGTCCTTAAAGTTGCCATCAGGTGGGCAGAAGTGGTTTCTTGCTTTTGCTGCTGTTTTTAAAATATAATCATTACATTCCATTTCTTAAAAAATTAAAACTGTAAGCACCATCTCCTTAACAGATTTTTGTAGAAACTAAAAACGCTTCAAGTAGGTCCCGGGTAAAAAACACAAAGATGGTATGGGATGCTCTCCTGCATGCCTCCTCATGTAAGTATACATGCAGAGAGTACATAAATTCTTGAAATATAAATTTTCCTCTTTTTGATTTTCTATTGACTGCTTACTGCAGTAGTGTTTCCTGTATAGCAAGTGCAACCTTACTAAAATCAGTCATTTGTAGAGAGCTGTTTGAATCTTGTAATTGGCTCCATAAGTTGAAAACTACAACACAAATTCCATTTTATTTTTATATATATATTTTTTTTTATTCCCTCTCCCCCCCAAAAAAAGCCTATGCAGGCATGGTTCTTGGTCTTGAGGTCCCTGTGTGTCTGTGTTTATTTTTTCCACCTCTATCTTTGCAGAGAAGCCCATCAGCAAGTTCTATTCTTTTGTTCGACTTGGAGGAGACTGAGAGGAGACCTGATGGCAATTGACAACTTCCTTGAGAGGGGAAGAGGAGGGGCAGGCACTGATCTCTGCTCTCTGGTGACCAGTGGCAGGACCCGAGGGAACGGCCTGAACTTGTGTCAGGGGAGGATGAGGCTGGATTTTACA
Organism: Poecile atricapillus; assembly: GCF_030490865.1. Lineage (NCBI taxonomy): Eukaryota > Metazoa > Chordata > Aves > Passeriformes > Paridae > Poecile > Poecile atricapillus. The sequence goes on along the minus strand of NC_081289.1, from coordinate 33,070,804 downwards.
AAAAAGTTCTTCACACAGAAGGTGTTTGGACACTGGCAGTAGCTCCCCAGGGAAGTGGTCACAGCACCAAGCCTGAGAGGGTTCAAGAATAACTTGGCAACACTCTCATGGCACATGCTGTGAATCTTGGAGCTGCTCTGTGCAGGACCAGGAGCTGGACTTTGAAGATCCTGATGAGTCCCTTCCAACTCAGAATATTCTGTGATTCTGTGATTATCTATCTAGTTTTCTTTCATAGTGTAAAGGACCACAGTGTTTTATGTAAGCATTTTAAATACAATACAGACAAAGAGACGTGTAATTCCAGCATTTGTCAATATTTTTTTTGTCAGGGCAGACATGGAAAATAGGATAAATAAATTTTAAAAATGGCAATATATTTTGAAGAACACAGTTTTTGATTTGAACTTGTATATTCAGAAAAAAATACTTTATTTTTCTGTAACCTGATTATCTTCTTTTGGACCACTTCATTTTAATCAAAGATTCAGGGCAGGTGTAAAACAAAATATAGACCACTGAGTGCAAATTTGATAAGGCTGGGACCCTCCAATCTGGGTTTGAAACTGGTGTTTTGAAAATCTACTTAGAACTAGATTTATAAAATACCTTGAGAACTGGATTGTGTGAACAGAGTTTTTCTGGAGAGCTGGGTGCTAGTACCAGAAGTGTCTTGCTGTTATCATTGGTGACTTCAGACAGGACCCAAATTCCTAGATCTCCTCCGTGTTGCTATGGGCTCTCAGCGAGCCCTGGGAAGGAGCTTTTGGACTCTATCTCTTTCTTGGCTGGGAACCCTCCACATTAGATATCAGAGGCTTTTTGTTGTGAAAACACAAGGTATTTTTAAAATAGTTATGTCTTACCAAGTAACACTCCCTACAAAGGTGCTAAGAACATAATATACCTGCTAGTCCGTAACACTAGGTCATATAGGGAGTGACTATTTAGCTGGTTTTAAACATTGTAATAACCTATAATCACTTATAATTTACTCACATGTTACTAGCTATCTATTAGCTATTTATCAGTGCATTGGGAAATTTTAGAAATGAACCATTGTGACAGAGCAAGCCAGAAAAGAGTCACTTCTTGTATCACTTAGACCTGGCAGTCGGCATTTCCATCCCTGCCACTAGGCTTTCATAAATGGCATTTCCAAGTCCAAAGCAAGCAAACAAATCTTAAAAACTAAGACAAAAAAGAAAACATATAAAGCTGGTCACTGTTGGAGTAAGCAGTAAATAAGGGAGGGATGGACTTAGAGTGGATTAATTTTCATCTAGGTTCATGTTTATCAGCTGAAACTGGAACATCAGTAATTCAGGTGGCGATGCAAAAAGCCTGTCTTTTTACTGCCTTATACTGGCAAAAGATAATGACTTTTTGTTAATATAAAGTAGTCTACATCCAGGCCAATATTTTTTTCTCAAGAATTTTTCAAGAGTGTTTTCTTATTATTTGGCTCTTGATTTAATAGTTTTTCAGAATGTACTGAGCACAGGGCTTTAATTCATGATTTTTAGCTTCCAGGGCATCCCCAAAATTGTATTAAAGTAGAATATACCCATGCCAAATTTATCACACAGGAAAGATGGCAACATGGATTTATTTTTCCTTGCCTTAATCTAAACACACAACTTCATGAATCTGAAAGTAAGTTGTATAGCCACCAGTGGTCCAAGTTTGGTTCTCCAGGAGTGATGTATCCTTTCCATCACTGACATCCACCTTAGACAGGATGAACCCTGCATGGGAAGCCTAACTCCCCCCATGTCTGTGAAAGGAAAGCTGACCACTCTTAGACTCTTAACATCCTGTGACAACTCGTATAGGTGCTCCAGTCTGACCTCCAACAGGTTGAGAGTATTCCAATTCACCCAGCCAGCACGTGGAATGCCCAATCCCTTGTGCTTGCTGACAGCCCAAGTTATGTTGGGCTGAAGAATATCAGTTTTAAGGCCAGGGTCTTGTGATGTAGATGCTGTTCTCAGTATAAGTGACAGAATACTTTCCCAGATTTCATGGATTCTTTTTTAATAATAATAATTTTGGTAAATGATCCAGTTCTATGAAGCCAGCAGATTTCATGAGAGTATCAGCTTCTATTAAGCAAAAAAGGAGTAAGATTTTAATCATTATTGTAAGAAGAGAAAAAAAAAAAAAAAAGTAAAAAAAAAAAAAGCATAAAAAATGAAATAACTTGTCCTAAAGGCTCACCAGTAATAATGTAAATTCACAAAAAACCACATTATTTAAAAATTGTATTTGTTAATGTCTGGCCATTTAAGGATACATGCCTTCTTTTATTGTGTGTTTACTAACCGATAAGATTTTGAGATGAACATTTAGTTTTAAAGATTATGTTTCAAACCAAGGTATATTCCAAATGAGATAATTTCCTTCATAGTGAAAAATGAGGTTCTCATATGGAGTCAAAATCAGAAAATGGGTAATTGGATATTTCTGGAAGATTTCATACAGTGAGATAAATTCTCTTTTTCCAGCAAATAAATTGCCATGTTACAATGGTTCAAGTGTTGAAGAGCCATCCATTGATATATTGAGACACTCTATTTGTTCAGATAAACTGCCTCATGTTACCAGATCCCAGTGATAATACTTCACTTATCTGTGAGCTTTCCATCCCTGATCTCAAAGCTCTTTTCAAACACACCCTGCAACACCCATGCTATGCTTTAATGTACTCTTCTTTATATAAGCTGGAGAAACCCTGCATTTCTGAGCTGTGAGCAAAATTTGAATTTTAACTGTAATATCCCTGAAATTTGTTTGCTGACATCTCTCTCTCTCACACCTTTTGGAAAGCACAAAACCTTCATGGATATTCCCCGAGAGAGAGATGGAGAGACCCTCACTATGCCCTGTAAGGTCTCCAAGGAGGACAATCTCACTGCATCCTGTATAGAGACGCTGCTCATTTAGAGGGGGCTGCCAGACTCATCTGAAGGTGAAATAAATCTCTGACCACCACGTCTGAGTGTGCTTATGAAGTATTCTGCATCTGCTGCAGGGATGAGTAATCACACATACATCCTCCTGCCTACCAGGGCGCTCTGGGATGAACTTTGCTTGAGACTCCCTTTGGGAGGATGAGGCTTTAAATGGAACTGTTAATCCTTGCTAGAGTTTTTGAGAGGCGTGTTTGCCTGGCCAGTTGACTGCACATCTTCCCTGTACACATTACTTTAAAACAGGGAAAGTGGTCTCTGAGCAGTTACATCAGTTACTTGCCACCTGTACTCTGCTCTAATAAGGAAGAAGTTTGTGATTTTTATGGAAAGCCAGGAAATAGCATAGCAGTGCCTCATACTGAAGCATGATCAAAAAGTGAACCTATGGCTCCCTTTTAACAATGGGAGGCAGATTCATAAAAGGCAGCACTTTTATAAAGATAGCCCAGTGGCCTTCCTTGATGACATCCTTGAGCCTTCTCACAAAGGTAATGCATCTCATGATATGTAAGCACATGGAGTTCTGCTTTTGATCCATCAGTAACCAAAACTTAGAGAGAATTCATTTTCAGGATGTGAGAAGGCAGCATTCTCTTTCTTGCCAACTCAGCTCTTGGCTGGGAGGCAAAATAAATTAATTTGTAGGTGTGTGCTTAGGAAGATGTGACTGAAGTTTAAGACTATAGGAATGCAAAAATTCAGCTAACAAGAGTGTAATTGGACCACTGGGCATTTTTTTTCACTGTTTTTATTGAACTTGGATTTTATTTTTTTTGTTATTCCCATCCAGTGCTCATGAGAAAAGGGGAAAACCTGATCTCTGGACTCTGGATCCAATAGTTTGCTGTGGTTTATTCACATAACCCTGTGTCAGATGGTTGTTTTTTGTCAGATGGTTGTTTTTTTCTTTATGAAGTAAGAATCTACACATAGCAAATGCCCACTTAAGCACAAAAGAAACAGGCTGAAGAAGAGGACACCTCTCTATATGTTGCCCATGTTAGGGTCCTCCAGCTGCCTTGCTCTGGCATGTCCCCTGCATGCATGGGCTCATGGCTGTAAATACTCCTTCCATGCCAGAGAGTGAGTAGGGGAAACGATCCTGTTTCAGGTTTCAACTTTCCTTTGTGAGAATTTATTTAGGAAGCTCTTAATAAGTCCTTGTGAGGACCCTTGTTATTGCCTGAAATTTTTCTTTAACTAGTACCCATTGGACTAGATGACTAAATATGGTAATTTTGGAGGACAGATGTAGCTAATTTGGTTGGGTTGGAAATGCCCAGAGCTGAAGAGAGAGGCAGGCCAGGAGCACAGGTTAATAGGGAGGCAGAACTGTCACTGCTAGTTTCATGCCTTCCATGTGCAAATTGCCCTCCTGATCCCTGAAACACGAGCACCCTTCATCCCACATCTCAGGAGCATGTGAGGTCACCTCCACAGTTTGCAAAGGGCCAGCAGCTGCCTTTTCTCAAGTCAGTAGGTAAATATGACTTTGTCTGGGTCTGTCACACAGGAGTGAATTCAGAAGAGTAGAGGGCAGGTTTTCCTGTGAGCAGGTGGCACACAGCTCTCCTGTCCCAGCTTGCAGGGCAGCCAGCAGACCGTTGTCTTCATGAGCCTCACAGCTGGGCCATGTCCCATCAGGGGCTGTCACATGCGACAAAGATGGGTGAAACTTAATGCCAGGGTTGGCACTGGTTAATAATTACTTCCTTGAGCTCTGCCAGGGAAATATTATATATTTATTTTTCACAGCTGCATATTCTTAGCCCAGGGAGATCTCTTCTCCTTTGTACCCAAGGGCTGGATGTTATCAGTCCAGCTGATCCAAAACCATGACCCTTTCATTCCATGATATGCAGCATGTGGGTTTAAAGAAAGCTCAAAATATATCTCTTCCTTTTCACTCACCCCACTTGAAATTATCTGGGAAACACTGACCTGGGGCCTTAATTTCTGAGTCTCCTTGTCAGTATGGGACTCTACTGACCCAGAAGTATTTTACACAATGGACCGTAAACCTCATGTGTGTGAAGTTCACGGCCACAGGAGCAAGTACAGGAGCAAAGGGTCCCTGTGTGAATGTCTCTACATTTTTACCAAGTGAAAGCTCATTATATTCTGCAGAATTGAAGCAGACTGACTGAGAATAAGTTCTCAAAATAGCTTAAATTCCATCAGCATTACTAAGTTTAACAACAATAAAACCTAAGACTTTCATGGCATGTGGGGAACCTCCTCCCCACTCCATGTTTGCTCTCTCTGGCAGCTAAATGGTAAAGAAAAGGAAAATATTCTTCAAGAGGGACAGTACTGTAGAAGCTTTATGAATGCATGGCTAGGTTAGCCCACACTGCTTTGTGCAACTTGGCTTGCATTGTTCACTGGGTCTTTGCCAAACATATCTGTTGCGTAATTATGTGGCTCACTTTAATAAATTCACAGAAGTTTCTAGGGGTGTAGCTGAAGTTGATTATTATTATACAACCCCCGCCACAATGAGACATAAATCCTAATTGGTGGACTTATAGTAGTTATCAAAGCCAATGTTATGACATAGGAAAATGGAAACACCCAGCTATACATCTAAATAGCTGGTAGAAGGCTTAAAGGAAAAGCTCTATAAAATCATGAGAAGTTATTTGTCTGCTTCATTGTGAGCAAAAGCAACTCTAACTGATTTTCTGCACTGTACAGCAACTAAGATTGAATAATACTGGTTTACACTAAGAGCCATCTTACTGAAGTCAACCTCATTAATTGAGACTTCTGCATGGAAAAGTAAAAATACAGTGATGGCAGACATGGCTTCACATCCTGCTACTCTGACTGGGCACACAAGTCCTTCCCTTACATAAGGGAGTAAGGAAAGCTTGTGAGAAATGTTCTCATGGTTTCAGCTTACATAGTGTCTAAGAAATATATTTAATGAGGAATTCCATAACGTGTTCATTATTTTGGTGCGTTGCCAAGCTCTTTACTCCAAAGAGCTGGTTCCAGGATATATGATTCAGTTGGTGATTTCATGCTCATGTATTCATATGGAAATGGGATGACTTCAATGCTGAGGTACTAGACAGTATGATTAAAAGTGTTGGACCTTGGACTACACAATTTAGAACCTTTAAAAATGTTTCCATCCCCACATCTGACTTCACTGCCTTTATTTAATATTCATCTGAAGGAATAACTTTGAAAAGTTATTTTCTCTGCAAGAGAAATCTGTGGCATTTCAACAAACAAATGAAATGTGCACATTCAAAATATAAATTAAAAAAAAATAATAATCAAACAGTCTCCACAGTGACAAAAAAATGGCCATCTGGACAGGGCTTTGTGGCCCACTTGGTAAATTCTAGTTAACTGCAACTGTAGCGTATTTCCTTGGAACAAGCCAGTTACGGAGGGATGGAGCATGGCAGCCTCACGGTCTCGGCTGCTGGCCCGCGGCTAGAAGGCAAGTACAGAGCTCTGAAGTGTTCCTGGCTTACCTAGGTCAGAGCACTGCACCACGCGAAGATGGCACTGGCAGCGGAAGGGGCACACCGGTCCAAACCCGGATATGACGGGATCATCCGTGGGCGCCATGTCGGCCGAGCCCTCATCCTCCAGCATAAAGTCAAAGAGGCCCTGCTGGTGGAAGGGCTTGGCCAAGCACGCTGGCAGCAGCAGGACAAAGAGCAGAGCCAGCCTCTTCATGGCTTAGTTCATCGACTCCCAGCAGAACCTAGGATTCAAAGCAGCGCATTAACAACAAAAGCAGCAGCTTCCCATAGCTGCACAGCTCTTCCTGAAGGAGGTCCAGCTCATCCACCAATTACATAACTGCTCCTTTCAATAAAAGAAAACTGAGTTGTAAAAATAGGACAGTTATGTGATAGGAGTCTGGTAACTGCCTTTTCCTTTTTTTTTTCTTATTTTTTGCAGAGCCATTTTTAAGGCAACTGTAAACACATCTGCTTGCATATCTGAGTAATATTTATTGGGAACAGGCAGCGCTGTCAACTTTGTGATGCAAAAAAGTCAAAGCAATAAGCCACATTTTCCATGTGCCTGTTTTCTGCCAACATAACAGTCTATTTGATTTCATCAGCATTTATTTCGTAGCAATGGGTTTGACCCCTAGGGATAAACCTGAGGTTCCCAAACTCACTGTAATTCAGTATTTCATGTCTTGAGAAATATTTTGAAGTGTCAATTTTCTGTATGTTTTAAATTATAGCCTAGTAAAACTGACTGAGAAAGAGTAGGATTTAGTGACAGGGTGGAGAGTGAGGAGAAGATCTTTACTTACTTAAATGTACTATATTTCTTTCCTAGTTCAAACAGCATAATAAAATGGAATGCAGTGTTGTGTTATATTTAATATTCTTGGCTTTCTTTCCAAATTTTGATGCTTGTAGTGCACACTTTCTAACAGGACTTCAGGGCTTCGTTCTGCAGACTTTCATTGTCAGGAGCAACTTTACACAAGTTGTATGAAGTGTGTATTGCCATAGATACGAAAAAGAAAAGTTGCTTAAATACATGTTCTCAGGACTTAGGCCTAGATGCATATCAACACACTCTAGGTTGTGCTACCTGTCTTGTTGGGCACTAAGGAGAAATTACACAACCGTTTGCAGGTTGGTATCAAGGCTGTAAAGACCAGCTAATTTTCTGAATATTATTTTATTTTACTATGTGCTTTATATAATGAAGTTCATACTTTACTAATTTAAAATCTGCCTTCAAATTGCCAAGTGACACAAAGGCAAATTTGTCATTTATACAGGAGCTGTTTTATTAAAACAGTGGCATAGTCCTAAGTACAGATGCTGCTCTTTGTAATGAAAGCAAAAATGTCCACTTGCTTCTTCAGGTTGATATCTTAGAAACACCTTGTCTGGGTGCTAGCTGGGATTATTTCTTTTTCTAGAAGAAGTTATCTAACAGTTAGGGGTGTGGTAGAGCATTTTTCAGCTCCATATTCATTGTTGGACAGAAAAACTGGGAGAGGCAGAAGAGGAGGGCTGTCTCCCTCTCTACTTTGACATATGGTACCGACCAAGTAGATGACAAGAATGAACAGATGATATCAGGTGAGAGTAGTTTACTAAAGCCTGCCTTTCTAACATAATACAACCAGGTATTCTAAAAGGAATGGCTAGTGTAAAGAAAAAAGCTAAATATATAAAAAAGCCATGACTGGATTTAGATACCATTTATATTGTGCCTGAGTTTATTTTCCTTTATGAATTTATGAATTCCTTTATGAATTTCTACCTACAGGTGCCAATGCAGCTCTCCAGAAACCTTTAGGTCTGTTTCTTGAGAAGATTATGAGGTTACCTAATAAAATATGCTGGTGACTTAAAATCATAGCATACATTCCTGTGATCTACCTGACATGAAGACATGTATCTAACATCTTCAGATATCCCAAAGACTTCAAAATTAAATAAATCACATGGAGTAAAATACTGTTTATGTTGTCTCTTTAAGAGACATATTTGTTTTCTTAGTGGGACATGACAGTACTTCTGTTCCTGGAACAGACACCTTACTGCACGTGCTGAGTGGGATCACAGACCCCAACATCAGCTAGAGAGTTTTTAGTATGTCCTGTCAGCCAGTGCTGTGTAAACTCATGACATGTAGCAGGGAAAGGCTGTGTCCCTGTGGATCATCTTCCTGTGCCTCCCCCTGCCCTGGCTCCCCAGTTGTGTCCCTTTCCCAGCAACACCCCCACCAGTGCAGGCAGAGTGCACAGGGACATGTCAGGATGTCACAGCAAAGTGCTGTTACTGCATGGTAGTGAGCTGTGACCAGAGCTTAATCTAAAACATGATTTTTGAAATAGTAATCATCATGTGTGAATTATTGCAAAATAAAAATTAAATTTATTAATAATGAGAAGAAAAATTTGCTAAATCATCACCGTTCATCATAATAAGCTGCCTTGTGAAAATGATCAATTAAACCTTACCCCAGTACAAATTATTTTTCAGAATGTATATTAATAACAATAAGCATTGGGAATGCTGCATGCTAATCCTTGAATGGCAGTGGCAGCCAGGACTTTTTAAAGACCTTCCTCAGCCTCTTTTTATGCATTAATATAATTTTAAAACAGTTTAAAATATTTAAAACTACTTTGTTCCCTCTTAAGGTCACTGCTGAAGTACCACCCATCCCAAGAATGCACAAGAATCCAGGATCTTATCCTGGAGTTTAATTATAACCACTCTGAAAGACAAAAAGAATAAAAAAATGCAAAGGCACTTTGGAAGTGTCTTCACACTTTGTTTCTTATTCACATTAATCTTGATGACTTCATTTATCTCAGGCCTTTCCTTTGGTCCCTGTTTTGTAAGAACCATAATAAAATCAGAAAGAGGTGGCTATAAAGGAAAACTGTAGGACAACAAAAGATATTTAAGTATATAATCTGAGGAATCAACAGAGAAAACAGCAGACACAAGCTATGTGTTAATCAGAATATAGGAAGAGATATCTTCAGTCATATATGCATTCATTCTGCAGACACATGTATCTGTTCCTATTGTTTGCATGTGTAATTGAACACAAACAAAAGAAAAGATATACACAAAACTGTACTACCAAGAAATGTTTATATTTCACTTACAAAAAAAAAAGTAGAGGATAAAAAAGTTCTGGATTCTGTGACACAATATTTATGTCTGCAGGACATAACTGTTTAAAATTCCTTTAATTATGTGTTTACAATGAAGAAGACTTTTCCACAAGCAGAGGAAACTATACCATAGGCTTGGCCACATTTCATTTTAAAATACCACTGAAAATATGCTTCATCAGTTCACGTCACCACTGTATTGGTGGTCTTCTTGTCAGTTTACCTTAATAGTAAGGTTAAATTATTAGTTCACCTAGTGTCAGAAACCTCTCAAAATTCCACAAAGACAAGCTAAACAATATTTTCCAGTTTCAAAAAAATCCCCTCCATTTTATGTTTTGCCCATTTTGTGCAATAAAGTCTAGATATGCAAACACAGAAGTTGGAAGTTTTAAAGATAATAAAACTCTGTTAACAGGAGTTTCAACTGTAGGAATTTTCTTTTCTACAATTTCATTCATAAGGACCTTCTTTAAACATGATTCCCTTGCTTTTACCCTGCAACATAGCACTTTCTAACATTACAAAGGCATACACAGAACCCGTATAGCTTACTACTGTGTGTTTTTTTCTCTGAAATTGAAATTATATTCATCAGTGTCTGAAATATATATGAAGAAACACATGAGAAAGAAATCACAGAGTGCAGTTTAAAGCAGAAATGCAAGCATACGTGCAGTTTTTACACTCCCTTTATCACCGATTCTAAACACTGGATTGCAGAGAATATACTGCTGCAAAAGTTTACAGCAAAGAAAAAGAAAGGACTATAGCAGTGCTTATACAAATCAAAACAAGAGACAGAACAGTCAAATAAACAGTAGGAAATCTGCACAGTCTTAGAGAATGTATTCTCATGTTTCCAAGAAACAAAAGTGCTGCATAGAAAACTTAACATTACTAAACATTTAGCACGATTTTTAACTTGCTTCTCTTGAAATTCAAACAGTTCTTGCCATAGACTTGCCCGAAGTTCTATTAGTGCAGCATAGTTCAGAAGAATTACTAAAAACCGTACCTTTTAATCCAGGGATTTGCAACAGGAGCTCTCAAAGCTGAGATGTAATTAAACTAAATATTCAACCCAGGCAGAAGGCTTTGCAGGTGTGGAAAGGAGGAGGGGGTAAATTCAGCTCAGTGACTGTCACTTGGTGGAAAACCCTCCTGCTTCTATTCCATAGCACAGTTAAAAAATGTTTCTCTCAATGAACACAATCCAGGCTGACACCCACATTAGATCATATGGTAATGATATGTCTCCTGTATTGTAGCCAGAAACTTTATCAGCTCTTTTGCTTTCTTTTCCTCCTTTTTCTTTTTCATTTGCTTTATTTCTCTTTCATCTGTTTACAATCCCAAACTACTTGTACATTATAAGACAGACTCTTAGCTGTAGTTCATCCTACTTATTTTATTTATGTCTCTACGGCATATATTTAGGAAAGTTTTCTTGGTTTTAACTCTGAGGGGTTTTATGAGTCATTAATGAAAAAAATGTTTAGCTGTTCCTGTTCTTTATAGTATTTTGAAATCAAGGAAATGATATAAAAGGGTTAGCTTTAAGTAAAACTATTTAAACAGATATCAACCTGCCTTTCTTATGCTATAATCATTGTCAAACCAAATAGTATATAGCTCAATCTGTGATTATCCTGTTTAATAATAGAGTTTGTATGTATTTTTTTGAAACTACAGCATAGTTTTGATATATATAAAAATATGAAAATCATGTTTTCATTAGTAAAATGACTCTAACATTTGTGGTTAGAGCTGCTTTATATAAACTTAACTTTGCTTTTTTTTTTTTTTTTTTTTTTTTTTTTTTTCTCTTCACTGCCTTCTCACCAGGACAGCAAAACAGAGGGGAAATTAGCTTTAACTGTTTGGGTTTTGGGCTGGTGATTTTTTCTGTTTTTAATTTTTCTAGTGGGTTGGTTTTTTGGTTAGTTGGGGTTTTTTTAAGAGACAGAAGATTTTTTTAAAAACATGGAAGGAAAAATGCTTCTGACTTATTGTTCAGATTTATATTTTATTTTAGCAATTTCTGGTTTTATGCAATTGTCAGTGAAAGCTAAAATGCAGTTTCTTTATTGCTGAGCAATTTTGAAAGTCAAGTGAACTCAAATGAGAGCAAATACAATAATTATTATTTATTTAGTAATCCAAACACACTGTGAACATGTGTACCTTCACTGTGCTGTTAGCTGTCCTATCTAAATACTGAAGGCTTCTGTCTCTGTGTTTTGACTTGTATCCTTTTTATTTCTGCCCCTAGGCAAAGACCAGGTGCATATCTGAAATTAAAGCCTGTAAAATGATTTTTAAAAGAAGTCAGAATTTTTAGAAACACAATAGACTCTTGAAATGTTAGCTGTCCTCTTCATTTAGAAAGAAGCCCTTATAAGAAATCTTACAGTTGTTCTCCTTTGGTGGAAGAAAACATGGTAGAATAATTATCTGCTAATTTTGGTGTCTGTAGAACAAAGGTGTAATCAGACCTCTTACATTACAGATTCCTTCTATAGCTCACTCTAAAAGTTAAGGATCAATTATCCACCCCTAGTCTTTGAGCTAACTCCTTTTCCCTGCCTCTCCACTGGATTCAAGACTGCTAATGGTTTTTGTTGTGACATTTTCCTAGTTTCCTATGATTAGTGGTGTTCCAAGCTTTCATGCTTACAACAAAGCCTTATCTTTGTCCAGAAGTGTCGCCATGAGGCTTGTTGAAATCTTGGCTGCATCTTAGTAATGTCAGTTATTTGAACCTTGGTCACCAGCTGCATCTGGTGTTTAAAAACATTTCAAAGCAAGATTTTGATGAGGAACAGGTCAGGGTAAACTTGTTGTCAGTTTGCTTCACAAAACCCATTCATATCCTTTCCCAGCAAAGCCTTAATACATTTGTTCTGATATCTGTTATGGGGTTGAAAGGTGTTGTAATTTAATGCCTCAGTAATTTCTTTGGAGGCAGAGGGGGGATGAACAGCCATTTCTCTGTCTTGTCTTGGGCATTAGGGAGACTCAAACCCAAACTGAAGATAAAGCTGGGAACAGGTGGAGCACAGTGTACCTGTTGGATGAACTGGGGACTCCATTTTCTTTCATGAAGTCCAGACCAAGAAGCTGAGAGGGGAAGAGGTTACTAGATTTAGGGAGGATGAAAACAGTTATGCTACTTGTTGATACCCAGAAGTAGAAGAGGTATGTGTTAGGTGTCCAGCCCTTTCTGAAATGGAAAGCAGAGTTATGTGGAACAGCAAGTGAATGGGAGAGGACTTATGATATTGAATATTGATATAATGCCCTATTAATTGTTTTGCATCAAGGAATGACAGAATCATTTAGGTTGGAGAAGACCTCCAAGGTCATTGAGACCAGCCTTTGAGTGATCACCACCTTGTCAATTAGAACATGGCCTTAAGTGCCACACCCAGACTTTTCTTGAGCACCTCTAGGGATAGTGATTCCACCACCTCTCTGGACAGCCTGTTCCAATGCTTAATCAGCCTTTCCATCAAGAAATTCTTCCTGATGACCAACCTGAATATCCCCTGGTGAAGCTTGAGGCTATTTGCTTTTACCCCATCGCTGGTTGCCTGGGAGAAGAGACAGAACCACCCCCTGCCCCGGCCACAGCCTTCTTCCAGGCAGCTGTAGAGAGTGATAAGGTCACCTCTGAGCCTCCTTTTTTCCAGGCTAAACAACCCCAGCTCCCTCAGCTGCCCCTCACCAGCTTCGTTGTTCTTCTCTGGACACACAATATTTGCATGCTTTCATGGGAATGCAGATCCTTTCTGATACAAGTATTCCTTTAATTCCACTCTTTGCCCCCTGCTGTGTTGCTCAGAAGACAAACAACCCTAAAAAAAAACTAACAACCAAAAAGCAATATTAAGTCATTACATAATTTTATGGCCCTTGACCATACACATGGCCTAGCATCAATCAGCTATCCTTCTCAGTCTGACCTACTTTGACTACTGCTTAGTCAATACAAAAAAATCATGATTAGAACAGTCTTGGTTTCTATGTGATTTTATTACTCCAATTTAACAAACTTTTAGGGCAACCAAATACTGGTTCCCAGAAAGTTACAGGCAACTGCATGTTAATGTTATTTTTATAACAATATTTTTATTAAATTTTGATGGATAGCATCTGCTTCATTTGCTCTTGGCTTATTTTGTGGACCTTTCAAAGGGCAGCGGTGGGAAAGAAGGCAGGAAGCCTGTGCTCTACCTGGGTCCAGAGGAAGGCTCTGCAGGAAAGAGATGAACACTGCCCTGTAAGGAGAAAGCATTTCCTGGGGAAATTGCTCCTGGAGCATGGGGCTGAGCTGGGAGAGAGGCATGTCCAGCAGGCACCTAGTGTTGCCAGAACAGGCTGAAGACTCCTCAGAGGAACTGACATAATCTGTGCCTGGGTGTGGAAAGAAAGACTTTTTTCAGGGAGTCTGGGAAAAAATGGGTAACCTTTATTGCAATCCAGAAAGCTACTGGAATGAAACCAAAGCAGCAGGATCTGTTCTGCAGTAACATGGTGTCCTGTGTCCCAGAGATACAGATTCTTACTAATTCTAGGTTTTCACTAGAGAAGAAGGCATTTTCTTGGGCTGCCTGCTAATAAATCCCAGCTTTGATGATCAAAGACTGGTTAGCATTGTTGTGGTTGTTGTGGTAAAGAACAGCAGGCAAGTCTGCCTCACAGTCCTCGTAAAACAGCTAGTTAAGAGCCAGTCCCCATCAGGTAAGTGCCAATCCCTACCAGGAAGGGATGAAAACAGATCTCCTGCTTGGCTGCCTCATGGGAACCCTCTCTACCTCCTTGGTATCTCACACCTGGACTTTCATGAACAGCTTCCTAGCGTTTCATCTTACACATTCACTAGGTACTACAGCCTGTCTCTTCTTTCTACATGAGGCATAATAATTTCTTCCAATTAAGTGTAGTAAACTATTCTTCACAGTTAGCAGTAGAGTGCTAAAAATGCAAGTAAATATGCACCCCCGCTTAGTAAACATTGATCCAGGTAAATATTGACCCAGGCACAGCCTAAAAAGGTAGTTAAAGAGAAGAAACGTAATTTCTGTATTTTCTGAGTATGAAAGTTTCCTTCAGTCCTCTGTGACCTCAGAAATTATCAGCCTGAACTCCTTCACATTCCTACAGATCAAAAGGGCTAATGTATCAGATTCTGGATGTGTGCTACCAGTTGCATTTTATTTATGCTTCCATGAAAAGCAATACTTGTACAACTGTTTTATTAAAACACAGTCAAACTTCAAAAGATAGAGGTCTCTCTTTGGAGGAATAGTCTCTTTTGACACTATCCGTCTTGCCATCTCTCCCATTCCCACTCTGCAAGTGCATGTACTGTTACCTCTAATGGTCATCTCTCTCCTCCCTTCTGAAGGGAGTCTGTAGAATCTACAGGTCACTTTAGGAAACTAATTCAAATTTTCCTCAGCTTAACTATCTGACATGTGATGTGATCTGACATCCTTCACTTTGGTCTCTTTTCTTTGGAAAGGCCTATCTGTTCCTTACTCAACAATGGCTTTCATTTCCACTGGGTTTTCTATTTTTTCCTGAATCAAATAATGATGTCCAGGTCTGTCTATCAGCTGTAGAAGTTAGCCACATATTGATGTAGCCTTACTGCTCACTATGATTCCAAATCCTCTGAACTTGACTTCTGCCATTGAGGAGGAAACATTTCCTGCCTAATCCCCATGTTTTTCTAGTGTAGATGCACATATTGAGATTGATCTTACCTCTCTCCTTCAAAAATGCAGGAAATAGGTAAAACTAGTTCCTGCACATACCACAAGCAAAGAATGATGGGAAAGTAACAGCGATTGTAGACCAAAGATCCCAGAACTTCACTTGGACTCCAAGTCTTCACCTTTAATTAAAGAAATTGAGAAAAACATAAGCAAAAACATTTGTTCTTACACACACTGGTAGGCAGAATATTTGTACTCAGGTGTTCCATTTGCTGTGCTTCAGTGACAGTCAAGGTTAAATGTTTCTCCTGCCTGGTTTCTAGGTGAGCATCAGCAGTCTCCTGTCCTCCAGAAAATCTCTTATATGAATGAAATAAAGAGTGTGCTGACATCGGCAATGGTTCCAGGAATCCACAAGCCCCATTGAAAGACACTTTCCCAGAAAAGAGTGTCACTTTGGGAGTGTGGGCTTTGAAAGAGGAAGGGATGACTGAAGAGGAGAGAGGATTAGTTTAAGAGGAGATTAATTTTCTTTCCAGCGAGCAGCTTTTTCATCAGATTTTGGCCTTTCTCTATATCTTGCAGCATCTTGAGTTGCAGTCCAACTATTTACAAGGTTCAGATGAAAAATCCTGAAAATTCCAAACCTTAATTCTCATTTTGAAGGCCCTTAGATCATGCTCTGGACAAGCTTCGTCATCCCAGCTGAATTACACAATGCCTTAGAAAAGGATGACAGTAATTCATGCAAATGTTGTAACTGTATTCCTTGCATGTACTCTTTTAGTCATGGGTTATGAAGCAGCATTGGAAATGAGGCACATCCTGTGCAGCTCTGAACAGCCTATTCCCAGATTATGAAAAACATGTGAATGCAAGGGTCAGCCTGGATTTCCAATTTAGTCATCACAGAGAGTAAATTTGTTCAGGGGGAGCTAGTGACTGTTTTACTCGGGAAAGTCTGGAAAAAGGAATGGCATAGAAAAAAATGACACTTGTATAAGGTTGTGTGTCTTTTCCTTTGTATTAAAATCCTCATTTTTTGGCAATCTGTTGAGGAAAAAAAAAATCGAACTTCAGCTAAACATACAAAATGGTGACTTTGAAGATACACTTAATGTCATCATAAAACTTACCAGTTTTGTATGGACTGTGTTTTGTCATTATAGAAAAAAGAAGGGGGAAATAGAAGTTTATAAAAGAGTACAGTAGAAGCTATAAAATTGATTTTCACAATATAATGACTAAAAAATAAAAGTCTTGGATATTTTAGGAAGAGTCTTTAAAATATCCATTGTATTTCCTTCAGTAATTGAAGAGTCATCCACTTTAACTTGCAGAAACCATGTATGAGTTTTCTTTGACTACTGTTTAAAGTATACATATATATTTTATTTTACTCTTGTAAATAAGCTCTTCTAAGGATTGTGCTGACTAAGAAATTGTGCTGATGTTCCTCAACAGAAATTTTCCATAGTCAACCTGGCTAAAACATAGTGAAGTTTTCTAAATGAAACAGTTTACATGGAAAAATTTAAATGTGATGGCAATGCCTTCAGCTACTGACTTACAGCAGAATGTTAATTGGTAATCAGAAAAAAAAAAAAAAGAAGGCTATTCTTTTTCTAGACTTTTCTCTACATTATTCATTATTTTATTTCCTTCTTTACCATGTATTTCTCAGTTACCTTTGGGAATATTGTGTTCCAAAAAGACCAGATACATTTTAATTTAGCAGGTAACACACATCACTTGTGTTCCAACTGAATAAAAGTTAAACTACTCTTATTATGAATATTCCTGTTTTGCATCACTATTCTTGTTTTGTCTCATTTTTATTTATTTGGTTTGTTGTTTTTTGGTTTTGGTTTTTTTTTTTTAAGACCTGCATATGTAATAGATGAATTTATGAACATGCTGCGACACAACTCCAGAAGACACAAATGATACCATCTTATTGAAATTGCAACATCCTGTGTTTTATGCCATTTCAGAACTTAGCCACTGGTTTTCTTGACTCATCTTTATCAATCAAAATACATGAGGAACCCAAACCCTTAGAGGTCTAACTAAAGACTTTTAAAAGTGACTAACAGCTTTTCAAAATGCCTCAGATAGATTTGATTTTCAAAAAGACTTTCAAAGTGCAGTTTTTGAAAATCAGGTGTTGCAAAATGCACTGGAGGATGGACACAGGAAACAGCTAGGTAGCCACACTAACTAACAGCTTTTGAAAAGATCAGTGTATTGTACCACTTAGAAACTACCTACTAAATTTAAGGAACAATGTATTGTGCTTTAATTGTAAAAATTGCACAGGATGTTTCAAAATGAATGTATCAGCTTTGTATTTCAAGATGGAAAGCTTGTTTCTGAAGAAGCCACATGTGTGTGCTTGCGAGGAAAAATCTGTTCAGAGACTGCTCTTCACTTAAATCAAACCCACTCCAAACTGGATCTTGAGACTTGGACAGGTTAGAAGCTATTTCTCATAATGTTGTTCCCTCCTGCACACGGCGTTGCCTTCAAATCATTTGAATCAGCTCACATGAAAAATAGCCTATCTTTCAGTAACAAGTAGAAAATTCATCTCTCTGAGGAGAGCACACTGTATCTAACCCACTCACAGCCTGCAGTGCCATTCATTCTGCTATCAATTTAAAATGAGAAAGAGTTGACAAAAGAAACAATGGAATTAAGTCAGAGAAAACAAACAATTATTATACAAATTATTAGAAGTGAGAAAAACAGGTTTTAAAAATACCTCCAAGAAAATGCTATTAACTTGCAAACTCTCTAGAGCCTTTTAGGCCTCACAAAATCCTTATTTTTGTGGCTTTATTTTGTTTGCTTGGGTTTTATACCCCACAAATCCCACTATGGCTAGAGGTTAAGTCTTGTTTTAGCCTGAAGGACAGCTGATATTTGATGTGAAATACCTAACTAATAATCACCATCTATTTGTCATGGGCATATCCAGGATGCAAGTATATATAGTTTAGAATTAATCCATTTTGCAACCCTCTCTTCCTTCCTGTGTCCCAAAAATGTTGTATTTGCCCAGCTTCACCATAATAAATATCTGTATTATGGACTACAGCCGCTGGCAGGGACAAGCTAGGATTGACTCAGGTTTAGGATTACTTCAATACGTCTTTATTTTGTTTTATGGCTTTGAAGTGCTAAACCTGAATGGCTGTGACCACTTTGTTATAACTGTTCCCAGGGCACACAGGAGATGGCATTGCCAGGCTGGGAGGCTCAAAAACCTCATTTGTCTGTTGAGCCCAGGCCTCCACCTACAGTGACAACAAAATGTGGCTCTGTGTGTAGGTTTCAATTTCACCCCTTCTCACCACGGCGCACAGCCTCATTTCTGAATATGTTCTGACTCCCATCCACAAATGTTGCTTGTCTGCCATTTTATGTGAATTTAGCACAGAGTTATAGAACTGGCACCATATACTGAAATTCTCCCTTTTTTCCTGAAAGTCTCCCCATGGCCTCTCCATTTTTGTGTTCATTGAAACAGTTTGGTGCTATTTTCCAAATCAAGCAGCTTCTTTGTATGGTTTCTTTTTCAAATAGTGAACTCATAATTTATTACAGTATGTTTCAGATTAACGGAGAACAATATTAGTGGTGCCAAAAAAGTATGAAATGTAATTGTCAAATACACTGGAGACAGAAAAATGGGTTTTGTTGTTCTTAAAAGTATTTGAATATTGAAAAAAAGGTTCAGCCTGTTTTAGATTACAATTTTTTATGGCTTTTTTTAAAAGGTATATCTCAGTGTATTTTATTTCTAAAAACCAAAGCCATAATATGACCTTCCCTTTGTAATAAAAGATCAGTGGCTATAGACGATGAAAATTCACATTGTTGTATTTCAGATCAGAACCTTTTAAAAATAATACTAGATATCTTTGATCAGTGAAAAGGAGAGTCAAATTACAGCTTTATGATGACAGTTTGTACAATATTTACCAGTGTGAGAATTCTTGGGCATATTCTGAAAAATTTGAGTTTTACCTTTCACATACTCTAATTTTTAACCAAGACATTAGGGTATATATTCATCTTGTCTTGGTAAGACATGATGTGCATTTAATGATTTGCCAATTTGTACCCCAAATGAGAGGGAATTATGTTTTGGTGGCAAGGATAGATAAGCCTTGTGCTGGGTGCTAAATGGGACTATAAGAAATACTGTGCTGACCCTATGATTCCTGTGACTATGGACTCTTGATTTAGGGCAGCTGGCAATTTTATAGTAAATTAACACAAAATGTGACTTATTAAATATGGCATTTCTAGACATTCAGAATACTGTACCCTCTTTTTTTCCCCTAGTTTCTTTTTGTTTGCATGAAGCTAGTGAACAGAAGTGACTGATGTGACATGTGCAATGGCTTTACCAATCTCTAGCCTACATTGTGCCCTTTTCCAGGACTTCCCAGGCTTAGCTTAAGTACAAAAGCTTAATTTTGGTTTAGATCTACTGCTTACTGAACTTCGGATTTTTGTGTTAGCTTTTCAGAAGTCCAAGACCCCTAAACTCTTGATTATGTAAGATACAGAAAACTGTGCATCCGCTTCTTCTTTCCATCTATTTGCTCTCCATAGAGGCAGTAATTGGGCAAAAAGATATTTTCTATCACTGTGAATAATGGTTTTATATAAATATATATTTTTGCTTTAGAAACTGTATAATTAAACTATTTTATCAGAATATCATTTTTTTTTGTCTTTAAAATCATCCATCTCTTTGAAGACACAAAATCATCAGAGAGGAAATCTGATTTTCCAAATTCTGTGTTGAAAAAAAAAGATAATATTTAATAGAATCAAAATTGAGGTTGTATAGTATTTTTAAAACAACCAACACAATCAAATGGAAAAACAGTGAAAAATTATATTCTTAGTACAGGCCACTGTTCTACATCCTGCTGCATGTAAAAATTCTGTAGAAACAATTTAATTCAATACTTGGTTCTCCTGGATTCTGAGTAATTCCTGTACAAGCACATTTATTTTATTCTGGTTTAACTCAGTTACTCAGCTCTACTGATGGTGAGCAAAGCTTTCCCAATATCAAACATGAGTATCGGCTGAAAATTAAGCCAATTACACTTTGTTCTACTTTCTGTAAGACGCATCATCGTCATCTTCTTCGTAGCAACATTTTGTGTACTTGAAGTGTCATCACTTCCTCCATGCTGTCCAAAGTCTTAATCCTCTATTTTGTTTGATACCCTTTACATCCAAACCTTCTGATTTTTCATTTATTCTTTTCTTTATGAATTTTAAGGTCTCTTCCAATCCAAACCATTTACGATTCTCACACAGATTCTCTTTATTAAATCCTAAAACTGGGTATTGGACGACTGCTCCAAAGTCACCACAGACACTTTTCTTCAATAAGCACTAGCAGAACCCAGCAAATCAGATCTGATCAGACTTGAGCCAAACTCCACTGTGTGTGCTTGGAGGCAGAGGAAGTGATCAGAGGCAAAAATGTACCTATGGTGGGGAGGTTATTTCTGAACACTTCTGCATTTAACAGGAAATGAATGACGCTGGACATCTACTTCAAATGTCTGGAGTAATAGATCATTCTGAGACTTCACAACAAGTAAGTCATGCAGAAAGATTACTGCTCTCCTTGAGGGATTGCAGGCTTGGATTTCTTCACTTTGTCTGGTGTAAATTTTGCAGAATAAAATTTAATATAAGGCTATGTCCAACCTACTATAAGTGGGTCTACAACAGTCATTTAAATTGAACTGATTCAGCTCTTTTTAGCCTTGAAGAGATTATTTGTAAATGTTTCATGGAAGCACATATTATTTCAGAGAAATCTTGTGGTTTGTGTAATTTAGCCAAAAAAGATACTCCTATCTGTTAAGGTGTTTGAAGTTAGAAATCATGGAACAAATTTGCAATGCCACCAAGCCTGGGTTTTCCTTTTCATTGGAACAATGAAAATGTGGATGCAGATTTTATAGCAATCCATTTCACATGAACCAGTTACTGAGAGAACATATTAATGCTGAGACACACAATTATGTGATTTGTAGGCATGAAAGAATAGCCAGGCCACTTTAAAATTGCAGCTCAACAGAACTGTAGAATCATATAAAGACAGCACAGTTTTTTTCTGGCATTGAAGAGACTGTTTGCAATCCAGATATTTACTTGTGAAAGCCCTTCTTGGAGGGTGGATATGGAAAAGGCAAAGTAGTTGTATTCATTATATTTTGTAGTAAATGTCACTAAATGTAAGGCAGTCCAGCAAGCAAAAATATGTATGCCTTGAGAAGTTTATGCTTTAGCACATACTGCTATAAATGATGATTGGATAAATAATGAGTGGTACCTGGGAATAAGCATCTCTTTTGAAAAAATACATCACACAGAAAATTGAATGGGAATAAATTAAAATATTAAATAAATTAAAGGAGGAAATCAGAAGATAAGACAGAAAAGGGGGAGGGAGAGTACTAGATAGATAAAGATTAAAATCCTAGCTACACCTATTGCTCACCACAGCGAATCGCTTAAAGTTTTCCTCTCCTGAAACATATATTTTTCTGATACCTTCTCCTATTATTGACCAATGAGACTTTAATAATATATACACTTGAACATTCCCACAGGGTAATACTTTCTGCTTTCTCTCACACTAACAAATTTCTCTGGTCACTCCTAGGAAAAGTAACCCATATCGTTACAACACAAATTCTGTTGTTCCAAGTTTCTTAATTAAAAAGTGGACTTTCTAAAAATCTCTAAATGACAGGTAACTGATGGTGTGGAATGAACACTGGAATGATATCATTAAGCACTAAACTCCTTTCAAGCCTGCATGTGGCACAGAGGCCACTAAAAGCAAAGGGTCTGCCCCCTGACTGCTGCTGGACAGGGCTTTGGCTGGACACCTCAGCTGGTTGCCCTGTCATAATTTTGGGGTTTCTCAGAGTATGATAGGAACAGAAGAGTAAGAGGCTGTCAGAGGCATGTTGGAAAGCTTTTGTAGCTTATGTGGGGTGGGCCCCAAGGGAAGCAGAAGTCTCACTGACATTCATAAATTAGTAAGCAAATCTGTTTACTAGATAGGCATTGCATGATTTTATTTTTTTTTTTTTTAATATGGCTTTTTCCTCAAATATTTATTTCCCATATTTAACAACTTTTATTTGGTTTATTTAACAAATAATCCTGCTCTTTGGAGTAAGTTATTCACTAAGTGATTTTTTTTCTCCAAACTCATCCAGCTTTGCACATAATTTAAAAGAAAACATTTTTTTTCCACAAGCCACAGGAAGTTCCAAATGATTATTTAAAAGAGGGCAATGAACGCTTCCCAGTATGATGTAAAAGTAAAATAAATACCACTCTCAGTCACATATTGTTCAGACAGACACAAAACAGATTATATGAGAGGCCAGGAGAAAACTCCCTGTATTAATAGGCTGAGAAAATAAAGTAGTTTGAATTGTATTATTTTAGTCCATTTGCTCATATTATAATAGTGCATTTGCTCAAGGCTGTTTTCATTATTCTCTAGATACACCTCTTTTGCCTTATTGTAGAACACTAAAACACTTTTTTTCTCTCAAATAATTTGGAAGGAAAATTTTTGTGTGAGTGTGACATTCTGAGTAAGAACTACAGTAATATAGAGAACTTTTTGCCACTGTTTTTTATTAACCATAAGTTACAGTAGGAAAGAATTAAAAACACGTTTCCCAAAATAAGTATCAATGATCATTTTCCTCCAAACCCAAACTCTTTAACCAAATCCTTCTTGCATTTTAAAGATCCTCCTCACAAACTTTTGTGTGCTTAAATTTAAAGGATGTAGCAAACACCTCCATCTTATTGCACACAAGAGATTTTCATCCTTTATTTCAGTTGATGTTGGATAGGATCATAAATAAATAGGTTGCTTTTGAACATCAGCTCAATTGTGCTTGTTCAGTGGGACATGTGGGAAAATTCAGTTCTTCTAAAATGAGACCACAGATCTGGATGTAAACATATATTTTGGGAATTGTATCAGAAAATTTAAGCCACTATGAAATAATGTATGAATAAAATACTACAGGAAGAGTGAGCAGATATTTCATGTACTGAAAAAGTGTTGGCTTGCATATACTTTAATAAAGATTTGTCTTTTTATTTCTGCAGAACATGTCCTTCTAAGGACCATAAATTTCACTAATATGGATTTATCCCAGATTGCATTTTTCTCCACTAATTATTATGAAACCATTTCACATCTCCCAGCTCCAGTATCTAATACATTATCCTTCCTTAGCCTGACATCCTTCAGGTAGGGAATATATTTGAAATAGCATGTAATATACTGCTGTGTGTTCATGATGGTGAGTTTTATGTTATTACCATGGGCAGAGTACCAGGCACTTATGGTGAAAACACATTTAATAAATTTGCCAGACGGAATACACAGGCTTTTTGGCAGCATTACTCTTTTGCTTATTGCTTTTCATGGTACTGGGAGCACTTTTAAATATCAAGTAAGAAAAGTTTTTATACCAGGAAAGATATTTCTGCCACCTAAAAATTGAAACAATAGATAATTTAAGGCTGTAAACTTTGTTGGGTTTTGACCCAAGAAGTGTTTCTTATCAGATATTTATCTGGTAACATGAAAAAAAAGGCTTATTTGTCATTTCAGTTCTCTAGGAGCTATGGTACAAATCTAAACATTAAAACTGTATATATTTAAGTGATATTTGAAAGGCTGGTTTTTATGTTCCATCCTTGCAAGCTTTTAGGAATATGTTCTTTGTTTGCATTTAGCAGCACTCATGGAAATACAGGGATATGGACAAAGGCAGCAACTAGAAAACAGCAAAAATTATTGAAGTCGAGTAATATTCTTGGCATATGACTTGCCTTTCAGAGATGGATCATTACTGCCTTTGAATTGTTCACTCTCAGTGATTTTAAAGTATAGTGATGGTTGTTGCAATTCTGCAGGAGGTAGCATTCAGATGTTGATTTGAACCAACTTCCATGTGTATGCAAAAACAAGTACAGAAAGAAAGAAAATAATTTACGAGATGTTTGACTAGTTAAAGATATTTTGCCCTTATACACAACTAAATGTAGTGCTAAATCATAACTCAGTATTGGTTAAATACCTTTTAATTCCCATAGGTATGTGCAATTTCCAGTTCATATTTTTTCATACAGAGATTTCTATAGACAGGTGCTGAATCTTAGGAGTAGCTTCACATTTTCTAAATAGGCTTGCAGCTGTTTGAGATTTTGGATATGATTCATGGAGACAGGCAACCCCTAGGATCCCACAGACAAATTATTGCTTGCATTATTCTGGGTTAAAATTATACCTTATAAGATGGTCATAAATATTAGTCAATCCACTCACTGTAAATAATAGGTAACATACAGGTTTTGACATGCACATTCATATTTCTTGATCCACCTTGCAGATATGCCCAAGTGTGGACACAAAATGAAATTGAAATTATTATCAGGGAATAATTTTTTGCCTCTAAACACCAAAACATAACCCACATATTAGATATATTGTCTGAAATCTTAGCCCAGTACTGGTTTGCTCATTACTGAACAAACCTGCTGAACCATATCTGTTCAAATCTGAAGATTAGAGCATTTTTCTGGGGCTTGCTGATTATTTCCCAGCAGCTGAGTTCACCATTGAATGGATGGTTTCTCTTTATTTTACTTAAAAGCCGTTGAATCATTCTTCAGATTTCTGTGACAACATCAGTGTAGGTTTAAAAAAATAGAAGGCTGCAAACTATTCATGATTTCATGAAATATATAGTTTGCCTGCTGATAAATGTTGCAGGCAGCAAGATGCACCTTTTTTTAACACCTTTAGTACTGCAAATATACTACTTTTATAAACACTCTTTGGAAGTGGTTTGCTGCTAATTCTACAGGATCTTCATGAACATCATTTGTAAATGGACAAAAAAGGAAAGTGTTTGAGTTACTAAAAAGTGGGCTTGCTAACTAAAATGATGTTAGCATTCTATATGCTTCCATAAAATTAATTAATGAACAGACAGCTGACAAGCTAAGAGTAAAGATAAAAAATTGGGAATGATTAACAGAATGCAAATTAAAGGCAGTTTTATGCATCTTGGCTACAGAGAGTCATAAAATACTACTTGTTCTATGACAGTTGCTTAGCTATTTAGTATAATAAACCAGTTTACTTTTAACAGAATATGAATAGAAATATAACTGCAATCAGGAAAATGTAAAACTAGAAAAAAAAAAAAATTAAATTGAAGCTAGAAGGATGGATATGTCCTATTTTCCTTTCTTCCAGTGGGGGACTGCTTATTCATATGTGCATATCAACAGGGAAGCTTGGCGTCTTCATGGATGTAGGGGTCTGCCCCATGCTCTCATTTTTAGGTCAATTGTCAAAGAAAGTGAGTTTTTCATCATTAATGACAGACACTTTTGCTACTGATTAGTGATTCAGAGTTCTGTCACTAATCACAGAATTTTATGATTACACCTTTTCCAATGTGTACACAGATGGCTTTCCATTGTTTTGTGTTGCTATGGGACAATTTAAATTGTCAACTACAATTCACAAAAGGAAAAGAAAAGCTAGATATGAAAAAATTCAAATCAAAATAGGAAGACTGAAAGTTACTTCAATTTCATATAATCACAGTATTTTTTGTTGGAAGTGATCGTTAACAGGATCTCATTTCAAGTGTCCTGCCATGGGCAGGGACACTTCCATTAGACTGGATTGCTCAAAATCCCATCAAAACCTTGAAGACTTCCAGTAACGGGGCTGCCACAGCTCCTCTGGTTAACCTGTTCCATTGTTTCATCACCCTCAGAGAAAAGAATTTCTCCCTAATAACTTACCTAAACCTGCTCTCTTTCAGTTTGAAGCTATTGCTCTTTGTCCTGTCACTACTTGCATTTATAAATGGTCCCTCTCCACCTTTCTTGTGGGCTCCCTTCAAGTACTGGAAGGCCACAAATAGTTCCCCCTAAGCCTTCTTTTCAGGCTGAAAAACCCCAATTCTCTCAGCTGTTCCTGGCAGGAGAGGTGCTCCATCCCTCTGATCATCTTGGTGTCCCTCCTCTGGACTCTCTCCAGCAGCTCCATGTCCTCCCTGTTCTGGGACCCCAGAGCTGATGCAGCCCTGCAGGTGGGGTCTCAGCAGAGCAGAGCAGAGGGGCAGAATCCCCTCCCTGGCCCTGCTGCCCACGCTGCTTTGGATGCAGCCCAGGACACGTTTGGTGTTCTGGGCTGGGAGTGCCCATGGCTGGCTCGTGTCCAGCCTCTCACCACCTGCACCCCAAGTCCTTCTCCCAGGGCTGCTCTCCATCTGTTCATCCCCCAGCCTGGATTGGTACCAGGGACTGCCCTGACCCAGGTGCAGCACCTTGCACTGGGTCTTGTGTAACCTCATGAGATTCCCACAGACCCATTTCTCCAGCTTGTCCAGGTCCCTCTGGATGGCATCCCATCCTTCAGGTGTGTCAACCACACCACTCAGCTTGGTGTCATCAGCAAATCTGCTGAGGCTGCACTCGATCCCTTTGTCTACATCATCAGTGAAGATATTAAATAACACTGGTCCCAGTATGGACCCTGAGGGAAACAACTTGTCACTGATACCCATCTCTCTGAGCCACTGCTACCCTCTGGATGCAACCATCCACCTACTTTCTTATCCATCTAAGAGGCCACATAGATATGGCCATCAAATCCATTGCTCTCCAATTTAGAGGGAGGGATGTTGGGGGGGAATGATGTCAAAGGCTTTACAGAAATCCAGATAAATGACAACCTCATCCTCTCACTTGTCCACTGATGGAGTCACTCAACCAGACTATCACTGGGTTGGTCAGGCAGGACTTGCCCTTGGTGAAGCTGTGCTGGCTTCTTGAATCACTTTGTGGAAGCTGAGTAGACTACAAATGAATATTGCCTCTTTAAGACCAACATTTTTCCTTATTTCAGGTAAGGTGAAGCATTTTTAGCAGTTAATGTAGTGCAACAGTCCTTGGTGTTGTGCTGAGTTCAGAATGAGTGTAGTGACCAGAGGTTCAAGTTCTTCCTTATCCAGAAAGGAGCTGAGATAATAGTACTGTCCAAACACAAGAGGATAAGTTTGAGCCTCAAAAGGAAACTGAAGCTGCATTCCTGTTGGGAAAAAAACAACCAAACAAACTTATTAAAAATACTTCGGTCACAGCAAAAGCACTTCTTTCAGAGTAAAGCCAAGGACATTTTTGAACCTATAGGTGGAAGAGAAAGCCAGCAGCAGTGAAAGCCACTCTGCAAGCCCTCTAATGCATCATTTTGAAGAGCCAGCTTTGGTTTCCTTCCCCAGTATTTCAGATTTCACGTCTAATTTCACAATTCTTTCTTTTTCATTTCAGAAAGACAACATATTCTGTTTAAAAACTATCTGAAATGAGGACAAAATGGCAGCATTCATTATGAATGTTTTGCCTGTTTTTTTGTTTAAAATACTTTCTGATGAAATATAAAGACATTTTGTGCCTCAATAACATGAGCACTATATTCATTGTTTTGAATGACTTAGATGTCAGAGGATTGTCTGAGCGTCTGTAATTTGAAGAGCATATGTGAAAACATTCTCTAAGGAATAATATCATATCTTTAGGCAAAAAAGTAATTTAAAATGAAACTTTCAGTTCATTCTTGCATATTAGTAGTAGTCAGATCTCAAGACAGTCAGTAGATATGAAGGCAGAAAGTCCTATAAAAACAACAGAATAGGCGTAAGTTCTTTGTAAACCCCACATTATCCAAAGCCAAAGTATACTGCTCTCACTATTTATGCAGCATTTCTTAAAAAAGCAAAATAGTACGGTAGTTTAGATGCCACACTATCATCAAACAGCTGGGCTTGCAGGGTTTTTTATACTGGAGATAAAGAAGGATGTATCTGCTGCTGGTTTTTAGGAACTCCCTCTTTTCTGCTGTTTGCCTTAGTATAGTTACTAAACTGCAAGTTCTCCAAAGGCATGAGGTTTTTGATAGAAAGCCATTGAAAAATAAAGACATGGTTAATATATCAAGTGAAAATACAAAAAACAAAACAAAACAAAAAAAGAAACCAACAACAAAAAACAAAAAACAAACTTGGTGAAAAGGCGAGAACTGATAAATTAAGAATTCCTATTCAACTGGTCCCAAGCTAGCAAAATTTACTCTTCTCAAGCCTGAATTTGAAATTACTATACTATAAACTTTGTTTTAAGAAGGGACAATTGTGGTAGAAAGGATCAAATCATAGACACAGAAACAGATTGTTGACCCTCCAACTAATCCAGGAACCTGTCACTGAGGAGGAGGAGAAAGAGTAGAAGGAGAAAGATGAAGTAGCTGCCATGTGGCAGAATGTAACCCTCCAGGAGTGTGAAGAAATTATGAGAGGTGTTAGTGGAGAAGCAGTCCTCTAAAGGCACCAGAAGCCCTCTGCTGCATTATGCTAAGCCTCACAGACCCATACTCAAAAATTGTATCAAATGTAGATAGTTGTTAGATGGTAACAGACAAGAATTTCCAAGGTGCTAAGCTCTTACTGCTACCAGTTGACTTCTCAAAAGTTGTGGATGCCACATGGTTACCTGAGAAGTTGTACCACACTAAGAAAAAAGCAACTACATTAAAAAAAAAAACCAAAACAACATAACATTTCCCTCTAAAAATGCTATTTCACACATACCAGTATGGAAATGGTTACAAGACTTGTGCTTGAAGAACATTTGCCACGTAAAGAATGTTGCATTTCAGTGCCAGAGATCTTTACCCTGTCTTTAAAATCCCATGAAAATGTTTTGAAACAATGGTGCAGAGGAGTGTACAGGAACTAGGACAAACAGAGGTAAAAAAATGAGAAAAATATTCCTAAAAAGATGCAAGCACACTTTTTTTTTTTTTTTAATTCTTAATTTTTTAATTAAATTAAAACTTTTTATATTATCAAATACTATTTTCCTGTCTTGTCAGCTAGAAGTGCCATTTAGTTTAGGTATTAGGTATTAGTTTGCTCAACAGTATTCAGTTTTCTTGTATTTATTACCCTGTTGAATTAATTTCTTAACATGTTCTATCAAAAAAATTCTCTAAAATCACCAGTTTTAGCTTCAAATATTACTTTAAAATGCAAATGTTTCAAAAAAATTCCCAGTCTACTTGGGAAGTTTACAAGTCTACTGTCTTTTGATCAGAAGGGAATTTTGAAATATATTTCCAAAATGAACTTTTATATAAAAATTAAGTAAAGAAAATATGAGGACACACGTTGTTGTTGCTGTAACTAATAAAGTACTAGAATTTCTCTCTCTTCTTTTTTTTTTTAAGTTTTTTAACCTTTTTTTTTCTTTTTCCTTTTTTTTGGGTCTTCAAAGCATTTTGCTACCCATAAGGATAGTAACCATACATATCTGAATAGATTTGGGCAAAGCTGCATGCTGTAAACTGCATAATTTCTACAATGCTCTTCCATCCTAAACTAATTATTCCAATTTGTATTATTTCTAAGTACATTTTTGGCATGGTTTCATTTTTTCCACTTGTGTAGCTGTGTGACTACAGAGACACAAGTAACAGGCACGCTGCTTGTACCATTGAATCACATTTAAAAAATTACATTTTAAAACATACTGCAAGCTATCTTTGAAAGCAGTAGAGGAAAAAAAATGCAATTTCAATTCCTATTTCTAATCTCAATACCAATGTATTAAATCAATGTGATAGTATCACTGATTCTTGGGGTGTTCCTGCGTAGGGCCAGGAGCTGGACTTGATGATCCTGATGGTGGTCCCTCACAACTCACATTCTGTGGCTGCATGATCCTCTCAAACACACCAGGCACCACAGATGTCTGCTGTTACAGCAGTGGAGCACTGCACTGCTTTTCCCATGTAACTTGGCAACAGAGGCCCTGTGTGACAGACCTGTCAGCCAATGAGCCCTATAAATCCCAATAGCATTGCCTGGTTCTTTTGGTGAACATAACCCTCCCATGAAAACTGAGACGATCACTAGCGTGTTTTATAGAAGTGAGCACCAAACTCAGGTTTCCATGGTTAAAAAATATTTACAGATCATTTGCCTATATTCAAATATATATATAAGCCTCTTCCCAAACAGTAAAAGATTCTGAACTGATTTATAACTTTTTATACTAACTCCCAAAAGCTGAAAAAACACATCTATTAAGAGAAGGGAAATGGTGGAAAGTGAACTCCCAGATTAAGAAATATACTTGAAAAATAATATTTTCTATTATTTCATCACATCTAACTGCACTAGACATTCAATAAGACAACCAAGGTGATTCTGGAACTGAAGGAAAAAAAAAAAAAAAAGAGATATTGATTTTTTGTTTATTGATTCCTATGTGCTAACAATGGAGAATGACTACACATTAACATCAACCTAGGAGGCAGCCCTGGAAGAGCCACAGCTGCAGCTTGCTGCTAAAAGCATCTACTCTAAACAGACAAGATAGACTCCTGAATGGTTGGAAAACACAAACATTACCCCTGGAGTGGCAGCAGATCTCAGACAGATGATAATGTCAGAGACAGTGGCAATACTTGGGAGGAAAACACCAAGTAAAAGCAAAGAGGAAAGGGGACATTGAAAAGAACAGGGGATAATGAAACAGTGTTAGAGGAGAGGCAGCTGTGGCTCAGATGGAGGTGAGTTAATGGTAGTTACAAGTCCAAATCTCCCCTAGGCTGAAATGTCTCCAATCCTCACAGGACCCTCCTTGGGCTACATCTGGAGCTGCCCCTGTAGCTGAAGTTTCTGGCTAGATCTTTTCTCTGAATTTCCCCCTGGAGGATGGGTAGGAAAGGAAGAAGAAGACCTGAACTTTACATTTCCCAAAACTCTCTTTTGCATGGTTCCAGGGTCAGAATGATACTTGGGAGTTCAAGAGTTAACAGCTGGGCCCTGTCATATCCCTTCTCCTCCAGGACAGCTGCCCATGCCATCTGGTAGAAACGTGGTTTATACCTCACACAAAGTCTCTCTCTCACCACACAGTTACTACAAGGCCTGTTTATTCCACTGTTGTAGCATATTCCCTCCTTTGCATTTTTCTGTTCCCACCCATCATTTATTCATAACAGATGATATTGTTGCAGGACAAATGTATGGTGAAGGTGTTTTCAGCCTTTGTAAAAGCTCTAAAACATGTGCAAAAAGTTCATTATTAGCCTAGGTTTGTAAAAAGCTCTCCCTCCCTCTTTTATTGTTTCCTTTCAGTATCCTTCCATATAGCAAAGTCTACATACACATAACCCAAATATTTAGAACCCCAAGCTCTTAAATGCAATCCATGCCTGTTCATTTTCTTTATAGAGAGTAAGGCTGTGATTAGACATGAAATAACTGTAGATAATAAATCTGCTCCCAAGGACTGAGTAATCTTATTACAAGTGGGAAATGATGGTTTACTCATCAACATGTGGAGTGCCTTAAAAGTTCTGTAATAGCCAAACTAATGCAGAGAGGCAGGGAAAGTCTGCCTGAAGAAAAGAACCTCTGGTGATGTTTTACATATGTAGAGACTTATGTTGAAAAGAAGAATTATGTATCTTATGTCCGCCCTTGAAAATAAGCTAATTATAAAAATATTTGGGATGTGAGGCCTGTGTCAGTGCTTCCCATTAATATAGCAGGTTTGTTAGATGTTCTTAATAGAGGCAAGAAGATACATTGTATGTTGTGGAAAGGAGATATAAATTCACTCGGAAGTGCATTTTCTTTCTGTTTGGAAAACCTCATGGTGAGGTGTCAGTCTGGTGTTACATGAAATGCAAAATTTGCTTCCAAAAGGGTGCTGTTTTGAGCTAGCTGTGGGTGTGCTAGTATAATTCTTTGGAAGAAAAAGAAATGTGTGCAATTTTCCAGAGAGGGAATCAATTTTTCTCCCAATCTCTTTTCTTTGTGTGATTCAATGCAGGGAGCTGTTTCCACTGGAATGGAAGGTGTAATATCAGTTGAACAGAATTTGTAATTGTTGACACTCAGAATGGTTTTAAGAACTCTGATTGCTAAACTAGAATGCTTTATTGTCACATTTTTTCTCTTTTAATCTGTGAAATGTGTGTGCATTTTTTAAAATTTCAATTAGGACAGCTTTAAGCTATATTTTCTGCTTTTTTGCTGTTTTTTTAAAAATGACTGGCTGTGGAGGAGTGTTTGCTTTCAGGGGTCAGAGGTGGTATTCATTCATCAACAGTTCAGGAACTGAAATGAAGTTTTTTATTGGAAAATAAAACACCATGAACATCTCTCTCAAAGCTAAATTAAATGTTTGCTCTATACCTGTCAGCCTACATCTTTCATTCAGTAGTCACAAAGATGTTCTGAGAGCTGCTAGTATCTGAGCTAGTTTATAAGCCTCGAATATTTGAATTGTTCTTCATTCTGGCCAAATGGAAGAAACCATCGAGCTCCTTCCCAGAAAAAAAGATGACTGGAACCCTCAAAGCCAGAGCTCCAGATGTTTGCAATGCCTTGGCAGAGGTTGAGCAACATTGGGGAAATCGTCTCCACAAACTGATGAGAGTACAGAACTGAGTGGTTTTTGGGTTGAAACTGGCTACTTTGTCAGAATGAGAAAAAAATTAAAAATATAGGCTCTACCATTTGCAAAAATCAGTCTAATTTTTTGAACTTTCAAGGTAAATATGAAAACTTTGTTCCTCTGTAATAAACATCAAAATTCTGAATTACCTTTAGTACAGAAAAATATCACACTCATGTTTGATAAAAATACATATTAAAAGATAAAAATAGTGTAGCAGTGGTAAGGAAAGTACCAAAGAAAAATAATGACAAAAAAAATGAGTTAATGCTTTCAGCAAATTCAGATCAAATTAAGAATTGACCAAGGCAGTATTTTAATAGCTTACCATCAAGCAAAGATTCAGGGACACTTAAAACCAGCGATATAGACAAGACAATGTCACCAGCATGACAGTTCTGGAGCTTGTCATTAAGTTCCAGAGGAAGCATAAAAAAGCAGCTTGAGGGACAGAAGGTAAGCTTCTAAGTTTCATTTCATGATGTAGACTAGCTGGTTGAGCTAATACTGCCCTGCAGCTGCTTACAGCACCCTGATGAATGCAAAAAATAGTCCAGAAATTTGGAAGGTGTTTTATTTATTAGTTTTTAAGAGCATGCTGAACTAGTACTGAGTACAGAAGGATATGCTGGCAATTGCAAGTATGAACTGTCTTGTTTATGAAATAGAAAAATATGCTATAAATAAATGAGAAGCCCTGGTGCTTACCGCTTAAATGCTTGAGCTGGTCTTGGCAATAAATAAATAAAATAAATAAAGAAATATTGCTACTCTTTTCCAAGCTGGTGGGTAGAGCGCTCTCACAATGTTTCCAGTACTTTATGCCTATGGGTTGGTCAGAGACCACAAGTAAAACTTTTCCATGAGCATTTTGGAATTTCCACTTCTGCACAAAATTGGGAAATGCAGTCATCATTAGCACAGGAGGTAAAAAAAGGAGTTTCAAGAAACTTCTACCAAACTCCTGCACCACAAAATTGCTTGAGACTTTGAGTTAATTTATTTTCACACAGCGTGTGTCTCCTACGGCACTCCTTAACTCATTATTGTGACTACGAGAGCACAGAACCATCCATAATGGGACAAACCTGAGGACTTCAATCCCAACAGGACCCAGAGCATTCATGAAAATAAAGGGTCTGGGGCTGTTCCACTGAGGTCCCACAGGACCTCAGAAAGTGATGGTGGAATGATCAAAGTGGAGTCTGTGTGGGGAGCAGAGGGCAGCATGTGAGAAAGACGGGGCAGCTACAGATATGGAGGAGGAGCAGGGAAGGTCTTTGTTTTGTCTGGCATCAGAGCTGCTGTTGGGAGCATTGGTCTGATTTCTCAGACAGACCGGGGAGAGGAGAGAGCTCATTCTCCTTCCTCTTGCTTCTCCCCATGTAGTTGGCTACACCTAGCTCCCGTGGTGCATGGACAGTACAGAGGAAGCAACAGCCTGTGTGAGCACCACAGGACTGCCAGGCAACTGCTTCCTGCTCTTGGCACACCTTCAGCAAGCTACAGCCACACCATGTGCCATGGGCAGCACAGCCGCTGCGCTGCTGGCACTCCCTCTGATGCCCACCCTGGCTCCTCTGAACACCATGGCCTCCACGGCTTCCTCCCTTTCTCTTCTAAGTGTCAGGTAGTGTGACATCTTCCAGAACTGGCAGGTTTCAGGGGCTGTCCCTGTGCCTGAGACAACATCACAGAAGCAGGTGGGTGGAAGGTGCCTCAAGAGGGCAGGTGTTGAGTTCATCTTTGTGTTTGGGGGTAGCTTCAAGCATACCTACATCTTATAGATATCTGTGCATTTGAATGAACGTATCTTAGGTGTTTAAAGGGATTCTGCAATTTCTCTAAGTAACCATACATGTTCCCAGTTAATGACTGATCTAAATCTGTTTTGATGCAAAATAGGCCAGTTTC
Source organism: Poecile atricapillus (assembly GCF_030490865.1). Taxonomy (NCBI): domain Eukaryota; kingdom Metazoa; phylum Chordata; class Aves; order Passeriformes; family Paridae; genus Poecile; species Poecile atricapillus. Next base: position 33,035,906 of record NC_081289.1, on the reverse strand, counting down.
TGCACATCCTGTTCCCTGGGATCCAGGAAGGTAATCAGTCACTGTTTTCCATGTAGCTGTCTTGGCATAGCTGTTATCATTTGCTTTTTCAGCTTCTTATTTCCAGACTAAATAAATCCAGTTCTCTCAGCTTTTTCACATAACTCTTATTTTCTGACTGTCTGTTTAATAGAAGACCACAGACCAGCTTACAGGCTTAACTTTGAAATCCAGGACTAAGCTTCTATTATCTACATACTAGAAATAACAAGGTAATATAAAACATTGCAAGACAAGTAACAGAAATTTCAGAAGGGAGTTTCATTTCTTGATAGCATCTAAAAAGCAATTATGTGGAAAGAGATTTAGTGCTCTGAATAGTTTCAAATGGGTAAGTGGTGAATACACCAGGGAACTTTGGAACCACCATGTTTACTATTGTGAAAATTAATCTCTCCTCCCAGTTTCTTTTCTCTCTCTAGAGCTCTCTAGACAATTTCAGTTGCATGAAGTAAGGGAAACTTGCGTCTGAAAGCAGAAAACTGAAAAGATGAATGATCTCATAGGTTCCTACTCAGTCTGTCCCAATGTTTCACATATTACAGCAAGCTTCTTGCTCAGCATTTATAAGAGATACTTCACACTTTGTGGCACAATTGCATTTGTTGCTTCACTGAGGGTGGTGTTTGTCATTCATGCTGCAACTACTGTCAGCAATTAGTTGTACAGACATTGTAGAGCATTTACTGTTTTATAGTTCCAATCAGGACATGTAATTTTACCCATTTGAGATCACTTGTCACCCATTATTTTGATCTTGATCTTGCCTAGAAACCACAAGCAGCAAATGGAGAGTGTGCCCATTTTGGCATGAGTAGCTTCTCCCAGGTTGTAAGAATCTTCCAGGGGTCTGGGTGCTAATCTAATGTTTCTCTTTCTAAGGCAGCATGGTCGCATTTGGGAGACCTAATTCCTTCTACTCCTTCCAGTATACCTTTTGGTGTGACAAGGGGTTAAGGTAATAGGGAAATGCCTACATTTTTTACTTTCTAACAAGGTTTCTGAGATAAATCACAAAGATGTAGATAGTACTATAGTATAAAATAAACAGTAGCAAATGAAAAGGCTCAGAAGATAAGAATAATTTGGGGCTGCCACATTTCTCTTCAGCCCTGATGTATGGGTGTCTGTGCTAAGACAGAGACCTGTTAGATGGAGTGCTAACTCAAGATGTGTTTGATCTACTTACTATGCACATTTTACAATATTAGTTTTTGCAGAGTAAATCTGGTGATTTCAGGACGGTGATAATGAGCACAGTTGCTCACCTAGGAAGCAGATACAAAGAGGGTCCAGAGCTTTCCAGATCCATGTATGTGTATTGCACCCTGTAGTTGCATAGAACCATATCCGAGACATTTGGATATATGGCAGCCTGGGTGGAGTTTGTGACTGAGAGCAACCACATCTCATCTGCCAGCACTATCAAACAGCTGTTGAACTGATAGAAAATCTGTACAACCCATACAAACACTTCCAGAAAAATTCATTTTTGAAAAATTGATATTGTAGGGAATTACAAATATACGGTCTCTCGCCTTCATCTTTCCCTCCTTCCCTCCCTCCCTCCCAACAAGGCATCTGCAATTTGGTTTTTTTGTTTTTTTCAATTGTTTCCTCCTCTCCCCCTCTCTTTCTTTTGCTCCATCTCTCCTTGAACAACTAACTCTGCCAAAGCAAGCTAGCACATAACAGGGAGATTGCTCTTTTCAGCATCCTCTGTTGAAGAAGATGCTAGAAATAACACAAGTTTTGAAGTTTTCCTGGATTGTGGAACTGTCATTAAAGCAGGTCACGTCTACGACATCACTGCAGCTTTTTCAGTCAGTTTTCTTTTTGGCTTGGTTTATCTGATCCATGCACCTCCAAGGACTTTCTTTGCTCACACTACGTCGTCTAGGCCACCAGCATTCTTCCAGTTGTCCATGCCTTACCTTTAAATGACCTCCTTTTCTAATGATTAAATCCATATGATCTTGCTCTCTTTTTTTCTTACCTAGCCCAATTTCTGACAAAATTGGAGACAGGAGGAGGGCACTGTTGACCCTTGACCAGTTTCTGTAACCCAGAACACATCTAGGAAGGAAGAGCAGAGTGATCTCTGGTCCCAGCCACATCTGACATTCCCCTACCTCCCCTCGCCTGCTTCTTTCCTCCTTCTGCTGCCCTGAATTCCCAGCCCCCTCCTTTACCCTTTATCTGCTCCCTGACTTTTAATTCCTTTTATTATTCTCTGTCTCTATGCAGCTCCTCCTTCTTTCCCAAAGCTGCTGCTGGATATCCAACACTTCCCATCCAGCATGCACACCTTGCACTTTCTTTTCACAACCAGCTTCTAGTTAGCTGGAAGCCTCTGAATACGCACATAAACCTCTTCAGCAGGGCTGCATTTTAGTGAAACGCCTGCAGAGGTTTCTCAAATTTCACTCAAGAGCAAGGTTCAGATTTACATTGCTTGGGTGTGACATGGAATCAGCAACCAAAGTATGTTCCCTTGAGCAATTAAGTTCATATAACCCCTGGCTCGTGGGCAGATACTTGCTGGGATAGTCTGCCTGCCAGTGCTCGCTTTGATTCATCTGGTGCCTTACAGCTAGGCATAACTCTCTGCAAAAAAAGTCTCTTTCCCTTTTTTCTTTTTTTCTTGCTTTTTATTTTCTTTTTTATTTTTTTTAATTTAAAAAAAAAAGTCTTTCCTGTCATGTTTTTCATGGAAGCAGCAGCTTTGCTTTGAACATATAGGAGATCCTGGGATAGGAGTGAAGCCAGGCTTTGCTCCACAGGCAGTTACATAGTGATTCACATAAAGACACAGCAACAGGTTTCATGGTGCTTTATTCAGAAAGTTGTATCTTAAGAAACTTTTGCTTATTGAACCAGGTCTGAACCACAAAGCCAATCTTGCATCATGAGAAATTCTAGACAAGACCAGAAAGGGCTTATGGTCTTACATTAAAAAAACCCCAACTTGCAGATGTAAGGAGTTCTCCACCTTAGTTACAAAAAAACTGGCAATGTACTATAATAAAGCACTTGAGGGCTCTGGCAGTCACAAAGCAGAAACATAAATGCAGTCCTGCTCTCTAACATAAGCACTATAAAAACAGTTCTACTGTAATGGGTAAAAGAGCTGTTAGATGAGAGCATCTTTGATTAAGAAATCTTAGACCACATCAGACTACCCTATTGTCTCATAACAACTACTTTCAGAAAACTCACAACATGGACTGCTTATGCCAAGTAGGACACTTTAGGATGATCCACCATTATCACTGCCTTCCCTTTGTCATCCAGGACTAGGAAGATGGCTTCAAGAGAGTCCTCTCTCCTTCTTAATGACTCACAGATGACTTTGCTGGCATTTCCTGCAGTTCCTCCCAGAAGACGTTTACAAAGTGTTTAGGGTTCAATTATTACTGAATCAGTGCATCTTCATTCAACAGGAAAAGAGAAATGCACTTCCATTATCATCTTGTGCTGAGGTTAATTAAAAACAGCTCTTCAGCTGGTTGCAGCCTGTTTGCCAGTTGTATTCTGTCACGTTTTGCAGTGGTATCTGAAAGCAGTGGTTCTGCTCACGTGTTTGTACACATATATATGTGTTCTGGGGCCTCACTCCCTCATGCCCTATAATTCACCCAGCCATTCATATCAAGGACAACATGTCCAGCCATCTCTCCACAGCAGATTTCTAGAAGAGCAGGAAAACCTTGCTGCAAAAGAGCAGGTCCTGATAGTCTCATTTCACAGATGTTGCACCTCAGCTACTTTCTGAAAACCACATGCAGTATTGTCCTCAAATGGGACTGACTGGTTTAGAATATTCTTGAATACTTCCAGAAATAAAATCAAAAAACCCAAATTTTTCACCACATATCTTCTTCAGAGCTACACTCTGAGTTTTTTTTCAGAAATGTCAAGCTTCCACAGTGTTGTGGTAGCTTTTATTGGAGGTCCTGCATAAGAACCCAAACCCCTGCTTGTACAGTTCCCCCACTGCCTTCTATCTGGTTTCCTTGATTGTTCTTGGATATTTGAAAATGTCTGCTGGAACTCTAATTACAACTGCAGTAAACATTAAACTGCTTCTGCAGTTAAATTGCTCACATAGCACTGATTTTGGTTTGGTTTTGTTTTTTATATGAAAACAACAAACATTCCACAGCCAATTATACATACCTTAAATAAGGTTCAGAGCAGAGAAAGACCCTGATCATTGATGCTATTTAACTCCCTTTAAGCAGACAAATCACAGAACTACAGATGCAGATAAAGAAAGGCTACCAGTAATCCACAAAATTGCTGAAAATAAATGCTTGGTCAGCTTGGTCTAGTATCTGTCCATAGTTCATGTCACAAAGGCTGTTGCTTGTTGTTTCTCCAGAGTGCTGGTTTTACACAGGAGACAGTGGTGAAGGTTACTTAAAATGCAGACCCTTCCCTTCAAAGACAATCCCACTGATTTTTGTCCTGAGAGGTGTTGATTAGCCCCTGTTTGACAGTGGGGAAAATCTTCCAGCATCCAAGCTCATATGATGAAAGGCATGAAGAGCATTAAGGGAGTGGTTTCAAGAATGAAACTGCAAAAGATCAAAAGGGCACCGTTTGGATTTGTCTTTAGTTAGGGCTTGACTTGGATTCTGCTAACAAAGAACCTCTTTGATCTAGAATCTTTTATTACTGCAGAGAATAAATGCAAGGAAGAAAATATTAATTTTAAATATTTTTCTCTGTTCTTCTCCCCTGTCCCAAGAAAGTGAACAATCCAGATCATGATATAGTTCTGGTAGTGAAGATATGGACTGTATTTCCAAGTTCCTTTTTTAATCTATATTTCTAGCAACTGGCCACAAAAGTTATAAAAAGTAAAAAAAAACAAAAACAAAACCCTGGGTTTAGGCTCATGCTAAAATGAAAGACTGATTCTCTAGAAATCCCTGAGGCAGAGCAAACTGTGCCAAGTGTAATTTTGCATCCTTGCTGATTGTTCTCTTTCTCCAGTGCAGTCATTCATTTGCTCTATCTCATGTTCCAAATTTTAAGAACAGTATAAATAACATTTATCAGAACACTTCTGGCCTGTGACTGTCAATGACGATTTGGGTTTCTCTGGAAGTTTCCCTATTTTTTTTCTTTTTTTTCGAAAGACATTGCCTATTTCTATTTTCAAAAAGGAACTGAAGTGTTATTCCTCTAATTGCAGAAATGATTACTGTGTCATCCATACTTCATTTTTCTGCTTATGCCAAACTACCTGGAACATATCTTTTTTTTTAAGTCAAGGGTGGCTTTACCTGGCCAGTAAATTTAAATAGCAAACCCCCTGGTTTTCCAGGAATTTGATCAACACAAACTTGCATTTGAATCTTTGAATGGGATAGGGCTGGAGCAGATCCTCTACTCCACCCACTTTATAAGTATGATTTATTAGTAATTTTTTTCCAGTAAATCTTCCACTGCAGATTAGAAGGTATCCTGTTTTAGTTTTAGAAATTCCAAGAAATTTAGTTCATACCCTTTAGCCTCAGTGAGAAGAAGACAGCTTGCTCAAAAAACAGAGTACCAGATGCATGATGCTTCCACCAGGGCCACAAAGTCATTATACTTTAAATTACATAAAGGGGGAAAAAAAGCCAGCTTTTAAAATAAAGTCATAAAGGCTTTCTTCTCATACTTGGAATGAGATGGATAAAAAATCCAGAGAGGATCTTGATTTCTTTTTTTTATATTTGGAAGCCTTAGTTCTAAAAAACCTCCTACAATCTTCTGTCCAAATTTTACTTCTTATTTACTATTCTGCTGTCATTTCCATGATAGCTGTCACCGTTCAATAAAGTATGATCTTTCCAGGATTAAAACTATTGGCCTGAGGAGTCTCATGAAGTGGGTCTTTTGAGTGATGAACCTTGGTGTCACGTAATCTCATATTCAGATACAAAGTAGCAAATAAGCAAAGGAAGAAATTTTTATGTTTTTAAGGTGCAACAGAGGAGTAAATAACATGTAGTTTCACTATGTCTACTTTAGTGTTTGGATCAGCTGCTGCCACAGCAGGAGCACAATGCTCAGGCCAGCTCTGTCCCAGAGCAGGTAACAAGATGAAAGGGTACGTGGGAGAGCAACCATACAGGAACTTCCATTTTTAAAACCATAACTGAGAAGGAGGAGTCTTGACAGATACTTGGTTCTAATTGACTCCATTTTGGTCCAGACACTGGCCAACTGTAGTACTCAATTTTCTTCTTATTCTGGTTCTGACAGCCACAGACTCCCTCTGTAAATGCCAAACAGGAACTGTGATGTAACTAATAAAGTCTGAGTCTTCATTCTTTCCATGCTGTTTATATAGAGGACTTTTGAAAAAATTCAATTTAAAATAAAGCTCCATGGATTGATCTTGGCAGTTAATCACAGGATGTGAGCAAGAAGGAAGCTTCTACTTCACATTTCTTTAGTTGCTGACTCTTATTTCCTAACAACTGTTCTTCTACCACTGCCAGTGTTATGAAGCAGATCTCTCTGAAGAAAATGTCTCTGACAAATCTGGAGGGAAATGGGCTTCTTTTCCTCACCATGATATTGAGAGATTCACTGTACATAAGAGAAAATCTGAAGTCTCTCCAAACTTATAAGGAGCTCTGCAAAACAATTTACAATGATATTAACCCATGAAATTCTTTCTGGCAGCAGTTTCTATGAATGTCTCTGAACAAAGAGAAAGGAAACATAAAGAATTTGGGGCAAGTTTTACTCAGTCATATTGGAGTTTAGACTTGCAGATTTTTGTGCTTTTCCAAATAGAGTTTGATGGCATCACTAATGTGTAGCATAACAGGAGACAGAGACCAGCTGTGCTTTGAGAGTTAATCTCATAAACTGCTTCCAGAGAAGGTCACATTCAGAACCCTGAGGGCTTCCAATCTGTTCAGACTTGAAAGGTATGTCAAGGAGGAATTGACTTTAAACCATCCAATTTTAGCATGCAGTTGGGCCCCAGCACTGTGAATCCCCCAAGCACACAGCAAAACATCAGAGGTCTCGAATTTCACCTCTCCAGGAGAATATATGTAATAACCAGAGACACACAACACTTAGTGATTTATTTGACATGGTACCTCCTATGACCTTCAAGATATAAAGGTGCATTTCCTCTCACAGCAGCCGCATTGCTTGCAGTGCAATGCTGAGTACAGCATGCAGGGCTCTGATTTGTTAACTCCCATATTCTGTGATTGTTTTAAGGCAAATGTCCCTAAAACTGCTGGCCAAAAGTTCACAAAGCTCCCACATACTTATTAAAATAAAAAGGGAAGGGAAGGGAAGGGAAGGGAAGGGAAGGGAAGGGAAGGGAAGGGAAGGGAAGGGAAGGGAAGGGAAGGGAAGGGAAGGGAAGGGAAGGGAAGGGAAGGGAAGGGAAGGGAAGGGAAGGGAAGGGAAGGGAAGGGAAGGGAAGGGAAGGGAAGGGAAGGGAAGGGAAGGGAAGGGAAGGGAAGGGAAGGGAAGGGAAGGGAAGGGAAGGGAAGGGAAGGGAAGGGAAGGGAAGGGAAGGGAAGGGAAGGGAAGGGAAGGGAAGGGAAGGGAAGGGAAGGGAAGGGAAGGGAAGGGAAGGGAAGGGAAGGGAAGGGAAGGGAAGGGAAGGGAAGGGAAGGGAAGGGATATTGAAAGTTTAATATAAAATTATTACTGTATTGTAAAAGACCAGCTGTCAATCCAAGATCTAGGATCATTTTACTCAATAAAGACATATATAGAAATTCAAGGAGGTTTCATCTAGTCCCTCTTTTTACTTGTTTTTAAATTGTTTAGAATTTTAGTAATGGTCACTTAATAACCAAGGTAAAATATCCAGAAACTTCAATAAAGTTCATTCTTTCTGAGGTTGTGAAGTGCTGCTTATCAACAGCAAATTCATCCCATTTAAAGCAGAGGGAAACTATTAGCAAAAATCTACTTCTTTACAAATCAAAATGAGACATCATTTCACAAGGACAGAAAAATCTGACTTCCAACACAGAGTGTGGAATATGACTGGGGAGTTATCCCAGCAAAAATCCACTGTTCTGAATGAGATTTCATTCATTCTTGTATTCATTCCTTTTAAACTCAGCAAACAGATATTTTCTGACCAGAAAAAATGCCTTGTTTGTCAAGGAGGTGGTCTGACAGCTATATTAGAGCAAGGAAAGTTAATTCTACTTCTCAAATTAGCTGGGTGTGCTATTAGGATAAATCATTAGATATATTAGCTCACACTCTAATGGGTGCCTTCATGCTCTCCTTGCAAAATTCCATTTGGGATCCCTAAAAGTAGGATTTGAAATGATCATTGCAGTTTTCAAGAACTGCCAACTTTCATGATATTGATCTAAACTTGTAACACTTGATGGTCTTTGGGAAGCTTCAGTTCTGCAAGTTTCATATGCAAGTTTCCTTGAGGCATGATATAAGAATTGTATCTTATTCCTTCAGATAAATTTTGGACATGTCAAAAAAAAAAAAATCAACAAAAATTATCACTGAGGGTAACTATGAAAACAAAAACCAACCCCAGAAGGTAGCATGGATTTCACACCTACATTTATAATTTTTTTTCTTCTTGCTGAAGTCTGTTAGATTTTCTGACCACAAATATTGGCAATTCCAGGGGGCAGGGGTAGGGAGAGGTATTTAGCAGACTTTTAACAAAGGCCTCTGGGTACATTTTATTAGTAATAGAGACTACAGAGCATTTCACAATATTTATGAAATCTAGACAAGGAAGTTTGAAAGTTTGAGGCAGATGTCATCCAGTCTTCTGTGCTATTTTTCTTATTCAGTGAGAACTTTCTTCACCCTGTGACTTCTTTTGACATAGCTCCTTGTGTATTTACTCCTATCTGTGTCGAATCCAAGTGAATGGGATGCCAAGGTTAAGAAGGAGCAGCTATATATTTGTACTTGTCTCTATCTCACCAGACTCAGAGATGTCTTGAGATTTTATTAACAACTATCCCAACCAAGGTCCTAATAGCTTGAGACACTCGGGTGTTTCTGCTTAAGGTTACATGAAACTACTTCTTCAATATAATTCTGTATCTATTTTTGTCATGGAAATTCCAAAAGCATTTCTGTCATTGCACTACACTGACTCTGCCCATACAGTGCTGGTTTGAGTTTCCTGTGAGAAGACCAAATTCATAAATCTCAAGCCCAGCAAATTGTTTTTTTCATCCTGTGATTGTCTTTCTTGCCCATGTGTGTCTACCATTTTCTTTTCCTGGACACTTGACTGACATTGTGATAAACAGAACAGCATTTAAGTTGTGAAGGAATTAAATAATGAATACTTTCTCATTGTCATGGTGTCAGAAACATCACAATAATTCTTAGAAAGTTGCATTGGGCAGATTAAGGAGAGTTTGGTGTAACCATTGTAATTTTCTATTGCTTTACACAGTGCCATGAAACACATATTACAAAGTATTTTAAAATACTTTGGGGTTGGGACAAGTACATGTGATTCTAACCACAATCTACAGAGCTGCTCTAGAAACTAGAGCTCTTTGTGCAGTTAGAGAGTTCATAGTTTTATGATACACTACTTAGATTCTTGGGATCAAAAGGTAGAGAAAAGTACAAGGATAAAATAGGAAGATTACTAACTAAATAAACAGGTAAAACAAGGACAAACAACACTTCTTTTTCACTGCATTAAGCAGTTCAGTGTTTGTCCAGATGCTTTGAATTGATGTTCTGTATTGACTCCTGTCAAACTGTTATCAAAGCACTTTCCTGCTGTGACTATTTTCTTTTCCTTTTCCCCAAGCTAAAATAGGGAAATGTGGTATCTGTACTCTGTTGATCTACACCATGATTGGTGAGATCAGCTGCCAGGCACTAAAAGCAGCAGCAATGAGGCAGCTGGGAGAAAGGTTCTATCTCTTTTAGCTTTGAAAATATGTATTCAGACCTAATGGTTTTTGGCACCAGAAGTTCTTGTATGAGCCTCCTAGAAAGCTCCCAAAGGCCAGGATGGTCAAACTCCATGAAGAAATGGAAGAAAGTTACAGAAGAGGGGAGTAGTATTGCCATTGAATGAATCTTGGACCATGCTGTTCACCTTCAACAGGTTTTCATAGTGGAAGGACAGAAAAAAAATAAAATAAATTTGTTCTATTACTTATTAAAATTTACATATATTAAAAAAATATAGCTTTTTTCCCCCAGGTTTTTAAAATTGCTTTGTTAAAGCATATTTCCTATCTGTTTTCCCTCACCTTGTGCCAGAAGTCCCTGGAAACTGTTTTACATAGTCCACAGGTAGACACCAGGAAAAAAAAGTAGCTGCGGGCATGGGGTCTCCTTTTATCAGTTTTGAGGCTTTCCCCACTGTCAGGAACATGACTGTCTTATTTCATTAATGAAAAGTTCAAATATCACACTAGGGACAGAATTCTGACAGTGAAAATAATTGGAAGAAGAAAATTATGGCCCTGTAGAAAAGGAAAAGGAAAAAAAAAAAAGAAAAAAAATGAAAGGAGAAAAACACCAACCAAGATTCTTCCACCATGCTTAGAGTATCTGATGGAAAAACCAGCAAAGGCTGTCTCAACAAGGCTAAGGGGTCCAGGTGTACTGAGCTGGACTGGTGGCTGTTGAACAGGGAAGTTTATTATATGGCACTTAGCAGGAAAAGCACCAAGTAAAGGAATAACATGAAACAGAGAAGGAGGAGACAGGAAATATGCTTCTGCAGTCTCACAAAAATCAATAGTCCAGCATTCAATAGAGAACCCTCTGCAAAGTGCTATTATGAGCAGTCACAGCTTTGGGGAGACACCCTACACATCACCCACATCTGACCCCACAGCCTGCTCGTGGTGCAGCTGGGATACCCCACAAACTGGCCTGCGAGAAGCACCGGGCTGCTCTGTGCCTGGGCTGGGAGGAGACGTGGCTCCATGGCTCCGGACACTGCAGCCAGAGCTGCTCCCTGAAATCCCCTCTGCTGAACAACAGAACTGAGAAACTCAGCAACCCCACCACTTCTGAACTCATCAGCACAGTTTATATAACGATGAGCCATCGGCTCTTTCACTTCAAATACTGCCTCAATTTACGTGGCACAGCAGCAATCTGGCTTTGATGGAGAGAAATGTGAAGGAATGTGTTCCCCGGGGAGTAATGCAATACACAGACAATGTAAGAAGGAGGCTGTGCTGCTAAATGATACACATTTCTATCCAGAACATTTTCATTAGTCTTGGAACAAAATTAAAGTTTCCACTCTCATTTGCTGAAGGTTAATCCAGATTTCCATGAGATATGTCCAGATACAGATGTAATCTTTTTAATTAAATGCTTTGCCCATTCATTTCTTCAGCTTTTCTTTTTTTCTCTTGCATTGAAGATGCTACAGACATGTGGAGAAGAATGAAAAAAAAAAAAAACCAAAACATGTGCAATCAGAAAAACTTCAGACTAGGAGATAAAATTCATTTCAATCACAAAGTAAATACAGGACAATTTAATGTTTATACATTAAAAGGGAAATAAAAATTGTAATTAAAAATTACATGACTGTATTAAAACATTATTTTAAATTCCTATTTTTCAACCTTTTTTCAATCATCTAATTTTTTCTCTTAAATACTATCCTTTAGGTCTTAAAATGTAAATAAATGGTTTGCTACAATCCCATTTCCTAGTGTAGCAGCCAACATTATGCAGCTTGCATTGTTATTGTCTGTAACTCAGGAAATCCACTGTTGAGTACTTTTAAAATTTCTAATTGGATATCACTCTTTTTTTCCTGAATTTGCTAATTTTTTTCCCCATCATTCTTCTTTTGCATCTCATTGATCTCATGCTAATTCTCTTAAAACTGTATGTCTCAGGCAACATCTCAACTGAATTATCACTGGTAAAAACAGGTGTTTAAAAGCCACCTATCACCTGCATAATTTTGTCCCCCTCCTCAAATGCCTATTAAGATTCCTGGGGCTCCAATATAGCTGACCATCCTTTCTCAGACTTCCTGATTCAGAGACTGAAATATTTAGGTCTTCAATAACTTTCTTAAACCCTCTTTATTTTCATCAGACATCCTATGTCTCATGACATACATTCCACTTCGCTGACTTCATCTAATGGCATTTCCAATTTTTGGAATATTATTCTTTGCCTCACAACCTTTTCAATGTTTTCATTAGCCATTCTGGATTTGGTGTTCTTCTTTTGTGATATAATACTTAATATGCCAGCAGCATTTATCTCTCTCCAATCAAACAGAGCTCAGGAATAAACTAGCCAGGTCACTCCAGAATTTAGCACCTCTGCTGGTAAGTGTAGATCAGGATAAGAGAAAGAGAGAAAATGTTTCAAGGGAAGATTGACTAACTCTAAAAAAGAATAGATTCTTGACCTTTGACAAATCACCAGTTTGCATGCTATTTGCTCAAAATCCAACAAATAATCTGAAAAAAATACAACTAGTGACTTTTGAATTTATTGTCTCAAACCCAGAAAATATGTAGAAAATGAAACTCATCAGTATTATAGTTCCTTCAGCAATGTGGGATTGGTGCTTATGCTTTGTAACCCACAAGCTCATGTTATATCTGTTGTTGCGTGAGACGTCGGCTGACCTAAGCATGGGGGTGATCAGACAACCAGACCACTGAGTGTCTGTGACTGACTTTTTGCCCCCTGAAATCAATGGTACCTTTGCCATTAACTGCAGGAGACAGAGAATCAGATCCTGATTCTGACAGAGGAAGTGATGACTTACTTGGAATTGAATGCCAGGTACAATGAGAATAACTCTTCTGTCTACAGTTGTTTCTTGTCATCTACAAACTGGGTGTGGAGGTTAAGCAGGGAAGATCACGTGGGCTCTATTCCTTACCAAACTCTCATGTCCTGTTCCACAGCAAACAGAAGGGCTTCTTGATACTGCTAAAAGGACACTTTGCTATTTCCAGCTTGTTTATTTCCCACATATTCTCCGTTTTCTCCCCACTCCTGTATTGATAGCATCCAAAGGAAGGAATATAAGACAGCTAATGAACTAGTGGTAATCTTCCACATCACAAATATCCCAAAATCCCAACTGGTCTCCATTTCTTCTCCACACACATCTCATTCTGTAGTTTCTGCATCCATGAGCTAAATCTATGAGCTTTGTGTCATTATGAATCAGAACACAAACTGGATCTAACACCTTAAACACGATGTTTGATTATCACACTGTAGAGGAATAGTCTTAAATTCTCTGCCTTTATACATGCCCTTTTTTCTTCAGTGTTTCACTTTAAAAATGGCTGATCTAAAGATTTTATCCAGAATTTTCTCATTATATGTACATAATGTCTAGGTGGATTTATTCTTTAAAATAAAAAATAGAGAAAATCTTAGAGAAGGATCGTTTATTCCTTTTACCCACTGGGAACACAAAATGGCCTCAGCATTCTTGCATTGCAGACAAAAATGTGGACAAAATGTGCTTATTGTGAAACTTTCCATCAATTTTAAATAAATGTCAGGTTGTATTATTATCAACAATTTATGTTCTTATTACTTCACAACTTCTTGTGTTAACTTGACAGACTACATTAAAAAAGCCAACTTATTTGTCAGCATCAACAGTTTGCCTTATCTGTTCTTTTTCCCATCTGGATTTCTTCTCTTTTTGGACACTGATCAACTTCTGACTCAGAAGTTTCCCCAGATTTTCAGATAATGGACCTTGGGGTTTGATCAGGACTGAAAGCAGAAGCAGGTGGGAAGAATCTGCAATTTTGTTTACAAGGACGTATTTCCAGAAACCTCACTTGAACTTGGTGGAAACATTGCTTTCATTTTCCTTCCATAAATGACAGATCAAATGAGGTTGCCATAAAATACTCTGCTTCAAACATTTGACTGCATGCTCTAGTAGCCAGTTAGAGGCCTGTTAAGGTTATGACAGTAAAGTGAGTTTGTGCGACAGTTTTTGCCTTTGAAGCTACATCACAAAGCCAAGGAGCTGGAACCAAAAGGTCATCCTCAAAGAGGATTACCATGTAAAGGGCTGGAGATGGTCTCCCTGCTTGCCAGAAGTCTCATAATCAAAAAAAAAATAAAAATAGCAAGAATAACTGATATGAAAATAACAGTAATTTAGATATAAGTGCACCACTCAAAATTCAGCATAAGCAGAGATTTTCCATAGCCTTTGGTCTAAGAGCAGGAAAGAAGACAATGTAAGAGTTTGTATCACTTTAAAAAGAAAGTTATAATAGTCCTAGATAGGTGTTTTTTTCTTTACTGCTTCCACCAGAAACACATATTAGAGAATAATTTTCATTGACTTCAATATGGTAAGCAAGCTTTAAAAGTTTAAAGTAATGGATGATTAGAACTAACTGGAAAGGTGACTGTGGCTGAGTGAGAAGAAAAATGTGCATTGTACTTAGAAAGTACAGAGGGACTTCCAAAAGAGTTTAGGGTAAACTTTGGGTAGTCAAAAGACTGTAGATGTTTGCATCAAGACTGGGTTTTTGAAGTTATCCAGCTGTTCTTTGTGCATATACTTAAAACACAAAAATATACAAGATTTAGGAAAATGTAAAAAAAAATGTTCAGTCACTGCAATATCAGCATAAATGATTATTTACAATAGTCTGAAGTATTTTCTTGTATTGGTATATTTTTATATGTTATGTCTCCCCACCAAAATATTTCTCTCAAGACTATTTACAGAATATCAGATAAAAACATCATAAAAATAACTAAAATATGTTCCAAACAGTAGTAGAGATGCCAAAGCAGAACAGAGTTCTTCCAACACACTTATATTTTGATTACTTAAATATCATTGGCTAGTCAGTAGTGTTGAGACATTCCTGTGTGGGTCAGTGGGATTATTGTTGAACTAAGCATCATAAAGAACCCAAAAAAGTGTTTTGAACAACAAAAACTAACTGAAAACATCAGCAGACACAAATTAGAGAAAACAAAACTGAAAAAATCCCCACCTTTAGAATGTTGCATATATCTTTTATTCCTAGCCAGAATAAAAGCCTGTACCCTTGCAGACGAAAATATTTGTCTTTATAGGTGTTTTCCATTTGCCCAAAGAACTGCCAGAGGAATGGGTAATGAAAGCTAATGAGGGTTAATTTATCACTTCATTAGACCAACTGGCATCAAAGAATCCTTTTGTGGTTCTCTGAGACGTGAAAAAGAGGTAATTGTGAAAACTAACTCCTAACTTTCCACTATTTTTACAGTTGCTTTTTCTTGTTTTCATTTCTCAAATCTGTGCAACTATGTAGGCAATGAAAATAAAATAACTTTGGTACTTTTGCAATCAGAAAAAAAAAAATCTGTATTTTCCTGTTTTCAAAGTACTTGAAAAGGTAGAGAAAAATACTTAATATTTTTGTTGCTGCTGTTGTTGTCACTACTATGGTTTGCCAGACAGTGAGGTAGGCCTGCATCATTTTCATGAAATGAGACTTCAGGGCTAGCAGAAGGACTTTTAAAATCAGAATACAGATGTTTTTCCAACACAAAAATGAACTTTTCCTTTAAAAAATCAGAAGAGAGAACACAGAAACAGAAGAACATAAATCCTTTCTCTTTATCCATCCACTCTTTCATGGCAAGCCTTTTGCTCCAGACCTCAGTATCAGCAACTAAGGAACCACCAGTGCTACAATAAATTTTACAGTCTTTTTGAGTCCTTAGTAAAGTCTAATGAAAAGCCTAAGGATGTCCTGATCCTTGTGTGCCTGCTTCCATAGATGTTGTAGTTTAATAATTTTTGTCTGACATTTTTTTTGTCCTTATATACAGTTTTTTACTAATTTCTGTGTGATCCTTCTGTTTTTTCATAGACTTTTAATTCAATTCCTAAAATACACAAGAAAGAAACACTGAAATAGTTGCACAGCAGCCTACAGTTCCTTTTTAGGGCACACTTTGCACACTAATAATCTAGTCCCCTGTGCAAAGAAACTCTGTATTAAGATGGTTATCTAGCCATAGCCTATCTGGTAGGAGAAAATAGATGGAAGGGCAGAGATGCTGAAAAATTAAATTAATGCTTCTCAGTCCATAAGTGCTTATTATGCTGAAGCAAAATAATTCTACAGAGGTATTCTTTACATCTCTTGTAAAGAATGCTGAAAGCTGGAACATCATTCTTTCTGCAGAAGAAATGAAATTACCATGGTCATTATTTTCTTTTTTCTTTTTTTATTTTTTGTATTTTTTTTTTACCTGCACTGGTAAAAAGAAGAGTACTGAGCACCAAATAGGAGCTGGGATAGGCTGTGCAGAAGTGTCTCTTCACCTCAGCAGGAAAAATGAACCAACTCTTCAAGGAACATTGTCTGAAAGACTTCTCCACCTTTCACTTGTTGCTTAATAGCATCCTCCCCTAAGGAATGACAATGAATGGAAGAAATTTATGAATTTATAAGTTTATCTTGGAATAGGGCAAAATAAGATTACTTCTTTTGGAAATATAAACTGCAAGCAATGTCTCTATATATGCTGTGCTATCTAATGCATATTCTGTTTGGGTGAAAGACTTGCCCAGAATTCTATCTGAAGACCATGAAAGTCTTGAACTGCTCTTTTTTTTGGAAATTTACATTTAAAATGTACCTTTTATAATGAAGCAAAATTATTTGAGTGAACCTTGAACAATGGAAGCACTACTGTTACCTCCTTTATTCACAAGAAAAATATCAAGGAGCATATAAATCTTTACACAAACACTTCGCAATTTTATATTGTCTGTCCTTGAACCTACTCAATAGTCAGGTACTTTCTCTCCACATTATCCTTTGGAGATTAATAATTTATACCCACAGACTCAAAGTACAATTTATCTTAATGTTTCTCACTGTTTGCCTTTTTTAACCTTGCATCAGCCTTCCCACCAGTAACATATGCACCATCTCTGACTATTTGGAAACCAATAGAGTATTTTTAATAAGTACAGATAAAAACCTCACAGGAGACCAATGGCTCTCACCACTCCTGCTCGCCTCATGGATACACTCACTCCCTGTGCACGTTATGGCTTGGTTTATTAGGCTGTAGATATGGGATTGAAGCAGTTTTCTCTCTTTTTGGCATGAATTCACTTTATATCAGCAACAAGACATTAATTGCTTTAGACAACTAGAGACCAAGTCTGGATGGTGGGGTTGGGTGTAATTGGGTGTATAAAGCCACAGTTCAAGGCCTTACTCTGTCTGATTGGACAAGCCTGTTTTACCACATACCTGCCAGATACTATAATGACCTCCACTCCACAACCACAAACAATTCTAGGATAAATCTTTCTCCCTTTTTCTCCGTTTCACATTACTCTTATTAGAAATACCGCCCAACTAAAAAGCATGACAATATATTATTTTTTTTTCAAATGCAAATCCACATCCAAGAAGATTTTACCAACGAAACGATAATAGGATTAGTATTGCTTCTAATAATAATAATAAAAATAATAACAATAGCAATAGCAATAACAAAAACAAGTTTAAAAAATCCAAAATAAAAAAAGCAAGCACTGTCAGGATAGAAGCTTTTCAATTGCCATTAATGGTAAGAAAGTGAAGGCTTATTTTTAACTGAAGTTTTTACTGAGGCAAGAAATTCTTTTTATTTTCTACCAAGATGGGAGTGTCTGGAATGTTGCTTTTTATTTTTAAAATAAGTCATCATTTTCACCATCAGCACTCAGATAGGAGCCACACTAATTGTAATGCTAGTGGTTGAAAAGTCTGAGCATTTTTGTGGCATGTTGAATAAATATCAGTAATTCAATTTTGGTGTTCTCAAATTTGTGGAATGCGATATTTGGAAGAGTATAAGAATGGAAAATCATTCCACTTCAAAAAACAAATGCTTTCAATCTTATACCACTGGATGGAAGAAGAGCTTTTTGGTGTGCTTTGTTTTTTTACATAGGAGGACAAGAACAATGAAAGTATTTGCAATATTTAACAGTAGATAAAAGTGTACTCACCTATCAAAATATTTTTTATCTTTTACATATGCTAATCATATCTAGCTCATCAACATTCCCTGCTGCTGTCTGTGGTGGTTTTTAGCACTAGCCAAACTGCCACACTGTCCAAGAGCGGCATTCAGTCCTGATACTGTAAAATGTTTTCTGAGAGTGACTCAAGTTAAACAAGCCTACAAAGTTCCTAATTTGATTTTAATTTTTGTCAGGCAAGGGACAAGGTTGTTTCCAGCCTGACAGTCTTACATATCTGTCTCTGCTCAGTGTCTCCAGTTCATACTGCAAAAATCCAGCGTCAGGAACTAACTCAATACTACAGTATTTATTTTCTGTGTGAACTCTCCTTGGACAAACAAAAGATCTTTTCAAAAATAAAATAAAATACAATTTAAAAAAAAATAAAAAGAAAGGCAAGATTCAGCCAGAACTCAGTACACAGTTTATGCTATGGACTCTTCTTTATTTTCTGTTACTAGGTTTGTATCACATGGAATCACCTCTGCTGCTCTACCTATTGCCAAATGGGACACATTCACAAGGAAGCCACATTTGAAGTAAACAACATCTGGGATCACCGCATACAGTAACTGTTCTGGTCACAGGCAGAGTTTCTTCCCTTGGATGATAGCTGTCAGGTAAGTGCCAAGAATGCTTGTAGCTGGAAAACTGTTATATTGTCAAAAAATAGGGCGACTAACACTCTCTTTGGTACTGCTTGAAGGATCCAGGACCCTTGAGACCCTATAAACACTGAAAACTACTATTTCTGGAATACTGTCCATAGCATTTGTATCTTTAATTACGTGTCACTGTTAGAAGTGTTATTTATGAGGTTTTAGTTTGGCTAAAACTGAATAAAGCTGATGGTCCAAAGGAAAATGAAAAAAGACTGGATGGATCTGCTATAGTACCTGGGTCTGCTAGAAGAACCTAGAGCACTCCCTGCAGTTCTGGTGTCCACAAGGTAAGAAGGACGTGGAACACTTGGAGGAAGTCCAGAAGAGGGCCACAAAGGTGATCAGAGGGCTGGAGAAGGTTGACTGGAGACCTCATGGCAACCTTCCAGTGTCTGAAGGGGGCCCACAGGGAAGCCTGAGAGGGCTCTCATCAGGAACTGTAGTGATGGGACAAGGAGTAATGGGTACAAACTGAAGGAGGGGAAATTTAGGCTTCATATCTGGAAAAAAATTCTTTACTGTGAGGGCGGTGAGATGAGGAATAGGTTCCTCACTGAAGCTGTGGGTGCCCCAACCTGGCAGTGTTCAAGGCCAGACTGGACAAGGCCTTGACCAACCTGCTCAAATGAGAGGTGTCTCTGCCCATGGCAAGGGCAATTGGGAGTAGATGATCTTCATGGTCCGTTCCAATCCCTAAACATTCTATGTTTCAATGGTCATTGGGTTTGTTCCCTTGGTGCCACTGTTTCCTCTCCAGGCAGCCACATCTGTGTCTCTTGCTACATCTAAAGAGCAATCAGGCTTTGCGGCCACTCCTAAACCTTCAGAGCATTCATCCTTATACTGTTCACATGGCATATTTTCATGTCCTGTTTTTGCAACTATTTTCTGGTGCCAAGAAACAGAAGTGCTGAAGCAAGGGAAGAAGCAGAAGAAAGTTAAGAGGAGCCAGACTTGCACATGCACACAAAAAAGCAAATAAAAAAAGAAATGGGGAAAGGACAGAGTGGGAAAAGGAAACAAAGAGCAGAAGCTATCAGGGAAACCATACTTTCAACCAAAAGTGGCAGGAAAGATAATAATAGCAATTAAATGTTCAGTGGGGTTTTCACCACAGTTCTCCAGCGCAACATTCACTGCACAAGGTTCAGATCTATTTGGAGCTTAGAGATGGCAGGAGAGACCCAGGTGATTTACACCTACCCTCCCAGGCACCAGGTCTCAGTGACATGGCACAGGTGCCCTCTCCTGATCCATGGCAAGGCACTAGACCTGTTCCAGGAGTCACACATTCTCCTGTCTGGCCACAAGCAAGCAGTGAGCACCCTCTCTCCCCTCCCTGTCCCCACAGGAAGATCAAGGGTGCAATACTGCTAAGAGCAGATTAGAGAGCTTTTACATTGCATCTAACACCATTTCTTTCATCCCTAGATACTAATGTGCTGTGTAAATATCAAGCTGTGAAGACTTAGATAAAAGTCTTGAACTGCCATTTTTATTTTTCTTCAAAAAATATATAAATTCTATGCAGAGGAAGGGTCCCCTACACAGCAACCCAAGTCAACGGCTTTCTATTTCAGTACAAGAACTGACAATAAAATAGGTATTTACCCATTATACAGTCCAGCTAGAAGCTACTGGCAAATAATAAGTTAAACTAACTCAGAAAGCAATAAGATCAGTTATTAAAAAAACCAAACATTCAGATAGTGTGTTGATTTTTACATGGAAATAATTCCAAATAAAATGAAATAAAAGCCTGGCTTTGAGTGTGGTGGAGCTGAAAAGTGTTTTGGAAGGACTTTTCTGTAGGAAACAGAGAAGCAACCTAGCTAGATGCATGGTTGATGTAATTATGATCTTATGCAGAATTTCTATGCGAAACTTCCCACCCAGGTTCTTAGAGAAAGAATATTAACCTGGCAGAAGATAAATCTGGCAGCTGGTCAATCACTAATAGGAAGATGTGTGAGCAGAGAAAATTATGGGTGGAGAAAGACAAGATGGGGGAAGTCAGGGGTAGGGAGAATTGTGTAGTTTATGGTTGTTAAACAAACTGAATTCCAGAATGAGGGGATGACAGCGTGGATGGATGCTATATGGGACTAATTTATTGATTACTGGGGAAAAGACCAGAGGAGGAAAAAATAGGACATCTTTATACATTCATCTCAAAACCATTTCTGGAATTACAATATGTTTTGGTTTAATTGCTGTCTTCCTTCTCAGTTCTGTAATTCGTTCTCCTTTCTTAACTTTAAAATAGACAATGACAATCAGTGTTCTCAAAGTGTGACCAAGATTTTAAGATTTAACCTAGGAGTGGGTCTGGTATGTACCTAAACACATTTACTGAATTAATCTTGATGAAAAGATTATTAGCAAGGGAGAAAGGGAGGAACATCCATTCATACATAGAAATTGTGACAGGGAATCATCTCTTTCCAAAGACAATTTTCAAAATCAGCACACACATTCAAATTACAGCCATTAACACATATATTCATAAAAATCCAGGTATCCCTGAGATGTCCAGCCCCTCAGCCCTTCAGACAACAAACAAAATGTGCAGAATTTTATGCACAGGTTGCACAAAATGACACATTCCCCTTCACTTGAGAAGCTTCTCTGTTTGTCTGAGGCAGCTGCCCTGGGCACATGGGCTGTGCATGGCCTTGCAGCACTGTGAAAGCAACACAGGAGGAAGCCCGTGCCTCCCTCTGTGGCTGGTTTCACAGAGCCAGTCTGGTAGAAAATAATGTGCTAGAGGTAATCACCACAATTATTACTGTAGTAGAAAGAGCAACCGTGATGTGGTTTATTTCCATTCCATTGAAATGTCAAGAATCAGAATTACATGGCTATGAGGAGTAAACAGTATCTGTGGCTACCACAGTCTTTGCACAGGGGCTTCCTTTGTTCCTTTTATTTTAACAGAAAAGCTCTGAAAGCAAATCTCCTCTGGCACTCCAGTAATGCATGTGAGTACGTGTGCTAATGTGCATGGAACAAAAGGGTGGAGAGGAGCTCTGGGCTGCAGTTACTACTTGGAGTATGTCTGCTTTGTACTTAGTAACCGTCTGCTGCTTCCAAGAACAGCTCGATAAATCACGCCTCTTCCACTGAAACTGCATGCACACACCACTGTACATTTTCAGCAGGGATCCAGATGTAAGCAATTAGGCCACGCTGGGCTATTCTGCTGCCTCCCATGTATGAGACATGTCTAAATAAGAATAATCCAGCTCCTTCTTAAAAACATGCGCAGTTCTTCCCAGACAGGCAGTGGTTAGCCCACGCTGGCAGATGCAGCGAGCACTTTCCAAAGTCATGGTCTAAACTGACGTCTAGACAATGCTCTGACTGCATGGTGGGACAAGGTCCTATCGTCTACCAGACCTCACTTCCCTTTGCTATGGACAGCTCCAGCTCTGAGGTGTGCAGGGAGGCTGGATCAGATGGCCCACCATCTGATCACCATGGTCCCCTCTAACCTGACCCATTCTGTGATTCTGTGAAGCATAATATGCCCTAGGGAACAGGGACAGCTATTTGGCCTGGGTCCTCCAAGAATTATGTTCAGGATTGCTCTCAGTCCTTCTTGGACATGAGGTTTGCCAGGCACCTCGAAGGATGCTGTCATTTCCACTTGCTGTCTGTTCTGTGATGAAATTCCAGCTAAAAAAAAAAAAAAAAAACAGCTAGGGAAAACTGGTATGCTGGGGGGAAAGCTTTAGGCCTTTGGTAATGTCTAAACAAATGGCAACAAGCCACTTGGGTTGCGTTTTGTTTCCTCAAGAGATTTCAGACTGCTCTGAATACAATAAACAGCTGCCACTGGGAAAGACAGACATATTTTTTATTTCTCTTGAGGTATTGTAGATATTATTCTATGTTCTGTGGTGGAAACAAAATGTTTCTTGAAGCAACTTGAAGGTTCCCATTGGTGAGATGTAGAGAGAAAAGCTCTAAGCAAGCTATTTGATTGCTCTTTGAAAAGCTGCCAAAGGTGGATGGCATTACAGAGAGACACTAAAGGAAGGCTTTATGACATTAAAAATAACATTCCAGCCCTCTTTCAACTGTGACACTGGATTAGCTACTAATAGCTCAAATGTTGTTCTAGTCTTGAAATACTTGACAAGTCCATTGGACTGGGCTGCACTGACCCCAAGAGATGACTATAGTAAAAACATTCAAGCCATCCCACGTTTCTGTTCCTAGAGTTATTTTTGCAGTGTGTAGATACATATTGAACTATGAAAGGTATAAAGTTGTCTATGATAAAGGACGGTTTTTACAGGGAAGTTTGAATCTCTCCAACTTTCTTCAAACTGTGAAAAAATTCCTGAGAAACCACTGGGAAGAAAGAAGCATGCACTTACTGGGTGGTACAGCTCATGACTGCTTAGTATTTGTAGGGTAGGGGAGCACAGAACCATTTAAAAGGATATAATGTCTTCAGTATTCTTGAAAAGCTATATTTAGGCACTAAAAATTTCATACATATACAAAGAGTAGATTAAAAAAAAAATGTTGGTCCTTTATTTGCCATCATGTTTAGACCACTTCTGCATAGAGTCTGACACACACTAATTATTCATCCTAAATATTTCTGCAGCTTGGACATCACATATATAATTTTATATATATATATATATATACATAATCATACTTCTTTTTGCCTAGGTTGTCAAATGCAGGAAAGGATTTCATTGTCCAGCCTTTGAAGGCTGGGCTGTCATAAACAGCTGCAGAAGGGAGGTTTGGCTCTGCCTGCTGACTAATGTGCCACCTGTCAGAAGGCCCTTTCCATTTGGTGCAGATTCCTGGCTGACACAGGCAAGCAGAAATATCGAGAGTTGCAGGGAGAACTCTTCATTTCAGTTCCCCCACAGGAATGTCTGGGGCTGTTCCTCAGGAAACATCCTCCTCTAATCCTGCAGGCAAAGCCAAGGAAGCAGTGAACATGCTTCTGATGGCCAGCACATCCTAAAGAAATGTTCATCTGCAGGTCTGGCTGCATTTGTTTCCTACTTGACTGCGACAAAAACAAAAGGCTTCTTGGTAATGGTGTATTTCATTTACAACATCCTTTCCTTCTCTAGACTCCTCACACTCCATCTCAGCACGCCACCCCACCAGGCTACTCAGCAACCCCCAGCAATATTTGTTCTTCTTATTCTCTATCTGGTCTTTTCTTCTTTTTGCCTTACACCTTTTACAGATAAAGATAAGACTGTTATCCAGGGAGGCATAACCAAATAGCTTCTACTTAACTTCCTTTTCTTGAGAAAGTGCAAGTTACTAATGATGAGCTTAGAGGGCAAGAAAGGCAGGCAGCCTTTCACTTTAACTACCTTTAACTACTACACTTTAGCAGTGTTTGCATGTCTGTATGCAGGAGTAAGACATGACTTTTCCAACCTCCCCATACTAAGATCATGGCCAAAAGCAGTATGAGGATGTATTTTCTCTGACTGTTTCAGTGGACTTTGAATCAGAGCGATGCATCTCATGTCTGTGGATATGGAGCACCTACAGCATAACACAGCAACACTATCCCCATATGTTCTAATCTTTGCACTTTCCCAACATTCATCAGGTGACCAGTAAAAAGATATTGCCTTCCTGTGCCTCACATCACACCTTTCCAAAAATTCTCTTTCTCAGCAGCTACTTCTAGGTCTGGTTCTTTCGTCATTGGGTTTCTAATTCACTTCCCAGCTACCCAGAGCTGTACCTCACAGTGGTCTCTGAGACGGGTTCACTAGTTTCTCATCACAATCACTCACTTTCACACAGCCAGTCCTTCTCCCTAACCAACAGTCATTTGGAGATAGAGGACTATTTGAACCCAAACTTTAGGAGCAAGCTCTGCCAAAAGTTTTCATTAAGATAAACATGACTGCCCCTCAGATCATGCTAACAGCTGTTACAAGAGAACAGAGATCCTCATGCAGCATGAGGAGACAAGCTTGTATTTCAATTCCTCTGGCAGAGGGAAATAGGGGTTTGATATGTTGTGGAGGATTTGTTGCTTGTTCAGTTTTTGTTTTTATTTTTTTTTTAAATTTCAGCTGCAAACTAATTAGTGAAGTATTAGTATACAAGCTCCCCAGAGATGAATGCATGGAACATTTCTCAGAAAGAGTGTATAAAAAAAGCATCATATTTATCTCATGAAGTTATAACATAGGCAGTAATTATCAGGAACCTTCCTCTGTCATTCCATGCACAATTTTTTCCAGTCTCTGCTACATGGTATATTAACAATCCCTTTCTATCCAAAGCAGTGGTAAGGCATGCTTCAAAACAGTGCATTTTTTAAGGCTTTGTGTGACCTTTTCATTCTGTTGGCTTTTCCAGAAAAGGATGATGAATACAGTCTAGCTTGTTTGAAAGTTGCAAGTGGTCAACAATGTTTTTGTGGCATGTGGTGACTACAAAGCCTACCATAAAATACATGGAAGAATGTTTATATGAGAAGTTACAGTGCTGGTAAAACTGGACAGCTGTACCTCTGAGGAAGCTATCTGCAAAGCCACAGCAGGGAAAAAAAACCCAGACATTGAATCCAGTTAAAAGCTTTCTGAGACTGCTTTGAGCCCCTAACGGCAAGAGTAGGTGTATACCAATACTTGTAATTTTTGACTTGACTCCTGGACTGCCAGCCTGGACTCCAAGCAGTGGAGCAGAATGCTGGGGATGTGGCAGTGGGGAGGACCACCACAGCTTCCTGCCCAGTGACCCTCAGAACCAGCATGTGGTGACTTCTCCCCAGTGCTCAGGGCACAGCAGCCTCTGAGCTAGGGACAGGCTGCTCTGCACCCACCCCCCAGCTGCCTGCACCCCACATGTTCATTGAAATAGATGCCACGACAGGCTGGGAAACTCTGGCATTCCTTGGGACACCATAGTTGTGTAGGCCTGGGTTTTAAGCAAGCGTTTTCTCCTCTTTTGATCAACATCCATGTTCTCCTGTTTTCTCTACCCCCTCTACATCTCCTTTCAAGATCTTTTTTTATTTAACCCTGAAATGCAAGGAGAGTAATCTAGGTAAAAAAAAACCCCAAACTGGTGAAAAACACAACAAAGGACCCTCTCCCTAGTCCATCTTCAGACACTTCTACAGCTGCCAGAGTGGTTTTATTCCATTGAAAGCCACAAACTGGCCTGAATTTGCTAAAATACTGGGTTAGTGCACATGAAACCTTCAGCATGCCTGTGAACTGCCCTGCAGCTCAAGAAATTCAGGACTGGTCTGTCTGTTTTCCCCCGGAGCCCCCCCAGTTTGCTGCCAGTGCTGTTGTGAGCCCCAACATCGCCCCTTCGTGGCTGGAGTTGTCCTTTATGTGGCTGGGCCAGGGGCCCCTCCAGCTGCTCTCTAGCACACTGAAACTGAAAATCACTGGCATGTTTACAGAAAGGGGTGGGCTCCCCCTGTCATCCCACCCTCTCCCCTTAAATTCCAGTCGGAGCAGGTCAGACTAAACAGGCTGTGTGTCCTCCAAAACAGACTTTGCCTACACCACCCTGCATCCAAGCCTTAGTCCTCAGTGGCCAGGAACTGCAGCTGATCATACAACTCTTTTATGACATTTTATCAGCTTTCATTTTGATCTCTGAAAATCAAGGTTGTGCTTACGTCTGGGACTACCTTCTCCTGCAGGCAGCATGGTACAGCAGCCTCAGTGCTGTATGTGTGTGGGGCAAGAGCAGTGACAGAGCAGGGCAAAAGCGCCTGCAGCACATCTTTGCACCTCCTTACACTCCTGGCAGGACCATGCTATACATTACACCAGCTACAGAGTTGTTTTATTCTGCTTTTTGCAGCAGAATACTCAGCACACAGCCACCTCCCAGCCTCAGTGTGACGGGCACCCACTTTCTACCTGAAGACTGCTAGAAGTGTGGACAAGTGCTTTTCCCCACATGTCCCTGCCTGGGATCCCATTTTCCCTTCCTCTATCCCAGTGTGAATTGCCAAGGAACACCACCAGCCAGCGTGGTAGAAACACAGAGCACTCAATGACTTGTTCAGGATTCCATTTCTCCATTGAAAACTTCCTCCCTCCCTCTCTTCCTCCCTCACCCCCCGCATTCCCCACTCTCCCAAGAAGCTCATGGCTCCTTTATCGGAATCAGTCAGTGCAAGCTGCTGGATGACACAAACCAGACGGCCAGCATCCGCTGCAGACCGGGACAAAAGATGGAAGCAAAAGATATAATGGAGCACAGCTGGCTGATAAGCATGTTTAAATTTTACAGAGATTAGCTGTGAGAACAGGAAGGAGTTCTTTCTCTCCCTCCTGTTTGTTTAGCTTTCTTTAATTGTTTATTTTTAGGATGAAAAACATGCCCATGCAGACTTATCAAGCAAGTCAAAGCAAGGCGGAGGGAGAAACGCGTCTCATTAGAGACATGAAAGCCCCATGGCAGGCGAAAGCAAGCGGGACTCTCGGTTTGCTGGAGCCACGTCAGCTGGCGAGGCGCTGCGGCTGCTGCGCTCAGCCCCTGGGTCCGCCTGGCTCCCCTGGCTCGGCCGCGGGGCGCGGCGGCGAGCGGCGCTGCACAGCCGCCTCCTCATCCTGAGGGCATGGATGCGGCTGAGCTGGCGGCTTTCACAGCTCCCCTCACACGGCAAAACCTTTCCCTTATTTATCTGGGCTGCCGGAGAGTGAATTCTAAGTACAGGCTATTCAGCAGCAAGCCTCTCCTAAAGTCCGTGAGTGGGTGTCGGTGCCTGGCTCCCACGGATGTAAAAACAAGCTCTGGAAAATAAGGCTTTTTGCAAGGGAACCAGCAAACAAAACACATTTGAAGGAAGAGCTGCACTTTAAGGGACCGATGCTGCTGTCACAGGAAAAAATGTAAGTTTTCCTCATGTGTTTCACACTGGAGAGACACAGGTTACCATCAGCCACTAAACTGTCATCATAAAATAGGTGTTTCACTGCCCTCTCTCCCTTGCCTGCCCTAAATCTGAACCTGCCTCTGCTCAGTTTCCACACACGAAAACCTGCAGCCCATGCTGTGGATCCCCACTGGTGTGAAAACTGCAGGATCACATCAGTGGTATTATAACATCTCACCTCTCCCTTCTGACTGACAGCACACACAGGAGGTCCTGCATA
Organism: Poecile atricapillus; assembly: GCF_030490865.1. Classification (NCBI taxonomy): domain Eukaryota; kingdom Metazoa; phylum Chordata; class Aves; order Passeriformes; family Paridae; genus Poecile; species Poecile atricapillus. The sequence continues at coordinate 33,008,046 of NC_081289.1, read as the reverse complement.
ATACACTTGTACAAAGATTAGGCCAGAAACTCTATCCGAGCTTCCTGTTCGCACCTGGTAACGCTATGAATGAAGAAAGAGGCCACAGGCTGAGCTGTACTCAGAGTATTTCATGTCCCCCTGGAGAAGCAAAGCTGTGGTAGAGCTGTGTTTCCTACAGCTGAGCATCCCAGGGTGCTGCCAGGCAGCCAGAGGTGTGGCTCTGTATGTCATCACCCTTTGCTGGAACAGCTAGAACTTGGGCAATCATCACATTTTGGTCCAGGTCTGAAGGACTATTCCTTCACTGGTCCCAAGAGGCTGAGACAAAACCAGAACAGGAGGGTAGTTCTGTGAGGCATCCCTGTTACTCTACCTTCAAAGTAGTACCAGCATGGAATGGAGAACAAAACAGAGCCATTGAGGTCAAGCATGCTCTCTCAACAGTCATCTTCACTGTGGAAAAGGTTTTCTCTGTTTTTCAGAATATATTAAGAGACCATTGCACTAATATGTGGACAAAGTGCAACTGATAGAGACAATGTGCTTCTTGTGCTCTAAGCGCTGTGGCTTGTTCACATGAGCCATCCTTTTGGACAGCTACACGGGCTTGTTTGCAAGACTGGCAGTGCAGAGGTCCAGAAACCAGCTGTACTCATAAAGCCTGTTAGTTGTGTTGAAGCCTGACAATCCCCAGGGCTCAGCTGAACTCAGCTCTGCTGCTTCCCCCATCGTTTCCCTTATATCACCACAAGAATTTTGTTTCAAAAACTTTCATGGACAAACGACCTTTCTTTTTCTGACTAAAGAAGCCCACCAAACCCTCCAGAAATGGATCAATACCTCTGAAGAGCCTGTGGTTTGCTCCAAAAGTCCCTTCAACGCAGTGATACGAACTTATGTCAGTCCCAGAGGTGCTGCAGCCCCCAGAGGGCTGTGCTGCTCAGGCTTCACCAGCCATGTGTCCAGGTGGGAATGCTGGGTGGGGATCCATGGGGTGTCCGGGTGGGAATGCACGGGGGCCAGTGGTGTTCTGGCTAATGCCAGCACTCCCCCAGCACAGCACAACTCCCTGGACACTGCCAGCACTGCAGAAATGTAGCATGCTCTTTCTCTGCCTTTGATTGCAGAAACAAATTGATGATTTATTTCAGTAGGTGAAGCAACTGAAGCCTCCTAGGTAATTACAATCAGCAGTAAAACACAGTGTTTGCCCTGAAAAACTTCCTATCTAATTATACATATTATCCAAAATTATTACAAAGCATTTTTTTGCTGTCTAGGTTCATAAATGACAAGTATTTTAATAATCATCTGAAGTACTTATCAAAGATTTAAGATGTCAAAAGGAATTTCACGTACTTTGTAAATGCCTATTTTCTGTAAAAATCATGCTTTTATGACAGCTCATGTAAGACAGAAATACAAATGCACTGTATACATAATTTGAAGGCCTGCATATTCCCAGTGTGTGTTTTCACATTTATACATTTAAAAACATAAAACAGGATTAATCAAATTCACATACTGGTGGTTCTTAAGTGCTTTGTTGTAGTGGCTGTCTCAGAATCCAGAATACATTAATTCAAGCATGGACTGACCTTTTTCTTTTCCAGTCATGGGGATGAGAAGGAAGGAGCATATTTGTGGTGTCAAAGGTGAAGGATAGGCACTGATGCAGGAAAAAAAAAACTTAGCTTAAATCAAGAAAAGCACCAACATGGCTGCTGTGAGACCTGATTTGTTGCCTTCATACCATGTGTGCTTCCACATAAGAGAAACAGCAGTAGGAGCAGTGGTGCCCTGCACCCCAGCATGTGGGAAACAAATAACTGGACTGGCTAGATAATGAGGTACAATGACTAATAATTCTATTATTTTTTTTTTCACTTAATTTAAATAGGTCACCTCTTTCCTCTCTGACTCTGAATCGAATTTTCCTCCGTGCTGACTGCCAAGCATGTGACTCCTCGATGCTGTAAAAGAGAAAGCAGCAGTAGACCCCTGGGGTACAGAGATATTACAGCAGCCACGCAACACATTTCTGCATTCAGAAAAGCTTTAGCTTTGGGTCAGGCAACAGCTACTAAGCAAGGACATATGAATGTTTTTTTCATGTTGTCAGAAGAAAATGTGGAACTGATAAGAAACACCTGTGGAAATGCAAAGCCATCTCAGAACCCAGGGTTTGTTTAGATGATAAAGAGATAAAATCTGAAGGCATGTATTGCAAGGGAAGAGAATCTTTAACAGAATGTCTGTTTTGAAAAAAAAAATAAATAAAGAAGTGGTATGTTTCAGGTAATTGGCTTTCTGTGCAAAGAAAGGTCCTTGAGGATCTTAAGGCAACATTGGTGCAATATGTAAAACTGTAGGAGCTGCATGGATGCTGTTCATTCACTTTTCTTCATGGAAACATGATGCCGTTTACATTTTATTTGCATCTTGTAAATATTTTCTTAGAACCCCAGCAGGACACTGGAAAGCATAAAAGCACACATTACCAGCTGAACATATGTAACCAGAGTTTTCTCTTTGCTTGCAGCTCAGCCTGTTCCATGGGCTCTGATTTAAAGCCCTGTAATATACCACACAGGAATTCTGTTTAGCTACATTTAACATTTTTGAGGGAAGGTTTGTCAGATCATTTGTTTTACTTAATGCATACAGATTTTCATGCCTTTGTCCTCCTTGATGTGAAAATAAGCATTTTTTAAAGGAAGTCGATCTCAATATTTCTTTTCATAATTTGGAAAAGATACAGTATTTAAATACTGAGAAATGTGCAGTACAGTATGGATTTAATGGAAACATTGCCACAATTCTACACTTATGTTGTGGCATTAAATCAGTCAGAAGACAGAGGCAAACTGCCAGGGTGTGCAATGCCCAGAGGAGGAGGCAATTCCAGTAATAATTTTAGAGAGTGTAAAGTGACTCTAAAATGGAAATATCAGCAGCAGCTCTAGGAGGGCTCAGCTGCACAAGATGCACAAGCGCATGCCCAGTTTTAAACACACCAGTAGCTCCAAAATCAATGAGACCACCCACAGGTTTACAATCCTTTGAAGAATTGAGCCCTTAATTGCTCAGTAACTGCTGCAAAAAGACGTCAAGTTTCCTTTGTTTTCCTTATTATTAAAAAGAGCTTTGCCAACATAAAACACTGGAGGAGCCCAACCCAAACCAAATGGATAAAGCGAGGAGCCAAAGCAGCCTTGCAGAAAGGCTGCTTTTTGCTACAATTCTCCTGTTTCAGCTTAGGCTGAGTTGCTCCTCCTGCTGTGGTCCACACTCAGCAGCACTTTAGGCAGGACCACCAAACTACAGTTGCTTCTACCTTTGGACGATGAGCAATTGACAAGTTCAGAAGGTTTGGCAATAACTTTCTTTGTATACAAAGTCCTACTGAACAACCCTCTGATAGAAAAGAGTATTATTTTTGTAGCAAATCTTCTTAAGACCTACTTGGGATGCCAAGCATCTTTGTCTGCCAGGACATTTCACAAACTCTGTTACATGTGTGGCACATGAACTTTAACAAGCTGATCCTTTTGCAGTGTCCGAGGCAGGGAAGTGTTAATATCTCTGCTCTGCAGAGACACTGATCTGCAAGGGGTCAGAAACGTCAGCTGCAGAAAATCTTGAAAGCTAAGCTAACTTTGTTGGAGCTGTGCTGATTTATACCAGCTGAACATATGGCCTCAGAAGATTAAGTAGTTTGTGTGAGAAATCTGTGGCACATCTGGGACACTCCAGGGCCCGAGTCACAAGATCACCCTTCCTGCCCATAACAATTGCAAACATGCCCCTACTACATAGGAGCCTCTGCAAACTTTTTTATTAACCTCCTGGCAAAGCAATAATGAAATTGTTTGAATGACTGAGCCCAGGGAAATTTGGGGTTAGCTTATGCTGTTAACAAAACCACTTTCTCTGATTTCTCTGTGCATTACACTATTTTGTACAGGTAAGCCAAAACTATATAAAGTATTGGATTATAGTACTTGCAGTTGTATTCTGAACAGAGACATAGCAGAAGGAATTTGCAGTCCAACATGGGGGAAGAATCTGTCAAAATCTCACAAAATGGGATCTGGGTTTGCTTTTCGCCTCAATCCTGTGCCATACTGGGTAGGGGCAGTTGAGGACTAACACATCACTGCAGAAGTGTTTCCCTGTCTATGCTTTTTTAGCATCAAGGGATTTATGCCAGAGTAATGGCATACACATATTTCCCTCACTATCTTTTGCTCAGGCAATAGGGAATTTCTGGAGATACAAAACATCTAATTAAAGTCACATAAATGCTTTAATTGGCTGCTAAAGCATGATCATTTTGTAACTGGGACAGCTATTTTGGCCACAGTAATACTTGGTTAAATATTGTTCCTGGACAGGGGGAAAAATAAAAATTAAAACTTACCCAAATATTTTATTAAAAAAAAAAATTAATAAAAACAATTGGAGCAAAGCCTGCACAGTTTGGGGGGAAAAAGTGAAGCTGTTCACCTGCAGGCTCTGACTGATATTTGGGATACTGTGATAATGCAGTCTCGGCTTCAAAATGATACAGTGTCAACTATTCACAACCTTCATGTCACAGCGCTTATTTCAGATAATGGCACTGCTGAGAAAGGTAATGGCACCCCTTGGTTAAAAGAAACAGAACAATACAATGAAAATTAATTCAAAAGTTGATTTATTACCACAATAATTAGTAAAAGGTTTCATATTGAGGGGATCAGTATTACAAATTACGTGAAAAAGACATTGAACAATAAAAAAATGCTGCACAGCATTGTACTTACCAAGGGGAAAACTGGAATTGAACTGTATTTTTAAAGAGACCAAAAAAAAAGAAAGAAAAAAACCCAAAACAAAAACAAAAAAGAGAGAAAAAATAATAATAAATAAAAATAAATAAATACACACCCTACTCTGGAAAATTAATGAAAAATGTAATTGAATTACTCCAGAAGTTAAGAAACACAAAACCACTTCCCCAGTTTTCAGAAAAATATGACACACAGCAAAACTTTTAGAGGGCTAATAACATTCTGTGAGCTATATTTATCCTAACCTTATGAGTATTTATTTTAGACCGGTTTATTTTTTATCAGACTTTGTTAAGCTACCTGACAAAAAGGGGTAAACATTGTGACCCTCAATAAGGAAGGGGAAAAAAAAAGGAGAAAAGTTTGCTCAGCATCCATTTTCCTCCTGTTATTGAACAAGGAAGCAACATCTGTAAGCAGTTTCTCGAGCGCTTGTGTAACCCAGCACCACCACCTGCTGTTTGGGAAGGAAGGCTCCATTCCCCTTGTCCCACACATCAGATCTCCAGTACCATGTCGCCGAGGAGAAAGCACTCCTTTAAACATTCGAAGATGAGGAGGAGGACAAAGAAACAACACAACAAAACTCCCACCACAGCACCACACCGCAGCAGCGTGTGGGAGAGGCAGCTCTGCGCGTTTAAATCACAGGGTGATTCCTGCTCAGAAAGGGGGTGAAGGAGCTTAGCTGGTCACAGCAGCCATAACAGCTGGCTCTTCTGATCTCTTGGCAAGGGCTACCCACAAAATCTTTATAGACTTTGGCACTGCATATGACTTGCCTCACGTGTGCTGCCTGTCTTCCCGCAGATCCTAAAGTTGATTGGAAAGAGAGGTGCTGCAGGCTGCATTTTGGCTCTTCTGGATATAGTGGGCTGCTGAAATTTCCTTGCATGATGCTTTCTCAGTGATGGTCAACTGACTACAGGCCTCCCAGGTTTATACATGGAAAACAGTAAGGTCCAAAGCTTTTCCTTCAAAAAAAGCCAGTGAGAAATTCCCTCATTCCTTCCAATGGGTGGAAAAGTGAGCCTGTATCATTTCCTTTTAATTAATAATAGACCAAAAAAAAAAAGAAAATTGCAGCCAAGGGTGCTCTAAGAAAGCCAAAAGAAGATATTCAATACCAATCTGCTGCCTGTATTCAAAACTGCAGCTAAAAGCTGTGTCAGCCACAACTGAGAATTTGACCAGACTTCACACTGCAGGAATAACTGAATTACAACCCATGGGAACAAGTGTGGGGAGCCACGCTCCATTCATACTGTTAAATCACAGCCCAAAACCTGCTAGGTTCTTTTTGGGTTTTTTTCCCCAGATTTCCCTTTAGACTGGTAAATCTTAAGCTTGGTCTAACTGCAAGTCTAATTCTTCCCAGGACCAGTGCTCTGTCTTATATCTTGTGCGGACGTGAACGGAGTGTGCTCAAATGGGCATGTCACTGATTAATGGCAAAGAGTGCAATTCTAAAAGATAGTGAAGTATCCCCCAGCTGCTAATCAGTACTGTCAATGGTCTGTGATGTTAAACATGTGCATTTCTGTGGTACAAGGCTCGTGAAGCTCCAAGCTTGTGGCGTCCAAAATTCTCAGTTAACCCAAAGAGGAAAGGGCTTGGGTGGATGAGGGGTGTGTGTGCTGTTTTTTGTTGGTTTTTTGTTGATGTTACCTCTCCCCCAAATGAGAATTCGCTCATGCTTTAAGGCTGCTCTTTCTGCATTGTCTGTTCCCATTCAGCTGCTAAGCAGAGGTGCTGAAGTTTTAGTTTATTTGCATGCCCAGTGCACACCTGGGAGTTGTAGCACTAAGCTTATTATCGGGTTGATGCAGGTTACATTTTCACCCTTGTCTGGTCTGGAATCCCTGGGCTGTTGCATGAAGTACAGTGCAGCCTGATTACCTCAAGACATCCTGGCCTTGGAGGCTTCAGTTTGCAATTTCTGCCACCCCTCATTTCCCTGCCCGCTTAAACCATTAAAAGTGCTCATGGCAATTTTAAAACTAGAGGGGGGTTTTGGGTTACTACCATTTTTATTTTGCTTGTTTGATTGATCAATGAACTAAATGATTGAGCAGGGTTTTTTTTTTTGTACAAAATGGAAAAAAATATACCTTCTGCATCAACAGAATGTACTAGAACTTGGAGCTGGACTGAGTGGGTGGTACTAGAGCTGGGGGAACAGGCACACAGGACACTGCCTGCCCCACCACTGCAGAGGTCAGCCAGAAACCTAGACAAGCAGAGAAACAAATATCAGACACGTGGATTGGAGTCCCATTTTCAGGCTTTTTTTTGTGCCTGTCTCTGCTGCGGGGATGCACTGTGAATGTAGTCTGAGACAGCAGCCCTCAGTTAGGTGGGGAAGGCTTTATGTCCACCTGATATCTGAGATACAGATCAAAAAAGGATTCCTTCCCTCAAATACTGATTCACAAACACCTGAGCCAATGTTCACCTTCACTAACTCCAGGGACATATAGAAAGGGATCAGTTTTTAAGTAGTAACTTGTTTCTTTTGGCTGAAAAAGAGATGAAGGGAATTGCTTTTAAATGTAGGTATCCCTGTGTGTGCTTCTGTTCAAGTGCCGTGAGGTTGGAGGCTACATCACTTTTGGCATCTCAGATGGCTACAGGATCAGAGAGAACACATAGATGTTGAAACTGTCACGTGTGTAAAATGAATATGAAACTAAACACCTAAAAATGTATCTGAATTTTAGTGAGAGCTAAATGAATGCAGCAGAAGTCTGAAATATTTCCTAGAATTATCCTTATCCTAGCAGTGGACTTTTGTAGTGGAAAATTATAACATAACTTAGAAAATATAGACCAAGAAAAAACTTTGGACCCCTGAAATGATATAATACAGCACTGAACTTATCAGTGACTTGTAAACTGGGTATGCTGGGAATTGCCCTTTTGACATATTTCAGATTTCTATAAAAACAGGTAATCTTTTAACTTCAAATATGCAAACTGTCAATTGTATAACATGGACCATAAACATAGCAGACTTCTTACTTCACTGAGCAATTAAAAGATCAAGGTGTTTCCATTTACCTCAAGGAGACTCTGAGTATAAAGATTTTTAAAACAGTATTCTTAAGTGTTCTAAAATAAATCTGGTGTTCTCCCCTTTTTTATATGATTAAATATATTTATTTAAACTGTTTATTATTGAATCAGCAGAGGTCAAAAGCTAAGACCTACCCATCCTTTCCACCTAGAGGAAATTCCATTCTGATGTGTCTATGATCTCTCCATCCCCTTTCCAATATATTTTTAATTACAGAGGACTTCCTGAGAGCCTTGCAGGTGCCTAAGTGTAAATACCCCAACACTACCCAGGTTTGTCTGGTTATTCACTACCCATGCACAAGGAAGATGGCTCTCAACATTAGGACTGCCAGAGAGAAAGTCCAATGGCACAGACTGAAAATAAGTATTTAAGTGAAAAAAGATTGTAAAGTGATCAGAAGTTGATAATTAATTTCTGATGACTTCTTATGACTTAAATCTAAGGGAAATTAACCTTACACACCCTTAAATCTTCCCTAGTATATAGAGTACACTTCTTTTTCAGAGATCAATCTAAGTGAGATTTTTCTAGTTTCAGAAATGCCTCATGCATCATTAAACTCTTCTCCTTTTGTCAAGCCTGAGGTCCTTCAGAGATGAGTGCAAATTCTGAGGTACTCCAGTGAGCAAATACTCTGCCAAGTTCAAGTTTTCCAGTTTAATCATGTTACCAAAAGCTGCTTTCTTAATGCCTTTCTCAGTAATTTGATTGTGACTGAGATCAAGCTTTTCTAGCTCTGACAGCTCACTGAAGACATCAGTAGGAATTACTAATATTTTGCTGGATGCTAGATATAATTCCTTAAGGGCAAGGGGCAGAATAGAGGGAATGAATGCTCCTCAGTTGACTGAAGTCCACCATGAGTCAGACTGCGCTCTGCGGAGGGGTTGGTGGGTTACCCTGCTACTGGGGGGGCTCAGTGCTGCCAGACTCCTGTGCTGAGTCACAGCCCAATCCACGGCAGTCCAGGTGCCCCAGCTCCACCAGAACACATCTGCAGGGTGCTCCTGGGATTATTGTCAACCTTGTGAAGACACCTGAGCCTTTGCAAGCCTTCATAGGCTTCTTTCATAGCTCCATCCCTGAATTGCTTGCTCTTCAGAACCGAGACATCTGGTGACAAATACACCTTCAGAAGACCCAGCTGTATGAAATTTATCCTGTTATTCATTAAAAAATCATAAATATCTAACACTGAAGGGAATTCCTTCAGGGTCACCTGACAGCCTTTTGTCTGAGAACTAAACTCTGAAAATAAGATGAGAACAGGGAAACTACCACTCTTTTCATCCAAAGAAGAGTTTAAAAACACTTTGTGTATAAATTCCTTTCTAATACCCTGTAGTAGTTATATTGGGATAATAATAGCTGTAATAGATATTTTTTCATTTACTTCTCTGTATCTGTATTTGAATATAAAATTGATAGTGTTTACAGTTAGAGCATTAGTCCTCTGTCCTCAATATCTTTCATAGACTAAGTTCTCTAGGGTTGCATAATCTGTTTTTATCTTGAGCTCCTCCTCTTGAGTGTCTATGATGTGTTCTCTGACACCAGTAACCTTCTCTAATGCTTTTTTTGAGCATGTTTTCTACATTTTCACAATTTTTTTTTCAAAAAAGGGTAAAACAATAACTCATGCTTTGATGTATGCTGATGCACAATTTGCTCATTTGGTAATCCCATGTACGTAATGAATAACCATAAAACAACCTTATATTAATGTGCCTCTAATTATTTATATTCTATGACTGAGTCATTATTTGCCGATGACTTTCCAGCACACATCATCATGTATAGCTATACACCTTATGATAACTATTTTTAAACAGCTGACTCTCCAAATGTAACTAAACTTCAGCTGGAGGGCTCAACAGCCAGAGCAGGCACACTGGAGGGCAAAAGCCATCCTCAAAACAGGCTCTAGATCTGATCATCTCATCTTCCACATTCTTATAACGTTACTGCTTTTTCTAAAAAAACATTACTCTTCTTCCCTTTTCTAGCTTTCTGCTTGTTTATCAGCTTCTTATTTTTACTTTTTGCTGTTTTAGGAGTTTTAATAGACCACACCTTTTCTTTTGCATATTTTGTTAATTCTTCCTTTTTCTACCATTTACTAGAATGAATATTAGTGATCCCTCTCTTTACTTTCTGGACAAACACTGCAGCACTCTGACCTGAAAGAACATGCACCCTTGTTTGATTTGTAACTTATACCTCCGTCAGCTGGAAGGTTCCCCTGCCTGCCCATGGAGATGCTGGGAAAGGACCTATTGTGTGTCCCTGGATGTCACTAATGATGCTCCCACCCCAGAGCCTTGATCTCTGCAGGGGACACCTCTGAGGTGCAGCAACAAACAAAACATCACTCATCTACACACAGGTTTTGCCCTTCTGCTCTTTTACAGCTGCTGGCTCAACTGTGAATTTCAAGACTTGAATGAGTGCTAGTATGTTTCAAAGGCAAAGCTGTATTTTTAAACTTCTTGTTGAACTTACAGGCCAATTTGAATGTTTTCACCACAATTTTTTCCTGTTTTTAGGGTTTTCCCTGTTCCTCATGAATTAATTTCTGTTAAGACACAAAGACTTCTGGAGAAAAAGACACAATACATAAAATCATAAATTACACAGTCTATTAACATAAAAGTCTGTTGATACAATTTTTAAATTATAAAAATTCAGAAAATTTTGATTGATACTCTTGCTTTTTTTCTGATTTATAACAGCCCTGGGGACCTGGATCTTCTGGTGAAAGAGAAAGTAATTTCTTCTTCCATTATAAATGCTTGAGGATATTGAAGCTATAAAACACATTTCTTGCATTTCAATGTGAGTCTGAATAATATTGCTCTTTAAAAGGTTCTATTAACCAGCCTTTTAGCATACTACAAAATAATTTCAGTACCTTTAGGTATAAGGCACACGTGACTTCCTGTGTCATATGGGGAATACATATTGCTAGGGGAGGTTTAGAATTCTCAAAACGTTGTCAGATGAAAATAGTTAATACAATTTCATTGGAACTGTGCTTTTTAAATAATGAAGTTTTGTCTGTGTACTCCAAGAAAGCAGAAAGAATGGAATATTTATGACAGCTAGTTATTTACATCCCTACAATTATAATTAATTAATTTCTGAAATTGTTACATTCTTTACTCTTTGTCTAACTATTCATGCATTTTCCAATAGACAGTACCCTAAACCAGAAAGTTTCTCTCAAGAGTTAATTCTATTTTATCTCATGATACTTCTGAAAATCATACCTCATCCTAGGTATTCAGATAGAAAATCTAAACTTGATTAAAACTCACAGTCATTTGTGCAGCTGTGAGGAAGAGTAGTGATTGAATCATAATGATCACTGTCCCTCGACTCAAGGAAGGTTTCTATCCTTTGCTGAAATGGATCTTAGAAAAAAAAAAAAAAAAAAAGGTTGTTTTTATATTCTTACTTACATTCTGCAAGTATAATTTCCCACAGCCTGTCATTAGGACAGAGGTCACCTGCACCCCTGTGAGGACTGTGTTTGCACAGCCCACTGACCCCCAGGCAGCAGTAAAGGGCATCCTGTGGCCTCGAGTGCCTCAGGCCACCTTTCCCAAGCAGAGTGTTTGCTGGAAATCTTAATATTGACTTGGAAGATATTTAAAAGTGAGCTCAAGAAGGGTTAGAGACTCCCTAAAGGGGCAAGGCTGATGATGCCATCACTTTTGTAAGGGATATGTTTGATAGTGACTTGATTCCCTGCAAGGCTCATTATTACTTCCTTACTGTTGTCTTGAAGAGGGTTTGACAGGAATGAATCTCTAATATAATATCTTATCTTCCCCTGCCAGGTTCCATCCAACACTGCCAGATAAGACCCTTTGGTACTTGTGCTGCTGCCTGCAACCACAGGCACTACTCCAAAGCCCCTTCCTAATAAATGTCTCTACACAATTTTTCTCTCCTTATGTAAGTTTGGCTTTCTTTAGCATGCTCAGCTTCTTCCTATGCCACAGGTCTCCTCTCTGCTTTTACCCAATGCTCTCCATTCTCCTGCCCAACTTTGTTCAGTCCTTTGCTGAGCACAACGTACAAGATGTGCTGGCAAAAGGAAGTTTTAACTGTACTAGGATCCTGGCAGCCTCCTCCCCTGCTGGGAGCCCTGTCAGGGTTTCTTTTATCATCCAGCTGATGATATTTTTATGAAAATTTAAGAACTTGGAATATAGTTCTCAATCAAATTAGAATATACGTGGGCAACGGAATTAGGACATATAGGACTATGGCATAGTAACCTTACTTTGTTTGCTTTTTTAAGCAGGGAGAAAATAGGATGAAATAAACTTAAAAATAGTGTGTGTTATAATTAGTTTATGTAGTTCACCACAGAAGAACTTTTAATGATTTTAGAAATATCTGAATTTTCCAAGGCAAGACCTCACAAATGAGATTCAAGTAAAACTTTGGATGGCTATAGCAAGTCACATATTTTAAATCTATAATTAATGGAGAAAATTAAACTCCTTTAAAGAAATTATTTATCCCATTAAAAAAAATAGAATAAGACATGGGTTTCCAACCAAATGCAAAATTAACTTCAAAACTTCAAATTTCCCTACAATAGTTTTATTGTGTTATATTTTTATATTTTAATATTTATTATAATAATACAATATACATTGATAATATTAATACTATGTAATTATTATAAAGTGATTAATATTTATATAATAATATATATTTAATATTTTTACAATATATATTTAATATTTATATAATAATATTATATATATTTAATATGTTATATTGCTTCTAAGAAAATAAATACTATTAAAATAAAAGACTATGAAAACCCCCCCACCAGCTTCCAATTAATTAAAAATAATCTCACTTACAAGTAAGAGGAAGGGTTACTTTGTTAACAAGTATGAAAATCAGATGGATTTTCATTGTCAGTTTTCATTATTTTAATCTAAGATATATATTTCTGGCTGTACAGTTAACTGTCTAATGATTATGTGAATTAGATTTCTTACCACTACATTTTTGTAGAGATTGAGGATGGTTTTGCAGTGAAAGAAGAGGCTGGGGAGTCACCTCTGGGTGCTCTGTGAAACTACAAACTATAGATTCTCTTAGAATCCAACTGCTAACCCAGGATTGTCACATCCACAACTAAACCTTGTCCTCAAGCACCACATCCAAACATCTTTGGAATACCTCCAGGGATGGTGCCTCAACCACCTCTCTGGGCAGCCTGTTCCAGTGCTTGACAGCTCTTTGGGAGAAAGTTTTTTTCTTAACATGTAATCTAAACCTTGCCTGGTTAAAATTGAGTGTTCTGCTCCTCACTCCTGGAGCAATAACCCCACAAATACATATAGGCACCACCTCAGACCCAGAGTGGTGCTGGGTATAGGTGACAAAGCCAAACCAGGGATCAAAGGCACCTGATTTCTTTACCCCTAAACCAGAGATATAACCATGAAGCTTGTCATTTCTACATCTTAATTCTTTAGTACTTGCAAACTCTTCTGGGATCTTTGACCTGAATGTCTGTACTAGTGCTTTGATTTCTGAACCAGCTCTGCACAAATTTTCATTTAATTAAACAAAAAAATAAAGAACAAAGTCTTTATCCATTGCACATCTCCACTAAACCCCCCAACATTTTATTGATTGACTGAAGTATTAAGAACGCAATTATATGACTACCTTAATAGTTTTGGGTTTAAAGAGGTAAGATTAAAATCCAGAAATCATTTTCCTCCTGAATGCTTGAAATAGGAAGGATTGCTTCAAGGCTTTACATTACAATTATCCCACTGTGAATTATTTTTATAATTATTTCCACTCCAACTATGTGCTGACATTTACATATTATGTTATAGGTTTCAGCATGTTCCCAGCTTTGACTTTGTTTTGCACTGTAGGCTAAATTCTTGTGTTATTACTGGTGTTATTTTTCTAACGTGTCTCTCTGAACTGTCCACATGGAAAACAATCTGGCCTAATAATATGCTTTGTTGGGATTACAACTGGGTCAATTAATAATGGTCAGTGATCAGAAACCACTCTCTGCTAGATTACATAGTTTAATATGACAGAGTAATTCTTTTGTCTTCTTTGACAAGTCACCTGTCCCTAGAATGACACAGACCATAATATAAAAAAGTCTAAAGGAAAGAAATACCTGTTTTTATAATGGTATCGTTAAATAAGCATGCTTAAATCCCATGTAAATCTTCTCTATTATCTCACACACCAGAACAACATTAAAGTTTACTGAAGTCCCAGATGTGAAAAAGAAAATGGAATGGTTCCCTGCTAGAGATCAAAGAAGTGGTTGATGGTTCCAGGATGAAGTTTTGACTGCCTGGTGTCTTCACTAATGTTGATCACATATCTGGATTAAGCAATATCACTTTCCTCTGGTTGCTGACTTAAAAGTGGAGGCAGGACTGCACAGAAGGTCTTGAGTCATTGCTGAAGGCTGAAGATGGAAAAAATCACCCAGGAAGGTTAAGGAAGTTGGGGTAATTAGTATTTTGAGAGCTTTTGCAGCCCCATCTTTGCAGGAACCCTTCCACAGGCTGCAAACTGATGAAGAAGAACAAAGAGGAGGGCAGGGGCTCACAACCACCAGCCACCAGAACTTCATCTTGACAAAGGTTCTGTCAAGGGGTTTTTAGCAGAATACCTCCCATAAAGTAAATGAGTACCTTCAGTCCAATTTACATGGACTGAACTACATTGTTGAAAAGGAACTCACAGAAAAATTATTTCTGACCCAGCACTCCCTTTGTCTGGAATGTTGTGTTTCCAAGGAGACAAGTAGGATGCTAGACATGGGTTTTCTGCTGATTTTCCTTGAAACTTATTTTTTGGTTCAAACCAAAATGCAGTTGAATGAATAAGAGATTAGTCAATATGTGTAGTTTGGTGTTGAAATTTCCAGAGCATTACTTCTAAAAGCAGCCCTTCAGAATTTTGTTTATTTGGATAATGTTCTATGGTAGATCATCTCCTCACACTTAAAGTCAAACACCTAAGGCTTGCTAGTTGAAAAAAAAATGTTGGAAAAGTAGTGTGAGCTAAAACTTCTTACTTGATCAGTTTTCCTCCTGTCAGGCACCTGTTGCCTCCAAAATCTGAATAATTTTCCTTGAATATTTAAAATATAGCTATATTAGTGCACAGCACACAACCAGACTCAGGAGGGAGCAGAACCAGATGTATCCTGGCAGTACTTGTGATACCTAACACACATTTAGCTGTTAGCACTGCTGGTACCTGAGTCTCTACTTCAGGTCACTGAAGGGGTGTGGGAAGTTGTGAATGGTTACAAATGATGTTTGCCTCATCTGACCACCACAAGACTCAAAGCATATCTGCTTGCCAAGCTAACAGTGTTTCCCATTCCCATCTCACACTTCCTGTTGTCTTACCATCTAGAAACACAACTGAGGCATCAGCATTTGTGATGCTGCTTCTCTAGTGAAAGCAAGCCAAAAATTGACCCAGGAGCCAGAAAATGTCCTGCTCCAAAGCACTGGAGAATTGTGTAATTCTAATTTTTCAGCCCATTTGTCAGCTAGGGAAATTATGTCCATGTTCCCAGACAATCCAAGTGCCAATAGAGCCACAGTGAAAAGCAAACCTTACTGTTCAAAAGTTCTTGCAGATTTTCCACCTTGCCTGCCAGTGAGATAGTACTGCACTGTAACTGGAGAGTGTTGCAAGATTTTCTGAGCTGTGAAAAATTCCAAGTTTCCAAAAAGGACATGCCTTTCCTATTACTTGGGGGAACTTTCAACCACAGTTATACACCTTCTTTAGGTTATACCATAGTTTGAAGAAGCATAAAGATTATTTTTCTCTGAGCTAAGGGGAAATACTCTTCCCCCATTTCTTTTTATGAACTTTGCCACAGTCACAGTAAGAAGTTCCATTTTCATCAATGTTTTTTTATCCTTCCAGGCTACTCCCCAAGGAATGGAATGCTAACAAACCCCATGTTGTCCATCCCCTTCCACCTCTGAATTCTAATGCTGTCAGGCAGATGCACTGTTGCTGGACTTTCTGTTGCTCATCTTATTTGAACCTCTCCTCCACTTACAAATCTTTCCTCTTATTTTCTTCTCTGCTGCTGACAAGTGCACCCTTTCCTTCTTCTCAGACTCTCACATTTCCTATAATCTTTGATCCTGCCTCCTCCAGCCTCTGTGATACATAAAAGTTCTGGGAAAAAAATTCTCCAGACACTGCTAAGGTTTCAGTTTGCTGTGTTGCGTTCTTCATTGACACCCTAGGATATAAATTGCTTATGTTTAGACAACTCTGGCTCCCTATATTGTAAATTTGTCCAGCCTAATTTTGACCCTCCAAACAGCTGAAGCATTCAAACCTCAATCTCAGGCTGTCAAATGGGGCAAGTTACCCTCCCCACTGACTTTGTGCTCAATTCAATCTTTCATGATACTCCATGCAATAAGTTTAACTTCCTTAAACTTGAAGGTCAGCACATTGGAGTCCAGCTGCAGCGTTCATAACTGATTAATTCAGTCCTCATGCTAGCTCCAAAACTTCTTTTAGTTTCTTATCATATTTTTTTACCTTGTTTTCAGGATGTGCTTAAAGCTCATAGTAAGCTCATGCCTTACCATTTAGTTACAATACACAGACTACTTTCTGGCTTCAGAAGGGATCCCTCTGACAGATGCAAGCCTTCTGCTTTTGCACATCATGAACAGTCTCAGATTACACAGAAAGGATTTAAGACCAACTCTGGGATACAAATCCAAGTCTGCCAGCCTACAGACTACAAAACCTTAGCAAAATTTTCTAGCTGAAGTCATCAGCACTCAGACACAGCTCCCCCACTGATCAGTCCTCAGAGAATAGATTCTTGGCCTCTGCCTGCTCACTTTCCACTCAGCACTGACTACATCATTCTTGTGGGTCACTCAGGAAAATGAAAATAAATACAGTCCATGGCAACCCCTCCTATATCATTTTGCATCTGCTTTCTGCATCGCAAATGGTGTGTAATGTGGCTTTCTTGTCACAGCTGTTTTTTCCAGCTCAGAATGCTTTATCACTGCACCTATTCTCTCCCATTAGACTAATGTTTGCATTCAAATGATAAATCTCGTATTTTTTTTTCTGGATTTAGCCCTCCTCAAGAGCCAGCTAAGGAGAAATGTACTGCTGACAGAAAGACAGAGACATTCCAGTGCAACTATATTGGGCCGTTTGAGCAGAAGACCACCTGTATTCCACTTTTTGTTACTTAGTCTCCCTTTTTATGAGCCAAAGAGTTGTGCAATCATGCACATCTGTGCAAATACAGCAGGCAAAGAGCCCCTGGTTGTCAGTGTCAGCTCGCTCTCTCCTCCTTGTGGTTTTGGCTGCAATGATGTTTGATGGGCAGAGTCAGCTTCGGATAAAAGAGCTATGTCAGATAACCTTGTGTGGAAAGTGTACGCTGTCCATGGGCTTTTGAACCAGACAGCTGGACACAGGACTGATTTTCTTTCAGTTCCAAATCTAAAACAATTTTAGAGGTTACACCAGTGACTACAACTCATTTTTCTCAAGTGTGAAGAAGTCACTGACATGGTAGAGATAAAATAAAACAGAGGATGACTCAATGCTAATACAAAAAAAGTACAGAAATGTAATTTTTAAAAAATGAAGATCGTTTTATCTGTTTCTCTTCTGGGACCTGTACATGTGTATGCACAAGGATGTCAACATGTGAATGAGTCTCCTGGGAGGTACCTGTGGAAAGTCAGCATTTTCACCATATGGAAAGTCCTTGAAAATTAGAGCATGGGAAGTTGACTGGTGACATAAATTGTATAGACATATATTCTTAAAGATGTCTGTGCTGGAATCTGTGAGGGTAGACTGGCCTCAAGATAAGTTTTTTTCCCCAGGAACTGGAAGTCTTGTTTCTTTCTTTTATAGAGAAGGCTGTATTCTGGAGGTCCAGGAATATTTCTGGCATGTTTATGGAGAAAAGGATTATCCCTAGGACCTCTGCAGAAATGTGACAGATGACTCATAAACCATCAATCTCCAAACTGCAGCTGAAGACATTGTTCTGTTAAGCTGACAAAAGCAAATGTCATGTGAGATAAAGAGATTGATACAAGTTCATACTACCATTCCATTGAAATTATTCAAGTGACTCCTCCTCATTCTTGAAGGTCTCAGTGGTTTCTCTCCATGCTATCCATCTTATTAATTTCATCAGACGTGATATCCTACCATTGCTGTCAGTCAGTCATAAATTTTAAAGCAAACATTTTCAGCTTTCTCTGATCTTATCCTTATCCTTGGGAAAAGCTTCCAGTAATCATAGATAAATTAACATAATTTCCCTTTCCCTTCCTCCTAAAAGCCTATTACCTCTGCTCGGCTTGCTGTGTGCTGAGGTCACATTAGCAGGTAAGGTCTTCCTACTTCTCTTCTACAGATCTGTTTATGTTTTCCTTGACTAGAAATGTGGCTTTTTTTCCTTTAGTGTATGCTGTGCCTAATGTTGTGGACATCTGGTCTCTCTCACAACATAGAAATGCAAATAATTATAAAGGAATGTGTGAGTATATGTGAGAGAGGTGGAGCACATTCCTCCACGTTTCTTAAGTGAGGAGAATTAAAATCTAACAACAGTGCAAAATATGGTATTTAAAATACAGTTTAGTTTTGGTTTTATCTGTCAGATAAAGAAACTGTCTGGAGTTCGAACTTGCTCCATTTGCCCAGCGTCCATCAATGTTTTGCCAACAACAGAATAGAGGATGAAAGATTTTATTTTTCTCTTTTTTTGCTTTCTAAAAAGAACATAGAAATTTAACTCAGTTTCTTCCCAAGAAGGTTGCTCATTAAGCTTCCAGACAGGCAAAAGCACTCTGTTAAACACTGCTCAGCAGCACGCCAGAGCTTCAAACAGTTAGGACTTTTCTTCTTGGAGGACCCTTATTCTTAAAGTATACACTCATAAAAAAAAAAAAGAGAACCTAACACAATGAACTTCTGTGGCTTAAGAGTTATCTGGAGCTAAAAATGTAAATCAATTCTATCTATAAGGCCTTGCTATCAGTTAAAACACTACACACACCATTGAGAATATATGATTAAAGCTTCTTTGTTTATTAGGCAAACTACAAGATATATATGCTATGATGAGCCTAGAAAGAAATACTCTTACACTGGACTTCCATCCATATATCAAGTTGAAAGAAGAGAAAGAAAATAAACCAACCAGATAAACTAACAAACAATTATTCCTCAAAAATCCCCAAATCACATCATGAACACAGCACATAAACTCCAGGATGACTAAGGAATACATGCACAGAAACTCATGTTAACAATATCAGCTTACAAAATCAACTGGTTTAATGAATGTGAAAACATGTAGGAGGAATCACACACCAGCAGAGCTATTTAAATTAAAAAAACTTGTGCTTCAAGAAGAGAAGTTTTTGATCGATGATATAAAAGAAATTATGTAGGCCATAATATGACTTAATTTGTTATCAGACCTCAGCACTGCTGACACATTAAATAATCTCTCTTGTACCTATTAGACATGGAACAAAAAAAGCAGATCCAAACTTTGGCTCAAACTCTGAGAAATTTAGTTTGAGATATAGACTGCAATTTCACCATTTCTAATTATTTGCTTTGCAGGTATTGGCTTTAGCTTTTATTAACTGAACAAAGAAGTTCTGATTTCACCAAAGTCCCTGCCAAAGTCTATTAAGAATGTCCTTAAATAGTGATGAAGGACCACTAAGCTAGTTCATTCTGTCATCCCTTTCAACCTTTTGCTTGATCTCATGGATTCTCATGAAATTTTTTCCTCATTTCTTTTATTTTCATCTTCTTTTTACCACAGGACAAGATTCATGGATGTTTTACAGAACTCTATTTACCTTTTTGGCACAACCTTTGTACTGACATCCTGAAGCTTCCCTCCAGGCACTGAATTCAGGTATGAATCACTATGAATGATCTGAGGTTCCCTTCCTCTTTTTTCCCCACCAACTGACCAGTAAAAATGGCACCTAAAGAAGTCTACCAAACTATTTCTTTTCTGTTATTGCTTTTTATTTTTTGCCAAATGACAAGTCATGACCATGAATCATGCCTGCTGTAGTAACAACAAGTTGAATCTGTAGGATAGGAACTTCAGAAAATAAGTCAAATAAATATAATAAAGACTATACTGCTATTTATTTTGTTTTGCTTAGTTTTGGTTTTTGGTTGGGTTTTTGTTGTTGCTGTTGTTGTTGTGGGGTTTTTTTGGTTGTTTTTTTGGTTTGTTGGGTTTTTTTTTGTCTGGCAAATACATTTACAAGGTCTTTTTTCTTATATTCCTTCTATAAGCTTTAGTTCAATGAGACTATCTCAGTCCACAACAGCTTCAGCTTCTGCCAGGATAATTACTGTGAAAACATTAATGTAAGTACAGTCCTCTTTTAACAATGCCTATGTAAAAGTGCCTTGAGCAGCACATAATGTTCTGTGTGCTTTAAGGTAAAGTCATCAAGCAAGCAATGAGTTCCACTGTGTCTTGGCTTATGCAGCAGGTTGTAAAGAGAGGGAGCTGGGGCTGGTGTCTCCTTGGATGGAGACCCCACTGGTTTCCCTGCCAATGCCTTGATCCCATCACTTACACCACACCACAGGTGTGCAAAAACACAGACAGTGTCTGGAGCCATTTCAGCATTCAGCATTACTAGATCAATCACAAGACCCCTGGAAATATGAAGATGTCATTAAAATACATCAACATATATCTATCCAGCTCTGACAAAGAATGTGAAACCTTATTTATATCAATGGCACATAATGAATTGAATGTACCCAGTACAGGCAGATGGAAAACTAATGAACAACGTGTACATATTTTTAGGGTGGTCTTGAAGTCTCTCCAACATAAGAAGGAACTTCCCAGGAATGAACTGTTTCTTTTTGTCCTTTGTGGATAGCATATCCAGGCAATAGGATCATGCACAAATTTCCACCAAATTTAAACAATTCTTGCTTCAGCTCACTTTGTTCATTTCTCCTCTAAATTTGCGGGCAACATTTCTGTGATTAAGAATTTGGTCTTTATTGTATCTTGTGTTCTAGAGACTGAATTCAAAGAATTGCTGAACTGCACATGTATAACTCCTGTGTAAATCAAGTGCCTGTGAAATCCTTAGGCAAGAAAATCAAGGTCAGAATCACTGATCCAGCAGAAACTTTTGTTTTGAATAGGTTCTTTTTCCTCCTGCTTTCTAGTAATAAATCACTTTACAGAATACAAGTAAAACACAGTCAGTATAGAAACCGTGTACTCTGTATAACAATTTAAACACAGAAAATTTTGATCCATGTGTAAGTTTAAAATATCCCTGAAAAAATACAATTGTTTTAGCTGTCATAAACATTATGTTTGCCACATCTCAAAAAATGAGATCTTTACCCAAGTGATTTAACTTTAATAGACTCTAGGAATAAGAAATGGAATTAAAAATTATATTGTCTGGATTCAAGTGCTCTTATATTTCATAGAATAGCATTCTATATTTACTTGTCATTTGAAGGATCATGTTTTCTCCTCTGATTGAAAGAATATTAACCTTTGCTTACACCACACAATTTGCTTCAGTTTTTGTACACGAGGCACAGTCTCCTTCATATCATTCCAGACCAAGTGCAGAAGTTGCTCCATGGCAAAACTGTGCAAGTTAAAGAAACCACAAGAAAGTGATTGCGCTGTGAGGAGCCTAGAACAGGGGAAAGGAAAACAAGGCCTCGAGTAAATGTTGTTTGCTGAACCATCTAAAAGAAGGTTATGTCATGCATCTGACTTTAGGACAAAGAGGGACACAGAGGTCCAACAAAAAATCTCAATATTTGAAAATTTTAAATAAAGCAGAAACTGCTTAACTTCCTCCAAAACAGATATATTTCATTTCACTGTGAACATAAAAAAAGATCAGCTCTGTGAATTGGAAAGACTAAAGCACTGCAGCATGGGTATTTTGGAGGACTCTCAATTGGTTACTTTGATTCCTGACATGCTTGCTCCCTTTTCACTTCCAGAGAATATTAATTCAAATGAAATATTAATTTTTGGCCTTTTCCTTTCTTTTCTTAATTTTTTTACTTCAACAAAAATCTGTTGTTTTTTATATTCAGAGGAAAACTTTCATTTCTACAGCTCCTTGAACCCTTAGGATAGAGAAGACAAACAAAATCTTTGCTCAGATAGCACATGGTCCATGATAATTCCCAGTGCATCATATGCACCTGACCATGTAGCTGCTCTTGTCCCATGGGAGGATGGTCCTTCCAGCTGTGGATGTCCTAGCTCTCCCATTATCCCAAGGTGGTGATGATTCAGGATGGTTCATGCTGACTCACAAGTCCTACTTTTCCCCATCTCTCATTGCTGTTTAAAAGCCCTCAGTTCTGCAGCTTGAAATTAATTTACATCTATGATGATTAAGGTTTATAGAAGCACCTCTCATTCCTTCAATGAATGATTTTCTCTAACCAAGGACAAAGAGTAATGTTAAGTAACAATTGCATAGACCTTCTTTTCCAGGAGCAAATCTGGACTTCTTTTTTGCTAATTCATGAAGAATATCTGCAGAAACAGACACACAGTTCATGGGCATGGGGTTGAGCAGTAAAACAGATGATATCTGAGACTAATAGAGAAATAAAATATTTTCTCACTTTTTTGAAGTTTACAAATGAAACCTGATCAGATATTCATATTAAATTTAGATAACTCAAAATTTCTGGCTACAAAATAGCATGGTTATGCTGAAAGGAATAATGAATCCAAATTTCAAATAGAATGTTCTTCTGTCTGTAAGAAAGTTAAAATATCTATGCATTTTGTGGTCTGGAGGTGAGGGAAAATTTTGAGGAAGAAGTTATTTCCAGCCAAAAAGGTTGAAAATATTTTAGTTGTGACTGTATGAGGTTAATAACCCTAGAGCCTGCTTACAAACACTTTTATTTGGCTGAAATATTTCTGCTTTACTTTAAGGTGTAGCACCCATGTCTGTTTGACTATCCATCCCCCATCAGATTAGGATATAAAACCAGTGGAGTTAAAGCAAATTTACACTGGGGCGGCTGAAAAATACAACGTAGTCCTTGATGCTGTGATTTGGGATGAAATGATGAAACAAATACACCCTGGATCTCCAGCATTGGATGGTGTAATTAAAGCTGGCAGTACCATCTAGTGGGCAGAGAAAGAATTGAAGAGTACAAATACAAGCAGCCACTATCCTGAGAACCCAACTATTATATTGAGATTTAGGAGGCATAATGACAGTAGAAAGCACTTTTAAGATTGTAAGATCTATAATTTTTTTCACATTATTGTGAAATATATATAGACTAGAATGCATGTAGGAAAAAATTAAAATAATTTGGTACGATTTTTTCATTACCAGTGATGTATTTCAGCTAAAGATGATTGTTCAATAGATTTTTTTCTCATAATTGTAAGCCTTATGTTCTAGTTCTTTAACTCTGTTGGTTTTGGGCTGTCCCATAAATCTGTATATACTCATTTAACTTTAGAGTAGATTCCTTCTTCTCTTTCTTTTCCAAAATAAGCATCATAGCTCATTGACTCATTGTTATTTTAATGTAGCTCAAGAAGAAGCACAACAGATTTCAGTTTTCCTTCTAAATTTATACATGACATTTTTTCTTTTTTTTAAACATCTCCTGGTTTAGCTACTTTAGATTGCCTCATTTTTGAGAGGTTTCCAGCTCTTGGTTATGTATAATATATTTGCCTTAAGGACTAGTGAATTCTTAAAATTTGGACTGCTCAGTATACTTGGCATTGTAAAATCAGACGGTAAAATGCTATCTAAACTACTTTATCTCAATCTTTGTGTGACTTTGAGCAACAAATTTTTCTTGCCTGAAAACTGATGAATCCTTTTGTCTCTTCTGAGACAGCACAATTAACTTTTGATAAAAAATCTTCACAAGGCAGTGTCCATTTTCAGTGGCTTCTGCTTTTTTTTCCCTTTGTGTCATGGTTCAAGCCCAACCAAAAACCAAGCCCCAAGCAGCCACTCGCTTGCTCCCCTACCAGCAGGATCTGGGAGACAATTGAATGGTAAGAGTTAGAAAACTCATGAGTTGAGATAAAGACAGCTTAATAGGGAAAAAGCAAAAGCCATGCACAAGCAAACCAAGGAATTAATTTGCTGTTTCCCATGGGCAGGCAGGTGTTCAGCCATCCCCAGGAGATCAGGGCTCCATCACACATAATGGTGACTTGGGAAGGCAAAGGCCATCACACCAAATGTCCCTCCCGTCCCTTCCTCCTTCTTGTTCCCAGCTTTATATCCTGAGCATGACGCCATGTGGTACAGAATATCCCTTTGGTCAGATGGGGTCACCTGTCCTGGCTGTGTCTCCTCCCAACCCCCCAGGCACTCACAACTTCCTTGCCAGCAAAAAATAGCAGAAAAGGCCCTGGCTTTGTGTAAGCCCTGCTCAGCAATAACAAAAACCTCTCCATACTGTCAACACCATGTTCAGCACAAATCCAAAACACAGCCTCATACTAGCCAATGTGAAGAAAACTTTACTCCAGACAAAACCAGAACACTTTGTAAAAGACACTTACATTTACATAGAAATGACTACATAAAAACAACACTGACATTTAGTGCTAGTAACTGATAACTAGTTCTTTACTTGAGACCGTGTCTCACAAGCAAGGATAATTGCAGTATTACATGAATGTTTCTGTTTCTGAAGCCAATATTCTTCTCTGATCTTTATTTTTCGTCTTGCTGATGGTGAGTCACCAAATTACAGTTGTTTCTAGGTTATCTCATTGCACAGGATGATTTACAACTGAAGAGAACGAGCAAAACTCACCCAGAGAGCCCTTCCCTGTTTGTTGGCCTGAGGAACCTGAGAAGACTAGGTGTTCCTGAGTATTTACAACCAGCTGGGAGTGTCTCAGGATGTCTAAGAAAAGCAAAGTTTCAACAGGTTTATCTAAACCTCTCACGGCAAATTCTTAGCTCGTGTTCATTGTCATCTGCTCATCTCAGACCGAGCTAGGTCAACTTACAAGGCCTTTCTGTTCCCACACACATCTGATGCAGTCAATTATCACTAATGAGCATATATAGCTTATATTCCTGGCATTTAGGAGACTTTTCTTGACAGTTGTGAAACAGAAGCTATGAGCAAAAGTACAGAGAAGTGAAAAGGGTAAAACTAATTTGGAAGGGTGCTATTGCAGATGTTACTGAAACAGCTGTGAACATCTGTACAGCTGCTATCAGACAGTATTTGAACCTGGTGACATTGGCAAGAAGGTGGCAGATAATTTTTGTCCTATAAACACCTCACAAACTACTCACATCCTTTTCCTGAAACTCAGTTTTAACTGCCAAACTGCGGAAATTTAATAAAATACAAAAGCAGCAGGTGGTGACTTCCTGTGTTGAAGTGCAAAATTTTAGTTAGAGTAGGTTCTACAGGCTTCAACTTTAACTTGATGCTTTTGGAGGGACTAGAAGTAAATCAATAAATACTAGTTTTAGCCTCAGAAATTTATCCATGTAAAAAGTAATACAATCCCTTAGAGACAGACCATTTCATGTATCATTCATAAATTATCCTACAGTATCCATATTCTGGTCATAACCTGCCATTTACCACCTTGTAAAAGTCCAGTGTATTCTGGACTTTAAAACTTCATGGTTGTTAGTGGTTTATTGCTCTGTTTGCTTCAGGGGAGAGCAAGGGTGACATCCAGTGGTGTATTCAGCGTTCTGTACAGATGGACTAAGCCTTCAGTGGAGTGAGATGTCTTTGAGGCCTTAGAGACAAAAAATGTTACTTTTTAAAGCTTGGATCAATGTGATACTGCATGCTTTTCCACATGGGTCCCAGACTACAACTTTTATAAATAATTTCCATTTTTCTGTACATCTTATTTTGGAATTAGGAAGCAAAGAGCACTTGTAAACAATAGGACACCAAAGGATACTCTGTAAACTGGCTTTTGCTCAGAATATACCAAATTATGAAATAATAATTAAAAAATTCCTCTCCAAATTCAGCCAGAAATGTAATCAATGATAATCAAAGATAATCAAATGATAACCAAAGATAATCAATGTTATCTGTGGATATGACATTAATATTTGCATGGCTTCCCCTCCCCAGATTTACAACAGGGAAACAGTGACAACAGCTCACTATTTCTTTGGTTTCTTCACTTTCCTGCTGGTTTCAAGGACATTGGTATCAAGGCAGGTATTATGTAGAGTATGAAGAAGGCAGTATTAATTCAACTTAAATCACATAAATCACTTAAATCTTCCAAGAGATATATTTCAGAAGGCTATTGTCTCCATCACTCCACATTCACGGAGCTGCTAGAACTCAGGCCACTAGAACTAGGCAGTCAATATATTTCTGAAATTCACAGCAGTATGTATTCAGCATTTAATTTTGGGAACATAAGAAAGCACAATGCTTCTCCTGATCCACCTGCCTCTGAGCACTGTGTATGTCTCAGGGATAGCCTGCAGCATGCCCTAGGCTGTTCAGATATAGATTACAGCACAGACAAATGCCACACATGTGGTGCCTCGTGCTCTACTGGGCATCTCCTGCCTCTGTGTCAGGTTGGCTTTGGGAATGTGCTCACTGAAGTTTTTTTAAAAAGTGCATAGCTTTGCAAATAAATTAATTACTGGGATATATCTGCCCATTCTAACATTTCTGTTTATCTACCCAGTTCAGTTATGTTAGGATAAGAATTTCTATGATAAATGGACTGACACCATCTATTTTAATGTACTTAGAGATTAATTAATTCATAAAGATTTGACAGATGGTACATTCATTCACTAATCATCTGGACTGCAATGACTTTATCAAAATGTCTTTTCTGGTTGTATGACATCATGGTATGACTTCTGATGTCAGGGTTAAGAAAACAAAATTTTAATAGTGTCTGAAAACCAAACCTCTAATTAAACAAATGATTATACATACATCTTCATGTACCATCCTGATGATAGAAAAGTATTATTATTCAGATCAACAAAACTACCTCTGTGTCCAAAAAAAGCCCTGATTTGGGCAGGTAGGATCCAAATAAAGTGAGGAGGGCTACGGGAATGAAGTTTCATTTTTATTAAATCAGCTGATTCTGTTAGAAGTAGACGAACTCATGATTTTAGACCTAAACTCAGTATAAAGATTGGGGCACCCTATAAACAGTACCTAAAAATGGCATGGGTTGAGTCGGGATGCACCTGCACTATACATGTTCAGTCGTATTATTTGAGTTTATTCTCTGTGAGGTGTTACCTGGGGCTGACAGGACATGCTGGCCTCAAGATGATGAGTTTGAGCACTGACCTTGATCTCTGCCTGTCATGCAAAGCCAAGGTGGAGGCAGGAGTGTACCTCTTTTGCATGGTGATTCTCTGCTTAGCGCTCCTGTCCAGCAGGAGGGACACCTGGGCTATGCTCCTTTTTGGTGCCTGAGGACACCTGAAGGTCCATCTCAAAGGCCCCAAGTGGCTACTCCAGCAAAAAGGAAACGCTGGGTTACAAGAGAGAGACAAGGCTCCTGTCTCTGCTCTCGCAAGTGTCTGAGTATTTCACATTTACTGTTCAATAGACCTTGTGCAGGAGTCAAGCCACCCCCATCCTTGTCCCCAGGCCACAGACGCATGCTTTCTCTGCCCTAATAATTACTTAATTACTGCCGCATGAAAAAGTTTCAACAGATGGTCTGGAGCTGAAAAAATTCTATTCCTGCAGGCCAAGGATTCAACAAAATTTGGACCCCACACTCCAGTGAGCCCTTTAGCAGCTGAGCCAGTGGAGCTGGCAGTAAGCCCTGAACCTTTAACTAAATTATGTTCTTTGTAGGTTTTCTCTCAGTGCCCAAAAAGACTATAGATAAAGGGTCATGGGCAGCAGAGGAGAAAGCACTTTAAGAATATAAATTTTAGAAACATATGGCTGAGGCATTTCAGAGGTATCTTTATTGATCTAACTGGAAACACTTAAGGAGTGGGCATTTTGTAGCTTAAATCCAATTGATAATATTTAGGATAACTCTTTTTTTAGCAATAAATAGGTAAAGGTTGCATCATATATAATCCTATCATTACCTTTTTTCTCCCACATTCCCCCACCCTTCCCCACAGTTTTGCTCCTAGTCACTCACAGTCTTGCTTCTTCTTCCCCGAGTCCTAGGTCTACAGCAATATTCTGCACTGGGGAATGATACCATTCTCTGAACTACATTTTTATTTCTTTCTTTTCCTTTTTCTTTCCCCTGTCCTTTTTTTTTTTTTTTTTTTTTTTTTTTTTTTTAATAACAGAACTTTCACCACCCAGTCAGGGATAAAGGTGAGGGATACTGCAAAACTTGTCCAAAGCAAGATGCCAATTAACATATTCTAAACTGAGAGGCCATTATGATCAGCTGCTTTGAGCAGTTGCACAAATCTTGACAAGGAACCTCACCCAGCCCTTTCCACAAAGAAATGCATGGGCCAGAGATGTGCATATCACATACCACAGATCAGTCTTCAGCAGCAGCATAAGAATGCCTCAGGAGAGTGGATGGTCTGACAGGACAAGCAAGGCTGTGGGAGGGCAGCCCAAGCTGCCAGAACAATGCTGTGTGGTAGATCAAAGAGCAACATTTATTTTAGGACTGCCAGATATCCAAAATAGACATCTATCACAGATATCCAAAATCAATTAAATTTGTCTTAAATGAAATTGTACTAACTATATCAAGAAAGATCAAGGGCCTATTGTGCATTTTAAATACATTTTAATTGGGCTGTGATTTGGGGAAAGACAAGAGAGAGGGGCTTGATACAAACTCCTGCTGGAAACACCTGTCAGCACATTCAGTCTCTGTTGCTATCATCGAAGTTACACAAGATATAAGTGAATGGAACTCAGTATCATCTGGAAAGCAGTGAATAACTTCTACCCACTGAATTTCTATAATAATGTCCAAGGATAAAGCAGCTTATTTTTAGGTGACCATGTGTAGCAAACAGATCTACAAACTGAGACTGAAATATGGTAATACAGCATTACCCTGAAAACAGAAACGCAACAACTAAAAACAAGCACATAGTAAGTGATGAGAAAAAAATTCAGATTGACTACTCAGAGCAGGAAACCTTGATGCATTCAAAGCAAGGAAGAGTTAAAAAGAAAATAATTTATTAAAATTAGCTTTGTATGCTGTCCCTGTATTTTTACAGATCATTAAAGAAGTACTTAGAGTGACTTCACACCATCCCACCTTGAGAGGTTGAAGCCAAGTAGGATTGCTTTGTGGTTTTTCTCCAAACCCTTTTATTTCAGACTCCTTACCACCCAGTGAGGGTGACTCCTTTCACCACCCAGTGAGGGATAAAGGTGAGGGATACTGCAAAACTTGTCCAAAGCTCTGCGCTTGGGCTGACTTAGCTCAATTGTATTTTGTGTCAATTTAGAAAGAAGTAGCATTTGATTTTTCCCACTGATTTGTTGAAAATAAAACTTTTCTGTCCATGACATGAAAATGTATTAGTGTCCCACCTGCCTCTGTAGAAGGTGTGTATCTGGATTCCCAGCATACTCTGCTACAGCCCCTCCCAGAGCTAAAATATTATAAATATTTGACTCCATAAGAGACTTCTGCAAATGCCACTTCTGCAAGAGGTGAGGAGTTTCACAACCAGCAGAGGACAAGCACTTTGCTGCAGTGGGAAGGAGGAGCAGCCCCAGCTCCTCTTTTTCTGATCTGTATAGCTTCACAAGCTTTTTCCTGGTAGATGTTGCTAAATGTTTCACTACATAACATAATTCAAAGTACAATGTTTGGGACAGGTCTCTGGGCTGAAGCAAAGACAGCTACCAAAGCCTGCCTTGTCCTGTGAGGTCAGGCCAGACGGTGGGGACCCGAGGCAAGGCTGTGCCACATCCTCCCTGGTCCCCATCACCCCATCTCTGGGCTCCTGCAGAGGCCCACTGGTGACAAAACCATTGGACACAGCAAGGAGGGACTGCACAAAAAAACACATTGTACTGAAAGGCTCATATTTTAAAAAAAACCTCTTTCCACGGGAGGCAATTAAAAGAAAGAAAGCTTTCATGGTCTATTATCAGTTCAAACATTTGAGTTAGTAAGAATCTCAGTCTCAGTTGTTGCTTCCATGCAAAGAACACTTTCCAAATAACCATAATTTAATGAAAGATAAACCATGCTTGTACAACTAAATAAAACAGAACAGACACTTTGGACTCAATATATGCTCTAAAAATAACAACAAAAGAAAAAAATGACAAGAGGAACTTAAGAATCATTGAAAGTTTTTCAAAGGAAGAAAACAAATAGGGTGAGCCAGAAATATTTAAAATCTAAAGCAATCAACCAAAGTGTGCTTTTTCATACTATAGATTTCACATCTTTCCACATCCTGCTCAGAGCTACCTGCATAAGTAATGAGTGCATTAATTAGCTAGAGATAATCACTGATACATATATATATATATATTTATTTATTTATATATATATATATAAATTTTATGTAAATTGTCTGTAGCATATAACTTGACTCTTGTGTCTTTGATCTGCTGATAATCTTCAAGTGTGGATTCCAGCAGGCCAAATATTTTTTATCTCTGCTGGGAGTACTTTTGGCAAGTTTTCCATCAGTAGGAAATGAGCTGGAAAACTCTGGTGAAACTTCAAAGCAAGAGCTTAAGGTGATCTTTCATTTCATGAATTTCAGACTGTCTCTGCTGTTTAACAACACACTGAGTTTTCTCTCCCTAACACACTTTTAAAAGCTGCAAATAAGATGACTTTATAAAAATCATACATGAGATATGTGAGAGATCCTGTCACTTTAGAATATAGGGCATTTTTTAAATTATAGAGTTATTAAGAGACATTAAAGCCTCAAGTGCTGTCTTTTATGAGTGCATTCATTTGCACAAACAAATGGACTTTAAATCCTTTCATGCCTGAGTCATATTTGCTAAGATGGGAGGTGCATTGTTCATTTATTTAATTTATTTCTGATTTCTTCCCATTTTTGTTATAAATATCTATTCTTCCCCATCCCACATTCTATGATACAGAATTTATGAGCTAAAATATTGTCCTCAGGTATGTACCACATGTATTCAATAAATTAGGGCCTAAGTGAAGCCTTCTATAACTCATTCTAGGAAGAGGGTCAATCTAGCTAAAAATCCAAAGGGCAAAAAATCAATCTTTTCCAGGGGCTAAATTCTAAGGTAGGGAAAGACACAAGTGGATATAATTAGAGGGAGAATGAAAAGAATTCTCAGTAGTCACCTCTTAAAAAATATCATAATTGGTCATCTGGACTCAGAGGTAAATGATGTACAGAGAGCATTTAACTGTGCATGCTCTTGAAGCAACTGATCCAGTTATTAATTGTCCAGTCATTAACTAGGGCTGTGCAAATGGCTTAACAAACCAAGCAAGGTCAGGATATATTTGACTTCTTTAACATTATTTGCGACTACATTTCTCTCACTTTTAGTGTAATCATTATTCTTAAAACAGTCTGCTTCCTTCTCAGAAATCACTTCACAGCAAAAATTCTATTCAAAGTCACTGAAAAGAAGAAGGAAAAACAAAACAAAAAACACACCCACAACATTTATATAATTATCATTCCAATTCTTGGCTAAATACCTACTAAGAAACATGACAGGGTTTGAACAATTTGGTCGCCGTAATGTATACTTCTATCACAAGAGAAAAAAGAAACAAAAATGCTTTAAAAAGTAACCAGTTACACGAAGAAATTGTAATAGGAACTGCTTCAATGTTTGTTCTCTTGCTGATGGTTATATGGAAGGAAAAACAAGGAGACGATGCTACTCTGGGAGACCATTTATTTTTTCAGAGCGCTGGAAGAACATGGGATCTATTGACCTGGAACAGCAGCAAGAACAAAAAACAAGGCCAATGACAGTGCCTCTGGCAGCAGTTAAAAGCTGATGTTTCAGGGAAGGGGGAGACCAGGAGTCAGCACACACAAGCTTGCCAGAGCCGCAGCACAAACCAGAGACAGGCACACGTTTGGATTTCATCTCAGATGCTGCCTTGCTTTACAGCTGCTTCTGCATGTACAGCATGGTATCTCTAACCTGCATTTAATTGTGTGCCCTGCTTCTGCCTCGAGTCACTGCAGACAGAGAAAGGGTTTGCCCAGAGATGAGATTACCTCATTCTCAGTTCATAAAAGACTGCATCAAAGCAATAAAGAGCAGGGAGATGAGCGAGGCAGGTTAACTATGCTCTGGTTAAAAGAATCATTGGCAAAGAAGAAAGAAAGGGTGGAGACAAATCAGGCACAAAGGCAAAATCTGCTTCTGCCCCCACCAAGTGAAGAATAGAGCAGGTGCACCACAGACACTACATCTGTAGGCATCTCGTGTAACAGAAAAAATTCTCCACTCAAAACAGGAACAGGTCCAAATGCTATTCATCATGGGTAAAGGACCACAATGGTCAGATGGTTCTATTGAACTGGCAGCAGCACCAAAGAAGTGAAGGACTCCAGACTACACTGGATGGAGAAATGGGCCTGGAATGTGACCTCAAGTCCACGGCTGTGTGTGGTCAGTAACTCAGACTCGCGAACTTCAGTAAGAACTGACAGGAAGCGCAGGTTAGTCAGCACTTGGACATGAGTGGTGGTTGGAAATGAAAGAGATTAGTCCTCATCTTTACATCGTATCACTACCATGACTGGACCATAAATGCTACTGAACTCTTTCCCAGTCCTCAAGGCAGCATACGTTGTCACACTCTCACAAACTTGGAGAATAAGAAGCTGACCAGGCTGTCTGACTTAGCCAGACCTGTTGGCTCTGTATCAGAGCTGAGGACTCAGTGTGGATGTCTGGGTTTCCTTCAAAGAACTGCTTCCCAGCAGCAATTCAGATGCAGCACAGAGAAGAGGAAATTAGCTTCTATTTCTAGTACCAAAATGAATGCTTCCAAAAGATCAACTGCTTCTTTTAATAAATGCTTATCAGTAATTCTTCCATCATTTGAGGCTGCACAGAGGTAGGGACAGCCAGAAAAAAATCCTGAAACTTAGTCAAGTGTGGTCAGCAGCAAATTCAAGTATCAACCTCCTCCTAAGCCTGCTATAACAACTTCAAAAGAACCCACACCATATTCCCTCTCTTCTTCCAATGCCTAGGATATAGCAATCAATAAGGTCTCATGGCAAGCTGGAGTGGCTCAGGACTAGGAAAAACTGGGAGGCACTGCCCTATCAGTTCACCAGCAGTTCCATTTCAATATGTTTGTACAACAAATGCTGTAATTAAGAGTAGGTCAGGTTTATTTATCTCTTACTGCTCAACCAGGAACACCAAATAAGTGAGTTTGCCCTCAGATGACTGAAACAAGGCATTTTTGCCTATGAATATAGTTTGCTCTGCCTCCATGGCAAAAATAAAACAATGACAGAATGTCACATTAGCTTAAAAATTTTATGATGCAGTAATGTTTCTCCAAACTCAAAATCCTTTTAAAAGTGGCTTGGAGAAAAAAATAAAAGCAACTTCCATAATGTTTTACTGGCACATTAAGTTACACATTCTAAGTCCTGGAGGTGAAATGTTTTTAGCATTTATGAGAGCTCTGGGCTTCCAGTTCTCATGCTGAGACAGCTATTAATACATGACAGAAAGCATCTGCGATCAACTGCTTGCAGGGTTCAAACCCCAAAGCATCCAGAAAGGCTGTGCATAATCCTTCATTCACATGGCTGATTGACTGCACCACACATAAGTCAATGTGATGCATACACTATGATGTGACAGGTCCAAAATATCATGTACTTCACAAATTATTTGATCTTAATTAGAACAAAAGTCTTTTACACAGGAATTTTCTTTTAGAAAAAGGCATAGGGCACAGAGAGATATTAACGTCAACATGAGCTCCCATAAAAAAGAGACAATATCTATTTTAAGTCTTGCAGATATGAAGTGCACATTAAAAATGGGATTATGCTACTTTAAATAGGAAAATTATTGCCATTCTAATTTCCCACTAAACTAGACTAGACCATCCTTATGAACACAGCAGTCCTTTACAAGGAGAATAAACAGCCCAGTCTTCTGTTGGAAAATGCCTGGTCCATTTCTTTGGTCCAGGAATCTGTTAGATTCTGCATGCGCACACCAGCAAGTACACTGGTGCAGGACCAGGGCCAAGCAGCTGCCCTGAAGTCAGGCTTTAACACACCTTTCTGAATAATACAGACTTCATCACATCAATGTTTTTACCCTGCACTGTTTATATTATTTTTTTTTTTACTGGAAGACTGGATCAAATCTGTCTAGCTGGCAAAAGTGTTAGTCACTTCAGTCAGCCTGGACGTATGTCTCGTTTAAACTTGAATTTTCAGGAGAGCATATTTTCACCACTTTGGTCTTCCTGAGTAATGTGATTACTTGTTTTCACCTGATGTGGCATTGATGCCTGCTATCTAGCAGCTTTTCCCTGTTGGTGCAGTTTCTGCAATTAAGATGTCAAGCTTATAAGCAGGGAAATTATGTAAGTGGTGTCTACAGGAATTCTGACTGGATGAAAATAAAGGGAAAGAAAAAAGGTGTAAAGATAGTACCTGGCAGAAGTATGCATCTTATAAGTAGAAAAGCATGTCTCTCCTTGCCAGCTTGTCTCAGAGCACTGCATGGCAGAACAGCCCATGCTCTCCAATGCCTTGCCCAAGGAAAGCTTCAGGAAGGTCTGCAGCACAGCCTGTGAAGTGGCTTGTCGCATTCCTGCCACGGGGATGCAGCTTGCCTTTCTCAGGCAGCTGTTTTCACTGGGGAAGGGGGGGCTTTCTTTCCTGGGAGCTCTATATTAGGGAGCAGTAACTGCAAGTCTGAGCTGATGAAAAACTTGTCTTGCTCATCTCCCTGAAGTCACAGTATGGAAACATGAATGTGAGACCTCATGATCTGGAGAATGATTTTCCCACGGACTGTCTTTCCTTGCACTTCAAGGGTGCTGACTCTGATTTTCCCAAATGCAAGAAATTCAGCTGGCCTGAATTGTAGGGGGAGGGTGAGGAACTCATGCACCATCGTCCTCGAAAAGAGACAGCTAATGTGCACAACCATCACACGCTCAGTTAAGTGCACTGCACAACTGCAACACCAATGCAGGGGGATGGGTTCCCATAACCTCAGCTCACCTGGAAAATCTGTGCATGCTCTCACGTGCTGGAAACACACGATCTGAAACACGTGACTACATCTGGGAACAGATCAGAACAGCAATTTCCCTTACTGGCTGGATTAACAATTGCAGAGAACAGACATTCATGTCCCAGGATCTGTTGAGGATTCACAAGAGAATTGTGGTCAATTTTATCATGTTTTGGCTTGAACTCACTCATGTGTAGTCTTTTAAACTCGCTTCATATGGGAAGAGCCCTTGATTTGACTCTTTGCTTCCACAAAAACACATCACATTTGTTTATTTTCACCAGTTTCAGTTCACCTCAATGCCCAAGCAGAACCTTTTTGTTACAGCTTGATAGAAACTGCACCAAAATAAAGAAAAACTTAGAAATAATTATTACAATTTAAAAACCTGCTGGACTTAAAATAGGAAAAGTTTATAATTTGGGTTTAGAGTGTTCAGACTGAGAATTGGGGTGCTACTACTCATGTGTTCAGTATGAACACAGTATGTGTTCTGTGTGAGCCCAAGGCCATGACATTTGCAGAGAGAAATGCACATCAATTCCAAATAGCACATTAGATTATTTTAATGTCCACAGTTATAAACTGCAATGGGCTGCAACTTGTCCTAGTGACAATCCACGCATCCAGCACTGTCTGGGTATTTTAGTCTTGCAAATGTCTTTTTTCTCCAAATGGGTTGCTCAGCAGTAACGATTATTCAGAGAAAAGTGGCAGACAGGGTCAGGCGGCAGCAGAATGAAAAGTGAAAACTTGAAAGATGCTAGATGAATATTTATGCAGAGCAATCTTCACTCTCAAATTATGGCATATAATGGGATCAGCAAAGCTAACGGAATTCATGCTGCGTGAACTTCCTCTGTGAGAACTTAAGTTTAATCTGCACATAAGACTGACAACCCGTGAACACAGAGAAAATGTTCAATGGCATGTAAAAACTTCATTGAAATAATGTTTCTGACTATATCAATGTTCTGGCAATGACAGAATAAACAACTTTTTCTTTTTGGGCAGATTTTAAATCCACAGGCCACTTTTTTGAAATGGCATTCAAACATTGTCACAGCAGACTTTATTCTTTTGTTTCATTGCTGATTTGGTATGTCCTACTGGCAACTGAAAAGCATCCATGGGGATTGAGTATTGAGGACAAGGATTTCAGAGCAGCCTGGTACTGACCATCTCTTAAAGGCTGGTGATGACGAGGAGCAGCCAGCCCATGTTTTGCTCTGATATTGCAAGATTTGTCAGGGAATGCTTTTCATTGTAAAAACAAATGGCAGTTGGCAGACTTTGAGAAATCCTTCCTCTTTTGCAAAATTTTGTTCTCAAGGTGTCCAAACCTTCAGTGTGCATGGGCAATGAAATCCATCCTTGTGCTGTAGGGTCAGCACTAGAGCTGCAGATCAATTTACTCCTTTAGGGCGCTGCAGATTTAGTGCACAGATTAGGTCTGCATTTCATACATTCTGGTTTTCTTTGTGAACAGGTCACTACAAAGCCCAAGCAGCTCTTATGACCCATCACTACGCACAAATCCCAAAACAGCTGCTCACCTGGGGGCTAAGTACTCATATATTTAGATAGACAGCTAAACCTTTTATGTTTATACAAGGGTCTTTAAAAACTTGCTTAGCAAGATGTTTTTTTCCTTGATATTTCTACACTATGCTGACATTGTTGCTGGCTTAAGTCTTAAAGTATTAGAAAAACAATTTTCCTTACTGTCCTTTAGTATTTTCCTTTCTGAACTAGAGGCCGTGCTTCATCCCTGTACTAAATGCTTCAGCATATGTCTAATCCTTCTGAATTCAAGGATATATTAAAAAGCTTTATTGAATCCACAGCTCTGTGAGAAACTGGGAAAGAATGCTGAAATATCTGAACTCTCCAAAATACCCACTGCACGTGTTATCTAAGTGTTTATGGCTGATCCTTTTTTCTCCTCAACTTACACATCCCTCATTATCGAAACGTATCAGAAGCACATAAGAAATAGCTGGCTACCTTGTTTAAACTTAACTAAATGAGAATATACAAAATAAAATATGCAGTGTTTAGTCCATACCAGTAATCTCACCTTTCCCTTCTGCTGCTAATTCACTCAAGAGGCCAAGTCCTCTCTGGATCGGGGTCCGCGGTCCAGAGCGGGCACATCAGCCGCTTTGCTACGGGGGCCACACATCTATTTTATTCTCTTTATTTATTTGTTTATTATACATAATACCTTTCACTGGGAATTTTCTGGTTTCCCTTAGAACTGCCCCAGGCGGTGCGGTTCCGGCTCTGGTTTTCCCCTCTGCACGGCAGCCCGGCCGTGGCGCTGCTTGCCCGCACCCCTGCCCTGCCTGGGCCCTCAGCCGGCGCCACCGCAGCTCCACCGCGCCGTGCCCGCGCTCCGGCCGCGTCCCCGAGACAGAGCGCGCGTGCCCGACAGAAACGGAACGCGCAACCACCCCCAAGCGCGTCTCTTTGTGCGTGCTAAAAATAGACGGGAGAGCCTGACAACTGGCTTCTGATTGGCTGCCGCTGGGGGCCGGCAGCCAATGGGCGCGGGGGGCCGGGGGCGCGGGGCTGGCAGGATGCGGGCAAGGCGCTGAGGGGGCAGCCGGCGGGAGGAAGATGAGGACAGGGCGCTGAGGGGGCAGCCGGCGGGAGGAAGATGAGGACAGGGCGCTGAGGGAGCAGCCGGCGGGAGGAAGATGAGGGCAGGGCGCTGAGGGAGCAGCCGCCGGGAGGAAGATGAGGGCAGGGCGCTGAGGGAGCAGCCGGCGGGAGGAAGATGAGGGCAGGGCGCTGAGGGAGCAGCCGCCGGGAGGAAGATGAGGGCAGGGCGCTGAGGGAGCAGCCGGCAGTGCCCGCCTGTCCCCGGCCGCGAGCGGAGCCCTCTTCCTGTGGAGCCCTCCCTGCCTCAATCGCTCCGTGCCGGGCCCCGCTGCCTCCCCCCGGCTGTGGGGGCCGCTGCCCGCCCGCGCCGGCAGGGAGCGCTCCCGGCTGCGGCGGAGCATTGCCGTCCTCGCTGCTTAACAAAGGCAGTGCACGGAAGAGTTAACTCCTTTACGGGAGTGTGCTATCCGTCTGTTTTCGTGTATTTTCATGGATTCTAAAGACATTTCGTGCACTTTCCTGTATAAAGTAGTATCTGCAGTGACAGAGTAATAAATCAGGGAAACAACAAAACAGAAATTAAATAGAAATGTAATTTTTTTCCCCATGGACTTACTAAATAACAGCGTTAAACCAATTGCAGTGGAGAGTTAGGAGAATGTCCTGAAATCTGTGCAATGAATGCATAAAATCTGTGCAATAAAAGGATGAAATCATTAATTTCACTGGAACACCACCTTTGTACATTAACATAGTTTACAGACACATATAAAAAAAGTAAAATTCACTAAAAAAAAATAAATTAAAAATTATAATAATAAAAAATTGTAAGTGGCTTGTAGTCCCCAAAAGTGTGCTGGGGGAGCTTGGAAGGCAGAAACAAGAGCTGATTATCGGAGTGATCCCACCTAACATTCAAGCACTAGATAACACCACTGGAACTGCTAAAATACCTCACAGTCTTAAGAAGTGGTTTCATTCTTTTATATCTCTTTGTCCAGAACCACTTTTCTCATGGGTGCCACACATTCAGAGCATCCCAGAGGTGTGAGTCCAAATGTGGCAAGGGTAAATGTAAAAAAGGAAAGTGAAAGAAGACTTCTGAAGAGATTTGTATCTTCCAGTTTTCACTGAACTTGTGCCTTGGCTCACACAGATAAAAGGAAACAAACAGTTCTGTGTTCTGGTCCATTTTAAGTTAAATGGTTTGAAACTTCTAAAAATCTTTCTCTTGCTTTTGCGTTATGCACAGGTAGGCTTCACTACATGAGGATTATCTTGTCCATATGAGCTGTTGGCGTCATCATGTAATTTACATGCTAATTGCTCACAATCTTTAGCAGTAGAAAAGTTAACTGTCCACAATTCAAAGGATTTCTTAATTATAAAAGGAAAGTACTTTATTGCAAAGAGTGTAGCCAATAATTAGCTACTGCCAAGTGTCAAAACACTTATATAAAACGAACGTTAACTGCTGGGAACAGAAGGAAGTTGATTTCTTCTGTGGCAGTTTGAGGCTTCTGGCATGAAAAAGAAAATAATGGTTCACATATTCTGTTAGCTTCAAAAGTAACAGTATTTTCTGTGTGGTGATGACACAGGGGAGAAATAGTGTAGGATCTCTGGTACTGAAAATTCAGAGGTGCTCTCATTTATATGCAGCAGGACCATTGTCCACATGGGTTCTGAGCATTTTTGAATGCTTGTGTCACAGCTTGCAGCCAGTGGGACTTTTCCTTTGTGCACACACTCACCCTTTGTGTCTATGGCCAGCAGCAGAAATTTGGTGGGTTTTAACCACCACTTGATCATAGCCTCTCCTGTGCCATCACCTCACAAAGCCAGAATGAAAGGGTTAAGCCTTTTTAGCAGGGTAAATGTTCATGTTTCTCTTGGATTTGACTGGAGGTTTTCTCATGAAAATTGTAAATATGAAACTCCTTCAAATTTGTCCATTTGTTGTATGAGAGTCCAGCTGGTTTTGGTATTGCTGTGTGCAGCTGCAGATACTTCCAAAGTTTAGAAAACCATAATAACTTTTAGATATGTGCCTAAAAAGTTTTATACAGCCATCTAATGTGACATTTGCACACTTTCTGTACCACAGCTTGGAGATTTATCAAAACACTAGAAATAACTTTTTTATATTAGTCCACCAATGAGAACATTCTCAGCTTTTGTTGTTTTATGTACGTTGGATTAGGAATTTTAACTTTTGTTTTCAGATCTATCTCACCCATATTTTAAATTTCCTTCTTAATATTTGTCATATATTTTATTTTCAGTACTATTTCTTGTAATTTCGTGTATAGCTTCAGTCTCTTACCTTTCATAACTTCTGAATAGCTATTTTATGGTGACATGTCTTGCTGCATATGCACTGTTAATGTAAATTTGTTTTTTTGTGTTGATTAAGGTATAAAGTTCTTGGGGGCATCTGTTCAGGTTTGCATGTATAATTTCTTTTCCTACAATGTTTTACTTAGGCCTTTTCTGAAATGCCTGTATTATATTTTCTTTACCTTTTTGTACAGTGAATCCCTCTGGGCTGCTTTTCTGAGAGCTCTAATTATCTTGCTGTCTCAAAGACAATTACATAATTAAGTGGTTTTCATTTTCATTCTGAATTTGGTAATTATAACAAAAACATTGAAAAGTGCATCAGCTGCAGTATGAAGAAACTCAATCAGTAAAAGAAAATGTACCTAGAAGAGAAACACAGTTGAAAAGATTCTACAATTAACCAATAAATGAAATGAAAATTAAAAAGAAATAGAAAGAATTGAGCTTTCTGGACTCTTTGAGACTGTTACTTTATAAATTTTTTGTACCTTTGATGGTTGCAGAAATGATGCAAAATTGGTGCTCAAATAAAAATTTATAAATATAATTGCAGTAATTAAACATTTCCCCAAGTATGGTAGAACAGAGTGCTGAAAGGACAGATGTTTATTGTTTCATAATTTTCCATATTTAATATTTTAAAGATCGATTATTTTTTTTACTCTCCCTACTTCTAGCACTGCCTCAGTCACGTGTGTGTACTTTTCATGTTTTATTGAAACAGATGGCATATCTCGTCTTTCAAGGCTCAGGCAAGGGGGGCGTAGGAAATAGGGTAGGATTAAATTATTTTGAAACAAGAAGACATCTTTCTCATATCCTATTTCTCATACACCTGTTAGTCTTTCAAGCAAGCAGTGACAGTAAACATTCAGAAACAGGGAGTGTGTTTTGGTTGTGGTGTTCTGAGAGCCCTGCCCTGTTCTTTGGTATTCAGTTCCTATGACTACCTGTTTTTCAAAAACAGAAATCTAAAAGTTATCAGCTGAGCTTGACAGAGCTCAACAGTATTACTCCTACCAGCCACAAAGGGAGAAGATTAGGCATTTTTTCCAGCTCGATGAGAAAACCTCTCCCTTAAACCCACCAAAGTCACCCAAGGCTCAGTGCTTTTGAGAATCAGGTCATCTTTAAAGCATATAAACATGAGTTCAGAAGCCTGATTTTCAGCTTCTCATTGTGAATATGTTGGACAAGCTGAATTTATACAGAAATACTGCAAAGTCAGGGTTTCCAGAATTTAATACATGTATATATGCTCTGAGGAAGGTTTGGAATGCTGTGAATGAAATGCATTTTCTTCTGGCCTCTGGATTCTGTATTTATCATACATATATGTATGAAACTTTATCTGGGGACCATGCAGTGCAGGGCTTGTGAGTGGAACAGTAGTGGCATGTCTGGAAGTCTAGGTGAAAGATTGCCTTAAAGCAGTTAAGAGTTCCTGATTCAGTCAGAAGTTTCACATACAGTTATGCTGGCAGCATCAGTGGATGTTCAGGCAAGTATTTGTGCTGTGTGATGAATTTCCATTGGATCCTGCAGAAATGTCTGCTCAAATGCATGCTGAGATGTTTCTATCATAGAACTGAGACCTTCAGGACATGTTTTGAAATGTATTTTAAGAATGCTGTTATTCTAAAGCTATAATTTACTTCCAGATTTATGGTAAAAAAAAGTGAAAAATGAAGTGCCTGAAATTTAGCATTTAAATCAATCTCTGAGTTACAGTGAAACTCAGAGTGAAACCTATCCTGGTAGTCATGAGTGTCTAATTCTTTCATGTGAACAGAGAAAGCATTAAATGGGTCAGGGGTCTCAATCAGTAAAACATATCCTGTTTTCCCAGAGGTTTCCAGAGACCTTGGTGCATACTGGATTATTTTGATATGCAAAACATCAGAAATTTGATCTGGCAAAATGAAATGTGTACAGTTCAGAGCTGTGCATCTCTAGTTCCATGGCTGTCACATGGCTGTGATGTGTGGCCCATTAGCTAGTCTGTGGTGTTCTGTTAAACAATAAAAGTAGTGCTGTTTTCAGTTTCAAGGCAGGGGGCAATCCATGAGAAACTTGAAAACATTTGTGGATATTTGCCTCCAGAAGCTGCGAAGTTGGTTTGAAGGACTAAATTGTTGTGTGATTTCTTTGGGGGCCCTAAACATGCATGTTTCAGATTACATTTCATATCAGAAATTTAATAACCACAAGCAAATGTTTCTCTAGTTTTCCCATAGCTACAGTTTATAGTTGTATCATAGCTTTTATGGTAAAACATGCTTCAGATATCCAATTTTTATTCAACATTCACAAGCCCACGTTTGCCACTCAGTTTTCAGTGAGCAGTCGCTGCTGGCAGAGTGCCAAGAAGGTGTCAGTACAAATTCACATTTGAGAAGACAGAAGATCACATGGGCATGTTAAGATTCATTATTGATCAGAACTTTGTCTCCACAAATTCAGGTTATTATTTTCACTGGAGTCAGGAGTCATACTGCTTTGATGAAGAAGTAACTTGGACCTTGTCCAGCTATTGATATTTCTAAAGTGATGATCTGGCTCTAAATCTGGCCGCAATGATGCATTGCCTCACCACACAGATCTTATTACATGTGCCTGTCATTAGTAATGCTTCTGACTTCGACTTTTGAATGCCTTGAACACAGAGCCTAGTGATTTTTGTTCTAATAGGTTCTGTGTGCAAGGCAATCCTTTTACTCTTGTATAGTGTTTCCACTGGATTGCTTACTATTGACAATCATGCAGAAAAGTTGCTGGATGTGCAAAATGTGCTGCTTGGGAGAGCTTTGCAATACCGGCATACTTTTATTTAAACAGGTAACCTACACTGGTTTTTACCACAAAAGTTCTAAATTTAATATTAACTTCAAAATAACATGTCATTGTCTTAATTCTAATTTCTCATATTCATAAATGTCTCTACATTACTCAGTAGTATGATGGACTAGTAAAAAATTTTACTGCAGCACAGAGGATTCCAAAGTCAGTGGTCAGTGGGTCCTTTCTTTGTTAGAGCTTGTATGAGATGATGAAAATGCCAGTGAGGTACAAAATTAATAATGAAACCTGGATTAGGTCTGATGTTTTTTGCTGCCAGTGAGTGTACCTCCTTCAGTTCACAGTGTGTGACAACACCTGTACCACTGCAGCAATACCTGTGTTCCTGCAGAGCTCTGGCAGAGCAGCCACTGCAAATCCACACACACCTCCCACAATGTGATGATGGAATGCAACGCAAGCAAGGCCAAAGTGATGTTGCTTGGAGAACAGAGGTGGTCTGAAAGCCAGGATTCCCTTTTTTATGCACAGGCACTACCATCAGTTCAGTGCTTGTCTGTCTGCTTAGCCAGCCTAGATTGTCAGAGGCCAGGTGATTCTCCTTTTGCAGGGCTCAGCAATATTTTAAGTAAAAGCTTGATGACTGGACTACGTGTGTTTGTCCCTTCAAGTGAAATTTTTCTCATTAAGTTCAGATTCTGGTTTTACAGATGTCTGTTCTTGGTCACATCCATCTCATTTTGCTGTATATGTCTGTGTGTAGTGTACTATTGTATGCTACATTATGCAAGTGTCCTACTGTAGATGTCAATGTTTACCATTGTGGATACTCGTATTGATAGCTGGAATGCCATATTTCAAATTAATGCAAAATATTACCGTATTCCAGTTTGCATGTTACTTTAGCATGCATACTTTTTTTTTTCCCTATTCCCATTAATCTGTTTGTGGTGAACAAGCCTGTTCAAGAGCTTGGTCTTCAAGA
Organism: Poecile atricapillus; assembly: GCF_030490865.1. Classification (NCBI taxonomy): domain Eukaryota; kingdom Metazoa; phylum Chordata; class Aves; order Passeriformes; family Paridae; genus Poecile; species Poecile atricapillus. Next base: position 32,964,089 of record NC_081289.1, on the reverse strand, counting down.
TCATTAGTAGCAAGAGAAATACATGGGATTCTAAAACTAACACTTTCTTAACCCTTGTCCAGCTTAACTCACTTTCAGGGTTGTTGTCAAAGCCTGCTATTGGAAGAAATCTTTTTGATGTCGTATTAATTCCATTTGGGATATATGTGATAATAGGAAAAGGACATTTGTTAATATTTCATTATTTAAGGTTATATCCAGGCTTTCTACTATGTATGTACCTCAGTATTTTTGAGTATTTTTCATTTGTCTATATGTTTTCAGACTCTTGCCTTTTGCCATTTTCCCTATGTTCATGCATTTTTCATAAGTCAATTAGCAGAGTCATCACTGCAAATATAGTAATTTTTGCTTTATTTTGTCATGAGCAACGAAAGCCTCAAACATAATTCTAGCGTTATATACCTTTCTAAATACATTTTATGCATAGTATGGATTCAGTAAACCCTTTGTTCTGGTTGAAAGTATTTTATTGTTTGTTTTTCTTTCCTTATTTTAAATAAAGGTAAATTAATACAATTGAAAACTTTCCACTAAAAATATTTATTAATCATTACTTGGGTGCATAATAACAATACCCCCACTTTGGCTTTATTTTTATTTAAAAGTATTGAGACGCTATTTCATTGAAACCTCAAGCAAACCAAATCATAGCAGTGCCTTGCTTCCCTGACTCTTACACTGCACCCACCACAGAAATTAGAATTTGGAAAAATAAAAAATCTAATACCAATGAGATGAAACCAGCACAATGCAAAGGAAGATAATTACATTGCTCAGCTGTCACAGGGCAGCATAAAAAAATGAAGTGACTCATCTCCCTTCACAGGCACAGCCTGCTCAAACATACATATATAATTATTTATTTGTATGGGTTTGATTCTTTAGCCAAATGTCCCTACTTTATAATGTGGTTTACCCACTTGGGGATTTTTGTTCAAAGAGTTAATTTATAGTTTTATCATTGAACCACAAAAAACTGTTCTGGGCTCCAATGTAATTAAGTCTCATGCAAGTGCTCTATATCATTAAATCTTACTCTGTATGAGTACATGAGTTCAAAGACAGCTCTCCTGAAAAGATAAGATACAATATGCAGTGATCAAGGGCTGATTTCTAGTGAAGTCATATTCCTTACCAAACAAGTGTATCAGGCAAGAGTATGCTCAAGACCTCAACATTAAAACATTTTCTTATAGCACTGTAATTTTCACTTTGGAGGTAAGTGTACAATTGATTTAGACAATTTCTTAAAGGAAAGGGACTCATATTTTTAATTCATAAGTGTATTTTTGAGAATTTGACCTATGATGTTATGAGCAAAATCTATAAAAATTGCAATACGCAACGTTGTACAGGAAGAACACTGGTATGGAATTACTGAATAATAAGTGCCATCAATTAAAAAAAAAAAATTGACAAAATTTGATATTCCCACTAGATGAAGAGTCTGAAATAAACAGATTTTCAGGGTTGGACATACACTTTTGTAAAGAAATTTTATGTAATCCTCAAGCTGGACAAAGTGTAACAGTTTTGCCTTATAGAACTCAATGTAAATTTTAAGGCTGAGCAAATAGTACTCATGCTAATTTAGTGCTATTTTTTGGTTTTTTGTTTTTTTTTTTTAACTGGAAGTTATTCCTGGTATTTGGAAAGTGTGTCAGTGGTTCATGTTTGCTGAAGCTACTTGGATGAATTTGAATTTTTAAATTTTCAGCCAGTGGGTTATTTACAAATTGTTTGCTTTGACTGTTTGCCCTGTTCTATTGGTTCATTCTATTGAATCTAATTAATCAGCATAAATTCCAATATGTGCAATGCCTACCAGAGTAAATGAGAGGAACCCTTTTGTTTCTCTAACTGGCATCAGGAGGTACTTTGGCAAATCAAACTGCACTGGCACACTCCTGCATCTTTGTCAAAACAAAAATGAGGAAAATAGATAAATCTAATAAAAACAGATATTTTTTGTGATATTAGTAGGAAGCCCAGAAAGCTGCTGTTGAAATAGCAAATTTCCTCAGCTCTGTGAAAGTCAAACCGTTGCAGATAGCAAGATTACAGAGTGAAAATAACTGTTAACAAAAAACTTGCTGACTGCTGTCATTTTTTGTCAATCTCAGCAAATATCTACTCACAAACAAGCATCATATAGTGACCCACTTCCTAGAACTGATTTTCCCTTCTTTTATTTTTTGCAAATCTTTTGAAAAATTAGTTCAAAGGGAATAAAAAGGGTGACACTGGTTGAACTTTCTGTATTCTAACTTGACTGAGGAAATGTGGTTGTTTGGTATGAGTTTCCTCCTCAGTTAAGGAGGGAAAACAAGCTCTATCAGAAATGAGTTCAGCCAGTGCAATAATAGGTCTGTGTGATAGGTCCTTTGAGGCTACCAGTTTGTTTCTGCAAACCAGAGATGCAAGATGAGCTTACTTAGATGTAAATCCCCAGTATGGATATGAGATGGTGCCAATGCCAAAAGAGATTGGGAAACTGTCATGGGTTCAGTACAGACGCACTGATGTAGTCAGGGCAGCTGTGGGAAGAGTCTGGGGAGCTGGAGTTGACTCAGCTGGGAGCAGAAGAGTCTTTTGTGTGGGTGTATGAGGAAGCCTTGAGAAGATGGAATCAGACTCTTCACAGTGAGGTAACATCCACAGGTTGAAACAAGAGCAACTGAGATGGAATATAAGGGAAAACATTTCACAGTCAAGCAGTCCCTTTCAGTCGGAATTGTGATCCGGTTTTACTGGAAGGTGTTGCTATCCAGGCCAAAGGTACTGTTAGGTGCATTATTGGATCTCCACCACTGTCTTCTATCTTATGAAATTATTAAAATGTTAGAAAAGTCACAATGCTGCTGTAAAAACATTCACACAGTCCACCAAGGGAAGATGCTCTATAGCAATCTATCTGTTTTGAGAGCTGTTTGTTGTAAACTCATTCCACACAATTACAAAGGTGTGACATTACAACATTCCATTGTTTTTGTTTTTTTTATATTTGGTGTGTTTAAGTTAACATTTGAACAATATTCACTATATTTCACTGTGACTTTATAGCTTTCTAGCAAAAATGCTGAGCCTGATCACTTTTTAGTCTTTACATCTGTAGTATCATTATTCTCTCTCAGGCCAGCTGACATAGCTGTTTGTTCACAGGTATCTTGACATGTCTTTTTCTTTTCTGCTTTTCTGTTTCTCAGAGTTCCCCTATTAATCTCTGTTCAGTATTGCTAAGATAATGAGTTTAGCACCAATCCTGAAACAGGTCACAAAAGCAAAGGTCTTGTGGTTTCCATGAATCATATCCCCCTTAAAAAAAAAAAGAAGAAAGAAAAAAAACTACACCCAGAATTCTTTGATCCTCACAATACAGAATTTAACCCATCATTGCTAAAAAAATATAAAGTCAATAGGTTAAAAATGTATCCAGAGACCTAAGCCTGTTGATTTTTCCAGCTGGTTAAATATGCCATCTTATTTTTATGGTTTTCCCTGACTTTCCATGTGAGAAACCACTATGTGCAGTTTAGCATACAAAGATACTAAAATCAGAAGTTACAAATCCCAGACTTCAAAAGAAGGAACAGAAAATGCCCTCTCAAAATGAAAATCAAAATGACAGCTTAGCTGTGAGTAGTCCATTGCCACTTTTGGAAAGATGAGATTCTTAGGAGAGGTCCAGTCCACTCCAAGAGGATTAGTTTCACATAGTTACTGACTGACACACTGCTGATACGACCTGGGGAAAAAATATTATTAAAAAGACTCAAAAAAACCTAAAGGTTTCATTCTACCTTTCAGACAAAATACATTTCAAGTCTTGCTCCATGAGTGGTGGGGTAGTAGGGGACACAGCAGGAAGACCTTCTTGCATAATTTTTTCAAAGACATGTGATGCCTGGGTTCTAGTACAAAATAGCAGATGATGGATCACCTGGGGAGGTAACACAAACCTGTATATTGTGCAGGGCAATTAGACTTTGCTGATTTTCTGTTGTCCCTCTTTCTGTTGCTTTCTTGTCTACTTTTGTAGGAATACATTCAGGAAAGAGGTGGAGTCTGGCCACATGTTTGTTCAGACCCTCAAAGGATCTCTAAAATGTTTGAAAGTCATATTCTGGCTATTTTAAAAAACTAAAGTCAGAAGAATGACCTGAGTTCCCCATGGCTTGGTGGATTTTACCAATATCAGTTTTTGATATGAGTGTCTTAATTTCTAATCAATGCAAAAATGTTGCCTTCATAAATTATCTGTGCTCATTTCACACTATAGAAACAAAGCATTTATAAAGAAAGGCACCAAAATAGTTAAAATATTTTTTGCTTAATGACTCAGAAGCTGCATTTTGCATAGTCAGTTCTCCACTCAGTCCCTCCCTGGGAAGTGTTGTGTTCACAGCATCATTTGCATGCTTTATGTGTAGCAAGGCTCTTCAGAAAGCTGCCTGTGTTAAATCTGCAGGGATTTGTTTTGCTTTGTGACGGAGGCACAACAAAAGACATTTGGAGTAGAAGGTGGAGATTACTGATTCTATATGCAATACTGAAAGCAAATAGACTCAAACCATGCTTTCCCTTACCTTTAGGATCCTCTACGTGTGTCCCAGTACTACCTGTTTTTTTTTACCTATTTCATTCTTTTATTTCTCATTGCTGCTATTGCTGGGAGTTATCTGGGGCTATCTGCTATCTGCAGTTTCAGGAAAAACTCCTTCAATAAAGCAGCCAATGAAGGGTGACCTTAAGCCTAAAGGAATATGTCTGGTGGAGTGCTTGCTCCTGCATTCGTATTTTGGAGGACATATTATTGATGCTATCACTACCTTTAGGCATAACATCTGCTGCTTTTTTGCTCATTTGGGGGATTATCATCTGAAGACATCCTTTGGGTTACATGCTCCTTAACATGTGTAATGAAGGCCAGAAATCTACCTCTGCTACACCTCTTCTCTTCGATGCAACAGAGGTTTTTCCATAGAGCACCAGTTCTGCAAAGTTAGCAGAGGAGAGTCTCTGGATGTCTGCTGGTCTCTACTATCCTTCAAAGATCTGTCTGAGGGCAGCATGGCTGGATGTGCCCTGTCAGACACTCTGGTTCCAGTCCCAGCGCTCTCCTTTGAGCTTTGAGGTGGTGTACAGGGCATCTCTGAAGCCCTGTGTGGGCAGAGCGAGGGTAGATGGATGTCACAAGTAATTGATGCTGGGGCTTTCTCTGAAAATTGATCCTTAGCTGAGAGGGTCTAAGCCCTCACTTCTGAAAGAAATAACAATTCTCCGTCTCACAAAAAAAAACAAAACCAAAACAAAAACAAAAACACAAAACAAAAACAACAAAAGGAACAAAATCTACTTTGAGCTGAGATAATGGATTGCATTTCTGTCACATCTGTGTTACTCTTTTCCAGGGAAGGGCAAAGTCCATGGTTATGACTCTTGATTCTGAGAGGAACAAGGAATGCCTTTTGAATGTACTGATGTGCATGGTGAGGAAGAGTGATAGAGAACACTGAGAGATAGGCTTGGAATTATAAATTATAGCTCTAAGCTAAAAGTGGAACTCAGATTTTAATTTAAGACTTAAAACAAAATAAGGGCTTTTTTAATGCTTTTATTTTACTGAAAGAGAATGTGTTTGGTAGCACTGGGAATTCATTAGAAGTTAGGGTTTGCAAGAAGAATTGCAAGAGAAAATAGAAGTTTTAAAAAAGAAAGTTGACAGAAATAATTGCCATTTTTGATGCACATTTCTAAAGCCAACCTGTAGCTAAGAAATAAAAAGCCATTTGAATCAGATGACAAAAAATTTCTTTTTGATTAGACTTTACTCTGGTGTCCTTGTGCCACCTATGATTTTTTATTGTACTCCTAAAACCTCTTCAGTTACTTTTCTGTTATGATGAATTTGAGGGCATGGTATTATTGCCTTTACATCTGTCTTGTTCTTTAAATCTGTTATAATCTGTTCTAAAGTCCAATTTAATGTCTATAGGGTTTCTGATAAAAAAAAAAAAAAAAAAAGAGAAACAAATACGGGGAAAAGAAAAAAAACCACACATCATAATTTAAATAAAGTGCAGAATTACTATATGGGGTAAAATGAGTGCACAATTCAATCAGGAAGCTTGAGGTAAGAAGGATCACAGAGAATGAAAAAGGAATGGCATAGTGCGTGATGGCCATGTTTATTACATATAGCAGGTTTTCCTAGCACAACCAACACTTACTTTTTAGACAGCCAAGTGCTTGACATTACAAAATGAACTATTCAGCACTAGGAATTTGCCAAGAAAACTGAATTTTAGTATATGAGGTGTCTGCCACAGTTTGGGGATTTTTTTGTCTTCATATGGTTTAGCTGGTTTTGGGAAACTTGTTCTCCTTGTCTACTTTTTAAAAATCCATCCATGCTGGAACGTGCTACAAACCAGGTGAAATTGTTTACTTGAGCCCTGCCAGACATTAAAGCACCAGGGTGAGGAGGGAGGCCATGGGGGTGGGTGATGGTGGGACAGGGTGAAATGAGTGTGTACACATTTTTCTTATTGGCTATTACTCACATGGGAAGAAAGCCATCCAAGTCGGATGACAATGGCACAGAGGTGTGATCTAAATAAGTGGGGCAAAAAGATGAGATAGAGAAATTGAGACTAGACATTGTTGCTGCAGAAAAAATAAAAAAGAAAAGGCTACGTTTGAATGCTGGCACTTGCTGAGACGGGAAAGACAGACAGGTAATTGGGAAGGAAACACAAATGATACTGGGAATCAGTGATGAGGAGAAACAGACACCATACAGATCAACCCTTGATGGGAAACAAACATGAACATATGCTTGAAGTTGGTGAAGTAATGCTTGATCCCATGGAATTATGGTGTGTCATTACATTTCCTTAACCCTTTTGACTTTAAATTGTACAGTTAATGGTCTTTTAAAGGCAGTTAAGTAAGAGTAACCTCTCCACACACAGCACTTTAAAAGAGCAGTGTTTTGTGGGGTTTTACCCATATGTGAGTTGTGTCCTATCTGTCCACTTTCATCATCTATCTGAACTGTAATACTTGGAGTGATATTCTCTACCATATTACACAGCTGAGAGTGAAGAAAATACTCCTGTGTTGGCAGTGGAATTAGTGCTACAGAAAAGTGCTTAAACAAAACCATTTCTGAAGAAAAATTGCATTACCTCCAATATTTTAATATAATAAAATAATACTATAAAATCACTAAACTATTAGAAGTACATTTTGAAAAGAAACCTAAATTATTTAAAAAGAATGAGGGAAGAAATACCATAGCAGCCATTTAATAATCTCAAATAGAATACAGTGACTAACAGATAAAAATGTCATGACCTTTTCTGGCTAGAGAAATCCGTAAGAAGCTCAGAAACAGTTAATGTCATTTGTTTAGATCATCCATGTTGAAAAAGATCTCATTTGTTTCACTATTAAGAATTTTTTAACTGGCTCAAATATGCCATTTGTTTTGATTTTGTTTCACATGCTAAGCTTTCAAAGAGTGTCTCAAAGTTCTATTCTTTCAGAGAGGATAAAAAGACTTTAGATATTACTTCTCAATTCTTTCAATGGCAGTATTTGAAAAATCTGGGTACAATGGGACAGGAAAGTTAAAAATCCAAGACCTCACTATACTTCTTTCACCCGAATTCCATCATCTTGTCATACCTGAGAAGGGATTCCTGAATTCACAGAATCAAAAAAGGTAATTTTAAGAATTTCTGGCTTATTGTTGTACTTTCAGACAGTATCTTCTGAAAAATACTTTTAATTTATTTGGATGGTGCATTATCCTTTAAATAAAGAGCTGAATAAGTAATCCATTTCTGTACAAAAAAACCTTGATGTCTCCATAGCTTTCCCTACAATGCTCAATCACTTTAATATTTTGCCACTCTTTCCTTGTATTTATTTCAGAATTTAATTCAGATATTGCTGAAGGCAACAGAGTTCACCAATAAAACCCTTCTTTGAAGAAGCACATTTTACTGTGCTGGATAGTCACAACACTTGATATCCTCTGTGGTCTCCAGGTAGAACCATTATTGAACATCTTCCACTGAGCTTCCAAAGTTCTTCAGTGGAATTTTGGGCCTTTTCTAATCCAAACCTTGAAGAGCTTCTTACAAAACCACTGGTGACCAAGTGGTTAGCAAACACAGGGCTAGCAAACTCTACCTGGTTTATGGCAACTGCCTCACTAGTGTTTACTTTCCCTGGTGACATCACTGATAAAGAATTTCCACTTGTTTTAAATCAGGTGCGAGACCCCTTTCCTAAAAGTAATCCACATTCTCCATTTAGGTCTCCTGTGTAGCTCTCTGGTGGTAGTGTCAGGCAGGAATCATCTGCAGGCCCCACTTCCAGCTCTGCTGTGGGATTCCTGATGCCTTGCAGTTGAACTCTATGTTGTTAATGCTCACATTTTTATCTGAACAATGGAAAGGGTAACTTATCTTTCTCCTTGTGTCTTATACTGAGGGCTCATTGTAGAAGGGATCACTTGTAAAAGATGTCTGAGATCACCTCTAAAACCTCACAGATTTTATCTCTGGTCTCTATTGTGGCTTTAGCTATTTAGAGACGGAAATACCATCTTTACCTTTTTTTGAACCAAAATGTAATGTGCTGAGCTCAGAAGTACTAGATATCATTATTACTAAGAAAATACTTGCAGATATCCAGTGGTTCAGTCACAGTGAGGTGAAAGTACCATGAGGCATTGTACAGCATATCCCATCCTTCTCTTTGAAGAAATCGATATGTCTGTACTTCCTTGACCCAGTGACATTTTTTTTTTGTTTTTTCTTATTAAGCCTGCAGCGTACATCCAGAGACAAAAAATCATATTATTCACAGCAGCCTTGGTGTTAGTGTGAGGAGAAAATCTGTATAATTCCAGCTACCAACACTAACACAAGAAAATAAGAGAAAAGTAATGTTGCGTATTAATCTTATTAAACTGCAAACTGCTTTCTCAGCAATCAGAGCTGTACACTGATGCAAATCAGATGCTTACGTAATGCTTTATACAAGGCTGGTGACAAGAGCTGCAGTGATAAAAATACTCTTGCTGTGTTCAGACTGTTTTGTCTTTTCACTTCAAAAAACCCCACTGGCAAATTAACTGCTTGAAATGGATAATTCTAAAGTGGCCTGAGAGTCAAACACATCTCTCTACTATGCTGACTTTTCACCTAATTCTTTTCTATTGTGTTTTTTGTGGTTTTTTTGTTTGCTTATTTTTTTCCAAGGTGCTTCGTGGCGCACACCAAGACAAACATCTCCTTTTCCATGCCACATCTTGGGACAGCTCTCTCATACTGGATGCACATGCACATGTTGTGCAGAGTGGCACATGGCTAAGATTAGGATGTGGTCTTTAGCTTGCATGCTGATGAAAATGCAGCTCCTAATCTAAGACATGTGTTCCTGCATCACTTTGCACCCTGACTTAATACAAATTATAGCATTTATGTCTGGCTGTGTAGTAGGTATTTGTTGGGTTTTTTTTTCAAAAAGAACCACATCAGGAATCAGATTTGAATCTAATCTTGATTCCTTTAATTAGTTAATATCAAAATAAGCATATGTATACTAAACACATCTAGTGCTCGTTTAAATCTATAAAGAGCTTTTTTCTCCTCCTATTTGTTTTTCTTCTCCCTTATCCCTTTGCAAAGGTCTAGTCTCTGGCAGATGTGCCAAAGAGCACATCAAATATTAAAGACTTTGTTGAAAATCAATTTATTTAGAACTAATAAATGTGACATCCTAATAGAAACTCCATTAGAAGAATTTTGTGTTCAACTACATTGTAAAATGTATTCTGAACATTCTACATTTCAGATATTCAGTGGTATTGATAACAGAGATGGTAGAACTACTGTAACCAACTGATTAGAGTCATAAAGATATATCATAGTAACACTTTTTTCATTGCTAGATGACGTTCATAGGCATCAAAGCTGGCTCAATCAGGCTTCATCATTCTGAACTGATTATTTTGCCCATGTTTCTTCTCTTAATCTTACCATAGCATAAGGCAAGCAACATTTAATGCAGAATTCAGTCAAAGCTAGTAGAAGATTGAAATTAAAGCTTATTTGAAGCTTTGTTGTAATAGCAGAAACAAAACAGAATATATTGAGTCTGGGGAAAAAACACCGAGAGTATTTTCATAGTAAAAAAGATGTCTATAAGAATAGTAATCTAAGTAATTTTAAGTACCTGTAGCATACTCGTTTTCAATACAATATTTTTAGAGCAATGTGAAATTGCTGTGTAAATAGTATAGTTAAGGCCAAGTTGTGAGCAGGGCAGAATGTAAGATAGTAAAGAAGAAATTGTGTTGGTAATTTGGATGATCTTTTTTTTAGTCCATATTTCTCTCCAAAATATTTAGTCCAAAAACAAGAGTGCAGAGTTCTTTGGACAGAAAGAATGATAAATCAAGCATCAGTATGTGCACCAAGCCAGAAGAAGAAACAGGAGAAAGAGGACAAAAGAGAAAACAGTGGTTGAAAAAGTACCAGATATATTTGTCCAAAAGTTTATACTATCCATATGTCAGTGATACAGTATTGTGAATATTTGCATCATAATGAGATCATTCTATTTTTAAAGCACATAGAAATAAGAATGTGTTTCTAAAACATTCTAAGCATTTGAGACAGAAAGGGTCTGGAAGAAAATCAGGTATCTAACATACCTCAGATTCTGGGTTTGTGGTACTGATCTGGTTTAGATTGTGGCCTGACTGCTGGTCAGAAACAATGTATTTTAAATGTTTATTTATATTTGAAATAGTTCACCCTATGTCAGAATTCTGATCTGTGGCAGAGCCAGGAATAAACCCAGGTTACCTGGGAAACTAGTTTATTCCCTTCCCTTCCCTTCCCTTCCCTTCCCTTCCCTTCCCTTCCCTTCCCTTCCCTTCCCTTCCCTTCCCTTCCCTTCCCTTCCCTTCCCTTCCCTTCCCTTCCCTTCCCTTCCCTTCCCTTCCCTTCCCTTCCCTTCCCTTCCCTTCCCTTCCCTTCCCTTCCCTTCCCTTCCCTTCCCTTCCCCTCCCTTCCTTTCTATCCTGAGGTCAACTTATAATATATATTGTCATCATAAATTAGCTGAATGAAATCCTCTCCTACCTCCCTTTATTTTAGATATTTAGGGGCATAAATTGTATTTTTGTATTATCTGACTTTCCATAGTTGTTCCAGTATAGTAACACTCTCACCAGATAATTTAATCTCTTCTCCACAGGAGAGCTCGGTGTAAAATATTGAAAAACAACCCAAAAAGAAATGGCAAGTGAAAACTTGGTAACAGCTGTCATATCTTACATCAAATGCATCCTCTAACTCATCATAAATAAAAATAAAACATTGATGAGAATTATGTCTTTCAAGACTGTTTCTATTATAGGTAAAAATTATATGGAAGACAGTTAGAAACTAAGGAAGTAAAGACATTCCAACCTTTTCTGAGCTCCTACTACAATCACAGATTCAATTGAATTGGGACACTTTAATGTAGCATTTGTCTCCTTTTATATTTAATAAAATATGAGAAATAGATTTGCTTTCTTACATGAAACATATTCAGTAGTGGGATACATCTTAACATAGGGTACCATTGTGCATAGCTGATCTTTTTGGTATGCTATTGCTCAGTCTATGACTATCTGGAATATATTGGAAAATGAGTAGACACTCATGTGTATTCATGTCTGGAAATGGGAGGTAAAAATGCTGCTTCTGCATTATTTTGCGAGGCTGTTTTTTTCTGGTTGGAGAAAAAAAGGTTATCCTGAGAGGAGCCCAGCCTCAAAAACTGGAGTTTAGCTCTACTGCCTTACAGAGCCAGATAAGCTAAAAGCACAACTTGAGCTCCTGCTTCAGAAACAAGGGTATTTGGGACAGCTGGGAAAAAGGGGATCAGATAATAAGCTGGGAATCAGGTGGATCTGAGATGTGGCCAGGAGAGGCAATGTCATAATTTAAGATTTTGTCCATTGGTTGTAAGAATTTCTCACCTCTTTTACTTCCTGTTTGGAAAATCAAGATGCATTATTTTGCTTGGGACAAATTTCCCATTGCCAAGTCAAAGCTTTTGCTTTTGACTCTGCTGCTTCAACATTTGATTTTGTGAGTCACGGGTTACTGTGCACACTGGGATCAAGGAAAATGGGTTGCACTGATTTCTGGAATGATTCTTCATGAACTTGTTTTCAGATGAAACCCTGTCACATATGCATCTTGTCATGACACTGCTTTCAGTGATAGAACATTGATTGGAAAGAAGTTTCTCCTAATTTTCAGGAAAATTTTGACCCCCAAAAGGATTAACTTTATTTCTAGTTTCCTCACAGGTTCAAGAATTTCATAAAGTGGATTATAATTTTTAATGCGCTTTTCGGTTCTTATTACTCCCTCTGTTCCCAAAATAAGTTTATAATGAGAGTCACTATTGTTCTGCTGTTGCTATAACTGGTTATCCACAGATAGAAATGAGAACTGACCATGGCACAAGATGAATCCATTCTTATTCCAGCATCTTTAACTTAACATGAATGGAAGACAGAAGCATGTTTGATTGTTCAGGTTGTGACAGGAATGAGAAATGGGACAAGGAAGTTCAATTTCCTTCAAGGGGTATGTTTTGAAATGTTTAAATTCATGAAAATCTCAACCAATTTATATTTTTAGATTTTAGGTTAAGATTTGTATATTTTTTTTTTCTAATTGACCATCTTTTAAACCTAAATATTAACCAGGGGAAAAAGTAAATACATTTTTCTTTTCACTGCATAGTGATCCTACAAGAAACTGGTAAACTGCTTGTGAAAACAGTAAAGGTGACAGCATACAGAAAAGACACCCAGCACATGGGAGTCATTCACACACAATCCTCAAAGCTTTCCTTCCTCCAATATAATATTGGCAAAGAAATGTGTTGGTGTTGTTTATGGTAACAATTGTCAAAGCTGGATTGAAAAAGAGTTCATTGTGTGAAGTTGGTCCAATTATTGTAAGGACTTTTGTATGTCTGCATCATCTCCAGTCCATTACATCCCAGTTTGAAGATTTCCCTGAGAGGGAAAAATTATATTCCTAATTTATTGTTGCTGCTACTTCACAAGTGTTGTCCCATATTTCTTGTTCCTTGGCCATCATCATGGCATATGCCAATATTTGGTGACAGTCCAATCCACATAGCTCAGCTGTGTTCCCTTCACATACTGCATGTTTCTGTGGTGTTCTTTCAAGAGCATTACATAAAACGAGCTGATAGAAAGACATATGATAATAAGCATACATGCCTCAGGCTTTGTGGTTGTCAAATGTCATGCTTACACAGACAGCATTGTTTGTTTGGAGTCAGCAATCTCAATAACCCATTATAGCTTTGTTTACTCAGGGGCACACAATAAGCCTCAGTTTCAAATCCCAGCCAAACACTTCTCTGCTGAAACGCACAGTACCCCATCTCACACCCGGGGTGCCATTTACCTCACAGGCCTTATTTCAGCAAATATTTTTCATAATATAAAATTGCCAGCCCAAAACCAAAGCCATTTTGTGACTCAAGGGCACAATTATTTCATTACTTCGGTGTTGGTGAAGTACCCTTGAAGTACCGTGTTTCTATTGCTCTGGATAGAGAGAGCACAGTAGGTGCAGGGCTCTGCTATGTGCAAAGGAACTGTGAGACTCTGCAGTAGCCACATTTCCAGAACTGCAGAAGCTGAAAGACAGGAGAACCTCAAAAGTGGCTATGGGAAGAGCGAATTGTGTGGAATAATTTTGGTAAGGACTTATGCAAGATATTTTCACATATGGAAGGGGGGAGGAAGAAAAAACAGAAATCAAGCAATCAAACTCCTTTGTTTCTTCACACTTCATATTTTCAGCATTAAATACAGCCAGCAGAAAAAAAGACAGGTGAGAAAAAGTGCACTTTTATGCTACTTTATACTCTGAGCTCCAGTCCATGTATGGTACTGTCTCTCCCCTGCTCATGCTAGTAATTGTTTCAGCTGAGTCAGAAGTCAGCTGCAATTTCAAAAGTTTTGCTTGAAAGCATTCTCATAACTGCACTGATACGGGTTTCGGGACATTTTTGGCACTCCAACCTCTAATTCCAGGAACTGTAAAGAGGCATGTGGCAATTAAAACATTAGCAGAATCATCTCAAACTCACATGATGTTTAGTGTGGGTTCAGACCAAGTTTCAGGAAAAGATACTATTCCTATTTAGTAAGAGCTAGTTTTATTCTCCCTGTAATTTGGGCATTGACTGGAGATGTTTTTCATTGGCAATATGCTAGATGTTAGATTAATATAATTCAGGTGATGAATTTTTGCAACCTTGATCTTATGTTTGAAGGTAATTTGCAGTGTCTTCATTTCCATAATTAAGTTTTAATTATGTTAACTACTAGAGGAAATACTTAGCTGGTTTGGTTTTTTTTCGTTAATTTTATTAAGCTGCAAAATGAATTAATCTCCTTCCCTCTAAGAAAATTGGAAAAGCAGGGAGAAAAAAAAAACCTCTTCTAATACTCAGCTGGATTCTATTACGAGCAAAGCAGTTATGGGACTGCCTGTGGTGCTCCTTGGGGACATGGCAGCTGGTCACTTAAATCATGGATGACCTCTTTCTTGGGAGTGCTTCACAATTATTTTTTAGGAGTACATTTGCCTGCAGTTGTGTTCTCACATCTTGTCTGGTTTGGAAAGCTTCTCAGTTTCTAGTTTCTGTTTTGTATCTCTAGTACAAGTTTTCCCTCTCAGTAGCTTCTTTTCAGTGTTGAGTGTAACAGAGAATCTTGTAAAGCTTTTGCCATTTTCAAGCAAAATGAAATTAAGCAGGTAATAGGACACCCTATGCCAAAGCAATTTCCCCGGGCAGTAGTGAGTGGCACTGTGACCACCTTTCCTCCTAACCCACTGGACATGCTGTAATTGCTCCTGTTGCATAGTCTGCATCTTTCATTATGTTCCCTCCTTATTTTTTCTGAAAGACAGTTATTTGCCTCTTTTATTCCTGCCCTGCTCCTGACTTCTCTTTCTGGGCCATGATTGAAGCTGAGCCACATTTAGTGATGCAGTAAATTTCCTACACACGTTTTTTCATTAGAGGTTGTGATCTTGGTTCTTCTGCTTGCTGAGCATCATTGCCATTTCTGTCTTCTTTTTTTCCAAAATTCTGTCTTCCTCACTTGTGTTACCACTAGAAATTCCAGGTAATATTGGGGTTTCTGTGTAGTTATGTGGGTCTTTACCCAATTTGAATGGGACTCTTCTACACTGAACTTCGAGTTTAATGCTCGTTTTTAATGCTGTTGAGTTTGGCTTTGTGCACATAGATGAACACGGCAAGAGACAAGTACTGCCTAAGAAGCAGTAAAAGTAAATGTATAGAGCAGACAAATCTCAGATGGAGATAAGCAAAGTAACTCACTTCATTGCAAAAAACAGTAGCATTTATTCCTTTATTTTTCTATTTTGAGATATTTTCATTTAATTCCTCCTTTGACTGTCTTCAAATGTTTGAAATCTGCATCAGGGAATCTGAATTGTAGGATAAAGAGCACTTGGAGTGCAAAGATTATTTGAATTTATGCCACAGACATGTACAGCTGAGAAGTGGTCTTCTGTTGCCATCAAGACATTTTAAATGGCAAAGTAGTTCAGCAAAGCACTGTTATAAAAAGAAAAAGCTTCTCCAGGCTGGGCAATCAGAAATACTATATTTCCAAGGTACTGGAGAAGCTCTTCCTCTTTGTAAATGGCTCTGTTCTGCTGAATAAACCCAAAAGCCAAGGCAATATAGTGCCCTGACAGTGATGGAGCCCAGAGCAGCTGCCGGCAGAACAAGCTAAGAGAAGATTTGCTTTCTGCTGCGGAGTGCTCTGCCAGCCCCCAGTGGTTTGTGGCCCAAGAGCTTTCTCTGTCCTTGTATTCCCATGACTTGCCACTGCCAGCTAAGGGACCAGACATTTCTGGGCTGGATTTGGATCCAGAGCAGCCCAGAGAGCAGGGAATGCTGAGGGACAGTGCACCTCCTTCCTTTGCCATCATCAAGAGATGAATTTTCTTGCTCTGTTTGGGGCTGGCAGGTGACCTTGGAGTCCCTTCTTGAGCTGAATGTTCTATGAGCATAGCAGAACCCAGGCAGTGCCCTATACATCGGAGTGTGAAAATAAACACTAACTGGGAGGGCATGTGTTTAATGCATGCTATAGTTCACCATCTTTTGAAAAATTATTTATTTGATCCCTGAGTTACCAGCAGGTAAAATGTTAATTTGCCTGTTTCTGGAAGAGTACTGAGGGCAAGAAGAGTCATTTTAAAATAACTAAATCAACATGATGCTGGGCTGATATTGAATCTTTCTGTATAACGTAAACCTAATTCCTCTTTCTGTCAGGGGGACCAAAGCTTGGCTGTGTGTCACAGCTCACTGGGTGTGACATTCTGAAAAAAGCATCCACTCCACTCCTGGCAGTCATTTTTAAAAAACAATTTGCACTTTATCTCTGTGGCACTGAGAGATCACATATCAGCCAACACAGTCAGGTATCCCCAGTGAATCAATGGCTGGCTTACCTCCCAAGGTCTGTCACCTACTTTTATTAGTGCTGACAGTGGAGCCACCGGTTAAAGGGCAGCGTGAGATGACCAATTTGTAGATAACACTGGATTTCTCACACTAGCTGAGCCTACTGGGACACAGCTCCTTTGGAGTCATGATAGTATCAAAGAACTTCCAACATAAACTTGCAGAGAAGCTTCCCAGTTTTATCTGCCACATGAAGCCTCAGGAATGCTTTCCTAAATAGCCAGATAAAAGACAGCAAAAATAACAGTAACAAAACCAATAGGTACCTACAAGAAGCATTGTCTCAAAAAACATGCCTTATAGCAACCAGAAGCAAAAACCCAACATAAACACATAAAGTGGGTATAAGGCATGCGGTACTGGGATATAGTACCACATTTTCCATTCTCTTTAGGGAAGGCCACACATACTGTCTGTGAATGGGAAGCAGCTGGGAAGTAATCTTTATCAGCCTGAAACATATACTAGCAATCTTCAGAGTAAGCTATATTTTGCAAATTACGCTACTTGAACTGCCAAGTGGAAAGATCTTTAATGTGAAGAGTTCAATAATGAAAGGATTTTAAGATAAAAATACAACTTCCATCTTAGCTTGTTATTCTCTGCTATGGGAACATAAATACTTGTTAAGGAGAGTTGAAGACTCCCTACATAAAAAACTGTAGTTCAGTGGCCTTATGTGATCCTCTTGAAAGCAGTGCTAAATCCCATGTCACGTCTCTGCATAGTCTTCCATAGGCTCCTCTGGGTGTGAAATTCTGTCAAAACTTCTGATATTTCAGCCATTTTTCCATAATTTACTGCATTTTGTGACTCTCTAGGACTTGTACTCAGCTTTGTTTTCTAGATCTCATGATCTGTTTGCTTCTAGAGATTTGAAATTATTCTGGAGTTCTAATTCTGATAATTAGTGGAGAAAGAATTTTTTTTCAAATACTAGTACAAACTTATTCAGTCTCTTTGCTGGCTGTGACTTGAGAGTTCATTTTAGTCCCACATGTTCCAGATGGATGAATGGTGTGTATGTGTGTGAATTAATAGTACTTTAGTGCTGACTGTTAGAAATCAGATGAGAAATGTCCAGCCAGGATAAGTCAAAAAATAAAGATCCTATAAAATCACTCAGCTTTTTAATAAGACCTTGGACAATGATGCTGTATTTTTAGGAAACTTTGATGTGAGTTGCATCATTTCAAGTTCAAGGAGAAACATTTCTGCATGTTAGTGCAGCTACTTTTCCTAAAAATGGAAATTTGAAGGATCTAAGGTGAAAGCGTCTATCATTCTACAATCCACAAACCCATTAGCTGTTTATCTTACCCTGGCTTTAGCAAGAATGGCTTTAAAATAATACTTGCAAGCACAGAAATAAAAAGTGGCTGTGACTGCAGTTGGCAGAGCCTTTGGATGATTTGTCAAAGAGGAATAGAGACAAGCTTTGTGCCTGGTGTTTGCCTTTGGTGTTACCCAAAGCTGGACAATGTGAAGGGTATGAGGAATAGTGATGGGGTTATTTGTGAAGGGCAGGGGACAGAGCTTGGGAGCACCTCAGTCAGGACTGATAGACATCACAATATCCAATGGAAAGGATGTCATCATCATCCTCGGCCACCTTTGTGTTTCTAATTTTGCACAGTATGTTTATCTTCCCTTTTTCTTTCACCTGTAATTATTGCATTACCTGTCTTCTGCCTTCCATACAGTTAGCCTTGGACTTGAGAGCAAACTTCCTGTAATACCTGAATATGAGTCTGATTCCATCCAAAAACACAGCTTATGGACCATATTGATAGCCTTGGGCTTTTGCAGAGTTCTTACTAACCATTGCATAGAACCAATTTTAAAGAGCAGTGTTTCTTTAAATTAATTTTAAAACTAAAATCTGTGCCAGCTTTCTTACTGAAGGGCAGATAAGAGGTTTGCTCATTTCCTAGTGAAAAATCATTTTTACTGCTTGACTTGATGATCTGAAAAGGAAAATAATTTAAAATAGCAATAGTGTAGATAATTATGCAGTTTGAGTTCAGGAACAGGTTCTCAGGATTAGACAGAGTATTGTTTAAATGCTGTGGATGACAATGATTAAGGCAAATAATTGATATCCTCTTTAGAGTTTTGCATTTGTAGCCCTGAATTCTCCTAGGGCAGTGTCAGGTGCATACTAATGAGGAATTGCTAATAATTGTTGGGGATTTTGAGTATATGGAGCTGCGAAGGCAGGACTAGGTAAAGAAAATAATTTTTTGAGCAATCCATGTCATGTTTGAAGCATCAGATGTTTTATTAAACATAAAATGTAATTTCCTGGGCAACACTGGGTACCTGATTATAATTTTTCACCATTTTGATGAATGGTCAGATTCTCAGGCTTCTTTTGTTTTTTGTGTAATGCTCAACCAATCCTTCTTTACTTGGTATCCAACCTTTTCCATACAGGCACACTCTTCTATACATATTTATTCACACTAGAAAAGCACATAGATAGTTAAACTCTTTACCACGCTATAATATTACAAGATAACTTCAGATGCAGCACACTACTTTCTGAAGTTTCTGAGTTTAATATGGTAGGATAAGGTTATAAATTTCAAGGTAAATCTGTTGCTGAACAACATCAAGGTGTCCCACCCAAAAAATCTTGAACACTGTAGGAGCTCCAAGAGGGTCAAAAATGTAAAATTATTTACAGTCCTGCAGATGACAACGATGTTTCAAATAGAAATTTCACCGTGCAAATACCCGTGCAATGTGCTCTTCTAGAACAGAATAATTAGAAAGAACTTCAAAGCTATTTTAAACTGATTACAAATATCTTCTGGATGTCCTCAAGAGTGAAAGAGCAGAAACTGCATAAGAATTCACACACTGAAAATAAATTAAAAAACCCAAAGACATGGCCTAATTGGAAATTCAGTCTAACACATCAGAAGCTGCCTTTGGTTCTTTGCATGCAGTCTCCAAGCAATCCATTTTGTTGATACCTACAAGAAACTGGGGGTCATTCTGTGCCCTCAGAATGGGCACCTCAAATGGAAATTAGTACTTGCTTTGCTGAGGCTACAAAGAAAAAGGTTGCAAAATGTTCAGTGGAGTTCAATCTGGACAATAACACGTCAAAGAAATTTAAACAGCACTGAAAAGATTTCTGATGCTGAATTCACATTTTAATTAACTCTGCAGAATAAAAGTGACTTAGAAAAAGTACTTTCTAACTCCCTTTTACAATGCTCTTGATATTTTTTTAAAGGATACCATTTTATTGGTGGGACTAAGATTACACAAATGCCTGAAGCTACCCCAGATTCTTATCCCAGAAGCGTGGAACTTGTGCTCAGTGCATTTGGAGCTTTATTCTGCCATACACTGAACAATGTGTCTATGGCTAGGCATGTTAGAATTCACCACACAGTCCTTGAACGATGTCTGTCAGAAGTCCAGAGTCCCTTTAGAGACAAAAGACATGATTTTTCTTATCCCAAAGTAGATAGGTCACATTAATAATTCCATAAGGGTGCATATTTCTCTCAATTTTCTATAAAAATAGCTCATAAAGAAGACATCTGGATCATAGATTCTGAAACTTTTGTGAGATGAAGCTCACCCAGACTCTCTTAGCATGTTGGCATATCACACAGCCTCAGTTACACTTTTAAGTATATTCAAGAGGGGTTTTGGGATAGCAGCACTGACGACAGAGACATGCTGAAGTACTAAGTTAATGAAGTTGTTAACAGCCTTATGAATGCAATTTATTAATGATTACCTTGAAATTAGTACCCTAAATATATGTCCAACTCATGGTATAGCCTAAAACATATTAATTGAAAGGTCAAGATTCTTGTTTTCAGTTACTTTCTCATATGAGAACACAGGGTGGGGGAGGAAAATATTTTTTGGTGTTGATGTTAATAAAATTGGAAACTGAAAAATAGAGAAGTAGTGAAAAATGACACCTCAGCTTTCATATTTTTTTTTCACTGTGTTTGAATTCACTGTGAGTGAATTTAGAAGTGTTAAGAAAAAAGTGTAAAGGAGAACAACTGTCTAACTACAAAACTGAGGGGGTTTTTCCATTTGTATCTGTAAGATCTATTTTTTGCAGGTAAAATTGCTATAAAGATGTCTCTCTTCTTTGGTGTTCTCTCTGTACATTTAGTAATTTACTCTGTAAATTTAGTCTGTACCTTTGTCAGGAATGTCACCAGCCTTTTAAATTTTGATTCTTGGATTTAATCTTCTAATATTGAATCTCCATATAGACAGAAAAAGAGAAATCCAAGGTGAAAAAATAAGCCAGAAGGCCTCACCTAAAGTGAGTCTTTTCACTAAACTAAAACAAAAGTGACAGCACCCCCCCCACTCTCAAAACATCTTAATTACAGCCACAGGTTTGACTTTCCTGACCCAGCTTGGCTTAATTTTGTATCCTCATAGTTCCTTAAGCTTTATATAGTTTGATTTCCTTTCTGCTTTCTGGAAAGAGAGAGAAAGAATCATGTTTCCACATAAATTCTTTTCTGGACTCTGCAAAGTGAGGCTTTTTTAATCAATGACAGAAACTGATACTCTAAGAATACCTTTTCCACAGTTTTTTGGCCTGAACCACTGACAATTTTGCTTTTTCTTGGTCTTTCTGCTTGAAAAATGTTGGATTTTTAGTTCCGCAGAACGGCACATGTCCAATACCTCCATTAGTAACAGAGAATAATTTATTTTTTGGTTTGAGACCTCAAGATCTGTTTGGGACTTCTAGTTCTGAGGACCTGAGCTATGTCTTGCCCCCTGTGGCATGTCTGCACTGCTGTCAATGCCACCCCTGGCACAGGTAAGTGATGTTTTGGGTCACACTGTGGATCTCTGCACACACAACACAGAGCCACAGAAGATGCTCTTCTTTTGTGTGAGATGATGGTTACCCAAGGCTATAATTCAGCTGTGCAGTGTGAACAGATAGAAGGCTACAATGAATCTTGTACCTCTCAGAGATTTTTTTGTGGTTGTAAAACAATATATCAGACACTGGTGAGTAAAATTAGTGGCCTGTAAATCCCGCAATATAAATCACTCATGGGAAGCGTTAAAACATATAGCTAGAAACATCAGTATTTCATCTGAGGTAATTGAATTAGTTAATAAATAAATGAAAGATGTGTGACCCTTATTGATTTTTTCTTCTTTCAATATAATGGCTGTGGAAGGGAAGGAGAGGGGAGGACAGGGGAGAGAGGGAAAGAGGGAGAGGTTTTTTGCAGACTCCATGTGGGAGTACCTCACAAGGGCAGCAGAAAGGAACAAGATCCTTATGACCTAAATAAAAGATAAGCAGTTAAAGAATTTGATCACAAATTTGCTCTGCTGAATGTGTAAGAAGGTAGTACCAACTTAAAGCCACAAGCGTTCTGGGTTTAGGTAATCATCACTAGTGAATTCACCCTGATTTATTTACAACATATTTAATTAGCTCATACTGGTTATGTCTGTGCTGCAAAGTGGGTACACTTGGAGCTGTGCCATGCAGTCCTGTTTGCCAACTGAAGTCTCTTGGAGTATATAAAAGCCCCATGAGCATCCAAATTTCCCACTAGAGGACACTGGGATATATGGGGATATACTGCAGCTGGAATTCACACAGAGAATTCAATCACAGAGATCCACACATTGCCCCATGGCATAAGCCAAGCATAATTTTCATGATTCTTTTGCTCCTTCTTTCAACATTTTATATACAATTTATATATCACATGTGAACACTCAGTAATAAGAAGAGAAAATAATGCAATTATTTTTGGAAGTCACTCCATTCTGCAACCAGAATCTGGAGGAATATGCATGCTTGTGGGTGTATTCAAAATATAATATGGTCAGGCCACTTGTAAGTTAAGTTGATATGACAACCTATCATGATGGAAATATTATTTTCTTTTGTTAAAAGAAAAGACAGACCATTTAATTAATTTCTATAATACAAGGAATTATTTGACTAGCAGACTGAATTTGAGTGGCAAATCCCATCTTCCTCCTACTAATGTTTTCTGCATTCCATCTGAAGTAATTAAAACTTAAGATTAGTGAAAAATGCAGTTTCCGGTACAGATTTGATAAGGGGTAAACACTGCACTGATCAATTCTAAAACATATTTTAAAAAACTCCAATCTTGTTCTGGTTTCTTCTTCCTGTTTACCCCATTCATCATTTAAACTGTCTTTTCATATGGGATTCACCTAGCTTTAGCCATCTATAAGTTAAAAATCTTGTCTAAGTGAGAGTCAACGAAGAGTAACAGAAACTTTCTGAGGGTGATAAGAGTTTATCCTAGAAAAGGTATCTTAGCCATGTTGGAATTACTTGCTCTCTGGCAGTGGGCCATCCACTTACCTGTTACAGGAAATGCAGTCATCAAATTTGGTGTAGAAGCCCAACTACTGTATAGGTAAAGGTAGGTGAATCAAGTCTGTAGAGTAGAAACTGTTTGGGGAAGAAATTCTTGGACACAATTTAACACATCCAGATATTCCTGTACATACCTGTGGGATTTTAGAAAAACAAACCAACAAACCAACCACCAAACAAAAACCCCAAACAAATAAACCAACAAAACCCCCAACAAAACATATAAGCAGACAAACACACAAAAAACCTCAACCATTCCAAACCAATAAACTTACTAAAATTATACAAATATGTCTGGTTTCTACCAGAAATTTCCTGTTGACATCTTCTTGAGTTATCTTGAGGATCTTGGAAAAGCTGTTCCTTTATATCTAGATGGTTGAATAAGTCATCAAGATGACTTGATTCTCCTGCTTGAGACCTGGAGCTACTGAGAAGTCCAAATATTAAACTTTGAATGTATTGCAGAGTCCCTGTGAGCTAGAGGTCTTTTTATGTTGCCCTGCTGAAGTTTATGGTGTGTATATCTGATTTTTAAATTTATAATTCCTTTTACGTAAGAGTGAAACTAGAGATTTTGCATTGTTACTTGAAGTGGCTGCTTCTTGTGAGAAAAATTGTTTTCATTTAAAAAGAAAAGCAATAATCTTTTCTTCTTTTCTGTGTCCTATACATGACATATTTTAAATACATTTGGTTGAAGAACACTAATCTTCAAGCAGTACCTTGAATTTTTATTTTTTTGGTAGCAAGTTTTCTGAGTTTATCAGCATGTTTATCATGTATTAGCCAAGCTGCTTAAGCCATCATTGACTGAACATTTTGACTTCACTAGTCATCTAGCAGCGTGAAGGTTCTTTCTGTAACCAATTTTCTCCACTGACTCTGTTGAGGTCACTTTTCCCTGCCTCAGGGATCTGAAACAGTTGTAGAGAAATCAGGAATCTCCTCCCAAAGCATAATGTCTGCAAGAACAACTGTGAAAATTTGTGGTTTATCTGTGATTATTTTAAAGAAATGCTTCCTTAATCCTTTAAGTTATGAAGTTGCTCTGTAGTGTTGTTATAACGGATGTTTACTAATTATTCTTTCAGGACTGCTTTGTTATAAGATTCTACAAATAAGAATTAGTAATTAAAACTCAATATTCTCTGAAAACAATCCTAATTTTGTGCATTTAAATGTTTACTTTGATCCTCAAAAACAAAAGAAATATCACTTATTTTGTTCTTCATTTTGCAGAGAACATAATTTAATCCTTCATTAAACAGGAACCTCTGCTGGAGCAAGAAACAGCTACCAAAGCCAAGAATAGATAACAATAAGCATGTTTTTGTCAGTCATGATGAACTAGTGCAAGCCAGCAATATGTGCTTGTTTGCTACCCAGGGCTCGGAGGCAGCCAGGGGCCGTGTGTGGAGGGGCTCCCGCGCAGCTCCTCCGGGATCTGCTGCTGGGCTGGCTGCAGGAGCACCCTCACCCTCTCTGCAGAGCTGGGACAACTTCTGTCACAGCACTGCTGTGCCTTCCTGGCCTGTGAGACTTCATTAACGCTCCAAAACACCAAACACCAAAATCAGCTTTGAATATTACGACTCCAGACCACTTACTCAGCTATTTTGTACTTTTGTACTTCTAAGGTTTCCTGGTAGCTAAAATTCTGGTTTCTATGGGATCATGAGCATTGCAGTTGGATCTTTCAGCATCTATCTTCCTTTCCAACTTGAAGGGAATTCAGCAACATGACACTTCTCAATGGGAATCCCTTTGAGGGAGTGATTTGTTAACTATCCTCAAAACATGTCCAAAGCAAATCAACAAGATGTGACTCTCCATGAAAGGTAGTTGCAACAGCTTATCACTACAAATTACTTCTAATGCTACAGCTTAGTGGCAAGGGCACTTCTCCTATGAAGTGTAGGATTCCCAGCCTGGACATCCCCTCAGTTTAACAAAGTTCAAAGGCACAGTTCTCACTTCTGAAGTTGTGGTCTTTGCCATCAGGCTATACAGACTTCTGGATAGGGCCAGCTCTCCACAACTCCTTCTGAAGACATTCCAGCCAAGGCTCCAGAAGAGTATAAGAAAACAATACAGAGAAGCTAAATTTTCACCTTGGATATTGAGTTCTTGTCTTTAACTGAAGCAGCCTGTGATCCTCATGTTTCAAAGTCAAAGGTCATTAATTAAATAGAACAGAGAAAAAAAAATCCTGGGATCAAAACCTAGCACCTGGTCAGAACCACAGGCATTAGTCAGGTCAATTTGCCATATCAGCTTTTGTTCTATCTCTTTTTATTCCTCTATCTTCTTCCAGACTTGGGACCTCAGAAACCAGATTGAAAAATGTAGTGACACCTTTTCACAATGCGTGTTTACAATGTTGTTTTCTGTAATCACAGTGGGAAAGTGCTTAAGGAAAGGAAGAAGAAGAATATTTTTAGAGAGGAGAAAACATTTGATGAAATCGGAATGCTGTTGGAATAGAAACCCATCTTGACTGCAAACAAAATTAAGTGGATGAAGCCAGGATGTGGAAAAGTTTGTTCCCCATCATAACTGTGGCTCAAAAGTCCTGACAGAAAAAAAACATTGAAATCTACAGTTTTTTAGAGATGAAGCTGGCTTCTGAGAGCACCTCTGGTGTTTTCTAAATGTAAGAAGTATATGTTTTAGTTTGGGATTTTTAAAATCTAAAAGTTAGTGATAGACTATCACTAACTAGACACAAGTGATATCTTTACACTAAAACTCCTGAACAATAAATCTAAACTCAAATTATTGGACCATTCCTTGGCTTTAATTCTGTACTGATTGCATAATTAAGATTGAGTCACCGAGAAAAATCTTAGATGTTATGAGTAACACATTTATATGAATCCCTTAGGTCAGCTAATGATCCCATATACCACATATTCATCTGTTTTTCAGACACATCAGTGTTACTAGCACTTTTGAGTAGAATTTGTACTTTTGAGGTTGAGGGTGATTAAAGCAATTTCTGAAATGACATCATCCCAACCCTGGATGGGCCAGTGGAGACAGACATTTTAAAGCAATACTGTTTAAAAGCAAGAACATTTGTCAGGTTAGAGGTTCATAAAAATAAATATAGTGCTCTTCAGACACAAATGGCTGGATAATATAGAAAGACTATTATTTATGAAAATATGACCTGCAAATATTATCTATCATGTATTGAACTTCTGCTGAAACTCCTAAGATTATTTATTTTTTCTAACCCTGTGGTGTATTTGAGGCTTTTCTCCTACTTTGCTTACTGTCACAAATGTTGTGTCTTACAGAATCATTCACCCCCAGAATGTCATCTGTCCTCTTTCCCACAATCACATTTGTCTGTGCTGGATTGCCCACAGAAAAGCAGCCCACCCTGCTTCTTTCATGCAAGTGCCATAAGCAACATTGCCACATAGGGTGAAACAGAAGCACATGCTGCCAATGGAGGGACTTTTATACCAAGTAACCCCTAAAACTATTTTTTTTTCCTTTAGCTGATGTTAAATAAGTGACTTCAGCCACGCAGACCCTCAGGCTCCATTGCTAAAAGCAGTTACAGGCTTGAGATCTTAGATAGATTTCTCATACACCAAAACACCTACTCTTGTAGAGCAGTACAAAGACTAATATAAATAAATTTGTGAGGCTTTTCAGGAAGATTTGATTTTGATTAAATTGCTTGTTTCTGCTGTTAAACAAGGTCTCCTTTTTTAGCAGCTGGCTAAAATGCTTTCAGGTAAAATCCTTCAAGAATCCCATAGCTAATACTTATTAAGATTTAATTATTTTACAACTTATCTCTTTCACATTAGTGCTCCCCCGAATCTGCCACATCCAAAGAAGCAATACAAAGGCTGAAATATGAAAAACAATTCCAGTGCAGAAATATGGGTAATAACACGCAAGGTCAAAAAACAGGCAAGAGTAATTTGCAACAACTAAATTGCTTGATGTAATACTTTGGCTTGATAGTCTTTAAGAGGAGGCTTTACATAAGTCAAAGGTCTTTGGAGTAATATGCAAATCAAAATCCTACAACTCTCCTAAATCCTTTTAATCCAGTCGTTAATCTCAATAATGACCTAGTTTTTGGAACCTTTACTGTGTTCAGCCACTTAATCACATTACCTAGTTTGCCCTTTGCAAACTTTTAGAGGAGAAATAAATGTACATAAATAGCATCCTACTATAATGTAGCTGAACAAGTGCAGTTTTACAGCAGCAAATGCCATAGAACCTGCTGAAGTTTCATGCAGTCTCTCTGTTTAACCATAACTTTTAAATTTTTAGAGCTTTTCATAAAACTAAGGAAGAAAGAGGTGGATACCAGATTCTTACACTTACCTGACAGTTGTTAGAAAAACATCAAAATTAAGAATGAGAAGCCATTAGATACTCTGGATCTTTTTTTCCTCCAGTTGCTGTGCATTATATGATCACTGATATACCTGGTTTACTGTAAAAATAAATAATGGAGAAAATCACTGGATTCATGCGAGTTTTGAAATTGTAGAAGAAGAAAATTATCAACCATGGAAACACACACTGTAACATTTTTACACATTGCTCTTACAGAGAGTTAAGAACTGGTTTAGATTTATTGAAAGACACAATTAATGTCAGAATTCCACAAAAAGGGAAGACTTTTTGTGAACGGAAGGCACAGACTGGCTAAACCACAGCATGTACAGCACTCAAATACTCTACAATACCAAGCACAATGAAACCTGAAGTTCACTTAAAGCAATTGCTTGGCTGGTAAACAGGTTTTGTGCTTTGTGTCTGGAGAAGCATGTCAGAAGAGTTTTAGACAACAGCATGATATGCTTCCTGAGTAATTCCACCAATGAGATGATCATACATACCTACCTGATTGTCAAATATCTATCAGACAGGCTAAGCACACTTTCAGGTGATCTTGTAGAACAAGATGGGTGGATTTTATTTTATTTTATTTTATTTTATTTTATTTTATTATTTTATTTTATTTTATTTTATTTTATTTTATTTTATTTTATTTTATTTTATTTTATTTTATTTTATTTTATTTTATTTTTGAAAGAACGCTCTTACCCCAATCATATTTTAAAAAACCCTAGCTCTTTTATCTCTGATCTTTCATAGCCATCCTGCACTTGACTTGAAGCTAAACAGTGTTTTTAGCAGTTATGCCTCAGAGAGAATACCAGAGAGTAAAAAAAGAACTTCGCTCCCATGAAGTGTGTATAAAACCAGACAGTAATGTATGCACTCTCCATAAGGAGTCACAAAGCCTAAAAGCATTTGCTAGTTCTCTGAAGCCTAAAAGACCATGACAGATACAATGCATGCTCTAGTAACTAGATACAACTCTGAATCCAGTTTATCATTCTTGTGAGTTTCATTTTTTTATACCACCAGTGAAAGTAGAAGAAAGCTAAAAGTAGCAGTAACAATAAAGTAATGAATATTAACACTACTGTTGAGGATCTGAATGGTGTGAGGAAGCCAAGTATCTGCTACTGAGAAGGAGTACAGCTTTACAAAAATTATATTAGAAATCTTTCACTTTTAATAGAACATTAAAATATTTGCCTAGATTTTCTGAAGTATCCCATTCTCGTATCTGTGGAAGTGATATAATTTTCCATTATATTGAATGGTCTGGTGTAAAAACTTTTCAGAAGCTTTGCATTTTCCAGGAGTTTTGTCTAAAGGACAATTACATTAGCTCCTAAATCCCACTATTTGTCTTTTTAGCTCTTACATTATTTCAAAATAATGATGGAATCATAAAATCATAGGAAGATTCCAGCTCAAAAGAACCTTTAAAGATCATCTCGTCCAACACCCCTGCAAGGACAAGGGACACCTTCCAGTAGCAGGGTTGCTAAAAGCTCCACTCAAGCTGGATTTGAACATTTCCAGGGATGGGAAGCAACATATTCTCTGGGCAACCAGTTCTGATGCCTCACCACTCTCACAGTAAAGAATTTACTCCTAATATTAAATCTAACCCTACCCTCTTTCAGTTGAAAACCGTACCCTCTTATCCTATCTCTACACATCCTTCTAAAAAGTCCTTCCAACCGCCCCATGTCCTTCCTGTGTTTGGGACCCCCGAGCTGAGCACAGCACTCCAGGTGGGATCTCATGGGAGTTGAGCAGAGGGGCAGAATCTCCTCCCTCAACTTGCTGGCCACACTTGTTTGGATGCAGCCCAGGATAGGTTTGGCTGAGTTTGTGACGATGCCAACCAGTATTCCTTGTAACAGAGAAACAGAGAATGGTTACGGTTGGAATGGACCTCTGGAGATCATCTACTGCAAAGTCCCTGTTCAAAGCAGTGATCAGCTTCAGCAGATAACTTCAACTATGTCCAGCTGGGTTTTGAGTATCTCTGAAGATGGACACTCCACAGTCTCACTGGGCAACCTGGTTCAATGTTTCATTGCTCACACAGTAGAAATGGGCCCCAAGACCCTTGTCTGCAAAGCTGCTTTCCAGCCACATTGTATCCAGCCTGTACTGGTGCATGGGGTTATTCCTGCTGAGGTGCAGCACTTGGTGTTTGCCTTTGTTGAAATTCACAATGTCCTTGTCAGACTTTTTCTTGTACCTGTTGAGGTCTTTGTGAATGGCAATGTGCCCGTCTGGTCTAGCAACTGCTCCTCCCAGTTTGGTGTCATCAACAGCCTGCCAGTG
The DNA here is from genome assembly GCF_030490865.1 of Poecile atricapillus. Classification (NCBI taxonomy): domain Eukaryota; kingdom Metazoa; phylum Chordata; class Aves; order Passeriformes; family Paridae; genus Poecile; species Poecile atricapillus. The sequence continues at coordinate 32,934,346 of NC_081289.1, read as the reverse complement.
CCACCTTCAGTGTCACCCTCCAGATCAGGAATGAGGAGCTGCACCAGAACTGCCCCAGTATCAACCCCCATGGAGCATCACTGGTGACTGGCTTCCAGCTGGACCTTAACCTGTTAAACTTGGCAGCCCAGCCAGTCCACTGTCCTCTTGTCTGGCCTGTACTGAAGCTTATATGGAGTTCCAATTGCTCTGCCTTCCCATTCTTTTGAATAAAAGATGAGTATGCATCAAGGGTAAAATTAGGCACACATATGTAGATATATTTTTATGAGGAGAGCATGTAGTCTCTTTATGGTTAGCGTTCACAAAATTGCATGTTGGCCTTCATATAGCTGAAAATATACTTTGTACTGAATTTATGAAGCTAAGTATATTTAACTTGGTCCTCCAAGGCTCTGCAGACTTTGTCAGAGGATGTACAGGTTTTTTATCATCTCTGATAAAAATTTTCCATAACATTTTGCATCAACAATACATCTTTGATCATTTGAATAACAGTAGTAAATATAATTTGCATGGAGTGAAGTGTAGGAGAGGGCAAAGCTAGTATATGAAAATTCCATCAAGGTAATATTTCATTCTCTATAATGACAAACAGAAAGGAAAACAACAGCCTTCCTGGCATTTTTAAGGTGGCTTTTTCCAGCCCTGGTGACTCATCCTTGAGGCAATCTCAGAACGTTGACAGATATTGCTCAAAGAGTTACCTTTCCTTTTCACAAATTGCAAGCCACTGCTGAGGCACTAAAAATAATGTATTCTTTTCAGTCATTTTCAAAATTTTTTCTTGATGAGCATAGGAAAAGATCACAAATAACTTTATTTCTGTATCAGTGGTCACTGCAAAACAGGAATCAGTTAAAAAGATGAGGGATGTAGCAGTATGAAAACGTAGCAATTGAAATGGAAGTTTGCAAAACCAAAATATTAAAACTCTTGGAACTTTTGCAGAGATGGGAAAGGTAGGATAGGGAAAAGACTGCACTAATATTCACTAATATATATATATACAGTTCTGTTCCATGAATATGCTTAGTTTTACCCATTCAAATACTCATAGCAACATCAGTGACCAAGAACACCATCTCCAGGTTCAGTACTACTGTAAAAAGAGGAAGATTTTGGATGGGGGTGGAGATGGAGTACCTAAGCTAACTCTACACTGAAACCATAGAAAGACTGAGGTTGGGTTTTAGTTGGATTCTCCAGTCTGACTTCTAGGCTGAGCTGAAAGAGAGCACAGGGTCATTTTTGTCCTTCTGAACATCTCCTGTCAAAAGTGACTCAACAATGTCTGTGTCAGTTCTGAAGGACATTAGAGACAGTTTTTTCTTTTACTAACATCTGTTCAAACAATGGGATCACAGCATTCCCCACAATGTAGCAGGTTCTGTGCCTCCACTGGGTATTTGTGAATGAAAATGTCTCTGGCAGCAGAAGGAATGTCTGTTTAGCAGTGGAGTAAGTCTGCTGCTAATTGATAACCCAAAGTCCAGGGCTATGTGACTCTAATGCAATCTGGAAGATCAAGAAAATTGTGCTGGCTCGTAATTCAAAGAGATATGATTCAGACGTGGGAAAAAAAAAAAAAACAAAAACCAAAAAAAAAAAAAACAAAGAAAGAAGGGGGGAGGGAATCAATATTGAGAAATATCATCTATAAATGCCATCTGAAACCTCCAAAGATTGAGCACTCTGTAATTTGAGATACTAATCTGGATGATCTGTAGAGGTTGGCAAGATGAAAAGGGAGCATCAGATAACAGAAAGAAACCTCTTAACACTTTTATCAGGCCCAGTTTTCACTGTCAAACACATAAGAATTGAAAGAGCAGGCATATGGATCTACAGCCTTTCAATACAAAAAGTGTTTGAAGTATGCTTATAGTGCTCTGGTAAGTTATTTCAGTCAATCAGCAAAATAATGGTCAAGGGAACCTGAAAGGATAAAAAGTTACCAGATGGATCTTTATGAAAAGCTCAATATGAAGACACTGGTGATTTCATCATCATCATCAAGAAAATGCATGCAATGGTTCAATTTTTATTGCATCAGGGTTGTAAGTGTTTCATGTAAAAAATTTTCATCTTTTGATTAGTATTCCTCTGTCCTTTGCATATCAGCTATAAATCATGGAATAATTATGACAAAATTGATTTTGTTTAAATGCTTACTATCATTTCATTTTGTCTCATTTATACCCTAATCAAATAAATCCCACAGAAAGTTTGCCAAGGGACAAAGCTAAAGGAAAGGACGGTGAATCAAGAACTTTGTTAAAGGACATACATTTAGTTTATAACGAAGAAGTGCAAAAGGTTCAGCTGTCTAGCTTTCTGAACCACTTTGAGGCTGAAAGTCCTTCTTCTGTTGCCTTTAGAGTCCATCATCAGCCCAGGACAGGGGCTTACACATTTCAAATAAAAATAACAAAGAGCATTGCTCATTGGGGCTTATAGAGCCAGGTAGTTTCATAGGAATAAAATAAATATTTCTGTAGTGTTATCTACAAGTTCCATTCTTGTAAATCGTGTAGATCTTGTAGATCCATTTAAGTTGCAAAGAGTGTGCTGGTGGAGGTAAAAAATTACGAATATGAATAAGTGCCTTGAGGTTCTCACAAGAGCACAGCATGGTCCTCTAGTTCTTGAAGGCAGCACAGACCTGTAGCCAGGACCTAGAAGCTGCCTGTGGGATCATCTCATATGCCTAAATGCCCATCAGTGAGTAAGCAAGCAAGAGCTGCATTCCCCAAAAGACTTGAAGTACTCAGACAAAAAAATTACCATAATAAATTAAACTTCAGGTTAATAAGATCTTTATGGGTTTGCTTTTTTGTTTTTTTAATACAGTAATGTGCGTTAATCACAGAGGTTAATGTTAAGATATTAAAACATCACAGGCTGGATAGTTCTGCAAGTAGATAATATCCTGAGATAGGAATACTCTCCGAGGACCCCCGGGAGGTAGATGTTACACCATATGAATAAAGCCTTAAAGCAGTCTCCATTGTGCACTATACAAACACCCCTGCCTGGAAGAAGCATCCCTGTGAGAAGCCGTGTTGACTCCTTGTCCCAGAACAGATAGAGGTACAAATAGATATTTGGGATGAGATTTATTTCACTTGATCTGAGACCTCTACTGTGCAGAGCCCGTGTTTTAGTCATGTGGGAGGCTTTTGGTGCTCGATGCACCTCTTCTGGCCTCCCTGCATTGTCAGGTCACTGGCGTCTCTTTCCAGCTGGCACTGGCCTCTTGGTGACGCGGTGCTGAGTCCCAGGCCAGCCCACCGCCACTGTGGCACCATGCTGAGAGTGGGACACACTCCAGGAGCAGGATGAGCTGGAGTGCAGCTCAGAGCTCTTGCTCTATGGCACGTTATAGCTGTCAGCGCTGAGTGTGGAGGCAATTATTGAGGAGGAGGTCTTTGTAGGGGTTCCAGGAACACGTTTACCACCCCAAGGGGTCAGGGACAAGGAGCAGAGAACAGGGCAGTGCAGGGGACTTTATAGGGGGGAGGTCCAGGGGGAGGATACCAAATTTTAACCAATCAGAGGAAATCTGGGGAGGAGCATAAGGCGAGGTTTACACTACACAAACCAATGAGGAGCTCAAGGGGAGTGGAACAGAATAAACAAACCAATGGGGATCTCAAGGATCAGGGGAATTCCGGAACAGAGGCATATACAAAAAGATGGATTGACAAGTAACTTTCTAGAACAAGGGGCAGGTGAAAGGGGGCAGGTAATGGGAGGGAGGATAGGGAACTTTCCAGGTGAAGAGGCAGGATCATAACAAGGAGGAGGTACAACTTGGGGCAAACCAACTGAACTGAAGTGTGACAGAGCATACCAACATCATATTTACAGCATAAGGAACGTAGATGCACCACAACATCTCAGTACCATGTACTTGCCTTTCTTGAAATGACTTATTTCACACAGGCAGGGAATTAAACATCAATTAACATCAAGCCAAGATACTTACATATGATAACTTAAAATGCCCCCTGTATTTCTTTTCATTTTATACATCATACAAGAGAAAAAAAAATATCTAAACAATAGGCATTAACCAATATGTAAGGAATTAGTCAAATTTATTTTTATACTTAGGCAATTGTATTTAAGTCCTATCATTTTGTAAATAGAGTTCTCTGGTTTTGTTTTGCCTGTTTTTTGGGGGGGTGTTTGTTTGTTTGTTTTCCAGTCCCAAATATGAAGAGGCGTGAAAGCTAAAAGAAATCTTAAATAAACATACTTTAGGGTATATATAACTCCCATGAGAAGAGCAATTCATGTGAATGTAATGGAATATCTGGAAAAACTGTAAATTCTTCAAGGGCAGAACAGAGCAGCAACAGTGCATTTGTGCCATTCTGAGCCTGACAACAATACAGCAAGAGCTGGAGAAATGTTTCCATGAGGTTGTTTAGCAGAAAAATAAAATTTCTGGACATTTAAATTAATTCATTATTATGATCTTGAATTAACTAAGTCTTGTAAGAAATCATTAGATTCACTCAGATCAGCTGTATGGAAGGTGTTCATATTTTTTAAGACAAAATTCCAAAATCAGATTTTAGCCAAATGCAACTATTCACCCTCTACCAAACTTATTTTCTTTTTATTTCTCTTGGCTTTGATTTTGTCATCAAAACAATGAGTAATTTTCATAGCCTTATTCCTATGTTGCTGTGCACTATCCCCAACATGTTTTTTCATGAGTTTTAAAACAGACCAGTTTTGCTTACCACTATCAGGCTCTGTTCCAATATGTAGGGGAAAAAAAAAAAAGTATAGAATAAAATTACCATTACTGTAAGTAGTATTTCTCAGTGTGCCAATGATTTCTTTGACCTTTCTGGTGATATTATGATGTCACAACTATGCAGCTTTGGCCTATTTTTTGCATAGCCTTCACTGGGCTAGACTTGATGGAAATAAACATCTTACATAACAGTCCGGCTGTGCACTCAGCTTTTTTCCCTTCTCTATTTTTTTTTTCCTGAAGGAGATTTTCCCAGCGTGAATTCTGTATGTACAATTAACATTTGCCAAATTTCATCTTCAAAATCTGTTAGGGTTTATAAGAAGATTAAGAGACAGAGCTGATGTGTTTCATCACCCTTCCTCTGTAATCACACAGCTTTACACTAGGAAAGAGAGCAAGAGGCAGGTTAAAACTGCAGTAATTCCCTTGAAAGGAGAACTAAAATAGAAGGCTCTGAATGTGAGACTTTGTACTACTGGGGTTGTTTAAACCAAACCCCTTCAGGAAAGAGCAAAGATCAGATACAGATTACCCTCACAGACATAAAAAATACCCTGACCTGATAGCTTTTGCTGTTATGTTAATAGCAAAGAGAAGAATGAACAGTATTGCACAGCAGAACATTAACTCTTTCTTTTCCTTTTTCTTATATATTTTTGGCTAAATGTGTAGCAGCTATGTATACAGACTCAGACTGGACATGAAATCTTCCTAAAGAATAAAGGATGAAATATGTCTGCAGAAGTATTTTTACCCAAAGTGAGTACAGAAATGGGTGCATATATACCAAGAAAAAAACGATGCCAGAATATGTACCACAGATTGGCATTAACCGAGTTGCACATACAGGTTTTTGAATAAGGAAAGTTTGCAGACAAAATTTTGCAAAGCTCTCAGAGTTGTTTTCTTTCTAAAGTCTAGTTTCAGGAGATGCCGTCAACCTCTACTTTCAAAATCACTGAAGACTTCGAAAAAAATGACAATTAAAACACATTATTTTGGACTGGATGAGGTAAACAGAATCCTAAATGATCAGGCCTACAATTACCAGTGGTGTTAAACACTCTGTATTAGAAAATAAATATTTGATATGTCACAGTGGACATGAAGTAGCTTTTAATTTTCAATAATGAAGTACTGCCTAAGCCTGTGTCCTTTAATTAGCCAAAACACTCCTGTGCCTGAAAGAATGGTCTGTATTACTACAGAACTGAATCAGATAAAGGCTCACCTCTGTCAGCTCAAGAAGACCCTGTTTCCAGGTGCAAATGACATGATAAATGCAGGCAAACTGCCTCCACTGGCCAATCTACTTTTAACAGATATGTAATCAGTTTGGGTTAGGTGCACCAGACAGGTGTTTCCAAGCATTACTGAAGTTAATACCTCTATCAGCAGGACACGTTGTTAAGTTTAATGGACCTTTTAAATATTTACTTTTCTCTAGAAATAACATCTCTTCAGCTCTATGATCTCTTTAAAGTTATGGGATTTTAAGAACAATTTTTAACTCTTTATTTTTCCTGCCTCAGGAGTAAAACAATTTAATTTACAGTGTTTGCTATATCAGATAATTTAAATGTTCTTTCTGAGACAAAAATTATTTTTCACCATAAACTACATTCAAACATGGAAGCATTAAGAACAGTCCTGCAAAGGAAATCCTTGCCCATATTCTAAATAGCCTCAAAGTTTTTTGAGATTAAGCAAGACAAAGAATTGGAAAGGCAAACAAAACCTAAATTTTATGCTCCCCTCCAGTTAGTATGAACTTTTATGTCCATAAAGCATGAAAACAATAATGTAAAGGTTTGTGCAATGGATGTTGGTTTTACTTAATTTATCCCATGTGTCTAACACTTAGGAAGCGAGAACACTCTGGATTGATTCTTTAGAGAATATGTTTATTGTATTGTATATAAGCCACACTGCAAATCCTAATGTTGCCAGAAAATGGTAAACTACTGACCAGTATGTCACATGAATTGAGAATGTATCACTGAGTTTTAGAGTTGGCAGAGACATTTACCTCTTAACTCTTGTTTAATTTCAAAGGAACAGTAGTTACTGAAGGGCCCCAAAAATAAGTAAAATTAAATTAAATCCAGGCCAGCAAAAGAGCATTTATTAGCTATTAAAATAAACCTCTTCCATGCACCAGAACCTTCCTAGAAAGTTGGTGTTGCAAAAAATCCTTGTGAAGGATATCTTGCTGGAACAGAAGCTTCTAATTGTTCTGCAAAGTAGGAATAGGGAAAAAAAAACACTCTCTAATGTTGTTTATGTTAACACACCACACTGTTCAGTCATATTGTTTCTCTTGAAAACAGTGATTTCATTCCTACTTATGAGCCTGACTTGTGCAATTGATTTCCCCTTGGGTTTGCATCCCTTTTTTAGTCACAAATAAAGGGGGTTCCCCCTTGTGCCGTCCCTACATGCCCTTGTAACAAGTCCCTCATCAGCCCTCTTGTAGGCTCCTTTCAGCTACTGGAAGGGCACAATAAGGTTCCCTGGAATCTTCTCTTCTGCAGCTCGCATCAGTTTAGTCCCAGAAATTATGGTCAGGCTCAGTCTCTGTGTTAAACCCTTCTTGAGATGATAGAGTTATCATGTCCAAGATATCTCCCAGAGATAAGAGGTTCTTTCTCAATACTCATATTTAGACATCAGTACTGGTTTGGCTCTTGGGTGGAGGACTTTAAATTCTCAGTCATTGACATTTTCTAAAAGTTACCTAAGATATGAGAGAACGCATGTGAAAAAAAAAAGCAAAAGCACAAAAATAGAGTCTTGGTGCACAAAAATGCTTTTTGATACCACAACTCCACTGAAAGCAGTGGTGTACAGATTCAAACTTCCATAGCTAATTTAGTAAAGTCAACCTTAGCCTTCATCTTGTCTTTGTATGCAATTTTGTGATTTTCATCCGTATAAGCAATGATAAAAATCTGTCAGGCTTAGTAATGCTGAGTTTTTAACTAAATTAATAAACAGATGCGAGTTGTGATTTCTTCATGGTCAAGCAAGTTTTAAAGTTTTGTCTGAGCCTAGCAAAATAACAGCAAAAAATAAGTGGAAACGGTGTGCCCACATTATTTCAAGACAGGTTTCCAGAAGAATTTATAAACTCCATGAAATTAGTATGGACATCCATGCTTTTTCCACTTAGATCTGATACACTCTGTGTATGCTTTATGAGCAACACTGGTTAAAAATTTGATGCCAATTGAATGTGTTCCCTAAGACAATTTTATGTACATCTGTAAAATTTATAGATACAAGCCAAAATGTCAAAACAGAAAGGATAAACCAACCAAAAGTATTAACAAGACTTAATGCATCACTTCCCACTTCTTCAACTACTGCTCATGAAAGGATGGGGGATGGTCTTAGATCTCAAGTTTTAACAGCACTCGTTTTCCTGTGACAGCATACAGATTTGGAATGTATAATCATGGTGGGAAAACACAGAAAACATCTGCTTGTAAAGTATCATAATTTAAGATGCTCCCAGATTATCTATTACTTAGCTATTGCTAAGTTACATAAATTCTGGTGTTACATGAGGATTGTCAGTTAGATCTGTCACTGAAATGTGCAGACTGTCACACTCAATGTCTTTCAGCAATAAATAAAGAATAAGAGTCTCCAGACATAGTTTAGAGGGTTTTCCAGACCTAAAAAATATCCTTCTTTACCTCGTGCTACTCAGCAGAGCAATTTTGCTCAGTTCTGCATCCTTAACTGCGTCCTTTGCTGTACATACACCTGCCATTTCCACGGACTAAAAGGACTGCTCCAGACTGAAAACTTTTCCTGCTTCCTGTGGAACTTAAGCCGGATGAATTATCCTCACATGAAAGCAGAGTTTTAGCGATAGCATCTTCTGCTGCCTCATCCCTTTTGCATGATGTGAAGAGGATGGACTAACATGAGACTCTGACAATAAATCTTCAACATCATTTCAAGAAATTCTCTCATTTGTTTTCTATCGTGTTATTCATGGCTTTCCTTCCATTATATGCCTAGGTCTAAGATAACTAGTTCCAAGGTAGGTGATCACATTGCAAGCAATTATTGAATTAGATTAATCCCTTGTTTGAACTATAATACTTTCTTGATTTGAATAGGAATTGCTGGCTTTTTTCATCCAAAAAACAAAAAATTCCTGCTTTTTTCCTTACACTCTGAGTGACAGTCAAAACAGATACATATCCTGAACACACATATATTTTTGTCTTATTCATTCCAAAAATGTTGAAGTAAAAGACTTCTAACTGAAAAGCAATCAAAAATTATAACTGCAAATAGTATTTACCTGCTGTGATTTGAGCCCAGATTCAGCTGTTAGAAATATATAGGAACAGAGTTTTCTTAAGTGAAGAAGCAATACTACTCATTATAATATATATGATTAATGTGTGATTATTTTGAAAGGAAAATATCTTGTAATACCTGGGTATTTTCTCCAGGCTGATTGTCAGGCAAATTCTTAAAGCTATTATTTGAAGTTTCCCACAGTCATCACTGAAAGCTCTATTCACACCAAATACCAGCATATGCCTGAACAAACTGCATATAAATGTTCATTCCCACAATCCATCCTCTGATATTTCAAACTGGATTGCTGCTTGCATTAATCTGTAAGGCAAAACTGTTTCTTAGTAAAGCTACTAGTGTCCTATCTCACAGAAATCTAGCAAATTGTCCTCCTGCATAATGTAAATGTATGCAGGCTGGCCAAAAATCGTTCCTGGCTTGTACAAGGACAATTTTCATGCACAGAATAAACACTGTCTTTATATTCAAAATATATGCACTGGTTTGGGCACAAATCTTTCTCATTCCCATACAAACAGAAGTCAGTATTAGCATGGTGGGATCCGGAGAGCAAAAGAGACAGTTCATCACTGGTCCCTGGAGTTTTATGGGCTCCTCCCTGCCTGTCCATGGTCACATCCTGTGTTGGAAGCGGTACTGAGAAGATCTGGCTTTTGTACAAACTGTTGCTCCACAGCCTTGGGCAAGATGCTCGGGGCAAACTCTAATAAAGAACTTAGGTGGCTAAAACAAAAGGGCTAAAACCCAAAATTGTATCCTTCAAAATAAACCTCGCAACTACTGCCTAAGCCTGGAAGTGCCTGAACCTGACAAGGCCTGCTCTCTCTGCATTGTGAAGGTCTCCACCTGCAGAGTAGTGCCATACCTGGAACCTACACGGATGGGGGGCAGGAGAGGTGGCAGTGTGTGTGAGAATGAGGATGGCACTCACCCCTACACACAAGGTTTCCTACCCTCTGGATCTGTGATGATGTCTGCTGTGTACGTGGCTCCAGAGGCACCCCCTAGTCAGCATGACAGCTTGTGACAGCTCCTCCTCACAGCTTGTGCAATTGCAGGGGCTTCAAAATACTTAAAAATCCCAAGTTTTATCATTGTTCTAAGTATTCAGATCCTTTTCCACCAGCACCTTCAGGGAGTGAATATTGACCTACTCCTGCTTGCCCTTTTTACCTGCTGCGAAGGAAGAATCAGGATGGGTCTGACCAGTTTGATAGAAAGACAGAATCAAAAATGGAGGCTTTTTGTAGCTGAAAATTATATATCACCCATGGATTTCCTGCCCATGTACACAACTAAAATCAAATCATTTAATCAGACATCTGTGTACCTATAAGAATATTGTCTTTTATTCTATTCTTCACCTAAAAAGAGGGTATCATAGTACTTTCTCCTGATCACCCTGCAAACCTGGGTGCTACAGGTTTTGTCTGCCTTTTTTTTAATCGATATTTTATTCAAAGTCTTTATAAGTCTTCCTGTTATGCTTCAATGAACGTTCAGACAAAATAGTAGGTAATAATTCACATCACTCTGAGTCTTACCTAGGTGTTTTTTGGAAGCATTGATATATTCAACTTCTGAAATATTTAGGCACATTCCTTAGATGATGATTGTTCTGCAAAATATTTACAGTAAGACCCAACCCCTCTATTCTTACAAAATTATTTTTATTTTCAAGACACTGGTTTGGATTTCTGCCCTTTGTATGTGATATATTTTCTCAGCCTTGCATTTTGCATTCTGAACCATAAAGCTAAGCTTTATTAGGACAGCTGGAAGATTTAGATCTTCTGCATTAGCAGTGTGATGCTTAGCAGTAAATTTCCCTAACCTTCTGGATAAAATATGTTCAGCGAAAGAAAAAAATGTTTTAGAGTTGTGCTCTTTTTAACACAACAGTGACACCACTCAGATGCTGCGGCAACAGAAATAAAACCAGTAGTCATTCTTTTGCCAAGCTTAGACTGAAGTCTTAGAAGAGACTTTTTTCTTTTGACAGAATGTTTTATGAGTACATAAACATCTTCTTCCTTAAAATAGTTTTAGTTTATCCCTTGGCTTATCATGTTCTTGCTTGGCTTTTTCTTTTCAGGCTTTTCAAGGTTAGTAATGAAAATGTAATGCTTGAAATTGTTGGTTGGCACATGCTATATCCACACGTCTTGGAAGTCTAGTTTTGGCAAGGCAGTCTACCTTTGTTATATAGTAAACTTCAAGCTTAAGGGACCTTAAACCATACTTGATGAATTAACAATAGCTTAAAGACATCCATTCTGCTTACAACAGGACTTTAGCATAATGAAACTGTACTTACTACAACACTTTGTAGTTGTTAAGAGTATTGGTGGTATTCTCACAACCTGATTCTAAACACCTAAGCAGGGACCCCAAGTCTGAACCTGACACTAATCCCTGTGCCACGAGTGAGGCAACATATCACCATTGTATTTCATGTTTCATATCCCTGGAGAATATGAAAATCAGAGTTTCATGAATGAGCAAATATTAAAAATTAATAAATATTAAAAATTAAAGCAAATTACTTTTTTATGGCTCTAGGTCAAAATGGTCTTTAGAAGGATATTCAAGATTAGAAAAACACATGTACTGGTGCAGTCCTGTTTCAAAATTAAGGTAAATTTATGTAGTCTAAGGAAACAACCCAAATCTACTATGTTGATTGGTGCCATTAATTCATGTTTGTTATATCAGAACTGTGTTTTTGCAGCAGGTTTCCCAGACATCTCACTTAAATATGCTTTGGTCTGCATATTGGTGTGTCTTAGAGCACTTAATTAGAATTCTTTAGGATGAAGCTAAACCAGTAGCATTCAGCACTCTGCTGAACACCAAATCTCCAGCAGCAGCACCCCTGCTCCATGCCAGCTGCTACTGGCTGTTCAGTCAAGGGGAAAAACTGACCCAAAGCAAAGCCCCTGTATCACACACAGCGTGAGCTTGGGTTCCTGTGTGTCTGTGTTCTGCTCTGTGTGTGGAGAGCCATGTCCCTCCCACTTCGTACACAGGTGGCCTCTGTCACAGAAAGAGCACAGGCCTTCATCTCCGCTGCTGCTCAGTGCAAGTTCTTTCTGTAGCATCACTGAAGTGGCACTGATTAATATGGCTTTATGGAACAGGGTCAGGTTTTTGAAATGTTTTTGAATTGACTATATAGCAGAGAAAAGATGTTACAGACATTTATCTTGCTTTCTTATTTTTTTTTTCTTTTCTAAGAGACATTTCTCATTCTTCAGGTGGCTAAAAAGTAATTCCAGTGAAAACCACAAATCACGTGCTACTCTGCTCAGAACCCTTCACACCACTTTAATTGCAGGGCTGCTTGCTAATTTAAAACTGTGGTCCTTAAGAACTTAAATGATGCAGGTAATAAAATCAAACAGTTCAAAGCTGATAATGGGAAAAAAGGGTGTCTAAAAACACTGTTTTATGATACATAGCAAGGCCTTGGCTATGCCAAAAGACCTTGGATTCCTAAATGCCTGAGTTAAGCTTGCTTTCATTTTATCATCAGACCCATCAAATATGGAATCTCAGCTGACATCTGATGCATAGTTTTAATTTAAACCCTATTGAAAGTGTAGTTTAATGCAACCACCAAATTGCATACAGAACCCCTGCTGAGTTTCTAAGAATGAAATGAAAGAAAATCAAATATATTTCACTTGCTTCTGGTATTATTAATTATTGTGGTTATTAGCCGGTGTCTTGACATTGTAGATTGAATGCCAAAGGATTTGTATTCTGCTCAATAGCGGTAAATAACTGCTATGAAGAAAGCTTTTAGAGTCCTTACACTGTTTGTTTGTTTCACATTTGCTTCATAAGCAAGCAGGACTTGGATCCTCCTGAACCCCAGACATTTTGTTTTGCAGATCAAAGTGGGTGATTACAGTGCACCTTCTGGCTTTAAAATATGTTACTTGTTTGTATTACAACACCATCAGGACAAAATCCACTGTGCCAGGCCCAGTGAAGACATGAGCAGCACGACAGCCCCTGAAAGATTCAGCATCTAAATAAATACAATCATTTTGTGCTGTAGAAATCAGCAGAGAATTCCTCTGAGGCTCAGCACAAAATAGCCTAAAATACAATTATTGTGAATTGTTACATAAAACAGCACTGGATGAATGTGAAATGTCAACGTGTTTCAGGTAGGTTCTGTAAGGCTTCTTTTTAATTTGTTCTTGTACACCACTAACATTTTCCAAGCCATTAAAATACCCCTGGTACAGCCTATTAGTGTTGCAAAATAAAATACGCATCTTCTCTTCAGCATTATTCTTTTACAAAAATGGGTTTTCTACCAGCTATGTGAAGTGGATATCCATACTAACAAATTTTCCCCTATACCTCCTAATTTGGAACCTGAACTGATTAGCTCTTTGTCAATCAGTGTGATGGACTTGTATAACTAAAGTGTTAGGGCTTTGAAATGGGTAAACAAGCAGAATATGTGGCTCTAAAACTGATGATGTCCATCAAATTTTCCAGTAAGGCATTTTTTCCATGTATTAGACTAATTTATTGACCTTTCATGCTGAGAATTCCATGCTCCTGCCAGCTAATGCTAGCCAAAATTTTCAATTATAAATGTAGACCATCTGAAGAAAAGGCTGTTTCTTTTCACTTCCATTTATTCCTCATTTATTTTTGTATTTATTCCAGTCCTCTGGAGAACTGTAAAGACTACATTATGCCCAGTTAATTTACAGACGTCATTTTTATTGGGTTACTGTGAATTCCAGTTTTTAAATCAGCATTGCTATGTCACAAAGAGACATGTGTATATATCTGTATTCAGGGCTAATTTTTTATAAAATAAGTGCTAGGATGAGGTGCTAGAATGCTAATAGCATATTTGTGAGTTTCATAACAGCAGAGCTGACAGGCAAACAGATTCTGGCATGTCATTTCAGACTATTTTGTCACAAAATTAGCTTTGTGACTTTTTTTTTTTTTAGCACTTTTGATTTTTCTGTTTTGGTTTTCATCTTTTTATTTTTCTAAAATCTTCTAAATTGCAATTAATTATGTTGAAGTTTCAAGTCCTAATGAATCCAAATAATTTTTTCCTAGTTTTCTATTTACAAATGTTTCCTAAGTGAAGAACTTGGGAGGCCAAGATCAAATTCACATACAAGATACATACAAGACATTTGATGTATTCATTTGTTAATTACTTAACCCTTATTTCTGCTTTGATTTTGCCTGGCTTCAGTCCCCAGACAATTTTTGTTTTTTCCTTTCTCTTTGTAAAGTTCCATTACCTTCTTCCTGTGAAGTACATGACGAGTAGTCTTTGGCAGCTATGAGGTTTTCGTTCAGTTATCAATTTTTTGTCTATTGAAAAGTCTCACCCAGAGTCACAATGTATCAGGTAAAATACTGTTTCTCTGAAAAAAGACGGACAGATACTTCACAGATATATTAGCCTGAGCCTGGATGAGCACAAAAAGCAGCAAAAATCCAGTCACTTTGGCTATTTTATGAGTCTTTCTGGGATCACTGAGGAGGAGTTGTATCCATATAATTTTTTGAAAAGTTGTAAATAAAGACACAATGTTGTGTTTCACAGCAAGAAGCAGAACCTAGTGTGATATGTCTATCCTCTTGCGGATAACAGGGAATCTCACGTTGGCTTCAAGAGGCCTCTGGTGTCTCCCTTGGTCACTTATTTCTCTTTCCATTGCATACCTCCCTTTCACTGACCATTCTACTTCACCCAAAATTCATGTGTCATGGAGTTACTTTACCTTTAAGGAAAGTTGGAGTTGCTGAGGACTGCCTGCAGTCTTTTCTCCTGACCAATTATCGGTCATTGCTGAGAATTGACAGCAGTTTTAGCCATTGAAAAGTGAGATCAACTTGTGAACCCCACCTTAAAGTGTACAACCAGAAGTTTGTAGTTCTCTTTGTTTCTTGGCTGTGAAAGGTAGCAGAGCTCCAGCTGGCCTCCGGTTCCCTGCCCAGGCCATGTGGCCGGGCAGGGACCGGGCTGGGCCTGCCGTTCTCCCGGCTGGGAGATGAGGCCTGCGGGGGCTTGCCCCAGGCCAAGCCGGGCCAGGCCGGTTCCTGGCTTGGCTGCAGGTTTTGCTGTGATGGAATTTACCAGAAAACTGCCGAGTAAAGAAGGAGAAGAGCTCTAAGCCTGCTGCAAGCAGAGACAGTGACCATGCTCTCCAGAGCAGCTATAAAGAACTTTCCATCGCGGACAGCTCCAGCTCCTGTTCAGCAGAGATCACCGAACCATCTACAAAAGCTTGGGCAGGATTTTAACTCTTTCTTATCCAGATGAGACTTGCGGATTAATCTTTTTATCCAGAGAGAGAAAAGGAGAGTGATCAACATGAAAAGAGACTTTATAAACTACTAGTGGCAAGAAAGAAAAGAAACTTCAAGAAAGGTAGAGAATTAAGAAGATGCTTTAATTAAGCTGAAATATCTTTCTGTTAAAACTATGGGGATGGACAATGAAGTCCTGAAAAGAACTCTTTTAATCATGATAGAGTATGGGGAGGAATAGAGTGTTCAAAGTGTAAATTTGGGTAAAAAGTAGAGTAATTGTGGTATAGTGAAGTGCTGGAAGATTTGAAGCCTTGAGAAGCAATGAAAAAACTGTTTTCTAGTGAAGCTCACAAAAACAGATAAAGAATACTTTTTGCCTTTGACTAACTCATCCTTAAAAATACTATCCCTAAACATCATGACCCATAACACATTTCAAAGTGATGTGGAATGGGAGGAGTGGGCTTTGATAACAGCAGCTCTGGGCAGCTGATATCAAGGAAACAGAAAACTATAACAAAAATAGCTTTCTTGTGAGAAACTCCATAAATTAACAGAAAGGAACTTCTGTTTCTTTACAGAAACTGATGGAAAGACTGTAGAAAGAATTGAAATTGTTTAAACCATCAAAATTAATAAGTTTTTGTCTCTGTTGTCATGTGAACAAAAGAATGGTGGGCAGTAAGAAATGAAAATGTTTTTCTGGAAGTTTATTCTGGTGTTCTTGTTCTTGTACTTTGTCAATAAACTTTCTGTATTCCTTTTAAGTTTTATGCCTAGTTTGCTCTTGTTTTAATCCATATCTCACAGCAAGAAATAAATAATTCTTTTTTCCCCTTTTTGTTAATTACTGGTTCAAAACCACGACATCATGGGATCCTTTTAATTTGCATCAACAAATTTGATTTTAATCAGGTCTGGGTAAAGGATTCAGGGTTGGTTGATTTCTTTACCTTTTCTCATTTTGCTCAACACTGGTCAAGCACAAAAATAAAAATTAAACAACTGACATGTGGCCCTTTTCCTTTATAAGACCATCAATTACCATAGTATTGGGAAAGAAATGAAACCTTTTTTCACAGGGAGACAGGTTCCAGCAACAAAGCTGGCTTAGAAAGCTTCATTCCTCTCCCTCACCTCCTCAGTGCTATGGAAGGAGTAGTTTATGGGTCTGCATACTGCATGTCACAGGAATAGTTAAAAGAAAAGCCCTCTGCAAAATAACCCTTCATTTCAGTGCACAGGTGCTGCTGAGCCAGTGGAAAAACAAACCATGAAGTGGTGGTTATGGCAACGAGCAGCTGAGAGAGGCAAACCAGTCAACAACTTCTTCAAAAGGCTTCTCCTCCCTCATCTGTGTGCCCTAGACTGGCCGTGCATCAGAGCTGGACTGTGCCTACTGAAAAATAAATAGTATTTGTGCATGAAAAATGAATAGCCAGTCTAGAGGTTACTGACAAGATATTGAAATAAAAAAAAAGAATTTTATGACAGATTCATAGAAGAAAATATTGCGTAGGAGCAAGGTCTGACCTCTTCCGAGCACAGTATCAATATTTCATGAGCCTGTGAGGAAAGGAAACATTTAGCAACGCAGCATTAAATTTCCATTGAAAATTTCCATGTCTGTAGCAAGCAGCAGAAATAGTAGCTTGGATGCTGAATCTGTGGAGTTTTTCAAGGAATTTAGAAATAACCTGTGAAAAACTTGCATAAAAGTGAGTCAGGGGAAGTAGTGCTTAGAGTTACTAAATGGAGTTTTATTAGGTAAAAATTCTTCAGTAATGGTTTAAAAAAAATTCATTTAAGTAGGTTTCTGACAAGGAATGTACACAACATACTAAAGGCATATTATAAGTATCTCTAAGTTTAACCAAATGAAATGTGTCTGGGACTTGAGAATTTCCTTCCAGAAAGAAAGGATGGAGAATTATGCTTTCAGGTTTAACAAAATACTGAAGAGAGGTGAAAATGTTTCTATTGGAAAACACAATTTCATTGAAATTGAAACATTTTGAAGGAATAAATCAGCTCTAATGAAATCTTCTGGGGTAAATCTTTGCAAGGAGATGCTCTGATAAGATAAAGAATTACTTTATTTTGTACTTCTGATTCCTTTCTTTAGACTTTTCCATCATTTTAATAAATCAGTTCTGTTCAATATGCCACATGATTTCATGTACTGTATCTATTAGGAAGACTGCTTCTTCCTGGAAATAAGTGCTTCAGTAATATTTTGCATTTATTTTTAAACTTCATATTCTTCTGGAAGTTTCTGATGAGAAGTAAGGCATATATTAAAACATTAAAATTTCCCACAGAATTTTATTTCATGATTCCCACCATCTTTGATTCCACATCAGTCTTTCCTAAGTACTCTGAGTGACATGCTGTCCAGAGCGAAGCATGCTGAATTTTGTAGTAAATTACTCTTTGAAGAAGATACCTGTCCACATTCAGGTGTTTCCATCACTAATAAATGGGAGTGGATGGGGAGTGAGATAGCTTTAGGAGAACTCAGCCAACTGAGATTTTTATTTGCCTGGGAATATAATTAAGCAAACATATTGCTCATGATAATGAATGGATCAAGTAAGTTTTGTTTCTCTGAATGTCCACATACTGGTACTTCATTGATATGGTCTGACTAGGATGGTCACATAAATATACCCACTCTGTAGTTTATTTTCCTGCCAGTATAGGAATTTAGTTTAGTGATATGTATGTAAACAAATGTTCCCTCAGTGCTACTCTAACCCTGCCCAGGCTGGAAGGACTGCTGCATTACTTCAGTTCCGTCAGTGCACTGTCATTTGTGTCCTCTCTGGCTGTTTTTGTAAGGAAATTATGAAAAGAATGAGAAAATGTCAGCAACTTAAACTACTGTCTAGGCCAAACTGAGAGCCGTGTGTTCATGATTAATAAATGGTGACTGATAGAAGTCAGCATTCTCCACATGTGAGATATGACCATTCCCCAGAACTCCAACCATCAACACCAAACCATCACAGCCATATTTCCACAAGAGAGGGCAAACATGTACGCAAGGAATGACCATTTTGTGGATGTGGTTCGTGGCTCATGGAGGGCTGGCTGCTGCCCAAGTGCAGGCAGAGGGCTGTGCAGAGCCAGCTGTGCTGGCAGAGCACGGGTGCTGCCCTCCATGTGCAGCACTGCGGGGAGGACAGTGCACAGCCTCATTTCCCACCAGCGGTGCTCTGCTGAGGCGGGTGCATGGGAAGTCCGCAACAAATTCACCAATAACTAAATTTGTCTTCCATTCTGCTGCTCAGAAGATGTGTCCTGTTGAAGAGATAAAGAGGGAAGGGAAAGCTTTCCTGGTCTATTAAATTAGGGATTTGTAATTTAAGCAACAAGAATAACATACTTTCATTTTCCCTGGCATAGAAGGTGTCAACATGTAATTACCAAAGAGTGAAGTAGGTATGGGCACAGGAGAAGTACAGCTAGAAGGTAATGAGGTTTTTCAGAGTAATTTCTCTTAAATATACTTTTCTCGTTATACTCATATTTGTTTAGCAACATGAATTATGCTAAATTCTTATGTCAAATGACTTCATCTGAAAGCACTTGTGCATAAAACTCTTAAGCTGTGATTGTGCAAAGATTTACGTATGTATTTAGCTTAATGTATCCTGAGCCTTTCCTATCTAAACGGAGGCCTTTTTATATCATTGTAATGAATTTAAGTGCATTTGATGGCTACTTTCAAACCAATCTCGTTACAAGACCGTTTTAGAGAAACCACAGAGTAAAAAAAGGATTGACTCTGTGAGTAGGCCAGTTGATTTCAGTTATGCCATTCACAATGGATTGTGTGTGTCTGTGTGCATGTATGCACCTCTTTGCAGAATCAGGTTACCCTTACATGTCTGACCTCTATTATTGACTGAACCTAAGTGAGAACTTTCATCAATTATGTCTTCTAATGCTTCATATTAAGCATTGTATAATGTGTGTTGTTGCTCCCCTTCCTTAGTTATTAGGGATTATGGTCTCTGGGTTGCATGATGAGACAATTACTTTTTACTCTGAAATCTGCTATGTCTGGCCATTACATATAGTATGATAAGTGCTGGTAGTCTGCCATTGAGTATGGATTATCTCCTTCTGTGCCTGGATAACTACAAAGATTGAAGGCAATGTTCCCCATCTGTGACTCTGCAAAACACTGAATACACATTTTCATCTGCATTTCCAGAACAGTTAATCACATTGTAAAAGAGATTACACTAAATATATTATCAAGACCAAACCACTAACCAAATGTCACTCAGATGTGTCAGTTAACAAAGGGTGGAATCCAGAATGATGTGTTTAACAGACCTTGAGCTTTCAAGTCAATAGTTATTCTGATTCTTTCATCCATCAATATGGGCAAATGCAGTATTTCCAAGCAAAGTTTAGATCTGACAACTCAATATTTGTATGTGATGAGAATTGTAATTATTTTAATTTGAATGTTAATTAATTTATTTGATAACTGCCTATTGGGCTTGTGCTCCATCTGGCCCACTTCCATGTGGCTTGATGATATTTATTTTTGGTCTGATGACAAACACCAGGTGTGTTTATATGCTTTGAACTAATGATGGGAAATGTCATTCTTCAGAATTCCTGAGGCAAACTGCTAGGTATATAATTGTGAATCCATTAATTTCATTGTCTGAATCTGTGTTTCTGTTACTCTTTGCATATACTGTAAAAATCTGAGTCAAGAAGTTTTTCCATGTATGCTAGCACACATGTTGTTTAAAAGCATAATGGTGAGACTCAGATTATTACACTATACCATTTCCACAGTCATTTGGAGAAAGCAAGGCATATGTGCACTACTTTAGTTAGATAAATCTCAGTGCAAATGCAATGGGCTTCTGGGAGGAGCAATATAGACTACTCACACATGACTGACTTTTAAATTAATGGCAAACACTTGGGAGAAGTTCTGGAGTCATTGTGGACAGCTCAATAGAAACATCTGCTCAGCACAGCACTGGCAAAACAATGAACAAATGATCATTCAAGCCAGCTCCCCACTCAGCTCACTAACCTCAGCAATTTAAAAGTTAGACATGCTGTGTAAAGTAGTTACTGAATCTCTTTCTGTGGTCGGTGGAGGGAGACTAACCTCTGGAGGACAATCCAGCTTGCTAAAGTATGACTGAAGTAAGCAGAATTAAATGTCCTTTTGAGGTGGCGTTTTTCCACCAGCTGTAGAAAGGTACAGCAATTGTTTTAAAGTCCAGGAGCAGCTTTTAAACAGATAAAGTTATGGAGGATGTTGACATCTTAATGCCTTGCTCTCAGACCTTATTATTGCTTTTTTTTTTTGCTGAGAAATTGTGAAGCTTGGCTGATAAAGTTCTTGTCAGGTCCAAACAGGACCACACATCTTACTGATACTGCACTTACCAGACTTTCCATGGTGGGAATTGTAGCTGTCTTCAGAAAACTCTGCAATAAGTCAAGGCACTGTTGTGGTCAACCCCATAAGCTTAGACTCTCCTGGCTGAGATGTGTGTGGCTGCAGTACACTTTCCTCTGGCATTCCTGTTTTGTCTACATTTTCTTAGTTTAATCAGTGGAGAACCTGAGGACTGACTTGTTTTTATGTTGTGGTGTTTTTTTATTTGGCATAGTTGTGTTCCTGCTGCCTCATCTGATCTGATGGCCTAACCCAGCATCCAATTTCACAATCAGGGGAAGAGTGCTATTGTGTAGGACTACTTTAAGAGAGAAACTTCCTGTTGCAAAATATAATAATAATAATAATATGGATCATGGATCGAGTCTTCTATATTCCATTTCTCAATAAAAGTTTCCTTCGGGATCAGTGTGAGCTCCTTTCCCCAGTGGTGAAATTTTCTCAGCAGTTCCCTAACAGAGAATGCAGAATTTCGGATTCATCTGTTTTCATTTTGAATATATGCTGTTTAGGAGAAGCTTTGTAAAACTTTGCAGCAGGTATCTGGAGAAACTTTTCCAGGAAGTGAACTTCTTGGTTGCTGGCTTGCCCATTCCCAAGATGGAGGAAAAGATTTACAAGGTTCACAGGAAATTAATAATTTCTTTTTTTTTTTTAACTCTTAGATATCTTTAGCTGTTAACAAATTGGATTTTAAGCTCCTTACTTTTAACATGATGTGTGAATATACTGTAAGTATGTAGTAAGTGACACACCTTGTGAATTTTTAAACCTAATACAAATAAACCCAGTGCACGGGGAATATTGACAAAGCTAGAATTTCCATACCTAAGGATAAGACTATTTGTTCTAGTTCAGGTGTCAAAACTATTACACATTATAGCCATTAAAATCATTCTTCCAGCTGCTAATGGGTGTGTTTGTCTACAAAGTATTCTGACTGCAGCCTGTTAGAATTGATAAATGTACAACTCAGCAAATTCCATCCTGGTATCTTCAGTAAATTGGTGGGCAAATGCAAACAGGAATGTGAATTTCAAGTTATTGTGCCTCCCAATGTCCTCTACAAAGGAACACCAGATTGTCCATTTTCATACATTTTCATTTACAGAAGGCCTTATATGTACCCATTTACTTCCTTTGAAGTTACAGCGTAATGCAAAAAAACCCCAAAAACTAAACAGCAACAACAAAACACAACCTGCCCCCAACAAACCAACAGAAGAACCCCAAAACCTCAAGGATAAGAGATAAATTCTGTGTAGTTATGGGACTACAGTCAATTTAAGATAATTGTCATATAAGTGGGTATGAATCTGATACAAGGAGTGGAAACTTTTGTGAATTATATAGGATTCTACACCCATGACAGTGGAATGCATACTGCACAATGATACTGCTCAGCTAGATGGGACAAACACATAGAAATGTCTTGCCAGATGTATTCTAACATTATCTGAATAAATATATAGGACAGCAGCACTACATTTTCATAGATAAAAATTGGCTTATTTTTCCCCACAATGAAATTTCTTTGCTATCTTCAGAGAGCAACTTAATCAGCTCTGAAGCAACTCCAAAATACCCTCATAGCAAAATTAAAAAAAGTAAACTAGAACTAAGTCTCACAATGGAATCTGTAGTTTAATAATTAGAAATAAAGTAAATAAGAAGGACATCTAAAAGCTTTGCTGTCAGACTGCTTTTCAGTACCTTTTTGTAGTATGGAATAATAAATTTACATACTTTCATCCCATACACAAGACCATGAAAATTCAGATTCACAACATAGTATGTCATTGTGAACTATTCTTTTTAAGACCAGGGTCAGTAAATATGAATACAAAAACTGTCTGCTCATGTGAATCCTAGTTTACTTTTATCCACATCCAAAATCCGACTCCTCAAGAAACCTCCCACCTTTGTTATGAATATTAGGCAAAATTGTCTTTCCTTTTTAAGAAAGACTAAGAGCTGTAGAGGAAAAACAATTCTTCTTTAAACACAAAGGCAGATTGATTTTGGAAAACTCAAGTGAGGTTTATGGTTAGCACATTCCTCTTATCACTAATGACTGTAATTTTTAATGAGGTTTGAAGGAAGAATACTCTGCCATATCAGCACAGTGGGTAGTACAAGAGCATCCTCAGCAGCACAGCACATATTTTCCTGCCCAACAAATATTCAGTATTTGGCTCAAGGAAGCCAAATCAAGGAAGATAGTGATGGTCCTGACTCCAGAACTGGAAATGTCTCTTGCATTGCACTGTTTTCATAAGAGATGATTAAACCTCTGGTCTTCTGCAAATGTTAATTTTCTGGAACACTAGAAAATAATATGGAATTTTTTTAACAGTGTATGTGGTAGCCTTGGAATGTTATTTTACTCAACAGATAATGCAGTTTCATGCAAAGACTTATATCCAATGGACAATAGCCATTGTTCAACACCTGTATGGGTGCTCTCACACTTGGCAAAATCAGTTTGTCGTGAGACAAAGGTGACATCACATAGCAGGAGATGACACGTTGTACAAGGTGACTAACCATGGCAAAGGGACCGTAATTTAGCCCAAAATTGCAGTTCACAGGTGTGTCACTAGTTCAGATTTGGCCACAAGTGAACTGCTTGCCAAATAGCTGTCTGGTTTCTTTTTTCACTGGCACAGATGTGAATTGAGCTGCTGAAGATCTGTAGACTAACAGGACAGTATTTGTGATGAATAATTCAGCTATCTTACTAACCAGTTCCCTGGCTAATGTACTGGTTGAAATAAATAGAATTTTTTTGCATCTGTTGGCAGATGTCATGTGCAGGTTTAAAAAACTGAGGGGACATCACGGCTGTGACTTATCTAGGCTCCAAGAGTATAATTACTGTATACTGCAAAGCATGTAAGACCATATACATTGAATTTATTAATTCTCATCTGAGCACCATTCCTCTCATAAAGTCCACGTGGGCAAGAAAAGATCCAAGTGGCATTGTGCTGCTGGTATGTCTCCACTCTGCTGCAAGCTCTTAAACAATTAGCTTTATTTTCATAATTAGTTTTGATGTGGGGTCTGGCGTCTGTAGAATATTAGGAACTGTTTCAACAGGCATTCATAAAAGGGGTAAGAAGTGTTATAGCTGGAACATATGACTTATTAATTTTCTCTCAGAACACCTGAAATCAATATTATCAGCCAGAAACATGTTGTGTCCTGTATTTTTTCCATTATCTCTTATGAACTCTGGGTGGTATAATGATGAATTTTGTGACAGGAAAAAGGATTTTCTGCATTGATGCGACACTATACAGTAATACAGACAATTCTTGTGTGGAGCTGGGAGCTATTATTTATTCATTCATTTATGTCTTTTACTGAATCTATATGCACTGTAGTGATATTGCATTAAACTTTATCCCCTAGTGAACACTATTTTGACAACCATTTCTAATCAGTGGAAATAAATTGGACCAGAAGCCTGTGTACTAGAAACAGAAAGTGTATCACAGCAAGGCTGGGCTCTTTGGTCACAGAGAAAAAGAACAGAACAATTTATGAATTGCTGCATTAATGTGCCAGCACATTGATAGTTCTGTCAAGATGGTGCAGAGCTGGGCACTAACCACAACTGCCTTGATGTGAACTGTAGTTGGGTCAGCAGGTACCAGCTCCCAGTTTATGACACTGGCCCAAAATCAAGAGGTGGTTGGTGCTGTATGTAGGACAGGTCGGTATCCAAAACCACCTGGTGGTCCCAAGCCCAGAAGAGGTATTCAAATGCTTGAACTATTACACTAGTTGAATGAATGAAATATTAAATATTAAAATATTTCAAAAAGGACCAAATGTTTTATTAAATTTCCCATATCTTGCTACCACACAAATCAGTTTCCTAAAAAAGTAGGGGAAACTGGAAAATGAGGATTTTTTTCCCAGTTCCTTTAAAATGCTGTAATTTCAAATCTTTAAATGTGAGAAATTTTGAGGCTTTTAAAATGCAAAGGCTTTCTGGACATCACCACAGAACAATAGTTTGTAGAAGAAAATCAAAACAAGTAACCTTATTTGAAATTAATTAATAGCAAGATCTGAATATATTCAACATCATTTCAAAATTAATTACCAAATCTACAGTAGAATAATTAGTACTACAGAAGCACTGCAATCAATTTAGTGCACTTGTCTGGCTCGCCCAGCAGCCATTCTCCATTAAGCTCTTTGGATTCATCAGTTGTAGCAATGATAACGAATGCTGTAGAGAAACAAAGGATTTGGAATGCTTTGGAAGGTATTTGATGAGTAAACACATTTTAGAAAAAATGTGGATGTTTGCATTGAGCCCACATACCTTTTAGAAAGCTGTAACTGCATGACTTTTTTGAAATGAACCTATTTGTTTTTGAAAGCTACAGGTTGCTTTTTTTAGTCCATAATTATGGTGCTATCAAGCCTGCTTTCAATTAAGTTTTGAATGTGAAAACATATTTACAGGCAAAAATCACACCAAATCTTCAATCATATGTGTTTTTCCAGTGCTTTAATATGTCAAATTTGCTTACCTGCATACTGACCATGAACCATACAAGAGGTAACACATGCCTGTTCTGGAGTAAGCAAACATTTTAAACATATATGGCTTTACTTCTAAATAGAGTGAAATTACACTACCATGCTTTAATTACTTCTAAAGCTGCCCTGGTTTTCAGAGAGAGAGGCCCACCCTGAGAGTGACCCCATCCATATTTATGTTGTACAGCCTCAGTGCTGCAGGGCACCGCAGGGGAGGGAGGACCACGAGTGCTCTCCATGGTGCAAGCCCACTGTCGTCTCTCAGGGCTGCAATCTCACATGGGTACTAGCTCCAGGCACATGCCTGTCAGTTCTCAGAGCCCTGATAAGAAGACTGAAGGCTCCTGGCGTTCATACCAGCCTGGCTGTGTCTTGCTGGTGGCCTAAGTTTGCCTGTTGGGCTCCATGTCAACAGTAGGCTGTTATTTTCCAGGTACAGGAAGTCTGTTCATTCAGCTTTTCTTCAGGGGTTGGTATGAGGTACAGAGCAGTAGTTCCTCTTTCTCTAGGCCCAGTCTATGTCAGAAATCAGTATCATCCTGCAGGTATTTGGTGTGCCAGACCTCTATGGGAATAGATGAACACTTCAGTACTCAAGCACTCAAGTAAAGCACCTTCTGTTACTGAAATCTTGAAAACACCCCCCAACTTGTCACTGCCCATGACATTTCAGTTACCATCACTGGGTTCTGGGAAAGTGAGGTGTCCAGCTGTACTGAAATTATTAATGGAGTTTTGCACAGTTCCTGTGCAAAAAATTGCACAGTAAAAAATTGCAGCTGTAAAGGTGCTGTTCCACTTCAGGCACGTGAGCCTCAGCTTCCGTGAATATATGCATTATACACACCTTGCAGGGATCTACCCAGTTCTCTTGTGGAAAGTGGAGCAACCATTTCATCACTCTCTTCTCCCACTGGTGATATATGCTAACATCTTGTGGCCTGACAAGCGCAGAGCCACAGTACTCATGTCCTCCAAGCTGTCTGTGAAGGGCACTGCCCATCAGAGCAGTGGAGGACTGAATCTGATGGTCTTCACAGCCTGAAGGACCCCACACCCTCCCTGACACACTTCAGGCAGCATCTTTGTAGTCATTTGTGTCCAAGACATCTACCACTTACCAGAGACATGTGCTCAGTGGTGGTTTCCCAGCCCTAGCTCAGGTTCAGTGCAATGGAAGCATTTTCACACAGTGCCCCATCAGCCAGCTGTGGCTCAGATATGCAGATTGAGCTACCTGTGACTTTTCAGGTCTCCCTCCTCACCTCTGTGTCTGAACCCAGCTCTGACCAACCATATTCCACCAACCATAACCACATATTGTTGTCAAGATAATTCTGAGTTTAAGTTTGTTTCCTACAAATATTTACAAGTCTTAAATGTCTTCTGAGCCCCAAGTAGCTCCCCTGTGGAGAAATGACACAACAGAGAAATCACCCATAAGTGAAGTATAATTACCTTCTCTTGCAGTTCCCAGAACAAGGATTTTCTGGGGAACCAGCCAAAAGACAAAAAAAGGGGAGCAGGCAACATGCTGTAATCTCTCAAGCCCAGAGCACAGGACAGTCCCTAGACAGGTTCAGAGAGCACTGTAAAACCTTTGAGTGCATCTTCTCCCCCTCCCTTAGGAGGTGAAACACTGAACCTGACTCCAGATATTGTTCCAATTCCTTCAAAGCAGTGCAACTGTATTCTGCAGCCTACATTCCCTGTCAAGTATGCAAAATGAAGTTTAGAAGAGACTTTTGTCAGAAACAGGCTCATCCTGACCTTCCCATTTGGTTTCTAAATAGCCTAATGAAGAAAAATTCATCAAAATGCCATAAGGTAATAGTGGATGATAAAACTGTGACAAAATAACATGAGTGACTCACAGACTGCAGTAGGAGTTCTGTATTTTTTTTTTTTTTTCCTGGGCTGTTACATTCAGGCTCTGAATACTGAAGAACAGTCTAAAGGAGCAATGAAATAAACAGGGTATTGAAGGTTTTGTAGTTCACTATTAAGCAGCTCCTTGAAAAGTCTTCTTGCTGTTAAAAGCAGTGTTGGGGAATTGCTACATGAATGATATACTGCAGAAATAAGTCAGGCCCTAAGAAACCAGGTCAAAACTCTAGATTCCAGAAACAAAAGAATAGATCACGATGAGTATCTAACATGCTCAAAGAAAGAAAAAAAGCCCTTTATGTATTCTTGACCTACATTCAAGTAAAATGGTACTTTTCAACTGCTCTTAAATCTTTTTTCAGCTTTATTTTAGAAAGGGTATTGCAGTTTGTAAGAAGCTTGACTGCTGGAGCACATCTGCTGCTTTAGTTTTAAAAGGGTTTGATTGCAGAATCCTAGATACTTGAAAGAAATTTCTGTCTTAGATGGTAAAAATATTCTTAATCTAGAGGACATAAATATTTGCTTCAGTCCTAGAAAACCTGATAAATACAGAGAAATTATTTGCATTTAATATCAAGTATCTGTCTTGACACCTTAATTACAGTACATTTTTTGCTTTTCCTTTCCTGATCAGTTGAGTACTGTTCCTTTTTTCTCTCCTGTTGTCTATACTGGGACTTTGTTCCAGCTTTAATATCTTTAGTCCAGGCTTCTGGACTAAATAAAATGGCACATATTTACCTATAAATTAAAAAAATCCAGCTATCAGAAATTACTTTTCTGTTTTTTAGGCTGAATCTGAATGAGTTATTTTTGTCTGATGTTGAGATTTCTGACTCATTCATTCCTTTTTTTTAATTTGCTTGTTATGACTTTCCAGAGTCACTATGAATTTATCACCACTCCTGGATATCCCTTATTTAATATTAATTCTTCCATTGTTTGCTGGACATAAAATTACTTATTCAGAATCTCAGAACAAAATAATAATTCAGCTGTGAGCGAAACATGAGGATCCAAGGCTGCTAACTCTCATAACTGTACTGTGAATCTTGTGATAACAAGTAGCTCTTTAAAAGCCTCTGTTCTTCAAGTCTTATAAATGATTAGAAGCACAGATCAATGAGAGTGAGCCCAACCTGGGAAACACAAGTGAAAGAGCCAGATGCCCAAATGTGCTTTTGATTGCATTTATCAGCGCTGTTTGAAATCAAGTTAATTATTTTGGAGGGACCTGACATACAGCATTCAGGCACCAGGAGTGTGACAATTCTGGTGGAGATGATTTCAGTTTCTTCTGCTGTTGAGACCCTCAGTGTCTGGGAACCAATGTCTTTACCAGTTCTCCATCTCCTCATTAGGATGTGCATCTGTTACAGAACTGTGGGGAAAATCAAGACAAATTCTCACTCTTTAATGTTTCCTGTTTGCACTTGGAGCATTTTATTGTTTATCCTTCGTATGGGTGAGGCTTTTTAAATGTTTGATGATGATTTATGAAGCCACAAAACCATTCAGCACAGCAAGCAATAACTGATGTAATTAGCACATTTGAGGACAGTGAAAACTGCAAAATAAGAAGGCATCAGTCACTAAAGCAATAGATTGATTTTTCAGTATGTGTTCCAGTGCTTTTATCAATACCATGTGTTAGTGCTTTTGGACCATGTCATTCTCCATTCTGCTATTTCCTGGCTAAATGTCAATAGAAAGTACAATATCTGAACTTATTAGTGCTTTTAAACAACTATAATAACCTGCTACTATTGCCAGATACTATTTGATGGCCAAAAGATAAAGCAAGAATGGAGAAATGGAAAAGGTCATGGACACAGATTATATATGAAAAAAAATATTTACCCTTTTCTAGGCCCTTTTTCCTTCTTCTAGAGGTGTCTTCCTTTCACAGACTGCCTTCTTGCCTTCCCTGAAGGAACAGGGGGACTAACCACATACAGAAAATTTCCTCAGCTTGCACTCAAACCTGTAAAATGTTTTCTTTGAGTTTTCCAATCCAGTCCACCAAGACACAATGAATATCTTCTGCTCTGGATATTTGAGTTATGTCCCCTATTGTCAGTATATGTCTAAGTTTAACCAAACCTAAACAGGAATTGAGAAACCTAAATTAAAATTCTGCAACACATGAAACAACTAATATGAACATCCCTCTGTGTTACAGTTCAGGATGGTGTGGTTTTTTCTATGTTAAGACTAGAAATGTTATCAAGGAGAAAAGCTGTATTCAAGCTCTTCTGTAGGCTATAAACATTTTCATACTTTGTTTTGCATAAATGCATCATCAGTGAAAACAGATATGAGTGTCCTTCATCCACATTTCTCTGATTCCTGTGGACTGCTGAAAAATTATCCCAGGTGAGGAATATGTAGCTCGTTAGCCATAATTCTTCTCCATCTAACTGTGAAGAAAGCTGATCCAAAACTGTGATAGTACATGCTGGGATTTTTCATCAAGTGAAACCCACAATTTAGGACAAATACAAGATGTAGGGAACACACTGTAAAAAGTCCTTAAATCCAACTGAAGTAAGTAGATGCCTGTCTTCCCAACACAGAGCTTTAAAATTGGTCTTAACTGCAGATGAATCTTCCTGTGAGACTTTGATTTTCTTTTTCTAGCTCTAAAAGCATGAGGAGGCTTTTTTATATACCATGAAGTAGGCTTCAAAATAAGTAATAGTGTTATATAAATTATTTTTAAGTCTGTGAATTATAGGAGCCATTTATTCCCTTTCCACAAAAAAAAAAATATAAACAAATAAAGCAAAACCTACAGATTTAATAAATGAAGATCTAGATAATAAATCTCACTTAAAATAGATCAGCAATACTCAAAACACTTTACTTACTGACTGACTGAGCCAAAGCATTATCCTCAAGAGAATGGTTTACCCTTTTAGTAGAATTAAATAAGAAGTGGAAATAATATTTAGAAAAAACTTTTTCACAGCAGAGCCAGAAGATGACTTTTGCTTGGTAACTGTTTAACTAAGCCCAGCTGCTGCCATCACTGGGGAGCTGGGTTGTGGGAGGGTAGCAGCAGCTTCTCTTTCAACTAAGGCCAGCCAACCTCGATGGGGACATCTGTGGTTCTCAATAAACCCTGAGAATGCTTTGGGGTGGCTTAAACTTTATCCTTATTATACAGGACCTCAAATAGGAGCTGTTCCTAAAATAGTTTCCATACGGATATTTAATCCACAAAGGTCAGGCAAGTTGCTGGCAATGACGAGGTTTTCTCCATTTTTATCTTTCATGTTTCAATGTACAGTTAAACTAAAATGCTGTGGTTCTTGAGCCACCTCACTGGTTTTTATACACAGGATTGCTCCAGCAGGGAAATTCTGGCCCCGGGTGAGGCCCTCCATGGATGAGTTTTGTTGGGACAAAATTGTAAATCTGTCAAAGACAGATGACGTAACAGGCTCTGTGGTTCAATACTAGGCAGGAAAGGATGAAAATACAGGGCAAGAGAAAAGCTGAGGGCAATGGCCAGTTGAATTTGGCAGGAAGAAATATAATCTAGCCTGTGAGTGGAGGTGAGGGAGTTGATGAAGGACAGTAATAATTTACTAATTTACTTCAGGCTGACAAGGCATTATTGTTACTGTCTTTGTCATTATTGAGGAAAAATATGGATGAGTTTTGACTACAAGAAAGGGGTTTGGCTCCTGAAGTGCACCTCTCCAGTGTTTGTGTGGGGTGCATGTCCTGTGACTGAGGTGTCATCACGAGGATTTGTTGTAGCCCACACCCCAGCTGTGAGTGGAAGTGAGCTACCGCCAGAGGAGAGCCTCAGTGAAGCACTCAGTTCCTGAAGGAAGACTTTAGGTGTTCACCTGGGGAAGGTGTGCTGCTGGCCCTGAACAGAGCTGTTTTGTGAAGGCTGAACAGACTGAAGGAAAAGGAACAGCTTCAGACACATCCCAGGTGTGTGCCTGAAGAGTTATTCTTACTTCCTAGCCCTAGGCAGCACAGTATGTGGGTTTGATTGGATTGCCGTTCTGAGTCACCTAATTCTCCTTTTTTAATGATTGCAGGCATCTAATTCTGTATTCTCAGCTAGCAGCTGGTTGTTAATTGTGAGATAACTCAGAGACACCTCTGTCCCATACTGCATGTGGCCAATGAAAAGAGCAGTCCTTGACTTCTAGTCCCTGTGGGGAAGGCAAATAGTTCAGCCATGCAATTCATTTCACAACCATGTAAAGCTCAGCCCTGCTGGGCTTATTGTAGACTAAAATCTGGTATTAACCAGATCTTGGCCAAATTTGACCATTTAAACAGCAATAGGGCTTTTTGTTGGTTTTGTATTTTGCATCAATCAATATTTTTCTATGGTTATAAAGGCTTTTCTAAAAATCTTGACTACGATCTGTATTTTTACTTTGAATTCTGCAAACCTGAAGGATAAAGATATTAAAAATATTGTGATTATTCTGTTTTTCTGAGGAATTCGCTGCAGTTATGGCATT
The DNA here is from genome assembly GCF_030490865.1 of Poecile atricapillus. Taxonomy (NCBI): domain Eukaryota; kingdom Metazoa; phylum Chordata; class Aves; order Passeriformes; family Paridae; genus Poecile; species Poecile atricapillus. Next base: position 32,902,518 of record NC_081289.1, on the reverse strand, counting down.
TCTCCAGGGATTCTACCAAAAATTTTTCAAAATTGGCCCTAGTGAATTTTGGACCAGCACCACTACATTCTCTGTGGTGGTGAGATTGAATCTTTGCTTTATTTATATTGACTGATAGCAGAATGATGTTTTCTATTGTTAGTTTCTCAATGCAGGGAGAAATTAATCTCCCAGCCTATTTGCATCCACTAGCAATAAAGCCCCATTTTAATGAGAAAATGAATATTTGGACTTTACACTTTGTATCTTTTCTGGCAGCTGTGCTTTTTATTCACTCTGACTGAAACAGCTTCAATGACAGCAGCCAGGATCCTCCCCTTCTGTTCAGCTTTTCCATAGAAGGCAAAATGAAATACGTCTCTAAAGATAGGACAGTACTATTTCGAGTGCTTGCTTTTTCATAGGATTACGCCAATAAACAAAAGAAAAATACTCATTCCCACCTTTATCCTTTAAAAGCCAGAACACACTTTCAGGAATATCAACTATTTCTTCCTACCTGTTTCCTCAAATTCACATTTTCCCTCTTTCCTTTTTCTTTATCCTTCTTGGCTTCTTTTATCATGCAATAAAACAAATGTTAGCTCTATGTTAGATTAGGCTGTTTTTGGAAACAAAAGTGGCATTTATTTGTTCTACAAGGTTTTAAAGCTAATGGTCCAACTCACAGGTAGAAAAACAGCAGTGATTCATATCTTTCTTTGCAAGCAACATCACCCGAAGGGCATTATGCAACTCTGGCTTTGATAGGGTTTTTCTTTTTTTCCTCAGGCATAATGATTCCAGAGAGACCAAACATAACAGTGATCAATTGGGCTGCTTTCTTTTCCATTCCACTTTTACACAACAAAGGGATCCGTTGATTTTATTTGTCATTTACTTATGCTTTAAGCAAGCATGGTTTGGAAAATATTGGCCTGTCCAGCAGGCCCTTCTGCTATTGGTGCCTCAGCATAAACGTGTTTTTCCCCTATATGAGATTACAAGGCAAGGTCAGCCATGGCATTACAGCTCTGAAATAAGCAACAATACTGAGAGCTGCAACCTTTTCTAGTTAAAGCTAGTGAGAATTTTGTTGCTGGGAGCTGGCTATAATGGGATACAAATCAGGAATTGACATGTTACTTCTTGACTTTGAGCCAAATCTAAAATGTGCACCAGTCCAGAACTGCAGTCTTGAAAAGGGTTTCCTTTTGTGTTAGCCTGAAGTTCTGGGATTTTTTTTCCCATGGGATGCAGCTGGATCAGCTGTAACCATAAGCAACCATGATGTGTCTAGATCAGCCTAATCAAACCAGCGTGTGGGACCTGGCAAGTCCACGTCCAACTCCTCCACCCTGTACATGATACTGGGGTGAACTGAAGATTTGTGGGCTAGATTCCATGCCAAAAATGAAGCTGATTCCCCTTGCCTTTTAGACAGAAACAAAGAAGAGTGTGGTAATGATCACTCTCTGTCTAGTAGGCATATTGTTAATTTAATTACCTTTTCAGCAAGTAGATGTCCTAAGGCCTACACTCTTTTGTCTGCCCAGGAGATTTAAGCCCCTTTTCCAAATACTTCATGTGAGTGCCCCAGTCAGTGATCTGGCAAACCAGCAAAGAGGACAGTTAGAGAATTATGCTTGAAAGGGGTGCACCTGCCTCTGATACCCTCTCCCAGGACTATAATATTAATAACGTGGTTGAACAGCGTTACAGGATGAGTGAACCTGGCTTGGTTGACCAGAGGAGAGCTGGGAGGTCTCATTCATCTCATGTTCATTGGAAACCCCTCCAGGCTGGGTCTCTGGCCACCCTTGCCATGGTGGGGGGGCACGTTTGAGAATGCCCTTGTAACGCAGGGTACAGCCTCAGCAGTGGCTCCTGTGGAGTGGCTCAAGGCATCCTCCTGCTTTGAGACTCAGGGTGTCTCCTCTGGGTCCTGCTTCACAGGGTCAGTGGGCACACTGGGAGCCTTGGTGTGATTCTGTTCTCCACAGATACCAGAACAGTAAAACGTATGTGTCACAGTGACGAAAAATGTGATAGCATGCAGAAGGGTGCCTGTGGCTCCCTCACCCACCAGTGCCATCTACTCACATGCAGCTGCAGAGAGCCCCCTGACCATGACAGCACTCCCATCCTGCCCTGAAAAATCCTAAAAGCCAAACCATCCTGAGCCATTCTGGCTTTTTGTCCTCTCACCCAAAACATACATGGATTTTTTAATCCTTTTGCTTTGTTGAAATCCTCCACATTAGTAGCACAGGTCTCATTACCACGTATTGGTCACAATATCCTCTTTATAGCTACAAGTATCTCTGGCGTAAGAAGCTTTTAATTGCCTTTATTCTCTGTGGTGAATATGTGAAGGCAGTGACACATACATAATTAGTATGCAACTGGAAGATGTTTGGGAAAAAGTTGCTGCTGATTTTCCCCTTACTCCTTAAAAGGGGTCTTCTAGTTCACAGCAATCACAAGGTGCATACTATATATCTAAAAAGGGGATAATTGTGAGTGTTTTGCCAATTATTAAAAAAACCCTCTAACATACAACCTACTGTTAATTAGCTGAAAAATGAAGGTTTCTGTTTCAAGAATGGTACAGTTCATTTAAGATACTTCTGACCTAGATTTGTACGGTACTGAATAGCTTTAAGTGAGTAATGCACAATCTATTTATAGGATCATTATTAAATTAGCACTTGCATGATTTAAATCCCCTTCCAGCAGATTCACAAGGGAGACTCAGGCACTCTTGTCACCCAGTGGGTAGCAAGCTTGGGTTAATGTTCACAGGAGTGGTAGTCTGGACTAGTTTTCTGAAAGGAGTAACTGATTTTGAGATGCAGACAGAGTTTGTTGTAAAGTGGAAATTCATCTCACCAATTTTGGACTTCTACATTTGGGCGATATAAAGTGCTCTTTCAAGTGTATCTTCTCCATAATTCATTTTTCATGCTGGTCTCTTGAGCAGTGGAGGTTATCAATATCTGTATTTATTTTATGTCAACCCCACCACAGGGGTGGGTCCGAATATAACCTAGGAAGATCATCGCTAAGTTTTGTGGTAGCGTTGCAGCATTGTGGCTCCAGTTTGATGAAGCTGGCAGTAGGTACTTGTGCCAGGGCATGTTCCAGTGATCATTTCAGCATATGAAGTTTCCTACCTTCTTTTAAATCAGGTAATTGCTACAGCAGCACCGCAAACACACCAAGGTGATCATCATTCTGGAAGGTCTGTGAAAATCACCTCGCTTGGAAATGTGGGGAGCTGGGTGCTTCACGTCTCCAAAAAATTAAGATATTTTAAAAAAATATAGCTGAATGTTAGGATGTAAGCTAGGTGTCTTGGAATTTGCCAATTTTGGCTTCCAAGGCTAAACCAAACAAAATCAAAGAAACAGCTGACATACATGGATTTGTCAAATCCTAAAATAACAGCTGTAAAAAATGGAATTAGCATGGAATGTACTAATCCTGCCTTGGTTTTGCTTCCTTTCTTCCTTTCACTCTACTTTTACTTCTTAGCTGTATGGGATGTTGTTTGATGTGGGAACTGTGTTTCATGTCCATGCTTTGTGGCACTTGGTGTCGTGGGGTTCCAGTCTTGATTAAAGTCCTCCCACTGAATCATCACTTGTGAAACTAATGGCCATACATAAAATACCAGGTTCTGAACAAGATATTTGCTATTCTAGCTTTGCCTGTCACTTCAAATCCCCGTTTCTTTTTGTTTTGCTTCTCAATATCACCTTCGGGTTTGAGTGCATTTTTCCTGCAGCTATGCAGCAATTATAGTGCATTAACACATTTTTCATATGAAGCATCACAAAAAGCAGATTCAGACTAAAACCCTTAGGGGTCAATATTGTTTTGGAATCTTTTTCAAGGGTGTGCCTAAATCCTTAAGGGAATGAATTTGAAAGTCTTTTAACTCTAGGAGGACCCTAACTCTTTCAGGAAGAATAAGGTCAGCCTCAAGTATCTTGTGCTCCTATTGTAATTTGAGTGCACTGACTTATACAGTAGAGTTAAAAATGTTTTAAATTTTATTCTTACTGATACTATTTTTGATGACAGTGTTAGAATTGCCCTTCAAAGTAAAAATGCTGCTAAACTGGGTAAGAGTAGACAGAAAGGTTGTTAGCATAACATATGTACACACTGAGAGGCATCCACTTCTTTTCCAAAATTAAATACCTAGACACTTTTATAAGGATGTACAACAAAACAGCAATAATATTGCAATTTTAATAATTTTAATAATAACTATTGTACAATAGCTACATTTTTAATCATAAAATCAAAATAATCAACATAGAATAATTTGGAGAAATATATATATTTTCAAGTACTTTTTTCTTTAAGAGCAAAGAAATTTTGAATTAAAACAGATAGGGTAACAAATGTCCAGATGGATACCAAATAAAACTCCCAAATCTTCTACTTGTCACTGGAGAATATGTATTCAAAGGTGTCAGATATTTCTTCCAGCACATGTCAGATATTTCCTCCAGATTCCATGCTTTATTTAACATGCCCAGGAAAATTGACGTGGGTGAGAACCTTCTTCCTTGACCTATGAAGTCTTCCAAGGCCTAAGACAGAATATCTGTGACCTCATTTAAAGACAATTGTGCATCTAATGCAGTTCACATCCAGCAAAATCCAAGAGATAAAAACTGAAAATGAGATGCAATTTTCACAGTAAAAATGCTGTAACTAATATAAAATCACATCTCAGTGCATTCTGAAACTTTAGTTACTGGAATTGTGATGTGAAATGTCTTTGTATTGATGGGAATTCTACCTTCCTGTCCAACAGTAGTCTCAGAATTGGGTTGAGACAGTTGCAGAGACAAGCCCAGAGTCTTGTCATTGCCATTGAGTCCAGTAATGTCATTGCATGACAAGTATTTAAAAAAACAGAGAAAGGGACCAAGTCAATAAACCAAAATAGTGTCCATGAGCAACAAAGGGCAGGCAGGCATTGGAATAGCTTTCCCAGAGAAGTTATGGATGCCACATCTCTGGAGGTGCTCAAGGCCAGGTTGGATGAGGCTCTGAGCAACCTGGTCTAGAGAAATTTGTCCCTGTCCACAGCAGGAGGGTTGAAAGTAGTTGATTTTTAAGCTCCCTTCTGACCCAGGCCATTTTATGATTCTGTGATTCTATGATTCAATGATAATGGGTTCTCTGAAATCAAAACGCTGTTTCTGTGAGAAGATTGGTAGGATGATTGTTTGATCTATGTATATACAAAGGAAAGAACAAAGTAAACATTCCTAGTTACCAAAATATTATGCAGGGTTATCTTCTGCAAAAGGCCTTCCTTATTTTTTCTTGTTTTGTGTAATGAGTTCATACCAAAATATAAATCATACATAGAAAAAACACCCACAGGTAGATGTTGTATGGTTCAGCAGTATGTTAAATGCAATGTATTGTATTTATGAGAAGGAATGTTTTTGTAGAGTGTATGTTAAAAAAGACTTTTTTTAAAACACTGTGTCACAAGTGGAAAAATGAGAACATACATGATAACTGTAGGTGAATAATTACATCTCTAGAATAAGCTTACAAAAGCCAGAAAAGCCAAAGATAGGATACACTTCTCACTTCTGAATTTACTGACTTGTTGATTTCTGTCTCATACTTAATGCTATCTAAATGCTGTTTCAGCCTGTGGATTGAATTTTCTTTTAATTTGCGCAGATCATATATTCATTTGTCGACACTCTATCTTCATCAATCAATGCATTATGCCTGGCAGCTTCATCTCATCCTTAAAGATAACCTTGGATTATGTCATGACTGTTCTGTATTGCCCCTACAGAGTTAATGAATTCACACACGTAAGAGGATCATTACCAATTGAGTGTGGGATGCTGTTTTGAACGTACCATTTCCATCTGCCACGGGATGATTCCATTTGCAAAAATTGATCTCCTGGAGGAGGGTTTCTCACCTAGGGTAAGCACATTGTAGGCACAGTATAGCAGAGTGTGTTGTCTGACAGGAGAGGAAAAGAAATATTGCTTCTGCTGTCCCCAGAAAGGCAAAGCTCCAGGTATGGGCATGTGACTCTTCACACTGAGGCTGGAGAAAGGAGCAAGGACAGGATAAACAAGTCCTTCCTTCTTGGAGCAAGAGGTTGCAGCTCAGCAGGTCTGAGAGGAGCAACACACCCACATGTAGGGATGGTACAGTGCAAGCACGAAGTTAATCCACTTCTGAAAAGTTCAGCCTCAAGTGCAATAAATTCTGTTTGATGCCAAAGCAGGCACTGCTATGAGATGACCGCTTTTAAACAGCTTTTGAACAGCTTAACGGCTGCCAGAAAAGGATTGAGCTCATATTTAATTACTGTGAATGAAACTATCCATTTCATCAGCTGTAAACAACAGTGATCACATGTATCACAATGAAAAATTATGCACATCAAGCAGTTTTCCTTGTGTGGAATGGAATTTAACAAGAGGGAGTGCAGATGGATGCCTGAGTACTCTACAGGGCACCTGGGGTGGACCAGGAACAGACACAGACCAGTTAGATCACTGCACACCTTAGCAACAAAGTAAAGTAGATCTTGCATATTACATCAGTTTTCATATACTAGCTAGATGAGATTATGTACAAGACAAAGGGAATTGCATAATAATTGAGCAGCTAAGGGTTAGGAGTATTTGTAACCCTTGCCAAAATTTGTGAGAATTACATCTCTTCCTGTTCCCTGCTCAGTCATGAGAGGCAAGATACAGTTTGAGTTTGCAAGGGCAGGACAGTAACCCTTTGAATAGCCTTGCACCTAATGATGATGTGTTTCTGTTTAATGAAAGTTACTGATCACAGTGTTTTTCCATGTACATTTTCCAAGAAACGTTTGCTTTAATTTTTCCCAAATTCCATCTTTGCTCTCATGTTTGGTATATTGTGTGTCACTGTTCCATGTGCATTGTGTCACAGTGTGATCCTGTCAATCATCATAAAGGATAATCTTACATCCTAATGCAGTTTGACAAGATGAAATGTGCAAAAAATTAAACACAATTCCTGCCAATGCCCATAGGTCCTAACAACTTCAGGTGTACCTCCCATAATTAATCACTAGCTAATTATAGTTTCCTGATAACTGCCAGAAACAGGGCACAGGGTGGGTGCTGTGTGTCTGTGTGACATATTTCAGGCTGACATACAGACTTACACAGATATTGCCTGTATACCATGTCTTATACCAGCTCTTATTAGACTATTCTGATTCCTCTTCTGATTATTTCAGGTAGGCAAAAGTACAAGTTCACTGGAACAGCTTTTTTCTTTTTGAAACACATAAATCAATCTCAATTTTTTGAAACTGCATTTTCTTAAAGGGTGTTCATAAATTTTGGAAATATTAACTTATTTTTCTAAAGATCTATATTTTATGAAACACAGTTCAACTTTTCACCTGAGACCACTATGGTTTCTATGAAAAGAGAATGGATAACAAATTGAATGAATGGACTCCCATTAAATATAAAATTACTCAACAAGAACCATCCTGAACCAATTAATTGTAATTAAGTCCATAACAGGACTCTAATTTTCTGGCATTCTTAGAATCAAAAGTATTTGCATCGTATTTCATCATTAGATGATTAATTTTGTTTGCTGCTGATGAAATACATAATTTTAGTCACAGGCTAAAAAAAGCTCCACCTTTTCTTATTTTGGGAGCTTCTAGATTGAATACTAAGGTTGTCTAAATAAGATTGTCTCATGACAGTGCCCTTCCACTTGTTACTCTCCTCCTTACACACCTTCCATGTCCATGTGCAAAAAAGATCATAAATCCAATTTATATGACATAGCAGGATACTAGGAGACATGTCTGTAGTTTAAAATAAGATTAGGTTCCAGGCACTTTGCAGGGAAATAGCATCATCCCTTTTATTTGTCAGGCCTCATGTGTGACAGTTATAAATTGATTTTTAATTTAAATATATAATTTTGTTAATCAGTGTGTTTTGGATTTGTCCCCAAGTTGTCTGATTTAATATTATCTAAGCAATCCAGATTCTTGACATCTGAATCTGTCAGCTAACATGGCAGACTATGATTCAAGGACAGACAGGTAAATTTCTCATGGAACATTACTTATTGCTTAGGAGAGGGCTGCCTTGACACCAACAAAAGCATTTTACTCACATCAATACACCCAGCAAGGAATGTTAATTATTAGGAAGGTACAAAAGTGGTTCCTATTTACTGTTGCATGGAAACAAATATTTCCAAAGACCATTTTGATGAGAATTTTCTTCATATTGTTTCAGATTCAAATTAAATTAAAATTTTCAAATGTCAAATTGGGAGTAGAAAGGGTTAAAAAAAAAGCATGAAAGTTAAAAAAATAATTTCAAATTATATTAAAAAATAAACACATGCACACATACACAAAATAAAAAATAATAATAATAAAAAACAACAACAATAAATTTTAAAAAAATCAAAAAAACACAAACAAAAAAAAAAAAACACCCAAAAGCAAGAAAACAAAAACAGTTCTGGTTTTGACCAGCCTAACTTCTGGCATTCACTGCATTAAATAGAACATAGTGAACAACATAACCCACGCTCTCATGCCTGGCACACACACTGCTGAGGCAGCTTAAGGAAGCACCAAAGGCAGCTCGGAATCCTCTGACCAAAACACGGTTCTAATTCACTCAGCATTTAAACCCGTGTCACTTTGGAAAATCTGGGTTATGAGGCAGGTTTAATGAAAAGCATGCCTAGCTTGCCAAGTAAGTGATCTCTCTGTGCTAGTGCAGTGATCTCTTCCATTAAAGAGGTCAGGCTGTCCCTCTTTGGAAGTGCAGCATTGTTCTAAAAAAATTTATAGGAGCAACATAGCAGCTACATTATTCAGTATTTGTTTACTTCTGAATGTGACAGAAAGGTTATTTACTTATCTAAAACAAGTTTCTCTTCTAGCATGGTTCATACAATAATCCAATTTCCATATTTAAATCAAAATAATTTTCTGTCTCTTGCTAACTTTTTTTGACCTCCTCTGTTTTGGTGTAAGTTTTTTTATTCCCAAATTCTAGTATTCCATTTTCCTTCCACTGCTACTACATATGCCCAAGGTCAATATTCAGCACATTTCAACAAGGGATCTCTTACATCAGAGGCAGTTTCACTGATTATATGTAATTAATAAAACATGAAGGTCATTCAGGCTGTATCAGGGTGGACCATCACCATATATGAGCACCACTATTTCTCTGCCTCAAGAAGATAAAAACTAATGTCTATTAAGCTTGACAAAGTATGACAGAAATGCAGATGTGTACAGTAGGTTAAAATTAACTCAGGCACTTACAATACTCTTCCATCAGCACAAAGTTCTTGATTTAGAAGACCTTGAGGTAGCTGGTTAATTACTCACTGAATCAACATCAGAATGCTCATGCAGAAATGTTTACTAATTTGGTGGAGCAACAGTTCAGGGGAAATATGTCACTAACTTTGACAGATATATATGAAACTTTTGACAAAATTAATAGGGAAATTCCCGTAACAGTGGGAGGCACCATGTTTTCATGGATGTGGCCCACAGGTTATCAGCAGGCTTTTTAAAAACATTCACACACTGCTCCTCCACCTTCAGTATTTCCAAAGCAGGTCTGTTAGTGGGAGTATAACACAGGGAGTTTACCTGGGGGCAGGCAAGTGGATTTAAAAGGTATAGAGCAATATGCTGCAGTTCATCATCTGCTTGCTACAGCTCTCAAGCTGTCTCCAGACTATCAGGTTTAGTGGAGGAGGGAGCTAGGGGAATAAAAAGCCTCCTCATCTTCATTGCAGTAGAATCCCAAGACCTGTTGTGTCAGGGCCCTTCTCGGCAGTCTGAGACTTCTGGGTGGTTGGCCCCAGCTGATGTCCTCCACAGCCAGGTGTTTGCCAGAAGAGCCTTGCCTAAGGTATCCAGATTCCATTCTGAAGGGAGAATCTTGGCCTCTCCTGGGGCAGCAGCCAGTGCTTTGCCCAGGATGATGGGTTTTGGTGCCCATGGAATCTCTCCCAGAGCCAGCAGCAAGGGCAGGGGAGAGGGAAAGGTTCTCGCCCCATGCAGCTTGGGCTTTCCTGCTTGACTAAGAGCTCTCTTCCAAGAGCATGGGGAAGCCCATGGGGCTGATGGACCATGGCAGGTTACCCCAGAGCTGTCTTTCAAGGAAAGGTAAATTCAAAGGTAAGTTTCTAAATTAACACATGTATACAATTTCATTGCTCAGCACACAGCACTCCTCTGCAGATAAGTGACTTAGTTAATCAGAAAGAAGAGCTAGGAAGATGTCAGAAAGGAAACCTTGGTACACACATATCTCATAGCTCCCATCATCAGTGATGAGTGCTGCTCAACATCACCTCAATCAGAGGAAGGAGCAAAGGAAGGCAGAGGAGACTACTGCATCTGCAACTCTGACCCTGGTTTGGTCGATAGGAGCTTGGTTGCAGGATTCAGGGAATACTTCTTCCCTAGGAAAGCTTGTCAGGTCATGTCCACTGCTCAGCTGATAGCTCAGGATCCAATGGGGTCTTATACTGATTAGCAGATTTAATTTCACCCTGATTAAAAGAGAGATGAAGAAGGATGCTGAATAATCCTACAGGCACTTATCAACTCTTAGGCAGACATTCCTTTTAATCTACTGTGGTGAACAACCCATGCACTCAGTTTTGGCTCTGTTGACATTTTTTTCCAAAGGGCTGTTCTCCATAAATCTCCCAGACTCTTGTTTTTAATAGCAGCATTGTCCCAAGTGCAGACATAAAGCAACCTTTTTGCTGTTATTCATTAGAATCTATATTTATTTATTTTTACCATCCAACCAGCTATGTTTTCTTTCATAAATTTTTGTATAAAAATATCCTGTAAACACATTCTTAGTAATGACTAACTTGATTTTTAGGAATGCAAGTCAAAAATGTTAAACATTAAAAAAAATAGTTTTGCTAGTATAAAATAACTCTGCATATTTTAATCCAATGAATAATATTCAAGTGTAATTAAAATATGTAGTATCTTCCTCTTGCTGGGATTACAACTCAGAAATGAAAAGACCTGGGGGTCCTGGTGGGCAACAAGCTGAGACAATGATATCCATGGGTACATTAGGAAGAACATCCCAGCAGGTTGAGGGGGGAGATCCTGCCCCTCTGCTCAGCCCTGGTGGTGAACATCTGGAGTGCTGTGTCCAGTTCTGGACTCCTCAGGACAAGGGAGACATGGAGAGGGTCCAGCAGAGGGTGACAAAGGAACTGGGAGCTTCTTACAGGTCAAGACTGAAGGAGCTGGTCCTGTTCAAGAAGAGACGACTGAGAGGGGACCTCATCAATGTCTGTGAGTGTTTGAAGTGGGGTTGCCCAGAGGAGGTTTCCAGGCTCTGCTCAGTGGTGCCAAGCAATAGGACGAGAAGCAAGGGGCAGAAACTGATGCACACAAAGTTCCACCTGAACACAAGGAAGAACTTCTTTACTGTGCAGGTGACTGGGCTCTGGAAGAGATCACTCAGAGAGGTTGTAGAGTCTTCCTCACTGGAGCTGTTTAAGAACCATCTGGACACAATCTTGTGCCATGTGCTCTAGGAAGACCCTGCTTGAGGGAGGTTGGACCAGATGATCCCCTGTGGTCCCTTCCAACCTGACCCTTTCTGAAATTTTTTGATTTCCCATTTGTGAATAACTGTTCAAAAGATTAATTCATATCAAATGTCAGTTGATTCCATGGCATCCCCATGTTTTTATACATTTCTCACTCATTAGTAGAGCCACTTGCCTTGACAAAATTGCTGAAATACATCTGAGCTAATGCACTGCTTACACGGGTTATAAGGGTATGTGCTGGCTCAAAGCAGCACTTTATTAAACATAGAGCTATTGCTTTAAAAAGTGAAAGAACCCACAAATTACAAGAATGTTGTGGACAGATGAAATTGATAGAAGATACAACCTAAAAGTGGTCTTTCTCTTACAGAAGCATTAGAATTTGCATAAATCTGTAGATTTTAAAGATGTCTGTCAAAGTTTTTTCTCAAAGTGGGCTGAGGTAAATACAAGATTTCCTATTTTGTATATGAGTATAATCAGAACAGCAGTAGAGAGAATTTTTTTATAAGTAAAATATACAAAATATAAAGAGAAAAAACACCACAAGACTGGATATTAAATTTTGACAGAATTTCACTGAAGTGCCTTTGACTTTTAATGCTTATCATCATGCTGATTTGTAAATAGCAGTAGTTAGAGTTGGCACCCTTGTACCTGTACTAGAGGCAGGTACATTTACTGCATGTCTTAAAAATACAGTAGGAGTACTTCCAACCTAGTCCTTTGGAGGTAATGAAAAGTTCCAGAGCATTTGGAAAAACATTCTTAATTTTTTCCATATACAGTAATTTCTATAATTTTCCTTTTTTGTTATCAGAAGAAACATAGTGCTAAGGAACACATCCAAGTAATAAATACACACCCAATTTGTAACACCAGAAAGAGCAATATTCACTGGCTCCATGCAGGATATCTCACTCGAACAAACATTTGAATTGTTTGGTGGAGTGGTTTGTTTTTGTTGGGATTTCTTTTTTTCCTCTTCAACTCTTCCCCTTAATAATGGAGCGTTTTTCTTCATTGCCTTCTTACTGAACTCCCTCCTAGTTTTGTCACATAAGAATAGCTTGGTCAAACTGAAGATGCCAGGTCATCTGGAGAGTTACTCCTGGAAGGGCAGTAAAACTCATCTCTTTTCTTGAAGTCTGACAGAAAAACACTAATCAGAGTGTCTCTCAGACCCATTTGTTTTTAAGCTAGTGTGGCTTCATAGTGAATTCTATGATTGCAATTCTCTCTGTGTTTTTCAGGAAGGGAAAGAATGTGAATAAGACTCTTCTGGGAAGCTTCTCCGCTGAGGGGAATAGGTTTGATAGCAGCATAGAACATTTCTGCATCTCCCACATGCATCCCATGGCAAGGACCAGCCCAAGTACATGTGGGGGCTTGAGGGAGACTTGTCAGCTGAAAAGATTCAGAGCCTCCTCTAGCACAATTTCCCAAGTGTTTCCAAGTTCAGTAGAGCTGTATATTAGGATCCTCCTTCCTGTTTGCTCCTCCCAAGCTGGCAAAGCACACTTGCCAAGACAAGCTGCTGCTGGTTGGAGCACTGATGCCAGGAAGGGCTGGAGCAGCTGTCACGGTTGTGCAAGGCTCTGGGCCATGCCAGCAGCACAGGGTGACCCACTGTCCAGCAGGGTCAAGCCTACAGGCCAGCAGAGCATCCCCAGCTGGTGGCTGCAGCCCACAGCAGGTTCTGCCTCCTGTGCTGTGGGCCTGCTTGGTCATCGTTTTCTTCCCCCTTCTTTCTGTTAATTTAATACTGAGGATAAAATTTTGGCTGAAAATTGATAGTTTTTTCCATTGGTTTCAGTGTGGCAAGAATTTCATCCAAACCCTTCATGCCTCACTGAGGACAATAACACAAAAAGCACTGTTTTGGAAAGAGAAAGGCATCAAGTTTGCCAGCAGCTTTGTTTATTGTGTTTGGGGGCTTCTTGATGTAGCCTCCCTCCCACTCCTTTTTTAAATGTTACTTTGGTTTTTGAAAGTCTTGTAGCATAAAATATAATGATTAAAAGTTTGTATGCAATTTCCAAAGTTGATTTTCATTCCCTAGGGAGTAATAATTCTGGTTTCATTTGTTTTTCATCTTCATTGTGCAACAAAACACAGTTTTGTTTTTAAAAGGAGGATCAAACTGATATGGGAATATGCATACAAGTGTTGGCAGGCATTTCATGAGGAGACCTGCAGGCCATGAACTTGGACTTCAAACAAAAAATGCACAGCACTCACATGAACTTGAATTTTCCCTTTATTTGTGATACCCATAAACATTTATGATGCTTTGTTTTTAATCCCAGTAAGCCTATGTTGTTACTTTGGGTCTTTTAATAGTGTCTATTTATATTGTGAAATCATGACAACTGTGTTGTCTTCCCGTAAAGCCAAAGGTCAAGGGTCTGCTACAGCAAATACTAACACATGTGAAAAGCTTCACTCCTATGAATAATCAAATTGATTTTAACAGGGACGTGTTTTTAGGGTCAGGCTCCCAATATTTTGACATACTTCTTGAAATGTTCTATGGATAGGAGTCATTGACTTTTACATGGTGATAAAATGCTCTAAACACACAAATAACTCCCCTCCAAAAGATAGGAATATGTTTGGTTTTTCAAGTTTTAACAGTTACAGTTTTATTTGGTAGCTTTATTTTCCTGAATGCAAGTAATGTTGGAGGAGAGCTTAGAAGAGAGAAAATAGAATTAGTGTCAATGATTTCTATAAGTTAATGCATTTAACGTTCCTCTCCCTTCCCAAATGAGCCTGTGTGTAACCACGAGTTTGGAGATCTCAGTGTATTTTTTTTCCTTAATTTTCTGGTAGAGAATGATGGAACTAATTACCATTACAACAGTGATATATTGCATTTAGTAATTTATATCGTGTACAGATCATTGCTATGATGAAATAGACAAATGTGCATAGAAGAGCACTTTTTAATCATAATAACTATAAAAATTCATTCTTTATACAATAAATATTATTCTATTTTTAAGACTATACATAGCTGTAGTGCCTCTGTAGGGCATGTGCTGTAAAAGCAAATAAAAGAGAAATACAAAATTCTAAATATAACCTGTAGTTATTCAGGATAAGCAGCTTGCCTAATAAAGAGAATTTCCTAGTTGTCTGTTGGGATACTAGAGTGGAAAGTTTATTATGAATAAGCAAATAATTCTTCCTGTTGTTTGCACAGATTCCAACTGTGTTAGAATGCAATTCCTGCAAAAACGTGTCTCAGAAAATCATGTCAGGAACAAATTGTTTTGTTTTTTTTTTATTGGAATATATTCAGTGGTTTTCCATGTTGCATGCTGAACCTTGTTCTCAAAGTATACATGCTATACTAGTGACTTCTACTGTTAAATTAGGGAGAAGCTTTCCATATGTTTATTCTTCCTATAAAGGTGGAAAAATTTTGGAAAACCTCGAATTTAGATGAAAATCTATGAACACCAATATCGTTTAAATTTTTAAACATAAATGAGCTATTTTCTTCACATAACCTTAAATAATAATGCCACAAAACTAGCAAAGGACCTGCAGTCTAGGTGTCTTAACTCCCTGAGAGTAAAAGGAACAATTCTTCCATTTACATGGTCTGTCCAGTGATATGCAATGTCATTTAAGACATTCCATCATTCCCTGCTTGAGCACTCTGCTCTAATCTCATGAGGTACTCAGGGAAGAAACGATAGCCAAGGCATTAAAATGTAATCAAGATATGCAAATTCGTATCTGAATGTGATTTGCTTGGAAAGATAAATTAATCTAGGCATGGTCAAATAAACAGTGTGTAATATGGATAATTAATCACCAAATTAGCAGCTGTAGTCCCATGAGAAGATTATGCAAATTGAAAAGGCCCCCATTTACAGTCACCATTAGAGTACTTAATACCAAACTCTAAACAGAACAAAGCCCCTGGGAGCATCACAAAACAAGCAAATCAAACTTAGTGGGTCATCTTCCAGATTTCACAGAGAGATTTTCTAAGTGCTTTATTTTTCCTGGTTTACAGAAACTGATTCATTTTCCCACTGACATACCAGGCTCACTGAATAATGCAGCCTTGAAGCACCACCAGTGTTGCTTCACACAAGACTAAGCTTCCATTCATACAGCCCAAATCAGCAGCTAAAAGAGGTGGGGACTAGAGGGTAAATCCTCATCCTTGGGGCCCAGTCCATGTAAAACAGGGATGGGCTCTGCAGAGGCATGTTGTGCGTCTTCTGAACATGTAGAAGTTTTCTCCAGCAACTTCAGTTACTGCCTTGCACTTGTGTTTCAATAACATACCAGTCAAATCTCTTTTTGTTTTTTCTCTCCCAAGACAGCATTTTTCCCATATTTGGATTATGTTCTGAAAATAATTGTTCTTCCTCCTCTGAAAATCTAATCCACGCATTTGCTTTTCACTGTTTAATCCAAGACAGTGACACCAAGGATGCTTCATATGGGCCAGGCTGGGGTATGGGACTACCTGACCCATGGCAGCACATGGTCTCCCCTGAGGCTGTGCATTACACTAAAACCATGGCCCAACCTAAAATACATAAAACATTGTCCAGCTAGGAAGCCTGAGTGAACAGAGATATTCAGCACTTGAAGCACAGCTTCCTAAAGACACCTGAGTAGCTCAGATAAATTCATATTAACACTGACTCAACCCAAAGTGAAATATGTTGACTTTTCTGAATACGAGCTTTAGAAATTTTTAATGAAAAATTGTAATATACTCACTCTTGTCTTCATTTATGGTGAAAGCAACTGTTCAAATAGGAAAATTGGCAAGGGTCCTGACTTCCATCTCCTGATGAACTCCATGTCACTAGTTCCAAAGGAACACTCTGTTTTGGGAAGCAATTTTGTACAATGCAGGCAAGAAATTATTCAGTGTGTCCTGAGCCAAAAAAAGCAGAGCTTCTCTCTTTGAGTTGCTGAGTTCCTCTCAACATAAGCATTTATGGGTAGAAGATACCTTTGAAAACACAGCATTGGGATTATCTACCTTAAGGCAGCTTTGTCTAAACCTGTCACTGAGAGTGAGCAGAAGTTGGCTTTGTAAGAAATAGGACTTTGCTTCTCTTCTGAAGTGCCTTTCTCAGTCTTCTGGTGCTCTGGAGCATGACTGGCTTCTAGTTGTTCTCTGTCTGCTCAGAATAAATTTCACTCCTTTTATTTAATTTAAAGCGTTAATTCCTTCTGGTAAAGAATGCTTTTGGTAAGATTTTCAATAACTTATTTGAAGAACTAAATAATGGTCATGTTTTAAGGCTCTTAAAGCTACAGAGTAACAATTGCTTTTCATGTAAAATAGTCTATCCTTCTCCCAGGCAATTTGCTGACATACTGCATTGTCCTGGTTTAGGGCAAATTTGGGAGAGAACCTCTTTTGGGAGAGGACATGCATACAACAGTTTCATGTTGTCTTATCAATGCAATGAAATGCATGCTTCTTGTAAACTGCAGCATCAACTTTCTCACTAATGTGGATTTCGTCTTTGGACCTGAGCAAATGTGAATCAGGAATGTCAAAGAGGAAGCCCCAGCCCCACCAGAAGAACAGGATTGCAGAAATTAACTGTAAATTTTAGTCTTCATTGATGTTTAGCCCCAACCAAGAGGTCATTTCTCTTGTCAGTCCATGTGACATGAATTGAGCCCACACCAAAGTTTCCAGCATTGCCTTGTGTGTTTTGAAAGTGCAGCACTGAAGATTTTCCCATGCTGTGTCAAGCAAAGTATTCTGGAAAATGATGGGTGTGCTGCTGGTGCCTTGTATACTGTGGAGAAATTGAAGAAAATGAGAATGCAGGGAAAATGAAGTGTGGGACTACAGCTGGCAAATTTCTTGTGCTTTCATGAGCTTAAAGCTGTGATGTGTTTTTAGATGCTGAACAAGATGTAAGACAAACAGAGAAGAAATTAAGCAGTCAGCTTCATCCCTGGAAGTTCACTGGGCTGAACTGTGCCTGGGGATTAAAGTACAGATGGCTGATGGCTGTGGGCTTGCTGAGTATTAAAAAAGGTCTTAAAAGGTCACAATCAACGGTGAATCAGACCGTCGGGGTATGGCAAGGTTTAGCAGCCCCATTTGTGAGCAGCTACACTGAAGTGGCAAAAGCCATTTCCCTCTGTAGGGTCATCACCCTTTGTAATGCAAATGCATTTCCCCTGAGATGCTGAAGCTGCAGGTTTATGAGGCAATGGAAAGCAGTCTCAACTAAATTGTAATACAATTCCTGGCCTGTACCAGTCCCACTGAGTTTCCTTACACCTGGATCATCTATTGTGCACACAGTTGCATGCTGTCCAAGGCTGGCTTTTGAAACCAGTAATTTCAGAGAGGGTGTGTCAAGGAGTCCTGACAGAAGTGCTCCCTCCACCATCCATCTAATATGACAGTCCTGGGATAGTCAATCAGGCAAGGCCCTTTCCTCACTGTTGCTGCAACAATGTCACATGCTAACAATTACACTCTTAACTATAAAGGTACAACTTAACTACATGATGGGCCAAATCCTGTCCTATGTTTTGCCTGGTTCAAATTTGGAGGACCCTTGTTGTAAGTGAGCCTACCCTGCCACTGAGAAAGGGAACCACTGATGTGTTGGTTATGCAAACACCAGGAACAGATAAAACTGAATTACTACGTTTTATATAACTCTTTTTTATAGTTCAGTGAAATGTAACTCCAAGTGAAATAAGAATCCTCCAATGAGGACACAAGGGAACAAGTAAAGTAGATTAACTGGTAAGGCAATGATATTGACAGCATTTTATTAAATTATTACTAGGAAGATAGTGCCATCCAGCATATCTGAGCAGTCTTTTGAGGGAAAATTACTCTCTCTAAGGAGACATTTTAATTAAGATAGAATTGTTAGATTGCAATGAAATTCTTAGATTGACAGTCTTTGTTATAGTATTGTTTTTCTACTAACAGTATATACATGTTTAAAAAAGTCAACCAATATTTACTTATGCAAAGAATCCACTACCTTATCAAAAGTGCAGAGGTAGGAGTTACCTGTTTAGTTTATACTTTGTGTATCATAAATGCCAGCAGGAATGGCAACACACCAAGAGGAATACCTTTTCAAGCAGTGTGATTATTAATACACATCAACCATTTTCACTCTTCCAGTGTTCACACTTTACAATAATAAAGCATCAATACTTACAGGAAAAGATTGAACCTGATGTCGTATCTAGAAACTAATTTAATGGGAAATTGGATAGTGACAAAGTGATGCTGATTTATTTTTAATAGCAGATGCCTCATTATTTATGATTGATTTAGATGACCTTCCCAGTCCATACCAAATACCAAATATGGTGTTTGCCTCTCTGGTATTTACCTTCTCTCTGCACCCCACCCCCTCCAAAGTCTTGTACACTCCAAAAAAGAAGTAAATACTGCTGACCAGATGCTTGCCTTTTGTTGGTTAGATCCATTAATTTCCATGGCCCTTCTCATGTATGGAACAAGCATAAAAGAGACCCAGAATCATTATTGCAAATCACTATGTATCCATCATAGGATGTTATTATCAAGTAATCTGAGGACAAAAAAAAAAAAAAATGGTTTTTTTGATACTTTCTTTTCGATACTTTCTTTTCACTTGACTTCCTTGGATTTTCAAATCAGTTGTGAAAGTGACTTTTTTTTACCTTAAATGCATTGAATAATCTCCCTGGCCCTCACAGCAATTAAGAATGCCATGTTTGAGTCATTATTTAAAATGCATAGCTTTTAATATTATTGGATTTCTTCTTCTGAAGAAATCAGTTAATGATTAGGTGTTTCAATTGAGCATGTAAACAAGCAGCCCAGAGTAATACCTGGCTTCCGTGATGCCAGAAGAAGAAAAACAAGAACAACAAAAATCTAGAATCTTTTCTTCAGGGGCAGGGCTTGCAGGCTCACAGGTATGCAGAGGCAGAAAGGCTCAGCTTCACCTGTGTGCCAGCTCTCTCCAGAGATATGAATATCAGCCCCTGAAAATAAGAGAAGTATCAGCTTCCACTGTCAAACCTCATGGGGTTCTTCACAAACCATTTTTCAAAATAAGTCTAGTTTTCTTTGTGTCTTTCACTATTTTTCCCCATCTACTGCTCTGCCCTACTAAGGGAATTAAAGTGAGTTGAAGTCAGCAGTGCCCTGGCAGCCAGGAGGCACCAGACAACCTGGAGTGTCCTGGGGCCATCAGGCCCAGCATGGCCACCCAGGCAAGGGAGGGGATTGTCCCCTCTGCTCTGCACTGGGGCAGCCTCACCTTGAGTGCTGGGGGCAGTTTTGGGTGCCACAATATAAAACAGACATTCAACTATTGGAGAGTGTTCAGAGGAGAGCTACAAAGATGGTGAAGCCCTTGAGGGGAAGCTGTGTGAAGAGCAGCTGAGGTCACTTGGTCTGTTCAGCCTGGAGGAGACTGAGGGGAGACCTCATTGCTGTCTACAGGGTCCTCACAAGGGGCAGTGGAGGGGCAGACACTGATCTCTTCTATGAGATGATCAGTGATAGGACCTGAGGTAGTGGACTGAAGATGTGTGAGGGGAAGTTTAGTTTGTATACTGGAAAATGGGTCTTCCTCCTGAGGGAGTTTGGGCACTGAACAGGCTCCCCAGGGCAGTGGTCACAGCACCAGCCTGACAGAGCTCATGAAGCATTTACACAACACTCGGGCACAGGGTGTGACTCTTGGGGATGGTTCTGTGCAGGGCCAGGAGCTGGATTTTGATGATCTTTGTCGGTCCCTTCCAACTTGGCATATTCTGTGATTAAAAATTACATTGAATTGATGCTTTCTCAATTCTTGCAGATTAAATTTATGCAGCTGGAGCAGGCAGCCAGGGCCTCTTTTGTCCACTCTTGCCCTTACACTCAAACTTGCAGAGCTGTGCTCCCTGTCACACTCATCGTTTCAGTAGATATGATCTCTCTTCCCATATCCTAGTGCTCTAAGCAGGAGAAATTTTTGGGATAACAGAGAACCAAACTCAGATTTTCCTCTACCATGGTAAATGTTTGAGTCATTACAAGGATCAGTGCACTCCAGTACTATTAGGCAAATGACAAGTACCTTTTAAATGGGGCCTGATGGCCTTAGAAAGAGGTCCCTGAGCAATCTTAGATTCCTGAACAGGACTTTGTCTTTGGATTTTGACTTAGGTAGGGTACAAAATGCTGGCTACACTCCAACTTTTTGACTGAGTGTCAAAACTTGCATTGAAATTGAAATGTCTTCATTTGTCTTTCATTGAAATATTTTCCTTTGAAAATTTTGTTTTCAGTGTTTGGCTTTTCAGACAGCTTGTCAGATCTTGCCAAAGCACCCCTTCCAAGAATCTGAAAAGAAACCCCACCTGTATAAAAGTGATTACTTAATGGTATTTATGTCCTCAAAACCCTGCAGAGAAGCAATTTTTAAATTCAAGGTGTCTGACAACACAGACTTATCTCTTTTAATACTATTTGTGTCTCTATTTATTTGCCAAAACCTGAGTTTCAGATTTTTTTATTTTTTTTTTCCTGTGGAACCATTGATGATAGCATTTTTTACTTTCCCTGGGCTACTGGTTCAACAGGTTTCACTGTTTATCAGCAGTCCTTTTTCTCTGTGATCGCCCCAGGTTGTATAGCTCAGGACTCACCTTTGTCACCGAGGAAACACCCATTAACAGCAAAATGGGAGTGCATCTCCCAAGCAGGAGCAGCATTTAAAGCAGAGCTGCATGGATTTTCTGCAGAAACAACAGTCTTTCCCTTCCCTGTCCCCCCAGATAGACTACCCCAAGGTCTCTTGCTGCAAGAAAAGTGCCACAGCACTCGTAGAAGAAAGGGACTTTGCAGAAATAGCTCCTGACTTTCATGAAAAAAGCTAGCCAAGTTATTCTGGGTGCTGCAAAAGAGATCCACTGGTTTCTCCATACGGATCACTCTTTATTTCTTAGCTACTGCTTATTAAATCCTGGTGCACAAACAGTAGTTCCAGAGCTCCAAACCTTGCAGTTTTTCATGGCAATAGAAACATAGAAATGTTTAATATGATTTTGTTGTTTTGAGATCCAAGGTGTTGAAAATATTATGCATAGAGGGAAATGACCATTCAAATGTACATTTTCTCCAAGGATTTTATGCTAAAACAAACCATGAACTATCCTCTGGTAATTTAATAAGAAATAGATATAAATTTTCAAAATATTGAAATTAATCATACTATTCTTTATCACTACAGACAATGGGAAATCATATATATATATGAAACACAGGAAAAGGGTATGTTTGATAACACTGGTTCTAGCTACAAAAAATCCATCAGTATAACATAAAACCAGCAATGCCAGACTTGAAAGACAAATTCGTTTGCTCAGCATGCTGAACATCAACTATTAACACCATTTTCTTTTTCCTACTTAGAGCCACTTTTCTTGCAAATGGCAAATGCATTAGTTAGCTGCCAAACTGTATTTTCCACTTAATTTCAATGTTGAAGAATCTAGACATGGCAAAAGTTGGGTTATCAGTGAATGTGAGAAAAACAAAAACTCCAGGCTCTCATGTAATATTTCTTTCTGTGAACTCCATAAACTTTTCTAATTTGAATAATTATAAGCTTCACAGGGCTGAAAAGGTACACACAGGTAAATCACTGTGTTATCTGCTGCATCTGTGATCAGTTAAAGCTTTAAAGGCACAGAACTGAACATCAACTGTGTCCATTCTCCCTTTCTGTAAATCATTGAATTTGTAGTTCTGTGCAAATATAATATTGAAGAAAATAGTTGTGATCAAAAATAATCAGACATATCCACCACAATGAGTTAAAATTTCACACACAGAAGATTCAGTAAGAGATCTATTTGGCAATTTCCTCCTACTTGATCTTTATGTTAAAAGCCAAGGCAATTTTTGAACATGCCTTTATTAATTCAGCTGCCTATCACAGCATGGCTGTGTGGACATAATTGCCTATATTACAAAGTAATCAAGCAGTATATTCAGTATATTTTAGAAAGCTCAATTTATTGTATCAAAATATGACATATGTCCGTCCTCTAAAGATCCTTGAAGAGAACATAGGACTCAGCAGCCAAAAGGCAGACTTCAGGATGAGTTTTTGATGGTCAGGAGACAAAAATAGCCTCAGATATCCTACAGCTCAAACTGATTTTATGATTATTTTAATCTTTTGCATAAAAGTAGCAGCTAAAAAATATGGTCTCATTTTAGCTCTTTCTGAGATGAATATGAGAAAAAAAAATATAGGTTGGAACCTGAGGAATTTGTACTATACACAAGAAATGTCACATTGAGCGGAAGAACACATCTGCAAAGCCCAGGGCAGAAATTATGATGTTTGAGTGCATGTTTTCTCCAAACAAGTTAACAAGCCCTTGGAACAGCTCTAACACTTCATGGAAACAGTGACTCCCACTGATTTCAGAAGGCTGTGGCTTTCACTTCTGTATGTGCATGTGCATGCTTCAGTCCAACAAAGCAAATCCACAGAGATCAGCCCTTGCCTCTGAAGGCCCTGATGAATGTGTGCTGTTTAGCAGAGCAGCAATTCTGTCACACTCTGAGTCCCCAGAAAGGGACCTCAGTTCCAGCTCCAGCTACACACTGCACTGAGCAATGGGTAATGGCAAGGGACAGTCTCCTTGGCTCTCTCTAAAGGAATTGAAATGGTTGTGACAGGGCTTTCCAGGCCCAAGATAGCCAGAAATGTTGGATTATGAATATTAACAGATCTGCTGAGGTCCTGTAATGTTTATCTAAATGTCTTTTGCCAGTTTTTGTGTAATTTGTTAGATTCTGCAGAAAAACTAGTTGGGTTTAGGAGGCTTAGCTGGGAACGGGAAAAATTTTACCTACAAATTCTTTTTCTGAAACTTTTTATGTAAAGTTATTTCTCAGAAGAAAAGTTTGGCACTGAGCAAGCTTTGGAAAGAAATCCACTATTTCTGAGATTTCTATAGGATCTGGAGGAAGCCAGAAGTACATACAGAGAGAATCTATTCCCTTAGGGAGGGTACATAACACAAAGCAAGTAAAACACGTATATTTCAGGCTGGATAGTTCATTTTCCTCAGCCCCTAGCATATGTCAACCAACATTCTTCCAGTTTGGAGAAATATTTTAAGATGGGGTAGTTGTTTTAATTTTAGACCTTATCCAAAACCTTAGAGGTGCTTTCCAGGTCTGAAGAGATAACTGGAATGTAAGTCTTACATCCACTTCAATAGATCTAGATCCAAGCATAGGGCAGAATTTTATTTCTAGGTCCAGATGTTCATTTCTTTTTTTCTCAATCATGTGGGTTCTTCTCAGGTAGCAATAATTCTGTCAGGGAATATGATACCTCAGATCAACCAGTCAGAAGGTGGATTTCCTGTATGGTTTAATTAAAACAAGTCTGTTAAGAACACCAAATGTATTTTTAGCATGCTAGGAAGGATTATCTGTTCTTAAATAGAAAACACAAATGTACTAGGCAGGGATGACAGGAAAAAAAAAGAAGGAATGGCAGTCAATTGCCAATTTGTTGCCCAATATCAGCTTTCTTTAAAAACAACAATTTCTCCTGCACTGCAATAGCCACAACTTTTCTCATTCAAATTCCAAAAAAAATTTTATTTTTGTTTTTCTGGGAGGCTTGGCAAGGCGTGTCTTCTTTTGTCTGTCTCACACTGTTCTTCAAACAATTCTGCCAACCTTGGCACACTCAGGTGCAGATTGCCCTGCTTTTTGGCATCTATTTGTGAGCAGGGACACAGGACAAAGTAAGTAGGAGGTCATCTCTTGCCACTGTATACTGTCTACTGCAGCACATACTGAACAAACCGATATGATGGATACCATCAAGACAAATTTATTGAAACACTTGTCAGTTCCTTATTTCTTGAGTGCAAAACAATCAGGTGTCTGAAAATGAAGAGGACAATGTTTTACTTATTATTTCTACTATTTCTCTTTATAATTTATATTATGATACTTGAATACCTGGAATAGGAAGTATCATTGACCACTTGATCCATTATTATTCTCTTCTTTATCATCTGCTGGAAGTACACAATACAGGTTTTGGCAGTCATTTTGTCTCACTGGGTATGGACACCCATATTCATGGCCAGGATAGTAACTTCCCACTCTTCTTGTCGATGGATGAGCATTCAAGCAACAAATGTCCCTTCCCAGTGCATGTTTCTTTGGTAACAAGATGAAGCAATACAGCATTTGCTGATTAGAGTCTTAAGAGGTCATCTGGTCCAGTCCCTCACCTGGAGAAGGGCCTTACTTCTATTGCAAACAATTGGGTCACCATAGGATTTTCCATTTTAGTTTATTTCCCCATCAGATTGAAGTGACTGTAGAAAAAGTCTCTGGAAACTTATTTAGAGATTTGTTAAGAGCATGAATGGGATGGTCTTGCACTTGTTAGAGGACATAAATGTATCTCCACATTGCCTTCCTCACACAGTTTGGTCAGCAGCCTTCACTCACTATGCTCTTCACTGTCATCAACATGTGGGACAAGAGTATAGACATGGAACTAGGAAAATCAGTTTATGATTATTACAGTTTTGTCTTCAAAATCCTCTTCTGTTCTTGAACTCTTTCTGATTTGCCATATGGGCAGGTTTAAGTGGAAATTTAGTCATTGTAAATTTTCTTTCAAACAGGCTTACCTACAATTTATTCCATCTTTCTATGGATGCCA
The DNA here is from genome assembly GCF_030490865.1 of Poecile atricapillus. Taxonomy (NCBI): domain Eukaryota; kingdom Metazoa; phylum Chordata; class Aves; order Passeriformes; family Paridae; genus Poecile; species Poecile atricapillus. The sequence continues at coordinate 32,877,139 of NC_081289.1, read as the reverse complement.
TTTTCATTTAAGGTTTTTTTCCAATTCTAACTTTCCTGCTGAAGTCATCTGTGTTTACATCAAGAGCTCCCATTCGAGATTGGCAAGGATCTGATTCATTGTTTCTTATGATTTAAGACAAATTTATCTTTCTGGTATGCTGGAGTCAGTAGGAATACGTGAGGGGTGTTTCTTATAACAATCACTACAAACATACACAATAAACATTCATCCCCAGAGTGACCTTTGTATCCTGATTTTTTTTTCTTCTTTTTTAACTTTCTATAGAATCAGAGATCTCCAAAATCCAGATCAGCCTATGCAAGTGTTAAAAACAGAATGGACATAAAACTGATGTAGTTTCACACTTTCCAGTTTCAAAGCACTGACAAATTCTAAAATCTCTGCTTTTGGCACATCAAACATCAGGAATGCTGGGAAAGAGTTGTACCACTTGAGTGGTAGCAGATGGTGATGTTAAGTTTGCAGTTCATACTGAGCTAGCAGTGAGCCTGGTGCCAGAAACATAGGGAAAGCAATACAGATCCAGCAGAGACAGTTCTGTTATCAGCACGGCAGGTGAGTCATTGTATGACTGAGAGCAACCCAAAGGATGATTTCATTTATTCACGTCCCAGTTCTTCTGAAACAAGCAAACAAAAACCTTAGGAATGAGCAGAATTTATAGTAACTCATTGAAGCCAATTGCATTATTTGCATGTTAAATTTTTAACTATCAGCATATACATTTTTTTGATCAAAACTTTGTGTTTTCATTTTTGGAAGTGGCAACTAATTGTGATCCGTTGGATGTTTTTAGAGCATGAATCTCTAGTTAGACCATGATCCAAAGAGTTGAATACCAATTTACATCTTTTCCTCATATATGCAAGGACATTTGTCCTTAGCCTTTGATTACTTCAGCTTTCCATTGTACATGCAGTCAAAGACCTAGACTTATTAGCTTCCTTTAAGAATATAAAATAAAACAGCCTCAGAATTATACCAGTTTTCAGGTACATGCAAGACATTCCATTACAACCAGCAGGATTCCCATTGGAGCAGTTCAAAGGCAGGGGTTTATCCCAGGCAAAGATATTCTTGACAAAGGCTTTAGTATGGCTAATTTATTGATACCTCTATTGTTCTACAATGATTTTACTAGTAACTAAACAGATACATCAAGGGCTTGTCTTTTTGCTAAGATGAAATTCTGAACTGGGATTCCAGAAATACAGTTCTTTGTGAGCTCTCTGTGTCAACTAGAGATTAAAGATCTCTCAAAATCCAGTTTTAAGAACATGTACTTTGAAGAATGATTTTACAATTCACAGAAATGTAGCCTCTAGAAAACATATTACAAATCTGTAATTATGGAAACACCCATGGGACTCTTTACTTTGGTATTCTCAAGCATGAGCATGTGACAGGTGTATACCGCAAAAGGATACAAATTAAATAAAAGCCACACTGAAGGATATAGGTTGGTCTATAGCATTTCCTAGAACTATAATTTTCCCACATTTGCAGGCATTTCCAAATATAGCACCAGGGATTAAGACAGCAGAGTTCCAAGGCAGAAAGACATTTTTAGTAGGATAATTTTTGCTAGGGTAATTTACTCAGGGAGAGGGGTTAGGAAAAGGTATTAGTAATTTGAACATGCTAGGAGCTCAGAGTACCCAGAAGAACATGAAGATTCTCCAAGAAACCTGAGGTTCAAACCAGAATCTGTGGAGAAACCAATGTATTTTTTTCCTGTGTTACTCAGACCTGCTTTAGTTTTAAAGGTCACAGCCCACCAACACTCATATAAACCATTCTCTTCACTTAACTGAAAGTCATAAGCTAGTGAAGTAACTGGAGAGAAGGTGCTGGAAAAAAGTATTGAGGCATTTGAACCCTGCCTGCATCTTCAGAGCACAAGAGTTTGGTCTTTCAGCCCTGCATTTCAACACTCGTATCATAGAAATCAGCCTTTGCCATGAGTCAGGCACACATAGGTTTAACAGAAATTGCTGCAATTCTATCAGGGCTATTCCAGTTTCATGCTGTCTGTGATACAAAACAGTCTCCCTCCGTTGCAGGTATAGGAAGAAATATATAAACCATGTACAGGTAAACTCCTTGAATTGAATAATACATTGTTTTCCTGAAGTGTAACCATAATTGATGGCATTCCTACAGAAAGGTGCTTCTAAATAACTTCTCTCTAAATAGTATCTTCATTTTTGTCCTGTGAAAAACAGGAATATTGCAGAAATCCCAATTAAATACACTATACAACTGCTGAACTGTATCACTAAAAATATCCCAGAAGGAAAACCCAAAAACTTTACCAATTAATGTTTAGATTTGCTCTTGCGTCAGAACTATTTCTTGACTTTGACTCCAGAAGGTATTTTAATAACTTCCATTTGAAACTGCTTCAGACTTTTGAATGTATCCACTGCAGAAATGGATTAGTGTGCAGAACACAGGTGAGAGGTTAAAGGGTATGATAATTTATTATAGAGATAATACCACTGCGGTTTGAAACTGAAATACTTTTGTATAGATTTCCTTTTATGGTGAAACCTCTGAATTCAATAAATTGCTGCATGTAATTTCTGTGCCTCTCCTTACTGAGAGTTAACCATAGTGTCTGTTTCCACGACAATTTTAATATTGTCCCAGGTGGTTAAGCAATATCATTGTGGAAAGCAACCCATTTAACTAATGGAAGCACAGAGTGAAGATTCAATAGTCAAACCTTTAAAAACTTAAGTACCCAAACAATCAAAGCTCTGCTCTTACAGTGGTGATGTAAAATAATTGGCATAGTTTTTTTGTAGCAAGCTTATCAGTGACCACAAACATAAGCAATTTTGCTCTAATTCTGGCAGATATTCTGTAAATATTAACCACTATAAGCTATATAAGAGGAAAAAGTTATATTGCATAAAAATATAATAAAAGGCAAATATTTTCATCTCATTAACATAAGCTGAATCAACAATGCAAACAAAATTGGAATTTACTGAACAGTTGGAATATCATGATATTGGTACTGCAAAGTATTTCTTTAGCAGAACAGCAGGCTTCAGTTAAAGCAGGTAAAATAAAAGGAAGATTGTTACCAATAGCTCCATAAAAAGTCAGGCAATATGAACTTCATCTTTTTGGCAGGTGAATGGAAGAAAAGCATATTGAACATATTTAAAGGTGCAATCACCTGTAAAAGCAGAAACAGGAAAAATCTTGTGTCTACTTTCCTGAAAAAAATGTACTTGTTGGTTTAAATAGCCTTGTATGTTCTGCAATCCTTCGAAAAAAAAGAACTTAATTTATGTTTTATTTTCTTTTCTTCCCCATGGTGATTATACTTAAAACTTCTTTAAAAATTTCTTTACTGCCAGCCTTGTGTCTTAGATTTATATTCATTTTATTTACTTTTTTTTTTCCACTGGTTTTGAATTCCATGATGATGAGCTCTTAAAAATAATGCCTGGTTGTTGAAATGCTGTTATGGTAATTTTCTGAAATTAATTTCATCAAGATATTCAGTCTGAAAAATCTTCCTATCTTAAAAATTATTTCTTTCATAATTCTGGCCTGTATGAGGATAACTGTCCTTTTTGAGATTTGGAATGAAATGGAACATTCCATAAAACATTTGTATTCAAACCTGCATATGGTTCTCAGTTTGACCCTCTGGCAGACACAGATTTCTCTTCTATAAACTCCCCAATGGTTATTAGTTTGCTTGTTTATATTAAAGTTATTGCTGCTGGTCATATGCTTTGACATGGGAATCTGATTTAATTACCAAACCCTCTATTTTTCTTATTACCTTACTTACATTGATGGTCACAGCTAAGCCTCATTATAATGGTTTACTGAAACGCTTCATTATGAAGACTGAAAAGAGTGATATTAAATCCCTCAGCTTTCCCTGGATCATAAGTTGCAGTCTTTCCTCTTTCAGTAGTGGGCCTATATTTTCTGTTTTCATTTCATAAAGTCTGCAATTAAGATGTACACATTTTGCACATATAGTCACAAGCAGTACTTAGATGTATATAGATTATAGTATTATAATCTATATAATATATAATATATATATATAATTACTATTTTACTATTATATATATATATAATTACTATATTACTATTATAGTAATTATATATATAATTACTATAGTATAGTATTATAGTATTCACCCAAGTATTTTCAAATTTTTCCTGAAAATCCTGGGCTTAGACTTTGAAAAACAAAAGTGTAAGTCAGATCCTATTAGCAATGAAAATATTAGAAAAGCTAATCATAGAAGAATGACTGTCCTGTCAAAGAATCTTGTTGTATGTTATTGCCAAGTCTAAATTCATAACTTAGAATTAAATTTGATATTCAGTCTCAAGTATAGATTAATTCCCTAGTAAAATATTAATCTTTAGTGAGTAGGGTGCTACAAACAGAAGAGAAATCTGGGGGAAAAAAATCCAACAATAACTGACATAATAGCCATATGTAGGTCAGGAACTGGAAATGCAAAAATTTTATATTACATTTGGTCTGTTTTAATAACCCCTTCTCAGATGTGAAATTAATCTAAATTCTTTTTTACAAAATAATGAATTTTCCTTAAAATGAAAGGATGTATATGTGAGAGAAGGCTTCTAAAGATAGAACTAGTAATATTCCAACACATTTATTTATCAGAAATGTTATTTGTGTCTTTTGGGGGTGTTAGTTTTTAAAAATATTCATTAATTAAAGAAGGCTCTTTTTCTGCAAACCATCTGGCTGTTCTTTTCCAGTCTGCCAATGAAGTCATGCTACAGAAATGGTGATATGACAGTTGTTTCTTTGCCAACAGATGATACCCTCAAAATTAGATATTATGGCTTCACTGAGAAGTTCAGTCAGTAAGAAAGAGATTTATTGCAATATTTTGGGTGCTTTCCCCACATTTTTCTATTTATTTTTTAGAAGCAAACAGACTATTAATTTTTTTCCCATATATATCCACAAATGTTTTGCATTTTATGTACATAGAAGTCCCCCTAAAATTGTTACCACTTAAATGAAACTTTGAAAGGAAAGGAATCTTATCTGAAAATTGGTGTATCTGCATCACATTCATGTATAGTTACGTGGGTTTTACACTGTCTGATACCCTGATCTGCTATTAATGCAAACTGTTAAGCTTTACTGTCACAAGGATACTTTATAAACAAGAAAATTAGGAGGTGATGCCAAAACCTTATCTCATTTATGTGTCATAATCTGGGGTAGAAGATTCTTGAATCTGCTTTAACCCTATTTCAGCAGTGAAACAGCAACAGATTTGGGGTCTGCTCTGCTGCCTGCACAAACCATGTCACAAAGGAAAGAAATAATGATAAAACTGATGGCTTTAGAAGTCCAGGAAAGGCAGCCTGCATGGAGGAGCTGCCATTCAAGGGTAGCTTTTAGTGCCCAAAATATGTTTGGTGAAGAGGAGCATCCAGAAGCCAGCTTGCAAACCATGAGGAGAGATGTCTGTTGAGCAGCTATCTTTGCTCCTTTCCATATACTTTGCAAAAATTGGGTCCCCTGAGACATTTCAAGATAATATTTTGTTTATTTTAAAGAGTTTACTGAGAAGTCTGTTACACACTCTGTTTCATCTGACAGCACGAAGATGAATTTTAACGATGCATCTAAGACTTGTTTTGTTGAACTTCATGACCATGGCACACATCAGATGAATGCGTGGAGCTGCCTCCTCTTGATCACCAGTCATTTCTACTGATGGTAGGAAACAGGCAGCAAAGATCAGTTTCAAGCAAGAGTTAAGAGTTTGAAATATTGATGATGCTTAGCTCCTTAAATTGTAAAGCAGGCACACTTATATCATGGTGCTTTTTAGTTGTGATTATTATTTTTGTGTTTGTCTTTTAATTGTGGAAGTTTTTTCCACCCAAGTGCTTTTTTGATTGACATAAGAAGCATCATCTTTCCTGAGCAGGCTAACTGTTTTTTACTGCTGAGTAATTCACATAAAATTTAATTAAGCCTTTGACCTGATGTCCCAGTTGCTTCTTGGCACAGGGAGTCTAGGCCACTTTGTTTCCTAGGAAACCAAAAAAGGCAGGCCCTGTTACCATTCCAAAGAATTTTAAATTCCTTGATTTTGTTCTGCAAAATATCTTACTATGGTAGCCATATTATTTACTGTTGCTTATGCCTTGGGAAGTTATAGCTAGTGCTCAAAGACAGTCATTTGTACTTCTAAGCTTTATTAACATCCAAAGAAGTGCTGCATGATTTTCCTGGTTATATGGATACTTGCTGTGGCTTTCTTTACAATATGCCTTTTCCCATTGAAACGTTTTTGGTATTTTACTGAATGAGTCAATGATAAAGTTGAGTCAGTAGACATCAGTGAAAATTCATATCCAAATCACCCAAAGGGTTCACTTCTTAAAACCTGGGTAATTTATTTTCTGAGGTCAAATTAGTCTGTGCTGTGTTTCTGTGAACCTCTGAGAAGGTTACTTGATGTATCTCATGCAGTAGGGTAATGACAAAGCAACTCAGCAGAGTAATAACAAAAATAGATCACAGGTTTTTTTCTGTGAACTTGTTGGATCAAAACCACATCTGAAGCAGACAGCTCTGCTGAATTCCTTATTTACCTTAAGATGACATTAGTGGAATTTAGCTTTCTAGTGTCAAAATAACAGAGGGAATTTTTCCTGAGTATCATCAATGGGATAATTTACACTTTTTATATGATCAGAATAAAATTAAAGTAATTAGAATACACTCTGTTTGGATTTATTTTTGATCACAGTGAGCTAGTTAGAGACCAACACCCACCAGAAAAAAAAAAAAAAAAAGGAAAAACCAGCTCAATTTTTCCCCAAGTCTGTGTTCAACTGGTCATACCATGCACCTTCAAATAGGTACTATTCATCAATAGAATCTTTGTGTACAGCTGCATGTCCCTTATTTATATCCATTGTAAATCTATATGCACAGGAGAAGTAAAGCAATTTCCAGTAAAATTAATTTTAAAACCATTGCATTTTAATAAGTTTCAAGTGTGACAACAAATCAGAATACTTAACATCAGTAAATACTGCTCATATGGACTTTGATCTCTTCCAGAAGATCACATTCCTTTAATTAAAAGAGGTAAGAGTAGTCTTTATGTCTGGCTTTGTTGAAATAATTAGCCAAACCTTTACTGGCTCAAACAGGACAGATCTCATGTTTAAATGTCAGGAAAAAAAAGAAAAAGTCCTCTTGAAGAACTGATATCCATTTACTTTACAGTTATAGGAATATACCTCTTTTATTCTAAATAAGATTCTAAACAATTAAACACCAGAACAGCATCCAGTTAAAAGTCGGTGTTGTGAGAAGGGACTATCACTATTTGCTCTGTTTAACTCTGTGGGCCAAATCTTTTCTTTAAGAGGTGAGGTGATGACATGAATGATGTGTTTATACTTGTAGAAAGTCTTTAATCTCTTTTAGATCAGTGTATAACAAGGAAGACCTCTGTCTTTCTACACACACTAGAAAAAAGCAGCTGTTCAATTACCTTGAAGCTGTGGATGGCCCATCCCTGAAAGTGCTCAAGGCCAGGTTGGATGGGGTTTTGAGCAACCCGGTCTAGTGGGAGCTGCCCTACCATGGCAGAGGGTTTGGAACAAGATGACCTCTAAGAATCCTTCTAATCAAACTATTCTTTGATTGATTGATTGATTGATTGTCCTCTTCCATGATTGATGACTTCAAGTGGTTCTACAATGAACTTGACTGCATTTCTGAGAATGGAGACTTTGCCTCAGTGTTTTGAATTTGCAGCAGTACTTAAAAGAGAGCTGGTAGGAAGGGAATCCTCATATAGCTGTTTTTCTTGAGAGCTGATTTATCTTTCATGTTACTGTACTCATGGTCTTAGGCAATTGGCACATGTTTTTTGTACATCAGTGAAAAGAACATAATGAATGGGACAAGTGCTGGCATCTGAATTTATGGTTTATGTTCTCAGACATTTTCCCTCCTCTGTGAAAGTGTCTCCCTGTTCCCACCACTGTTGTAAACTGTGTTGGCTCCTAAAATAACTTTAAAATAACCAGTATTATTGTAATTTTCATCTACTGCTATAAATACATCATTCTGGGAAATTTACTCATGTGATTTACCAATGCCATAAAATCTAGGATCTTATGAAATCTCAGCTTACTTTTCCTTGTATGGTTTAAAATACTCTCAGCATATTCTGCTTAAGGATAATGTAATTTGAGGAGGAAAAAGATTTCACAAGTGTGTTCTTTAGCCAGTATCTATATTACCTTTTCTTTGCTAATTGCACATAAAATCTGCAGATGCTGTGATTTTTAATCTTGCAATATTCTTAGTAATTTATGTATTTCTTCCCCTCCACTCTGAGCACCCAACTGATGTTATCTATTCTAAAGACATATATCCCCCTATTTATATATTGTTTTATAAGGAGATAAGTGGATGTTTTGTCTTGGTGCTAAGCCTTTCAGCCCCAAACAGTTACTCAAGGTTTGTCTGCTTCTGCTGCTGTCTAATCTCAAGTTGAAGCTGGAATGAGAAACAAGATTTAGAAGCTTCATCATCTTCTTCACCAAACATACAAACTTCTTCAGTGCACTTGTTAAAAAAAACCCCACAGACCTTCATCTGCTGCCTGTGTCAACAATAAGAGAAGTGTAGAAAGAAGAGTGAAAGGCTAATTCTCAAAATTGTCTTAGAGATTTGTAAAACAGTTTCATTAAATTATTCTTTCTATTTCACATTATGTATGATGAGTGTCTATGAAAACCTTTCCAAGCTTCTTTTTCTTCAAAAATGCACATATTAAGAAAACATTGGTTTCATTTTTAAAAGTTATTATTATAGAAGCATGTTGAAAAAAATCCTGAAGCTGTTACCTTTTATGAAAAATTTATGGCAATAGTTGGTGATACACTCTCTCAAAAAATGCTTAAATTTTTTAGACACTTGTAATTTTGTCATTAAAGTGAATAAACTGGATATTTAGAGGGTTGAGGTTTTTTTTTTTAAAAAAAAAATTTCTTTCTGTTTATTTTTCGTCTTCCAATTGCATTAACAGCTTCCAAGTTCTGGGATGCCAGGATAATAGATTTTGAATTTTGGCAAGAAATGAAACAATAGTAAACATAGATTGGAATCAGTACGAGTGATGTTGTTTAATGTCAACAGTGACTAAAACTGCCTTCCAAATCACTGATGCTCTGTGGGTCTGTTTTCCTTAAATTAATTTCAGCTTTTTGAAAATCATTAATTTAAATTGTATGTCATATAGCTAGTGACTCCTTCATCTAATTCTCATCACCATTCCCAGAGCAACCTGATGATGCACTTTGTGCATGAATTCACATTTCAGGGCCACATTTCATATCCTATTCATTTTGTTTTATTATTCCTACCCTTTCTACAACAAAGGAATCGTTAATGTTTCAATGCTACCAAATCTAAAAAATAGAGACTGTTAGTTTAATTTCAACCTCTGTGAGTACCCTTGGTTTTAAGCACTACTTCAGAGCCAGTGGCTGGGCACATTTCATCTTCCATACAAATTGAAGCCAGTGAAATAAGATAGCTAGCATTTGTAAAGTCAGTTAAATACAGTAAGTGCAGTATATAAAAATGTAATAACTATTGCCCTCTCATTTCCCTAGTTCTATATTTGTATAAAGATTGTGGCAGATGGGAGGATGGAAAGCCAGAGCTCAGAAACAATAACTATAATGAAAAGAAACAGCACAGACACTGTCTGCTCTCAGAGAGATGAGGAAAGTTAAGAATTCATAATCTCTTAGGCAATGCAGTTCCAGAGGTGAGGGGTTGCAAAACTCTCAGATCTGTTTTGAATCCTCCTCCATTCTCAGGAGGCTTATACAGAAACACAGCCCCAGTGTTTCACATTTATTTAGTTAAGCATCCCTTCTTGTCATAGATGAACTTGAGATGAAATCCTGCCCTGAGTGAAGTCAGTGAAATATTTCCTGGCAACTGCATGGAACAGAGTGACACTGCATATGCAGCACGCCCTCTCTGTTGCTTTCCTCTCTTTATCTTCAGCACTATCGAAATGTAAATATTTTCCTCTCTTTAATGACTGTAACTTCCTGGTAGAAGTTGTATAACAGTGTTTGCGCAAAACCATTCTATAACAAAATGTAGCACACAGTTTCTGAGACCAAGGTCTCAAAGGTGTCTATCAGGAGATGTGGAAATATATTGTTACTTTAGCAAGACCATATTTGAACGGCAAGAAAAAAACCTTTTATTGTGGTCCATCTAACCACTGAGCTACTGTGTTTAAATTTGCTCAAAAGCAGCTTCAATTTGTGAAGGATTTGGATCAGAAATGACCTGAGGGCTGAGGCCTCCATGTATGAGTGGTATAAAAGGGGAAGAGGACATGCTAATGATGGACTATTGGAGGTGTGACATAGCACATTTCCCAAAATCCCACCTTCTGTTGGGATTGGAAATAGAAATTGTTTGTTTAAATAGATGCTATATCTAACTGTCCTGTTTCTCAGGCAGAGCAGCCTGCTTTCTGCAGCTGCCACACTAATTACTGGAGCCTGCTCAAAACAAAAAGCCTTTTCCTTCAGATCAGAACCTATCTGCACTGAATGAAACAGTACTGGTTAGGGGCCGAGGTTAAAAGCAGCAAATCTGTGAATCACCTGACCTGTCTCCATCTTTGTGATATCTGGGTCAGGGTTTTCCTAGCTGCCAAATAATTTGAGGATTTTGGTTGACTTTTTGTGTTTCTTTTTCTTTTTCATGGTTACATTTCACTTTAAACATGGGAACAAGGTTCAGATTAAAGTTCTTGTCCACTCCAGTGGTTTATTACACATATGCTGGTTCTTACGTAACATCTGAAGTCTAACACATGCATTCTAGTAGAAATTAGGCTATGATTCTTGTATCAATTAAAACATTAGTAAAGAATTATGTTAAGTTTTCAGTTCCCGGGGAGGATCACAGAATAATGTTAGGCCATTCATGGCCTGTCACTATCTGATATGCTGAGGATTAGCGAAGACTCAAAATTCAGTCTTTTTCAGATAAGGCAGGCTACTTTGTGGAACAGTAGCTTCTTTCTTTCTGAGAAAGAAGGAATTGAATATTTTGCTTTGATCATAGACAGATGAAGGACTAGTGTACAAAGCCCACAAAAATTCATCAGAATGAGGGCAAAATGTGGTATTTCCTATCCAGTCAGCTGAACAGCAGCCAGAGAGAGTTTAAAATCAACAGATGGCAATGGCTTCACTCTTGTATCATCATCTGCCTTATTTTATTTTGTCTTTCTGTTTTGGTTAGCTAAACTGTAGGAACATAATCTCTTTAAATCTAGAAAAGGAAACCTTGCAATAACCTACTATCAGACCATGAAGTTATCCCTTCTTTTCTTTAATATAACACTGAGAAATGTGACACATGACCGTTGTTCTGCCAAAATTAAAATCTGGAGACAGAAAGGGATATAAAGCAGAAAACAATCAAATAGCATAAAATCAAGAGACATTGAAGTGTCTCTATTCCATCTACCTGAATGTGGCAAGATCATCTATATCTGTATCTATAAGATATATATGAAAATATATTTGATTATTCTACTCCCAAAGACTGACCTACATCATCTAGGAAGCCTGGCAGAATTCTCTCCTATTGTAAATCTGGATTTTCAAAAATATTAACTTTCCAAGAAGCTGTCATTTTCTTAACTTTTTGTGCTGAAATCATCACTAAAGGTCACATTAACCACAGTGAGACAGAGCTAAGTAAACCCTTACTGCTCCTAGAAATCCCTTTTGCAAGCCTTAGCACCCTGGAACAATAATGGACAGAAACCAATCACAGAACAATGCACTGGAAAGGAGGACACTTTGAGGACTGGAAACCACAACTGAGGCCTCCCTTTCCACCACAAAATTAAGAAGAAAAAAAAAAAATATATAAAAAAACCTCTTTGCATCTCTAGCAGTAAAATCTTCCCTGTAAGGATAATACCCAAGTACATATTCTGGCAGAAGGCTCTCTGAGTTCAGCTGAGATCTGATTCATTACAAACTGATTATGAGCTTCAGGATTTTACCTGTTGATCCTGATTAGCCCGTTTAGGTAATACACAGAGCTGCACTGCTGGGAAGTTTGATTGCCAAGCAGAAAGGCAAATATTCTTCTCTCTGATGCCTGTATGTTTCCATGGATGCCTTTACTTTGACCACTGTTATACTTAAATCTTGGACAAAACAATATTCTCCAAAAGAGCTAATATTTCATATGAAATCTATTGCACCTCCTGATACCTTTGCACTTCCTTACATTAGAATCTCTCTAACTTGGTGTCCTTGCCAAAGTGTTTTCAACATGTTTGTTTTCTGCTGAAGCTTGTGAAGGGCAGCCCTTCACTTATTAGCCTGCCAATATCTTTTGCCCCCAGTCTGGCACCCCTAACAAAAAAAAATCTGCTTGTGTTTATGGCAAAAGAAGGAAAAAGACACACTTCTTTACCTGTCCTTTTGTTTGAATGATATGTTCTTCATGCATAGAATTTATGGCAGAAAGTGAAGACATCCTCTAATAGAGGATTGTGAGAAATTGGCAGTACAGGTCTGTCTTTACAAAGAAGAAAAAAACCCCTGGTCACTAAGAAGTCCTACAGATTGAAGTATTCATACGTTCTTTCTAAATTCCACTAAAGTTTTTCTGTCACTCCAGGTTTTCCTGGTAGGCTTTTCACTTCTTTCTCTTTAAATTTTTTTTACTTAGTTATTCTTCAAGCATAATTTTTTTCTTAGGGGGAATTATTTCATATGATCCCATTACAAATTCAAATCAGTTGTTTTATGTTAGTTTGCCTTATCTTATGCTAAATTGCATATCTTAATTGTGATTGTGCAGTCAGCCATTTTAAATTGAATTGGGTGTCTTGCTCACTCCCTGGTTTGCCAGGCTTCACAGCCCCTGAGATTTGTGGCAGGAAGCCTGGATCAGCTATCTCTACAGTTGTGTATGCTTAGGTTCAGGTCTTGGCAGGGTATATTATCACACCAGAATTCACTGATTACCAAAATACGTTGGCTTTTAGCCTAGTCCTGTCCCACTCAGGCCATTGGCAGCTCAGAAACTCATGAAATGGGAAATGGAAAACAAGCAGATTGTTATTTTAATAGAATGCCATGAAAGAACCCGAAACAGCAGTATGGTGTTCTACAGCTGGTACAGAAGGAATCCAGACAAGAAGGTGTATGGCTTCCAGTGAAAGCACTGGCTGGAGATATCTTGGGAAAGGGGTGCAACCAACAGGACAATATGTTATGAATGTTAGAAGGAACTGTGCCAGGGGCAGCTTCATACTGTATGCTAAGGAGAGCTTCAAGTCAAATCAAATTACTGCCTGGGCAGCTTTGATGGAGTCTGTGCGGGTTCATCTATGTGGAACATGAAATCTGTACAGATCAAAATCCAGGGCCTCAGCAGGGAGAGCACAGTGCTGGGTCTATATCATTGACAGCCCAATTGGGACAGCAGCACTGACTGCAATGTGCAGGGACAGATCAGGTCAAGGAGGCAGCAAGGGCAGAAAAAACAACTTTATTGGATTACTTCAATTACCCCCATCCTAACTGGGCAAATGTCACGGGGGAGCATGCAGCAGAGTTGAAATATTTAGGTTCTCTCTGTGGCTACTGATTGAGTGCTCAAGAGGAAGTGGTATCCTTAGCTTGATGCCAAACTATATCCAGGGTCATGTTCAAAAATCTGCTTTTGAAAGTGCTGCCCTGTTACCATGGGCATGAGGTTCACAGGTCACTATCCCAGTTGGCTTCTCCACAGATCCCCCACAGCCACACTTAGCTGCAAAGACAACCATGGCAAGATGAGGGACCTTGTTTAAAAGATAAAGGAACAGCTAAAAGAGTATATTTTACTGGGCAGCACTAGAAGGACATTTCTCCCTGTTCAAGAGAGAAACAGAGAAGTACTTGCAAGGGAGATCTATGCTGCTTCCACAGAGGGAACAGCTAAGGACCTTTCACAGCTGGCTTAGAGAAGTGACAGAGGCAACCCAAGCATGTGTGGCGCTGAGAGGATGGAGGCAGGCCGGTTTCATGATCCCTCCCAGTCGAGAAAAACTGAGGGTAAAATGGATGTAAAAGAAACCAGATTCAAAGCAAATTGATGTGGTTCTTCAGGCAACTTCCTCAACAAAGGGTTTTGTGGGTGCAGAAATTTCAACACAGTTTAACAGGAGACAAGTCTTGAAAGAGAGATTTTTTGGGGGTTACCAAGCATATAAATCATAGTAGGCCCAGGAAACCCTAGCTGAAAGTGTCTGGAGGTGGGAAAACTGTTAAGAAGAAATATAATGTAAATTTGCCCTATTCTTAGTCTTCTCTAGAAGATTTTCAGTATAGGGTTACTGTTTTATTCCACAATGTACTCTTATTGTGCCAGGGGAAACAGGAGTTCAGGAAGGCTCAAGGAAGAACCATCAAATTACAGGGAGAGCTTATCCTGCAACTATATGATATATATAAATATATAAATGTATGTATGTATATATATATATATATCAGCAACTGTACTGAGTCACCTATCTCTGTGGCTGCTGTCTGAGATCTGGTCCCAGCTGACAGAGGCACTTTGGGGTGCCTGGGAGCACTGGTCAGCTCTTGACTCCTCAAACCCCTCTTCTTGACACCTGTATGCTGAAAAGGGCAGAGAAATGGGCAAAGCAATAAGAGTGATGAAATTCCTATATTTTTATAGGAAAATAACCTGTCTTTTTGATGAGTCCCCAGTTTCCATGGGATGGAAAAGCAGGAGGAAAATGCCAACCAGCTGAATGTAAGTCACTGGGCAGACTTTCAGAAAGCAGAATTTCTGCAGCTTTAGCAAAGTGCCAATCTCTGAATTCAGGGCAATAACATCAAAGACATTGATAGTCCTTCAAGAATAGATTTTCAGCTAGACTACGAAAATTATGAAGACTGCTTCATGCTGTTTTCAACCAAAATCATATTTTTAAACCAAAATTATGTGCAGATTACCTTAGATTTGCCTTGAATTGATGTACGTATTGGCATATATTATCTAAGATACCTTTCTGCCTTTGAATAGAACATGACAATGTAAGTAGTCATGGTCTTTTCTTGTATAATTTTTGACTAACCATATAAATATAGTCAGCATTAATTTGCATGTAACCTAAGAATCTTAGCATGTTTTTTAAAAGGATGAAATCAACAATGGTCTGTAGAAATTACTTTTTTGGCAACAGGCTGAAGGCATCAGTGTCCATGCTGCACTGTTTTATATTCATCTTTAGAATTCTAAAGAAGTTTTCTAGTAAGCTTAATAAGGGAAGCCAAAAGTACATAGGAAAGCCCTTTCTTCTTTTAAATTGAAACCTTTTGTGCTTTTCTGCAATGGATTATTTTACTGTTTTCAAATAGCAGACCACACACTAATTTTCTTTGTCAAAAAAACCCCATCTCACATTGCATGGCCCAATGCAAAAAAAACTGAAAATGAGTATCTGCTGCTTGTATATGTTACTTAAGTGTTTTGTAAGAAAGCAGCCTGCATAAACACTTGACCTGTTGACTAATTTCAAGTATTGAGTGGACAAGTTGATATTTATATACTTTTAAGAGCTCGCTTGTTTAGTAAGTGAGCCATTATTAAAAGTTATAGAAGAATTCAGCAATGAGGTGCAGTATGTTCTGTTGGTAATTATGTCATGAGTATAATTATCAAACTCAGTGAATGCACACATGCATTTTTGTCTTTATGAGAAGACAAACATCATTATTTGTCCATACTTTATAACATTATCTCTAGAGCTCATTATTTTTTTTTTTTTAATTTTAGCCAATATTGTATTCAGTAAAAAGACAAATTACTCAAATAATGCATGTCAATAACTGAACCTCTCAAGGAAAATACTTCATAATAATTACTGTACACCTGAGCTGAAGAGAAGACAAAGAAACAAAGCTCTAAATCTGTCTTATAGTACTTTAGTCAGATGAAAGGATGTCCCTATAAGCACCATGATCAAAAGCTCCTCTGTAGTCTTTATATTCCTAGTCTTCTTGGAAGCACTGGTAAAACTCACTATAAACTGAGTTGTGTTCCTGACAAAATTGTGTGCCAGCAAATAAGAGATTCAGTTGGAAATGGTCAAAGTTGTACTGATTTGGCTTACCTTTGTTATAAAGTGCAGTGAATTCACAAAAGAAAAGATGCCATCTTTTCCATCCATTTCAAAGAAAAAGCACATTTAGTTTTTTTATATACCTTCATATATCTCAGTAGGATGAAATGAAATCCTGTGGGAATAAATGGAAGAGATCTCACTAACTTCAAAGAGTTTGGACTAAGTTTGTGGTTTGAAATCATCAATATAAATGCCAAAAAAATTTCTGGCCATGAATAAAATGATGGAACAAAATGGATGTAGATTGAAAAGACAAATTTGTAAGGTCCAGATACTCTCCCAGTTACTCAACCTAATTAGAAGCTTATTGTTGCATAGACATATTCATTTCTTCAATACTACTCAAGCTGATTACAGTATTCCACAGCAACAAAGGCAGCAAAATCTCCAAATAAAATTAGCCCAGAGAAAAGAACCTGAATCTTTACTTTTATCCAATTAAGTTTCCATAAACACTGATATGAACAGCATATTGTTTTCAGGGATGCTGGCAGAAGAACAGAATGGGAGGAATAATATTTTAGATGGACTGCCCTGTGACAATTTTTCATAGGCAAATTTTGCACTATATGAATGAATGTGTAAATTTAAGACCATCAATTTTTGTTTAATAGCAGTTCTTTCAAGGATGGGAGAGTGCATTCAAAGCTCCTTTACTAGACCTTTCTTCCATCAAATTTCATTCAGCAGAAAAATTAAAATACATATTTGTCACTGAGGCAAATGCTGGCCTTTAGGGATATACATTTTTAGTGAATTGAATTTCCAAACAAAGTATTTTTTTGAATTCTAAATTTAACATTTTATTTCCATTTCATCTAAGCATATTTACTAATAAAAGAAATCCAAAAACTAAGGAGGTATTTTTCTGGCTGAAGGTAGTTGTAAAACCCAATCCACCTCAATCCCACTAAAATAACAACAAAAAGAAAAATGCAGCCAAGGGTTGCGTTGTTACTGCTGCTTATTTCGCACAACTGACTTGAAAGCACTTTATGCTAGAACCCCTGAGGACTAGATAGGATTTAAGAGACTTAGTGCTGCTTTCAAAATCTGGCTCAGAAACACCGGCCCCTGCCACTGAGGCTTGGTTACAAATGTGTGAGGATGCATAAAGAGTCTGGAGGGGTTTTTGGGAGCCACAAACTGGCTCTGTCAGAGCTTGTCCATTGGCTGGGGCCAATGCTGTGCTGTGAAGAGGCACCACAGGGCTGGGAGCACCGCCAAGGCACAGCCCTGCTCTCAGCAGGGCTTGGGAGTGCAGGCACAGGGAGCACAGCCACAGTCAGGCTGCTCCTGGCCACGTTTGCCAGCCTGGAGACATCACACTGAGTGGGGAGTGGACCAGGTGCCATTTCTGGGGGACTCATGTAGGATTTATACCAGGACACACAGAAAGTCTTGCTTGGGACACTAGAGAAAAATTAATGTGCATGTGAGCAAGGCATAGCAAAAGAGCTCTCTGTATCCCATGTTAGTAGGTGCAAGTGCTAACAGATTTTATGTGCAATAGCTGGATTGAAGCATGATCTTCCAGCCTATTACCAGCCCATCTACCTATAGATCTAACCTTTACCAAAGACCTCTATGTTCTGTATGCTCTACGTTTTCCATTCTTATTCAGCCAGTATTTCACCCACTCGATCTCCTTTGAGCAGTTCCCACAAAAAAATGCCTGTGACTGCTGAGGAAAAGTCTAATATCTCTTAAATGGAGCTAGGTGCTGCTGCAGGGTGTGCTGCAGAAACCTGCATCACAGTGAAAAAAAATACACGTGTGATTATTCTGCTTCCTTTAAGGGGCAATCAGCCTTGCCTGTGACCATTTGCTGTGTCTTCCTGCAGCAGCCCTGTCCACGGACTATGTGCTAGGATATCTTCCACCCCGAGCACATTCTGCTTCTTGCCACCTCAGTCTCATTGTGCTTCAGATTTCTCAGATTTCCTCTTAATATCTTCAGCACATCCTTGTTACTGCATGTTTCTGTAAGTTTGTGGTGTAGGCAATAAAGACCATCATAGAATTGGCTTATCTTCAGGGCTTTCATTCTTCTCTGGTTCTCTGGTGTAGCCTCCCAATTGCTGTTGTTTCTTCTAAATTAAAATTAGTCTCTAAAAAATCTTTTTCCAAGATTTATATCTCAAGTTACAAACCAAGATCTGAAATTACAGATTTCTGTAATAGATTACAGATGTTTTTGAAATGCATTTTATTTGTTTTTTATACACAGCTGACACTTTGCAAAACACCATTTTTAATGGGGTGTTTATTTTCATGAACTCATTAACATAAGCAGAAAATTTTCCTGGCCAAGCATCTTTTTCAGGAAAAAAAACAAAAAACCTTCAGTTTTTTTATTCCTTTGCTTTCTCTCACCATCCTCATTTCTTCCCAATTTCTACTCCTCCTGCTTCTATACCTACTCGTATTTCCTCATCTTTCTTAACAGCTTCCAGCTGGTTGTATGCCTTTCAGGCAGGATTTAGGAGATATTTAAGCTAGAATCAATACTCAACATGACTCTACAGTATCAAAATGGATTTGAGCAGAAAAATAATAAAAATTCTTGTCCCACTCATCAGCCCCAGAAACAATGATCTTTCCCAACTGCTGGTCTAAATCACTCTTCTCATCTCACATGAGGCCTATGCTGGCAAATTTATTTTTTTGAATATTCTTACATGATTTTTCTGGAGATCTGGTGCTTTCCTAGCCATGGCAGTGCTGAGCAGCCCAGAGCTCAGGACTGCTGTGACCATGAGCACCTTCACCCAAAGGATGCAGTCCAGCAGCCAGTTTCAGAGAATGTCCAAACAGAACCTATGCTAAGTCACAATTTTTCTAGGATTGTGTTAAGGAAAAAAAAAGTAAAACAAAATAAAAGCTACCCTAACTTTCTCTGTATTTACCAAATTACTCTTCCTTTTCTGTGTCACGTAACATCTGTCTCGTTTTGTAGAACAGTGACAATATGGATTTTCCTTTGATTCATCCTGGTCATTTGAAACAAAAGTGATGTTTATGTATGTTTTTCACTCAGAGACTAGACTGATGCTGCGTCTGAGAGAAAAGTTTAAACTACTTTTGGTTTGCTATTTATGGTATTGTTTCATCCTCTCACCACTTGAGTGGTTTATTATTCTTTTTTGTCCCCACAACAAGACAGGATTTAATCTCTGATGGTCTGTTTTACCAGAATGTTTCTGTGTAAAAGACGAATGCAAAAATCATATTTTATATAACCATCTTAATACATCTTTCATTATTTAAAAAGCTAGAACTTTTTTTATTTCAGTTTATATAAAGATGCCTCCTTTTTTTTTAGTTTTTAGATGTAAATAAATCAAATGGAAAAAGTAGCAATTTGCTTATTCAACTGTTAAAAATGCCTCTAACTAAAAGGTTAAAACACGACGTAATTTTGTGACTTTCACAGTAATTCAAAACAGTAGGGAAAAAATATCTAAATACCTGCTGAAACATTTAATATATATAAGATATTTATGTATGTATGTTTATATATATGTATATGCATGTATATGCTAAAACATCCTGTGTATGTGCATATGTAAATGTGTGTACATAAACTCTCCTGCTGGGTAAGCATATTCTGGGAAATTTTGGAATTGTTTTACAAACATGAACTGCAGTTCATATATACAAACCCACCACACGAGATTCATGTTTTATGTGATTTTAGCAGATTCTGAGATGCATGTTTTTTTCTTAGATGGAATTTGCTAGTATTTTCTTGTCTTCAAAACACAGGCTCCTATTCTTGTTACCCACGCTTGAATTCAGCCCAACTCTGGGAAAAAAAAAAGATTGAAATAAAAGTATTTTCTGTTTAATTTTAGATAAGATTTTTGCAGCCATTTTTAGGGTACACACTCATGCACACATAATGCAAGCGTGTTTTTCTTTGTGTTTTTTTTTTAATATAGTATTATAAATGCTCAGAAATATTATATACATACATATATATATATATATATATATATAATCATAAATATATAGAAAAGAAATATGTTTCTCCATTACAAGCAGTTGAATTTTCTTCATGAGGAACAGTTTGGAAATATTACTCAGCTGCATTTGAAATGTATTGATTAAATTATGTATTGTCAACACATTCTGAGGAATATATGCAAGTTACCAAATGCTTGTTTAGTTACTAGAAAACCTCATTAGCAGAGGAATAAAACAGCTCACAAGCAAATCTCATTATTTGTCTGTCTCCTTCTGCCATGCCAGTAACATTTAGATTTCTAAATGACATATTCTGATGTGAGGCACACAGCAGGTGTGTATGTGATGGGATGACTTCTGTTGGATGTTGATTACTCTCTCTGTCATGTGAAAAGCTTCCCATTCCCACAGCTTTATGCAATATATCAATGGTAATGGATTCATAATCATTATCAAGCTTGATAGAGGCTTGACTACCGTGACAGATGTCTTCTCAATTTTCCTGTTGCATATGTTCTTTTCCCTCTGGAACAATGCTTACATAAAATTTCAGTATTAATGTATCCCTTTTATGTTGTTCTGTATCAGTCATTGACTGCAGTGATCAATCTTTTAATTCAGATGAATAGGTAATTACAACCAAATGCCAAACACATCAGCAGAAATTCAGCAACTGTCGAGCAAACCATAGTGACCAGAATTACTTGTCTGCGCTAAAGATAGCACAGGGATGTTATTGCATGTTTATGCACCTGAATAGTGTTTCTACTGGCAACAATAATATTTACATGGTATACTTTGTTCGAGCAAAAGACAATAAGTAAATCTATTCTTTTTCCTGCTTATCATGAGATTAATGCAAACTAGTGTGCAGTAGTGCTGACCAGCTGCTGTCCTGCATTTACCACAGTAGACAGAAAAAAACACAGTATATATAAGTCAACAAAAGAGCTCAGTGGTCCTCTAAGTCTTTCAGGGAAAAAGAAAAGAAAGAAATTTCCTTTTTTTTTTTACAGCAAAAAAACTTTTCTTCTCTGAAGCATTTATTTTCAGATATTCTCCATGTTGGTTATTTGATGATGGATTTCCAGAAGACTGCTGTGATAAAAACGCAGATGTAGTCTACTTAAAGAAGCTTCTTTAAATTCCTGTGCTTGCCATTTTCCCCCTTTCCTTACTTTGGACTATGTGGTGCAGCCAGATAGATTCTAGAGTGCTTCCTCAGGAGTTCAGATCACCCATCTCATCTTACAGCGCCCATTCACATGCACACCAATTTAGCAGTGTGTGCTCTGCAAAAATCTCATACACTTTCCCCCAAATTATTCACCACTTTCTCAGCTGTAATCTAAGACTCTATTTACTGTAGCAAACCATCCACCTCTGCTGAGAAACTACTGTGACCTGTGAGGAGTCTTGTCTTTTCTGCTATTCCTGCTCTCTTGGAGCATGCTACAGAAAACCTCTCCAGACTGAGACAAAAGAGGGCTTTTTGTTAACATCAGTGTATTTTAGACTAAGAAAAATAATGTCAGGGGGAGGTCAGTGGGTTCAGCTTTTGTGATAAACACTGCTGTGTTGTTTCAAGAATGTAGGAATTACCTGCAAGTAGCTGTCTTTCTATGTGAGCTCATGTGCTTCTGCCATTTTCATGCAATAATGGAACCAAGGGATAGTAGGTTCCCAAGAGGGATTTGCTGCATTCCTCTATTAGAAGACAGAATCATAGTCTGACATACAGTGATCTAACTAGTTAAAAATTTCTACTGGTGGCATATCCAGGGCCTCCTTGGTCATCACTTCCATTATTTCATATTTTCCATATCAGGTTTTCTAACATCTAACTAATATTTCCTATTGCAATTTGAACCCATCCTTTCCTATTTTTTACCAGTCCTGTACACAGACAAATGATTAATCTTGACTTCTTGGTAAAAAATATTCACATGCTTAGTCTGGTCTTTCCCCCTATTCCCTGACTTGCTCCAGTCTTCTCTCCTCTAAGCTGCAAAGAAGCAATTATTATCTGTGAAGTAATAAAAGCAATGAATGCTTTTATTATGAAATCTGATTTCTAAGTTTTTCTATAGAATACTTATTTCCTCTTATGTCCTTGAATATTTCCATACATAACTGATCCCCAGATTTGCATACACAGATAGGTTTGCACCTTCCTTACATTTAATTTCTTCAAGACTGAGTTCCTGTCTTGCTCTGGAGCATGCATTTAAAACTGACTTCAAATATTTGGTTGACTGATTGTTCCAGGATCTTGCCTGAGAAATGAAATCAAGCTGATTAGCCTTTCATTTCTTGACTCCTGTTAAAACTTATATGGTATATTTGTCCTTACTAATCTTCCATCATCTCATCATTCACCAACATTTTTCAAGGACAGTAGCTTTGTGTTTTCTTCAGACAGTGCTTCAAATATCCAAATATGAAATTGATCTGGTCCAAGTAATTTGAAAACTAAATTAGAAGCGGACTCAATATTCTTTTATCTTATTCTTCCTTTTATTTCCCTGTATCTGTCTAATTTAGGCATCATTTCACTGAATTTTTGCAAGGGAAATTTATACAATAGTGTATAAAAGTCTCTTTCTAGATCATATGTACAAACCAGGATACATGCCAGGAGAATTCCCAAAGCAGTCAGGGAATTCTCTAGTGAATATAAAGAGGCTATGCAGTCCTGGTAAAGAGGTACATGTGGTTTACAGGCTGACTATTACTTGATTCTAGGTGCCAGGACTCAAGTTCAGGCAAGATTTAAGCAGATTTAATCCCTATCCTGGCTTTCTTCAGAAGGAAAAATTTCATTAAAAATAAAATGAAAAAAGAAGAAATTGAAAATTCTGTCAATGATCTACAAATAGGCATCTCCTTTTTAGAAATTGTAGCAATTTCAGGGTCTGACTAGATAAAGATAGAGTGAAAAAATACAGCAGCTCCACATATTGAATGAGTTCAGTACTTTTACTGCAGATAAGTGTTTTAATAATATTAATTAAGATATGCTGATGTTTCCATATAAGTTCAAAACTGGAGAGGTTTAAACACTCAGGGAGGCTGAGCTTTGAAACGATCATGGCCCTGAGGATTTTCAGGTAAGGTGAAACAGGTGAGGCTTGCTGTCAACAAATGCTAAGTCTCACAGGCAATGCAGGGAATTAAACAATGTACAAAAGGAGAAGATAGAAAAATGATAATGAAGCAGTGAAATAAAATTTGTTTTCTACTTTGCAGCTTTCCTAAGGTTGTTTTTTCAGACCATGTGGAGCTGTGACAAGAGAGGGCTAAGCACTTTTTATTTTCCATTTGTTTGGAGGAGATCAGACTGTCAAAGTATTGGGGGAAAGTAAATTTCGTCCTGGACCTGGACATAGCTTCAAACAGGGAAGTGGAGATTTGGGCATGGGTTTCAGTTCACAGAGACCCAACCAATGCTCAGAGAAACTGCTGGAGAACAGAAGCAGCAGCAGGGGTCAAGGTGCAACACCCATGTGAGGCAGAGGTCTGCCGGGAGAGAGTGTCTGGCCCTAGAAGCTGGACCTTATCCTGGTGCTCACTGAGTGGTCACAGCCTTCCTGGAGCCACAGGAAGAGTACAGTCTGCTGTCACCTTAACCTGCTCACCCCTCTTCTTGAGTTACCTTCAGCAAAGTTTGAGAATGGAGCTAGAAAATACATGTGGGAACTTTTCATACCTGGCCAATGGAAAGACTTGATTTACCAAGTATAATAAAAACAGTAATAAAAAATAAGCTCAAGTCAAGATCAAAATCTCTGTAGTAGCTACTGTTAAAAGCACAATGGGTCAAATTCAACTTAGAAGCAACCCTAAAAGCTGGCCTGGTGTGGAAACCTTTAACAAGTGAGCTGGGATTTGTAAAATGCCATGGGGCCAAAACTAGCAGGTCAGGAAGCAGCAAAACAAGAGACTCTAAGGTTGAACCTCCTGAACATGCATAACAGAGCTGATGGACAGCCCAGACTGGACTCCTGGACTACCAGAGATGGATCTGTAATTTAAGGGAGAGGCAATTTATTTTTAAAGTTAATTCAAATTTTTAACACACTACACAGAGGCCACAAGGAGACTTTTCTTCCCTGTAACAAGAACCCATTCCAAAAGGGACTGTGTCTCAGTATACCCCTCCCACACCCCCTCAAAATGCCAAAGTCGTTCTTTACAAGAGGAGGGTTGGTGGCATCCCCCCAGGCCGTGACAAGCTGCCCATTCAAGCACAGATGATTATGTTTGATTTATGCTGATTTCTGGAAAGGAGGTTTGCATTTGCACCACCTGTCTGAATCTGTGCATATGCATACGGACACAAGGTACAGGTTGTGACAATATTTTCACTTAATGAAATGATGAACCAGATTCTTAATTAAAAATGCACTGAAAAAAAATAAGTTAAATTCAATTAATTATTCCTCTCATTCATAAAAGGATCTTGTCATTTATTAATATAATCTGACTTTAGTTCCTGTTTTACTGTAAGAGGGTGTGTGCCATTAATTTTAGATTTTATTTTATCTCTCCATGTTTCACAATCAGTAATTCATGCTTCATTAAGTAACCACTGGCACATTCAAAAGAAGTCTAGTAAGATAGACCAGACTTTAAATTAAAGATTAATTTAAATTAAAAAACTATCTTGCTTTTTTATTTAATCTAAAATAAGACTGAAAAAATTATTGAGCATAATTGTCAAGTCGTCACAGTTTTGCCTGCTGTCAGCCATAAAAAATAATCAGTGAACTTTTCTACAATACATTTAAATTAAACTTTAATAGAATACTTGTTTAGAATTGGGGAAAATCTAGTGTGTTAATCTAATCTAATTTCAATCTAATGGTTAAGATATTGCCATACATATTGGAAATATACTTCCCTGAAGTCCCATCTCTGTTAATTGAGAATGTACCTCTGGGCACGGGTTGCTTCTTTGTTTCTGATTAGCAGGCTCAATATCTGACTATAGTTAACAAACCAATACCAAATGACCCTTTAAAAAGAAAAGAAAGAGTTAAGATGCTATGCCATAATTCCATTAAACAGGTTCAACAAGATCATGACTAATTTTATTTTTTTGGTACCATTTTAAGATATAGTCTAAGATACAGTAGATTTGTTAGCACAAGCCATTTAGGTATTAAAAAAAAAAAAAAAAAAAGAACATATATTTTGTGGTTATTATGCTCTGTTTTGCAGTGCTTGAAAATTGAGGTTCTGGCTTTAGGTTGGAATTTGGCATACTGTATTTAGTGCCTAGGGGTGTAGCTCCATACTGCAATATCTCTGCTGGCAAAGCTGGTTTGAGAGGTTCCCATCCTGAGGGTTAGGTTCCCACCACCACCACCCTCCTGAGTCTTCCTCCTTCTCAGTCTTGTTGATTAAGTTATTTGTGAAGCCATGTCACAAAATATGAAGCAGCTGCTCAGCCCTGCAGAGACCTGCTCATGCCCAGCTGAAGGGATGAGTGAGTTCAGGAGGGTAAGGGGTTAAGGGAATGTGTTTCAGGGAATGTGGGACCTTCTTTAACCAGGACTGACCCTGGTGAGGGTGGTAGGGGACATGGCACAAGTGAGAATCACATGCTGAAGAGGGTGAGGGGGAGGAAATCAATGTATGATTTTGGGGTAAGGAATGCAAAATTTTATTTTGTTTTTCTCTCAGAGCCTTTTTTTTTTGGAGAGTTCAGTTCCCTGATGTGATTCTCAGCAAAGCAGGAGTGGTAATGGCTTGGATGAGCAAACAGAGCACAATGATTTGAAGGGAGGAATTCCATAAGCAAATAGTGCCTGTGTCGTGATTTTGTGCGGGGGAGAGGGCTGGGTCTAGCTAGTACAAATCTTTTGAGAGATTTCCTCGTTGACAAAAGCTGTAAAAGTGGTTTTCTAACACAATAGGTGGGTGTTGGTATTCTTACGGTGCTTAATCACAGTTTACATGACAGTTTATTGCACTTGGAACTATTATGTCAGATCCATAATTTAAAACTGCCATATGCTTAGAATTATTAAATTAACATTTCATTAAGGGAAGGGATAAGGCATGAGAGGGTTTTTATTCTTATTTATTTGTCATTTCAAAATTTAATTAGGTAAAAAAATACCTGAAGCACTAATAAAATAAAAGCAAACACAGAAGTGCCCCCAAGCAACCCTAGACACATCCATTAGATGTTTCAAACTACCCTTAAACTTTACACCTCAAACATCTGACCATGGCAAAAGTAAAAGGAATTAAGCTCTGCCCTCATCTATCCACACACCCAGCCCTTAGAAGAAAACAAATCTACCAAAAATTCAATGTCATATTCACCATGGTTGTACTGAAAACTTTCAGCAGAGAGGTGATAAATTCTATAGGATGAGCAGTGCACGTGATGGCACACTGACCACATCTTCAGGATATGTCTCATACAACAGAATCTTGCAGGCAGCTGGAAATATCAGCCTTGTACTAACTTTCAGAAAATGCTGATGATCCTGGGAAGCTCTGAAACAAGATGATCCTTATGTCCCACAACTCAACAAGCCAGTTCTGCTCAGCAAACTACTTAAGCACACACTTACCTTTACACATATTTAATATATACATATATAAAATATACATATTTAATATATGCATGTATATTATACACACAGACAGATATACAGATATGTAGATATATAGATATAAAAGGATTTTTGACGTTTCAAGTCATAGGGTTTTCTCTTCTAACTTCACCGAATCAAGACCTGAGAGATGATGGAGAAGCAGCTGAGCCAGAAAGACCTGAATGTTGAATCTCCCAGGGTCAAATCTTGCAACCAAAATTCTTTAAATAATTTTGGCACCAAATTATATGGATTATCCCCCTAGTGCACCAAATTTCACTATGACTGCTCACAGATTGGAGTTCTTGGCCTTCTTTCAAAAACCCTCTCACTTGCATTGCAGTTTAATGTTGTCTTGTATTAATACATTCAACAACATCTTTAAGCTATTTAAATCCAGATTAGTTTTTTCCTGATCCTTAATTATATCCTTTCAAAACAAATTTCCATCTGGTCTTTAAAGTTTCCATCATCTTATCTTGAGAAAAAGACACAAAATGCACTCTATTTCCTTGATAACTAAATAAAATAAAATATAGCTCCACTTTATAAAATATATCCTTTTCCCAGTTTTAGAGGAGCCTCATTTCTTCCATTCTTGACAAATAGAAAGGCAAGACATTTGTGATATTTGTGAGACTCCCATTTTCACAAAAGATGAACAAGGTTTTTTCTCACACTCCTAGATTTAGACACATAGCCCTTTTTTTTACTGGAACTGAATCCAAAATGAAACACTGTCTAAATATGGTCAGCTGAATGTGACAACATTTTTCTTAGTTATTACTATGCATGTTTCTATCTTGCCTTTTGAAAATATATCTCTAAAAAATAGATTTAACTTGTAAGAAAAATAGAAATCTGGAAGCTAATAATTTTTTCACACTATGAACACCAAATTACTTCTTTTATGACTCCTAAAATCCCCCTACAAAGTAGTAGAGTTCTGACAGGATACTTATTTATGTAAATTGAAACAATGAGATTTAGGTCTTCCAGTGACAAGAGAGAGATAATATTGCCTTCCACCTTACATTAAAAATACCTCAAAAGATACACTTGTTCTTCAGCATTTTCCATTTAATTTTTTAATGAAATTGGAATCACAGAACCACAAAATCACATAAAGGGTGTGGGTTGAAAGGGATCTTAAGAGATCATGTAGTTCCACCTCCTCCTTCAATAAGCCGGGATGTCTTCAACTAGACCAGATCGCTCAGAATCCCAGCCAAACTGGCAGTGAATGTTTGCAGAGATGGGGCATCTGCCACCTCTCTCTCCATTGTCTCACCTCCTTCACTGTAAAAAAATTTATTCCTTTTATCTACTCTGAATTTACTCTCTTTCAGTTTGAAGCCATGTCCCCTTGTCCTGTCACTACATGTCCTTGTAAAAAGTCCCTCTCCAATTCTCTTATAGGTCCCTGGAATGTACTAGAAGGTGTTACATGCTCTCTCTGAAGCCTTTTTTTTTCCAGGCTGAACAGCCCCTACTGTCTCAGCTGGTCTTTATAGAAGATTTGTTCCAGCCTCTGATCATCTTTGTGGCCCTCCTCCACTCCAATAGGTCTTGCTTGCACACAGGGCCCCAGAGCTTGATGGAACACTCCAGGTGGGGATGGCAGCAGAGTAGAGCAGAGAAGCAGAATCACCTCCCTTAACCTGCTACCCATTCTGTTTTTATTATAAAATAATGTCCTACGTGATATGGTTCTAAAAAAACCTGTGGAAGCTGAAGAGGGAGTAACCAATGAGGAAGTGCTTAAGGATAAAGGGCAAATCCACATGCAGAAATGCTTAGGGGCAAACTTACATGCTGCATCATAATTCAGTTCAGTCTCACATTAGGTTATATGAGCTTTAAGTGAACATTATACTGACTTCATGAGTTTGCTTTCAGTATTGGAATGACCATGGTGGGGAAAATATTCAGGATCTCTGCGCTTGCTGTCTGTTTTAGACTGACACAGTATAAACAGAGGGCACAGCACTATGGTACTGAGAAACATCACTTATTTCAGTGAGGTCTTAATTCAGCTGCCCACTGATAATAATCAAGGATTAACATTTCCAGCTGTTGTTACCTAGAGGGCATGGCATCGATCTGCACAGTGGGTGAAGTCTTATTTTGCTGCCAAGTAAGGAATGTTTTGGAAAGGTGCCCATCTATTGTTCTCCTTACAGGAGACAAGTCTGGAAAGTGTAGGGCCCAGGGACAGAAAGATTCAGGGTTTGCAGTGTACTGTCACTGATGTCTTATTTAGCAAGTCTGTAAGAATTCATATTTCCATGGTAAGAGTGAAAAATAGTAGTTCTCATGTTTCCCAAACTTTTAATACAAAATTTGAAAGACAAAGAAACTCCAGAAAAAGAGCTATCTAATCTTAAAGAACCTGAAAAGAATGATAATTAGTATTTTCCAGCTATCTACTGTGCTTGTCAGGCACATTATTCTATCTGAAGCACAGATTACAGCATTTAAATAATAGCTTTTCCAATTCCAAAGATACATGTAGACTATGTTATATATTTGGCAGAAATCCAGACAAATCTCATGTGGATCTACTATGACCAATCATGAAACTGCATTTCCTGCCGGAAAAGTCAATCCATGCATCAAGTCATTTATTTACTCTTGAATAGATTTTTTTTTATTATTTTTTTGTTGTTGTTCCATTCTGAGCTATAGGAAATTACAGTAAACAAAACCTCCATACCTCTGTTTGGCCAGTGTTCAAATCAAAGTTATATCTGAAAGCACAGCAGATGCAATTACACTAAAGCTCACCCTGTTACAAGGCTCTAAATCAGCAGATATAGTGGCTGGCTCACAAGTTAGGGAGGTACAGGTCAATAAATTTATAGCTCAGGGTGAAATAGAAAGTATTTTGTAATAGTCTTTGAAAAATTACAGAATGTGATGCATAATTAAAAGCAGAAATTACACATGGATAGATCTTCACCATACGTAAACAAGCATTTTCCAGAGGAGCTGCACTGCATTCCCAAGGTTTCTGGCTTTCATTTTCTTTTCAAGTAGAACTGTCAAGTGAATCCTTCCTCAAACATTCTCAAGTACTCAAAAACTATCTGACTGTGTGATGGCCATCTTCATAAAAATTTCTTTCACTTCAAAATTTACAAAAACTTGATGATGAGTATGGCACAGACTATGGCTGTAGTGCAATGCAGTGCCAGTATGCCATTATTGTTTAATAAAGAAGGGGAGTATGGATACTTAACGTAAATCATCTTGCGAATGCAAGGAATGGTGAGGTGATAAAGGTTGTTGATGGCAAAGTTATTCAGAATAATCAGATCTACAGCGAGCTGTGAAACGCTGCAGAAAGCTTTCACATTACTGGAGAGACAGGGTGATAAAATTGCAAATGAAATTCTATGTTGATAAAAGCCAAGTGCTGAGGAAAAAATAACCCTAACTCTACATTTTCTAGTGGTACTCTACCTCTACTTCACTGATACCAGCTGTCATTTTTTAGATGATTATCTAATTGATACATATTTAACTAAATTCTGAGCAATTGGTCTGTGCTTGTCTTTGGCTTTTAAAGCTGAGGTTTTTCTTTCAGATCTAAATATTCAAGGTGCCCAAGAGCTTGGGGATTTTTTCAAACTACACCAGTTGTCTAATGAAAGATATTAGTTCTGCCTAGAGATCTCATCCCACTTAACTGCATATGCATAATAAACTCTTCTCATTGTATCCCTTGAAGACATCCT
Source organism: Poecile atricapillus (assembly GCF_030490865.1). NCBI lineage: Eukaryota > Metazoa > Chordata > Aves > Passeriformes > Paridae > Poecile > Poecile atricapillus. Next base: position 32,846,548 of record NC_081289.1, on the reverse strand, counting down.
TGTTTTGTCTAGACCCAGTCAAGAGACACTAATGAAATTCGTATATTAATGGTATGTACATGTTTGCATAAAATATGGCTGTGAATATGCATATTTTTGTAAAATATCAGGTCTGTTGTACTGGAAACACTCACACACAGATTTGTGAAGTGGGTTCCCAGCTGAAAAGCACATTTTATTCTCCATGAGTTCAGGATGTAGGTGTTCTACTGAGAGGAGGAGAAACTCTGGAGGGTCAGGGCAGGTTAATAGTGCAGCAAAAGACAGAACAAACTGTTTTTTAAATAAACCACAGCTAGTGGTGCTTCCACAGGACACAAATTCACAATATGTTGTTTCAGAATGTCCCAAGAATAAGAATGCACCGTCCATGCCGGCTGCATAAGCCACTTGAAGGGCTGGTAATAAAAGAAGTACCTGTGAAAAAAAAGTCTACTGGATGCCAAAAATGCTCTCCAGCCTCCAGTGATAATAGTGGGAAATATAATCAAACCAAAATACTCCAGGAGAAGGTTATGACAGCTCTAAATTTTATTTTATTTCATTCATGAAAGTGATGTTAATGTAATTGTGAAGAGTTCTCTTATAGTGCCAGTTCAGCACTCAACAGCAGTCAGAAAGGCAAATAAAATTTGATTAACTATTAAGAAAGGAGCAAAGGACAGTACAGAAAGCATTGTCAAACCACTGTGTAAATATGCGAAGTTCCCATAGCTTGAAAACTACCCACAGTTCTTCTTATGTCATTTTTGATGGCACTATTCAAGTGCATGGAAGGTTGTCCATCATGATGAGGTCTGTGGAACAGCTACCATTTGAGAAGAAATGAGAACTTACTGCAGAAAGGTTTGAGGGAGATAAGGGTGCACCATAGACAAACCCATGGAGGAGAGATCAAACACAGGAGTCTGGATGCAGCCCCCAATGTGAGAGCTCCCATAACCACTAATTGCTGGAAGCAATCATCTTGGTTCACTTCTCTCCCAAGCAGATGCTGCAGATGAGCTCTGGAAATGAGCTCCAAGGCCCAGACTGTGCTCTGACAAGAAGCTGCACATCATGCTCAGCATGCTGAGTTTTTCCCATGCCAATACATTCAGATGCAGAGGAGAGTGTCAGATTTGCTCTCATTCACTTAAGTTTGAAAAATCTGAACTTAGAGTACTAGAAAGTATATTTGGATCTATTCCCAGGATGCTCCAAGGAAGAGAGGTCTAAGCCAGAGTGCTGTTTGTCCAAGATTGTCTGCCTTTAGTGCAGCACTCTGGTTAGGCAAGTCATCACTGTGGGTGGGTTTAGGATAAATTTTGTTCCTCCTGGGTTTTCTAGCTAGAAAAGACTTTCTCATGTCCCTAGGACAAAGTTTTGGTGCCTTGGTTGGAGATCTTACCACTGAAGATTAATTTCTGCATGAACGCATGAATGAAAACAAGGAGATGAGCCCTAGAAACAGACCTATCCAGTGGCAATAACCTCTGCCCTAGGAGTGTCCCAAAAATGAAGGGCACTTCTATTATTCCTAGGAAACCAGCCTTGTTAGCTAACCAGAAGAAATACCACTTAGCAGTCTATTTGGAGTATTGTATGTTCCTGAGAATAAACTATGTTTCTTCCTCACGTTACCTCCAACGAAGTTCTAGTATTCTCTACAATTGCTATTAAAGTATGCTCTTTGTTCTTCCCAAAAGACTGTGCTGGTGGGGAGAATGATTTATATCTGCACTTCCTCTTGCTGTGTGGTCTAAAATAGTCCTATTATGCATCATTACAGATAGATCCTGATGCAGAGAAATAATAGATTATCACCTGCCCAAAAAAAAAAAGAAAGAAATTGTCTCATTGTCTCAGAAATATTGACACTGAATTTTATGGATGGGTAGTAGAGATGAGCCACATGTAAGAGTAAGAATTTTCACAAGTGTCCGAGCTCTCTGGTTTACACTGTCCTGCTGAAGGTATTTAAAATGAAACACAGGAAAAAAACAAAACAGAAAAAAAAACAAACAAACAAACAAACAAAAAAAAAACAAAAAACACACAAAAAAAAAAAATCACAAAAAAATCCCCCAGCAATAATTAAAGTCTCTAAATGTTGGAGGTTTATTGGTCAAACACCATAAAGAGTTCATTCATAAGATTCCTGCCACTCAGAAAACAGTCAAACTGTAGTCTAAGTCAAACTATAGTCTGTAAAAATGCTTTACATTTTACACATTGCTTGTTACATTTTTCCCAGGATATTTGTGTTTTTCTCTTCACTCTCTTGAGGGGAAAGGGAGGTGAGCCACTCAAGTTTTATGATATAGGTATGCTGGAAGCACAGATACAGGACTAACTTGCTCCCACTCACGTTGCTGCTGCAATCTGGCCTAAACAAGGCTCAGACTGTGACTCCAAGCAAAGACTTAGTTTTGCTTTGTCTGCACCAGAACATTGAGACTATAATGTGTTTAACTTTCCTAAGTCTACTGTTCTTTTTTCTTTCTCTTCTAAGATAGTATTACAATGAACTAAAGCCCAGTCCTTTAAATTAGAAAACAGAACAGTTTGAAGCATATAAAACACTCAGTCTGTGCTAAGGTACTTAGAAAGTTCACATTTGCCTGTGCTTAGTCTCTCACACACACATGCACATATCTTCAAGGACTCAAGAGGAAAATAAAATATTTTCAATTGTATTACCAGACAGCAGGAACAATCTCATGTCTTTCAGACAGAGGTAAGTTCCATGGCAGGACTGTGACTGAATGGGAGACAGCTGCCCTTTGTTATGTCTACACAGACTTGCCTTCCAGCAAGACTGAAGCCTGCCTTGGCACACAACCAGACATGTCAGGGCTGCACCCAGCTTTGCTCTTTTCCTGTTGTGCCGGTCAGCTGCTGGGCAATTCCTGCCCTTGGCAGGGGCAGCTCTGGCTGAGGGGGATGTGAGCCACCGGAGCAGCCTGGCACAGGTGCTGCTGGCCTGCCACCAACAGCACAGCCCCAGAGGTGACCGAGTGGCCTCTGAGCCAGCCTGCCCCGAGCCCCCTGCCAGAGGCCAAGGCAGGTGGATACATTGAAGCTCTGGACTGGGAGCTGTGCACTGCCCGTGTAGAGAAAATGGTGAGTGTTTAACACGAGCTGCTCTAGCCCAGCTCTCTGGGGATGCAACAGCTCAAGAGTGCGTGGTTTACCAACATTTTAATTTTTGACACAGGCCTCGTGGAAAGTTCCTGCAGAGCTCCATGTGAACTAAGCCATTCTGCCTTCTGCCCATGACTATTCCAAAGCCAGCTTCCCCACAGATTTTGAAATAGCTTCTTCTTTTGCATCTCCACCTTTATAGTTGTAGCCAGAACACAACAATCTACTTCTCCATATTAAAATTGCGGAGTTTTGTAATTGTGTACTGCAACTACCCCTCCCCAAATACGCTTCAAGTGTATTTCAAAACTATTGTGAGTTTTGAAAACTTCTATTCAAACGTCTGTAAAGAAGGAATGTTTAGAAAGGAAAACTCTCCAAAACAAATTGCTTTGGGGGAGGCTAAATAAAATACCCACAGAGGTTCATGGGAACAAGTACGGTGGAGTTCAACAGGCTCTGAGTCATGGGGCACAGGCCACTGGTACATGAATGAATAAAGGAGGAGGTGATGAAATCCATTGACTACATCTTTCTAGAGCAGGCTGAGGTTTGCTTTCCGATGTGTCAGCCAGCTGGAATACCAGGGAAGAACCCTTAGGTTCTGCTCACACCCTGCATTTCTGGAGACACCACCCTCAGTTGCTATTAAATATTCAGTTCCATGGAAAAGGGTTTTAACTGCAAGAACCTGATTAAGAGTCAGATTGTGACATTTAGCTTCAGGCTTAAAATTGTGACTGTGGTCTTCTCTGAGCTGCTCCAGACAGACCATGCTTGAGGTGGTGAAGTCCCTTCCCCACGATTTCAAATCCTGTAGTGACAACTGCTAAGTTCCTGCCATTTGGGTGTGCTTTTCCCTATCCAGAATTCCAAATAAAGCAGAATTAAATGCATTTTTTGCTTTTTCTTGCCTTTTTTTTTGGTCATTAATACCTAAAGCAAAGATGTGAGAAATAAGCATATTATTGATCAGTTTTTCCTGACACAGAGGTCTTTCCCCAGATGTGTGCTGTGATGCTTCTACTGCTGTGTTAAATGGGACAGTAAACAGGGGGAAGGGGGTTGCCATTATCTACTTCCTTCATCTTGAGCTGAAACCACAGGAGCTGACGGGGAAATCTTTAAAGCTGTCATTAGGAGAATGATGATAGTTATTAAATCTGACGATTGTCCAGTCACACAAACCGCTCCTGCAGACTGTACCTGCAAATGACTGAGCCTTGGAGAGAAAGCAGAGGGAGAGATGAGCAATCAGATGATGAGATTATCATCTTTTAATCAGACTAATTAGAAAACTTCTAAAAAAGAGATAGTTGTCAGATTGCTCTTTTTACAGAGCAGGTGGGAAGATATGGGAAAAAAATTACCAGATTGGATCAAGAAATAAAAAAACCCCCAGACTTCCAGAAAATAACATTTGTGCTAGAGGGAGAATGTTTATTTCCTTACAGACTAAATCACAAGGAATAAAAGGCTGTTGGAAAACTAGGGGTAGAGAAAAGACTAAGGCTTTAGCATTTTTCTTCAAAGTTATGTACAGGGTCCTTGATAAAGTCTGCAGTTTGCTTCAGCTGTAAGGTTGTAACCCTGCAACTGGTGTATTCATCATAAAAGAGCTTTGGGAAAGAGTGCTCTGAAGTAGAGAATTTTGTGAGGAGTGTTAGATCAGCTTCTGAGAGCCACAAGCAGTTTATTAAAAGGCCTAAAAGAACCCCAGAAACAAACAAAAAGCAATTAAGGAAGCTCAAAACAAAAGAAAATACAGAGAAAATGAGAGAGCAGCAGGCTACTCAAGTTGAATAATAGCTCGAAGGTGCATTGGTTCCATGTGGTGCGGACCTCAACTCAGTTTTTCCTGAAGATTTATAAATTTTGGTTCCAAATGAACCAAAAGAACATTTGTTATTCTGTTCTTGTGCTTTACTAACCGCTGATGTAGACGTACAGATATTGCTTGATCTCCTCAGTTAGCACAGCAAAGCACATGAACATTCCTATGCAGAAAAATAAATCTATTTGCTTTATTTGACAGGGTTTGTGAACCCAAGCCAGCAGCAGCTGGTGAGGACCATGAAAGTCTTTCCCCATCATGAATGGACAATGGTTTGGGTCTGCTAAAGGTAAGTATTTATGCTTACCTGGCTGTTATGGGAAATAAGCACCGTCCTCTTATGAGAAGGAAGTACAATTATACCATACAAAGAAACCATGGCCCTCAGGCTTTCAGCGTTCTTCCCAATGAACGAAGCCTTATAATTACCACCTCTACCTGTGAGAGCTTGCTAATATTGCATGGGTAAGACTCAGAACTTCATATCTCTCTTTCAAAAAAGCAATAATAACAACAAACAAACCCCTGTAAGCAGCCTGTGGGTTAGAAATGATGATGTGATTCTGATGTTATTATCTTACATGCAAATATTTTTATCTCCTTTGCCATAATTTTTTTCTTAGTTTACTCTTCTGGTAACATAAACACGTAGCTGATCTAACACAAATAGCTCAGCTATCCCTATAGACGTGTCTCATTACAGCTTCTTAACTAGAAGGATCAGAAGGGGGTGAAAACCAAAGGATTTGCACCTTCAGAGGAGGATTGCTGCACCTGGAAAGACAGAATGGAGGACTGAGAAGCTTCCCTAGTACTCAACCATGACACCCTTCTGCCCAGTTGTCTTAGGCTCACAATATTTTCCCTCACTGTCTAAAACATTAGCAATTATAAGCTCTTTTCAAAAGAACTGCTCTTCTGAATAAAGTATCATTTCCTCAAACAGGCAAGGTATAAGGTTTATTATTGTGTCTTTATTAGAAGCATATGGATGTTATGATTCTGGAATTCCCTTTATGGGTTCAAGAGTATTGTACAATTGTGACCTTTGCTCGTTCTGTCCCTGGCTTGTCCCACATTCATCCAAGAAAGGGGACTAACACAACCGTGCAGCATTTGCCATTTAGTTCCTGCAGAAGTAGTTCTGTAAACAACTTGAATTTATCAGAGAAAAGAATCAACAACTGTTCTTTAATGGTTTTATGTAGCAACTATAAAAATTTCTTTTGGCATCTCTGGGTTGTAATGAGAAAACACTAAGAGGACTCTAATGACCCTTCTTTAAAATATCATTGGAATAGTATAGAGGATTAGGTCTAGATCCAGATAATCACAAAAGCAGACTGAAGAATGCCTGCTGATAGGGGAGGACTTTCTGTACCCTAGGGCAGGAATTTTTTTAAAAATTAATGTTCAGCAATGATTGCCATAGGCAAAATGTAGTAATACATTAAATTACTAGAAACCCTGGCTGTCACTTTTTCACCTAACAGTGCTTGACTTTGTAATCTTTAGTTTTTCAGAATTTCTTTCTATTTATCCACTACTGATCTGAAAATACCATTTGTTCTGGAAAAAGGAATTTCAAAAGCATTAGAAATTGTCAAGTTCTTTTACAGGAGAATATTTTTCATATTGTGGGGCTTGAATCAAGTGCAAATTGTTTTTCACTGATCTTCTCATACTCTCTTTTAAAATATAAAATTATCAGAAAGTATATTGTATCTTCCTCCTAGATAAGTGTCCTGTCATAGATTATTTTCCTCTCTCAGGTAGATTTTATTTTCTTTTCAAGATTACTTATACAAATTCAATTTTCTACTTCAATATTAGTCTTTCAAAATATTGGCTAAACCACAGAGTCAACAGCCAATCATATACTGTCTTGTGAAATACCTTCATAGATAATGTATCTATATAGAAGTAATATAATGTATCATAGATAATAAATCTGTGAAAATTATGAAAAGTAAGAGGCTTCCATACCTGAGGTTCTTTTCTTTCCATTGCTGGCAATATATTTAGGAAATGTAAATGTCATGAGTAATGATTTAAGAGATTTTGTTTGCTTTAGGAGAGGATGTAGGATTGTTTTTTTCTCCTTCTCTAACGAATTATCTTAGCAGGTTGGTAGCCTAAAAAGACTCTTTACAATTATGTTGTTGGTTTTTGGTTTTTGTATTATTCATTACTTTAATTAAAATATTTAAATATTCCTCGCTAGTCCTTTCCACAGCTGATACACCTTTAGCTCTTGTAGTTCATGCTTTGGTAGTACGACTTCATGAAACTTACTTTTCACGTACTGCTTGAGAACTAGCGTGTGAAAAACAAGGAAGATTTTACAGTTTCTGCTTGGTGTGCTCAGCTCAGGCAATCCCAGTGAAGTGTGCCTCCCCCACCACAGTCCTGGGGGAAGGTCAGACACCTAAAGGTCCTGTCCATCTGCCACATGCCAAATTCCTTTCTCAGCACATCTGTCTGAAACAGCAGCAAGCTTCCAGGGGTTTCCCCTTGTCAAGCACATGAGGTGATGAGCTGAGAGGTCAGGGGCCTTTTTCTCAGCCTATGTTAGGAAGGGCCATAGAAATACCACTGCTCAGTGTCTCACTCATTTACTTGCAAGTTTTGATACTACTTTTGTCTAAATTGTATTTCTTTGCTTTATCTTGCTGTCCTTACAAGAAAACCTGTTATGCAGAATCCATAGATATTTGCCAGTAAAAAGTCAGAAAATCCCTTCCAAGTGTGCAAAATGGACATGCTAGAAACAGTGGGAGAGGCAAAGGTGGAGACAGACAAAATAGAGGATTAAGACTTGTTACTGTAATTTATAATTCCACTGCCTACCCTTTGTTAGCAGTGAGGCAACACCATTCCCCTTCCCATGGAGCCAGCCTGGATTTTATTGGCCTCCAGGTCCACCAGGACAAAAGATTTTGAAGGCAGCAAAGCAGAATAAAGCACATCCTATGACCTGTTGAGATGAAACCCGCAGCACTGTGGCCCATCTGTGGTGCTGGTGAGTGAAGCAAGGGAAGAGGGCTGGCACCAGTGCCCCAGCCGTGGGATGGCAGGCGAGGAGCAGAGTGCTGCCAAGGGCATGCTGGGCTGCAGCACAATGCCACGAGTGTGCCCTGATTCCTCAGCCTCCCCTGCAAGGACGGGTACTGACACCTCCTTCAAATGGAGAGAGCACAGCAAGCTTCCTCATGTCACCTCCTGGCTCACTGCAGCACTCAGCTGTGTCACTCAGTGCCTCTCTCCTGACTGAGCCTGGGCACAACTTTAGGCTGGTTGAATTAACTTTACATCACCCTTGCTTCTAGAGTTTTGCAAGGCAATTTGTGAGGAAATTCAGTTTTGGAAGGAAATATGGGGTTTAAGGGAAGGAGGGTTCTTTTCCTAACCCCACCCTAAAAGGCAAGGGGTTCCATCCTTTTAACAAAAACAGGTATTATTAGCTATTGTCAAACCCACTTGAAAGGCTCTGGTGGTTTGCCCCAATGCAAAGGCTGTACTGAAGACTGCAATAAGAAAACTTTGCAGTTTAAGCATTTTCACACTTGGGACTTAAACTTTAATTTGGGTTTTTATTTGTTACAACCCTGAAGAGCCTACAATGTCATGCCTGAAGAAATGAGGCTTGAGAGGTGATTATAGTTTTATGTGGGACAAGAGCTGTTATGAATCAGAAGACAGATGCTAAGAACTGAGTCAGATAAAGGTACCTACTTTGCACTTGCAAGATAGCACAACGCCTTCTGCTGTGTTGCAATCTTTTAATCTCTGTCAGCACATCTTGTACTACAAAATAAGTGTGGATCATGCATATGGATATATGGGAAATATTTATTTTAAGTAGACTACAAACTGCCATACATACGTGTAAAATATAATTTTAAAGTGCACTGTAAAAGAACTACTTAAGGATTGCAGAAGCTTAGCAGTATATTGAACCATGATATGCTAAAAGTATCTTGCTCTCTTGCTGTAGATAACTTTCTGAATTAATTGTGCAGACATCAAAACATAACCCAAATACGATAGTGTCACTATTTTCTTTTCTCTTCTCTGAACCACTCCCTGTACATTTATTCAGATGTGGAATTTATCCATCTGTAGATCACAGTCACATTCATCTTCAGCATCAGACTTCAAATTCATGACAACACCTATCCAAGAGTAAGTTAAACAAGGAGAAAATCTGGATATGTCATGTGTTCTGTGTAGGTAACCTCAGGGGCAGAGTGGGGAATGAAAGCTGTAGGGCAGCCTCTTTTTTGTGGCTGTGTTGCATGTGCACTACTCAAAGGCTGGGACTGGGACACAGCCCAGAGAGGGATGCTGTGCTCAGGGTGTTCCATGAGCGCTGCTGAGCACTTGGCCCGTAGTGGCACACAGTCATGCCAGTGTCACGGGCTTGCACAGGTCACCCCATGGTACCAGCTTCCAGAGGAGAAAACCTGAGCTCTTACATCTGTGGGACAAGAAGGTTCTTCGTTTGTCTACAAGAACCCTGTGTAACTTTCCTGAGTGCAAAATTAGCTTATAAGTGATACTTTTTCTGCAGTTACTGCTGGCCCTGCCAGACCTTTGCTACAAAATCATTTGTCAAAGCCTAAAATAGCGCCAACTGTATAGCTGATGAGATGATAGGACATGCACGTTTCACACATCAACAGTTTCCATTTATGAATGACTGTGTATTTTGCACTGCTTCACTTCTTAGATGTCAGGGGCAAAAGGGCTGCAAGAAGCACGGTGCTTCCCAGGGGTCAAAGAAACATGTCCATAAGATGCCACCTGATCCTGCCCACCCATAGCAGAAGATAAATGGGGATTAGTTACAGTCTGACCCTGGGAAATGCCAGAATAATTTTTTCTGGGAATCTTTTATTTGAAGTGGGATCCTTCTTGCCTAACTTGCAGTGCCTGTTACCATCCATATACCCTTTCTGGTCTCTGGCAAGAAACATGCATTTCCAAAGTGTAGTGAATTTTCTCCTCACAGTCTCATTTAAAACAGGTCAGATTAATTGCCTTTTAGAGCTGCCTGATTCCAGTGACTATGAGAGGAGTCTAGACAATTAGCTCAGAGACAGAAGTCTGTGCTGTAAACTTCTAAATGAGGAGGAAGTAATCTCATCCTTGTGCTCATAGGGCAGCTGCCACACTGGATGGACCTTCCCTTCTGTCACCTTTTTCTCTCAGACAGATTCAGGAGTGACAGTGCTGGATTATACACAAAGGTTTAAGTCGGATTCCCAGATCTTACTTTTGATTCCACAACCTTAAATTCTTCTGAATTCTCACTTTAGTCACATGTAGCCTTTTCTGAATGTGGCCCTTGCAATCTCTGCAAACTGTTACACCACCTTACAACTAAGACCAGTGGTGGTCTACACCGGTGCACCATGGCCTTTATCTCACTAAGATATCCATACAGTAAACTATATCCCCTTGGAACCAAATATGGCAAAAAATGTTACGAATATGGATGGACTTCTCTGAGCTGTGTGATAACACTTTATTATGGCTTTGATCAAAATAGTTACAAGAGTTTGTCCTGCAAAACCAACTGTTTTGGAAAAAAAAAAATCAATTCAAACACTGGGGGGGTTTGTACCATTTTCAGTCCAGACCACATCTGAGTTTTTCAGGATGTTTTTGCATGTGACCTTTCAGCATGCCCATGCACTGCTTTTGGGTCTCTCACCATGCCCAAAATGCACAGATAAATACACAGATGTGTGCAGGTTTGTAAGCATGGCCAGATCTGATGCCTGCCTTATCTCTTTAGCTAAGTAGGGCTGTGAGAAACAGCCGGACTGGCAGCATTGCTCTGGATAAACCAAATGTTAACATTTGCTTCTCTCCTCCAACGATGCTGGTGTAGTTCTGGTGGCTGGGACTGAGGACTGTGGTATTGCTGCCAGGGCACAGAAGTACCCAGCTGAAAGCTGGGCTGTAGCCCTGGGTGTGTTGCTTGGTGGGAATGCTGTGAGGAGCATCCAGGCCACTGATGAGCCTCTGTAGCCACTTCTGTTGTGCCAGCACAGCTGTCCACACAGATGTGCCTTGTGTGAACTTGGGATCAAGGTGAGGAAAAGGCTTCACCAGGCAAACACTGCCCTGGCACAATGGAAATAAGGGGGCAGCCAGAGGGAGGAGGAATAGCAGGAAATAGGAGAGTGAGGATTGCTTAAGAAACCATGTCTGGCCATAGCCTGACCCGACAGAAGAGATTTAGGGCTTACTACTGCTATGAATGGAAAAGGCAGCCTTAAAACTTGGTCCAGTGCTACATAAACCAGAATAAATTTAGCCAACTTAGTGCATTTTGGATCTTACTCTCCAAATGGTTGAACCTTTTTCTTTCCAGTAACTTGAGATATTGTCTGTCTGATGTCAGATAGACAACAATGCAGTGTGTGAAAGAAAGGTATTCATGTCACAGCTGTTCTCTTTTCTATAGTTACTCCTTTTTCTCTTAGGTTGTCATCAGATACTTTTGGTGTGAAATTAAAGAGAGGCTTGTAAACAGCTGCTGATACATGCAATATGCTGTTGGATTTATTTCAGATGGTGCTCCAGCCATATTTTTTACCTCCCTCCTTTCTCCTCCCCGCCAAAAAAAAAACCGAAACAAAACAATGCAAACTATGTTTTGCAGGGAAAGAAAAAATAAATCCTGAAAAGATCAAGTGTGTGCTCAGGATCTGATCCAACACAATACTAAAACCCTTTTAAAGTCAACTTCATCCCAAACAGCCTGTTCCTCTCAATAATCTAGACCTTGAAATGGAAATTCTAGCAGAGCTGTGACTATTACTAATGCACTTAATACATTAGTAGCTCGATTTTGAATGCCTTGAGCACTTAGTCCCCCTGCTGAAGTGGATCGGAGCTGTGGTGGTGTAGCGTAGCAGGGGCAGTCCCATAGTCTTTGTGACCTTTTGTGAGCATTTGAAACAGATTGCATTTAATGATTTTAAAATGTCAAGGCCCATTTGAGGCAGAAAGGAAGAAATCAAATAGAGTTTCTGGACAGTGTAATCTTTTTGAAACAAGTCCACAGACATCCTCGACATAAGACACTGGGCTGAAATATAATGGAGGCTGAATACATTATACTTCAGACTCAGGTCTCAAAAACAGCAATTTCAAAATCCAGGCCTGCAGAATAATAATGTTACAGAGCATGCCTGCCATAATTTGCTTTTTAGCTCATTCTGAATTACCTCAGCACAACCAAGTAATTCATCAGTGCATAAAGCGTGCAGAGACTGGATTTGTGAATTATGCATGAAGGATTATTTTGCTCTGATGTTCTTCTGTGCGATGTACACTGGAAAGCTGCACTCACGGCCCATGGCGACTGGGTGTTGGTTTGTGGAATATACGGGGTCTTGTGTTATTTGAAAGCATAGGCAACTGTGATGTGATGGTAGTAAGAAAACTGCATCAACACTATAAATAAATGATGGCTTTAAAATATGAATCACGCCATAAATAAATGATCTCTGCTTCCTCACATTCTGCATCTCTGGAAAGCTGGTTAACTGAATGTGTTATTCACTATCCATGGTCAATGTGACCAAACAAGGTTGTTTACTTCATGGAAAGATTCACCAAAGTGTACAAACTTGTCATGTGACCAGAAATAAAATAAGGGCTGGCGACTTAATTTGTCTGTCTGGTTCTGGCATGTCTCAGGTTCAAAGGAAGGTCTCTTATGATTTCAAATAAAGATGCAGAATTGCATCTTTCAGAGTAGGCATCCAAGTTAATTATCATGATTAAAAAAATAATGAGAAGTAATTTCTGATGCATTATATAGTAATCACAATAATAATAGTAGGTTGAGATGTAGCTAAAGCTGCAGGCATATATTGGTTGATGTGATTGTCTATTAACATTTAACAAATGCTAACAATGAAAGTAATAAAAAATATAAGAAATATAGAATTAATGCACTATTTTTAACAAGTTAGCTTGACCATTGCAATTGTAAAGCCAGTGGAAGAATATAACTTTTATATAAAATATTTTGAAAAGTTCACTAATATTTTTATTTTAGGAATGTTTTAGGAAATTTTCTCTCTCTAGTACTTTAAAACTTTATGAAGCTGTTAGTTGATTAAGGTGATTTTTTGGCTTTTGTTGTTTTGTCCTACATTTTTCCTTCTCTCAATTCAAAACTTTAAAACTTTATGAAGCTGTTAGTTGATTAAGGTGATTTTTTGGCTTTTGTTGTTTTGTCCTACATTTTTCCTTCTCTCAATTCCACCTTGGAAAGCAAGATTCTTCAAAGAGAAGGAAAATACTATAGATTTTTCTATATTTGATCGATGACTGCATTTAGAAATGCAAGAAGGTCATTTCAGATTAAAAACATCATTTTTCACTAAAGCCTCAGTATACTTTATATAATTCTGACCTTTTGGTTATATCTTGTAAGAAAAAATTCTGTTTGCTCTTCTTGTCATACTTCAGCTCACTCAGCCTAAGAATTAGTAATGCCAATTTTGAAGGTAAAACATCTGCGCAAATTTTAAGGAACGGAAAACATTTCAATTTTAGCAGTAAACAAGTTGAGGCTTTAACCAGTCATCTGCTATTTTCATTCACCTATTCTGTTTAAAAGCAAGTGATCTATTCTTTATTGGAAAAAAAACACTGATATATATTTCTTTAATCCGCTGCATAGTTTACTCCCAAAATTTTAGCCCCTGATACTTACTGGGACAAAACCACATACTCAAAATTGATATGGTTCTGGGATCACTGCCAAATTTAATTTGTGAGGGAATACATGAGAGGTATCAGAAAAAAATGACACTGCTGTCACTTTCAACTGGCAGGAAAGGGATTGCAGTGACAAAAGGGGACACAGAGCTCACGTCCTGCAAACATCCACATCAACAATTGCTGGCTGCGGTGGTGACTTCCTGAAAGGAGACCAGAGATAGTGTAGATTGCAATGTTTTCACCATCACCCCCAAAATAACTGCCAAATTGTTTAACAAATGCCAGACTCTTGCCTGGTTTTGGTTGTTTGAGGCAAATGAAGTCAAATCACTTATGGTAGCCTTTTCTGGTTCCCAGCTCTCACGTAGGATTTGGTTCAGCCCTGTTTTGCTATGTGAAAGCCGTGAGGGTGATGTGAGCTAAGTCCTGGCTTCCATCCTGTGCTCAGTGAACAGACATGGGCAGAGGCAGACACTGAACCCTCCCACACACATTAAACATATATTAAACATCTTAAAAACTAGGCTGGATTTTGAAAACAATCAAACAAAACCCAGTATTAGAGGAAAACTTCACAGCTGATTGCGAGCCCTTGCAAATATTTGTGCATATACATCTGTGAATATCTGTGATGTGAAAGTTAATCAGTACTTTTAAGAATACGTATGACAGAAATATTTTTGAGTCCCACGTTGCTCAGGTAGGCTTTGAAAGGGTGATGGTTGCTCCACAGCAGGTCCTCTAGCAAGGACTGACATTAGCCTGTGACGATCCCTGTGCAGAGAAGTCAAATAGTCTCCTGTTTCCCCCTGCAGCCAAGGGTAGAGCTGTCTTTTGGCTTCATACATGGAGGAGGCTCCTGCTTCTGACGCTGAAAAGGAGCTGTGATGTATGTCGGCAAGATGAAATTCTGCTCTAATTCCCCCGTGCTCTAGTTAGGCCTACGAAAGCAGCCTGTGGTTGCTCTTCCTAAAAAGATTATGTGAGCAGCTGTACACTGTGTTCCTGTCTGATCTCCATCTTCATAATATTTCTATCAGTCACCACTGGAGTGCAGAAGTCCGCAGCACTCATGACCCTCAGCCCCTCCATCATTTAAATTCAGAGGTGGTAATGGTTTTGGAAAAAATCAATATATTTTAATAGGTGTTTCCTGAGGTTTATTAAGTATGAAACAGAACTGAGAATTCCACTTATTGTTTATATCTGCTGTCAATATTGCTTTCTTTTCTTTTTTTTTTTTTTTTTCATTAAACCAAAGCAGATGTGGGTTAGTCGTTGGCAGACTTCTTAAAACAGCACTCAGTGCCTCTTTTGTGGCTTGCCTAGGAAGGCTGCAACAAACACTTCACATTGTGTCACCCATCCGTTGCTGCCATTGTTACTAATGAAATAGCAATGCTCTGGTAAAGGGGTTACCTCTCAGATTTCATTATTCACAAAATAAAACAGTGTTCTGAGAAACCAGTTCCACTGAGCCACAACAATTAATCCAGCTGAAGGTCTGGCCCCCCTGTGCTTGAGGTAGACTTGGACTAGAAAAAAGGGCTGTCTGGCTAATACAAGCGTATTCTGTAGCCTTTGTCAAAACAGTTTTTATTCTCATACCATGCAAACCTCAGGCATTATTACAGGGTTTCATGGAACAGATGTTCTTGAATTTGCATAATGACAGACAGACTGCCTTTTCTTTATGAAAGGTCAGTAAAAACCAGTGCTACTGTTCAGCCAGTGCTGCCTTCGTTAAGCAATTTTAGGACAAAACCGCTTTGTCTTTACTTACTGTTTTCATGACCACTGCTTTACGTACTTTAGTCAGACAAAATTAAGGCCAAATCATTGGCTTATGTGACACCACATGGCTGTCTAACTTCCCCTAATTCCTAAACATCAGGCACTCTTGAACAGTTGTTCAAATAACAGGATCAAATCCTTAGCTGCAATAAGACATAGGAACTTTTGTGATACTGGTGAAGCTCTGTTGGTTGCTGCTGTCTGAGAGAAGCAGCTTTACAAAAGAACATCACAAAACTGTGTGTTTGGCCTCAATTTTAATTCCCTTCCTTATTTACTGTGCAGGTAATTTTCCCCCACCAATAAAACTAAATTGACATGATGTTTCTGAGTAGACATGACATTTCTGAGTAGAATGGCTATTTCTCATAAGGTTGATTGCTATTGAGCAGCATGTGCCCCCACGTATAAGCAAGATGTCCTTTCATGGCGATTTGTATGTGCACATCAAATTGCTGATGGGATAGTTTTAAATCTTCTGTGTCCAATGTCTCTGTGACAGACAAATTCCAGCATGGAGATGCCCCAAAGAGAAGTGCATGTTTGCCTCCAAGGCAAAAGCCAGTCTTGGTATTCTAGTCAGCATGCAGCTGGAGCATCATTGAGAACACCCATAGATGCAAAAGTCCTCTTAGAAGGGCAAAACAAAGACAATGCAGTACTGTCAAGTCATTCTGGAATGTCTGAGACAGAGGAGGGAAACCCTTCACCTAAATAGAACATGGAAATAAGTGCAATTTCAGGCTGTGAAATCCCTGAGGGACTAAATAATAGAAGGTGAAGCACAAAGTTATATATTTTTGTCTAGATAGCATAGTGTCAATTTTTAGTGAGATTCACAGCTTTCCACTGTATGCCTTCTTTTCCCCAGACTGCACGCCTGATTTTGCCGTTACCCTCCCCCAGCTAGATGATGATGTTAGAAATGATCTCTTGCCTGTATTTCCAGTTGTTCTGATACAACTAACAGAATGGGTGGCTGCCTTCTCAGGTGCAACAGTGCATGAGCACAGAACAAAGAACGTGCTATCAGAAGTGGGAAGACAATGTCCAGCGTCTTGATGGAAGAAAATGGGACAAGGACAGTGTAGATTTGGTCCTTGAGCTGCTGAGCAGTAATTTAGAAAGAACTCTATTTTAAGAGGAAGAATTTGAAATTACTGGTAAAAGATGAATACAAACATGCTGTCCCACCCTCCTTCCCTTGACAGTCCAATTTGGCTGAGATGAGAGGTGTAGCAACCCCGCAAGCTGGAGTGGGCACGGTCCCTCAGGGTGCACAAACACAAAACAGCATCTTTTCTTTCCTTGAAGACTTGATCCCTAGGCTAAGGGGGAGCCTGGACGTGTCTCTGCTTCTTTCACACTGCCCATCTTAGTTCTGTTGATCCCAGCGAGGAAAGCCAGCAACATTTTGGGAAAGGTAGCTGGGTCACCTTATAGGTGGAAGGAGAAAAGACACACAGCTCCCTTCCAAATGTAACTCTGGAGAGGAAAAAGTTTAAATAACTTGGTTAGTTTATTTCCTGGCTAGTGGTAAAAGCTGTGGCATGGTTATGCATCAGTCAGAGGACTAGAAAACCATGTTACTTACTCAAAAGTCATATTTCTTAATTTAACATTCATTTTGATAGATGTTCATTTCTCAGACATGAGAGTTCGCAGCATCAAGGCTCAGCATGAAGCTTTTTTCTCTGAATTATGCTTTTCTCTCCCTTCCACAGTCATTCTTTTCTCCTTTCCATCTACCTCTATCCTAAAAAATCTCCAAGCACCCTTCTAATGCAATTCCAGGTATAGAGGATGAATGGCACTGAAGCCTAAAACTTTTCCTGGTTCAGGTTTAAATTCCCTAAAAGGTCCCCCTTTCCTTGGCTTGGTGAAAGATCAGGCTGTGGCAGCAGCTAGTCAGCCCACAGAGAATAACAATAATAATATAAATTACTTAGACCTGAGCTATGACAAAGATGGGTGAAGATGAATCTATTTACAAAAAAAAATAAAAAAAAATCCCAGAGTTCTTTGGTTCGTGAAATATATATATTGCTTAAAAATATATAAATGTGCATTAACTCAACCAACTTTGTACTCACTTAGCAGAATTTTAATAAAACATGCTATATAAAACTGTTCTACACTTTTGTTGTCATTTAAGGATAATTTACATGTTTCATAAATGTTTCACTGTTTATTCCTTAAGGCAAGTACAGGTTGCACTTGTTCTTCAAGTACAAGTTCAATTTGTTTGTGCTACTAATAAAATAGATTCCAATAATAGATCATTGGTTTGCATGATAACATAGGAGGAGGAAAACCTCAGGATTTTCTGGTTTCTGATCTAAAAGGCTGATACAGTAGCTGTGAAACTGAAATTCACTTCAAAGTTTAGATTAAATTAACATTCTCTATTATATGATGCATTAGTTCCCTGTTTTTTCTAATAAAGTGCTTTTGCAAAGTACAAGACAGGAAACCTGTGACTACCAGTCATCATCACAGATAAAATATTATGCCATGTTTACAAGTAGTATCTTCTAGTAGATCACCCAATATTGTTGGAAAAATACATGATTCAAGATTTGGCTTCTCTGCTTTTATTTATTTAAAACTGTATCAGTTGACCTAATAGTAAATATTGTGTTCATAAACTTTGTCTTGCATATACCTTGAAGTCCTCATGGTTACTGTAAAAAACCAGACATCCCATCTCAGAAATAAAAATATTAAAAAAAAAAAAATTGGAAAGAAGCCTTCTTATTGATTAACTTTGGTGAATAAAGATATCTTTCTGTTTCAGTGATGTCATTCACATTTACCACTAATGAGTAAATTGTTCTCAAAACATAAGCACAATCCATCAATAGGACAAAATACTTCGAGCATGTGGAAAGTTTTCATTCTCCTTTTTCTTGAAGAAAGCTGAGAGCTACTCAGTAAATTATCCACCCCTACTAGAATCGTAGTTTCTTTTTGTCATTGGGTTTTGCAAGCATACAGTATATATTTTTCACCATATAACAGGAGATCTCACAAGTTCAATCCTTATAGAGCAAATAGGAATTTAATTTTCTAGGCTACAGTTTTGAAGGTTACCAGCTGACTGTAGGCTCCAGCTACTGAATCTGTGCCTGTTTTCAAAAACACTGATGTCCCTTTAAAATCCAGCCCCTATCTTCTTAAAGATGAATTTCAGAAATTTCTTTTTATATACATGAGTGAAAAGCCTTGGGATTTGATCACAATACACATTAGGATGACCAAGGGTGATGAAGATTCTTAAGTCCTTTCTACAGTTCTTATAAGTGAGAACTATTTTAAATCTAAGAAAACAAATCTCTGTTCATCATTTCTCAGAAGATGACTAGCTGCCCTGGGATAGGAATGGGGTGTGAATGTAGCTCAAACAATGCCTTTTGCCAAGAGCTCTGGAGGCTGGGAAAAGTAGATAAATACTTGGCATAACCTGAAATTTATCTCTGAACTGTGCTGAGATTAGGAGAGAAAGCTCTATGCTCTGGCCTTTTTAATCATACCTGGAGCAGGTTTTCAGTCATCAAACAAAGTTTCCATATCTTAATAGAGTCATAGAGGTACAAAAATAATTTTGTATCATGACACAGGAAAAGGCAAAGTGGGAGAGATTCCACTGGAAGTGCCATACCGTCTCATTAAGATGAGATATTTTCCTGAAATAGTTAAACAGAACAGTTCTGGTGGGAAAGGGGAGGTACCTGTGACTAGGATGAAATAGTGAAGTGGCATCAGCATACAGCAAGAGAATTCTAGCTATATTCAGGTCTAACTGAAAGCACTTCATGAAGAAACTCATGAACGTGATCCTAGGACTGGAATGTTTATCTTCAGAGTGTTTAAATAAAAAGTCAGAGGAATGTGCAACTTCTATTTCCAAGTGTGTTTTTTCAGACACTTGAAAAAATACAAAAAATATATTGTGTTTTAGGCACATTCCCAGAAACTTGTAACATTAAAAGTTAAAACACAGTTTCTAGTATGCATGCAAACTTATAGTGATGCATATAGAAAGAAGCATTTGTCATATAATTTGATATTTGTATAAAAGTAATTTTAAGGTTTGCTTGATAGTTGAAACATTATGAAAATTGAAATTGGTATCCTAAGTATTTCAGATTCAGACAATTGTGCCTTATAACTTCTTTGTTTATTTGAGCAAAGAAAACAATATTCTAAAATAAATAAAAAATGTCAGACAAACTTCCCATGTGAAAATTAAGCTCAATGGAGCTTAAACATACACAGCAAAAACCAGACTATAAGAGTCTTAGTATCAATGTGGGAAAGTTCATTCAACAAACTTAAAAGCTTTCTGCTAAATTTTGTACCCAGTTTGCAAGTTGATTGAAACCTAAGACTGTCATCACAAATAAAACTGTGAGCATGTGCATCTTCAAAACGAAATTCTTCTTGACACTTTTCAGGTCATTTAAACATAAAGATGTTTAACATTAACATAAACAATGGGTTTTTCTTCTTTGAAGAGGCCTGGATTGTGAAAAATAGCCAAGTCAAAAGAATCCATATTTTTCACCTACCTCCTTCACATTTCAGTGATACATGATCACATTTGTAATACATATCCATAAACCTTCTTTTCAAAGCTTCTAATTGTCTTGAAGGATGGTTAAATACATTGGTCAGTGAGCTCTTCCAGTCTTAAGACTTTTTTTTTTTTGTCTAGTCCATGCCCAGTGGCAAAACAGCACCTGAAGAATATAGAATCAGACCTGACAATGCTGAAAATGGCCATCATGTCCCCTTTTGTCCATATTCTCCTTCCCTGTAATTGTTTCAACTGCTGTCCTTCGGCAGTGAGACTTTTGGTTCGCCTACCACCTGAAGGTTAATATGTGTTGACTCATTCTAAAGTTCGAATGCAGCCTTGTTAATTGGAATGGCTTTGAAGAAAAACATTTTGTTTTTCAAACAAAAACAAAAATTTAAAAGAAAGGAAATCAAAACAAATTTTAAAAAAAAAAAGAAATTAATAACTAAAAACTAAAAAACTTGACAAAAATCAATATGAAAATGGATGAAAGCTCACCCAAATCTTGCTGGCAAATAACTCAAAAGAGAGAAGTTAAAAAAAAGCCAGCAGTAGAGCTGAGGAACCTAAAGAGTGCATATCTTCCACTGAACCCTGGGGCAGAATTGGGCATGCAGAGGCAGATACTGTGTCACTTGCTAACATAGCTTTTAATTATTAATCACATTACCTATCTGGGTTCATCTTGATCCTGCAGTTAGTATGGAAGGGAAATACCCATCTCTCTCCCCTAGTCTTTTTCAAAACTGAAAGCTGTAGAGAGGAAATGGTTTCCACTAATAACAAGCACTCCTCATGGAAGCATACCAAATGATTGCTGTGTGTGTGAGAAAGGAGAGGGTGTCTGATGCACAGGGCTGGTTTTCACTGTTGTCAGGTATTGTCCCAGTTAGCTGTGCTCTCCCGACCCATAGTGCAAAATGGATTTTCCAGTTCCTGATGTGTATGTATAGCTAAGCCTGGAACTTCTTATCATTGTGCCAGCTCAATGGCAGAATGCAGGTAAAAGTCACATATTTTAACAGCTTCTAGATGGGGCACTGGGCAGGTCTGAGCACACAGCCCCCATCATGGGACTGGCCATGCACTAAGGGCCTGCAATCAGTAATCTGCAGAAGGAAGTCTAACGTTACGCTGACTGGGAGAGTTATGGTGAAATCACTGGATTTCTGTGATAAGAATGTGCATCTTAATGGATAACATGATACCACATAATTCTCTTTCTTGCTATCTGAATATGAAGAAAGAATGAATATTTAGTTACAGTGGCATAGATAATCTCTTTTGAGCAGTGTTGTGTTCCTTTGCACACGTGACTTGTTCCCTTGTGAGCAGAGTGTGCTGCTCTGGCAGCTTCAGCCCCAAGTGTAGCTCTGGCAGCGACACTCTGACTTTTCCTGTCTTTTCCATTAGGTTTCTCATTTCCCACCCTACCTGTGGGACAGGCTTTCGGGCAAGTGTTTTGTTTCATGTTGAGCCATTATATTATACTTTAAAGATGTATAGAGAGGTTTCTTTTTGTCACACTTCATAAAATGTGAGATGATGTTCCATACCTAAAATTGTTATAATTTTTTGAAACAACTAAATTAATAGCAAGATAATTATAGAAAAGATGCAAAAATGCATAAGTGTTTTTAAATATACTATTGATCAACTGGAGTTTGGCAGATTAAATAGCAAAACTGAAATTCCTTTTCATGTCTTAGTCTTAACACTTATCATTTATCGAAACAAAACCAGAAAGCCTTATAAACAACAAATGAGGTAGTGATCATTTTATAACTGCATCAAGGGGTTTGCAGCATGACTAATTTAAATGACAGGAAGATAAGCATTTTCAAGAATTTTTTCTTTCATGAAAACATGCAGAAACCTTTCAGTCATTTTTGTTAAGTGATAAAGGTAAAACCTTCTGCTAGGTCCTGCTGAATAATTGCTGCTCTGTAAAAACCATGCAAGCAAGCAACAATCTGTTCCTGTGCAATGTGTTCCACTCAATATATGCCAGAGGTGCATGTCTGTCTGTAGAGATGTACAACTGGATTTGCAGACCAAGATGATGAACTTTTTCTAGAGTGACAACAACAAAACAGATCATTATTCCATTAATCACAGAACCAGAAGGTCTGTTACTGTGGTCTTCAGGAAGATAACCTTTGTTCTTTCCTAACAAGTTCTTTGAACTAAAATGACTGAAAAAAACGGCCAAAAGTTAAAAGGTCAGGAACAAGGGGGACAATCCGTTCAGATAAACCCCAAACAAAACTAAACCAAAACCCAAAAGGCAGAATTAAAAAGAGTGCGGTGCATAATATACACAAATATGCACAAGTGCAAGTAGTCCACACATTACAGTATGGAACAAGCAGCTATAGGTATGGTTTTCATTACAGTAAATCCTCTGAGAGCCCTCTGGCTGTGTAGGGTGAGTGGCCATCAGCCCCTCCGCATTCAGACTCACAGATGTACAGAAAGGAGCAACACAACTTAAACACAAACAAATTCCTCATGACTGGTCATGTAAGTGCCACAAAGAGCCCAAGAAATTAAGTCCATGACCAAGATCAAAGTTCTCAAAGCCTTCAGTAAGTTGCTGCCAGAGTTCACAACTTTTAAATACCTATATCTGTGCCACTGATGCACTTTAAAAGTATCTATACTTCTACTTACTAAGGGTTCTGTTCACATTCATGCAAGTCCTGACAAGGCTCAGATGTTTAATCATAGGAATTGGTATTGTATTCTTTTTTCTTCTTAATCCTCCAACAATGACTCAGCCTATTCACATCCCTAAATCAGAATCCTGAGAGGATGTAGGCATCTTTCAAAAAATGCAAAATAATTCTAAGGTATTTTCTTGTCCTCAGAATTTCTTGCTCACGGTCTGTCTTGTGAGTATTGTGGATTCCTCTCTGAGACAGTTTGGATTTCTATGGGTAAACTGGATTATGCTCAGGAGCTGAGTGGCTTGGAGTCTTGAGGGCAATTTTAGAGAACAGGGCAGAATAAATGCCTAATGCCCAGCAGAAACAGGACTTGACATAAAGACAGCAGAACTTGTGCCAAGGGAAGAGATAAAAGAATGAGACCTATGGAAAATCGAAAGTCAGTATCAGGGTTCAGGTAAGAATCCAGAGGGCTTTGGGGTTCAGGTTTCATTTGGGTACAGAAGCGTTATGTCTTCGTGGCCAGTACTAAAACAAAACATTTGGCTGAGGAAATGGATCACTACAGGAAGCAAAATGGCTGAGAAGTCCCTGCTCCATGGAATTACTCTATGACTTTGGTTCAGTCCTCCAAAACTACCCTGTCCTAGCACCACTTCTGAACATCATAAAGATCCATACTGTTCTTGGTACATTTTATCTTCGCAAAAATCTGGCTATCAAACAATAATGAGCTCTCTTGGCATTGGAAATTATCTTTATGTTCTGAGCTAGATCCTGCTGGCATTTTTTAGCATTGTTCTACTGACTTACTGGAGCTTTATTAATTTAATCAAAATGGAATTTTTTTCTTTTAGTTTAGAAACACATATCTCCTGATAATACCTACATACACACGATTTTGTAAAGGGTTGAGTCAGTTTACCTGAAATTAGCTGTATATTTGTTGTCCACTCTGCACACTAGAATTTAAAAAGTACATGAAAATATGAAAATACATGAAAATAAATGAAAATTGTTATTTAAGTCAGAAAATATATTTAATTAATTAAAGCAACATACACAAATATGAATGCCAAAGTTTAACAAAAGACAGAGACAATTAATGAGATTAAAGAAGTCAGTCCCTCTATATGTGAATTCACAGAATATATGTGAAGTTCACAGCTTTCACACCTTGTGAAGTTTCTTTGTCAGGTTACAAAAATGTGGTGCGATATCCAAAGGCACCTAGAGACCAGTTTTGACAGTCAGTACAGTCTCAGAGAGAGAAGTACACAAATATAACTTTTGAAAATAGAATCTTGTGTCTTCTGACCTGCCTGAATGATACACTTGTGAGCTTTCTTCATTTGGAGGTTTTGTGATGTAGACAAATCATCATTTGTTTTGAGGTAGCAAAGCTGAAAATGAAAAGTTTTTAATATTACTAAATGGATCACATACATTTTAGGAAGTATTAATTACCTCTTCTGAATGATAATATACTGGGGAAATACCCTCACTTTCACTGGTTGTTGTTGTCTTGCAAACTCTGTTTTTCTAGGACTCAATAGCCGTACTGAATTTAAATGAGATATTTTATTTCTAATTTGGATACTGGCAAGCGAAAGAATACATCATAATGCATTTATTTGAAATTATTTAACTTTGAATTAAAATGTACTCAAGACACTTTAGAAAATAATTAGTATATTTAAAACATTTTGAAAAGGAAGACCTCTCACCTAATGAGCTTTCATAGTATGCTATGAGTGATGAAATACAGCTGCTCTTTAAAATAAGGTTAAATACTATAGGGCAGAAAAAAGAAAAGGCAGTAACCTACCTAGCAGAATGATATACGGAAAAACAAAGGTAGGACTGCTAAATCAGGTTCTTTACCTTTATAACATCCCCTCTGAAGCTAAGCTTCTCCTTCTGTTTGCTATCATGTGCATTTCAGAAATCAACATTCACAGAACACAGAAAAATTTGGATTTCAGCATATGAATCATGAATATTTAATTTTCATTTTTCATGTTTTTTTCAAGAACTCTTGACAATTATTTCACAAGATGGATTTTTCCCTAAGTGAAAACAAAAGTCTGCAACAGCTGAAATTGGATATTTGATAAGACAACTGCTGACAGAAACGTTTGGGGATTCTGCTGTGCAGAAACTTTAGACATGCCATTTCTCAGTTGTGATTCTGCATTTTGCAGAATTTGCAATTTGCAACATATGTGTAGCAAGACCTACAGAGTCACATAATTTATCCGTGTGTAGGTACCAAAGTTGAGTAAGGCATAACCCGAAACCTCTATCCAGGTACAGCTCCCGCAAGGTACATTTTTGTGCACTGAGATGTGGAAGATGGGCCCAGACATGGATTGGTTAAGGATGGGTGAAAAGCCTGCAGCTCCTTGACATGACTCACTGTCTCACTGCTCCAGCACAGCCAGAGTTAGCACAAAACCATATGTAGGGCAAAACACCTTGACAGAGAAGATGCTGTCCATACAGAAAACCCTGCAGCAGAGCCTTCTGCTTTGAACTGAGCAGTGTTTCATCACCCAGAACCTCACTTTGGCAATTTACCCATTCTCTAGAATATATTTATAGGGGTAGTTTTATTAAAGACTAAGTTCTGTGTCAACTTCTAGGGATGTGCAGCAAATGTGAACTGAAAATCCATCCTTTTGGCTTAGGAAGCTCTGGTGAGCTATTAAGAGACGTTAAAGAACACAGGAGTTGAATAAACAGCCTCTGTTTTGATGCACTGTTATAAAATACAGCTTGAATCACAGGCTAGGTTTTTGGTTTAGGCTTTCTGCAGCTTAAAATTGGCACTAAAGAGCTATAAAACTGTATTAAAGCTGATTTAGATGAAGCCCTTTTATAACAAACTCAGTTTTGGGTTAGCATGAGTAGAAATAAACCTATTTCTCAGTTCTTTCTTTCTGAAGCGCTGTGGCATAAGAAGGGACCAGGGAGTGATGTGAGAGCTGGCCTAAAACATCAAGGTGGGCTCACAGCTGCAGAGGAGGCAGGTCAGCAGCGATCCTCTGCTGCTCCTAAAAAGGCATGTTGTTTATGAAGCTCACAAGTTCATCAGATCTCATTCTGGGCCCTTGAGGTATTGTATCACAAAGCAGTGTGTTAGAGTAAATCAATATTGCCCCACTCCATATAATATATAAATAAGGGAAGTAACAACCATTGCAGACATATGGCTTGGTCTTCTGCCTAATGCAGGCTGAGAGCTCCCTTGAGAATTTAACGTCTCTGTGAGACTTTCACCAAAAAATACTGTAAAACTACGTCAGGCCTCCATTTGGCCCAATACACTGTTATTTACTTCTGCTAAAGTAATGTCTGGTAATTGCAACTGGGATAAGGTGTCAGGCAATGCACAGAAGGGCTTGAGTCATCTCACCTAACTTTATCTATCCATAGCTTAATATCTGGTTTAAAGTGTTGTCATCAGGAAGAGGTAGTGAGAATAATGTTCAGAGAGTAATTAATATTATTCCAGTCTTAGGCAAGGAAGATGATTCATCCCCTGAAGTGTCTCTCTCTCTTTCTCTTTATTAAATGTACAGAGGAGACTGGAAAACTAACTGAAATGAGACTCTTACTTTTCTAAGGCTACTGTATGATGAAATGAGTCTC
The DNA here is from genome assembly GCF_030490865.1 of Poecile atricapillus. NCBI lineage: Eukaryota > Metazoa > Chordata > Aves > Passeriformes > Paridae > Poecile > Poecile atricapillus. The sequence continues at coordinate 32,820,135 of NC_081289.1, read as the reverse complement.
ATCTTATTGCCTGTAAAACTTACAGTCTAAATGAAGTAGACCACAGACAGGAAGGACAGTAATTATACTGTTATTACTGATAAGAACTGATTTCCCTAGAATAAGACAATTTCTTTGCCAGGTGAGTCTTCCCGGGATCCTTTGGCCCTTTCATCACTTTTTTTTTTCAGGAAATGTCATACAGTAATGTCTAACAAACACAGAAAAAGAGTCTTTCCATTTGTCACCTCCACAGCTAGGTAGTAAGATGGAGAGTTAGCTTTCACAGACATTTTTACACAGTTTCAAATATAACTTGTTCCTTTCCAGGTAAAATTGGTGGAACAGAATGAACTATAGTAACTTGATAAGTTTATTGCAGTGTTGTTAAACCTTTACTATTACTATGTAGGATTTTCTAAGAAGTCTAAAAAATTATTTCCAAAAGGCAGTTCCAGCTACATTGGAAATGAAGGAAAAAGACAGTTAATCCTCTTGACTCTCTGCTTTCTCATAGAATACTTGAATTTAAAAACACATTTTTTACTATGTGGGACAATTTCAGTCTCAAAGTCTCACCTGGAGCTTACTAAAAGAAAACTGAAAAAAAAAATTAATTGAAAATATGCAAATTTATTTCACTGACTCCTCAAGAAGACTCCATATGTTTTCAAAAATTTATTGTGGTTTTTTAATATGAACAATCACACAACTAAGAGGGGAAAATTTTCCTAAATTGTTGCCTGGCTGCATAAGGCACAATTTGTCATTGAAATAAAACCTAATAAACAATAAAAAAAAATGCACGGAACTACTTCTCCCTGTAACATCGGACACTTTTTCCAGACAACACAAATTTCTTTATAGAATGTTAGGGAAATCTAATACTGTTGCTGAATGTGTCATCAAACTACGTTTTCAGGATTGAAAAGTAGAAGATTGAAAAAAGAATGCTGAGAAGTATTCATAGAAACATGAAAAAAACAAAATTGCTTTATTCACCCATGAAGGTGTCTTATCAGTTAGAATGGGTGCTCCAGTATGTGTGCTGAACATATAACTTCATTTATAAAAACAAACAACTTGTAAACAAAGATACAGAAATGCTATCAAATGAATGATAATATTGTATAAATCAATTGTGTGTCCTCGCCTGGAATATCATGTTCAACAAAAGAAGCTGTAGCAGAAATAGATGGACTTGTGTGGAATATGAATGAAAAATGATACTGAAAACATAGATTTTTTTGGTTCATGAGAAAAGAATGTGTAATAGAAAGATACACAAACAACCCCACAAACAGACAACTTCTTACTGAAAATACAAAACACTTTCTGACTTACATAAAACAGGAATTTCCTCCAGCTGTACTTATATTACTGCAGCATTTGCTTTCCTCAAATTGTTTAGTCATGTAATTAATGTAATTCAAGACTTCTTGTAAGGGAAGGAATGGGAATAAAATACATAAACAACAAAAAGTCAAGCAAATGTGATTGAATATTGAGGTGGCTAATTTTTATCAGCAACATAGCTTCACCAAGATATTTAAGAACTGTCTGCATAGTTCATAGTTTACGGGAAGTGTTGTCCAACTCTTTTTGGTCTTAGAGGTCTGGCCCTGAGTGAAAGCTTATTTTGTCATTTCTGGAACAAAGCTGAGTGCATGTGAGAGGTCTCTGGTAGCAGGAAAACTCATTAAGAAGCATGAAATCAGATAATTTCAGTGCTGTTCTCATGGTGTCTCATATTTGAGCATACAAAACGGTGCAATGTGTTTGAGCTTATCCTGGTTTGCTAATATTGGCTAAATAAGTATCTGGGTATGGAAATATCAGCTTTCATTGCCTTCATCAAACTACAGCCCAGGGGTGGTTTGGAGGATGTTGGTAGCAGGGAGGAATCCATTACAGTCTTTCGCACGTCCCTTCCCTCAGAACCTGTGACTCACAGCTCTTGTTTTTATTTTCTCCTTCACAGCAGCCAATTTATAGATAGGCGACCTCTGACCCAAATGAAAGCAACTATTTCTAGCTGTTGATGGCATTTAGCCACAGTCTTATGCTGTTTCCCTCAGGCAAGAAGTCTCCCAGCTCTGTAGTAAACACTGGTGCTTCTCCTCCAAGCTCTTTGGCTCTTGCTCACCTGCCCTGGAGCTGCCAGGGGGATCCCGGGCTCCCTCCTCCCGCAGCTGATGGAGCCGGGCCGTGACCCAGCCCTGGGGACAGCAGCCAGCCCGCAGAGCACACGGCAGAACCGGTGGGACAGTCCAGAGGCACCCACAGACTGCTTGGGTCTGCTGCTGGACACCTCTCTCCCAGGCAGGTCCTGCCTTCCCTGGGACACAGCCCGGCGCCAAGGCCAGCACACCTGGCACACCTGGAACACCTGGCACAGCTGGAACACCTGGCACACCTGGAACACCTGGCACAGCTGGAATACCTGGCACACCTGGCCAGGACAGGCTGTGCTCTGGATCACAGCAAGTTACCGCCGGAGCAGGCACGACGAGGATCAGCCCTGCTGGGACAGTGTTGTTAGAGGACACCAAGTATAGAGTGGGGATTCCGAATATCACAAACAGTTAGAGGTTTTCAGGAGGCAAAAAGCCTTTATTTCGGGGTTTTCAACCCTTTTTATAAGGTGTTCCGATACAGGTTATCCTGATTGGTAGAAGGAACAACACCTCCCTCATCCCATTGGTGGGACAAGAGAAAAACACTGTCAGAACATCTGTGTCTTGTTTTGGGAAACCAAACCTTATTTTTACACAACAGTCCAAGAGAGAGAACAGTTCCCAAAAGACTTTCCCTTGGGAACAATGAGCCCCTGAGAGCTTGAAATTCTCTCAGGTTCAGAAAATCATGTCCATGTGACAGGGGTGTTCCTTGTCCCAAGGGAGGTGCAGACACGTACCTGTGCCTGTGCACACACATTGTGCATGTTCAAAAGCGGGGTCTGGAAAGGATAGCTCTGTTTTCAACCTCCTCTCACAAACCACCAAAAAAAGTGGGTTAGGAGAGCTAAGAAATCGCAGCAACACACAGGTTTTAGTGGAGGTTTTCTTTAGGGGCTGGAGATTCAGTATTTCACTTAGGAATTTTTAGGGTGAAATAAAACCTTCTATTTTATTTTAAAAATAGGGATAAAACTCCTGTGCTTTAGATCGAGCAAAATTTCATCCAAAAATGGCAGGGATGGTTCCCCCTTATTACAGCACTTAGAACACTGCAGTACAGTTTGTGAGCTTAGAGGAAAATCTGGAAGGAAAACCACTCTCTCTGAACTACACTTTTTTTATTATTATTAATTATTACTATTACTAATACTATTACCATTACTATTGCTATTACTATTGCTATTACTATTACTATTGCTTTGTTGTTTTGTGTCTCTGTTCAACCTAAAGAAAAGTCCTCAGCATCCTTGGCAATTTCTTAATTTGTTTAACTCTCCTGCCACACTGGAACACAAGGATCCCACCCTTTCTCTCCCCATCCTAACTAAATTAAACTTTTTGGTACTTTTATTTAATTAATTTCTGAGGACTGAGTGTTTGGCTTATCTTCAAAGCTGTTAATAGATCTAGATCTAGATCTAAATCTTCCCACTATGATGGGGAGTATTGTTTAAATACGACCTTTTAAAACCAAAAAATCTCAGTCTTTTTCCTAATATTTTTAATAGATTTAAAAGAAAAAAATGTTCTTTTGGCTAAAGTACACACTTTTTTAAAATTTGATTTTTCTTTACTTTTCTCTTTTTAAAAGCAAATCAAGAAGGAAGAGAAGGGGATCGTAAGAGAAAACAGCAACTATAAAGTCATATATATAGAAACATTTCAAAATATATTTTAAAATAAAACCCTGGTAATATTGATGAAAAACAAAAGGAATGTCTGCCTTCATTATTTCTGCAAATTAATAATTGAATTTTCTGTTGATCGTAACTGGATTTTAAATAGATACTGGGGATCCTTTCTTATTTCTTCTTGGTTTTAGTATGCTGTGTCAGGAAGAGGGCATCAATTGACCATTAGTTAACTGTTTCCACCCCAGCACAAAACTAGGGGAAACTTGTTTAAAGTTTCTTTTGAAAGAAATTGAGAAAGTATTTTGATAGCTCTGGAGTATTCTATGCAGCCTTTATCAATAACAGAACATCTGCATTTTCCACTCAAAATTACCTTGTTCCATTTTTTTTCCCCAGTGTTCTCTGACAGCAACCCATGTTTTTCATCAGACCTGACTTAGCCACATGCCAAGCTGTCCAGCTCTCTTTTAAAAACTGATTTGCTGGACTGCAAGATGATAAACACCTATATAAATTCAATTTGCATCTGGTAATATCCTTTGATTTTTAGAAAGAACATGTTTCTTCTCATGTTGTAGTCTCATAATTCAGTGACTGCCTGCCTTTGGCCAGTCACAAGAGTTTTCGGCTGGTTGGCTTTTTTTAGCAAGGTTTGGAAATGGATGTGAGTAAGAAAGGACTTCTGTCTCTTCATCTGCTGGTCCCACTCTTTTTGTAAAATAAAGGCCATCTGGATTTTATTTTGCACTGAAGAATGTACAGCATGTACAGAATTTTTTTCCATGTGAGAGACAGCATTCACTTCCAACTGCCTGGATTTTAAGCCTGAAAATGTTTGTGGCAAAATACCTGGCTTCAAGCACTGCTTTCTAAAAACAAGTGTGAGCTAAGCCTGATCTTGTGGGTGAGGAGGAGGATGTTGGAGAGCCTGAGAGTTTTGAGTAGCCCACTCTCAGCCATTAAAGTACTGCCCTGAACTTCATGTGGCCCATCTTAATGACATTTCAAATCCCATGGCCCTGTAGAAGTTCTGGTGAAAACAGATCAAAACCTTAAATAAGACATATAACAGCTTTAAGCTGGGGGAAGGGAAAAAACAAAACAAAACAAAAACAATAAAAAGCAGCTGAAAAGGAACTTGAGGAAAGCATAAATTTAGCCTGTGGTGTACTATGTAGTCAATTTGTGCTGGCAGAGAGGGTGGGGTTTGTTATTGTGAACTTCTCTGCAATAACAACTCTCCCAGCAACTGCTGCCCGTGCAATCATCACCATCATCATCATCATCATCATCATTCAGAAGGAACACCTGGTCTCTGTGGGGATATCGTGGGTATAATGTAGATATGAGACATCTTTGCACCTGAATTATGATATGTATATACTAAAGAGAACTTGGTTTTAAGGTTGATGGTGGCTTATATGGAAGGTAATGCCTCTTCTAGGAGCGTGGCAAGGCTGAAATGAATAAGAAGGGACTCATGGTCATGTTATGCCCCTTCATCCCCATCATGGAAGGCTTTGAAGTACAAAGAGCCCAGTCCCATAATGGCTTCACTGAGCCAGCCTCTGCATTTCCTAATTTTCCTAGGGAAAATGTATCTGCCAATACAAAAGAGTACCTCATTACTCCCCTCTGGGGACAGGGAAAAATTCCATAATCCTCAAACTGAATCTAAAAGCAAACTACAAGATTATCCCATATTCTGTGAAGTAAGGGGCCAAGCTATGCTGGAAGACCCAAGCAGGAGGCTCAGGCTCAGTATGAAAGATTGATGTACAGCTAAATCTGGCCCGGGCATTTGCACCCAAACTTATCACTAAAATAAAGCACTGCTTGCAAGTGGGAGGAGGAAGGGATGGTTTGACACATTTCCATTCTCTCTTGAGCTATTTCAGGTCTATTAAGCTAATGAAAATTAAAAAAGGAAAAAGAGAGTTCAGAAAAAATGCAGTTCAAAATGAAGCATTTCAGAGGCGGAGTAACAATTTCTAAGATACATATATGCTGTGCATATTTGCACGGTCCTGAGGAGAAACTCCCAAAGCAGCAGCGTAGAAGAACTAAATGTGGCAGGCTGAACTCTCCTACGCTCATTCCTACTCCTGCTCTGTGTATCTGCAAGATAGACACAACACTTTTTTCTGCTAGTTGCAGCCATTTGAAATCTAATTGTTTGATTTGCACTGAATGTTTAGGTTTGTCCCTATAATCAAGAGCAAAAAAAGGCACCTCTGTAGGGGGATTCTGAGACAGGTGTCCGAACAAGACAGGGTCTGGTGCTGTCTGGACATCATCCATAATGGAAATCTTGGCAACTGGCAAGCCGAGTTGTTGAAATGCTCAGGAGGCTTCTGTCACAAAGATACACAAAGATACACACAGGATGCAGGACTCACAAAAGAGTTCAGGAAGCTCAGCTGTTGTTGATTATAAGATTTCTTTTGCTTTTCTCAAGTGTATATGAGCCAACAGATTTAAAGCCTCTTTGTTTTCCTTCAGCCACCACCTAATGGTACATTGCTGACATTCATGCTTCACACACTGTTCGCATAACTTGTTTTTCAAACTGCATCACTTGTTAAGATTGGGTTCACCTTCCCTCAGTCCCAGACAGAATGGAAACAACTCTCCCTGTACAGCACATTTCCATTTCTCCCAGATTATTCCATTTATTAATAATTCCATTATTTAAAGTTATCAGTCATTGAATATCTGTTTTATCTCTCAGACATATAATCACAATTATTACCAGACTACATATTTTAAAAGTATGTTTGATCTGTCCCCTGTGATGTGTTTCACAAAATCACTGCCAAAAAATACTAAGGGAGTTTGTGGGAAGCTACAAAAAGTTCAGCCTGCACAGTCTGCTTCATTAGGTCTAAGATTATATTTTGATTCTAAACTCAAACAGTGCTCACTGAAATGCCATCAATCAAGATAACAAATGAATTTTTATATGCCATATGTTCTTCAAGTGGAATTTTAATGAGATATTAAAATGTGCTTTAAATCTCAGGTTATACACAAATATCTTAATGTTAAATATGTCAGTGTTATACAAAATATTTGACGAAGTCAAACACCTACATAAGAGTTTATGGGTTGCATTAATGGGAGATGTCTTTTAAACGTAAATTGACCCATTCCTCTGAATAGACTTATTCTTTTGTAGAAGCCAGCTCTTTTAACAGTAAACTTACTTCTTTGTTTAGTAGTAAACATCGACCTGCCAACAACTAAGCTAGTAGAGATTCCTGCTTTTTTTGTGAAGTTACCTGCATTATGTTGTATTTTATAGATTCATCAGCATATCACTTTTGTCTTATCCATTATTGATAGCTTCCACTTTAGACAGTAACATTTTATAGGTGATTTTCTGTATTTCATAGATAAAATTGGCCTTTAATCTTATAGAAACATCTTCATTTTCTTCTTATCTTTGTGCCTAGCCATAATATTAACTATTCATTGCCTATTTTAAAACTGTCATTATTTATTCATTTGGGGTTATCATAAGCTATAAAATGTTGAGCTGCTGTCAGCTCGCAGGGCTCCCTTTCCTGTCTTTCTTAAGGCTGATGGTCAGGTCTTCTGGCTATGTTAGAGCTCACAGGTGGTGCTCATGCAGCAAGCAGAGCTTGCACAGTATCCCATGCACTTCCCGCCACAAAGGGTGTTTAATGGGGATCCCACAGGTCCTTCAATTGCCCAGAAGGAGGCAACTGTTCTCATCTTTCTCCCTCTTGTTGTAAGCCCCAGCTATGGGAATAGAACAGCACCCTTTTTCATCAGCAGATTTGCTGATGACACCAAGCTGAGTGGAGTGGTTGACACACCTGAAGGATGGGATGCCATCCAGAGGGACCTGGACAAGCTGGAGAAATGGGTCTGTGGGAATCTCATGAGGTTATACAAGACCAAGTGCAAGGTGCTGCACCTGGGTCAGGGCAGTCCCTGGTACCAATCCAGGCTGGGGGATGAACAGATGGAGAGCAGCCCTGGGAGAAGGACTTGGGGTGCAGGTGGGTGAGAGCTGGACATGAGCCAGCCATGGGCACTCCCAGCCCAGAACACCAAACGTGTCCTGGGCTGCATCCAAAGCAGCGTGGGCAGCAGGGCCAGGGAGGGGATTCTGCCCCTCTGCTCTGCTCTGCTGAGACCCCACCTGCAGGGCTGCATCAGCTCTGGGGTCCCAGCACAGGAGGGACATGGAGCTGCTGGGGCTCTTCTGTGAGGAAAGACTAAGAGAACTGAGATTGTTCGGCCTGGAAAAGAGAAGGCTTTGGGATGACAAAATTGTGGCACTCCAGTACCTGAAGAGAGCCTAGAAGAAAAATGGAGAAGGAGTTTTTATTAAAGAACATGTATGACAAGACTACAGAGAGAACAGCTTCAAGTTGAAAGACAACAGGTTTAAATTTGGACGAAATTGTCCACTGTGAGAGTGATGAGGCACTGGAACAGGTTGGCCAGAGAAGCTGTGGATGCCCCATTCCTGGGAACAAGTGTTTGAGATCAGGCTGGATGGGATTTTGATCAACCTGGTCTAATGGCAGGTGTCGCTGCCCATGTCAGGGGTGATGGATCTTTAAGGTTTTTTCCAATCCAAGCCTTGAGTCTACGATCTTACAAAGAGCCTGTAGGAGTTATATGAATCATTGAATTGCAAGTTGTGCAGCTCTTGCACAAATTTTCTTACATGTTCTTAAATGACCTCAAACAACGCTAGAAGTAAAGCTAAGTAGGAATTTGTTTCTTTATATAAAAATTTTATACTTTTTAGAATCAGAAAATTCATGAGCCAAATCAGTGAAGCTTTACCAGGAAAACAAACTCTTAGATTCAAGATGAAATTTCAAGTGGGGAGTGAAGGGAGGAGACAGACTGAAATAATGTTTACTGAAATAAAAACAACTTGGTGTCAGGGCATCCCAGTTTTTATCTGGGGCCTGAATCACGGAAAATGTGCCTTTCTTCTTGATTTAAGGATTATTTTCTTGTTTTGATTTAGTTTAAGGTGGGTAAGGGGAATTTTTTGTTTTCTTCACTGAAAAGCTGCATTTAGTCAAGATTTTTTACTAAAGCATGATAGAAAAAAAGTAAAATAAAAAAGAAAGTAAAGAACCCCCTTGTACTGGAAAGTTTCATGGTATGTGAAAATTATTTCCTGCTTAGCCTGAATAGTAAAACCTGGCAAAATCTCCACAGCTGTTCTTGAGTGTCTCCCTGGTGCTGGGAGTTAAACACATCAGAGGGAAAGGAACGCAGCATGAGTAACATGATGAATATTCATGTCCTGGATGTGAGTCTTGGAGTCAGCAGAAGTAAGTTTATGCCAGATGTGATGGCTCAGCCCAGACGAAGGAGACTTTCAAAGAATCCTGTGGAAAATCTGTTGTGCTCCTACTGACTGAAAGAGTTCATACTTCTTCCAGCTGATGACTCAATAAAATGATTTTTACTTTAAATTTACGAAGAGCACAACTGGGTTTAGTGTATGTGTGCAAGCACATAGATGTGAATGAAAACAAGCAGAGAGCCCAAAAAAATTATTTTTCATTCTTCAAGTGACTCTGAGGTGCTTTAGACATTTATGATGATTTTTTTTCTTTGGTACTAACACAGCTAGTGCTATTGGCAACCTCTAAATTCAAAACAAGTTTTTACCTGCTTTCTTCACTACATCCTTGTTATTTATTGTTAACCTGTGAGGGCTTTCAAGCCAATAAGACAGAATTTTGGTGAGTGTGGAAACAGCCCTGTTGGCTGACCTCAAGCAGCTTCCACATCTTAACGTGCACAAAGACAGCCCTGAGCAGGGCTGGCAGCTCTTGAAACTGCAGAGCCTGCTCAGCTTTGCCTGGTGGAGCTCTGCCTTTCCCCTCTGCTAATCATTTCCTGCTCCCTCCACCCCCTTCCAAGTGTGTGGGCCCAGAAAGTACTGGCAGTCCTTCGGTTCATTGTATGTCTGGGCTACATATTATTTACATTACAGTAGTTGCAAATGGCTCCAGTTGGGACCAGGGCTTGTTTCTTTTCTTTTGTTTGTTTTCTCCTTAAATATTGAACGAATAAGAATGAAAAGTTTTTGGTCTAAACAGATGACAATTGTGGGCTAGGAGAATGGCCATGACAAAAAGATCCTGTGAAAAAGCAGGGAAGACAAAAATGAGAGAGCAAGTGACAAAGTACAACTTTGGCTTTGATCTCACACCTGTTTCTAATAGTTTTTTTAAACACATTTCTTAATTTTTAGCATGCTAAGCCACTATTTTTTATGAATTTATACCAACAATAATGCTAGAATGGTTTGATGTGTGACACCATGAACTGTAAACAGAATTGAGAACCATGCTTTGCCTAAAAGTGCTGCCCATCACATTATTTTTCTTACTCTTTCACAATTGAAAGAAAAACATTTGAGGAACTTATTCTGTGACCTGTAAAAATGATCTCATGTGTTAACTATCCCATGCACTTTAGCCACATGGAGGTAATGAAAGGAGCCAAAAGAGATCCTGTTAGAGAATTTACCTTTATGGTCTGCCCTCATAATCCTTTCAGTCACGGATAAAGGATCAGAAAAATAAAAATGTGCTCCAGAATTTAGTGTATGGTGAAAAATTGGTATCTCAATAAAGACCTTGATCTCCCCAATATAATATTCTACCTTGTAGTGGTAGCAATGCAGTCCAACCTGGAAAAGCAGGGAATGTATCATTGTACATAGGCTTTGCTCACCTTACTGGGATTACTTTAGGATAAACTGAGCAATACTTCTAAGAATCCACTGGTCACTTAAGATAACAGGATCAGAAGAGGAACTAAGAAAGCGTCGTGCCTCAATTAGCTGAAAACTTTGTGTGTGTATAGGCACTGCAAGAAAAAAGAGAAGTTATACTCTCACAACATGATAAAAATGCATTTTTTCCTGATATAATAAAGACTTACTGGGGTATATTAATATGCTAAAATTTTACTAGAAGGAATATCAATTAAAGACAATGTGGATGAAATAGGGAAGGGTGATTTAAAATCACCACATTATCCTGATGAAAAAATGTTAGCAATGGAAAGGGGAACAAATGTGGGGACTACAGTGAAGGAGGAGGCAGATCACCACAAATACCTATCAAGAGGATGAAGCAGCCCATCTAAAATACAGGGTCTGCTTGGGGGATTTTAGTCACCCACTCTGTCATTGGAAAAATAAATCAGCATGATATGGAAAAGTGTTAATTCTGGATGTGCCGGAAACAGCGAGAAGGAAGAATTCAAGGAAAGGAAGGATGGCATAGATGAGAATAAAACGTAGGCAAATTAGGTGAAAATCACTGTGAAATTGTTAAGTTCATGATCTTTAGAAAATAAGGGAAGGGAGTAGAAAAATGCCAATGAAATTCAAGACACAGTCTTCGTACATTCAGAGACTGGAAGATAAAACCACCAAAGAGACAAGTAACAACAACAACAAACCACAACCAAACAACAACAATACATTAGAAGAAGCATCACTTTCCTGAACAGGAGGGACTTGGGCATGAGCTATCTCAGTAAGGAGAGAGAATGACAAGCCTAGGTGAGACATGCTGGTTAAAATCAGAGTTTTTTCAATAATCTCAGACCTATGAGTGTCGCAATAAGAAAGTGGAAACTAACCAGAGTAACAAGGATGAATATGAAAGAGGAGCACAGGCATGTGGGGACAAGAGAAGAAAGGGCTGTAAAGGATGAACAGAGAAATGTGAGTCATAGTCATTCAGTAACAAGATCACGAGTAAGAAGACTAAAAGGTGACAGATGAGTTAAGAAAACTGAAAAGTTTAATCCCTTCATCAATAAGAAGGTAAATGACAATCATGCAGACATCATCTTTAACCTCAGTAACACAGGAATGAGATCTCAGGTTAGAACAGGAAAGAAGAGTAGAGAGGAGTATTTAAACAAGTTGAATTGCTTTAGATCAACAAACTCGGATGAAATTTGCCCTAGGGGAGTTAGATAACTGGCTGAAACTGTCCCCAGGGACATTATTTGCTATATTATGCAATATGAGGAGAGCAGGTGTGGGTCCAGAAAACTATAAAAGGCAAATTTTGAACTAGTCTTAGCTGGGAAATGAAAGTAAATATGATGCTAGTGACCACAGTCAAACATTGCAACTGTTTCCTTAATATTTTGGCACATTCGTTATCACTTACAATCTAATTTAACTTGGATGCCTTTTTCAAAAGGGATGCTTTAACTCAGACAGAAATTGCAGGAAAATCTGTAAAATCAATTTTTTAGAATGGAATTTTTTTTTATCTGGGAAACTATTGAATATTTGGGGTGTTTCAAAAGTGGAGAAAAACAAAGTCATGGCAGTAAGTAAATACAATGAGCTAATCATCCTGTCTCCATAGAAACAACAGTGTTGAAGAAGTACTCAACTTGAAGGACAAGGTACATTTTAAGACATTTGTTATTGTTTAATGCAAAGAAAAAGGTAGTGAAGGGTGATTCATCAGAGATGGCAATGGAATGATTGGAATATGTGGGCTCAAAAATAATACCTGGCATTACCTCACCCTCTTACAGCCCCTCTTGGTCCTGCACTTAGTGACTCTACTCTTCTGCAGACAAAACACAGTAGCATTGTCTGTATCAGCAGACCTGAAGATGGTAGATAAATGATAAATAATTATTAGATTTTTGAAGATCAAAGTTTCTTCAGGTCTATTGTATTTCTGAAATTCCATGTTAAAAGTAAAAAAATGTCCTCTATTCCAGTTTCCTTAAAAAGTTCTTCTTTTTTATGTTTTTCAATTTTATTAATTAATTGCACTTTAAAATTGAGTTACTATAAGATTTCCTGTTGTAAACACTCATGTTTTGAAGTCCTATCTTTTCAGAATTAGCTGGTTGTTTACTTGTAGTCAACAGAAAATTAAAACGCAGACATCCTGTGAAATTACTTTTATATCACACAAAAACATAGAAGTGATTTGGGGTTTCAGATGTAAGACAAGTAAAGCTAAAGCTGCAGAAATATAACTTGTTTGCTAGTTAGTGAAATGTATTTGAGTTTGTAAGTACAGGCTACAAGTCTAAACACTCAAGTTCCTCTCTTCTAAGAATGAGTCTTTGAAAAAATTAGTGTTTCTCTGAAGGAACACATATTGCCTCCTTGGGATTTCCAAAAAGGCTACATTAATGCAGAGAGGTCACAGAAATGAGAGGGGCTTTATGGCAGCTACAGATGCAGATCAGCGTCTGATCAGCAGAATTTTCACTTTACAAACATTTCTACTGAACTAAAATCAGCTGCTTTTTTTTTTAATATCATTTTAAGGACACTGCATGTTGTCAAGAAATTCTGAAAGTGTTCTCAGAAAGTAGCTGGATTTTAATAGAAACAGTGTTTTGATTTCAAGCTATGAATACTCATAGTAAAATAATATTGATTTTAAGGACTCCATGTTCCTGTTACTTTTGCTCATTTTGTTCAACATATTTATTTTGTCAGAAAAATATTTGCTTCAAATAAAGACAAATTCTATTCAATGGAAAACCCGTTCTTTTTTTGTTTATTCATTTAACATTACCACATTTCTTAAAAAGCACTATCTGTATCTTTCTGGATGTTGCAGCATTTCCCTGCTCTAGCAGTCATGGAGGCTGATGAGCTTCCAAAAAGTGACTGGCTTCTGGAAGCCAGTGCTGCCAGCACGGCAGAGCACCATACAGCACATGCCATTGGTGAGTGCACCAGAGTATGGCCCAGAAGTGACTTGAAGCTGCTCTGTACCTATCTCCCATGCTGACTTGAAAGTTCCTTTGTGTGTAGCCTTTTTCTGCTTGCAGACAGCAGGGCTAACTTGGGCCTCTTTGAAGCAGAGCAGCCAATGTAGAGGTCAGTGACAGCAGCCCACTCCCCCAGCTGTACATCTCCACTTCAGCCAGCGTGCCCTCTGACAGCTCTTGGCTGCTCAGCACTTGGGGGCTGGAAATAGTCCTATGAAAAACTGGAAAGTTTCTTTGTTTTCAGAAAGTGGTGAATTGTATCCTTTTTCAAACAAACTTTTCCAATCATATCTCCCCCCAAACCAGGATGCTGTTTGTAGTCAAGGCGTGGTTTAAATATGCCATCCAAATCCAATAAACCTATTACTATACATTTTACCATTCAGCTGCCACCTTTTGTTTCATAAGGTATTTCTCCATAGCAGAGTTCAGATAAAATATTTTATCTGGCTTAGGTAACTTTCCAAAGTGCTTTTTCTCTAGTATTAAAACCTTCTTTTCTGATAAAGGCAAATGAAAAAGTGTACGTGTTTGTGTGTCTTGTATTGTATGAACTTCTTTTGACGGATGTTTATGTGCATTTATCTAATGTAAGCCAAAGGGAACAACTCCATTATGAGAGAAAACCTACCACTGTAGAAAGAGATAGCAGAGTTCTTCCAGCACTTAGCTTTGATTCATGAAAAAAAGTTTAAATGCATACATGCTGATCTTGGAGACATTAGAAATATCTTACTTTATTTCAAGGTACTGCTCCATATTCATAGGAAATAAATAAAAGAAAAGGCACAGTTGCAAAACACAACTGAAAATCAAATTTGTAACCAGAAGATCAGCTGAACATCCTTCCCACAACCATGGGCAATTTTCATTCACTTTAATAAAATATATATGTAAATTCCATATTCTCAGAAAAATGCTGATGTCCTTTTTTCAGAATGAGATCATCTATTTACAATGACATTACCCCAGAAGACTCTGAAATTACAAAGATTTTCAAGAGATGCAGGTATTTGTGACATCCCAGAGTGTTGCACCCTGGGATGGCTCTAGGCAGAAAGAAAAGCCTGAGGCTGTTCATAATACTGAGAGAGAAGGAGGGAAATAGAGTGATTTTAATTCTTCATCTTACTTGACTAGATAACCTGCATCTCAAAAAGAGTTGACCTGTTTTTTGTCACTGATCACTTGTTGCTGAGCCTCAGTTCCACAACTCTCAACAGAATATTAGGAACCTTGCTGGTTTCCAGTATGATTTATCATTCATGTTCTGAATGTCTTTATCTGTTCATTTGGAGGATTACCCAATGGGTGGAGGTGGGGAAAGGTGGAACAAAGATGACGCCTCTGAGTACTGGGGGAACCAGGTTTGCTTGCAGCAGCAGCACAATTCCTGGGGGGATGCTCTATTTAAGGGATGACGAGGGAGATAAAATATATGTAAGATATATGACTAAGTAGGCTCTATTAGAAAAAAACGGCTCCAGAAACTGTCAGTCTTGTTGTGAAGGCCAACCTGCGAGGCCTCCACTCCTCACACATGCTACTATAGCTTTTCCCTGAATAAACTGATGCAAAAGCTGTGGGCTTGTCAGTCACTCACTCATCCGGTCACACCATTGCACACCGAGCTTCCAACGGGCTGAGAGGCAGCTTGGCTTGCATGGGCACCAAGAGGAAGTTTCCCAGAGCAGTAGGTAAAGAGTACTTGCCTCAAGGCACTGAATCAGCCCTTGGAGGTGCCTTTCCCCCCGAACAGATCCCTGATATCAATATAAAATAGCCAGATGTCTAATTTAGGCTGCCACTATCAACTTGGTGAGGGCCAAGCACTTATATCTCAAGTATCACACTAATGAAATGAGACAGCTAAAACGGCAAAGGAAAATCTGCCCTGAAACCTATTGAGCAGCAACTCAGTATTCACATACTCTAGATAACTCGTCACTTAATGAGTTGCCCAGTTTTCTGGGAAGAGAGACATCCCATCACATATTTTTAGAATTTTTCAGTCCCTTGAGCTTCTCTATCCCAACAGTTAGGAAGTTCTCCTAGGAGGGAAAATATTCACCTTCAAATGCTACTCTTCAGCCCCTCCCTAAAACATATTCAGTGCTTAAAATGTCGTGTCAGTCCTCCCCTTTTCCATAGATGTATCTGGGCAACATGTCACTGTTCAGGATATGTGATGAAGCCCTGCCTTCCTGCAGGTGGCTGAACACCTGCCTGCCTCTGGGAGGTGGTGAATGAATTTCTTATTTTGTTTGTCTTGCATGCGTGGATTATTAAACCTATTTAACCATCTTATCTTAACTCATGAGTTTTCTCACTTACTTTTCTGATTTTCTACCCCATCCCACTGAGGGAAGAGTGAGTGAGAGACTGTGTGGTGCTCATTGCCATTTGGGGTTAAACAAAAACAACCTGACTGTACATAAAAACAATTAGTAGGTAGTGCAATTTGTCTGGCATACCCATCACAATTATGTACAGCTGTTGATAGCTTAAAAATGTTATTGACAAATAATCACAGTCCAGATTATAGATAGAAGTAATCATCTATTTTGTAATAAAGTAAAAAGAAAAAAGAAAAATGGAAATCAGCCTTGCTTACACATAAGCAAGCAAGGACTCAGACTTGCACCAGTGTGCAATGTAATTTTATCTCATAACATTCACATGAAGCCAACCACACTATCTTACCTGACCATTTATTTATTTTAAATATAGAGACAGTCCAGCTTTTTGGTTTTTAACCAATTAAATGAGTAAAGTTCTTCAGTGTAGTGCACATACTACCTTTCTGCTAAATATCTTACACCCACTACAAACTTGGTTTTAAATTGTTGCTTTATTAATTTTCCTGAAACATCTTTAGAGTTCATTTATGAATCTGTTTAAATATATTATGATATTAAATATATTATGATTATCTATATAGTCAGCACAAGCATAGTAGGAAAGTGGAACCAAAGTTGTCACTCCATGAATTGACATTTATTGACCAGTCATTGGCCATTACATGAATTTGGGTTTGGTTTGGGGTTTTTGTTCTGTTTTCTAACAAATATGCTTCGGGTTCTTTTTGTTTGTCTCAGGGCTGCTGAGCCGTGAGGATATGTGAGTCATGTTTTGATGATTTCTTTATTGCATCTGTGTAAAAATAATACTATAAAAGAGAAAAGCAAGAAAAGAAAATTAACAAGAGAGGCTGGAAGAATGAAGAAGTGAAAAGACAGATATTGATAGATGTTGACAAAAGATGAGTGGTCCCAGCTCTCCTAAAAGTCCCATTCAAGCAAAAGATCTGGGTAACAGAAGGCAACCTGGGACCATAGTACGGACAGGAGCAAAAAGTGTAAAAATCATAATTTCTTTCTGTTCCTTAGGTAAAGGAGTGAGAGTAAACAAGGCTGAATATCAGAAGAGATTTAGGGTGGGAAGGAAACGTGTGGCAGATCTTTCTTGCTCAGCACCATTTCCAAGCCAGGAAGTAGCACTTGAAATACACCTCTCTCACCAGGAGGCATCTGTTCCCTCCTTTTTCCCTTTCATTGGCCTCTGGATCCCCCCCTGATGATGGCCTCTTTGCACACCAATGCAGTTTTAAAATTGCAAGAAATTAAATTTCAATCTCTCACACTATGGCAGGTGCATCCTTCTCTACTCTGCTGGAGGAAGAAGAATAGCAGCTGCCCCACCAGAACAATAAAACTCTGCTCTCTGTGACTGGCTGTCAGTGAACAGCCATGCATAAACATAATATATGGAGATCCCAGGGGTGGCATTTGTCATCTCTTATCAGCTCTGCTGCACACACCAGAATTTGATAGGACACTTAGAAAAATGATAAAAGCTACTATCAATCTGTCTAAGTAGAACTATTATGAGCAATAGTAACAATATCACTAGAATTATGGAAAATCAGCAGCTATATTATTTTAATGCTCATTTAATTATTCATTTTTAAAATCTTTCCTTCTTCTCCTTAAGATAAGGACAGCTAAGATAGCATATCTGAACTTTTATATTAACCAGGCCTATTAATGTCCCTTTGTATGCTTGAAAAAAGCTCAAAATACCTTTAATTAATTTTTTTAAAAAAGGAAAATAAAAATGAAATTAAATGTATTCCTCCAAAGGAACCTCTTGAGCTCTTTTAAACATCCACACCACAGTGAACATTCATATCCATATCTGGCCCATCTCATTCCAAGTGTTTGCAAAGCAGTAGTATACATAATCTTGCTAGAATTATTTTGGGACTTATTACCATTGTAATAGTCTGGTGATCTTCCTAGCTCCATATCCTTTCTCAGGCAATGCTCTATGGCAGATGTTCCAGAGGAAAACATTAAATTCCCTACAGTGTACTTGACACTTGTGTAATAGTACTGCTTGAGGGAAAGTTTAAAATATTTCCAGTTGATAATCAGCTCGCATATATTGAAGTATGAGGACAGATAATTGTTATCCTACCCAGTGCGACTGCAAATGATATTTTAATTCCTGAGTCTTCTTTTTGGAATCCTACTGATTACTTCTTCTCAGTAATACCCTGTGGTTGTTAGTTCCCAGGGCTAACATGTTGCATTAGGTTTTGTTCCTGTGAATCTAAATGAGCATGTTTCACTTTCAACCATTTTTCTTTTCCATGTATTTCTGATTTTTGCACAAGTAGTGCAGGATGAAGATTCTGGATGTCCTCTCCTATCTCCATAATATAAAACATTTAATATGCCTCCATGGCATCAATTTTTACCTCTTTATTCCTCAAAATAAAAAAGCTGTATAATTAAATAATTCTATTCAGAAACCATGCTGTTAGATCTTTCACCACCAATAACCCAGATAGGTCTGATTTATCTTTTTGCAACTGAAATGAAGGCACTATATGAGGAGTCAGTAATAACAGTAACTAACGACAGCAGTTTGCTGTTTGTAACTATACCTGACCACAGTCTTACACAAGTTTCTCTTGAATTAGCAGTGTTGCCTGACAGTTTTGCGTGTCAGAAGGCTGCATGGCGTTTCACTTCCGGCTGGGCTAAAAAACACAACATAATCCCATTCAGAGAAGCAGTAGCAGCTGCATGAGCTGCTCATTGCAATATTTTCAGAATTGGTATAAGCACTACTGCAAAGCAGACAGGGAAATTTGCAGTCAGTGGAGGATATCCATGACACTTGGAAACCATTGGCAGCTGGAGGATCAGCCTCTCTCCTTCACTGTGGTGCTCAGGGAATTATCAGCAGATACTTTCCTTGCACATCTCTGTGAGACTGTGTGACTGCAGTATCTGAAACACCGAAGGGGTGTCAGGAGCGCTTCCAGTGAGTCTTCCCACACCATAAATACATAATTGCTGGTCTCAGATTTCCACATGTTGAAATCCATTAACTGGAAGAGATATCGCTTGAATAGATATTTCTGTGGAAAAAAAATTGTGCTTTGTGGACAAGGTCTGGTGATATTTGTCCAACAAAAAGAAAGCTTTTTAAAGCTTGGTTATCCAAATTATTCCCTTTCGCTTAGAAAGGGAAACTAAAAAAAAAAAAAAAAAAACAGAAAAATATTTCCCAAGATATAGTTCTGGTTCTTTTTATTACACAGGTTTGATGGGAAACTAGAAAACACCAATTCTACCTTTCAAAAGGAGAGGAAAAAAATAAGGTCAGCTCTGCAGATCTTCTTGATGTATTGGACAAGGAAATACGCATGAAGCTTTAAAGGTAGGAGGCATAGTGAAGCCCCATAGGGAATAGGAGTCAGTGGGGTGCACGGATGCTTCCTTTCAGAATGATACCAAGGAGGTTAATGTCTGGCCTGGTGATAAAAACCTGGCATCTGTTACAGAAAACACAATGAGCATTGTTGTCATTGAGAGAATGGCTCTGTTTTTCCTGGCACGAGTTACTGTTTGGAAGCTAGTTTAAAATAGAAAAGAAAATAAAATCTCACTCTCCAAACTTAAAAATAAAGGGTTATGCCAGAATCGTGTTCTCCACTATATTTCTAGGAAGCATTATTATTGGTTCATTGTTCTGACAACATTATTTACATACCTTAGATGTAAATGTTGATGAAATGCACAGCAAACTGTACAGGCTTTGACACAGGCACCAGCTACTGTGTTGAGTGTGCATATGCTCCGAAATACAGGCTAAGTCTTCCCAAAGGTTGGCTTCAGGCACAGGGCACTAGTGCTGCTGGGCTTTCTCCTTTGCCAGTGGAGAGACTGACTTCCCCTGTGCAAGATTCAGAGCACCCAAATTAAGAACCTCCTCAGACTGCCCCTAGGTAAGGTTCTTTTTTCTCCATTAGTCCATAAATAAAGTTCATCTTTGTAGATTTCCCTTCCAAAGCATGCCAAGAATTCACATGTGAAATGGGATCAAACCCTACCCTCTTCACTGACTTCCCATTTCTATGTATTTTTCTCCAAAGGTGAAGAGACTTTCTTTGCACCTTCTTGTCTATATATATTAACAAGATAAAACATATATCCTTCTGTTATGACATAGCATCTCAGTTTACACCCAACTAGACCCTGCACTCACTGGTTTTGGTACCAAATGCAGGGGAAGTAGACAGCAAGCTTTTAACTTTTCCTGCTAACTGCCCCCTTCCTCTTTTGTTGCTTTATGCCATTCATTGTCTATCAGCTAAATAAACACAAGCAGGGGGAAAGGTAAAACCAAACAATTCCTAACCCTCGGTTTTGTTGCCATTGATTTATTTCCATGCTATGAAGCTTCAGGCCTAATTAAAAAAATAAACTCTGCAGGTGATGAACAGAAAGGACAGCATATGTTATTCCCAGGCTGCATCACTTGCCTCAGAACAATGCAGAGGATCCTGCTGGCAATGACCACAGCTTGCAATTAAAACATTGTTTTCCTTTTCATTTCAGACAATGCTGCTTGTCTGACCCAACTACAGAAAGCCTAAACTGTTCAAAAGATGCATCAAACTGTAGATTGGTCAATAGCCAAGAACATAGCAGCAGCCAGTGCAGTCCGTGTTCCTAGGAACAGAGATGATAACTGAGATTATGGCCAGATTAAGAGCACCAAAGAGTCTCTGCTACCACTCACAGGTGCCACAGCAAGTAAAGAGTTGATGCAGGAAAGAGCTACTACATGGAATCAAAGAATGGAATTGTTAAGAGTGGAAAAGACCTCTAAGGTCATCAAGTCCAACGGTTTGCCCATCACCATCATGTTATCACTAAACCATGTCCCCAGGTGCCACATCCACATGATTTTTGAGCACTTTATCACACACAACCTCTCCAGCTGTAGCCAAGATATGCTCATTCCTCTGGTAAATCTGTGTCTGATTCAGTCACTTCCTCAACTCAAAGTGTTTACTTTTCAGAAAGCTGAGAACCATTCCATGGTTTGTTGAAGCTGTCCTCGAAAGCTTTATCCAGCTTCTATATTGTCTCTTTTAATAGGCAATACAGTGGGCCTGATGGGTAAATCAAGAAAAGTTCATTGAATCTCTTGCAACTGGAAAATGCACTTCTAATTTTCTTTACAGTTAAAACTAAAATTTCAATTAAACAGATTTTGGGAGAAAACAAACAAAAATACATTGACTAAACCAATTTAAAAAAAGCAACAACAAAAAACCCAAAAAACCCACAAAGACCCCCCAAATGTTATTTTAGATTCTGTACTATGATTAATACTGTAGGTAACAAATTTCATTAAGCTGTAATGTACTAGACAGCACAAAGAAGTAACACAGTGGCAAAAGGCCTACTTCAAATTGGTCCAGCTCTTCAAAAAATAATTATTAAAGCCAGGAAGTTCAGAATTATGATTAAATACATGGGAAATTTCTAATGTCATCTGCTTCATCTGTTTTTAAATGTGAAAAATGCATAAAAAAACCCTGGTAACCTTGAGCCACTATGGTTTCACCAGCATGGTGCCACAGGATGCACACTTCAATCCTTTACCTGAACTGTACATAGATACCCAAATGTGTTTTGAACAGTTCTGGTTCATCTGCAGATTCTCATCTCTCGGCACCCCAACTTGCCTCTGGAAAACTGGAGTCTCTTCCCTCCCACTCCATGGATCCCATTACTTCTGCCAGAAAAGCCAATCATCATTTCAGTAGCAGAAGAAAACTGACAGAAAAATCTTAAACTGCAGGATTCATGGGTTTCACAGTAGTGCAGAGGAGATCACAAAGCCATTGCTGGTAAGCTGTGGAAGAAAGATGTTGGCATCTTGGCATCAGAAATGTGACAGACTGAGTTATGCCGTCAGCTAAGGGAAGGATCTCTGCCAGCCAAAAGCAGCCTCAGCACAAAGGTCTGTCTACCCATTACCCACATGAGTCATGAAAAGCTGGTATCCTCCTCTCACTCTGTGCCACCTCAGACACATCTTTTTTTTTCACAAAGGAGTACTTTTAACAAGACCATTTTGGCAAAGGTATAACCACATGAAAGTTGTGGATATATTTCAAGTCATTCCCTGCCACCTGATCATGTCTAGTAATGTGGAGCTGTGATTTGCTGTGGGCAGCAGGTCTCCAAAGCTAGTACAACATGGTGGAATTCCCCAGGTGGGTAATCCCCAACCAATGATCCACAGTCAAAGAATTTACTGTGTCCTCTGTGTAAATGACAAGAATCTGCTAGCGAGTTTAGTGTGAGTAATCAGCTAAGCAATGCTGATTGGTTCAAGGTGTCAGAGGACTGTAACTTGACCAAGGACATTTGCTAGTCAAACATCTTTCTTGGGTTTTTTTTTTCCCTAATCCTTGCAAGACTCTGGTTTTATTTCTGTAAGCCCCCTGTCAGCATAAGAAAAAGTTATTGGTACCTACAGGCCATTACCCGTGGGTTTCTCTTCTGGTGGGTGTTTATGGTCCATCACAGAAAACGCCTTGAACTGCCTCCTTGGCTGGCAGCATCTAGGGCTGCGCTGGGTCTGCCAGACCAAAAACCTTCTTGGCTGTGGGGATGTGCATTGTCAAATAGCCATCAAATACTCTCTTGGGCTGTAACTAACCTCTCACATGAAGCCAAAAAACAGCTTGAAGTGATATTGACATCCCTATAATGGTTCCTACACACTGGGAAGCTCCTTGTTTGAGCACAGCCTCCCAGATGTGATGGTGTTATATTTTGCCTCTGGTGAGATAACCTGGAGGGAATTGTTTAGAAGTGTTCTTGTGTTTGTTTGATGCTGCTCTCCTTTATTTCTCTTTTTTTTTCATGCACTTTGTTTGCTCTTGAGGAAAGATTTGTGTGACTCTGTAAATTATTGAAACACCATTTCTTCAGTCTTACCCGATCACTTCTTTGTGCAGTGTTCCATCCTTTTTTCCTGTGACTCTTCCCTTTGTATCAAAACCACTGTTAATTGCACAGCTTTTATCAGGATCAAATGCAGGATCAAAGGTTTGGTGTTCAGATTTTTTGCTCTTCAGGCATTTTCTTTTCCTTCTCTAATTATGAGAAATTTGCAAAACCACTAACTACCGGATTGAATTGATTTTTTTCTTCTGTAAATTGAGGGGAAAAGGCTAATTGGGGATATTCTAAATTGACTTTATCTCATGTTTTGGGAGCTTGATATATTTCATTGTATCATTAAAAGTACATTGATGATTTTTCAAGAGTGTTTACAGACACCTACGGCTGGAAGCCACACTGCTGAGAAAGGGAATGTTGCCATTGTGTCGCTTTTACCATTCACGAGAGTGATAACACTGAACCACTCTAGGCACTGTTTATACACATTTGCTAGGTTAAATGAAAAGACACGTTGTGTTCCTTGTCTATCAAAAATCTGTATGTGCATTCAGAGTGGACAGCTGGCATTTTGAAAAGCTGTTCTGGGCTTTTAAGAAAAAAAATTATACTTAACTGGCATGAGGGACCTCCATTTCAAACATTGACAAAGACAATGCTTGTAAGAATGCTTTGTTCCTAAGGGCAGCAAGGACTGGGAGGTCCTTTCCAATCAAGCATAAGTATTTTCTCATCTTTTATTAGATAAAAAAAGAAAAAAATAGAAAAGAAAAAAAAAGGGGGGAGGGGGGAGCTGAGGGATATATTTTCCTATTTTAAACCTGATTTTACTCCTTTTCTTAATTTGGAAATAAATTTCATCCATTATTCAGTTTTGTCTGTAAAACTTCACAAATTAATCACAAATTGAGCAGGTGTTTAACATTACACCTAGCCATGCTGGGCTAAAATAACTCCAGAATATTCCTGGAATAAACAGAGCTACACTGAGAGTCAACCTATGAAGTGACAACTGTGTACACGAAAGTAGATATTTGTAATGATGAACTTAAATCTTTCAGCCAAGGTAAAGAACTTAATGACACAGGGGTGGCAAAGATGAAGCTAGATAAAAGAATACCTTTTCACAGTATTATACTGAAGTTATATTTTTTTATGTACAACCACTACAGAGCTTTCCTTGGCTTTAGCAGTAGCCAATCAAAAAAGTGCAAAAATGACAGATGACTAAGGCATCCTTAAAAACAAGCTGCACACCATGTGCTTGGTGTCTGCATCAGCTAAGTAAAACAAAAGCTGAAAGAATCAGCAGCAGATACATTACATGGCTTGCTTTTAAGTAAGTTGGATTTGTGTTCAAACTTAACAGTGTTCAAGATAAACAGTTCATGATACAAGAAACTGCCTGTATGTTGTCTGTTCATGTGATGTTTTGTTTCTTAAAAGCTTCTCATGAGTAAAAAAAAAAAAAAAGACAAAGAAAAAGCCCTTCCTATAGCTACATTTAATCATCAAAGACAATGGGAGTGAAGAATTATGGTTTACTCGCCCACACACTGAATGAAAATTGTATGTCATTCCTGCACCCTGATTGGATGAAGATTGCAAGGGATAGATATATTTTCTCTTGTTTCTTGTTTTTAGGAAAATTGAACACCCTCTTTCCTTGGTTTTCCCGCTTGTCCATCCAAAACCTCTAATGGGATTTTATCAAAGGTGCTTGGAAATACTCCCAGACCACGGGAATGATTTTTTTTGTATTCTTTCTGTTACCCAAATATTTTTTTAAACATAAAATAAGCTTCTTTTTCTGGTTTTGCTTTTTGAGGCAGTGAGGAAGAAAGGCATTGAAAAAACACATGTCATTAAAGCAATAAAATATCAAGTGAATTTCCTCTATATTTTAAGCTTATTATTTTTTTCTACTTTGTACACACACACAGCTAAGAAGCATTTAAAGTGATGCAAATTATTAAAGAGCATTATTACACAAACCACAGCTTCATCTGCCACTCTTCCACCAGACAATCATTTTTCCCCCTCAACCACCACTTTCAAGTTCTATAGCTTAGTGTACCATTTTAACTTTTTTTCTTTCTGGAAGGCATGAAGATAAACCATGCATGAATCGATATATGAATGAATCAGCCTCTGGTCGAGCTTACTGATGTACTCATCCTTTATATCCTTGCATGGTTTACAGAAATTGGAGCTGTAGCTGGGCTTTGCATTCAGCTGAATGTGGCTTGTTTACACAGCCCAATAGCGTTGCCTGTTCCAAAAAAGCTAATTTGTAGGGATTGCTCAGGCAGGATGAAAACAACTGAAGCTTTGTGCTAAATAGATTCAGGTAATTACCAAGGTATCCTGGTACTTTAAGACAAAGTTTGGTAGGATCACCAGTCTCTTGGCTTCACCACATCATCTGACTTAATTCAAAGGGAGTTTTGGTTCCAGGTTCCTGTAAGGCACTGAGAGACCTCCCACATCCAGCAGTTCCCCAGCTCTTGGGGCTGTTCCCCAGATAGCCAGGGTTCAGTTTCTGGGACCACCACCCCCTGAGTAGCTGACTTTGGTGCTTAAACTCAATTGTCCTCTGTCACAACCTTAAAGAGAACAAGATTTGATGCCACAAAAACAGTCACAGTAACATTCTGAACATTTTTAAAAAACTCCCTTATTATCAGCATGTTCTCTTTTCCTTTCTGTATCCTCTCTTGACATATATCACAGGACAAGGACTAATGGGAACACCAGATTCCCCCAGATTCCCCCAGAGAGCTCCTCAGGGAATGGTATTCTTCTTCCATTCACTCCTCTTCCTCACAAGTGCACCCTACAGTTCTCCCAGGCACCAATGGAAACAAGGGGCACTTACAGACTACCTGCCTCCACAGCCTGTCCTATTTTGGATTTCACTGGCCTTTGGTAGGGCAACTCTGTTACTATCATGTCTCTTGGTTACATTCTCACAGGGGTATATCTTTTATATTCTGAATTTTAAAAGATTCCAGGCAAGAATTTGTGTCTCTCTCGTGTATTTGTTTGAAGTGCTCAGATTTAGCACTTAAAATTACACAACAGTAACAGCCTATATGTGAGGAAAGACTTTCTGGATTGGAAGGATATTTTCACTTTGATTGCTGCTGTCAAAGGGGATTTCACAGCTATCCACATTACATCTCACCCGTGCAGCTGACATCAGAGCAACCTTTGCTGCTTGAGTAAAAGGAGACTCAGGGAGATACATTATTCAGTTTTGTACCGAGAAGGAACAGAAAATGTACTTTCAGAAGCAGTGTAGAGCTCCACATTTAATAACATCTGTATTTAAAAAGAAACACTGGAGCGTGGCCTTAATGAGTTATTGTTATTTCCTAAAGGCACAGATTAAACGTTTGGTTCTGTGAAAGTCAGAAATCTCAGAACAGCCGTGTCCCATTAACACAGCACATCAAACATCACGGGCTGATTTTTAGTTCAGCTGAAGGCTGAGGATTTACATCACTGACAACAGCCACGCATATGGTCACATACAGTCAGGAAATGAATAACTCTGCTTGAACCAAAGTGAGCAAGGGTGCAATAAAAATATATCCTGCAAAGGGATCTGCAAAGGGAAATGGGAGGAAAGCTGAGCTCACACGAGAATAACAAAGGCTGTCTCACTCTAGACCCCACTCCTCTGCAAAACACAGCACAGGAAAGGGCCCAAAGCTCAAAATATTACCAGGGAAATATTTCCAGGCCAGTAACTCAGCTTGCATGACAGTCTGTACCCAGGGTGCCAAGAGGGCAGCAAAAGGTCCTCCTTGTTCTGAGATGTCTGACTTCTGAGCAGAGCCCAGTCCTGGAGTACAGGATGCTGATGAATATGTTTGGCTTGTCACTGATGAATAAGTTTTGCTTGTCAGTCACCCAAATGGTGATGGTAACTAAGAGGTCAAGACTGCTTGCTCTACATCTGCTTGTGAAGAAACTGCATATTTTAGTTGGCTAAGTCAAGCACAGTTTTAATATATCTTTCTGTAGCCACAAATAGATTTTGGAAGAAGTTAAATAAGAACCATTCACAGTCAGTCTGGGAGAGAGTACAAGAGCATGCACTCTCTTGGTATTTCTGATATTCCCGAAGAGAAACAAAGAGAAAAGGAAAAGGTGTGAATCCTTTATAACACACTATAATGCAGTGAGAAGAAGCATAAATTCTGGTTTGGTTTGGTTTGGTTTGGTTTGGTTTGGTTTGGTTTGGTTTGGTTTGGTTTGGTTTGGTTTGGTTTGGTTTGGTTTGGTTTGGTTTGGTTTGGTTTGGTTTGGTTTGGTTTGGTTTGGTTTGGTTTGGTGTGCATCATGGTACTTTGCCTTCAGTGACTTCAATCTTTCACTTCAGGCAGAAAGAAACTCCACTGACCTGCCTGGAAAGCATGTTTCCAGAAAGAAATCAGTAAAAATCAGTCACTAAGGGGTTAAAAAGAAAATATACCTACTCTTGCTTAAAAATTAAACAGCTTTGCATGGTGACACTTTGATGACTTTGGCTGTTGCAGTGACGTAGAATATCTAGTGATAACATGAGCATGCCCCACCTGTTTGCAGGGTGATGTTTGTGTTGTACAGACATATGCCTTGCTGATATCTTTGCCCACCTACTTTCTTTTATTGTCTGGTTAGGATTTTATTGATTTTTTGCATAATCAGCATATCCATTCATACAGTAATTAAAATCAGAAGTATTTTATTGCATGGATATCTGCACTGAGTTGTGACACCTGACCTAGGCAGTGCACATGAACATCTTTTATTCACAAAGTTTGTGACCTGGAAGTAGAATTCTTTTGAAGTAATTAGCCATGGGTGAGAACTAAATCAGATGGCAATTAAATGAAATAAAAAATAAAATTAATAGTTTCTTCTCTCAGAGTGTGGTTAAATGGCAAGAAACTTCAGTGTGTTTGTCAGAGTACTCCACTTCCTCTTCTGAATATTTGTGTGAAATGAAA
This sequence comes from Poecile atricapillus, assembly GCF_030490865.1. Lineage (NCBI taxonomy): Eukaryota > Metazoa > Chordata > Aves > Passeriformes > Paridae > Poecile > Poecile atricapillus. The sequence goes on along the minus strand of NC_081289.1, from coordinate 32,792,269 downwards.
GGTACATTTTGTATTAATGTAGCTATATGATATCTAAAAATAAATACCTTGTATCTCACCTTCATCCAGAAGTAAATGAGAGAAAAGCTAAACTTGCATCTTCAGAGGAATGTAGATGGATGCTGAAGGCATGCAGACAGAAGAGATGCTTGGGACACTTGGGCTAATGGTGCTATTTGCAGCACCCATTCAAAGTGCTCTGAAGTCAATAAGCACATAGTTGGCCTTGATGTGCTTCAAACCTTTGCTTCCTGTGACAAAAGTACAAATTTGCTTGAACTGATCTGAGAATTTCAGTTTTCACTTGAATTCCAATAAAGAAAATTATGCAATCTATAATCTGTCTTTAGGTTATCATAATTTCTTTGTTGACAGTTGAGGAAGGTTTGTTCCTCAGACATAAATGAGAAGTATACTTTTATATTTTTGTTAAAGAAATCAGATGTCTGAGTAGAATTAAGTGCTTGAAGACTGTTGACGGTAAAGACAAATTGAGGTAAGAGGCACTGCAGCAAAACCAGGCTGGGCATATTAAAAGTTTTTTATTGTACCTGCTCAAGAAGAAATCCTTGAAACAACTTTCAAGAGGATAAGCCTCACAGCTAAATTAGTGGCTCACACTATTCCAGCTGTCTTCAGGACCCTAGATAACTATGTTAAATGAATATTTGCTTTTCATATTTGGAGTTACCCCTCTTTGTGTGTCACCACACTTGTTGGGTGATCCTAGCTGCTGATCCTAACTGCCTTCCCAAGGGATGCATATCTCTGGCTGGCAGCCACCATCAGGACATGGTGTTCCTCACCTTGGAGCTTTGCTTGCAGAATCTGTAAAGAAGGGAACAGCCAGTCTGAGCCATGAAACATCTTTGCGCCACTGCTCAGGGTCAGCCTGTTCCAGCCATGGGTCTGCTGACTGCACACAGCTCCTGTCTTCCCAAGGAGGTCATGGGGATCGTCCAGGTACCCCTGAGCTGCACACAGGTCGGGCTCCTGGGCCAGCTGGAGCTCCAGCTCCCCACAGCCCAAACGGTGGTGGCAGCTCCACAAGGTGGCCGTGACAAAAGCCATGGATGCAGGAAGGAGCAGCCTCCCAGAGCATCTCCCTGCTGTGAGCAGTGGTGCCTACAGCACTTCCCACACTCTGTGGAAGGTGCAGCAGACAGTGGTTGTCTGATCTAGCCTTTCTGACCTCGCAACAATGAGGATATGGAGCAGTCACATGGCCATGTGGCCATGGCAAAGAGGCTTAAAATCTGCTCCCAACTGTTTCCCAGAGGGTGATTACTTCCTCCTAGCTGACAGGCATGACTGTACGAGCACTCCGTGCCCCTGTGAGGACAAAATAACAAAAAAGGAAACCTTCAGCAGTAATTTAAGTTTGTGTGACTTTACTCAGAGACACACTAAGAGTGATTATATGGCAGGCAGCTGCCTCTTAGCTGGGAAATGGTAACAAACAGCTGTGAGTTCAAAGACCAGCCAGAGTCACCTCTACAGTTATGATAATAACTAGGGTACAAATGATAACAGACTGTGAAACAGAATTGCCATTAGGCTTAACAACAGATGGGCAATTGCTCCCAAATCCCTTCAATATTGAAAAGTGCAAATCAATGATTTTATCCCCATGTTAAGTAAACAGACTTGGGCTCTTCCAGGCAGGGAGCCTCAGGTATGAAATCAGAGAGAAGAGCAGCAAAACAGGGACCCACCCTGAGCAGAGGTCCTACAGGGCAGCAGCAGCATCTGTCTGGTGCTCATTCCCCTCAGCAGGTCCTTTGCCTACATGAATCATGAACCCTGACTGGAGAATCACAGGATAAAAATAAGACAGTGGATTACCCATGAAAAAGGGAACACAAAACCTGAAAGTGGTAAAAAAACAAGAGAAAAGAAAAGGGAAGACCAGTCAGGTGTGGAAAATTGCCCAGAAGAAGAAATACTGGTGATTGTCAGAGGATGGACATCTCTCTCCTGCCAACCCATTCCTCACAGGAGGCTGGAGTGCAGCAGGAGGGAGCAGGGTGACTCTGAGCACTGCATCCCTCCCCTGAGCCAGGACTGAAGAAAGGGCTGTGCTGCACCATGATGGATGGATGACTGACTCTATGGTATAAATGTTGGTGCCTGAGTGAGACAGAAAGCCCTCTTTACTATCTATGCATCACAGCTCTTCTCATTTTCACTTCAGTAGAGCAGGATGTGACACTTGTTTTTCTGCACAAATTTAACCAGGTTGTTCATTATTTCTCCCCTTCACTGTACGCTGTGTTTTGCTTTGTGGTGGCATTTCATGCTGCTGAGTGTCCTTAAATGCTACACTGTCGTTCTCCCTGATAGAAGTCATGGTTGAGGAAAATAATTTTAGTAAAACCAGCTCTTTCTTCAGTACTATTTTGGTTGAAAATGCTTGTCTATCCTCATAGATCCTACTACCTATGTCTCAGCTTCAATTCAGCAGCAAGACTTACTGTAATCTCTCCAGTGAAGTTTTGCTACACACAAATCAAATCAAGAGAAGCTTTTATTGATATGAAATACAACACAGAGAGCATTTCCCAGACCATATATCCTAACCAAATGGATTTTCCTTTCAAATTTCTAGCATGATTTAGATTTTTCACATGTGTTACTCTGCTGCAAAAATTGTTGTCATGCATGACCAAACTGCATTATTCTTTCAAAATGGTCACTGTGTTGAAAGGAATATGGAAAACCAGCATCAGAGGTAATTCAGCTGCAGATCATTCTCCCTGGGAATGGGAGAATTGGGTTTTGGCCAGCAGGACCAATCATCCATCTCTGCAATAAAATGTTAAGCAGCACATTAATGTATTTGGAGGATTTTGAACAACCAGTTTTACTTTATAGCAGTTGTTGGTAGTCTGGTTTTCTTGGACCTGTTATTCCACATTTATTAACCATCAGTTTATAGACCAGATCTTTAGCTGGCTTACACGTGGACTGCTCTGTTGAGGTTGCTCCCCTGCATTACACAAGTTGCAATCCAACCTTAATATACTGCTCATTTCCTAACATTTCCATACTTACAAATAAAGTATTTGGATCAGAGAAGAGCACTTTTTCATGCTGTGCTTAGAAAGAATAACACTGTCCTTTTTTTGACATGAGTGCCTGAAAAGGGCAGGGATTGAGGACAGATAGTCACCAGTGGGAATATAGCATTTGATTCTCTTGCATCTGTGCATAACTGATCCAAGGATTTTGGATTTTTTTTAACCTCAAGTGCTACTTAGCACTGACAAAAACTCCATGACAAAAAAGGGATTGATTCAGAGCTGCAGAAACAAGACATATCAAATTCCTTTAGGTGTCCTCCCTTGGAAGAAAACACCTATTACTGGATATTAAGATTGACAAATTAACAAAATACCTAGTTGAAGAAGGTGCTTTTGACCCAGAAGGCCTTAGTCCTCTGTCTGAGATCACAGACAGCCATATCACCCAGCACTCCCAGTGCAGGTGTGAGCCACACAGACACCTCACATGAGTCAGTCCTGGATGACTCTGCTTGTGACTTTAGATTAAATTTTCACAAACATACCAGTCAGGACCTGTGGGGCTAATCACTGGTACCCCTCAGCTGAGCACAGATGGTAGAGCAGGACTTGATAGGCCTGATGGGCCAGCCTCGGTGCTCATGAAACACCGCTAATGGTGCTGGTTGTGCACAGAGACAACGGAGGAGCTGCCTGCCTGAGGGCTCTGATTTGAGTCAGAAAGGTGTTCAGCAGGAATCCTAAGCAACAAGCAAGGGCTGACTATGCTCCAAGCAAAAGAAAAAAGAAGAAAAATTAATGCAGCTGTAGCTGTTTTGGTTTTAAAATATATGTCATTAAACGCAAATTTAGTTATGCCTTCCCTTTTTCCCCCCGCAAGAGCAATCAGTTTTTAAATAAATGACAGTCATACCCCACAATCACGGTGCTGTCAGATCATTTGTCACAGGCTGTGCTGTTCTGCTGATCCACTTCCAGCCCCTGTGCATGCTACTTTACCTCACATATTTGGATGCCCTGTTAGATCAGACGTCAGGAGAGGAGCATAACAGTATTTCTGGGCTTTGCACCAGGCCAGTGGTTTGTTCATGTTTCAGCCATGCCAGTGTGTGCTGACATGTTCTTTGAAAGAAACCTCACCATAAATTCAATTAGCATGAAAAATGAACCATGGCAAAATATTTTATAATCATCTACAAAGATCCTTTGGTTACAAACCAAACACTGAGCTTCTTTGCAGAAGAACGTAAGTGGTATGAGCAAACACGGATACCTCCACAGCTCCTGTTGCCACTTGCTCTCCAGCTTTGGAGAGGGCAAGAATGCAAATGCCTTCACACTCCTGTTTGCTGGGTGATAACAGCACCAGTGACAGCAGTGGTGACAAGGCAGGGCCATTTGTCAGTCTCTTGCCTGACCTCATTCAGAGCTCAGCTAAAGAGGAACCTGATGTCACCAGGCACTGTCAGCTGCCCACAGGGGCTGCCAGCTCAGGACCTCTGCAGACCCTCCAATGCTCTCCAGAGGGGCAAAGTGCTTTCCATCTGCCAGGCACATCAATTTGGGTTGAATTTGGGTCACCCAAGCATGAATTGGTTCCAACATCACTTCATCCCACTTCAATCCCAGCTAGTCTTCCCTTTACTGGGGTGGGAAGCCCACCCTCCTTGGTTAGCTGAAAGGAACTGAGGTCCCTGTGCTGCTGCTTGCATGGTCTTTCCTCTCACAGCACAAAGGAGTGCACATCAAATGTGGTCTTCAGGGACCTGTGTAAAGTAAATTAAACTAAAGGAGAAAATGCAGGTGGACCTACAAGTGCCATCAAGGTATGTGGCAATACCTGGTCCTTCTCATCATAAAACCCTTTTTTTCAGCTGGCTAGAAATTTGTCAGGCTCTGGGAAAGGCAAGAGGATGTTTCTGATGCTATTTGTCTCCCCACAACCGAATCTTTTATTTAATTATTTGATAGAGTTTCAGCAAAGTTGTTTAGCCATTTCCAAGAATGAAACTGGGGGCAGGGGAAAGAGGGAGAAATGTTGTCAAGGCAACAGTAATCCCATTATTTTTTAACTTCTGAGTGCCTGAGTAGGCAACCTTTATCTTCTGTTTATGCCATTTTTATACATAATAGTAATAATGGTGGAGACAATTATTCTCATCTCTTTTAAGAAAAGAGCATGTCAGGGTAGTAAAGGAACAATAAGACATGCATTTGCAAACAAAACAAGCTGGCACCTTCATGCTGTTGGCTGCTGCATCTGCTGCTGCTATTTTGAAATCAGGCTTTCAGGGCCTAAATACTCTGTTAGCAACATCTCTTTAAACTGCCCTCCACCCAGACAAGATCAAGACCCTCATTTCCCTGGCCTGAAGTGCAGTTGACAGCCTCCACGTGTTTGGGGCATATGTTAGTGTTCAGTAATCATTTCCCTCCAGATTTTATGGCTCATTGTCATTTCTCACACAACAAAATGCTTTAAATGTGGAGAAAGACTCTGCTTTATGCTTTGAAGAACGTCCCTGGAGAGAGGATTTTATTTTCTGCATGATGGGGGAGACTTTTAAATCATGTTGCATCAGATACTATTTGTCAGATAAGATGTGTTCTTACTATGAACTGAGCCTACAGCACATTTGTAAAGTGCACTAAGTGGAAGGAAAACAACAACAACAAACAAAGAAAATAAAACCCCCAAAACAACTGTCCTTTCAGGAGTCCTGCTGTATTTTCATGTTCTCCTTTCACTCTTCTAGAGCAAGTGAAGTTAGTTCAAAAATTTCAAGGGTTTGTTTTTGTGTTTTTTTGGGGTTTTTTTTGTTTTTGTTTTTTTAATTGGAAAAATAGGAATCTGTCACCACTGGAAGTACACACAAGAATGTAGATCAGATATTGTTTTAGGAAAAACAAGTATAGTGGAAAGTGACAGTAACAATTGAGATGATTATTTTGTACGTCTACTTAGAAAATATTTTACTTCCAGTTTTTTTTTTTTTACATTTGTCTATTATTTTTCTTTGAGTTATTTCTGGTATTTTAATACAATTGCTCCTTATTTTTACATTTTCACACTGCACAATATGAAGGCAACAATTACTAGTGAACAGACTACCGAACTACAGCAAATGAAACTTAATTCTATGCAGGGTTTTGCCTCTGAACCTCTGACCTCTATATCCAGCTATTTCATTTCTGCTTCTCCATTCCCCAGGCCATGAAACAGCAATGATGTATGATTTCACTGATTAACTAAATTGATATCTATTACAAAGGCATTATGGAAAAACTGGGGTATACTATTTATATACAATATATATACAACATATATATTAAATATATTGTATTTTGTATATAACTCACGTATTTTATATGTAACTTATATATTTAGTGTTTACCTCTGCATAAGAAATTGGATAGGTATGAGAAGATACCAGACAAGTTATAGGAGATATCGATGTTATTTATTTTGTTCTTATTCAGATTAAATGGTCTCCATAACTTGCCACTGCAAAGACTCTTGCCACGGCAAAGAAGTCTTCTTCCCATGTTTTGCAGCACTCAGCAGGGCCTGTGTGTTTGATTTGCCCTGGCCATTACCCTGCTGTGCTCCCTCCCACACCAGCAGAGTTTGTCCCCTTTCTGCTATAGGAAGCTGAGCTCCCATTTCTTTCTCAAGTATGTTCTGACAACCCATGCAGCTTTGTACCTTGCTAATAGATGCATAGGTACCGAATCCAATCCAGCAATGTACACCAATTAAGTAAATGCACTTTGAGAACAGATGTGACATTTAAAAAAGAAAAAAATGCAGCAAAACCAATTCCAGCAAAACATCAATCAAAACGTTAATGGTGCTATGAAGAATTTCTGAGAATATCAAGGACTATTTTACTACTGCAACAGCAACAAAAACAAATCCATGGCAGGAAGAGGAAAATAAACTTGTTAAATAACAGTCAAATCAGCCAGTGTGAAAATCTGTTGAGAAGTTACTGGCTGCAAAGGAGTACATGTGCATACACCACAACAGCATGAGATACAGGATGTTATCAGTACAATGCAAACCTTCACTCAGCTGTCATTAAACCACAGGCTGAGCTTGTCTTGGGTTTTTAAACTAATTTTGAGACACATTTCAAGGAATCAGCTGTTCTGCTGTATAACTTGCACCACCTGCTCTCCACCTGACAGGATAAACTAAGCCACTTCTTGTCATGTGGCAGCACTGAAGAAACAAAGCCACACGTGCTTTCTACTCCTCCCCAGCCCTCTCAAAAACAGTGCACTGAGGACTTAGACCCCACACCTGAAAACACTTAAATGTGTATTGAATTTTACTATTGAATTTCACAGTCTGACCTAGTGCAGGGTTTAACCTTGCCTGTAATTCTAAAAATGTCAGGATTCCCACCATGAGGAAATCATGTTCTTGTGGTTTTGAAGGAATAGGAATAGGATTCTATGCCAACAGATGTACACATGACTTATCTCTCTAACCATGCATTGACCAAACCCTCTGTTCCAAATAATAATAATAATAATTAAGTACACTGCATTCCCAAGTGGTGCAGGCAAGGGTCAACAGAGTTCATGCACTTCAAAAATGGCCAGTACCAGGTTTATTCAATGTTAGACTTGAAAAAATAAACGTAGATGCTTTATATCTGTCATTTTAATTCTTACTATAGCACTGGCATGGTAGAGAAATCTGCAGCTGTGAAATAGCAGCAGGCAGCTGCACTATTCCTACTGTCAAAGAAGTGTAGCACCTGATAGTTTTTTAGCTCTTCCAGATAGTTTTTAGCTCTTCTGGAGAAAAGAAGAAATATAAAATTTATTTACAATGAATGATTTAAATCTTGTGATAGACACACACACACATATACAGTGACATCTCTTTAAATAAGGAGAAACTGAGGGTCAGACACAAGGAAATCAGAGGTCTTTCAAAATGAGACAGTAACCAAAACCAGAAATGGGTTACAGATGTCCTCTCTCCCACAGCCTTCCTTAGGACATTAGGACACAGTTTAAACAACAAAAACCAGCAACTGTGGCAACATCAAGTGAGCATTTAGTGGGTTTGATGAGTTGGGCTCCCCAGGAACCCTGTGCAGTTTTTGATCTGGAAAGCATTTGCAACGTGCTGAAATGCCCCAGAGTTGCTCTCTTCTCAGCTCTGCAACGTATCTGACCTTTCCATATCAATTCTTGTGCAATGTGGATAGCATGAGAGCTTTAACCAGGCAAGATAAATGCCAACATACATGATTGCAGTCACGTCATCTGTCTCGTATACTTTTGCTCAGGGATTGCTCCAGCCTCATTTGCTGTATAGTGAATGAATGACACTTTTGCAGATTTAACCTTTGCTTTATGTTACTTCTCATTTCTCTGAGTCACAAGGAGTTTATTCTCTGTTTTTAGGCTCACTTGCAAAGAGCACAATTTCCTTTCTCTGCCACAAAACACGCACACACAGCATAGAGGCACAAGAAACACTCTTATGGTTTCTCCTTGTGTGATTTCAAGAGATCAAGCTGCTAAAAGGAGCAGCGTCTCTGTCTTGTTTACATTCCTGCAGAGCAGGTACAGGCGGGGCACAGGTCTGTGAACACACAAAAACTCCTCTAGAAACTGAAGCCCTACCAAAGGGAAACTCAAGGGTCTTTTCAGCGTCTAAGGTGGGGATTAACACTTGCAATTGTGTGCAGCTTTTCATTTCTCCTGCCATAGAGGCATAATTCTATGGTTTATTTTGTTTCTAGCTGCTCATCATACCTCTCATAAAAAGTGATGCAGAATATTATCTTGATTTGCTCTTGCTGCTTTACTGGTCACGCTTTATCAGCAACGCCTTGTCCAGTCTGAGGACACTTTCAAAGCATTAGCCAAAAAGGACTGTTTTCCACAGTTTTGTACGTCTGACAACAAAACAGATTTTTTCAGAGACTGACTATAAGGACTTGTGGAAAATCAGTACTCTTAAGACATTGCACATTAGACATTAGATTTAGACAGAACTGCAAAATCTCAAGTAAGTAGGCATTTTTGAAAATATTAGCAAAACTTTTAATCTCTCTAGGGAGGTCTTTCCATACCAAATTCTTAAAAAGTGACTTTTTGTTTTTCCCATCAGTGGATCAGTGGTGGCACATGCAGTAAGTTTCAAAAGAATTCTGGTCTTCTCTGTCCTTCTCTTGATAAAGATCTCTACATATAAACTTTCACACACTCATCTGTGGTGTGATTTGTAATCCATTAAAGGAAAAAGTCCCTCAAAATTGAGATGATAGAAATATTTTCTTAGTAATGAATCCTCAATCCTTCCCTCCACCAAAAGTATTCTAAGCAGGATGTTGCTTTATATCTTGGAGACTGTGTATTTCCCCCCAGATCAGCTTTCTGTGGGTCAGAAAAAATCACCATGGTCCAAACCATCTTAGTCCCATCTAAGTTCCATATGTAGACAGAAAGACTTGATTGAGATGGGCCCTGTCTTCTTTCCAAAAAGGCCAGAGGCTGACTTGCTGCTGGTGTTCCTGAGCAGGATTTTGCACTGCACCCACACAAACAGCACCAGGGCCCAAAGGTGTAGTTAACAAGCAGGGATTTTCAAGCCAGGACAATGACTTCTACTTGAAGCCCATGTCTGTATGGGTCCTCATCCCTTCCCTGGCCATACACACTGGATTGCTCCACACATGCAGTGTGCACTTTGCTGCAGATGCTAAAAGGAGGATGCACTTTGGATGGCATTGCAAAAATTTCCATGTCACCAGCTGCAGAGGGACAAACCATCTCTGACTTGTGGGCAGCATGTGCCAAGAGTATGGACTTCACTGCTGGGGAAGGGAAGAGACAGGGAGAGCCAGATCCATCCAGCAGGGAGAAAAAGCAAACAAACAAAGTGAGAAGGAAACAGGACATCTTGGCAAACTGCAAACATCTTATCTAACAGGTTCAACACCACCAGCATGGCACACTGCCACAGACATTTCTTCCAATGGTTCCCGATGTCATATGGCCCAGAACGCCTGCCTTCTCCTACCATATTGCCACATGCCTACACTGCCATGGCACTTAAAAAAGCCCCAGCTGCATCTGTGAAATTCTTGTGAACCCCTGCCTAGTGCCAACATGTTAATTCTCTTGGAAATGTTTGCGACATTTGAATCTAATTGGTCTTGGCAAGGAGGGACAGACACATTATTGCTATTCTGTCAGCAGCTGGCATTGCAGTGACTGGTTCAAACTTCTAGGGTTTAACTGGGAAAGAGGATGAGGGACAAACATACTGGAGCTGTAACAGTTTCCAGTGATTCAATTAGTGTTTGCAGGAAGCCTGCACCTAAAGTTGCACTCTGACCTTTGCTGTTCAACTGCTTGAAATTCTACACAGTCATTACAGAGAACATTATTTTTCAAATAGTAATTTGAGTAACCAGAAGGTCACGATTTCTGCTGTTACATATTCACATTTAAGTTGAGATGCTGTAGCAATCTCCACTGAAGTGGAAAGCTACATGCAAGTGGGGAAGTGATGCCTGGATCAGCTGAAGTAACTTCCTGAACTTATGCATAAAATCTGTGGCTTCATCAAGGAAATGAGCTCAGAAATTGCAAGCTGAGGTCCAGTCCTTGTACCCACAGAGACAGTGGTCATGAATCATTTTGTCAAATGATAAATCTAAAGAGAAAAGAACACTTCTGAGAAAGAATGAAAAGCAAGCTCAAAAATTCAAACAAACATCAGTGCTGTAAAAACCTTCCACGGATGATGTGGAATGAGCATCTGTACATATCTAGGATTAAACAGACCCTAGAAAGAATTTTTCTCTCTAAGCCAGAGAACCCCAGTGAATTCTGAATATGAACAAAGCCTCACAATGCTGTGGGCAGCAGCAAAACATCCTTGGCAGCTTCAGCTGTGCCAGAGACAGCTGTGCCTGCTCCCTTTGCAAAGCAAGGCAGGAAGACTGGAAGGATGTCTATCAGAAGCAGGTACAGCCATCCCTGTCCTCCTGGCAGCAGTGAGAGCAGCAAGCTGACTCTCCACAGAACTCTCCACCTGTCTCTATTCCATGTTCATTCTGCCTCTAATTTTACTTTCTGTCAGGAATCAACACTTTTTGCGGCATTAGTATTGTATTTTGGGCATCACTACCAAGTAGCCTTGAGCTGGCTTGCAAAGCCCCAGTGAAATTCCAAGGAAAGACACAAGTCTGAGATTTCTGTTAGCTTTGGCTCAGGGACAAATCTCACCTGAACCTTCCAGATGGTTAGTTTCTGCATTCATTGGATCTACTGCAGTTTAAGATAACATGTCCAAACATATGTCTTAAGGTAGGTGCTGTCCAAACAGAAAACAAGTTCAGGCACAAGCAGAGACCATATCTCATTCCCAGTTACCTCTATGTGCCATGAAATCATTCTGTGCCTGGAAAGCAAAGGGCTGCAGCAGATGCCCCACTTCAACCTAGAGATCTTTCCTCTGAGGCCGCTGTCTTGCATTGCTCCAGAATCACAGATTTATCTCCTCAGTGTGCCAGCTCTTGGCAGACCTACCTAGTAAATATGCAAAATATGGTATGACACTTTGACAGCTGCTCAGCATGGACGTATCTTAGAGTCCTGTTACTATTCTCCCTTTCAGCAGCAGCAGGGAAGCCTGAAGAACAGTTTCAGTAATGTTGGTGGGCACGAGCTCTGCCAAGAGCCCCCAGAAGGGCTCTACTTTCCCACAGCACTGACAGAGTAACTATGTCTATTAATCTGTCAACATTTAATATACTACAAAAAGTCCAAATTATTTAAAGGTTTATTTAGCAGCAACTAAAACAATGAAAAAAACAAACAACCAAACAAACAGCCAAACAAAAAGAGCACTCTAGTGCTCTTAATTTTAAGATTAGACTACTTAATTTTAATTTGAAGGTCACCTGCTATCTTCCACTAGAGGAGTGAATTCTTTGAGAAAATTCATATATGAAGGTCTAGTCTTTATGAATACAACTTTTTTTTTTGGGATAGCTTTGGGTCAGAAGTGTGAAATGTTTTCTTTGAGCTTCATTTCTCAAACATTTCTTTACCATGTAGACATAGACCATAAACTGTAATTTCTGCATCAGTGCACCATAAACTATGTAAGGATATTTGCAACTGAGAGTAAGAGTATGCAGATTCATAACTCTGAGTTTCTGCTATAAGAGAAAAGGTTGAATAATAGCTGTCACCAGGCTGGAAATATAAAGTTCCAAAATCAAGGGTCTTTGGCAAAAGTCTGAAAAAAACATAGCAAATGTTAAGAATCCGGGTCATCTGCACTAGTAGCTCATCATCTTGTTTTCAGCTGTTTTCTGTCAGCAAACTCACATGCATCCCACCTGAAATGAGCTTAGTGTTCCCCACATATATGTGCACAAACACGCAGAGAAGCCAACAAGACAACCATAAAATTTACCCTGCAAAATTCATAACAACTGGCAGGAGATATCTGGCTGCTGCTTGAAAGATAAATGGCAAACCACCAATATCCTTCATGCTTAGCTTCACACATCTTTGTTTATTATTTATTATTTATGGGGCAGCACAGAGAAAACTCTACAGTGATCATCCTCCATTTAATGAGGTACAGTGTACATGAGAGGAAAAAATGGAAATGAATGTGTACACCTCCTGCACGAAAAAAGAGCCTGTGAGCAAACAATTCACACTCTAGAAGCTCTCAGGCTGCCTACAGGACTCACACAACAGCATAGTGTGAATTTCTTTGTCCAGAAACAGAGACTTACTCTCTCTTCAATTCTGACAATGTGAAATTCAAGGATAAAGGTCTGGAAATGCTGTCAGGAGACATACTTGAGCAATGAAGATTATAACAGGTACTTGTGTGCTGGGCTGCTTCACTCTACAAGCTCCACTCTTCATCTCATATCAAGGGTAGGAAAAAACTTTCCAGCAAGCTGCTTTAAGGCTCAGGGAGATGAGACTGGATGGCTTTTACAGAAGATGGCAAATGAAAACTAAGGACTTACACAGTACTGTTAACATACTAAAATTGGGACAGATACATGAAATGTTGAAAGAGAACAGGAAGGAAAATACCTCACAAGGACTTGTCTACTTCTGCAGGTTACACTTTTATCTGTATTTTATGGACATGTATGGTATTGTGACATTTCTTTCCTTATGTTTGGGTGGTTTGTGTGTCACGCCTTATTGTTTCAAAACAATGGTGAGAAAATGGGGGAAAATGTGTCGCTAGCAAAAATTTCGAAGCGTTTCCAGGAACGTTCACCTTTCCCAGAGGGAAAAGTTCCAGCTACTATTTCAGTAACCCATCCTGTCACACTGTCAGCTTGTTTGCTCTCATTTTCAGAAAAGCATTGTACAACAAGCCCTAAAAATCCTCTCCAGCACAGGGAGCAGCTGTACAGCATTAAACTGCAACTAGTCCCTACTGAGTCAGACCACTGGCCCCATGCTGCATGGTATCCTTTTTCAACAATTAGAAAACAGATGCATTTTGAGATGTGCCTGTGAGCGAGGACACATTCTTGACTCCTTTACCCTGACTGGGGGTACTAGGGGGCACCTCCTGGCCTGTTACCTCTAGTATTCACAAATGTTTCATACCCCTTTCTGATCTGCTGGCAACATCTGCTGCAAGTTTCAGAAGCTTGATGCCCAATGAAAAAAGAAATCTTTCCTTTCACTAACTTTAAGTTGATCTTCTACCAATTTGATCAAGTAGCAGAGGCCCACAGTTCCTCACTAAATGTATCTACTATCTTCATTTTATCAAAAAAACTTCTGTTTTCCAAACCAAACAATCCTAGATATTTAATCTCTTCTCTTAAGACCGGCTCTAACCTCTTGAACATTATAGCTGCCCTTTTTCACCTTCACTAAATCCTCCTGGAAATGAGAGACCAGTATTTCAGATGATACTCGAGATGAAGACACATGTGATCTAAAATAGCAGAAAATAAAGCATCTCCTGTTCTCAACATCCTTCTTGATGATGCCCAAGATGTTTTGGCCTTACTTGTCCGTGCTGCACACTGAGCTGATTTTGCCAACAGCAACTCCAAGATCTTTTTTCTGAGTTATAATGACCACTTTCTAGGTCAGCATCATGTAAGCATGATTTAGATTATTAAATTACTAGTGCAAATACAGAACTCAAGCATATTTTTATATCTTGTCTAAAATTAAAATGCAAACCAGCCCTTTTACCTATCCTTGGGATATGGATTTATTTTAATCTTTGACAAAATTACAGACTAAAATCTGGTAACATTTTTCAGGGGAAAAATGAAAAAAGTTTGTTTGAAAAAGTTTACGAAGTGTCTTAGAAAACCTAATTTCATAGCATATTCTTGGTTGTCTGAAGCACAGCATATTACTTTAAAAAAGGTCTGCTCACTTTGCAAGACTAAAATTTAGAGCAGACCTCCTTCTAAGCTTGGTGAACACTTAGTCTTATGTTTTTATGTCTATTTGTATAAAGATTATAAATTGATTATAAAATTAAATTTATTAATTTGTTGAGAATTGATTGCATTAGGCATTGCACTTCTTGTAACTCCTGAGCTGTCACCCCACACAATAAATAAATAAGTAATATACCACATAATTTCTTCCAAAGATATTCCATCCAAATATTGGATGTTATGGCTAATTTTGGCAGATAATTTTAAAGGATAAGGGCAAAACCAAAGCAGGTCAGAGAATGAAATTTCTTTATGTGCTGAAGATTACTGTCAATTTAAAATAGGTCCCAATTTTAAACTCTGGCACTGGAGAAAATTCTACCTGTTGAAAACTGTACTTATATATTTGTTTTGCAGATATTTTTAGCAGTTCCTTGGACTACTTCATATATATATGGAAATCACCTTCCTCAGATGACTGCTTTTGCTCTACATGGACTTGACTGTTTTGCTAAATCTGTTCCTTGTTTTCTATCAGGATGTTTTGGAAGTGAACTAGACAGCAGTCCCAACGATTGCTACAAAAACAACATTTGCCAGACAGAGGAACTGATGCTTATGGATTTGTGCCAAAAACAATTGACCTGGTTATCCTGACTGGGTAAATACCAGTATATCACTTGTAAGGGTCTGAGAGAAGTGTATTCATGCCTGGTTCTAAAATTCTGTTCATTGATACTTTCGCTAAAGGGAATGAAAAATAAACACAGAGAATACTCACTGAAAAAAAAAAAAAAAAACCCAAAACACTGGATGCTTGTTCTACAGTGTGTAAACTGCTGGAATATTCTTCGTCCTTGCCACTTTATATGACTTGAGTCTACTAAAACCTGTATGAGCTAAGGTCACCTGCTTGAAAGTGCTACACGGGCTGGAGAGAAGATTACCCACTTTAAATCAGCACAGTTCTGTTTCATAGCCCCAAAAACAAACACCTAATCATTTTAAGTTTGTTATTTCCTTTCCTACCTCCTTCTCACATAACAGCTTGCCTGTTACCTTCCCTACTGAGACCCTGAGCAAGCCCAAGATAGGTAAATGAAATCTTGCAGGGAAATCTTTTTCCCTGTTCTGTGCTGGGACCTTGTGCCTTTGTTGTTTCAATACTCAATGCTCTACATCTGGAAGAGAACTCTTGCCAGCTCTCCTGCTGGAGGACTGTGTCTTTTCACATGAAGACAGCAGTGAGGAAAAACAAGAACATGGAGAAATGATGTCTGGAGTTTGGCTTGTAAGTCTGCCTGGACCAGCAGGTCTGTGCTTTACCCCTTCTTGTGGCTGAGACAAGGCCACTCAACTGTCTGTTGTGTAAATAATGTAAATTTTTGGCTTGTGTTGTGTAAAGAGAAACTCTGCCAGAATACACTGAAAATCCATTTTTAAAAATCACGTATTTGGGAACAATGCAGACAATTCCATTGCCAAGATAATGCCTGCTGAAGGAATATCCTTCACCTCAAGTACTAAGTTGTACCAGTGTCTCTATTGGGTGAGTCTGCTGCTCAAAGGGTTGGATGTGAGGGTGACGAGGAGATAGAATTATAAAATTACAAAATTATAGAATTGCTTATGTTGGAAAATACCTTAAAATCATCAAGAACAAGTGTTAAACTCACACTGCCCAACGTGAGTGCACACAAGTGCACCTATAAACCACGTCCCTAAGCACCACATCTACCACGTCTTCTAAGTACCTCCGGACATGGCAACTCAACCCTGGGTAGCCTGTTCCAGTACTTGACAACCCTTTTGGTGGAGAGGTTTTTCCTAACCTCCAATCCAATCCAAACCTCCTCTGGGTGCAAACTGTTTCCTCTTTCTCTGTTGCTTGTCCCTTGCAAGAAGAGACTGACACCCACCTGGCTACAACCTCCTTTCAGGTAATTGTGGAGAGTGGTAAGGTCTCTCATGATTCTCCCCCTCTCCAGGATAAACACCTCCCCACACACATTCCTCATAGGATTTGTGCTCTATGTCTTCACCAGATCATTCTGATTATGATTATTATGACCTCTTAACATGGATAGAGGACTTCAGCAGGGGTGTCCAATGGTTTTATCCAACCTAGCAGAGTCTATGGGGGCACCTTTGTGGTGAGAGGAAAGTGCAGCTCTTTTAAGTTAGGATGTGATGCTGCTGGGAATCCAGAAGGTCATGTTCTATAACTGGAAACAAATTTCAAAAGCAGACTGATTCTTGTTTGATGTTTTCAGACATGTCAGCTTAAAGTTAATCAAGCAAAGTAATTTTTTCTAGTCCTCTGAGTTTTGATCTAATGTGTTTTGCTGGACAAAGGATTTGATATTAGCCCTACTGTAAACAGCCATGAAATCTAAGATGTCTTTTGTCTCCTTGTGATTCATGCAGAGACCTGTAGCATTTTAAGCCCAGCAATCAGTAGAGAAACTTGACTTGATCAAGTTAAAAATTATGTTTTATTTATTGAAAATGAACTAGCTGTCAAAGAGCTGAGTAAAGTTGAAGAGTTAGAGAAAAGCAGTGCTAAAAGAAAGGCAAAGGACAAAATGTAATTGTCATTCTCTCTTGTATAAGAAGAGAAAATGTGACTCCTTCCTGATTTCTGTATCATCACCTGATGAGAAGCAGCCAGCCTCACTGCTGCTTTCATAACAACATCAATCCCATTGATTCTGCTGGGAGCAACTCTGAGCACGAATGCCCTGAAACAACACTGTGTGCACTTTCTTCCCACTCAGAACCTGGGACAAATAGTTCCCTCAGTGCTAGCAGGAGAACTTGTGTGAGAGAAAAGAAAAAGATTTTGCTGGATATTCACAAAATTCAAATGAGTTTTTCCCCCACATCTATATGTATAAAAATGTAAAGCTCCTCCCTCTTTCCCAGGAAATTAGCATCTGTGTTCATTGCTTTCCACTTTCTAGGTTTTCATGAAGAACCATAATCCAGGTGCAGTCATAGCCCATCAACTTTTAATTTCCAGAGCGGTGCAGACTTTCAGAGCCTCACAGCATTCCTTCTAACACGTCGTCACTGCCCACAAGTGCAGACCTTATCAGCCTGGCATCTCTCCCCGGAGCTGCACACTTGGCAGAAGAGAAGGAAGGAGGAGGGCTGAGAAGACTGTACCAATAAATAACCCCTGAAATATGCATCTCTCCTAGACTATGATGGGAAGGTTATTTGTCTCTTCTGAGCTCAGGGATGTCTTTGTCATGAATTTAAAATTTACAAAATGTTGTATCAGATCAGTTTAAGAAAACAGTTAATATCTTAAATGTCATATGTATTTTAAACATCATGAAGGTACATCTGTTATTCCCTTCTCTGCCCAGCCCCAAGCTAACATCTTGAGAGTGATTTCTCTGGATTGCATCGTGTCAGGTTACCTGGTTGTTGCTGCTCCAGTTGATGTTTTACTATCAGACTGCTGACTGTCAGCTTGTGTTTCTACCCTGCACAACCATGAAAGCAGACAGTTTGTGGGAATAAACCACAGGGAAGGGCACTGTTAGGGAAACAGCTGTTTAAAGATTAAGTATATGAATAGTTCCTGACTGGAAGTTAGTTGTGGGGAAGTTGAATGGGGAGACACACACAAAATGTTGGAGCTATCCATTTATTATTACTCCAGTCTGCATGTTGGCCAGAAAATATCTTCTGACTTGAAATAAGTGTTTTATGTCAAAGAACAGGTCTAAAAAGTGATGACCCACTCCTGAGTTAAGTGTCAAGTCCTGTTTCATCCAAAGAAATTTTGGAAGGAGCTGCAAAAGTAACTTCTTCATGTGCTGGTCCAGGGCAAAGAGAAATAAATATTTCTCCTCGGGGTGAGATAAGGAGTACTTCCGAGAGGGAATGGTGAATGGTCATTCTGCAGCCAAAAAGAAAAACAGGCTTTAAGCAGACTCTTTCCTTCTCAGCAACAGCATTTTCAGGAAAACTGTGGACTCCTTACATGAAAGTGTGCAGCAGATGACTTTGTGAAGTTAAATATTAGCTACCTTCTTTTGGGCAAACCATTCCTCCCCTTCTTCTTTTCCCTTCTACCACCAGCACCTGCCTTGTCAGGATTTGAGAGCCAAGGAGACAGCAAGCCCAGCTGTCACCAAGGAGAGACGGAGCATTCATCCAAGGACAGACAGAGCACAACTGCCCCACTCCCAGCGATGCTGCACAGCCCTGCAGATGGGCAGATCACAGCACACAGGGGATGCCCCCAGGGGCAGCACAGCCAGCCCACACACTCTGGAGATACCTCTTTTTCTTTCCCCTAAGTAACCTGAAATAATGGATTGTGGATCAATTCAGTTCCATCTTTAAAACTGGGCTAAAATAATTGATTCAGAAAGACACCTGTAATACCCAGTGTGGGTATTACACCAATATAAAAGAAGAGAAAATAACTGGTTATAGAGAGAAGAAATTAAAGGGGAAAGGAATGAGAACAGGGAAATCTTAGATCAGCTTTGCTCCCACCCTCCTCAACCTCCTGCTTCTTCTGAGCATCTGTAGTCGCAGCTCCAGTTTAGAAGTTACCCTGCAACCTTCTTTCAGTAGATGGTGGTTTCCTGCTGCAGGAAGTTACAGTTCCCTTTTGACTTCACCAAAATTAATTACCTCTTGTCCGTCACCTGTTTTTAACAAAACAGATGAGTTATAATCTTGTGGGTATTTTGCTTAACAAAATGGTAGATAGAAATGCTGCCCCTACATTGGGCTATTTTATCTCCCATGCCATGTAAGTAGCAGAAAGAAGAAAGCCCAGAAACTCACCAAAAGCAGAGCAGAGTTTTCCTCTTCACCATCTGTTGTGCTCTGCAGTGAGATGGCAGCTGCTGCCCCACTGCTGCAGAGAACAAACCCTCTTAGTATGGGGAAATGCCATAAGGAACTGAAACAGCTTATTCCACTCCAAGTGAATGATCCCACTTTTTTGTGTGTGTTTGTTTGGTTTTGTTTTATTTTCATAGCCTCACAATTCACATATTTAAACTTAAGCTTCACATTCAGATAATCCCTCAGATCCTTTTAATGAAATTTGCTGTTAGATGACAAAATTTATACTTTCTTCTGATCCAGTTTTATTAGTCACTCCATGCCTCAAGTTTCAATATCTTGCAAGAGTTCAGAAAATCCAGATTTTTTAATGTCTAGTGAACTGTCTTGGCTTTCAGTTTGATGAGGGGAGATGCACATACTGCAAGCTGAGATTTCCTCACTGCTGTGCCCAGGGCAAATTTGCAGCCTTGAGAATGGCACCCAAGAGCAGGTCCCAAGCTTATGCTTGTTGACGGTGGGAGAATGCAGTTTTTAGAACTTCAACAGAATAGCCCAGTCTGAAGCATTAGATTTCCTCTACAAAGCTGAAAGCAAGAGCAGTCATAAGAACTAGAAAAGGAACCAGTACCATGCTTTGTCCACTTTAGCCTTATTATTTACAAAAATTAATATCTTAAGATCAATCAAGTGCCCCAAAAATGACCAAGTAAAATTGTGTCAGAGAGCAGAGGTGTTCTTAGCCTGATGTTGCCTGAAAATCATTCAGAGAGCCCAAAAGAGGAAATCCCTTCCAAAAGCACCCGTTTACTGATCAGCCATGTCTTCTGTCAGAAACACTGGCATGAGCAGATAAGCAATGCCCTTGGATACAGTAGCTTTGTCCTGGTGGAAAGTGGTTCTCATCAGTAGATGTTTCCCATCAGTAGATCAAAGTCAGCCTATGCCAGGAGTCTCCAACCACATTCTAGGTGAGGCAGTGAGGGCACGTGACATCTGGGGTAGGGAGAGAGGAAAGGGAAAGTACTGCACAGCACCACAGTGTTGTGGCTATTCAGTTGAAACACATGACAGCTTTGGTGGTTTCATTGAGCTGTTTAAAGGGAGGAAAACAAAAAAGGAAGAAAAAGAAATAAAAATACAAATGTTACTGATACCTGTATCGTGGACATTGTGTAAGAAAACGATTTGATAAAGAGACTGTGTTCTGAAGAGTACCAGACTATGGCAACCACACCGAACAGGAGTGCTCTAAGGGCAGCAGAGATGCCAAACAGACAAGAGCAAGGGAACTCCGCCACAGTCGTGCATATAAAGAGCTGTTAGCAAGAGCGCAGGGATGTTTCCTTGGCAAAACAGAATACAAATATCGCCCAAACTGAAATACATGACAGTATTTTTCATTCTCACAAGCATGAAAACAAGGGGCTGGGAGTGGAATAGCCAAGGACATGGAGATGCTTCATAGCCCTGATAGAGGGAGGGATGGAGAGAGGTGGAGGTGCTGGACAAAAAAAAGCACAACACTGTTGGATTTCTGCTCTGCCCCCAGACTGTTCTCAGTGTGTTGTGAGGAGCTGATGTCTTTATATATGCATGTATTTGGCAGGATGCAAGCATAAATGTTTGGTTTCCAAAAAGAGATACACACTAATTTTGATGTAGATTTCTGGGTTAAGCAGTATGAGGTGTGTATTGGTTTTATGGGGACACTAAAGAGAATGCTAAAGCCACAGGTCCCGTTTTTAGATTGTTAAATTTCAGTTTGGGGAATTCATCTTTAGGAGACCTTATATCTGTCCTATCCCATCAGTGTACATACCTGCAACCTGTTAACATGCCCTCGGGGCATCTCATACAAGGTTTTCAGCTCAGACATGGGGTATTTCAGCTCATGCATTTCTTTGAAATGCCCTTCCCTGCAGCTGTCCACAGCCCCAAAAAGCTCAAATTAAACATTGCCTTGGGCCTGGCATGAGCAGGTGATGGTTTCAGCAAGTAAACTTACATGGATTCACAAGACTAGGAGGAACTTACACCAAGCTTATCACTGTTTCTGTACACCCTAGATACTATGGGCTCCCAGGTGCTGTGCTGCCAGCCCTCCCTTCGCTGCACCTCTCATTATCTGCTCTTCCTGCAGCAGGAGCTGCCAAGCCCTGTGGTGGAGCACGTGAGGAAGGCAAGCAAGAAGAGTCCACTGCATATGGAGCCCTCAGCAAGGACAGTATGGTGGTGCATGAAATTACATTGTTCCCTAAACATGTGACCTAATCATATCAGCATGTATCCCACTGCAACAATCTCTTCCGGTTCTTACAGCTCTTAATGTTGCCAGCACTGAGTGCTGGTTTATGGTGGCTGTGATAACACCTGAGGAAGGACTTGTGAGAGAACAGTGGTATTCACCCACCAGAAATGGGAAGGAGGCTTGCTCCCTTTTAAACTGTAGTTATTGCTTCACCATTGTCTACCCTATTCTTCCTTGAATAGGAATTTAAAAGCAGAACTGAATTTTTTTATACATAAACATTTGTGGTAAGCAATGAGCCACAATAGTGTCGCAACCAAAACACAGTTGCTCAACGGCACCTGCTAGTGCAATTACTTTGACACAAAATGTGTTCTTTGCTGTTGTCTACAGGGAAAACCAGCAGCAGCCTGTTACCCTGCAGCTCCAGCTGGCAAAAGAATTGTTACCTTGATCTTGCATCTTATTGCAGCTGAAAATAACAGAATTCCAGTGATTAAACTTGTTTTTCACTTATGAAGTGCATGCTATACCCTGCAACAAGATAACCTTGAGAGGCAAGACTAAACCAAGCTGCTAATTTACAGGTAAATATTTTCATGGGACATGACTATATGCATAAGGGAAAGCGTGCCTGAGGACATATTTTTTTCCTTTATTTTTCTCCTTGGCTGAATTAGCTCTAGAGAGAAGGCAGAGGCTTAACTATAGTTATCTGTTTCTTTGAATGTTCTCACAAACCCTACCACAGTCCTAAGATGGGGAAACTTCAAAGTGGCTAAAGACAAAAGAACAACTATAAAATTAGAATCCTATCAGAAGTTATGGCAAGTTTCACCTAAAATAATTGTCACTGCAGAATGCACAGTGCAGATGTCACCTATATATTTAGGATTAAGGGTTATTTTAAAGAGGTTTGTGGAAAATAACTGAGGTAAGAAAGAATATTCCAGGGAGGTTCTAATTCACTGCAATAGGGCATGTGGTTCTGCTGGGAAAGGTGTACAGGACCATAAATTTACAAGATAGACAGTTTTACATTGGCTAGCATGGAAGATCAAAAACACCCATCTTCTTAGCAGGTCTACAGGGACCTTGATCCATAGGGACCATGTGAAACTGGGACACTTCTCCACAGTGGGCTATTGGAGCTGATTTTTATATATGTACAAGAAGCAACACAAGGAAATAGTCTGGTAGGCATAAGCATCTTCCATGTAGAAATGCAGCACAAGTATGGTAATTTGGCTCTGAAGGTGTCTCCACAGTTTTGACACCATTACAGCAATAGTATAGTGCCTAATAGTCTATACAGCCATGGTAAAGCCACCTCTGTTGGAACAAAAACACAGAAAAAAAGTTGGGAAGCAAGCAGATGGAAGGATATCTGTGAAATTAAAAAGAATTAAAAAGATGTTAAAGTTTTCATGGACAGTTTTTATTATCATGTTACGACTTCAGAGTGATGGATCAAATACTTAAAGTCAATATTTAAAATAAACATGGTTTAAATGTTCTTCTCATAGGACATGTTCAATGACCCACAAGATAAGGTCTTATTTTATGAACTATGATGGAGTGAGGTCTGCAGAGAAAGGGCTCATCCTACCATTTAACAGAAATGCTGGCACTGGTATGATTTGGGTTGCATCCCACAAAATCAAGGCAAATAGCATGAAAGCAGTGTGCTGCAACAGATCTAAAGGAGACTCAAAAGAAATGGCATCTGAGAAGCCTGAAAGTGGACACACAAATCTATGTTTAACATTTATTCATGGCAGTAAGTAGTAGACTGAAAAAGACCTCTAAGCTTGTTAATTTTTATATTTTTGTCTATTCTTTTTACCTTTCAAATTGGAGAAGAATCTCAAAAAAACCTAGCAAAATGCAGAAAAAAATGACACCTGAGGGGAAAAGATTGTTCTTTGCAATTTGCAAAGCTAACCTTGTCTAAAAACAGGTGGGATAACTGTCAAAAAACCCAAAAACATTGTGTACAATGCTAGCAAAAGGGCATTACTCACAGCCTGGTATAAACAAGTAACAACTCTCATCTGGCAACAAAAGCCTTTGCGAAGGGAAATACACTGAAACTCCTGCCATTGATAACTGAGGCCTGTTATGGGAAATGCCTGCAGGATCCAATTGTGAATGCAGCAGAAGGAAGGGAAATGACATGCTCACGTAGAAAAAAGCTTGGAGTCTGAGAATATTTGAGGTACTTCAAAATAGCACATGCTCAGAAATGAAAAGTGAGTAAAAGTGGACAGTGGGTACTGAGCAGTTCAGCCACTGAGCTCTGAGATTGCTCCTTACCCCTGACATTTTCATGGCAAAGCATCCACCTTATCATCAAACCTAACACACCTTTCAGAGAAGGGAAGAGCAGAATCAGGCAATGGTGGTTCAAACAGAAAAAGCATAGGTAAAACACTGTGGCAAAACGAGGTCAGAAACTAAAAATCATAAGAGTTTGGTTTTTTTTCATAATTCCCGAAAAGGAGCTGTCATTCATACAGAGCTTAAGCCACAGCCTACTGAGGCCGAAAGCAGCCTTGCTGTGAGACTCAGTGGGCTTTGGCTCATGTCCATCAGCTAAACACTTTCTCTGGCAAGTCTACACAGTGATTCAGCCCCAAACTGCTCAGCATAGCCAATTTCAAAACTCCTATTCATATTCTAAAAAAGGCAATTGGACGTCATTCCACAGTCCCAGTTGCACAATTGTCTCCAAACAGGTGGCAGAAACAACATCCGTCACTGGCCAGAAAAGAAGAGAAGGTCTGGAGTCTGTGCTAGAGCAAGATTTTACATCTAACATTCATACTATAGAACCAATTTGATGTTTTCCATTGAGATTACTCTCTTTAAAGCTCTGGTCAGGCTTTTCTCTGGTTTGGTTTTGTTGTGGGTTTTTTTTTTCCCTCTCAATTTCACTGCAGAACAAATATATTCATCTCCTCTTACAGGAAATCACATTAGCATGTGGAACTGATACAGCAAGCAGTAGCAGGCATGGTAATATACTTGAGGGGCTTTCCATTATGGCAGGAAGAAAGATTCACAGAAATTAAATTAGCATTTTTAGATAAAGGTATTAGCAATAGTATTTTGGATAAAGGAGATTGGAGTACATCTCACAGAATAGAAATTTCTGTGGAAAAAAAGCAGATATTTTTACAGCTTACCCAGGAAGGATGTAAACCAACAGGCATAAAAACACATTATTTGGCCCATTTTTTTGCAAACAGAGCTTTTTAAAAAGATTCTGTCTCCCCACAACTCCCAGGCAATTTAAGGGAAGGAAATAAATCCATATTTTACCAATCTGACAGGGGAAGAGATCAAAAATTAACAGGAAAACATTTAAATAGTGACTATTGACATTACTATTATGATATTTTTAAAACTGAAAGGCTTGTTTGAACAAGGCGTTTATTTCAATATTTTCCTGAATGAATTTTTTACTGTTGCTTTCAAAATAACATTTTTATGCTTTAAAACAATCCAGCTGACAAGGAAAAAATGTTGAAGATCCTGCAGATTTAATTTTAGGTTTTGAATTTAGCTTAAAATTTCAGTAGCTTCCCTTCTGCTGGACTCCTCACTTCACCTCTAGCTTTTCAGATTTGGGCCAGTGAACAAAATTATCTGTTGTTCAGGAATGTTGTTTGAACAGTGACACAGGTGAGCCTGCAATGTGGCGGTACTGCAAGAGGACAGGCAATATCTTGGCAAAGGAAAAGCTCTGAGAAGAGCACTGCTGAATTCCCTGCTGCCTTGTGCTTGCTGTAAACCGTGCATGCAGGGTCAATGCCTGCAGCACAGCTCTCTCTTAGGGCAATGCTCCTCAGCCAATTGCTGGGAATACTACAGGACAAAACATCACCAGGCCCCGTGGGTACACACCATCAGAAAATGGTGGGTAATGCTGCCGCACGCGGCTGCTCTAGAAGCCCCTTGATGAGATAAAGCAAGGAATAAAACTGACTTCCCAAAGAAACAGAAAGCCAAGTTTCCATCATCAGTGAAGAAAATTTGGCCATACATTATAGCATCAAAAAATTCAGAGAGACTTCAGTAGGGACAGGATTTTAAGAGAGTACGCACCAGTCTCCCTACTGACAACTTACTTCCTTTTGTTTTGAACATAATGTGGAAAGTTTTTTTGCTTGCCTTTTTTGATTTTTCTGTTTTGTTTTTTTTAAGTTTGGGTCAAAGACATGAGAAGGAAATCTCCCTTCTGTAATAGTAAGTGCATGTAGGAACTCGCTGAGGAAGAAATGAAGTATATACTGGAGTATTGCAGCGTTTCTCAGCTGCAATTTCACTGTTCACATACCTCAAGCTGGAGAACATAAAGGATCATATAAATATTCCCACTGGCACTGTATAATTTTTTACCAAGAAAAGCATCTTGAATAACTTGCCTTGTGTTTGATGAAAAAAATACAAAATTCATTATGTGATATGCATTCATATTTAATAGAGTTCACTACAACCCTTTCCAAAGGAAGAGGAAAAAACAAAACAAAACAAAACCTAAACAAAACCCCAAACCAAACCAAAAACTAAACCAAAACTAAATGAAAACCAAACAAAACAAGAAGTGAACATGTCAGTCAGCAACAGTCCAAGTACTTCCAACTTGAGCTCTGCTACTACTTGGTTCAATTAAAACAATTGGTTAGATCTGAGAATTGCTTCCTTTTTCCATTCCTCTTCCCTCCTCTTTATTTGGGAGGAGAACAGGCAGACAGAAAAATTTCCCCTGGTGAACTGTAACCTGTGTTTGAGAGTGAGGCCAAATTGTACAACTGAATCAACATACTTTGATCTCTAACTATCACTTCTCTATCTTTTCATCGCACATAGCCCATTCAGCTTTGCTCTTCAATTTTCTCCTTAAAACACACCCATTTGCAAGCTGCTGTGGAGTGCTGACCTTGTCTTCAAGATCCCCTAACATGACAAAAGCTACATTAACCTTGCCAAGGAAGAAGGACAAGGGCAGGTTGTGCAGGTTTGCTTTCCCAGGAGAATCTAGACATACAAGAAATTTATAACTGAGAAGTTTAAACATGTTGTAAGAATATAAATATGCTGTATATATATATAATGTAGTATATATGCTCACTTAATATGTCCTAACAGGAATGCTTGCAAAATGTTTGGCAAACAACCAAATGGTATTAAAAGGCTGTCTTTCCTCACTCCACATTGTAATGTTTCAGTTCCTTGTAGTTAAATGAAATGAATACACCAAATAACAAGGGTTGAAAGGGAAAGGTGTACTGCAGAGCCTGCCTAAGCAGGAGCTATATCTGTAGAAAATTAATATCTGAGTAATAGAATGCTTTGATTCTTGAATCAAAGCAGATTATTCAGTTTTGCTCCAAAATGAGCGTGTTTTCTGTGTTTTTTTCACAAGCAAGAACTTTTTTTTCCTCTTGAAAATTGAGCTACTGGAAAAGAAAAATTCACTGTAAAGCACTTTAGATAACTCAAATGAAATCATGTGTATCAATCACAATCCTGATACTCAAGAGTAACAGAAATCTGAGGTGGAAGAAATCTGAGGAAGATGCACTTCAGGAGCCCCTCCAAGCAAATCTAAAACACAATGGTTTGGAAACCTTCACTGATTCCTCCTGCAGTTTACTTTGGCTGACGTGAAAAAAAAAACACACACATATTTTTCACGGAGATTGACTTACATGCTTAATTTTAGCATTTGTAAAGTCAGAAGATTGAATGTGTGCACAAATCTTTGAAGAGGTGAGGCCTAACAACCTTTTGATAGAAAAACAGAGGAATATGCATGATGGTGGATTACATCTTTTTCTCTCTAGATAATATAAAAGCTAAGTGGAGTCTGCAGCACCTTACAGATTAATTATCAATTGCACACTAAGTTTTTCATTCCTTTCCTCATTTATTCCTCCTAGCTGACAGCTGGTAGTTTTACTTTGGTCTTACTTTGATAGTGCAGCTATTACTGGTAATAAGTCCTTTCAAAGACCTGTGCTTGGAGTTCCTTGCAGAACAGAGTGTCTTCCAGTCAATCCCATTTCATCTGTCAGAGAGTCCAGAGATTTTAAGCCACTCACTTCGAGTGGATTAGAGTAAGAGAAGTACCCTTGAAGACTTCTTTTGGAGAGGGTAGGTCTACTCTGGAGCACTTATAGCTCAGAGGCACATATTTCCAGAAGAAACTCTGACTTGGTGACACAAAGGTACACTACCACACTGGTGTAAAAAGGCATTCAGGATAATTTTAAAAGTAAAATTAAAAAAAAAAAAAAAAAAAAAAAACAAAACCAAAAAACCATTCTGTGTTGCTGTTTTGGGTTTGGATTGGATTTTTTTACTGGACACTATAAGTTACGCTTTTCAGATTTTTTTCCTATGGAAATGAACCACCTAAATGTGTTGTTTGTGACGAAGACTATGAAATGCTTTGTAGACTCCAGCAGATAAGATACTGTAATATAGTGACTCACAGATCTCCTGGTGTAAGTAGGCTAAATTTTCATAGAGGCTACACTTTGAAGACAATCCTACAGTGGATGTTGAGTCTTACCCCTGAGAGAAAGAAAATCAAATCATATCAAATGCCATGCACCTCTGACAGACTCAGGCTGGGAATCAAAACTCAAAATGCATGTAGAGAATGATCCATTGAAGCAAGTCTGTGCACATCTTAGGAAAATAATTTTATTAAAGATATTCACATTAAAAGAACACAACATCCTGAAGTAGAATTAGCATCAAAAGCACACAAAGGACAAAGCAACCAGCTATGCTTATAATTCAGTTATTAATATAACTGAATAAGCTTCAGTGGCTCAAAGAAACCTGTAACAGAAGGAAATGGAGCTTAGAATGAGCTCAGACTGCAGCTCAGACCTCAAGAGATCATCAATACATCACCCCAAAAAGAGAGTTGGACCCACCCTGTGCATCACTTCAGCAACCCCAAATGTCAAAAGAATCAATTAAAACATTATAAAAGGTAAGGATGGTTGAGAGAACTAATAAAAGCGCAAATGGAAATGGCAAAAAATTCACAAAATATGAGCAATGGAAATGATTCCAGAGAGCCATTCAGTCAGAAGGTTAGAAAGTGTGACTCAAGAGAATTATGAATGCTAACGTGCCATTGAAAAATGTGAGGCAAATACTTTTATACATAACTGGACAGAAATGAAGCTAAAAGAGCCTGTGTAGAACTGAGGGGACAACCTAAGCTCTCACTGCAAGAAAAAAAAGGAACAAAGTTAATCCACTGCTGGTAGCTGAAATGTGAAGAAGCAAGAGAAATTGTTACCTGGATTAGTTTATCAGGAATCACCCAGGAGATGAACACATCTAGTGTCTGTTATGAAATGTAATAATTAGAAAAACAAAATTCAATAACCAGGGTCCCACGAGGGGGTAGTTAACCATTCAAAAGGGTATACAAAGAAAGAGCAATGGTTAACAAGAAAACCAGTTTATTTGTCTTCTTTATCAGTCTCAGCACACATTATGTGGACACAGACTTGGACAAATTCAGTATTGGCTAGCATATTATACTGTTACCATTCTTTGCCAAGAAATACATTTTTAAAATAACCCACTAACTATGCATCAGTTAATTTGGGATCGCATATTTTAGGCACTTAAGATTTTATGTCAGCAGAGTTGTGCACTTAAACCTTTCCCCACTGAAGCTCCTCTTTGAACATCCTGTCCTACTCCCATAAAAACAAAATGCTTGCAGAGACCATTGGCTTTAGCTGTCTCTGTGGCCATTCAGCTTCTTGTGTGGCCAAGGTCTTGAATCCTCAAGTATGAGAAACTGAAATGCAGTAACCTAAACTTTGAAAAATAACTGAAATTTTCTATGAATAATTGGTCTTTGGGGAACTTAGCTTAATCTGTGGCATATTCCACCCCCTTCATCCTCCTTCCCACTGACCCCTGATCCCTAAAGAAAATTAAAACATGTATTTAAAATGTATTAATAGGAAGAAAGTCCCACATCAGAGATGTAAGTTATGTAAGTAAGTAAGATATGTAAGTTGTAGGAAAGCTATCTACCCATTAAAATTAAGGCATTGACAAAGCAAGTAAATGTAAACAGGCAGAATGCTCAAAAACTGAGAAATAGTAAAACTTTGTAAATCACCAAAATGAAGACAGAAACCACTTTATTAATAGATATAAAAAAGACAAAACTACATTTTGTGGTAGATAAAATGTAAAGGATCAGAGAACTAAGAACCACAATGACTTGGAAATAAGGAAGGACTGGATGCATGTATTCATGCCACTGAGCTCCTTGCATTGAAGGAATGATCAATATGAACTTAAATTTCATGTTTTAACTCTTGTAAAAATAATGTCCGGCAAATTGTCAGAAAGGTCAAGCTAGTTTCATATGTTCTGGTACATTAACTTATTTTATCCTCACAGCAGATATATCTACACACACACACACATACAGACACACAAACACACACAAAAGGCCTGGGTGAAGTGAAAGTCAAAGAATAAAAATATTTTTTTCTGAACTGTGGAGGCAAAAGTTCTATTGTAATTCACTTGAGGTTTTGGAAGAGCAATTCATAGGTGGTTAATATTTTGCCTGACTCACTGAGAAGAACTAATAAAAGTAAAAGCTGTGCAGCTGCTCCTTCTAATCTGAAAATAAATCACAAAGGCAGGCACAAACAAAAGACAGGTGAGTTCTCAACTGAACGATTAGGAGGAGGAAAAACGAGAGGGGAAAATAGGTCAAGTAATCCACCAACTTCTTCAACAAAATTTAATCAGAAAAGTGGTTTAGAAAGGGGCCGCAAATCTACTGAAAACAAAGTTTCAAATAACGAACACCAATAAAAGTACAAAATAAATTATAGCCTCAAGGCCGAAGTCTACAGATTATCAGAGCAATCAAAACGAGCCAGAAACAAACAATCATAAGTCTGCAAAGCAGTCTGTCAAGCAAACAGCTCTCAAAACCAGATTTAGAAAACAAGCTCTGTGCAGGGAATGGTCGAAGGCTGACTGATGGAGCCAATATTTCTACCCCAGCTGGGATTTCTTGGTGAGTGCCAACCTAATGAAACAAAAAGACTTTTCCTAAAAAGCAAGTACACTTTGTGAGGGTAAGGGATCATAAGCAACAGATCAAAAGTTTGCTGCCATAGCCTTAGCATTAAACAGAGCTATTCCCTCTTGGCACTGAAAAATTTTGGTGACATTGACTTATGTTTACTCTTAGGAAATATATTGGAGCTGTACTGCAGGATACGGTATACATTAGCCCAAGTGACAATAATTAATACACCTTTGGCATACAATCAATCAAAATACACACTGAGATTCAGCAACCTTGCCCTGACTGTGGATCTGGACATTTATCTTAGACAAAGTATGCAAAATGTCCCCTTTTTAACCTTCTGCATTCTCCTAAACCAACGAGATTTGGAAGCTACTACAGCTCTCAAACAATTGTGGACTTATATATTGAGGATTAAGATGTCACAATGGGATCATTTGGTCATACAAGACCCTTGCCTGCAAGATCATAACACCCACAACAGTAATATTTCAGAATATTTCCATCCCTTGTATCTAGACTGTCAGCAAGTTGAATTTTATAATTGTGTATGAATGTTCCAAAATTTAACTATAAGAAATAACAAATTTCTGCCAAATATTAAAAAAGAAAATATCTCTTTTTTTTTGCCAAAATATTTATTCTGTTAAATTTTACTTTCACCACTCACTCTTTTTATAATGAGGCCCTGTTGCAAATCTCCTGTTGCACCTCCCCTGCTGATACAGGCTGCTTCCACATTTGGCAGGGGCAAGTCCCAAACTTGCGAAGTCTGTGCTTATTCTGAACTTTCTGGTGACAAATCCCAGCACTGAGGTTAGCAGAACTAATGCATGAAGATGAGTGCACATCTAATCAAGTGTTTGCAGGGTCAGATCCCATTATAATAACACAGGATCATTTAATGGAGAGACCAGAAATTTTTCTTTGTTTTGGAGGAATAAATCCCGTACTGTTTTAAAGCTCCTGAACAAATAGGGTTTTCATATTTGCCTGTGTCTGTTGTCTATTTTAGATCTTTGTCATTTACCCTGGCCCACATTTAGGCCTGGAGCAGCTGAGAGAAAAGTCTGGATGTGTTTATTTTTTTATTGCCCATGGAACCGAGACACGAGATAGTCCTGCCTGAAAGGAAACTAACCCTGATTGCATGACTGATGGGATTGTAGTGTAAAAAAAAAAAAGTCCATTTTAAAGTTTTCCCAACAGCAGTGTCTCCTCAAGCAGTGCGAGCCTGTGGCTTCATTTAACATTTCTAGGACAGAGTCTGCAAGGTTAATGTGTTAAGACAGTAAAAACTTTCCCTTTGCCTAGGGCACATCACTTCTATTCAGCAAGGCAAATAACACCCCACCTACAGCAGCCTGCCCAGAAGCCCAAATGCTGCACAGCAACAAGCCTCTGTTTCTTCCCGTCTCCTTGTCTCCTTGAGACTGACATTGCCTGGGTGCTGAATAGCCTGGTGGGAAGAGTTCAATGCAGGGTTTGCACTTTCCCAGCCATTAGCCAGCTGCCACCGCATTTCATTATCTTAGGGGGTGCTTTTATACATCAAAGGCACTTCCAAACAGTGAGATGAAGTGGAAGTAACTGAGCTTGGTCCACGTTGTAAGTTGTAGTATTATTTATTGTCGTTATTTTTTGCACCCGTCTCATGCCATCTGGTCCGCTAACTGTAAAGGCTGGTGATAGAAAAAAGACTCAACACACCCCTCTCAATTTCTTGGAGTGAATCCTGCTGAACAACTAGGCCTTGGAGCAACTGCCTGTTGTTATCAGGACTCTTCATTGTTTTGCACAAGGAGCCCTCTAAAAAGCACGGGGGAAAAAAACAAAGGTAGCAGACAGGATCTCATGTGAAAACAAAGTAAGCAGAGCATGAAAAGTGCCACTGAGATGGCTTTTACTCTGCTTTCTTTCTGATGTAGCCAAGAAATAAAGAGTTGAAAAAGATTTTCTTTCAGTCTTCTAAAGAAGTTTCCTGTGAATAAACCAAGGTAGTGAGTTTTGCATAAGATCGCCTAAAATCACTCTTCAGCTGTTTTAACTTACTTCAGCTTTTGTCTTATTATGGGTTTCTTTTAATGACAAAAGCCCATATGGCTGGTGATTTATTGTACTTCTCCAGCATTTGAAACCTGCTTTCCATTACTGGAAACCTCTAATTGATATATTCACAAAATCTTTGGAATTACATTAAAAGGTGAGGAAAAAGTGCAATCTCTCTGTGCGCCACAGACTGCTTGTGAATGGCTTAAACAGGAGTTGTCAGTGGATATATGATTAAGCTGCACTCTTTCACAGTGGCTTGGCTTTACAGACCACAGAGTAAACTACAGCATATTTCTACTTTGTGCCTGCCTGCCACCCAAATGTCCTGCTGCCAGAAAAATAAGCTGAATAAGAAGTGCTCAAACTTTCATGCTGACATTTTACGACATATTTTGTCTAATGATTTCTTTTATTTGCCTTTAACCATTAACTTGAGATTTTAGAAATACAGTAGTTTGACTGTGAATGAGTAAGGGTGATTGACTGTGCAATTTCAAGGTACTGTGGCTTTAAAAATGTCCACTTGCAGAACATTAGTTCTCTTTCTATAAAATCACGACATTGCTTCCCATTTGTATTTGCTTACCTTGAAAATAAGTATTTGCTATAGTGAATTTTTGTGTGAAAGGCTCTCATTCTGTAAACCAAGTCACACAGGTAAAGATTTTGCTCACAGTTTCTAAAGGTGAGTGTGTATAAAGAGTTTGCAGCATCATAGACACAAATTTGTGCGTCCTTTAGTAGGCTTGATAAACTTAATTCGATATTGGCATGAATAGGAGCTGAGTAGAGGACATTTAATTTGGTCCTCAAATCTCCTTCTAGTTTGCACTCACTACAGATGACCTGTAGCTGTGAAATATCTCCCTGTAAGCTAGCAACTAGATTGCTATCCAAACTGACTTGGAAACAGTAGTCAGAGAAAGCAAGCTACTGGCAGCCAACATCAAAAAACAAAAATCCCTGACCTTGACTGTTCTTAACACAAAAGCCCTTTTCCTGCTGTTTTTCAATGAATGAACGAATGAGAGCCAGCAAAATATATAGCAGACACTTTCTTCTGAAGAGATAAAGTAAATCTGTTTTATTTCTATATACAATCTGCTTCACCAGCACAAAGACAGGAAGCAATATTGGGAAATTCTTAAAAATATGATTTGTGCTGGATAGAGTCTCTTTCTTCTCCTTTATATCACTTAGAACAAACAGTGAGCCAAGAATTTCCTGAACTTTTGCAACTTGCTTGGAAAATATATTCTGCCTTCCCTGCTCCTGCTTTATGAAGAAAAGGTTTATTCCTAATGGTACGTTTTGAATTTCACTTAAAATAAAACTGCATCTTGTATACTCTGCTCCATCTCTACTCCTGCCATGCCGGCTTTCGTTGTAATGGGATTGAACAGGTGCTGTGACACAGCTTTATTCTCAAACTGCACACAGATAATCGTCCCCATTTTAGAGCGTGGCAGGCATCCCTTCCTGGGT
Source organism: Poecile atricapillus (assembly GCF_030490865.1). Lineage (NCBI taxonomy): Eukaryota > Metazoa > Chordata > Aves > Passeriformes > Paridae > Poecile > Poecile atricapillus. The sequence goes on along the minus strand of NC_081289.1, from coordinate 32,758,093 downwards.
AACCAACCCTGCACCACACAAATGGAGAGAACAGCCACAAATAAATAAGTCCTTTGCTCAGTTTTAGAAATATGAGCAAGCCAGATGAATCCATTAAGTCTTCACCAGACAGATTTGTGCAGTACCCCAAAATGAGCTGCCCACAGGAGGTCTAAAGCTCACGGGACAGACGTTTTTATGCGGATGAACTAGGAACTGCTCAAAAGCAATATGGCCAATGTAAGTAGGATTCCCATCTGTTTCAGGCAATAGGATGGCACCTCTTTTGTCATTTCAATGAACATTTATTCCCCATTGAGGACCAAATGGGTAAAACAGGGTCCCTTGATAGGCTGGATGGGCAGCATTTTACCCCAGTGGCCCCACAAGCTGTCATTTAGGCTATGGCACCTGGACAAGACACAGCTCGGGGAGGCAGCACACACTGTCTTCTGCAGGGAGATGGGCAGACAGCACAACTCCACTCTACCAGGGTTTTTGGGAGGGAAACAGTGGAGTAGCATGAAGCTGCAGGCCACAGGCCACTGAGCAGCCCTGGGAATAGAGGGAAAGGCTCCAGTAGGGGCTTGATCTCTGGAGATGTGAGTAGTTGATCTTGGCAATACATTCGTCTGGGGAGTCAGGATAATTTCACCCTCTGAAAAGCTGGATTAGGGAAAAAATCACTTAATTAGCCTTCAGGCTCAGTTCCTCACCTGATGAAAGCAGGACCATCTTTCACTGTCCCACTGGAGCAGGCAGCAGCTGAGGACGTGGCCCGCAGCTCTTTCTGCCCTGCTGCAGGCTGTCCCCTGGCAGCGAAGCCCTCAGCCCCTCACTGTGGGCAGGTGCACTCTGAGGGCAGGCTGCAGCTTGCCAAAAACCTGCATCTCCCCTGGAGAGCGCGGTCCCCTCCAGCCTCCACCTCCCCTTTGCCGCTCTGCCCGCCTGTCAAATGGATGCTTTTCTCTGCCAGCTGGTTTGGAGCAGCCCAATCTGCTCCTACAGCAAGGCTCTGGAGTGGCAGGAAGGAGAAAGGCAACTGGATCTGGTACTTCCTTGCTGCTATCGGGAAAACAGGAAAAATTAGAAAGAAAAAATGCAAATGGCACTGCATTCACAGGTTACCTACAGGCCTTCTCTTCCAGGGGAAAGGGGAATGTGCAAACAAGCTGCGGCTCTCAGGATTCGCTGTCAAAACATGCAGCAGCCCTGGCTGAGAACTGGTCAACCAGGTACTAAATCTGATGGTCAGAGGAAAATAGGAGTTTAAATGATGTATCCTATTCACCAAAACCAGGACAATAGTAGGGTCCCATAAGAAAACGTATTTCCTCTGCTTCAGAGTATCTTTAAATACCATGACAGCAAAGACTAAAGATAATAAAAGTTCTCACTTTGTTTCAGATATGGTAAAGTAAAAGCAGTTTTCTTCAGATTTATATTTCATTAAAGGTCGCCGTGAATTTTGACTCTCTTCTGAACTGCTCAGCTGTTACCATGCAGGGTCAGTGTCTGGACAACCCTCCCAACACACCAACAGCTAATGAGCAGTGACAATAAGTTATGAGGCACAATTCAAGGAAACAAAAAACAAAAATGGAAGGATATGAATTCTACAGAGCACACAAAGAAAAAATGGGTGGGATGCTCGTTTCCTCAAATTGTGTACCAACTTCATAAGTTAGCTACAAATTATCCCCCATAAAAGGATGAGGGTATCATCTTACATCCCACCTTTGTGTTCTTTTTCCAGCACTCCACTGGGGATCCAGATCTCTTCTTCTGTTTGAAGAACTGTAATGTTTTTACATGTTTTTGAAACATGGAGTACAATTGTTGACATGATTCACATGCTGGTCTTGCAGCAAAGAAAATCAACAGATGACTTCAAAATATCTGAAAAATAAAAGAATCACGGTGCAGGCATACACTAACTTATGCTCAAATGATAGTGCTTGAACTATATTTAGCAAGACAACAAATAAAGGATGGATTACAACATCATGAAAACAAAACATATTTTTCATATAAAATCTTGCAGCAGCTTTCAGACAGAATTAATCTGCATTTCTGAGTGAGATATTTTTAACATATATTTATAAAAGCCCTGGTTTGGTTTCTTGTTTCTTCACTGTCTCGTTTCCCCCCAAAAAGCAACACTTTTTTTTCTTTTTTTTTTTTTGTAACTTAATAAATACATTTTAATCCAGTTGTTTTGTTTCTATGTTATCATTGCTGTCTTCTGCTTTCAATATGATACACACAGTAGCTAAAAATGCTGTTGTACTGTTACACTGTATGCAGTACACAGTGTACCAAGTGCATGTTTATTCTTAATCCTTAGCAGTTCTCAGTCATGAGCTAACAAAACAGAGCTCTTTTTTTATATTTTTTTTTATTGTTTTGGGTTTTTTGTTTGTTTGTTTTTGTTTTGTTGTTGGGATTTTTTTTAATGGGAAAAATATGGAAAAATCCTGTATCTATTTTAAGAAAGTATTTTCTCCTCTGGTATCAAGAGGTTGGAAACACTGGCAACATGCAGGATTTCCATAAAACAGTCAGAAGTGATTCCATACAAAAATACTGATTTACAGATCGAATTTATACATCTTTTGCTTCACAAACATGGAATTGCAAGGCAAAATAAATGTGTAATATGTGTAATGTGGTTTTTTCTAAGGAAATATTTATGTGTTTAGGAGACACTAAAAACAGATTACTTAAATATCTCCTGACCATTACATATTTGTAATGGTCAATTACAATTCAAAAGAACATATTTGTTAATTTTTTTTACATCAAATACACACTATATGAGGAAGAGTTGCACGCTATATAATAAGCATGGGTTTAGGTCAAAAGACATAATAGCAAAACATGTAGTATAATATTTTTCCAGACAAAGCAAAATAAATGAATATTTTTTCCATTGTTAGAATTTGACAGATTAGATGCAAAGCCAGAGTTAATCAAATCTAAAAATAAATGAAACTGAAAGAGGACACTCTTTAGCAAAGCAAACTTAGTTTGACAGTGTTAAATAGATAGCTGGAATCTGCTGGGAATACATACCTTGGTTTCATCTGATTGACCTCATATCATTGCTATGGTGCATAACTACACCTGACAGGTCATTGATTGTCAGTATGTAAAGCAGATCCTTGGGGAAATAACTTGGCAGAGAGCAGCTTCCCGTGTTTTTCACATTCCCACAGCAAAAATTCAAGTCCCTACTCCAGTATTCACCACATATAGAGAAGAAAGAAAAACAGTGCTCTTACAAAAGGCTTTATAAATTACAAAGATGGTTAGCAACTGCCTCACATGTCAATTAACAGATTTCAAGCTCAGATCACAAATATGACAGAATAATGTTGATTTCAAAATTCAGACTGAAATAAGCAATACATTTTTTCTCTCTTCAGCCCAGCTTTCACTCCACAACTCCAATAACTTTAACACTTTTCATGTTCAGTCCTGCTTGATAATTTTGCCACAAGTATGCAGCACACACACACGTGCACAATAAAAAACCCCCACAGATTAGAATGCTGTTTATTCTGCTGCCACAAAAGCAATTTTACTCTACTTTGTGTGACCAAATGTACCATAATGTTTTCATCACCAAATTAAAGAGAGTATGCCTAATGGCTTATACAGTGCTACTACACAAGAACCCTATTCAAACATTTGCTCAAGTCATGCATGGCTTTAGTCACATGCATAATAGCCTACAGACAAAAGACACAAGAGACAAGGAGGGCTTTATGTATCAAACTGAAAGTAGTATTTCCCTGTGCTGATACTATGTAAACATCAGAGATCTGCAGGATGTCATATTAATATGATTTTTTTTATCAGAGAAAAAGGAAGATTAATCAATGTCTATAAAAACTGTACCTGTGTCTGGAAAGAATGAACACATAGTCAAAAATGATAATGAGAAATTTAGATGTCGAAAAAAACAACCAAACAAAAAACAAACAATAAAACAACAACAAACCAAATCAATGTTTTTTACATGTGTACATGTTTGCAACAAACTAATCAATATTACTTAATATAGATCAATCAAAAAGCCTTTTTTGTCAGGATACAAAAGAGCCATTTTTGGAGGGTTTTATTAGCTAGATGGACATGCCCACAAATTCAGGAAGAGACATAAATAGGTAAAAAATCTTTCTCTGTTGAGAGCGTTCAGTGATTGCATACTTCAACACCCAGTGCCTGCATAAAGCCTTGCACATTAGCACGGGGCTACTGCTCTGCAGCCAACACCACCCATAGGGTGCCACCCAAAGAGACAAGGGTAGGGAGAGGAAAACTGCTAGGCAAAATCACCAATTAATGTAAACTGATGGGACAACCCCTCCTCCACCCCTCACCTTCATAGCAGCCAAAGATGCACTTCACAGGAGCAAACAAATGCAGCTACAAAACTATGAGTGAAATCGGAGCAATCCGATCACAGGTCAGACATACAGACACACTGACATACAGCTCTTCCATGAATCTGGTCAGTCAGCAGAGTTGTCCCAAATCAGATGCCTACTCTGTACCACAGGACTGGCTTCAGGATAAACTATGCCATTTTCCAAGCAAAAACCAAAGGACCTGGAAGGGATGCAGTCCTACGGATCAAGTTCTTGTTTCCATCAAGACAGCTAAATGTACCTCTTCTATATGGTTCAATTATTTAAGAATGCCAATAAAATGAAATATTCAGAAAAGTTCAGTCTTGGAATCTCTTTAATAGACAATCTTGCCTTGTAATATGCATTTCATATAAATAGAATACATCTGTAGCACTTCCATCTGTACAGTCTGAAGTATGTTATGAATGAGATCAATATCAATATTTGCATTTTCAAATGGAAATCAGGGTATGAGGAAAAGAGAAGTGAACTAGCCCCAGTCAGTCACCTGAAAATGAACCAAATGCTTTCTAGACCAAAAATTTCTGAGTCCACATATCAAATTTATGAGAATGTGTTTTCTTCCTTAATACCATACTGGGGCACCAGCTGACAAAGACCTCACTATGGCTAAGAGTTGCATAATTCCATTCACACTTATGTGTGAAATGGAAGTTCATTCCACAATGGGAAAAAAATTGTGAATTTTTTGTAATGGAAACTTTGATGGGAATGGTTTTATGTTTGCTAAAATATTGAGGAAGAAATGGCTGCTCAGGTCCAGAATAAAATTTTTAGTCAAAAAGAATGAGAGCTGTCTGAAATAGTTTCATAGTTCGAATCCCCAGGTACAGTGTATTTCCCAATCAATATTTCATACTCGGCCCAAAAAACGAGACTGGTGATGTGAGGTTAATGGAAGAACTGCTTTGGCATATTTATATCTGGTGTGCCTGTGGCCCACAGTGTCAGGAGAACTGAATTTCCAAGGTGATGTTTGTCAAATATTTTTCCAAGTGTTAATTCCAGGTGATCTTATTCACTGCATGGTAATAAGAGGTGAACAAAATCCTTCCTCCAAAAAGAAAAACTCAACTAAGCAACAAAACAGACAAAAAAGCTGTAAGGCCTTACTGGGTAGGCTGCAGGACGATGCGCCCTTGGGAGGAAGCAGAGCTGCTGATCTGGGATTAGATACAGGCACTGCCCTTTGCAGAGTGTTTTGCAGGATAGTTATCTGGCTGCTGCACACACTGGTACACCCACAGCTATGGGAATAGAGCTGCTCCTACACAATACATATTTTGCTTCTCATATCTTGAACATATGGCTACAAAACCTGAGCCTTGTTAAGAGACTATCTCCATTTACCACTACAAGTAGCTGTATTGTCAACATAGTTTTTCAGACTGTGTACACTAACGTTTCTAAAATTAGAGAAAAAACACATGTGATATGGCAGCACCTACAGATTAACTATACCCTTAGGAATTTAAAATATTAGAAAAGACTGAGCAGTATTTGCCTGTGATTTCAAATAATTACTGCTCCCACCCTGAGACCCACCTTGTCAATATTATCTGCAAGATGCTCCCAACAGCCTGCACTGGGTCTCAGCTCAGACAGTGTGGTTGGGTCCTTTGTACCAGAGGCACAAAGAAAATCTGGCACTCCCCAGTGCCTGTCCTGCCCACGGTTTTGTTTTTTTCCCCAGTTCCTAATTGGGAACAGTTGATCAGTGGTGCCCTGGCCAGGCATCAGGAGTAGATATGAAGCAACGGAAGGAAACTTTGACAGAATTCCAGATTTCTGCTCTTTTGTCCTATGTCAGTTTGAGCAAGGGTTATACCACGTGCAGATCCGAATCCTAACTCGCTCATCAGGACTGACCCTTGGACGAGCCTCACACCACCATTTGCAGGATATGAGCCTATATTTAGTGCTTGGACAAGGCAATGGAAGTGTGCTAAGGCTCGAAATTAAGGTTTTGACCTTGGCTTAAGATTTGTGACAACATATGCAGATACAGCAGGCAGCTCCTTTACTTACCACCATACAAGCTGTGCAGGTATATTAACCTTAAGTTTGCTCTTTTAGTATTGACAGAAACAAATAATTTATGAATAAGTCAAATTTCCCATAAGTTTTTAACATTAAGGTCTATGGAGTGGAAATAGAGTCTCTTAAAGCCAGCAAAGAAACTACCATAAGCTTTACTGAACTGATTTTCAGGTTATAAGAACTATGAAATACTAGAAATAGTTTTTTATTTTCTTAAGGGACTTTGAAAAAATAATGAGAATACAGGTAGAATATAACTGAGGTTTTGTTGTTGAGATTTCTTCCCCCCCCCCCCTTTGTTTGCAAAAGAAAATATAGACCACTTAAAAACATCTTCCAGAGATAAAAATTCTTTTGAAAATTGGGATTAAATTGAGTGAATGAATTTGACAGGTGGAAATGAGGGGAAAAAAATCAGAAACATTGAAAACTTTGCTTTCTATATTTGCTCATCAAACCATGTAGGTTTCTGATTGTAGGATGTTTTCATCAAAATGCTGCTAAAGCTTTGTACAAGCAGCAAGAATTTTAATGGATTTTGCTTTTGAGCAATTTGAACAATTTTCTTCCATTGTGTTGTTTGATCCCTAAATATGTGATTTCCATAACTTTGATTATTTATTATGACATGACATGTATGCAGCCCTGAGTAGCTAACAAATTCATCTTTACTGTGAGCCCAATGCAGGAGCAAAATGTACAAGCTGGTTGCTCTCCCTGGCATTCACACCTCTTTCAGAGGTTCCTCACCGCTACCCAAAAGCTGTGCAAAACTCTAAAGCCATGCAGAGAAGGAGCATTCTAATGAGTCTGGGCTCTCTGCTGATGCAAATCTGGTGCAATACTTGGGCTGCTGCTCCCCAGGGCTGCTCCCAAGGCACATTTCTGTGGAAGGAGCCAGAAAAAAAGGCACAGGATCACGGCTTCTCAGAGGACAAAGCTGCTTCTTTCACCACCAACACAACAGTGCACAAGGTTTCAGGTCCCTAAAGTCCATTTACTCAAGCACATCAAACTCTTTCAGTATTACAGTTACAATGCAATTTTTGTTTGTAAATGGCTACTTTCAGCATTACCGCAGCAGGACAGACATGAACTTAGGCAAAGATATTTTGTATCAAGGAGTACAGACAGGACAGGATGTCCAGGATCCTTAGCTTCAGCCCCTTTTCCCTCACTGTCTTGCAGGAATTATTTCATACAGATTCTTTCACAAAAATTGATGGAAATCTCTATGGGTCTTTTATTTAAGAAAAATAATAAAGAGCAATATTCCTGGCAAAGAAAAATAAGGTAATTCTGAGCCACCAAAAGGCTCATACATAATGTCAATTTAAAACAAAATGCAGCTGCAAGCTTCCAAAATTAACTGCTTCCCAATCATAACAGTAAAATGCAGGAAAACCATCCTATGTTTATTGATGCAATACCTGCATGTCTGGCCACAGGGATCACTTCCATGGATCTGACTGACTCACCAAAATGCAGAGGTTATACAAGAAGTTAGGTTTAATAATGATTGACGGAGTATACAGTGAAAAACAAAAGTTCCTTGTTCATTTAGGCTTCTTGTCTGAACTTGTGTTTAAGCAAAAATAAATTAAAGATGAGTTCTGTAACTGCTTAAATAAGAAACACACCTCACAGTCAGAGAGCTGGATAACCTGTGTTCTCCCATCCCCTACAGCACACCACGCTACAACATTCTGGTCAATGTATAAAGAATGCTAGTGCTTTTCAATCACATTTATTGAGCTTTTATGCCCCTTATTTGGGGGAGTCTCACCTCCTGGAAGCTTGAGTGTAATCTGTGTTTTAATTTCTAGACACTAGTGCATTTATGAAAATAAAAGACAAGATCAATCAAACTTCTATCTTTCAATACTGTGGTCCATCCTGAAATACTGTACTTAACAGAGACAGTTCAAAGCCATGAGGAATCTGAAGCAGGTAACTTCTTTGCCACTATGAAATGGCAACTGATGATCTGCACTTCTGAGATGTATTTGGGGTTCTAATACATGTTTAAACATGCATTGAAACATCTGTTTCTTTTAGTCATTCAGTCACTTTTCTGATGTAAACTCTGGGTATGTTTTTGTTTCCCTTTTCTATTTACCTTATCCTCTACCCACTAAACTGTGAGCTCAAAATGATAACATAAGCAAAAAAGCAGGCATCAAAGAAATTAAAATATTACTTTTGAAAGGTCACAATTTCAAGAGTATAAAAAGAGCAGTAAAAACACCTTTGCCTTTCAAGATTCTTTGAGAACCTCTCCCTTTCCTCCAGGCTTCTTATACCAGTTCAGGTGAAAATACAAGGCTTCATTTTCAGTGCTTCTGTGTACTCCTTTATGTCTCCCAGAACAGAAGTTTTCTTATATTTCTTCACTTTCATAATGATAGAAGAGTTGAGTACACTCAGAAAAGTGAAGTAAGACCAAGTGTTTGAAAAGGCATTGTTTATTGGTACATACAGATTGTTTAATCATGCAAGTATTTTAAAGAATCAGAGCTTAAACCAATTTAGCGAGCCTTGAAAACAAAAGAACAGTCTCTAAAAGTGTATGTATAATTGATAGTATTGGGAGGAAGGTCCTTCCTCTCTAAGAAAAAGCTGATCCCTAAATACTCATATGAAATATTTATGAGGGGTTTTTCTTTTTTGTTGTCAGGGCAGCTGCTTGAGGCAGAGCTTGGGAAGAAAGCACAAAAAAACCTGCATACTGTTAACAAACTTCATACCCACATGTGAAGAATGACTAACTACACAGCATGGTATGCCCAGTTACTGTTCAAGGAATGCAGGAAAAATGAGAAAATGGCCAAAATATAAAAACTTAGACATTTGTAAACTCAGTCTAAGGACAAAAATAAATTATAATTTTATATGTTATTATTTTTTCTATTGTTTCAACCTCTCAGGATATTCAGGTCTCCACATTTCATACATCTTCAAATAACAAACCTACTAAATTTGTTTAACTTAGGTATGTTTTCCAGCAAGTCACATGGCCTTGATATGCAGCCATCAGGAAATGGGGGTCTTGATGCCTTTGGTAGGCTGCCCAAAGGATTAAACTCATTGTGAAAAATGCCTCTTCTACTTCCCAAAAATGCCTCGATTCAGGTAGTTCCCAGACTTTCCATTATGTCCTTTCCGTAAGGCTGTAGGATTCTTCCTCACCCAGTACTTGATGCAGGGAAGGTCCTTTCAGGTGGTTAAGTGGCTTCTCAGACCTGTCCTTTTGATATGCTAACCAGGATAGAGAGCTCTTTCAACCCCGATGTCAGCCTAGTGGCACTGCTCAGCCCGCTCCCCAGTTTCTGAAGTCCTTACACCAACATTGACAGCAACATGAGAAGCAGTTTCCCAGCATCTGTCATGTATTTCAAAGTAAAATCACACCTTTCCTTTGGCCAATTGTTACACACCCAAGGGTCTCTCACTTTCTGCCCTAACATTGTGCTGTCAGCTGCTACTCTTGCTCATCTGCCAAGCTGCAAATTTATCCCAGCCACTGCACACAGTTTCCCACTGCATAGACAGAGGACCTGTATTTCTTACTCCTGACCTTGAATAAGTTTCAGTAAGGTCAAATATAACATAAACAGACTGCTTATAAGCAATATGGACCACTCAGTATCAGCACTTTATTGCCCTTGTTTGTGTTCCTCCAAATGGTGGCACACAGGCATTTTAAGAGAAGGGATTTTATATGAACTTTCAAAACACTATTGAAAATCCTTAACAGCACTTTTACAGTGCTGGTCCCTGTAGAACCTGACTGGAAGCATTTCCATTCAGTGATGAGTCTCCATTGACAGTCTTTCTGAGAACAGGCAGTTCTGCTCCATTTATTGTGTCCTATGATACATTACACAGTTCTTAACAAAGCTATTAAGACTGGAAAAAATATCCAAACAAATGAAAACTCTGTATGTTAGAGCACCAAGGGACAAATCCTCCTTTCTCTGAAATCAAGTAGAGCCTGAGAATGTGTTTTGGTGAGAGTAAGAGCAGACACAATCTAAAAGAATTAAACCACAATGCAGTCTTATATTGCCACATTCAAAGAGGAAATTAATTTTCTGCAAATCAACATCTTTCCCTGTAATCCAAGGTAACAATAATCTGTGTAATCTATGTAAAATATTTGTAATCTGAATATTTATCAAATATATAAATATATATCAAAATATTGGCTGAACCTATCTAATCTGAACAAAAATCGACTTAATATGAATGACTAGTCAGCTAAGAAAGTTTTTAGTGGATGTAACTAAAACAATCATTAGTATTCACAGGTATAGATGAAAAGTCAAGACTAAATAGTAACTTACTTTGAAAAATCAAACTAGGCAAAAGGAAGTGAGCTGCCATTATTTATTTCTAAGCCTATTACTTTACAGGTGGCATAAATTAATTCCATGACCAGATCAACACATCATCACGCAAAACCTGTGATATTCAGCTGACAGGGGACATTTAAATATCATTGTATATAATAAAACAGAGCACAAGATAAAAACAGAGACTGCCTCCTACCTTGTAAAGGAAACACAAGTGAAAATCTAATGAGAAACAATGAAAGTTAAAGGGCTCATGTGCTCCTGTGAAGATGAGCCCCTGCCTGGCCCCTCTCACCATCACTCATCTTGGAAGCTTTAGCTGACAGGCAAACAGGAGTAGGAGGCAGCTTTATTTACAACACATTCAATGAAAGATAAGGTGGAGCTCAGTGCACCACCTAAAACAGGGAACTTGTAAGAGTTCTACGGCTCTCTGCTCCTCTATTTACCCTGGCTACTCTTCCTTGTGATGTCCAAGCATCCTCCAAGCCATGAGAAAGCCCTATTTCACATGCCAACTCAACATGAACCTCACCCTAGTTTCATGGAGAAAAAAAAAAACCACAAAAAACAAACACTTTGGAGAGTGCTAGACATCTCCTAAAGTAAGAGAAGAGGGCAGACACTGCTGTTTCTAAAATTTGTTTCATATTTCATAATGATGATCTTAGAGTTGCACTGGCTCCCTAGCCACCCGTCTGGACTTTAGAGCCCCAAAGCTTGGCAACAGCACACCCCTCTTGTGCAAATGGATGTGTGAGAAGACAAAGATAGCAATAATCTGGACCTATGAAAGGAAAATACAAAATACCCAGAATATATGCTATTCTGACTATGGTTAACTGTCAATACCTCTATCAGTGGGTTAGAAAACAAAAGGTGAACAAGTATGATCTCTAGCTATTACACAAAAGTAGTACCATCTAAGGCCCTTAAGATTCCCCAAGAAACCAGCAGTAGTACTGGGAATGGCACAATTTTTGCAAGACTGCAGAGTACTACAGGCAGCATCTATCACCCAGAGGGTTTGACTCAAGAAAACAATTGTGTTAAACTGTCAGGAGAGTCCCTTCACCAGGCACCTCCCAGGATGCAGCTAGCATACATCCCATGCACTTTGGTAGCCACTATCACACAATGCTTTTCTATTCCTCTGGGCTTGCAAAGCCACCTGATAAAAGACCCTTGTCCTACCCTGTGAATCTGCAAACTGTTTATTGCCAGCCTGCTACTCCCATCATAACCCCACACAACTGAGCTGAGGCTTCAATTTATCTGACAGGGCTACAGCTCCAACAGCCACCACCCATGAGCAGGAGCCCAGCTAAATTCCCTGTACACAACACAGGACTGCTGCCTGGCAGCTGGAATAAAAACAAGCCAGTCCAGTGAATTTTGCATGTAAAGTCAGTGTAGCTCATATAAAAAAAGCCAAAAAAACCAAACAAACACAAAAAACAACAAACCAGCCAGGAGTGTGTTTAAGTCCTACTGGAGTACTCTTTTCTCAAGGAAGCTGGACATAAAATGTCCAGTGAGCTTAACTTGATTAGTGATTAACTTTAACATCAATCCAAAGTGAATCCAATAATTTCCAGTTTAGTTTGAAACAAAACATCTGAATTCGGCCTCTTGTTTGGTAACTGACTTTTTAAAACCAAAAGCATGAGATGAGGACTAAAATAAATACTTATTTCTTCCTATTACCTGGCAAAAAGTGTGCATGCCCACAGTCACAGAGCACAGGAAGATGCCATGGGGTGAGCCAAACCCTGCAACTTCTCAGAAATAAATTTCCAGCGTTCCAACTACTCGGGAACATGTTCCCGAAATTCAGGAAACACACTGCTAATTATTTCCTCTAAGGTACTGCAGTTCCAGTGCATTTCAAAATGAACATGTGAGCAGTTAGCTACCCTTCACTTGGGGCACTAGGAGTTAGTAAAACAGGTATCTTAATCAGTATACTGCAAGTTAAGGTACATTATGTGTGGGGCCATTCAGGAGAGGGTGAGGCTCACCTAACAAGATACAGTCAGTGATATCTGAGCAAGCTCTCGCCCACTTCATGTGAAGAGAACCAGTGCTCACTCTAGAGTGCATCCCTTCTAGCCTGGGACACTGAAATCCATTTGAGGATTTTCCTGTGAAGGGTGTGTTTCTTCTCTTCATTGACCATCAGGAAGAGTCTAGGGAACAGGTCTCGGGCTCAGGCACAGAAATTACCTCAGAGAGGCAGACAACAGGACAGGGAGAGGCATTCTCAGCGGGATGCTGAGCACTAAGAGAGGTGAAAAGCCTCACTGAAATTGTTTTCTTCCCCTATGGATCACTCCCTCCAACTCCTGATAAGAACCAACCAAATTATGTCAAATCAAACGACACCTATGTCACAGGTAGCTCATAAACGGGCATTGGTTCATGGCTCAAGTATTTTGCAATGACATTTAACACGACCTACCTTTAGACTTCTATTTGATTTTCCACCCTCCAGTTTCTCTTGTTCCCTCCTCTCCCTACCATTTCTCCAAAAGGAAGAACATCAGATAAAAAAATCTATGTAGAAGAATTCTCATCACATTTCCAGGGAGAAAGGCTCTAGGGGCTTTCTTGCCCTTGGTTGTGCCCACCACTTTTCTCATAAATATTTTGCAACAATAATTCCTTAACCTTATCATAGTATTTGCAGAAACTTCTCACACATTTTATGCCATTTCAGTATCTTCTTTCATAGTAATAATTTAGGTTCTTGTATACTTGCATGGGTGTACCTCTACATACATGCAGCTTGTGACTGGACTGTTAAATATTTCAAGTAATGTGACCATTCCTGAAAACGGAAGGTGGTGTGCAGACCCACCACAGGAACAGCCACCCAACCACAATTACCTCCCTCTGAATAACTTCCACTTTAAAGGGTTCTTTCTCTAGGAATCATTAGCCAAAAAGATCTTTTTGTAGTTTATCTTATACCCCACCACCACCACCAGAATAACTGCCTTCTACATCACTGCAGCTGCCCTGGCTGCTGTCTGAATGTATCTGCAACATGGGCAGGATCCACACTGCCCACAGCTGTGTCTGAAAAGCAGCCTCCAGAGAGAACCATCACCTGAGAACCTAATTCCAGCAAATCAGCACTGCCATTTATCTGGGACTACGGTAACAGTGGAGGCAGTCAAGCACACAGCAAACTCAAGGACCACGAGGATGAAGGATAGGTTTATCCACTGAGTAGTGAATGTGCAAAGCCAGCTCCCCAAAGCAGGGCTGCTGTGCTGCCTGGTGAGCAGGTAACACGAACACTGCAGAGCAGCACCCCACGTTCCCGTAGGTGTCTTAAAAACTGCTCTACAATGCTTGTAAGGCTTCTAGCAAGCACACTTATTAGTTCAGAAACAAAATTTGCCAGGCTTATTAGCACAGGAGCCTGGGGCGATGAGAGTTAGAATAAATGGAAACTTTCAAAAGCACACAAGAAAGATGTAAGCTAAAACTGAAAGCTTGTTGGGCTTTTTTTCCCTTGTAAATTCCCTCATTTGTCCTCAAGGACAGCATATAAACGTGTACATTGCAGCCCATGTGATCAGACACTCTCTCAAGAACTATAAACAGTGTAGCTATGAATCATAATTAGGCTGGAATTGCATTCAGTTCTTTCCCACTGACTCACCATATGGATAATTTGTCTGGTCTTTCACCTTTCCCACTTCTCTCCCTCCCCCACAGATCACACATGACCCCTTCCCAAAATTCCAGCACGGGAGCGTTTGCTCAGCACAGCCAGCTCTCACAGGCAGGTGACAAGAGAGGCTCTCACGTACAGGTGCTGAGCTCATCCCGATTCCAACACCCCCAGCTGCCTGCCGGAGGCTGTCAGCTCCCCTGCACTGGGCTCCCACTGTGGCTCAGGCATTTCAGTCTGACGTGACGCAAGTCTAGCGACCCCAACAACTTCAGCTAATTTTGAGCAAGAGTCAGAAAAGCCATTTCTGCCACCCCACCTACCAGAATGGTAATTTCTCCCAAAGTGGAGGAAGAAGTGGGTTTGGATAGTTACACATCTTAACCCACTGCAGCTAGGTCAGACTGAGCAATACATCAATCAAAGCTTTCATCTTTCATTTAAAAGAGAAAGGTAAAGCCAGTTCCTAGCCTTCACGGTCATAGAAAAAAAATGTGTTGAAGTTATGACTTCCAAATCTTCAAAGGCAGATCGTAAATAAAAGTGCTGACATTTATTGCTTTTAAGCAAATCACATACTGGAGTGTGACTCATGAACATTGGAACTGGCAAGCACCGAGGCAATCATGTTGAGAATGAGATCATGATGCAGTAGGTGTGCAGCATTCTCTTTTCAGCCTATTCACTATCTCTATTCTACAGTAATAAAGAAGAAAGTTTCTTTTCAGTCAATAATAAAGACCTTAATGTGCCTTTCAGGGCCTATGGAAATAATAAAAAGTACATTTCTGCTTCACTAAGAAAGCTTTTGACACATACTTGATCTCATAAAATACTGAAGTGCATATGACATATTCACATGAATAAGTTAAAAGGCTTCATGGTACTCATACCAGTAAAATTAGGAATGTGCAGAGGCTGAGGTCTTGTATTTTAAAACATCAGAACACCAATCTTCATTTTATTGTTTGTAAAATGCTTGCAAAGGGATGTTCCTGTAGAGACGAGGGTGTAACAAAAGGGGCAAGAAAAATAAATCACATATCTGTACTGCAGAATTTACCATGGGGTTACATCAGTTTAATAATTCAGGTGACATTTTGTACACATATCAGGTTGGCTTGGAATTAACTTCAACTTCAGTAAACTCTATGAATAGTGATTTCAAATTTGAGTGACATGCACGTATTTTTCTACTGAATAATTGCAGAAACTATCATTTCAGTATTCAGAGCCAGGGTTCTGCTGTTCATGATGCAGGGCTTGTCAATTCTGTAAGCAACAAGCTTTGAAGATAGTCATAGGAACATTTGGATAAACAATCAAGCAGACATATTTGTTCAGCTGTTCCTTCTAAAAAGTACTTACATATCTGTGACATGTTTTTCCTCAATTATATTACAAAAGCCTCACCTATGTTAAATGTATGCAGACAACAAAGAAAGAATGATAAACACCATCAAAATTTAGAGTCTGGTACCTTCATCACACAGACACAGGTCCTTTACAAATATCGAACTAAATTTATCATTTTCTTTAATGTCATCTTGATTCAGGCTGATATTGCCATTTCCACTGCCTTCTTTTTTTTCCCTACAGTTTGATCCACAAACAGAATGACCTCATGCTGCCTGCAAGCGAGGGAGTTAGACAATAGGCTGCAAGCGACAAAGGAAGCGGGAAGATAGGAGTTAAAAATTAAATTATTATAACAAAGGCTACATCTAGAGGTGGAACTGCAAAGTTGGTTAACATCACTAGTATAACTTTATAGCATTAAATGTGCCACACAAGCACCTTGATTTTATTTTGTGGTGAGGCTATGGAGTTTCTGACACCTGTAAACAAATACCTAATTTACACACTATAGAAAGTGAATGTTACCATACAGAAGCAACTGTTCTGTTGCACCCATCTAGGGAAGCGTGCTAGGCTCAAACAAAAAGGACCCTTGGTTGATTGAACTGAAGCAGTTCAGCCACCTGCTTACCAGAAACCAGAGAAACCTCTCTCCTATGTTACAAACTGTTGGTGTGAATGTACAAAGTAAAAAAGTATCTTTGCTTTATTTCCTGTCAGCCTGGCATCACACTGATTAAAATGTTGCAAACATTCCTCTAGACAACTACAATTTGCTTTAGAACACAGAAAACCCAGGAAAATCTACTCAACTGAGTAGCAAATTGAGTCAAGCTTCAAATTCACATACTGAAAAATTAAAGAGAAAAATAAGAATACATGCTCCTGTTAATACCAGAGTCCTAAGGCATAAAAAGTGAATAAAGAGGATAATTGCCCCCCACCTATGCAAAATTACAATCTTCAGAATACCTGCAGTGACTTGAATTAAATCACAGCCAGCAGGGAATTCAGGATGACCCACTGAAAAATAGACTAATTATTAAATGTGTGTGTATATATATGTTATACAAGAAATCTATATTTGTACCCCATATACATACAAATAAAACTTTGTTTAAACTTCAGTGCAGAGAAGAAATACTGTCTTTCAACATTCCTTTTAACATATAAGAAACTCATTAATTTGTGCACAGCAAAACTCCAAACCCACCGATTATTACATATTCTTACGTTACAAAAAGCAATAATTGAACTTCATAGAATATAGGAAAGCAAGGGCACACTGTTGGAAACTCTTAATTGCAGCCAATGTCATCAGATGATATCATTGGTACTAGAAATCTGCCTTTAAGCTGATCTGTGAGTCAGAAGATGTACCCAAGCTCCATGTTAGAGCTCCTTAGGTAAGTGCTGCTGCCTGGAACCCAAATGTGAATGCCGGGCAGCATCCCCAGCCCTGACACTGTCGTTGGGCATTCCAGACACTGCTGCTCCTTGCATACATTCAAAGCTGCTCCAAGAAGAATGAAGTTCTCCTCCCTTGCATCCTTACCATGCTAATGTTTATCATTTTATTCAGTTACATAATCAGCACGTAAAACAATCACACTGGATTTTACAGTGCCCCAGAGAATCTGAAAGCTAGATATCTAAAAGACATGATAGATATCTATCTTTCCTGATGTCTAAAATGTAAAAGCTATGCCTCTTGAGAAAACATTAGAAGACTGTTGCAAGCCATGATGACACTGAGCAGCTGATCACAGGAATCACTTTGCTGTGCAAAAACATAATCGACATTCTCTCAGCCTGGGATTTTTCTCATCCAGTATCATCCTATTTCTCTTCATGATACGTTGTCACCAGTCACTTTCAGTAAAGAAAACATGAAACTTGAAGATGCAGCATTTTACTTGTTTTCCTTTCCTTGCGAGTCAATTCTCCTTGCCAGCTTTGCAGTCACAGAATTGCAATACTACAAGGGCAAACATCTGCTGTCAGGCATGCAGCACTACTGCTTGCGTGGATTTCTTCCCAGCAGCTGGGAGGAAATGCTCCTTCTTGTTTAGACAAAAATATCAAATGGTTAGGAAATAAGGAGTTAGGAAAAGCTGTACACAAGGTTCACGCTTGAGAAACACGAGAGCACAGCCTTAGCCACTAAGAAAATTCCACTAGACATGAAGTTAACAATAATTTAGATCTGTTCATTTATGGTAAGTCAGCCATTTTACTGTTGACCTACTTTGTATCAGCAATAATTTGTCACAGTGCATTCTCCAACTGCTACTGAAAGAAAGGTTGAAACCATACATTAAAAGCATAGTGTCAAAGCAACTGATGTTAATTATACCCCGCAATTCCTATGTTGATGAAATTGTCACTGCTAACTATTAATACAGCATTTATTGTCTAAGCCCAGCTTGCTCTACCAACCCCTGAAAGCCACTGAATTAACATCCTGCTTCTCAGTGTTCACATTGGAATGTAAATCTGAAACGTGTAAAAATAACCTCTGCTATTACACCAAGAATGTGTAAATACACATTCCCTTTTTTAGGAGAACTATTTATCTCCAGTCCATACATGTTTCATTCTTTAAAGTAAAAAACAGCTTTAATGCTCTTCAGTGAAGTGGCAGCTTTTGCCAGTATAAACTATTTTCCCTTAAAATTATGGCATCAAGTAGAGGAAACTTTGTAAAATGCAGAGTACTACTTGATTTATGGAAATTCAGAAATAAGCTTTACATAGACACACAAAGAAGAAAAGCAGCAATGTTCTTTGTCGTATTCATTGCTAGCCTGCACAATAACAAGAGATCATATTCTCCCAGCATAAACAAACAAGGTTAATTAGAAGGACACCTTATGTGTATTGAGTGTTCATGTTCCATGACATCTGCTTAATTTGGTGACAGAAATGTTTACAAGCATCAGCACAAACCACCACTCCAGGAGCACTAACTGGATTCTTTATGGTTTGCACATCAGTAAACTGTTTTGTAAGGTTCTACTGCTGTAGTACAGTTCCCCCTGGTACTAAATCATCTCTCATGCTTTTCCTTTAGCCATTTAAATTGAAGTCAGAAACATACAGGCTTAACAATATTTAGCCTTCAAAATTGTCATCTCTAAGCTATGGCATGAGACATACAACTTGATATGACCCAAGAAAACTCATTTTGTGGTAAATAAGAATGACTTTCTTATCCTATGAACTGATCCAATATGAGATACAACAAAAGTATAAGCCAGTGATGGTATTTTCACATCAGAAAAGTGCCTCATGTTATTTCCAAATTCTCATGCAAATTGATAGAACAAACCAATAATAACAAAATCTTGTGGCAGAGGCCTGTCATAGAAAGATCTACTTGAAAATCTTTGCAGTCAGCAGAAAAGAGAAAAAATCAGCATTATTAGCAAACAAATGAGAATCCTCACATCTCTATTCAAACCTAAGAATGACAGTAAGATCTACAGGAAGAAAAAAAATTATGGTCCAAATGGCTGCTTAAGCCAGATGTACATCTCCAGAACAAGCAGGAGAAAAACAACTGCCAAGAGAACAAAACAACAAATATCTTACAGGATACGTGTAATAGGAGGAGCACCAAACATAAAATACAAAAGTAGCATTGAGTGGTAGGATCTGATACCACACAGTAGCACAGTGGAGGAACATGCTGCCAGAAAAATTAAAAAAAAAAACCAAACATTTGCTCACCTGGCATAAACTAGAAAGCAACTGTACACTTTATAAAAAAGACATTCACAGAATGGTCAAGTCTGAGCAGACTGGTCCATCTCTCTGAGAAGAGCTGTAACATCAGAGCTGCGTACAGCTGAGACTGCCCTCAGAACTACAGGATCCTCAAGGAAAGTCAACTAATTTAACTAACGTGCACTGAGCAAGCAGGTCTTGAATGTGTTCTCATCTCTAACATTTGCATTAAAATAACAGCCTTGCCGGTTTCATAATGGCACCTTAAATGAAATTCAAAAGTGACAAGCATTTAGCTTAGTGTGCTGTTTGTTCTACCTGCAGCAAAACACAGGATTGGCAACAGCCTACTATTGCAGACATAGTCCACTTCTCTCAGGAGTCCTTATGCCCTGCTGCCACAGTATGCTAAGTACTTTCAAAATCAGACAAGAGCACATTGTGTGCACGTTGGGGTATATTTAAATTCCAGCTGGAATAAATCCCAGCAACTCTAAGGACATGGGTTGTACCAATTACTAGTTACAGCTGCAGTTAAAAATTGTGCCATGAATGAAAGCACCTTACCGTAAAAGGACTAAAATGTTAACCATCTAAAGGAGCAGGCTCACTCTTGGTTCAGTATCACATGCCTGTCTCACAGATGGAACACTTGCTGCCTCACAAAGCTATGCTTAATTTACCAAAAAGAAAGTACTGACAGCTGATGCTTTCATAATGTGCACAGCTCACGTCAAAGACCAACTATACAGCTACCCCTTCTGATGCTGTTCTTGCTGTGCAGCAGAAAAGACTGCAGGCAGCACCACAATATACCAAGCATAGTTCAGTCAGCAGTGAGCTTCATGAAAGTTTAATATAGCTTTAAAGCCAAGCTCAGTGTTTTCTTTCTAGTCAGATACACTTCTGTTGTCTGTGGACACATAACACAACAGAAATGTCTTTGAGTACTCCTACCACTAGAATAAATTTCTTGCTTACAGATTTAACAATTTAAAGTGTCATCTTAAGAGAATTTTTAAGATGTCAAAATATAAGCCTAAACTTTGACTGTATGTGTGAGTTACACATGTACTTTACTATAACACAGGCTCACTCTGAAGCTTTAGTAATACATCTTTTGTCAGATGCCTACAAAGCAAGGTCATTGAAGTTCACTGCTTCGGGAGCACTTATGCTTCCACCAGCCTATGCCAGAAAGCCACAGTGCCAGAGAAGCCCTAGCAATACTTAGAAGTGCTGAATATTGCCATGCATATGCAGATCATGGTAAAAATCATATTTGTAAAGGTGAACTTCCAAAAAACAGAGGGAAAGAAATTGGTAAAAAAAAAATAAAAAGCAGCTGGACAGTTCAGTCTTATGTTTTGCTTATACATAACCAGCTGTATTACAGATCAGCTATACTACACAGACAAGAACTGGAGATACAACACTTTACCGCTGACTAATTGTAAAGGCTAATTCATAGTTGAACAGGAGCTGCAACAACTCCCGGCAAGTCTGATGCTCAGTTCTCCCATAGCTTGCAAGCTTGGCTGGCAAGTAATGATGGCTTTCTTTTCATTCAGCGCACCCACAGCAGTTCTTGTGACTGAAGTGACCACGGTGGGTAGGCCTTTTATTAAACACTCACAGAACAAAGTACAGGAGATAAGGAACAGAAAAGTCTTGAGTTTTACTCCAGCACTTTAACAAGTGTAAATAGAGCAGTAAGGAATTTTTCTCAAGTGTATCTGCCAGTGCTGTACACAAACGACATTAGTGTGGTGCTTAAGTGAATCACATCTCTGCATCATTCATTAACTATGAATACACATTTAAGTATGGGCTTCTCACTTTGCCTCAGCCAACCTTTTAAGTTTGGGAAAAAAGATCAACATACCTTTTGTTGAATCCAATCTTAATGATTTCTAAAGTGAAAGTCTTGCATCTGAAGAAAGCAAAAGGCAGCAAGCTGCTCTTAAGGCTAAGGGACACTTGTCCCAACTCTTATTGTGCAGGGAATCCATCAGGTAAGAACTGTGAACCCGTGAGCAAGTAGGTCAAAATGGACATTTAGGTTTGCTATATCCTTCATCAGGAAGCCAAGTAAACTTTAATCCTCTGGATTTATTCAAGTCATCTTTGGTGGATGTTATTTCTGTACCTTTTCCTCATATCCTGGAATTATTGGCCCTGGAGTTATTTCCACATTGACTGATTTTACAAGGTCTAAAGTGACACATACATTGTGTTCCCCTAAACTTCCCAAGCATTTGTATGTGAGGTCTTCATTAATCCAGGTCTGAACCAAGTGTTCCCTAGCATCAGGGTGCCATTGATGTTATTAAGCCTTTATAGTACCTATTTTATTTCTACTGTGAGACAAAAATAATTTAACTGATCCTATGTAATCACGACAAGAGATTAATTAAAATGCCAAGATAGGAAACAATTTATTATAGAGAGAAGAAAAATTTCTCATCCAAAATATAGAAATCTGTACAACTTTGCCACAATCAATATACATGAACTGTACAAATTTACACCAGTTCATAATTTACCAAATAAAAGATGACTAACAAAGTTCACAAAATAGATGGTGGTTTGTGGAAAAGACTTTTACCCAATTAAGAACAAGGAAATTACAAACCAGACCTCCACTTTCTAAAAATAAGAAGTTTACTCAGTCTTAGAAAACTACAAGCTAGCAAATGTACAGATAGCTGGCTGGTGCTAACACCACAGTTCAGACAGTGTCTTTATATGGTCTTTTTAAAGCCTGTTGCCATGGCAGATTCTGATCACTTGCTACTTTTGAGGCCAATGTAAAGATCTGACCATTTCCCCAGGTCATTCTTACTATTTTATCTTATGTACATTTATACATATTTGTAAGTGCTAGGTAAAAGTCTGAAAATTAAAATTTCCAGTACTATGGTGTTCATAAGTCTTGTTACTGAGCTGCCAAAAATGCTAACAATTAATAAATGTAATAGTGCAAATTTACTCTGCAAGACCTACTGCAGAGAATCACTTTATAAATACAGATCGGGGTTGAAAATTGGTGTAGAAATTAAGTCAGGTGTCTTGGAGAAACTGACACTTCCTAGATCTTCTTACTCCCTAGCAAGCTGCAATCATTTTGACTCACAGGCTATTAAATCACTGAAAGGTACTGTCCAAACTATGGCACTGTCACTTTAAAATATACCACTCTAACGTGTGCCAGATCTTCACAGCTGTGACATGGTTTAAATTCCATAATCCATCCCCAGAGGTGCCCACCCAAAGTAAAAACCAAATTTATCCATCCATTTTAAGGTGATCCATCCACAGACTATATCTTAACCTGATACAGTCATCATATTGTAGCTTTTGGAAGGGCTAGTTCTGCCCAAGAGAAGTTCCTCCTTACAGCTTATTCTGCTGTCTACCATTTGCATGTTGGTGTTACTTTGGCTACCTCCTGCTGGTGCAGCTTCATACAGCACACAGATGGAGCCATCCTCTCCAATGCGATAGGACACTTCGTACGGGTCAACCCAGAGAGTGAGTTCGCTCGGAAGAAGCTGAAACAGTTCCTGACTGCTCAATCCAATCCGCTGTGCTGCCTGTCCAATGAGAGGATCCATTTTATGGTTGATCCGGATACATCGGTAACCTGATCCCTTGCATGGCTTTTCTGGGAACCAGTGGTGTTTATAATGTTCTATAAAACAAAAAACAAACATTATCCTCCTTAATTCCGTGTCGAAAGATGCACGCAGCGATTACTGGTCTCTTGCAAATTTCACACCTCAAGATCTTAAAAAGCTTGTTATTTCAGCATCAAATGACTCAAAAAATCATTATAGGTTTTATTTCTTAATGATTTACGTAAGTGCGATGTCCCTTGGGAAGCACTCGTACAAAGTTACTGTTTTGTGCTACTGTATAGAGAGCAATATCCACCACCAGAAAGGAGTAAAAAGCAACTTCCTAGCATTCAGAAAAACAAATATAAAAATACAGAAATACATAACAGAAAAACTCAAGAGCTTCAAAACATCATAAACCAGATAGGAAAAACGACCCGTTTCAGCATCCTTTTGAGATCACACCCGTGCTTAGTTTCTCACATTCTAAGAACACCCAAAAATAACTAGGGAGGAAACCGAGCAGCATTTACCGACTGACTCAAGCTGTATTTCACCACTGTTCTTCCCAGCCTGTTTTCCATGGCGAGAAACCAAGGACTTACCTCAGGAGTTCCATCCCAACCAAAACCCTATCGATCTGAGGGTACTTGTAGCCACTATCGAGCCCACTGGGAGGGCTCGGGATAACAAAACCCACAGGGCAATGACAGAACCCTCGGCAATTGCTCCTAACCGGGGCTCTGGGGCGGCTAAGAGACGCTTCCAGAAGAAAGGGCAACCAAGACTTATCGTCCACCGATGAATTTTACTTGACAAAAAAACCCAACTTCGGAGCATTTATCTTTATGGAAAGCGGGCGGTTTGAGCCCTTGGCGCGGAGCTCAAGTCCGGGCTGCTCGAAAGCTTTGTCTACGGAGGCAAGGGCTGTGGGGGGTGTGTGTGTGGGGGAGCTGCCTGCGCGACGCCCGAGCCCCTTTTGTTTACAGCCCGCTCCTGCCTCCCACACCCGCCGGGCCAGCTCGGCACGGAGGATCCCCGCAGGGGCCGAGCCACGGCCGCGGAGCCGTCGCCCCCCGCGGAGGGGCTCCAGTCCCTCGGAGGGGCCGATCTTTCCCTTTCCCCCTCTCCGGGAGCCCGCGGAGCGTGGTGTCGCCCGCACCACCGCCAGCCCCGAGCGGGCAGACGGCCCGCGGCGGAGGGGGGGGAGCGGCTCCCGCCGCGCCCACGCCGCCCTCACCTGCCAGCAGCTCCTGCAGGCACTGGCTGAAGGTCTGCAGCTGCCTCTCGTTCATCAGCCCCTTGGTCCGCAGGAACTTGGAGATGAAGCCCACGGCCGCGGCGATCTCACGTATCATGCTGGCCCGGGTGTACAGGGCGGGATGCATGGAGGCGGCGGCGGGCGGCAGCCAGCTCTCCGGGGCGGCCGGCGCTGGGACGGGACGGGCCGGGGCGCGGGGCGAGCGGCGCGGTTCGGGACGGGGGCGGCGCGGCTCTAACTGGGCGCGGAGCAAGCGGCGGAGCCCAGATCACATCCCGGGGGAGGCAGCCTCCGCCTCCTCTTCCTACGGCAGGGGGGCGGCGGCAGCAGCGGCGGCCGCGGCAGCGCTCCCCGCATTTCCTGCGGCGAGGGGCGAAGGGAGCTACCCGCCCTCCGCCGCCTCTTATAGCCGCCGCCGACCGGAAGTGGCGTCATGGCGCCGGGGGCGCGCCGCCGCCAATCCGGCGATCGCACCATCGTGACGGCGGGTGGCGGGGCGGGGCCAGCCGGGGTGGGTGACGTAATCGGCTGTAAACAAATAGAGCCGGGGGCGCGCGCAGGAGTCGGCGCAGTGGGCCGCGTGCCCGCGCGAGGGCCTCCGCGTGCCGGGGCGCGCGCCCGCGCTGCGGGGAGCCGCGTGTGCGGGGGCAGGGCACGCGCCACCGCGGGGCGTTCCCGCGCAGGTTTCCGCGCGCATCTGCGCGAGCAGGGCGCGGCGCCGGCGAGTGGCGGAGCCGCACGGGAACCCGCGCGTAACGGGCGGGGCCGCGGCCGCGCGCTGTCGCCGGGGAGCGCGGAGCCACGTCAGCGGCGGGGGCGGGCGGCGCTCGGGGAAGCGGGGGCGGGAGCGGCCGCTCTGGCGCTCGGCTCGGCCCCGGCGCGCCGCGTCCTCGCGCCGGCGCCTCCCCACGCAAGGGCGGCCGCAGCAGGACAGCAGCGTGGGCGCTCCCAGACCGGTGGTTGTTTGTGCCCGCGGGAGGTGCAGGTGATGTGTCTGTGCCCCCTTGCCCTTTCTCGGAGCGCAGGGGTGCTCCGATGGCTCCGCGCAGTGCCCGGCGGTCCGGGAGCCGGAGCGTGATGCTCCCTCCCGTTTGTGAACCGCGGTGTCCGGCCGGGGAGCTCCGCGCAGAGCGAAGCCTTTCCCGGGCAGCCGGCGGCCCCGGGCCCTTGTGCCGGAGCAGGGCGAAGCCGCCTCACAGGCCGCCGGCCTGGCCTCGGCCCTCGCTCCCTGCGGACAAGGCAGACCACAGCGTCCGGCCCTGCCCTCCCGCCCTGCGCGTTCCCATCGCTCTGTGCTGTTGTCCCAGCTGGCCTGTCACAAAGCACCTGGGGGACTGATGTGTCAGCTAGTGACTGCCAAGAAGGGTGTCAGTCTCAGGCCTTCCGGTGCTCTGTCTCCCTTTCTGCTAAACAAAAGGGCAGAGGAAAGGAACGGCAGAAGGTTTCCGTTTGGTTAGTTTGTTTCGGTTTTATTAAAAAACACAAAAGCGTAGCTTCTTTGATGGAAAGCTTGTTCTTTCTCAAGGGTTTGTGCCCTGCCCCCTTGCAAAGCTTCAAGTGAAATACAGCCTGATATTTGCACGTACGGTTCTTACAGTCGACGATCAGAAATCAACCCAACAAAGGCACACGCAACACACCATTTCTTTTTCAATGAAAATAATTCACCAGTGAAATATATAAAAATCCGTGTGTGAAATATTTGAATAAAAGATGAAAGTAAGCCGATTTTTTTGCTTATCTGGTGTGAGAGATGTAACTGTACAATGGTTTTGACCTCTTCTCTGCACATGAGATCTATCTTAGGCTGCCAGCCTCAAGGGAAATTGGCAAAACACCTTCAAAAGATAATCCCAAGAGCTCAAACTCATAGCTTTACTGCATACTAAAAATGTTGGTGTGGGTTTTAGAGCACAGTCTCATCCATTTTCCCCTTCCTAACTTCTGAGTATTACATTAACAATCATGAGCTGACCCTCCATTCTGTGAGAAGGGAAGAGCTGCCAACCTGGCCTGTGCTCTTGCTGCTCCTCAGGTGCCAGCCATCCTTTCTTCTCAGTGCTTCTGTGGCATATGTGAGGTATATCCAGGGCTGCCATTTCTGCTCTGTTCATAGGTTGGAAAGTGCTGTGCTCTTTCCAACCTTGAAGCAGCAGATGCTTCTCTCCCCCTTCACAGAAATGTCCACCATCCTACTGGAAGCTGTTGCTTACCTTGTGCAAAAGCGATGTTTCAGCATTGCAATTACACTGAAATAATTACTGGAAATACCTCAAAAAACAAAAAATAATGTCATGTTTGCCACCTTTGCCTGGACCTGAGCTTTTTTATCTGGGTCACTTTCTCATCTCTTCTGCTTAATTCCATCCAGAATCAAATGCTCAGAAGGATTTTTAGGAACTCTCAAGTAGGTAAGTAGTCTTATATAGTAGCACCCCAAAACATGAGGTTTAATGTCACCAGACATAACTGCCACAGACAGCAAGGCTGTTCACATTTGAATCACCCCCTTGAGCTGTGCTTTTAAGAACATAGTGTGGCAACATGTACTTCATGTCATGCTCAGAGGGGGAAAATTTAAAAGATCCTTTTTTATTTTTTTTTTTTTCTTAGAAAAAAAAAATCTAGACCATTAAGGAGTTTCTTGCAAAGTCAATAAATTCAGGACTCTTTAGCAATCAAGTTTTCATAGTTCCCATTGATTCCAAATAACAGCATGTATAAAACAGTCTTCTCTGTGGAAAGGGAAAAATGCTGTGCGTACAGATCCAGTCCACTGGTGAGGAACGAACTACCTTGGTGTTCATTGCTTGCAGCCACCAAGCTGTTCAAGTGGAAATTCAAGGCTAAGGCTTGAGATGCCTGCCAGGAGCATCTCATCCCTATCCGTGGGTGGGAACAAGGTAACTGGAGCTGCTAATGCTGTTTTCCCAGTCCAGACAAGTGCATTTCCGTCTCAGTCCTATGGCAGGACAGCAAAGGAACAGCTGCCATTTCCAGCCTGTGAAATTCTCCCAAAGATTCTCATCTTTAAAGTCTGCAGGCTCTTAATTGATGAGGAAGACTTTGGCATGCAGCTCACAGCATCAAGCAAAGTCAACTTTTCTTGATTGGACAATAATGGAGAGCATCAAACAAACTAACCATACCATAGCCTTTTGCTGGTTTAGCTTCCTTCCAGTTGTCAGCATGTTTCACTGATCTACCATGCCACTCTGAACTTCTGTGGCACTTCCACATTTTGGGATACACTGGGTTTTTGGGTTCTTTTTTTCTCTGGCCAGTTCCCAGCTGTCTACTCCTGTCTCTGCAGCTCCAGACACAGAGGAGGCAGTTTGCCTGCTTAATAGTGCAAGATGTTCGCTGATACATAAATGACAGTGTGCTGAAGATGATAAATGTAAATGTCTGAGAACTTATTCAGCCCATCTGATACTTTAAATGAAGCAGAGGCCCTGGGGAGAAAAACTAAAGAAAAAGTGTATGTGATCATGTAATTAAAGACTGGATCATAATGGATATGCACAGAAGGGTTGAATTAAGGTTATACTGGCATCCCAGCTTCTAATATTTCCTAACTTTTAAGGAATACAATGCAACCTTTACAACATTTCTTTCATGTTGTTTTGGCAGGATGTGTTTCTTGACATTGGTTTGGAGAGAGCCTAGCACTTTGTGAGTTCTGTCATAATGGAAATAAGCAATAGAAATACACTTTTATCTGTGCCACACACGCACATACACACCCTGCAACTATTGCAACATGCTCTTTTCACAGCTTTTTCTGAAGGAAGCTACTGAGTGTTCTCTATGGCAAGTGAAAAGATTCAAGAGTTCAAAGGTGAAGAATTAGTTACTTGATTTTTAAAAAATTTGCTCTAGTCTTAGGGTCTGAATTAGTATATATTTGCTTATGAAAATAAATGCATTACATATTCAGCATGGATATTTTTTCCTGTTTGAGAACTTATTCTTGACAGAATAAAGAAATACAAGAAAGTGTGAAAGCGTTATAGGCTTATTATGTGGTATCTTATTAAAGCCTTTCAGTGTAGAAAAGTGTCAGGTCTCTTCCCTTCCTGTTTCAATTCTAGGTAATTTTTTGCATTGTTTGACATTGACCTAATAAAGAAGTAACAGTTGAGAAATAATTGGTATTTGTTTCCAAAAAGCAGTGTATATGCCTTAGATTGGCATAAGCTTTCTCTTACCTGTAAGCTGAAGAGTACTGGTTGCAATACATAAACTACAACAACAATCCATTCTATGTAGAGTTTAGTTTTAGTGCAGGTTGATGTTATTAAAATGCCACAGTATTTTCTTCATTTAACCAGTATTTGAAAATGTATAGGAAGAGGTTGCCTCTTTTAGTTTTTCTCTATGCAGAAGAAAGCTTTCCATGGGATGCTTAAAACATTTTTCAATGTTTTAGCCCTTTTCAGCCTTTAAATGGCACTACAGTGGCAGCTGTAATGACATTAAGATGCTGCTCCAGGAGACAGATGTAACCCAGAGTCCGTAGCCAGCCCTGCATGCCATGCTGTTCCTCAGGGGACCCCAAGGCCTCCCATCTTGTTCTGTAAAGTTTTCAAGGAGACACTCCTCAAGCTACAGTGGTGATATGGGAGTCCTCCCTGGAAAAACTTCGGCTCCATGGCTTGGTTGTAGCCAGAGACAGCAGTAGCCTGCCCTTCTCATTGAAGGTGAGTGTCCTTACCTGTCTTCCAAGGGGAATGTTGGCCCTAAGTTTTTTTCTCCCTAGAGCCTTAAGAGCAGACTCTCATTCCTATTGTATTGCCACTAGAAATGTTTGGACTTGAGCTCAGGCTCAGACCTGGGTTCAGAAATGTGATATGGATCCAGCCCACTGGCAAAGTAGCACTCTGCAATGAGGAGGGGGTAAGGGCTTTTCAGCTCTGAATGTAAGCCTATCTCTCAGCATTGCAACACTGCACATAACTGCTGCATTGGAGCAGTGAGTGTTTCATCCTGAAAGTGTGGGGGTGAAGAAGTCAGTCACATATTCTTCCAAAATGGAGAAGTCTCGCATCTGAAAGGATAAGATAGACTGGTAGGAGTCAGAGAAAGGGCAAAAGTCTGATTTGTGACCACTGGGAATTTCCCTCTCTCTTCAACATGCTCATGCTCACACGCAAACCCACACGCCTGCAGCCCACATTTCTAAATTGGTCTATCAGGCAATGAATTCTTCAAACCACTTCTCAAATAAATAGAGTCCTGTTTAAGCAAGTGGGACTAGTCCTGTAAGCCAGAGTCCCATTCTACAGTCCAGCAGCTGTTTAACAAACAATTCTGCAGGGAGCTCAAGAGGGGATGGAAAGACTCAGAGGGGCAAGGGCAGGCTGTCAGCATTTGCCATAACTATGGTATGTTCATTCCAGGAAATCCATCTCATGATAGCCTAAAATGAAATTTTAGCAAAACTTTTGCAAAACAAAGCAAACTTTGCTTCACTTACTCCATACAGAAAAAGATTTGCACTATGGGAGATAAGCTTGATTTCAAAGGGGATGCTCACTGAGAAGATATTTCATTGTGATGTGAGCCTCAGGTCTGGCCAGGACAGAAACCAGAATCTGGCCAGGACAGATTCAACAGAAGACTTTTCCTATGCTATTCCTTTGACTTCAGCAAACATGCAGCAGCATGCACATGTAGCAGATAAAAAGGAAATTCAGAACATAGTATTCTGTTTTGCTTATAAAGATGATTTTTATTTTTTTTCCTGAATGGGCTAGTAGCAGTGTGGCAGCACATGCAACACTTGTTTTTAATAAAGCAATCATAGTTTGGATCCAGTAAAAACAAAAATTTAAAAAGATAATAGAAACAGATAATTTGAAAGCTTGTCAGTAGGGAGAACTCCTCACAACATAGCTATACATAATCATTATTACCCATTCAGTTTTTATGTTTTATAAATTTAGGAATTAAACAGGATAGAATAATCTAGATGAGATAAACAGTCATTCATTACAATCCTGAATAGAAGCTGTTAACAATAATATTAAAGTGAAAGTAGCTTGTAAGTGAAAAGAATGATTCAACCATTTGTTGTTGTGCTCTGCAATCAGATGATGTCATCTCAAATTCCAAATTTTTACTTTTCCTGTAGTTTTTTATAGTAAAGCTGTGACTGGGGGTGGATCATAAAGAGGTTTATAGTTCTCTGCTTCTTAGAACTTTATTTTTTCTGGCCTGCCGTGTAATTTTAGGAAGATCTGAAATAATTTCCAACAGCCTTGTCTGTAGTGGCTGCATTATGAGCTCTTGCACTACCTGGTGACTGCCGTAGCAGCCTGTGTTGGTCAACACAAGGCTCTCAGTAACCCTATGGTCAGGCAGAGGAAAAACCAGGAAGTTATTATGATACTTTTATTTCCTGACTTTAAGAATTAAAACTGCCTGTAGATTGTAAGTGCAAATTCTATTCAAATACATAAAGATTTTTAAGAAACCAATATGTTGGTCCTGAAAGTATTTTTTTTCCTTAGTATTTGAACCTTGTGTATTTCAATCTATGATGTAGTTAAAAATCTAGACATATTTTAAAAATCTTTTAATAAACATCTGAGAAAAACCTTTTTCATTTATTTTCCAATGATGTCCTGAAAATTTCCCAAGCAGCTTTATTAAGATTCATTATTTGGAAATCAAACACACTTTTAAATTGGTGGCTCCTTTGGAGCAGTTACTAAGTAACAGCAACAAAACCACCAAAGCTACCTGTCTCAAAAATGCATCAAAATACCAAAACATGGAGACACTGTAATGATAACACTGGAGATTTTAGGGCATGTCTGCAGAGATTACAAAGGATATTACCTACTATGCACTTATTAAAACAGAAAAAAAAGGTAAAACAGTGATTATGATATATAGCTAGACATAAGCACCTGCCTCACTACACTCCCAAAATCTCTCCACCGAAGTTGGACGTGTGGGGTTTTTGGCTTGTAAATCAAGTGTCTCTGCATGAGTTTCATTTTTTGCAGGTCTGTCTTTAGAGGTCAAATTATTTCATTTTAACTGGTTCGGGGTTTTTTTTGTCATTTTATTATGGTCAGTCTATCTAAATCTTGCATATCAATGCAGTAAATACTTTGGTGCAAGAACAGGCACTTATCTTTTTCCCCTCATTTTTTTCTAGCCAACACTTGTGATAACTTATTATCTTTACCACTGTCATTTGTAGTCATGGCACTGCTCCTGTTACAGCTTTTTTTCTCCTTGCAACACTATTAACTCAGGCATTTTAATCAGTCTCAAAATTCTCAGGACAAAATTAATATAATTAGTTCTCTAGGACAGATTTGGCAGGGTGAAAGAAGCATCACATAGAGAGTCTGTGTTATTACCTTCCTTTGAGCACTGAGAGATTTTCTGGATATTATCAGGTGGGAAAAAAATTAAAATCACAGCTACACAGTTCTTACTTGATTGTGTGGCTTTATATACAGTGCTGTTCAATTGCATTTACATGTGAACACTTCACTCATGCCCACGTGAAAGTGTAGTCACTCATCCCTTTAGCAGGTTTCTAGTGCGTGTCGCATGCCGAAAATTAAGCTGTTCGGCCGCTCCCCATGTGAGTTGAATTCTTTCCCCAGATGGGATGAAGAGCCCTGACCACTCAATAACTTACTTTCCTGAATTCAGTCATGTGAGTAATGTCCCTGGCAATGATGAGATTATCCTCATAATTGCGAATGAACAACCTTGTGATTTTAGGCCCCATAGTCCAAGACTTTGAAAGTCAGAGCTCCCACTGGTTTTGCTTCTTTCTTAGAAATGTGCCATAAACTGAGGAATTTGCTTGGTCCTATTCCTGTAAATTCCTATAAATTACCTATTCCTAACAAAAATACAAACAAACAAACAAAAAAAAAAACAATTGAACCCCTCCCCCGCAAAAACCCAACCAACCAAAAAAAAAACTCTTGTTTTTTAATGGTACTTTTTAGAGGAAACAAGAGTTATCAGATCATTTAGACAAGGATCCTTTATAAGCATGCTTGATAACACTAGGAAAGCAGGGAGAGAAGCCTGAATACAAGTAGAGATAGTAATCTAGTTATTTCACAAAAAAAGAAGGTTTTTTTCCTTCATTTTTTAAAGGAAATCAGAAATTACTAACTAAAATAGAAGCAAAAATCTTGACAACAGAAACATACACCACTATTAAATTAGGCCATCAGTTCTGACTTAGATTAACCACGTGTCTTAAATAGGCATGTGATGAAAAACAAGAAAATCACAGTTTTTTAATTAAAAAAAGGGAAAAAATAGAGATGCATAGCATCTGTGAATCAAAAAATCCCAGTCTTTTGATCTATGTCTTTTCATTTTCTGCTTCCAACAGCACCTTCAGTGACCATTTTTCCCCCTCATGTTTGTCTCTGATGCATTTTCAGAGACAGAGGAACAAAAGCTGCTTGATACCCCTCTTACAATAGCAAGGAGATGTGCCTGGCTGTGTGGGAGGAGCCACTCAATTCTTCAGTGTAGTGCTGGGTACACATGCTTCAAGCAGCATTAAGTGTTCCTGGGAGCAGGGAACAGAGTGTTCCAGCAGGATCTAACATACAGGCAAAGATAGAAAGCCATTTTCTTCACAACTAGCAGTGCATTAATACATGATCCCAAGCTTGCAAAGGACAAACCTACTGTCTCAGAACTTTTTCTTTTCTTTTTCACATCTTAATTCACTTTTAAATTATTTAAGAGGGTTCTCTGGGCCTGTGTTTTGGTTTTTTTTTAAACATGATTTTTTAAAAATTCTCTGCTTTATGAAAGCCTGCTTATAAAAAATTACGTGAGACATAGCAGTTGCATAACACATCCCTTGAGGAACTTCATAAAATGTCTTTGCAGACACATTTTCCTCCCTTTGGGTTTTTGTGCCCCACAACTCAGCTAGCAGTCAGTGGAGAGGGAACAAATAGAAGTTCTTTTGAGATAACAGGGGAGAAGGGAGACCTAGAGCCATGTGTATCTACACTATGGAACAGGAGCACGGGGCTGTGCTCTACCAGAAGCAGGTAGAGTCCCACCAGCTGCCTCAGCCCTATTTGCTGCCACTGCAGCCAACTCATGCCCCAAAATGGTGCTATTTCATACCAAGAAACCAACTTGTGCAAGGCCAAGGTGGGGAATATGTGTCACACATTCCTTTCCCCCGTGTAGACATGTCTTTATTGTTTCCACTCAGTTTTGTTACCCTGGAGCTGTAGAATGTTTCCTGCAGAGTCATCTCTTCCCACCAACTCAGAGCTTCAGTCTCATCTACCAGGCAGCATGGTATCAGTAGAGCCATGCCAGAGCTGGTGATGTCACCAGGTGAAACAGAAGTGTTTCACCTAAGATTCAAAAAGCCCAAAACAAAACAAGAACAACAAAATTTCCCAATTTTCCACTTGTATGAAATTCTCAGATCTGTTCAAAGCTATCTCCAAATGTAGGTGCATACCCCTGGATTTTCTATATTGATATCAAAGTATAAAGACAATTATTAGGGATGTCCTGGAGTGATCATAAGAAAACTCCTTCAGTTGCTACAGTCCTAAAGAAAAATACCTGTCCATCAGTTACACAATTTCCTACTTTGCAAAAAAAATAAATTCACTAGTTTCTATAAAGAAGGCCTAGTAATAGCTGACGTTTCCTGATTGTTCTTAAGGTAGAGGAATTTACAGTAAGAAATAGTGATTTAAACCTGAATTTTTCATGTACATGTTTTAAATTGCTAGACTAATGCAGTGATTTCAACACAAAACAACCTTGGAAGGATAAACTGAGACATACTTTACTGCTTTGTTAATTTATACTCAACATTTCACCCAATGGACAAAAGTACAAGGATGAATTTCAGTTGCTCAAGAGAAGAGAACAGTAGTTACAACCCTCAGCTTAACACTGATGACGGTTCGATACATTGGGAAGTTTTGATGATATGAAGAATCACACTTTCTTTGGGTACAGGTTAAAATTTCACCTTTTGTTGGGTTGGAGTGCATTAGATAACTGTGGATCCCATTTCATTATTGATCTAATAATCTCAAATCTTTTTGACCCTGTGTTTGTAAATACCAGAAACTTGCTTTAGATTCCCCACTCCAGCCATAAAGCAGTTACAGACCACAGAAATGCCAATTTCATCAGTAGCAGTTTTAGAACAAAGGCAACAGCAGTTTTACTGCTCCTGATGAAGGTCAACACTCTTCTTTGTGAAGACAGATAAATAAGAGGTTACCTGTAGTAAATAAAGTTATGGATGGTCACATAAAAATGCAGTAATGTTGCTCATTAACTCCAAAGACTGGAGACCAAACAGTTGTTTAATGGAGGGTGTAAGAGAATTTTACGTGCACTCATTTCTGAAGCAAATGAAACAAAAGTAGTGGCATATTTTTGTTTTATAACTGCCATGAGTTTTCTCCAAGTATTTTTATAGTTATCATTACCAACTTCATTGATGATGTATCAGTCACATAACTCCTTGAAAGGAAGCTGGCCAGCCTATTTATACATACCTTCCTCTTCTGGAAGCATAAGGCCAACATATTGGTGTGCATAAATATCAGCTGTTCACTGGTGCATACACATCCCAAATCCAACATGCTCTCTTCTGGTGTCAGAGGAGTTTTGCCATGAAATTCTGTAGAAACATTTTTCACTGTGTTGAATGATTTAGGAACCTTGCCTTTAAAATTTACCAAGCCTGTTTTGTTTTTTTTCGCTTGGTGGCTTCTAATGTATTGACTGACTTTCATGCTTGTTTTTGTTTTGTTGGTTTTGGGGTTTCTTTCTCAGTTTTAACTGACAAAACATTCAAATTCTAGGACATAGATTAATTCCTTCTGGGAATGAGTTCCTTCTTGTCAATAGCAGAGTATTAGTTCAGGAGTTGTGGAGAGACAGAGTCCAGAGATGCTTGTTCAGAACTGTATCTTCTCAGTGGTCCTTTAACAGGTCGCTCTAAGGCCTGTGAATTGAGGATATTTGTTACCCTTTGCACATGGCAAATGGGTTTAAAGACTATCAGATTTATGGGAATAGTGAAGGGTCACTTAAAAGGTACTTAGACATATATATTATTGAAAAGCAATTACTTTTATTTCTAGGATGGCTGAATGACCTGTTTTTACCTTGGAAATCAAGCAACACAAACAGCAATTAATATCATCCCTATGCTGATTGGAATTATTTGAACCCCTCTACTAATACTAAAAGTGCTAAGATCCATTTTTAAGAATTGGTCCCAGAATAGTTAATGGTATATTTTGTTACAAAATAAAAAAAAAAAAAAAAATTTAAAAATCTGCAGATTGCCATACGGATTACAGCATTCATAAAACACACTTCAACAAACACTTTCTTCAGCAGTTCATTTGCAATTGAGATGCAAAGTGAGTGTTAAATGCTAGAGAAGGTTGAAAATGTTTTCAGTTATCAGAATTTGAAGTTTTTCTGTTAAATCGGGACAATTCTATTAACACAAATAGTCCCACTCCTTAAGAGGACTAAATACATTGCTACTTTTCATTTCATACACACAGGTACTACTTTCAAGAGAACCAAGTATGTTCCCTGATATGAAAAAATTATTAATCTGCCAGGACAGGAAGCAAGGACAATGTATAACTGCAGATAGTGACGCATTTCAAATTTATTTAGGTATGTCATTTGCACATCCCAGAGCTCATAAAAGATGGGTGTTTTTGTGCCCACTAAGCAAAGCCTTTTCCAAACATAAAAGAAAATAAAAGTCAGTCTTCCTTCAGATTCATGCATGCACTCCCATGCACCTCCTACTTGGCCTCAGTTCTGTCTCCCCTCCAGAGATGACGGGACACTGGGCTGATAACCAAGGCCCCTGACCCTCTCTGGGAGAGCTGCAGAGGGTTTAGATAATTCAAATATCATCCACAGACATGTACAGAGGAAAAACCAGGCCAGGAGAGTGTTTTTGTTCCTGTACAATACCTTTAACCGCTGGGTAACTAACACACCTTTAGCCTGTTGTGTGTCTCCTCACCTGGAACTACAACCCATGGCTCTGTCCACAGAGTTACTGGGCCTGTGTGCTGTGACCCAAGAGAATAAAATCTGCAGAGCAAAATTTCTCTGGGCTGAGGGCCCAGAACATGCAGTCTGTGGTGCCTGGTGCTGTGGGCTGTATGTGACCCCCTCCATTGTGATCCCTTGGGCTGTACGTGCGGCAGTGGATGGAGCACACTGTGTGCGTGGTGCCTCACTTGGACGGGGTGCATGGGGCTGCTGGCACGTGTGAGCACACACAAAGGCATCACTGCAGTGCCCCAGTGAGGCCCAGATGTGGGGAGCACTCTGGACAGCCCCATGGCTGACACCACAGAGAGAAGTCGGCCACCTCAGGATATTTTTGCTGCCTGCTTGTTGCAGCTACACCTGCCAGGGCACTGGTGCAGCCGAGGATCTGGGCTCTCAGCAGCAATCAGGTCCCCCTTGCAGCTGATAATGTGGCTGTCTAAATATATCCATGATTAGGGCTACCCTGCACAGATTAAAGTCACAGCTCTGTATCTCCCAGCTGAGGCACAACAGTTGGCCTGATGACAGCACAAACATGAACTTTATGACCTGTTTTCTCAAACTGTTTTTTAAAGCATGCTTTAAATATACTGGGTCACTGTCTGTTAGAATGGATCGCAACAAATGTAATCCCTTCTCCAAGGACGGCTTCCTTTAATTCTGTGAATTGAATTGGGGTGCAGCAGGCAACATGATTAGGAGGTCATCTCTTTAATGTTTCAGATGCCTCTAAGTGTGCCACCTTTTATTTTCAACAGGAAAAAAAACAAAAAACAACAACACAAAAACAAACAAACAGAAAAAAAAACCCACACAAAAAAAACACAGCAAAAAGACCCCTACATTTTTGTATAAAGTATAATCAAAAGCTTTCAGCAAAAGCTCACATTCAAGCATTTAATTTTATCACCACTAGAGTAATGATGCATAAGGTACCCTGTTTTGATAATCCCACCTCCTCTTATAGAGAGCCCTCTTTTATCTTCCTGATACGTTTCAGGGGACAGAAATTGATTCTGTGATCCTGAACAAGCCATTCTAATTGCTTGTCTGTCTAGAGCTGAATTTAAGGCATTGCTGCCTTGATAAACAGGAGTCCTTTTGCTCTCCCTCAGAAATCCCCAATATAATTACGGAAGATTCAACTCTTCATGCATTTTTCCCTAGGATTTGACCTGCTTTGCTAGTACATCAAAATTGACTGCAATTTTTGGATCCAGAGGATAACTAAGTTGCCTTATCTTTTCCAAGTGAATGCAACTGGGAATTTGGAAACAAGGAAAAAAAGACCTTATTCCTTTAATTGGTCACTATTTTAGCATGAAGTTACACACAGGGGAGCCTTGAAACTTCTTCCATGTTCATACCCTTTAATTCAATTAAAGCCCTAAGCTAAAGCAAAGAGCTAGCAGGAGTCAGATACTATTGCTACTGATAATGTAACTGCCAGAAAACTAATGGCATATAAACAATTCAAGTAGCCCTTTTGTTATGAGATTCCCCTTCTGAAGCAGGTTAGTTTGCCTAGGAGATAACAAAATTATTGATGAATTCCTGACTGACTTTCTCCAGTCCTTGATTTAAAATAGGCCACTGGATTTAGGCACTTGATGTGCAAAGGAGTACTTATATTTTCTAAATGGACCTCTGTAGTCTGAAGAGATCAATGATATACATTTTACTTGCACTGCCTTTATTTGGAGCCTAGGGGGAAAACAAAAGCACAAATAATGGATTGATTTAGATGGAATTTGGGATTATAGTCTGAGGATTTCAGACAAGTTTGGAGGATGTGTGAGAGGTCATGTAAAGATCCAGTGATATACAGGGTTTCTTGTATGATCAAAGTATTGGCTGTCAAATGTGGAACTTCAGAGAAAATGGAATTTAGGCTTAAAATCATTAGTGTATTCAAAAGGAAAGATCATCATCCTAATCCCAAGATTTAAGCATTAAATAAATATACAATAGGAAACTACAACAATATTTCATTGATAAATAAAACACATGTATGTTACTTTTATACTGATGCACATTCATGTAGTACCAAATAAAGAACTCTGCAATACCTCTTCTGACCCAGAGGAGGAAAAAAACCTCATAACATGAAAAAATATTCAGAAAAATGTCTAACAAATCCTATCCCCTGAAACC
Source organism: Poecile atricapillus (assembly GCF_030490865.1). NCBI lineage: Eukaryota > Metazoa > Chordata > Aves > Passeriformes > Paridae > Poecile > Poecile atricapillus. The sequence goes on along the minus strand of NC_081289.1, from coordinate 32,719,379 downwards.
CATGAAAATACCTATATCTGCTGAAAATATGTGAAGAAGTAGATTTCATGATCAAGAAAGATATTGAAATAATTGACACGGTGTATTAAAAAACCTCTGTTTTTCTCAGGCGTGTTGTTTAATTGAATAATGCCAAAAAAAAAAGAAAAAGAAAAAGAAAAAAAAGAAACATTGACAATATTGGCTGTACACATTTTGGATGATTGGACTAAAAAAGGTATCAAATTCTCACCTATCAGGGGAAGTCAGGTAGCAGCTGTCACTCATGTATCTTTATACAGGTCCTCTCTCACAACAGGGATTTTAAAAAGCAGATAGCTTTATCTTCTTTCACTTTTCACTCTTCAACATTGATTAGGATCAAACTGATCAGAACATTCCCAGGTAAGAACTTGAAAGGACTTGAAAGCAATGATACACTGGCAAGCTGGTTTGCTGGTCATCTTCTCCCAGAAACTGTCAGTTACAGAATATCTCAAAATGTGAAGTGGGAGGAACCTTCTCCTTATGCAAACGTCCAGCTTTCTTCTTGGGACAGCAGTGAGGTTCCTGTAGCTCATATGAGTTTCTTCTGCAGGAGCATTGTATAAGAGGTAATTCACTTCTAGTGTAAAAGCTGGCTCTTGGATTTTCCTGCACCTCCTTAGTATGTCTGTGCTGCCTGACCTCATTAATCTTGTTTTTCATGGTCACTGTACTGTGCATTTATTCCATTAACATATTGTAGTGCTGCCTGAGGCTTCTTTAATGTATATTCTATTTTATATTTGCCTAATTTATTTAGGCATTTGTAGTGCATTGACCACTGCAGGATTTCCCTTTCTATGGGTAAATGAGGAAAGCATATGGCATGGAACAGCGAGCTATTGACTGTGTTCAAGGGAAGCCTGGTAAAAGGTCATGGATAATCCAGCACAGAAATTCAACACAAGCTCAATTAAAAAAAAATAAAAATAAATAAACCATTTTCCACATAGGGCAAGTTTTATATACATTTTGGTCTATTCGTACCCTGTGCTGAAGGAAGGGACGAGAGAAGGTGCCTACAGACTATGTATAATAGGTATTCAAATCTCTCAACAAATTTGGGATCCAACTCAAAGAGTAGATGTTGCAGAGCTCATAAGCAGATCATGTTATGTGGTAATGCAAAACCGTACATTCTGGTTTCTATTATTTTTAGGAGGAACAATAGAACTGGCCAGATTCAGCAAACAAAATAAAAAGCTATGACAAGGCGATAACAGAAATAAGACTTCTTTACATGAGATCACTCTTCTTTATCTAACATATATACATACATTTCCTTGCTTGGAAATAAAGATCCTAATTTCTTTATCACTTTTTGCTTACTTAATGTACATTGTCTCTTTCTTTAGGAACACAAAAAAGCTCAAGACGTCAATGACAGAACTTTAAAAGCATAAGAAAGCTCTTTCTAACTACACTTAGATTTAATATATGTTGGTGGAAGTTGAGAATCACATGTAAATTATTTTGATTTGCAAGAATACATAAGCGTAATCTATTATTAAAAATATTTTTAATATTGAATTGTCTCATATCCAGTCCTTAAAAACATCTAAATTTTAACATTAACTGTACTTAATTGAACAAAAGGAGAGAGAAAACCTGATGTGTTACTGTTTCATTCTTTCATCATCAGTGTTTAAATTATATTCCATGTTTAATGGATAATCATCAAACAGTACCTGTAGTACATTCTGAGTTGTTTTCCCTGTTTGAAGAAAAATACTAGGGACTTGTGATGACAATTTTCAGAAAGGGCTGGTATCTCTGGGTGCCAAATTTGAGACCCTTTCATTAAGAGCTGTTCACATTGATACTGTGAGTAGAGTTTACGCACTAAAGAATCAGCAGGATAGTAACAGTAAGAAAATCACTTACTCTGAATCTAGGAAAAGTAAAGATCAGACAGTGCCTTTTACTTTAGCCTTCAAATATCCACTCATCTCCAAAGTAAGGCAGGATAGCACTGCTCAAAACAATGAAAATCCAGCCCAAGCTTGCTCTAAGTACCTGCCACCCCTCTGTCGCTGTCATTACACGTTCAGTTGCTGTAGGCACAGAGTGGATATGCTTTTAAACAAGGGAGCAGTTACCCCTCACAGCCCTGCCTCAGCTATTTGTCCCTCACTAGTGGCATAAGACAAGGCAATTGTAAAAACAGAACTGGGTTCTGCTAGAAGGATAAGAATACCCTGAAAAAACTTGTTCAAATTGTTTTATGGCAGCAAAGCAGCCTTTGAAACCATTTGCATTACAGAGAGTGAAAGTTTATTGTAAAACCAGTTATTGTTTCTGGGCCATGGGGAGTATCTAAACAAGGAGAGAAGAGCTGGAGCCAGATGGAGGAGGGAGCTGCTTACTAGCCTGTTGCCTTCCTGCATCTTAGGTAACCCAAAGATATTTGCTGGGGAGAGGAGGGTCCTCAAATCTTCAGGATTTATTTAGTTACCAGTTCTGCTCACCCTGGTGCTGAGCACAGGCTGCAAGGGAAGGAGGGCACTATGGAAATATGAGGAGGAATGTAGAAGTATTTACTTTCCTTCCCAGATGCATTTTCATCTACAATATCACACATAACTTCATCCTCCCACATGATTCTGACTTCAGTTCTAGGTGGAGCTTCTGGAGGTGAGGAAATACTGAGAAAGTGTTGAAAGACAGCAAGTAGTGTTTACACCATGTATGTCCTGAGGGAACTGAGTTCATCTTCTCATGGCTGTAAAACTTGGGTGCACATCACTGCGCTGTGTGGCACCTACACTATAGGATCATATGGACATAGTTTTGCTGGAGGACTAATTCTTTCCACTGATTCAGGTCAAGAGAGAGAACACATTCTCTTGGGAAGAAGCTCCAAAAAGAATGTAAAAAGTAATCTTGTGTAATGCACAGAGAAAGGGCATTTAAAACCTGTTGTACGTGTAGTGCCCCTAACGTGAATGACCAGATCTCCAGAGCAAATCAGCCACTCCATGATGCCTTCTGTACTTCCAGCCTGAGACAGATTCTGGATGATCAGAGAACCCAAATACAGCCACTTGTCCCACTGATAGGAACAAATCAGCCTTAAGTACGACTATAGCTGTACAAGTGCATTCTTGTAACAGGAGAATGTTATTTATTCAGAAGCTGATGTCCACAAATTACATGAGTGCTGACTGATCCAAGTAAAAAACTGCTATTTGCAAGTTTGAATAATTGCCACATACTTCTGCTGAGAGGACACATCATGAATAAAATTACTTCTTATTCCAGCAAAATTACTTCTTATTGCTGCTTCCAACCAAGCTGAAAGGACGTTATTAGTGCAACAAGCAACAACTTCAGCTCCAGATAGGATACAGAGAAACCAACTCTGTGATGAAACACAGGAAAACCTGTATAACTGCATACACTGCACCAAGTAAATTAAGAATTTGTACCTCATTCACATAATGCAGTTGCTCATAGTAGGAAGCAGACAACAATACAGTATTCACTGAAGCTTTAGGAAGACATTATTTTCACTCTGCTTAAAACAGACAGTTGCTATCAATGGCCTGAAGGAAATTGTAGGTGTTAGCAAGTCTCACCATTGTGGATTGAACTGCCAGTTTTGTGTCATAGTAAGGTTGTACATGCTTGCCTGCACATCTAAATGTCAAACTCCTTACATGCATTGCAACTCAACTGGGTCATGGTAATGAGATATTCAGAAGTGTGTCTTTAGATATTCTCTCAGCCAAACTAGCTTTAATCTAAGTCTTTCCTCAGCTGCATTCTCAGTAACAATATATCTGTACTTCCCTCTTACCCTCAGAGTTGTCAGAGCTCTGGCTTGACGGTATGAGATAAAATGTGTACACACACATTCACATGCAAAACAATACCAGCTCTTATTTCATGAATGTCAGAGCATTTATTGGGAAATTTTTTTGAGTTGCTTATTTCCAGTCTGAGCTTTGTGGAGGTGTCTCACAGTGTGACTTGGGGTGAGTGAGTGATACTGCATGAAACAAATATATGCCCAGGTCATTGGTATATTTGCAGACACCAACATGCCTGTGCCCAAAATGAAAGAACTTATTCTAAGTTCTATCTCTAGTTACATAGACATTTTTTAATTCTCTTTCACCTGAATTTAAGTGGCATTCTCTTTCACTTGAAGTTAAGTGGTACCAAAGTAAAAGCTGTATCCATGATGAAACTTATTTCAGAAATAAAGCATGTGACTGCTTTCATGACATGCTATTATTTTGTATGATCTTTAAGTTACTGAATGATTTTTCAAGAATTTAAACATTCATACAGTATTTACCAAAATGATTTTCATATTGTTTTATCTTTCTAACATCCAGCACATAAAGTAAGTAATTTCTGACCCATAAAAATGGCATATAGAAATATTCTTTCCTGCCTTTTCCAAAGTTTAATCCAACAATCAAAGATGACAACAGCACACATAAGCACAAATGTCAGCCAGCTGTGCACCAGCACAGACATGTCTCATGGAGAAGGTGGTAACCCTTTTTTATGGAAGAAAGGCTGATGTAGAGTAATGTTTGCTTTCGAATATATGTGTTCTTAAGAGTTTTGTATTGCTCAGTATAAAACAAAATAAAACAACTGCTGCTAACATGAAGACAAGCTTCAAGTGACCCTTTGTTTTTCTAGGTCACAGTTTGCTATCTTGACATAACACATACACGCATATCCACTCTCACACGCGGAGGTAAACTTTCTAAATGCTAGCAGATTTTCTAAGTGCTCAAATGTTGTTGTTACAAAGACTGTTTTCTAAGACAGAAGGAATATTTCAAGACAAATGTAATGATTTTTCTTAAACTACGCTGAAATTTTCCCCTCAGAGGCCAAGCACAGGGAAAACATGGAAAGAGAAAAAATGAAGACTGTTCTTTGGGAAGGGGTGGCTGGCTTCCAAGGGCATAAAGGAATACATGTCAGAGCAGCTGCAAATGCTTGAACTGGGATTCAAACACATCAACCACAGCCCTCATGGTGATTAAGGAATAAGTTAACTCTCTGTAGAAAGATCTAGTATTTATAATGTGCCATACTCAGCACTGTACAGCAAGGAGAGAAGCACCAACTCAGCTCCTTTTCTCCACTCTGACATTTATCAGTAGCTCTTGGATCGTTCCAAGCACGCACTGCACTTGAGGCTTAAACACCTGGTTATACCAGCTTTCTTAATCATGCATTTTAAATGTATTCCTCCTCTGATTTTAAACTTTCAAACCAGTTCAGCTATCACCTGATTGCAGTTTATACACAACCCTAATCAACATATTACAGCTTGGGAGCTGCTGTGCCATGTCATTCCATTTAAAGAAAATGAGCTGTTCCTGTAATGCATCAATTGCCTCATCACACAACAAAGTTAAACTCTTAAAAAAAAAAAAAAGAAAAAAAAAGAAAAAAAGAAAAAAAAAAGAATAGGAAAGAAAAAAAGAGCAAATATTAAAGACTTTTTGAACTGTGCAGCCATATGAAGTTAAGCCTTTCCCACCCCTTGTATAATGCTGCTCACGTTGTGCCTCTGGAAACCTGTCAAGGTTGTGCATCCCACTGCCTGGAATCCCTGGGTTGGTGAGACAGGATCTTGAAGCCACTGACATTGGCTTTCAATACAGTCCTTATTTCCAAGCAAATATTCTGCAAGCGTGTGATTTTTTGGCACTGCCCTAACTATTGTGGCATTGCCCTGAAGGACAGACTAACCCAGTTTATAATCAGTGTATTTAATAGTGCAGAGCTCTATAGCTTGTCTAGTAGGACTTTAACCATGGCTTTGTAAATGATTTCAAAATCAAGTTGCAAACCAAAGGGAATTTATTCATTGGCTATTTTTTTAGTAATAATTTGAAGGTTGCTTTGAAGGGTTGTGGGGTTTTTTGTGAAGTATACGTGTTTATTTAACTGTAACCATATTTGTGAAGGCATCAGATTTAATTTTTGGTTTTGAATTAGAACATAAGTTCCTGTTTAAATAAAGATTTTTATATTGAGCTTGCTTAAGATACATACAGCCACACAGAAACCCCATGTACCATGGTCAGATCATAAGTGCTGTTTCAGAGGGAGGTTATTTCAACTTCTGTAGTCTATGCCCAGTGCATTTGTTGTGTTTTATGTCAATGGCAATACAAAAAAGAAGGGAGATTCAAATGTTTAATGTCAAATACTTAGTAGTGTTCTTAGTAAAATTTGGTTTTAGTTTGTGTACTCATAATGGAACATGCTTTAAATACATCTGTTACTATGTCAGCGTTTTAACACAGTAAGAAAAATTACTGTTTTCAGGAAGAAACCAGCCCTGAAATTATTCAACATGGACAAAAATTGCCCAAACAGTTCAAAGCGTTTCATAACAAAACCAAAACCATGACCATTTTTCTTCTATAGTCATTTTTTGTTCTGGGCATTCTGTAAGGTCTATATGCTTCTTTCAAAGATTCCACACTGGATTTTTTTCTGTGTTTCTTGTCAGCCATTGCATAACCAAATGATGGGAAAACTGTGGTTTTACAGTTTACGCAAAATCTAGTGACTTTGAAAAATTATGAGACCTAGACTCCAAAAATTGGCCCTGGGTCAGTCTCCAAGTACAGAGTATTAAAGATCAGCATACTGCTCCTTGCTGAATATAAATTCCCCTCCCTTCCTTTTCCTGGTGAATGACAGATAGAAAGTGATTTTGCACAGAAAGTTAAAGCCATTAAATATCATGTTTGTCACAGTAATCTTTTTTTCCAACCATTTTGTTCTGGTGGTAATGCTGTTCCAATTCCCACAATAATCCTGCATTTTTATGTTACTTCTGGAGCATGGACAACGAGCTAACCCCAAAAAATATGAAAGTAAAAGTTTGCGCATGCACATCACTCTCTATTTTAGGTCACTGGTATTTTTTAAAACAGCAAAAAATAATTTTGTTAGCATATTCATCTACAAAAACACAAGAATGAAACTGTTCTTTAGATTACATAGAATCAAAAAAATGTATTAAATTGTCCCAATGTATGCAATCCTGTGTTGTGTATGCAAGATACAAACTAAATGTTGTTCTTAACTGTTCTTTGAATGGGACTTCCAAGGACTGTTGGAAAACTACAGAAAGATACTAGAAATCCAGAATGGATGAGGCCAGTAAATCAAGGGAAAATAGGTTTTTTCCTTGCAGACTCTCCTCTGATGAACTAACATATAACTTTGATGTGATTATATTGGCCTAAGTATGGTCCTGAAAATTGGAAGTGTTCCTCTTGCTAAGTGAGCACAGAGACTTTGCCTCTTTCTGCAAACACAGCCATGTGGCAACTGCAGTATCAGAGCTCTGAGGCTCCGATACTTGGTAATGGTTATGGAGGCAGTAAATAAGATGAGAATTTGTTTACCCAGTATATTTGGATTTTCAAGGAAGAACCAGGAGACAGGTGTCTGGACCAGGACAACAGCGCTAAGTGGCCCACCATCTGACAAAGCTGATAACACCAGCATAGCCCCACTCAGGTCAGCCAAAACTTCATAAAATCCTAATTTTACCTCATCAGCAAGATATTATTTATGTCAGGACACAGACAGCAGAAAGGTGGTACACAGTGAATCAAAGGTGAGGACATACAAGAGGAAGTGTTTAGTCAGTCCTGCTTCTTGAGGTTAAGATCATCTGAAGTCATGCATTTTCAGTTGTTTATAGATGCATATTACTATTTAGTTCAAATATTTACTAGACCCCATCAAATAATCAAGCAATTGAAAATTGTTGCTGTTGTTTTCAAAGCTGATTACAGGGGACAGATATTGTTTGTTAATCTTTCCCATTCCTTGATTATACATTTAGAATATATACTCCTGTATCTCTTTTCAGAGCACAGATGCTGAAACCACAGGATGTCATTTTAATCCTCATTTAGTGTCACAGCTATGGATCCAACTGCTTTTATTCCAGGCAAAGCACAGCCAACTGCAATATGTCTACTTGGGGTAGCTGTCATCTAAGCAAATATTGTTTTAACCTATGCACAAAATAAATCCCTCTCCTCTAGATATTAAGCTGACAGTGTCTTATCACCTTACATGGTGGAACAGGTAAGGGGAAGATTAGGAAAAAGGTGGTTTAGTCAAGTTTTGGTAGCAGACCACAAAATGTGGAGCTCATGTGACTTGAATGGAGCCAGACTTTGACCCTGGCCAGCAGGGAAACACAGCTATTGCCAGAGTTGCAAATGACTCTAACACTTTGACTGTGAACTGTGAATAGAGAAAATAAAATAATAAAAAATAGAAAGCTCCTGAATTTGACAGAAAGTTTCAACTTTCAAGCTGCAGTAAGACTCAAGTGTGCTGAAACAGCATCTTTATATAGCTGGTAGAGAGAAACTTGTATGATGGCAAGTGAGAATGCAAGCACATTTAAAGCATTTGCTTTGGTTTGGAAAGAAAACCTAAAGAATATACTTCTCGGGTTTAAGCCTTTAAATAAAATATGGCACATGGCTACAAATGGGTAGCATATTTAAAAGTATTTCTTAAAATAACAAGGGGGAAGCAGCAGTTCAATTTACTGTTCATTAATTAACAGGGCCCTGGAAATAAAAGTGTTTGCCAACAAATAATTAAAAAAATATAAGCTAAACTCTTTTTGAGCTTCAAGTATTTCTTTGGTCTAAAACTATCTGATTAAAGAGATGAAAAGCTGTACTAGAGCTAAATCCCAGCTTTATTAGAGCTATCCCAGCTAAAATTGCAAGAGCCACAGAGGGAAGAAATCTTTACTCAGTTGAGCACTGGTGGATGTCTATCAGCCAGCAGCACGTGTGGGATCTTTCTGCTCCTACAGGTGTTCACAGAGTATTTTCCCCACAAGAGCTGTCCAAAAGGGCTGAAAGCACCCCAAACCTCCTGTGAGCCCGTATTTCTGCATAAGCAGAAGCTGCACCCATGAGCATACTGGGCAGGTGCACACCTGCCCGCACACACCGCAGTGCTTGGCACTTGTTTGGTTCATCACCACAAACCGGCTCACCATGCTGTGAGCTGTGGAAGCACCAGATGAGCTCCCCAAACAAGGGGCTCCTTTCTGTGCAGTTTGCCAGGCAACAGAGCTGGCAGCTGCCACTTCAAGGGCAGTAGCCCTGTGCAAACACCCGGTTACAAACACCACGTACCCTGGGCATTAGTCACAGTGTGCCGTGGGCTAGCATGTGTTCACACAAGCAGCATAAAAGTCAACAAATGCATAAAAACCCTGCCCCTTGGTCTCAAGTGAACGTATTCCAGCAGGAAGATCCATTTGCCATGGGAGAGGAGGGACTGCAGGACGGCTGCCAAACTCTGGTTGGCCTTCCAGGGTGGACTAGCTGCCATTGCCAAACCCTCCCTGCTGAGCAGACCTGCGGAAAGGCTGCTCCTGGAGCTGCCCATGCCCTCCAGCTCCAACCCAGCCCTGAGCCCATTGAGGTACAGTTGTGGACCACACACAGAGCACTGCCTCAAGAAATTCCCAAGGACCAAGCCAAAGGAGAAAAGGGATGTTTCTGCTCAATTTTCCACTCTCTGTTCATTGCGCAGAAGCAGCATGGTAGGCTTGCTCCATGAAATCACCACCTACACCCTGAACCTTTTTCCTTCTTTCCTCTCAGTCCCACAAGCATTGCTCTCTACCCTTTCCATTGTGGACCACTTAATATTCCATGGACCAATCCACAGCAAAAAAAGTAACTTGAATTTCTTATAAGGTTGATGCAGTCCCCCAGATTTACTTCTTCCACTGTAAATCAACCATCACTGAAGACCCTGGAACAAAAAGTTCCTGAGAGATATTTTGCAATCTTCTATTGGTGCAGGGTATTTCCCAGATAAGATTTCTCCTGAGGAAAAAAAAAGGTACAAGCCAGGAGCACAAATTAATTCACAACAGACAATTTATTAAGGCAACAACAAGTCATTGGAACCCTTTCATGAGCCTCCATGACTCATGTCTAAACAGGCTGATAAAGTGATTCATCCTGCTGGAGAGTTGTGTCTAAATATGCTGCTGCTATCACACTTCCTGCCCCAGAAGAGCCACCCCAATGGCCTTTCTCATCCTAAGAGACACCAGTCATCCAGGCAAGGGGCAATACAAGTTCCTTCACACTTGCCAGCTTGACAGTAAGCAGACTGACACTACAAGGCAGACGGATAAAACCAAATCAAAAGGATGCCCTTTACAACTGCTCTAGGTGATGGAGGGAGGAGGAGGAGGAGGAGGAGGGTGGCAGAGGTAACTGGGCTCACTCCTGTGCTTGTATTTGAGCGAGCCTTTTGTCTTTACACTCCACAGGTCCCTGTGAAATCATTCCACACAAAATTAGGGCATCATCCAACAGATTTTATTTGGTCATGGAGACATTTAATAATTAGTAACAATACCACAGCTGAGTATATCTGTATCTATACAGAATCTATAGCCAAAACATGAATGCTTTTGACATATGTATTATTTCCAAGAGGTGGAAAGATGATACCTATTTTATCTCTGTTGTAAAGGAAAAGAGAAAAAGAAAAAGAAAAAGAAAAAGAAAAAGAAAAAGAAAAAGAAAAAGAAAAAGAAAAAGAAAAAGAAAAAGAAAAAGAAAAAGAAAAAGAAAAAGAAAAAGAAAAAGAAAAAGAAAAAGAAAAAGAAAAAGAAAAAGAAAAAGAAAAAGAAAAAGAAAAAGAAAAAGAAAAAGAAAAAGCAGTACTAGCACTGATTTCATATAGTTTTAAAATATTCCTATGTTTTATTCAGAATCAGTTGAGAGACACATTTCCTGTGGCTTTTCTGAGTATATTACTTTAGAGCAGGAGCAGGGAAGAACGACTGCATGCTGAACAGTAACAAAACTCTGTTATTTCAGCATAACATTAATTAATTTTTTGACCCTTCAGTCTCTCTGACCCAGTTCTGAGAAGCTTATTGTGGTTGTCAGGTCAGAACTTGCTTCAAAAAGCCAAGTGTTAACTTCCCACTTACAGATTATGCTGGCAGGAATCTGTCTGCTTACGTAGGATATGTCTTTGTCCTTGGTCTGCACTGTTTCTGTAATTCTCTAGTGCAGAAAGAAATTACCTTACAACACAATTTATAGATGACATGATGAGTGGAATAAAAATTCATAGCTGATTAGTTCTGCCTTCTTTAGGAGTTAAGGAGAAAACAAACTTTCCCTTTAATGAATGGATAACAGAAAAAAAATGTTCTCTGGGAAATAGATAAAGTGATATATTGTGAAAACAATATACAGTGGTGAAGTGCCTGAAAACCCATAGAAATTACAAAGTTCAGTAAATAGGATGGATAATCAGAGGCCCCTGGAATTCTAATATGCACTGGGTAAGCTTGACCTTATTTGTTAAAGAGACTAAAAGAGCACTGAAGATGGTAAAAGAAACCCTGTTCAGTCTTGTGGTGTGCTGTGGAAATGGAACCTTTAGCCTGTATGGAATATTATGAAGCAAAAACATGTTTGTAGAGTTTGCCTTTTAAATAGGAGCACCAATTGTAAATACTTGAAGCTTATCTCAAAAGGCAAGAGAGTGAGCGATGCAGGCACAGGTAAAGGCATATGCCAAGTAGCTGTATTTTAGAGATAACAAATATATTTTATGTTACATACAGTAACAACACCAAAAACACCATCCCCCAAAAAACCCACATCTAAGAAACATGGTGCCAGTTAAGCCATTGCTTTCCAGAGGGAGCTCTCTGCATTCTCAGATACACCAAGCTCTCTTTAGAAGTGCCTCAATTTGGATCCCAGAAACTGAGGCACTTATCTAGTTACAGATGTTATTGAAACACAGACTGTGTTCAACTCCACGTTTTGCATATGCTTTTTTCTCCTTGCAGGCCAAAGAGATTTTTGCAGATGTGTAGTCACTGAAATAGTCACAGTGTGATTTGGAAAACTAGATTGTTTCATACAAAACAATTCCCTATTAGAGATGTGTCTATCAAAGTCATGAATGCTACTGATAAGTAAAATACAACACTGGTCAGTTTAACTTGTGATTCTATATTCAGGTTTACTTATATCTGTTTTATGCATCAATTCAAGTAAAACAGTGTTGCCTTTAGGAATTTGTATTTCTTCAAGCCTGAAAGTGAAGGAACTGGTTTTTTGCAATTACTTCTGAGGAAAATCTAAAAATTAAGGTGCTGTAGAGGAGTTGCATAGCAAAATAGAATTTCAGGTAGCACAGACTAGGAAAAAAGGCCAATGAATTTACCTGAGGTTCCACAGTACATCCCTCTGTAGCATATTAGTCTTACTAAAGGATTTAATGAGCTCCTTAGACTCGGGAGTGAGATCATGCCAGATACAAAGTAAAAGATGTTATTCTCTTCCAGAAGGGCAATCTGTTCAGTCACTACTTTGCTTTCAGCTTCCCTGTGTCTCTTCTTCCTTCTGTGCACAGTTTATCATTGTTAGGCTAAAGTGCAGGTTCTGCTTAACCTGATCTCACTGAGAAACTTGTGCCAAGTCAGTCCTTTCAGCTTTCATGTCTTTGGCCAAGCTCAGGAGCAGATTGGTTTGCTTCTTTGTCACCCCCAGGGATTTTTCTTACAATGGAGACCTAAAGATCGCATTTCTGAGGGGCATCCTTGCAAAGACAGTTGCTGCCTGACACAGCTGCTACAGGACACCAAGGAAATCACACCATGAAAATAGTACTGCCACCTCTGGGTATGTAACATATATATCATCCACACAGGGTTACAGGCATGATGGAATGGCACATGGGGGTAATTTTGAAGTCCACCTAGACTGTAAAAATGTGCCCTCTCCAGAAAGCAGGGCAGATCTGCAGCTGTGTGCCTTGTGGCAGGGTAGGATGGGACAGGCAGAAAACAATAAAATGTAAAAATAATAGCCCTTTTTTTAAAAGAAATTAACTTTATACCCCATATGGAAGTAGATCATTACACTGCCCTCACTGGGGCCTCTCTCTGCTCTGTTTGTTCTGAAGTCATCTACAGAGAGCAAGGAAAGGACTGGCTTAGCTAAGTGTGGCATGCTCCAGCTGTCCTGGGAGCATTACTAATCTCATAATAATACCAACTGCAAGGCATCCCTCAGTGTAAGAGGGTGGGGAGCTAAAACAGACAAAAGGAAGAAAGTTCACTAGCCCAAGACTGAGACAACAAAAGAAGAAATGAAAGAGGATGAAGAGGCAGAAAAACTACAAAAGGAGAGAAATAGTAGAAAATGAGAAGTCAGAAAGGGTACAAAGTTACGCACAAGAAAACAAACACAATTTTACACCGGATTAAAGAGTTCATGACATGCCAAAGCCCACCCCCCCCCACCCCCCCCATCTTTTGGCACCTTTCTGATGACAGTAGGACTAACTACTGTGTCACATCAGTGCTGAGCTGCAAATAGTCCTCTCACACCGACTTTTAATCACTGACACCTCAGATTCAGAATGGCATAGCAAACACTCTTGCACCAAGAGCTCTGCATATCATATAGTGGCCATACAAGGATTTAATCACCTTCCTCTGATGTATTTACAGAGCAGCTGCTCTATAAGGCCCCAGTGGTTAAGTATGAATAATGTGGTTTTAGCAATACTGCTCAGGGTTGAGGAAGATTACCATGCATGTCCTTAGCCATGAACACTAGGAGGTGAAAGAACTGTTCTGCTCAACCTTTAATGCAGAGGAGAGCGAATTTTGGAAAGTAAAGTGGGATTATTTGTACATCCCATTTTATAGCCTACACAATGCTTTTCCAGCTCATGCAGCTGTGTTTGACTCTCAGAGAGAGAAGCTCTCAGACTTCACTCTAGCACATTTTATACCTAAAGGAATGCAATGTTGGCCTCCATGGTGCAAATAAATGTCTGAAAAAGAAATTACCAAAGATTGCTTCCTCTTCTTTTGTTTCCTCTTAAGTGACACATTTAACAGAAATATTAGGCAATATATACACTATCTCCCTGTTCTGGTTATCATCGCTTAGGATCCTGCAGAAGTTTTGGCAATTTAGGAAAGAAGAAAACATGTTACATACAAAAATCAGCCTGTAGTGAAATAAACTTTTTCCCACGTATGTGCTGGGTTTTGCACTTACCTAGAAAGATATTGGCACCTCCTTTGGGCTGAAAGAAATGAGCTTCTGGTCTTGGAGATCATTTCTTTAGATGAAAAGAAATGAGCTTCATCTAAATGTTTATGAGTATTGAATTTTGTTGGAAAAACCATGGTAAAGAAACACACTGAGAATTCTTTTCTCAGCTTGTTTTATTGAGCTTCAAAGCATGAGTTTCATAAATACCATGTAGGAAAACAAACCAGCAACCTTTTAGTTTTGTGCATAGTAAAAATCCTGCTATGGCCTTCAGAAAACCAGACAAACAGGTGAATGGAAGTCTAAAACATAGCATACATCAAAAATATGTCATCATGATTTCAAATTTGGAATGGTCAATACCACCCAAACTTAAACCCCAGAGACAGTGTTCCCCAAATGCTCTAGAAGCTTAAGCAGCAGTGTTACTAATTGATAAAACAAGGCACTGAGAAATAAGGTCAATTTACCATTTAAAACAGCAGACTAGAAAGTGGGTAAACCATTGGTAACGCTGTATCTTAAATTTCTCTAAACCAAGGATTTTGAAACTTCTGTTTGAGACAAATTAATTGAGCCTGCTTTTTAGAAAATGTTGGTCAGGGAAAATAAGTCCTTTTGAATGATTCATAATGGAATACTCACCTTAAGAGTTAAAGCTATCCTGTCTGTGTCTAAACTCTGTAATATTATAAAGACCTTCATAATTTAGTTTCCAAATAAGCACTGAATCAACTTTGCAGTCTCTTAGTCACAAGTTGTCTCCAATTTCCAAAAGAAATTAAGGTAATAAAACTATTTGCAGGGGGATAAATAGCAGGAGAAGGTTTTAAATTAGAAGAGTCAGAAACATCTTAACAATTTTTATGCTACATTAAGCCAGAAAGTTATTTCTATGCTTGTCATGCTTAACTTATAGGGAAAGCTTCAATGCATATCTAACATGCCCTTAGTTTTAAAAAAAGCTTTAAAAACAGAAATAAAATGTAAGAGGTCACAAGCAGTCATTATTAATCATTTTACTAAAAAATAAATATATAATTTAATTTCAAGGCTGGTATTTTCCATATTGATCCCAGCACAGATGAAAGATATGACATATAATATTTTGAAATTGCAAAAAATTAATATATCTAGATTTTCTACCTATGGGTATTGCTAGGGAGAGCCAAGATTTGATCTTCATTTGTGTGTGAAGAAAATGAGGATGTATATCTGAAACAGGCATGCCTCTATGTTATGAATAAATATTGTCAATTGAATAGATTCATTCTCATGACTGAGAATTTCTGGTTTAAGCACTGTGAGATATACCTACTGTAAACAGTTTATAACAAGAATTGTTTGACCTAGATAGGAGAGAAAAAGATGAGATGTCAGACCCTGATGTGCTTTAAACCTCAAGAGACTTTAGCACACGAGACACCACTTCAGCCAGAATATCAGAACTAACAGCCCTGCTCTAAAAGAAGATGCCCTGGTCTTTCTAATATCTCCCCTTCCAGGTCAGCCAAATGACTTTGTCTAGAGTACCACGCTGTTGGAAGAAAAGGAAGAGTGATATTTTATTAACTTAGTCATCTCTGCGATGTGTCAGTTCCATGTCAGTTCCCTGCATAATTTCCCTGACCAATTATTAGTCAGAGATGAACAAAACATTTTGTAAACAGCTATGGTCCAAGTGAAAACCTTCTTCTGTTGTCAGCTGTCTGAATGAAGTGAGGGTCATAATATTTACCATCCTTGCTTGCTTGCTTGCCTGCTTGCAGAAAAAAAGAGAACAGCACTACATGTGAGCTGGATTATATTAGTGCAGCTGTGTGCAAGAGGGTCATGGCAAAAATCACCTCCAGTCTGTTGAAAGCACTGTCACTCTGCATTATGGATTAAATATATGACTGGGGGTGTCTTGCCATAATTTCACTGATTTCAGCATAGCTATGATGGTCTATGCCATGAAAAATCAAACCTTTTGGACTGTCATAGCCAAAATAATGTACATGTACAAAAAGGAAATAAAAATTTAAAGAACAAAACCAAAAAGAAACAAAACAAGAAGAAAAACAACAAAAAACCACATGAAACTTCATATGATCTAATTTGGAGTAAATTCAAAAATACTTTTCTCCACTTCGAGGTGCATATGGAGAATATTTTCCTGGTCTCCACATGTTTTCTGATGAGAAGCTGCCTCATCTCACACTTAACCTTGCATGGGTGACAGTCTCAGTATGATTGATTATCCTGGGATCAACTTGAAACACAAGAGATAGAGGCATTAGTTCATGCAATGACACAGATCCACGTTCATTTTTATTATTATTTTTCAGCCCCTTAAAAGTTCTCAGTTCCTTAATTAGGAACCTTTATCTTTCACTTATTTCAAAGTGACCTTTTTCCCTCTGTTACATTAGTTATCCTTTGTCATCTACTATTACTCAGAAAGTATAAAAATAAAAATCACACTTCACAAATAATATAAAACAAAGCAAAATAACAGACTTCTCACTTAATCATTGAATTATTTGCCTTTCTCAAACTGTCAACAACTTCTTGATGGAAGTATTCTGTGATTCATTTCTTCCTTGATGCCATCTCAGAATAATTTATCTGCTCTCACCTTAGGATACAAAGCTCTTTCATTTGATAAGGGGCTAGTTGGATGGTTTGGTATTGGATACCATCCCACTGGTTTCACATTTGAAAGCAGATGATGTGATCAATTCTGTAAAAGAAGAAACGTGAAGCTCAATGATTTAAAATATTCCACTTGGGGTCAACCAGGGCTTGCAGAGTGTCATGGTTGATTTCAGTGTGTGCCCCCGACTTGGACCTTGCATCCCTGAAGTTTCAGTAGCTATGCCAAGCATTCAAGCTCAACTTTTTTGCATATATATGTGTGAGTAACTCCAGCCATTTCAGTGGAGCTTTATTCACTTTTAATGTTTTGAAGATGTGAATTCTAAAATGCTTTATATGCTTCATTCTGAGAACCTTCCACTTGAATTAACTAATTGGCACTGAGTTCTTTGGTGATGACTGGATCATCAGATATTTTTACATACTGCCACTTGTCTGTGGTTTGGTTAGTGCCAATAAGATTCAGGATAAATTATTTACCTATAAATATTTTTATGTCTACTTATATGTATCTCTTGTAGATCAACCATTATGAAGACATTGCACATTTTTGCTTTGGAATGGAGAGGTCTATGTCTGCCCCTAACAATTCTTATGAGTAGCAATCCAGAAATTTCCCTTAGATATAACCAGACAACTATTTCCTTGAATTCTTTGTGAGAAAGGCTCACTGGAGATTTTTTAATGAAAGAAGATATACACAAACCTTCTTAAAAACACATTTTTCTGGCATTTTCTACAGAACATTTCCTATTATGCAATCTAATTTTCCTAAGCATGACTGTCTCTTGTTGATTTCTTCAATAGAAATGAGGAGTACAGCAGCGTACAGCAGCACCACACCTAACAAAGACCGCTCGTGTGCCACGATGCCTCTCCAGCTGCTGCTTTATTGAATCCTCTCTTTACAAGGCCTATTATCCATGCATCATACTACTCGTTTCCTCTTCTTCACCAGCATCTTCCTTACCACAGGTGGCCACTCCTGGCCCTGAATTGAAATTTTCTTGTGTGACAGACCCTGTAACCTCTTCTTTAAACTGAACAACCTCCATTCAGTTTGCAACATACTAATAAATACTGTTCTTCCTTTCAATTATTGTGCCTTCAGCATTATATCTGGTCATTATTTCTCTCCTTCTTTCTCTTTGTTACCTCTTTAAAACCAGAAAATAGCGTCTCTGATCATTGCAGACATGTAAACAGGACAATCAAATGCAGTTCCTATAGGCTACAAAGATAAATTTTAGAAAATCAGACCACCTAAATAAAAAAGCCTAATATAAATTAGTCTAATATAAATTAGATAGTTTTAAACATGCTAAGATAGATGGTCCTAAGCATGTATCCTTAAATGGTGTAAATACAGATTTCAGTAGAGCCTTCAGACCGTGTGTTTTTAACATAAATTCTAAACCTGGTGAGACAGAAAACATAATATATGCTTATAATGTCAAGCATGGCAGTAATCAACCCCTTTAGGCTGAAAACCAGAAAATGAAAACCAAACACATTCAAGAACAGCTTTTTTTACATTCTTATTTCACAAGAACCTATTGTGTTACAAAACTACAACTGTCCCACAGCAAGAGAAAGAATGTGATCTGGCAGTTCAACATGGGGATTTGGATGACAATTATGTTTCTTTACAGAGTTTTCTGGACCAGATCCCATTGCCTAAATAATCAGTGTGGATAAATAAGAACATTTTTGCCTTTTGCAGTTTGTTTTATTTGTTTCATTCTAATATCTGTTGCATTTTTAAAGGATATAGGTTACAGTCACTAATTTACTTACTTAATGAAGAACATGCAGAACATATGTAACAACACATGTGTTGAATTTTCAGTTTAGTTTGAAATACGTAGAATCTGATTTGGGAACTGTCCATTCTAGGGATGGCTTCTAAACCATTTTTCATATGGGCCTTATCAAATTAAGTCCATAATTAAAAGATTTTGATTAATACAGACAGAAATGAGACAAAACCCTTAAATTTAGGACTTGCCTTTGCAAAGTTTAGAACACAGCCCTTAAGTGATTATTCCAGCTATGGCCCAAGGATACAATGCTAAACTTGCAGCTTTGCAGGAATCAGGCTGTAAGCCTTGCAGAGCACTCCTCCACTTGTGTTGACCAGCCACAGGAATATTTGGATAGCTGAACACCTCTCTGACAGATTCTTTTTTCCACCTTAACCATCACAAAAAAAAAAAGACAAGGTGGTATGATGGAGCTGTCATCTTGCCCCAGCAGACTCTGATGGTTAGCAAACAGCTCTGGCTCAGCACACTGCCTGTTGTTTAGCTCTGGGTTTGAGAGAAGCAGACTGACTGTATATCCTCCTTCAGCAGTACCCTCACAAGGCCCACAGTATCTCTGAGGCTGAGTGGACACAAATGTGAATAGGAACAAACTTGGCCCACCTGGCAGGAGACAACAGTTCACAAATCACTTTGTGCCGTACTGTGCATAAATTACGTGCTGCAAGAGTCTGAGCCAAGAAGAATCTATTTCTCTGTCCTTGTTCTTTCCTGTCATACTCCAGTTCAAGATTAGCTAAAGCATTTTCCTCAGAAACGTAAAATAAAATAGCACCATCAAAACTAAGAGCAATAATTTCCAGTCATAACAGAACATGAATAGTCCAAGTGCAAACACAATAATATATTCACACTCATTCCCTCAGTATCATATCTGCTTTGTCAACAACACTTTTTATTTAATAAGGATATTTTGACAGAATCTAGAATTCCCAGTTATGGCTCAGATCTCATTTTTCTGTTTTGTGTGCAGAAAAGATAATTCTTTTATTCAGATGTTGTAAATCTCATACTACAACATAAATCCATGTATGAAACATAGTACAAGAAGTGCTATATATGAAGACAGTTTTTGCCAAACTACTGTTTTCCAAGATGTATATGAGAATAATGTGTTAGACTGACATTTGAGCATACTGAAGATCATAAGACATGTTTTATGGCACATTAAAGTCTCATAATAACAATTTCAGAGAGTTAGCATGATGTATTATTCACAGTTAAGTACTGCTTTGAATGATAAGGGTTAACATGCCATCAGGCTATAATAAACTACAGCTTTGAAATATCAATTTTCATTTATCAGTAAGGTCATTTACATAGCTAAACTGAGAACATAATGATGTATTTTTTTCACTATCTAGGAGTGAAAAAAAAAAGGGGACTTCTTTTCCAACATCCAGAAAATGAAAAAAAAAAAAAATCTGAGAAAGCCAATATTAAGTCATTTAACATTTCATACAAAATAAATTGTCATGGATTTGGTTATAAAACTACAAGTACATGCATTCTGATTTCTGATATTGAATGTAAGTAAACTAATTTAAACTCTAGGGGAAATACTGTATTCAGGCATAAGCGAATAAACTCTAACTGGGGCTTTGACAAATTGCATCTATTCATCTGTTATTTTTGTAAGCAACACAGAAAAGCCATGCAACCTTGTAGCATTCCTCTACATCCTGACTGCAAAGAGGAATTCATCAGCATGGGTTACTTAGTGCTGCATATTGTCCTTAATCCACAAATGAAATACTGTATTTTAAGGCCTTTAAGCTGATAAAAGGGTATGCTCATACAGTTAATGGGGTGGAAAAGTGGGCAGCTGATATAAGAGATGGTGAAAGGGGCACCAGATTAAAAAGCACAATTATCCTCAATCTCACTCTAACCTCCTCCTTCCTCGTGTGCTTGAAGAGCCTCTAAGCACAGCTGTTCTGCCCACCACTCCGGAGAGATGCAGGCTACCTTCAGCTGCTCTGATGGCCAAAATTTCCATGTTCAGTGGCCATACCTTCAAAAAACACATGTGCCAGGTAAGGGCACAGACCACCAGGAATGTGCTCAGACTGCCATGTGCATGTGTGCCTTGGGCAAACCACAGCTTTGTGCACCCCATTTCCCATGCTGCCAATGTCAGTTAATTTGGCAATTATCTTTTGGCATGTAGCAGCTTATGCACATGCAATTCCTCCTCTGCCTTCAGCACAGAAACATAAGTGAGGACATGGAAACCTCTGGACATGAGCCACAGCCCAGACATGGCACATGGACTCGCACACAGGTGCTAAAGCCATGGCCATGGGAATGCAGTAGGGCAAAGATATGTCTGGTACAAGGTGTACCAGACCTTCACCTCCCACACCATGCTGAGAGGGACACAGACAACTAGTCCAGGAACATTATTATAGCGCCCAGAAAAGATCAGAAGTTGCTCTCCACCAGTCTGGTGTGGTCATATGCTTATGTGGTCATAGGGGACAGCCAGTGCAGAGGTGCTCCTGAAAATTCTGCTACAGAAATTGGAGAAACAAACAGCTCCTGGGCACAACAGGTCTCAGAGAGAATAATGAGGCTTCCCATCCACAGCAGCACTTGACCCATGTCAAACCAGTCATCCTGAGTCACTTGTGCCTGGATGTGAACTAGCACAAACACTCCTTTACCCACTGTCTGCAGAGACATCTTTTGTATTAGCACTAAACTGTTATTTACACAATAAACTTTAATCATAGCAGCAGGCAGACCAGATCTAAAGCAGTCACTTGGCACCGAGCTGTCAGAGTTAAAGGAGCACCTGGATGACACTCATATGATTTTGTTTTGGGTAGTCCTGCAAGGAACAAGGAGTTGGACTAGCTAATCCTTATGGGTTTCTTCCAACTCAAGATTTCTGTGATTCTACGATTTAACTTGCTTCCAGGGCTTACTGCTTTTGACTTAAATGTAGTTCACACTTCTACACTTAGTCAATCTCCCTGAAGTGTTTACCTGGAAGACTATGTGCTATTCTGTTTGTTCCACCATATGAGAAATTCAAGGTCTGTCACAGTCAGTGTTGATTTTGTGATGCAACTTTACAGAGCTCTCAACTCCCAGGAAGCAGTCTATTGTACATGCACAAAGTCCAGTCATTTAAATAAATAGGCCACTCTGGAAGCAGTGGGAGCCCAGAACGCAGCAGCGCCTGTATCCTGATTTTTGATAGGATATTAGCTTTAAGTTCAACAACAAAAATCAGCATATTTTGCACCAAGGAGAATTCAATTCTAAAGTCAGGATCATTTCTTGCCAACTACTGTCCTTTGTCCACAACATCCATTGTTACCACTGAAGTTTCTTCTGTGCTGTGCTTTTCCTCTTTCACTGATGAATAAGACCAGTTCTCTGCTATTTCCTTTTTCTTTCCTTTCTTTTCCTTTCTTTTCTTTTCAGCAACTGCAATATAAAAGAGAAAGGAAGGGTAGATTTAATATTTCAGATAAAAGATACTGCTAGGCTTTTTAAACATATTTTATCTCAAAATGTAATTGCATGTGCCAGTCACTTTTTACATGCTTCTGTGGAGGTGACAAACAGGCCTTCAATAATAGAACAAGTTTAAATTGGTATTTGAAAGGTACTTCCTTTCTGTACCTGTAAACCTTTAACCTCTTTTATTTTCCCCTTCCCTCATTCCACTTATATACACTGACATTGCTGGGGGATTTTTTTTATTTTTATTTTTATTTTTTGTTACTGGACCTATTAACTATGTAGCAGGATGAGACAGTGATGCACCTGTACGGAATAAAAGGATGGTGTCAGGTCAGATTGGACTTTGAGAAAAGAATCAAATAGTATCCTTTTGAAATGATTGATGCCTTCTTCAGCTTCAGCTTAATAGCTTTGTGTATTCTTATCAACAGCTTTGGGTCTGCTGCAGTGAAATTTCCAGCGCTGCTCTTGTCATCCCTGCTGAAGTGGATTGTCAAGATTTTCGTTTGGCTTAGGCTAGTAGAGGGTACAGAGATTAAAACTCCTGTCAGCTCCTGCAAATTCCCTTCAGTATTTCCAATCTACAAATGCAATATGCTGTGAGCATGCAGAGGTAGTAACATCATTACTCTGAATTTAGTTCTGGGTAAAAAATAAATATCCCTGCCTTTAAAATACAAAGGTATGACTCAAATCAACATTTTGTTACGTGAATGTCTCAATTTTCACTAGTGCTTAGAATTACTAGGCATGAAGTACACTGATGCAGAAAAGGAGGTAAAAAACCCAGATATTGAGACGCAGAATTAGGAGTCAAATTCTTGCCAGCACTGTCAGGTCAGAACTCCACCCCAGCTCCTGGACAGCCCTTGATATGGGTACCAGAAAGTGACATCATGCTGTAGAATTTGATTTCATCTTATCTGTTTCCAGGCTCATTTGTCAACAAAAGACCAAAGTTCAAGCAAAATTCTAGGGTGTCATTTCTTTGGTAAAACCAGTGAGCAAAACCAGATACCTCCTGCAGATGAATGACTGATTGGAACCAGCTAATCACCTCAAACCATTAACCCTAACTACTATTAAGCTCTAGGAGCTAAACCAAGTCCTTAATCACTGTGGCTACTGTTCACCCCTCCTACTCACAGACCAATCCTCCAAATTCTTCCCTGAATCCCACTCCAAAAAAAAAACTGCTCAAAACTTCATGTGGGAATTTGTGTTTGCTTGTTCAGGGAGATAAAATCCAGCTACATGCTTAACAAAGTGGTCCATTTTTCACCTGTTTCAGAGTAATTTTAATTGCACATCACATACATGTCAGCACAAGGTACTTGTGGGCATTTAGAACCTGACACATTAGTTAATCAGGGATCACTGGCCTTTCCACAAGGGAATTTAGTTTATAACTCAGCAGGAAGCAAGAGGAAAAGGACTGAGAGAAAGGAGCTGAAGAGAAGGTAAGCAGAAAATTAGGGGAAGAAGACCTGCAAGAGTTAAATCCAACCATTCAGCATTCTGAAGAGGAACCTATTCAAAAAGTTCATTCTTGATGTATTCTGATAGACTTTTGTTTTAGTTTATTTTATAACCCTATTGTACAGTAGGCAACCTCTTGTTTGCCCTAATCATCTGTTTCCATGACGTTCACCTTTATTGATTTAGTTTCCTTCTAATGCAGTCTCTGAGATTAAAGTCATTTTTCTCCAGGATGAGTTAGTTAATAGTAGATTTATTTTAAGCAGCAGAAATAATTTGGATTAGTAAGAAAAAAAAAATTAGTTTTTTGCACAGAAGGTGTGTTTCAAGTAAATAAAACCTCTTTACAAAGATACGCAGTAGAAGGGAGATTCTAGCACATAAACATAGTATCATTTTTAAAGTTGGAAAAAGTGAGTGATATAAACAGAAGGAGCATTCCTTATAGCATATTTATTAGTGCTATAAAATACTGCAGATTTAAAGAATAAGGTACATGGGATTTTATTCTCCACACTCAGATGTTTAATCAGGCTTATAGTTACAATAGGTAAAGAATTATAGGTGAAGTAATTTTCCCAACAGATGTAGTAATATAACCCAGTATTTTGCAAGTATAGCTGTAGAAATTTTAAATCAAAACTAGAATTTTTTGCAAGAATATAATAAACCAAATCCTTTCCAATTTATGCTTCTGATTTGACTTGGACGAGATTAAAAATTTAAGACAAGAGTTTATTTTCTCATCTTTATTACTGCACTAAATTCCCTCCTCCTTGTTGATACTTCATTCTCTAAGGTGCACCCTCAACCTTCCATCACACATTTTGATAAGGAAAGCACCCAGCTGCCTCTTGCACACAGTTTATTAAACACAGCCAGCTGCCATTCCATAGTCACGTACGCAGGGATCTGATTCTGCAGCCCCTTTATCTCACTTAAAATCATAATGAATTATCAGAGGAAAACAGAACGAACCAAACCCACTACAGTAAATGGAAAATCATCTGCTGACCTCACAGGGCTTTAAACCATTCCCTCCCTGACAGCAGACATTCATTTCCTGCTCTCAGCCTATGCCAGGGCAATACTAAATGTATCACCCAATTCAGCTCTAGCACTTCACAGCAACAAAACCCAAAAAAACAGAGAGCACATGCAGTAATAATTAATATACATATATTTATTGTTCCATACATAAAAGACAAGGGGGAAAAATATGTAAATTTATCCTAATTGAAAAAGAAACTTCAGATAAATTTTCACTAATGATTTTTTTCTCAAATACTCTTTTGCCATTATTTTTCCATGACAATAGTAAAATTTCTGTTTAAAAAATAAAAGAATCTCATTAATTAATTATACATTTATCTTATAAATATTTGAACTCCATATTGCTTTCTGTTAAAATGGTACAGATTTACTGGAAGAGAAACCAAATGGCAGCTACAGAAACACACTTCCTGTTGATAACAAAACCTGAGCTCTGCATGCTTACAAATTATCAGCTGTTGTCTCGAACTTCCCCTATATAGCTTCAGCTGTGTTTTCCCCAACTATTGTTTTGTTTTCATCCATGGGAGTTTTCAAGAATTCTTCTGAAAATGAACAACTGGGGGAAAAAATTATTGAATGTTACTATGGTAACAAACAAAAGAAAAATAAAAAAATAATTTAAGCAGACCAGTGAATCAGGGCACAGACCAATGCACTGGTGCTTTCTCCACAAGTAAAAGCAATCCAGGGGCCTATTTAAAAGTGTTGAACTCAGAGAATACATTAATAATGTACTCTTTTATTTAGAATTGAGAATTTTTCTCTATTCAGAAGCTGTAATGTATTATGTGTGGCATTAATTAGCACATATATCTTTGTGTAATATATATCCTCCTTGGAGACTATTTTAGGACAACATCAAGGTCACATCATTGCATGCTCAAAAATCAAAATCAAAACTAAAAGAAATCAAGAGAAAAACAATTACAATTGCATATGAGCTTTCTCCCTCCTCTCATACAAATATAAAAGACTAATTAGTCAGTCAAATGCCATTTCTTATACTTGGCAGCAGAAGATGCCTTCTGGGTTAATGAAACTGATCATCAGCTATTTCATGCAACCACATTTGTATAAACAAAGATGTGAAAACACTGGACTGCTTGAAACACCTATGAATTTTACAATTATGATCCTGTCAAGATTCTGTCCCAGAACTTTAATCCTGTGATGTCCCTAAAACATCTTCCCATTTGCATTCCAGTTTGCCAGGTCTTACCTACCTTTTTTTCCCAGAGCAAGTACTGTCTTTATTTTAAAAGACTCCTCTCCCTCTTTGTTGTCTGAAGTACCATCATATAGTCACACAGAACCTTATTTTCCTTCCTCAGTCTTTGTCCTATGAATTTAAACATTTGGGTTTGGTTTTCTATACTTCTAACATCTGCTCTCTTTCACTTATTATTCTGTAGACCAGAGTCCTATAGTCCTCTTCTGTTGTTCCCATGTAATTCCATTCTCACTGAGCAGCAACAAAGTCCAGGTGTGGCTTACCTGAACTCTGTTTAATAGGATTAATGAGTCTTTGACATAATTTGGAATAATTCCTCTGATACATTGTGGAAAATATCATATTATCTTTAGACTCTGTACCAATTCATGTGTGTTTGAAAACACCATGCTAAACTATGCTGGAAAAGAGTATGACAGCATTATATCTTTTCATGGAAATTAGAACTGAGACTTTAAATTTATCTGGTTTTCACCTCTTCCCTTTACAGGGCAGTATATTTTATCAAAATATCTCTACCAAGTCAAATGACGTTTGTGAAACTCAATGTTTATCAGTCATCAAAAGTCCTTTTTTATCCTACAATCAGAAACACAAAAGAGAAGACATTTCTTTATTTAACATGATGGTCACAATATGGAACCCTTACAAAGATCAAAACAAATCAAATAAAAATGTTTGATTCTAATTTTCAGATGCTTTGTTCACTATATATTCCATATGTGATACTCGTGTCCATATGTGAATGATGATGTAGTTATTCTCAAACCATCCTATCTGGAGGAAAATCCCTGAGAAATGAGGGGACAGAAGAAAAAGAAGAGAAAAAGAGGTTCTTTTGATGGTAGGAGCTCATTAGAAGAGATAGTGGCAGGCTTTTGAATAGTTGAACTGCTTCCATCATCTTACCTGCAAAGAAAGCAAGCAAATAAAGCCTTGGGAATAATGGTCTATAAACAGCTTGCTTTAAAAGTAATTGGCAGCCTTGATTGCTATGATACTTCAGTCTCAGGGGAAAGAAGCTGAAATACTTTCAGCACAGTGTTGGAAGCCCTTTTTCCTTATTGACTGCAGGAAAGAATCACAAGTATTTTATCTTTGTGTTGCACATAATTATAAAGCAGGTGCAACACAGACTACAACAGTGGGGCTTAGAAATGAGCAGTAGATTTGACAGAGTTTTCACCACAAAAGCAAATGCTTTAAATCAAGTGTCCATTTACATTCCTGCAATCACAGAGACTTTGATGGGGAGTCAGTCCATGAATTTGCTCAGCACTTTGGCTGATACATTTCCATTTCAGAGCTGCAATTTTAGAGTTGTGCAAATGCTACAGAGTAAAGTATGGCCATTGACCACGCTTCAGTTTAAAAACACAGAGCAGTAGCACAATGTCACCTTGAGATAACACAGGGCTCTATGGGATAATGGATCTGTATGACTGCAGTTTAGAGTTCATGGGGGTGTGAAGCTAATGGCATTAACAAAACTGGGCAAAGAATCAGCGAGTTGCAGGTTTTCTTTTCAGTCAGGGTCTGTTTTACCCCTGCAACTGCAGGCCAGGGCAGAGACTTCCAGATGTGCCACTCCTGTGACAAGAGTTTCTGGTGATCAACAAAGAGAAAAAGATGAAGCCAAACCCATTGTCTCAGGTTTTCTCAACTAGAATTTGCATGTATCGAGAGAGGGAACCTAAATGAGTAATAGCAAAGCATTTCTTGGCTATAGGAAATAAAAGCTCAAAAATAAAAACTACTGCACCTCTGTATCACCACTATGACATGATTAAACAGATATAACTTTTTATTTTTTTTAATTAGTTTCCTAACCGTAGAGAAGAACATTACAAGTCAATGAAAATCACAAATAGCAGCTCAAAGATGCTAAAATGGGTCCAGTACCAGATCAAATAGCACACTGGCACACAGCTGTCAGCAGAGAGAACTCATTTACCCCAGCAGAAGAGTTAATATATGAATACCAGAGCTGGCACAGCTCACAAATGATGAGCATGAAAGCCAAGGAGCTGCTCTGCCAGCCCAACCTGTGAAAGACACAGTGAAAACAGAACTGGTGGGCACATTATGAAGGAGGTGCTGGCCAGCTCACAGCAGTTCCCTGGGCCAGTTTGCTCCTGCCAGCAGATTGCTCTGAGCATGGAGGCGCAGGGCTGTTGGTATTCTGTACAGACACCCACCATACTGACTAATCAATAAGGCCCTAAGGATGTGTAAAGGTGCACCTTCAAAGATACCCTTGTGACTTTTCCACCTGTTTCTGAATTTAAGTGCTTTTAGGGCACATGCTGACTCTCCTGTGCTGCTACTCCAGCCTACAAATAATAAGAAAAAACTTATTGCAATGCTTCATGATGATTTCAATGCTTTATTATTAGGAAGAGATGAGTTTCCAAGGCTGAACTTGACTCCTTTTTCAAAAAAGGCAGTTATTAATTTGCCATCCAAACTCCTCCTAAAGACAGGAAAAAAACCTGACTACTGAGCGATTAGTATTTTCAATATGCAAAAATTGTAAAATTCTTCCACCTCTACCACAGGAGACAATTAAAAGAAGGCTAATTTGATTATTTTTGTTTTCTTTTGTCATCTGCTAATGAGCCTTGAATGGATTCATAGAATGATACAGAATAGTCCTGGGGTTACACTGATATTACCTTGAAGCTGAATGCAGTCTTAGTCACATTTACCTTATACTTGTTTGCTTTGCAATATTTACCACAGAAATAGGATTTTCATTCAGCTCAGACCTGCTTAATCTGTGTCTCTTATCCGTATGTCTGACAAGTTGAGAGACTTACATTGTAACTAATCTAAACAACACATGTACCACTCATTTACTCATCTGATTTTATATTAATGCAAGTGAAAAATGACCTTAGCATGTGTGTCAGATGAAGCAGGACTGATGAGTATTGTGCAAAAATCTAGAACTAATTAATTAATTAATTTATCTAATTTGTTGAGTCTCATTGTTTAATATTTATATTCCATCCCGGGTAGAAAAAAAGGAACAAAAACTGAATAAGTGTGGATTTATATATATATATATATAGAGAGAGAGAGAGAGAGAGAGAGAGAGAGAGGGACAGAGAGAGTTCTCCTATAGGGAGATGCAAAAAGCACTAATTAAATTATATAAGTTGTACAAAACAACTCTGCAAGATACAAATTCATAATTCGATTATAATATTGCAGAAGGCTTTGCTGAACATGAAAAAATAAGCCCCTAGTCAATCATAGATGTGTACTGAGCAAGAAAATGCCCTTGATCAGAGGAATGGCACCCACTGAGGTTTTCCTCCTGTAGTGTGGGCTGCTAAATATTAATCTATTCCCATAGAGATGAAAACTGAGGATGAAGGGCAAAGCTAATCCTGCCTAGATTTTGACCTATGGCTCTAGGAAGAGTAGTAACGTTAGATAGGAAAAGCAAATACTACTATTTTCTGTGTTTATGTGCAAAATCTTTTTTCACCCTGAATAAAATGCTTATTCAACTCTTTGCCCCTGAAATGTTCTCCCTCTCCCTAGACCTATTCTTTGTACATACTTCTGCTTAGTGCTTCTCAGTTTTATCTAGCCTAGGCATAAATCTGTTTTCTGAGGGTGCCATGTCTGGTATTTATGGGGAAACATTCTGGTCTTTCAAAATTCAAAGAGCATCTTTCTCTGTAAGTGCAGTATTTGGAGTATGTACTTAAAATTTTATTTAATTTCTTCACACCCATAGCATGAGACAAATACTATTCCTATTACTCATTTTTCTTATACTTACTCTATGCTACATCAATCCTATTTAAGATCAAGGTGTGAACAGAGAAGGATTCAAGCATTTGTTCCGTCTTTCAGGTTATACATATAATCATTGAATCATTTAGGTTGGAAAAGAACTCTAAGATCCAGCTCTATCCCCAGCACCACCATGTTCACCACAAAGCCATGTCCCTGTCACATTGACACATTTTTCAAGTCTTCCAGAGGTGATGACCACTCCCCTGGGCCACCTGGTCTAGGGCTTGAGAAACGTTTTGGTGAAGAATATCTCAATATCCAAAATACCTAAAATCTCCCCAGGACATTTGAAGGCAGTTTCCTCTTGTCCTGACACTTGTTACTTGGGAGAAGAGGTGGACCTCCACCTGTCTACAATCTCCTTCCAGGTAGTGGTAGAGAGAGATAAGGTCTCCCCTCAACTTTCTTTCCTGCAGGCTAAACAACCCCAGTTCCCTCAGCTGATACAGATCTACATCTGATTTTTGTAATGCACATACAGGCACATCTTCTCTACCACTTTCCATACAGTCCTCCCCTCCCTATCCAGTCTTTACTGACAAAAACCTGACTCCAGAACTAATTTAGAGAGGAATATGGACCTGCTGCTTTAGTAAGGCGGTGGACCTACTTACATTCAATGTGATGAATCTCAGTTTACCTGGATGCAGAAACATACACTGGAGTGCTAACCTTCACTGCCAAAAAATCCATCACTTCCAAGGTCATTTATCAGTGGAAGCAGTAACAGCTGAGCATTTTCACTGCTTCTTCTGCCTTGTTAAAAGAGTCTAGAAACCTGAGTCAGATGCCCTGTTACCAGTGTCCTGCAAAATGCCACACAGGGCGGATGCTCCTGTTCAGCCTTGCTGAAGCCTGTGCCCAAAACCTTAGTGATGCTTTTTGTTTTTCTCAAGACTCAGAGTGATGTTTTAGGGAGCTGGTAGCTACCTGCTGGAAAGTGCCCAAGTCATAACACAGTCCAATCTTATTTCAGTGAGAGCCTCAGTTGTCCACAGCACTACCTCCCAAATTCTTGTAGTCTGCCAAAGATGCAAGATGCTGTTAAGGCAGAGAATAAATGCAAAGCTGTTCCAGGCAAAGCCAAAACAGTTTAGAGTGAATTATAGAAGTGTTTTCTAATGTAAATCTTTCATATTTTAAACCCTCCATTCTTGCAAATGCCTTCTTCATTTTGCCTCAAGCTTTCTGAAAAAATAGGATCAGATCTGTGAAATTCAGATGGGTCTTTTTGATAGCTAGAAATGAAGGATGAGCCAAAATCAGGCATGAAATTGAAAACTGTTCTCTCAGTGATAAGGAACACTGTCAGAGGCCTTGGATGAGACACTTGACCTAGCAGCCTTTCCATCTCTAATGCCATTGATTAAAGTGATCATTAGCAATTTTTTAAATTATGCATAATATTTCTGGTTATCAGGATTTCTTGCTTTGTCCCCATCAAGTTCTTGCAGATCTTGCAGTTTCATCTTTTTTTATTTTATTGCTAGGTTTTAATATAAAATATTAAAGATAATTACCTTCATTGCATGCCTGTAGAGCCCCAGCCTTCAAATTTGCCTTCAATCCACATGAAAATTACTTTAAAATTTTATAGTATCTCCAGCTTCACCTCCCCCAATTACTTAATTCAACAACATAGCATTTGAAAAGTAACATAAGCAATAAGTAATAAATTATTGGTAAATGCAGAGGATGAGAGAAATGATCATGCTAGGTTTTTCTAATCACAATAATCTGAAAGAATATGATGTGTACAGTTCATAAATGTCCCATACAGTTATTGGTCAGGGAAGACAAGGGCTGAATCACTGTGGCTTGGGAAACAGCTTGGTGCAGAGATCCCCAAGCCAACAGCAATCTGAGCTCTTGGCTCACACACAATGGCCACTGATATTCCAGGTTATTATTCTTCCTACAGACTGCAAACCTCAAGCCAAATCTGCACTGCCTCAGTGGCCAGCTTCTCCAGCCCCTTGTTTCTGCAGTGTGCTCTCTTCCAAAGCTGCAAGGACAGGCTGGAGAGAGAATGGGAAAGAAGGACAAATAATGGGGGCCAAGCATTAAGGAGCAGTCTTTCCTAAAGAACAGATAAAATTAACAGCACTCTTTTTAATAAACCAATAAATTAATAAAATTCATAAATTAAGATGTAGTGGGGGAAAGTTTGCTGTACAAAATTGGTAAATATCTGTGGGCTTAACAAACTTTTGCTGTAATGCCACCCTTTGTCAGCCCTTGTATTTGCCTAGAAAAAGTAATGGGATTTTTTCTGACACGCCTATTCAAATAAACTCATGTTTAGATTTGTTTCAGTACTCAGTTCTCTATAGTCCTCAAAAGCCCCACATGGCATGGATGCCATGTGCTATGTTTGTTTTACCTGGAACAGCTGGTGTCTGCTATGTGGGGATACTCTCTAAGCTGGATGCTAACACTGAGCCACATCGCTTTTACAATTAAGCATCAGATACATGTCATGAACCTGCTGCCTAATATTCTTTGCACAGCTTTGGCAACTCCTTTAGGGACAGTTATATTCATTGATGGATACAGTGATGCCTTAAATGGATGTTTCTCAGACATTTCTTTGCTCTTATCTCACTCTTTAGAAAACAACACTAGCTGTTTGTCCCAATTTCATCAGCAGATTAAAGTCATCTTCCCAAGTTTTTGTCACATGGTGACAAAGACGTATATGCCTTCAGTGGGGAGGCTTTTTACTTCACTTCACTTCACTGGCCAGAACCATGTCAGTTCTGCCCAGCTATTTTTCATCAAAACCTTGCATAACCATTTTCACCCTGACATTTTACAGATGCAAAGATTGGTTTTAGCAAAATGCCTTTTCCATTCTCCTGGCAGCTACAATACAACATTGTTTAGTTCTGGATCATAAACCATAACCATATTTTAGCCTATGGTCTTCTCATTTTGATCTGAAATTGAGTTGATGCTTTGAGCAATATTATGAAAATGTTAAACACAACAATGAAGAGTTTGATTTCCATTTCATGGTATTGCTCCCTTTTGAATACTGCTACTGTACCTGCAGTGGAAAAGGACTTGCCCTGAGGACACGTTAAGACATTGTTAGTAAGGAAATAAGTGACATGAAATTTAATTAAAATATTTGAAAGTGTTTCTGGGTAAATATTTTGGTTCTTTCTGATTTCACCACATCAGGAATTTCAAAATAATTTTCTAAGGAAGGTTCTCCTAGCCTCTCTCTCTCTCTTCACACAGTAAAACTTGACATTATATTGTTCCATCAATACATTAGATTAGATTTGCAGAAGAAAAGGATTAATCTTCCCAGAAGAATCTGTGTTTTGAAAGTCTATTTGCAGAGTGGTATTACCTTATGCAGAAGATGTGAAAGTGAGATTTTGTCTAATGAGGATTCCTCTCCCTCCTCTTTTTGCAAGTGTAAGGCCTGTGCTAAACTAAGAACCTTGAGCTAAAGAAATGTCTGACACTTCTTATAACTGAAGGTCCTAAGTGCTTCAAGACTGGGATCTTAGAAGAAGAATTTTGGGGAATACCTTATAGACTTAATATATCAGTATTTTCTGCTTGATCTACATGTTTTTGTACTTTCTTGGTTTGAGTTGGGTTTCTATTTGTTTTACCTTTTTCTGTTGCTAATATAGAGGACAAATGCAGCTGATAAGGAGAACTGATTATAATATAATAAAAACTAGAAATGCTGCAAGAATGACAGCCATAGCAAGGACTCTAAATGTACTTGTCATGCTGCAATTGTCTATATACCTTTCTTTTAAACTGATATTTAAAAGTACTAAATAATTCCATCCACTCCATCATGAAGCAAGAATTGGATATGAGAAAGCCGATGAAAATGAAAAACTATCTTGCCACCCTTGAGTTAACCTCTCATAGAAATAAAAAATAAAATAGAAATAAAAAAGAAATGCTCATGTACAACAAAGAGGAAGGTAATAGTCAAAGGAGAAACATTTTTTTTTCCTTGTGCTTCTTGGCATCAAAGCCTAAGTTTCTTGTAAAAGAATAATAAAAGTAGAGATATGTAAGGGAGAAAATGGCAATCTCCCAGCACACTCAATATCTTTCTAAAACAGGCTCTCTATGAGCCACTCTGCACTGGCACCACTCTGCTGACAAATAGCCTGGAAGATGCTATTCATGCAGAATATTCATAACATGGTGGAGACAAAGTTTATGGTTTCACTTGTCATGGTCCACACAATCCTAGATGACATAAGTCAATGGAAAAGGATATTTTTCTCCTCTTTTCAGAGAAAAAAAACAACAGAATGACATTGTTACCATGATCTAGGTTTTTTCAATAGTTTATTTGAACCTGAGCCACATCAGTTGTCTGTATTTAAACGTTTTTTGGGCTATTTGCCACTGAATAAAACACCGTAGTCAACATAGTTATCAATTCTGATTTCAGATGGTAATGTCTTTCTGAAAGTATCAGCTATAGAGTCCTAGGTATGGTGCAAAAGCCCAACTTAACACCACTCACCTCAATAAACGTGCAAGTCAAAATATGTATTTTAGTCTCATCACAATCATTTAGCCACTGAGTGGCCTTAATAACCAATTATCTGCCTTTTTTATGGTGTCTGTCCTTGAAGGAAATAGCAAAGAACCAAAGTTCAAAGTAAAAAGCTCAGCTCTATAAAACTAGAAAAAAAATAAGTCAATTATTAAATGCTACCATGTTCTAGTGAGGTGTTGCTAAGTCTCCTTCTCAATCTGTTCCAAAACACACTAATTGCATTTATCTCCACAATCTACCGGGTATTTGCTTAGTGATTTTGCATTTTTATTACCATTTACAACCGTAACCTGTGGAAATGTTACTAAGAACAAACCTAATTCCTCATTAATAGTAGCAAAAAAAAGGAAGATTACTTTTCAAGGTTTTATTTATACTATTTTGGGATTTACTGGTAGTTTAAATGCATATCTGCATTTAACAATCCAGTTTCTGCACACATATAACTGTGCTGTAGAAGAGGGAAGCTATGACACTGCAGCAGCTCGTGTGCTAAGAAGCAAAAATATCCAGGGACTTCAAATGGGCAAGAAACCTATAAATGACAGCCATGAGAGACAGCTAGGGCAATAGCTCCCTGCCTCCCTCATTTCAGCAGCACTGGAACAGCTGAGATTGAGCTGCCTTTGGGTGAGCCTGCTTTTTAAGGCTATCAGGAGAAAAAAAAACCTCAGAAACAAAATGCACTCAGCACTAAAAGAAATTCAGAGACTACTTGGCTATTTCAGAGCAGCACATGCCACTCTGCTCACTTTAATGGAGGCCCCCTACAAAAAGACAGGATGGGAGATCTGCCAAGTGAGGCTTGAAGAAGACAAAGCTATTATTATGAAAGAAACCAAGAAAAGCACTGTCATAAAAGGGATTCAAATTTTACTTACACATAGTTTACTGCTCACATATTGCAAGAAGATTCCATAAATTATCTTGTATAGAAAACAAGCAAAGTTAGTAGGATATTTTCTCAGCTTTTCAGACGCAAGGTTTTATGCATTAGAAATGCATAATGTCAGATAATTCAGAACTTCTGTTTCCTTTCTCAGCTGTTTTTCTCTTGATGCTCTGCTCTTCAGGCACATGTAGCCTAGTGTGGGCTTCATCTGCAAGGATACATCACGTGTGAACTGGTCAAATCTGTTATGGAAGAGACAATTCTCAAAAAAAGAGCAGGAGCACCAAGACAAGGAAACCTCTCAAAATTTAGCAGGTTTTTTTTTTTTCCATGAATCCCATGAAAGCAAAATTTAAACAGATGATGAATCAAAATTTATTTTAGAAAATGTATCATATATGGAGCCTCATTGATAGTGGGTATTGGAGCAATGTAGATGTTTACAATAAGATAAGTGTTTAAAAGTGTTTCAAGGGGATGCTTGGGAGTGGGCTTGAAAGTAAGTGAAATTGGTGTCTTGTCAAAAACAGGGGAAAAAAAACAAGATTAGGCAGCTGCCAAACCTAAACTGTATTAGAAGAAAGGCTGAAGAAGAAACACTTCAGAGTTCACTGAAGGAACTGTGTGCAGCTTATTGCTCTTCATCAGTTGTTTTCCATTTATGTACGGATCTGATTGAAGAAATTCCTAATTTCCTGCAATTTTGGAAAAGCTTGTTTTCCAAAGGATCATCAGCTTGATGGGAGGATAGGATGCATTATTTATTTGCCTTCTTACCCCATCACTGTGATCTCAGGTCACATACATAAGCACCTAAGAAGATAATCTCTAGGCTTCCCTGTATCCAAGTCTTCCAGCCATTGGGCTGTCAGCTGTACTCTTTCCCAAAAAAACATTATAATTGCTATCCCTTTTACATCCATATTATCTCAAAAATGCCTCCCTCCTTTTGTCACACACTGTTCTCTATATTTTCATAACTCTTCTCCTATTTCAGTAGGAATTTCATACTTCCTGACCTGCCTTCCTTAGTGCAGCCAAGATGCTGCCTTGACCCTGTCGGGCTCCTTTTTCCAGTCTACACAGGTGATTCACATAAGTCCACAATCTTTTCCTTGGAAATCAGCACAATGGCTTAATTCCCACAGCATCACATACAAAATTATTGCTTCCAAGACTCCACAGAATTTACTGACATTCCCGTGTGGAGACCCTTAACTTGCTCAGTCTTTTCATACACCCTTCACCTTTCTTCCACAAGTCCTGTGCTGAAAAAAGTGTGCTTGAAATGAAACCCTAGTTCTGTGATCAAATCTGCTTCTTCTATCCAGATCTCATCATAGAATACATTCCTTTCAACTGTGTCACTATTCCTTCACCTCCATTTCTGCACTGTTTCCCATTTATCTCATTATATATTTAGTAGATAAATATATTAAAAAAAAATGGAATGCAAAATAAATTTAGATTACTTTATAGAAGAATCAGACTAGTACATCAGTAAAATTTCTCAAAAAGTCCTGTAGAAGTTTTACCAGCCATAGGTCCACAGAAGTGACAATCTCTTCAGCATAAGGACTTGTTCTTTTATCAATAATGTCAGATAATTTATCATATACACTATAATTTATTTATTTTTATAATTTATCATTATATACTAGTATAATATATATTATATCATATATATGTATTATTCTATAGCATAGATATTTCTATATTTCTATATTATGTATTATTTATATATTATATATTATTATATAGTATATATTTATTATTCTATACCAAAAGAGCCTCAGTCTCACTACAATTGTAAATCAACAGCATTGTAATACAGAAATTATAGATATCAGAGGAAAGAAAAGATGAAGCCTAAATAATGGCCTGAGATTCAGGGGCTTTCAAATTAATTCAGGTTCTACCTGGATGTAAAGCCATTGATGTGCCTGGATAAGTGATTTATGTTTCAATGGCTTTCTGTGGTAGAGTAACACTGAGTTTCCCTAGCATCACTGTTCCACCACCTCTACCATTAGCACTGTAAACTACTCAGGGCAGTGTCCCCCTCACTACACATATGATGCCTGCAGCAAAGAAACTCCAAATTCTTCTGGGCTCTTGGGCTTTAACATATTATAACTGTTTCATTAAGCATTTACTAGTAATATAGCAGTTACTGGTAATGCTGAAAAATGCTTTTCTTTCTTTTTTTTTTCCTTCTCACAGACACAGGCACACACACCCCGTTCACACAGGCTTTCTTTGGCTGCTATCACCACCACACACTGACCTTTGAAATATGGAAATAAAAGTGCTCAGAAATAAAGCTGGCAGCAACAGCAGCCCGACTGTCGTCATTTAAAATCTGAAACAAGTGGGGCTATAGTTTGCAAGCTGTCTTCATAATTACTTGAAGCAGTTGTCACTCTGGCTCTAGTTTGTTCATTACACCCCAAACAAACAGCTGATATTTGTTAAAGCACATAAGCTGCTCTGTTGAGGCAGGGTTCTTTATTGTGAGGAACCCTGCAGCTGCAAGTCACACACAGTTCATAGTATTTCCTGATTTCCTTTGCTTTATTTGCTTCCCTGCATTCCCTTTACAGGAACGTCTTTTTTACCAGAGAGTTAAAAAACCAAACACAATAAGGTAAACATTAGCTGACATAAAGCTTGATAGGCTTAAGGTTTATGACCCAAATCTGGTTCCCATTAAACAAATACTTTTGCTGTCATTAAGAATGCTTGGCAATAAGAAAGTCATGGATGGAATTTGAGACTTCTGCACTCCAATGAAACAACTGCCACTTAGAGTTCAGCACCCTCCCTCTGCAGCTGCCTGAAAGGGAAGCAAATGGATGGCATCAATCTGAGCAGAATTGGGTGATTTGGGGGAATTTTCCTTCTTTGCTGCTTTGCGTCCTGAAAATGGAGGTTGTGGCTATTGTTCTGCAATAGTTTATGCTCAGCTGGCTGGTGGCTGTGATCTTCTCTGATGAGCTACTGGGTGAAAGATTCCCCTTCAGTCTGCAGTTGGCAGGTCTCCATGGCTGCTGCTGGAGATGAAGGAATGGAGAAGGTGTGCAGAAAACAGAAATGGCTTCCTCTGTGCTGTATGAGGGAAAAAATCCTCTCTGATAAGACCATTTTTGAGCTTACTCTGGCAGCATGAGCTTGAAAGAATAAAAACAATAAATATGCTCCAGTAGGCCAAAGAAGCTGACACAGTCTTGTACAAGACTAAACTTAAAATAAGCTCTAGATGTGTGAACAGAGATCTCAGCCTGGTCATCTTCACAGCAACAGTCACTGAGGGAAATAATAAAATTTCTTTTAAAGTAGAGAAGTAAAAGCCAAAACAATGAATGATTTTAAGTGTTACATATTTCATTTTGATAGCATCTCTTAATCCCTTTCTCATTACTTTCAGAGAATTTTTATATGCAAAACCCCTGTTTGGCAGTCTTTCAGATGATATGAAAGGTGTTATTGGTTGTCCTTGTTGGAGGGGAAGAATAACTGAGATGTTGTTACTACAACACTGTAAAATGTGCATAAGACAAACAGTCAAGGTAAGGAAAGACGTGTGAAGGGAGAAAATGTGATCTATTTCTATCCCGTTGAGTTGCAGGTCCAAGCTCATTGGTGTGGAAACACAAGTCCAGCACATTGTCTAGTCTGACATCTGTGCATCCAGCGAACAGGTAGCAATGCTGAGCTATTTGAGATAATGCTTTTATCAAGACAGACAAAAGATGCATTCCTACACTGCTAATCAATCTTTCAGTTAAACATGAGACAATGAGAAAGAAAGAAGGAAAGTGAGGGGCAGTGCAGGTGGTCTTGCAGGTGGGAATGGTAAAGTCATATCTAAGAACTTCGAGAAGGTCGGGGAAGGAGGCAAAGATTCATGTGTTCTTCTCACAGGAAAGGGGTGAAAAAAGTAAAGCTCAATGGAGTGAAACTGGGTGGGAGGTGGAACACATTACATGAAGTTTTCCATTCAGTCACTTCCAGTCCAGCTAAAAATCCATAAATATGCAGTATGTGGAACAAGTTAGCTTTTCATTATTCACAATTTAGGCCTTTAATTTCTCATTATCTTTCCTACATAGTGGCATATATAGCTTGCTCTCAACAGAACTTACTTTGTCTTTCTGCTCTTGTTTGAGTCTGACTTTTATACTTTGCATGTAAGGGGTCAAGTTAGACGTCTGCTATTTTGACAAGCACCAGAAAAACCAAGGGTCTGAAAAAAAAGGGGAATGAACAATCCGTAATCTCAGCCTCGAGTATTTGCTACAAATACAATACAGTATTTTCTAAGTGGAAATATGTCTACAAAACATCCTTGAGAAGGGGCTAGGAGAACTTCTCAGGTCAGAGCTCTCAGCTCTAATAGGCATTCTGGCCACTCCCTTACTCCACACTGAGATAAATGCCAAGGTGTGAAATCCCTTCATTCCATGCTTGCAATTTCAGGCAGAAAGAAAAGGGGAATCATGAGGCAAGAAGGGGAATTTCAAAGTGTACAACCAACTCCCTAGTCTACAGTGTTAGGGACAGGACTGCAGGGAGTATCCATGCCTGCTCTGCAGGCTGGACATGATCACTGTGACCTTGTCTCTGACGGCACCAAGCCAGTGCTGTAGTGCGTTATCTGCTACTACAGTCAGAGATAAATTGCTTTTGTCCTGATGGCAGTTTTCAGAGTTTTCACCCTTTTCTACATAAGTTAAACCATGCCCAACACTAACCACACTGCAAGGATGCAGAAATAGCAATAACATCATGGGTTAGACTTGCAAAATTTGTTTCATGATTCCATCCCAAATATCAGTGAATTGTTTGTGGGAAGGGTGAGGTAGAAACATGATGCTTCAGTAGATAACCCAAGCTGAGTAATTTATTACAAGGCATGAGCTTCCACTTGCACCTATCCTGTGCTTCCTGGTTTTCTTATATACATAAACAAAGCAAGTTTCATCTTAGCTTTGGCAAGCCTGGCAAATCTTTCCAGCAGAAGATTTTCAAATTATTTTCCTTAGCAGCTCTGCCAGTAAGTGCACCCACTGAAAAGATAGCAGAATGCTTGTTAGGAAAGGGTGACAGCAGAGTAGCAATCCTAATATCCTTCTCCAGACATGCCTTTCAGCCACCAGAAAACTTTTTATGCTGGGAAATTTTAAAAGCAGGGGATACAGCTGATGAAGATCAAGGGGGACATGGCAATGTAAAGGGCTGCCAGAAGAGAGAGGTATTGGGCATAAAACTGATGACCAAGCTGAATCTTCTGAAGTAAGTTTAAGATTTATTGATTGAAAGACTGAGACAGTACCATAATGATATAGAAATACATGTTGGAAGATAGTGTTAAGCATTTTAAAAGGCTCTATATCTCAACTGGGAAGCAATGTTTCTAGAAAAAACTGCCAAATTTCTTTCCTTCCAGTCAGTGTTTCCTTTGTCTCACTAATTAAACTGTCTGCTCATACTGAGACAAACGCTGTAAAGATGTTGCTACTTCTAGGCACACTGAGAACAGTAAAAAGCCAAAGTAAAAAGCATCTTAATACAACAATACTGCAATCAGAGTGTATTGAACTCTTAGTATCCAGTTTATACTTGCATGAAATACATTTTAAAAGGCAAAGTTTGAAAAGCAAGTATGTAATGGAAATTGTTTTTGTTTGACCTGTTTTCTCATTTTTCCTTCTGTTTCCTGAATATATTGTATTATTTAAATACCTTACAAGATAGACAGTGTTGTCCCTCAATTTAAATCCTGGCAAAAGAGCATTAGAAAAAGTGACAAGACTATTACTCAAACGAAAGGGTCACACTAGTGGCTTGTTACTTCATTTTCATGACAAAGATTGCATATGACATTTAATACCCAACATCTTTCAAGAAATATAGTGAAGTGCTCCACCATTTTGACCTTTTCTTGGGTCTTTATTTCTGATTGGCTCATCCATTCCTCTCTTTCCCAGGCATTATGGCCCCATCAATCAAGGAAATAGAGATTACAGTCCACTCTGAAACAATGCATATTTAAAGGAGGAACCATTAGGCTTCACATCTTCTGCGCCTTGAAGTTGTTATAAATAGGTCATTGGAAAATGTTTCCTTTTAATTATTTTTCTCCAGCCTATTGCAACAAATTATACAATTATATAAATAATAAAATCTTCAGGATTGGCAGAGATAGTGTGTCCACAGCACCTAACAACATCCCTAGGCAACGGGTTTGCATGAGGAACGGATTTGGCACGACTAAAACAAGAATGCTCACTGAGGGGCAGCGGCTTTTGTTCATTTCCAGATCAACCTTTGTGCTACAGCAGATTTCTTTCTCTTTTGTTCTCACTCCCTGTCTCTCTTCTCTGTGAATATTTTGGGGGGAGGGCAGGCAAAATTGAAGTAACTCTTTGAAAATATCCACCTGTAAAAAGTATTAATTAGTAACACCTCGTTCTTTGGCGGCATTTTTCAACCCAAAGAGATTCAAAGCACTTCCCAGAAGTGGGAAGGGGTATTTTTAGGAACTGCCTGTGATCCAGAGTACACTGTGGAGCCAAGAGTGGAATACAATATTCCACATTTCCCATGCTGAGTGCTCCCTAGGAACCAAAATCATTACTGAAATTACACTGATAAAAACATGCATTTGGGTTTGTAGGAAGGTAACAGGAAACAAAGAGGAACACCACAGAGGACCACCTGATTCTCCTTTATTCACTGTTGCTGTATTTCCTCACAAAAGACACAGTGAGTTGAAAACTGCAATTCACAGCAATGACAAATAGATCAAGGGGTTTATGGTCACTAGTGACTGGCATCAGCTCTGAATTGTGCTCTGTGTTGACCAAATTCTTAGCCACGACACTGAAGATATAGTGAGGTACCACTGAAGTTGCTAGCAGACAGTGCTCTGTTTAAGCAGCTCAGCAAACAAATTGGATTACATTCATAGGGAGGAGGAAAGGAGCAGAGATAGGAAATGGACAAATAAGAACTTGAGGGAGGGGATTTTCAAAAATGCACAGACAGCTACAAAGAGAGTCTGACTGAAAAACATCAATCTGAAATAGGGGGGAAAAAAGAAACCCCAGGTTTTTCATCATTGCCTATGCAGAGTCAGCAGCATGCACATGCCAGGGATACAGCCTTGCAGTGAGGGCTCGATTTGGTCTTAAGTGTAGTCATCTATGACATGCTGGACTCAGCAGCCTGTGGGTTTTAAGGACACACAGTAATCTGTATGAGCAGACTGTGATCTTGCATGAGAGCCAGCCACAGCCACAATGAGGGCAGGACCAAGTGAGTGAAGTGGGAGCTCTCTTCTTCTCTCCCTTGGTTGCTCAGTCTTTGCTACTCTGGAAGCACAAGAGTCATTGGCTCTCCCAGAAAATGGCAATACTGTTCACTGTGTCTGCTTTCTGTCTGAGTTAGGACGAAGGTTCTCCAAGAATTACTTTTAAAACTTGAACTTTACTAGAAATCTTGTTCTTCAAAACCAATTTTTTCATGAAAACTTGTTAGGTTGGATAAAATTTTCAGCTCAAATTGTTGAGGGTTCAAGAGTTTCAAGAGTTCAACAGCCAAAATATTCTGAAAAGGGCATTCAGCTGAGATTTTGGAGGTTTTAGCTCAAGCATGTTAGCCCTGCTCCAAAAATAGAACCTTTAACTTAAATTATGGGGTACAGGCTAATCCTTGCTGATGTGTTGTCCTCATCTTTCTCCACCAAAAAAATAAACAACCAAAGCCCAAAAAATCCAACCCAAAAATAATTATTCAAAATAATTATATGCCTTATTGTCCGTTTGTTTCAGCACTACCATGTGGCTGGTTTTTCTGCTGGATTTCCATTAAGGGAACTTTTTTGTGCACATTTTATGCACAGAACAAATGTTCTTGTTGCTTGCTCACTTCTCAAGTTGATGGAAAATATCATCTGAAGTTCCAAAAATCAACACAGCCTTCAACACTCAACATTTTCTGTCTTCTCTCTTTCTGCTTTACATCCAAGAGCTATCTTTTTATTAATATATTACTTACTGTTCCCCAGGTAATAATATCTTAGTCCCTTCAAAAATAAAAAATTAATCAGGAGAGATGTTAAAACTTCTCTTGAACTTAGAAACAGCCTGTCCTTTTCTTTTTTCCATTAAAATACTGCTCAAGAGATGAATTAACTTTGTTTCCTGAGGCATATTTATTTTTTCATTGTTGCTTTTATAATTTCTGTGTTTCTGTTTGGTCAAGTTGTTTGCTGAAGGTGGTTTTCAGACCATTTTTTCAGACTGGGTAAACAAAGTAATCAATGTTGTGAGTGACAATCTTGTCATGAAAAGTTTTTTCTGCAAGGAAGGTTTATATGTCCTTCACTAGATAGGGACTTAGTCTAACAGTGCAAGCATAACCAAGTTAAGTTTTTAAATTAAAAATTCAGGTAAATATTGTGGGAATTCATTCAGGAACTGGATCCCCTCAGCCAAGTGTGTTGGCTACCAGCTCTCCTGTATTTGACAATGTGCTTTTTGAACCCCAGCTGTGGTAATCTCATGTATCCCAGTATTCACCCACCAGCAAAGTTCAAGTTCATGATTCAATTTTTTTGGGGGCCCCATTCTCGCTGCATCTTGAGTTTCACAGATCCTGGAGAGGTGTCCTGGGCAGGGCAAAGGCTGGGCAGAGCAACAGTGTGCCTGCCCACTCCTGGAGCAGGGACAGGGGGAGCCTTCCCCAAAACTCCACACAGGAACAGATGCTGAACCTCTTCCCTGCAGCTCCAACAGCCAAGGATAGAGACTGTCTGGGCTCTGAGGTGATGGCCTGTGTAAAGCACAACATATTTTCTTTCTTTCTTTCTTGCAGCATATTTTCTTTTGCTTAGTTTGGGTTTTGTTTTGGTTTTTTGTGTTTGTTTTGTTTTGTTTTGTTTTGTTTTTTTGTTTTGTTTCATTTTGCTTTTAACTACAACATAATTTATGTGGA
The DNA here is from genome assembly GCF_030490865.1 of Poecile atricapillus. Lineage (NCBI taxonomy): Eukaryota > Metazoa > Chordata > Aves > Passeriformes > Paridae > Poecile > Poecile atricapillus. The sequence continues at coordinate 32,675,284 of NC_081289.1, read as the reverse complement.
ACACTGGGGTTTGATAGCACTCAGCCTGCAGGCTCACGCCTGAGAATGCACCTAAGCATAAATTATTGCACAATAATTCAAGCCCTGTCTGGTCTTATTGCTTAATAAAATTCACTTTGTGATATGAACCAAAATGTCTTGAAATGAAATTGCACTTTTCCAAGTATTCAACTAAAAGAAAAATAACCCAAACCATCAACAAAAAAAGTTTTTTACGAGTGAGGTAAATATAACTCTCTTTCATCTCAAAACTTTTTTTTCCTTTTTTTAGAAGCCAGCAACTTAGTTGCTTTTGTTCTGCAAGTAATGTGAGAAGCCTCTTAATACATGCTCTGGTTTCATCATTCAGAAGCAAAGCAAAACCAGAAAGTTGCATGTGTTCCTGGATTTTACCTTTAATGAAAAATACACTTTCTACAGTATTTTTTAACACCAGCAGTAAAAGGAATAGTACAGTGTTCTGAAGAAAATATCTAGGAGACAGGAACTTCTCTGCCACCCACTTTTTAAAAAGTTCCCAAAATTAAAGTGGTGCTGGAGTTCCTCAGTTCTGTCTTGGTGACAAACCAGGGGGTCCCTGCTCCTCTTAAATTAAAATGTGTACAAAAACACACCAGCACGTAAGGAAACTCTAAGACTGTGCTGACAAGGAGTGTGAGCAAGACTGACTGAAGAAGCAGAGCCAGGCAATATCAGTTAGATTGACAGGAAGGCTTGAGAATTAAAGGTAGTAAAACACTTGTGACAGGCAGCTTATTTGCTCTTTTAGGTCTGCAGGAATGTGGAAAATCTGGCCTTTTACTGGAGAAAGTTTCTCACAGGGTCCAAGAATCCAGCCTTCTTCAGCTCAAGAAATTGTATTGGCTGCACAAAGACAGATCAAGCAAAGAGTTTCTCATATATATGACTTGCAAGTTACAGAAATCCATTTCTATAGCACTTCAATGGAAAAGATGTGTTTAATTCCTAGGCTAAAGCTCCAAGCCTATGTTCATAATTTTGGGTGTTTTTATTTCTTGACTGGAATGATCCTCTCTCTCGCCAGATAAACAGTGATTATAGCGCTCATACCAATTCATGTCAAGGCAGGAAGATTGTTTAAAACAATCTATGTCATATTTAATACACTAAGCCTATGAGTGGTGCCATGGAGTTTATTTTGCAAATGCACAAAATCTGCTTGCAATAAAAAGTCTGAGTCTGAAAGAAGATATTTATTAAGGTAGCCCTAAGGAACCACAACATAGTAACTACTGAGAAACACAACACAAAAAATAAATAGATGTCTAGAAGTGCTACTGAATGAAACAAAAAAAAAAAAAGCAAGGGTGTCCTTTTGTCAACCTCCTTTATGCACTGGAATGAAAAAAAGTGCATTTGAATCAGAATCAAAGACAGAAAAACTGCTGGGTCTGCTCTCTACATGCCTTTGAACCGGCCTAAGCATGCCTCAGTCTAGCAGGGAGACGTGCATATACTAGCTTAAGGATTTCACAACTGTGAAAATTAAGCAGCCTTTAGTTTGTGTATTTTGTTTAGTTAAATTTAGCACCATACATAACTTGTGAAAAAGGGTTTTGAACAAATCTCCATGTAGCTTTCAAAAGCAAGATAGAGAAACACTGACTGGTTCATCTTTCCAGTCAAGAGATTAGGAAAGCAAACAACTTCCTTTAGGTACTACTTTTTAAATGGGATCTTTTCAATGTAAACCCTACAAGATCTTCCTGTGGGCTTGCAAAAATTCCCTAGTGGACAAGAACTATATCCACTAGAATGTCCTGGTCACCATTTTTGGGAGATGCCATGATACAATTATTAGTATCCATCCTCAGGTCTGGAGATAGAGGAGAAACAGGGCAGTCAGTACAACTATGCAATACAAAATAGAAATAATATGCTAATGCAAAACAGAAATAAAGACACAATTTCCACAATGGAGAAGAGTCCAATGTGAGTAGCTTGGAAATAACCAAAAACCTTGAACAGAATGAAGAAAAGAATTAGGTCACTGAGTCTGAGCCAGGAAAAAATACACACAAGAGGAAATTAGAACAGCAGAGGCATTTCATATTAGCTCATCCAAAGATTTAACGTGCATGGGCAGCATTATGTTCTGTCTTCTGGAAAGCTATTATGGGCAGGAAAGGTTCTTAGGAATTTCTATGCCATCTCCACAATGTAACCAGTCCTACCCAACAAATTACATATGTGGCAGTATACATATAATATGAGATAGCCTTTAAGCCTGAAAGCTGAAAGCTGAACTTGCCCTAATGAGAAACAGCACAAAGCCTGCTTGTTAACCCTTTTAATACTGTACATTACACACAACCATCAAGATTGAAAATCTCCTCACTGCACATGTGGAAATTTAATTATGTTAACATTTTAACACAATAAAATCACTGCCTCAGATGCTGGAAAGAAGTTTCTGTTGTTTACAAGGATTTTTTTAATTATTTTTTTTTTTAGAAGGTGGATGCAGTATAGGGCATGATAAGTAGCAGCTTGTAGAAGCCTTTCCCTGGTGTATGAAGGGTAATAAATGATTGGAAACAATCTGCACAGAATTATGAAAGGAAAATTGTGTTTGTTCAGCCTGATTGCCACCTGTGATGAAAGACTTGATAAGGGGAGAACAGTAAATTTACCTTGATTTCCATAAGGCTTTGGACATATTCTTTCACATTGTCCTCAGAGCTGAGGAGAAGTGAGGAGATGGATGGACACGAGCTTGGTGGGAAGAACTGCTGGACTGTTGTGCTTGAAGGGTTGTACTCCATGGTGCAAAGTACGGCTGGAGGCCAATTATGAGTGTGTTCTGTGATTCAGTTCTGGGACAGTATATCTGAGTATGTGAAGAAAAGCACCCTTAGCACCCTCATGGGTGGCACCAAGCTGGAGGAAGCTGCTGACACGCTGGAAGGCAGGCTCATCATTGGAAAGGAGCCAAAGTCTGGAGAAATGAGTGGGGCAGAAAGTCGTGATGCTGAATAAAGGCAAGCACAAAGTCCACCTGAGGTGGAATAATCACATGCAGCAACAGGGGCGGGGAGCTGTCTGGTTAGATAGCAGCTCTTCAGAAAACATTCTGGAGGATCACGGTGGACAAGTTGAACATGAATGAGTGGATTATTACTGCAGCAGAAAGACAAGCAAGAAGTCAAAGGCAGTGTTTATTTCTTTTTATTTATCACTCCTGAGCTCTTATCTGGAATATTCTGCATAGGACACTTTCATACAAAGGCAAACCAGAGAGAGCTCTCTGGAGGGGCAAAGAGAGAATAATGGCTCTAAAGCATAGAAGAGAGAAGCTAAAGGAACTGGAATCATTTAGCTCAGAGAAAAGAGGCATAAAGAGGAATGTCCACCACAGTCTAAAAGGGATCATAGAGGGCAATTCTCAGAGGTGCACAATATAAGGACAAAATGCAGTGAATGATCACACACTTCAGAAAAGGACATTTCTAATAAGGGTAGTGGAGACCTGGATGAGGGGCCCCAAGAATAGTGGATTCTCCTTTCTTTGAGATCCAAAGTACTCACCTGTACAAGGCCCTGAGCAAGGGCCTGACTTAGTGGGGATATGGACTAGGGTATCACTTTCTGACCTATTTTTTTCTGTGGTTCTGTGATACAAAATACTATGTGCCTAAAAAGCCATGTGTCACACACAAACTGAGCTTCACAACCCTGGTGTATGGTTTACATCCCAGCAGAAAAACTCTTCTCACAACTAGTATCTAGCGATTATGGGAATGCCCATGCTTTTGGAAAAAGCAGCACCTATGAAGTGGTTGTAGCACTTCAAAGGCGCTTTGAATTCACAAATCTTATCTTGCAGGAGATATTCTAACCCCTGAGAAACTCACCTCAGTTCAAAAGAGACATGCTCTGCAATTCATTTTCTGAAGCCTCTGTTGAAATAAGCCAACACACAAGAAAAAATGTAAGAATTGTACAGGCAAGAGAACAACAAGGAGGGACTGACTCTATTCAGTTAGTTGATTAAGGCACTGAATTAAGTGAAGAAAGAACTGGTGACAATTAGAAAAGGGTAGGATGAAAAGGTGTCTGCTCCGCTGCACATTCACGTGTTTTATAGGTAAGAATAATCAATTAAACTATCCAGGAAGAACAGGAAAACACCTACGTCTTCTCTTCCAGCTGAGGTAATTCTGCTCGCCAGTTAATAATAATAAGGGAAAGAAATAGAAAGAGAGATCTTATGCTGAAGAGGCAGGAGAATTGTATTCTGTCCTTTTTTCAGCCATAGACTATTGATGCGATACAAGGTCTGTCCCTGAAATCAGCATTTCACAGGCAGTGAGCCGGAACAGGAGTCCTTTTCTTGACACCCTGAGATTTAATACAGAGAGCACTGGTCCATTTCCAAGTGTAACTGGAGCCAGTGTGAGCTGTGTTGTGAACACAGGCTACAGCTATTTAGTGTTCCCAGGACCACTCACTGACCAACTGCATGGAGTGCATCTGTCCATTCTCAGCTTCCAAAAGAGCATGGACTCCTCCACAGTTTCTGCTGGGACTAGTTCCTGGCCTAGCTTGACTCCTGTGCTCAGGAATTGCCAGAGGAATTGGTATGAGCCAAAACTATGTCAGGAACTGTTTTAAGAATCCAGAACAGGGTTTGAGTGATCAACGGAGCATAAGGCTTACGGCTACACATGGAAAAATAAGAAAAAGTAAAATATTGAATAAAGGTTGTGACGCAAATGCTGTCCTCCTCAGTTAGTATACATCTTTCCTCTGCTACCCTTCCAAGTTAGGCCTTCAAATCTTCCCTCTTTCCTCTCTTTTCTGAGCTTTTTAGTAGGTGTGTGAAATAAGATCAAGATCAGTAAGATACACCATTAATCCACCTGCCTGTCTTTGTCTGTTGCAGCATTTTAAACTTCTACACTAAAACCTTTGTGTAAGAACTCACTTCATATCATGTTTTATAGCATGAAATACAGTCAGGACCCAACCCAGGCTAGAATTGCTTTATAATGAAGATTGTCAAAAATGATAACATTTTTGAACATTTTTGTGTGTGTTTCTAAGACAGATGTCTTGCTTTCAATTATCCCATTCTTTAATTTACACTTGGTTTTGTTTCTCAGTTCATGAAGTCTGTCTTATATATTTTTAATGCTGATTTAGATCACCAAATGGGAAAAAAAATCTTGCAGTTCCCTGGTTCAGGGGATTTATGACTAGCTAGTGATTGAAGTATCTCTAATTTTTACCATTTTAGTAACAATTCCTATCAAGCAAAAGGAGATAGAAACACCAGCTTCTCTGTGTCAGGCTAACAGACCTCAAGCCTTTATACTGATTCCCGGTTTTCCCAGATTATATTCTTCTTGGAGCTGGCACAGGCCCGGGTACAATGGACTTTTTCATGCCTGTGTTACAGCTCTTTTGTGCTAACCTGAAGTGAGAAAGCCAACAGGGCACACATATTGTTGTGTGAATAAACACAGCCCCCTGTTGAATAAAGGGCTATCACTAATTTCTCTGTAAAAGGCATATTTGACTGTGACTTTAGACCTGCTCCACACTTTCACACATGAACTAGCAGGCCTGAGAGACCCACCACACATGTCCCCAGTGCCTCGTGCTCCACAATGGAAACACATGCTTCCCTTAGTCAGAAATGCCCCATTCTGAAAGAAGAATCTTGCATGTGGATGGTGTAATGGAAAACCCTTTTGTAATGACAATTGGCATTAAAAAATGCCAAATTTTTGGCAAAATGAATTTTCAAAAAAAGGTTTGGGAAAAAAAATTCAATCAAGGCTGCCAGCTGCTGTGAAATCAACAGAGATGTGAGCCACATAGCTGGGGAGCCATCAATTCAGAGATCAGGAATGTGTCAGCCTCAAAGTTGGGCATATCAGGGAGCCTTGAGAAGTAGAAGCCAAGCAGCTCAGGAGACCAAGCTGGCAGAAAGCATTGGCTTCTTTATTTTCAAAATTTTTTTCCAGTAAAAAATACCTTTCAGCATGTTTTTCACACAATCCAATCCTCATAAACCCACCAGAGACACAAAGAAATCTCTCTAACTGTGCCAGATGTGAACATCAGTTAGAAGTTGGTAGGAGAGAGGAAGGCTGCTGCATCTCAAGGAAAGCAAAATATTGCCCACAGGTCTCAAGTGCTCTTTAATATTTATAGTATTGCAGAAAAATCACTTCTCAGTAGCATTTTTTTCCCCCAGGGACTAAAAGGACCACAGTATAACAAAGTAGGATGCCCTAACAGGTTCCATTTGGCAGCAAAGGCTGCCATGCACTGACATGGGAGGTGGCCTCACTGCAGTTTAGGGCATTCACAGCTCAGGACAGAGGTGAATGAAGGGGTAGATAGCAGCTGAGCATTTGTAACTCTGTTCCAGTTAATGAGCTTGTGAGTTTTTATGTCCATCTTTCCTTCACAGAGGTTCCCTTGATCTGCAAGTGTTGACTCAGAGCTGCTACAAGGTCAAAGCACTCTTTAACCCTATGAACAGAGTGTGCCTGGTAAGTCTGACTGCAGGAGGATTTTTTTTTCTCAGACTGGACAGAAGCCAGTTTTGTTGGGATCTAAGAATCCAAACATTGTTGTTACTGTAAACTGGCAAGAAGACAGGTTGTTCATGGCATTGCTTCAGTGGGATAGGACACAGGTTTGGCATGTATGATCACGACTTGAGCAAGTCCTTTAAGGCTTGACTTCACATTCCTTCCTTCTGTTTTGCTCTTCATCCTTTCTCCTTTTTCCCTGGCCCCTGATTCTCTCCAGGCATCATCTTGTACCCCAAGAATTGGTCGTTATCTCCATCTCAGACTGTCTCAATTCTTTCTAAAGTTGCAGCCTCTATGAATTCACATTATCTCCCATTTTAAGCCAAGAGAAGGCCTGAAGCTCAAAAATCAATAGGGAAGTGCAAGAAAAGTAGCACAATCCAGACCTAGCCACAGGCAGCTCCTTTTATCTTCCTGAGATGAAATGTTATTTCTGTAGAGAGTGCCTTTTCATTTGGAATCCATCTTTTCAATGATGAAATAACACTTCTAAAAGCACCGCATCAGAGAGGATGGTTCTTCTTATTACAGTGATAATAAGCAGCAAGTGACAGAGGATAATCTCAGCAAGCATTTAGTAAGGTAGGAAGCACAATACCTATTCAGCCTTTGATTGGGAAGAAAACTTCAAACTGGGATTAAGCCAAATCTCTTGCATCCATGACATCTCTAAAAAAGGCAACCAGCTGCTGGGCCATAAAAGAGCTACCAGCAGAAATTCAGAGACTCCAAAAGGCTCTGCACATTTTTCCTCCAGAAATACTGATCTTGGGCAAAATATTAGTATGCAGTTAATTGTAGTAATTTTCCTTAGAGTTAGTAGCTTTCCATTTCCACATCCAAAGCAAGAAGATATCTATTCTTTCAATCTATGAGATCTCTCTATTGGACTTTCATATTTCTGAAAGATCCCACAACAGTAGTGAGATCCACAGACTTAAATTCTTTGAATTCAAGTGGCTTTTCCCCCAAGTTTGTATAATCCCCCTTTGTCATTAAAGTGAAGAGTCATAATAAGAACCTAATATTTTGAAAAAACAAAATTCCATTTTTTCCCTTTTCTTAAATAAATAAGAGGAGTACAGCTAAAAATAAAAGGAATCTAAAAATGTTTTACTGTAAATAAACAGTTCTGCCTCAGCTGCCATTGAGCATTGTGCTTCATTTTCAGAGTTGCAGCACACCTGGGTGACTTATGTTTCCTTTTTATTTCCTTGCAATTCCTGGAAAATAATATGTCTCATTATGTTCTGCAAAACAGGAGCATTTCTGTAAGATGCCTCAAAGTATCTAATCATCACAATACTTTCCTTTTTTTTTCTTCACTTAAAGGAACAGACAGGCACAGAAGACATTTAGATTTTAAAGGAACAGTTGGCATTCAAAATTTAAATTGCTTCTATTATTTCAGCTAAGATGATTAATAGGAAACAACAGTTGTCTGGCATATTGCATTTAAAACTGTACTATGGAACGCATCCTCAATTACTGTAAAACAAACAGTAGAGAAGGAATAAACCATTAAATACATTTCAGTCAGGGAAAGAGCTGGTAACATTTAGGACAGGTAGTTGTGTAAATTTCAGATAATACTGGGGCATGTTGTGGGGCCATGCTGTACATCATTATGTAAGAGAGGCCTTCAGCTTCAAATGCATAGCAAATGGGGCACATTTAAATGAGACACTGAAGGGAATTAGCTGCAGAAAATTAATGCCAGGCGAGCCCATTCTGAGCACAACAATGTCTGGAAAACAATGAGGCTGGAAGCAGATATTCATTCATAATGTTAAATTACGTGGTTGCATGTGTGATCTCTGCTTTCAGCCGTCCCACACAGCCATACATACATACGTGTATACATACACACTCACAGGCAGACATGTAGTTCAAATGCATATGTAAAAGCCTGCCACTCACTTTTGCCTCACCACACGTGTTAAATAGGTCAAAATAACGAGAGCACATACACAAGACAGCATGTGAACAGCTGTCCATGCCAGATATTGAACAAGCATAGGAGCGTGGCGATAAAGCACTAGTCTGCACTACCACAAAACCAAATGAAAAGGAAAAGAAATTACACTTAGGATTTCACAATCTATCATTTGATATTCCAGTCCCATAAAGTCATTTGTGTGTGTGTGTGTGTGTGTGTGTGTGTGTGTGTGTGTGTGTGTTGTGTGTGTGTGTTTATGTATGGTTAGAGACATTTCTAGATGCCCCAGAATATATTATCCCCCATAGATACAATATTAATTTATCTTTTGCTCATCTATATTTCAATTTATAGTGATACTTCTTTAACAAGAAAAGTAATGTATGTCACTGCTAGCATTAGTAATGTAACTGTGAAAAATCTAGTTGCCTGTACATGAAACAAAATTTCTAACTGAAAAAGTTTCTGTTGTTGTATTTCAAGCAAGATTAAAAATAATGCACTAACAGAGATATAAGAGCTGTAACCAGAATCACTGGGTGTGGAGGCTGATTGACAAGATATGGTTAAGAAAAGCTGTGTGTTGCATAGATTTAAAAGGAATTTAAGGACTGGAACTTCAGTCTAGAAAATGGAAATTCTTAATTGCAGCAATTTGTGACAATTTTGTGACCTCAGTTGTAATGTTATAACGTTAGAACTGATGGAGAATTAATCACCATATTAAGAAATAGTTGGATTTTCTTAGCTTGTTCATGCTTGCTTATCAGTTGTGAGTACATCTTCTGAGCTACTCAGCATCCAAATATATTGTAAGTATACTACAGGAACACAAAGGGCAGACTTATTAACACAGTGTTGAATGTGGGGAAATAGGCTCCAAATTTGAAGAGGATTTCAAGGATTTTTGTGGCTAGGATACATATACACGTACACCTCTTGATGTTAAAGTTCAGTATCTGCCATTGATGAGGCAGATTGTGTGTTAAACACACACTTTGATCAAACTGTGAAAACAGTTTCAGGGTTTTCAACACACTATATTAAAAGACGTGAAAGTACAAATAAACTAATGCTCTAGAATTTAAAAATAGTAATTTAATTTCAGGGGGTTTACCATTTTGGCATAGGACAGAAGGAGAGGGTGAGATACCATTTAATGACAGAATTATCAGACAGATTTACAGTTAAAATACATAAATAATGCATCTCCACACCAGAAATGTCTTTTTGAAGATCTGAAGACTACTGCACGTCTTCCCTCTGTGACGAACACGTTACACGCCATTATTTCAATGTTAATTGCAGTGGAGAGCAGAGAGAGGAGCTCAGAGTGCCTACTGTGCAAGGGAAAATTATTTTCCCTATTCAAAATCGTTAGTGCTTGACGTGGTAAAGGCTAAATACCATGAAGAGCGGTGAATGGCTTTCAGTCTTCATTGCTGATAAACAAGTCTATTATTTACTTTTGGAATTAAAGCTAACCCATTCTTGTTGAACCTAGACATACGTCAATCCATTGCTATATATAAAGGAAGATGCTATGTCACTTAGACCAACAGGAGAAAAAGACTAAAGAGCATTCAATCCATTTGGCCCTCAAAAGTTCTTCACTGGATAGGAAAATTAGTGAGCCTGCGTAAGAAGCATTTCTGAATATTGTTCTTTTTTTTTTTTTCTCTGAGACAAAGAATAGATTTGAAATTATTTATTACACTAGAGGTCTGCTTGGGATTGCTGAAAGTGAAGTGGTAAATGCTGGAGGGAGAGGCCTCTTTTCATCTAGGTGCAGACGAGACCTGGAGAGCAGCACTTCATGCTTGAGGTCAGCTGTGTAAGGACAACAAAACAGATCTGCAGGCTGGCTGAAATGAAAAACTGCAGTCTATGGTTTGCCACAACTCAGGGCTGGAGATTTACATGTAACACAGCATCCACAGTGAATGAGAGTGGTGATCAGATGATCCTCTCTGAAGGAAACACATTACTCCATTGCCTAAGAACTAAGCAAGAAAAATAAATATTTTTATTATATAGGTCTATCTGTTGCAGTCCAAGTAAAAAATTGAGTGTACATGAAATTTGTATAGCATTGTAGATAACTTTGGAAAGACACAAGACAGATTTGAGAGGTATGAAGTTAAATGAGTTCACCACTTGAAGATCGGGACTGCTGTTTAGCAAAACAATTAATTTTTATTCAACACTTGGATATTCCTGTGCCAGTGTTTCTGCCCCAGCTTCACCATTTCTCTAGGAGTCCTAGAGCCTTTCTCTGCCCTTATCCCTCTCTCCTGATTTACACTCTAGAACACTCAGGTCAGTACACATACACAGACATTTTCCTTTTACAAATACTACTGAATGAAATCTAGTTCTTTCTGGTCACCCTAACAGACTACTAAATATCATTCCCCACCTCCCAAAAACTTTCCTTGTTTGTTTTCTGTGTGACACCCTCATCAGCTCCATCACATGATCCAAGTCTTTTGTTTGTGAGCTTTTGTTGCTGGGGAAGCTGGTTAGGATGCTGCTCTGTATCCAGGTTCCCATCTCTTCGTACACATGGGCTGCCATGTGAGCTGGTGATCATTCCCCCCTTGGATTTCTGTCCCCTCCTAATGTGTAATGCAGAGAAGGCAAATGATACTCAGGGCTGAAAGGGGGGCTGCAGCTTGCAGCAGCTGCACACAATAGAGATCCTAAGAGAAAATAGAAATGATAGAAAAACACCATCATCTCTTCATTGCTGAAGTACAACAATAGAGAGCAATTCAGTTTGGGGTACATACATTAACAGAATGTGAATAGCACTGTTACAGCACTGTGATGCACACGGCTCCTGCCTCAGCTACACTATGAAAACATTGTCATGCTTACGAAGCCCCTGCCAGGTGTCAGCTAATTTTATCAATGTAAAGGAAGAATTAACTGATATCAAGTGCTACATTTCAGGTTATTGTCCCCAGAAAAATATAATAGAGAAAGAAGATTATTTTTCAGGGTATTCATCAGGCATTATGAATCTGAAGACAAAACCAACCAATCTAACTCGGTCCAGAAAACAAAATCTGGATTTCAGAGAATTTGAAACTTTAAGTTCTAAAAATCTGGGAAATTCTGAATTCTTGGCAAGTTTCTTTTCAGTTCTTAGATGTGGGGTTTTTACAGTAGCAGTAAAAAATTACCAGTTCTGTTATTTATGTCTACAGTTCACTCTGAGCTAAGATAGGTGCTTTTAGACTAGGCTTGCTTCCTTCAGTTTCCTATTCTGGGGATTTTCCTGAATTACCACCTGCATGTGTATTCATAGGTCACTCCCATAAAGTCACTGCTTACTTTTAAATTACTTACTGTGCTCAAGACTACAACTGGAACTTCATACTCCCTCCATTCCTGTCTTACAAGTCATTAAGAAGGTCTTTCACTCAACCCCATACACTAGCTCCTGTGCTAAGAGTCTTATGTTCCATTACCTCTTGCATACTTAATTTCAAATTCTAAAGGCCCCTTTAATACATAGTTTGTATTCCATAACATTACAGGAAATTTCTTTTCAACTTTTACACTCCAGCTGGGGGGTATTTTCTATAGGCTTGTTTGCAATTTTGTTTTCAGTTTGCACATAACAAGAAGTCGTGACACGTCTGCTCTTCATAGTTCTCAGCAAGTGTTTCAATGGACATAAACATGATATTCTACAAGAAAAAGTCCCAGGAAAATGACAGAACAGAGGGCAGCTGTGACCTGGACATTGTGAGGGAATTCCCTTGCAAGGGAATTAGTCTCCCTTAACAGTCTTTGGACTACTGCCCTCAACCAGACCCCTATGCTTTGTGTCTCTGTTGCCTCAACTCTAATCCTAGGGGGTGGATTGGGCAGTACTGAAGAATCTTCAGCTCTGGCCAAGTAAACAAGGGGTCAGTGGAAAATTCTTTTCAATGCCCAGACCTTGCCTCTGCAGGCCCTCTACAGCCCCACTACAACTGGACACCTTGGCTTTGCATCTCTGTTAACCCTGATGATAAATCTTCCCCAAGGAGTGATCAGACTTCTCAGGGAGATATACCTTTGGTGCACAAACCTTTTCTTGGAAACCCCTTTGCAGTACTCTTAATTTAATTAATAGGCTTTGTTATTCCCCTAACTCCAAAAATTTGAGTATGGCTGCAAAAAGGAGGCCTAAGGAAATGATTTCTTTCTGGTTGTTTTGGTTGCAGCTAGGTTTATTTGGTGTTAGTTTTGTGGTAGAATTGATGTGGAGTTGCAAGAAGCTGCTAAAGGTAAGTCTGGGCATCACAAATAATTTTCCCCTTTTCTTGTGATCTTGAGTAAAGGATTCAGTCACTTTCAGGGTTACAGCTAATGCAAGATGTGAGACAAAGCCTAAGGGTCCAGTTTGAGCAGGGACCTACAAAAGAGATGCCTATGGAAATTTGGGCAGAGAAAGGGCCAAGGCTGGAGGTCCTTGTGTAAAGCTCAGGTCTTGGCTGTAGCTAGCATTAGGGTTAACTTTAATGTTAAGGGAAAGGCAAAGACTGAGGTCTCATTGTGGTGAGGTCCCAAAGAGGTTGCCAAGACAAGAGCTGAACAACAGGCAAAATTATTTCCTGGGCCAGCCCTGAAGATCTTGTGCTAGATCTCAGCCAATGGTGAGTTTTAGCTTTTATATTATATATTTAAAAGTGCAAAGATTTAAAATATCAAAAAGGGACAAAAAGACTCAGTAGGTCTTAACACAAATACATGAAACAAAGCATCAATCTTCAACAGAAATGTAAACCATGTAACAACTTATTGTTCTAAAACAAATGTTGGGTGTAGAACATTCTGTTGGACTGAACTGGCTTGCATGGAGTGAAACAACAGATGAAGCTGAGGAGCAGCAGATTTGGTGTTATAGCTGTGATAGCAGGGAGGAAAGAGAGAGAAGGACAGAAAGAAGGGCAGCATGGAAGAGCAGAACAATTGCTTAAGGATGCACAAAATAATTTCAGCCACATTGTCTCTGATGGCATATTATGGGTGGCTTGTGCCAGTCCAAGAACATCCCCACAGTCCTCTTGACTCTGGCTCCCCTTCCCATGTCTCTGTCATTTCTGGGCCATTGCAGCCTCCTAACCCATCAAAAAAAAGGAGAGTTGTTTTCTATAGGTTAGAGAGTAAGACAGTGCAAGGCCAGAGTAAAACCAGTATGTCCCATGGGAGGGTGGGGCACAGTGAGACCCAGGATGCAGGAGGATGACTGCAGGACATGCTGCTCAGCACAGCAGCATGTGAGACCGGGGTCCCAACACAGCAGACTGCCTGCTACCCTCACCATTTCTCTCTCTCCAGTCTGTCAGCTGGAGGCATCACTGAATACTGGGTCTTTTTGGAGCCCTGTAACAGAGCTGAGATCTTCTTGGGCTGCACAGCGACTTCATAAGCCCCCATCTGATAACACACCCCAGAGCCTCAGCCAGAAGTAGTAGAAGCTGTGGATGGAAAGAAGATGGCTGGAAAATGTGATTTCCATCTCCTGGAAAGGTCATGTTTGAGTAAAAAAGATCATCTGAGAAGGCACACAAGGAAAAAAAAAAAAATTATGTCACGGAGAAAAAACCATGAAAATTATATCTGTTTGCAAATTACAGCCTTTCACCTTGCTGAGAGGTGCTGAGATATTTGCTTTTGTTTTTTCTTGGCAACATCTTTTCAGACTAGCTTCGGGGATCTACCTGTCTGTCATCTCTATTTTCCTGGAGGAAAATAAGGTTTGCTTTTTCCCTCGAGGAAACTCCCCCTTTCACTTTTGTAGGGAGGACAGGTCCTGAGGCTGAACCGCTGCTGCAGGGGCCGTGCTGTCTCTGCCCTTAGTGGGGACTGCCCTGGTGCACAGCTGTCCCCAGCCATACCCTGCTGCCCTGCCCTGGCTCCTCGCCACAGGGAGAAGGTTGTGGAGGGGAAATGGGGGCAAGAGGGGAATGAGGAGAAGTATGAAAACATACCTGTCTAAAATTTAACCTGGTGCAGAAGGTGACCACAGGGGTAAAATTTTGTCTTGGATCCAGCTATACAGACCTAGGCAAAAAGTGTTAAGGATTTTGATGGTGACTCCCACACTAATAGAGTGTACTCTTGATCTGTACTCTGCCTCTGATCACAGCTCTCAGCACCTGATGATGTCAGCCTTGACCCCTTTCATTTGAAACTGTTGACAAGGAGAAACAATATTCAGACAGTATTTATACCTCTTGTAAACTCAGCAGTTGGCAGTAGTGACCATAGGATGTGACCAACAGACCCACAAATAAATACTTCCTTGGACAAATATTAAAAAACTCTGGGTTATGGCACTTTAGAGGCAACATTATCAAATACAAAAAATGTTAAAGGTGACTTAAAAAGCTTGCAGTTCTGGAACATCTGAGCTTATAGTTATTTGTCACATAAACTATGAATACAGACAAATGAACTGAAAGTCCTTCTGTTTCCTTTTCCTTTATATATACCTTTTTCCACTGGAAGAATACACTTTGGGCTCTTAATCACTTCTCCAATATCACAGAGTGTCAGTTTTATTTAGCAAAGTGATATGTATTTCAGCAACAAGACTTTGTGGGCATATTTACATTTTATTTTCTGTTTAGCTAGGTGAGTTTTTTAATCCCAAGGATTCCTTGATGGATGAAGATATTTTTATTTGGGGACTAGTACTGATTGTTTGGATAGAAACCAACTAGCCCTGCTGGAATGCATTTCTAAACTTATCTCTTTCTATAGAAGTTATTATTTTGTTTGTTAACAGCTCTTATGCATTGTACTGATTATGCTGTGCACTGAATCCTGTAGACAAAGAGCACACTGCTATGCAACTGAAGGACTGGGGATTGCAAGGGATTGATTACAGCTTCAGAGGAAGTGATTGTTTTGACATTTCCTAGGTTCTCACTTCCTCTTTTTGCAATCTTGAATAAAATCCCTGTTAGCTGAGCTGGCTTAATACAATGTCTTAAATTTTTCCTTTCTAATCAATTAAAAGGAGGAATAAACTGTACTGTATGCAATAATCTCCTCATCCCAATGTATTTTGCCATCAGAGATATATTTTTCAACCCTAAAAACAGAGTCCTCCATCACTTCATCTATAGGACTGAGGGTGTCACTAGCCTCAGGGTGAACTCTGCCTTTCCTTCTGTGCACATCCTTGAGAGATGACAGGATGAGCTTCCTTCACATCTTTAACTGTGGCAACCAGCACTTTAGACTGGATCTCTGAGTGAATATATTACAACCTCTGATGAAATCTTCCTCTTTTTTCTGCTTGACTGATGTGGCAGGGCCAGCTGTGTTTGCCACACATCAGAAATTTTCCTTTTGCTGTCCCAGCCAGCAGCAGACTAGCACATGGAGAAAATATGGGAATTGGAGCCAGTCCTCTGCCACACCAAAAACTCCCCAGACTCACACGCTCTCCTCCCTGGCCTCCACATGCACCAGTGACTTGCTGGGACCTACACAGTCCTGCATCTGCTCACAAGCCAGATGGGACAGGCACACTTTCTCAACAGAAATCCCACCAACAAATCAAACCCCTGCTTCCACCAGTGACCTGGGAATCTATTGCATCTCCCCACATCAGAGACCCTTTGCCCCTTTCAGAAAACACTGCCTATAGGTGTGACCACAGGCTGCAAATTTAAACAACTCTGTTTCTTACACAGAAACTCATTAATAATTCTGACTCAGGCCACAGTGAGCTGGAACAAAAAAAAACATGCAAGCTTAGTAGTTCTATTCATTTTGTTATTTCTCACTCCCCTTTTGTTATTTCTCACTCCCCTGGGGGCAGTGTAGCTGTGGACACACTGTTATGTTTTGATCACCTGTACTATATGAAGCTGCCATCTCACAAGCTCTTCCTTTATTTCACTTTACTTCAGACTTTCTAAACTGAATTGATAAATGTTTCAATTTGATCTTTACCTTTAGTAAATAGCCTATGCAGCCCTGCTTGGTACCCAGAATTAACATTCTCCCAGTCAATTGCTTGGCCATTGTTTAACTTTTTGACGTTATACCCAAAGATGCCTTATCTCCATGCCATTGTCTCACTTCCTCCTTGACAGTACTTGCAGTTCCCTTTGGTTCAAGTTAATCTTGGCAGGCACAATTACATCCCAAAAGTGAAATGAGGCATACCATCAAACCCAGCTTAAGCAAACTGGTTTGAGCTCCATATTCAATCAGCAGAGAGCAAGATGGTTTTGGAGGCCTCCTGAAGGTCCACCTTATTGAGGCATATCTGAACAAAAGTGTTCACCAAATCATATCTGGGCTGGTAGGAAAGTGGCAAATGCCTCTATTTAGCTGCCTACTTCTCTTCTGCACAGGGACACAGAAAGGTGCAGAGAAGGATGTGCTACCTACCCCTTACACCAATGCCAGTGCTTGGTTTCATGAACACTGTGATAAGGGAATTTTTTTGTACCTCTGTGAAAAGAGACTTTGATCTTCTCTTTTAATCTGAGCCACCATGAAGCCAGACAGGCAGGAGTCCTGCAGCCAGCTGGAAAACATACAAAAGTGATCTTAGCTTTATGCTAGTAACTAGGACACTCCCAAGGCCAATATGGACAACATTGTGCCTTGACAGAAAAACAGCTAAATCCTTTAACCTTAGATTTCTTTCCTAAATGTTAAAACCATAGGAAAGGTGATTATATAAAAAAGTGAAATGCCACCACTCCCTACAGTGAGGTTTATTATACTGCTGACCACACCTCATCTGGTTCAGGCTTCCTCTGGGATCTTAGGAAGGCTTGGTGTGCCCATCCATATTTACACCAGGATCACAGCAGAGCATATGCAGGAGGATTGATTTCCATCTTGCAGCACATGGGGACAGGCACAATGAAGCACCAAAGGAAAGAGGCAGACACCTGACAATGGGCTGCCTACAGGGATAGGCAGTCCAGTGCAGCAGGCAGGCTGGATTACTGTCTAGACCCTGGCTGGGCTGCAGGTCACCATGAATACAAAATTCAGACAGAGGGGATCACACCAGTGTAATCCATAAAACATTGCAGATATCTTCATTGTCCTATGCACTTGGCAAAAAAAAAAAAGGAAGTTATTGTCTCAAACTATAGGAACGGACTGTTATAGCCAATGCTGAATCTTTTCAGCTGGGTTTCTGAGGGGCAGAAAAATTATTTTCATAAGATGGTCTGTTTCTAGTTATCTTCCTGAGGCTGTCAGACTTTGGTTTCCAGGCAGCTGTTGCTGCTGCTACTTTTCCTTTGGCAGTATTTTTTAACCCAGCTATTTAAAATGTTTATGTGCACTTCTTTTGTGCAGGATACTAAGATTTCTCTGAGTTCTTGTATGAGACAAGAAACAGTGATGTCTAGCAGCATATATCTCTACTAAACTTCTCTGGAATTGCATGGGAGCAAGAAAAGACATATCTCTAGCCCAAGGCTCTCTCCCTTCTGAATTCAAAGCCTGTCATAAACAATAAAAGCATTAAAACTTTTTGTCATGAAAAGGTGAGTAAATTCTTTGTAACTTAGAGTATAAGGCAATATGTATGAACATATTACTACGTGCACTCAGAGGTTATCAATGTTCCCTGCGAAGCTTTAGATTTATAAAATTTATTGTCTAAGTGAATTCAACAAAAGTTTAGCAGGAAAGCAAGGAGTTACTAGTTGATCAGTAATATTTTAATAGCTAAATAGATTCCAAGAAAAGTCAGATATCACAACAGTAGGGCAAGCAGAACTAAAAATAAACTATTAGGTCACAAACACAAAATTGCTGAGAGTCAATAGCCTGAGGTAGACAGCAGGATGCAGAACACCAACCACTGTACATGAAACACACTAATAGCTGCAGAGAAACTGTCCAATAAAATAGACCAGTGACTCAGGGTCCAGGAGATTTAATCTGACACCATTCCAGGGATATCAGCATATGACTTCAAACACTGCATTAAGAGATAGAAAGCTTAATAGCTGCTTTCTGGTTTAGTACAATGCCTGGTGATAATATTCCTGAATTTAGAACTCATAAAATATCTGTCGCCTCCAGCAGCAATATCTCAGTACTTTACTGAGATCAAATCCTTTACTGAAGTGTGTCAAATAGGTCAGAGGCAGATGACAGTACATGAGAAGGGGCACCACCTCCATAGAAGCATTTATAAGAAACAGAATATATAAGGCTAGAAGAGATATATGGGAGCACAGATATTCATTACTCTAAAAGACATTTTCAAGCCTCCTAAATCTCTGGTCATGTATTCTACGCAGTACTTTCAGAAACTAAAGTGGAAAGCAGACTAGCAGACATGGGTAGGTGAGGAAAGCTGAATAAATCTACCAAGCATATATGAGAAAATGGAATGCCACTGATTTGGATCTGCCACCTTTGTTCAGTGAAATAGTCAGGCAGTATAGACAGCCTCAGTGGCCAGCTCCTGGAAACCAGCTCCTTCAAACAGGACATTTCCTTAGTAGAGTAAACAATCTCATTTCACTTCCAGATCTTTTTCAGTGTCAGGTGATGGTGCTATGCAGCAGCAAACAAGCAATTCAAGTAACACTGCTCCTTTGTCTTGGACACCAAAAGTTTATCTAAAAAAAGATTGAGACTATTAACCTTTGGAGCTTTAACTCCAGCTAGAAATTAATTTTGCTTTACTGCCCATCTTCGTATGAAAACTACTTAGGATTTGAATATTTACAGCAGTAATGGCCTTTGAAGTTCAGTCCTTAATGGCATTAAGTTATGAAAAATGGTTACCCTCAAAATATGAGAACAATGGACCTTACTTGTTCATTATGTATACTCTGTTTAACTACTATGGGATAAATCTCACCCAGCTGTGTTTGACTGAGATCAAAAGTAATAAAAGACTGATAATAAATACTGAATTGCTATAGAAGAATCTGAGCTGAAGTTCTCCTTGCACAAATGACCTGAAATCAAGACTACACTTTACACTACACTTGTAGAATTTGGTAGTAGAAAGTTGAGAGGTGCATGAAGATCAATCTGTTATAATTCAAAAATCTTTTATACTTTTAAACAAGGCTCTACAAAACAAGGTCACAAAGGACATTCCTCATTGTTCATTAAAGCTGCTATTTCCTTGTATATGGTACTGCAGGGTGGAGTGCAACTATTTTCTGCAAATCAACCAAGAAAACTATCAGAATACAATAAAATTGAAATATGTATTCTTATCAGATCCTTCCCTAAGAGCTAAATATTTTCATTTTGACTGCATTATGTCAGATAATTTAATTCCAAGGGAAAAGATTTTACTACTCAGTATTCACTATGGATTTTGTCTCCAAGAAGTCTGCTATTCTGCCATTTCTGTACTGTAATCTATATTGAAATGCTGGGATATGCTACCAGGTTTTTGTTACACCATAAACTACATGAAATGATGCCAGCTCACCACTAGGTGAACTGGCCATTCAAGATCTGGGGCTGTGTTACAGGCCACAGCAGCAACAGGTGGGACTAGGTTCAGGCCAAAGGAAAACAGACGTTTTCTCAGGGTATCAACCTTCCTTCTTTTGTTCCTCCAGCCAGAAGACTGCTCTGGAAACTCTCACTGGCACTCTCCAGCCTGCTGCTCCTGAGGGACACATGGAAGCAGTGTCCACTTACACCGTATATTTCCTTTTCCTTCCTGGACACATCCCAAATCCAGACTACTGGAAATATGTAGACACTTCCTAGATAATTTCAGGTCTCTTACTTGGCTGTAACTTCCCTAGACCAGCTCCCTTAACTTCTGCTGGTTTTCCCAGTTCTTGTTTCACTGTCTGTCTCTAAGGCTGAGCTGGTCACCCCATATGCAGGAAGAAGGAGAGAGCAAAATTCATTCTAATTTGCTGAGAAAATTCAGGATAGCCTTGGCTAGACTGACCCCAGGTGATATGGTCTGTAAATGCAATCTGGACATTTTCTACCCCAACAGACATATGCATTCTATAAACAGGAGTGCACAGAAAATTCTGAATGTGGTTATTTAAACTTACACCTATGATACACATACAAACTGAATTAATTTTATTATCATGCTCTTAAGATTCCTCTTAAGAAACAGAGATGCTTCAGCATATATTTCCCACTTCAAGATGCCATGAGTGCTGGCAGCACAAAAGCAGCAGTAAGTGGGTTATGATCATACTCATTAAGGTGTGTGGGCCAGGGCAGGTGACTTGGGAGATGCATGGATGAAGATACATCTTATTTGAAGGAATGCATTGAAAACAATTATATAGATTCATGGAACTTTGAAGAAACTAATTTAATCCTCTTCTATATTATTTTTATGAAAAATATAGCGATGGAAAGATTTAAGACACTCTTTAGTCCCTTTGTCTAATTTTTTCTTACAGTTTAATATTTAGTAACTTGTTCTGTTTTATTATACATCTTCTTGCATCTTAAGCAATGAAGTTGCTACCACTTCCCTTAGAGAAATATTCCATAACTTGCAATTTCACACTTGTCAGGAAATTTTCTCACACCAGCTTGCATGCTTCCTGTACTAATTCTCTCCAGTTCTGCTGGATGGATCCTCATCTACCACTTCCAGCAAGAGCAGCAATGACTTGTTGTTACTACTCTTGTACTACTCCAGTAGCTATGGGATGCCCCCAGTACCCGTGCAATTTAACAAAGATTCCTGCCCCAAAGTAATAAAACACTTGAATTAACATTTTGGTGATCTCATGAGAATTCATTACACATTAAACATTTCTTCTCTTTTTCAGTGGCACATAGATGCAGCCAATGTTTGTATTTTGAAATGCATAAGAATTGTACCTTTTGGGTTTGACTAGAACCAATCACATCAGCCTAAAACTTTGTTTAAAGTGTGAAAATTTAACTGAGAAAAACAGTTTACCAAAACATAACATGCTTGTTGTGAGATTACTGTAAATTGTAAGGGCAACAGTTGCAGCTGAACTTTGGTGAATACAGCATCATCCATGAAAGGTGAGGTATTTCAAATGGTAAAAACTGAGCAATATAATTGCATGGGGTTTAATGTGTTTCAGTTCTGAATTTTAAAAAATGAAAATGTTGAATTTTGTTTAGAGATAATGTTATAGAAAAATTGTCATGTGTAATTGGAACATTCTCATTTGCTAAAGCCATAACCTTTTGTCCTGTCATAATATCATTTCCTTTTCTTGCTGTAATGTTATGATTTACAATGCTATGTACTGGTTTTAAAGTGTTATTTTACTTTCAAGACAAAAATCTAAATTACACCATTTTTCAGTCTGTTTTGTTTAAGTATGGGCATGTCTCAATCCAAGATTTTTCTGTCATTCTAACAGCATTTCCCTACAGGAGAATACTCTATTGGAAAATTTTCAGCTATCATTTTTTTAAGTCATAAGCCATTCTCCTTTATGCAATTAAAATTTCAAGATTAACAAAAGTAAAGAATTTTGTTGTTTTCCTGAAGTAGAAATTTTGCTTAAATTGCCCATTGCTCAGGTATATGATTCAGTGCCTAGAACTGAATCAGGTAATTTATTACATAATTTTCACAGTTTGCCAATAGCTTGGGTGTGAACAGCTAAAGAAATCCATTAACTCCCTGTAAGTGCTGGAGTCATTAATTCTTGCAGGTGTGTACTCTTCAAATATATGAGATGAAAAATAATTATTCTTTGAGTAATATTTTTAGATAGCTTGCTTTTGACCATACTTTCCATTGTGTAATTTAATCTTAGAAGTTTGTACAATGTGATGTGGTTCAGAACTCAGAAAATAAATTCTTAAACAAAATATTGAGGGGTGCTGCTTTATCTGCTGTTCTTAATTGTTCAAAGCAAAACAATTGAACAGTGGGACACAATCCAGAAGCTGAACACAGAAAGGTAGTGGCGAGTTGTTCTATATGGAGATCCTCAGTATGGCTTGCCTGAGAATCTTTACTATATTTTTGCATTAAATATTTACAAGGTTAGGTTTGGGGAATTTGAGAATCAAGTTCATACAGACAATTTAATATCTCTTTTTTTTTTTTTTTTTGTCTA
Source organism: Poecile atricapillus (assembly GCF_030490865.1). Taxonomy (NCBI): domain Eukaryota; kingdom Metazoa; phylum Chordata; class Aves; order Passeriformes; family Paridae; genus Poecile; species Poecile atricapillus. The sequence continues at coordinate 32,652,707 of NC_081289.1, read as the reverse complement.
CATATACATGGTGTTTTGAAAGAGGGCTGTGGAACTACACCAAAGGGCAACTTCTTATCTAACCTGCATCTAGAGGAGTGGCAGGCACAAATGTTGAAGTGGAATCACTAAGGCTCAACAAAGGGACACGGCTGTCACGAGGATGTGATACCATCCTAACCTTAAACACCGCCAGTCATGGGAAAAAATCTCGTCAGTTCAGTCTGACTTTGATCACTGCATTTCTGCAGAGGGCCTGCCCCAGCACTGCGCGCCGAGTACAAGCTTGACTAGACTCCTTCAAAGAGATCCTTAGGTAGGATGTGGCTTCCTGTGCTGGGTTAAAATCACCTTCTGAATTACCTTACCCCAAGAACATTCATTTGAAATAGTATGATTACAAGAAAAGTTGCTTCAGGAATACTGGCTTGCCTGCCTGCTGGTTTCCTAAAGGCAGATTCTTAAGATGAAACTGTAAAACAGTAAAAGGTTATTGAGCTGTAAGATTATGGAAATCTACAGTGTCAAAAGTAAACCAGTTTCAAAATACCTTACTAATTCTTTTACTCAAGGACATAATAGATATGAGTTCTTTTATAGATCTTTTTCTCTGTGCAGCACATGTCTTGTAAACTTTCGGCTGGACTAGATTAATGGGAATAGAAATAAAGGACAAATCCTTGTGTCTGATTCAGCAGAATCTTCACATATATTTAACTCCAAACACCTGATTCCCTCTAATTCAAATTTTAAAGCATGAAGGATTCATGACTGACTGTTGCTAGTAATACTGCAAAACATACAGGCTTCATGTTATTTAAGTAATATATCATATCAATATATATCTCTGAGATATACCAGAAGCGAAGATTTAAGCTAAGATTTTGGATCTTTTTATGCCCTTCTACCTGATGAAACTTAAATGTGAGAGCATGGCAACACAGAGTATCCACATGAAATGGCACTGCAGTATCAAATAGACACCAGCAGGTTTACAGCCAAAAATTACAATGAAAAGAGAGAATGTTTCAATTTCAAAATAATGTGGAAAAAACAAATCAATCACTGCAGCATATGAAAAAGGAGGGTAGATACACTCAAATCAGTGGAAAACCAGAGTCACAAGAAAGAAGGTAAGAGGAAAGAACTAAATTGTGTATGTGCGTTTTTTCCAGAACATGCTAGAAAGTAAACTGTGGGAACTGGAGAAAATGTTGAGCCAGGTATCTATTGAACAATTCAAAAAGAAGTTTGGAACATTCATGGGAACTGAAATGTATCAAAGAGGTAAAAAGAAAACTGTAAACACATCCAAGAAATCAATAAGAGAGATCAAAATCTCACAAAGAAATATGAGAGACAGAACACTTCAGGCTAGGAGAAGGTGATGTGGTATAAAGATGACCTGAAAAGAGAACACTAATAGAAAATACAAAGGAGTCACATTATCCCAAAACCATGAAGGCTCTAACTCATTGAGTCCAAGACTTCTCTAGACACATGACACAGAGCAAGTGGCACACAACACTCACAGAGCTGAGAAAAACTTCATCCCAGTGCAGAAATCTGTCTTTGAGATTAAATTTCTCCTTAACTCTATATCCAGAAAAAGACAAGATTGCCCCAGTTGCAGTCTTTAATTTCTTTGTGGACGTCCAGAACAATATCAGAAGTGGTGGCTGAGTCAGACAAACTCTCAGTTGAGTGTGGTATTCTAATTTTAAACATTCTGTTATTAATTCTGTGATCACATCATGAGATCACACATGAAATCTTGTTTATCACAGTTTTATTACACTGGAAATTTTTGGATCTGTGGCTTCATAGTGTGAAATTCATTCATCCATATTAGTCTGCCTGAAATGCTCTATGTATGGTCACATAGACTCCTTGACCAGTGAGAAAAATAAGCAGTTCATTCATTTTATCTACTTCAGACATCTCTAGAAAAGATAAAACATATCCCACATGTGTCAGCGATGCTCCATTAACTGCAAACAGGGCCATAGGTGAGTACCTCAGAGGGAGATTTCTGTGATGCAAGTGTCTCCCACTTTGAATGGAAGTAGCTTAGAACAGTTCCAGCACTATGTGAAATAAGTGAATTTTCTAACAAACAACAATTCATTACAAGAAAATTAAATGTGAATTGCCTGTAGATAACCTGGGGACCAATCAGATTTCATTCCAATTGGAAGAGAAGCACAATTTAATTTAATTTATTGACTAACAGAGAGCTGAAAAGGCTGTTTCTAAGTCCATCTGTTAAAGATTGTTTACCAAGTTGAAACCAAGTATGAAAATATTTTTCTTCAGATATGGTCACTATTTTTCACAGAGATCAGAAACTATTTGAATTGGAAAAAGTAGGTAAAACTGCTAGGACAGAAATCCTGGCCCAAGCAGTACCACACAGACAACAAGGGTATGCAGCCAAAGCCAGGCTGATGGTGATGGGTCTCCTTAGCCAGAAACTAACCAAAATCAATCATAAGTATCAATTTCCAACTTAATATTCAGTCTGCATTAATCTGTGTGTCATCCTGAAGATGTTATTTCACTCCCCTGAATGTCTTCCCTCTGCTTGCCAGGAATCAAAGGACAGAACAGGAAATTTGCTGGACTGAACCTGATCCTGTCCAGAGTAGAGTAACTATCAGAGAGTGTGTGCAGTTACTGTTTCTGCAGCTACTGCTGTATTTGCCAAAATTAATAAAACTACTAGTCTGGGTGTCTAACAAAAGGTACATCACAGTTTGGTGCAATGGTACATCATACTGGAAGCTTCAGATCCCTGCAGGAGTTAGTGGTACTTAACTACAAGACGATTTCTAACCCACAGGCCATGAACTGTGTGATAAGCTTCATTAAAAACATATTAAAAAAGGTTTAGAAGCAGGCTTCAAAGAAATTTGGGAAGCAGCAGCAAAATATTTTGTATGGTCACATCTGTGAAGAGCAAGGTCCATGTTTTAATCTCCCTCTTTCCACTCTTGCTAAAAGGGGGAAAAAACAAAAACAAAACAAAAGAAGGAGGCAAAGAAGAAGCGGGAGGAGGGGAAAAAAGACCTAATGCCAGAAAATCTTTTTGAAGTATTTCTTCTCTTGATTAAGAGTTCTCAGTTTGGCAAGACCTAAATCAAGATACATCAAAGAGGGTTCAAAATAAAGAGCAGCTGAATGAAAATGTATGAGATGACAGAAAGAATAAACAATAATAAGTATGCATATGTTTAAGTCATCTGAAAGTGATTGCAGCAATGTGTTAAATGTCCAGAAATACACATTAAAATAGCATCGTAACTCCCTAAGGGGAAAAAATCTGCTTAAATCTTAAATAAATCTCGTTTAGACTAAACTGCATCCACTATTCCCTTTGTGTTATGACTTCAGGAGCTTTCCCATCCTCTTTGTTTGGTTATGTATAATGGGAAAAACACTACTGCTCTTGCTCAGATTTTCAGTGGGTTTCTGGAGGTAAGTATACTGGCAACCTAGCCAAAACAAGAACCGCTCCACCAGCCACAACTCACATGGAGGGGATGAAGAAACAAGGGCTTATACGTGCCTTCTGTTTGCTGGAATTTGTTTTCCTCCAGTTGAAAAGTGATTTTTTTCTGATAAATTTTGTAGAATGTGATTAAATGTTTAAGGGAAATTATTCACAATTCAGTGCATGATGCTTGGGAGTTGAAGAGAAGACCAATGGAAACAGATGTAAAAGGGAAATACAGCACAAGACTCAGGAAAATAATAGGCAGCAGAAAGCACTGTGAGAATAGTAACATGATGGCACCAGTTTTGGTTTCCATTTTCAAATTCTCCACATTCTGGTACCTATGGAAATAATCTAACAATGAGATTAACATTGCTAACAAAGTCACCACATATTTTAGCTAGGAATATCTCAGCTTTAAAATAACTGTGTGTCATATACTCTATTTATTTTCTTTCAGATTAAAAACCTTGAAAATTAATTTTAAAATAATACAACTCTTATTAAACTATTCTTAATTGATATTATTTAGATGGCTCTCTTTAGCACTTTGACTTTTCACTATCAGTGTTTCCATTGTGGCACTGTAAACACTATTGAACAGCACCACCATAGCTGTATTTTAACAAGGTGGCAGAATAATGGCTTTCTCTCTATTGAATTTTTTCAAGCATTCAGACTCTAGGAACTCTTGCAGTAAATGGTTAGCAGGTAGCTAAGAAGTTGAGATTAGTTTTTGGCTCTGGTATTATCTGACAGGCTATCATTATCAGTCACTAATGCCTTTCATGAAATGGATAAAAGGTCCAAGATATCACTCATGTGGCTCTTCTAAAATGCCCTGAGGTTTTCTGTTTCGGTTTGGTTTTGTTTTATCTCTGAGTGTGACAAAATGTGGCAGACAGGAGGGCACCACAAAATACTTCTTAATCATTTCACATATGCTGAACACAAGGTGTTTAAAAGATGAGGCTGTGGAAATCAATGTATATATAGATGCTTTTTTCCTACCCTGTGCCAGAAAGTGTAGCACACTTACTAATGCTGCAACTCTACACAGGCAGCCAAGTGCAATTTATTTGATTCTGTATTTATATTGCTATAGTTTATAAGGAAGCATACTGGGTATATTTGAAAACACAAGGTGGAATTTTGAAATGGGCGCCAGTTTTGCTTTCTAAACTCAAACGAGTAACAGGGAGTTCTAAGTGTGGAATGCAGCATTGTCTGTACTGGTGTATGATGCTTCACAATATATCAAACTAAAATGTACCCTCCTTGTTTATTCTCAAGCAATGAGAAGTTCATGGAGCATGAAGCAATGGATGGGGTTCTGTAGGCTGGATGAAATTAGATCGTCTCATGTTCTCTCTCCATTTACTCTCTGGTACTTCTAACCTAGCAATTTTTATAAAATAAAGGTGAGATCAGGCATATGTTGTCTCTAGGTGTAAACCATTTATTTTGCTTACCCTATACTGCTAGGGTATCTTGATCTTAATTATAATAAAGGTTTCTTGATCTTTCATATGATCTTTAGTCATCTCCAGTCCAAGGCCAAAACATCAGTGGCCTGAGATCAGCTGAAGAAGTAAGGAGTTCTAATTAACCACCTAATCCCTTCTCTCATCTTTCTTCAGACCCACTAGAGACAAATCTAATGATGTTGTAGGATACAACAGGGATCTGTTTTTAATTGCTATCTATTGTTAGTAGATTGGGCTGCCTACTATAATGTGAAGGTGCTCCTGTTGAGTAGCCCTGTAGGTAGTCAAGCACATAACTCAGCAAGCCAGGAATGCAGCCAAACAAAGAAGCAACTTCCCAGAGCAGGCAAATAACCTAATAGCCAAATAACTGCAACTCAGTTAGAGCAGCAAAAGCTCCTATCTCTGAGGCTACCCAGACCTAATTGGCACTTATTTTTTTCTTAGTCTTCTACTCATCTGCCAGTTCTGCAAAGTCCTAAGTCTACTTGCCATGTTCACAGGTTTGCTCTTCAGCTTTATAAAGGTGGTCCTCCTCAGCTTTATAAAGCTCCTTTTCCAGATTCTCCTCCATTCTGCCTTTCTCCTTGCCCTGCAGTGAAGCCAGAAACTCCCAGGATTGTCCCAACACCTCTTCAATCAGTGTTCATATAATTTTTGCTCTTCCTGATACTGCCAACAATGAGTATGAATCTCTCTCTACCTTCTCAGTTCAAAGCATATCTGGGAGAATATAGTTAGAAAAGGCAGATTCTCGTTTAAAAAACTTGTCACAATATTTAGGAAAATAGGCTCCTACTGCCTTGAAACTGCAAGAGCCTAGTGTTTACCAACTATCTGTTTGCCCAAAGCACACTGGCTGCATTCCCTTCACCTCAGTTACATCCTCCCTTGTCCTTCTCATTGCCTTTTCCCCACCTGGTGCCATCTCTTGTCTTCAGTGTCTTCAGGAGTTCCTTCCCACTAGTTTATCAACCTTCCTAACCAAACCTCAACCTCTCTGATAGAGATGAAACCAAACCTGAAAAGTCTGTCCAAGCCCATTGCAGCACAGAGATCCCATTTTCCTTTTGTGGTCATTCTGGTGTAATGCCCCTTTCTTGCCAGCTCTGCCCACACAAGGGGCATGGCTGCAGAGGAACGCTCTTCGAGACATGACAGCCGTGCACCCAGCTAAGCCATAGCAGCGCCACCAACCTATTGTAGATGTGCTGGGAGTTTCACCAGCTCCAACAAACCCTTATCTGCTAAGGGCATGGACTTCAGGGCATGGACTGTCTACTCTGTTTGTCCTCTGCACAGAGGAGGCCTCAAGCCTTGGCATCAAAAGAAATTCCTTTAGATATATCAGTACAGGGCAGGAAAAACACCTTTCTAAGTCTCTGAAAGTCTAAAGGGAAACAATTATTTAACAAAAGCCCTTCCCCTCTGTCTCAGCCTGTAAACACAGTAACTTCCATATTATTTTGTTAAAAAAAAGACTTCTACTCTTACATTTGTGAGTAGTTTTCTGCCTTCTGTGGGACTAGTCACATTCAAAAAAAGCTAAAATAAGTCTCCAAAATCTCTTCAATATCAGTATCCATGACTTCTGATACATTAACATTTAAAGACTATATTAATATTTTCAGCACAGCAGGAAAATGCTAGGTCCTTCATGTTTACATTAAATATTTGTTTTTATTTTCCGAGTTTTAATGAATCAGTTAAAATACTAGGAGATGAATGGATAATTTTTTTTTCTTTAAATCTGGAAAAGTATTTTAGAAACATTCTCATACCATTATGTTAATCCCAAAATGTATCCAGCAGGATGTCAAAGGTGAACAACATTACTAAATATAGAGAAATCATGAAGAATGTTAGGTGTACATATACAGCTGAGAATAGTTTTGGAAGGAAAATTAACTTTCCAAGTTTGCATTCTGTCAGAAATAATTTTTTTTCAAAAGAAAGTGTGCTTCTCACTGCCAAGAGATCAACATTATGTGTAAAGAGGAATCCATCAAGTACAGTGCTTGCAGCTGTGAATACTAATGCTGGATGAATGACCGTACACATAGCTGTAGGTCTCACTGGACTCATCACGTTGTTCCCTATTTGCAACAGTAAATCAAATTCTTTGTCCAAAAAGAGTCACCACTTACTGCTAAATGGAGTCATATGATTGTTTCTTAGCCACATGGTATTGACTTCTGTTCACTAAATGCCTGACCTACATTCAGGAGACACGCCTGAGAAAATCACTGCACTTCAAATTCCATAATGAAAATCAACAAGAAAGCTTTTTAAGAACAGAATGTGTGAGAGAAAGCTTATTCATGAAAGAAATGCAAGACACTTGAGATATTTTCGTCCAAGTTCTACATCAACACCATCATATATTTCATTAAATTGTTGTAGACGTCAATTTTTAAGCTGTTTCCGTCTTCTTCCCATCTACAGAAATAGAGGCAGGGAATTCAGTACAGTTCTTCAATATTTTGCATTCAGTTTTCCCCTATTATGCAAGCAACTCACCAGCCTTCCTTCTCTGAGACTTCATGGCTTTCTTTTCTCCCCTTTCTAATAATTGGGACAAATACTTCTCTTTCCTAGGCACTGCTCCATGACATCATATTTACATACCTCAAGACTGTCTTCACATCACCAGCTCTGAACATATTAGTTACAAGAGTGTGGTGGTTTTGGACTTGAAATGTTTTTAAAACAATTCCAGATAAAAAGCAATTTTTTATCTGAAACATGCTTTCCTTTGTACAATATGGGTTGCACAACCTCTGTAGGGTTGACCACAAGCAGACTAGAATACTATTCAGCAATACATTATTGCAAGCATACTTCACCTGACACAGATTTTCAGCTTTAATTCTCTCCATGATCTACAAATAAATATTTTCATACTCCTTTTTTAGTTCCCTGAATCAGTCAGCTTGCCAGAAACACAAGCATCTTCCAAGCATCTATTCAGCCTCCCTTTTCAGCAATGGCTTTAGTGGCTCAGTCAGAATCTCTTCCTGCTAACTTTGCAGGTAATCTTTTCCAAGGTCTTACTCTATCATTCCAGGAATAGAAAAATTCTAATTAGGATGCACAGCTTCAAAACAGACCAAAAATAATATCTATTTTTTTTTGCAAGATTAACCACTAAGAGGAAAAATTATCTATAACCTCTCACTTCTTGAGACCTCCCAGCTGTAACAAATCTGATGAACTCACAGGGTTAATATCAGAAATATTATTTTGCTTTAAAATATCTGTGAATGTATGAGGACGATAGAAGTAGTCATTTAATGTTTTCCAGTCAAAGAGGGTTTAAGAAGTTGCAATATCAACATAAAACTGAAGTCTGTACCCTGGAATACCAGTTACAATGAAATTCAAAGCAGGTATTTTTTCTACAGAGAAAACCAGGAGCCAGGAAATCTCAGGATGGAAACTTGTCAAACACACACAACTAGGTAAATTTGCTTTTGGATAGTTTAATAGACTGAAAGTGGAATATATTTTTTTAGTAAACATAGCATTCATCTAGAATTTGAAATTGTCATTCTCAAAATGTTTGTTTAAAATGCACCAAAAAGTAAAATTCAGAGCATTAATCCATGTATGGGAAACAATTTGTCTACTCTGACACCAATACTTTTCTCCATATCTATGAAAGATCTTTGAAATTGGGAAAAAAACCACAATCCAAACCACAGGAAGCAAACAAAAACATGCTTGTAGGGTAGCCTACAGAAGGAGGAAAACAGGAACTCTTGGAGAGCACTCAAGTAATGGTGCTAAATCTGGAAGTCCTTTACGTGTTTGCCAATGGCTGATGGACAGAGAGATGGATAGAAAAGACCTGACTGAGGCACCAGACCCATTTTGTTACCCTTCCACAGAATACTGTAAACCAGAAGTTTTTCTGGTGCTCCCAGATTTAAATCTCAGACTGCCACGATATACATTTACTGAAATAACTAAAATAATTACTAAACAAATACAAACCAGAGCAGCTTAGAAATTCAGTAGAACTATAGCAGCTGTGAACATGCAACATTCTTTTGTAAACCCATCATTTGATATTTGCCATTGTATGCAATGGCTTCCCTCTGCCTTCTATTATTGTAGTGCTCCCTGTATTATTAACTCCCACTTTTTCTGATTCATACTTTATTTCCTGAAAAAAAGATATTTTTTTTCTTTTTTTTCTTTTTTTTCTTTTTTTTTATAAACATCTTTTTCAGTTGAATTACTTTCTGCATCTCCTCCCCATCTCTGGCATTATAAAGGTGTCCCCTTGAAAGGCTCCATTTACTTCAATAATCCACTCCTTCCTCCCCTGAGGTGCTTCTACCCTTCTTGAAATATTCTCCAAAGTGATGTGCTGCGAAATGAAACATTCCCAATGAGATTCAAAGCCATTGTAAATCTATCCAAATATAATGCCTTTTTCCGGTGTTTTGAGTTTGGGGTTCTTTTAGTATTGAGGTCTGCACTCAAACTTGGAAATGTAAGCAGAAAAAGAAAAAAAAAAAAAAAGGCTTAAAAAACACCTTCACCTCTTAGTTTTTTTGTAAGAATAGTTTGTTTCCAAGAAGCAGGTAAATGTGAATCTGCTCACAGTTCTACCTCTTTCACTAATCCAAGGCTCTGTCCCAGCTGTGTCAATTTAAGATAGACAAACTCTATTGAACTGAAATTTAAATTCTCTTTCATATATACTTGTATATTTACTTATAAGTATTTCAGATAAAATGAGAAGGAAATTTAACAAGAGTAGTAAATTAATCTGTGTCTTGTTTCTGATAGTCTTAGAGAGTTCCATGGGTAGGGTGCGATTTTAAATGACTTGTATACTGAACTTTCAAGTCTCTCTCCTAAATTTCCATTCACAGTTCCACATTTTGAAGAACTCTCTCCCTTTCAAAAGCTTTCTTCTCCTAGGGTATTTCCTAGTTTGCATGATAGATTTCACAGAAGTCCTGCAAAAAATTTGGGCATTTCAGAATGGTAAAAGAATTTCAGAGAACTAAGAGGAGGGTGTTTCAACTTGACATCTTGGGGATCACTTATACTGAAAGGTGTAAATTTATAAGAAATTAAAAGTGATTCATCTTCTTGTATATGCTAATTTGTGTTAACTTTAGGAGAAATATTAGCATCACTCTTTTATACATACACGATAGGTACTTGCTGTATATTTTACATTTGGATATAGTAGCAAGGGAAGCTGTAGCTGTATGTGTCAGGTTGGATAGGGATTTCAGCAACATGGTCTAGTGGAAGGTGTCCCTGCCCATGTCAGGAGGTTAGAACTAGATGATCTTTTAGGTTCCTTCCAACCCAAACCATTCTGTGATTCTGTGCTTCTGTGATATGTATTATATGTATACATTGAAACTCTGCAAAATGTATAGTGCACTTTACCCAAAACAGCTTCATACAGATTAGAGAATGCTGCTCTTGCCATAATCTCAAAATCAAAATTTTTCTTGATGTTTCATTTTCTTGAAATTTTATAAGCAGAAAACCTAGCAAAAAATGTGATAATGGAAAATGCAGGTTAGTTTGGTTTTCACTGTAAGATAGTTCCTGTCATAAAAAAACTGTGTTAACCACCTAAAGCACTACTAAAAATTTTAAATAGTCTTTAATATAGACTACATGCTGGAAAAAAAAAAAAAACAAACTATAGAGACATAAGAAATTGACTTCTTAATTGTATATCATCCTAATTCACCCATTTTCTGATAATTAGCAGCTGTTATCTGACAGACACCATTTCCTACACGTGCTTTTGCTCAGTATTAGTATGAGAAAAGCTTGCTGAAGGCAGGACTATTTTTGGCCCAGCAACACTTATGTTGCTATGTGCTCTCAGATTACTGGGCAGATAGGCACACAATGAAGTCAAACAGCTGATCTGTAAAACTGAGAACATTGCGTGGTTTCCTCCACTGGTGCTTGTTTGTGTATAAATATGCACAAACTATGGGTAAGGAAAGGTTATTTTTCTCTAGATAGGCTTGTCAGAGAAAAGACCCACATCCTGCATCCTGTTAAAACCCTCTGTTAAAATGCAGCCAGAACCCCCTTGTAAGTTCTGTGAACTCACTCCATAAAGTTGTGCCTGTAACAGTTTGTACCTTCCGTCACACTGAGTAATTTAAAGTTGATCTTAATTAAGATAGAAGGAACATGTGTCAGTGCTTTGATCGTTGCCGTCACAGCAAAGCTGGTGGCTGCAAATACAGTATCACTTTCATTTCAGGTCAGATGGGGGATTCTTCCAAGGTCTTTGCTAAAAACTAAACACTACCTTCTGTATAAGACTGGACTCAGTACTTTTCACCTGCCCTTTCCTTCCCTTAACCCACTGGACTGGTCACCTGCTGAAATACAGGCCAAGCTGTCTCTGCAGGTTAGTAAGAAGAAGCACCTACGCTTGAGCCCACATATTTTATTAACTGATGTAGCACCCCCTAAGGCAGTGAAACACACCAGTGAGCCTGATGGGAAACACACCAGTGAGCAAGGAAGCTGTGACACCTGGGTGAGTTGACCTATACCATGAATACAGAGAACTGCAGCTTTTACCACAGTTGGCAGTATAAGAACCTTGATAAACAGCACACACAGAAAAGACAAAAAGCCCTGTATTAGATATTGAGATAGGTTAGTTTTCTCAACCATATCCTTTCCTTATGATGCACTTGCTGGGTTAGTTATGCACCACTAATGCAGATAAAAGTTCCATATCCTCTCTCAGTTACAACTACACTTACAGAAATAAATATTTGTGTCATTACCTAAGGCATGGAAGCAGGTGCCTCTGGTCTCCATGCTGCACTCCCCAAAGACACTTCTGCAGAGAAGGCAGGAAGAGCAGGCATGTTGGGAACACAGCCCACAGTGCTCTTGCACAGGAAGTAAGGCTGGAGGAGGCAGCAGCTCTGGTTTCCCTGTTTGCCTTTTCCTGTTCTGCTGGGATTTTTGGGACCACTTAGGGCACCAATAAGATGGTTTTGCACTCCACGAGAGTCAAGGTAGCTTTTTATAGTATGCAAAGGAAGTTGTTTGAAGACATGTCAGAAGGGCATCTGAGGTACACCAGATTTGAAACCCAGCAAGGCCTGTCCTGCTGCATGTGAGGGGATGACCCATTAGTGTCCACCTTTCTCCCACAGAAACCCTCCCAGCAGGAGCCTGCTGGGCACTAACAAACATTGTCATTGACCTGTGTTTGGCTCCCCATCCACCATGCCATAGCCTCATGTGACAATAAGGATGTCCTCTTCAGTCACAAGGATGGGGAAGCATGGAAATCCGCTCCACTCCTTTATTAACAGCAAATTCTTCAGTCTGTGACACATACTGTGTCATTTACAAAACTCCATTAGAGGAATTAAAAGAGCTGTGACCCCACTTTCTCCATAACTCCTTTAGCATATGTAGTTTGACCACGTATGCATTCTCCCTCTCAATTAGACCACCCTATTTTGTAATTGCTGTATTTTGTTTTGAGCTTTGTGGAGGAATTTAAGACCTGTCTGTCAAAAAACTGACTACAAAATGGATATGTGATGATAAACTTTGGTCCTGTTGCAATACACTGTTTCACTTTTTCTTCCTGCAGATTAATGAGGTCAAATAAAATCAGGGAAAGACCACAAGTTTCAGATTCTTTCTTACAATGAATCTAATCCAAGACATGACATATGACTTAATTCAGTAAAGCCCTTCATGTATATAACTGTATATAACTGGATTCACCCTAGCAGGAGAGTCACCTAAAGATATCTTTTGCTGAAGATGCACGGGTGATGCTGAGAGAAGAAGGTGCTAGTCTTCATTTCAGATGCACATTCCTTGGGTTTTGGAAGCATTGGGATGTTTTGGTTCTCTGAATGGGACATATCATGTATACCAGTTAAGATTGGAAATGCAATAATTTTATTGAGGGTGTGAAAGGGAAAATCCCAGCTTTGAAATTCTTCATTATTCAAACATATCTCTTGGGCATATTAAAAATAAAAATCTTAGTTCAGACTTGAAACAGGAGGGGAAACCCCTGAGAAGGCAGAAAAGGGGAACCTGACATTTACTTAGGATTCTGCAGCTGGGTTATTTCTCAGGAAAATGCTGTTCAAGACAGAACCATAGGGCTCAGCACCAGCTGCAGAAGACTACCATGGGCAGTTGTGTGCTCTATACCTCTCTGCAAGTCCCTAACTTCAGGCATCTTTTGGAAATTTGCTAATTAACCCTTGAAGCTTCCTTTTTTCTTATCCTCTCCCCATCATCCTTTCTAGACTTTTAAATCCTTTCTAGTGTTGTTTGTAGAAGCCAACAACTGAAGGCAGCAAATCCACTCTGAAAGCCACCTTCCATTTCTGCAGGGTTAAACAAGACCAGTGGGAGAAAGCAATCATCAGGGATCTGCTTCTAAAGAACAAAAATATCAGTCAGGAGAGACAATGAAAATATTACATAGTGAAAAGCAGATCACCAAAAGCAGATGAGCCTAAGGGAGAAAAATACCGCTTTGATCTAAAATACTTTTTAATGTCAGTCATACCCAATGTAATGGAAGAGTTTAGTTTCTCACCATCATTTTATTATATTTCAGTAAAAAGTATGCAAATACAAGTCTATTCAAGTGCATGCTAAACAAAGATCACACCTACATTAAAAAAAAAAAAAAGAAAAAGAAAAATCCTAAAGAAAAAGAGAGCTGTATATTTCATTTCAATGATTACACTTGGCATACACCTATTGTATTGGTTTGTGTCAGGGAAACTAGTGTTGGGCTAGAAAAATTCCCAGATAATATGAACCTCAAAAGTGTTGGAAATGTAGAAAGAATTTTGATATTATGCATGAAATTCTGAATGACTTTGGGGACTTACATAGTAAAAAAGGAGAATTACTTAGGAGTAGAATCTGTGGTTTTGGTGTACAGTACAGTCACCAGCTCCCCATAAACCAGCACTCTCTTTTGACCATAATGAGGCAAATGAAACTGCAAAGAGCATTAGGAAAATGATGTTAGTTAGAACAGCATGGGGGAAATCGACTCACCTGGCTTTGAGAATAGTTAAGATTGTATGAAATGGATTACATGACGTGATTGCCTGGAATAGCAGGGGATTATGTTCCAAGAAACCTGGATCTGCTGGTGGAAATCAAAGTAAAAACAAGATTGAGAAGACAAGGGCTACTTAACTTATTGAAAATATACCTTGGAGCAAGATGTGAATTATTATGTTTGCAGTAGCCTGAAAGCTATTATTTATTCAGCTTTTTTGTGAAATCAAGAAGCAAGGACTCAGGCAGTGCTTTGTACACAGCAGCTTTGCTTCATTTTCTGTAATCACTAATAATCTTTACTGACACTGAATTAGAAAGTTCAGGAACAGGGAGAAAAAAACAAAAAAAAAGATGCTTGTTTGCTTTGTTGATAACCAAATAAAACAAAAGAAGGATATTTGTAAGACAGGGTGGCAGAAGGATGATGGCCAGACCTGAAATTATTCAGAAGCAGTGGGCATTAGCAAGGAAAAATCCCACCCATTTATCGCAAAGCTGTGCACTTCCAAGCAGGATCTGGTGATAAGTCCATGCTATCACAGCAGGTCTGTGTGTTATCTGCTGCAGAAGGGTGCACCACTCTCCAGCCTAAGTGCTGCCTGGCAAAACACAATCAAGTCTTGTGACAAATACTCGAAAAGAATACACCAATTACCTTAATGGACAGAAAACAGTTTCCATACATGATTGAGCTTTCATGCTATTTGTATACAGGGCCTGGGAAGTGTGAAATGAGTCATGGGTAGCTTCTTTTTTAAAAAGCTGTTGAATAAGTTATTAGACAGGCAGCTACTATCAGGCCAGCGTACTGGCCTGAAGGAATAGGTAAACACAAAAGTAAAGAATGAAGGGATGAAGAGAGAGAGAGAGAGAGAGCAGTTGCTCACACAATACTGTCCTGCATGCAGGCAAATAGACTTTCTAGTGTCTTAAATTTCTTCCTCTAGTAACAGACTGAGGGCTGTACTGAACTTTAAAGGCCTTCATTAGTTGCTAAGTTATGCTGAGACCAACCACAGTGCAGCTATTCAATAGAGATATTTCATTATTTTGTTGCTAGACTGCTTAACATCTCAGTACCAGAAACAAAAAGCCCCAAAGACCAAGCACAAATTAGAGCTGTTAATCTTTAGGACAGCTGATCTTTCTAAATATTCTGGGACAGACATCTTTCTTCCTGCTGCTATTAGAGATTGGTTCTTAAAGAGTCCCTCTTGTATCAATGAGAACTATATAGTTGTTTCCTTTAAATAAGCTTTTTTTTTTCATAACTGTATCAAGCTCAGCCACATGGAAATATCTGGAATTTGCTCATTCTTGAGGATTTACCTCTCCCAGCAAAGATATTCTTGCCCAAGATTACTGACTAGCCAGCTATGCAGCCATTCAGAAGCAAGAGTCTGTCCAGGGAAAGGGGAAATTCTGGTGTGTTGAAGTGCCTGTGGGCAGTTGGGAGGTTATGTCCACTTAAAAGGACAATGCCTGCAGCAAGAGGAGATCTTTTCTTCAGTAGTTTTGTTCAAGCTACCAAACAAAATTATTTATTTAAAATTAAATAATATGACTCATGCTTGCACCATATCAAATCTGGTTTGACTTTAATGCAGTCTGTCTCCCAATCCATGTATGCCTACTCCAGGAAAAGCAGCAGCAAACATAACGGAGATGATTATTTCTCTGCTGCATCATTTCCTGTCAGTCTTCATCAACATGAAAATTAAATTGTAACACAGCAAAAATGAGGGAATACCAAAATATGGTCACTGAAAGTGGACTAAGTGTTGCTTTCAACATGGAGGTAGATTCTGCTTCAATCATATATGTCTGCTAATAGCTACCTGACAGAGAAAACACAGATTTCTTGGGCCTTTCCTCCCTCCAAAGCTCTTCCCTTCAGTATCTGTTTTACTTGTCACATTCTAAATGCCACCTCAGAGTTCTTTTTAATTACTGCAGTGGATCATCAAAAGTTAGACTTTTTTAAAAATTTTTGTTTTCAAGATTATTTGTGGCAAGAGAGGGGACAGGGTATGAAATTGACTTCTGATTGAATTTCACCATGAGGAAGTATGCAAGGCTATTAAAATAATAAAAAATGCCACATTCAATTCCCTCTGCACAGTGAGTATCAGCACTCCAACACGGAATATGGCCATGTAACTATTTCCCTGGGTAGATACTAGCTAAATGCATCTACCAATCTCACAGAGTTTTTCATTCCACAGCTGAGTGATCTGTCTTCATCTCACTTTTTGGCTAAAAACAAGAATCAGGGAAGTAAGAGAGACTGGGAAGCAATATGAAGTGATGAAATAGAGTGTATCTCATTGAAAAAAATCAATTTGCGATAATTATATCCAGTAGTAACTTCTATTTTTCCCTCCAGGGTCTGTATGAGGGACCAACCCTATTTAGTATCAACAACATAGACAGTGGGATCGAATGCACCTTCAAGCAAGTTTGAAGATGACACGAAAGCTGAGTGGTGCAGTTGATTCACTGGAGGAAAAGTATGCCATCCAGAAGGACCTTGACAGACTTGGGAAAAGGACCCTTGCAAACCTCTTGAACATCAACAAGGCCAAGTACAAGGTCCTGCATGTGGTTTGGGGCAATCCCCAGTATCAGTACAGAGCAGGAGATGAATGGATTGAGAGCATCCCTGTTGAGAAGGACATGGGGTACTGGCAGGTGAAATACTCAACATGAGATGCCAATGTGCTGTTGCAGCCTGGAAAGCCAAGCGTGTCCTGAGCTACATCAAAAGTAATGTGGCTACCAGGCTGAGAGCGGGGATTCTGCCCCTCTACTCTGGTCCTATCATATCCTATCTGTAGTACTGTATCCAGCTCTGGGGTCCCCAGGAGCAGAAAGATGTAGATCTGTTAGAAAGGGTCCAGAGAAGGGTCATGAAAGTTTTCAGAGGGGTGGAACACCTCTCCTATAAAGTAAAGCTGAGAGAGTTGGGGTTGTTGATCCTAGAAAAGAGAAGGCTCTGAGGAGACTTTATAGCAGCCTTTCAACACATAAAGCTGTATAAGAAAGATGGAGATGTTTTACCAAGTCCTGTAATGATAGTAAAAAGGGAAAAAGTTTTAAACAAAAAGAGAGTAGATTTGGTTTGGACATAAGAAAGAAATTATTTTATGGTAGCAGTGGTGAAGCATTGGAAAAGGTTGCTCACAGAAGCTGTAGATGCCTCATCCCTTGCATTGTTCAAGGTTTGTTTGGATGAGGCTTTGAGCAACCTGCCCTGGTGAAAGATAACCATGCTTATGGGGTTAGACTAGATGAATTTTAAAGATCACTTCCAACCCAAACCATTCTCTGATTCTACAATTCTGTGATTCTATGATTCTGGGATTCAATTATTACAAATTGTTCCAGGATGTCAATCCTAGATGTCAATCAAGGATGTCAGGTGTGATACCTGACAGGCTGCTTTATCTGATCAAGTGTTCCAAAAGAAGGAATTCTTTACCAAATAACACACCAGAAAATTGTCAAATATTAAAAGTAAAATTCAGTTCATCTCTGCACCCAGCCATGCCTGACAAGACTTCTAGGGATTTGATTGCATTTATTATATTTATTAATTTTCCTATATTTATGTTAGAAATTCAAATAACATCAGCCTGAGATGAAGAGTTTTGATTTAAAAAAGGAACTGCTAGAACAGCTTTATTCAGTATCTTACTCTACTCCATATTTATACTGAAACATTTCTTTCTTCAAACAGCATAATTTATTTCGTTCTTATTATTTCAGCACCTCCAATTTTTATCAATAATCTCACTGGAAATGTTATTGCTGCAGAACTTCCTGTTGAGATCATATTAGGAAGCAAAGGGAGTGTCACAGAGGAATATGCTCTCATATTTTTGGTATCACCTTTCTCCTTTTAATTTCCTCTCTATTTGTATGGGAGGAAGGGGAGAGTCCAGAATCCAGTGTCTGAAACACTTACTAGATTATCTTCCTGTCATTCTCTGCTAATACAACATTCTTCCCTCCGTGCCATCAGCTAGTGTTTTGACAAGTCATCAAAGACCCAAACAAACATTCTTCTCAGGAAGACTCATATCTCACTGTTGCAAAGGTTTGTTTCATGCTTAGCCAAAACAGTCCTTTTCAAGGCCTTCCATGTAGTTCTGTCAAATAGTAACACCCAAACTACTTTCCTTCCTTGGAATTTAGCAGCCTTCAGTCATACACAGGCTTTTGTGAGAAAGCAGTTTGTTCTGTGAGCATCATGCACAATTGTTGCACCATGTAGTTTGTCCAGAAACAGAGAAAAGTTTTAGCCCCAAAATGTCACAATCTTTGTAGCCAGCTAAAAAAGCCTTTAAGAGCAAAAATGTCCAGGTAACCTTAGCTACGGGCTCTGTTTTAACTTCAGCTCCACAGGAGTAAAGGGTTGTGAGAGCTTGTATTTGGGCAGACCTTTGAAGATAAAAGTGTTGAAAGTTATTTTCTACAAACATATGTGATGGCTAGGTCGATGAACACTGGACAGGAGCCTCTAGAGCTGAGAAGCCACTGTCTGAACTTACAGTGCAATAGCTGTTTGTCACACGAGACAGGATTTCAGCAATATCCACTGCACATTCTCTTGTTTGTGTTCCAGTTCAAGTCTGTGTATGACATGTTTAAAAGCAGACAAACAAATATGTATATGCATGTATGGGCATTTCCTACTGTTATTTTCCAAACCTATCTTTCCAAACAAAAGCAACTAAAATGGGCATAATATTGGGAGTCTGTGGAATTTAGTAACTTAGACTGAACAATATTCCAACAATGTTTTAATTACTTTCAAACATTTATTTTGAAATTAATAAATTCAAACTCAAATTCAGCTCAGAACATGGCAAGTTATGGAAATACACAATTACAATATAAACAGTGCATATTTCTAACCCTTTCTCAAATAACTAGAGGGAAGGTGAAAGTATTTCAAAATCAATATAGTTACATTTATTGTTACTAATTCAATAATCCTTCATCATTGCAGTAATAATAATAATCATCATCATCATCATCATCTAGTCTTTGAAGTGTAGCTTTCCAGCTTGTTTTCTCGCAACTTTCTAATAATTGTACTAAATATTTCTTGCAAAAACAACATGTAGTGATCTTTCTTTCAGAGTTACACTATTTTAATTCCTGTAAATATCATCTTTAGAAGACAAGAGCCAGTTCCTCATTGGAAGGGCTGGCGTTTCAGAAGTTAACTTCTAAAAAGGCCACTTCACTTCTTCTCAGCTGCTTCATGGCAAAAAAAAAAATCTTAATACATTTCTCATTTTATTTTCAGTTCAAAAAGTAGGTTTAATGTGGTTATTCCTGTGAAACGAATGTTTCTCTAATATTGTGAAATTTAATGTATGAAAGAAGAGTAAAAGCTCCTGCTTTGCATCACTCCTACACATCTGATAGAAAATTCCCATCTATGAGTCACATGTGGTACAACACAAGCAGTCAGCCCACATGGTTACTGTGAATCTTAGCTTGTAGCACCAAAGGAAGTATGGGGCTTTCCAGATCACTACTGCAATGCAAGCAACATTTTAGAGTGATGAAGTATTATTTCTGTCAATTCAGACAGCACAGATACCACAAACAGAAACTTCCTAAGGAACAAAAGCTTCTCGTGACTTATACAAAGCAATGCAATGTGCAGACAAGGTGAGCAAACAGAAAAGGTGTAAATAGATTAGGAAAATAATAGGATAGACTGCAGAGAGTGAGTTTACAACTTCTTCAGTTCCCTGTCCACAAATCACTAATGTATTAGAAACCATCACAGCTAAGTTTGTGTCCTCCTACAAATTCCCTGTTGCAACGTTTTTCCCCTTAGAGCTGTCCTCATCACTGTTAGGGTGTATTTTTACCCACATTTACTTGTGCAAGTTAGAACATCTGTTCAGTGAAATACCATTACAGGTATCATAAAGCCGGCTGAATTTTATGATGAATTAATTTCATGAGAAAATGCCAATCCCCCAAAACCAGAAGGTGTTATGCAAGGCTGTTAGCCTCACAGCCTCCTGGCAAGCATTGTGTCATTGTGACACCAGACAGGACTTCAAGCATCTGTGAGCCTCATGTTAGAACTGCCTCAGGGACCTGAGGACTTTCAGAGGTTGTCATGTGCAGCCTTCCAGACTTCTGTACCCTTTCCAATGACAACAAATCCCTGGATCTCAAACCCTCACAAACCTTTTGCTTCTCCTGCTTTTGCAGGGAGGCTGGCAGTCTTGGAAAACCCTGACTAATGCCAAAGCTCAAAGGTCTGTCTCTCATGCTCATTGATTACATGATGTGAGGACTCATAATCTCCTAGTTGTCTTATTGACTTTCTTTTTATAGCCAAACCAAGAGATGCAGTGCTTGGCTTTCCACTCTCACTTTCACTACACACTTGCTAAGCCAGATTCTAGTTTTCCACGTGTAGGCATCTTCATTTTTTGTTTCAAAATGGATCACTCTTGGTCAACAGGTCTGCACTTTTGGGGTGAAGATAGTTTAGCTTTATCTTCAGATGTAAAGATCCAAGCTTCTAAGGGCAAAATCAGCTGCTCTGCTCACCTAATCAAACAATCTCCTTCTGTTTTAGAGGATCTGCTAGGAAAATATGCTTCTGACAGAAAATATTACATCTATACTTTTTTGCCAAGAAAAATTACACCAATTTATCCTTGATGTCTCTGTCAACCTTGCATTCTATGACTCAATATGGTTTTCTCTTTGTACTTATATTTTAGGGTTGAAGGGCTTTTAGGTCATAATGATGCTATGCTAGATCATTTTGGTATGTCAGCTAATCTCAGCAGACATATGCTTTCTACGAAGTGGTAAGACTTAAGTTACCACTATCTTCTATTTCAGTTTTTTTGGGAAGAAAACCTCAATATATGATGATTAACCAACCAAATAAAATGTCAGCTTTAGGATTCACCGCCAAGAAGTTCATATGACATTGCTGAATGATCCCACACCTCATTCACCCTGGCCCAGAGTTAACTTACATCTGCAGTGAAGACTGGATCAGGACAGCAAAGGAAAAGCTGTTTCCCAGGCATGTGATTGGGAGCACATGCTGCAGCAGGGAATCATAACAGCAATGTTGTATTTCCTAATTCCAGTAAATTCACCTGTGAATAGAGTACTACAGGTATATTCCACTATCCCTGCTGGAACAGATAAGACTGTGAGAGAAAGACTGTTTAATCTTTAAGATTAAACCAGACAAAAGTTGCTGTTTCTCAATTGAAACTCAAACCAGAAAGAGCTCTGAAAACTCCAGAAATCTGCACATCCCCAGAAGTCTCATCTAGAACAAGTTGATGCAAGGTAGTTGGGAGAACTTACCATTACCACCATATTGCAGATCACTAAACAAAACCAGTTAGCTCCAAATTTTCCCCTTTTTTCTTGAGTGATTATCTTTCAATGATTAAAATGGCCTGGTCAGACGTCAAAAGAGTAGTAACAGAATCCAAAATAACTCTAAAAGAAGTAAAACTGATTATTGCTAAGATTGGTTGCAGGTGCTAGTTCTGCACCAGCTCCTCTAGTTATTATGTTTATTAATGTTAAAATCATATTTTCTATTTTTTCTATTTTGTGTCTTCCCTTTGACTTAAGTGAAGATCAAAGCAAAGAAAGGAAAAAGTGTATAAACTCTGGGCATGCAAATCACACTACTTTAGAACAGTCACAAAATTTCTTGCTGAGAGAGATAAGACTTTATGCAAATTATACCTTACACTAAACTGATTGTATTTGCATGCAGATGATAAGCTGAAACACACCATTGAAATCCGTGCCTGCTTGCACACTCACAGCAAGGTCATTTTGATAGCTGAGTACCTGCTCTGTCTTATGTGACACACTGCATTTATTTGAAGGAGCACAGCATTTTCCCCTGACAGATGAACTTTGTCAAGGTAGCATTCCCTGACTTCTGATAGTTTCCTTCTTATACTTACTTGGTGTTATCATTGCAGAGAAAGCTCATGTACACTCTAATACTATTTCCAACACAAGTTCAGTTCTTTCTAGAATTGCAGCTTGCCTGGTCAGGACTGGACACTTGTCCACACTGAAGTCAATTACAGCTTTGTCCAGACCTTGACTGGAACAATAACATCAGGGAAAGGACCCCCCACAGGCTGTAATACACACTGATGTTATATAACAAATGATGTTATATAACAAATGATGTTATAAGAATAATTGCAGATGACGAAGAAGGTCCATACACTCCACTATGAACTGCATTGTTAGCATTAGTAGTGTCAAGCAGCAGACAGGGAGAGAACCAGGTCAGCACAGAAGTGCACGCCCCAAATATCACCCTCATTTCCAGTAGTCAGAGGCTGACTAGCTCTTACAGCACGAGATGTATTACTCACTTTTTTCTTTAATAATTATAATAATTCTGAAAATTCTTGCTGCTATTCTTTTTTTCCTTAGTTAGTGCTAAACAGCTCTGTGACATCCACTGTCAGCCTATATTTACTTACATATCTGGGGAAAGCATATCCTTTTGATTTACTGTCTTTTAATCTCACTTAAGGTCTCTTCCTTTCTGTGGTGCTGGGCTGGCAGACAAAAGGCTTCAACCTTGCCTTCTTACATGTCAGTCTGGAAGGCTGTGTGGTCCAGCTTGCCACTAAGAGCTTGGACTGCAGTCCCTATGGCACTCCCATTGAACCTGCTTCTTCATTCCAGGGAGCAAGGGACAACTTGCTCATGCAGCAGACTGGGAAAGGAGCAGAAAAGATGAAGGAAACACTGATCTGACCTACAGGGAGGATTTAATCCATGCTAGAAAGTGTGAAGTATGGAAGATATGTGTCAACACATAACCAAGACAGAGCACACAGTAATTAGTTCATCCAAACTAAAGCAAAATTCCCCATCTTCTCAGAGGGATTTTGCTTAAGACAGCCCTGACCTAACAAAAAGAGTACTTGTGAGACACACTACTTATGCAGTAAAAATTTCAAGGCTCATCACAGTGTCCAAGTATGATCAAAATAGATCAATATTGCAAATGTCTCCCAAATTGCCATCATTGCTTACTTATAGTTTTGATATACCCTTGGGAATATAACAAGTTGTAAGAAGCATCTTTTTGACGCAAATGATTTCCCATTTTGATATGAGATGTTATGCTGACACAGTATCTGCCTTCCTGTTATGTACTAGTCAGAGTGTCTTGGAAGAAAAGACACTGAAGCACTGAGAGTAGTCAATAATTTTTTGGTTTATCAGAATCTATTCATTTCAACTTTCCAATAGCCAATACTTGACACTTATGTTAGCTTTATATTAGTCATTTCAACTAACAGAGAGAATCCTTTAGATTTTAAAGATGCTATGAAACTCCTGCTGAAAACACAAATGCATTTTATAACTATCAAGCAAAATTGTTATAGATGGTTAACCACAAAATACTATGGCTCTTTCGAAAACAATAATTTAATGACTGTTCTGCTACTAAATTACTCGACTTCTCCCAGTAGAATAGCTCAAATTGCTGTTGGTTTTGACAGGTTTAACATTACTTTGGCACTATTTTGCCTCATTTCCTATTTGTGGAAATATAAATATAATGTCTTCAATTTTCTTACATGTGAAGAATCTGTTCTAATGAAATGCTCTTGCATAGAACCCAATATAAGAAAAAAAAATTGTTATCAAACAAACATTGGGGTCTGCCTTGAGTATTAACTATAGTACTACTACTAGATTATGCTTCCTACTGAGACACACGTCAGCCTTGTTGCCTCATACTATTTCATTTGTACTCACTGGAACTGCTATTATTCTTAAGTACCTAGCTGCACACTTGACAGAGTGAGGATTTTGTTGCTAGTATGTCTTACCATTAGGACAGGAAAAGAATGGCTGATGCTCTCTGCTAAGCCTGAGAGCCTAAGGGAGGATGTGGCTGAAGGAGTTACAAGATTACCTACATGATGACCGCCCATATTCAGAGATATTGACTGGATCCTGGCAGCAGAGGACAGAGTGTTTCTGCAGCAACTTTGCAAGACAAAGATAATCTATCTGTAGCAAGAGATCTAAAACTATTTTATTGTGAAATAGCTCTGTGCACACTGAAGAATAATAAAAAAACAAAAATGCTGTTTAGTGGTACTAGTCAAAAGCAAAGTGTTTCCACAGCAAATGGGCAGATGTAGAAAACACTGCTTGGCATTTTCCAGCTCCATTACTTCTGCACCATGAGCCTTAAACGAAGTAAGTTCAGGCAAGGAATGGGTTACTGCATTCCCAGCTGTTCACACAAAAGGACACTTTGTACCTGTTCCCACTGAATGAAAGTTTGCTTTGTGTAAAAGCAGTTCATCACCCCAGCCTTGGAGTCCAGGTGGAGCAGCAAAGCTCAGGCACGTTCTGGCTGGAACCAGAGTGCTACTGAGGAAGAGGAAGGCTGAGGGGCAGGTCTGCTGCAATCGAGATTCATTAGCTTTAACGTGTAAACATGCCGCCACCTGAAGTTTGATGTAATAACAAATGCAAACAGCAGGGATAGTCTGCTAAACGTAAGCAAGAGAATGTGTATTTTTCACTTTAATCCCAGCTCTATCTAGTTTACTGTATTTGCTTAAGGCTGGAGTAATTTTCCTATCTTCCACTGAGGTACTATTCAGAAAAGCCTGCACTACATTGACTCTATACAATCATAAAGCAGTGTACTCCATGCTTCCTTTGATGTTCTCTTAGATCTACATCTCCTAGACTGTGATTTGTTTCAGACATTGCCATTAGGTTTGTGCCAGGCCCTCAGCCAGGGTAAATGAGTGTAGGTCTGTGGGATCTCAGGTGAGGCCCAGAAGTTCATGCCAGTGGCTGCCTTGGAAAAGTCACTTCTCAGGTGATGCAGCTATGACAAAGGCATGGGCTGTGGCTAGAGCTGAGAAAACATGAGCCTAGGCTAGAATTTCTATATTAAAAAATAAAGAAAAGATAGAATTAAAAACAAAGTCACATAATTAAACTAGCAGCTTCTCCTCATGTCAGCTGGTGACCCAGCAGTTTAAATGCTTCTCCTCCACACAGGGGTCACAAACAGGGCACGTGGGCCATGCGTCTGGGCCAGCACACAGCAGCAGGACAGATCTGGATTTCCTCTACATCTTCACCCCTCTGACCTTCAGAACATCACCTCCCACCCCCACTTTAATCCTTGAGTCTTTACTTTAGAGCTTATAATAAATCAATAGACAGTAGAAGAAAATCCCTGTGGGAGCAGCAATTGTAGTCCTGTTATAAAAGCTTAAATTCCCCACCTGCCACTTGACCAGCAAAAAGCCTGGATTCCCCACTCCAGTTCAGATTATGTAAAACTATTCAAATCCTGAGTGACAGTAGTTATGAAGACAGTTGGACTCTCCAGATGGGGGAGGCAGGAGCAAATGCTGTGGAGTCCAGTAAGAGCTCTCTTTCTATTCACCCTTCCTCACAGAGATTCTTACAATGCCTTTGGTTTCTTTTGTTTTTCTTTCTTATTTTCCTCTCTTTTTTCTTTTTTTTTTTTTTTTTTGGTTCCAGTGAAGGGAAACAAATAATCAGTTAAGTAAAAAATACCCAGCCCCAAAGCTCTCAGAAATGTAATTTAAAAACAGAGACTGATTCAGAAACAGCTCTCCTCTCACTCAAACACACCCTCCACCCCCACCCAGCCAGTCCCCTTCCCCTCCATACCATTTCTGAGTTGTGTTATTTGAAAAAGAATATGGCAGAAGATGGTGGGGTGAGATGCCATGTGAACCAATTATTTGTCAAAACCCCCCAGTTGGACACATTTCTGGGAGGCAGATTACACTAGAATGATGTTATCACCTTTTCAGTCAATCAAACGTAGAGGCACCCCTCTTCAGCTCACTAAAACTCTGCCACTGCCAATATTACCATTCCTGGTGGTATTTCAAACTATTTACCAGGAGGGTTGAGATTCAGGAATGCAAAGTGCTTTTCCATGACAGTGGTTACCGTGCATGGGGGAGAGCTAGAGCAAGAATCCCAGCCACTCAAAATCACAGTGAATTGTGAAAGCCCCGTTAACTTCCCTGTGTTCATTGTGTTCTGAATTCCCATACAATACTCCTGCCCATGCAGGGGTAATTGGAGAAACCTCTCTGTTTACACCTCTTTCTTACAAAGGCTGGGCTTCTACAGAAGTCAATAAAGAATGTTTTATTACTGGGAGGAGGATCAGCCCGATAAAGTTTTGCTGAATGTGCAATGTTCATTTGACCTATATCGCATCTGAGATCAGCTCTAACAATATGATGGATCAGCATTTGATAAAGCCTCCAAGAGGCATAACAAAAACATACACCAAACACGCCTATTGCCCTATGACCACAACCCTTTAACCTTCTCTTTTGTTCTGATCAAGAGCTACTTTCTTATCTTTGTTGCATTTGTACAGTTACATTTTTCATGTGCAAATCCCCACCTTTACTTTTTTTTTGTCTGGCAACACAGAGATGCCATGAAATAGTATAAAGACGAAAATTGGAGATCCCCTTGCTGTCCTGTTGCAGTCAGATCAAACTCAGACCCTTTCTTCCTTTCACCTTCCAGGCTAATGGGTAGTGCAGGTCTTTGCCATAGCCCTCGTATTCCCACTCCTCCTAAACCAGGATGAGGTTTGATTCATGTAACACTTCTGCTACCATAAAGGAAGGTGCCTAATCCCCTTCCAGCCGAGTGTTCTGAGAGAGCTTGGATGAACTGCTCTCTGCATTGCCCGATGTACAGACACTGCTAGCTGAGCCCAAATGGCTTTTACATGGCTAAGGGTGAATAAAGCCACTAGAGCCCAGAGGGGTCAGAAACCTACAAAGTTCATGCCAGGATTTTAACCTGCCACAGAACTGAAATAAAAAGTAGAATTGGTTTCCTCTAGTGTCTTTAATTCTGCTAGCACCCAGAACATTAGCCAAGGTGTTCACAGTTGCAAATGTCTCTATCAAAAAGTTCTGAATGAAGCTTTCACAGAAGAGCATGGGGGGAAAAAAAAGCAGCGGCAAATATGAATTCTGATGTAAAGAAGATTGCTCTGCAAAGTCTTCCATTTAATGAAATCAAGTTATATGATTAATTTTAAACACCAGAATTTGTGTCACTGTATTATAATTTACATCATAATAAATACTTCTTTCTGTATGGTTATAGCTGCTGAATTTTGAGGTAGTGGCTGGACAAGCAGAACCCATATGCCCCCTAAAATAAACAGAACACTCCTAATTTAGACAGTCTGTTTCCTTTGCAGGATTGAGGAGCATCCAGTGCAAGTCAAAATGAGAATGGAAGACACAAAATCCTTCACAGAAATTGTTTTGCTATACTGAATTTATAGCTAATTATTTGGCCATGTGAACGGCTCCTAGATGCAGGTTTCAATTATAAATATTTATGCACAGGCAAAAAAAAAAGCATTTTGAAAATTTTTATCCTTCCCTGATTTGCCTTGTGGAAACATACGCTTTCATATTTTTTGGTTTTTTCTTTTTCCTGAGAAACATTACTGTAATATATTTAAAAGCTTCATAGCAGAATGGGCATGGGAGTCACTCTCAGATTCCAGCTTTGCACCACTGTTTGCCACCAAAGAATGCATTCTAATAAGTCTGGGACAATGAGAGAGAAAAGGTAAAGTTTAATTTGAGAAAGGGGTCTTTGAATGGGTAATTCCCTTATGAGTCCAGGTTTTTCTCTGCCTCAGAGAGACTCAGTAGCAGTTTGAGTGGTGCTGCCAGTGGGTGTGATCTGGATAAACATTACAGTTGTTCTTCCCACACAGTGCCCCCCTGCCACTGACATCAAGAGACTGTCCCAGGCAACTGGTATGTCCTGGGATAATGCTCAGACCACATGTTTAACACAGCAGGTATGTTAAATGGAGTGAACTTGGCAGGTTAAGGTCAGTCTCCAGAGATAACATTATCATAATAACCATTTGTCACCAGCAGGAGCAAACACAGGCATGTATCAACTCCTTCTTTCCACAGCTTTTGCCAGAACCTGATAGGAAATAAAAATACCAGAACTTTAGGAATCAGAGTTCTTGCTACCCTTATTTACTGACAAAGTTATGTTTGATTCTTCAGTATGTCCTGCTATCTGGCCTGTAGCACTAGCAAGGTAGCAACAGCTTTAACCAGAGGAACCTCAGGAAAAAACAAATCAGGTATGTAAATTTTCCCATGCATGCTGCAATAGCATTCAGACCTGGCTGTGCATTACCCAGAACACAAGGCTATACAGTTTTAGTCTTTATCAAGACTATTCTTTCCTCTTGAACTATTCCAGACTTCAACGCACTGAGTTCAGAGAAAGTTCAAGCTCACTACTTATACCAGGAGGGATGAAATCTTTGGTTTCCACTTCACAGGGATCATTGCAGGTTCACAGAGAGGATAAAAGGGAACAACTAATATTTGTGTCAGCCTGGCACTCAATCCATGCTGTTCAGCCTCCTTGCTGCACTCCTTGCTGAGCTAGGATGGAAATCATTTGCAGCTAGAAATGTTTGGCACATCAAAGCTATGCTGCCAAGCTGGTACGTCTAAAATGTTATCTGTCCTCTCTTGTCTACATTCATTTGCAAAATCCACATTATCTTTTGAATATAGAAGTGTTTTTTTTCCAGACACAGCTTGGAGTGAATACTTTACTAGGTCAGTATCAATGTCAAATTGTTAACAGTCTTAGTCCAGTGAGTATACAAGGGAAAAACACAACAAAATGCCAACAAACAAAAAAGGGGGAAAGGGTGAAGATATCTTAGAGAAGGAATAATTCTGTTTGGACTTGCAGAACATTATCAGAAATTACAATGAGAAAAAACAGATTTTTGAAAGTTAGGGAAATTATATACCATATACATTCTCAAATCTGAAAACAGGCTTCAGATCTCACATTTTAAAAGAGGCATAATATATTGACATACTTTATTGACTTGTTTGTGGTCCGTGATAAACAATGCATCATATAAAAGCCATCATCCATTACACTATGGAGTATACTGGGGGGAAATAAAGAAGAAAATTCTGCATTCCTTCTGATGGAAATGCTTGCAATAAAAAGAAAGATGAGAGAATTTTCAGTGAATAGTGTTTTCCCAATATTAAAAAGCAAAACATCTTTTTCAGGTTTCAAGTCCTGCTAAGACATTTGCTTCAAAAAGAAACTGGCAGTAGCAACAATAACTAAATACTGCTGCTGAATTAACAAAATATTTAATGTGATGATTTAAAATACATTGTACAATTGAAAGTTATGCCTTTGGCTTTAGCAGGTGAGGTAGCAAATTTTTATCACACCAGTGTAAGTAGGAGCACATCCCCTTCGGTTTGCTCAGAGAGCAGGTTCCAGCAGGGGCGTGCAGACCAGGCACAAGGGAGGGCTGCTGGTGACAGGGCTGGAGTGACTTTCACCCCACAGATGGCACAGCCCTTGTGCCTGGACTTGCAGGTGCTCCCAGCCTGACAGTGTGAAAGCTTGGCCTTTGCTGGGTGCAGACAGGGCGACAGGAGATCAGCCAGCTGTGCCTTTTGCTCACTCTCACTGCCTCTGACCAGTGCAACATGGTTGCTTGCTCCATGGCATGGTACAAAGAGCAAACAAAATCTGCCCTGACATTCCTTCATCTCATCCCTTCCCTTCAAATCAAATAGGTCCTGTAACTACATTTGGGTGGCAGGTTTGTAAAATTGTAGGCTCCCTAAGGCAGAGCCAGCGTGATCTGATTTGCCTGTACAGGACCCAGCAGAATGAGGCCCTAAACCTAATTTGCAGCCTCTAGGCACTACAGTAATATCACTAATTTAATACAAATGACAATGAGAGGAAGGGACATGCTATTCACAAGAGTGACTTCCATCCACAGATGCTTGGCAGGACTTCAGATTTGCATTTAGGGAGCACATAGGCTTTGCTGAAATGGCCATTCTTTGTACAAATATGCCCCCAGGCAGCAATAAAAAGAAACAGATGCAGATTAACACTAACAAATCACATACCCATTGCACTATACATGTAACCTAATGCATGTGAATAGTCCTACTGGGTTTACATCTGTTACAGACTCACAGACTTGTTGAAGGCATGTTGAATCTCTCTCACAGCACCAACTCTCCCCAAAAGCAAGGAGTTTGGCAGCAAAGAGAACAGTCACCCCCACAGAAACTGGAGGATACCAGAGAAAGGCAAAGTGGGGTACAGCCACCTTCACTTTACCTGACAAGCTCTCAGAATTTGAGGCATCTTGTGAAAAGTTGCTATCTCAGCTCCTTCTGACTCCCATGGGGAGATTGAGGGGATAGGATGATTCATTCATCCCAATACCTAAGGGACCTGCTATAAATCAAAGTGGTTAGAGCAGAGTTGGAGCCTGAATGATCTGCTTACACCAATCTACAAATTTTTAGATGACTGCAGGTGGGTAAAATAAATCTCACTTTGGTGGCTGACTGAGCTATACCACCACAGCAGTGTTAAAAGTGAAGGTAGAGATAAGTACATCCCCCTGCTCTCTGGGGCAGCCAGAGCTCAGTCAAAGTGGAAAAAGTAGTTGTGACCTGCAGGTGAGCAGATCACTACAAGTAGGCAGCTACTTTTGGTGTCCTGTCTCTTCCCTCCACTGACAAAACAGACAGACACTGGCAACTTCAGCTACGTAAGGCTGACAGCACGTATGGTTCTCGTGATCTTAGACACCATCAGTGGTGTGACAACTTAATCATTCACCCAAATAAGATAACCCAGAATCTCCACCAGCTCTCATTAGAGTTATGGACTAAGATGGACTATGCATTTTGGAGAAGGGATTCAAAATTGGAGGGAAGGCCAGCCAAAGGGACTATGCAAAACATGGTCCATACATTTATTTCAAGTTCCAAATTGAAAAATATGAGCGAGAGAGAGATAGAGAGAGAGACAGAGAGAGAGAGAAAAAAGAAAGAAAGAAAGAAAAGAAAAGAAAAGAAAGAAAGAGAAAGAAAGAAAGAAAGAAAGAAAGAAAGAAAGAAAGAAAGAAAGAAAGAAAGAAAGAAAGAAAGAAAGAAAGAAAGAAAGAAAGAAAGAAAGAAAGAAAGAAAGAAAGAAAGAAAGAAAGAAA
The DNA here is from genome assembly GCF_030490865.1 of Poecile atricapillus. Lineage (NCBI taxonomy): Eukaryota > Metazoa > Chordata > Aves > Passeriformes > Paridae > Poecile > Poecile atricapillus. The sequence goes on along the minus strand of NC_081289.1, from coordinate 32,621,497 downwards.
GAAAGAAAGAAAGAAAGAAAGAAAGAAAGAAAGAAAGAAAGAAAGAAAGAAAGAAAGAAAGAAAGAAAGAAAGAAAGAAAAAGAAAAGAGAGAAAAAGAGAGAGAGAGAACTGTTGTAGGTAGAGTGTGTGTTTGTCTGTATATACCTATGGCTTTCTCTAGGAAGTGTCAGAATCTTGCTGCTTCCTCCTGTTTTTAAGCTGCCCTCTTGTGTCTTGTTATCAGGTGTTTTTGACTTGCATGAATTCACACCACCATTTGCCTGCATCCTCTTGGCATGTACAGAAACTGAGTCAATGACCTTCCACACCACCTCCGCTGCTTCTCTCAAAGGATCTATTATGTGGCTCACTGGAAGAGAACAAGCACGGTTCTGTTTCAGTCAGCATGACTCTTACAGTATAAACACTGAAAAAAAAACCCCACTCCACATAGCCAGCCTCATTTTGCATTAGTCAGGAAAGGTCAAGGCAAAATTGGAGTCAGGAAAAAATTGGTCAGTGTTTGGAATCAGTCTCACTTGAGCTTGACTTCCTGTTTCTGAAAAAAACCGACCACAGTGCCTCACATTATCTGAATACGAAGTTTAGAGAATGTTGCTATACATGCCACACAAACACATTTTACACACAGTAATTCTTTGAGTGCCTTGAGAAACTCCAAGCCTAAGTACAGAGACTCAGCAGTTACCAAGAACCAGAAGAAATGTAAAGTCTGGGGTTTGTATTCTTTCCATCTCTATTTATATTATAGGGTTGTTTCATTAAGAAATTTACCTTTAAAATTAGTGGCAATTCCTTCTAGAAATACATCCAGGCCAACAGAAGAAATAGCTTCTCTTTTAGTACCCAGGCCCACTACTGTGCATTCAAGAACGATTCAGACAGCCTGAATTTCAAACTGGGAAAAGGCAAACAAATATGGTTTGATCTTTTGTTATTTTGCTAATCAAGCTAGAAAAATGAAAACACAATGTACCTACTTTATTTAAACTAAAATAATTAAAATATCAGTCTGTCAAGATAATAATTAGATGCATTATTGATTAAATAGCAGACAAAGATGACAGTTTGTTAGCTGTCTGTTTTTAATGCAATATCTGTCAAAGTTAGAAATTTGATCTCCCCGTTCCTTTCAGCCCCCTTCTTCCATCTGGTTGTAAATTCTTATGGACAAACCAAACAGCAATAGGTGACAATGAAATAACCACTAAGCTTTATGGATTTGAGGGTCCAGGGGGCATGAGAAAGCACTCCACATTAATGCTCCAGCACTACAGGTTCTGGTTTAATGGATACCCCGTAGCATCCCAGGGAAGAAGAATTCTTCAGAAGCATTAACTGGCAATGATTTTCTTGCTCTGTGTTATTCCAGTCTTGGTACTTTCTTTAAGCTGTCTGCATTCCCATCCTGACTACCCTAAACAGAGTGAAAGACTGAAAGAATAGGAGGACAATTTGGAGTTTGGGATTTGGCTTTTTTTCCTTTCCACAGCAACTCATTCTACTCTCATTTCTCCTAGATAATTTCTGAAGTGAAAAAAAAATAATCTCTGCTCACCTACATAGATATGACCTTCTCAAATTTCTTCTGAATACAAATTCTTTAGTACACATTAAAAGGCAGTTTTCTGCAACAGTAACCTGCTTTTCTCCGTCTGAAATGAAGGGTCATCATGACTCACATCTTTTCAGTGATGGTTAAGATGTGAAATCTGTCAGAAATAGAATGCGTTACAAGTCCCACGCGTCAACCATTGACCTCCTCATCAGTGCTCTGTAAGAAGTGTTGTCTTCCTCTTCGTAAGAGCACAGATGATGTAGGCAGCCATAAGACTTGAAAAAATGAGCCATTTTATTCCAGAAAATACCTTTGATACTCTCTGATTCATAGCCATACAACTTTTTGTCTTCAACTTCCTCAATTCCCCACCATCGTTCTTGAATTCCTATTCCCAGATACTCAAATTATGATTCTAGATCTATTTCCCCCAACAACTCTGCACATATGTCAGTACAACTGATGTCTCTCCCACTCTCTACCATATGCTTTCTACTCCTTGTTGTCAGCCTCCTAAAGCTGTTCATCTTGTTTTCTCACCAGCATTTTCTCTGGCACAGTTCGGTCACTGCTCAGAGCTTTGCAATACCCAGCAGGGCAGACACAGCTTGTGTAGTAACACATTCTTGCATACGAGTGTGTCACTGCCTGTGAATGAGCTCTTACTCTAGAGCACCTGGGAAGATGGTGGAGACAGAGCTAAAAAGTCCAGAAGCCAATATCTGTCTCAGGAGAGAAAAAAAAATAAAAAACCTTTCCAGTCGGATCCAATCCAATCTTTCCTCCCAGCCTCAGCTGTTCTGCCCCTCCATGACTGGGCATGGCCCTCTCATTGCCTGGCTCAGCCCCAAGAATCATAAAGCCTGTCATGGTTTTAAAGCAGTAACTAAAAAATTACTAGAAAACTTACTTATTTCTTGCTGTGAGATATGGATTAGAATAACAGCAAAACAGGCTTAAAACTTAAAAGGAATAAAGAAAGTTTATTAACAAAACTACAAGAAAAGAACATCAGAATAAACCTCCAGAAAACTCTTTTATCCCCTACTATTTAACTATTCTCTTGTTCACATGACAACATAGAAACAAAAAACGTTGGAACTTTGGTGTTTGAAACAGTCTCAATTCCTGCTAGTCTTTTCATCAGCCTTTGTAGAGAAACAGAAGTCTTCTTCTGCTAATCTATGGAGTTTCTCACAAGAAAACTATTTCTGTTACAGTTTTCTATTTCTCTGATGCCAGCTGCCCGGAAATCTGCCATCAGTTTACTCCTCCCATTTCACATCACTCTAAGGTGTGTATGGGTCAATGAGTCTAGGGATGTCATTTTTAAGGATGAGTTATTCAAAGGCAAAAGTTCTCTTCATCTGTCTCTGTGAGCTTCTCTGGAAACAGTTTTCTCATTGCTTCTCAAAGCCTCAAATCTTCGTCTCACTCTGTTCCAGCACTTCACTGTACCACAGTTACTCTACCTCTTGCTCAAAATCCACACTTTGAACACTGCATTCCTCTCAATATACTCTGTTATAAATTAAAGGAGTGTTTTCAGAACACTGTTGTCTATCTCCATAACTTTAACATAAAAATATTTCAGCTTATAAAGCATCTCCTTATTCTCTCTTCCCCATCTAAAACTTAACTCTTTTCTTCTTTGTCTTTGATGGTTTTATGATGTTTTTTTCATGTTGATTGTCTCTCTCTCTCTCTGTCTCTTTGAGAAAAAGGAGTAATCTGTATGTTTTATCTAGGTAGTAAAAGAATTAAAGTCTTGGAAAAGCTGCAAGTGTTCATGGTGTCAGGTTTCAGTCCAGCAGCAGAAACTACAAACTAAACCAGGCCAGTCGGCTCCATTTCTCCCCCCCCCGCCACCCCCACGGCCTTGTCCAGCCTGGATTGGTGGGAGGAGGCCGAGACAGAGCCTTGTTACCTTGTCAGAAGCTGGAAACCAAAGAGAGCAAGAGAATTCTGGCTTTACATCTTAAGGGGGTGTTCACAAGTTGATCTCACTTTTCAATAGTCAAAACTGCTGTCAATTCTTAGAAATGACCGATAATTGGTCAGGAGAAAAGACTCCCATCAGCCAACGGCAGCTTCAACTTCCTTAGCTCCCAAAGCTATCTTAAAGGTAAAGTCACCCCATGACAAAGCCATAGAATAGTTTGGGCTGAAAGGCACCTCTAAAGTCAGCTAATCCAGCCTCCCTGCAATGAGCAAGGACATCTTCATTTAAACCAGATTGCTCAAAGCCCCATCCAATCTGGCCTTGAACACATCCAGAAATGAGGCAGCCAGCCACAACTTCTCTGAGCAACCTATTCCAATGCTTTCCCTGGATAAGAAATTCTTTCCTATGTCTACTCTTAATATACCTGCTTTTAGTTTAAAACCATTATTCCTTGTCCTATCCCTACAGGCCATGCTAAAAAATCTGTCCCCATCAACAAGAAGACAATGATACTCAGCATGACTGTGGCCTTGAAGGGGAAACATGTCTGAAAAGTCGCTCTTCTGCCTTGCTCAACCTTAATGTCTGGTGTTCTGAGTCATAGATTAAATGAAAGAGCAAACTCTGGGACTTCCTGGTAGAACTGCTGCACCAGTTCCTGTATCTCACCTACTTACAACATCAAGCACAGACTGAACTTCGCAAACAAAGAGATCATTCAAAGGGAGGGCAGCTCAGAGTGAGGCCAGCAAGTCTTACAGCTGGTTTATTTGCTCTGGGCATTGTATGTACAATGACAAAGCTTATGGTGTTCCTACGCTGAAGGAACAGTGATGAGTATGACACCAGCTAGACACCCAACAGTGCTGCTCTGCTCCTCCTCAGTACTGGAAACTCCCAGCTCTGTCGAGATGTCAGGGAAGCCCGAGTGCTGATCTCTGTGTGTACTGCCATTGGGTGTGAGAATAAGAAACAAATAATGTTCACTGTAGTCTTTTACTATTGACCTAGAATCAGCTTGCCAACCTTTCATCATTGGCTCATTATAAACCAAGGAGGACCATGAAGATGACTGAGGGGTGGAGCAGCTCTCCTGTGAAAACAGGCTGAGAGAATTGGGATTGTTCAACCCATAGAAAAGAAGGCATCAGGAAGACTTTTTAGCCATCTTTCAGTACCTAAAAGGGGCCTAGGAATGTGCTGGAAAGGGACTTTTCACAAGGGCATATAGGGGTAGGACAAGGGCTTCTAACTGAAAGAGGGCAGGTTTAGATTAGATATAAGGAAGAAATTCTTTACTGTGACAGTGGTGAGATGTTGGGATAGGTTTCCCAGGGACATTGTGTGTCTCTGGAAATGTTCAAGGCCGGGTTGGATGGGGCTTTGAACAACCAGGTCTAGTGGAAGACATCCCTGTCCATGTTGGGATGAGATAATGTTTAAGCTCCCTTCCAACCCAAACTACTCTGCAATTCTCTGATTCTGTGACTGTGATCTGAAAAGGTGGTGGATTGTTAAGAAACAGCAGCTATGAGGAAGACAGAGTGGGTGTCAAAGGACAGCTTGGCACAATGTACAGCATGGAACATAGCTCACTTCCCTGTTTTCTTGGTCTGCTTTCTCCCAAATAAATGCTAGAAAATTATGCTAAGGCAAATATCTCCAGCTCCAGGAGGATAATTTTCTGACCTCTCCACGAGTTCATTACTCAATAGGTGAGAAAAATGGGAGAAAAAACACAACCACAAAACACTTTCAGCAATTAAATGCTGCTTCTAAGAGCTACAGCATTTGTAGAAATTAAAAATAGGTAGGACAAACTAAATATTTCTGCCTATTATATAGGGGATTTTTAAAAATTTATCTTAGAGAACTCTAACATAGACTACTAAATATATGCCAAAACAATGGCTTTTAACAGAAAAGTTACTGCATTAAATTTCTTACAGTGTAAATCAAAACTCTCTAGCAGTTTATTACTGGGACCTTTGTTTTTATTGCTTCTTTTAATATGTTTTAACAATCTATCTCATAATTTTTAAGTAGTTTAGTTCACAAACTCAGTAGAATTGTCCCACTAATGTAACATTTGACTTTAGAACACAACCTAAAGTCGTTCACCCTTCACTTCCTCTTTTTATTGTCTTTTTCTAATGCAATGCATACATACAAGCAGTTCTGTGCTCTTCCTAAGAAGCAGTTCTATCTAACAACCATATTTAAAATCTTTCTTTATCATGTCCATATTAGCATATTATTACTTTGCAAATATCTTGTTTGACAACAGAAGATATTGTATTGTACTCCTAATACACATATATATAAAAGTAATTTCATTGGGCAGAACAATGTTTTTAAAATGCAAATTCTTTTCAGTACAGAGAAGAAATATGATGAAAAGAACATGGGAGAGAGAATTTGAATCAGGGAATCCAGATTTACCTCTAAACCATAAGTATACATATATATAAAAATCAGTAGATTCTAGTGGAGAAATAAGACAGTCAAGTAGTACTTCTTTGTAAAGGCTACTGTAACTCATAAATTTGTGTGCTTTAGAACACACATCTTACAGCATATTTAAAAGAAGATTTAAGACATTCTCTGTCTTATTCTTTAAAATTTTGGGGCAGAAATGCATATATACAATTCTGTTTTCAAATACTGCTGAGAAATGCCATACAAAGAAATTTTAAAAGTTTAAGTAGAATAAACTAACTCCAAGGTATTGTACCCAAGTTTTTTCTAAGGAGAGTAGATACACTGTGTCTTTGGCATTCAGTTGTGTTCAAGGATGGCAAACCTCTTTTTTATGATGCAAAGAATTAGGCTGATTTGTCCTGAACAAATGAAAACTGCAAGTTCAGCAAAGTCCTTCTGTAGCAGAGGAAGGAACACAGAAATTAAGAAAGCACCCCAGTCATACACAAAGGAGCCTGCATCAAATCTCTCTTGTGCACAGGCAGTATTTGCACTTTCAGTCGTATTCAGTCGTAAACTCCACTTACTCTGGATATTGGTCATACAGGCAGTGGATAATTGTGATAAACTAGTTAATCCGGTATCCATTGAAATGGGGTACTTCAAACAGATGAGCTCCAAAAGTACAGTCTGGCATTTAGACCCTAGTATTTAAGTCTACTGGCATCTGCTGATCCTCTAGGAGAATCCTAATAGTCAAGGCAGGTGCTCATTTCTGTGGCTCACACATGTCCGAGGACACCTAATGCATCCTCACCATGCATGGCAGATGTGCAGATGTGGCACAGATTCTGCAGGAGATGCACCTCTGTCTGAAGCCCCATGGGGTTATCCCAGGCACCTCCAATGTTTCAGATGCTTGTGTGTGCAGGCAACTTGATCAGGTTTGCAAGCAGTGGAACCACTGAAGCTGAAGAGCTACTCAGGACACATGCCAGGGGGCTCAGTGCTGCTGTGTGAGAATTTTCCAGGTATGCAGCTGTGTGGGTTTCCCTGCTACATTTCCAAAAACTCCAAAACGATGTATGATCAGGCATCCCAAATAAGCCTTATACCCTTACCAGGCTGTGAACATTTGTTACGGCATGTGCCACAACGAGACCCCAGAGATCTCCGGTGTCTCTGGGCCTGGAGCACACTGTAGAAAATGCTGATGATTTACGACAAATGGATGGGTTCTCATTTGGGAATCCAACAACTGGTTTACTGAACACAACCTCAAACAGGTGCAGGGACAAGAACAGAATCCGGCTGAGGGCACAGGGTTAAATACAGGGCAAAACGGGCGGGTCTGGGGGGGGGGGGGGCGAGGTCCAATAGGGAAAGTGGTGCGGGGGAGTGGATAAAGACAGGGAAAACCAATGGGATAACAGGGGTGGAGTAAGGCAGCAAAACAGAGCCAATGGGGATTAAGGGAAGGAAGAACATTCTAGGAAGAGTACATAAATGGCAAACAGGGGCTGAACAAGGGTGACATCAATCCCCACAAACCACTGAAACACTAGAACCCAAAAGGTACCAACATGTGGCTGCAAAGCCTGTGGGAACAAGGTTTACTCCACCCTAACCTGGAGGGATGGCTCTGCACTCCCATGCCATCCCCTCCAGGGTCGAGGCACCTCAGTAACAGGTCCCTGGGTCTCACAAAAAATCACTTTCTAGACTTTTCTAGCTACATTAAGGCAATTTCTACTGACTGTAGAGGAAGCCTATATACCTACTATGCATGCAGACCTTTTCCCAGACAGCAAATTTTTGATTCTGAGTTGAATTCCATTTTTTAAAACTGGCAAGGAAGAGACACGGCAATCAAACTCTTTCATTGTCAACAACTCACTATTGTTAATACTTGAGAAAACATAGACTATTAAAATATCATCCAGAGAGAGAAAACAAATTTTAATGTAAAGTATGAAGCTGGAAGCAACGTATCCCAGGATTTTGGATTAGATGTAAGTGTGAGGCAGACTTACATAGGTGAGGAGTAGAACATTTCCTGACACCCTAGCAAAACACTTAGATTCCATTCTCTCCTCTGTTACAGAGGTTGTGAACTTATATTTTTTACTACTGTAATACAGCCCTAAGAATCAAGCTATCACATGTACTGTTCCTCTTCCTTCTTCCCATGGTCACTGCTCTGTGTAGGGACGTGTTAAATGTTTACTCATCCTAAAAGCAAGAGAAGGATTACATTTAACTGTGCCTGGGGCACTTAGCAAATAGAAGACCTCTGCTCCAGTTCCTGAGCTGTATCAAGTGGAAAACAACTTTGGGCTAAACTCAGAAGACAGAGAGCAGACACTTCTGTTTTGATTTTTTTTTAATGTATATCAAATTTATCAATAACACAAATCAGTATGACTGAAACTGCAAACAAGGGATTATATGAGCTATTTATCCTTACTTTGACTTGTTGTTTTTTCAAATGCATTTGGTCTAACTCAGTTACCATGAAAAAGCAGTGAAAGTAAATTAGAAGAAAACTCAAATTCTCTACTGCCTGCTAAAAGCCAGGAGTTCTATATCCTAGAGAGAACTCCCATACAAAGGCTCAATTCACGTAAGTATAAAATATATTTTTAAAGCTTCATTTTAGGCCAGCAGGAAGGTAGTTTCATCAGTCTGGGGTTTTCTGAGAAAACAGTGGAAGCATCCATTTTCCAGGATAACCACAAGAGATACTTATGATTAATCTGGCAAGTGTGTTTCTTTTAAAGATAATGATTCTATTCAAGTTAATGGTAATGTTTATCTGCACGACTTACCAATACAATACCTAAAGGTAGTGACTTCTTTTTGTATACGTATACAGAGCAGCAAAGCCATAGTAAATAATTTTTAAAGCAAGTAAAGAGATACAGCTTTTGTGGGGAAGACCAGTATCTAATTTAACTTCACACACTAAATTATATGTTGTCCACAAACATGAGCTATTCTCAGACAGGGGAGAGCCTTCCACCAGAAAACCATCCTTACCATTTCTATATTCAGTACATGCCAAGAGGACTACACCTGTCCTTCAGAAAGAACTATTGAAACATATTGCACAGCAACAAAAATACTTTAGAAGAAGCTATTGGAAAGCACTGCAAAAGAGATGTTTTCAGCATCACCAGAAACTGACTTGGTTCTCATCTCCTTGTTCTACTGGCTGAACTATGAGTATTCAGCACAGATGAGTAATTTGTAGGGAGAGTGAAGATGTAGGTCAAGTGCTGTGTAGAAATCGCAGGAACAGATCTAAAATTAATATCTCTTGATGTTACAGTAATACTGACAAAGATGCAGTTTACTATATTTGTAATAAATATTTCCACCACTTGCTTTGTCAGATACTGAAAAGAAATGAAAAAGCAAATACTATGCAACTTGCAGACTACTTGACAACAGATAGGAATTTCATGGTTTTTTTAGTTGGATGATGGGTGGATCTTTAGAAGAAGTATGACTGGTCATGGTTCCCAAAAATTAACAAGGAATATTTGCTAAAATTCAGGGTTCTATGCTAAAACACCCTGAGCTCTCTCACTGAGTCTTGTTAGCACTTAGGTGCAATTTTCCAGGACACCACTGGATTGTTCTTGGACTCCATTAGTTCCTGGTGAACATTTACGTATTGATGTGTGAAAAGACGTGAAGAGTCATTGCATAGCGTTCTTGTAGATGAACTTGCTCATTACCCTGACTTGTTATTGAAGGCTTGTAGCAGTGTTTGTAAGGGCTTTGTTCCCAGTTTTACCCTACTACAATACAAGCAATTTCTCTAATTAGAATCCTGTTTCTTTAATTGAACTTAATTGTGATGATAGTTGCTGCCATGATCCACAGAGCTGTGCAAAGTTTAGAATACTGACTACAGTTTTGGCTTTTCACCAGAGTCCAGATGAAGTGGGGTTTTTTTAACTGCGGAAAAGGAAGAAAAATAAAGAAATCCAGCCTTTGAAATAAGAAAAAACATTCAACATTTCAAGGTCAAGGGCATGAGATGTAAGTCAGTGAAGGTTCTGCTTTTCATGCCTGTGGGCCCCTGTTATGAAATTACTGCTTTGCATTTGCCTTCTCTTTTTGCTGTCTTCCCCTCGATGCTTTGGTTGAAAGCAGGAAGTACAGCAGTGGGTGGAAGCTCACATACACGCAGAAAAAAAAAAGTTAAAACATTTTCCATGGTCAGAGGGGGCTGGGGATTTCACAGAGGACAGAAAGATGTTTAATTTAAAATGTGGTGAATCCAAAACTGGTTGTGCCCACCTCTAGGCGTTAACCAAAACACAGCAGGCACATAAAGTTAAGTTCCACTGAAAACACAGACCAAGCACAAAATGGAAAAGGTCAACATAGGATGGTGAGGGCTTCAAGTGATGCAGAGAGAAAATTCCCCAGGAAAGTATTAGTGTGAACATAAGCCAGCTGTGTTATTTAATGATGGGAGGCAGGTTCTCTGTGGCTCAACTTTTTGTTTGGTTTTTTTTGGTTTTTTTTGTAACATCCAAGCATTCCACTTGTGCAATATTCACAGTTTGTGGAATAACTCATAAGTCTGCAGATTTTCAGTGAAAAGCCATTAAAGCAACATGGTTCTGACTTTGCAATAAAAATGCCTGTTCTTTGTTTCTTGTTTGCTTGCACTGTACATCTCTGTTGCAGTTTCATGTTCTTTTAATTTTGATAGATTCTGATTAATTATGAAACTTAAGAAATACAGCTGGAACTGAGATTTAACTCTTTTTGATACCTCAAATCCCCTTGATGCTCAACAGGCATGCAGAAACTTCTACAAGTAATCTTCTGTGTAAAAATACTGCCCAGGAGCCCACAGATACTGTGCAGACTGCTTCCTCCTCTCTCTTGCATTTACAACATTTAGCATGTACAAAGACCAGAAACTAGGCAAATCCCCCAGCTAGGATTGCCCTCTCCAAAGAGAAATTGCTGGTTCTGATGGCATTGCCTTCAGCTGACCTTCCACCTTCCTTTCCCTGCCTCATGAGGAAAAGGTTCAGCTGTAGGCTGATAAACATGTGAGAACATGAAGAAATCCTGTAAATTGGGAATGTTGGGCCTTCAACTGCAGTGAATTAGTGCATATGCTTGCTTCAGTCATGATCTGTCTGCTCACCAGCCAAGAGCCTATGGTCCTACAGCTCACTTTGTGGTGTTTAGGCAGACAGAAAGGGTATAACCTGTCCTAGTTTAAGTTCAGCTGTGAGCATGGCACTCTATGTTTCCACACCAGGTGGATATCATAGCAACCACAGCTTGAGAAGGAAAAAAAAAACAAACATTGTGAGGCTGCAAACCTGCTTTCTTTTACAATCTCTTATTTTCAGGTGCTTGTATCTATAACAAACAGCTGCACATGAGGTTGAGTTTTTCCAGACAAAGACATTGTTCTAAAGGTAAGCAATTATTTTCAAAAGTAGGCACAAAAGCATTGCAGAACTATTATCTGAGAGGTGAGAGGAGTTGCAAACACCTCTTTCTCACAATAAAAATTTATCTGCTCTCCCATTGACCTATTCTGTATCAGAGCTGACTGATTTCTAGCAGTCAGCATGTTTAGCTTATACATACTTAAGCTCCTATAATGTACCACACGAAGGCAAAGGTACACTTTGAAGAGAAGTATTTATGGGCTGTGGTCAGGCAACAGCAAGATCACAGATACCAAGGGAAGAGCTCTGATAAAGCAGCAGCAGGCAGGGTACTCTGATAAGAACGCTTGAGCTGTAGCGTATTGAATTGGCTGGGATGGATTTAACTTTCCCCACGGCAGCCCTCAGTGCTGTGCTGTCTGTTGATGCTACAAATGGGTTGATAACTCAGTGGCACAGCACCAAGGCTGTCTCTCGAACATTCCCCTCTCACCAGTAGGCATGAGGTGCTCAGGATTTTGGAAGCAAACACAGCCAGGACAGGTGACCCAAGCTGAGCAAAGGAATATTCCATATGGCAGCTGCTCAGCAAAGTAAGCTAAGGGAAAGGCAGGAGATGAGAGGGAGGACATTCATTATTACTATGTGTACTGAAGTCCTGCTTCCCAAAAAATGGGAAGTACAGAATAAATAATTTCTTTTGCTTCCAATTGCGACCTTTGCCTTTGGTTTATTAAATTTCCTTTTTGTGAGGAAACACTTCAAGTATTTCTGTCTTACTTTCTTATTCCAGCTATACTGCTGAGGAGGAAAGAGATAGAGTGGCTTTGTGGGCACCTAATTATCTACAATACCACTCCAGTCCCTCCCTGCTCCTATTTTATTTCTTTCCCAAGGAGACATCACCTAGGGGAAAAGTACTCTGATTGGTAAATTCTCCCAGCTTCACAGATACAGAGATTGTATTTCCAGCTGAAAGCCTGAGTTACTAGGGAGGCTGGAATTGAAACATGTTTCAGCCTGTAAATCACAGGACTGTGTGCCATAGGCCAAACTCTGTTTTGATTTGGTACAGCTTAAAGAGATTCCTATCAGAGTGCCCCACATAAACATTAAAAAAAAAAAAAAGATAAATTCACATTTCTAACCCCACAGCAAGGAGCAGATGTTATTTTCCATTATTCACTTACGGGTTAAAAAAGTCAACAGAAGTGTTACAAAATGTTCAGTTCTGTTCAAAAATACCTACTAGCTATACATTAAGCAACACTCCAAATACATGATAACTTCTGGGAATGTCAACCAAAGAGTGTACAGAGTGGTTGGTAAATTGCCTTTGAGTCAAAAATAGCAGTGTGTTTGTTGAGCAAGGCCATTACAGTAGTTCAGAACTTGTGGTCGGCACCCGCTGGATGTTGCTGAGTCTGCAATTTCACGGCAATACAAATATCAACAGACTTGCCAAGCAGCACAGAGGCCATTTTTTGTAACTAAGAACTGCAGGATATATTCAAGACTGATTTATTAGAAACTTCATCAGCAGTGGAGTTAGGATTTCCCCATTACAACCTTTTGAAGTGCAAATGTGAACAAAATTACGCTATATTGCAAAACCAACATGTTTTATACAAAGCTTTGCATATGATTTTGATTTTTAAATGCACAAGTCTGAACACATTCTTTGGAATGTTTGGATTTTTTTTTCCAGCTGGAGATACACTCAGATCTAAGTACATCAAAAGATAAAGTAGCTCCACTAAAGTTTCTCCAGGGAAAAGACAGAGCAATCCCAACTATTGAAAGAAACTGGCAATTTACATGAGATGAGCTGTATTTGGCAGCAGCAAAGTACATTTCTGGCCCTCTGTCATATCTCTATATCTCACAGGCATTTCTGAACTTTATTATTACAACAGTCTTATAAAGAATGTCCTTATTTTTCTAGCATAGTGTGTATTTTATGTGTATAGGAACCGATAAAAAGATCTCAAAATGAGTTTTGGGAGTGATGAAGGAAATCAGCATCTTCTTTTGGTTCATTCCATGAACAAAAAAGAACAGAATCTGCTCAATTACTTATTGGGAACTATTCACTACTGTAGCTAGATAGCTGCAAAAGTACCAAAAATCTTACATATAGTCAGGAATCACCGCAGGATCATTGTGTTACCATCTGCACCCTTTGCTTTCTTGATCCTCTGGAGATATCCAGAAGATTTTTTAACAAGATATAGAATCAAAGTGTTTGATTTTTTTTCTGTAATCTAGCTATAGGTACCTATAATATTATTTTAAATTAAACAATATACTGCAGGTATGTGTCATTTCTATTGTAATCTTTCAGAGTTTCTGTAGGATCCTATTATGCTTCCATTCTATTTTTGTATTTCTACAGAAGCCCAAATACCAAACACTGCCATTTCCATAAAATGTGTATTCCTGACACTCATTACCACAACATCATTGTCTCATCCAAGCAGCAGTCAAGTGACTAATATCTTTCAGTTCCTCACTCCACTGCTTCGTGTTCCAGATTTCTTTACCACCTAAGCTTATTTCATTAGGTTTTCAAATTAACAGGTACCCTGATAAGTGTTTTCTGCAAGTGGAAATCTAAGAGCAGTATGCCACGTGCTCTTAAACCTGAGCTTCTCAAGGCTTGAGAGGTGGCAGGGAAGGGAGGAAAGTCAGGAGAGATGAGAGGGAGTCTCTGGGGGCTGCTGATAGAGCTGGTGGGGCTCAGTCCTGCTGGGGAGCTACATGCACAGCAGCAATGTACCATTGCCTATTCAGCTTGTGTGATTTAGCTTACTAAGTAAAACTGCCAGACAAGATTTGTTGTGGGAGTTTTCTGCCAGCATTTAGAGGATAGCTTTGTCCTCACTGAACCACAAATAGTACCATCCAAGGATGATGCTGAGGAAATACGATATACAGGAAATAAAAACCAGAATGTTTCAAGGATTTTAATTTGAGGCTGAGACAAGTTTCAGGAGTTTGAATTGACATTTAGTTAAGGGAACAGAAAGCAAAAAGAAAGCAGTGGTTAAAACAAAAATATCAATCTAAAATTGCTATAAGTTGATGTTTTTAAGGTGTTGAGGTTGTTGGCTTTTCCCATTTTTAAAGCTAAACATGAAAGTTCTTCTTCAAAAAGCCAGCCATCTGGCTCTTCCTGGATTTTAATGCAGCCCCTGAAATCTGATCTGAATTAATATAGGCAATAGTGTTCTTTGAAGTTAGCAAGCACATAAACACAAAAACTTTATCAGTAGGGCCATTCATACAGCAGTAAGTGATTGTAGAGTAAATTTATCCAGCCACAGCCTGTCCCAGCACAGAAACCATTCCCAAAAAAACATCTAATTTCGAGGATGGGATCCCACTCTCTGAGCACACACAGTCTCCAGTTACACATGTGATGTGGGGGGCACTAAATGGGAACAAGAGTGGAATTGACCCTGTGACCTCTAGGACAAGCTGCAGGGTTGTTACGCAGGCATCTGCAGCCTCAGCAGCTCGATGATTATATAGCAACAACAGTGTGCTGAAGCTTTAAAAAGATCTGAAAACAAAGTTCTTGTGTTTTTCAATAGCTACGCAGTGTCAAAGAGCCTGTCAGGGTCTCCTTCTCAGGATGGAACAGGACAAACTGATCTGTGGTCTTTCATTTTACCCCTCTGCCCAGCACAACATGACAACAGACTCCTCTAGCTCTCTCTTGTGAGAGACATCCTACCCACAACTTCCTTCCTATAGTCCAGATTAGCAACAATTTCTGTCAACATCAAAATAGTTCAGAAAGTGTGTTTAATAATACAGAGTAATACTGAGGAATATAGAATTTTATGAAGTGTCTGATTAATCTCTGGGGTAGACTATACCATCAGAAAACCATTCAGGTTTCCCCAAAATCAGCAGGACATTGTTAGGCAGCAAGACCTCCCTCAGCTCCACTTTCCTCATCTTCCAGTTCCCATCTGTCAAGGATTGTCACCTGCCAGGGACATTTTCAGATGAAGTCATCAGCTCAACATCCTTATTTCCATCACCATCTCCTTTCTTCCAGCTACACCTCCACCTCTGGAGATGTCACAGTGTGAAGAAGTCACAACTTCATTAAACCACAAAGCCGATTAGATACAGACTGCTCTGATACTGTTATTTTCTATCATGGCCAGGAAGGGCCCAATTTACATGAAACCATGGCAGCTCCAGGATCACATGTTGGATTTTCATGCAACTTTTTCTGCATAATTGCATTTTCCCAGCAATTACAATGTAAGTTTCTAATATGGGAGGCATTCTTACCTTCAGCTTTGTCCTAAAAAATTGTCAGCAGGTAATAGTTCATGATTCATTACTGTTCTCCAGTTTTGCTGTTCACGTCTCATATCACAGTCTAATTCAGAAATCTTTTTCTATGAGGCACTTTATTATTTTGAAAAAACTGTTTCAACTACTTGATGGTTGGAATAAGTACTAGTAGTTACAGATCTACATCTGTAATTTCTTCCAAATTACCTGATCTCACATCATACATGAACTTTTCCTGAAAATTCTATCTAGCTACTTAAATTTGAGTATAACAGTTTAGAACAACTCCAGCACTCATTTTACCTCTATCTAACAAATAAATTAGTAATATTTTTGTTTCAGTAGGTCTATGTTCCTCTGCCAAAAAAAAAAAAAAAAAAAAAAAAAAAGGCTCCTTTGAATTGTTTGAACTATATTTCTGTCATAGAAAGCATATAAATAGTTTCCAGGCTCTCGCTGTAATTTTGAAACTGATATAATATATTCCCAACCCTGCACATGGCTTCTTCCTATTAATATATTGCTTTCATATGACATGCTAGCAGTTTTCTGTCTCATATGTTCTTCTGTGCAAGACTGTCCCAATTCCAGCCAGGACAGGGTTGGATTTTGCAGTAGACGGGAAGAGACATGGATAGCACCTGGATGTTATTCTGCACCACTTCATCTTTTCTGGGGTGGGCAAAGGGGTCTCTTCCAGCTCCAACATGGTGTAGCATGGTGGAGGGAGCGGCTGGGTTTTGTCTTCAGGTGAGGGGGTGGGTTTTGTCTTCAGGTGTGGATTGTTTGCCTCTTTCCTGTACCCTGTGGCATTCTAGTTCTTGCTGCTCATTTTCTGATCTCATGGCTGTTTCCAGTAAGTTGTGCTTATCTCAACCCACGGTCTTTACTTTTTCTGCCTCCAATTCTCCCCTCCATCCTGCCCCAGGGAAAAGGGGAGAAGGGAGCAAGTGAGCACCACATGGTTTGGAGAGTCTCAGTGGGAGCACTAAACTGGGGAGTATCATTCCTAAACCACAACAAAGATGTACAACAAGAAAGTGACAACTAAGATTAATGTGTCTGACCCAGGAACATGACTCCACAGAGGTCCTATGCCAGCCTGAGGTGCACTGAGCAAGGCAGGAGGGAGGGCTGTCTACCAGCCCCACGGCTCATAGCCCTGTGGCAGCAGCTCTCATCTACCTTTTTCACAAAAACTACTGTGACATAACACACTTTTACTCAGGACCTGGGTCCTGGCTCCTTTTTCACTTTCAGTAACATTACAGGGAGCCAGATCTCAAGCTGTGGATTTGCACTAAGTGTCTGAGGATGCAAGATTATTTACAGTATTTCTGAATCTGACGGCTCAAATCTTGTACAAATGCAGCCAGTATTTCTCAGATGCTGGCCCTCTGGGTCCTGGAAAGTATCCTGAGCCATGCTTGTGGGACATTCAGCATGAGAAAGGTCTCTAGACAAGATAAGGATTCAGGAAAGTACCATAACAAACAGAGAAACAGATAGTGATCATGGTGCATTCAGGCATTTTCCTCACTGCTACAAGAAACAGTGATGGTAAAAATCAATTTTATGAGATTAGAAACAGTTGAGCTGCCCACGGAGCTGGCTGAGATGTCAAGATGCAAGGGGTGGGGAGGAAGGAGCAATTGTCACTTCTTTTCCAAGTTAGGCAGCGGACTTTGAATTCATCCTGCCCCCTTGGTCATTTATAAAGGTTTTGTGTAAACAGAACTAACAGACTTGTGGTTAACATCCACCAAATATTATTTCTTCCTTTTCTGTATTTGTTGTAAAGACATACGTGCTCCCCTCAGCAATTAATGTAATCGAGAAATAAAAACTATTTTTTCGACATGTACAACTTTCTAAAGAAGAAATACCCATCAAGCCCAGGCACAGTCCTAGACACTAGTATATGATAAACTCTTCTTCCAAGAAAGCCTTTGACAGGTGTGTGAATTTCCAAAGGCATGGCAAATGCTCAGTCACTCCAGTAGCTCCCCAGAGAATGCCATACACAAAACACTTGCTGGACACAGCCCATAATGTTGGCAAACAATCAGAAATGAAACCAGACAGCTGCCACTATTTCATGTGCTTTTTCTTTTCTTCCAGTGAGCCTTTGTGGGGAGTGTGCATACATACACATTTGCAAATATGGGCATTTAGGGGCCCCTGTGAGCAGGAAGCTACTTTTCATGGTGTGATGGGATGTACATGCCAGGAGCATCTCCCCAGAGCAGGGGGGAGGAGAAGTTAGAGAGCCCCCAGCTTGGGCACTCCTATCTTGAGACCAGTGTGTGCCTCCAATGGGAACAGACTTGTGGGGAGGTTTCCTGTTCTGTAAACTCTGGCTTTTGTTTCCTGCATGTCATGGGCCAACAGTGCCCAGGACCAAGTCTGCCTTGGAGAAGGCAAGCCCATGTGAAATCCACCAGCAATTACTTTAGAGGTGGATTGACATTAAATACAAACACCAACATTTCTTACCATGTATTATTATGGACTTAACAGCATCAGTTCTTCTGCATGTGAGCAAAGCAAGACTCAGCAGTCTAGCCTGAAACTGTTTACCAAGGAGATTGCCTCAGTTTTTCATTTGGGAGATGTGTATTTGAGGATTTACAGTGGCCCTTGCTCTGGCACCAGACCCACTGGCACACACCACCCAGGCCACGCAGGAGGGTTTGGGGGTAGCAGTGGAGCAAAGCATCTTTCTTACCTAAAAGAGATCAATATTAGACTATGCCAAAATGGCTGGTGGTCTGCTTGGGTCATTTCAGTCATGCTCCTCTTTAAGCACTGTTTTCTCTAAGTCAACTAAATCAATCATGCAACAACAACTAATGGCAGAGACCTGTTATCATCTCTTCCTGAAGAACTGATTGGAAGGTACTAGACACAATCCCTTTCACTAGGATTCAGAGGTGAGGACTAAGGAAGGGCAGAGTCAATCATGCTATAAACCAGTGCAAATCTATTAGGTGATAGAGAAGACCATGAGGAAAATTTGGCCAGACCTTTGAACCTGAAGTCAAAACACAAATATACACATTAATCTCAAAATGAAAATGCCTCAGATACTTATAGCTGCTACAGACATAAGGTCATATGATTTTGATTGACATATTTAGGGATTGAACATTACATGCCTTGTAAACAACCTAAAAAAGTGTCTTAAAATTCAGTCAAGTCTCAGGCCCATGACATTGTTTATAGTTTTTAAATGGTCCTCTGAAAAATCAGTGCTGATGAATGCTGTGATTCTTGTGACTGAAACAAGAGCAAGGCATTTCAAAGATTTTAGGAATGCCCTAATGTTGCCAGTATGCCATGTAGCTTCATTTTCTGAGACAATATTGATCTTTCAGTCTGTACTTATGGCACTAGAAATGGAATTTATATATAATGGAAAGGCTTTGCTGTTGATTTCACCTCTGGCTAAAAATCTAGCCAGCAGTATTTCTGGAAAATCCTGAGCAAGTGACAGAGTCTGCTTGATACTTATTGCCACTATTAATCAAGACTGAATTCTAGCTAAGTAGTACAAATGGTATGAGAGCAGACATGGCAATGTAGAGGTATCTGTAAAAACTGTCTGATTGCAAAAGCAGGATACCTGCAAGCAATCTCTGTTCCCATCATACCTCCCAGATTTAATCCAGCTTTGGATTCCAATATCCAGAAATAACACACTCGTTTTGATCCTCTGATTGCACTTTTTCCCCCAGTGGCTGTGCTAGCCTACAATAGCTTCCTTTTCCTGTTTAAAAGGATGTGTTTTCAGACTCCATTGTGAATTTATCAGTAGGAGTTCCTCATTTCCAATACTGCTTAAGGTGAACAGCTTTCCCTTCTCATGTCCTTTTAGCACAATTGTACTTTTTTTTTCAAATGAAGCATGCCTATGACCCCATTTATAGCCTGCAGCAGTTTTTGTGGTATTAACAGCGCTCTTCCAAGAGCATGTATGTTCATAAGTTTATAAGATACATGTTTCCTAACATAAGCACACAACTGTATTGCTATAATAACATCATTTCTGCGCTTATTTTTTGTGCCTTCATGTTTACATTGGAGATGGCTCAAATCTCTCCCGCAAGGAGAGATCATCCTTCCTTTCCAATTGTTCACTAACTGTACAGAGCTGTGAATGGTGTGTGTCCAGTTGTCTGGGCTAATGTTGGATTTTTCA
Source organism: Poecile atricapillus (assembly GCF_030490865.1). NCBI lineage: Eukaryota > Metazoa > Chordata > Aves > Passeriformes > Paridae > Poecile > Poecile atricapillus. The sequence continues at coordinate 32,601,618 of NC_081289.1, read as the reverse complement.
AAGTAGTTGCACTGTGACAAGAAAGCTTCAGCCTGTGATTTCAGTCTAAAGATATCTGTGGTGTATGTGTGGATGTCTCGGGTTTGAGTCAGTTAAATGAGTGTGTTTAACAGCTCATCATGTATTTTGAAGTCTGGTAAGTTGGACATGTGCAATAAGCAAACACAAATGCTTACACTATCTACTCTAAGGCATTTAGAATGGATCAACATCTTTGATTCAGCCCAGCGTCCATTTCCTTGCATGGGCTGGTGTTTGTATCCCAAGGAAACAGTATTACAACAGTCATAACTACTCCACTTTATGTAAAGCTGTTTAGTGAACATAAAGTTCTAGAATGAGATGTGTTTTGGGTTCGTTGTGGGCTTTTTACAATTTTTTTGTGATCCATCTTTCATTTAATAATGGTGAAGGCCAGAAAGCATTGATCACCTCTAAACAAACAAAATGCTGGTTGAAGATATTGAAGCCCACAGGACCAGTGAGTTAAAAATCTATTCCCTCAAATGCCTATGTAAGTCTTCATTAAACTGTATCTTTTCCCATTCCTCTAACAAAGGGAAAAAAAACCAAACCAATAAAAATCAGGTATTGTCACACTGCACTAATTCTGTTAGCTGAAGGAAACCACTGTATGTTGGGTGCCTTCATAGACCTGGTCTGAAAGATGCCTAACAGATTAATTGATGATGCCTATTACACATATTGAAAGTTTAACTCTTGTCTTGCTTTGCCATGTGCACCAACTAATCACAAAATTGTAATATACTCCTTTTGTTATTATCTTTTATTTGCCAGAGTAGAGTATGATTTTGTCAGACAGTCTAAATCTGATCGTCTCTAACCCAAGGACTTATATGAAGATGAAAAGATGCAGAATAGTGATAATTACAGCTTCTCTTCACATTCTTCATCTCATCATAACTTGCCAAAAAGATGAGCCTTGTTTGGATTTCAGAAACCCAGCAAACTAACTGCCAGACATTTATGATCTATATGGATACAAATCTTTATGAAATATAGTCTCAGTTTGGAAGTTACTCCTTTCATGGTTGATTTACAGTGCATAGTTAATGCCTAATTATTTCATTGTGCCTTTTGCCAGAGTATGAATAATTCATGATCCTTCTTTAACAAAACAAAGAACAGGTTGATTCATGATCTTGATCCACAGCCAGAATTTAAAAAAGCACATGAATGTTGGAACAGTTCGGGATTTGGAAAGATGAGAGAAAGACCAGGATTCACATTCTACCTAGTTTATCCACTTTAGCATCCAGAGGTTATATGGTAAGGACTATGCCGAGTAAGATATGGAAAGAATATACAATTTATCACTTGCAAAACACTGTTGAAACCTGGCTATTTAGTTATTCCATCAGCCTCAGAGCTGGCCGTGGACTATCTTCATGGTGCCACAGCTCAGGTGTTGACTGTGGACTCAGTCAGTGAGTCAGAAAGCTGACTGAGCAAAGGAGAGACAATGTCTAGAAGACAAATTTATTGCTCACATTGCACCCTCTACTGTCTAACTCCTGCAACAGTGCTGGGCAAAGTCTGACTCCTTGTTGGTCTGAGTTACAGTGGACACAGAAATAATTCAAGGGAAGAATGCCAAAGTAAAAAGTAAATCTGAATGAGATCAGAAATTAATTTTTTTTAAATGGCAGACTGATGAATTGTTAAGGCCAAACTTTTAATCCTGATTGCATTGCTAGTCTGAGTTCAACAGGAGATCCTCTCTAATGAGGTCAGCGGGACATCGCCAGTAGAATGTGAGCCACAGGATTAGAAAGCACATCTGCCTTCCTAGACCATTGGATATATTTGAGGTTTAGGTGCTAAAAGTCTCTCAAGGTGTCTAAGCATAGAGTACAAGGGCCTTTATTTGACATCCCACTGACAATCACAGGGAAAACGCATCAAACTTCCAGGTTAGGAGGATGGGTAAAAAGCACTGGGATAGGTCAGGCAGTTCTTTACCTCAGGTTACACTGCAGCCAGGAACACCTTTTATTAGAGTATATCATTGCCCCATACTGTTAATCATCCTGTTCCACCACTGCATGCAACAAAACACAACATTCATCATTAAAAGCTCAGCCTGTTACTGAATTCATGCCCAGAATGAGTTACTGATGACTCAAGAACCAGAAGAGTTCCCACTTGCTCAGAGCTAGCTTACCTGGTAGATCCCAAATAGGGATCTAGAGAGTGATACTAGAATTTGGACCCTGGTCTCAAACATACAAAAATGGGCTATGTAATACAGAGAGAAATCCATCTCTAGAGAGGTGAGTCTGCCCACCCTCGCTGCAATGTGTAAAACGGCTGCGATGGCACATCCATGCTGGTATCTATCCTTCTTCACTGTCTACAGAGGGAATCTAGATAGGCTTTGAACTACATGCCTAACTTTTTGCCAGTTCACCTGGGAAGAATTGATACTACCCAGAAAACCCTATCCTGCAAGGCCTACAATCCAAAGGGACCTGCTAGCACAAGCATGTCATAAGAAAAGGCACCAGATAAAGAATGGAAGAACACACCTGTATACTAACAGGTGTAGCTGACTGATAGGGAAATAAACAGATAAAATATGGTTATTCAGTCTATGGTAATTACTCATTATCACAAGAGAAGGAGGCATTTTAATTTTTATTTCTATTAAAAGAATTAAAACCTTACCAAAGGTTCTTCTGATCTCACTTTAGTTAGTATAAATATGGCACTATTCTATACATGCCAATAGAGATAAACAGGTATTTACTGGAGTGGGAGAACATGGCTTCAAGTTCAGTTTCACAACAGCATTACAGAGGACTCAACACTCCCAGCACTTCCAGGGAGAAATTGAGGAGATTATCAGAAGACAGTGGGTGGCAGCCTACATAATCATGTTTGTGGCTGTGCCCTCAGATTAAGCTTTCCACAAGGTTTAAAGCAGGAGCTGATGCAGGCTTTCTTTTATTGCTGCCAGACACAGTAAAAAAAACCCAAAGTCTGGTCATCTCAGAAACCAAGCAAATGAGCAGTTCTGCTGCAGTTATTTCAGAAGGGTATCTCAGGAGACCTGCTAGTTTTGCATCATGCTCTGCTGTTGCTCAGGGATACTGTGGTCATAGGAATCAGCAAAGCAAAATTTTCCTTCAGTTGCACTGTGAGGGAGGAGACATAAAATTCCATTAAATTCCAGGTCTTCAATAAATGTTGCAAAAATGGTGCCTGTTCCACTGCGAGGAGCAGTTTATCCCACTTCCTTCTTAAACCTTCAATGTGATGCACTTTCCTTTCAAACATTTACAGCAGAAGAGAGGGGAAGTATTATAACAGCTAAGCAAGGAGTCATACTTCAGGATGGTTGTCAGCTGAGGTTTTTAAAGCAAAGATTTGTCTCTCAAGAGACTTAGCAAGAGCCAGAGGCTTTAAAAAGCAGTCTGCACAAAGCACCAGACAGCATGGAGTGGGAGACAACTCTGCAGTGTTTGGACTTGACAAGCAACCTTTTCCCTCTTTGACTTCTGTTATTTTAGGACAGTAATCTGCTGCTCTCAGATTACTGTCCTTGGCAAAGACTGAAGCTCAGCCAACACATGGATATCCTTGTTTATAACTGAAACTCAGAGCCTAGGTTAGGAGGAGCTCACCACAAAAAATATCCTCTCCTCTCATTATCACCTCTGCTTCATAGCATTTGACATCAGCCTCAGCATTTCTTGATGGTTTGTTAGCACTGAATATGTTAAAGGGAGAGCTCTCAGCCAGCTAGTGCTTGGAAAAAGGTTAAACTTTGAATTAGAAAGAGCTATGCCGAACTCTTATCTTGTAAGAGCTTCTAAAGGTGCCTACAAATGGATCTTTAGCATGTTTCATGCCAGTGGAAAGGTAGTGCAATAAACCTTTGACAGGAAAATTATGGATTGCAAATGTTGGGAGAATTAAATACAACTGTGGTAATTAAGTAATCAGTTCACTTGGTTACTATGTCTAATGCAAATTTGCATTGAATACAAAGGAAAGGGTTCACCCCACGTGTATGGTAACTTTTAGAAGTTGCTTCATGATAGGCACAAAATCAGATTTGCCAGATGTTCTACCAGGAATGGACTTGATACAAGGCATCGGGTTTCTGCACATATTACAATGGTATCTCCTGTCTGAGCTTGTGCAGATTATATTTTCCAGGAGTCTAATACCCACTACCCCAATCCCACAGGATCAAAAAGGATTTGTACATAGCTTGAATCCATAAGGAAACAAAGATATTTGGGGCTGGTTTCAGGAACACATTTGCCATACAAGGCACAGCAGACCCAGGTGCCAAAGGTGAATATAGGAAAGGCAATAGCAAAAATCAGAGCTTGACCCCTGTCCATGTCACTGCATGCAAAGGACATGCTGCTTTGCCCAAGGCTGGGGATAAAATGCTGTGTTAGGAAGGATTCTGTATCAGGACATCAAGCTGGTTTTTTGTGTAGTGAAAATTCAACAAGCTAAGTAAGTTAAAAAAGCATAAAAATGACAAAGCATAAAAATAAGCTATTCTCCTCAAACTGCATCTAGTAAATCAGGACAGCAGAGCCCAGAAACAAAATGAATGCTGTTTCAGTAGAGCAAAGTGACAGGGCCAACAGCAGATGCACTTCTTGGCACTGAGTTCTGCAAATTTTGTAAGCAGCAGGGATGAACCTGCTTCACCAAAGATTAAGTCTACACAAAAGCATCACATTCAGCATTGGGAAAGAGGCTCATCTATTGTACTGGCAAGCAGCACCAAAGATAGAGTACCCTGGAGACAAAATGTGAGGCTACTTAGAAAGACACTTGCCAACCTGAAGAGAGGCAGCACAATGGTAACTAGTGAAGAAACAGCTGGTCATGGTGGCACCAGGCTGTGTCTTTCAACCCGTGCTATCAACACTTGTTCATACAGCCAGCGTGTTGTGAGGAAGTGCTTGTCGCCTTCCATTTGGGCTCAGAGACATGAATAGGGTCCAGTGTCAAAGGAGGCAGGTTAGGAGCTTGGCTTTGTTTTCCTTTGACACTCAACAATACTGGCAAGGCGATAGTTACATGATAAGACAGGCCATGTGCAAATTTATATGACAGTTGTGACTTATTGTTGACATTAGAGAAATGCCAGGAAGATTTGAGGAGATTTTGGAAAAATACAGGCCATCATAAACACAGCTTGTAAGAAACACTCTTCTGGCACTTCACAATCGTGCCAAATTCAAGGGCAGAAAAGTGTGACTTGGCCAATTCTAATGTAAGCATCCATAACACAGGTAGTGGACAATCCCACCCAGTTCAATATTTTAACCTCTGGAAAAGCATCTATTCCATTACCCACTTAAATCTCCTTCTCAGTTTTTATGTAAGAAGCTCACTTCTTGCAGCTGTATTGAGAAAAACAAATCAGCCGTAAAAAGTTCCACTGTGTGAATTATGTGCAAATTTCAAGCTAAAAGAAAACTGAATACTTTTGTGAAAAATGTCTGTGCCTCTGCTCCAAGTTATTTGATAAAATAAATGCTCATAATAGTTCTTTCCTACTTGAATTTCTCTCAAAAAGAATCTAAGAAAGTGTTTTTAACAGCAGTGGATGAAAAGCCATTACAACAGCCAGTGGCTTTTTAAAAAACTTGTATTTTTTTTGTGTGTAAATTGTTCCAAAGCCACATACTACTTAATGACCACAGCAAATTGTAAGCTTTTAAAAATGCTTCCTTGGACCTTTTCCTAGAAAGAAATCAGGCACTGCTGCAAATGATCTGAGGATAATAATTCATTAGAGCAGAGGCTGGTTGCTGGAGACATGAGCAGCTGGATATCAAGATTTTTGTTTCCCAAAGCTGAAATAAAGCCATGCCCATGGACCACATCAGCACTAAGTGATCAATATTCTCAAACAGCAAATGCACAAGGTGGAATTTCTGACCAGCAGTGATTTTGGTTCACCATTTCAGATACAGTGCATTCAAGAATCACCAAACAGTAAACCCCCAAGAAAAGCACTTTCTACAGCCTTCACTCAGGGAAACTGCTGCACTCTGCCACTGCGCACTTCTTGAGCCACATTTCACAGAAAACATAATGAGAGCAAGCCACAATTTGTGCCAATAGCTTATGAGCATGCAAGGAGCTGGTCTATTCATACAAAGATCTGACACAGCAGCATTTAAGTACCAAGAGCCTCTTCTCCAGCCCAGAGGAGGCTATGAAGGCAGAGAAAGCTTACTTACATGTGGAAGACAGTTGATTTTTTGTTAGGCCTAAGTAGTTTTATCCTTACTATTCTGAAACAAAACAGTTGATTTCAGGATATGTTGCAAGATTAAGCCATTTTCCTACACTGTCAGAAGTTTTGAAATGAATAAACATCATTAGAGAAATTATGTAACTAGAATTTAGTTTACCTGTCTTGAAGCCACTGGAAAATAATGCTGCACATTTTCTTGTTTTCTTATTTCTGAAATTACCTATTTTAGCATGACCCACAAAAACAACTGCAAGGCCATATCTCCTTTGTGCCTTTATGCATATCTCCTTATGCCTTTGATGTGGAAATGCACATTACTGAAATCTTCCAAGGTTAGAAGTAAATTACTCTAGTTCACACGACTGAAGTAGCTCTGTCCACCTTATGAAAAACACCTTATGAAAAACACCTTATGAAAAACAAAGCAAGCCCACTTAAAAACTCCTGGTAATCCTGAAGATGTATCTATATGTAAACTTCAGATACTTTTCATGTCTGGTCTAAGAGGGAATTTTTCCAGTGCCTATTCAGGGTAGTATCAGCAACTACTTCTGTTAAAATGAAGGTCAACATTTCCAATATGGTCATTTTTCAGTGGTTTCAAGTCAACCTTCATATATAGAGATAAATGTTTTTAAAACTATTTCTTTTTACAGCAGGGCCATGAGGTCATTGCTACAAAGAGAGAACAAAGTTTTTTCTTATAATAAGAATAGAAAAGAAAACAAAATTGAGAGACGTTCTTAATGATGAGTTTTTAAAGAAAACTTTAAATACAAGTTTTTTATAACATTTCTTCTGAATATAAGAAAAATATTGCTGAAAATACAAAATATTGTAGTTGGGAGAGAAAGCATGCATCTGGTAAATGAGCTGAATCTTAACTCGTGGTGACTCACCCGCAGTCTATGAGATGTCAGCACTCTGCAGCACCTCACTACAGGATCAGCTTTTCCTGCCCACTCCTTGTTCCAAGTGTTTCCAGAAAGTTTAAATAGCCTAAACAGCTGATCAATGGACTTCCACTTCACACAGCTACCAAAGAAGTCACTCAGTGTTGCACCTGCATGTTTCCTATGTGTTATCAATATGTATTTGCCACAGGTAGTCTAAAAATTGTCCCATCTCCCCACCCAGTGCTTGACAGAAACCCATCTCAGGGACAATGCAGTCCAAGTGCTCATTCATCTAAGATATGTTCACTGTACTAAATACAGCAAGGTTGGTTGAAGACACTTTCTTTGGTGTCTCAGTGTCTGCGTCACACACCAGAGAGCAGAAAAGCAAAGGAGCCAGCTCACTCCTGAATGCATTGACAAGCAATCCTCATCACAGAGAAACTCCTAGAGTCCTGTGGAAGAGTTATCTACAGACTTAAATGTATGAAAACACTTCAAGAAATTTATTCTGTTGACCTTTTATGGAAAAATGCGAGAATTATTGTTTTGCTCGTTTATAATGTACTTTAGGTTAGACTCAATTTCTAAGCACACATGGTGCTGGTGTAAGACTGAGTTAGACACAGAAGAAAACTGCTCCCACTCATACCCTCAGATATTTTCACTTAGTCTCAGCAAGCCTCCCAATACAATGCCCACATCCTCCCCCACCCAGGGTGTCATAGGTTTCACCTTTACCTTTCACTTCACTGACAGACAGAAATCAAACTTCAGCACACACATTAAAGAGAGTGGATTTTTAGCTGGCAATAAAGATTTCAGCCTGGATACTGTTATTGCATTGAGACAGAAATCTTTCAGCCTAACTCACCAGCCAAAATCTTCTTGTTTTAAAGGCTCCCTAAGTTAATTTTGCTATTGGTAAAATACACCCATCTATCAGGAGACACGTGGGTACTCAAGAGGGAATAGGAAGAGATTGTATTTTAGTGTTTCTTTACAAAAATTGGTTTCATTCATTTCTCTCTAATGCTGTTATTACAAAGAACAATCTTTTCAGTGTCATATTCATTAGAAGTGACTGATAAGGGAATCTAATTAGAAAATTTTCTCTCAGTCATTGGAAAGTTTCTATTTCCTCTTGAAGTATTGTCTATTTCTTTCATTTCCTAAGATTGTTTCACACTGATAAATGGCAGGAAAGTTCATCAGGAAAAAGAAATTTCTTACTATCTTAAGGCAAAGATGGATATATTTTAATTATTAATATCTTACAACAAATCAGACAAATTGTAAAATTTGACTTAGTGTTATAAGTATTTCAGCTGCACTTAAGGAAACAGTATATAAAGTCTCATCAAGTAAAAATATGATCATTCATCTTCTTAATATTTTGTTTTTCTTGTTGAGGTTAGCAAACATGCTTTAATACCAGGACTTGCTACTAATTGGCCTGTTTTCCCTCAGTAATCCATATCCAATATTAAAAGTTATGTATTTTCAGGCAAAGTGACCAAAGCATTTCATAAAAACAATAAAAATCTTTATCCTTAGTGCCATAGAGGTGATCTGAGGGTGCAAAATCATTCCATAAATTTGTTGCAGAGTTAAGAGCAGAACCCACATATCTCTGATCTCATTTCCCTCTCCCAGTCAGTTTTTGCATCATGTAACTGTAGGAACAGAGATGATGTGCAGAGCTTCACTAAATAAACCCATGATCACCTCACCCACATTCTATGCATAACAGATCTTGTCTTACCGAGAATGACAAAATCAAAATGAGTCAGCTTTATTAAAGAGGAGAAAAGATGCCTCTGAGCATCGCAGTGCTGAGGTTTTTGTACAGCTGCATATGCAAGGGCTGATCTTGGAGGTTGTTGCCCAAGGCTGATTAGAACTGGAGGCCTTTATAATTATAGCATTCTCTAATTATAGAAAGGATAACACTTCCACTTATGAACAAATGTATGGGTAATTGTTCAATAACAATGGGGAAAAAAAATAAAGTACTATGACTATTTAAAGAAGTTTATGAAAACATATTACATAATTAAAAGCATATTTAAATTCAAATAGGTCTTCTTAAATTGCCCTCTTCCCTGAAATTTTCACACTAGGGAAGCATGCAGCCTTGGGCTGAGGGCTGACCATGCTGGTGGTGGGCTTATCTCTTTGCCCAGAGGGAGGCAGGTGATGGGAAGTGGTAAATTGATGTCTGTAGGAAAGGCTCAGTGCCTATGGAGGGATCATAATGTCTAAACCAGACAGGAATGAAAGAGAGGTGAGCCTGCAATTCTAGTACCAGCAGAACTTTGTTTCTCCTGTGTTATGTTTCTGTAATGTAATGTGGCTCTCCTTTGAGGAGGTGACCAGCAAGAGATGCCCAGTGCCCTGGGGACATGAGACATCCATTCCTGAGAGAGCTGCTGTGCCTTGCAGCAAATGCAGGAGCACTGTGGTTCAGGAGGCTTGGTCATGTCAGCAGGGAAACTGTTCATCAGGAATCCACAAGCATACACTTGGCCTTAGTGCTCTCCCACCAGCCAACATGTCAGCAGGTTTGCTGCTTTTTCCCAACTTGATGTTAACTGAGGGCTCAGCTGTCTACCTGCACACACATGCTGCCATCAAAGCTGTAAGCCTGCTGCCACTCAGAGCAGCTGAGCATTAGTCCCCAAGTATTTTTTTCTAGAAAAAAATAATTGCTTTTGCTTGTACCCACTGCCAAAAGCACACTTTGAAACCACCAGAAGCCCTTACAGGGACTGGATCGAGATCTGAGACTGACAGAGAGGTGGAAGAGAGCCAGCTACCAGGAGCTTAAGCAGCACAGCTCCCAAGGGGCAATCGCATCAGAAAGGCACAGAGCTCTGCTGAACCACTTTTAGCTGTGGAGCTGGGACCCAGCTGCTCTCTTAACAGCTCGCTCCTCTAAACCAGACCTCAGCAACCCCATCTCTCCCTTGTGCTTCAGAAATGCAGAATTGCTGAAAGCTTGTTTCCCTAAGTCTTTTCCTCTGGCAGGATATCAGTGAACTGGTGTCTCATCTAGACATTTACACCCTGAGTGGGCAGCAGTGAGGGAAGAGAGAGCCAAGATGCTGCCTTTAAGGAACAATTTTTCCATGTAACACATATAGACCAGGAAGGTTCCATGACAGTGAGTATTATCAGAACTGATCCCTAATCATTCTTCTCTAGAAAATTCTTTCCAGCTATATCTGAGTGCTCTTGTGTTTGAAGAGATATGAGACTGCGGGCCCAACCTTCTCTTATTAAAACCATTTGTTAAAAAAATCTACAAGCAAGCAGAGGAACAACTCTACCAACTCCTCAGGAAGGAAAATACAGAAATACAACAAACTGGTTTACATTTTTTCAGATGGAGTTAATGGAAAAAGTTATCACTTGACTGTTTACATTCATCAGGATAAATGCTGACAGGTTTTATATAGGCTATAATATCCATCTGGAATATGTTTGGATATTTCCACATTTCAGGAACAGTCATTTTATCTGCAAGACAAAGGAAAAGGCTAAGGTTTGAACAGACTGCCCCATTCCACAAGGAAAACAATTTTTTTTTTTAAATGCCACAGCCATATTATGCTCCTGTGTAGAAAATATTCATATGTTAGCATTAGACTTAGCTCTCTTGAGGGGTTTCTTAAAGTAGCCTTGAACATATGGTTTGATATGCTTTATTTAAAAGATTTTTTTTTAAAAGATCCATCCAGATACTAAATTCCTTCAGGCATCTGAAATGCTGATCATGAGGACTGCTTGACTGCTTGGGAAAAGGTACTTGTTTGGAGGCAAATCTGATGTCTGACTCTTGTGAAATGAGGGCATTAAGATATCTTGCACAGGATAAGCTACAAGGCATTTTTAAAAGAAACAGCTGATTACTTCCAACCTGGGCAGGAGACAGTCAGAATTTCCTTTGTTTTTAGTAGATTTTAAACTAACTCTGTTGTTTAGGGAAGAACTGTGAGCTACCAAATGCCTAAGCAATATTGTGTCTTGTCTGTGCTACACCATCTGTCTTTGCAAAGCTACTGCAATATTAGAAGTCTTGCTGTTCGGTATTTCATGTTTTATGTATGCTGTGATATCTTTTCATAGTATTAACTTAAATATTGCAAGACTGTCTAAAGGTTTAGGGAAAAATTTTCCTTCTCCCTCCCCTTCCATGAACAGATATTGTTATATTCATTGGAATTCAGTAATTCTAGTAGGGGATAGGGGCATTTGGAGGGCTTTCTCCTTATAGTGTTTATAGGATATAGCTTTACATTTCAGACAGACCAGTGCCCTGCTGGCTTAGAGGTGGCAGGACAGACATTCTCCCTCATGGGGAATCCCCCATGTGACTCATGGGGTGCTGGAGAAATGGGCAGGAATAAAATATTTTTCATGGAAAAAAAAAAATGTCCTTGTAAATCAACAGAAAGAACAGAGCTCTGAAGGCACATAAAACTCTATGAGGGTGACAAAGCTAGAATATCTAAGCAAACTCCCCAAAATGTTCCAGTTCACTGGATTTTACTGACTTAAGAATATAGGGACTGGAATTCTAAGTGTATCCATAATGAACTCAACATCAGAAGTCATCATGAAATATGGTCCTAGGCACAGCTTACCTCTACCAAAGCCCAGATTACACCTCTAGGTCAACAGAAATATGATCTGAGTGAGAGAGGGAAAATCACTTTTTTCCTCATTCTTACAGAGTAAAAGAGAAACTCCGCAATTTTAAGCTGTAATTGAGTGAACGGGGATTTAAATGATGCTGAGCGATGGCTCAAGAAAAGAATCGTGATTTCACTTGCATCAGTGTTTGACAGCACATAAAGGGAGACTGAAGTTGATCTCCACACATGCTGAAAAACCTAAGAGCAAGGTTACAGGACAAGCTGCTGCTTTCATTTCCAAATTAAGGTGGCCCTTCTAAGTAGTCCCTCTATTTGCTCATCAAGAGAGTCCTAAAAACTTCTATTAGAGTGAAGAGGAGCCTTGACTAGAAGGAGATTTTCCCCCATCAATATGCGTCATCCAAATAACTTGGAATCAGACAACTGCTTCTCCTTGAGAGGGTTCCTCTGGAAGCCTTGGAAACATCAGGGTTAGTGCTAAATTCTTCCTTATCCTTGCTGCCAAGAACTGCTTCTGAAACACCTCTCTCAGGAAAACAAAAGGAGACTGAATTCTTTCTCTTTGGCTTTTCATCCTTATGTATTACAGGTGGCAGACAGGCTTGGCAAGAGGAATGCTTTTAGGGCCTGATGGACACAGATTGACAGACCTAGAAATCACAAAAAAGATAAATAAATCAATATAAACTCAATACTCCATCAAATTCAATGTTTAACATGCAGTAAAAATCAGACTCCTCAGGAATTTGTGGGACTACTTAGAGTGATGCGTTAAGTAACTCGCTGACAAATCATATGTTTCATTTTTTATTACTTGACATCACCATTTAAAATGAATAAAATTGCCTGGCTTGATGAAGGTGCGATATGTCATTGACTTCAGTAATTGTTACAGAATTTACCCCCATACTGAGACCAACAGAAAAAAAAATATTTTAAGTAAATACAAGAAAAATAAATATTTTTATGGCTTGCAATTGAACATTTTAATACCATTTGTATTACTCTTAATATTAGCCCAGCATTCCAGAGGCAAATTTGAGAATTGGTTCTTTCATTCCTTAAGACAGTAATCCAATTCCACATTAGATGTAATTACCTACACCAAAAGGATGTAGATTATTCCACATAAGTAATCAGTGTGGAAGTATGGCTAGTCCAGCAGGATTTTTTTTTAATTTGAGAAGTTATAGACGTCATGGCACTGCAATCAGATTTCTACTTTCTTTTGTAGGTTTGCCTTCACATTCACCTTTTGAACATGAAAAAGGCTATTTTTTCCATGGAGAGGAAAGGTAGGTGTTCTGAACACTTTTCCATTAATAGGGAGCTGCTCTGTATGAACAATTAAACCAAAAATAAATAAAGCCTATTTCTATCTGGGAAGTACAATTGAGTAAAACACCAAACACATAGTCAAAACAATGGTCTTTGAAGGCTGGCATAACTCCAGAAAAAAATTACAAAGCAAAGGATATTCAGTTTTGAAATGTGTTGAACAAAGTAGAAAATAAAAACCTCTTGAATTTATCTGATAGCAGATATACTTGTTTTGATCTAAACTTTTTCAATCTCAGCTCAAAAGTCAAGCTTTGTTGAAAATGGAATGATGGCGCAAAGGAGTTACAAAGAAGCAACTGAGAGGTGTCATTCACATTGATCAGGAAAAAAAAAAAACATGTTCCAGTTATCAGGAATAACCAGAGTGGAAAAAATAAATATGATCATTTGCAATCACTCAAGCTTCCATGTTTGTCATTTGTGATAAAGCTTAGAAAATAAATTATTTTTCTATTACTGCACAATAACCAATATAAAACCTAGAAACTTAGAAAATAGGAGGAAAATAGGAAAAACTGTTTTTTCCTAACAAAGAAAGTATACAGAAAGAGTTATTTCCTTTAAATCCAAGAATCACAAAACTCAGGAAAAATTCAGATATATCTGAAAGGCAACTTCAGAATTTGTTATACTCTGCTTACTGAATTCCTCTCCCAGTAAATCTTCCAAGACCTATGTGAATGCAGCTGCAGAACAGCTGCTCATGAACAGCTAAGTGACCAGCCATGGCTGTTTTATATGCTCTGTTTGGTTCTTTCTTCATTAAGGTGGAAACAGGAAAGAAGTTCTAGGACACAGCTAAGGCTGGGGGTACTACACAGCTCAACACACGCTGTGCTCAACAGCATTACCCCCAATACACAGATATTGAGTTTTTCTGTTTTCAGACAACCAAGGTAATTCCTAGCCTGAAGAATTTACTGGTGACAACCTCTCTCAGGTCACCAGCAATTCAATGTTATAAAGGTCTCTGTTGAGACATCACACACAACATCATGTTATAGTTAATGTCCAAATGTTGACTGATGTATGAATGATCTGCAAAGTCATAACAATTTTCAGTCACATTAGTAGCACCACCCAATTCGACTTGAATTCTGATGAATTTTGATAAACACTCACACTGGAATATTATTATCTGCTAAGGGAGGATGTATATATACTGCAATGTATTGTAATGAAATAAGTTCCTGGTTGTCAATTTTAATAGTTGCCCCAACAGACACTGGAAAGGTGATGACTGAAATTTATTACATAAACAATAAACAATAAGCAATTTTATATGTAAATTCCTGGGACGCTTGAAAATACTTTATAACTCTTTTTGAGATCATGCATGCCTGAAAACCTAAAAACTGTTACTTGTTATATACTTTTACATATATTCATATATAGCAAACATAGATATATTGATATATACATAATATATATTACATGCATATATACATTTCTATATAGATTATACATTCTATATAAATTATACATAAATATAATATATAGATATTTACTTGAGTATATGTAAAAAAAGCCCAAACAGAAACTAGGGTGAGAAGCTGAAAAGCTGTAATAATTTTGGAAATAGAATTGTATATTAGGTTTTAATTTCTGAACATCCAGCTGTTCACTGCCTTATTTAAGTTTCCCATAAACAATTTTTCTTTCCTCCTGTTACCAATATCAGCGTATTTTCACTGTGTTGACTTCCTATGCACAAAGGGTGCATAAAGATGTTTGTCCACACACAGACACAGTTTTGTAAATAAACATATAATCCATATTTCTTGGCATGCTATTTGTACAGAATAAAAAAATTTACTTGGATTTAAACATCTGATCATATCTAAACTTATCATATCTGACCCCCTTCATGAGCAAAGAGGAGAAATAAGAAATACTCCAAAACAAAACCCCATCCAGCAGCATGACATTGTGGAGTGGTTTTGAAAAAAAAAATTTTTCAAAAACTGAGGTAGTCTAGAGAGAGAAAAGTCAGACTACAGTGAATCATATACAGGTTGTAACAAAAACTGAAACAGCCCCAAGACCTTTGGGATGGTGTTACACCTTTACTGAATCTCCTCAATTTCCAAATTCGTCAAAGGAGACTCTCACTAACACTGTATAGGGCTGTTAGTTCCCTATACCCTTAAGAGGTAATAATTTTCTACATGCTGGGGATATTAATGTAAAAAATACCTTCTACATAAAAAAGTCCTGTGTGCATTTGGCTTCAGAGAGTAAAAGGAGTCAGAAAATCAGTTCTTGTCTTAGGTTCTTTATCAGTATGTATGCCTCATTAATGGAGCCTTTCTTGGCTGCAACAAGGGATGTTTCTAAGAAGCCTTGAACTCGAGGTTTTCACTACAAGGAGTTCAGAGCTTGGTGAAGTGCTCTCAGATGTAAAGAAGCTTGGAGGAAATTCAATTTGCAAGTGAGGATGGGGAAGAGGATGGGAGGGAGATAAGAGACAGAAATAAATTTGGGGATGAGGGAAAAGGTTCTTTTAGCTAATATAACTGCAAAAAAGGACTCTTTCTGATGCACTTGCTAACATTCCCTTAAATGAAAAGGACCCTGGCACTTTTCCTTAAAATCCAAAGCAAGCAAGGTTCACACCAGAAAGATTTATACATACAGAAAATGTAAAATGCATTCCCTGAAACAGGTAAGAATGTGGACATTCCCTTTCTGGTATTACAGTGCTTTCTTTGGTTATTAATTCCTTTCAAAGTAATATAAACTACCCTGAAGAGCAGAAAGTGCTCTTGTTCTGAAGGAGCTAAGTGCAGTGGTTTACCACATTAGCAGTCTCCAGCTCTCTGCTCTGTCTCTCTGAGATAAATGCACAGCAGGTGAGACAAAAAGCAGGGCCTGGTTTGCACCAGTCAGTCCACAGCACAGCACAGTGGTTTTGTGGCAATGCATTAAGAGACCAGCTCATGAAAAAGAAGAAGGGGCCAAGACTGGAAATGGAATGGCAAGTGCAGTGTTTGTGAGGTGAGCACAGCTCTTGTCTCAGCAGCAGGTACACACTGGATCACCCCAGCATGTCTGTGTGGATCTGCTTCAGACCTTTCTATACGTCCTGGATGCACTGCTGGGCTGGATGCTCTCAGACATCCCTCTGCTCCTTGGAACTGAGTCATTCACCCATGGAAGTGTCTCCCTACCTAGGAAAGAGATCTGGAAGTGCCTCAAAGAGGAGGAATAGCCTTGAATCAGGGGAAAACTTCCACATCCTGGTGGGTTCATGGTGTAGCTCTCCTAACTCATTTCTGAAAGTAGAGATTTTGGAACACAGGTGCCACAAACAGCAAGGAGTGGTAATTGGTATGACCAGAGGAAGTGAGGTAGACTGAGATGTTCTGCATCAAAATGCAGCCACGTTGTAAACATGGAGAGCTTTTTGAGTCCTCAGGGCTAATAGTGAACTATTCATCACCTTTCTATAGGAAATGATCCAAAGTAGATCAGACTTGCCAGACACAGCAGCTCTGAAACCCACTACAAGCTGAATTCCAGACTGTTAATTCTCTTGAAAATCCTTACCATCTTAAAATAAGGATTAGGGTGAAAAGGAGATATTTAGCGGCTTCCACCTTCCTGGACAGAATGAAGAGGCAATGGCCACCTGGAGCCCAGGCCCTGAAGGGCAGGTTGCAGTGTCACTGGGAGCCAGCAGGTACTGCAGAGGGCTGAGCTGGGGTAAAATCCACAGCCTGCTCACTGCTGAGAACAACAGGGGCGATGTTACAGACCAGCTGGGGTTTTTGGTCAGGTCAGAGTCTTAAGAAAGCTACTGTGAGGGCATAAATGAAATAAATACTTATAATATGTATAAATAATACCAAGGATGAAGGGAGCAAAGTGAAAAGCAGAGAGAAAACATCAATATCCAGGAATCTAAGTTTGAGACAGAAGACTGTTCAGCCCTGGGGATCATATGTTTCATCATCAACCAAAATGTCAAGTACTTTAGTCAGAAAAACATAATATTTCCTTTGGGAAAGCAATTCTAAATGAGTTTTGAATTATCTCATGACAATCAGAAACAACAGAGAAATGTAGGACTCTAATCCTTTCTAAATTCTTTTACCATGCATCCCTACTGAAATGAATTTTAGCATTGACACCACTGATTACTGCTTTTCAAGTATCTCATTACAGCTTTGGCAGCTGGAACTACAACCCCTAATGCAGAGATCAGTTCATTCCTTGACTTTGCCCTTCCTATTCTCCCCACATGCCCCCAAATCAATGAACAGGATTTTCCAAGTTAGTTTATAAAATATACTCAGCAAACATTGAAATGTTTTGTCATCCAGCTGTTCCACGTTCATGGCAATTTTTTTCTAAGCATTGGGCAATGCTATTAGAACAGGGCAATGCTATTAGAACACTGAACCCAGTGATTAATGTTGAAGAAACTACTGTCAAGAATGTGGGTGTTTCCTGACTCAAGAAAACCTTCCACAGAGCCCAGTAAATCTTAGTAATGGTTTTCTAGCATAAGTAAGGAAACAAACTTCCCATTTGCTTTTACTGTGAGCGAAGCTCAAGGTAGCAGTGGGTGGGCTGGCTCACTTTCTGGTGCACACACTGGGAAGGTAAAGAAAGAAACAAGTAAAATTGAAGTCCTCTTTCTTCCACTCTCCTTCCCCTCAAGCTGGTTCCTTCAGCACAGGGAAGCACGAGGGCACAGAGAAACAGGCTTAGGTATGTTTGTTGTGGCTGAGGTTGTAAAAGGACTTGGAAATGCACTTTGGTAGGCTCTATGGGCCTCCTGTCAGCAAGTCGAGGCCGAGCCCTGAGGTTCAGCCAGCCCCTACAGGACTGCTGTATCTAGAGACACTTCCACAGCTGCCTTCACACACACACAGGAACCTGTCTGAGCTGGCATCACAGTGGTTTGACTCTATACTGCTGTCACACAGATGTAGCTTCATCCTGGGTTTCTTATTCTAAGCTACATCTCTAAAACAAGCAATAGGGAATCTCATCTCAAAAGGACAGGGAAGAAAAGAAAATGGAACTGAAATCTATGTTCAATACAGTTGTGACATCTACCAGACATTCACTTTTGCTGGTCTCAGTTAGAGTATATAATGGCATAGATTCCACCCTTCTCAAAAAATAGAAAGAAAAACAGCCTGTTTTTCTAGGTAGAATTAACATTGAGTTTAAATTATACAATAGAAGAATTTGAAACTCAGGCTTTGGTTGTGAAGTAAGAAATAGATATGCTGGAGAAGTTTGCAAAACTTCACATCACCAGATTCACCCTTCTCTAATTTAAACATTTTCACTTGCTTGAAGGGGGAAAAACTATGTGCCTTAGAAGTGCCTTCCCTCTCTCTGCTTGGTAAGTGGATTGCCCTCCTGCCTCAGGCAGTTTTTGGATTATATCCACAGTCAAACAAAGACACAGTCTGGCACTCAAGCTTGGCCATTTGTATTCTTCAAGCGGTCTAAAGATTTTCTCATGTGGAGTTTTTCCTTTCTGCTCTGTAACATCTGAAGATATCTTTTCTTTCCCTCCCCACCATATGTCACACTGGAACCAAGATGCCAATGTAGCAAAAATATTTTGACCCACTTTACATAAATGCCAACATGGGGAATTTCTACTTTACCTGCACAAGACAGACCATGATGGGCAGATTGATTTCATGGAACTTAATGGATGAAGTCAGGAACAAAATCATCTCCCTTCATGGTAAGGACAAGAGCTTCCTTTAAAAAAAAAAATATTTTCAATTCCTTAAACAATTCCAGACTTAGACAAAAACTCATTAAATTAACCAACGTCATCCCTACACTAGAAATATAAAACATAAGCTTTGAAAAATAAACTAACTGAAAGGTTCTCTCAGGGAAAGAAAACATCTTAATTTTTTTGGTTACAAGAACAGCTATATTTATTTAAAAATTTTAATTAAACACACTTACTGAATACTTTCAATATGGTTTAATTTTCATGTTCTATTTAAGGCTTGTTACAACTTATACACTCCTCTCATAACTATTTCTGTAAGCATTACCACAAGAGAATTAATGCTACAAATAAAACTACAGTTTGTAGTTCTTAGTCCATAGCTTTCCATTCAGATGAAAGACATTTTGTGAAAATGAACAAAGATAGGAAGTAAGCAGGAAATTATGAGAGAAGGCAAATGAAAAAGATGCAGCGTGCTCCTTCACAATAGGATCCTGCAGCTGTGGCAATGAGGGATAGAGGAACTGAAGTTTGAAGGTGGGAAGACTTGTAAAAAACCTCAAAGCTGCAGGTTTGGATATTCATGTGCAATGTTTCACAGCTTTGGGAGCATGTCTGTAAAGTGCTGCCTAAGAGAAAGCCAGCTTATAGTTTGTTATGAACAACATCTTTCCTTGTTATTGCCTGTCCATAAAACAGCGGTTGGGTGATTTTATGTTATTTTTCGTTTTTGTTTCTAAAACTTCATCCATTTCTGCTTTCAGCTTTACTGAGCCTACTTCTGTCACCTTCACCTTGACATGCATGCTTTCCCTGCCATCAGCTTAGTGGACACAAGCCACGATGTGCAATGCACAGACAGAAATCGAGCCCCCCAATATGTGAGGTGGGAGGAAATTCAGGTCCTGTAGCCCTCTGTCAGCCAGAAATCCTGCAAGAGCTGAGCCTGCTCTTGCTATAGCTGCTCCTAGCCAGTTTGGAGTGGTGATTTACAGCTGGTGATTCACACCTGCCTCAGCCTCTGATCTGCAATGCAGACATCAGCCTCTGTCCCTGCAGTGCCCGTCCGAGAGGGTCCGGATGCTCATGTGAGATCTCTAAGTGTTACTGCACACAGAGCTGGGTGTGCATCCTGCCTCCTTTCCCTGGCCACAACCCAAAAGAAGAGGAATCTGTCTCCAGGGTGGAGCAGAGTTCCTGGGAGAGCGCTGGAAGCAGACTTCCCAGAGAAGCAAGGTGCTCCAGACATTATTCCTTCAGCCAGCCAGGCAGAGCAGCAAGAATGATCTTGCCTCAGCCACGAGGCATAAGCCAAGAACGCTGTACCTGCACGGAGTCCCCATGGGCAGAGAGACAGACATCAATGTGCATGGCCACAATCAATATCTGGGTTCTATTCACCAGACAGTGGAAAAACACTACAAAGACTTGGCAGGGAAAAGATGTGAAAGCTGGAAGTGAGTGAGGTAAATGCGCTTTTGCTGCTAATGGATCAGCAGGGGATCTGCAGTGAGGTGTTTTTACCTCTGCTTTGCTTCTGATGAAATCACAGCTGGGGAAGCAATATTCTCACTGATTCATAAGCTGCAGATACTCTGGAAACACAGATTTACTCCCATCACTCAAGTATTTATTAAGTTAATAAGTTTTTGAAGAAGGCAATATAATAACAATGAGAGTTTATCTTTCTGAGCTAGCTCTCTTCCTTTTAATTTCCAACAAAGGAGTGCCTTTTCTGTTTATCTTCGGCTCCAAGCACTCTCTTTAGTGTAAAAGAAAAATTTCCTTACTAAGCCTGCAGGAACACAGGAAAGTCTGCACAAGTATTTGTAATGAACTCTATTATTTTGGCTACTGGTAAGTTGGGTACTGACAGTATAAGCTCATTCAGCCCAATCTCAAATGATGCCAGAGCAGTCTGGGCTGCTGAAAAGTGCATGAAGAAGGAACAAAGTAATCTTTTCTGTTCCCTTCTGGAAAATGTGATCAAGTTTTTCTTTCGCTTATCCAGAGACAGGGGTTTATGTGCAGCTAAAACATAAATTCAATTATTTCACTTAGATACATTAGATTTACGATGCATACTGAGCTAATGTTATAAAATTTCCTGATTTTTGACAAGTTTACTTCCTTTCATTTGGTCCTTAATTTGGACAATAAGAATTTATTTCACTGCTGAACTAAAGATCTCTCTCTTAGGAGGTATGAGATCCCAAGAGGCAAATGGAGACCAACATTTCCTCCAGACTTCTGAGATCAGTGTTTCAGGTTCAGACTAATCATTTATTCCTTGAATACTACCCAGTTTCAATTCTGAGTCCATAAAATTTTTCTCTTTTTTCCAGTGTTTCCTGCTACTGTGCTGTACTACCTGTAATCCAGTTTAAAGTCATCTTTTCCCATGAATATGGTGGGTTTCAAACTACCCTTTCAATATATTCCTCTATCACTAGAATGCATTGCTGGTTTTTCCCTGTTTTCACTTTCTCATTCTACCAGCAAAATAGCTGTTAATTTATAATGAGCATGCTCAAATTACATGATTAATAATACTTATTAATTAATTATCATTGTTATCTGGCAGGTATTTGTCACAGCTCAAAGAATAAATATAGGTTATCCAAATATACCACTAAAAAAAGGAAAAGGAAGAAAAAGTGCCATCAAAATCAAAAAAGATGATGTGAACTTCATTGGTAGATGTAGATGTCTGTGCCAATATTTGCCTCCATTATTGTTAACAATGGAATTAATAGAGAGGTTCAAGTGAATGAACTGTATTTAAAGATAAATCAATGAAATAGTACAGTTAAGGGGAAGATGAATGGTATTTCAGGACTTACCTTGGAATCTGGTGCTTAAAAATGCTGCATAAAACTCTGGAATCTGTAGCAGCAGCTAGTTCTGTAGGTAGCAACAGGAGCAGAGGACTGGATAGTGTTCTACATTCTCTCCTGTGAGTGTATGGATTCATACAAGGAGTGGGAGATAGTCATTGCCCCAGCACCATATTTATAAACCCCCCAAATAGTCTGGGATTTGTGAGTTACTGCAGGTGAATGTGGCAAGTCAAATCATGAGGTCATAAACATACAGTTCAAGATCACAGCCACGACTTTTACTTCATTAATTCATTTTTTTAGATCTGCTTAAGAGTGCTAATTGTTAGATTTATGAGGGCTATTTGATTGCAGCCTCTGGACCCTCCCATGCTGAGCTTGACTTTTTCAAGCAGAAAAACGGTAAGGTACATTAAGGAAATCAGATGATAGATAGAAAATTATTTCTGATTAATACGTTGTTTCCCATTTGTGAGAGTTTTCCTGTTTTGGAATAAAGATAAGCAGTGAGGGAATTTTCAGTATTCTGGGATACATAAAAGTATGGTAAACTTCAAGCCACCTTTCCCAAATTTTCTGAACAAATGCCCACCCTCTCCCAGATTTCTGGTTCTTCTTTTTCTGATTCAGATGCCTTCCTGTGAACCTCCTTTTGTCCCTGTGCTCCCCCTGAGCTGGCGGAAGCTCAGTTCCCTCAGGTCAGGAAAGGAAGAACAGTCTGTCATCACTGGATGTGAGCATAAGCATTCATTTCCTCACCCAGCAAAGTACCACGCTGCTGCCAACTAACTCTACATCTTCCAGTATTTTGTGATCTCCTCTGGATCTTCCATTGGCTTCCTTCAGATTCTTTCATGACTCCTTACTGACTGTAACCTGAGTTGGAAAGAGGTGGCCGTGATGTGAGTGTGAGGAGCTGCACGGCTATAATTGTGAAGGATGTTTGTGACTTGGCAGAAGAGACCAAGTTCAAGGGCACAGGTGGCAGCACGAGTGGAAGAGTTCACAGGTGCCAGCAGCTCCCCGCGAGGAGTATCCGGGCACACGCGGCGCTGCCAGACATTGCCACAGCCTGGCTCTCAGAATTCCAAGAAATAGAGTGACTAATTTCAGAGAAAGGTTTTACAGAGCAATCAGGAGGTCTAGAGCAAGTTTATAAAAAGATTAGATTCATCAAGAGACTAGCACCTGGGAAAATGCATTAAAACCACTCCTCAGTACACTGGAAAACTGGACATCTTACTCATCAGCCTTAATCTGTTTCATTCTTTGGTCTTCTGCCTCTAAGACAATACTTACCATGGGATCTCATTACTAATAACTAAAATAAAATATTAAACATATATTGCCTTCCTCATGTGGTAAGGCTTCTACAAGGTCATAATAACATATTATTGTCAGGCAGTTTTCACAAGACCTATTAAATAGGTCAGTCTATGAGTTGAAAACATGCTATTTATTTAAGGTTTTCTGTTTGCACTGAGTGCCTTTTCACCTCATTATATGGCTGTGTTTCTGACCCTGGTTTGGAGTTTTATAGAGAACAGCATGGGCTCAAAGGCAAATAAAACAATGACTGCTTTGGTACACTCCCACATAAAGAGTTATTTTGTTAGGAGGCAGCTACTAAAACTTGACAATGTTTATCATATGAAAGTAAGCATATGGAAGCATAGGAAAATGTATAAGCTAAGGAAAAGTGACTCTCATGCCCAATGTTCTTCCTAACTCACACATTTTTACTAGAGAAAAAGAAGGAAGGGGCAGTCTCAGACAACTTGAACCAGGCATTTGAGCAGATGTGTTTCATAAACCAAAAGAAATGGTGCAGCATTTTCCTAGTGTTGGACCAAGGGCTCTGATCCAACAGACACAGGGCTTTTTCCATTCAGCAGGTAGGGAGGGAGGGAGGGAGAGCTTATTACACGTCATCTTTTTACCATGAAAAAGATGTACTCTGAATTAGCAGATGAAAGAGAACTTTCAGAGTATCTTTGAAGAGACATACCTGAAGATTGAGAACACTTGCCAAGACACTTTCTACTGTATGGACCTGAAACTTTAGACATAGCAAAGATACTCTTTTAAATTAGCATGTTTTCTGCTTGTTTTCTCTGCTTTGCAAATGATTTGTAACTTTTCTCTTACAGTGGTGCTGTGACATCACCTCTGCTTCTGACATGTTCTTGAATTTTGAACCTAGTTGGAGTGTCAGGTTGCTGGATCCATGTTTTGGTTTTGGTTGTTGCTGTTTTTAATGCTGGGAGGACTGTTACAATAAAAATTAACTCTCTAGGAGATTTTACTCCAGAGAAAGCAAATTTCCAAAGCTACATATTAAAACAAGAGAGAACTTCCCCAAAAGTCAGTGACTGCAGTAAAAGCTCACACATTGTGTACACACACACACGTGTTGTACTTTAAGGTTTTAAACTGAGCCATTAGAAAGTGCAGCTTTTAGTGGTGAATGTGCGGTAATGTGAAGAACGCTTTGTAATCCTTGAGAGGAAAAGCAATATAATGTCATTTCATATATTTTTCATCCTTTAATCATCACCCTTGTTACACTGGCTCTAGGGGTATGATGTGATGAGCTCAGATGAAGACAGGCTGGGTGCCTCACTGAAGGGTACAGAGCAGTGAGAAAGTCACAACTACTGACCACTGGGTACTTATGATGTACATCCTATGGCACATATTTGCTGCCACTGAGCAACTTTTGTTCTTCACCAGACATTCTGCATTTGAGGAGGTATCCTATACAGAAGAATATTTGGCAGCATGAAACACTGCTCACTTTTCTGTGTATGATGAGTAAAAACGTGTGTGATGAACAAGAAGAGATATGCCAATATATAGACTAAAATTTAAAGGGTAATTGCAAATTTAGTTTCTGTTGGCTCATCCTCTTTTGTGAAATTGATGTAAGGTCCCATAGCTGAAATCATTATTCACTTCTTATTTATTCTGGATTCTTACGAATAGCCCCGAATAGGGACCTTTGCCCCTGAAGCTTCAGCCCCAGTGAGCTGATTGCCAGATCACTGCAGCCTTTGTGTCAAAACAGCTGACCC
Source organism: Poecile atricapillus (assembly GCF_030490865.1). Lineage (NCBI taxonomy): Eukaryota > Metazoa > Chordata > Aves > Passeriformes > Paridae > Poecile > Poecile atricapillus. The sequence continues at coordinate 32,576,828 of NC_081289.1, read as the reverse complement.
AGAGGAAGTCAAAGTGCTGGCACTTTTTATAGCAAAGCATTCCCCTGGGGAGGAGACAGGGCACACCTGCAATTATTCTGTGGCCATGACACAGGCCACTGCACAAACAGGAGGAATTTGAATGCTGAGCTTCACGTAACCACGACTACGGAAACCCACATCTATCAGGAGCAAGAGGTCTTTAGCAACCAGGAGATCTAAAGTGGTGCAGCACAGCAACAGTCAGGAAAGGTTATTCAGGCCAGTGTAGATCACAGCAGAGAAATATCTTTGAGTTGCTGGAAGAGTGGTAATGTTCTCGCCAAATCCACCTGCCATTTCCCATAATTTCTTCTGAAGCTGACTAGCTTCAGAAGCTAAACTATCCTCAAAGGCACTGTGTTTTTGGGTGGGCATGTATGGGCCACAGGAACTGGCAGAGAGGAGGAGACAGTAAGGAAACATGACTGGAGACAGAGGAGGAGGCAAAAAGCAAATTGAGATGAGACAGTGTGCTACAACAGGGAAGGAAGCCACCTGAGAGGTGACAAAGCAGAGAGTCAAAAATGAAAGACAGCTGCCAGCGTTACAGTTTACAGCTGCCAAGGGTGTGGCTCTGCCTCCCAAATCTCCACTTTGGGTAGCTCTTCTCCTTTTCAGTACGCTCTGGCACTCAGCACTGTCTCAGTGAGGCAGCTCAGCTCACTAAACCGTGACAAAAACAGCCTTTCTTCTTTCACTGTTGTTTCCTTTATTTCCCTTCCTCCCCCAGAGAAGTCAGTCCTCAGCTGTACCACCAGGCTCAGACAGGGCAAGATGCTTTCACAGGAGCTGTGGTTCAGAGTAGTGAATGCAGAACTGTTGTCTTCCTGAGCACATGGGTGCCTTCAGTCCCCTCCTGAAGCTTCACACGGAGCACAGCAATCCCATCTTCAGGCAGCTGCAGACGTGTTTGCCTGCACCTTGAATCTGTATTGAATTCCCATCCAAACTGAAGGAAGAAAGGTAGGTGCTTCCTGGCCTGAACTCTCAAAGTCTCTTAGGAAGGAAGTGTTGCATTTAAAGACATTTCTTTATTAAATATCACAGTTCCAAGAGTCTGAGTCAGTCTCTTTGATGCTGCCATTGCTGTGACTTAAAGATGCCTAAAGAAAATTCAATCACAGACTCTGAGATTATACTTAATCCTTTTAATGAGATCATGCTGGAGAACGTTATTTAACAGAAGAAAGTGGTTTTGTAGAAAGTGCTATTGTTAAATTATATGTGGATATATCCCTCATATGCTGTTAGGACAAGGTTCTTTTCAGGTTCTGACCTCACAAGCATTTTAAGCTCATCCTCCAAGCATTACCCAGCTTTTGCAAATACAGACCAATGTTTCTGTGGCAGAGTTGACACATACAAGCATATTCCAGCTGCTATTAGATCACACAAGTTCTGGAGTTGTGAGGGTTCACACACCCAAACCAAAAACAAAAAATCAGAATTAAATGTATTCTTAACTGCTCTGTCTGTCCTTTAGATATTGTAAAGATGTTGAATCCAAAAGAGGGTTACAAAAAAGCCTGGTCTTAAGAAAAGCTCTTCTTGCAGAGAGACTGGTAAGCAAATCACTCTGAAATTCTTCAAAGGAGAAGTGATCATGTCATAATGCATGAGTAACGGTATGGGGAAAAGATTTCCATTAGTCTGTCCTTTGTGCCTGCAGTTGCAGAGCAAGATTCAGTGCCTGGAAGATAAAGGTAGCAAGTGGCTGCCACTCCTTTCCCCTGCCACAGCACCCCATGTGGACTGCATTTGCAGGAGTCCCCACTGTACCATATCCAGAGTACCAAAGGGTGGGGAAAGACCGGGAAGCTCGGGAGCAGAAACCCCTTTCCCTACTCTGTCAATCCAGACGTACAAGCTTGAGACTACAACAGCTGCATTTTCTAAAATTGGTGGGTCTCCTCTGTGGATCTGGAACCCACAGTTTACTGCTCACATCACCAGTATAAGGTAGGGGGAGTATTACTGGTTACAGATCCAGAAGACCCCATTTCTGCATGGTGAAGATGTAGAGTTAGGAAACTGCCAATCATATATCCATGAAATCACATTCATTACTACTTTGAAACTTGCACTTTAAATCTGGCATAGATACACTTTCTGTTTGTTTTTAACGTATCAAATATGATAAATAAGTATTTTTAACTCAATGTCTAGTAGTATCACTTCCCTAGGGAAGGTTTTTGACATTCCTTCCAGCCAAGAAAGAGCTGAACTTTTGAACCAGGATGTCAATATTCAGAAAATTGTCAACAAAGCTACTCATTCGTGTTGCCTGATGAAGCCTACTCCAGGCAAGTTTTGTTGCAGTGACCCATTATGAGTAATCACAAGGACTCATATGGTGTTTCTGTGGTCTCTCTATAATAATAATAAATATACCCATATTTATTTTATATATATATATATATATATATATATTTATACCAATTAAAATAACATACCAATAATAATTGTAAAATTCTGTGTGCTACCGCTACTGAAGTGTTAATAATACAAAAATATCTTTGAAGCTTTAGAAAACTTAAAACTTCTGTTTTGGCCAGCTTTTTAATGTCTTATTTTAATCACTTTTTTAAATGGGCCAGAATTAAAGGTAGAGATTTGGAACACCAGTAGCACGGGAGACAAGGACCCATGTTTCTTAGTTCTCTAGTATGGATGTACAATCCACGTGTACCTGGAAAATTACCAGTTTGAGTGGGTGTGGTTTTTAGGATGCCTTAGTCCTCTCCCTCTGTTTTGTTGGTTTATTTAAAACCACAACTTTCAACTTATGGGCATGACCTTTATGTAAAGCCAACAAAAAACTCTTTAACAACGCTGCATTACAAAAGAGCAAACTTCATGACTTCTGCCCAGTAAAAAAAGAGAACCAAAAATTGTATGGGGCCGCTAGCACATGGACAGGAAATAAATCTATGGGAGTCAATAATTTCTGGTGAAGGACCCAAATATGGAGAAATGCTAACCTGAACAAGGAATGAGCTGCTTAATGAAGTAGATCATAGACTGTTTTGTTTGGTAGAATGGAAATTTTAGCCCCAGATTTGGGCATCTCATATAAAATATTGGTCCACATATAAAATATCAGTTGTGATCTTAGTCAAGGCTAGTATTAATTACTCTCCCTGACACAAATAAACTGTTCTCCTCATATACCTGATTTTCTTCCAAAGACTCGAAGGCAAGAAAAGCTGAGGAAGTATTGTCTCTTTAGCCTGGCCCCAAACCAAATTTCTTCTGCCCTCTGTGTCAGGCCGACTTTTCATGCAACTCTTGATCCTTACATGAAATCAAATACAAAGTTTCACTTACTTTGTCTCAGACAAACACCATATCAAACAGTTGGGCACACCTGAATCTCTGCTTCTGTGTATAGCAATTACTGATTTCTAAGCTAGAGCTGTTGGTACCAGACCAGGGAACAAAAAGGGATAGAGAGGGTGGAAGTGTCACCATTTCACATTCCACACTTGTGAATCTCTGAGAGTCTGTTCTGTGGTTCTGAACTGGTATTTGCTAGACAGTACTACCAACACACGAGAATAATTCTGCATTTAGGAATAGAAACAAAGATTTCATAGAATAAGACACAATCTAACCTTAAAACAGTTTATTCTTAAAATCAAAGAAACAGGAGTCTAATTCTCATACTTTATGCCCAGAGTCAAGCTGGCTCTCAATTACAAGATACAAATGGCACTCAGTGCGGATCTAAGATTTTTCTGCTATGAAATCAGAAAAAAATTATTTCCTTTACTTTGCTGCTCACAAAATTAGTCCAGCCTTCAAGGATGAGTAATGAGCTCATGAACAACTGATGATATAAGAAGAGCATGCAGCTCATAGTATGCTAAATTTTTACAATTCACTTACAAAGTCTCTTTTGTAATCCCGGATTGATTAAATACCAGGATCTGCACCGCTCCAAAATCTGTCTCCACTTGCTTGGGCTATATTTGGCTTCTTGACCTACTGTGAGAATTAAAACTCATCACAATCTCTTCAATTTTCATCCAGGATACATTTAAAAATTTTGTTCTTTTCTCTGCATGAAGGCATGAAGAACCTCTGACTAAAGCTTGAATCCGTAACACCTGGATCTTTTTTGTAATATAGAATTATAAATCAGAATAGTAGCTATTTCCCAAAAAGCATCATCATCAAACTACTATTCAGCTGCTTGCTGTCCATAATTTTCCCTTCTGCAAAAGTCCTGGCTCTGTGTACAAGAAATGAATGTCGAAGTAAATATAACAGGCATACTCTAGTCCAGACTTTGTACCACATAAACTATTTAATTGCATACTCAGAAAAGAAAGAGGTATAATTTTTATACAGTCCCAGAAATTGCTAGTATTTAAGACATAAAGCTTTTCAGACTGGTTTGCCTTGAAACTGCACAGCAAGCCTCAATCACAGATGCTCAAGTCCTAACCCAGCTGAAACCACTGGTTGTTGTACCAGTTTTAGTAGGATTGGGAAAAGAGCTGGAAATCACGTGTTTGTATGAAAAAGATGGGACTGCGTGTATTAATTAGAAGCAGAAAGTAAAAATCACTTCACAGACAGGATGCCCTTGTTTATGCAGACAGCCTTGCTTTCAAATTCCTCAAGGTATCTTTAACCCTGAAGTTATCCTGCTTCTCAGCAGAGATCATGTTGTTTCTCATGTCCATACAAAGCATGGTTCTTGCCAGAGAACTGTGCAGTGTGTGGAGAAGCCCAAAGGCAGAGAACCTGGCTTCTGCCTACGTGAACATGGCCAGCAAGCCAACAAATAGCACAGCATTCAGACACTCTGTCCTAGCACTTCATCCATGCTCCTTGTACAAAAAGCCTTCAAGGAAAGAGTCACTTCTGAGTGCTGTCCACACCCACAAACAGATGTAGAAAAGGAAAGCTAATACAGCAATTGGCCATGATAAACTCTCATGAGAGATCTTGTAACCCACAATTAGCCAGGATAATCCTGGCCACGTTGTTTGTCTCCCATGAACACTGTCTGACCTCAGATTTCTTTCTTGGAGCATGCTACTGACTTTTTTTTTCCCCCCCATGTCCCTCCCATGGACATTCAATGTAATAGCTCTGTTTACCAGAGTTTCAGCCATTCCAATGTAATGTGAGAGTGTCAAAAATGCACTGTTATTTCAAGCTTACAAACTTAAATCAATGGCACGGTTGGTGATATATGGTTAAAATAAAGTTAATATAAAAACTTCAAAGGAACGTTACCAGATATTAAAATTCTCTTAGAAAGACATCAGGAGTAGCCAGAGATTTTCAGAGAAGATTCCTTTACAGTGGAGTCCCTGTTTTATGTTATGAAGAGTCACATTTTGAGTAGTGTCAGATTTGTTGGATTTCCACCCAAGGAAACTGCAGGTATATATTGAAGCAGATGTCCCTATTTTCTGCAAATAATTATTACTTAGCAGCAAAGTATTGTTATCCTTAGTCCTATAAAATGAAGACACCTGCACAGCACATAATAATAATAACAATATTTCAACACTTTTTTGATTTTTATGATGCAGAATCATGAAACTCACACAAAACATTTAGCTAGGAGTCCTTGGACAGCTGAATCCTAAGAAGACTCTCAGAATAGTCCCTATGACATTCCATTTTATTATCTTGAGCAGTCATACATAGCCAAAAAAATGATAAATTTTACAGCATATAATTTTATTATACAAAACCCCGTGGTCATGCATAAATCACACATTCAGAATAGTGCAAACACCACTTTAAAGGTGCTCTGTAGGGGCTACTCTTCATTATGAAAGCCCTTAGCATAAAATCAAGATTATATAGTTGGGAATTTCCTTCCTGAAAACGGCATTATTTTGTATAGTCTCAAAGTCCATAATTCATCTCCAGCTGGCAAGTATTCAAGGGCAAAACTGTAAGGGGTAAGCAGAAGAAGAAGTAGGTCTACATTGCTATTTAACAGTATTTATAATGGTATTTATTATTTTCTAAATCAGACAGCTAATAGATTTTTGATAGGTACTAAAGGGATGTATATTCCAAGTTGTGTGTGAGCGATTCACATGCACAGGAGTTCACAGTATCAACAGTGGGATTGGCTTTTAGAAGCTATAAGTGAATCATTCTGATGGAAAACAAAATAACATGATCTCTGCCAGGCAGTTCTTGGAAAATAAACCGCACGTGCATAACTTGTGAAACAGGGAGGCAGAGTTTCCATTCAATCAGCTTGTCTGAAACATCTATAATTTCTGTTTTGTTCTCAACAAGTACACTGGTGTGTACAGAGGCTACAGACAAACAAAGCGGCTGCTGGGAGGTTGGGGTCATGCTGCCGGAACTCCATTTCAGGCAAATATCCTGTCAAAAACATCATGTACAAATGCTTCATGGAGTTCTGGGAAGCTGGGAGTTGGATGGACCTAAAATACCATAACTTGTTCCACAAGGATGAATTTTAATCATATTAGCAAATCCAGCATCCCAGCCATGCTTTGAATCTGCTTTGGGCCTGCTGGAATATGACTACCAAGAATAAAGGAAACAGCAGCTACATTGGCAACTTGCTGTTCTGCACTCAGGATTGTCAGCATATGACCTATATCCAACCAAGGCAAGGAACAAACCTCTCTTAATATTGCCTGTGGAATACTCTGGCACATTGCTCTTTATTTCTCCCTCTCGCTTCATTTTGAAAAGGAGCTTATTGCTGTAGCTACTGCTCAATGCAATGATACTGGAGTGTTTTCCAGACAACCAACAACTGAGGTAGGAAGCTTTGTCCCTTCCAACATGTACAGTCTCAAACAAATTGGGTTGTTTTTAAAATACAACTCGAAAAACAGGTAAATTTCCACCTTTGCGGTAGCAGCCTTTATTTAACGTGTGAATTCTAAGAAAACAATAACAACAGAAAGAAAAAAAGAGAGCAATATACCATTTTGTGAAACTGTCCACAGCATGATACAATACAGCTTACTATAATGCAACAAATCAGTTGGGACCTTATCTGCAGCATTTGCGTTATCTGTGCACCTTTTAAATCGTTGTTATTACAACCTCTTTTGCTTTCAATGCTCATACATCAGGATGGCTTTTGTTATCTGAAGGCTAAGTAAACAGGAGGGAAAACAAGCAACCCAAGCTATTGTATGTCACCAGACAATGTCTTACTGCCACCCTGTGTTGACTAAAAAGCATGAATAGCTCATATCTCACAGATATTTAAACAACATCAAAAACAACACTGTACAGAAAATAAGCAAGGACAAAAACTTTCAGGAAGGTGTGTGTGAATATATGAATACATATGTAATATTTTACAAATGGTTTAAGAGTTCACAAAGAGAGAAAAATTATTATTTTCATTTCGAATTTTTCCTAGCCAGCAAGCAGCAAATTTTACAGTTATACCATGACAAATGGGATTTCTTGAGAAGCCAGAGAAATTTTTATCCTACTCTTGGGCTACTAATCAAACATTGCAAATGTCTTTCACACACATCCAAGCAATGAAAAATTCCTACAGTGCTGTTGCTTCTTGGAGTTTGGAATAAATCCACCTGATGCTGACAATTTTGGTTCTTGCACTTGAACAATGTACAAAATCAATGCTTAGAGAAAATCTGGCCTCTGGTAGCTCCACAGACATTAGCTTTCCTTGTGAAGAAATCATTGCACAGCAGCACACACACAGAGGCCAAGATAAGAGGTGGCAAACTCTGCTGCAGCAAACATTTGACCTTGCAGAATGATATTAAAAGAAAATAGTTAATTAGTATATATTAGAGATGCAACCATTACAAAAAGTTTGCTCTCTATTCGTCATTACTAAATAATGTCGTCCCTACTGTGATGGCTCACTGAACAACATTCTTTATGTTTTAAACCTGTAGCTTTGAACTTTCAGCTTCAAGTTTGCAGATCTCTCAAAGTCCTGTGAGATATTTCCAAGGTGCCCACAAAACCAGATTTTTTTTACAGAGCACATTTTTAAGAAAGCGTATCTCTTTTGTAATTTACTGTTTATGCAAAGTTTTCAGGAGGTTTTGTTTCTCCATGGGCCAAAGTTTATAGGTCCATTAGGTAGGAAAGCACTGAATTAAGGCTCAGACTTGGTCTCAAAACTTTAGGCACCACTCAAATGACATTTTTTTAAGGACACCACATACTTTTACCTTCAGACCTGTTGAAATCAGTAAAATGTTACTAACAGCTTAACTGCCTAGTACGGTGCCAAGCAAGTTGTAAATTTCTTGAGGTTTTTCAAGGTTGCCATGCTACCATGACCATGGATTTCTTTAACAGAGTAGATAACATGATCATCAGACAAGCCTTCAGTAAATTAGAAAATATCCTGAGGTGCTAATATTGATTGGTGAGAAGTGGTTTCATTAATTCCATCGTCATCAACAGTTCATATGAGCATTATGAAATGGTGGTGGACTAAAAGTGTGCCAGTTCCACCTCCCAGAAAGTCAGTGTCTGCAGTGCCTGCATTCCCAGCACAAAAGAATGGAAGTTACAGAGCTTCATCTAGTATGATAAATGAATGAACTGAACTTAGTTATTTAACTGAGCACAATAAAGACTATTTTCAGACATTTATGATGGCTGCTACCCAAAGTCATAAAAATGATCTAGCTTAATGTACTTGACAAAGGCACGATGCTGTCTCTCAGGGCTCCACTGACTTCAGTCACTGCAGCCTCTCCTCAAGGCATTATGTGCAGGGTTTGTCAAAGTGCTGCTGCAACAATTAAAAAAAAAGTTAAAATCAAACAATAATAATTAAATATGTATCATATGAATTACCACTTTGATTTTGAGGTCTTCAACAACTTCCCACTGACATATTAACCCTTTGCTCATTATAAGAACATTTTATCTTCTACTATTTTTTTGTAACAAGGAAAATCTGCTTTAGGCAATCATATTAAGATTTTAATTTTAAGATTAAGGCATATTAAGATTTCTGCTGGACAAGAAGATGTTGGAAGGTGGCTCTCATCTTACTCCTGTTGTATTTGTTACTGGCCTTTCCTTTCTTCATTAATTTCATTTCCTTTCCTTATTGTTCTCTTCTGCTCTCTATCCTCCCCTTTTGTTACAAAACTAAAAAGCAAGACATATGCCTTTTTAAACCCAAAAAGTGCTAGGATCACCTAAGTCTGATACCCCTCTTGTATATAAGTAAGAAAGATAACAGTCATGGAGAGATTATCAGGCTTTGTTTCCCAGGATATCTTCCATTCTGTCACTCTAAGTCTCACTTGATTTTGGGACTCCTAAATTTGTAGTAAGGTAACATGTTTGAATCTCTCCTAGTCTGAAGAACCCACTCCATATATGTTCACAGAAATGCTCAGTGGCCTCATACTAGATCCTGAAAAAACGATGAGGTCAAAAGCCAGGAAGACAATAGAGATGCATTCATTTAAATATCCTTAAGTGTAAAAGAGAAGTAATTGAGGTGGTCTCTTCAGTGGCAGCACTGTCAAGTTAGCAGTGCTCATCCAGATGCCACGCAGGACATGAGCATAGTAAAACCTACTAAAAACAGGTGTTAAAATGTCCCTTTCACACTGCAGGGAGAAAACTCACATGAAATACCCATCAATATCAAGGTGGTGCAGTATGGATTTGGACTATAAATCCATGAGAAATCTAACTGCTGTCATCCGACCCCGGCAGACTCTTGACTGTGCCATAGCCTTGAAGGTGTTGGAAAAGCCTATCTGGAAAGCCTGGTATATGAGCTATGCCTTTGGAGGCCTTTGAATCAGATTTGGTTGATGGTAGTAAACTTCTAGTAAAACTTCTAGTAGACTAGTATTTTATCCTACTTCTGTCTGTAAATCCCGAGGGTTAGAAGTCTATGGGACAAAGGGGAATGGTTTGAAACTGAAAGACAGTAGGGTTAGCTTCTAAGAAGAAATTCTTTACTGGGAGGGTGATGAGGGACTGGAACAGGTGGCCTGGAGAAGCTGTAAATGCCCAATTCCTGGGAGGGTTCAAGGCCAGGCTGAATGGGATCCTGAGGAACCTGGTCTAGTGGAATGTGTCCCTGCTCATGGTAGGGGGTGATCTTTGAGGTCCCTGCCAATTCAGACCATAGTATTATTCTATGACAAGTCATTCACTTCATTACAGAGATGAAGTTCAGATGCTTTTTCTTACAAGAGTTAGAAATATTTAGTTGCAAAATTCTTAGTCCTTTATTTAGGGTTTGGGTCTGAAATAGCTCTATATTGTTTTAACTTGCCAGTGAAAAAGAAAACACAAGAGAAAATGTATGGTTTGTGCCTGTGGAGATTCACCCACACCATCAAGGACAATGGGTGCCCAGCTGCCAGTATTTAACAATAAACAAGCATCAACAAACAAAAATGTTTGACAATACATTTAACTACTATTGGGACAGCAGTTGGTTACTTGTCTTACATAACACTGAGAAAGAACTTGTCCAGGAAAGAGTCAGTATTTCAAGCAGAGGGGTTATGCAAGTACATCATTCATGAAAAGAGTCCTGCATCTGGGACAGAAGATGAAAGGGAGCTAAATAGCCAGCAGGATGCAAAATGACAGCTGTTTAAACCACATTTCTAACTGCTATGGTCAAGGTTTGATATCTCTGGGGAACACAGTCATAGAAGGGTGGGACATGGAAAAACAGAAAAGATCAGCACATTATTATTTCTATTGTGATCAGACTGTCTGTTCCTGTCCTATAACAGCTAATTACCGACTGCCAGAGTTACCCTGTTTATGCAGTCCAAACATCTGGTTATCCAGACCCTGTTTTCCTCTCTAAAGCTTTAATGAATTTTAATATATTTGAAAGAGCATTTCCCTCTGGCTTACCAAGATAAACCAAGGTATAAACAGCTCCCCTGGGCCTGGTATATCCTCTGCTGAGGAGTGTGCCGAATTCCCGTATCCTCCCAGGCAACTTACTTGTCTCCAGACCCCCTAACTCCTGATCTGCTGAAAAAAGTATCTGGTGAAGTAATGTCCTATGTCTTATGAGAAGGAGCATTCCCTATTCAGTCTAGGAGCAAGAATAAAACTGCTGGAGAGCATCTCTACCACCAAATACTGTGGGGAGGATTTGGAGCAATGAAGGATGGTACCTCTGGCTCTGATACTCCTCTGCATGCTGTCTCCATCCATGACAGAGCAAATCTCTCATCTGCACCATCCCATCTGTGAATGGTCCCAGTCCTTGACTGTATTTTTATACTGCTTGCATCAACCAGACCTCCACCATTCTTTCTCATGAGAGTAACTATGACCCACTCTCTCTAAATCTGTCTCTCTGACAGGAGGAAGCTCGAAACGGAGCTGGCAAACCAATTGACATCAAAACCAGTCTTCTAGGAAAATGTAGAGTCCTATGTGGCAGTGGGAAAAGATGACAAAAACGGAGGTAGGGCACACTGACCCAACTCCAAATTCCAGAAATTACTACAAACATGGTTTACAAGTTCCCCATTGAACCAAACACCTGCCTTCATATGAAACATTGATTATTTTCTCATACAACTTTTTATTTTGAGCACACAGGCAGGAATACTCTTTAATCTAGCGCTTTGTGCTGTCAACAGCTGGAAGGCAGAAAGAATTGTGCCAATGAAAGTTTTCATCCAAATTTCAGTAAGGTACTTCTACACTGCTTTGGAAAGTTTCATTTGACTATTTATTCCTTTCTGTTTACACTGAAACCAGTTACAAAAATGTAAAATCTGGCTGCAGTACCATATGCAGAAATTGATGGTAAACAATATATTAAGTTTGACAAGGTGTTTGGTGAGAAGTCATGGAGTACTGGATGAAGCTATCCAGTTTTATGCAGCTCAGGAAAGCATTACTTTGCACAGCCCTGTAAGCCTGCTGCTACACCTGCCCAGCCCTCATTCCATCAAAGACAATAAAACATCAAAGACTGACAATAAGAAAATTCAGAAAAAAAAGAGAAAATGAGCACATGGCTGAAGGATGTATTTTCCTGCAGTCACTTGCTTCAGAACATGGATGATTACCACAGCTACTACTGCTACAAGTTCCTGTTTCTCGTAGTCCCCAGTCTACGAGTGTTATCTCCCCTGCCTTCTCACTGCAGCTGCCCTACAAAACGTCTCAGCTCCCCCCACCCCCTCCTAGGTGATGTTGCACATACCTGAGCTCCCTCTGCTCCTCAAGCATGCTTCACTTCAGACCTAGCCATGAAAAACAAGGCCAAGGAGAACAAGAGCAGAAAGCTTGTGACTGACACCACTACATCTTACAAAGCCCCTTCCCCATGCCAGTGCTTGTAACACTCCATGAATCTCATGCAAATCCCTGAAAAGCCCATCTACTTTGATCTGACTAGAACGAGAAGAGAGGGAAACAGCCCAACTGGGATGGTGCTATGGACAGTTTCTAGGCTCCTAAAAGAACTTAGATGGTATAGATAGAGAGCAGAGCTAGAAATCACATCACATACTGGGACACTACAACTGTTGATTAAAACACAGCAGCTGTTCTGCTTCATTCTTTAGTCAGGAAACAGTATAAGGCTGCAAGTAAACAGAACTTTGTGTCTGGATCCAAAACTCATTTTAGAAATGAGGCATATCTGTCCCTTGACCTGCAAGTCCATAAGAAGATGACATTTATCCCTTCTGTCTCAGGAAGTTAACTGACTTAATTTTCATTTGCCCCTTTCGTACCCCTGGGATGATCCTTTGGTATCTCAGAGAGCTGTCCTTTTCGGGAATTTTCTCATCTTCTCTTTTTTTTTGTTTTGTTTTTTCTTCCATACATAGATACATGTACACTCAAAATGTTTCTGCTATAGTTACCTGAGTCTTGTAGCTCAGGTTACATTTCTGTTACCAGAGAAACAGGAAAGATGAGAGATTCAGCTTAGGGGACTTTGTGCAGCCTGCCAAAATTCAATGTACCAGCAACAGACCAGCATAGCAGAAGGTGTCAACAATGGCTGCAAGACTTGAGAGACTGTGTCACAGGTGAACATTACCTGTAAATCTTACAAGTGGTCCCAGCTGGAGGCCAACTCTGAAATCTCAGCTACTGGTCTCCTTTTGAGGCAGGACTTCATGGTTTCATATCACATTCAGCTTGGATTTCATATTTCTAGGAAAAGCAATGTGTCAAATTGCAGCATCCAGACATATTATTTTCTACTCCTCTGTATGAGCATTCAGGCTCTGTTCCAGATCTGAGATCCCCCTTAAAGAGTTATTTGTGGCTCTTGAGATGATGGAGATATGTTTTTTATTTTATCAGAGTCCTCTAAGTCATCATTTGAATGCATTCTTAGATCCACGTGATAACCACAAATTTGTCACTGGCTACAGACATATTGGTGAGAAATACTGAACACATACATAGGTTTATATCTGTGTGAGGTCATTATATCTGATAGATTCTGTTTGAGGGACTTCAGGCATCTGTGTAATCAGACTGTGAGATAATGCACAGGAAAAAGCAGCAGCACAATGACACAGTCAGACTGAACTGTGGCATTTCCTGGTGTTTAGTGGTTAATGTCAGCCTTTGTATTTGATTTCCCTTGGAATTGTTTGTTTGTGATTTTCTGTTGAGGATAACCTTTCAAAAGCCTCATCCCTTCTGCTTTGAAGTTATGCTGCTTAGACAATAATTACACAGACACCATGAAACGTTGTTGTTGTTTGACTCTACATTAGTCCAATTCTATCACTTTATTCTACTTCCCCGTGACCAAGCTGCCTTTAAAGTAATAGATAAGTGAATTGTGAATAGCATCTTTCATTACTCCCTGGACTGGTCTATTTTTTTTTTTAGTTATATCCTATCTAGTTTGTAATTGGTTTCAAGTTCAGTGAGCTTGGTTTATACTATGCAAGCACAGACTATTTCTTTCAAAAGAGAAGCTTTTTTTCACCCTCAATTACATGCTTTCCTAATGCTCAGACCTTAATCAATTAAAATCAGTTTGCAAAAAAATATGGTGCCCTGCAGTCCAGGAAGGGCTATTTCTATATTCGTTCCAATCTTTAATTTTAATTTTTCCTCTTCCAGAAAATGAGGCACCTTTTGCACTGTAAATTTGTGGGCTTTACTCTATCCAGTATCATTAGCTGAGAAAATGTTCCTAAATCCTTTCAAAGTCAATTGTCTTTCCATGGAAAATTTCATAATATTTTAGAAAGATTTTCTATTAATAGCAACTAATAGGGAGCATTTTTGGCTCTGTTTTGTTTTTCTTCTATAGATCATATTTTCACATGCTGACTCTCCCCAGCTAAGAGGTAGTTTTTCCCTCTTTGGGAAAGGGAATGGCTTTGCATGCTGGCTGTCTGACCCCTTTCCCCTGAGAGTGTACTACTACTTGGAGATAATCACCACCTCAGTGTGCCCAGGTCTGTCCTGAGGGGTAGGAAGGGACAGCTTTGAACACTTTAAAATCTGCAGACACTTGCATGTTTCATCAGGCAACAAGGTCTGTTCCATTTCATCTGGTCCTGAAACTAATATTACCTTGAGAGCAGCATAAGGAGTCAAAACAAAACAGAAACTAAAGAAAAATAACAAAAAAACCCAAAAACAAACAAAAAAAACCCAAGCACACACTTCCTCACCCCCCCCCCCCAAAAAAATAAAAAGAAGACAAAGGTGAGAGAAAAAAAATTTACATTCCTAAAAATTCTTCTTAAAGCAAATACATTTGTGCTATCAACTATCAGACAGCTTGAGCACATCTCTTTTTCCTAGTAACCAAACTGGATAAATACTAAAAAAGATGATGTAATACTGCCATGGTTTTGCACATAAAGTCTCTGAGTTTGTTTTCTCACTTCTTCCTCTCAGAATAATCCTCCCTCAATCCATGGCCATGTCCAATGCTATGCAAAATGAAAGGCACTTACACCAGTTTAGGGGTATCTTGATTTGATTTGTGGATGAGTTCTGACACAAAAAACCTTTACAGAAAATGAAAGCATTGTACTGCAAAGGTTGCATTTATTTTGAAGCAAGCATTTGCAAGTTCACTAAGCCCTCTGAAAATGTGCCTTAATTACACAACAGCTGAACATTTGTAGACATTCGTGTTTCCTCATAAGTTATCTATCAAATAAACCATCTTTTCCCAGGTTTCACTTTCAATTCATGTAACCAAAGAATGCTTTAATCAATTCTGATATTTTCCAGTCAGTTCTACAGCACAAGGAAACAATGAATTATCAATATTTGGATGAATTTTCAAATATTCTGGTACTAAATTCTGTGTTCAAAATTACTTAACTACTTACCATACTTGTTAAAATTAAAAACTAATTGTAAATAACATAAACCAGGGGACATACCACTATTATACTTCCATGAAAGATGAACAATGCATAGTTAGATCCAGCTGAATGAGTCAAGACAAGGGGGGGGGGGGGGGAAAATAAAGATTTCTGAGGAGTGGAAGCATTTAAACTGCTCTTGCAAATTATTATATGCTTGCATGAGATCTGTCATCCCAAATTTTCCTCAATGTGAAAAGTCCAGAAATATAAAAGGCAATGCAATGTATGGATCACGTTACCTTTTGTTTAGGTGCATTGATCCTGAATCCACTTCCATCTGACCTGATAAACAAATCCCCTAGAAATAAATCCACAAAAAAACTTGTTCTCTATACCAGCATTCAGAAAGGAGGCTTTAAGAGAGAAAATTCTACTTTTAAGACCAGCATCAGTTAATCAAGGACTTGTTGAAAATTTGATTTAAAAGGAGGTGATATTTTCAATTGGCTGTCTTGGTAAGTTTGATCACGTAATTTTTCTGCATGTGTGGGTGTATTTCTGCACTTTTCTTAACAGTTTATTTTCTTTACAAATATTTTACTGCTGAGAGATTCTACTCATGAAAGTAACAGAGAAATACCCAGAAAGAAATACGTAAATTTTTGTTTCTTTGAAAAAATGCTTGCTAAACTGAAAAGTAAAAAATGGTCCTATTTTCAGTATAAGGCTTCCATTAAAAGATGCCTTTAAACTTTTCTACTTCTGGAATAGATCACTATTCACATGAATATCTGGAAACTGCATGCCAAGTTGTAAAATTCTGCCTGAGAGAGGGTTACTAAAAAATTAATAAAAATAATTTATGAAAAAGCAATAAGAATGCCTGGCCAAACAACAATCAGTGAGACATGATTACATCACAAAATAAAAGTCTTGAAATATTAAAAAGCAATAACAGCAAATCTCAGAGCAATGGTATGCAATATCTTCATTCAAAAGGGGAAAATAGTAGTAATTTCTCTTTATCATTCTGCAACATATTAAATGAGATTTTTAATAAGTATATATTTTAATTAGTTCTTTCCCATTAAAGAGAAATTAATAGATGCTAATATATTTGTGGCTATTCTCTACAGTTGTGAAAGAAGCTATTTCTACCATAAAGATATGCTTTTCTTTCTGTAATATTCTCAATGATCACCTTCTGAAGGTTTTTGGAAAAGCAATACTTTGAACTGGCAAACTTGATAAATTAGCTTCTTTCTAATCACTTTGTAAATCAATCTGATGGAATTATATAATTAGATTTTAAAAAGATACTAAATGTGCAATATTCAATAATTCAAGAAAGAAGTCAACATAGGT
Source organism: Poecile atricapillus (assembly GCF_030490865.1). NCBI lineage: Eukaryota > Metazoa > Chordata > Aves > Passeriformes > Paridae > Poecile > Poecile atricapillus. Next base: position 32,560,152 of record NC_081289.1, on the reverse strand, counting down.
TTGGATAAACTAATTCTAATAAATGAGAGTTCCACAAATAAGCTCACAATCATGAACAGATTTAAGATTCCTCGTAGTAAAGAAGTTAAATTAAAGAGGTTGAATTCATAATCTTCATTATTACTTGAAATGTCAGTCCAGTTTTAGAGAGACTAACATCAAAATATGATAAAACAAAGCCTCATAAATAAAAGAACATAAGATTATTTACTGATTAATCAACCAAAAAGTTATTAATATAAATAATTTTCTTCATTATTTGATTGCAACATATACATAATGTTTACTACAAAGTACCTTTAGGCTGAAAAGAAAACAAGAGTGATGAGACATACGTTACCTAACTGTTAAATTTGTATTTTCTTAAGACTAGCAATTTTTTCTTTAGCAGGAAATTAGTATTTGTACACAAAGAATTTTGCAACAAGTCCTGAGAACAAGCGACTTCATTTTTATCCCACGTACAGCAGTGCTACAATCTCATTTATCGATGGGGGAGTGGCAACCAGAAATCAGGCGGCTGCAGTACCAGATGAGCAGAGCTTCTAAACACAGTTGCTCTTTACCATCCAATTAATTCTACTGACTGATGTTGACACTGCTGGCATTCTCATAGTTAGCAGCTGTTTAAACTGCTTGCCAAAATTGGGTCCTGAACCTGTTGAAATCTGCATTTAAGCAGGATTCAATGCAAAGGTAATTGTTTCTGCACAGGTGCATGTATCTGCCTTGTTTTGATCGGATATTTTTTCCATTTGCTTCTTTTCCCACTTGAAAATTCATATGGCAAGTTTGTAAGAACTCTTTCTGATCATGTTTCCTAGGTACGCATAGACATAAATCTTCATGCTGCAAATTCAGAATGCAACAACCAAGCTCTGATTATTCTCCAGACCTGGTCAAAGAAACCTGCACCAGTGTGGAACCTCCAGACAGAGAAGCTGATCTCCATAAGGAAAATCCTGCTTTGTCTAAAAGCAGCAGCCCAGAGGATGTCTTCAGTTCCTCTGAAAAGCAGGCAGTACCAGTTTGTGTGGACACCACCTTGCCTCCAGGGGACTACATTCTCAGACAAGGTTACACGGAGCCTTCACTTCTGAGGCTTCCTACAGAGGAGTGCATTGGGTTCCACCATGCGCCTTTCCAGTTCGATCGTCATGCTCGCGCCAGAATTTCCACCTCTCCAACTTTAAGGCGTCTAAGGATGGCCTCTGCCTCACAAGCACTGTCATTTCAGGACTGTTCTGACACAGCTCAGCTGGGGAATCAGAAGGAATACACTGGCTCTCTCCATCACATTTGTAAGAGCCCACCTCGGTGCATTACAATTTCTTCATTGTCACTGCCTTCTTGTGTCCATGCAAAATTATTGTCATCCAAAGCCAAGTCTGAGAGAACTATAGCAGCTCCAGAGTCTGACCTACCCAGGTCAAAGCTTCCAAGCCAAGAGGATCCTCTCAGCAATGGCAGTCCCAATGCACCATCCAGAAACTCTTGGAGAGCCAACTCTGCTACACTTCCTACGAGACTGCTCCGCCCAAGCCCTACACTTTGGGTAGGTGTCCAGGTAAGAGGAATAGGAGGATGCAACCTCTTTTTCCATCTTTCATTTTCAGTGATGGTCCATCATGGGCCAATGCACAAATAAAACCGCAGTTCTTAACCTGAACTGCAAGTTGGACCGTGATCCTTTAATACAGCAGACCAACTTCTACACTTAATGGGAAAGGAGATTTTTCTTCTCAAATCAGCAATAGACATCAGTTCCAGCCTTGTTCCTTGGTGACCAGATTATCTTAGTCCACTCCTGTACATGGCCACTCTTTCCCACCTCTGTCCATTCACCAGTACAACTGTTGGTGGGGATATGGAAGAGCAAGATGAAGTAATTTATCCTATTTAGGACTGCATTTTAGAAGACTATTTTCTTTCAACCCACTCTTTAACCCTTCTGCAGTATTATTCCTAAAACAGGGAAGTTCTATATTCTGTTTTACTGAATGGCTTTACTAACCATAATAAAACCAAGAGTCAAGTTGGTTGAGTCAAACTTAAGGTCTGCTACTACCAAAGGAAGAGGTACCATTCCCTTTATTTATTTCCACTTACCTAGCTCACTGGCACTTCTCCCTTTTTATGTCCAGCTCCATAAACAAAGAAGCAATTGTGCAATCTCTTCTGAAAAGAAAGAAACCTTGGTCCAGTGAGCGTCAACATCAGTAAACAGAAATAAGCAAGGGAGGAGCAAACCCTGCATCTTTCAAGGGCAGGAAACTACAATTCAGCTCTCCACAAGGACAAAAGGAGAGGCTTTTTGTACAAGCCATGTTTGCTACCAGATCTGCTCTCAAAGACCTCCCACTGTTAACGGCAGAGGCGGTGGAATTCACACACACACACTTGGCTCTGTCCTTATGCAAACTGCCTACGCACACATTTACTGAGGGTGGATGGTGGCAAATAGGTGTAGAGTTCTTCACTAACTGGTTAGCTTTGCACTACAAACCAAAAGCTATTTTTCTCCTCCCTTCAAATATAGAAAACATTCTGAATATCAAATGAGTTCTCCTTGTTCCTCAAATGTGAAATTAATTAGCCCATGCCCAAGCCTATTACACCATTATTAGTACACTTCCCTTTACAAAGGAGCTCCTTTTTCACAAAAAATCTGATTGCTTGCTTGCTTGCTGACCAAGTAACTAAGAATATCTCACTTTCTTTCAGGAGAGTGGACTGTCCATGCAAAGGTATGCACATACTTATTTTATCTGATTCTAAGCTTGACTCTCCTACATTTTTAATGAATTTGCTTCATTCTAAGACAAAACTGAACATTAAGTCATGTACATATAACTCAACCTTAGTTTGTAGATTTGCCATGTGAAATGCCTGTCACCAGCTCACTAAACTTTTTAATGAGATTTTCTTTCAAAGGTGGCCCTCTCCTTTGTGGCACATTTAGCTACATTTCACGCAATATTTCATCCGGATTATCGGGGAGCTTTGCACTAGGAACTAAATGCCAAAAGGTCCGGTTGTTTGGCTTAGCAGTGCCAAATTTCAGCTTGAAGAATGTGAAATATCTCATAATCTGGAGTGACATTATTCAGAAGTTTGTGGAAAGGAAAAGGGAGCAAAGGAGCTAGCATAACAGCTCAAAATTGTTCTTATACATGAGCAAAGAAGGCCTAGGACTGCTACTGGAGAGGGGGATTGTTAATCCTATAGGGTTACATAGGGTACATAGGGTACTAAGGGTACATAGAATACGTGGATTTTATACATTAGTGCAGACAAGAGTGTTGCATACCATAGACCTGTGCAGTGAATTGTGTGAAGGCCTTCGAAACAATTATCAGAAAGTAAAAGTTCTGTTAGAAATTATTTGGATTAAGATATGTTTCTTTCTTTAAGATGTTCAAATGTTTACAGAAAAGGGAAGTTTTCTTTTCTCCCCACACAACAAGGAAGCCAGAGATAGTACCTCCATTAATAACCACCCCTTTCTCATTGATGGAGTAGTGCTCACTTTACTGAATGGTCCCCTCAAGGATGTTTGGGAATGGGTGGTTTGGAGCAGACTGATGATACAGTCTAGGAGTCCTTAACACAATGCAGCTCCCTAGATGAGATTCAAGAGAAGTGTGCATGCATTTGAAATTACATGTTCATTGTAGAAGAGGCCTCCTAGATGTTCTGAACTGTTGCAATTTCCAACCCACTCTCTAGCATTTTGAAATTACAATGGAGTTGGAGCAAGCAGGGGAGGGAAAGATCTTTTTATCTGGATGTGAAAACAAGAGATCTGTACCTTTTGTGGGAAGGCTCTGCTCTGATCCAACTCAAAAGAGGAATACATAAACACAACTCACTGTCAGCATGAAGATTTGCATGATGTGCAGCAAACTTCAGGGGAGAAATTGAAGATACTGAATGCAGACAGTTTAACAGGAGAACACCTAACATTTCACACACCTTCTCTTGGTGCTGCTTGCCTATAGTGGCTTCAAGAGGGAAGTAACTATATGCCAGCTAGGGTATTGACTTTGGATTTCTATCCAGACACCTTTTAAAATCAAGAAAACACAACCCAAGGAAACAATCCAAGATTTTTTCCATAGGCACCAGCAGGAAAGATTGTCAAAAGATGGGTGGGATTATGAATTTTATGAATTCTATCTAGATACATATGTGCAAAAATATATTAAAAAATGCATCTGTTTCTGCTTTAAACATTTTTTGTCAAATTTAATTTGGTCCAAGGTCTAGGTTAAGTCTGTATTCAGCTCCTCCTTTATTAAGATTAGTCTAACTCCTTAACAGCTAATCCCTTCTTATCACAGCCAGCAAAAACTGTTGACATGTCAGATTATTCTCTCCATCTAGAAGCACATTAGGACATCTGGCAACCCTTCTCCAAGACTGACTGACATACTGTCCTGGGTAAAATCATACCTCTGTCCTTCAGTTTTAATGAACATCTCTTCTCCCCTCTCCCAAGCTGTACTTTCAAAAAACTTCCTTAATGCACTCATAGTAATTTTGAACAGCAGGGAATGCCAGCACATCCATGTCAGCATGGCAATTTGCTGAACTGATTATGTTTATGAGGAACCATCCAAAATAAATAACCAAAAAGGGCAAGAGGGGTAGCACAGAGGTATATGTGGCAACAGAGAAGGTGAGATGCTAAACCAGCATTGTCATGCAAGAAAACATTGGTAAAAAAAAAACCTCAGGTTTACTCTGATCTCCTTTTCTCCTTGCACCATTCAGCATTATCAGAGGCTGGGTGGAAAACTGCATCTCACTATTTCCTACAGCAAATCAGCTGATGAAGAGCCTTCACAGTAACTGCCAAGACAGATCATATTCAATGCCTTGAAGGAGCTGGGCTCATCTATCTTGAAGTATTCCCAGTCCTCTTTTAATGTTTCACACAGCTGTAAAGTGTCACAGAATCACAGAACCACAGAGTGGGTAAGGTTGGGAAGGACCATAGTGGCTTGTCTCTTACAACCTCCCTGCTCAAGCAGGGTCATCCTAGAGCCCATTGCACAGGATGGAGTCCATTACACTAAACCTAACTCCTTATGCAATCATATAAACATTTTATTCTTGACAATGGGCCATTTTCCATGCTAACTTTTTGAATCATGGAGTCCAAATACCCTCCTTGAGTGACTAGCACTCCAGTAATTTAATTTCTCCAGACAAAAAAACAACAGAAGCATCTGATGTATTCAATATGTCTACAGGCCAGGAAACCACAGATACCTGTGCTTCCATCTCTGAAACATGAGTATATAATTTAGACATGTAAGCCTTTAACCAGCCCAGGCTCATCAGATTGCAAAGCTATACTGTAGACAGAGACTCCAGTGATCTTGCCATGCCCCCACATTTCACATTGTGAACTTTCTTGAATGCTCTTCACATTTCACATGTGAAGAGCTTGTTTAGCCATATGTGTGCCTGAGTTTAAGGCCTTTTTGATCTCGTAAATAATATCATTTAACTCAGTTACAGTGACTCTGTGCTTCCATTATTAGCCTTCATAAGCCACTAGCCTGCAGCTTCAAATATATTGTGAAAATAGTAGTAGGCTAGATGCTTTAAAATTCAATAATATACTGGGAAAATCTTACTGTTAAGCCAAGCTTAAATAAATCTCCTAAATTTCCTAGTGCAGTAATAACACCTTTGAGGATTATCATTGTACTATATTGCAGCACCTGACTTGTAGAATAGCCCAGCTGTCCGAGAGATTGTGTTATGTAATAACTAGAGGTTTCAGTGGCATCTTACTATAATCATTACCAACACTGAAAACTTGCATTGGGTAGCACTCAGTGCATGTCTCAGGAAGGTACTTCTGAGAGGAACTCCTCTCCCTTGCACAGGTATGGTCTTGCAGACAGCCAAGAAATAGACCCCCCCCCATTCATTAAAGCTCTCAAACCACATACTGAGGGATCAATTTCATGAGAAACCACAGAGTTTCATTGTAAACCCCAAAGCCAAATAAATAGATCCTATGTTCTCCATTCAGTAGAACTAGCAGGAAAACTTTCAAAGAACTCCTGCATTGCACATTGTAAGCTCCTCAAGACAGAGTTTTTAAGCCCTGATATGTCCATGGTTCAAGTGTTAAAGTTGCCCTCCTGATAGCCTACAGACCTTTCTCTTGTTAGGAGCAGCTTTCATCTAGACCATTCAATTGTTTAGCAAAGGCAATTGCAAGCAATGTCACCGTCAGGTCATAAAAAAGGCACAATCTCCATGTCTTACTACACATATCAAATCCCAGTTCTCTACCTCAGAGCTCATCTGTCAGCTGATAAGCTGTCAAGTAACTATTCATGCACTTAAAAGAAAAAATATACCTGCCAGGTTTCACACCAAGGGTGGCAAATGGCTAGATATTCACAGTAAGATAGCTGCCTGGACAAAGAAAGATCTCAGTAAGAATCATGCTTAACTGACCAAAAATACCATGCGCAATAAGGGGTGACTGAAAAATAGAATTTTTATATATATACATGTATTTTGTGCCTCCTCCCTCAGCTACTGAATTACTGACCCTTTGAGCCCTAATGCAGTATTCATCTATCAGTCAACTGAAGGCAACAGCAGCTGCAGACAGCAGTCCCTCTGCAGCATATACTAAAACAATTCATAAGGTATCAGTGTGAGTTATTAGCAAAATACAAAAATGTTTTTAATGTGAACCAACAGTTTCTGTATGTGAATGCAAGAAGCCTCTGGCACAAACACACTGCTGGATACAGAATGCCTGTGTCACTTTTCTTACTCGACCTAGATCCTGGAAAATGTTTTCCATTAGGAACAACAATAGTTGGAAAGAGACATTTGTTTTCAATCAGTAGGACCGCTGAGTCAAATTACATTCAAAATATTTGAAATAGCAGGAAAAAATGCCAAAAATACTTAGAAAGAAAATAGAACAAACTATCAAAAAGTTAAATAATTTTATTTAAAACCTAACATTTTAACTGTTTCACTAATATGCTGTCTTTTCTTGAAATCACCTGCATTACAGGAAGGTTAAAAGTAACAAGTCACATGTCAGCTAAAAACACTATTTAATTGCTCCTTTAAATTCCACCGCCAAAACACAAATTCTAAAATCCCCCCTCACTTTTTGTCTAACCTCAGAAAAAAACAGGAATTTTCAATATTTCAGTGCTCTTATTATCTACTTATTATCTGAGGCAAGCCATGACCATAAGAACCTTGCTCTCAGCAACAATGTGGAGTTGGAAAGACAATTAGGTATTTGCTGTCAATCACTGAAATTCTCTACTTGTCCTTTTAACACATTATATCACAGCTCATGTGATTTGGTTTTTTAGCTGATTCCCCCCATATCAGCAAGGAGCCCTCCAGAAGCTTCCCCTGCAGCCTCAAGCAGACAGAGATGACGAGTGTTGTTGTTGCATCCCACAGATCAGCCGAGCGCAGGCGTAGCTCCCTGGTGGTGAGTCTGCCGGGACTCGAGGTGTTCCCTGGAGACCTCCTGGTGTCAGACAGTGCCATGGACTACCTGCCCTGCTCATCCTTCCTGCTCAGTGCAGGTCAGACACAGCATGGGCTTTGCTCCTCTGAGCCCAGCAAAAGCTGGGACTGGAACATGAGGGATGGGAGGGAGAATGGATACAATGAGAAGGTGACAGCCTTTGTGGGAGATCCCACACCAAAGTGACTGCAATGCCAATTCTAAAATTCCCCCTTTCCCCCCCTTCCCTGTATTTTACTGTTGATGTAAAATGCAAGTAGAGGAGAGGATAGGACACAGATCACATTGCTCCTCCACACGCTAGAAGCAACCAGATCCCAGGCCAAGATCTCCATCTGGAAGAGATGAGGTACAATTTCCTACCTCCACAGCTTCAAGCAGAGACAAAAGTGGCCCATGCTGCCCTTTGCAGCAGTGTTCTGATCACAAGGAAAGCAAACCCAATTCATGGCTAGAGGTTGCTCACAAGACATTCCAAAACTGAAATGCAGACCTGCAAGCAATTTCCACAAACAGCTACTGTAGAATATAGTATAGTGTGTGGTGTGATTGGCAGAGATCCTGGTGGCCAGAGATCAAAACTTTCTCAAAAAGCAAGTCAGCCAAGGTCACAGCCAGCATTTTCATGACAGCAAATAGGCCAGCCATTCCCAGAATGGCCGAGACCTTCAAAATCCAGAAACACAAAGTTTTGACTGTGATTCCCTGTCACACACCTGAAGATGGATGCCACATAAAGAAAACCTTTTCAGATTTCTTGCTGAACACAGTCGTTCCTCACAAGTCACCAGTGCATTCCTAAATCTAGATCCCCAGCTTCCCCTGTGCCTCACCAAGGATACAAATTACAGTCCGCCTGACTGTGCCAGCCCCATGACAGATCTGAGGCTTAGAGCCTGTAGATTGGTTTATTCACTGGAGATTTAAATACCTGCATAACTCCAAGTTATCATAGTGAGAAGGCATAGACTAATTCTTGCTTTAAAACAACATCTTTAAAAACTGGCTTGAGGTATGATGGCTTTCCCAGGTAAAGAGCTGCAATCATAAAATGATCACCTGCAACAAGTAGGAGGGGACCATCCAAGGTCCCACCACAAAGAGTCATAATTCTTGCTGGGAGGAACCCAACAAGCTTAATGGGTTTTAAGTCTGGTGCCTACAAACTACTTAAACTCAAGTATTAAATATGAGCCAAGTAGGGTATAGTCTGTAAGCTGTATATATAAATAATATAAATAACAGTTTTCTTCTTTTATCTGTTTCCATACTGATAACATTTGTTTTACCCATTAGAGTCCAAAAAGTCAAAGTGGCCATTTGCCAAAAGAGGAGTTGTGAGTATTTGTACTATTTTATTTTTTCTTGCACTGATCTTGCTTTATTCCACAACTTACCTGGGTGAAAACAGCTTCTTGACTTTCTTGCCCTTGGAGAAAGGCAGCAGCAGGTGAGCTGAACTCAGAGCTCTCAGCCCACCCTGGGACTGCTTGCACATTGATCTGCAATGAAGATTGGGTGGCTCCAGAGCAGCCACTGCATGTGATGCACATGAAAACACAGCCACTGCTCCCCATCCCTGTGGGTGGTGGGAGGAGAGGTGTCCTTGGCAGCAGGAGGACAGAGTGGGATGGGTTGTCATTCAGGGGTGGCAGCAGGCCCAGTGCATCTCCCTTGGTGAAGGCAGCATAAGGTCGACAAATCCCTTGCATCGTTGCTTTGACCATTGTGTATCCTGTGTTTTCTGCATGCCTTAGGGCTTTGGAGAATGTGATGAACTCCCACTCACATGGAAGAGATCTAAGCTTTACCTATAAAGTAGCATTCCAGGACACTTTCTTAGACCTTTCCTGTCCTCATGGGTTCCCTCACACTCACCACTGAAAGCACAACTCAGGGAATTTCCTTGTCTAATACAACTCTTGTCTTTTCCATTGATGAAAACTTTCTCTTACTAAGGTATCTGAATTTCCTTTCTGTGTACTGTTCAGCATTCAAAAAATTATTTATAAGTGTCTTGATAACTTTTTCTCCCTAAGCAAGCGATTAAGAACAGTCCCTTCCCAGTATTTTTTCCATTTTATCAAATAGTTTGTGCATACAGAACCAATGCAAGTACGCAGGTTAATATGTACAAGAATTCCATCTTCATTTGATAGCAGTTTCATAGCATTTGAAGGAACATGATCTAAACCTGAGGATTTTTTAATTCAGAAAAATATTTTAAACCTGCAATAAAAAGCATTTGATATTTAGACAAAAGTGATTTTAAGACTAATAAATGTCATAAAGTTTAATTCATGAAGATTCATTTGCTGGTACACTGATTCAGTGTGCATATATATTAACTGCATTAATTTTTTCTGCTCCATTTCAATCTATCTTTCAAAATTAGGAGCTGAACTTAAACCCTAAGTTTCAAATATTTTAATCAAACACATATTTCAAAATTGGCTGGAGTTCAGTGCCTAAAGTTCAGGCAATAGAAATCCATGAAGTGGGAATATACTGTTCCAGAGAACAGATAAAACTTAGGCAAGCACCTTATAACTCTGTGCCCACAGCACTAAATGAGAGTTCATAAATAATGTTTAAATTTTTTACAAGGCCTGAATAAACAAGGCTGAAACAAAAGCAATTGTTTTTATTTCATGGTCTCTCACACAAACTCCTGCTGCTCTTTTAGCTTTCTGAAAGCTCATTTTACACTGCACTACTCTGCAGATGACCAAGGAGCTTTTTCCATAAGTAGCTCAAAAAATTAAAATAAATAAATAAACAAACACATAAATTTGTATACCTGTGACAGGATTTTAACTATGAATCTGTTGTCCCCTATCTCTGACAGTGCTAAGGGAAGCAAAACATTTCATTTTTTCTGTCTTCCAAGGGCAGCTCATTGCCTGTTGCCATGCCAATGATTTCCCTGTCAAAGACTTGTGTATTATGTAAATAAGGTCTTACATGTCCAAACCTGATGCATTTACACACCCCACCCACAGCTACAAAGAAACTTGCCATCACTGCCTTGTCTCTGTGTAGAAGAGCCTGGAAATATAAAGAAATCGCTCATTTAAGGGCAAACTACTTACGGATTAGGGCAAGGTTACAGAGCTGGGTAAATTTCTTAACAGGCTTCAAAACACTGTATGAGTCAGGGTGGTTTTTTGTCATTCAACAGGGTAAAGACAAACAGAAGCAAGCATCTGAACTGGAAAATTGTCTTTCAACTCTTAAGATCATAGACTGCTGCACAGATGAATTCTTCTGCTTTAAGGTATCAAAATACCCAGTATACTGTATCAAGGATACTTAAGGATGGAAGGATGGATTTTGTGTTCTTTATAAGCTAACATTTCTCAGTTTATTAATCTGGATATGAGACCTTTCTGTTGAATTAATTCATAAGTATATGGTATATTTTTTTCATTTGAAATGGAGGGTCAGAGTAGGTTCGCAAGGGCCCCCAAAAACTTGTGGATTTTGCCAGGGTTCCAGGCTGCCCTAGATCAGGAAGGTACCACATTCAGAAAAAGGTATCAAGGCAACCCTCTCAGCAGCACCTACAGGTCTGGGAAAAGAAGCTATAGCATCAGAGAGAGGTCAAATGGGATACAGCCACCCCCATCACTGTGTTCAAAGGCAGTACATGGAGGTCAGTGCCAATAGCAAGGTTTGGCTGCAGAAAAGGCACCAAAGCCTGTCTGCCAGAAAAACAAGGCTTCTGGCCCCTAGCCACCTAACTGTTATCAGGCTGCTATCTGCAGCTCCCCACACACAGTTGCTGAGGGTTCCTGTCAGTGCCTAACATATATATATATATATATATATATATATATATATATATATATATACATACACATCTGACTTTGGAACAAATCCATAATGTGATAGTGGCCACCATAGGACTAAACAAAACAATTTCCAAGTGACTATAAAGAGTGACTATAAAGACTTTGTCCTTTGGTACCTTGATTTTATCATCCAGAAAATAAGATACCATCCACCCAAGAGCAGCACAACAGATCAAATTCCTTAGCATTTGCAAGCTGCCCACTAATTTTTGATACAACTTACCTAAACATAGACTATCCTGCTGTGTTACTTTCAAATTCTGTGTGTTCATATTGTATTTTAGAGGAGGTTTTAAAATATTTAAAGGAACTTTCAAGCTTTCAGAAGAAAAATCGCTAATACTGGTAGATGGTAGATTTTACACAGTAAATAGGACATAAATTCTTTTCATAAGGTCTGAGGAAGCTGATGCAACCAATGGCAGTTTTCTTTCTTCTTCAATCAATAGAGTAAATCTTGGCACGAATTTATGAATGAGCAACAAACTGAGCAGAAAGATGCCAACAGCCGGTTAGAAGTGAAAAAAGAAGCAGCAGTGTGGGAACTTTTCACAAGCGAATGCACATACTTTCTGGATCATTTGCTGGTTCTCAAGATGGTAACGTCAGATTTCACTTCGCAAAAATAATGAAACGTTGTTTGTTCTGCTGTGATGGACACAAAGCCACCTGAAACCTCTCATTAGAGGTCCGTGGGGGAATGAGCACCTGGTTTTTTCTCCCCCCTTGCCTGCTCATCCTGTTTCCATAGCTCCCTTTTCTGTCTCCATCTCTTCTTCTGAGCATCACTTTCAAGTGATGCAATCTAGTGCTTTGCAATTACCATCTGACTGCAGAGCTTTCCAGGATATTCAACTGATATTCCATTAGTCCTCTCACAAACACTGTACCGAAGCCACGCTCCAAATGTAATTTCTGTACTGGACTATCCCAATTGCTAATGTTGCTGGTGTGCAACGCTATATTTGTCATTTAACTTCAGAGAGAGCTGTGATTAGATTATCTTGACTGGAGCATGAAAACCTCAGAATTCAGAAAATCTGTAGTTTTAATGTTCCATGAAAACAAGTATACTTAAAACAACTCCTCACCCAAAAACTCTATATTACCTCAAATAAAGTGAATTTTAAGATCTTGAAATATGGACAGGAACATTAAACACTGTTAGAAGAATAGCTGCACTATTTATATTCACCATACATCAAAAGTTAATGTATCCATTTAAAAGAATGGAAGCTTCCATAAATATTGTCCTACCATTTTTCTCTTACTTGGCATAGACAATTTCTGATTTTTTATTAAGTCAAAGAAAAGAGATTTGTGAAGCACTTTCCATTTAGCTGAAAAGTTAGCCTGGACAAAACAAGAGCTACTGCAAAGTAAAGGAAGTACTAGAGGAGTAGGCTGAATTCCTCCTTGGTGGGACAAAACAGGGAGGGACAGAAAACAGGATACCAGGACCAGCTATTGGTTCAAGGTAGAAGAGCATTCTTCTTTCTCTACACTTTATTTAGAAATCTTGAAAGTTTAAAAAGTGGAATACTGGGAAGAAAGCTGTGGCTCCTTGTGAGTCTGATGTAGGAACCCATAGACAAGCCTTAGCTAGCCCTGCATGGCCCACGAACGATGAACTGTTCAGTCCATGCCGGCTTCCCAAATTCTCCCACTACAGAATGAACCCATTGCATTTGGGTTACCAGTTTTAAAGGTACCTGTTTACTTCCAAGTATAGAAATATTCCACTGATTTTAATGAATCTCCACAGGGAGCTTTAAGACCACCATAAATCCACCATAAATTTAAGCTCTCAGGTAACCTGGTCAGGGTAACTAAAGAATTACATAAGGCTAAGCAAACACTCTCACTAGCTATTCAGTCTTGGACCTGGGTGATGGGATTTTTTTCATAACGCTTTATACACATAAACAAAAAAAGTCTACTCAGTAACCTGTAAATTTTAAGCCCTTTTCAGATTTAGGTCAGATTCAGTACATCTCAATCAACTTAAAAAATATAAAATCTTAAACAGCCAATAAATACACACGCAGTTTTCACTCAATGCAGGTTAATAAAATAATCCAAAGAGATGAAAAACCTCCACAGGACCTCTACTTACCTTAATCCAAGAATATCTTTTTTTCCTCATAGTAACTCTAAACAATTTAGATAGCAGCAGATTCATGGGGTAGGAAGGAAAACATTTAGAAAGGTCACAGAAATGTGTAACTGTGACTCTGCTGTTACTAAGTCCTTCACACAGGGATCTGCAGGGGGCTCATTTGCCCCTCTTCTGCCCAAGGGCACAGCAGGGACACAGCTGCCTCCATGGTAACCACAGAGAAACCCCAGAGACATAACTCATACCCTCTTATGCACAAAATTCAGTATTTAACCTTCAGGCAGATCAGGAAACTTCTCTCACAATGCCATCTTCTGCCCTCCCTAACCAAACAATCCTTTCATAAGAATTTCAGTAAAAAGGTTATTTTTGGGGGGGGGGCGGGGGGGGGGGAATATTTATTGAATTGGCACAAACAGTAATTAACACGGATTTGTTTTGGTTTTAAAGGTATTTATGAACACTCTAAAATACCTCCAGAGTAATGAATTTCTCTTGGACGTGGATTTGTGGAGACTTTTCGCAAACTTAGAGGAGTTAAACAAGGTAGGTAGAAAAAGAGAAGTGTTTCTCAGATCAGAAATTAATCAGCCCAATAAAAGAAGACAACAAACCAAAAGCTTGTATTCAGTTTCAATGCTTACATTTGGAACTTTGTTCATATAATTCATCTTTTCTTCTTCTCTCTGTGGGATATCAGTGAGAGTCAAATATCATCAGCACAAATCATTCTCTTGTATCACCAGCCAAAGATACATGGCATTTTAAACATGGGAGAGAGCTCATTTGGCTGATCTTTCTGAAGAAAACTCAAGTTTGAGAGGAATTCTCATAAGCAGAAACCTTTTAAAAGGATTTGTGGGGAGAAACTACAACACAATCCTTGCAGCAAAACAGTAAGCATGGGAAAATAACTACATAACAAGTCCCTTTTTGCAAACAGACGGACACAAAGACTTTGCTGCCTGTTATGCCACTCCAAAAGAGCAAGTCCAAACAAAATGCTGACCCCCCTCTCTACAGCTGAGGTTTCCCTTGGCACAAATGTAAGGATCTCTCCCACAGAGGCTGGATGTTCTGTGTTCATGTACTACTTACTCTGCATTGTCCAGAAGGAGGGAGGCCACAAGGCTTGGCTGTGATGTGCTCCAGCTCTTTGCTGCTTTTGGCCATTTGCTGGGAGACCATTTTCAGCTCCTGAAAGTTAAAAACCCCTAAGTCAAAAATAGCTTTCACATTGCTTTAGGAAAAAAACAAAATTTCTTAGCTAGAGGGCCCTTTTACAGGACACCTCACCCTTCATTGCAAAGTGAATTTTGGAAAGAACTCTGCAGCTGCCTTAATTGAATAACTACTCACAATCACATCACATGCCCTAAATTAGCTGCTGAGTTCCATTTACTTCCCTTACTGTAATTGCCTTGCCCTAACTCTGAATTTCTCCCTTTTTAGCCAAAACAAGAAAATTGGGAAAGGTCTTCAAAGTAGGGACAATTCGCCAGAACTCAAACACAGGAGCAGGGCACTGCTGCTCAGTCACAGACCTCACACCTGGTGAGCTGCTAAATGACCAACCAGTAGGTTTGGAGATACAAGGAAAAAGATTTTTAGCTGATAGGTTTCATCTTTGGCTTATTGTGGACTAAGACTGTACATGCAGGCAACCACTGGAGTTCAGCAGGCGTGTGGTTCTTGATTCTCTTGTTCTTGTTCAAAGAAGGAAGTGGGAGATATATATATATGTGTGTGTGTGTGTGTGTGTTTCACTTAGCTTTGAGCTTGGCTGGAGTGGAGCTTGCTCATGTCTTAAGAAAATTATCCTAAAAAAAGTCTTGTTTTGCTTTCTAATTTTATTGTCCTTATTGATGACAATAATAAATTATAATCTGTTATGCATATTTTAAATATTGATTAAATGTAGGAAAAACAATCTGCTCATGCCGTTGGTGCCTTTTTTCATACATTTTACAGTATGCATATCTTCTTGACAGCAGTCTGAATCCATGAAAAAATGCATGCTGTAACACTGTAAAGGTCAAAATTAAAGAATAAGCATCATCCTATAAGCATCCTTGCCCCCATAAATACACCAAACAAAGCAGTCTGCAGTTACTGCAGTCTGTAGCAGTATCACAGGGGATTGATATGCCCTTCTGGCCTAACATTTTGCCAAGAACTTAGCCCAGTCATGAATTCTTGTGAAAACACTGTGTTCAGGATGAAAGTGTGGGCTTAGGAGCAGGCTTACAGTCCTATCTGAGAAGGTAGGCACTTTTGAATCCAATATAAACATGTTAACTTATGGGGAAAATGTGAGGTTTTGTGGTATTTTATGGATACTTCCTTCACTTTCAATTGTATGAAATGAACTCAAACCATGAAAGATGATGTCTTCCTCAAATGACCATGAAGGCTTCCTTAACTGTCACAGCTCTGTCATATGCAGTGTTTTTCAGCAGATACCCATTGTCATTTCTAATGTTAAAATTTTTAATGTTTAATGTTAAAAACAGCTGCTACTCTAAGACAAGTTTAATGGACTAGCTAATCTTGTTCCAAAGCCTTTGTCATCAGGCATTATTACAACATAGTCACTTATGGTGCATATGGTATTTGTATATATTTGTCTTAGCTTCTGAATAATTAAAGCATTCTGGGCATAATTCTGAAGACAATTCTGGGAATGTTAGAGATAAGTATAGGCACCCATTACACTTAGAGCCTTTAGAGAGGCCAGGGATGGGAAATAAAGTTGCTTTAATCTTAGCTTCGGATTAATGATGCTTTTTTTTTTTTTCCTCCTTACTTAGATAAGTCTCAGTTTTCTGAAAATGTTTTTTGAAACTGTGAAGAAGCATGTCAGCAAGTCAGACTCTCCCATGGATTTCAGCTCCATACTCAGAGCGGTAACTTAATTAGCAGTATTCTTGCTTTTAATACAAGCAGCAGACCGTTCATCATGGCACACAGGTGCTCCAGAGCAATCAGGTCAGTCAAATTCATGCCATCTGTCCAGGCAATTTGGTCTCAGCCTCAAGTTGCTCCTATCAGAAGGATGATTTTATTTTTATTCATTGGCATGTTTGAAGCAGTCATGGAAAGGCGCTCTGTATGTAGAATCAAGTGTGGAAAGGTTTTCTCCTCCTGGGGAACAGCAGCCCAGACTCTGAGGCGACTTTTCCACTGGCAGAAGCAAGCTTCCCACTCTATGGAAGATGTTCCCTGAGACCAGATCCCAGCCCCATCACTGCCTCCTTCCACTCCTTCACACTGATCCTCCTTTACTCCATGCACCAGACCCACAAGTGTTTATAATTGCTTAATTAAGAGCTCATTGCAACTGAAATTACACTTTGGCCGATCTCTCTTAAGCAAGAGAGAGATGCAGCCACAGTTGTCCTACCACTGCCAAGCCCTGCTTCCCTTTTGGTTAGTCTGTGTGGTAAACAAGGCAGTTGTCTGAACAGCAGTCTACAGGAGCTCTAATTCCTGCTCAGCTTCCCAGTGCTTGTAAAGTTAGAAATATTAATGAAGACAGAAAAGCAACTGATTTATCAGAGCCTTCGCTACCAGTAGAGGCTATTAGAAAACTTCTGGAAAATACTAAAAGACTCTACCTCCGTCTTGAGATTTTTAACAGAGAAATTAAGGCTAGAGCTTGGTTTCTTGCCACTGTGACCACTGACTTCAGGTGTTCTTATTGATAATGTTTGTGTAGACAGGCAAAATCCCAGACAAAGCTGCCTTTTATCATGCATGACATTCAACATCTCCATGTAAATGAGGCTACTCTGTTATTTCAAAGAGCACACTCAGAAATAAAATACAATGCTACATGAAGTCATCAAAGCTGTTTCAGAAATAGTTTCATCTTCAACTTCCATATGAATTTCACATAATTTATTTCTAATGAGAACAAAGTCTAAGAATGTGTCACACCTCTGCAGAGCTGTTAAAACTCCTAGGCATCACTGAAGTATTGTGGCATTTTTACTACAGTTTTCTTGCTGTTTTAACTGCCCTTGACTTTTTTAATTTTCTCTTTCCCCATTTTCCTAGGTACAAAGAAATCTCAGATAAAATGAACCTTACAAACCCAAAACTCCTGTTTCTTCCTTTGTCATATTTTTCTTTCTTGATAAATCTCCAAACCTTTTCTGCAGTTTTTCCAGGGTGACCTCTGCCAGACACACCAGATTTATTGCCTTAATTATACTTCTGCTATCTTCTACTTGGAAAAACTGAGACAGAGAGAAGATTTTGGCATCTACCTGAAGGTAAAGTGATGTTTTTGTTGTTGTTATTGCTCTTCTTGTTGTTGCTGTCTTCAGCCTTCCTACCTTATGACAGGATTTTAACAGCAAATTAGGAATGTTCGTGAGAAGCAAAACTGTATAGATAGCATTTAACATGGATTTTTTGAACTGCAGAGCCTATCACTGACTGGAAGTCAACCTTCTGAGTGTATGTGTGAAAGTCCCTACTTGTAATTTAGAACAGATAAGAGGGGGGAAAACCTAGGCTGCATTTTTGCAGGCAGAAAATACAATCTACTAGCCTCTTTCATATGTTTTGCACATAATCTCTTGACTCAGTGAACTCCACCTTAACAAAGTGAAATGATTACAGGGGAAAAAAAGACACAAAAATCAATTTCAAATGTTTTACTGCAGCATCAAAACAGTACCAGTAAGGGAGAATTTACCTCCCTCTAAGGCTGTAAAGAGCTATCAGTGGACTCTTTATCAAGTTGCAGCACTAGAGCAGGTTCTGTATTTGCTGACACTGCACCTGCCTGAAGCACCAACTCCACCAGTGCAGTGGGGGGGATCTCAGGCTCTGCTCTTTCTGGCATCATTAGCAGACCAGTGTGCCCCCTAAATAGTTAAGATTAATCTTCAATATTACAGGCTTAGAAAGAGAAATCCGAAGTAGTGGGCTTTTCTCACAGGCAGCCCAAAACTGGAAGGCCGTCTTTTTGCGCCAGGCAAGCTCTGCAGCTTGGACCTTGGAGTTTCACATTGCTTGCTCCCTGACCAGGATTTCATACATTCACACCTAGGAAAAATGTTTTCTAACAAGTAGCAGTGACCCTAAAATATAAGGTGGCTTTCAAACCTAACTCAGGTTAACTTTCTCAGGTCTTCCTGAGGAAATTAAAACAGCAGATAAATAGGAGCCCTATTTGATATGATAGCATGGCCACAGCATCTGGAATGGTAAGCAGCAATGCAGAAAGTGAATCTGGAGGGACAATGCAATTTCCCCTGTAGAGAGCTGTCCTTGGCTTGGCTGGGATAGTGTTATTTTTGTTCCTAGTAGCTGGTATAGTGTTGTGGTTTGAATTTAAGATGAGTGTAACTTTGATAACCCACTGATGTTTACTTGTTGCTAAGCAGTTTGCATTAAATTAAGGACTTTTCTGTCTCTCACCTCCACCAGCGAGGACTCTGGTGGGCACAAGAAGTTGGGAGGGGACATAGCCAAAACAGGTGGCCCCAACGGGCCCAAGGGGTATTCCATACCATATGGAGTCATGCTCAGTATATAAACTAGAGGGAAGGCTGGCTGGGCATTGACCAGTGGGTGGTGAGCATTGTGCACCACTTGTTTTATATGTCCTGTTATGTTTTCCCCTTCTGTTTTTATTCTGCCTTTATCTCAAACTCCAAACTTTACTCTTTATTTCCCATTTCTCTTCCCCATCCCACAGGAAGGAGTGAAGGATGAACGAGTGGCTGTGTTGTTTAGATACTTGCTGGGTTAAACTATGACAAGATCCTTTATATTGCCCTTGTTTCACTGAGTGAGAAACTCATCTTTCATTAGTCCCTGTCTCATTACAGTCAGCTAATGATGCAGAAAACTGTTTGCTACCTCCTAGCCAGAAGGAAGCTGAAGCCTAAGGCAGATTTTCTTTGTCTTCACAGTGGTGTGAACAAAATGAACAGTGCAAGAGGTTGCATCTGCCAGAGCTGCTGGTTGCTCCTCTGCATCGACTGACACGGTATCCCCTCCTCCTCAACAACATCTGGAAGAGGAGCACTGATGAAACAGAGAAAAGTTTTATCCAGTCACTTAAAGAGAAGGTGGAAAAATCTATAAGTATGTAACAAAGGTTAAAAGTCAAGTATGCAGTTACAAATTAGAAAGTTACATGGCTTTTTTGTGCGTGTCTTTTGAAGTGTGAATTGGTCAAGTGTCTCCTGAGAAAAGTAACAAAGATGTGTGTGCCTTTCTACAGTCCTGACCCTCATTCTGTAGGGAATGATTTGGGCCACCTTGTGCTGTCAAAGCCTCTCAGAGAAATGTCACAGGACTCCCAAATAAGTGAGTCACTTGTATTTTCTCAGAATCATCTGCAGTGACAGGCAAACAATTATAATCAGATCTCAAATTGGAACATATCAAGAAAGATCTCAAACAAAGAAGTCTTTCAGTCTAAGGATTTATGTCTAAGGAGGATTTTTTTTAGGGCTGATCCTTAATAGGATAGATTTGCACTCACAAGGGGAATATTATGTCCCTGACCTTTCATTAATGACAGAGTCCTACTATGTAAAGTTGTCTCAGTTACAGATTTTCTCTAGCTATTGCAGAAAACAAATGGATGGTCTGAATATTATTTTTTCCCCTGCATTTTGTTTTAAATATTTGTATATTTAACATATATAAGGACAGCAGTTTTAGGTGTGGCCCTAAAAGACCATTGGATGTCTGGAGAGTATTACTGGCAGAATAAATAGGTCCTTCCAAAAATTAGACACTTCTGGATCAAGGAAACCAAAGATAGAAGGGTGACCCCTCTTTAGTCACAGACACCTGACAAAGATCTGCCTTCATTTTTTGATGAGTGAACCAGTAACATAAAGAACAGTTGTAGTCCAAGCACTCCCCTTCTGGTGGGGAGGTGTGTGTCTGAAACCATTATCTGCAATATCACTCCACCCAAAGACTTGAAATTTAAGTTGCAGGTCCATTAAAGCATTCCTCATAATGGCCTTGAATCAGCAAAGACACAGTCCCCGTTTTTTCACATTTTGAAGGACCCCCACCTCAGTCACTTCTGGCAACACTTCCTCTGAAATTAATTCTCATTAATTTCAACAGTATTTTTATCAAGCTGTATATAATGAAAATTATTTTTCTCTCACTATACCAGACAGTTTAGAATGACAGGACTTTTTTTGAAGACATTTTTAAGATTGCAGTTTAATTGAGTTTTATATGAATTCCTGTTCCCCAGACAGATTAGTAAACACAACCTTTTCATTTAGCAGTGAATTTAAGCATCTTTGAATGCATGTATTGAAATTCTGTCCCTGCTGATCTAAGTAGAGTTTATGCATTTTTTACAATGAGATCAAGATTTCATCTGGGGCCTCACATGTGAAGTACTTCATCTTTCACTGGAGAAAATCAGTATTCAGCATCTTCTAGAAACAGGACTGCTTTTGTCAGCCCTGGCAGTAACTGGTGTTTCACACATTTCAGGGGATCTGGAAGGTAAAGTCAAGTGGTTGGACAACTTTCAGAAGTTCAGGCAGCTGCAAGAGGTCATAATTTGGCCTCAGGTCTGGGATCGTGACAAAAGGTTCTTTGTCCCAGAGGTAAGCAGATTTTAAAGGGCTCTTTTTTTTTCTTTTTTTTTCTTTTTTTTTTCCTAGAGGAGGCTTTAGTTTCCTATCTGTCCTCATAGTGTGGTCTAAATTTGGCTGGTTGTCTGTATTCTAGTTAGTGGGGATGGCTCTGCTCTAACAGGAGCAGCTGCAGCCTGGGCACTGCAGCTGAACATACACAGGGCCTTGGATGGCAGCATGGGTTGCTCTCAGTCAGCTTCCAAGAGAGGGCAGTGATACACAGTCCAGGAGGACTCCACCATACTTGCTTTTAAGGGACAGAATGAAATGGAACAGATGTAAGTATTACCAGCATTCAATAAAGTAGAAAGTATTTGCCTCTTTCACTTCTCAAGCTGAGCCAAAGAACCTTCCATTTACACTTAAATTACACTACAAAACATTACACAGCATACCTGGGTGTGCACATTTCTGCTGTAGTTACCCTGTTACCCAGACAGACTTTAAGCAGCACTATGGTAATATCATCAAGTGGGTCTCATCTCAGGGATTATGTCTGTTCATATGCATGGCTGCAAACACTATTGAACTCAATTTGGAAAAGTAAAACCCAGATTAACATTTCAAAAGCATAAACACATTTAAGCGATAGCACTGCTGTAAAAACACAGGCATGCTCAGTTATCAGCTGTGTGATGTACTTAGCCTGAGGTAAGAACACACATATGCTCATCTTGTTTAGCTGCTGGTTGCCTTCCAGTTCATCATCCATTATGCAAGATTGATTCCCCGTTTTCTCTCTCTCTCTCTTTTTGGGTCAAGTGTTTGAAGCCAAACTTAAGAGAAAACAGCAGTGAGAACATTTTGTCTTCAGCAAACAGACTTCTCCTTCATGAAGGGAGGCTGATGCTAGCAGGTAATGTCCCTGAATCTCCTGGTGTCCAGAGATGGCTTAACAGAATTGTACATGGTTATGGAAGGTCCATAATGAACCTCTGCAACAGCATTTGGGCAGGTGCAGGAAAGAAAAAGCAACTGTATAGTTTATCAGAGGGAGACTAAGATACAGCCAAGCTGCCAATAGGATGAATAGTCTGTATGATTGTTTATTGTCCTTTTTCTTGGCAAGCAAGTAGCAGTTTTATCAGAATGAGGTAGCTGCTACAAGGTACAAATTTAGTAGCCAAAATGACTGACATGTAAGATTTAGTGCATTTGAGAACGCAGACTAGAGGATGAGTAGTCATGAACTATACGGGAAACAAGGCTTCTTTGTTAAAAGCATTCTGTAAGGTGCAGTGATTCATAGATGTGCCTCATCTTAGAAGCAGCAATTCCTTCAAATAATCACACCATAAAACTGATTTTTTTTTTTGTTTTCCTTCTTAGAAAGCACAAGACTCCTTGACGTCTATCTCTTTTTATTTGATGATTTCCTACTAATTACCAAAATTAAACGTAACAAAAAGGTAATAATGTCTACAGATATATATGGTTGCAGTTGTTATATTTTTTAGATTTTGGATGGATTTTGAATGTACTTTGGAAGATTGATCTAATGATAAAAATACAAGATGACTAATCAGCATGAAGAAGAGCTGATACTTCCTTATGCAACTAGCAAACCATAACACTGATTCAAAAGCCTGCTTCTAGGCTCAGTATGGTACAGGAACACTATTACAGGCAGAATTTACATTACAAGACCTTAATATCTTCCTGATGTTGTTGTGATGTGCTGGATTCATAAAGCTCAGAAAAGTTTCAGGAATGTAAGACTTTTTCTAATAGTCCCTGCAACCTGAATTTTTTTTTATCCCAGAGATATCAGAATTATTGGAAAGAAGAAAAAAGTATAAAAAAAAAAAACAGGGAAACGCTAAAATGATGGAAGATTGTCTATGCTGCTTGTTGAACTCTCTTTGTCTTGATTTCCCCAAGTTTAAAATCGGGATATGACTCCTTTTAAGAAAATGTCTCATGATGAATGATGCTACAGAGTTCTATAGATGATAAATATCTTTATATAGACACCAACAGAAAAACTGGATGACCTGAAATTCCTAAAGCTTCAGTGTAGGAGTGCGTTTAGCTAATTAAGTTTATGAAACTGATGTAAAGTGAGTCTAAATGAACCTGTGATAAATCTCCTAGGTTTGTTGTTTGTTTGTTTGTTTAAGAAGCAGGTGTTCTGCTTTAGAGAGAAAGGAGATAGAGAAAGCATGCAGTGAGAGGTTTTAGACTAGCAGCACCATCCCTTAGCAATAGGTTTGGTGAAGGAAGCAGAAATTCAAGGGATCCGGTACTCTTAGGCAAATCTCTTTGAGGGTTGTCCCATGTACATGTGTTGATGAAACTTCTGTGAAGGGCTGCAACTCATCTGGAGCTCCGTGAATTCTGTCTTGTGCATATACATGAGGGGAGATGAGGAAACTTACTCCCAAGGGATGGAGGTAAAAACCTGCTATTAAAGCAAGGAGGAAAGGGGGGAAAAATACTTTTGGAATATCTGTCTTCTTCCTGTGGCCTTGTATTGTGCTTCTTTTGTAGCTTTTTAATGTGAAGTGTGACTTTTTAATGTGAAGTGTGAACTCCAGGTACCAGCCAGTTTTTATAAGATTCCTCAGGAAAACAAGCTGTCGCTGTAGCTTTCATAAGAGAAAACACATTTAGAGCAAATTTAGAATTGTTTAGCGCCTATACTTCATGAGCAGATAGCAGACATCCTGCTAACCAACTTCATTTTCTATTCCCAGAAATATGGAGGCTCAGACACCAGCTTAATCCCTGTTTCTCCTTCCCTCACTCCTGAGCTGCAGTCCTTCATAAAAGAGGGGGGATTTTGCACAGTCCTAGACCAGCCCATCCCACTAGACAGACTTGTATTGAAAAATGTTGAACCCATCCAAGTTACAGGTATGTCCCTGCATGCACTTGAATGCCTTCATAAACCCCATGTCAGTGTACTGTGTGTGAGGTAGCATAAGGAGAAGCTGCTGTTTGCCCACAAACCACCCCCAGATGCCTGGAGTGCAAACACTGGTGCCTCAGCGCTGCCTGGCTTCACAGCTCTGCTCCTGTGTGAGAGCTTCACAGCCTCTTCAGAGCCTCAGACTTCACAGCCCCTGCTGCCAGCAGTGACTCACACACCAGTGACTGTCACATATTATCCATTCACCCCAAAGGAGGTATCAAGACTCCGACTACAAGCCAAGTATTCCCTTGTCCTAACTGTCCTAATACACTCTATCAAAGCCTGGGCATCTTTCCCGAGAACATTTTCAGTTCCATACTAGTTACGCAGCATTTTTTCAGCTGCACCACAGCATTGTTCTCCTGGGTGTCCTCCCACATACAATGCAGCCATGCTCAAGGAAGCTGGAGAAGAGATTTACCTCCTGCTATAGCTCCTACTCACAGCCCCACCAGCTCTTGAGAGGATGGAATCACCCACCGTACAAGTGCTTCCTTGCTCTCAGACATCCAAATGTGTCACTGGGGAATACGCCTCCTATCCCTGCTGCTGTGCAGCTGGGTGTGGAGTGAAAGAGAACCACAGGGAATGAACAGCCTTACCCTGCCAAAACACGGTTCCTGAAGTCACCAAATCAGGTTTTGGGTCAGGGAGCAGGCATGAAACATCAGGCCTTGCCTTGGTCTCAGCAGCAGACTCTCACACCTCACTTTAGGGGTGAATGGTGCCACGTGTAGTTGGTGTTCCCCAACACTAGTGACATTCCCCAGGGCTCAGTACTGGTACTGGTCCTGTTTAACACCTTTAGAAAGGACCTGTGTGAGGAGAGTGAGGGAACCCTTAGTTCATGGATGGCATTGATTTGGGTGGGAGTGTTTATCCACTGGAGGTAGGAAGGCTCTGCAGAGGGATCTAGACAGGCTGCATTGATGGGCTGAGGCCAACTGCATGAGATTCAATAAGGTGAAGTGCTGTGCGCTGCACTTCAGTCACAACACCACCAAGCAGCATTATGATCTTGGGGAAGAGCAGCTGGAAAGCTGCCCAGAGGAAAAGGACCTGGAGCTGGTGGTTGGCAGCAAACTGAACATGAGCCAGCATGTGCGCTGGTGGCCAAGCAGCCCAATGGCATCCTGGCCTGTATGAGCAATAATGTGGCCAGCAGGACTAGGGAAGAGATCTGCACTTGGCCATGGTCAGGCCACACCACAGACAGTGTCCAGCTGTGGGCCACTCACTACAAGAAGGACATTGCAGTGTATCCAGAGAGAAGCAGTGAACCTAGGGAAGAGTCTCAAGAGTAACTCCTAAAAGGAGTGGCTGAGGAATCTGAGGGTGTTTACCCTGGAGAAAAGGAGTGACATCTTCACTCCCTAAAGTCACCTGAAATGAGGCTATAGCCAGGTGGGGGGCAGCCTCTACTCCCAGGCAACCAGCAATGGGACAAAAGGAAATGGCCTTAAGCTGCACTAGGAGTTTAGGTTGGACACCCAGAATTTTTTCACAGAAAGGGTGGTTAAGGATTAGAACAGGCTGCCCAGGAAGGTGGTGGAGTCAGCACCCCTGAAAGTGTTCAAGAAATGACTGGAGGTGGTGCTTAGTGCTGTGATCTAGCTGACATGGTGGTGTGTTCAGTCAGAGGTTGGACTCAAAGACTACGGAGGTCTTTTCAAGCCTTAGTGATTCAGTCTAACACTGCCAAGATAACAGGAGCCTCCTATATCAAAGAGAATGAAAAGAAATACAAATCTCTGAGCTCCAGGGTCATCCTAATCCTAAAGACTGAGAGGAAAACCTTAGGGAGCTACAGTGCTCTGTGAGAAAGCAACAGATATAGAAAATAAACCTAGAGTCTGTAAAATGTATGATAACTTTGAAATACATTCACACTATTTAGCATTCAGCATCAATGCTGAGAGGATATAAAGGTAGGCAATAAAAGGCAAATTACTAAAGACAAGATAAGGGGATGAACATAAAGAATGGTAATTTTTTTTAAACATGTTCCAGGCACTGTCTGCCTGCGTTGTAAGACTCCCTACCAAACCAACAGAAACAGAGCAAATGTATCAGCCACCTCTTGGCTGCAGGGTGGTGAGGAGGGCAGCACCACATCCTGCGTAAGCCCAGGCTGAATGCAAGGCCAACGGCTCCTGGGTACTGGAGAAGGCAGTGCAGCCATCCTCCAGTTTGTGCCTAATAGATTGACCATAAAAACCATAATGGAGATGGAAATAAATTTTTTGAATTTTTTTTTTCCCCAAGCCAGCATTTCCCATTAGAGATTCCTAACCAGGATCTTTCTAGTCTTTATGATCCAGCTGCAATCATCATAATAGAAAAATCTGTCTCCTGCATTCCAGCATAGGCTCTGTCCAGTGGGTATGACCTTTCCCTGTACCCTTGTGCCTGTTGCTTCTCTCCCACATATTCTTACCAGCTTTATTACAGCTGTAGCCATGGCAGTCCCTGTTACTCACTTGTAGTCTTATAACACCTTGGAAGCCCCATGCTAATACAGGACCCCTTGGGGTGAGGTACAATAAAAACAGTGAGAAAAATTACCATAGGGAGATTGCAGTTCAGATTCCCACATTCTGTGTAAAACAACAAGCAAACATTCCAATGTCAACAGAAAATGTCCCTTTGCAGGAGAAAAAAAAAATATTTAATATTGTCTGGAATGTGTGACCTTGGTGAATGTTGCCAATATATCTGCAGTCTCAAAGAGACTTTTATTACTGGTGGCACTAAAAGATTAGTAAGCATGTTCTCAGAAAGGTCATGTGATCCATCACATTAATCAAAAATTAAATCCTGGGTTTTGATCTAGCAAGTACTTTTGCATCTGATAGTTTGCTGAGGATTGACATCACTTTGAAAATAAACAAAGCTCAATGCAAGTACTTGAAAAAAAAATATATGTTGCAATATCCTAGAAATACTCTTTTGGCAGCAGGCAGGAGGCTGATAATTATGTAGGATAATTCTTGTCCAAAACCTTCTATGCATTAGTGAAAGGATAGAAGATAAAATGGTGTGTCCATAACAACAGGAAGGTGCCCTAAATGCAGAACTATCTGCAAACACCATGACCTTGTACAAGAGATGTAACTTTGCATGTAAATATAATAGTAGGAACCCAGCTCTGAAGGTTGCAAGCAGCAACACACTTTCTGATTAGAAAATCACTAACTTGAGCCCCGCTTTTATTCCAGATGTATGACATTGGTTTCACTTTGTCCCCTTGCAGAGTAAAGCACTACATGATGCTCACATTCATTCTCAGAACAAAAGTTTGTAGGAAACAGAGGCAACATGCCTGGCTGCAGCAGCCAACCAGGGCATCCCCAGGAACACTAGCTCAGGCACATGCCCAGGGAGAACCCAAAGGCAACACCAGCCTGAGTGCAGCCACTTTGCCATGTGCCAGCCATCATATGGACTTACTTAAATAAAATAAAAATGGGACCTCTCTTTTTAATCTTTGATACTTGTTTTTCTCTAACTTCACTTATGACTTAGGCCACTTTGAAGGGAAATATTTCTTAATGATCCTCAGGCAGACTCAAAAGCATCTTAGCTGCACCATGATGAAACAATTAAAAATAAAAGAAAAAGGAAGTAGAATTAAAGTTTTGAAAAAAGAAAGCTTCCTACACAACAAAATCAACTTACCCTATGAGGTGCAACTGCCCTTTTAGAAATAGAAAAGATGCTTACATATATCATTTCTTCTACCATAATCAATGTGATATAAAATTGGACTGACGATTGTATGAGGTGCATTTATATCACTTTTTTACATTTTTCCACAGTCTTCAGCCTGCGAAATGCTTTTCTAATTCAGCATGAGAACAGGTATCGTCAGTGCATAGCAGTCTTCTTGCTACAAGCTCAGACAGAAACTGCCAAGGTAGGGAACACATTTTTTTTTTCTTCTCTGATTACACAACTATGCTTCCCCTAAAGGAGAGTGGCAGCCTAAAAGTGGTCATGCTGTGATAAGAATCTCTTACAGTTGTGACACTTGACCAAAACTAAAACAAAACAAAATAACACACCAGCGCTCTGGCTCAGATATTTGTTACAGAATTTTTGCTGCTGAACATGTTCCAGCTTTCTATCAGGGTTGATAGCAGGTCATAGTCTTGTTGAAAAACATTATCAATTCTGATTGCTAAAAAAAAAAAAAATAGATCCATTTCTTGAATCACAGAAGATGGTCAGCCCCTCCAAAGAAGTCAACACCAAAACAACCCCCCCTAAACCCAGCTCACATGCAATAGTACTCAGATCAGAAAATGTCTCATGCTCATCTATTCACAACATGTATTTTGCAATTTCAGACTGAACAGATGGTATGATTAATTCCACTGCTATATAAATTTACCCCTCATTTTCACACCATGACACATTTCTAGTAACAGCACTGCATATAACATCTGAAAGCGTGTCAGGCACTGTGCAGTATTTTGCTTTTCATGTAAGCTGAATTCCCGTCTCTAATACCTAATGCACGGAAATTTGACCACCACTAATACAAATTCTTACAAGTAAATGGCGGTAGACTTTTTCTAAGAGAAACATTGAGTGGATTCTTTCCATTTTTAAGTCACTGGCTGGTACTTGGAATAGCTATCCACTCAAGTCATTACTTTCTCCTGTTACTGAAATATGACCTTCCATTTCCAAAACTGCCTTCATATCACAGCTGCCATTTTCTCAATGTCATAGAATCATAGAATAGTTTGGGTTGAAATGGCCCTTTAAAGGTTTTAGTCCAAAGGAAAAATCCTTTTAGGTTTAGTCCAGTGTCTAATCATAGCAATTCAGAGACAACTCAACTTCTGTGACCAGATTATCTGGACTAGCAGAGAGAAGGAAGTTATATATTTGAAATTCTCTCTCCATCACCCCCATCCTCATTCTTGGATGACAGAAAACATAGACCTGAATGCTGTCAGCATGGTAATAGAAACTGAAATTCAGTTGGCAGCACATGGCAGATCTTGGAAGGGGACAGAACTTGTGATGCTGATAGGACTGGAGCTGTCTTAAAAATAAAAATGAGGAGCCCAAACTGCAAGGACAGCATTAAGCTAATTACTAAACATTACACAGAAAGGGGTGAAATAGCCTGCGACAAACTACACCATTGCAAGCAGAGCATTAAAATCCTACCTTCCAACCAATAATGGAAATACTCACTGGAAATCCCTGGCCCCAGACAGAGATTCCAGCAGCATATTCCAGCCTGAATAACTGGGAGAGTCTCAGCTGTGGGATAATTCATGTTTCCTTCAGCAATTATGAGCACAAGCCTAAAGAGAGGCTAAATAAAACTAAATAAAATAAACTGTTTATGCATCTAACTTACTGGAAATTTTTTAGATTGTCTTGGTTTACAAACACTTTTTCTTGTTACAGAAAACATGGATGTCACAGATAGAAACAGCAATCTCCAATTACACCACACAACATCAAACCAAGAAAAGCACTGCTTTCTGCTTCCCTACTGCATCCTCTGAAATTTAATAATGTCAGCACTGCACTGACAGAGCCAGTGGAAGACTTGTGGTGATAATATGGCTATTTGTTTCAAAATGCCTTAGGTCTCTGAAGCTAACAGATTTCTGACTTGACAAAAGTATGGCGCATAGACGACATCAAGTGAGAATAAATTGGATGAGGGGAATGAAGCATGCAACAGATGTATCACTTTGTTTCACCTAGGGAAGGCTCTTGCCACTTTGCCACAATTTAATAGAGCCTGTCATTTCCTAGAAAGCATGACATGAAAAAAAAAACCCTGTTTTGATAAGGACGACTCATTCACCAGAGAAGTTTAGAAGGATTATTGCATCATTCAAGCTGTATTAATAAATTCCATTAAATTAGAATTGTGTAGCCATAGCTCCTGATATTTATGTGTCTCTACCCACTAACCTATAATATCACGAGATGGTTTTTACATTAATACTAAGCCTGTGTATGTATCTATACATATGTATGCACTTACCTGTTCCAGTGCTCTTCAGATACAGCCTGGCCACTGTGATAGACAAATTCCTGCTCTTCCCCCATGTCTATCATGGGCAAGTTTTTGTCACGGCTTTCTAGGAAAGGAACAGCCATCAGGCTCCATGCCAAGTGGTGAATGTGTGAAGCAGGAGGGCAGAACAGAGTGCAGACAGATCTGTACCAGAGCATCACACAAGCTGCCAATGCCTCACCAAAGCTTGGCTGACATAGCTGTGCTCCATCCCACCGATCCCATGCTCAGCTGCACACCACACCACACCGAGGGCTCACCAAAACCTCACAGCATCCTGAAACCAGTGCTGACAGGACAAAGATATTTCAAGCCCAGAGTCGTCACACCTGACAGACTAAAGTCTGTGCTTTGTGTGCTGGCAGAAGGGAGAGGGTATTTCACTTTGTATACTGTTTACCAAAACAATCTTTAGCCAGGTCTACTCACTTTACCAGACAAGCAATCATTCCTGGAGACCAGCATGTCTCCAAAGAGGACAGCCCAGGGGAAGGAAGTATTTACACATGGGCCTCTCTTCATGGAGAGCTCAATAGGTTTTTCTGTGGTATCCAGAGAAAGACACCTCAGGAAGCAGTTGAGGCAGAATCTGACTTCCCAATTCAAACTGCCAATTCATTTGTAAAACTACATATCCATCATTTCAAAGTAGCTTTGCTGTCTGAAATGGGGCAAGGTAGTTTTGAATGATATAACCTGGTCTATTAGAAAGGTCTAATTTTTTTTTATTATTATTATTAATAATCATTCCTTTAACAGATTAGAAAACAAAAATGACATTTCAGAAACAATTCATCATAGTTTATACAGAACCCACTGATGCATGGTGTCACCTTCCCATTCAAATCCATAGCCATCTTCCAGATCACAGAGTTTAAGAATTACAGTGCACACTGGACTAAACTCTTTTACAATGTAAGGCACAACTACATGATCACAAGTAGTAAACACAAACACTGAAAACAGAACTTAAGAGAATAAAATTTCAATTAAAAAGAAATTAAAACTAAGACTCATGCAAAAGATCTATCTACACCTACCAAGATGGCAGGATCCAGTTTAGAAGTACAGTACTCTGTAAGTAAAACTGCAACATAAGTATTTTATAATACATTACTTCTAAATAACAAGTAAAAACTTATATTTTTTCCATTTATATTTTATACAATTATACAGAAATTAAGCTGTATGAACAATATTCACATCTGCAATAATAAACTGATCATTAAAAGTCAGAAAAGAGGCAAATGAGACCATGTAATTTGTGGCACTCATCCATTACAGAACACACCATTCATCAAGTTCATGTCTCAAGAAGAAGAAGAAAAATAAACACAACGAAGTGAATGGTACATTTGGTGACTGAGGCTATCTGTATCCAAACGACAAAGCTCCATACAAAATTCATTTAACCCAGCAGACCATAGTTATGAAAGCTTGTGGTTATAATTTATTTCCTGTCCAGCAGCTAGAGTTTGCAAGGTTGAAACTACAGAAGTTAAAAGAATTTAAGAGAATTTACAATAACTTGAAACTGTTAGATATTGTCAAATACACATTTAAAAAAAAACAAACTTAACTTTTTTCCTTTTTGGTGATAAACTTCTGCAATTTTGGCATTCACTATAACTTTTACATAAAATAACGGTGAGAAAATCTTATTAAACTTACCTAACGTTTGAATTTCACACTGAGAGGTAGCTTAAATTAAATCTTATGTAATGGCATCAAATGGGGAGTCAGGGGGTGTGACTTTTTTTTTCTTACGAAAGTGACTATTTCTATACAAGCAGCATTTTGGACATATTACTATAAAAAATTTCTGGTATTTGCTAACCCAGTGAGATGTTCTTTCAAACATCCCTTTTGTGCCAGGAATCAAGCTCCAGCATCATACAATGGAGGACTTTGCCATGAAGCCAACAGCAGTAGCGTGGACCTGCCAGCACTGACCTGTTGACATATAACAATGAACATCCTTTCCCAGCACTCTTTACCCCAAAAAAAAGCAGGAAATACAGACAAATTTGGTTTTAGTGTTAAGTTTCAGTCACAGGGGGAGGGAAATTGGAAAATATGTCCTCCAGGTTCCTGCTTTCAGTTAACATTGATCCAAAGGGGTAGCAGGGCTTCATCAATCTCTAAATGCACAGACACTTCTCTATCCTGTGCATAGTGAGAGCATAGTATGTGGGGAGCTACAGACAACAGGCAGAGTTTATTACATTACCTAGTACCTACACTCTTCATTATTGTGAACTTAAGTGGTGTCTAATGTTCTCTCTAAACATGCAAACTTTTTTATTCAGTGTCCCTTTAAAAACAAACAATAAAAATACCTCAAAAACCACATTTCTGTGGCAGGACTTATATGCAATTGTAGCTGGTTTTGAAAAATACATCAATTAGTGCTTTTGGAGAGGCTGTGTTTGGATAATAATTTTAAACTTATTCTAAAAGGAATGCTGAGGTTAAGACTTCAAAGAAATGGACAACTGGCAAGATCCTTGTAAATACATAAAATTCTTTTTTTTTCTTATTTTATAATCTTAAAAATAAAGTCTACAAAGACATGCGTGTGACTAACACGGTTTTTGTTACACGTGCTCTGAGATGATGATTGTGTTTTTGGTAAAAGGAACCGTGAGTGCAATTCTCCTTAGGGCCAAATGTATACAGTGAAAAATCCAGCTGATTAAA
This sequence comes from Poecile atricapillus, assembly GCF_030490865.1. Taxonomy (NCBI): domain Eukaryota; kingdom Metazoa; phylum Chordata; class Aves; order Passeriformes; family Paridae; genus Poecile; species Poecile atricapillus. Next base: position 32,527,330 of record NC_081289.1, on the reverse strand, counting down.
AACCTGCTGTCCAATGGCTACAGCTAACACATGCAATGCACATGATGCCATTCCACTTACTGTAGATTCTCTTAGACAGCAAAAAGTGCACAGTGCAAATGACAGTGTTTTCTAATTCTCTGAGAATATGAGAGCAGGAGGGGTGGTAATTGGAAGAGTAATTTATCTGTTTCAACATGCTCAAACCATGATATCATTCTTCTTGGCATAGTTTAGATTCTATTTGAACTTCAGCTCCAGCATTTTTCTGTCCATCACTGAGTACTGGCCATACATTTTTTTAAGTTTTGCCACAAGCTTTTGTTCCCACTCCATGGTCAACTGACAGTTAACAATCCAGAAAAGCAGTTGAGTTTTCTAGGTCCTTTTATGAATGTCACTTCTCTTACATCTAGCATGAGAAGCTCAATTGTTATGGTTCATGTGATACAAACACAGAGAGGTTACTTCATGCTTCTGCTCCCAAATCCCTTCTTGCTTCACTAATAAGAAAGCTTTTCCAGTGAGTATTCACAAACAATCCTCATGTCCCAAAGCCAACAAAAGTAGTTACTCATTGTTCTTGTGTACCTTGTGCTCTACACTCCATGGCAACTTTGTTACTTGACACCTTCCAAAAACAGAGGCAAAAACCCACATTTCACCTTACAGCCTTGGACTCTTGTGCCAGAGAGTGAAGCCAGTTGAAAAATAAGATCCCTCTAAACCTCTTGCCTCTGTTGGAAGCTGCAGCAGAAAATTCCTTCTGTCTCTTCATCTCCAGACAGCAACTTTTCCTACTGTGACTCATTACTTTTATCCTCTTCATTCAACCTTTGCAGAAGGGGGAAGATTACATTAGGGAGTACATGGGGAGAAGAAATAAATAACAGTGAAGCAGAGCTATCTAAGATCAAAAGCCTGCCACTGACCTCTGCGATGCTACCTGTCTCCAGCGTGATGTACTGCTGACATGAGGCCAGAATGGAACAGTAGGATTTGGCACTTGTGAAGCAAAACTGCAAGGGACTGTGGGTCTTTCAAAGAGAGGTGCTGTCTCCAGGAAGTTAAAAGAACCTCTCCCCACCCTTTGTAAGACCATCCTTTACACATTCACAAAAGCTTCTGTAGCTTGTCTCTGCCCATGAAGCAGCTGGTCTCTCACATTCTGCTCTCATAGCAGAATTCTGAACGTGGATGGAGTATCCTGCAGATGGGACAGTTTGAAGAACAAAGCCCACACTTCACTGTCCCACTCCTGATGCCACAGCAATGACTAGTAATCAAAGGCTGCTTGAGGATCCCACAGACCTACTGGTCTGAGTGCTGGTTTTGCCACTATTTTCACCTCTTCCTCTATAATGGCCACTCCTCAGTGAATCAGAGCAATCTGCCTATTTCTCGAGGCTGTAAAAACACACTGCTGTTCATCCTCCAGTTCCAAGACTCAGTCTCTTCTGCCATTTGATTAATTTTTCCCCTCTGCTCCTGTGTCTGCAGTCTGAAAAATCAGGGAATTAAACTGTTTTGCCTGGAATCCTTTACTGTGGTAAAAGTCACCAGGCTTTTTACTTGGTTTTCCTGTTACTTAGATTTTAAGGCAGTGGAACAAAAATCCCACATTCCCACTGAAACTTGCCCATCAAAACATTTAGACTCTGCAAGCATATTTGTAAATACACATCTTTTCACCTTCCAGTTTCCCTTATTATGGTATATTTTCTTGAGCTTGAACACAGCTTCCAACCTGGCAGTGAAGCCAAGTATTATAGAGTCAGTATACCATAAATTCATCAACAAATACAGACCAGCACTAAGAATTACAAAAGAAGGAGCCCAAGACTCAGCAATGGAGTCATAAATTCACTCCAGTGAAAAGCTGCAGAAATCATGACCTGTTGCTGCAGAATCAAAGTTCAAGCATGAGTTTCCACCCCACCGTTCCTCCAGATTTTAACAATCTGATTCTTTCTACAAATGTGTTCAAAAAGCATTTCTATCCCCTCAAAAAGCTGCTTATATTTTTGCTGGCCAGCAAAAAGCAACTTTCAACAATCAAGCTGGTTTTGCCCCTGAAGCTGAAGAGCTCCACACCAAGGTGTGGTCTGCAGCCAACCAACTGCACTGCTTTAGCAGCCTGCTAAAAAAAAGGTGACTCTGCTTGTCTTTACACAGCAGCATCCCAAGAGGCTGAATTAACAACAACCCTTCCAGAGCTCCTACCACGCAGAAGTCTCTCCTGAGCTTTCACATATTCCCAACCAAAAGGCCTAAACACAACTGAATCTTCTAACCACTTTCCTAGCTCCCCTGAAAGATCTCCATCTTCCTCTGCCTCATGTGTTTTAATCTTAGGCAGCTGTGGGAAGTTTCTCCCCACACAAAATCCCTCCTGTTCTATGTGGTTTTCATTCACTCTAAGAACAGCACAAGGCTCTTGTACATTACAGAAAAGGATGGAATGCATCTAGGCTGGAGCACGACTGTCACATTTCTACTTTTCCCACATTTCTCAAGTCAGACATAGAAAGACTCTGAAGCAAATTTTTTGGTTTCTCTCAGTAAACAAACAAAAAGGAAAAAAAAAATCCCAGAGGCAGAGATTGATTCTGTTCATATTTTCTATTCAAAATATTCTCATTCCAAACAGTTACACTGATGAGGAGAAACAGGGAGTCCAGAGGCTCTGTTCATATGGAATTGTTGCAGCAGTTGTTTTTGGTTTTTTTTTTGAGAAAGTAACTCTCAAGTTCAAACCAGAAAAGCAGGTCAGTGCTTTGTATGAACCACATTTGTAGCCCAAAGCCTTTTACAGTGACAAGAACAAGTTAAATCATTTAGTTGGCTTTTGGGAAATAAGAACTGAATTTTAAGAAAACTCCATGACAATGCAAATGTAGAACTTCCTGGGTTAGTTAAAAGAGAATATGAAACATAGATCACTACTTCTGGAGTAGAGGGATGAAGTTTTTTCACTTGACAGTTAATCAAGACAAGACATTTTTATAAAGGAGACAATTCTTCATTCACATATAGAGCTGTAACTAGATAAAAGCAAACAAATCTCCCTAATGATGACTAAGCTACCATATTGTGACAGAATTTGATTCCTTGTCTCAGGAAAGAAGTAGAGGAATTCAGGACACAACCTTTTTCTCTGAACAGCTGGAAAAATTCGGTAAGATACTGAAGCATTTGAGGGGTGGAGAATTTATTAGGGTGTTTAAGACAAAAAATTCCTAAATATTGGAAGGCATAATTCCTGCTTAGAAGAAATAATCTTTGAAATACGAGATAGAAAGGGAAGAAAAGTTAGAGAGAGGCCAGCAAAAATGGAGAGATGCAAACAAAATCACAACAAAAAAAAAAGTCTGGAGCCTACATGAACTGTACAAGAAACTTTCTGTCCCAGTACAGAAAATATGAATAAATATTTATAGTAATATATATTGGCCTCTTAGTTAGAGCTGTTTGGCTTATAATAAAGACAGTCTTCCATTCTAAGCAGACTAAATCACATAACTAACAGAACACTTCAGAGCAATGGAGGGTCAGATGGAGTAATGGAGAAGTGAGGTTTGTTAGGTGTAGCAGGAGTTCAGCTTCTTCCACCAAAAGCTGAAGGCAGGGAGAGAAAAAAAGGCCAGAAAAACTACAGCTGTCTCAAAAAATACTTTTTCTTAGTTGGATACCTGGCTTGAAGGTCTGAATGTCCCTTAGAACAGCAGTGAACTCCCAGTGCTTCCCAGGATATGGGCAGGGGCAGAGATGTGCTACAGGCTTCTACCAGCATTATTTGCCTTTTAAAACCCACATGTAAGGGTGCCTTGAATATTAAAATGTGTCAACCAAATTAGTAAAAGTGAAATAGATCACTGTGGGATGAAATATTGTAATGCATCATATAATATTGCTACAATGCCAGATAAACTTTGTCTCCTCATTTGATCACACATACTCTCTCAAAGAGACAGATGCACTCGCACACCAACTGTGCAATACCATATGTGTAAAGATGTTCCAGCACCCCAGTGCTGTATTGGATAAGGACTTGGCTGCTGACACTACAAGTGGGCAAATAAAACTGAGTTGAAGTTGAGTCCAGCCATTACCCTCACTGTGGAGTTCAAACTTTAGAGAGAAAAATGCAAGAACAAGAGAGATAGAAAAAGAAACCAAAATGGCTTATAAAGACCATCAGATATGCAATCAAATGCAACAATTAGTTATGTTTTTACAGCAACATTTGATACATAAAATCCTCACAAGTTTTTGCATCTTCCTTTTTCTTTGAAGGAAACAAGAATAAACTTCAATATCACATAAATGCTGTTTCTCTTGAACAAAAAAATAAAAGATAAAAAAATACATTGTTACTCCTCTGTTTAAACTTTATTTACAAATAACTGGATATCTCTAATCTAGACATAAAAGCTCTTTCCATGATTAATGTTAGTAAGCTATGGATGATCTGAGCCCATGTCTCACAAAAAAATACAATAGTTTTGCTTGGTTTCAATAAACATTTTAAAATATACTAGATTTTGCCAAGTGTTACAATCATTGTCCAAAATGAATAGTAGTCTGAGTGCTGAATGAAGTGCATCAACAGAAATAGTAAATTTTAGTGTAACATTTCTTTGTCACTCACGATAGCCAGTTATCCTTGCAAGTCATTAAAGCAAGTATCACACACTCGGACAGGCTTCTTGGAAGAAGGAGTTAAGGCATTCTTTGCTGAGCACTCGGCACAAAAGATATTTCCACACTGTCTACAGTGATGCTGCAAAAAAAGAAGAAACATACATGCTGAATATCAGTGGCAGAGAGTGATCACCAATAGAGATCTCACTATCATGTCAAGTCAACTCTCAGCCAAATCAACTCTCATGTTTCAAAAATTAGTCTTAATTTTTAACTGGCATCCTTTCTAAAGGGTATATGAGTAAACCATTCAGAAGTGCTTCACTGAGTCAAGAGAATATACCAGTTTCAGAAAACAGAGGGTTAAGTTCATCCTTCTCTTGAAATTTTCTCTTGAACTCGTTCTGGTCAGATAAAAATGGTTTTCTTATATGTAATTACCTGCTTTCACATTGAGAAGTATCCTTGAATCAAAGGATCCAGCAGCCTTTGTTCAGAGATTACCCAAAGAACATCACCAATATAGTGCAGGCCAGGGAGAATCACCTAAGACTATATCAAGAAGCTCTGCAAAAATGAACCTCACAAATATCCCTCATCTACTTCATTGCCAAATCACTTGTTGGAGGGGTGCTCATCTCTGGATGAAGGGCAGACCCTGCCAATTGTAGCTAACATCTTAGCTGACCACCAGTTTTTCAAGCAAGGTCTGACTACAGACCTGAAACACATCCAATTGTTTCTTCTGTTCCATGTTTATAAATGTGAAGTCACAAAGCACCAGATCATGGTGATGCCTCATCTTTTCACACATACTTAATTTCAACCAATTTACATTCCTTTTATACCCATAAATCTAGTTCAGATTGGTTATAAATACATTTTCTGTAAATAAGCTTACAGCAGTGTAGTTTTGCCTGCTTGCAAAATAGGGATGGAAGCATTTTAACACTGTTTATAAAAACTGATGATGTTCAAATGGAAAAAGAATCATGAATAAAGTAAGTTCCACAGCCCTTATTTTTAATATGTTAAGGCATTTCAAACAATAACAATATTCTGAGATGTCCTGAGAATCACAGCACTATTCAGGCCATTTTCTCAATCGAAGAATTTGAAAACAATAAAAATAATTGCCACAGACACAGAGTAGAACACACCTACCCTTCTTACTGTCACCGAAAAGCCTTTTCCACAGGCCATACAATTCTGCACCTCGTTGTCTTCTGCCCACTTCCTGTTGAGAGCTTGTGTGTGTTTGATCTATACAGAAAATGTAAAAAATAGCATCAGGCTTTTAAAAAATGCATGTCTAATTCCATCTAATATCCTCTATTTCCACAGCATGCACTACCCATTGCAAAATAAAAGCACCAATTCTGTCATGATACTCAGGGCTTATGTTTGTTCAGAGAGGAAACCTTCCAAGATTCAAAACTATAAGCAGATTTAATAACACACAGAAGTATAACCCTCACACACCACAAACATAACACCTTAATTCATCTAGAAAGGCAACCCACCACCAATCTGACACAAATTTGAATTTCTCCTAAGGTCCCAGACAGAGAATCAAGAGGTTTAACAGCTTCAAATCAAATTATACCTGCAATGACTGGTTTTCTCGGCCAAGTTCCTGCATTGCAGCAGTTGTATTGTCCAGCTTTTTCTTCATTTCTACAAGTTTGGCTTGAAGCTTTTCAATTTCTCCCTCACTTTTTATACACCTGAGGTAAAATAATAACTAGTCAGCTCAAAGCATTTATGACAATGTAGACTGTATGCCCTTGGACTGATTGTCACTCTGAGAAGTTACCTGCTTAAAATCCAGCCAAAAAAATCCTTGCTCTGAAAAGTTCTTAATTAGGAACACATTCTGTTGTATCTGTTTAACAATCAGTTAAAGATTATACTGTCATTGCTCCCAAGTATCTGCAGTTTATCAATACCTGGAGTTACACCACAAACCAGGGACAGTGCTGAATGCTGTCCCTCAACAGCAAGCCCTGATAAATACCCCTGTGCAACAGGACGCTCTCACAAGCCAGCTACCACAGATCAGGTCAGGCAACAGAGCAGAAAAGAAGCCTTTTTATTCTATCAAGGCCACCTCCCATCAGCTGAAACTCAGTTAACTGCTCAAAACCAAATTGCAAAGGGTATTTTTCTGCCAAGCTGTAAACAGCTACTGGATGAGTTCAACTCAGTACAGCAAGGGATTGCCAAAGAAAGAGGATCTCACTTGAACTGATCCCATGCTTTTTCAAGGTTTACTGCTCAAAAGTCAATCAACAAGCTTGACAGTACCAACAAAAGTTTTCCCCTCTGCTTTCACCAAACACATCAGGAAATAAGGATAAAGAAAGCTTCCTGTTTCACAGGTGTTTCTTCTACCCTGGAAATCACTGCATTCAGGTAGCTCCCGCTGCCTTGCAAGGCCTCCTGCTGCCTGAAGGAAAAGCACTCTGCTTACCTAAGACTTAAATATATTGTAGAGACAACAGCAGGACTGGAGAAAATGAGACTGCAGGTTTTCAGGAGGGAGAAAATGCCTCCTTTGTGAACTTTAGTCTATCTAATCCAATTACATATTCAGCCTCCTAACACAAAGAAGTGGGCCCACCTAGGAGCTCCTATGTAAACCCTGTGTTACTTAAGGGGTCTCTTCCAAGCTTCTGGCATGTATCTGAACTGAATCAAGGCATGGGAGCCTCAGAGTGATGGAGAAGCACAGTTAGTTCAGGTAAGAAACGTTCTCTCTGCCAGGCCTCACAAGGTTGACACAACAGATGAGAAGCCACGGCCTATATACCTGAAATCTCAGAGGAGCCCAGTGGATTTAGAAGGCTCTTAGTGGTAGACATAAATCTTTGAGAGCAAGCACAGAGCTGTGGCTTTGGTGATAAGTAAAGATCCTGATAAGCCTGCCTTATTTTCTACAGAACAATCAGAAAAAGCACAGCTGGTTCACAAAACCTCTTGCTGTGCTTTGGCAGGGATGACAGAAGGTTGCACTCTGGAAACTGCACCCATAGCCACTAAGAACAAATACAGATTTAAATAAAGCATGAATATAGAATCCCAAATCAACTTAAACAAGTTTTCATTCTTGGTTCATTTAATTTCTCAAACTACACTTCCACAACATCATGACCACAGCTTACCTCTCCAGCAATGCTCTTCTCTCATCCTGATTATTCTGAACTGTTGCTTCCAAGACAGCATTGTCCCCACGTAAATCATCTGTCTGTTTCTCCAGCTCGCTCACTCGTCTTTGACTGCTTTGCCACTCTTTCTTCATGGTAGCCAGGTTTTCATTCAGGGCTGTGACCTGCATGGTGAGCTTAGTCTCCTTTTCCTCATGTTTCCGTTTTTCCTCTTCTTTGTCTTTTTTCTCTGTGTGCTATAAAAACAATGGAAAAATGAAAAACAAGCTTCCAAACATTCTTTCCCTCTTCCCTACATTTAACTGAGGCAAAGAATCTTACTGTAATAGAATCACTTTTAATCAACATGCTCTACTAGACAAGGCTGTCGCCTCACTCAATTTTCCTATACCATTAAAGGCTTCAAAGATTTTTGATCTTGTAATTTAAAACTCATGTAAAGTGAAACTAAAGTCAACCCATTGCTTCTTTTCTGTCCCTGGAAGAATCCAAAGGCATGTTCACAAAACAGCAGTCTCATTCTCTTTAACATACTAACCAGTTTGGCTTCAATTTCACCACATTCTTTCTTCAGCTCCTCTTCTCTTTTTTTCAGCTGATCTTTGATAGCTTGATGTTTTTGTTTCTCCTGTTCCAGAGTTGAATTCGCATTATCTATTTTGCTTTGCAGTTCTAATTTCTGTTGAATCAATAGCTGGTTTGCATCCTTGAGATTTGTCACCTCCTGTTAGGATACAAAGTTAAAGTAGCAGTACTGAAAGTGTAAATGGATTTAAATTCAAAAATACTGTAATCCTTTCCTAGGAGAGGACAGCAATAATTTTTAGTTTTATCACTGGAAGAAAGGATGATTTTATAGAGCAAAGTATCAGTGATCTTCATGATCACTGATTATATTATGATAAACATTCAATTTTAAAATTTTAAAAATACTTTTAATGTATGTTTCTGCTAAAGTACAGAGGAAGATCTATTGAATTGTTTTCTACCATTCCTTGAAAAGACACATCCATTGTCATTTCCTAGGTGCTGTTCAAAAATTTACTTCATATTGTTCTCTGGCTGCAATAATGAGGTTAAAAACTACATAAATGAAAATGTAAAACTCGATGCTGATGGAAGAAAGTTAGTTTCTATCAGTCTTCAATGTATAAAAAATTACTCTGTTTTAAGCAAGTGTGATGATATAAATAATGGCTTTACTTGCTCTTCTGTGACTGAACTCAAGCAGAATAGTAAGTTTAATTTATAGAAATCATTTTCCTTAAAATTACACAGCCAAGCATATAGCTACTAAAAGATTAATAGGGATGGACCATTTTCCATAAATCAAAATTCACAATACAGGTTAAAAGCAAAGCAAAGACAGTGAAAAGAACATATCTTCAGAACAAGAGGATGCCCTACAGACACATCCATTCCTTGCTAGGAAATGGGAAACAGAATTTAAGTCTTTAGGAGACTTTCAGTCTGATTGCTTGTAGGGAGATGAAGAAATTACTATTAAGCTGATATTGGTTTGCACACCTTTTACATTTTTATAAATTTTTTTCTTTAGGCTAGAGATTTCAGGGATAACAAGAATTAAAATACCTTTCCCCAAGCACAGAGTGCTCGAGAGAAACAAAGTGCAGACTTACACCTAAAAATTATAGACCATTTTCTAAACAATGGAGAACAAAAGAACATCTGAAGGTCACAAGTTATCATATTATTCTCTTTTTATTAGTGTATAGGGAATTGTACCTGTATTTATACTTTTGCAACAATTTTAACTAAGTGTGTTTAAGATGCAAATATAACTGCTAATAGTACATTATGGAAAACAAACTGCAGCCTTTTAGGAATGCTATAGAGATTAAAAACCAGAATATGTAGAGTGTGGCAAGAAGCAGTTTTACTGCAGACTAAAAATTATTTCATTAAAGCCTCCCAACTTTAATCCTTTAGAGAGCTCAACTGATTATTATGATCTTGAAGGAGAGTTTGTCTTTTATGAGGCTCCTGACATTTGCCTTTTAGGAGGCTTCCCCAGCTGTGACTTTTTAAGACATTTTAAGAAACAACACGAAGGGAGTTTCAACTCCACCATGCATCCTTGAGAAGTCCCAGATGTGCCTAGAATATCTGGAAAACTTCACCATTGTGACTCTTTTGGACAGCTTTTCATTTCAGAATAGTCAAGCAGGGATATGCAGAGTGAATATACAGTAGAACTGAAGAAAAACCAGGACATACAACCCATCCTGAAGCTAAGACAAGCTATGCAGCCCACCTGGTTCACTAGGCCTGGTGCTTAAGGATCATCACCAACCAAGATATCATTGCTGAGGAAGCTCAATAAAAATCTGGGTTTTGGTTCCCTTACCTGTAATACCAATATTTACAGTAACCATCTTTGCAAAGCCATTCCAGATAACATCTACTGAGTGAGTGGACACATACTTCTCATCAGATAACCAAACACATGAGGAAAACTTAGTTTGTCTCAATGTACCTTCTCAAATTCTTGCTTGCAGACTCTAAGCTCTTCACCCAGCTTGGCACCTTCTTTTTCAAGTCTACTCCTTATTTCCTGGAGCTCTGCCGTTTTACATTTTTCATTAGCCAAATCTTTGTCTTTCAAAATCTTGAAGAGAAACAGAAGTGCTAGAAAAGTTACAAAGTTCACAAAATACAAAACCCAACCAATTAAAAAACATCTAGGGCCCAAAAACTACTCAGTGGCTTTGTAATTATGGGGAAACAACTGCCATATATCCATCCACAGTTTGTAAAGCAATTAGCAGCATGATTGCAGTTACAGATTTAAAACTAATAATGTTTTCCCACCTATCTAGCCACAAACTTGCCTAGAACAAATTAACAGCATATTCTGAACCAAAGTCACTACAATTGTCTCTTTTTGAAGTCTTTTCATCAGAGGTTCAGTAAAATTGTCATTGTTATGCGCTATAACATTGTTATGCTCTCATATTAGGGATGTAATAGAAAATAATAAAGGGTGCCTGCATGGGGTGGATGTGAAATCTCCTGTGCTGAGATTTCAAAAAGCAGAAGCATTTACCCTGTCATTCTGAAGATCTTGTAGCATTTTGGTCTTCTCACCCAGCTGCTGCTCTTTCTTTGATGCATCCTGCTCCAGTGTAGACTTAGCTTTCTTCAGTTCCTGAATCTGTTGATTATTGCTAGCAATTCGATTCCTGCTGGAAACTAATTCTTCTTGGGCTAGAGCAAGTTTTTCTTCTGTGGACTAATTAAAAAGATAGTTCTGCAAGTTATCTGTCAGTATAAAAGTTTCAGATACTAAACAGCCACTTAAACATTTCCAAGTAGAAAAATTGCTAACTAGAGTGCAACATTTAGCTTCCTGTGTTGACAGAACATTACGAAAACTTCTGGTTTACAAGGTTATCCCAAGTAAAAAGAAACTAAGCCAGCATCATTTCCAGGAACAAAATCCTACTGTACATATTCCAGCTTGCATCATTACACAGACAAAAGGTGAAAACATGCAGAAAGGCAGAAAACAAAAGGTAACTGACAAAAAGAGAATACACTTGAATTTGCTCACACAAATTAATTTTATTATCTAGGCAAATCAAGTGTTCTATAACTCTAGACAGCTGTTACTTAGGAAGCAGTGAAGCTATAGTTTGAAGATTTCAAAAATCATTCAATGCTACTTTTCACCAATGACTTAATAATGTTAGTGCTAGGACAACTGTAAATTTTTTTTAAATTCTGAAGTGAAATGTTTAAGATAAAAATGCTAATATCAGGATAAAACGTTTCACAGTTTCTGCTGCATAAGCATTGTAAACATTAAGTTTAAACTTTCATTTAAAATCCAGAGATGATACTTTATTTGCTTCTAACTCTCACCATTAGCTAGAAAAAGAACCTTGATTTATCTCTCTGAAACAGGTCACAAAATCCCAAGAAACAAACCAAGACTTGCACCCAAAGCAAAAGCTCATTCTGTTGGCTTACAGCAAAGTCAAACTTTGGAGGACTTTTTGAGTTGATATTCTGAAGGTATTTTAAACATTCTAGCTTAGTTAAAGACTAGTTCCACTTGAAAACAAGAAAAAAAAACTCATCTTCCACTTTCCCAAAATACTGGTATTTTATGGAAATTTTTGATGCTATGATACAGAAGGTGAGCTGAGATTCATTATTAGTAATAAGTGTATTGCCTTCATTGAAGCAGTAAAGATTTAAATTCTTTCAAGATAAGCTCCATTTTTCTTCAAGTTCTTGCTTAAATATTACTCAAACCTCTTGTTGAAGGTTAGTGGTCTTAAAAGGAACTATAAGTAGAATTTTCATTTCATTCAATTATGCATATGCTTAAGTCTCTCCCATGTTGATTTAAAAGCTAATTCATTTCTGATGCCTCATGACCCTCCTTTGTTGCTTGTAGAGTCAGACTTAATTTGAAACAGCAGTGATGGAACACTGCTGATTCAACAGCATTTTCAACAATCCCCATGACTCTAAAAAATTCACACCAGCTTTTAAAATTAATTTTCAGACAAATTACTTGCTTTCTGAGATATTAGAGTTTACTACTTAATACTTTTAAAGGTGTTGACTCAGAATTTTTTGTTAAAAAAAAAAAAATGGGAGGCACTTTTGCAGTTTTGAGGTTTCAGTAGGGTGAGTATTTCAGAAAGCAAAATTATCTCCCTCTGTTCCATTGTGTGCAGTGGAATACCATATTTTCCTAATGTTGAGGAAGGATAGGAAGTCCAGCATCATCATATAATATCTTCACAGGAAAACCCAACAGTCTCTGAAGTTTTAGAAAGAATATAGTAAAGCCACAGCTTTTATTCAAATTTGTTTCCAGCAGAAGAAATGTGGTTCCATCAAACTTGCTAGCACCAGATGATGAAATTTGATGAAGTGGATAGTGACATCCACACACAGTGGGTACTTCGCTCTCAACACACCCCTCATAGTGTCTGCACTGTACAGGTTATCTCACTGCATCTATACTGAGGCTGAGACAAGAACAAAAGAGGTCATTCAGTACTTATTTGTGTAAATAAAAGAGAAATGCTAGGTTGACTGGTACAGAGTTTAAATAAATAAAAATATTAAAAAATTACAGTTTGATTCATTAAAGCTTGGGCTGTGCCAGTGCAAATCATAGCACCAGCATCACAACTGGTCCTAGCAGAGTGGTAGGACCTAGATTCATTCATTTTGCACATGAAGTGCAAAAACAAACATTTGACTCTGTGCTCCCTCATCCCAGTCCACAAGGATCAACATTAAATTATTCACAGATGCTAACCTGATTTCTCTTCACTCCCTACGAAAAAGAGTTTGACTGACTGTATCTAACTTGGGGTTCTCAGAACTGAGGTCTGGCAAGTGTGAGTTCTGTTCCAGAACATCCACTGAATATATGCTGACAGCAATGCCAACATTGGAGACAAAGAAACGTTCTTTCAAAAACACAGAAGAAACCAGGACTGACTACAAAAAGCACAAATGCCAAAACTCAAGAATACTTGGCAGAGCTCAGGAGATCACATTCACAGAAAGTATTCTCACACTAAGTCAAAATCAAGGCAAAAATAACAGTTTGTATATTTTTATTAACTCTTCTATATAAATAATATCTTTTTCCCACTAAAAGAAATTATGTGAATATACACACACACACACAGATATTTGTATAAATATGTGTGTATGTACAAAAATTATTTAGGTTTTTTTTAATTATATATATCCTTTTTTTATCAAAAACTACAGCTTTAACAAACACTGAAATTCTACCCTATTTCTTTTTGCAGTCACAAAGACAAAAGCTTGTGTGAAAGTTACCGTTAAGAGACATTTTTAAATCAAACTAAATTTGCAGCAGAGTATCCATAAAATTATAACTCCATTCCCACTTCTGATTTTATTCTTTATTCTTTTTTTTTTTTTTTTTTTTTTTTTTATGACGAGACTTCTCCAGTTTCCTCTGCGGGACTCGGAGCTTCACGGTTCGCAGCTGGGCGCAGCCCTCCGGCTCGGGCTCTCTGCCGGTGCCGATGGCAGCGGCTCTGCCTCGGGCAGCGCCGGCTCTCCCACCGCAAAAGTGCCCCGATCCTCACCTCAGTGCCCACCTCCGCTCAGCCAGAGCTGAGCCGTGGATCCCAGCAGGGATTTTCCCGACAGTGCCAGCAGATGGTGCTCAGAGCACGGCCCAACTCCCGCCGTGCCCTCCCAGGAACCACGCCGCCTCACCAGCCCTTCATGATCCATCCCTACGCCTGGAACCTTGGCCCCGCCAACAGCACGGTGCCACAGCACCATGTTTAAGTTGTGTTTAAGGACGTTTAAGTTTTCCCTTCTAAATCTAGCATTGCTAGGATGTCACGATATGGCCTGGCTAGGCCTGTTCTGGACAATGCTGGGCTCCTGGCTCAACACTGCTCGGCACAGAGTTCATATCTCTGCTAAAAATCCTGCACTGAAAGACCCCCAAGCTGACCCCTACATACAGACAAGTTTTAAAACTTCTACGGCTGCCTACTAAGAAGATTAAGATCAATCTAAAGCTCAGCCTGCCCATCAGCCTTGGTTCCAAACTTCAGTCAAAACACACAGCCCTGGCTCAAATGAGCTACTTTTATTAAGTAGTAGTATTAAGTATTAACTTGCCCAAGGCAAAAAAAATCATGCAGACAACTGATTTTGAATAGGCTGTTAAATTCTACTATAAAGTTCTTCTGCCTTCAGTGGCATTTTGATATTCACCTCTTAAGACTAACATTGTCACTCCAAGGCTGTCTGAATGTGCTCTGTTCTTTTGTGGTTTTCTTAGACAAGTTATTGTTGGTTGTATTGAGGTTGCACAGCCATGATTAAAGTTCAGCTCCCCACCTTTTCCCTCTTACAGAATAAAAGAAGAAAAAAAAAGTGGCATCAATTAGACCTCACTAATCCTAATTAACATATGTTTTTTTACAAAATTTTTAGATCAAGTAAACACCTTCCAAATTGGTACACCAGTCAGTACCTACGACCCCAGTCTTCTTCAGGTTCTGTAGGCTCCACAGAAACATCATAAATCAAGTTACCTGATTGCAAACCTTAAAAATCTTGTTTCCCCATTGCCATCACCTTATTTGACCTTTTTGCACAGAGTGCTCCCTCACTCTTGCTACCATCTCCATAGGGTCTAAATACATCTGAGACACTTACTGTCTTATTTTGTACTTGCCAGAAGCAGAGGTCATCAAAGTACTTGAGTAACAATACTTATTCACAACTACTTTGCAACAAGTGATTCTTTAATGAAAACTATACCAAAAAAAAAACCCAAGTTACCAAACACATGCAGTGCTCCTACAGGTCACTCCGTTACCAAATGGTGATTTAAATGTATTGCAGGAAATAAACTCACAGATGTATATGTGCAATAGTAATACACTGAAAGAAAAAATATGCTTAAACCACCACTGCTTGTTAATCATGCGGAAATTCTCCATAATTTAATGTAGCAATTCAACCATGGTGCACAGAAAGTAAAGCTTCAATAACCTGCAGGAAAACATGGCAGGTAATTTAATACTACAGAGGAGCGAGTCTAATAAAATTGCAGTGGCCTATATGTAAAGGAGGTATTTCTCTGTTTCTTAAAATAACCTGAGCCTGGAGTTCAGTCTCTGTGGCACAGTATGTCCTGGGACTAACTGAAGCACCGCCTTAGTACTGACACAAAGCAGAAGGGCAGAAAAAAGGGCTAAAAAACACCTTTCCTGACTGGCTCAATTCTCAGCAAAACCTCTTTGAAGGCACTGCACACTAATACAAAATCAGGTAACTTCAGTTTAAGAATAGCAAAAACTTCAAGGACTAAATTCTGGCACTTGTATTCCAAGGAGGTCTGTAAGCCTACTGTTTCTATTAGTTCAACATCTCCTAACATCTACCATCAGCCAGGAATATTCTACTTCAATCATCTGGAAGACAGCAGTTACTCACATGGTGTCAGACCTTGCCCTAATTAGGTATGCTATATAAATTAGTTGAAAGCTACAGTATATAACAAGAAAAAGCAACATTAAAGAAATAACTCTTTAATGAATATAAAACCAAATCACCTTTCACTTTGCTGCTGCAGAAATTCAAGGATATTTCAGGTAAACTGGTAAATACGTTTGCCTTTAAATTAGTTTCAGAATTTCCTTTGTCTTGGGGAAAGGGATTAAACTAAAGCACTAAATTCTATATATAGCAGAAGAGATTTTTTTTTTTTTCACTTATACAGTTCTTGCATGGTTTCTTGGTCTTCAAAATGAAAACATCCCACTAAGTCACACATGACATTAAAATGACTGCAAGTACCTTGAGGTCTTGCCTGGTTGCCAGCAGCTCAGACTCTTTCCCATAAAGATCCAGCTGCAGCTTCTCCATGTTTTCTTTATGTTTATCATGGGCCTTCTGTAAGTCTGCAAGCTTGCCCTTCTCTGCTTTAAGCTCCTGTGCTGACAAAATAGACTGCTGTTGTAGTTTATTCTCCAGCTCTGCCTGAAACATAAGCATAGAAAGTTTCAGTTAAAGTTACAGACAGTAAAGTTAGCTTAAGTATTTCAATAAAATGCATTTCTACTGCAAGAAGAGAATTTTGTTCTTCTTGTGGAGTAACAGGTCAGTAATTTGGTATTTGTGATTTTACAGGAACATTTTATAACTAATTTAACAACAAAATTTAATTCATGACAAAAGACTAAGTGAATTAGTGTGTTATATTAAGAACAAACACTAAATATTGGAATAGTGTTTCCATGTGTGTTGGTTTTGGCTGAGGTAGAATTTCCTTCATAGTAGCTAGTATGGGGGTTGTCTTTTGGATTTGTGGTGGGAACAGTGTTGTTGTCAAAGGACGTTTCAGCTACTGTTTAGCAGCACTCACACAGAGCCAAGGCCTTTTCTGCTTCTCACACCACCCCACCAGCAAGAAATCTGAAGATGCACAAGATTTTAGAAAGGACACAGACAGGACAGCCGATTCCACTGACCAAAGGGATATTCCATACCATATGACATCATGCCTAGCATATGGAGATGGCAGAAGAAGAAAGGGAAGGGAGTTTGGGGTGATGGTGTTTGTCTTCCCAAGTCACTGAGCAGCTCTGTGGTGCGGAGTTGATCGCTGGGTTAAACCACAACACCAAGACCTAAGGTTTCCACAGGCTGTCTAAAGCACAAATATGGACATGTAGCAGTGGGCAGCCAAAGCTGGAGCCATATTTAACAGTGCATGGCACACAGCACAACATTCCCTAATGTCGTTAGACATTTGAACTCTTTCCATTATGGTTTATGAGTTTCATACTGTTAGTCAGATAAATTCTTTTGGTATAATATGAGAAGTCTTGGTTTAAAACTGCCATGGACATTTTGAAACGCTGCAGAGTTTGTCTAAAAATACTCTCACAAAATTCTACTGCTTTACAAGAAAATGGCAGGTCTTGCTTTGCTCCTGAAGCAAAAAGCCCACATTCAGTCTAGCTTATTTTATCCCTTTATTAAAATCAAATTCCTATGGAATTCATATTTCAGCACTAGTTCTTTTCATTACTGCTGTTGATGTTGTTGTTTCTATCTCCAACAGCATTTGAAGACCTTACTTCCACATCCTGACCTAATCATTTCCAACAAGACTACAGCAAACAGAGTTTATCACAAAGTTATTAACATAAAAGCCTCAGTATTTATCAGAGGAATTTACATTCATTTTCTTATAAGAGTAAGAAAGGACAGTCTTACCTTTTCTAAAAGAGCAGTTTTTAATTCAGCTTGCAGTGTCTCACCATGTTTTTTCTTCTGCTCAAAAGATTCCTTTAACTCTCTCAGCTTTCCCTGGAGATGTTGCTCGCTTTTTTCTTTTTCCTTCAGAAGACCCTGGATTTCCAGTACTTGTGCTCTTGCTGAATCAAGGTCTATAGACAACTGCTTAGAAATCTGTATTCAAAAATATTAAGTAACTGTATATAATTTAAACTTCAATCACTATTTGTACATGCTGTTCACAGAATCAGACCATCCCACAGTGCCACTGCTGTTTCAGAGATATGTGGTTGAACACTAGCAAATCGATTTTCAGAACTACTGTAACACATTCAAATAATCTGTTATTCCAAATTTACTACCTAGAGATCAAGAGCAGTCTTTTTTTATCCATTCTAAATTAAGATCAGCAACTTTTCTCACACCAGCAGTGGTTTGGGCTCTCCTGCTGCCAACTGCAGCACACACCAAGCTCATCCTTCTGCACTTTCCACTGAGCACTACAGCACTTCAGCTGAACGAGTGAGGAGCCAGGGAAGCAGCAGCAATAGTCACAGAGCAATTACCATTACACCTGCAAACCCCTTTCAGACAGTAAGTGTCCATCACAGTCTATCAAACTATGTCCACTGATCAAATCCTTCCTGATTCCTTTAGGGAACAGAAGATGGCTTGGGTAAAGAAATCCATGAAAGCAGACATGTCCTTCAGGCTGCCAGATACACTGCATGGTCTGAATGTTCATCTTTGAAAAAGAAGTACATTTGGTCCTCATGTAGTCACAAGAAAATGACTTACACAAGTTTGGAAAAGCAATTCAGTCCTTGAAGGATATCTGAGAATGTCCTGTCAACTACACTGAGAACATGCTAAATAAGACTGAGAATAAAATTGATCTAAGGATATGAAATAACAACTTTTATTGTATGGAAGTACAAAAGAAAATGGGGGCACAGTAATACCAAGTAACCGTTTCACTAATGAAAAAACCTGAAGGACTAAAATCCCCTGCTACGGTATGTGGAGCACAGAAAACTAAGACTAAAACCTATATTTTAAAGCTTCACATTACCCTCTAGGAAAGTTTTAGTATCACCTTATTTCAGTGCCAAAGATAGTTTACAATTTGAGAATTGAAACTTCTTTATATCTCTCATCAGTCCCAGCAGGTCTGGGACTGAAAATCAATCTTTTAAACATTTTTTTATTATTTGTTTTTAGATTTTTGAAAATAAGCAGACAACTTACCCCCTCCTTTTTCTCCAGTGAATTTTTCAATTCATTCCTCTCTTTAGCTACAGACTCTGTTTGTATCTGAAGTTGGTGTTTTAATTCTTGGCAAGATTTTTCCTAAAAAACATAAGACAAGGAAATATTCCTGTTAGCTTCTCAGACCACATACAGAGTATTTTTGCAGGAGTTACATATCCTTAAAAGCAACATTTTAACATTTTATCCATTCTAAATTAAGAAACATTCAATGAAAAATCATACCTTCTCATCTGCAGACACTTTCAGCTCAAAAGTTCTCAAAACTTTATGTGGCAAATCTAAGCCACACATTTGATGCCCTATACTAATAAACTCAGGCATGTGCCAGAGTTTTTCTGATTAGGGAGAGTCTCCCTGTGCTGTGCTTGGCACCCCTTCTTGACGAAGTAGTAGGTTCATTCCTCATGTTCTAAAACTCACAAGCAAGTACATTTGCAGACCTCCATGCATATGCAACCACATGTTAAGCCCAAATACTATGCATTTAAGCCAGTGGAGACCCTCCAAAAGACTACAGAACTAGAAGCAGAATCTGGACTACTATCTTTAAGTCCTAAACTGGGGAGAAAATCCTTCAAGTCATTAGGAGAAACAGATCTTTAAACAGCAGTAATTAAGAAAAGCAAACAAAAGAGCTTTTCTTCAAAAGGTGAATGAGTAAGATACAAATGTTCTTTATAACTAGGAGCAGGTTTCTTTTTTTTTTAAGATCAGAATAAAAGCAGGTCTGAATGGGTTCTGGAAAATGGTGACATGTAAGATGAGAAGACTATGAGAAAGACACTCCTTGCCACATTTGAGACAAGGCTGTCAGAACAACTGTATTCATATAGTGCCAAATCATATCACCAAGGCAAAAGAGGTAAGAAAAAGGTGTATTTTAACCCTAGTAATAGTTTACTTTCTTTACCATAATAGGTTGCTCTGGTGGTCAAGCATTTATTATACTGTCACTTGTAAGACCATTCTAAAATTCAATAATACCTTAAGCTAGGCATTCCCCAAATGACAGATGATGTTACTCTCTCTGCCTGCAGTATGCAGCTTTCCAGCATGTCCAGGCAAGTGCACAGGAAGTTCTATATATGAAGACTTCAGAAAGGAAATGAAAATGGCCTCAGAAAAATAACTTCTTCAATGCAACAGCATTTTAGCAAAGGTTCTAAAACTTTGTGTTGTTATAATATGGTTGATGTATTTTTTTAAAAGGGGGACATTTCCCATCAAATTGTTTCACCACTTGTCATCTCCATTTAGCTTCTTCACCACGTTAAAGGCATGCAGCAAAAAGCAAGGATCCTGTTATGTGGTATGACTGATGTTTACTACTGTAAATATCCAGGCAAAAATTTAAGTTGGGAAACATGTATGAACTACTAAAAATCACAATTTGGTCTTCCTTACAGTAATAAATTTTCATGCAGTGTCATCATATGTACACTGTTTTCAAACAGTAAGTAAAATCATTTTATCAGAATGTATTTACACCAAACTTAATGCCTAATTAAAGAACCTACTAACCATTTCTGCCATAGCTGCTTTTCCTTTTTTAATTTCTTTTTCTAATTCCTCCTTTCTTTTTTTGAAGGATTCAGAACTTTTTGAGAGCTTATCTTTGGTATCTGTAAGGTCCTTTAATAGAGCGTCCTTCTCTAATTTCACTTGTTGCAGCTCTGATGTGGCTGCTTGCATTTTACAATCAAGTTCTTTGAGCTGTTTACTTGCATCTTGATTTGATTTCTCAAGGTTCTGTTTGAGACCGGCCTTTTCTGCCTCCTGCTTCAAAATTTGTTGGTTTGCTTGGTCAAGAGCCTCAGATTTCTTCTGCAAATCCAATTGAGCATTAGACATCCTGCAAATACAAAAGGATAAAACTTTTTTAAAGTTCTTTTTCTCAGGTCATCTTGTATCCTTAATGTTTCTCTTTTCATTCATGGGCATTACATCTCTCCAGTTAAGATGGAACAGCAACTTCAGAAACTAGTTTTGAGATGGTTCTTTCTTCCTCAATTATAATGAACAGTAACTACTCCTTTGCTGCTTATGCATAAATTTCAAATTTGTATTTGAAAAAGGTTACAGAGCTATGCATATTTAAATATGAACCTCACTACATCAAACTGTTCAGATATTTAGCTGACAAGAGCAGTGAATCAAATAAAGAAGTGTAGTGAATCACAGCAGTCAGTGATTCCTGTGAGACAACATGGCAGATGGAATGAAAGACAAGTGGGATACAACACAGTTCTTGCACCATAGGGGACTCAGCACTTATTTATGACTTTATGAAATCACAGGAGAAAAGCAGAAAATTTCAACTCTAGTCCAGACTGCCCCAGTTTTATGTCTGACTTTGAAAAGTATTGTAAAACAGGAAATGCATACGCTTCTCTTGCTGCTTCAAGTTGCTTATTCAGTTCTGCTGTCCGGAGGTCTAATTCTTCAGACTGATGTCGCTGTTGCTGTAACTCCTGAAGGGCTTGGTCTTTACTTGCTCTAGCATCAAGAATGTCACCTTCAAGTTTCTGAGAGAGAAAAATAAAAAGATAGAGCCATCAGAACACAGCCAACAAAATAAAAATAGCAATAAAAAGCAGAGTCATGTAGTCTGTGAGTAGCATTAATTGTAGAAAGCAGTCACAACTCTCACACATCTTCTACTTGTTTAATTACTTTGAGATTTATCTTTCACTACTTAGCTCCTGCTCATCACCTGCTCCTCCAGACTGAACTATTTTGGTTTTGTAAAACATTCTGAAAGAATCTTTAAATTAAAGGCCAAGCAAGCATTTTACTGCACAGTAATAGAAAAAAAGCTTTACAGCAAAAGCTAAGACACAAACTACAGCAGTGAAGAAATTCTATGCTTGCTTGGAAGAGGGCTTTATTCTGTTTTTTTCCATAGTTACTTTTTCACTCAAAGGGAGTATAAAGAACACAGAAGCCTTCAGCAAATGGGCACCGTTTAGACTCTTCAACATACTGGCTGTTTTACAGGCACTTCTGCTTTCACACAGAGGCCATAAAACAAAGTGGTCAAGTTTCTAAAAAAAAATTCCTGAGGGCCTTTTGGGTTTTTTTGGTTTTTTTTAAATGCCACACATTCAACTGGAATAATCTCAAAGAATGGTGATGATGTCAAGATAGAATTGCATTCCTGTTGACAGCATCAACAACCCTGCTCAGTTTCACACTTCAGCTAGTAGGAACCTCATAAAATTATACACAAGGAAGCTCTGTATTTCTCCCAAGTATTTGTGTCTATTGGCTACTTGTGAAACTTCAGCAAAAGAATGGAAAGAAAAAACACAAATCAAAGTAGGCAGAAAAAATCCCAAGTGTCCAAAAGAAGAGATGGAAGAACAAAATAATTATGTTGATAATTAAATACATGACAGCTTTAATTTTTAATAGCATTTGATTTAAAATTTCATACACGGAAAACAATCTCTCTTCTCTCCTATAGAGCACAAAAGCTAGGGAAAACACCCAACTCAGTCTTGAGCATAAAGACTACTAACCTCCCTCAGAACAGACAGACAACACTGCAAAACCAGTTCTGCATTGCTCCCATGAGTCCTGTATCAAATGCTTTGGTGTGTTATGAATATTGACTACCAAGAATTTTTTTTAAATAGTCAACAAAGGTCAAAGCCCAAATTTTAAAGCTCTCAAGCATTAGGACTAATCAACATCCTTAACTGAAAATATTATTATATCAAAACACCAAAAAGTTCTGCAAACCTTCTACCAGAATTATGCAGACTTTAAAATAAAAACTGATTTCAGAACTGAAATGCAAAACTCCAGATCAAGATAAGAGATGAAATAGTGATAAATAAATCTTGCTAAAAAGCCTACTGAAAGGCTTCAAACATAAATTAAACCAGACAGGCGGTGTTAAGCAGGGCTAGCCAATGTAACACATATTCCCTGCCACTACTTGTAAAGTGTTTATGTTCAAACTTCAAAACTCTCATTTTGGGACATATTCATGTTCCCTCACATAACAATTTCTACATGGCAAAATGGTTGGTAGAAGCACCCACACAGGAAAATGACAGTATGGTCATAGGCCTATCTTAATGTGATATGGAAGAACAGGAATAAATTAGGAAACATTAGTGAGAAAGAAAACCAACAGAAGCGGTATTGATATAATCCTTCCCCCCTAATTTGAGCACAGCTTTTACCACATGCTGCCTAACAGCAGAGATCAGTTTCTGTAAGTTCAGATACTGTGTTCAATACAAACCTTAAGCTGAGCCTCTAGTTCTTCAGTTTTCTGTTCTAAAGAAAGGCATTTTTCTTTGTACTCTTTAAGACTGGCTTCCAGCTGAGTACAGTATTCCTGCTTGTCATTCAGCTTAGCTGTAACCTGATCCAGCTGAGCACTGACCTTATTTAACTCCTGGGTGACAAAAAAATACAAAGGTTGCTACCTTTTAAATAACTTCAAAAATTACTAATGTCATATATGCTTTAAATGATCTAATGTGTTTAAATTAACAAGGAAAATAATGGTTTATTTTTTATTCTCAGGAGCAGGAAATTGAAAGGGGAAACACAAACACACGTGCAAATTCCCTCTGTTTCACTGAAATAAATTATTTTAAAGCCTCAATATTCTCTCAAACCTTACAGGCTCTGGGCTAAATGTTAACAAAGGTGTTTCAAGTCATAAATGGAAGAGGAACTGTAGGTAATAAAGGCTAGATCCTCAAATTAGTACAGCAGTAACTAGAAAATAATGTTTAAAAACCTAGATAAATTTTTTTATGTCTTTGTCATAAAATCAACCATCAAAGAGGAAAGCAAATAAAATGGAAGTGCTCAGTTCTCCAAATACCAGAGATGATTTCAAAACATTTTGTTCAACACAGAACAAATAAATTCTTCAAGAGACATGAGCACATTCACCTAGTAACCACTATGATGACAGCTACATCAAAGTTCACTGCTCTCCAAGAAGCTGATGTAATTATCAATTAATTATGTAATGGCTGCAAAAAGTTGTCTCCTGTTTACAGAAAATAATGACATTCCCATGCTACAAAATGCCACATTAACATCTGCTGGATGTTTCCACAAAGACCACAGCAGCACTGATTTTAACTATGCAAATATTTGATTCAACAGACAGTAAAATGCTTCACTAGGACTAAAACAAATTAAAAAACATTTAATTTTTATCACCAGCTTTTTGAATTGTTATGTCAGCTGGCACACAGAGACTTATTTGTGAATACCGGCAGCTGATAGTAAATTTATGTGAGTCAACAATAGGAGTTGAGTTTTTGCTTCTACTGAGTGCATTCTACAATCTTTTCTTCATACCATACATACAGGAATTGAATAATACCTACAGAATACCTAAGGAAAGCTTAGATTCTGAATGATAACCCTATAGCAAGGAATGGATTCCCAAGTAGATTCTTTACACTGCAAAATATATCTGCTCTGGAGCCGCAAAAGGAAACGAATGAATGGTTAAAATATCCTAAACAATCATTTCCCAGTGCTTATTCACATGTTTACTGAGTATGTAAAAAGACTATTCTTAGTCTTTTAAGCAGTTTTTAGGTAACACCGAAACTTTATGTGTCACTTAATACCTGTTGTTTATCTTGAAGTGCATTCTGGGCAGTGTCCAGATGGTTCTGTAGATCTGCCCTCTGAGCAGCTTTCGATGCTTCTGCTGAAAGTAGCAATTCAGTCTTTGCTTTTACCTGAAAGACAAATTGTATTTCACTAAAACATCTGTTTTATCATAGCTCATTCAAATTTTTTGATAGCCACCAGTAAGTTTAATAGTAAAATCAGCAGTATGCATGTGTAAGTGTATGTATCTCCTTGTAGAAAAATGCACCATTTCCCAAATGGGGAATCACAACCAGAATTTTTCATCACCATAAAACACAGAGATCCATTACCTGCACATCAAGTTGTGACACTTTTTCTTTACTTTCATTTAACTGACTGGTTAGTTCAGTGATATTTGTTTCCAGGGAAAGCACACGATCTTGAGCAGCTCTTAGATGTGCCTTTTGTTCCTGCACTTGTTCATGCAAATTCTCTTGGGCTTGTTTATGACTTTCTGATTGATTCTTCAGCTTCTCTGTCAGCTGTGTTACCTGCAGTGGAAAGAAAAAACAAAAAATAAAAACATTAGAAGGCTGGAACAGCATGTCCAAGGAAGTAAAAAAATTTAGTGTGTTTTTTTATGGCTCTGGAGACCAAATGCTATCACATTTCTTTTCCTGAACTATTACAATAAAGCTATATGGTACACTACACCAGATTTAAATAGGTTACCAGCTGAAAATAGAAGCAAAAGGAAATTGTCAACTTGGCCTTAATGCAACAGAAACAAAATACTAAGGAGATAACAGATACAGGCTAAACTGAAGTTTGCTGTTGAAAACAGAAATCAAACCTCTTTTTAAAATGAGTGAAACAAATATATATATTATATTTATTTATATATAACTATATATATCGTTTTTTACAAGTATATATATATACAAAAATATATATATAGTTATATAGCTATATAATATAACAATTTGTAAGTACATACTACTAACATATGTACAAATGAAGTATCTAGGAATTCCTATGCTGGTAGCATGGAAGTCACCAAAACACAAATTGTGTGAAATTTATAGTAAGATCTTTAAAGTAAGTTTTAAAGAAATGGAACAGTATAGAAAAGATTAGAGTCATACCTGATGAGATAGGAAAAAAAAAAAGGAAACAAGATTCAATAACGAGAATGAATGAAAAGAAACAGATCTCCAAGTTCTTACCTGTATTTGTAATGCATGGTTTTTCTCTTGTAGCTGGTTAAGAACTGCAGTTTCTCCTTCACCAGCTTGAATCTTTGCATATAAGTCCTCCCTTTCCTTTTCTAGCAGAGAGATGTTGTCCTTACTTTTTTGAAGCAAAGCCTCAAGATTTTGAATTTTTTGGTCCTTATCTCCAATTTGTCGTAGTACTTGCTCCAGATCATTCTAGACAAGAATATGATAGTTTAATTATAAGGACCTTAAAAGTTGAGCCTAATGCATAAAATATTGGATAAATTTATCACTTTCCGTATATTCTATTCCAGATCTATAAGTTAATTTATTGAAACTAACATAATTCCTGAAAGTCACTTTTAGAAAGAAAAAGTATTTAGCACAATGAAAACCTGGAACCCGCTTTCACATGAAGATACACAACTACATTACCTGGGCTTCTCGTAGTTTTGCTGTCGTATTTTGCTGAAGTGTCTGCTGCTCCTGGTGCTGCTGCTTTGCCTTTTCCAATTGATGCTGCAATTCTGTGGAATTTGCTGCTTTTTCCTTTAGCTGAAAAAAAAACCCAAAACCAAATACCAAACAAACCAGACTACTGAGTGGGAAAAAAGCACCACTCAGTATGCCAATTGTACTCAATGTTCACTCTAACTATAAAAGATTTTAGTGTAAACATGGATATTTAAAAACTTGTAAAAACAAAAACCTGTAATGCTAGATCAAAATCTAATCAAAGCATTCATTACAATTAATCAGTGAGATTCTCTATCACAAGCAAGAACTATGAAACAATTATCAGATGCATGTAATTTAGCTGTCATAATCTAAAACATAAGAGATTTTTAGTATGTTTTTTGCAATAGTTGTTAAGATGTAACATGACTGATAATATAGATACCTGTAAAACAACATAATTATTACTTTTTTTGGCAATTTCAGTAGCAACTGTCAGTCATTATTTTAGTAGCAACTCAGTTTAGCAGTCTCTCCACTTCTATACTAATCAAGGCTTTGCAAATTAGCTACAGAAAAGTTTAAAGCTTTGACAACATACCACTCAGATATTTGGCCAATCCCCCTACAGCCAGCAGAAAATCAGCAACATACACAAGATATTCATTAAAACAAATGAAAAATTAATAAAACAAGTGTTTTCTGCCCATCCACCCCACACTGATTATTAACTATCAATGACCTGCTGTGCCATGTTCACTTTTTCTTCATGTAGGGCTTTATCTTAAAAAAAATGAAACTACCCATATGGGCAAATGTGCACCTAAGTAATTTTTTCACAAGACCTTTAGACAAAGCTCGTAAGTGCAAAATGCACTTTTGTTCATTTGTTAAGCATGACAAACACATGTACATCTGTAAAGAGAAGTAGCATCTAAGCAGATTTGGATAGTTTTACTGCAAGTCCTTGACAATATTAGTCAAAATAAATTCCCACAAGAACGAATTTTATAAACTGCACCACAAGTGTGTGTACAGACTTATCACCAGAACCAGAACAAGCTATAGAATCTGCATAAAAACTCCTACCTGCTCTTCAGCACGAGAAAGTTTTAATTGTAGGTCAGCCACCTGCTGCTCTTTGTCCATCAGCTTCTCACTGGACAGCTGCCTCTGTTCCTTGAGCCGCCCATGCGCTTCCCCTAACTGGCGCTCTGTTTCTAGGAGTTTACTGTGCAACTGCAAAAAAGAGTCATCCACTTTTTCAGTCATTCCTTAGCCAACAGTGATTTAGACTCATTTTGTTCAGTGTTTATGTGAAGTTTTCATAACCCAGAGCAAAACAAGTCCATGACCTTCTGAAGTCATGCATGTACCTCATACATCTCAGAAACACAAACCATGTTAAAAGACAGCATCAACTGCACACGCAAAAAGAGATATTCAAATAGTTGGTCGGAAGGTCCCAGAAACATTCTCATTTATCTACAGGAGCCCTTCAAAACAAGTTACAGAGATTTAACAGAAAGAGGGTGATCCTTCAGAAGCATAAGGACTGTCATGTAAAATAGTGATGCTTTGAGCCATCTTGGCTTATCCAGTTCAATGACTGACTCCTGTAGATCCAGCAGCACCCTGCCTTTATCTGCTCCACTGTCTCCCACAATATACTGTTCTGCACTGCTAGGATACTAAGAGTGTAATTTTTAGCTTCAGCTGGCTACATCAATGGCATTCATTCTCTGCAGAGAAGAGATACATGAACAGCCAGTGTAGGGTTGAACAGAACAGCAACTTTGGTGGCTTACAGTCCAGTACTTTCCAGCAGCAAAGAGAAAGCAGGTGGATGTGCTCTTCCAGCTGGACACAAATCTGCTTCATGATTTTATCAGTCATCAAAAGCAGTACTGCACCGTCTTCAAAGTGCAAGGATTGCCTTTTACAATTCATTGTTCTAAAAAGCTCTTTTCATAAAATCAGCTTACTCTACTGCCACAATAGGTCCTGGGTTGCCTCCTGCCTACTTCTACATGAACACATTCAAGGACACAATAACCAGAGAATGAAGACCTTGCAGCACCGCAAGAACTTTCCATAGGTTGTGGGAAAGCTATGAATGAAGCTTCCTCCCCTATGCATCTATGTCCAAGGCCTTTGAACCATTTACCTTTTAACTCCAGGTCCTCCCTTCAATACCCCTAAGCCTTCCCTCTTGCTTTCCTTAAATCCCTACTAATATCTATGCAAAAGGCAGCCCAATTTTATTGGTCATTGCAACCAATCACTGTTTGACCAACTGGCTGCCTAGCAGAGCAGAAAAAGGAAAGTGATACCATTATACTTTCCACCCAGGCATTAAGTGGAGGTGAAGACTCTCTCCTGCTGTCTGTTCCCCAAAGAATTTAACTTTAGGACTGAAGTCCTTTGGGCCATCTGTCAAAATTTAGCTCAAGTTATCACACAATGCAAAAGTTTAAAGGGTTTGGAGACAGGGAAATAAATGTAGCCATGACTTACCTTCTTAAAAAGTCAAGCTAAATTATCTGCCCACAACCACAAAAATCATAAGTGAAAAGCTGTTTGACATGTGGCCAAGATGCTGACTGCTAACAGTGACTGTAGAGTTAGGACAGAGGAAGGAGAAGAGGAAGGACAGGGTGAGGAAAGAGACCATAATCTCTCCTCCAGTAACAAAGAACATTTGTCTTTTCTTGAAGGATCACCAAATTATAAATATTTCCTCCTCACCAAAAATACAAAGAACTGTAGGAAAAAAATCTATTCAAGAAAGGGTGCAAGAAGATAACTACTAACTATTCATGGCTATGCTGATACCAGGAGAAAATATTTGGAAAGAGGGAAATCAGTAAACAATATTTTACACTAGTTACTTTTATTACAGGCATGGTTAAGTATTTTTTAAGAACTTTAAGATGACATTTAAGTAAACAGGACCATAAAATCCAGGATTAACCCATATTACAGAATGCAAAAGAAATCATGAAAAAATATCTAGACTTTAAAAGATACAATCAAGTAGATTCAATTTTTCTCAATAGATTTTATTAGCAATTAACATTTCTTCAAAACTGAAGGAGTCCATACTCTCTTTTCCACACCCTCCTCCTACTGTTGTGCTGGAACACTATTACTGAGGTTTCTTCCATTAAGATCACTTCTTCCACATCGCCAAAATTCTAAAATGTACAAGCTTAACCAGAGATGCACCCATTCAAATGAATTTTGAGAAGATGACAAGGATTCTTAAAAATTGAGATTTGATTGAACAACTGTACATATACCTCCATAAACAGAATTCATATTTTAAATGTAAGCTAATGGACTACATGCATAAAAAGGTAATTCCACTGAAGTAATAGGAATACATTCAGCAATGCTTTACTCACCATCCTCCTCCTTCATTTTCCCACCCCAAAAATCCTTCTTGAAAATCCCCTCTCAGGCTGAAGACAGATTTCAGCTCAGCCTCTTGGCTATACTTCTGTTGCCCAGGCAGACTAAGGCAGTTTGACAAAATGCAGACTCCTACACAGATAACTAAGATAATATCTCTTCTCACCCTAACAAAAGACTAATGGGAGACGGACATTCTGGGCATGTAATACACACATAAACGTGGTTTAAGCCAAGTCACAGTTCTTCCAAGGTAAGCTATACACACAAGAGCTTGCAATTTGATCTGTTTCAGATTTTACAAAGGGTTGAAAACTCAGAAACACTCACTATAAAATAAATACACTTTAGCAAGATTAAAATTAAGTATGTCATACTAACAAATAAAGATATAATTTTTTACATCTTAAGACTGGACATGATTACTGACACCCAAATATTTCTCCAGTCTAACACATTACTCTCAAAAAAAAAAAAAAAATAGAAAAACAAACTAAATTCAACCAGCCTCACGTTTCAAAATGTTCAATGTTGTAACAAAGTCCTCTAAGTCATTTGACTCAGCAGAATAATAGGTTCTGGTGGGGGGGATGTATGCTCTGGGTGCTTTCTCAGCTATCAGCAACATAAAGTTAAGTTGTCTGGGGAGAAACACTAAGGAAGCAATATCAAGATTTCATGTTGACCTGTCTTTTCACACTAGGTATTCCCTACTATATTCACTACTCAGACTTAAAGCAAATCAAGCACTGTTCAGCTCTAATGTAAAACCAAGACTCACTTTTCTCAAACTTCCTATAGTGTAGTAAAACACAAGTACTGGTTAATTACCCTCCTTCAAATAAGGAAATGTAAATGCATGTTCATAAGAAATATGCATATGCAGTGTTTTAAAACTTATGAGATGGTTTTAAAGAACCATTCAAAGAGGACGGTCTAGGAGCCTTAAGGAAATTTACCTGACTGAGCTCACTTTGGAGTTGCAGGCCATGCTGCTCTTTTTCCTCCTTCTGCTGCTGGAGCTGTTTACATTCCGCCTTGAGATGCTGGTACTTGGTCTCTACTTCGGATAACTCTTCTTTAAGTTTCTGGCTTGCTTCTGCCTTCTCACCTAGCTCTGTCTGTAATCTCTGTATCGAGGCTTCAGACACAGACAGCTTTGCCTGAAGCTGTTGGCAGTCCAGGTCCTTCTGGTGAAAACTTGCCTGCACATTCTTCTTACTCACAGATACCTCATTGTGTTTTTCTTCTAGCTGGGTGTAGTCCTGTTCTTTCTTCAGAAGCTTCTCAGTCAGACTCTGTGAAGAGAGTTACATAGCAATTCAAGTACAATTCTGCTTGCAGCTGTTCAACATATCATTCAAATTTCTTTCTAACTGTTGATGCTGATCAGTGAAAAATGTGTTCAGAAACACCATTAAAGAAAATATTAACCTGTATCTTGTATTACAGATGTCAATTCTGGAGCCCATACAGCACACAGTTTCAAGTGGAAATACTGTTTTTCATACTCTCACATAAATTCACTTCCTCTTACTGAGAACACAACATAAACTCTATTTCCATATCCTGAAAATAATTTGCTTCCCCTGAATGTTCAAATTAACTTTATTACAACTGTGATTGCTTGGAGAAAAGCTGAAAAGTTTTCCATGCTAGCTACATTCTGAGCTACAGGCCCTTACTGGCTTCTGCAAGGCAAGCCAAGCCCCATAATTACTGTTCTTTAAAAATAATAAAAAGAGAGTTCCTGTTGGTCTCAAAGAACTGATCCTTCATGCTTATACATATACTAACATATACCTCTGTTCTTCTCAGTAACCCCCTGAAAAATGTAAGAAACAGCTTTCTTGCTTGAGGTTGTACATGAACTTGAAAAATTTCCCATCAGTGCACAGAAATATCTTCCCACTTTGCAACTGAATTATAAATCAATGTTCATATCAAATGTATTATATTCTACATACAATGTGTTCTATCATGAAATAATGGCTCCTCCCTGACAGATTTTTCAAGGATGCAAGGATGACAAACTGTTTAAAGTGGAAGCAATTTCTCTCACTGGAAGCTAGTCTTACCTTTTCCAGTTCTAGGTCCAACTCCTCAAGGGCCAAAATTCCTTAGCTAGCATGTTAGTCTTATGGAATATATTCTTATGGAATATTCTTATAAAACTTACAAAAATCTGCATAAGGAGATGGCTGTAAAGTGCTTTAAGTCACTAAAACTGAAAGAGGAAACATAGTTCACTGCCACTTCTCTTCCTGTTCCTCATGTGGTGTTTGGCATTATCCTGACATAGCAGAGGACTCTCTCTTAATGTGTGGCTAACTTATGCATCAATCTCTTTCACTCCACATTGCTAATGAAATATCAGCAGATTCAGGAAAGTGCTTTATACTGTATAGCAACACTTCTGCCAAAAGTTTGATTCATTGTTGCTGGTCTGTGGAAAATTATAGCTTGACAATTCTTACCTTCACAGTTCCACACCCAATTTAGTGAGGCAACGAGTCATCCTGCTAAAGGCAGTTTCATTTACCAAATTTTAATTGCACCTTCTTACATTTTTTGCAAATGCTTTAATATTAGGTTACATTAAATAGACTCTGTTTGGTCCCTGCCTTTTCCTATTTTCCAAGGCTGACAAGGCTCTTTGTAAATGCATGTATTTTATTTCCATTTTTGCTCCCACAACACATGATTTCTAAACACAAATACAAAATGCAGCAAGCTCAAAGAACTCTGATAACAGCTCTCAAAGAATATATATTGAGAAATTTCTGGAATTAATTTCCATTTTCTTCCATTCGTGATGCAAGTAAATGGCCTGAAAAATATGACAGAAGTACAATCTAAAAGCTAAGAAACTGGAAAACCAAGGAAGAGAGCTCAGATTATCTTTCAAATTATGATTTTTAGAAAAATGTATTATTTCCAGGGGTACTACTTTTAGAGGATGAGATGGCAATTCTGCTTAATGATAGATAAACTGCAGCAACTAAAAATTTGCAATCATAACAACCTAAACAATTTCACTTGTAGAATATGATGATCATTAAAATATGGTATTTGCTTGTGCATTATAACAGTCCAATTGTTAAACAAAATGGCAAAGGAAGTCTCAACTTCTGTGAGAATTTAAGTCTTCAGTGCTTCCAAAGGCAGTATGTAATGTGTTTCCATTTTAATGTGAGCTGAGAAGCATAGGAAATAATAGCATTCTCACCTGATTCTTCTGTTCTAGCTCTTTGACTGAACTTTGAAGTTTTTGCAGCTCCTGAACATACACAGCTACTTCCTGAGGTCCTTTGGCAAGTTCAGCTCTTAATTGGTTAATGGTAGCCTGAAAAGACAAACAGAAAACTCCACATTTAAAACAAAGTTTTGCAAGCATAATCCAACAAAAGCAAGGTGTCTGGTAGCAAAATAAATATAAATTTTCTATACAAATAAAAAGCCTAAGGAAAAAAATCACCTGTAAACTAAGCTCAGAGCACCATCAGAAGTATCACTGAGCACAATTTCCCAGCTGAGATTCATTTATGTTCTATTTTGGAAGATGGAAATCTGACCCAATCTAATAGCAAATGCCAGATTGAACCCAAAACTGATGAAAATCAAAACATATTATTTATTGATAATTATCACAGTTCTAGCCAAAGGTGAAATCTCTCCAAGTCATTACAGTTAGATGGCCAAAATCTTGGACACTCTAGGAAGGGAAATGTGCTGGAAAAGACTCTAGAAGCCAAGTCTGGCATTTGATGCACACTTGGTGTGTGACTTTTGGACACATCAACCCTGCAGATCAGCATAATCAGAGGAACAATACTACCCCATTAAACAGGATCAGTACAGAACAGAATATATCAATGACTGCACAGTATTTGAACACAGTAATGGAAGAAAACACAAAAAGCACTTTAGGGCACAGCTGCCCTAAAACATGTCATGTATTAATGCACTCATTTCAAATACACTATATAGCAGTGACCTTTATAAAGAAGTTTTCTTTCATATTCTTCTCATAAGCAGAGATTTCAGCACAAATGCATAAATACTGAATTTAAAAAAAAGCAGAACAGAAGTAATAGACAATGACCATCCAATTTACAACCTTCCTACAGAGAAAGAAACACCAAAGAGAACATAAGAACACAGTATATGACTGCATATAGTTAATTGACTTTCTGTAACACTGTGCTTTACAATGCTGTTTCATAACAGAGCTGTTAGTTAAAACACATCTTAAGATCAGTCTTTGGCCAAACAGTCCAAGATGTTATCAGAAAACAATGGATAAAAAATATGGATATTTCATACTGAGAGAATATAATGCAGAAAATGTGCAAAAACTAAGGACACCACTGCAGCCTTTCCAACTAGAATCATAATTCAAATGCATAATGATCCATTTCTTGTTCACAATTCAGTAAGACCATCCTGCATTTCTCTTTTAACAGGGAAATACATCCTAGGTAAATATTCAGTCCTAATATTTTCTTGTTGATGCATCTGTATGAATAATGAACCATTAAAAAAAAAGGAAAGCTTTTATTTAATAACATCTTGAAATTGTCTAGATATGACAGAAATTTGCTATAAAAATTAAATGCTTTCCAAAAAATTTAACCCAAATTTAAATGTCTCTATTAGAAAGCAGAAAAATAAAATATATGGATGAAAGATGGAAATAAGCAGTCACAAAAGCTGTAGTAGGAACACTTCCTCTGATTTGTTTTATAAATATTCCAGTGTTTCTAATGCCTTTGCTTAGTGTGAGGGAAAAAAAAAACTCAAAAAACTGGACTCACAAAATCAGGACTCAAGTCCTGGTTTTATTAAATTTACCCTCAATTGAGGCTACTAATTTTGTTTATTTCTCTGGACACTCAAGTTAACGATCAAGTCTAGGTGCTGCATTTAATGAAGATTTATAAGATACTGAAGCAAATCCCAATAAGCAGAGATTTATACCAGTGCTTAGCTCCAAAGCAGTGCAGCTGTTTTCGTAACACATTTACTATGCAGGAGCCACTATAGTGAAAACCTCAAGATGAAAGGAGCCGCTCAGTATGAATATTCATCTGAAAGATGTAGATGCCAGTTTCAGGCACAGCTCTGAAAAAAGGTATAAACACCCAAGAGATTTAGGTGGCAATTGTAGACTACACTGTCCTTCACATCCCTCTCCTGCAGTATTTGAGGATGCTCTTATAGGGCTAATAAGATTTTG
This sequence comes from Poecile atricapillus, assembly GCF_030490865.1. Lineage (NCBI taxonomy): Eukaryota > Metazoa > Chordata > Aves > Passeriformes > Paridae > Poecile > Poecile atricapillus. The sequence goes on along the minus strand of NC_081289.1, from coordinate 32,492,558 downwards.
TTCTTTCTACCCATACTGAGCATTTACCTTATTTTAAAGATACTCACTTTGAAACCCAATATTAATACATGTATCCTCAGCCAGCCTGTAAAAACAGCCAAGGACGAAGTAAAAACCACTTTAAAATTTCTGTCCTTGATGTGGTCTTGAAGAGCAAAGCTGAGATGAAACACTGCCAAAAATTTATGTCAAGCACTGCAGCCAATGTGTCAATGAAGGACTTCCAGTTCTTATTTTCTTATGAGTAACATTTAGCAGAACTGTGTTTTAGCCAGAAGCTGTTTGAAACAGTTTGAGGAGTAAAGTTCTTCCTAAAGATCCAAATCTGAGATGCTGCACACCTTTTTCTCTGCTTGTATGGAAGTGGAAGTCTTAACCGATAGAAGAGCAGAATAACCAAAACTTTTGGAGAAGTGAGAAGATTCAATGAAGAAAGATGTTTCTTCAATATGATTAATTATTATTTTCCATTTTCATATGATAATCACAGCCAAGCTAGGATACACATCTTTATGCATGACTATTACCTCAGAGTTAGCCTGCTCTGCCTGCAAGTGCTTGCACTCATCTTTCAGCTTTTCAGATTCTCTTTCACGTTCCAGGGTCATTTTATCCATCAGTGTTTGAACTTGGACCAGCTCCTTTTTCAGGACAGCCACATCTTCCACACCAGGCCTTTGTAGCTGAAAAGTTGTGAGTAGTGAGCAACACCACATTGGCAGACATGCTTCCAGTGTCAATGTCATTTCTAAAAATCTATCAAATCATCAATTTATAGACAAGGTAACATATACAGCATTAGAGCTAGGCTAAAAAAAAAAAAAAGATAAAAAAAAAGATAAAAAACCTCCCCAAAAATCCCCAGAACCACAGAGAAGTGCTTATAAATCCCAAATAAAACAGAACTTAAGGGCTAGATTGCAGTTTCTATCTGCTAAATCTTGAGCTTGTTGATTTCAACCAAATCTGACAAATGGAAAATTGTTTCAAAGATTTAATTTTTGTAACATTTATGTAGGTAGATGACAGTACAGAATACTGTCCCTGTCTTCAATAATTATTTCAGAAAAGCACCACAGACAAAACAAAAGGGCAGCTGGAGGCACTGTCTTGAAGATACTATCAGATATGGCTCATACCAAACCCACAGGTAAAATCTGTTGCTAATTGCATCTCAAGAACCATAACACCCCTCAGCATGAAACAGTATGGAGGGAAAGGAGAGGGATGGCAACTAGGAGCACTAAAGAAAACAGAGAAAAGGAGTGTTGGCATCTTTAGAAGAGAAAAGGAATAGAAAAAAGATAAGAAAAATGGAATACAAGAAACAACTGAACAGGGAGCAGTGGATAGGTTCAGCATCTGGGCAAGGCCAATAGGCCCTTGAGGGCAGTCAGCTACAGAGGAGAAGGGGGATACACAAATCCTGCTTTCCTCCAGAGTCTAAGCAGTAGCTGAGTAGGAGAAACTAGTAAATTCCTTGCACTACTGCTTTAGAAGTGGCCCAACTTGCTGAGTCACAGGGAATGCTCCCTGGAGGCATGGCTGAATATAAAAGTCATCAGCAGCCAAAATCCTGGAATACACACACATTGATGTTGTCAGCCAAGCACAAGAGGGACAAGATTAATATAGGCATGATGATGACAGTTGCCAACTTTTCAGCCACCGTGTCACAAAACACCTCTCTGAGCACTTCTTAAAAATCCAAGGATAGTCAGAGCATAACACCTCATGGAAAAAGAGTGACCTAAAGATAGCCATGCAAGTCAGCAATGGCATGCTCCAGGTTTAGGTCTGTGCAGCACATCTATACATGTAATACACTGCAGAAATGCTGAAGGGTAGAGCATCAAGTAGGAAGACTACAATGTAATGCAGGGTGAATTTCAATATATGTCAGAAACAACATATAATTTCTCACTGGAAAAACACTGAAAATGAGGATCAAAAACAATGGTACTCTGAATTTTTTCAGCCCACAAGCAGACATCTTCAAGTTCAACAGAGTTTGACTGCTTTAAAACTGTGTTTGCAAGCATTTAAATAAACCCTTCCCTTGACTTGAAAACAACGAAAACATTAATGTGATGTGAATACCAGCTCTGTCTTTAAGTCTTCTACTGTACTTCTCTCTTTCTGCAGTTCTTGTCTCAGGTTTGTCACTTTCTGTTCTGCACTTTCCCGAAGGCTGATTTCTTCATCATACTTTGATTTAAGATCTAATAAGAAAGAAGATGAATAAATGATCCCTTTCACAAATTGCACAAGTAAAGAAGAGAATCAGATTCCATGCTAATACACTTACCCACAATTTCAGTGGCCAGTTGTGCTGCTTTTTGCTCAAATAAGTCTTTCATTTGCTTAATGTTAAAATTTTCTACTTGGATCTCTTCTAGTTGCCGTTCTAATGATTCTATTTCCATAAAAAGAACAGTATTATTTTCTAGAAGAATTAGGACAATACAGTTCCTCATGCCCCTAACTAACCACAAGAGGTGAATATGTAATCCAAAATCCCTTAACATCCAATCATCTTAGCAAACTTTACTGAAGTTAAATATCTGCAAGCATGACATCACTGTCCCTAGTTGTAGGATTAAGTACATATTGGTTTTCATTGGTCACAAATAGCCCTTCAGATCACTGCAACATGATGTTGAATTCCAAGCCCTGAACCGCAATTAAAAACTTTATTCAGTATCAGTTAGATAGCTTATGTACAAATAGGGAAAATTTTATTCTGTGAATGCCTCATGGAGATAAACAGAGCAAAAATTACAGGAATTCAAAACAAAAAACAAAAAAAAAAAAAAACAAACAAAAACACTGTTTTCTTTGCCAGCAATGAGCACAGAAAAACACTACATAAAGCCATCACTGAAAAATGCTATACTTTATATAGTATAGTGCTGTAGTATATATCTGACTTCTTGAATATATGAAATTATTAAAAAAGTGTTCAAAATGTCTCATGAGAACTGCTTTCAGATTCAGAAGAACTCCTGTTTTGCTTCTAAAAATTCCAAACCCTGAGCCCTGGATATTTCCCACAGACTACTGCTTAACATGAATAGCTCTTAGTAGATCTTACTATGAACTTTTTTTTGCCAGTAATTGTACTATTCCAGCTTTCTAGCTCTTTAATTTACCAGAAGTGCTAATTTACCTAAAAGCTAAACTAAAATAAATTCCAAAGCAGTGCAGAAATTAATATAATAAAATGTTAGCCACCTGTAGACGTAGCTGTTGTCAATCCATCAGATTTACAATCCTTAAGAAAACAGAATAAATGCACCATTAGACAACAGGAATAAAAACTACTACTTCCAAAGTTCATCCATTTTTTGGAAAAGACAGGGAAATAAAGACTTCTGTGCTCAAATACTGCACAGTAGTATAAAAATACCTGAATTCAAACAGTTATATTTGGAAGACTGGAAAAGGCCAAGATGACTTTTCATTTCATATATTGCTACACTATAAAGGCTTTCACTCATAAGGTTCCAGTAAGAATACCCTCCCCCTCCCTTTCCTCAAGATAGAAATCTGTCCTAAAAACAGAGGTTACAGACATCAAGAAGTACATCCTGAGAGGGAGTTCTATCAGAAAGCAATTTCTGAGGTTTGTAACTATCCCGCATCTAAGCAGCTCATAGTAATAAAAAAAAGCCAGAGTTTCCTTTAGGGCACAACACATCACAATTTGCCTTGCATTATTTTTTAAGCTCAGCTGGATATCTATGAAATACCACTGCTGTTTTCGAAAGTTCTTACAAGAAAGACTCCATAGTCTTGTCTCATAAAAGATGAAACACCACACTCAATTTATTTTGTTTAATAAACTGAATTCTGAATAAGCTCAACAGAAGGAAAAGTCTGAACTGAACTTGTAGTGAGTAGTATGGAAGAATCGTTATCTATTCTGATTTCGTTCTTTACATTTATATATATATAGTTACGTTATGTAGAGATAACTAGCTTTGTTTTCAAGAACACATCAATATTTAAATTACAGAACTAACTGAATCAGGCCACGTGCCTTACAAAAAAGGTTTTAATCTTCAATGTCAATGCTGACGATAAACCTGCTTCAAGTATTTTAAAGCAATTACTTGCTGCCGCTGCCCCTGCAATTTCTCTAGTTCTTTCTTCAGCTCTTCTGAATACCATCTCTCCTCCTGAGGGGTAAAATGATAACAAAAAAAAAAAAAAAAAAAAAAAAAAAAAAAAAAAGGAGATGGGGAGAGAGACTATAAATTTGGTTGCTTAAGACAGTGGAACATTTCAATTTGAAACAAAGAACCAAGTGCAAGTAAAATACATTTCCAACCTTCAGTGAAGCTTGCAAGTCTTGGACTTCTTGTCGGAGCAGTGATACTTCATCTCTGAATAAATATATCCACAGAGTGGAGAAAATGAATACACAGGGGTTATATTTTGTCAGTTACATACAAGTTGCAATGTGTGTTAAGTAATTGGACTGATAGCCATGTAGTACATAAATATAACTTACATAATTATAAATCTTTAGTTTTAGATTTCTTTTAAACTTGGAACAAACCAGATTAAAATCACTTTGCACATCACTTGAAAAATGCTAAACGTATTAAGTGGATAAGTAAAGAAATAGATATGAAAAAAATTCTCATGAAAATCTAGAATTTAGAATTTAGACTGCAAATCTAAACCAATGTGTCAGCTCTACCACATGAGCTCAGAATGACAAAGCTATGCATCAGAACATTTAACTGCTTTGCATGCCTTTGTACAAAAAGGACATGTTTCTTCTCCATTTCCCATATAATGTAAAGAAACAATGCTAAGCGACAGCATGCTATCTTACTCCTGAAATATGCAGTTACATAATTTTTCATCCACACAATGATTCGGTTTGCCCCACAGACACATTCACTTAATGGTCTGAATATTTAAAGCCTTAAAATTTTAAATTCTCAAATTTCATGCTCAATTCTCCAGCCATGCAAGAACACAAGATCCAAGGCTATAACTGCTAGTAATTGATTCACACAGCACCCTTCAAAATCACAGGTCTCCTTACAGATTTGCACAACTATACACACAAGGATAATGTTGCATTAATCAGACACAGCCACTCCAAACCAAGAATACAAGGGTAATTAAAATTATTCAAAAATATTCTTTGTTTGTACAGTGGCAACACTAAGGGTTACAAAGAGCATATATGTGAGGTGCCAACAAATCATCTCTGTTTTGTATCATACAGTTTTATTGCTGCTGGTATGCCTTATCCCCTCCTCCACAGATGTTCTATCAAATTATCTCATACTTAGGAGAAAAGAAACCACCAAAGAAAGTTATTCCTTATCTAAACTGGTAAGGAATAAATTCAATCTACATTAGCATATTAACATCAGGTCAGGGTCATCAAGTAGCAAGTGAAACATGTTTGAACCAGTGGAGGAAGAGCTCCAAGGTAGACCAATTTTAATGACAAAACAAACATGGGATATTGATTTACTTTTTTCAGAGGTAAATTTTTTTATGTACACATTTTTCTGCCAGTGTGATACATTTACTGGAGATTTGCAAAACTTTACTGAGGCAGGTGTAGCTGCATCCCAAAACTTGTACACTGGTTGTGGGTGAAGAGCGAGCCCCTTTCTCATCAGTACAAATAAGAGAGAAAAGATTCAGATCTAAGATTATACATTAAAAAGCAGGTGGAACAGTTAACTGTATTGAAGCTGGGCAGAACATATACCAGACCTGCAATACCAAAGCATTTAAGATGCTCTGGTCTTCACAATAGATTGAATGGTTTGACTTGTATTAAGCTAGTTTTTAGTAGATGATAAGGCGAAGGGGAGGAGAAAGGAATGAGTTTGTAATGTAAGGAGCCTTCTACACTGGTTGCCTTGATAGCTCAACAAAATTTTGCTAGACCATTGTAAAATGAAACCTAAATTTAGTTTTACCAGAGGAAAATGCATGGGGGGAATTGGTGTAAGGGATCACTACAGGCACTGTAACTTTGCTTTTCTTCCTGTCATCCTAATCCTCACTAAATCTCCTTTTCTGCTAGTGCTGCAACAATCCCTTTCTCCTCTCAGCACATCTGAGCCTACCATCTGGAAAACCCTTAGTGTCTCTTCATTACAGTCCACTAGGTTTCCCACTTGCAATGCCAGTGCCTCCACCCTAGCACTGACTACTGATGGCCTTGCTGAATCACACTGGGGGTAGTTACATGATTTACTCTCGGAACTTATTTATTATAGTTTACTGGGGAGTGGGAGGAAGAAGAAACTGTGTAATTCCCAGTACTTAACTTTTCCTATTGACTACATATGGAATTTCACCTCCCAATCTTGGTCCTAAGCACATAAGCTTCATACATGGAGAGCAAGTGGAGTAGCTCCACGCTGCAGGCTGCAGTATTTTTTTAATATGAAATGCCAAGGCTTGGAAAAACATATTTATGTTGAATGAGAGTATATAAACAATACAGTTATGACCAATATTTCCCTCATATGAATGCTACTATCTAACAAAAGTATCACTTCAAGTCTTAGTTAAATTACTTCAAAAAGACTTAAATCAGGCATAAAAAGAAGAAATATTCATTACTGAATAAATGTGCACATATTAAGCCTGATATGACTTCACTAGTACCCTATCACTTTATCCTGTATAAAGCCCAACTTTGATTTCTTTTGAGGTAGCAGGAGAGAAAGAAGGCAGCTATCCACAAGGAAGGAGTCATCCAAGATCTCTGCTAATGCTGGTTCCTACTGGCCTGCCAGCTTTACTCAGTACTGGGGAGATGCATATCTGTATTTGGGTATCAACTGAAACAGGCTATATTCCACACTCTTTTCTCACCAAAGAGCTACTCTCTCTTGAGTTAGCTACATAAATATATGTATTTCTTTCAATGTAATTATTTGTCTTTTTGGTTCACATTTCTGCTTGTGACAAAACATTTGAACTGTTTACTTCCCAGGATCAGCAGAAGCCATAGGGTCATGTGCAGTGTGTCTCTGTGCTGCTCACTCTGACTCTCCTGTGTACAAACCAGGGGAGTCTGGGGGCCTGTGACAAAACAGCACCATGGACTGCTATTTATAATAGTGAAAAACAAGCACTGAGCAGAAAAAGAACTAGCAGGAAGCAAGGGGAAACTTATGTAAATTTTACCCCCAAGAAAAACCTTCCCAAAGCAGCTCAGACTACTCAGTTAAACATTTCTAGAGAAAGTTCCACACTATCAGTTCCTACATATCCCTCCTCTCAAAAATAAAACAATCTGATATTCCCTCTAGGGATGTATTTAACAATACAGATTTGACAAAAATAAATAAATAAATAAATAAACTAGTTAAGATTTCTGAAGATCAGCATGGAGTTTCTGAAACACAGAAGGAGAATTACTGGCACACACAGATTTGCAAATAACTAGGTTATAATATAGAGTAGGTTATAATATAGAGTAAGGGAAGCTATTTAGGCAAATACTGATATTGTAATTACCCAGAAAATATCCTAATTAACTAGGGACAAAATTTGGTTTCCTCTCTATCTTTAGGGTTGTCCGCTCCACTCTCAAATAATGATATTTCAGGTCTATGTCAGAAATTAGGAGAAACCTGTATTTTTTCTGCCACACTTGTAAAAATCATTCTGGTCTGTAATGCTGCACTTTCTGCTGAATCAGAAACAGGCGGCATAGTACCATAAACACATGTATCTGATTTTCACCTACTGTCAGATCAGTATCAGACAACATAAGTTACAAACTGCCTTTTAGTTCTAGTTGCAAATGGGACATACATAAATACTTGACTGCATAAGTTCAAATTAATAAAACCTTGAGTGTAACTAGAAGCAGCACTGGCACAAAAGCACATGCACAAATGGGTACTGTTTCACCTTTCCGGTGACAGATGACCTTCCCCTCCACGAGTTGAATCAATGCCAGAATTGTGAACTGCTTCATAGTGCTTGAACAGCTCCTCTGCTGATCCATGAGACTTCATACAGAGAGGACAAATAAAGCCCTATTACAAAAAGGAAAAACAAACAAAAAAAATATGAGATACATTTCTTCTCCATCTTATTTTTACACAGAAGTTTGTTTGCACATTTAAGGACTAGTAAATGCAATTTTGAAGACTCATACTAATTCTTTCATGCTCTAATAACAGTTTTTGAAATTAAAAAGTTAAAAAATGCTTACAAAAGGTATATTCTATTATTCAGTGATTTTTTTCCCCAACACCATTACATACTAGCAACAATATTTTATTTAGCAAAATAAAAAGGACTGTTCTGCAATTTCTTCCCCCCACCCCCCCAATAAAACAATTTTCAATATAACTTTCCATAAAATCACATTCTTATTCCAAATAGAAGGTAGCACCTGGAGTTTGGTCTTGAAAAATGAGATATAAAGACCCAATCTAAAGCACAGTTATTCATAAACCATTTATCTCCATATTGGATTTTAATATGGGCCAGACAACTAAGAATCACTTTTTACCTTCCATATAATTAATTGATAAATGCCATTCAGATAAATACCACATCAAGAAAATCAGATCTCTACAGCCTTAAAAATCAGAAATCATCCATTTTCTATCCAGCATATATACAAGCTTACCAGAGTGGAAATTTAGCAGATCAATGCCCTCTTTCTACCCATTAGGCCACAAATGGAAACAGTGTTATGTTCCTCCTCATGTTTCTCTAAACATTTGTGGAGTGTCCAAGCTGCCACTTACCAGAAGCACCATCCACCTGATTTTTCAGCTTATTACATCTGGTGTTGACTGCTGGACTTTACACCGGCTCCTCGCTCATGTAATTATCATGCCAGCTCTGAGCTCAATTCCCATCTACACTTCAGCCCAAAATACAACACAGGAGCAACACTGGGACATTCCAGAGTAAGAGCTGAACACCTCTTTTCACATTAAAGACTCCCTGTACTTCTAAGCAGTGTGAAAGGGACCTCATGTAAGTGGGGTGCCTGTCTTTAATTTTTTTAAGGCCCCCTGTCTCTTTAATTCATTTCAAATATGCATTTTTACATTTATATGTTATCCTTAACTTTCTTATGCCACTACAAACTGCAGTGTACTCCAACATTAAACCAAGGCTGTCCAGTATCCAAGATGAGAGCACTCCTCTAAATGGGATTATCACACTTCACCTAGCACAGGTTCACATATGATTTATGAAGAGTTTTGACACTTCTGCTCTTAACTTTGCATTTGGATGCTAACAGACAAGCCACAACACTTTAAATATTGGCACGAAGTGAACATATTTGATGTGTATGTTGATAACCACAAATAGCACTCATTTATTAACTAGTTATTCGTAGTATTTTGTTTCATGAGTCACTAAGAATTGAACAATATTTACATGGTTTTAACCCAGGAAAACTACCATGTTCAGCTACTCAAAAGTAGCCAAAGCTCTAAATAGAGCCTTCATAACTTCTATTACTTATTTAGTGTTTCAGAAGTTAATGACTAAATACAGTCACTTGTCAAGTTCACCACATATCATATGGAAAACTAGTTTTGTCACAACTAGACCAAACAAAACAGTGTACTCTTCTTTCTGAGCAGCAAACAGGCATTTAAGCTTAACAACCATTTATTTGCACAGTTGATCAGCACAGTATCACTTCAGATTAAACCAAGTTAATTAATATATAAGTATGCATACAGAAAATTTGTTGAGCTACTAGATTCCCAGTAATATTTATCTGATACAATTTGCATAGGATGCCAGTGAGAGTCTGAGTGCAAGAACCAGACAGAATTTCCTGGCACACAGCAAAAGGCAATGAACCATAGGGGGTCATAAACTACAGGGTTGGGTTTTTTTCCTAGTAAGCTTTACACAGAAAGCAGTCAGTTCCATACAATGACAATGACAGGATCCTTTTGGGATGAAACTCTACTAAGCAGTTCTCAGTGTTGTGTTTAGTTTCCCAGTGATGGGAAGGTCTGCTGTTCATAGAGAAAAGCATATGTTCCTCATAGTTCCAGTAACTGCATCTAGAAAGAATGAGTGTAAAAAATTGCTCTAGCCTCTCCTTCCTTTTGCCCTTCATCTCTTTTCATTTAAACGGCAAAATCTGTTTCTTTGCTTGGGGTTTTTTTGTGGTTTTATTGTGCTTGGGGTTTATTCTGTGCAAATAGGAGCCCTAGAGAAGAGGAAAGAATAGATTACATGCGCAATTAGCCCAGGGGGACAGCAATCATTCATCTCAATTATTGGGCAAAGCCAGCCAAGATTTCCCAGGCAGGCAGATTTGATGGCAAGGTCCACAAGGACAAGGGGCCAGAGGCAGAACAGAGCTGCTGAGCAAAGGGAATGTGCCTGCAGGGTGGATGGAAGCTCTGGGGAGGCAGGCATACTGCCACTGGCAGAGAGGGAAAACATGGACAAAACCTCCTCTCTCCTTGTTAGAAACTGCTTTCATCTCACACAAGCAGAGATAAAGAGTGCATCATCCACCAGTCCCAGGCTCTCCACCAGCACTGTCATGATCAAGCCCGGCCTCAGTTTTGGAGGACCTGGCATTGTTGGAATAAGCTCTCACACGCACCCTTAATCTAAGGCAGCTTTTGCTAGAGGTCTGACATCCAGGCTCTAACAGAGCGAGCCGTCACCCTCCAGCAACAAGGCGCCCTTGCCATGGGAAATGTCATCTTTCCTGTACAGAGGTGGGCAGGAATACCAGCTCCTAGAGATGCAGGCAACTACCACTCATCCATCAGAGCCTCAAACAGCACGAACCCAGGAACCAGCTGCACCTCCCAGACCGAAAATATCCAGTGTCGACTGTGATGTCAGCAGCACTAATTCAGTTCTCTTTAGAGCGGGAAAATCAGAATCATCAGGATCCTACTGGCAGCAGACAGTAACAGGCAGAAGTGTATACGTTTCTTAGATCTGTAACTATCAGCCCCAATGACAATCTTGTTTGGAAAAATGGGTTGGTGGGTCACTAATTTTACCACTTAAAAAAAAAAATTAAAATTAAATACAGCCAAATAAAAAATCTCAAATATTTTATCAAATAAAAAAAATCATCTTGAGATGAACTTTGTAAACATGTTCTAAAGTGTATTTTACTATTGTAAAGACAAACATGCAAAAATAGGGGAAGAAACCTGATGGTCTGAGATGCTTAAATTTAGTGAATATTTCTGTCAGTTTGCAGGAATCAGTATCAGGTCCAACATATTCCTACATCAGGACCACACCTGTCTTGGATAAAGAGATTGTGTAGCTACAACCAAGAGATGTAACACTGGTCATCACAGCCTGGGGGAGGAGCTGAGGCATCCTTCCCGGTAAGCCTGCACCTGGATACCTTAATTAACAGACTCCTTTAGAGAAGAAACTCCTTTAGAGAAGTATGAGTGTATCTTGAATTTTGGTCGGTTTCCTTTTAACATAGTACTTAGGAATTACTTTGCATAAAGCACAGCCACAGAGAAGCAAAAGGTATTTCACATTCTTCACTTATTAAAGCGAAGACATCACTTATATCCCCTTCAGTACTGCACCATAATTCAAGATTCCCTAGCTGATGTTTCTAGTTGGGCTTTATCTCACTTTACACAGGAAGGAAAGAACCTAGAAAAAGTTAAATGATGATTACTTGGGTTTGTTTTTATATCTTCTCACCAAGAAATGACAATTTATTGAATTCAAAGATTTTTGCAGATGCCTGTCAGTTTCGCAAAGAATAAAAAATAAAGCACAACAACTATATGCACTAGTTTTCATCATGAAAGAGTTCTTGAGATCACCACAAAATTTCTGAAGCAATACACAGAAAGAACAGTAAAAAAACAAAAAGGCATTCAAACCAAGCCCCAATATACGTGCACAAACAACCAACTAGGAGACAGCACACAAAGCTCAAAATAGTCCCTGACCCAATAGTCCAGGCATTCCAATGAAAATGAGTGAGACGCTGAACTTCAAATCCCAGTTTTCTGATCCCAAGGGAAATGTTCCTCTTTCAGGAGGCCCATGAGCCATGCCAAGCATCAAGCATCAGCAGAGGACCATGCTGTTTGCAGTGAGACAGGCCTTCCTCAGTGCCAAGACTCTAAAACACATGGCTTTCACTCACAGCAGAACAGAAACTGCTACAAAAAAAGTGTTGTAAGAAAGCATCTTGACTCAGCTTGAGTTAAAATGCCAAATTTCACCAAAGATTTCAGACTCCATGAAAGCACCAGAAGCTTTTTTACTTACCTTTCTTGAGACAGACTTACAAATAAGCCCAAAGAACAAAAAACTACTTTTCCCCTCTAATAGTTGAGATTTACTTTCAGGCTTGATAAAGTTAAGCTTCTCAGTGCTCTATCTCCTTAAAGCCATTCAAGGTAAATAATTTCCTTCTGATAACATTAATATTTGTATGAATCATTAAGACAGCATTCTTTGGGAACTATGCCAGGATACTAAAAGCAACACCAGAAGGAAAGTCTTGCTAGAAAAACTAGCGTGGGGTTTGGGGTTTTTTTTGTACTAAAATAATTTAGAGAGCTATTAACTATTGGAAGAACTTTGGCCTACAACATTAAAACAGACTGCTCAGCAAAAGCAGGGCCCAGCCCCACAGGCAGACACAACCAGACCAGCTGCAGGATACCATAGAGTCCTACTAAACCTCACACAATTTTAAACTGAATGCAGAAATAGTTTATGTAACCAGAAAATGAATGTGTAGGACTGAATGGTCTCTGGGTTTCTCTCTTCTCCTTATATTACTCTGTAGGACTAGGGGCGATAGGGTTGGCTGTGAAGTATTTTGAAAATTTCAGCCTTTTCAGAATATTGTCTTACTTTTAATGATTTTTTTCCATCAGCTGAAGGCTCCCAACTGAGGTTTAAAAAAAACCCAACATTTACATGTAGATGTACTCCCCAATCACTACCAATGCAGAGCTATTCAACACAGTTAATGGAGCAAGAAACTAGTCATCTGACTGAAAAAATGTGTATAACCTTAGGTAGGGCCAGCATAACAACTCCCAGGACTCCATCACCAGTAACTGGAGCCTGAGACACCCTACATATAGATGCATTTAATATCTCTTCTTCTCTGCCCTCCTTTTACCCTGAGCTTTAATGAAATGGTCTTTTAGCGTTAATATTAAATCTTTCCTTAATTAGTTAATAAGGGAGAGGCACAGCTTACTTTACTCAAACTTCCTTTTTCACAAATTAAAACAGGAGTTACCTGGCAGACAGATGACACCTCATGAAGGACAGTCCCATGGACCAAACAGTTTTTACAGGATGGAATTCAGATGTGCTCATGTCCTTAGACTCCAATAAGGTACCTTATATAAGTTTTAAAGTCACAGCCGTAGCAACTCAGCTTCCTTAGCACCTTCTCACAGTATCTGATGGTAGTGTATTCAATCCCATTTTAATACTGCATAGAATTGAATAAGTGGTCCCATTAGGATGCTATGATTGCTGCTGATCTACAGCTGTGTGTGGTAGAGAGCCATATAGCACTAACAGCTTCATATAGCACAGAACTTCATTTACTAATACAAAGCTTCTGCAACATCTTGTATTTTTATTCCAGCACTTACATTGCGAGTCAAGCTTAGAGAACCATGTAAATTCACTGCTTTACTGTTCTCCATTCTCGGAAAATATTTAAGAACTGTGGTAAACAAAAACAACAACAAAAAAAACCCACTAAAAAAACTCTGCCCCATAGAATCATTTCAGGATAACTGACACTTTAACCATATGGAAAACTTTCATGACACATGCTTGGCATTCACATGGCTAGGCTTTAAGTTTAAATAGATTTGAGTATCTAATTTATACCACTGACCTTCCAGAAATACCAGGCCAGCACCCCCAGCTATAGCCTGTTTCCAGTGAGCTGAATGAACAAAAAGCCAATAGCAGTGTCTGAAGCCCAGGGCTGTAACACCTTCTGGGCATGACCTATGTTTGCCCATCTCTCAGAATCCAGACTTACATTAGCAACTCTCACGCAGCTGTATTGGTACAATAAGCTGTATGCTGTGAATAAAGTCCAGCATGTTTAGGAAGCTCACCATTCATGCTTCTCCACTGCAGGTGAACCTCCACAATTTTCCTCAATACAAGATACACATCTTCACCAGCACTCAAACAGTAAGTCCAAGCTAAAATACATATATTCTCCAGTTACACAGTGATTTAAAGTCTGAAACATTTTACATGACGGAAGATCAGAAACTATATGTTAGGGCCAGTGGAGACAAACATAAGTGATATTTCAGAGCTGAAAAGATGTATCAAGTAGCTTCTAGATTGTATTTTCCAAATATATATCAAAGCAATTAAGTGAATCCTCAGGAAGGTCTCAGAAGCAGATTAAATGGTCTGCCTAGACAGCAAGGGCATTTCACAATTTATTTCAGAAGGCTTACATATTGATTTAAAAAATCATTAAATACTTTAAGTTAAAGAATAAATAAATTAGGTCACTCCTTTTATATACTGTTAAAAAGAAAATACAGCTGACATTTTTCATGTCTTTCACCAGTTAAAGCCCTTTCCTCTGTCTATGTAAACAGTAAGATGACAGTGGGTTTCTCAGATAACATCTCTATTTAATCATTAGAAAAGTAGGTAAAAAGGTCATGTTGAATATAATTAAGACCTGCAGTCCATTTCAATTTTACAAGTATTTAAATTTCTGGACAAAGAGAGCAAAGGTGTATTTATATAGTATTTTCTACCAGAATTTAGAATTGATTTCTTCCTAGAAAATAAGCTAGGCTCTTCCTAAGAAGAATAGAACCAACATAACTTTCTACTTCAGTTCTCTTTTGTTTTTTACTGCTATTGATGAGTAAGACTAAAATTGTGTCACAACCTACAAGAATACAATAGTGTCATGAATTAGAAATTCTAATCTGGTGGGATCTCTATTTCTTAAGGAAAAGTCATATTCCATGGCCAAGTCAAATCAAATCAGAATCTCTAATTCTTCATCCTCTTAATATTGTTCAGATGTTGAAGGAAGTTAATATGATAATGTAACTCAATCAATAATTTTTGTTCATGTGTAAAGCAGGCAAGTACTGTTGAGGTGAAAACAGGCATCACAACCTAATTGGAGAAGCAACAAAAAGAGAATAAAATATCAGCTTTAAAGCACTGACACGATGTTCTGTGCAGTATCAGTCTGCAACATTCCAAGGGCATGCATAAAAACAGAAGATTCAATCAATTCAATCTTCAATCAAGAAGATTCTACAATAGGAGACAAGTCAGGAAAAAAAACATGAAGAATGTGGTCTTTTCAAAGACTGATTTAATAACCACACATTTTTGCACAACTACTATGCCAGTTTACAGTCTCTGTAAATCTGTTACGAAAAACCTATTCAGAAAACATCAAGGTCATATCTTCCTTGTATCAGCCAAGAAACACATTCTTACTAAACAACTGGAAATTTATGAAGACTACCCAAAAGAACCGTCTGAAAATTGTCTTAGATTTAGCCCAGTGGTAGATACAACAACAGATATTAACAGCTGCTATATTCTAAATGCTGCAGGGGTACTATTCAGTGGTTGCTTTGGATGCCTCAGATAAAAACAGGACAGGAAGTCTCAAACTATGCCTCTATACTGACTCATTGTTTAGGTGTTCTGAACATCCAACAGAGAACATCAGGAAATGCAGGACACAGTTACACAGTTTAGAAAGCTATCATTCCTTAAAAAAAAAAAAAAATAAATAAATAAGGAAACAAAACAGAAACCACCACACAGCTTTTGTTAGTGACACCACTGTATACATGGAAGTTGGGAAACAATGTTTGGGTGATGTGTGTGACTTCCATACAGCATTTGTTTGGTTAAGTTGGCTATACAAGGACAGATATTTGCCAACATTTTGGTGGTTATTCCTGCAGCTGAATAGGCCATTGTATTTTAAAGCAAGGCTTCATCACAGCTTGAGGGGCAAGGGAAGTATTACACTGACCTTTTCACTGGTCATATGGTCATATGATGACCTTTCTCCGTCATCATATGTTTCAACCCCCAGTTTGAAAAAGAGGGCTGCAGAGAGCTGTTCAAGAAGATGGCCATAAATCAGGCTGTAGGCAAGTGGCAAGAAACCTTTCCCACAATAGGACACTGCAGGTGTGAATGCTTGTGACTGAAAAACTAAGACCAACTCTCACTGCAAGGAGGACAGAGAGGAAGGAAGACCAAGGAGAACAGAGGGGCACTTGCTAAAATTTTAATCAGCTAATAGGTGTATCAGTGGAAGAAGGGTTAACAAAGAAACTACACATAAAATCTAACATGTAATGCAAGGTACTAAGGCTTTTGTTAACTAAGTAACAATTTTTCAGGTCTCAAAAAGTGTAACCAAATACTGGCCTTGCCACACATCCTCTCTCCTTCTTTAAGGAGAATTCACTAGCAAAAATCCTGAATTCACAAGCTTCTTCAGCAGTTTCCAACAAAAGGTATTTGAACTCTTCCCAGGACTATATATTACCCACAGTACTATCCAAAAGCAATACCACTAAACATAAACAATTTAAATAAGGCAAAATGAACAATGTTTCATATGTCTGCTATGTAAGATGACAACATTTGATCAGTGTTATAATGCTGTCCCAGAAACGGCAGAGGTTGAGGTGTGACAGTGTTTCTGTTTCAATGTGCTCACTACAAATGCAAACTATTCTTTCCCATCAGCAAACAATCAGCTTGCTTGTTGACTTCTCAGTAGTCAAACATTTTAAACTTTTTATATTAGTATTGACTATAGTTATTAACAGAATTCCCCACTTTTTCAATGCTTCTAGGCATTCTCATATAATAAAAGATCAACTTGAAAAAAAACCCACACATACATTTGCTTTCCTTGTTTCTCACGTCTTACAGATATTTACTGAACCACAGTACAAAGAAACACAGCTTCCTTTAGCAGCAGGAAACAACAACAGCTAGAAACAAGTGAATCTGTATTTCAAGCACTACAGTCAATACATAGGTTTATCAAGTTAAAAGCTGTAATCAGCTCTTGACAAGTGAAAAGTACTGACCAAGGAACTGACAAAAAATCAGTGGAAAAACAAAAAGTCAAAGTGGGCAAGAACCCTTCTGTCAACTCCATAAAATATGCTAAGCACAAGCAGCTTAAACAAAACAATAACTTCTTCAGGTGATCAAACCACCTCTGATGGCTCACATCCCACGATCCACTGACACCAGCACATCAGGAATGCCACAGCTTATTCAAGTACAGCACTTGCATTGTGATCAGATAATAAAGAAAATAAGAATTTGACTTGACCACAACAGAGCGCTACTGACAGCCTCTGCTTCAACAAGAGGCAGTGAGGAGTCCATCAAAAGCCGTACTCAAGCTGCCCTGGCTCTGAGGAGGTCGGTCCCACACCACTGCTAGAGGGCGGCACATCTCAGTCTTACCACAGATCCTACTCACTTTAGCAGGTGACACTTCACACTGGAAATGACAGTTCAAGTTTTCTCTAGAAAAATCAAGGTATTGATTCCTTCCATCATTTTTGAGAATAACATCCAATAACTTAAAGTTTTCCCTTCAAAAATACAGTGCAAATACACACCAAGTATAAGGAAGGAAAAAAGCACTACCTAGCAAATGTAACAACAAACCAAATAAAATCACATCACACATAGATCCTAGAATAAACACTTAAGACTTCAAAACTCAACAAAAGTAACATGGGCAGAAATAATGCAAAACTTCACCTCTATACAAACCCATTTAGTGCACAGCAAGCTGCCTACCCCCAGAAGTCAAATCTACTCTGTCACAGTTTGTAGCAAAAAGAATCAGACAGCCTTGTGCAGCTGGAGGCTGTTAACTTCCAGAATCTAAATTCTTCTAGTTCTGCAGCATAAAACCACACATTTTGGTTTAAACATGCAGTTTTACACTGCACAACTGGAAAAAATTTAGAAATGCACTACAATTTACATCTATTAGCTGAAACAGCCTTTGCATTTTCTTGGGGGGATAAAAACATCCAGTAAGATTATCTATTAAAAATTTGTTTTTCTAATTATTTTTATAAAGTTGCTGCAATACATAAGGTCTTAAACATGTTCTAAAAGAGATATTTCTGAGTTTTTATATTACCACCCTCTGCTCTCTTTTACCCAAGGTATCTATCTTGCACTAGAAATCCACTTTTTTTAAAAAGTTAGCTATTAAGAGCTCAAAACATTTCTTTTCACAAAGGATATACCTGATCCAACACCATACTTATCACGATACTAAGTCTGATGTGAAGAAAATCAAATAAGGAAAGTCTTATTT
The DNA here is from genome assembly GCF_030490865.1 of Poecile atricapillus. Taxonomy (NCBI): domain Eukaryota; kingdom Metazoa; phylum Chordata; class Aves; order Passeriformes; family Paridae; genus Poecile; species Poecile atricapillus. The sequence goes on along the minus strand of NC_081289.1, from coordinate 32,474,182 downwards.
ATAAGAAAATCAAGCAAAAGCTGTTTAAAAAAAAAAAAGTATATATCAGTGACTGCAAGTCTTCCAATACTTAAAATGTCTCATGTGACAGACAACTGCAAAACAGAAAACTAGACCTGAATTAATTCTTCTGATGAGTGTATACTTTGGAATCATGCATATGAAATCACATTGTGTGTAAGCAAGAAATAAAAAGAAACAATATAAAAGGCTAACACCATAAAAATATGTAGTTATTTGAAGCAGCCCATCACCAAAGCTATTTAAACAAAATAAACAAGACCCACACTAATAGCTGGGAGGTCACGAAGCTCCTGTCTTCCTTCTATCCCAGGGTGCTCACTCTGGTAATGTTCAGACAGATCAGTAGAAGTTACACACACTTTCATACACAATGGACAGATGAAGCCCTGTGAAATGTATATTTGATTTTAAGAAACTAATATAGAAAAAAAAAATGCAGATCTGGAATCAAAAGTTTGAATTCTTATACTGAAAGCTCTCTACAGTCACCAAAAGTAAAGTCTGTTTTCCTTTTGGAGAAAGAACTTTCACAAACCATACCGATACCATAAAGAAAGCAAGAAGGAAGAACTATTGAGGACATGAAAATAAATAAATCTAAAACATGCCTTAAAAACTAGGACCGTGCTGCATACAACTATGTGTTTTCCTTACACTCTTGGTGCCCCCTTCATGTGACAGAGGAACAAACTGCATAACAAATTGTGAATGGAGCATTACAAGGCATTATGTCACATCCATCGCAAGGTTTCCCATAAGGGTGTTCGGATGTTTCAGAGAAAGAGGGAGGAGTGGTGCAGTGAGATTGCAGAAATGCCTCTATAAATTAATAAGCAAGTTTGCAACAGCAGCAGGAGAGGCTGAGGCAAACCTGTCAATGCAGTTACATTACACTAAGGAGAGCATCTCATCACTGGTAGACTCACTGCAAGAATGGAATATTTAGCAACCCTGTACTGCAGACAGAGTTGCACTGGGACCTAAGCTGAAAAGGTATGAGAGACTCAAATGTTTCCCCCATGGACAGATTGCACAGCGAATAAGATTTCATTATGGGTCTACCTGTGACCTGAAGTGCCAACATGGTCACAGACAAGACATGAGCAAATTTTTACCTTTTCTTGAGCAGTTTGAGTAGTCTGAATTCAGACTATTTCACTCCTTCTGTTTCATACTACAATTCTTAAAAATCAGGATTTATTTCAACCAGGCTTGAGGAGAAAGGAAACATAAAAATCTGCACAGATTTAATAACTATTCTCCATTTGAATCTTACAACAATACAAATTAAAAAATCTAGCCAAGAAACTGGAGTGAAAACAAGTTAATGGACTTCTGACTGCATAACAATGGAGAACCAGGTAGGAATATCATCATAAAACAAGCAGCAAACATTCTGCAGAGACCAACTATGGTGCTCCTGAAGAGAAGCTCCTGGAGAGACAAGCCCTCAGGCAAACTGTGAGGGAAAAGTAAGGCTAACAGATTCGAGTAGCATTACATGTGAATCTAAAAACCCATCATCAAGTTCAGAGCTCAGTTTCAAACAGACTTTGAAATTCTATGTTAAAGACAATACTCAGTGCAAGAAATTATAGACATTATGGACAACTAAAAGACACTTTTTAATGTAACACTTGCATATCAAGAGTGACAAGGCAGCCTTTGGTCTGACCCAGTTTTGACTCGGTAGAAAGAACAGCCAGTGGGGCAATAGTGCAGGTATTAACACCACCACACTGAAAGCTCCCACATCAAGAAAACACTGCTCCATTAGTATTGAGATACCTTATGGCAGCCACAAGCTGTACAGTCAGCAATGTTGCACCAATGTTGTTAACAGAACTGTATCACTTTAGCCAAACTTTAGAAAGAAGTAATCATCTCATTGCATGTTTTTATGCCTTAATCAACTGCAAAAGTAATAAGATTTTAGTCTACAATTTAAGAATACTTATTTGCTTCAGGGATTGTTAATTATGCACACAAAACAGATTTGGACTCAAAAATGTGTGACGTATAACATGCAGCAATGTTTGATTAAATTGATGGCAATAAGGCTTCAAGAAAGAAGAAACAAGCAGAGGCACAGACAGGATTTTAAACAGCACAGTGAAAGTTTACCTTATCTTTTATCATATCACACACAGGAGTATTTGAATCATCACACATTTTATTCAGTGTAAGAAAGGGCACTTTGCTCCCTTTAATGTTGTAATAGGGGTAATTAACCTTGCACTGTATTTTTATGTTAAGCTCAAAATATTTTCAAGATAGGTAATCAGGCTACATTAGCACAAACGAGCTTCAACAGCCAGTGAAGTCTGTTTGCACTTTTGAGACTTAATGTCAGGCAACACTGTAGAAAAACAAAGACATTGCAATATAGGATTGCACCAGGAACTAATTCTGCTGATTAAGTATGGAACAGTATTCAGTATGAAACACTGATAGGATTTATACTCCAACATCAAATATAACCAAATATATCTGGTATTTCACAAGAAGGAAGAGGCTTCCAGTACACATTATATCTTAGCAGAAGCAAGGTGAAACTGGAGGATGAGCATGATAAAATGTCAATCCTTGTTTTTTGCAGCTCTCATGAAACATTTATTAACAAGGAGCCTTAAGCTTACATCTCATTGCTCTCAATTTTAATAATTCATCTCTAGAACTACAGGAAGCATTGCTAGTGACCACTTAGATAGATAAGCCTAATTAATAGTTACATATAAACATGGCCTAGTCTTCCTTTTTTTATTTAAATATCAAACAATTTTTAGAATATGACATTTGCAAGTATTTGTTTAGTACAGTTGATATTTAGGAAGGGCATCAAAAGTTACTGCAACGGCTCCACAGATCAAAGAAACAGCATCCAAGATTTAAGACACCGGTCCTGTGTATGGTGCACAGTACCTCTGAAGAGCCTTCGTTGTTCACGTCTACGGCATTTCCAGGTGTGGCAGATGAATCCGAATCTGAACTCTGAGACCCACCTCTACCTGGAGTCTGAAATAGATGGGGAAGACAAAAATGAGAGTCCACATTTAAATACTTAATAAATATTTAATAAAGCACAGTACATATTCTATGCAAAGGCCTCTCTTCTACTTGTTGGAATACAAAGGTATTTTTCCTCCATAAGAAGTGAACAGGCTGACAAGCAACTATATCATTTTCAGCACAACACTTCAACAAAAGCTTCTATCCAACACTCTCCATCCATGAAAGACCAAGCAGATACCAGAAGCAAAGGCCAGGATTTTAAACCACTTCCTCTCATGAATGCTCACCACAAAACAAAAACTTTGGTTAAACTCTGCCCTTATATCACTCTCAGTGATATTAAATTAGATCACTATATCCTACAGGAAAACAGCAGAAATTACAATCTAAAAAGTTGCATTAGTAGTAAACTAGTATCATCCTACTTTCTTGATAGCTTGTCTATGTTCTGGACAAGCTCTTAAACATATGAAAGACGAAAGTTTGAGAACCCTGTCAATTCAACAGGCACACAAGCAGGTAAGCTGCCTTGACTTGGAAAAAAATAAAAAAAATAATCAAGGCTGTGGTAAAGTTATCAATATGTACATGCAATCCTAGTTTCAACAAAAAACAAGCAGTTCATTATCTAGTTCCAGTATGACAATCTCAAATGGGATAATGTTACTGCTGTATTTTAGCCCATCTGAAAATATTTATAACACTAGAAAGGATTTTATGATTTAACATAAGAGGATAAAGAATTTAAATATATAGATTGAAATCTACAGAGAGAGGGGCAGTTTTAGTTTCTTGTTCTTGGTGCCTCAAAAATCTTATTTAGAGAATTTTCTTTCTCAAATAGATCCTTTTTTTTTTAAGACAAATCAGTTTTATAACTTCATAAAATATCTACAGCAGACATTATTCCTGTTCTTTGAATATTAAGTATAATGTCCTGCTTTGTTTTAAAAAGAAAGTTGTATTTTCAACTTTCATAGATAAAAAAGATAACAGACAACAAAGCTAACAGCCTTTTACTATTTATCAAATCTAAAAAATATGTTGCTAACAGGTCAGGTTCACTGATTGAGGACTTAATTCCCACTGAAATACATTTCAGTTTTGGAAAGGCTCTGAAGACTGGCCAAAGGGAAGTGAGGAGGAATGAAGCACTAAGCTATGGGAGCTGGTGACAGTAAGAGAAAACAACCATCTCTCCTCACTCCAGCCTTCTTTGAGGTCATCAGTTAAGTGATCAACATACTCTGGCTTTCCTACTCCATGACTTTTTCACGTAAGCTGTATCAAAAGATAATATGAACACCATTTCCTTCTAGTACAGCACACAAAAGCAACAGGCAAGGCAACGCAAGCTCTGCAAATCAATAATAGGAGAGGCAAAAAAGGGGGTAAGCAGAGATGCTATACATGTGCAAAACATGTCAAAGTGAAGGCATTGGTACTTCTTCCCAGGGTTACTGATGCAGACACTAAACAAGGTACATCCCAGCATGGACCACAGGTGTACACCCTTCAAGTTTCCACGACATCAAACTGGGAGGACCAGCTGATACATTCAAGGGCAGGGCTGCCGCAGAGAGACCTAGAAATGCCAAGAGAAACAGGCCAAGGGGAACCCTATGCAATTCAACAGGGACAAATGCAGAGTCCTGTGCCAGGGAAGGAAAATTCCTGCCAGTAACAGAGGTCTCTCTGCTGTAAAGGACCAAGGCCTCATGTCAGCCAGCAAGCCGAGCAGGAGCCCGCAGTGTACCCTGTCTTCAGAGACAGCTGCCAGAAGCCTGGACTCTGCTAACAAGGAGCCCAGCCAACTGATCAAGGGATGTGATCACCCCCCACTGGCCCACAGTCCCCACTGGACCACGTCAAGATACTGCTCTCCCAGACCAGGGAGAACACTGAGAAACCAGTGTGACTTTAGCAAAAGGTCACCAACACATGTGGGGATGAAGCATCTAACCTGTGGGAGAAGCTGAGGGAATGGCTGGCTCAGCCTGGAAGTAGAGACAACTTTGGGAGTACTAAAATTCAGCCACAGCATCACTCATAAAGAGGCCATCAAACTGAGGAAGTCAAGCTGGTCTAAGCAGTGCACAGTGGGAAGACCAGAAACAAAAACTGAAATGAGAGATTCCTACTAGACGTAAAGAACAGCTTTTCCACTATGAGATAGGCCTGAGCAACTTGCTCTTGATCTCCAGGTTGACCCTGCTCACTGTTCAGACTATGGAGATCCTGAGCTCCCTTCCTGTCCCAATTGTTCTGTAGCCTAAGAAGTGCTGCCCACAGAAATACACATCCCACAGGAAAGCTTTGAAATACAAGTAAAGTAACTCCATTAATGAACATGTGGATTGTGCTCCATTGACAATCAGAACAATAGTATCTAAAACAAATGGTAACTTGTAGCCAGGTTTCCCAGGAAAAGAGCTAAGTTAGAATACTGCATATAACATTTCAGTGGCACTAAGGGATGGTCCAACTGTTTCTTTAGACAGTCAGCATCTACCCCTACTTTTGCAATATCTGAACATACACTTTCAGTATACCTAATGAATCATTTCATCCCAAACTACAATATTTTCTTCACCTCATAACTCCTCATACAACACTACTGTACACTGTTAATTGCCCATCCCAGAGCCAACTCCATTTTCCAATGAGATTTGCACATTAAGTTCTGCTAATTCTGGCACTACAAATTTGAGATTATTACAACCTCCAGGATGCAAGCTCTTCTGTTATTGCTCCACTGTACACTGTTATTACTCCATGCTTGCTTAAAGTACTCACTTTATGAAACACTCCAGACATGCCATAATCACAGTAATATGCCCTGGATGGCATGTCTTACGGCATGCATTGTATGACAGAAATTATTACACAGTACCTGGTAAAATCCTTTTAACCTTTCAAAAATCAATGTGTGCTCTTGAAAAGAGAAAGCGTAATTCCAAGCTAGATTTAGAAACATTTTCTGGTGAGTGCCACGCAAGGAAAAGAAAAGCAGGAAAGAAAGAGGACATTAAGTAACTTTCTAGTTATAGTCCGTAGTATAAATTTCAAAATATACAGAGTAGCAAGAAAAATTAAATAAAAAAATTGGAAGAATGTTAAGGAAGCCAAGATCAAAAATGAAACTAACTCATCTTTCAAGTCTGTAATGTAATTTAAATATCCTTCACCATCCAAATAAAGAATGGAGCACAGGGAATGTCTTTTTTTAATTTATCACTGCCTTATCAAATCGGTTCACACACACAGTTATGCTATGCTCATGTATCACTGTGCTATCACATTCCACTAAAAAAAAAAAAAGGAATCACAACATATTGAACAATTTGGACTTTGTGATCTACAAAAGGACTCAGAATGTTCTTTGTTTTCAGATGGCCTATACAGGGGAGCAAATAAATTACTTACTAATCCCAGAGAAAAAGAAAATTTCCACACAGGCTTCTGTGTATGTACAATTACAAAATTAACATTCAACATCTGAAGGCATAGCCAGAGTTGAAAGACTAATGCAAAATTAGTCTTTGATCCAGCATACTTCTCTCCTAGCTGTCAATTACATTTGTTTACTTTGCAGAGAAGCATATGTTTCTATTGCTAGCCCTAGAGTTGTAGAAGTAAAATGCTAAACTTCATAATGCCATTCTCTGTGTTTTCTCAAAACTGCAAGCTAATATAAAGAAACATCATTAACAACAAAAAGGATGACAATGATTGCAGCTTGTTTTCTGAAAAGGAATAGAAAATTATATAATGAATGAGTTGAGTTAATGCTCTAAGATAAGGGAGTATAAATACGGACCACTAACAGCCATTTTTGCATAGTCTTTTTATCTGTCTATAGCTACGTTGCTTTCAGTCAGAACACTCTTTTCTGCACTTTTAAATTCAGAATAAATTAAAACCACTGAAAAAATTTGTAAAGCCTTTAGAAAATATGAAAAAATACAGATTTAACAGTTTTTTCAGCACAGATTTAAATACTGCTACTCAGGGTACTACGTAACCATGAAAAGTTCCTGAAGCAACAAACAAGACACAAAAATGAGAAGGTAAGAGGGCCAAAGCCCTTGTTGCCAAAGAAGTCTCAGTGCCAGGAACAGTGTATTTTGCCATACAGAACAGTAACACCATTTACCTTTAAAGCAGAGTGACACTGCTTTATGACTGTGTAAAATGAAATGACTCCTGACTTCAGAGGGCATAAAACTTTTCTTTCCCATCATGCCATCAGTTTCACACAAGCACACTTTTGTGCCCAGGAGGAGGCACACATGCCCCCTTTGACTCCTGAGGAGAGGGCACAGCTGCAGTTCAGCATCCTTCCAAGTAAATATGCTATCAAGCGAGCCCTGCACTTATACATGTGAACATGTATACATGAAAAGAAAATTATAAGTCAGGCATGAGATGCAATGATTTCAGACAAGTAAATATCTCTGTGCATGAGTCTGGAGTAAGAGAAAAGGTGACTGTAGTACCTGAGCTATAGAAATGCCTGCAAAGCCCTGTTCTCCCCCAGACACCAAGATCTCAAGACCAAAAACTCAAGCATTAGTTAGAAACAGAAAGCAATAGAAGAGTACAGAGAGCACCCAAACACAGCACAGTAGCTAACAGTTGTAGACATTCAGTTAAAGATAAATAATGGAGACATTATTTTCTATAACTAACTTATTTATTAACATATTACAAATGTTATGTACTAACATAAATAGCAGTCACACTGGTCCAATAGATGAGTCGTCCACTAAACAATCATGAGCAATGGGAAGAAGGCTCAGAAGGAGGTCAAAGTAATCAGTTTTCTACCAGTTGAAAATAAAAGCCTCCTCCTTGCAAATACAAGAAATGAGCTCTGCTTTAACAGGCCAGAGGCAACTGCCACTGTCCCACAAGTAGATTAACAACAGAGAGACGACACAATGCCCACAAAGGGCATCAAAGTTGAACACAATAAAGAAAAGACTGCTCTCCAAGGAATCCACTGACAAAAATGAAACTATTTGAGCAGGAAAGTTGTGTCTTGGACATTCCATGCAGATGCCTTTTGGGAAAAACTACCTTTTTCTAGATCAGCATGATGAACAGTGCATGAAGCCAGGAAGTGGCAACAACGTACAAAAGGAAGGTTTACGGTACAAACATACAACACTGGTGGATCCCTGAGATGTCATGTTGAAAACACACATAAAATTTAGAAACTCATAAAAAAATTTAGAAGCTTGTAGGGAAAGGATGTAAAATGAGGAGCTAGTTGATGACAGCATGGAGATACTAACCTCAAAAACTAAGTAAGTAATGTTCAGTATATAATAGCTTCTACTTTGAAAATATGTCATTCAAAGTCACAGAGAAGATGCTCCTAAAAACAGAAATTACAACTGTGGAAGAAATAAAAAGGTGATCAAGGTAAAAAAGCAGTATAAAAACAAAACATCTGATGTTTTGAAACTTCAGGAATCAGAAACTATAAATCATATCTTTGTAGTTGTTGTGTTCCTCCTTTGCAGCTTGTCAGCCAGCTGAGTTACAATAAAAAGGAATGTAATAAAGAACTCCTTTTTCAAAAACATAATTTTATAACTCAAGTTGTATCACCATTAATGACTAGCTCTCTATCTAGAAAGGGTGGCATCACCTACAATCATATAACAAACATATGCAAGAAGCTATGTTTCAGTGACAGAAAGGCAGGGAGTTTTTGCCAGCTATACAAACGATGGACAATAAGAGGGTCAAGAGGAGGTTCCTTATCCTTCAAATTACTGCACAAGACACACAAAAAATATTAATAACTATTTTCTTTATTAAAATATCTGACATAAAGCTAAGGTTCTTTTAAATACCAAGTACAGCAGAAGCATTTTTCAGTTTGCCAACCAGAGTGCAAGTCCAAATGGTATGTATGTACTAGGTACTGCATGCAATAATTTTTACAAAATGCCTAAAGCCCCTTTAAGCATGAGGTGAATTTTTAAAAGCATAGTTATTTTCAGCAATTAAAAGGTTAACACCTTCAAAAATCTTGGCATTTCTCTATTTAATTTTAAGGCAGGAAGAAGTCTGTTTCACCTTTCTTGACAATAAGCTCTCCTGTAATCCTGTAATTTTCAGGAGCAACTGGAAAATAACTATTTGTTCAATCTTTTAGGAAAAGGTGTCTGTTTGTCACACAAAAACTTTTGGACTGACTTTACATTTTCATAAGATATGTTTAGCTGAATTCATACTTAGGGCAAATATCCTTTGGCACTGTATGAAGCTTCTTCCTCTCTCATAGAAGCCTTCCTTGATGGCCTGGTATTTCTCAGAATCAATAAACACCCAGTAAACTGCTGCCAATATTTAATTAGGTCCGTACTAAGTTTCCTTGCTTGTTAGCAGGACTTCCCATTAAGCTTCAGGAAGGAAATTGTTCCTTGTAAACACGAAGCTCCAAACAGACCGAGATCTTCACCTGCTCAGGGTCTACGACCAAAAAATAACGAGGTATGTTTTACACTGAAAAAGTTGGTGGCATGCTTACTTTATTTCCCCTAACTCTAATTCTTGTAGCAACGCTTTTTTGCATGGCAGATATGGGGAGCAAGCCAGCATTTCCAATAAAACACCCGTTCCCAGAGGTGTCACAGACAGCACGCTTTAGAAGCAACAGCAGATAAAAGGGGGAGAGCAGAGGGTTTTCTCTCTATCCGTGGGTGCCTCCTGCGTGACACCGACACCGCTCTCTCGCGGTCCGGGATCTGGAGCGCTGCCTGCCACCGCCGGCGTGACTCAACCCTTTTCGGTGCATCCCCGCGCCGAGCGCCCGCCGTGCGGCCGCACGGAGCCGGGACCGCGCCGGCACCCGCCCTGCGCCAGCGCCTCCTGGCAGCTCCCAGCCGAGCCGCAGGCCAACTGCGAGGCGACCAGCACCGGCGCGGGGATCTGGCCAAGCGAGAAGGGCTTCATAAACGAGTGTCACAACTTGGCTTTCCAAGCCCGGCGGAGCTGCCGGAAAAGCCGGTTTCTATTCCCAACATCGGAGCTAACCGGACGGTGGCTGCCGGGCTGGCTCTCGGCGTTAAGAGCCTGCCTGCCAGCCCTGAGGAAATCACCGCAGGTCCCGGCAGCGGCTCTCTCCAGGCCGGGCTTCCCTTTATCCTGCCCTATGCGCGGGCGGCCGCAGCCGCGGCGACGGGCGGAGACGCGCTAGGGAAAGGAGCCGCGCCGGGCAGGGCCGCCCCTCGCCCCTCCGACAGGCCCGGCCGCAGGAACCGCCCGCCGCCAGCACCTCCGCCCAGCCCGGGCGACGACACCGCCCCCAGCCGGGACGGCGGGCCCGGCTCGGCCCGTCCCGTCCCGTCGGGGCTCGGGCCGTCCCACGGCGAGAGGGCGGGGGCGGACAAACTCACGGCCTCCGGGGCCGCGACGGCCCTAACCCGCACACTGTACCGCAGGACGGGCCGGACAGGGTCGGTGGCTCCGGCTCCGGCGCGGGGAGCGCAGCTCCGAGCCCGGCCGGCACCAGGAAGCGGCACCGGCGCGGCACCGGCACGACACGCCGCCCTCGCCGCTGGGGCGGGTCTCGCTGCCTTACCCGCTGCAGAATCCGCCTGAACATGGTGGTAGAGCGCGGATGCCGCCGGGAGGCCGCGGCCAGGCCGAAGGGAAGCCGCGGGGCCCCGCGCAGCGCCGCCCCCGCCCCGCAGGAGCCCGGTGCGGCCCGCTCGCCCCGTGACAGCCGCCGCGGACGGGCAGGCGGGGCAGCGGCCGCGCTCCGCCCCGGGGAGGGGCGGGTCCCGCGGGGAAGGGGCTGTGGCCACCGCCCGGCTTCGAGGAGCGGGGGAGGTAGAAGGGGATAGAGGTGCGGAGCGGGCCGGGGGCTGCCGCCCGGGCGAGATGGGCTCCGAATACCGATCGCTCCACGGGGCCCCGGCCCGGCTCCTTCCCGCCGCATCGGGCCCAGCGCCGCAGTTCTGCCTGTCCCTGCGCTGTGCCCGGGGTCTCCGCCGCCCAAGAGGTGTCCTGGCTGCTGAAAGCAGGGAGAGGGCGGCGGTGTCTTGCCCCGGCCATCGGCCGTTCTCCCCTCGGGGGCTGCCCCTGGCTCCCCTTGCTGCTGGCACCATTCCGGCATCGGCAGAGAGAAGCAAAAGGACCGCAGGCTGAGCGTGATGCTGAGGGCTCACTGAAGAAGGCGAAGCGCAAATGCAGTGCAGTGTTACTTTGTTACTAGTGTGGCACGGAAAGTACTGAGATATTCGCGTTCAGTGAGGGATGTTGAACCAAACTTCTTTGGATGATTAACCGGAATTTTAATTCTGATGAACACTCCTTGCTATATGCCCTCAGCTGAAAAGACGACCTAGTGGCATGACCCATTAGATGTTTTTTAAATATCAGGAAAGAACATTTTACTCACACAAACACACCTCCCCTAAAAAAAAAACCTAAAAAAAAAAGGCACAACCCATTAGAAGGGGGTCTTTAGGCGTTTCAGGGAGTCTGTACCTCTCAAGTACCTCAGCCAGTGGGGAAAGGGAGAGGGAAAATGCAGCCGGGAAATTAGGATAAAAAGGAGGAGCTTCATCCCCTAAAAATTTTGAGAGAACCCCATGGGGAATACCCCATGACGTCTCCCTTTATTTGGATAAAGTTACAGCACTCATCTGTCTCCTTTTTAGACATAAACTGCTGGTGTTTGTGGATTAATTTTCCTGACAAGCTTAACTGAGAAAGAATCAGTATCCACAGGTGCTGAGGCAAAACCCCACATCAGATGTGGCAGGAGAGTTGCTGGAATACCTGTACCCTCTAGAATATGTAATTCAACAAGTTACAGTTCCCTGTTCTATCCAAAAGCTGTAACTTTCACATGTTGGATGCCAGACAAAGGGTCACGAGTAAATAATAAACTTATTTAACGACTAATTGTGCCGACCAGAACAAATATCACAGCAGAACACCAGTTGTACTGTAAAGATCAAAAACATTTTTCTACCCAGAAGCTGACATTTCTAAGTACTCTAAAATCCTCAGACATTGCATGAGTTGTGAGCACATGACCAGAAGAATTTGGCTGCTGCAGCTGGAGGCTGGAAGCATGGCAGCATTATGCGACTGGACTCAGTTTGCTCAATTTGATTCCAGCGTGTTTCATGTTAATGTCATTGGATCCACAACTGAAGCACATTAAGAGCACACACACACACTTGGTAATGGCTTCAGCTGATGAGTGGTGACTTTGGCCACACCTATCACATCATTTTCATGTGTCCATAGTACAAGATGGCTTTGAAATTTGGCAGTTAGGTGGTTTTTTTCTGAATTTTGTATTTGGGATTAATAATGGGAACAAGATTGGTTTTGTACAGCTCTACAGATCTTTAAATATTTAGGCAAACCATAGATACTTACTCTGAATCTAAACAGAAATGACTGCAAGTTTTATAGGTATTTCAACAAGAGTGACAGCCCACACAACAAACTGCCAGAGTGCTTAATTTGCCAGACCCAAGTAACTTGACCAAACCATCTTTGTAGAATGTTTTTTACTCTCCTAGATTACCAATTCCTCAGTGCTCAGAGGAAGATGAGAATTTGAGGACACTAGTTAAAAGCCTTGTATCAGAGGAGGCTTTTCTTACCAAGACTTGAAAGGAAATACATGATCCTTTCCTTGTGTGGATGTTAGAACACATGCATCTGTCTCCTTGTCCAAGCATCATTCCCTCAGTAACTTGTTAATCTGTGGGCCAATTTCAAATACAGCAGAGTCAGATGAGGCTCAAAGATACTAAGTTCCTACAAATTTAAATAGGTAGCCAGGGAGAGGAGAGACCCTACTGAATCCTGTCTGTAAGGAAAGATTGCAGTGTGGTTGCTTTTATGTACCAGAGAATGCACATAAAAACTCACCTTTGGGAAAGAGATCCAGGAGAAAAAAATTAAGTCCAACTTAATAAAAAAAATAGAAGTCCAGCTTCTAGTGGAAGTCCTTGGTTTTAAGTATTGTGTGTATGGTAATGTCTATGAATTCATATCATGTGCTCTCCTAAAATTCAACAGAATATTCAGCTGTTGGTAAATAGGCTGTGTCCTCAGGCTTGGGAGCTGTAAACTTTCATTTTATGCAAGCTCATCAACTCTGTTAAGGGTTTGGTGACTGGAGGGTTAGAAGCTGCCTTTCTAAAGAGTCGATTGTTGGTAGAAAGTGTCAGAACACAATCACAGCAAAGATTCTTCCAAAACCAGCTGAGAACAGGTACCTTATCCTTTAAACACAAGCTGAAGGCTGAGAGTCTGAACTACAACGGCCTCTTGCATATCTGTCAAAGCCAGCATTTTTTTATTTCTGTACAGAACTGAAATCAGTCTTTTGACTGTACAAGCAGTTTTCAGGGTGGCTCAGGTGTGCACCAGCATTTCTCAGATTTTCCAATAGATAACTCAGGGTTTTGTTGGGAGTTTGGGGAGTTATTCTTTGGTTTTAATGTCTATGCAAATAGTCAAATAAAAAGCAATTATGTCTGGACCATGGCTCACAAGAATTGGTGTTCACACAATCTTCTACCCCAACTGAGGGCTACAAGGAAACTGTCATTTGGTAGAAAATGGCAAGGAACACATTTGGTACATGCACAGTACATATACTTGCTTACGCTTGCAGCCTACAAGTTTCTGGGCTATTTATTGTCCTACATGTTTTCAGTGTTTATACAGATGACTATTTTCAGTCATGTAAAATTCCTGACCTCAAAATCAGTTGGTCACAAGTTCCTTTGGTTCACGATGTGCTGCACTAGAAAAGTATCCCATTTTTTCAAGATGTTGTTTTAAAATATCCTATTTATGAAAGGTATCAGCCTCTGGTTGGTTTTCTTTTCTGTAGCTCTTTAAATGTACACTTTTGATTGTCATTGTGTGCTGTTCCATATACTCTCAGTAAGCAACTTTCAAATTTACCCATATCTTTTCCTCAAGCTCTGTCCTTTCAAACTGAGCTCTGTGAAACTCAGTTGAACACAGTTTGTTAAAAGGATATGGTTTAGTTTACATGCTGATATTTGGTCAAAGGTTGGACTTAATGATCTTGAAGGTCATTTAAAAACCTCAATGACTCTATGAAAGGTCAAAATTTGGAAGATTTTTGAAGTGCAGATTTGGGCAAAAATATATTTCCAGCTGAAGGCCGGGGTATTTAGCAGCACATATGGACAGCTGCTGGGTAATGGGGGCTACACAGACCTTGCCAGACAGTGCTAAAGCTGGCAGCTGCCAGTCCCTTCCTGCCTGCCACTGGCATAAATAGGGTACATACACAGCACCCACAGGAGAACTAAGATATCAAGAACAGCTAAAAGGCTTTTCAGACTTCTCAAATTATGAAGATCTGTGTTTGTTACTGATCTTACTATTTACACAGAATATATTTTAAAATAGAATATAACTAAGTATTAAAATTATAGCATATATCTTGCCTTCAAAGAGTTTGACAGTTTATACTGAACTCTCAGTGTTTTGTTACTGACTTTTTATTTCCCTCTCTGCTTTAGTAGCAGAAATAAATATGTTTAACCTGGAAAAATATTTTGGCTGGTTTTAAATCATTGTTAGCAAATTCAGAATAATCAGTTACTTGGGCACTAATCTTAGACATGGTAATTCTGTATAATTTCATACTCAGCCCAAAATTGTCTGCTGTGTAACACTCTCCAGTTACTAAAAAAGGAAATACTGATATCTCTCGATGGTGAAAAGACATTGGACTTTTGTGATGAAAAACTTCATAGAAGAGTCAAATATTACTAATAATATTTAGTAAATTAGTAAATTTATTGGGAACCAGTTAGGTGGTGATAACCAAATTATTAATGAGCAGTGTAAGACATTAAGTCTATTGTCCCATTAAAAACATCTCCCACAACTTTACAGAATCTTCGTCTTCTGTCTCTCCAAGACCACTCAAGATCCCCACCACACAGGATGTGCTGTAGTCACTTCAGAACTCCACGGGAGCTTAAGTTGCTTATCTTTCCAGTAGCACAAACATGAATCTTTCACCTCTACCCAGTCATCAGTTTTGTTAGAAGCCCAAGAAATGTAACCGCCTTTGAGATACCTACACCTGTTTCTGCTTAGAGGTTTACTGCTCCATGAGTTCAAAAGGTGTGCAGTGGGGAGCAGAGGGAAAAGACACTTCTGCTTCCCTAAAGGACCTAGGCAAAACCCACAGGGTAGTTTTAGTCTATGCTTGAACTAATCACCAATGGTTCCTGTACCATTCCCTTCTCACTATTGGGAAAAATAACAAAATAACAAAAATAATCCTTCACTCATGGTACTGAGAAGGTTGGCTGGAGCACCAGTACTTCCTCCTGCATGTATTAGAGTGTGTTTGCTCAGCTGCTTTAGAACCTGGCTAACTCTGTGGTGCTGTCTCTAACAAAGAGCTGGTGACTTGGGGCCGGTTCCTGTGCTACAGAGAGCCTCTTTCAAGTGAGTGCAATTACTTGCATGAGTAATGAGCGTGTGTACTAATAAAGGTTGCATGGCTAGCATTATACCAAATCCAAGAGCTCCAAGCCATGACTTCATTCTAGTATTACAGAATCTGAACGTTGTAAAATTTGCACAGCTCTCCCTAAGAAACTCCAGTTAAGGACAGAATAACAGAATTATCTCTATTATCAACAAAAATTATTGTTCCTGTCACTGATTCCTTTTCCGCCCACCTCAGTACTGAATCCCTGTGTAGCACATGCCATGTAGCTTTGCTGGTGTAGCCGGAGAGACAGGAACTAGAGAAAGCCCAGCAGCATGCAAGGGAACTTAAGTCATAAATATGTATAAGTTTGTATAAAAAATAAACCTCATATTAATATAACCAAAATCTGAGAAGGAGAAGATCTGCTGCTGAGTCGTGCAGAGTACACTTTGACAAATACCTTAGCTAAAAAATTGTTCTGCATAAAGTTGAAAGCCTGTCACAGAAGAAACCTTTTCAAATTCCACCATCAAAGGCTGTGGTGATACCCTGGCCATTCTGTCCAGAGATGTTAGGAGTTGTTGGCAATTCTCCTAGGTACTTTTCAGTAAATGGCACAGAAAATGGGTCAAAAGGAACAAGAAAGAGGCTTTGTGGAATTTCACTGCAGAGTAAAATTAAAATATTTTTAATAACAGATTCTTTGGGGTTACTTATCTGTTCACCTTGGCATGTGTTAATATACATATGTAGCATCTCTTTTCCTCCTTAGACATAAACTTATTCATCCCATCAGTCTAGGCATGTTTGAGACTATTTCAAAGATTTTTAAGTGAAATGGTTTAAATGCCAAATTAAAGAATTAGGGGAAATAATCATCATTTGCATGTCAGGATTAATGGTTATTAAAATTAACCTTAGTAGGACTTTCCTAAATACAGCAGAAACATTAGATGAATTTTCAGTGTATGGAGATTAAAAATTTGAAGATTTCATCATAATAGTTAGGGGCATCATTTTGGTCACCTTCTGCATAACTGCAAAAAATGCTAAAGGTCTGACATGGGTTGGGTTTTTTTTCAAACACGAATCTAACCAAGCACAATAACAAGTTTTTGCTTGGGTTATTTTGTTTGGTTGGTTGTTTTTTTTAAAAAATAGGAAAGTCCATCCAGCGCTGCTTCAAACACTGTCCTCTCTCTCTGAACATTAATGCACTATTTGTTCATGGCCTTGTATATAAGTAGATGCAATAAATGTTTGCTTTATTGAAAGTCACTGTGTACATGTGTTGCATCAGCAATTCAGTTAAACATTTTTAAATGGTCAGAATACAGGCTGCTATACAAAGAGGCTGAA
This sequence comes from Poecile atricapillus, assembly GCF_030490865.1. Taxonomy (NCBI): domain Eukaryota; kingdom Metazoa; phylum Chordata; class Aves; order Passeriformes; family Paridae; genus Poecile; species Poecile atricapillus. The sequence goes on along the minus strand of NC_081289.1, from coordinate 32,457,300 downwards.
TTTTAACTATGAAAGGAGATTAACAGGCTTTCTTAAAACAGTAAACAAATAGACCCATAGCATTACACTAATCACATAATGCTTAATGGTATCTGTTATTATAAAGTCAACCTCTCAAAGTCATCCAGATTTAATGTTAGAAGTCTACTGCATCCAGGAACCAAAATGCTGTTTTTAAGGTGTACAACTAAACACACACTGCTAAATGCTGGCTGGCCAGCCCTTGATTTTCTTGCAGTACTAGCCAAACCTGTCTATGTAGAAATTGTAGTAATGATTTAGACATGAGGAAGGATCTTGGTTATAAACAAAGGAGGATTAAAAATCTTTCTCAGCTAAGCTTTTTCTGGTTTGTTTTTTTGGTTTGTTGGTTTGTTGGTTGGTTTTGGTTTTTTGTTTGTTTGTGTGGTTTTGGGGGGGCTTCTGGCTTTGGGGGTTTTTTTTTGTTTTGGTTTTGGTTTTTGTTTTGTTGCTTTTAGTTTTGTTTTTGGTTTATTTTTTTTTAGCTAAAATGTTCTCACTAAAAAAAAAAAGAGTAGGACCTTTCACTCATCTTCTTCTGGTATAGAGCAGGTACAATTTGCAATTTCATAAAATACTGAAGCAAAAAAAAACTCCAAGCCATCTAATTTATTAATGGAAAATAAAATGCATATACCAAAGCCTAGAGCGAAGAGGCACTGGGTACCAGTGAAGGAAAAAGTAACAAATGCATTTCCTGTGGCATGATGAGATGCCACATGGTTACACAGTTAGCAAGGATCAACCCTTCAACAGCTGAGGCTCCTTTCCATTAATGCCAGCTAGATGCATTACTGGGTCAACTAACAATACAGATTTAATCTGGAACAAATACACATGCACCACTGAATTTCTGTACTGTCTGAGCTAAGAAGAGTGTGAGTTATAGTGTTAAAGCAGTTTTATACTTTCTGTCGATTGCAGGCAAAAAGCTTCCACATCAAATCCATTACAAAGCTGTCCAGAAGACAGTTACTGCTTTAAAACAATGTCAATACACTTTGTTAGGTAGCATGGATTTGCACAACACCTGGAATTTTGCTACTTGTTCTGATAATTTTTCTGATCTACAGTTAAGTACTCTAAAGTCCGATTTGCCAAGCCATGTAACCCCGCCTGGCTTCAACAATTCTCTTTTCTTAGATGATTGTTAGCTGTAATGATGAGAGCAATTCCAGTGATGTATCTGCTCCAAAAATAAATATTCACTCCTTACTTGCAGCTTGGCATTGAAATGGCTCCCCCAAAACTGGATATATATTGTAGAAGGTTTTAGCCACCTCTGCCTGAGAAAGTTTTAAAACCAAAGAAGCAAGAAAAGCATCATATAAGGATTTTTTTAAGAGTTAAGATTACAAAACCAAATAAAGTCATCCAACCTAAAAAATGTCTCAGTGGTGGTTTAACTACCCAGCTAGAATATGTGTTTAATGCACCAAAACTTCTTGATGAGTTTTCCAGGTGATCTGAATGATCAAGAAATGGAAAATCAAGTGTTTTATTAATATTAGATATTTCTGATCAAATAGAGAGATTTCTCATAAGGAATAATAAAGCCTTTTTTTGGTAGGCAATTGGACAATACTGATTTTTATGAAAATTTTAAAGTTTTGAGCTTGTGTAATGTATTCCCAGATTCTGGCAGTATAGTTGCAAAAATATATGGGTAAAAATGTCATTTGTCTTTAGGAAGGAGGTGAGGGTCATCTACTGCTACATCATTTCTCAGCTGCCCAGCAATGTTATGTCCCAAATAATTGGTATAGAACATCCATTTTGTGGCCTGGGTCAAGGCAGAAAAAAAAATGAGGAGGCATTCAGTGTTTCAAGACATTCAAAGAAATGTCCCAATATTGAACCCTGGACTCTTGGCTCTCTTGCACACAGTGGGACCTGACCTCAGTATGGCTTTGAAATCAATATTCCAGTCTACACTAAGGAAAGAGAAAACCCACTACACATGGATCATGACTGGTCAGGGCTTTTTTGGTCATCCTGACTTTTGATTCCCGTTAAGGACTGGTGTTCCTGTTAGGTGGAAACACAGCTTGGGGCTCTGTTGACATGCAAAGGTGGATAGCATGTGGATGTTCCTGTCAGACAGGAGTATAAGACTATAACCATAGACATGGTTGACTGTGGAAACCAGTGGGAATTCTCCAGATGAACAATGCAATGGCCTGGCTCTGAAGTTTCACAAGCAGACCTGAGACTTAGAAATACATGGGGAAAAGAAGGGAAAAAATGCATTGAGGGTCACAATCTTATACTTTAAATATAGGGATGCTAGATATGGAGTTATCTCAGTCTCACTGGGGCTTTGCAAGGAAGAGCCATAAAAGAGAAACGGGTTTTATGAAGTAAGTGGTGGGCAATTAGTAGCCATTTACTGAAGTGTTCCAAGAAGCTTATTTTTTAAAGGTTCCTTTGATGTTTAAGTACTATTTTTGTAAATAAGAAACAGCAGATAATAAAAGGTTCTCTCAGATCCAAACAAAAACTGATGCTCAATGAGGTTACTAAACTGAAATGCATTTTAAGAGTATTAGAGAGACTTCAAACTGAAGTCCCAGTCAGAAGTTCAAATTGCTGTTTCTTATTAAAGATGTTGGTTTCCTGATGCCTACTACTCACAAAGAACAAGTGCTAGCTATTATAACTATCTCTGCATCTCTGCAAAAACTGTTACAGATGATTATAGCAAGTCTGTCCACTTTCAGCTGTCAAGGCCAAAGGTATTTCCTACAATGACAAAACTATGTAAAGGCTAGAATTTTATACAGTTACTATTTGCTTCTCACTGATCTTTTAGGACCCTTTAGACCCCATCCAGAGCATAGCTGGGATTTCAGCTCAACAAGTGCTCCTCTGCACCTGTAGGGTCATCACACAAAACATGAACCCCCACCAACAGCCTGTGATGGCTGGGGACGTCTCTGGAGCTTCTCAGCTTTTCTCCAGAGCTACACCCCAGCAAGGCTCACTCTGAATCTCTGCTCTCACTGAATCCTCTCTTGAAGATGCCAAATGCAGTTTTGCTAGGGTCTTTAGCATGCCCTTCTTCTCTAATGTCTTCTTGTCCTTTGTGATACCACTGGGAACATCTGCTTCCTCCACAATGATTTCTGTAATTCTCTGAGAGCTGAGCTGATACAGGGACAGATCCCAAGGGCTGTTCCCCCATGGCAGCATGCTTCCATCAAGTGACCACATTCACCAAAGCAATGCACATGGGGGACAAGATTCTGTCTCAAAATAAATCCCATTTCCTTTCCATATATAAAAGGATATGTTTAAGACCTACAGCTGATGGAAATACTTTTCCCAACAATGACAGCTCAAGAAACAAAAAGCTACTCATCTGGTGCTAGGCAAAGATGCTGAAAGAAAACTATTATCATACATTATTTTACATCACCTTTTCTCCCAGCCACAGTCAAATATGATGAAGTCTTGTAATGCATGTGTTTTTAGTATCATTACACCATCCGTCAACAGTTGGGTGCATTTTTATTCCTCTTACCTCTGCCTCCTAAATGTCTGGTCACAGCAGAGGGTGGTTCCATTTTCCAGAAGGTAAGGAAGGCTGTGGTAGGAGAGCAGAGGACGTGCTGACCAGAAATATGACATGTAGTGTCATGGAGTGGTATGTGGGGAAGCTCTCTGTTCAGATTGAATGAGAAAGGTTATTATGGGAAAATAACATAAAAAAATTGATAACAACAAACATGCTTCAATCACTCACTACCAGAAATGTCCCTACATATCTTATTCCTCCTCATTCTCCATGGAGGCCCTGTAGCTTCTTTTGCTTTTTGTGGAACAAGTGACTAAATCAATTAAATAAGTTGGATGTGATAATAGAATACATATTCATATTATATTCATTCATATATGAGACATATTATATATGAGACTCATATAATACAACCCATACAAACATAAAAAGATTGAATTAAGAGGGTACAGACTGTCTTAACTATGGCATCCTGCACCAGTTGAAAACATTCCCATTTTGCATTAATAATAATCTTTCACACTAGTATTTTTATGCAGTTAATACATAAGTGTGTCAATCAGTATATCTGTCTATATTTGAAATAGCTACAGATACATTTTTTCCCATGTCACATTGAAAACATTTTACTTATTCACTTTTCTCTGCATCCTCCAGACTAGAAGCTGTTTTGCCCTATCCTCCGCTCCAAGTCAGTTGCCTACCACAAATCCCTCTCTTTGTTGAATTTTGGTGTAAAATTCAGGCCAAATCCATCTGCAAAACAGTGATTTCTAGAATAATAGAAAACTAAGAAATCTACCATTTTTCCAAATTATAGCTATACTAGGAAGATAGGAGGAATAAGATGCAGAGGGCTCCTACAATTATCTGAAAATCTACTAAAGTCTTTCTGGGCTTGCCACAGCACACAGACTGTGAGTCACAACTCCCAAGGCTTCCACTTAACAACTAAAAGAGAGAAATGATCAATAACATTTTTCTCAGTGAGTGATTAAGACTGCTTTTAACAATGCAGTCATGCATGCTATGTACTAAAAGGGATGATTCATTAGTTACTTGGAAGAGGAGCATCTTCTTTTCTCAGTTCAGAAGCCAGAGGAATGAGCCAGTGCCCCATGAACAGGGCTGACTAGCATGTAGAAAGAGAGGAAATACTGGCTGCTTTTGTCCCTGTCTCCACATCTGCAGAGCTCTTCTCACTAAAGCAAGAAAGAAATAGGGAAATTTTGTATTCAGAAGTGGCATTGTTTTAGTCATGCTTTGCATAGGTCTGACACCAGAGCTGCTGGCAGCTACTGGCAGCTCCCTTCACTGCCCTGCAGTTGCAGGTGCCTGCCCCCAGCCCAAAGCATGATCTTCATGGCCCCACTGAGCATTCCAAACAGCCATACCAACTGCTCTGAACACCACTTTCTGACATTGCTTTGACACATACATGAGAAATTTGTTCCTCCTGATTTTTGTGGTGATTGCCTCTGCAGAAATAAAAAATAACAGTTTCATGTAGTACTGGCAAAGAGGACAATGACAAGAACGGATTCTATTTTTTTTATTGAATCCTATTGTCACTGAAATTAATTTTAAACCAAGTCCTCCCTTTCCATCATAAATTTGCTAATGCTAATCTTCCTTTGAAGATGAGGTCACGCATATAGTAATGAATACGTCACTCCCAAGCCTTGTTAGGTTTGGGTAGCTCCACATTGCAAGGCACTCTTTGCAACACTCTGGTGGTACAATAGAGTAGCATGATGGCACAACCCTCTGAAAGGTAATGCTGGGTTGTCTTATAGTCTTCTTCCTGTGAGGAGAAATGATGTTGCCAAAGCCTGCATACAAAACATTTACAACAAGCCGAAATTGATGTTGTTGTATTTGAATCACAACAGGTGTTTAATTTATAGGCAAGTACAAAGTTTTGTTGTTTTTGTTTGTTTGGGTTTTTTTTCTGATGAGACTGATCAAAATTATCACATAAAAGACCCACATTTCTTTACCCTTTCCTTGGAGTCTGAATAACAGGTACAAGCATAACTTGTGTGCTTCTTACTGCAGACTTGTAATAATCATCTGTACATACTGTACTCAGAAAACTAGCAGCAATTCCAAATTGGTGTGTGTGACAGACCTCTGGCACCAGCTTAGAGATTATCAGTATCTGCAATGCTAGTATACAGACAATGCCCTTGCACCCAAACAACAATCACACGTTTCCTAAATACACTTGTATCCTGGGTTTTACCAATTCAATTGAAACTCTGCTTCACTCATCCCTGGGCTAAGCCTTTGCCTAAATGTTTTTCTCTCTGGTTTTGCTTAGCCTTTCTTTTGACCTAATCCTGCCTACCCCTTTTTGCCTTTCACCACTTTTGTCCTGTCATAGGTTGCCTCCTTGGCAGCCAGCACCAGCTACTTAAGCAAAATCATTCATCTCCCTTACTCATGCCTCTGTTTTCTTCAAGAGGTCAGGGTGGGATGAAAGGAGATGCAGCCTCCACATGCCAGGGCAACCCTGACCCACATTAAGAGGTCAGCAGATCTAAGGGGTGGAGAGAAAATCCCTGTCAGTACTTCTCTTCCCAAATACACTTGAGCAATATCTTGTCCTGAACAGGGCCTACCCTCAACTCTCCTGTAAGCATTAGTATTTGTTACCGTCCTTTTGTTATCTGAATCCCTTTTTATTTCACCTTGTCAAATGCAGAGTACACTTCCCAGAGTATTGGGAGTAGAAAAAGGGTCTCTCTAAGTGCCTGTCTAACTCAGTTCCTGATAAGAAGACCTCAGGGATTTTGGTTATATTATTCATTATGTAAGAGTGCTTAAAGTCTTGGCCACATAAATTTCATGCAACTCAATTCCAAGCAAACAACTTTAAGGAAATATATTACTACTAAAATAAGAAGTGCTTTGGGGAAGAAAAAAAAAAGAAAAAAGGGGGGTGGGTAGTTTGGGTTTGTTTTTTTTCAATTCAAAAAGATGGTATTTTAGTCTAAACCAAGGATCATTTCTTGGTTTTGAAGGTCAAAAAAATGTTTCTAGAAAATGAAACAACTCACTTGAAACATAGACAGGGTTCTTTTCATTAAGCAGCAGAATACACTGACTGAAAGAAGGATATTCTATTAAAAAAATCTCATCTTCAGTCAAAAAGTTTAAATCTCCTGAATCTCCTGAATAAATGCCCAGCACATATTGGATGCCAAATGGAATCATCTTCATTATATATATAGAGATATATATGAACATAACCACTGAAAAGCAATGTATTCCATATAAAAACAGAGCATTATCAATTCCATATGTGAGGCATTATGTAACTTAAATTATTTTTTCTTTCACCATTATGCTTCAGCTTTCACCAGGAACTTCAAAGACAAATAAAACATTAGTCATTTTACTGGTGATATATAATACTCCCATTTGTCATCTCTGGCAAGGTTCTGCTTTTAAACTTAAGTTAAAGCAATTAATTTGTGTCCTAAGAGACATAAGAACCTAAACTTCATTGCAGCAGATCTCTGATTATGCTGAACATACAGCAAGGTCAGAGTTTGGGAAGGAAAACTGAGTGCAGTGCTGAATGACTGCTATGATTATTTTTTTCTGTAACTCCTGAAATCTTGTATACTGCTCTTCTGACACTTCCTTGGAAATAGCTGCATCATTTTAGCTAAAACATTTCCTGCCTTCTCCCCTCAGCTACCCACAAGAAACACTCAGAGGCCTTTATTAACATTGAAAACATCTGAACAACATATTCACATTTCTGAAAGTATGGTAGAATTGAAAACAGTATAATTTAGTGGAAAAAGCTGGGCCGTTTTTTCCTACCAGCTCTTACCCATGCCCTGCATAATGGATATGTTGCTATTTTTTTTTTAATCTGTAACTCACTGCCTTTTCATGCCACCACTCTCTATAATGGTTAATATATAACTCACCAATGTGTCAGTTTTTCCCTAAAGTGTTACTTCAGGCAGTGCAGGGGAATTCCCTTTGATAGCTGTGCCAGAGCAAAGGTACACTGGCAGCTGCAGTTATACAAAAGGGGGACTTCAGCTGCAAGGACAGCTTGGGAAGGTCTGTCTCCCTTCCCTGCCTTGCCTCTGGCTGCTTCTTCACACTCATGCTTCTCTGCTACTGTTTCTGGGTTTGTGCTCTAAATCGGGTCACTGAGCTGATCCAAATTACAAATAGGCTTTTTATTTACAGAGTTGTTCTTAATACAGGTTGCTTTTCTTACCAGAACGATGCCAGAAATTGCAGTGCTGGTGCAACTGAGGAGCCAGAGTCCTGGAACAGAGAGGAGAGAAAAGCAGTTGGGATAGAGGGCATTGGGGAGGAAGCCCGAGATCATGGAACTGCTGGCTCAGATGGTGTCTCTTCCATTAATAAGGGTAGGATGCAGTCAGGAGGTTGCTGTCATAAACCATTAACAAACAGCAAGTTCACACAAAAGGATCATGCACTTGCTCTAAAGAAAAGACTAAACAGTAAAACAGCTCTCTATGTGACTTTTGCAGGAAAAGTAGTTTTATACGTAGATGTTAGAGAACATGTGTGGGCTATGTACACACACATACACATGCATACACACACAAATGTATATTCACACACATGTACACACACAAAAACCATCTCTAAATTTAAAAGAAAGACAAAACACATCTCACTTCAGCATTTTTGACAGTCTTCAAAAGCATGCAGCTCTGATCTCCTGGATAGCTGGTTTGTGAAAGCAACAACCAGGGAAGCCTATAGAGGGAGCAGGCCGCCTTCTTTTCCTTAGCAAGAGGAGTTTACAACCTTAAGTGATGACCCTGAGAGAAAGGAATGAGAAAGGTAGAGGAGGAAAATGTCATAGGGAGCAGAGCCCTACGCAAGGGCCAGAGCAGTTGCCCTGCAAACAAGGAGAGCAGCACCAGACCTGCCTCTCAGGGGATAGACAAGAGAGCTGCAGATTCACACCTACCGTCCTCCTCTTCATCCCTCTTCTTTGTGCTCACACTTGGTGCCATACAGGAAGTCGGGAATTTCTTAGTGTTTCCCCAGGTCTATCTGTCCCAGCATTTTAGCAGCTTATCTGCACATTGTAGGATGGGGATTTGTTTGCCCGGAAGATGAGCAGAATTTCATCTTCCAACACCTACAGCCAAAGTAATAGAGCAGTGCCTAGAAGAAAAGGAAAGATGCACTCAGAAAAGCCTGGCATTTCCTGTTGAACAAAAAAACTAAAGAAAGGCTAACCATGTCACAGACAACATAAGAGAAGCAGTATTAAGCAGAGCCTATTCAGAAGACAGAATATACAGAAATGTCATAGTTAGTTATTGTCACTAGAGGCTAAGTGACTGAACAGAACATCACATGTATTTGAATTCACATGTGCATACACAAAAATTTTTAAGTCTTTAAGCCATGTATACCTGTAGTGAAGGTCCAGAAAGCTGGTAGTTATTTGTATGGCTGTAAAGCCCAGAAGGCCCATCCTAGACAGATTTGTGTTTGCTGAGCATGACAGAAATCTGTACCAAAAGCCTCTGCATTGCTGTGTTTATTATAGTCCAATAAAACAGAGGATGAGATTTTTTCTTTTTCTAACAGATAGGGAGCTGTGTTATTAAACCAGCCCTGTTTCAGTCTTAGAGACCAAAGGAATAGCAGCTAAAAAACATCTGTTTGACCGAGCGGTATGCACATTCTTGAATTAAAAACAACAATCAGAAATAAAATACAGAGCACAATATGTGGCAAGCACACATGCATTATTTACCATGTTGCACCTGTGAGTTCTTCTCGCAGAAAGACTGGCCACCAGAGTGTGCATCAGATAACTTATATTTTGGTAAAAGTCTAAGGGTGAATATAAAGTATGCAATATTTATACATAAAAAATTATACTAAGAGCTTTTCCTCCCATGCACTTAGATCTAATAATACTTTAGTGTGTTTCTCCAGGGGAGCAAGAGCAGGTCTTAGCACTGCAGCATAAATTGTTAAGCACAAGCCATGCAGCAGTAAAACAGAAAAGGAGTACTCTATGCCCTTCAATTCCAAGACAATGCAGCAAGAGAAATAATAAAATAAAATAAAAGGATACTATTACTTTTCCTCATAATATGGTTCTTCATTTGACTTTTAATGCAGGTTTGTTGCTGCTTTCTTTTTTGCTTATTTTTTTTTCCATTGTTAGAGAAAGGCCATTTGAGGAATGTACTCTGCACAGTGATGTGATTCAGCAACTTTCTGGAAAACAAAAACACAACTCTCTTTTTGGTGCACTAATGAAACACAACTGGCACTAATTTTCATTGAATTGAGCCTAACTGAAAGCAGGCAATGTACCATGTTAGCTAAAGCACAGTGGTCTTGGATCACAATATTATTTTTCAAGGGTTTTTATACATTATGTGCTGAACAAAACCTGCTGCTAAATTAGGCCAATGATAACAAATATATTTTGTTATCAAACAGTACAAGCTGTTGTCTTAACAAGAATGGCTCAGCAAATACATTTGCCTTTTTATCCAAATTCTAGGTAGCTTCTGTCCATATCAACATGTAAGACCATTGTTTCTGAGTATTTCCCAAGGTCATGTCCACAGAGAGGTCGTCCAGCACTTCCACAAAGGCAGAGTGCCCTCTTATGAGCTTGCCATGTCAACGTTTTTTCCATGAGGACCCTGAATGCTGCTCAGACACACAATATAATTTTACTTATTTGGTATTCTTTATCAGGAGTGCTCCAAGTCTGGGAAATTAAATCAGGATCAAAAGGAGGTAGAAAATCTCCCACAGTCATACATGGAGTAGTGAAAAGAATTTAGGAAGCGATATGCTTCATTGGTGTGTTTCCATTAAAAAAATCTTAGTAAAGACATCGTTGTCTATGTAGGCTGATAGAGATGTCCTGCCTCCAGGGAGGCATGATGTGGTAACCAGCCATGGCAAAAAGTGAGTGCCTGAGCTGGGGTGTGCTGCATGTCCTGGTTTAGGGCACATGCTGCTTTTTCTCCAAGCAACATGTGGAGTGACAGGCGACATGTGTCCCACCAGGATCATTCCTGCATCAAGCCACAGAAGAGCTGCCACTGGAGCTCAGCAGCCAAGAGTGAGTGCAGCTGGTGAGAAGCAGGTCCCACACCCTCTGTGAACCCACCTGAAGATAAAAAGTGCTGCATGAGCACCCACCCTTATTGCTCCTGGCAGAGCTGCACGGGGACATTGGCACCCAGGACCCGTGGGCTTGGCTAACCACCAACCAGCACAGAGACTCTACTCTTAGAAGCACCAAGCAATATTCCCCAAACATATTGTCATTTGCAAAAGAAAGAGTAATTTTGACAACAAAGTCATCCAGTGACTAAGCGTTGCTGGTATTAAAGACGCGGCAGAACTTCTACCACAAATATTTCTATCAGGCCATTGTGTATCAGCTGTGAAAACTTGCTCTGGGCCAATATTTGGAAAACAAGACTCAGAAAGAGTCTTTTTTTAACACATTATCATATTTCAGTAATCTACAGGTATGTAAATCAAGAAATCTGCAAGTGTAGGCCCCACTGGCACCTTTGCTGATGCTATGGTCATTAGGGAAAGTGAGCACTGGCCATTTCAAAGTTCTTGATCTGGGACTTTCCTTTTACCTCCAGATGCCCTCAATGGTTCAGATAAAAATGGGGAGACGTAGGGTAAAGCAGACAAGCTGCTGTCAACAAGGAAACATGGAGAAGAGCTCCCCCAGAAGAAAAATCTGTCTCCTGAGAAGGCACATATAGCAAAATATGGATCACCTTTGCACAGAGGTGAGGAAGAGTCACTGTTGGAAAGTTCCTGAATCCTGCCTAGCCATACATGCCTCCTTCCAGATCTGAAGTAAGCCAACTTTTCCAGGTAAGTGAAAGAAAAATTGCACTTATTTCTACCTCAAAGGAAATTTCTGCTGTTGCTTCCAAATTAAACTAGCTTATTGGTCATAATGCCATAACACTGCACTGGTCACACAGCCCTCTTTTTTCAAAAGGTTCCCTATGGATTCTGGCACATCTGACATACACTTTGGTGGAAAACATGTCAACTGGCCCTTCTGAATGGAGATTTCCAGATGTCCACAGAATATGCCCAGGAGAAATAAGTGGCTACATGCACCAGGAATGGAAAACTCAGTACCCAACAAACAATAGCAATTTTCATGTATTAATGATAAAGTATTCAGGATTTATAGTTAGAAATACTCTTTTCATTGATTTCATTATTGGAGGTCTGTTATATCTAAGCATTTTTCTAAATGCTAAATCTCATTTCCAAATACCCTTAGGGAACAACAGCCACAACAACAAAACTAGAAACACTTTACTGAAGACAAAATTATAATAACTAAGCTCAACACTGTACAGGGAAAATGCAGTGTTAAAATGTATGAAATAAAATTGTTTTCTAACTATCCCAATGTTAAACATCATTTTGTCCTTAGAATGAGCAAGGGCAGAAATTTGTGACATGCTCTGACAGTATTATACACAACTGTGGTTTATGCAAGTTATGTGTTAGATCAGTATATTTTCTCAGTACAGTTAAGGCCAAAGAGGTCTATTAAGATATTTTTAATTAATTTTTAATTGATAAGTTCTTTTCTAAAAAAAGCTTTTAACCCTCCCGTCCTTTGAGACCATGATTCCATGAAGTCCTGAGAAAATAGATAGTTTATTTTTCAGCACTTCTTACACGGGAAACCCAGAGGGATACCTCAAGTGAAAGAGATTCTTCAGCAAGCATAAAAAAGTCACTGCTATCACACCTATCACATTGGTGGCAAAAGGAAGAGAAGGTGACAGATAACCACCAATTTGTACTGGGGCAACCCCTCAGATACCTTGTAGTAGAGTTTTCTGAGGTTGGTAGGACAAGTGTTTCAGAGCACACATACTACCATGGCCTGGGCTAGAGATAGGCTTCCCTTATCACTCCTGAACAAATCTTCATGAAACAGACGTTCTCACATCACCTGTGTATAGTGCATGCAAATGTTGTGCAGGCTGGGAAATGACAGTTTCTTCTCACAATGTTGTTGAAAAATATATTCCCTTTCTTTTTTTTTCAGGAGCAAAAATAGAAACCATGTATTTCCAAAACCAGAACCGTGTCATAATAGCCAACACAGGACAAGAGGGAAAGGGGGTTGTTGTGGTCTGCAATATCTTCTCACATTAGTAAACCTCCCTTCCTCCCTCCCTTCCAGCCTCAAACACGTGGCTGTCATAAACTCTTAAAGGCAACATTGTCAAATACATTCACCAAATATTCTGATGAAAAAGAATCATTAAAAAAAAAAACAAATATGGTGATGAAAACACTCTGTTTAGAGCATTGCTTCATACTGGTGAATAGCTCATTTGCTATTCCCGGGTATTAGAGTCGAGCTCAGTGCTTTTGTTATAGATATTTTTAAATAAAGGGTAAAGAACGTGTTTGTCCTATGTTACATACTTGAAATGTCTGTGGAAATAAGCAAGCACACACTTCTTAGGGCACTGCCTATGGTAGTATCTGTAGGTCTTGAAACAAGCAGACAGGCCAAAGGCACGTGGGTTTCACAAATCGCTCCCCAGCAAAAATCTGCATTTATGAGCTGACTCCTTATCTCCACTTCAATCAAATGAGCTTATTGTTAAAGTTTTACAAAGCAACCCAGCAGCAAGGTGAAAGATGAAGAGATTATTGAATAATAGATAAGAATATTTTTAGTCAGCTCAGATGTATTCATGTATCTGAGAAAGCACCAGGAAAAACCCCTCAGAAAGGTGCTGGCTGAATTCCAGCAAAAGCAACCTGACTGTGAGGGCCTTGCAAGGGCTGGGGTCTTCCTATGAGAGGTGGCAAAACAGAAATGCTGGGGAGGTACCAGGAAACCCAAGAGAGTCCTGGGCAGAGGCACTGGGTAACTCTGTGGGGATGGGGACATAGGCCTGTGGTGGTCCCAGCCTGGGGAACTCACAGCTGAGCAGGGCTGGAGAGGGGCTGAAGAGGGCAGCTGGAGAGGGGCTGAAGAATCACTGGGCAGGGACCAACATCCCCAGGGGGCTGATGTGGGATCCTGGGCTGTAGGCAGTGTGGGGGGAGCCCCAGAGGGCTGGGCAAGAGGAGTCAGAAAAGGGGGATGCCCTCAGGGTTCTGGTATAGTTATGCAGAGGTGCAACATTAGCACTAAAACAGCTGTCCGTATTTCTGGTCCTGCAATTGATTAATTTTTACTACTTTTTCAGTCATAGCTTTATAAGCCAACAATCCTGCCCTTATATTTGGAGCAGCTGAAACTGTAAACCTACTCCCAAGGTCATTCTTCCCATCAGGTTTCCTACAATGTAGTTGAACGTGGGGGAAACAAAGCATTTGTAATGATCTGGAAAGCACTTTCCCCATGCACAAAAGAAGAAAACTACCAAATTGTCTAATTTCAGCACTGTTCTGCTTCTTACCCTACATCCATTACCCAGTGAGAGTCATTTTTCCATTATGATGGTCTGAAGAGACAAAGAGTTTTAAAATATCTTTTCACTGCATGAGCCAGCCCTCTCCCTGTTGTCTTTCCCTTTTAATGAAGATCACAGTGCAGTTGACATCTTTGATCCTGGGAGCCTCTGAAGAAGTGAAGGTATAATGATATTATTCACTTAAAAGCTAGGGAGATACTGACTGAACATCTACTGAAATAAAGTAGCAGTGAATAATGAAGTGTCACTTGGATATTCAGAACTTCATTCATTAAAAAACATTTCTGAAAGGAACTGGTTCATGTGTCCCTGGAAACACTAATACAAGACATGCCAGGCTAAATCAGACTTGGCATTTAGTCTAGAATCAAAGTACTTGAACATAGTCCATCCTCCTACAACACTGACTACAGAGCAGAAAGCTCTATTCTTACCTTGTGTACAACTATGAGACTATATGCAATAGTGTCTAGAGAATCTCTTAAAAGGCAGATGTGAACAGGGAATACTTTTCTCAGCAGTATTCAAGAAGCATAGTCCCTCACAATGTAAAGGTATGACAGCCCCCAAAATACTGTACCATGTGAAAAGAACCAAACTTCTCTCTTTTGCACCAGGGACAGTCATAAACCTGCAGCACTATGGAGCTCATTGCTGCCTAATCTACCTTGATTTTTTGACAGGACATTTTTTATTAACTCCTTGCTCCCTTAACTAGACTGCTGTAGGCAACTGAGTTAACATGTTCAAAATTAGCTTGGATTTGTCCTTGGGTCCTGTAGAGAAAGAACAGCTACAAACTGGGAGTTGAAACTGCAGCACTGACACAGTCCAGCACTTTGAACCTCTGTCCAGAAACGCATTTCATAGCACATGTAGCTGTAAGGCTCTGAATAGACTTGGCAACTGCTTTAGCTTAGTAATGGTGAAGCATGTTTTGAACTCCCTTCTGGATTGGAAATTGTCTCTGAGGGGTTTTAAAAAATGTAGTAGAGCCTCAGGAAGCAGGAAACAGCATTCATTCAATTTTTCTCCTCTCAACCTGAATGCACTGGAATTAGGATACTTTGGCATAAAACTCAGACATATTTAAGGAAATGTCAGAGGCCATCAAAGGCCCGGCAAAGTCAGTTTTGGTGGGTATGGGCAGGTACAGAGACAGCCCCTTCCCAAAGCCATGCAAACCCAAGTGCCAAGTGCCAGCAGTGAGGATGAACACCAGCAATATGGAACAAGGAGCCGCGTCATCTTTCTGTGAGGACTTGGAAAGGCTATTGTGCCATTGCAACGTGCAGGGCCCAGAAGAACACTTCAAGTAGCATAGCTTCATAAGAAAATAGCAGTAAATACATCTGTGTGCAATTATCTCCTTCTGGTGACAGAACCCGTTCAAAAGAAACCCACAACAAGTACCTTCAGGAGAAGAATATGCAAGAACCCATCTGTACAAACACACAGAGACACCAGCATATTTATCCAAAACACGCTCACATAGCATCTCACTTCAGATCTTGTGAATCACATGGAGGCACAGGGTCATCTACAGGCAGATCATTGCTTTTCCTGTTTGGATCCACCATCTGCATCTTCTGCTTCCCAGCTTCCTCAAAAGTGAAGTTTCAGACAGATCAAAATACTGAAAAGTCTCTCCGCCTGCAGATTACAACATTTGGAAATGGCTGTGTCAGCTGATATTCATCCCTTGTAACAGCACCATTTGATATTTGAAGCTGTATTTTCATTTCTGGAGGATAATGCATATGCCCTAACTCCCTTCTCAGATGTGTCATTCTACTGCTATTCCTTCCTTCTTTAAGCTACAGTTTGGTATTCTTTTAAGTGAACATGATTACCAATAAAGCAGTCCCCACTTTCTCTCACTCCCACAACTTCTCCCAGATCATCTGTTGTACTGTGCCATCATAAATATTTGTGTGGCTGCATGGTTAACCAGATTAAGGAACTGATCCAGATGAAAAACAGCCCCTGGGAAAAAATATGCAATTTTTGCAATATAGTTCCCCACAAAGTCATACAAATGCTTATGCTGCAATTGTTAAGAAGGTTTCCATAAGAATTGAGATGACTGACTGAGAAAAGGGAAAGGGAACAATCTGGTTTTCTAAGTAGTTTTTCTGGCTTTAATTTAGGTGCCATGGTTTTTCATTTGCTTTCACCAGCATTTGTCCACAGAAAGCACACAGAAACCCCCGCTTCGGGGAGTAAATGTGCAGAGCTACTGAAAATTCCTTCTGAATGTCCAGGGAAAAGTTTTTCGCACAGCAGTATCTAAATCTTGCCAGCATTGGAGCCCATATCCATAAAGCCCAAAATAGTGTTCTTACACTTGAAGAAGAGCATGCTCCTATCAATGAGAAGCTTTGTCATGATCCTTTGGAGTCAACTGCTAGCACTTCAGAGGCAAACAGCCTATTTTTCTTTCTCTTGCTTTCTCTGGATTTAAGGACTGGTGAGACAGAATACTACCTCATTACCTATTCCATGGCCCTGTGGTGTAAATGGGAGAGAAAAGTATGGAAGCATTGGATTGCAATTTATCAAAAAATCTTTTGAAAACAGCTCACTTCCCTATTTAACAGTTTCTAACAAACTAAACCTAAAGCTAGAGACAGAAAGTCCTGTCACCAGTTCCCTCAGTTTCACTTCATCTTGTTTTCTTTCTTCACAATAAAGTGGAAGTTCCGCTGCTGATATTTCTCAGGATATCTGTGATAATCTTTTGGGAGACATTTGAAAATTGCAGTTAAATGCAAACTTGCTGGTGAATAAAGCTGCACAGAAGGCAAAAATGTTGCCTCCTCCACTTAAAAAAAGAGTCAAGTATTACTGTTTTCTCCCCACTGGTTTGTGGTGTGAGATAGCAAGGATACAAAACTAGCTGATACCATGAGTGGGAGGACTAACTACAAAGAGAGCTCTTATTGTTTCCAGTAACTGCACAATTAACTTAAATTGTGGCTATCTTTTCACCAGTGGGCTTAACATATTCAGACTAAGGATAGTGGCTAAGTGAACATTACAATTTCCTGAAGAGATTGCAAACCAGTGATCCTCCCTGAAATTGTACACCATTGCTTACCCTTCACTAACCCAAAACATGAGGTCTGTGTGTTACCATAGGCTAGGGGACTTCCTCCACGCAGTGTCTGTGCCATGGCAAGCCTAGGGACAGAGCTCTGACACAACAGTGGGCATATTTAGCATGAGGCAGGGGAAAATGTGCAGAAAGGTAACAGAAAAAGACTGATCCTCATCATATCTACTATTTGGGTAGCTCTGCTAATTTTGATGAAAGCCAAGAGGGACTCAGCTTTAAAACTGAGAGGTGAGCATTTTTAGACAGTAAAGGTGTTTGATCTCTATGGAGCCCAGAGAATGTAACATCTACTGCTGGGCAGAGACTGTTTAAGGAAGTTAGAGACCTTAGGAAAGCTGGCAAGAAGAATTGCCTTTGAATTTTTCCACCAACTGCCAGTTCCCCGCACATTCTGTCTTTTCTTCTGGTTGTATTCGTGTGGCTTTTGGAGCTGTGATGGCCTGAGAACATGACCAAGGCAGTATCTGTAAGGGCAGGTCTTATTTTTATTAAATTATAGGGATAGGAACCAAGTAGATTTTCAGGCACATAAACTCATCTCCATGCCACTGAAAGTCAGCGTGTTTGGAAGCGTGTCAGAGCTTTTTCTAGCTATACCTGTTGGGCAATATATGACAGTCCCCTTCAACACCCCTCTACTTGATCTGATGCTCAGCTCTCTCCCTCCCCAGTAAAGCCTACTCTAACCCTATCTCCATTCTGACAGCATCCCCAGCCTTGTCTACATGCACTGAGTTATCCTACCCTCTTTTCCACCTATCTTCCCATTCTTCTCACCCTGCCCCACCACCTCTTCAAGGCCTTGCTGAGCCAATCCTCTGGATCCCCCCCTCTTATTACACTGAAGCTCCTTTGACAGGCCCCTGTCAGGCGTGAGCAGCTCCACAAAACTTAGTCTTCTGCAGGGCAAAGACAACAGAGAGGTTCCTATCCAGCCAGAGCCACTTTTTCTGCCAGGCACTGCCTGATAACTGGATGATGGTGCTGTGCTGCTGACTACACTGCTGCAGCCATCAGGAGTATAAATAACCCTCAGAAATTTCCTTCAGTTTTAATCATTTCTGCAATAGGTTTCAATCCATTTCCTGGCACGCAGTTGCAGGGACACAGCCAGCAGGATGGAGCAGGGATGGGAATGAAAGGCTGAGTATAGGGTGAAGGAGGAAAGTCCTGAGGTTAGGTAAACAAATGCTTAGGGTGCATCTGCCCTGTAGAGAGCACCAGGGGCTCAGAAAGGAGCATTCACAGCAGCAAGGAAGCAGCCTGTGTACAGTAGACATTATTTGTCCCTGAAGCTCATAATAACACAGTATTTTGTGAGCTTTGTCCACAACTGCTGTGCAGAAAATACAGGAGCATTTTGCAATGCTTTTAATGTCGTTGTGTCATAATGTTCTTCAGCTCTGCATGAAGTTAAAAGGGACAAGAACAGATTAGGATCCAGTTGAGTGAGCAGAAAAGCAGAAGAAACAAAATTGCCAAATACTTGCCTCAATGGGCCATCAAGAACTGAAGGGGCAGCCCCCTGCAGACACGAACAGGTTGGCAGCACAGCGAGGACCCATCTGACATGAGGGGGAGGCGAGGTGGGGGCAGGAGAAGGAAGAACTTCTAGCAACTCACTGCAGAACACTGAATCTTCCCATAATCAAGCTTGGCTAATGGCAAAGAGTGGTGAAGAGTAGGAATACCTCAGAAAGGAAGAAAGGAGAAAAATAATGTCCCAGAAAAATAATGTAGCACAGACTGTATAGACATTTGAGCTGCTGATGAATCAACATGAATCAGGCCTATTATACTCCAGACCACAGCCATGATGTAAATAGAGGTGATGCAGCAGCTGACTCAGAGGCACCTTGCACATCCTGGGTGAGGTACAGAGTGGGGACAGCAAGCTGTCAGATAAACTCAAATAAACTCATAAAGCCTGGGCAACAGGCCTAAGGTATTTTGCCCTCTCTAGTTCAAATAACCAGTATATATCATGCCAACATGTAATGTGCAATGGCTCTCTGCCTTCCTTTAAAAGGGCAGCTTCTCCTTCAGGATTACTTTGTCTCACCACAGACATCACTGACAAGTAGAGGTGCTGTGACTACAGCCTGGCTCACCCCACTCACAGGACACAGTGACTGGTCAGTACATATGATCTTCTCTCACCATGGACATCTGGCAGCAGACCCACATGAGGCAGCAAACCACACAGCAAAATACTACAGAACACATTATATTTACACTTTAGCATTAGGTGTCCTGTTTTTACTTTCATGCATAAAAAGAATTTTACGGATTTTTTTTAACTGATAATGTGCAGGCTGCTGAAAAAGCATGGTATATCACTTTGAGCCCTGGACAAAGTGCTCCTTTTTTGGCCTTGGATCTCTTTGTGCAATATGTTGTGGTCTTTTTTAATATCATCTCACTGGAAAATAGTAGGGGCTGACAGAGTTGGAATACCGGGGGGACATGCCAGATGGATGGGAACCATGGACTTCAGCACTTTCTTTGATATCTGCATTACAGCAGCTACAGTGGGGCTGCCTTCTCTTTTGCTCCCTCTGCATTTTGCACGAGTCCAGGCACCTGGAACGGAAAAGGGCTCTCAGCAGCAGCTTCATGACAAGGAAGAAGGAAACAGGTATATGTTCAACATCACTATACATACAGCCTACTACCTACTACTGTGGCCCTGATCCTGAGAGATGATACCAGAGCTTTCAAGGATAGTTTCATACCACAGAAGGCACTGCCTGCTTTGTCATTGGCTATGTAAGAACAGGCATGAGTACCACAGAAAATTTGGCATGTGTTTGTACCTAGACATCACCCTTTCATATTTCATAACATTTACGACTAACAAATTTTAACAAGTTGAAATACAGCAGACTACCTAGTGCTGTGTTCACAATTCTTACTTATGATAAGGCAGAAAAGAATAAAGAAAAGTAACAATAGTGTTCTTCTTAATAAATAAAAATTGTATGGATGTGATCTGACTTTTACTATGTTGAACGTACCAAATGTTCAGAGGGCCTCTATCTCTGTTAAACAGTTTTGATATTTGATCTTTGTATTTGTGCTGAATGAAATGTGTGCCAATTCTTGGCAGAGCCAAAGGATGCTTGAAACAGGATTTAAGTCTGAATCATAGAACCACAAAATAATTAAGGTTGGAAAGGACCTCCGGAGCTCACCTAGTCCAACACCCTGCTCCAAGCAGATCCACTGCCAACACCATATCTGGTCACTTGATCATCTTTGCCTTTGCTTTCACAGCACTTTCCTGGGACTGAGGCTTTGGCAGCAATGATGCTTTTGCCAGCTGAAGCCGTTCCTACTCCACCTCCAATCCTGGTTCTCACAGTGTCCTCCCAGCATAAACATTTGTGTAGTCTCCTAAGGAAGTGAATCAGCTGAAATATAATCTGTACCACCAATATCATAATAATTTTTTCTATCCAGAACAGTTCCACAGTCCAACATATTCTGTAGTCATACTCACAACCATCATGGAGGAAGAGCCAGACAAGGACAAGCAGCCAAGAGAATGAGGGGAAATGAGGAGGAAAGAGCAATGAAAATGCCTGCCTGAGCTAGAGCTGCAGATTAATGAATTCTGTGTTCATACCAACCCTCAGATAAGCAAGATTCAATTCCTGTTCAAGCCTCTTCACCACTACAATTTTCTTTCCAGGGGTGGGGCAGGGTGATTAAGTATTGTTTACTGAATATTTTCACACCACTGAACTTGTTGGGAAAACTCTATCAAATGTATAGGAACCAGGTGAGTCTGTACATGCGTCAGAAAGAAGAAACAAGCAGAAAGTTGACCTGAACAGAAGTATAAAATAAATAAAATTTTCCAACAGAAATAGCCAGACTGGCTGAGCTACAGAATCTGGGATGTCTCCACCCAACATTTTGTGGAAAAGCATTTGCTTCAGAGTTAGATCAAGCCTGAACAAAGCTGGAATGAACTAACCTACCTTCACTCTAGCTTTCCCATCTTCACAGTATTTCTGTATTTGCCAAAAGGACTCAAAACGTTATTTAAAATAACTGACAAGAAGATCGATCACTGAACAAAACAATCTAAGGAAATTCCAGAGAAGGACTACTGAAAAGTCAGTGATCCTCATTAGTGCTACTGCCAATATTAAAAAAAAAAAAGTAAAAAGACCTGATTAATTCCATCTAGAAGCAGGTATTTAATGCAGACATCTGAGTCAGAAAGCAGATCACACAAGTCCCTCTGTATAATCCTTGAAGAGTAGCAAGCACCTCCTGAATATAATTCACTGCAACATCTAATATACCATTTCTGTATAAGCTCAGAGGTTGAAATTACCCTCCAAGCAATACTCAAACACTCACCACTGACCAGTGAGAGGCTCAATGCACTGTCCTGTCACTTTTTATTTTTATTTATTTTTATTTCAGTCTTGCTCTATTTCTCAGTCTCTCATTTTCACTGGGCAGAGTTCAAAATGCAATTTGAAAGCCAAATACAGATCGAACTGAAACTTCAGATGAAAAAGAATAACTTACTAAAATCAATCCAAAACTGAAGCTTGAAATAATATTTTAAGCAACATAATGACATTGATTTGTCCAGAGTTAATACTGCTACCCAGAGTATAATATCCCTATACAGATTCAGCAGAAGCTGAAGTCTCCAACTAGTCCTGACTGTCATCATTATCCTGACTTTAACATTAAATGTATCCTTATAAACACTTCCAGTCCAACCAAAAGTGGAAGCAGCAATAAACTCCTGGCTCTTAACTATCAAAAATCCTAACTCATTTACCCACATGTACCACAGAACAGAAGGTACCAAGAAGCCACCTTAAGAGCAAGGAGTGGCTTTAACTAGAACCCTGCACCAAACCTTTAGTCTCTGTCTACAGTTCTATCACTAATCACAGGTCCAAGCTGACGGGTGACTTGAAGAGCCACAGCCCATAGATCAAAGATATCCAAGTACACAATAGACACAATGCACATGTTGTATACACCCTGACATAAACCAAACTGTACTGACAATTCCTCTCACAATTATTATCAAGTGTAGAGCTGCATTCCTTTTTAAATAACATACAGTACCTAAAACCAAGATATTCCCTTCCTGAAGTGTTAAGAATAACTTAACTTTCCAGGATTGATTCTAAGGACAAGACCTGTATAATCAAGGAAAGAGAAAATGTCCTAATTCCACTTCCTGTTAAACCCCATCCCACAAATTACTGCCTTATTCAGAAAGCCAAACTCACCCTGCTAATTATAAATTATTCTCCTCCAATTAGGTAATGGAAATAATAACAAATGACTTAAGTAACTAATCACAGCTAAATAGTACAGCTTGTATTGTGGATACCAAGTATTCCATACCACAAAAATACTCCCAGAATATGAACAAGTAAAGTGCAGTCTGTCTGCATGTTTTCCACAAGTAGAAGAGGTTACTGACCAAAATGTAGATAATTAAAAATTATTTGGGACTGATCTGAAATGCAATTAATTTATCATTCAGAAGCATTCTATTCCAGTGTGTTACTTCATTCAAAGATGTTATATAGGCTATTTTCTGCCTTTGTTCCATGCTACCCAAAGATTTTACAAGTGGCTGGTTAAAGCAAGCTCTGCAAGACCAGTGAGTAGAATATTTCTGTCTGAATATTTTCTAAATGCATGCAAAGAGAAAGCTCAGACTGAAAGCTGATTACACTGCTTTTAAACACGTCCCTGAGTGTCATGTACAGTCTGCACCGTGACTTTTATTATGTAGAAGCAAGATAATCTTTGGTGTCTATTAGCTTGAAGCTTTCAAACAGCATAATATCTTTTTGTGTTACTAGTCCGGAATACAAAGAAAAATTTAATAAAAACTCCAATTAGGAGCACTCCTGGATATGAATATGCTCAACAGGGTTTTGCAGTTTGAAATCCAAGTGCTAGCATATTTATCTTAAAAATCAGAAAATTCTGGCAGCTAACTAGTGAGATCACAAAAGGGCAGCGACAAATGAAAGCAACCTTCATTCTGCCCCCTGGCTAGCAGATTATTTGTAATAGTTCATGGATGAAAGGACAAGAGAAAGATACCAAAACTCTGCCTTTGCAATGCAGTATTAAAATATTCTTGTGTGCTCATAAGCAGAACTACAGTTACCATATAAGAGCAGGAATTATGAGGGAGGATGAAAGATTAGATGCCCCTTCTGCTAAGGAGGAATGGCCAGTGATTCAAACACTCACCTCTAGTCACTCACCTTCAGTTTCTTGCCCTGTCAAGAGACCAGCTAATTGTGCTTTCTCCTGTAAAATGGCAATAGCAGAACATCATTACTTCGCAGAAGGAAGCCTGGAGGCAGAGAGGTGTTGAGATGATATGAGTATAGCCAGATGTGTAACAGAGAGGATTTGTTTGCTTAAAGCAATGGCTGGTTGCTTTAAGATGCAATGGTCCTGCTCCATCACTTTCTTTCTCTCCCTTCCTTGTCTGTTTCCCCTTTCCCAAAGACAGAGGAGCTTCAGCTCCCCCTTTGTATAACTTATTATGCTCTATCTGTAAAATAAAGAAAATTCAACTTACTAAGCAGCAAAAACCCTATACTTTGCTTCTGTTTTGGAATTATTTTATGATTTAGTGCTGCTGAGTTGAATTAGGTCACTGTACAGTTAGATGAGTTCTAGAGACAGTGAAGAGGACAGCTGGAACTATGCAGCCTGATGAGGGAGGAACAGAGCACAAGATAGCAGCAGGATCTTCCCTCTTTAGCATCAGTAATTCACTAGACTGAGCGCTATAGCACATAACTCTCCTTGACTGATGCACCTCAGATGCACAGGTCCAGAGAAAAGGAGCAGCTGTTCTTTGCTAGGAGTGGTGATCAAAGCCTCATCCAGCACAGGCACCAGAGCTCCAAGAGACTCCAAGAGATTGACAAAGAGCTTGCAGAAATATAATAGAGCTGGAGCTTTATATGATACTTTTTAAAGAAGACTGAAACAATAGCAGATCAAAAATGTTGGCAGGAAACTTTACTGCCAGCTAAGAAGAATACCCTCTTTCCCCTACCAGAGAAGTTATTAAGTCTTGATTTCAATTGACTGCACAGTGCTACCCCACCAGATTTGACACTGTTGTTCCATTTGTTTGCAAATAATATCATCTTCCCAATCTATTTTAAGAATAACATGCTTCAAGGACAGCCTGTGCATTTAAATAAGGGTGTACCAAATGGCCATCTTCGGCAAGAGAAAGCTTTGGATCTGTGCAGTAGAACTTAGTAAAGACATTATTGGTTGACTAGATGCCTTTGCATCCAGTGGGGCCCAACAGAACATCCAGTGCCACATTAAGAATTGTTGTTAGTTTTGGAATAAGGTTCCAGAAAATTTAATCACTGTATTAGCGGAGTAACAGCACATACTGCTCTTACATCTTACTTCTGGGAAAGCTAAGGCTGTCTCCCTTTGATGCACAGAAGCTTTCTCAATCTGAAGCACACCATGCACCTTGCTGGGGGACTTGGGAATATTTTCCTGATTACCACTAAATCCATGTGTAAGAGGGCAGTGATATATACCTACAACACATCCATCGTTTCCCTGAGTCCTGGATGACACCTGGGTGAATACAGTTAAAAGCATGCCCAGAAACATGCAGAAGCAGCAAGGACCAGCATGAGGCTGTTGGCACCACACCTGCTCACCTTCCACTTGCTAGCCTGCATGACTAAGCCTTCATTTAAAGCACGATCCCTTGGGAACCACTGTCAGCACACATTTGGAGCACAACCTGTACTCACAACTCTGGCTCTGTGGCCAGGTGTCCTAATTCCTCTGCTGCCAGGCCCCTATGGACTGACACAAATTACATTATTAATGCCTGGCTATAGCTGCTGGAAGCAGATTTATTAAGCAGATAGAATGCACCACCTTGAAGAAGAATATATATTTTACCTCTCACAGTACCTACCCTGCAGTACTTATCCCTATGGTGGTGAATTACACTGAATGAAGAAGGCAATCAGATCATAAAACCTGTATATATTCCTGCACAGTGTGATTAAAAGAGAAAGGAAATTGCAATTGCTCACACTTGCTATTTACATTTTTCCATATGCTTAAAAAGAATGGTGATTACATTTTTTTTTCTCACTTTCAAAAGACAAATATCAAGCTTCAAGACTAGATCAACCAGCTTTCTATTCTCAGGCAAATTCCAAAATAGCAGCATTCAAAGGGCAGAGAGCACACCTAGCAAAATGTGCTGCAAAGCTCCCAGTACACTAGAAATGCAATAAATAAATTATCATAGCAGTAAAGCTGTCTTGCATGTAAATAACAGTTCACCTTGATGTTTAAATTTAGTAAGCAATGTTTCCCACTGCACATAAGTTTTGATGCATCTATAAGGCCAAATCATGAAGTGTTGTTCTGATGATCTTATCATGGGGCAAGAAATGGGACATAAAAACATAGGTAAGGACAACTTAGGAAACTGAAAGAAATAAAAATATACTCCTGGGAAATTAAAACAAAGCAAAGTAAGTGCCTTCATGACAGTTCATAAAAGACTCAGGGTAATCTATTAGCTGTTAAAAAAATTATATAGAAAGGAGAACTGGCATCACCCAATTTTAGGCACTTCACAAGCAAGCAATTCTCACCATATCCAGCACAGAGGGAGAAGTTCCTTCACTGGCCGATCAGGACTCTCTTAACTCAGGTGGTTTTGGTTGCTTTGTCCAGGGTTGCACTCTCTAATAAAGAGAAAATTTGGGCAGGCTGGTTGGTTGATGTTGTGGCTGAAGACACAGGATTCAATAGCTGGACTGCCTCAGACACCATGAATGCTTGCCCTAAACATCTAATGCAGGTAAAAAATGTCTTTTTTTCCCTGATACTGCATTAATCTGATAGTCTATATTCATATATTACATCTCAAATAAAAAGTTTTGAAATTAATTCAGCCGGTTTTGTTTCGTTTGGGTTTTTTTTTGTTTGGTTGGTTTTGTTTATTGGTGTTTGTTGGGGTCTTTTGGGGGGTGTTTTTTTTTTTCTGAAGATCAATGTAATTTAAACATACCCAGTGCAAAAAAGAAGTCTAGTAATATGAAAAGCAGAATGAAATAAATCCCTAAAAGGTAGTTCCATTTTCCCCTGACATAGTAGCCTACAGGGTCCTAGGTGGTCACTGCTTCCCACCAGGCATCTTAAGAAACTTCAGACACTTTCTAGAAAAAAGAAGACAAAATCTGGGGTCTATCTTTTTAATTTTTTAACAGCTAGATAATTTCCAGGTATGTGTTTAACTCATTATTTTTCAGAAACTTTTCATTTAGTTATAGCTCTTCTTACTGAAATTCCATTTTCTGCCTTCTTCCAAAGGTTTGGTTTGGTTGTTTTATCTGGCACATTGAAAAACTGTGATGGAGATAGGACAAGGTAGTTTTATAGAGGTGAAGCTGGCTGGTCTGGAGTGTCCTAGGCTGCCTGCTCCACTGGGGCTGAGCACACAGCTCTAACCTGGTCGTGTCTCCCAGACCATCACAAACATCACTATCTAAAACCCAAATGCACATACCTCTAATCTTTGGAAGTACATGGAACCAAATGCACAGAATAATGTTCAGGTTTTTAGCTTAAACTATACACGCAGAGAAACAAAATGCGATTCCACCAAATAAATGCAGCCAAAGGGGAAAGAGAAGGAAGCTGGAGAGGTCAAGAGGACCAGAGTGGACAGCACATTGCACAGAAGCAGTAACACAGCAATGTCCTTCCTTCCCCTCCTGTTTTACAGCTGGGTTAGGTTACTCCTTTACTTATACAGACTCACTTTAGTCTAGAGTTCTGTACTCCTGCTCATTGGTGGGAATACCAAAATCCAACAAAACAAAACAGATGCTCAGGTAATGGCCTAAGCAGGTAAACATGAATGTTAAGGGTTTCTATGCTCTTCAGAGCAAGGACAGATGGCGATACAGGGCTGACCAGAAACACAAGTCCTGATGCTCCCTTCTGAGCACTACTTAATTTGGCTCATTTGTGGTTTAGTCCTGCCTAAACCAGCTATGTTTTCTGCATAAAAGAATTATCTTCTGCTAGATGTCACCTAAACCTGATTATCCCTATCCCTTTTACTCTTCATGTCCATTCCCTTATCAGTCACACACTCTTCACTTGTTCATAACAGTGTGGTTTAGTAAAAACATTTCTTCTTATTTGTTATTTTTTCAACTCTGTGCCATTCTTATTCTGCTAATACTTGCTCCAAGGCAAAATATTCAGCAGAACATATAATGTATATCCAGCAGGAGCTGCTGTGTAGTGTTCTCTGTTAAAGACAGAACAGCAGCTAAAGACAGAACTGCAGCTAAGACTCTTATTCTTGAACTCAGGTAACGACAACAAGAGTTTTCATCACCAGCTTCATTATTGCAAGGAACACTAATTTCTTATTTAGTTTTCCAGCTAATACCAGTTTGATTGCCTAGTTTTGCATAAAAATGCACACAACGTTAATATTCCATGGTTTTAATCCATCCTCTAGGACATTCTTCTTTCTCTTCCAAGACATCCTATTTTTTTGTCTTTTTACACTGAAAAAAAGAAGAATTAGGAATTATTTTCCTTAATTAGGTATTTTCTATATTGCATCTAGTTTGTTGGGTTTTTTTTTAAAAAAAAGCCCTATAAGCATGAAAATCCACACTGGCACCAAACTGAAGTAGAAAGCTTTTAAAATGCTTTTAAATTTTCTTTCAAGACAGAAGCAAGATTACAGTGTTTTTCCTGGCATGCCTTGTCCCCTTTGAAATATGGAGACTATTCTTGATATGTTCTTGTTTTCCTTGTATTTTATTTTAATGAGATGTGTCCTTTGGGAATGCATCATGAATCCCTTTACTTAGGCTTGCTCTATCATCTTACTGTGGTATCTCTCCAGTGCCAAGCATGCAATGTATATTTTTGTTAAACGTTATTTAAGTGAGGTTCAGAAATTTTCGCAGGCCCACGCAAGTGTCACAGGCTTTGACACCAGATGTAATATCTAGTGATAACCCTAGAAAAAAAAAAAAAAAAAAAAAAAAGTGTTTTTTGCAGGAAAGCCAGGTAAACAAGTGTTGGAGCTGTTGAAATAACATGAAAACCTTCTTAAAACAGACTCATTGAATTCAATACTTCTCAGTTATGAGTTGTTCAGAAATGTCAAAAGTCCCAACACCCTGTCCTAACAGAATGCTGCAAAAAACAGTTTCAAAAACTTGGCTGACAGGAGATAAAGGAACGTGGACACATGGATGGAAGTAAAAAATGTGTTGGTAAAGATGGGTGCATTTGATCAGAAAACAGTAACAGTGTGATTTTAAAAATCTGTCCCCTAAATTTCACAGTATCATGATTTTTAAGCCAATATCAGGATCCTCTAAAGGGCCAAACTGATAACCTTACAGTGATTAGGCTGCCTGTACTGAACACATATCACAGATGGTGAGAAGTCCATGCAATACATTGGTCAAATATAACTGTAATGACTGCTTCAAGGCTTTCTAAAGCTTAGATGTGTTCATGGATACTGGCCAAAAGGAGAAACAAAGAGCTATGTAGGCTGTTTGGAACAAATCGTTACATTAGCCCTCACAGATCCTTTCAGTTGTGGATACAGTTTAGAGGTTAAATTTTTTCTAATGTTTAAAAAAATTCAAAATAAAATTAGTCTGCACTAGCAGAAAATTAAAACCTTGTCAGGGATACTTCAGGATATTCAGTGAATGTGACAGACAAACAGTTCATCCAGCTTGTTGGCAGTTCATGTTCAAATCCATTATTGACACTCTTCTATTTTTCCACAGCACTTGAGGACCTCCTGAACAAAAAAGACCTGAAAAAATACAAAAAAAAAAATTACTTCAGGAACGATAATGATCTCCACTTGTAGTTTCAAACAATTAATTTTGTTGAATTGTACTACAAAGCAAAACTATAATCTCAGCTTCCCTTTGATACAGCTTTCTGGACATCCACAGCATATGTAAATCATGTGAGTTTTCTTGCTTGTCAGTTCCAAGTTCAGACTGTCTTGGAATTTTGAAATATTTATAAGAGAATTGTATCATCCTATTGTATCCCTCCAAAGCTTCATTTTCCTTTTTTCCCTCTTCTTCCCCAAATAAACAAAAATTAATAGTTATTGTTGCTATTCATGAAGAGGATGAATTCCAGGGTTATATGATATGGCAAATAAACAGAAAAACTACCCTTCTTCTTATGCAAGCCATACATACATTATGCTAAATTTGGTGTAGAGAAAGCAAACCTCGCAAATTCTTAGCAACCTAATTCCATCACTGCTTGCAGGTGAAATGAGATGACTGGTAGTGATACAAAGGCTGAGAAGAAGAGGGGGTTTTAAATTACATATACTTGGTAATTCATTGTCGAAATTAAGCCTAATAGGTACAGCTGCTTCATGGCTGTGAAAATGTTTCACATGGACAGCACTGCCCTTGACAGCAGGTGGGGTTTTGGATAAACAGCATCAGGAAGCAGCTAGCAAAAGACAAAAGAAACACTCTTGGAAAAGCTATGTTGGAATTTGATCAGCATGTTTTCCAGACAGCTCAGCTCCTAAGAGAAACACAGATTACTTCAGTTCAAAAACAATATCCAGCTGGGGAAAAATCCCAGAGATTAAAAACTACACAGCAGTAATGCTTGGTCAAAAGGGCTTGAGCCACTCTAATCCTTGTGTGATACATATCAGCCGCTGCTTCAGTTTTAGCAGCTGAAGACCCAGTGTTACTCTTCAATCTGGAAAAGAATGAAAGAAAGGAGAGGGCTATCCCACAGAAATACTGCTTCCTATGTGGGCTCCTCCTGGGAGCACTCTGACCGGGGTCCTGCCATCCCTCTCTGACTTGCAGAGTCAGCAGTGCAAAAGTGCAAGGGCAAGATTCAGCTGCTGTGAGAACCACTCCTGGATGGGTGCAAGTCTAAGACCTCTTTTTAATATGTAGGGATTACTTCCAGTGAACTGCTGTTCCTAAGGGATTCAGAAGTTTGGGACCCCAGACACTTATTTGAAAAGCTGCCTGCAGAGAGAGACAGGATGAGGTAAAACAGACAGTAGCTTCATTCTGCACGTGCGGCATGATTATCCATCTCCAAAGAAAAGCTCTGCAGAAAACAGGGCTTTCTCAGACCAGTTTCAGATTTCTGGATGAGTTTCCACTGGAATTATCCCCAGACAAAGCTCACTGTCTTCTACTCTGAATGTGAGTCACACACATACATACAGAGCCATGTGCAGATAATACAACTATTTTAAAAGAGGCCAAAAATAATGAGAGCACAAAAGCCCTCTTTAGAATGAATGGGAGAGAGAAAACCATATCTAGCAGATGACAATTCCACCAGTTAATGCACTTCTGGAAGACATTCAACTCTGTGATGTGCAGCATATAAGAACCAAAACAAAACTTACATAACATTGCATTACATTGACATAGTTTTCTAGGTAGACGCACTGGCTGGAATTCATATAAACATATCCATGGAAAAATAATATCTCATCCACATGTACAAGATTTACCAAATAAGAAGAAGTATCACAGCACTTGGCAATTATCATAACATGCACTTCATAAAGTGTAGCTATGAAAAACAATATCCAGTGTTTCCTAATAGGAAATAGCTAATATGGGTAAAAGTGGGGTTTATTCCATTGTCTCCTGCCTTGCAAGGAAACAATCTTATTCCATGGATACTACACAACACACCTCACACAAATCTATGCTTGGTAGCACTCCATATTTTGGTTTTGATACAACACCAAGACATATTTCACATTGTCCTAATTTTTACTTTGCTCCATGTAAAGCTATTTCGGAAGTATTTAAATCTCAGCCTCCCAAACAGAAACTTTCATTAACATTTCAGCAGTGAAGACTATTTTTAAAAGAGTTACAGTGCATCTCTTTTCCTGCTAAGCAAAAATTCACAACATTGAAACTGCATATTAAACATTACAAAACAGAAAGTGAAGGTCACTAGCAGTGTCATCTGTAAGCATGTGTAAGTATTTTTGTACTTGGTAAGTAAGAACTAAGCAAAATCTCACCAAGGCATTTGTCAACAAACTTGTATAGTTGCACAACAGCTTGGAAAAAGACATAAATTAACCCAGCCTTTGCTGAAAATTTAGAAACATTGCTTCCATTATATTTCAGGGTCTGCAAAATTTTTAAAAAGATTCTGAATCAGATCTTAGTGACTTCAACATAAACCCTTGATAAAGAGTTGAGCAAAGCAGACTTCTCTTCTTTTCATATTTTTCTTTTGTGGTGAAAAAAAAGGCATGAAATTTTTCCAGACACCTTGATCCAAATAGATTAAAGGAAGAAACTGAAGGAGTGCCTGATATTACAATAGACTCAATGTAAAATGAATTTTAGTTCCCCAGCCTTTGATTGCTCCTATTCAATCCAGATACCTATGCTTCTTCTGGCCCTTTTGCTATCACAGCAATCTGCTCAAAGAATTCTCTCAAGCTGTGTCTATACTGTGGGAACCAGCAGTATAGTGTTTTGTAAACGAGGTTTAGGCTGGTTTCACAAAACCAGTGTTTTGTAACTTCAGGTGTAGGAGTATCTGGTACGTCTTGTCTTGACCAGGGGTGTATCAAGACCTAGGGACACTTGTTGACATCCAGCTTACAAGGAAGGAAAAGTGTACAATTTGCTTTCTCTTCATTTTTCATCCTGCTGTAAGAAGAGAAGGTAGGCAGGCAGAGTGGGAGAGCATCACCACGTGGTCCAGTAGGTGCTGCCATCTAGACCTTGCAAGAAACTGTACAAGAAAGTAAATAATAAAATTAATCCTTAATAGTGGTGCTTATCCATGACTTTGCACATCCTTAAATGACTAATTACTCTACAAAGTTACAAGCAAAAACATAACTAAATTTCTGTCCACATGACCTTTTTATGAGGGGACATAGAGATAGGACAAGGGGCAATGGCTTTAAACTGAAAGATGGTATGTTTAGACTGGATAGTAAGAAGAAATTTTTTACTGTGAGGGTGGTGAGGCAGTGCAATAGGTTGCACAGAGAAGTTGTGGATGCTCATCCCTGGAAGTGTTCTAGGCCAGGTTGGATGGGGCTCTGAGTGACCCAGTCTAATGGAAGGTATCCCTGCCCACAACAGTGGGGTTGGAACTAGATGATCTGTCCCTTCCAACACAAAATATTCTATGACTCCAACATCTTTGCTAGAAATTAAATAATTCCTAAGTTGCAAAATTGCTTAAAAAAATCAAGAGAGACTCACAAATCCAGTTAGCTGAAATAACAGAAATCACAATTTCTACACCTGCAACATCAGGCTGAGCAACTATCAGAAACATATAAGGGCATGATGGTGGCTCTGAGACAACAGCTTTAGTGTCTGGAGCAGCAACAAAACTGCACCAGAAGGAAACATGAGGAACACAGACACACTGATTTTGGAAATCACTGAGACTTATCACAGCAAAATATTATTCAGAACTGCATGATCATAAATTAAGTTTTCATAAGCATTTAGGAAATTACATTCTAGTTAATTCTTAAAATTAGTTAGACCACAACCAAAGGTACTATCCATATTTCAAGACAAGAAAGATGAAGCGGTAGATATGCCACCAAGCACCTTCGTTCTTTGTCAAATCAGGAGCACACTCCACAGAAAAGTGTGTGCTTCACTTTCAGCGAAATGTCTTGATGCATCTTAAGCTGTAAAGGAAGAAATGTAAGTTCCTTATATGTTTGAAATAGGAAAAAAAGATCAGAACTCCCTAAACATACTAGCCAATCTGTCCAAAGCTCTGCAAAAATCAAAATATTTTAGGAATAGAAGGCACTTAACTTTAAGATGGCACCTAATTTATTTCAGTGAAGCCTCTACATCTTACTGTGGGAGGAAAATCATACAAAACATTTACAGTTGGAGATGCCTGAGATGCCAGAGATGAAAAGTTCCCAAGAAAATCCAAAAAGGGCTGGCAAAGCCAGCTCCTCAAAATTGCTAAAGTAATGCTAGCAGCACTTCTGTTATTACATAATGGATTTTACAGGTATTCAGCCATTATTTTTTCAGGAAGAATCAGAACTATTTACTGTCTTATGAAAGTTCCAGCTGTAGAAGAATGTTAATTTAATGAGTTTTCAGCTTTATAGTTCTGATTTCAATCATGACTGACTAATTAGCCAGCTTTATCAGTTGAAAGCCAACTGTTATCTTACAGAAAGTTATTGAAACCATTTTTAAAATATCTCCATTCACTCAGCCAATCTAAATATCAGATTTATTTTTTTTTTAATTTTATTTTATTTTTTCCCAGAATCATAGACGTTGATTTAAATTATTTTCCTGGAACTGAAAATCAATGCTATGTGCAAGCAGGGTATTAAACATGGTTTAACATC
The DNA here is from genome assembly GCF_030490865.1 of Poecile atricapillus. Taxonomy (NCBI): domain Eukaryota; kingdom Metazoa; phylum Chordata; class Aves; order Passeriformes; family Paridae; genus Poecile; species Poecile atricapillus. Next base: position 32,423,668 of record NC_081289.1, on the reverse strand, counting down.
AGAGCAAGAATTGTACCACAACCAGCAAAAGGCTCTTGTAACACTGCATCCAAGTCAATTGTGTATTGTCCCTTTCCAAGATCTCCGCTGCTCAGAACCTTTTTAGATTTGCACGACATTCCTGTTTGACATATTTCAAAAACAGTGTTATAATGTATAGCTCTTCAGTATGATTAAATTTATCCTTTTTTAATGAAGAGAGAGATAGAAACTTCTGCTCTAAATTGTGTTTTCTCTAGTTATAAGCATAACTCCACCATTTTTGAGGCATAAAAAGACTCCCAAAGGCCACTTGTGCCCCTCACCCTGGATGGATTCCCTTCTTACATAGTCCTCCCTTAACTTCTCTTCTTGTTCTGCTGTCAATATGAATATTTTTAAAATAACTTTTACAGGGTTTATATTCAAGACAAACTTGGTGATTTTCTGCCATGAAAAACATTAAATACAAAATTCAATCTAGCTTCTGAAAAGAATGTAACTGTCATTACAATATATAACTGTTTCCTTTTTCCCTTCCCCTCCCTTTCCCTTTCCTCTCTCCTCTGCCCTTCTCTCCCCAAACCACTCCTAATCACACTGTTGCTTTACCGTACTACTGTGATGAATGGTGAAGCTCTTAAAAGAGTGACTCACACAGCACATCCACACAAAATTTTGTCATGCTATCTCCTCCATCCAGATGCAGTGCTATTTTTACTACATCTGGAAGTGGGTCGAGATTAGGTCAGCTGGTTAAAGCATAGTGCAAATAATGCCATGGGTTAAGAGTTGGACTTGAGGATCCCTGTGCATCCCTTCCAGCTCTGAATATCCTGTGACATTAGAGTGAATGAACAACTGTTAATGACAATTGACACAAAACTATGTCTGTCTTTATTGTTCATGTTGGTCAGTCTGATAATACTGCTCTGACTATACTAAAACCAACGAAGTCATATTAAATTACTACCTGCTGCCACATCCTAAAACTTACATAATTAAGGTTTATGAGCTGCTACATGGGGAATCTTTGAATTTTGAGGGCTCTTCTCACCAAAAAAACTGCAGAACTTTCTCAGGGATTTCATTTACAGAAAGTAGAGGCAGATGGGATGAGCTGAGTAAATGTACTTGGCAGGATTCATGAAGTAATATATCCAAAGATAAAAAATGTAAATTAGTTTTCTTCTTTTTATATTAGAGTCATATACTTCAGTTCAATACTTTGTTGATAGACTCAGTGTAGTTCTTCGTGGATAGACTTCCTCCACGTGCCCTCTATTTAGGGAGAATACTTATTATCATTCAAAAATAACAACTGATCTTCCTTGTCATAATTTCAGGGATAGATAGCAGTTTTCCTGAACAGGACAGAACCACCAAGCATGTTTGTTGGTGGGTTTTAATAATCTCAAATCATAGTTATTACTTTTCCTGATACTGGTTTTTATTCACACACTGACCCTGCTTCTTGCTTACTGTAGATCTTTGGTCCTACTTTTGTCTGTGGATTTACTGATTCTGCTGGCTCTGACACTTTGGCACTCTGTCCTGCTCCACCTTCTCCCCTGAGTTTCCTTCCTCTCCTCCCTCTAATGATTGCTTTCCCTAAATTCCATTCATTAGAGAGGTCAGGAACAGACAGCATCCCAGCCACATGTGAAAGTGTTTTCTCTGCTTCCCATTTTAGGATAATCTCTGTTCCAGATGTTTACAAGCATTACCTGGTTATGAATTGCTAGTGTGCATTTGCTCTAAAATAAGCAACAGAGTGTAAGAGTATTAAACTGCAAAACACAGAGACAAACATCAGAAATTGCCATGTTGGTTGTTACAGCCGCTTGCCATATCTATATTTAGCATTGTCTGGGAATTGACAATTCCCATTCAATGGTGATTTTTTTTTTTTTTAGTTCTGAATACTTCACCAGATTTCCATCTCTCTAGCTTAAATTTTCCATCTGGACATCTGCTTTGAGGCAGTATCAGTCATAATGGAGCAACAATGTGTAAAAATGAATCCAAATAAAAGTCTGCTTTGCCCACATTTTACTCATGTTAGAGAGTGAAGGTAAACTGTTTCTCTGGGAGTTTTTGTATCCTCATATTTGGAGACAGAAGTTTGAAGCTTAGCAGGGAATAGCCTGATATATGAGAACTTTTTCTCATGTACATGGGAGGAGGGGAGCCATGGAGGAGGGTGGCCTGGGACAGGAATCTTAAGGATTGAGTTTTGGAGGAGTAAAAAAGTCAGAATGAAGAGGAAAAAGCTGTCAATACAAGGCAGAGGGATTGAAGTCCTCTAAGATGTGGCTCCCTTCAGAGGAGGCATCTCACAATTCTGCTGTAGCAAACATGACACAGGCAAACAAACTCCCTACACCCTGGGGAGGGCACACAGGAAGTGTGGGTCCATGTCCAGTTAATCTAATGGCTTCAGATGGCTCACACAGGCTATCCATATAATTGCCATCTTGGTGCAGATGCTTCTTAGTGTTTAAAAATCTCAAAAAGTAGGCCTTGTATTGTGAAATGTTTTCTGTGCCTCTTTTAAGCCCTGTGAAGTGCCACAAAACAAACCTGTCACAGAAAAGAAATCTGAGACTACAGAAAAGAACAAGGAAATCACACCATTGTTTGCATCACCATATCTTCATTTCCCCTGCAATACAATATATTTCCGTTACAATATAGTTTTTCAGGAATTTTCAGTATGTATACTGCAGGAATACATACCATTGGTTTGCAAAGACCTTGTACCTCATTCAATGCACACCAGATCTTACACAGAGATGCCTTCCAGAGAGCACTATTGGCTCTTCAGGCTTGCTTCTTCTCCTGCAGAAGTTGTAAAGCATGTGGTAAAGTAGATTTATATCTTCCAGAACAGAAAGGATCATTCCACAGCTGAACACTTCCAAGAATAAATGGATTCTATATTTGTCTCTGCCACAGACTTCCACAAAAGGTACTTCGCAGACCTGTGTTCTTTCAGAGATATGTACAGCTCCTTAGTACATGTAAAGAGTGAAGTCCTTGTGCTTAATAAATCCTTTGACTGTGCTTGTTTTTCAGCTAGTCTGCTGTCTTGTCCCCAAGTATCTCAACCAGAAGCCTGAATCTCTGCTACTCAGAACACAGGCCAACCAGAAGACTCAGATCTGCTGATGGCTGAACTGGCATGTCCTGACTCCCAAAAATGTGGGAAGGAGTCAGAGTCTGCAAATCCTTCAGCCCCACAGCTAGAAAGAGCAGCCACACTTAGATCCAGATACTTCTTCTGAAGAAAGCAGAATAAGGAATGCATTGTTTACTTTTATCTACCTAACTGCAAAATCTTAAGTAGAGACAAAGTACCCCTTGAATTTCCTGCACCTGAAACCACTTATTTGCTCCTTCTGGTAAACCTGGACAGCCACTGCATGTGAGGCATCCTGTAGCTAAACCACACTTTTTCTCTCTTTGCCAGGGTCCTAGGTGCACCAAGATTCCTTACTAATGTTGATGAAGCTCACCTGGGCCTTCTCCCACCACCCTGCCCAGGGTCTAGGACTCTATTTCAACTCAGTCCAGAGTCATCAGTCCCTGAGCTAGAGATGCCACTGGAGTGCCAGTCCCTAGCCCTGCCTCTTGCCTGGACTTCAGATCCACACTGTAGTCTTGCCTCCAGCCCTGTCTCTGGCCTCATCTCCTTTTGTTCACAGACAGACACCCTGGAGGAATCCTGGATCTGGGTCATTACTCCTCCAGTCTGGAGCTGTTGATGAAGCCTGTTAACAGTACCTTGATATGCCTCTCATGTTTGGGTCTCAATGGAAAGCACCCCATTGGTTAAGGCACAGCCTGAACTGTGGTGACTGTCAGCCCTGAGGTCCCTGTCCCACAAAGGAAAATGCTGCTAAGGAGTAACAGACAGCCTGCACTTGGGTTCATTTGTAACACACTCAAGTCTCCAGCTAAGAAATTGGTCAAGCTGTGACAAGAAATCATTCTCCAGAACACTAGGTTAGACAAGCACTGCCTAAGTTCTGCCTCTCCTGGACATAGGGTATATGCCTAATTAAATTCCCATTTGTTTGTTCTTCCATTTTATAACTACTGGTCACTTACAAGAGCCAGTGCTGACTCTAAATCTATGAGAGCCGATTTTCCTCATTCATCTCCCACATACCTCCCCTTTTTGAAGAGTACAAAGTATCTTTAAAGCACCTTTTACAAAATGTTTTGGCAGTGCATCAGATCCCTCCAACCCCAAGCACCTTTTCCTTTCAGAAACTGTATCTGAGTTGGACACTGACACCTATAAAAAGCACTCTCTTGAGTGCCATCTGTCAATGAGCCTTCAGCAAGGCTATAAAATAAGGGCACTGACAAACACATGCCAAAACACAATGTACGTCAGTTTGAGCATCTACAGAAAATATTCCCCGAGATATAACCAGGGCAGAAATCCTATATGATTCCTCAGCCTCTTTTGCGTCAGCCTCCTATCAGAGTTGGCATTCAGTGTTGGCTTTCCACCTTTTTCCACCCGTCAGCTTTGACAAAGAGAATTTCATCTGCCTCTTTGCCAGTTTTAACACCAGAATCAAGATGCTGAATGGCCACAATGAGTGCAAACCCTGTGATGAAGTTTGACTTAAGTAGAAAAAATGTTTTCCTGGAAAAATGTATTCAAAGCAGATGTAAACCCGCTGAACCCCATGAGCCTACAGGACTGGTGATCGGAAAAAGGCCTGATAATTACGATATAGGATGCTCACCCCAGCTCTGCTACTAACATGCTGTATGACCTTGAGCTATTTCTCTCTCTGCTCACCTCTGCCCTTTTGAGCACCTTGGCTATTCCAATTAGAAAGTTAACGCTTCCCCAGATACCGTATTTGACCAATCCTGTTACCGTTCCCAGCACATTTTACATGGTGCAATCACCTCCAGTGAGATGGGACATTCCTGTGTGGTGAATCCACACCAGGCAAATATGCATAGCTTGGTGGTAATGGCTGGCTCCTGGAAAGGGAGATGTGCATTCCTAGCAGTAGCAGCAGCAGTTTCTGACTCTGTGCTGGCCAAAGGGCAAGTGCAGGAGGAGGTGTATGGGTGTCTGACAACTGCCAAAATATCTTGGCAAAATGCTTCCCATCCTCTCACATACAAAGATGGCAGGCTGGATTTTGTTTTGTGGACCACTTTGACATAACTGCAGCACTGCTATAAGGTTCCAGATGGGGACACCTCCGGTGGCTGACTGAGCCAGTACAAGCCTGAAAAACAGGCCACTGCTGTGGAGGAAGACCAGTCCATCCCTACAACACCTCACTGGACTTGTGAGACAAGGGCAAACTCACCTGGCACTAGACCAGGAACTAAGGCATCCCTTGGCCCTGAAGGGTGATGTCTCATGTTCATCTGTGAAACCCTGAAAAAGACAATTCTCAAGGAGATGCAGAGAGTGTGGGGGGAGCAGGGGAAGGCCCAAGGGTAGCTTCCAGTAACCTCAGCAACAGAGCAGTGTGAGGAGAGGTGGTACTGAAATGGCTGCTAGGGACAGCAGGCAGTAAAGTGACAGAACTAATCAGCACATTTGACTAACGATCTTGATTACCAATTACATTTCAAAAAACCCCATGGCAAGCTCTTAGAAATAACATTCTTACTGAAGATGGTGCCTATTTCTATATCTCTTCTGACTGCAAAGAATGCTTCATTTTATTTGTATTCTTAATACTGAATGAGCAAATAAGGAGTCATGAAGCAGAACAACTGAAAAGTGCCTCTGCAGAGACATTTATTACCCATACTATTTTCTCCACTAGTTTCATGAGGACCCATCACTGGGAAAAGAGGCAAATTACTAGGCTGGCACTTGCAGGTCCCAAGACCTTTCCTCTGTGAAACTAAGAATGTTAGTGAGAGGATATGATATACTGTGACATGTCTCTGGCCATCGTTGCATCAGGAGTTCAGGGTACAGAGAAGGATGAAGATAAGTAAAGAAAACAGTTTATAATCTGAGATTTTAAATTAGAAAAATTATATGGTATAAAATTAACTATTAAAAACAAAACAGGAAAATAATTATAGTACACTCTTCCAGTGTATTATTTTGCTTTATCTCAAAATTTCTCTTTCCTAAAATAGATACTTCAGATATTTGAAGATTTGCGGCTTCTCTTATCATCTGTTTTGCTAATAATAGCATTAAAATAAAGAGTCAAAAAGAAAAGACGAACTGGGAATTCAACCACTAATCCCAAAATAGAAAAGGGAAAGATGTTAATCTTGTTTCCTGATATGAAAGGTCCCAGGAGGAAAGACAGCAGGCTGAAAAAAAGAAAAAGGTCTCTTCCTTCCATGACGTTTTTCATATTTTTTCCATTTTTTTGAGACCAAAATAGTGTCAAAATAAAATCCGTCTCCCCAACACTTTTGCATTAAAATAGCATTTTCTAGTGGAACAGTTCTGTCAAAATGTCATGACCAACTCTATTCAGCAACTTCTGTTGCCGTGGAAATCTTATCAAGGTTACAAATAGAGCATTAGAAATAATATTTTCTCAGCCAAGCTGCTCCTTGCTTATCCAGCAAAGGAGCTTCTCAAATCCTTGCTCCCAAGAGCATTCACCTGCGAGGTGGTAGGGGTAGGACAGCCTGAAGTGGAGATTGCAACACTTTTCAGGAAAGTTGAGTCATTTTGGGATATACCTAGCCTACTTAAAACAGTTATTCCTGGCTTTATTTTTTTAAATTTATCTTCTTTCCTACATAAACATATCTGGGAATCTCTAGGTTCTGCGTAAATGTTTGATAATGTTTTCCTCTAAAGGTAACAAGCCAAACTCTCCATGCCTACATCTGCCATTTAAGTTACACCTTCTTGTTTTTCCCCTGGAAAGAAAAAAATCGATCCTGTCTTTTTATGGTTTCAGTTTATATTGTCTCTATCTCTGTCTATTTTTAGGGATCAGGGAATGGTAGGCAGCAGATAGCTGTTGATACCAGGCAGTGCTGAGTGAGAACCAGGCTCCAAGGATGGAAATTAAACTGTATTTGTCAGTAGTGCTTCCAGTTGAAGTATAAATCACACCCATCTACACACAGTCTAGAACTAATTAGTCTAGAAACTAATTTAAGTTTCTCAGGCAATGATATAGTCATTCCTGTGTTTGTACAAATGGATGTACACAGCTCTTTACTCAAGTAACAGTCACTGGCTACATTGCCCCTGACCTGATAAAACCAAGGAAGTAGGGTGTTTAAAGCAGTGTCCTTTATATCCCTTAGAGAAGTTACTCTGGGACATATCTGTAATATGAGACAGACCCACATTCTGCTTTCATTCATTAAAAAGAGGGCTGTCTTTTTGAATCCAGACATCCTTTGCTCCATATCTTTAATGACAGCATAGTTTTCATGAAGCTCCCTTATTACTAGCTCCAAAATCAGATCCTCTCCACCTATCAGAGAAATGTCCTCAGTATTCCTTGCCCTCAATGCACCCAGTCCCACTTTTTCTGATCTACAAACCTTCAACAATATGGTAAACTCTCCTCTAAAGTAATAGAAAATAGACCCAGAAGTGCCACAGCCATGGGACATTAGACACTCTTACAGTATAAATTCACTCTGCTGTTTCAAATACAATAAGGCAATTTTGTTGGATTAATTTTCACCTGGCAGATTTTATGCCGGATCAAGTACTGCCCATCTTTTCATGGCCTCTCTAAAGTGTGACTAAACACACAAAGCCAATATCTACACCAGAATGCATTCAACAGAAATGGGATCATATGCGCACCCATGACTTGGCTCGGGTTTGTTACCCCTGTGTGATCCTGGAAGGAATATGTTGGGCAGGAACAGTCATGGTACCAAGGCTGGGGGGAATTCACAATCCATACAGAAGTGAAAGATTCTCCCCTGGATTGTGGGATCATGACTGGGTCTGTGGAAACTCCTGTTTAAGCCAGAATCGCCTTTGGTTTGCTCTCCTCATAAGGCTGCAGGAAAGGGCCCACACCCCTGCAATGCAGGCTAACTGGTTGTACCTTGAGAGTTTGACACCAGTCCTCCAAAGCAGGGCAGTTTCCTCATCCTAATGAGATGTGGACTGGACCACTCCTTGGTGACAGTATCTGAACTCTTCAGAGAATATCTATAATGATTAACAGAGTCTGTCATTCCACTTGCAAAGCTATTGATGATAGGCTTATCACTCAAACATGTCTTTAGGTTGCAGAATTTTTAGCCACTTGTGGTTTTACAACTTTCCCAACCTTTGGCCATGCTATGCTTAAGAAATTCAATAAAAATGACTGTTTCAGCAACACCTGAAGATAGGAAGTAGGGAATAACCAATGTGCTTTCAATACCTTAGTGGCCAATAGTGTAATAAAAAACTTTAATCTGCTCACAGTGTGAACCTAGAATGCTCTCACAGAGGCCTTACTGAAAAAAAGATGGTTAAAGAGTAATTGTACAGAGTGTCTTTTATGTAAGCCCAAGGAGGCAGCAAGGAAGCAAGAAATGGTCTCTGCTCTTACTAGGGAAGACGGAAAATTGGAGACCATAGTTTCACAGTAACCAATTTTCAGCAAAAACATCCCATCCTAGTGTTCCATCTTCATCTCCCACTGAAGGCCAAGCAGGTCCTTCACAGCTACATTGTGAAACACCACACCTGCACCACCACTCCTGAAACTCTACTGTGAACTCCACAAAAGAGCCCGCTGGAGTTAAAAACAAAGTAATTTGCACAATGGGTTAGTTCCTTAGTCTGCATTGGCTGACTGAGGGGCTAACTCCTTGCAGTGCAGGGGAAGGAAAGAGTACATAGATGCAAGAAGGAAGAAGAAACCCTGTTGTCTTGTCACTACACAAAATGCCTCATACTGTGGAACCACAGCCAAAGGTCCCAGTCTCTAGGAAGTCTAACCTCTTGAAAAGAATTCTAATCAACATCTAAGAAAATAAATCCAGCCATCTTGTACTGATAGGTTTGAATGGGGCACCCTGATATATGATTGCACACTGCTGTGTATGACTGCCTGGTAAAGAATCCTTCAATTTATAATGATTTTGGCAACTGTCTTTTGACTAAGACTCTTCCTTTGTAAAACAAACAAAAAACTAAAGCCTCTCTCTTCTATGTTACAAATACTTATAGTGACATGGGAAATGCCAAGGAAAATGCTATGAAAAATTAACAGATACTTCTGAGGAGTTTGGACACAAGGGAAAAGTGGACCATAAAAATCCCTAAGATTGTTTCTAGAAGCAACAAGAACAAAAGCCCATAAAGAAACTAGTTGTTTTAGGAAACCAGCAAAGTGATTGACATGTTCTTCAATCTCATCTAGGAAACTCTTCTGCTATCATCTAAATCTAGGAAAAACAAATGGGTAAAATGCATATATAACTCTTCCTTAAGTCACCAAACTAATGGACAGTAGTTCATCATTATTCAGTGTAGTTGTCTAAAGCTTTTAATTCAGCTGTATGACCACAATTAAAAAGCATTGTGAACTGTAACTGCTGTACTCAGCAGATGATAACCTCTGATGTGGGATTTTCTATCCCCAATGTAGGTCATGCTACTAAGGTCAAGGAAAAGAGAAGATTTTTACCAGTAGATCTCTACCACATCTTTATTGAAGAAATAAATCAATCTTCAGTTTCATGCATCTGTACTCAAAAAGAGAGAAAATAAAATTCAGGAAATCAATCTTCAGTGTTTCCCAACAAAAGCTATCTGCTTGCTCAGATCTGCTTGTCAGGTTTTGTAGGCCATTTAAAAATAATCAGTGAGATGAAAATGTAAAAGTGAGAGCTTGGCCTTTTACATGTCCTGTGCATTAAACTCTTTGAACATTCCTTCTTGACCTCCATTTGGAGTAGCCTCATTAGTATAGTTTACAAGTCTTTAATTCACCTTGTCAATATTATCAGAAACTCTCTTCTGTACCTTGTCACCCGTTCAGAGAAAGGAGAAACTTGGCACAGTTATAATAAACCAGTTCAGGGATGTGAGTTGCATTCATACCTATGCTGACCATTGCTCTGCTGTCCTGCAAGCTCTCCTATCACTTGTCCTTACTCTGTTTCTGAGATTTGGAAATTATTGGGTCCACACAAGAATTTAGACCCTTCAGATGGAGGACTGTGTCATGTGGGCAGCCTAGTGTAAAAGGTATGTTCAGTCCTTGAACTGAGGATGAGGAAGTGCCTCCCCAGCAGGGAGTTGTCCCCAGTCATCGCAGGCTATCCATGCTCTAACTTTTGGGCAATCTACCCCATTACTAAAGGGCGCACTTAAGCAAAGAGGATAGATTCTCATTTAGCCTAGGCACACTCCTATGGCCTATGATAAACCAAGAAAAAGAAGTGGGGTTCAGACCTGCTATGTAATTCAGCATTTCATGTATGATATTTTAGGTAGCTGCAGACTGCATTTTATCTTACTGAGACACCTGTTTTTCCTTGGGTTGCCATGGAGCTACAGGGTATAACAGCCGGCTGTGAATTCCACCTGGGGAGCCAGGATCCTGCAAGGTAAAAGCCACTTTGACAATGCTCAAGTTCCTGGCAGATTTAACCGTTGGTGGTACCTTACCAGTGACAAAAATAAATAACTTTTACTTTCATCTGGCAGACCTGCAGTAATTAAATCCACAACTTGTTTTTCTGTTAATTGTGTCAGGTAGTTTTTTTGCTGACGGCTACTCCCTGTGCTCCCTCTGGGCCAGATTTGTCATTTGTCCCCGCTTGATACAAATGCATTTGCAAGTCATATTCTTCACGGTCATAAACTTCCTTAATGATTAAGTTAACAGCATGAAACTCCAACTTGTAGAACAGACAAAACTGGACTTAGGAAAACTACTGTCTTTTTTTTTTTTTTTCCATGAGGAAAAAAGATGCCATAGACATCATGCCATGTGGAGCTGTTTCAGTTTGTTGATATTTTTATCCAGCTTGATATTTTTATCCAGCTGTGATTTTTGGACAAAATAAATAATTATAAAGACAAAAAAACTGTCATTCAAAGCAAGCTCTGAGGTATTTTGGTTAACAATATGAATTTTTCCTATGTCTTATCTTCCACAACTCTGCTAGATAAAAATAAAGTCAAGCTATTTAGTCCAAAAATAAATAATTTTGCAGAAACAAACTATTGTGTTGTTGCACATTTGAAAAATAGAGAAAATATTTTAAGATATAACTCTAGAGATGCATGAGAAAAATATTTATTGTGTTTTATCAATGCTCAAAATGAAAAAACAAATTCCTTTCATTCCAGAAGAAGACCTAGCAATAAGGAGACCAAGCATGCTTACAATACAAGCCAGTGTCAAGCTCTACACCTGTATATGATAAAGACAGCCACATGAAAGGATAAGGGCATCAACTAGCTGATGATAGAGACTTAAGCCTTCTAAATCACATGGCAAAGATAAATTAGAACTATCTGCCACCTACATCAGATGGTGAAGGAGGCAGGAACACAATGCTCTGGATACCAATTAGTGGCATAATGGAGCCAGTATCTCATGTTCTAGTGTGTCAAATTCCAGCAGTGCCAGTGAGATCAGAGCAGAAGTCACAGCAAGGTCACTGCGATCTGTCAGCAGGACAGCTTCAGCCAAGTACTGCATCCTAATCCCCGTCTGCTGAGAATCTAGTGGAGGAGAGATGCCTGCAGTTAAAATATGCCTGCAGCAATATCCTCCAAGGGCATTGGGCTGGAAGCAGAGTAGTCCTATACAAGATCATAAAATGCAGCTGATTTTAACTTAAACCAGCACTTTCTGTTTTAATACATGAATGTGTTGAAGTCTGTCTGCTCACAGAAACACCAAGGCATCAGCAGTGTGACAGGGACACATTACAGTACAAACACCTTCAAATCACTTCTCCTCCACTTCCAGATTGGAAGAGATACTTCTGTATGGAAGGTTAACTTTTCCTGTACTCATCCCTTTGGTAGGTCACCATGAAGAGTCAGTAAGTTCACAGCATAATAACTAAATAAATGATTTATTCTTCCTGCACCAACTGTCAGGCAGAGAAGCAAAGTACCAGGACAGCACACATGTACAGTGCTGTGCAGTGCATGAGGCACAAAGCAAAAACCCTTGTCTTAGCTTTTTTTTCAACGCCAGAGATAATCAGTTATCCACACGTGGTAGCCTGCCCTTCCATGATATGGTCACACTCTCAAATGTAAACACATCTGTCATGCTTCACACCTGCCCATGCTGTACATAGCTCCAGCAAGCCAAAGAGCTGCCAGAGCAAAGATAGTAAGGAATATAATTTTTCTAATACACTCAGAGTGGTTGGAAAGTAAGGCAAAGTCATATGCTTGGGCTGTGGCATGGGGCACTGGGATCACTGCTTTGTCTATAGATACAATAGTTACATGCATGATACAAAAATAAATAGTCTCCTTTTTCTCCATGTGCACTGAAAACTCTTGAGGTAAAATAAGTAACTGCCTAATTTGGTCAAAGTATGTGCAAATATAGAGAGAAGGACCCACTCCTAGGGATTAGAAAACACCTTAGTCCCATCTTTGTTCTTCTTGAGGTCCACCAGCCTATTGTTTACTCGTTCTGCCAATAATCTTCTGTCTTCTGAAAATTATTCTGAGAGGGACTTATCCTCAGGGAAGCAATTTGGAGTTAAAATTAACTTCTGATTATTCAAAACAGTTGTTGGAGTAAAGGAGGTGGGGAGGTCAATTAGTAGAAGACATAGCAGCAGTGGCTACGCTGTGCCCTTCTCAGACTTCTGCAAGCTTCCATTCAGGTAAGGTTTCACTTTGCAGCTGGCCAGATCTAAGAGCCAGATCTTGGTGCTACAAGGAGTGGGCTGCCTCCTCCACCATTCCTTTCTATGCATTCCTGTACCATCTCTTGCATGGCTTGCTTGAGCTGCTCTGGCTCACTAAATCCTGAGAATATTTACTTGCTTGTGTTGGATGAGGGGGGTTGTGTGCTCAGTGAGATGAGCTGGCCTAGCAAGGGCAAGAGGCCAAGAAAGAAAAGTGGAGAATTGTGCAGCTGATGACAGGAGGAAGAGTAGGAAGAGGGGAAGAGAGAGAAATGAAAGAAACTGGCTTTTACATGTGATGGTGACCTTTAGATCTGCTGTACTGTACTATGATATCTGACCCTTACATACCAAAATCAAAGAAAAAAAAAGCAATTTAAGATGTGTGAGGTTCCATTTGTATCACTGAAATCTTTCTCTACCCTGAACTGAAGGAGCTAAGTGACAGGACAGAGATTGCAAACTACATAGGGACACAAGAGATGCTCTTCTTACAGCAGATGTTTACTGTCTGGATATCTAAGCAAGTGAAAAATTCTGTCTTGTTCCTTTCCAGAAAAAAAAATTAAGTCAGCTGGCAATAGCCTGATATGTGAGGACCTACAGGCTGTGAAAATAGGCAAGTGATTTAAACAGGTAGGGAAGCATGCAGGCACCTAACAATTTAAATTTGATTAAGAGGTGGACACAGTTTTAAGTCTGTATATAAATGCTTCCTATTTTGAAAAGGCCAACTAATTCACCTGCTGTGAAGCGCTAGATTTCCTTTTTTTTTTTTTCTTCCATTTGCAAGCTATTGTGAAGTGCATGAAGCAAAGAGGGACCCCAGAAATTTGTTGAGAGAAGTAGCATATACAATCCCAGCAGAGCCACTCTACCAACTGAGAGCTGTAACTGTGGTCACATGGAAAATCTACCCAACAATAAAATTATACTCGCCTTCTTTGATACCTCATAACTTAATCAAACAGTCTGAGCAATATGATCAGGATGAAGGAAGAAGAAAATGGAAGAACCACTGGAAAATGAGCAATATTGCAGTTTCCAAACAGAACACTGAAGGCAAGCTTTCAAGATCATACATACAATCATAAAATATCCTGAGCTGGAAGGGAACTACAAAGATCACTGAAGTGAAGCCAGGCAGCTCCTGGCCCTGCACAGGATATCCCCAAGAGTCACACCAGGCGCCTGAGAGTGCTGTCCGAACACTTTGTGAACTCAGGTTGGTACTGTGACCCCCTCCCTGGGGCGCCTTTTCCAGTGTCCAGTCCAGCCACCCTCTGGGTGAAGAACCTTTTTCTAATATCCAAACTAAACCTCCCCTGACTCAGCTTTATGCTGTTTCCTCAAGTCTTGTCACTGGTCATGAGAGCGAAGAGATCAGTGTCTGCCCCTCCACTGCCCCTTGTGAGGACCCTGTAGACAGCAATGAGGTCTCCCCTCAGTCTCCTCCAGGCTGAACAGACCAAGTGACCTCAGCTGCTCTTCACACAGCCTCCCCTCAAGGGCTTCACCATCTTTGTAGCTCTCCTCTGAACACTCTCCAATAGTTGAATGTCTGTTTTATATTGTGGCACCCAAAACTGCCCCCAGCACTCAAGGTGAGGCTGCCCCAGTGCAGAGCAGAGGGGACAATCCCCTCCCTTGCCTGGGTGGCCATGCTGTGCCTGATGGCCCCAGGACACTCCAGGTTGTCTGGTGCCTCCTGGCTGCCAGGGCACTGTTGGCTCATGTTCAGCCTGCCATAGACCAGGACCCCCAAACCCCTTTCCACAGTGCTGCTCTCCTGCCTCTCACTCCCCAGTCTGTCCATACATTCAGGGATGCCCTGTCCCAGGTGCAGAATCTGGCAAACACCTTATGTTTCAAACTCTCCTTTGAAACAGGAATAAACGCAACTGCCTCCATCTTTTTTTGCCCTGAGAGATCAAGTCCTAATCTGTGCTGCTTATAGTCTTTGTATGATATACATCTGGTATATCAAAGCTGAGGTTTTTTCCAAGGCAGGGGAAGGCTACTTACCTCCCACTCTATTTCTCTGTGTTCCTTTGCTGGCTGCTTGAGTGGACCGGTCTTTGAAGATGTCATGTTCAACATGGATATTTTTACCTTTGCCCTGTGCACCCAGGGGAGACCAGAGAATTCCATTTCATCACTGGATTTCTACCATTGTATTTCCAGCCACTACCTTGCTCAGCCTCTTTATCTCTCTTCTACACTGATCATCAGAATCCCCAGTCCTCTGGTCAAACAGCGTGATGTTCGTTGTTCCTCCTTCATTACTAAAGAGCAGGTTTTGCTCTCTTCTGTTCAGACTGACACCAGGCATCCGATGTGCTCCTGCAATCAAGCAATTTGTATGAAGATATTTGGATTTCTGAGGGCCCACTGCTCTGCTGCTTAAAATGTAGAGATGAATTAAAATTAGGAGACTGAAGGCAGGTTGGGATACTAGATGCCAAGGTTTTATGTCTCCCCTTTCAGGCCAATGATGCAAAGAGACACATCTAAGTAGTGCATTGGAATGAGCACCCAGAGGCTTTTGGGCAGATGTTAAAAGGCTCATTATTGCTTTGTATGAGAACATGCATTCAGTGATGACATCTGGCACTAACAGTTGATAAAAAGCCACCAAGGCAACTCATGACAGCACTTTCATGCATGGCTCTGACAGCTGCTTTAGATTCAGCACTATGTCCCATGTGGAAGTGGAAAACCCAGGTTAAATACAGAATTAGCAGGTAATGAAGATAGGACCTGATGGTAGAATCTCTCCCAGTAACTGTGTTTTCCCTCATCAGCAAAGCTGAGCAGTAATATTCCTGTCACAGTGCAGACCAGTTGGAAAGTGAGGTGATCAGTTGTTAATTTCATAGCCTCTCCAGCTGCTATAAAAGTGCATCTTTGTCATAATCCATTCATAAGACATTTCTCATTGTGCCACCACTACCAACTTCTTATGCCACTGTACCTCCTCATGGAATTAAAATCAGCAGCACAGGAGTCTGAGTAACTGAGCATGAAAAAACATCAGTAGCAGGGATAATGCCATGCTGTCACAAACCATGAATTACCCACCATGAATAGCTCCTACCAGAAGAAAAATCTAATTTATAACTCTTATCAGTCTCAGTTATAAAGACTAACAAATGAAAGAAGACTTCCTTCAATTTTGCTGGAATCTTGCTCTTGATGAAGATTTTGAATTCAATTACTGATCACTTGACAGGCTTTTCTTTAGATCTATTCAGCATTCATTTACTACTTAAAGACTATCTGATACTGACAGAAACAAAGATTTTGGTAAATAATTTAAAACTAAGAATCTCTTCTCTAAATTTAGTGCACACCATGTTCTATTGTTCATTGTGTGGACATTTATTTGATGAGCAAAAATGCCAATATAGTAGGAATTTATTTCAACATAAAATACCTACTATAACATTATTAATATAAGACTATTTTTGAGCACTTAGGCAGATGGAACAGGCAAAGTGTTCTGAAAATAATGATGACTTCAGAGTGTGACACCAACTCTGTGCAGCTCATAGCAGTATATGGTTACACCAGACATCTATTTTGCATGGATAGGTCTCATGCTAGGCAAGAGTGTGTTACATGATGGATCCACATTGAATGGTGTCAGTGGAATGGAAGCTGATTTTGGCTTCTTCACTGTTACAGGAAACTGCTCAGCTGACCAGACATATGAGATATATGACAAATATGCAGTATGTGAAAACCAATCCCCCACAGAGGATGTTCAAAGAAAAATCATTTTCTGGTTAACAAGTGTAAGTACATTGATAAGTGCCCAAACTTGTATCCCTTTGGACAGCAAACATTCCTCATTACTCCCAGCATTCACATTTGGTCATTTTAACCAGCTGCCTCAACAGGTAAGCAAGATAACTCCAAGACAGAGACTAGAAATATGCTTAAAGATGGAGAAGTTTAAATCAAGGTCTGGGGACTTGGTCTCAGCTCTAATTTCTCTTCTACCGCTGAAAGGCAAATGGTCATATGGCAAGTCATTACAGTGCCAACATCAATACTGCCATGGCTCATGGAAACCAAGGGTGGTTCATCCTCCTGAAAAAAACACCACCAGTTGCATTATCTGCTATAGAGAAGCACTTACTGAGAACAGTAATTAGGGCACTATTCTTTTATCTGATCTTTATTCCAATCTATTCCTTCCATTATGCAATCATATGTCCATTACTAGCAATGAGAATTTCACACATGTAAAGAGCCAAATATTATAGCATAAACCTCACTCCCCAAATCATAGTTTTTTTCCAGGTTTTTTCTGGTTTTTTTTTTTCACCCTGTAAGAGAATCCAACAATTCTAGTGCAAGGATGAAACAGAACAGATCATATGCTCCGGTGAATGCAACAAAGTAGAAAAACAAAAAAAAATAGAAAAAATAGACTCATATATGACTATGTAGATAGGCAAGAGAAACACAGCAGCTACAGAAGAAAATTAAAAATAGTAAAGACAAACCCAGTGACTGAAAATCTGAGTTATGAAACAGACTCAGAATATATGAATGAATGCTTGGCTTTTCCTCTGGAAGAAGAGAAACTTATCATTTCAAGAGACAGAATTTTAAGCCAATTAAAAAAAAAAAAAAAAAGAAACAGAGTGTTTTTAGCAACAATAACTGCCCTTCTCATATGAACAATTGCATGTTAACTTCAGTTTGCTGATTCCTGTCTCTAATGCCAATGCCAGCCTAAACAGCACCCACCTTCTTCCCACCACCAGCAGTCTGGTCCTGTTTCCTTCTTCCTGAGGGCAGACATTAAGGAGGTCCCAGGGCAAACAGGTTTCAAACTGACTGAACCCCCAGTCCCCATCTAAACACTGATTTTTTCAGCTGGGTCAGTGCACAGCTGCCCAAGCAGGAGCTGAAAGACTTAGGAATTACAATAACTTGCCCGAAAGATGGGGCTGGTGTCCAGAGGTTATTTAGGACATCTTAAGCAGACTTGCCATCACTTGCCTTAATTCATCATTCAACAAATATTTGTTTTAGGATCAGCTGGCTCAGCCTCTGAGAGAGGTAGTCCCTCATCTCATGAGTCCACTCTCTCCTCCACCCCATGTCTCAATTTCTGTTTGGCAAACACAGATGTTTTTGCAGATTTACAATAAACAGGACTGATGAACTTATGCAGATGAAAAATAGATTTTGCCTTTGTTTTGCTCAATTTAGTTCTCAAGGGATACATCTTCCACCTAATTCACCCCTTGCGTACACACTTGAGAGCATGAGCCAGTACCTGGGGAAAGGGACACAGGACTCACTCTGTCCAAGACTGACTTAGCTCATGTATGTGTTCATGGAGTTACAGTGCAGTGGGCCCCAAAGCTGTCCTCTTTAGCTGTGCACAGGCAGTCACTTGCTTGTTTTAACTGTATATACAACAAGAAAATGATTGAAGTAGCAACTCACAAATAAATAAACCACCTCTCATGTTCCCTCCGGTTGCTTCCACTTTGGGTGATTTCTTAATGCAATTGCCCAATCTGAAAACAGATACCTGTGGAACCTTATTGCTCAGTCACTTGTAATTAACATGATTCCTGTCAGCAGAGACAATCAGAAAATCCAGCTCAAGACAGTTTTTAAAACATCCATGAGTGGACATGGTATGCATGAAGCTAAAGATGATCCACTACTCTTGCCTTTTATTTAATGCTCTAATATTTCTCTTTAAGAACTGCTAAATGTAAAAGCAAGGAAAGCTTCCTAATATGCTGAAAGACAAGACAATTTGAGACATCTTCAATCAATGTGGCATGTCACGTAAGTACATGGGAACTAGAAAGGGCAAAGAGAATGCATTGCTGGAAAACAACATAACTCTTCAAGGCTGACAAGAGAAGTCAATCCAAAAGCAAAGAGAAGAAAGACAGTAAAGGCATTCACTCATCTAGCCTAGGTAATGGGAATTTGAAAAGTATGAAGAACGTAAGTTCCCATGATCTTATGAAAGAAACAATTCCCTTCGTGGTGGGTAAATAGGACAAACAGCACAGCCAGTGCAAGGCAGAAAGCGGTCAAAACACGTAGTACTGGCAAAGATTCTGTTGTCTGACCTAAGTATGGTCCTGAACATGAAGTTTCACATTCAGCCACCATGACAAGCCGTGCATTGTGTCCTCCAAAGGTGGCATCGGCTCCCTCCTTCATGGCTACTCATGCCTTCTTGTCACCTGTAGCACTCACCCAGTCAGGGGCTAATTCAGAACAACTGGATGACTCACATGAAAACTCATCAAAATATTAGCTCAGGGACCAACACACTACAAATAACTCCACAGCACCACTAGAAATAATATATATCTATGATGACCTAGCTAGACTGCATTCAAAAGCCAGGAAGAATGGTACAAGCAAAGGCTCATCCCTCTCCCTCTTTGAAGTGACTTTCCCCATATTTGAAGACTGTCACATTTCCCCAGTCTTTTCTTCTCCAAACTAAATAAACTTTCTTTCATCATGTCTCTTCACAGGTTGTGCTTTTAAGACTTTTGATAGTTTTTATTGTATTCAGGTTAACTGCAGTTCTAAAAATTAGTCTTACTCCAAAGAAATGTGGCAACTGATCTATCACTGTGCTGCAGTAATACAGCAACAGCCTTAAGCAACCTCTAATTTTACTGTCAAACAAGCTTTGCAGAAATCAAAACAGATCTTGCTGGGTTTTGCAAGAGCAACCCCATGATCCTGCACTGCTGTGGTATCAAATCAAGGTCTTCTGGCAAAGAATTTTTAGTGGAAGAGAAAGAGACACGAGGATCTTATGCTCTAAATGTACAGCAAATGAAGACGTTCAAAATGTCTTTTAACTCATGAAAAGTAAAGTCACAAAGAGCTAACTGAATTTATCAGCATGACACCACAGAGATGTTTAAAAAGAAAACAAAAGGGAATAAAGAGGCAAAGTCAGAGTATTTGTGCTGAGGTAGGAACTGAAACAGCTTGTCATCATGAAGAGACTTTGTTTACAATGGACAGCTTTTCACAATTACATTTACTGCTGCCACTAAGCTAAAAGAGAGATCAACATACTCAAGGAGAGAAATAGTAGATATGTCTCCTATTACTGAGGAAAATGTGTTGACACTGACATTTCATGGGTCAATCTGTATTGAAGGTTATATTGAGTTCAATTAAGGTTTTGTATTGAAGTTAGTTATTCCTCATATAGCTACATGACATCAGACATACTGACTATCTACTACTCCTCTAAACTGAAATTTAAAAAAAAAACAACCACAAAGCAGGAAAAATAAAATTTTGGCAGCTGCTATGAACTAACTACATCTTTATTCAAAGATCTTCCAAGATGCCTCTGAAGCAGGGAATTTATGGTTACTTAGTCTTTTCTTGTTACATCCTGTAATCCAGAGACACTCAGTAAAGCTCTAACTTCCTTTCAGTTTCTTAGGAAACAACCAGTATTCTCTTCTTAGAAAACTCAAAATTCAAAGTATCTAATTGCAGGAGAGAGTTCTGGATTTTAAAGCACCACCAGCCTTTAAGGCAGGCTAGGTTGTGCAGAAGAATTTTATTTACCCAATTATTTGACTGCTTCAATGTTTCCTAATTTTTTTGTTTTTATAACACAAAAATGTCTTTCTTTGAAGAAACCCTTTTATTTTGTTCATTCTAGCAAAACCTGCTTCTGTCAACACTTCTATTTTCAATAGATAGCCTGCTGAACTGAAAAACAAGCACATAGGAAATATTTCTTAAGATGGTTAGAAGGCAAAATTGCCTGTGGCTGCAGGAGATACCTTGGTGGATGACACAGTTATTGCATTAATAAGGTTTTTTGATACTGTCTCACACAACATGTTCATAATCAAACTTGTGACTATTGTCAAGGTACAGCTATTGTATGCTGACCACAAAACAAGTTGGAAAACTATTCAAAGAGTAGTTTTCACTAGGTTTCTCTAAGTAATTTCATACATTAAGAGTTCCTGTTAGACAGGTGCATGGATCTTATTCTGTTTCCATTACTCTCTTGGCTGCTAATGGAGCAAAAAACCTTTCAAACGAAAACAAGCTGAGCAGTGTTGCAAGCACCACGGTGGCAGTAAACAGACTTTAAAAAGGCCTTGAAAAAACACAAGATGCAATTCAGAAATAGTAAGTTCAAAGTACTACACTCAGGGAGAACTAATTGCACAAATATATAGTGGGCAAAAATTTTGAAAAACAAAAGCTGGGAGTATAGGAAACCACAAATTGAACATGAAGTAACCCATTGCCATGATACAAAGAAAGCCAGAACTGCTTCAAATTCATACTCAACAGTGTGGATAACCTTAGGCAGCCACTCTTTTTCTTAAAACTGCATGTTAGCTCAGGCTTCTAGATAGACCCATAGTGGTTCTGGTAATTTAAAAGGGAAGAAAAAACTGAAATCCATTTATTCCTTAAAAAAAGTAAATCACAAACACAGGGTGTCATTTCATGGTTAATACAATAAAATTACATCTGCCACCTTTTGCACGAAACATTTTTCTCCCTTTTCAGTTTGTCTGAGATGCCAGTGCATTATATTGAGAAATTCAGAGCATGGGATCCTCACAGAGCAAATGCCAAACCCTTCCAAGAATATGAGACCCACATTTGTACAATAACAGTATGAACAGATGTAGTGGATGCAACTGCAAAGGTATCTTAATGTTAAGTACATGTCCTTGTAAAGTCACTAAAGATCAGCTGTTTAAAAATTACATATGAATGCCTCATTTAATGGACTACAAATAGGAATACAGCTGGGTTACCTGCATAGATATTTTTTCTTAGTCAGTCAAACACAGAGGTGTCTAAAAATGTCCAAGTAAAATAAATCCAGGAGGTTTCGTATGTTAAGTACAAAAGATGAAAAATAATGTTCTTCTGGTACCATATAATCCTTAAGGTTGAAAAGGATGTCTGAGATTACATAGTCCAGCCATGACTTATATCTTATGCCTGGAAAAAGCTGTACTTCAAGGATGATAGTTTTACTTGTGATATCTTAAGTCTACATTTTCCACAAAGATAAGGCTGACATGGGAAAAGAAATTTGAAAAAAAAATTTGTTCAGTTGGATATATTAGTTTCAGAAATGTTCACTTAAAGAAAAAAAGGAAAAATATTATTTAAATCAACTGAAATACTCTTACCTTATCTGATGAGCAATGAATGGAATCAAATTTGAGACAATCTTCCATCTTCTTATTCCATTTATTGTAAGCAACTGAAATGCATCTTCTATCTTTTCCCTTTCTGTAATTTCAAACTCTAATCACATCTTTAAACTCTTATCCACAGACCAGAATGATTAAATATAATTCTGATGTTGGACGATTCCCTATATCTACCCACTTCTTCAGTGCCAATTATGATTATGGAACAAAGAGAAAGCAAGCCTACAGTTTCAAATGTCCTTCAGTGTCAAAATGCTATTAAGCCTTCAGTTCTGCCTAATGTGGAAAAAAAAAAAAAAATAGCAGGACAAGAGAAACCAAGGAATAATGGAGAATATGGCCATTTAGCATGATGTCACTTGCCACAAAATCCAGAAACTGCATCCAAGCAGATTCATCAATATTATCCCACAGACCCTCTACTGCTTCATCACCTGTAGCTGGATTCCACTGCTAAAAGCAAATGCAGGAATCTTGAATTTCTTGGATATCACTTAATCTTTCATTTAAGGGGACTGTGGAAAAAGTCCCCAAGGTTCTTCAGGGGAGCAAGTGAAACGTAATTCTTAAAAACATAAACTAGGATTCTTTTCCCTTTAGTCAACATCAAACAAGACTGAATGCTCTGGGTAAAGGACAGCAAGATATGTCTTTGATCCATCAGATGCAGAGTGCCTAAAACAAGCAGTTCAGGGCAGAGTAGTAACTTCACATGTGTTGTTCACATGGTGTGAACAACTTCTCCATCTTAGTTCCCTCTCTGTTCTGCCAGCCAGAATGTTCAAGCAACCAAGCAATGACCTTGATCAGAGAGCTGATCTCTCTGTAAAGCAACCCAGCAAAATAAATGGTTATTTTCAGGTGGATCCATTCGGAGTCTTACTAAGTGTGGAAGTGCCCAAACATATCTGACAGTGCAATGGAAGAAGCCCTGAATGGACACAAATGGGAAGCCAGGAGCACTGGATTAAGTTGACAGAGACACTTAAGAAATGCAGAAAACGACACTTAAAATACCACGGGGATAAGAAAGCCTGACATAACAACACAAGTACAGGTACTCTGATCCAAATCATACATCTCAGATCCAACACTGAAGCTAACCCAGGAAGTCCCTGTTCCTGCCTGTCAAGTGTGAATATTGGTTCAACAAAAGCAATAGTAAAAACAATGGAGTGAAAACAATGCCTGAAAGAAAAGGAAGACAAAAAGGTATGCAAGACCTCAAGGAAAACTCAGTCTAAGACTGATTCCTATAAACCTTATATCAAAACAACTAAACTATTTGTAATCCTTCTTTTTCAACTGTGTGATGCAATCTGTGCACTGGGACACGTTTTAAATTAAAAGCTCCCAGATATGACTCGGCTCAAGTTCTTTTTCATTATTTTGTATCCATGTAAGAGAAACTAAGGAGCACAGCCAAGAAAAATAAGGCGGCTACAATGTACCATCTTACCATGCCAGGGAAAGGAAAACATGCACTAGTACATGCATCTCCAACACCCAGACATCAAAACAAGTATTTTTCTTTTTCAATTTTGTTTATTTGGACAGGCTTAGGAGGCTACCCATTTCATAAAACAGAGAGGATAACAGGAAAGCAACTTCAGAGGACTTATCCCCAGTTACCCCAGAATACTGTATATGGTTTAGAGCAGATGACATGCATGGTTCCATTAACAACTCACCACCCTTCAGGACCAGCCCATGTGCGAACAATTGCTCTGATTAACACCAGAAAGAGATCATATGAGAAAGGGGGAAAGAAAGCAAAAGTACATAAATTCCACACCCAGGTTTGCAAAAAAAGCACAAAGGGAAGTTATGTTCACAACTTTTTTCTGAAAGTCAATGAGATTTCGACATCTGAATTTTCCATTCTGGAAAATCATTCTTTTGTAGAACCTAAATTACAACATGAGTTGACACCCAGACTGACTTTCTGAAGGACACTGTGGTGGTCTCATAGCTCAGACAGCACACTACCATTGTATACCTGGAGAACTGAAAACTGATTAAGTGCTCATGAGACAGCACTGAGAATTGTGTATGGGAGTTATGTAGTTAAAATAATGAGAAAACTGTGAATTTCCAGAAGAAATTAATCCAAAGAAGCTTCTGGTAAATATGTGATATTACTAACCACTTGAATTCTGTCCTAATGTAAATTTTATTGTAAAAACCTCTTTTGTGAGAAATAACTAACTCTTATTTCTTACATTTAATTTCTGTGAACTAGAAGAGACCTTCTTTAATACCTTCTAGATAATATTCTCATTGCATAAAGGAAGCTTTTCTTAGATGCTGTCTCTTACTAGACACACAGGGTGTATGCATAGCACAAAATGCCTCATAAAGAAACCAGCAAACTTTCAAAAAAACTGCATATAATACCATATTGACTGTGATGTCTAACCAGTAGAGTGTTTAAATATGTGCCTAAACACTGTCCTGAAGCTTCAGCAAAATCAAGTACAGGACACTTACATACAGATTTACTAACTCCCAGATAATGTAATCTGAGATTGATAGATATTATCAAGATTGACATTACAATTGCAGAACTTGATTGCAAACAGTAGCACAAACACTATATGTGTTCCATCCCAGAAATGGAAATTTGGATTAAACTATTTGAAATTAAGGACAAACAGCGCACAAGAAACTTCATCACATTTCACCTGACTGAATTACATTTTCTATCTTGGGATACAGCCTGGACATGCATTTCCAGTAGGTTTGATTTACATGGTAAATTATTTTAAATGTTACTTTCTAAGTCTTATTTCTCCTAGCTTCCAATATAATGGTTTTGGATAGTGTCTCTTTTCTGCTAAGGACATGGATTCCTAGCTGCAGAAGATCTTTTATTTGAGAGGCTTACCATATATTGAAAAAAAAAAGCTGTAACCTGCAAATGACTAAAAAGAATCCTGTAAAATCCTGTGCACAAGACATAACTCCTGTAACATTTGCACCCACGCCAATCTTATATCAACCTTTGCAGATTGTGTGAGTAGTCCATGTAACTCAGTTTTGGTAAATATGACAGATTGAGGCAATGACAGAAAACACATACACCTTAGATTTAAACAACCAAAACCACCTCACTGGAGTTACCAGCACTGGGAAACAGCTGTATGAGCTAAAAGGCAAGCAGGAAACCTGAAGTGAGAAATTCATGCTTAATTTTAGTTCTGGTACACAATTCACTGCTTAACCTTTACCACTGAGCCTCTGTCCCTCAGCTTTCCTACACAGAAAAACAGGGATTTGCACAATTTTTCATGGTGTATCAAATTTGACCTCTTCCCAAGTTTCTGCTAATAATAGCTCTGTGTGAAATGGAAAGTAGCCAGTTTTGAGAGCTGAGTGCAAGTAAAGAGCATCTGTCAGCTACATAAAAAAAAAAATATTCTAAACATCTTAGGCAAGGAAAGCATGACCTAGTACTCTGCTCAACAGTAATTGTCTTCCTGTCTGTATGTGAAGCTGCAACATCCCTTCTGATCCATCCGCAGATTTTAGAGGAAGATTTCATTCTTACTGGCTTGAAAAGGAAATGAGAAAACAGAGGCTACATCCACTGACCTAAGTTTGTTTTTTTCAACCCCTTCCATGTTACCATGAACTTCCAGGGTTCTTCATGGAAGTCATTAATATCCCCTATCCCTCTCAACCTGTCTGGCTATCTCAGCTATGCAAGTCTTGCCCATCCTTGAAGAGACAACTTACACTGCAGGTTGGGAGAAAAGAAAAGAGACAATACTTAAGGAGGTGACAGTGGGAGAGATGCACAGCACCACTGCTGGAGAAGCCAAAGGGGCTGGAGGAGCTCCCAGAGCCACTGGCTGTAGGAGAGGGAATGCAGGACATTGACAGCAGTGTGGGGAAAAGGTGGCCTGTGGCATGGGAGACCGGCAAATGGGATGGAGTGCATGGAAAATAAACACGCAGAAGCCCTGACTTGGAGATGCATATCCATGCAACTCCAACATGGCAAATACAGCCCACAAGCAGATAATGCTCCAATTGTCAGCCTGCACTGATTCATGGAGCAGGAGAAACCTGGCAGCGCTGGGTGAAATGATACCAGATGCAACAGCAAAGGGATGTGAGGAGGGAGGGTTCTGAGGGAGTCCCTGTCAGCAAGTGAGCTTCTTGGGCTCTATACAGCCTGTCTTGTGCTGCCCAGCTTGTCCAGGGCCTGTGTTCTGGTTTCTTACTCGTTTTTGTTACTCTTCATTTAGCAAAATTTCCCTAATGCTGATTTGCCCTCGTCAGCCTCCTTCTCCACCCCTTCAGCTTCTGCCAGAACTTAATAAAGAAGATCTGATGCTCTGTATCCAACTGGCACCTCACTTCCAGGGACACAGCGCTGCCAGGGCCAACCCCATGCCCACCTGAGAGGTGTCTCCAAGCACCCACCATCACTGGCAGGTTACACAACTGCTGTGCTACATTCACCTTGTGCATATTAGTGGTACAAGCGTACTGCAGTTTTAGGCATGCAACCTTGTTTTGCTCAGACTTTAAGATGCTCCAGTATCACTACTCTTTGTATGTTTTTGACATGGTTTGCAGCAGGTTTGCTCTTGATTTTCTTGCTGATAGTCACAGCTGAAAGGTCTTATTTGGAGTGATAAAGATGAGGGTTTTTTCTGTTAATTTTTAAACTTCCCTCTATTCCCCCTTGCACTCCCCTCATATCAACAAACATCTGCTTTCTTTCCTGAAGGCCACCCATGCTAGTGTATTCCAGTAAGATCCTGTTCCAGGTCACAGCACACATCCCAAGCTATGCGCTTGCTTCACCTCTACCCAAAGGGATTTAAAGAATTAAACCTCCAGACAATCTGTAAAATCTAAGTTGAACATTTACTGATATTAACCCCACAAAAGATTACACTGGGTTGATATGCATAAGTATTTGGAAGCACAGACTTCATCAAATGCATATGCCACCCAAGCAAGATGTTTCCTTTCAATTCAAAGTCAGCACACACCGCTTAATCTGTTGTCCTTCTCCCTCATTATCACTCTGCCTTCACACATATATTACTTGGCTTTGTCTTTCTCCCTAGAGAAATAAATGGGTTTGATTCTCACCACTATCAGTGAGACTTAGCTCACTGCATTCAGAGTACCCGGACAGAGCAAGGACAAACCTGCAGGAATTTTCTGAAACTGTTTTGAAAACCAATCAAATAATAATTAAAAAATAAAATAAAAAAGGCTAGAAGCAGGAATCAAGCCAGATCCAATAAGTACTGCAGAAGACCCAGTTCAGTAGCATTGGTGAGCAATATGCTGAGGAAGACTGGCACATGACAAAAAAGATCACCTTTTATCAGTAAAAATCTAGTGTAGATGAAGGAAGATCTTGGCTGTTCAGCACTCTTCTACGTTATGCACACAAACCCTATTAATACAGAGAAGATATGAGATTACCAGAAATTGAAAAGAAGTCACAGTATTAATACCTCATTCTCTGCTGACAGTCAGCCAGGATGACAATGACCCAGAAAAAGATTCGGGTATCAGGACTCACTTTGACAGCCACTGCCTTGCATGAGCACTCACAATTTTTCTGTCCTTCATTTCTTTCTCCTCCATGGTGAGTGGATTCTTCCACCATCAGCTTAACTGATATTTGCTGCTCCATTCTTCTTGAGATTATTTTGATGTGGTAGTCACTGCTGTTTCTGTTCATCTCCCCCCTGAGCCAACTGCCTCAGCAGCAGTGTCCAACACTGTTATTTGCATTCAAGAACTATGGCATGAAGTAAGACAGAGGATGAACAAGAGTCCAGTTGGTATACAGAATGGCAAAAAAAGGTTTTGGCCCCCCAAAAGCAACTGAACTCCCTATTTTGAATGTGACTTGGGCCATTGTGGATAATGGCACAGCCCCTCCACTGCTCTCCTGGACAATTCCAATAAAGGAAGTTGTGCAGACTTCTGCATACATAACAGTCAGGCCAAAAGAGGTAAGTGAAGTGCAGGCAGAAAAGTGGCCACACCTTCCTTGCCTGCTTACCTGTTCCCTGACACCTTTTTCGCCCTGACACTACCTAAGCACAGAGCCTGTTTCCACTGTCTGCAATAACATTGCAATTAGTTGTGCCTCTTATGTCTGATTGCTGTGCTCCTCTTTCCCTTTGAGCTCTCAGAGTTACAGCTCTTGTTCCACTTCCTGTGGGACAGCTTTTCTAAGACTCATCTGCATGTCCCATTCAGCTCTTGTGCTCCTGCTTCTCCACTTTTCCGATGTTATTGACAAACAGTAATGCTTGAGCTACAATGCTTTGTAGTCATTGCAAGTTCATAGTATTTCAGAGCAGTTAGAGGTGGAAAGGAATGCATAAAGGAGCCATTTCTATTTGTAAAGAAGGGAAAAAAAGAAGGATGAATGAAGATAAAAGCCAGTGGGAGGAAAGGTGCAGGAGCAGCCTCGTCTGCTCAGCCAGTACTAACCAGTCCCATCTGGTAACTGGAACAAATTACGTAGTGCATCATGTTGCTTTACTCTCCTGTCAACACAATCAAGCAAACTTAGCCACCTGGCGAGGTGAAGCTAGTGTGTTTTCAAACTATCTGCTTCTACAAATGCTTGGCATTCTTGATAAAGTTGTATCCTCTTTCAGCTACTGGAGAGATGTTGTTAATGTCTATAGTATTTGGGAAAGGCTTATGTGCATCAACTGTACATAGCAGTGTGACACTGAATATGCAAAGAACTTGAAAAATGTTTTGATTCCTCCTCCTAAAACACTGAAAAAAATTAAGGATCTCCACATCCTAACATAACAGTAGATCCATCTGTTTCTAATCTCATTGTTCTGGATATTTCTTCCTGGCCCAAACTCACAGAGGAGAAGTCAGTGATATTTTCCAGAGGTTTGAAATTAATTTGTCAGTGCTAACAGCCAGTTCCACTGCTTTCCTCTAAACGACTCCACAGCTCAGGGCTGTCACCTCAGCCCTCATTATAGTCACAGGCTATAGGGTATCCCACTTCTACAGAAAAAGTTGAACAACTATCTGTGTTAGAGGAGAGGTTAGTATTGATAAAGTTCAACTTGCTAGCTCTTTCTCATACTTGCACGCTACTTTAAATGAGCAAAAATACAAATGAATCACTTATTATCCCATCTTCTATGAAAGTTCAGACAAATTATCAGTTATCAGTAAGCACTGATAGCCATCATGCTAGAGTTAGGGAGAAGCATCCTTACAAGACACAGCCTGACGGTCAGGGCACACTGCAACAGACTCTGTTTCTACAGCATTTCTTGTACTTGTTTCCCAGCAAGGGAGAGCACTGACCACCTACCCTGTAGGGTCAGCCCTCCATCCCCAGATTCAGCTGATACAAGGATTCCTCGCCTTTTACAATGGCAGTTTCCTGAAGCCATCACATAGCAACACCTATCAAGCCCTTCAAACAGATGTTTTAGCAAAGAAGAACATGACTTTTAATCCTTAGTGCTAGTGCTTCCACTGAACAGATACCAGAAGCAATCTTCTACATCAATTCTGCAACGTTATGGAACCCAACTGATTTTCTGGAATGTCAGAAATAAGCTTTATATTTATGGCTTTTAAATAAAAGTCATTAGAAAAATCAAAATCCTCCCATGAATGTTTCCAAAATGTATTTCACCTGAAATCATTTTCTCTGTGAGTTAAACTCAAAGGTGTGTTTAAGGTGAAGTAATTTCCAGCTTCTGGGACTATTACATCACCTTTGTCTGTCTAGAAAAGCTTGGGCTCTGAACGAAGTTAATGCTCCAGTTAAAAGGTTCCTACCACCAACTCTCTATTTCCTATCTGAGGAATCTATTCCCATTCCTTCCTGCCTGCTTAGATGTACATGCTCAGTGTTCACGTTTGTCAAAAGAATCCTGTTTAACTCAGATCCCCTTTTGCATCCTTACAGTACTTTAATGATTTGGGCTAACCCAGACAGTCCTCACAGAAAGAGAGGCCTAAAGGAAAAGTCACATGTGCAGTTAGGCATGTGGCTGTTTTCAGAAGAATCAATGAAAAACACCTTCTCCACATCAACATATAGATCATACTTACACGGCAATTCCCAAGACAAAGCAAGCTGAGTATATCTAATGTCTTACAGCAACCAGAGGAGGGACATCCAAAATTTCTCATAATTTTCAGTCATCTGCTCTTTTTTCTTGCCATGTTTTGCTTTTCAGTGAACTAATTTGTCTTACTGAAGAGGCAGAAAGCTAATCTAAAGAATATAATAGAAAAGCAGATTTTTCTCTGGGGCTTCAGTGAGATGAATCGGCATATAGGCAGCTAAGTCACATAAGGGAAGAAGCAGAATCATGCAGCCAGGAGCAGGAGACTGAAAATCAGCATGCCAGCAGATCTCCACCCCAAGGCTTTCCATTCCAGTAACTAATAATGGACAGCCTAAGAAAACACTTGGCCTTTTGGCCTTTCCACCCAAGCAGAATTTGAAGTCCAGAGAGGTATGCTTTGCAATAAAATAAAAAAGGGAACTTAGTATACAAAGTTTCCTGATATTTTTATTTCATATAAAGCCATCCAAACATTCCTAGGGCTAATCATGTTTAAGCAGGCAGTTCCATGATTTCAAGCACCTTATCCTTATTATAGTTACTGTTACAGTAGACAGAGTCCCAGAGCTCAGCCATCCTCACCCTCTGAATGGACCCACAGTTTGGGAGAAGGGATACCAGTCTGAAGCTTTGCCAGAACTTTCAATCAGCCAGGCACCGTGCTAGTTCCTAGCCAATGCCTGACTCTGGGTGTTATTCAGTTTCCCAGGTGAATCTGTCTGCTGATAGGGTTTTGTGCTGAAGTGTACTAAATAAGTATGCCTTTCCCAGTTTTTGACACATTGTTTTCCAACATAATTCAGATCAAATCAGGAGAGTCCAGCACCTACACATCAGCACAAACTCTGAATGCTTTTCAGGTTTCAATACATTTGTAGCCTTTTTGCATAAGAACAAAGTGACTTTTGGTATTTAGATCAGTAAAAAGCAGGCTTCATATGTATCCAAGCAGAACCCAGGGTAAAAGAAGGAGACAAGGGGACTAGGGAAGTAATAGATATAGTTTAGTTTTCCTGCTCATGGTTGGTCCACCTTTCAGGAAAATCTGAACATAACACTTTGCTGGCCTGACTTCCTTCCTCAGAAGACAGAAGGCAAAAACAAACAGGCATTCCCTTTCCAGTTTCTTGTTTACAAAACAAATTGAATGTGTTACTCCTTCAAAACATCTGTTTGCACTCCTAACATGAGAAAAAATGTTGAGACTATGTGTTTGATAACAAGTCATGACCTTTGCTTTGCAGTTTGGAGTTCAGTTAAATCCAGCTTTTTAAGTTTTCAAAACATAGTTACTTTTGAAACTTCAATTAAATAAAGTCCACTTATTCTAAAATGAAATTATTTCATATTTCTGGTTCAGAGATATCCATGGAGATTATTAAAGAAGTCTCATTGCCTTGCTTTATTTCTTTTACTTTTTAATTACACTAATGGATGAAATTCTAGCTAGTGAGTCAGAGTGATTTTAGTGCAGGGGTGGTGAGCTCATGAGCTGAATACAGCATGCCAAGCAGTTCATCCAGGCAGCAGCTCAGTCTTAACACCTTCTCACACAGTGTCCCTGAAGCACAGAGAGGCACCAAACCACAGATCAAGTGATCACTTGGGCAGCCTGAACGAGACATTTCTTTGTCTGCAGCCTAAAGAAGAACCACACCACAAGGAAAGTGCACGGTGGGACTGTGGAGGCACATCCTCCAAGACAGCTGTGCAACCTCCAGCCATAGGACACACTGCACAGTGGTCACAGGACAGAGCAAACCTGCGTGGCCACACAACAGCCATCAGCCATGACTCATTTCACATGTACCTGTGCATGTGGCAGCTAGGTGACAGGGCAAGTAGATTTTGAGAATGTGACATATATACATGGTCACTTTCCATCGTGGGAAGGGACACACCCTTCTTTATCACACAGTTATCAGAAGCCATGTGAATGCCCAGGCTAAAAGCACAGGCATAGCTGCCTCAGACCAATCCTGGTTATGGCAAATACACTGCTGCTCCTACAAACACATCATTTTTAATTTCTCCTCTTTGCAGATATTGTCCATTACAGGGGAGGGTGGTCTGTAACTCCAAGACAACAAGTCAGTCCATCTTACCACATAATAATGAGGGTCAGTACAAGGTTTCCTCTAATCATTTGACTGATAGTGAACATCCTTCATGTAGGCAGAATGCTCATGGGACATCCAAAGTCCCTGTTCATTCCTACAAGCTGCCTATAAAATTACAATAGAATAAAATTGCCAGTGAAGAAGAAAATACTAAAATAATAGCTAAAGAAATAAGCATCATTGTCCTCCACTGAGTACTTGTTTACTTGCTTACCTGCTTTTCTGAAGTGTAGTCATTGTTCATCATCTTTCTTAAGGAAAAGGTCTTTCTTAAACAATGGAAAGACACAGGAACTGTAGGATCACAGCAGTGGCAGGAAGAGAAATAAAGCAGCAACCAGATTTGTTAAGGATAAAGGTGTTTGTCTTTTACAAATGTAAAGTGACATCTGGCATAACTATATATCAATAGGGTGAATTCCCACCCAAAAGTTCAATGATTGGGAAACAATTACAGACATTACATAATTACACCTTGACAAAACATCAAATTTCTCCCAGTGCAGAGACTTCACTGTAAGACAGCAGAGGTAATTCTACATTTGGTATTGCTTTATTGAAGCACATCTGGCTATAAGTTTTCACATTGCTATGATGAAAAACTATGCCTTGGGAATATGCTTTAGTCTATATGCTTCATATATGCTGTATCCAGACACTGTTCTGAAATGCAGTACCTGAAAGCAGCTGAGGTAAAAGTGAAGGCTAGTGTGTTTTCTTTAGGATCAAATGTTGTTTTGATACCTGGGTTAGGTTTCTCCACACAAAAGCAATGTACTGCTGTTAGTGTTAAACACTTATCCTCTTTATGTGAACCAGTAATTTTCAACATGAGGGTTACAAATGCCAAGAGGTTTATCAACTATTGCTGGAGAGTCTGAGGAAGGTAGCTCAGAAACACCAACCAGAAAAACCACTCCAGAAGAAAAGACAGAGTGTCCATAAATCGATTCTCCTCTTGCTCTCCCTGTTGAGCTTTCTGTACACCACACTCACTCCTACTCCTCTCCTAGGACCTCACGGTCCTGTGGTTCAGCTCCCCATTTCTGATCTATCTCTTTACAATAATTCCCTTTTACATCTGAATCCCTTCCCTTCCTTTAAAAATACAAAACTTTTACCAATTAACAATTAAAAAAAAAAATTCTGTACCCTTCTACCCTGAGCAGACAGTGTTGGTTGTTCTAATATAACAATTCAGCACTTCTTTGCTTTAAATGTGCTGCACATTTGAAAACAAAGCCTGACATTCATCTACATAACTGTAATTTCTTAATGACTTTCCCTCAGGTGTTTCCCTCCTAAAGTACAATTATAGGTACTGAAGTGACTCTATGCATGCAGTGACTCTGGCATGAATACCTGATTACTCTACTTGTCTGCTTCCAGAGTGTTCAGGCGTTATTTCATAGCTTGATTGACATTCATAAAATGTAGCAGTCAGTGGAATGGCAGAGATGAATCAGCTGGAGGAGAGAAAGTTTATTTCTAGTCTTCTGTCTACACTAACATGCCAACTGCCACAACTCTGACCACAGGAGTCCCAGTTCCTGACAGTGGCCAGGCTGTACCTAACCTCCACAGGAACAGGTTAGGAGAGAGGAAAATCCTCCCACTCCATCAAGTTACAAAGCCAACAACAGTTGTCTTGCCACAGGCAGGAGTTTGTTGCCCGCTGAGTAAGGCTTGGGAATGTGCTAAGGAAAAGTAGGCTTTCTTCAGGTGCTGAGCAGAACTGCCATCCCCATTTATGCACCAACCCAGCCACATGAGCCACACCAGGTCAAATGAGTCACAGATAACAAGAGCATGTGGACAATCCAGATTCCCAGAGGAATGTGGGAGCAAATATATAAACATGTCTATTGCACCAGCACTCATCCACTCTTATAAAACCCAGCTTGGAACGGTCCTATAATATTATTGTTTAACTTTGTGTGGTGCAGATTGAATTAGTTGGATAGGAAGGACTGGCAGTAGTCATTAGGCTAGGTAAATTGAACATATTTAACATAAGAATAACAGTTAGAAATATAGAAAACTCTGGTTACAGGTAAAGACATTTCTCTGAGTATATTTGCATTTAAAAATGCACTTGCAAAATAAAATCAGAAACTTATGTAATTACCTTTTATTCCAAGTAGCTTTTATTCCTCCTGTAGCAGTAGCAGCAAAGAGCAGGTTATAGGGCATGGCCTGGTGTTCACAAAGTTCTGAAGCCAAAACTTTAAGCCTGTTTTTCTAAGTATCTGTCAATCTCCAAAAGCACCTGAGTTTATGACATGATGTTGAGTTTAGGATTATCTGTACACTGAGTTAAGTTCTTAAAATACATTATTACATAATAGTTTTTTGGGGCCCTTGCCTTACTCAGTTTACTACATGACTTTCCTCTGGGACAAAATCCAGACAATGTAGTGATGAAGGCTACGCTTTCTGGACACTCTTTTTTCCCCTTATATCATTTGTTGCAAAAACTGGCAAGCGATAAAAGGCAAACTTGAAGAAAACGGAAGGTGTCACAATGAAAGTAAATGAAGATGGCTTTTTGCCATGGGGTTCTGCAGTGCCAGCCAGGCCATTTAAATCACACTTTTGACTATTTTTTAGCAACTGCATGTTCCTCGTCTTCCCATATGTGGTTTGAGATTGTAGGTTGTAATTTGAAGCAGAGCTAAAGAGTCAGCTTGTAGTTGATTTATGTGGATGCTTTACTTTGAGTGTCAGCACTACTAAACACTGAGTACTCTGAAATATCAGCTCCTGGGAACATCAGTCATAAATTAGTGCAGATAACAAAGACAGGATACAAAAAGCCCCATCGTGTCATGGGAGTATTATGGAATAAATGCAGTACAGAGGCACAAGAAAAGAAAGAGCATTAGGAAATCATTCTCTCTGATTTCAGAGCACACTTTTGTCTAAGTAACTTTGAGGCATTTGGTTTTACAGTCTTAGTGTATAATTTCCTAGATTCTTCTCAAATCAAAGCCTGAACAGAACAGAACTCAATCACTACAACTCTGTACTGCCTGTCACAAGTATCTACCATCATCCTCGAGTCAAGGCTCCTGAACACAACGCACAGGCCTCTGAGCCAGATAAACTGCCTTCCTGCCAGTAAACCAGCAGGAGTTGCAAGACATTTGCTTTTTCAGGTGACAAATACTACCATTAGTGGCTGATAGAACAGGTAATTCAGGGATAGCAGAAAGAAGAATGTGTTCTGACAGGTAAAGCTCCCAAACACTCTTTTTGGATTTTGTTGACAATGCCCAGCACTTCCTATCTGTCCTATGCACACATAAGGCTTTCTGTAATAGCAGCTCCTCTTTTTCCAGCAAGCCTCTTATATCAGTTCCATTGTCCTTGCTAAGTCACTCAGCTCTCTTCCTTTGCCTTCCCTCCAAATTCATTGCTCTCCCAACAACTCCCAGGTGGAATATTATCCCAATTTCTTGCTCACGTATGTACAAGTTACTTCATTCCTGCTTTGTCTTCAATGACCCTGCCCAATCTCCCTTCCTCTCAGGGTTTCTCCCAAGCAGCTTCCATCCTTGGCTTCAACATATGAACTCTCTTTTCTCTTCCCTGTGGCCACCTGTCCTCCTTTTTGCCTACTGAAGTCTCAGCTTATAATCACTTCAGTCATCTTTCTCTCCAGACTCAGCTTCTCTCTTTATTCTCTCCCTCTTCTTGGACCATCTCCATGACTCCCTCCCCTCTGTCATAGAGCTGCTTCCTATTCCTTCTCTCATTTTCCTCAGTTTCTAGGCCACACTACAACACAACAGAGACAACTTTCAAGAATATTTTTTAAGGAATAAAGCAACAAATTCTTCCCATAGCTTTCCTTTCAGAAATTACTCAATCACTTAGCTGCTATTTGTCAAAGTTTTATACCTGGAGTTTTCCATCAGCAATGAAAAAGTGCAACCAAAACTGTTAAAGCTTCTCAAAGTTATGAGCAACTGATACACAAATCCATACTAGGACATGCCATGGAGACTTAACACACAGTGCTATCTGCCTCTCCTGGAATTGTACTTATATACACGTTTAGTGGTTTCATTTAGAATAAATAAATTAGCTGCATTAGCTTTAACTTTGCTTCAGCAAAAAATACTGACCTTGGTTAAATAGGAAGGGTGGTCAGCTCCAACTTTAGCAGACTTTGCTAAAAATGCTTGTTAAAAATTCCACACTTATGCACATGGTAGCTATGAGCCACCTCCAAACAAGGAATAGAGCTTGCTTGCCAATGTCATACTGCTGCTCTGCTATCAAATCCTTGTTAAAAAGCACACATTTGGTCATTTGACTCTAGCATGTCTAAAAGTTACATGATCTGACATTTCCAAAATGTGTCTTGGGTTTTCATTTTATCTATACATAATTTCTTTTTATCTTACCAATGAATCTTAGAATAAATGTTAGTAGTTTTAGGCATCCTCAGATAGGCAAGAAAAGGAAGGTGTGTCTATAGACATAAAATTCCCAGGCCTTCATTAAACAAACCCATACATGAAGTGCAAAGATCTTTATACAATGCATAATGATAATGTTTTAAGTACTTCCTTCCAAAATAGTTGCTGAAAACTAAACAGACACATACACCCCCACACAGTGTCCTTAAAAACATGAACATTCTCCTTATATCCTATATGTTCTTCCTTGAAAAAATACACATTACAGACAACTTAAAAATTTCCTTATATTTCTCACTAGTTTTGGTAGGCAAAACCTTTAAATTAAAAAAAAAAAAAAGCAACATAGACAAAACCAAATAGTTGTGACTGTTTTAATTTATTCCTGAAGACTAAAAGACTAAAATAAACTTTGTGTTTAGCTCACTACATTAGCTAAGAGGAAAAAACCTCTCATCTTTCATTTAGTTTTTACTTGCTTGTCTTTGTGAAAGCTTAGAAGTTACTGGTGCTGCTTTCATTTCAGATTTCCACAGAGAAGTCAGAAACAGTGCAAGTAAAATGCCAGGGCCAGTGAACTCATTTTATAAATAAAAGTGTGAGCATGCATAATATATAAGATACATGAGTTCAGATTTGGTCAGATAATGTTCTTACACCTGTTCATTCAGGCTTTGGACCAAAGCACTTGCAGAGCTAGTGAATGATATTTGAACAGAGCTGGGTAAAAATAGATTTGTTCTTGTAACATTATCAAAAGGATCTGACTTAAGAGATGACGACATCTGATGGGCAAATCATCTGAATTGGATGTTTCCTCGTGTTTTAGGATTGGTTAGTATTACTCAGTATGCATAAAATAGCTGACCTCTACTACAGGACATATTGTATTTATGGTCTGTAGCTTACTTCTTCAGTCCTATATCAAGTTTATACCATAGTCCTATTTGTATTATACACCAAAATATTCATTACAATTGTTTCATTTGCAAAGTAATTCATTAGTACAAAATAAGTTACTTTACAAAATTAGTGCAGAACTTGGGCAGACAGCAGCCTCTAAACTGTTTTCTCTTCTCTGAATATCATATATATCTTATGCATGCATCTATAGATGTAGTTAAGAATAGTACTCTTTTCATTTTAGCAGCTTTTGCTTCATTTGATTGATAAAAAAGAATTGATAGAGTATTCACTGCATCTTAGCTCTTTATGTCTGCTTTGTGACCAAGGCTGCTGTCTGTGAGCCCACTTAGCTTTACCTGCATGGCTGAGAACTGTGCTCTCTCTGCAGAAACATCCACCAGTGAGTGACCCTGCCCAGCACCTTGCTGACGTGCTCATTCAGTCCAACAGTGTAGGTCAAACCCACTTTCTGCAGTGACCAAGGAAGATTAGCATTGGAAACAATTTAAAACTGTGCCATGGGAGATAAAAGCTCTGCATGTCTGTAGCAAGCAGGGAGGGGCCTTTGTGCGCTCATGTCCAAATGACAGTGAAAAAAGTACAGGTTGCCCTGCTGAGCCACTTTTAATTCATGCTTGAGCAACTTTCGTAGGCACTGGTGAAGCTTAGTGACACACAGTAATAAGGCAATTGTGGCAACATGCCTCCTTTGCTCAAAACCCATAATGTTTTTTGTTGATTCAGAGTTTGCATTTTGTTCCAGATCACTGCATGTGAAGCTTGGAAACCTTGGCTGAATCCTCCAGTTTTGTCTGTACACAGAGCACAATATCAGTTTAATTTGAACTCTTTATCAAGACAGTAAAAGATTTGGTGGGCCATGGATGACTCAAGAATGACTTCTTTGCATTTGATCCACTCTAGATTTCAATCAGCACAATCTTTGCCAAGCCCAGGGCTTCGGTTCTGAGGCAGTGAGATACGACATATTGCAGAAGAAAGCATTTGTAATTACAAATCAGTGTTTGGGGGGTACTTCTCCAGTTTCATGACGCATTTCCTAATGTCATCATTTCTGTAGTCTTTACTGTCAGCATTTTCCATTTGTTTCTGCTAAATTTTAAAATTTTGGCTATTTATAGGTTGGGCAGTGAAATAAGGCATTGTTTCAATGCTAAATGTTAACGGCTCTTCTGACTCATTTCCCTGCAGTTGGGACTAAAATTAAGCAGTTAATCGCTCTACCCATAGCTTAGAAATACCTCTACAGAAATACATGCTCCCTCCTGAACCTCTACCACAACACCCTAATTAACTAGCTGGCATCGTAGCCACTGTTCCAGCTGCCTATGAGATTGCAGCACAATATGGAGTTTCAAGTAGTCAAAAGAAGTAGAAAACTAATATCACACCAGAGCAAGCATTAGAAATTCCCTCCTTCCCTAGAAACTTCCTTAGAAATTTTCCTCCTTCCCAAGGAGGAAAAAGTTATCTAAGAAGTGAAAAAAATACCAGGTTTGCCAGAGCCATGTAGTTAAAATAAGATGTCTCTTCCAACATGGTGAGGATCATTCCTGTCAACTTCTTACTAAAAATACTGATGTTAAAAGAAATTTTACCTTTTGTGTGTACTGTAAGACAGAAGTGCTGCAAATACATACCCAGGAGTATACATCTGTCAGAAATAACTCAGTTCTGTATCCAGCACAGATACACCTCGAGGCCTTTTTCAGATCCTTGTCCATTTTCACATCTGTAAAATGAAGACAGAACTCAGTCTTCTTTGCCTTACACGGCTACAGAGATTAAGCAGATATCAGAGTGCTTCACCTTCTACTGGTGTAACAAACAGAGCAAACAGGCTCTTCCCCTGGGGTTAGAAAAACTCTTACAAGAGACTGAGGCAAAACAAGGTGGAGCACCTGCAAAAACCTTTCACTCTGCACGTATCACTGGAGGCTCCCCCAGCAATGGGAGGAAGGTAATTACATATTCTCAGGTGCCTCCATTGTGGAGTTAAACTAAGTGTAATGTGCTGTCCTACCCTTACAATAAAAAGTAGGGATAAAACTCATTTTCCTTCTATAAGAACAATAACCCCTGCCAGAGAGATCCCAAAGGTTTGCTTGATATATATATACATACATAATATATATATGTATATATGAAAAATGCATTATTAAAAAAATATTTGGATAATTAAAACTTCTATCCTATGCAGTCAAGAAACAGGGGAGGAAAAAATCTCTTGTATTGCTTTTGTTTTTGCCAGGCTGGTGATGAAAGTCATGTTTTAGATGTTCAGTTCATAGGAAGAGAGCACTCTGTATAGAAGCAGATTCACCTGGTAGATACCTCACAATAGTTTGCAAAAGCAGGTAAATGATAAATATAACAGTTCAACTGAGGAATGGAGTAGCTAAGGAGCTCAATTCCTTTTCTTTTTCTGTAAGTTACTGGCAGACAAGCATAAAGCAAAATTTCCCCAAATTCACTTCCAGACTAAGGTTAAAGCAGCCAGCTGCAGGCATTTGCCATGGTATGCATGAGTATGCATGTAAGTTCATGGAAGTTAGATGACTTGCATATAGCCACTGAGCCGCCTAGTAACAGGACTTCAAAAAAGCACATATTTGCAATTCCATACCCTAATAGACCAAGACTGGTCAACACATCAAGTGTCTACCATGCTGGAGTCTGCTTCTCTTTTAGACAGAAATGTTAGGGAAAGGCTTAGCAGACACTGTCAAATATTTGTCCTTTGGCAAGTGAAAAATAAAGAAATGCCTTTCTTCTTTTCATATAAATTGTGGCAAAGATTTTTTTTTTTTTGTTTTTGTATTGCACTCACACTAAGTTCCATACACAAACCAAAGAGATGAGATTTTTCCTGGGATTTTAGATCCCAATCAATACAAACTAATTGAAACAATGTGTGTTAGGAAATAGGGTGCAATTCTACATCACAATGGGGCCTTTGCTTATTTTTTAGCTCCGTGTGCACAGCAGCACTATCCTTTCCACACATTAACAGGTGCTACCTTTCACATAAAGAGCATTTCCTAAGTTTAATTTCCTAAGTTTAATTTGAACTTTCACTACTCTTTTTAATGATAGAGCGTTTAGAAGATGAGTGACTTGCTCTTTAGGAACTCAAGTGATCTTCTTGTTTCCGTGAATAACTTTAGAAGAAATGTCACTCTATTAGAGGCAATCTGAATGTGTGTAACACTTACTGTACATGAAAGTGTTTGTTGTACAATTGGATGGCCACCATACCAGCCAAACTCATCCATCAGGCTGTCAACACCTTACTCTTTTTCTACAGTGACCTATGTGGAAAATTCTCTTACAAACAGCTGTTCAGATTGTAGGCAGACAACAGGTTGTCTTAAACCCCCTCTCAATTGTGCATAAATGTTTGTGAATTTCTAGTTTCTTCTGCAAGATAAACATGAACACTATGTTCTTTTGATTTACATTTATTATTTGTTTTACATTTTCTATTTTCAGAAACTCTTCTGGACCTCCTAACTTCACTGCCAAAAAAAGACTTTTAGCTCACTGACCTTTTCTATCCAATGTTTTTGTTAGGATGTGAATCCTGCAGATGGAATTGAATTGTCTTTTCTACTTGTGCATTTTTTTCTAAAGGGTTCATCAGCGGATGTGAAAAATGGTTCAGAATCATGTGACAAAGGCTCAGCAATGGGTACTGTGAATGTAATGAAGACTTGAATTTCACAAAACTGAATTACTATTCTGTTATGTAAAGCAGCGTCTTTTCCAAAAGCACTGAAAATAAACATACTGAAAGTGCCAGAGTGACTTAGGACCCTACTCTTTTGGACCTTCAAGAAGAGTTGGACCTTGGGCTACAGGCCAAATTAGTTATACATTCTATAATTCCTTTGCATATAAATTACTTCTGAACAAATCTAGGCCTTGGGAGGTACCAGAAGAAATAACTGATTGACAGCTGTAGGTAGAATTTCCTGAATAAACCCCTAGATGGCCACGTGTAGAATTCATCACACTGGATTACATATGTGAAGAAAAGTCCTAAATTCATCAACAAAGACACTAATGACCTGCTTTTGACATCACCTTCAGGATGAAATGCACACCTAGTTCATTGTGCGTACTCTAAAATGTTACCACTTCTTTTCCCTTAATTCAGAGGGAGCTCATTTCCAGATTATCAACCAATACTTGATGAGATAAATCCCCCTTTCAACTCAGTGTTGGAACTAGGATTTAAGCCTAAAACTTTTTCTAAATCTTTTTGAGAATTCATCTGGTAATTTTTTTGCAAAAAATGTCTATGGTCTCTTAAGACCATATATAGTCAACCTGGCATAGTGGTAATTTTAATAACAGCAACACCTAAACGTCATTCAGCAGTGTGTTCTTAGTTCTCCAAAAGCTTCACCAAAAGTATCATTTCCTCTTTATAAAGGTGAAAGCAGAGATGCAGATATAATTTTCATACTACCTGTCACTAATATTCAGCTATCTAGGTGATAAATAAGAAATCCTCTGGGAGCGATTTACAGCAGTTTCTTAAGTTAGCCATATTTAATCACATTTTGGAAGAATATATTGCTTGTGGAATTAACTGTGCATGCAGGGAGCCTTGAGAGACTACATTCAAGTTTGCAGAGCTCTAGCAGTCCTCTGATTGGATTAGATTGTATCACATACTAACGTTTGACTGATGAGCTGTATTAACTTTTTCCTCCTAATGTGACATTTGCTTTTCTGCCAAGAGACATCCTCTTCATTATTTTATTAATGCACCATGATTATAACACATTCAGTAATTCATACTGCTTACTCTTCCTTACCATTTCAAGTGAGTCCCATGACTCTAGTCCAGTGCACAGAACATTCTTTCACAAAACATGGGGGCTGGTTTTATTTGTTTATCCTTTCCTTCACACATTTCCAGAATGTCAACCCTGACATTCTGTATTTTTTAGTTCTTTGTGGTCTCAAAATTATGGGTTGCAAGCTTAGTCAGAGTTATTATTGAGGGTGAAGTTAATCAAATACAAATGTTTATAAACCAGAGTTTCAAATGCTACAAGCAAAAAAATTTTCCACTTTTCTTCAGAGCTCATTTTTATCCACATAAACACATTTCTATGGCTGGTTCTTGTGCCATCAAAAACTTTCTGACTCTTCTTGGTGCAAAGGTGTAGCAAATGCTAGTGGGAAGAAGATTCAACCCTGGGTGACTTCAAGAAAGTAAAAATCTGTCTAGGTTCTATTCTCTCAGTGACATGAGGGGTATAATAATAATAATCTCCAGGGAATCTCTTTTGTTCTTGTCCATATTGATTGCACAGAAAGCCCCTATCAAAAGGATTAATTTCAGTAGACACAGTTTTGTGAATTCAATTAGAAAAGGTACTGTTTCAGCATGAACTGAAGTTCATATCATTAAAAAAACACAGTCTCATGAGGGGGATGAAGGCAATGCAACCAGAGAGGTCAAACCAGCTACTCATCTTATATGGGAGCCATAGAGATGAAACTAGGGGAATAGTGAAGAAATTCAATAGATACATCAGAATAATAGACACTGCTTGTATCAATTAATAACCACCCTCAATTTTGTCACTGTCCAGTTCAAAAAGTCCTACAGGGTATAAATTCCCCAACATTCTAGTCTAAGGGATACAAAGAACAAGCATACTTCTACCATAAGAAAAGTTAATTTTTGAAAAAGTAAAGGTCTCAATACCTGTTCAAACAAAAGAAGACCAACTTCTAGCTGCTTCTGCAACTGTTTTGCTGCTCAAAGTAGCTGCAAGTGCAATATATGGCTTGGTGTATGTATATAATACATATATATGTATATAAATATATTCAACCTGTTTAAAGGCCTAGAAAACCTCAGTATACAATATCACATTAAAATGCATTTAAAATTTCAGGCACCAGCAGCTTCATATTTGTATACTTTGGGCTCATACAATTGGCCAACATGCGGATATTCCTTTCAAGTTCACCCAGAACACTTCACTCATGCTAAAAAACGGTAATTTTTTTCATGTTTAGAATAATACACTTTCTGTTAAATTCATAAAAAGAGGAAAACTTCCAAATCACAATGCCCTTTCAAAACTCAACTTTTAAACTTTCCAAATTACAATATTAAATATGCTAAAATTCCATTATTTTCCTTTTTAAATGGGAAAAATCTTTGAGCATAGGACCTAAAAATTATTACTTTCATGCCTCCTAAAACTGCATTTTGGTAGAGTTTAGCTATTCACAAAAATGACCACAGCCTATATGTAAAGAATGTATATACTATAAGGAAATGTTAAAAATTATGCTTTTATTAAAAACTGATAATGAGTTAAGTGATTGTGCAGTGAATCTTCAACAAAGTTTTTCTAACCAGGACTTACACAGCTTTAGTAAAATAAAAGCATAATACAAGCATAGGAATCAATTAAATTATAGCAAGGGATAGTGTAGGAGAACCCATAAACTTGAAATTATTTTTGTTCTTTGTGAGAAAGAAGTTTATGGGAACATCCTCCAGCTTTGTTGTCAAGGAGTTTGGATTGCTTTGCAACACAATGTGTACAGTACTGGGGGTTTTGGTGCACTGCTTATATCCCTTATAAAAATGCAGCCCCTGTGCTCAAGCTATGGGAAAGTATTATAATAGTATATATATACCAGTATTAATACTGGTGTCAGTGTTACTTAAGACTTGCTCTTGTTCCTTGCTGCAGTTAATATTATTAAATAATATTATAATTTAGGAGAAAAGTATCTTCAGTGCCTAATAAACAAGGGTGGGTATTTAAAAAAATACCTTAGCTTTAAATTTGAGGAGCAACTTTTACCTGCTTTGTCAGAAAGTATTAATCTAGGCTATTTCTTCAGCTGCACTACAGATTTATATTTATATCATTGTGTGAAAGTACAAGATTGGAGTAATTATTAAACAGAAAATATGGAGGCTACACTTATCTGTACTTACCACATGGAAGTTTTAAATCCTCTCAAAAAATGGTGTGCTTTGTTCGTCTTACACTACAGGAAGTTCAGTAATTGGCATGTTGTTGGTACCAGCTCTCACGTTAACCAGAAGTTTTAAAATTAGACTAGATAGGAAAATAAAACTGACATAAAGAAGTACCTTAAAATTGCAAGGAGCTATGGACTTTGTGATGTACTCAATGCTAATGATTGAAGGGATATAATTTTTAAAATGAGAGCACAGCAAAAGATTTGAATGTTCTATTGCTGCAAGACATGT
This sequence comes from Poecile atricapillus, assembly GCF_030490865.1. NCBI lineage: Eukaryota > Metazoa > Chordata > Aves > Passeriformes > Paridae > Poecile > Poecile atricapillus. Next base: position 32,378,773 of record NC_081289.1, on the reverse strand, counting down.
CATAGACACTGAGTATAACCATGACTATTTTAATTCTTCTGACCTCAGTGACCCATCCTCAGTATCACTGAGGAGGACATCTCTGAGGGTGTCCTCACCTTCACCATGTGCCCAGTCTCTCACAGAACGCACTGGCATGATTTCCTTCCTACAGCAATGCCCAGTTTGTTTTTCCAAGCTGCCTCTTCTCAGATTGCAGTAACTGACAAACCTTGCCCTGGGTAATTTTGTTCACTGGATATGCTCTCTCCAGGGCAGTTTTCACTAGGAACCTTTCCAAGGATGTGTCACCCTGAGTTCGCCTTGGATGTAGATGTTAGGTAACTATGTAAATCACACCACCACAGCTGCTTATTCCTGTATCAGATTAATGAACACTGTGCACCTATCACTTCAAAATAAAAGAGAACCTGATCAACAAGATAATCATAAAGCAGAATTTTTTTCAGTGTTAAAAAGGGAAATTAGGAGAAAAACGATTAATGCTTTTAACTAAGCAAGGAGAAAAGAATTTGAACAATCTGTATGATTAGAGCGCCCGTTTCAAACCCATGTAGGCAGACTGGTACAAACCTCTCCATGAATATCAGTGAGCAAATGAAACCTGCCTCACAGACAAAGATGTAAAATATAAGATTGCCCTTAATACAAAACAGTACTCTTTTAATAAACTCAGTTCATTTTAAACTGCACCTTACACTTAAAGAGTAGTTCTATTCACATTTTTACCCACAAGCAAACCAATAGTAAAGTTTTCCAGAGTCCTTATCCTTGGAAAATTGTTTCTTATTATTATTTGTGCTGTACAACTCCCTGTATAGAACTGTTGTTTAACACCATATCAACTGAACAGTCAGAACGTTAAAAATGGAATGGGAATGGGTTTTCAATCTGAATAATTTCCATGATCAGTTTATGGTCAGCCTCACATGGATTACCACAGTACAGCTGAAAGAAAAGAGTGAACAGCAGCACAAGTACAAGAAGAACTGGTTCACCATTTAGATGAGCGCTGAAGGTAGATAAATATGTTTCTAGTGCTCTGGCTGTAGGCTAATGACAAAAGACCTTCAGTGAAACAACACAGTAGTTCCCCTCTGCCCCTCTTTCTGTCATTCCAATGGAAGTATTTGTGGGGTTACACTAAGCAGCAGATCAAAGAGCTGATCTGCATCAGGAGTAGCACCTTCACTCTGACAGGGTTTTTAGCACCACCAGGAAGGTGGAGCACTCCCATAAAGCTGTGGTTCCCTCAATATCCCAGTCTCATCACACCATGCCCTCATTTCTGTGTGTCAATGGACTTTCATGCAAAGGTCACCATTTGTCTTTAATGTGCATTGTAAATAAATTGGAATCAATATTATAGTAAAAATAGCTAACTGAGGAATGACATCCTCTACCCACAGAGTAAGTATAATGTCTCCTGTAGACATGTCCTGTCTTTATTTCCCTTGTGAAATCAACAATACAAATACTGTTCATAAATGGGCTGTGGTAATATCACAAGTGGTACTTAAGAACCAGTTTGAAGCTACATGTTCACTTTGAGCATCACTGAGCAGACAAAGGCTAGGCACTACATTTTAGTTATTAATTTAAACTGGTGTTAGTTAACCTCAGAGTTTAATGCTTTCATTTTACTGACAATCAGCTGAGTCTCCAGGAGTGAAAAAATCCTGGTAACATCCACAGACTCCTAATTCAGTTCAGTGTACCATAGTTAGTTGGATTGTAATGGGAAAGAAAATAAATTTGCAGAAGTAATATGGATTTAGTACAACTGGTCTATTGGTGATGGTCCCTAGGGGGCAAAGAGAGATCATCAAAGCTAGAAGGACAAGATCAACATGAAGAATGTGTATAGTGAAAATCCACCAACAGCTGTCTGTCCAACAGTCTGATGTTATTAACTGGACTTCAGAATTGAAATAAGAAATTAATTCTTTTCTAGGCAATGATAAGATAATCATTCTATAAGGAAATCTAATTTTAATCTTTGCACTAATTATCTTTGTTTTTAAAGGGGAAAATCCTCCATTTACTTAACTCTACTTAACTCATACACTCAACTCTACATTTCTTTCAAAATCCTACAGCTAGTTATAAATTTCAGGTTGTCAGTACTAAGACCTCTCCAAACCTCTAAATCTCCTGATTTTTGCATGCTGACACAGAAAGACAAGGGCTGTCCTTCTGTCTCATGCTGACAACTCAGTTTCATGAATCAGGGGATTTTGGCTGTGTAATTCTTCTCTGCCCTCTCTGTCAGTCATTTGTTTTGCTTAGCACTGGTGCTCTTTCCTACGCCACACGCAATCACACAATTATTTGCACAGGGTTTCCAGAGGTACATTGGGCTAAACTATTAGGTCCCTGAAACTATGAGCAGGAGGTTGTGCTTCTGCTGCTTATCTCCTACTAGCTCTGGTATTCACCAGACCCTCCTTAGGGATAATTTAGTGTGCTAAAACACCAGAGTAAAAAACAAGGTTGGACAGTTTTCTGCTGCTCTACCTAGTGAGCTACGTCCTCTCAGGAAGGGTTTGACAAATACTGAAACTGTTGTCCAGGAGGGGGAGAGAGCCAAAAGCACAGCACAGCTCAGAGAAGAAGTCCAAAACCTTTCCCCTTCCACAGAAGTAAGCTGGTACCTTCTCCTGATCCCTTTTCGTTTGTATTATTTTTAACCTTATCTGGTTGCCTGATCCAGTTCACAATCCCCCAAACAGTTGTGTCAACAACTGAGTGAGTGACAGCCTGAGTGTAGAATTTCTTCCATCAGTTTCTCTCTAAAGGCCACATGATGTCTGAGCAGTATTTTGCTTCAGACATGTTTATTAGGTTTATTTAAATCAGACCACTCGTAGAGGTGTTACCAGACATGAAAGAATCTGGTGCATTCAGCTTCTTTAAAGGTTCTTCTAGTCCACTCTGCTCTACCACAACAGGAAAAATAATATCATGTATGGTGGGCAGCTGTGGTATATTCCACAAACACCTTTGTTCTTGCGTTAGTCTTCTTACTTACCAGGGTTAGTCTCCACAGACACTAGAGATAAGCTTGCACCCCTTATTATCCCTAACAAAGCTTCATAGCTAGTCACTACAGATATAAAGGATTTGCACTGAAGCTGTTAAGAAAATTCAGAGTTCATCTCATTAATCTTTTCAGAATAAGGTAAATCTGATCAGCCAGATCAGATCAGATAAATTACCAATAAGCTGGCTCCTCTACTTAGCTCCAGAAATGTATTTCAAGCTATCAGAAAATTATATATAGTGATAGGCTGCATTTCATATTAGCAAGGTAAGTTTGATACTGTTCTTTGGTTGATCATCAAAGCTGCAGAATAACAGGGGTACATTTACTTGACTAGGATCTTCTGTGACTACAAGAGTTCAGAAGAGGATGGTTTAGATAAAGTGCAGCTGAGTTTGGGCGGCAACTCAACTGACATTTAGGAAAATGCCTCGACCAGCCATCAGGACCCCAGTTGTACATTCTGCAAAACCTTTCCATTAGATTTATCAGCTTTGTGTGGTGGCTAGACAAAGAGGCTCATAACTTCACACTGACATGTAGTTAACTATTAGAGTGCCGTCTGTGACATTTGTTAATCTGTTTCCAAATGCAGTGAAGGGTTTCTTCGGTGCCTTTTACATCACTGATGCATCTTGCTCAATGTTGGGAGAAATTTCAGGTTAGTCTGGAAAATGGTAGGCATTTGCATTCCCAGGAGGTGAAACCCCGGACCGTGGATCATAGACCCAGTGTATTCAGTGGAATCAAATCTCTACTCAGCACTTCTAAACTACCCATCTCCCATCAAGCTCCAACATGCTGACTGGCAAGCAGAATTTCCTTCTTTCAAAAGCAGCAGGAGAGCAAAGAAATGAAAATAAGGTAGACTTCCCCACAGATACCATTACAGTGGTTCACTTCATCTCGAACCTGTGAAAGCAAAGAAAAACTATAAATATAGAGAAGAAGCCATCTTCTCTCAAAAACCTCAATGCAATTAAAGATCAGTAGATCTTCTTAAAGTAAAGCCTGTAATTTCATTTATTTAAAGTATTCCCACCTAAACATTTATTGCCACAGGTGTAAAGATCTCTGTGAGGTTAATGTGGATATCATTTTTGAAAGGAAGAACTAATGGCCCGTGTCTGAGATTGCCAAGCAGAGAGTCACAGTTAAATCTTAGTTCATTTTCCCATTTAATTTCTGCATTTTTCCCATTTCACTTTCTCTAAGCTGTAAAAAATTATCAAAAATCAGTCAAAATCAACTGAAAAAGTCAGGCTGAGTACCCCAGTACAGCATACAAAGTGGTCCTTTCTAAAGCGAGGTACTGATAATATTGAGTCATTTGGCTACAAACAAATTCCCAAGCAAGTCTGATTGCTACAAAAGTTTCAGAAAAAGATTAGTGAAACATGTGAAAAGTAAGCTAATAAAAAAAAAAAAAAGTAGCACCCTACACTGAGGCCAAGTCATCCCAATCTCCCACTGCCCAGCTCAGAGGGCACAGCAACAGCTGAGCTGCAGCTGTCACTCAACAAAGTGATCAAAATGCAGGCTGATAGCAGACCCTATGTGACTCTTACACTTTATCCTTTCAGTGTCTCACATATTTTAATGCTCATGTATGCAAGATTTCTAAGAAACTGAGAATATTATAAGATATTCATTCCAACTGGCAGATATATTTATGTTAATGTTAATGTTAATGTTTATGTTTATGCTTATGCTTATGTTTATGTTTATGTTTATGTTTATGTTTATGTTTATGTCTCTGTCTATATCTATATCTATATCTATATCTATATCTATATCTATATCTATATCTATATCTATATCTATAAAAATATCTAGATATATCTAGTTATATTTAGATATAAATAAAAGTATACATATTGATATGGCTATTTCACTTCCAGGTCTGCTTTATCTTTCAGGGGGAAGTGCTGATCCTCCCCTTTCCTGTCCTTAACCCACCCCTGCTTTAGCTCCTTTTAAGCAATAAAGCTAGTCCAATAAGCCTACTTTCTGCTTAGCGCTTCTGTGAACATTTTAGACTTGCAAATGTTGCTAAACGTGATCCTTTACTCTCACAAGACTTTTTCTCACTAAATTACTTATATTCACCCAGCTGACTTGTTCTTCAGCAGAATTCCAACACAGCCATAGTAGCCATTGATCCTGAGAAAACAGTAGCAAACCATTCCTCTAAGCAGTGTAAAATTCTCAGTCACAGCCACCCAAACAAAAAAGAGCATGACCACAAGGATATAGCTAACAAGCAGCCCAACATCTACCTAATAATTGTAAGGAATGGTATATAGAAAAAGCATGACTTGGGTCAGACATCCATATGCCTAAGAGAGAGTAAGCAAGAAAGCATTTTACACTATTTAGCCCAGACTAGAAAAGGACATTCCTAAGAGTACACTTGTTATTTTCCACTCTTTGATCCTACAGACAGCATCCAGTGGGGCGATGGAGTTAAAAAAGCGTAGCTGTTGTTCTCCTCTACTATCTCAGTTCACAACATTCTGGCACTGGCAAGCACTACATACAGAAGAGGGAGCAGAGGCTGGATACCAAAATAAACTTTCAGAGTTTACAGTTTTTCCCTTCCTGTGATTTAAAAAGAAACTCAGGAGAGTACACTTGTATTTGTTGTTGCCTATCAACAAACCCTATTTTTTCATCATATAATACATTATCTCTGTGGTAACTTCAGAGAGAATTCATAGTTGTTCCTAGTAAAAATACATTTGGGTTTTTTGGTCTATGTAGTCACTGAAATCAATCAGGTATGTTCTGGACCTTTTAATCTGGTTGCCACTGAAGAATTAGCAATCACACATGGAGAGATTGTTAAATTTTTTGTAGCATAGGCTTCAGTTTTGCTTTGTCAGAGATTTGCAAAACTGTTGTCAAGATCTTGTTACTCCTGCTTTGACTGTATATAAAGATGTTTTTACAAGGGCAAAGTTTAGATAGACAAAGAGATAAAAATATAAGGTCACTTAAGTGAGGCAGTCTGAGCTGGAATGTACATTTTGAATGAACAAATCTGTAGACTTTGTACAAGGCTTTCCCCTCAGCCCTTCAAACAGAGAATATCAGCTGGTGACTGAAGCACAGACCAGAGTCAGCTTTTATTCTTGGCTTGGACACAGATTTGTTGTGTGACCTTGATCAAGCAGTTTAACCTCTGCATTTCCTTATTTGTAAACAAGAATAATCGCCATCCCTGACCTCACAGGCTTAATTCATGAATACTTGTAAAGAGCCTTGAGATCCTTGCCTGGATGTTGCTATAGGAACAAGAAGCAAACCTGCAATACAATCACATATGATGCTTTCACGATCCCAGTCACAGCAGTACTCAAGCACTTCAGCCTTTCATTTTAATTTGCAGTGATGCCATTATTAGGAGTGAAATAGCAGCAAGGTTCTATTCCATCCAGTTTTGGAGCTGGGGAAATGAAGTACAGACATATATTGACCTCAAAATTGTGCTTTGGTTTAACTTTCAAATTCAGTCATATACATGAGGCAGATATAAGGAAGACTCAGACCTATGTTTCCCTTAACAAGGGTCAAAGTGTACACATGTACAGATCATAAAAGCAGGGTGGCCATGCTGCACTTAGCTGGACATCAAAATTTATCCCATCTGCCCTTCTTGCAAGATAGCCGCTAACCACTTCTTAATAGACTTAAGGTACACACTGCAAAAGGAATGATAGGAGATTTAGACAGGCTAGGAGACCCACTTATCAAAAGGTAACAACATGTCTTTATAGAAATGGGCGAGTGATCAATCAGGAGTCCAGCTCACTCGGGCACAGCATAGGCACAAACATGGGAGACTTCCCACCCTGTGTCAGCCAGCGGCATAATTCACACTTACAGCAGTCAGTGAAGCCTCAGTGACTAAATGACCAACTCAGAATCAAAGAAGGAAAACTGCAGCAGGTCTGTTATATATTACATTAATTCTCTACCCAACCAGTCTATTTTTCTCCTGTATATGTGGAACTTCCATGAGTGTCACTGGGAGCTGTTAATTCACACATGCACTTTTATGTCACATTTTCTTTCATATGTTGACATTTGTGAAAAGATTTCTGCAATGAAGTTTGTTTACTGGCAGGCTTCCTTTGTCGCTTCTTCCCCACTCATCAACATTGCAGGCAGACAGTTTAATCACAACATTGATTGGGAAGTGCTGAAATATCTGTGCTCTAGGCCTGCTTTAGAATCTACTAACAGGGCACGTGGCTAAATCATCATATGGCTTAATCTACTGACATAAAAGCCAGTAGAGAATTTATATGGTGAAAGAATGCTTAGGTATAAAAGAATTTATACAGCAAATCGTTTCAACTGATGCTGATTCAGCCAGTCACTCACTGTCAAGATGCACAAGACTGCATCTGCTGCTACAGGAGTCAAATTTGAAGAGATAGTCTGTCACTAGGTTGTACCACAGTCAAAAAGTGTTTCCTATGGCTGAAAAACAGTTTCTGAATCAAGATCATCATAAAGTACAAGGCTCTCAAGCCATATCACATGCCTAGATATTATCCTACCACTGTAGGACAGAGGATAATAGAGAGGAAGAAGTAATTTATTCTTGAAAATATATGTTATATGTTTATAATATTTTCTTACAATGTTTATAGAAAAGTTTTGAATGATCTTCCATTTCATTTTTTCAAAAAGGAACTGTGGATTAAACCTCCTTCATAAAGGCTTCATAAATATTTTTTTACTGTGCTGTAATTCAAGCATTTGACCTAACGCTCCTTTTTTCTTATATTAGGCAAACAAAACCTTGGCAACAGTTTCTGGACACCAGTATAAACAGCTGAGTTCCCTGTGAACCCAAAGATACACTATAGAAAAAATAGTCTATTGAAGACAGTTTTCTTTAAGGCCTTTATTGAAATGCTCACCCTGAATATCCCACTGGTGACATAGAGCTCATGCACATTAGATGGACCTTATAAAGAGGTATTTCTGAAAGCTAAGCTAAATTTGCCAAAGCACCTCTTAGTATTATTTTGATTGTCTGCCAGTACTAAGGTTTGCACAAAATTATGATCTTCCACACCTTTGGTAAGGAATAACACAAACAACATGTTAGCAGCCAAACCCTGTTTATTAGCACGAGAATTCAGTAGATCTAGCTGGCAAAGTACTGCGAACTTGGATACCACAGCTGGGGTACTGTATGAACTCTCTGCTGTAGAGTAGCATTGTATGAATCAGCAAACACAGAGAAATAATCACATAGGTATGACATGCATAGGAGTCATTGCTGCTCATTTTTTATCAGGCACTACATCTTTGTGCTTTTTTGTGGCTTGAGTTACAGTAATCCACAAGCCTAGATTGAAACAGATAACAAAACACTGCTCTTTTAGTTAGGTGGTCTTGACTACTTTCCTTTCACCAAGGGAAAAGCAGGGCAGAATCAGAGATCAAATCTTCTTCATTTGATCCTACATAAGAAAGGAAAAAAAGGGTAAGTGAAAAGAGGCTATAAGCTCTCCTGTTGGGATTTTTCCAGGTATTCCTCCCATATGAGCAACTAATGGAAAGACCAATGCCCTGAAATTTCATAGCGTGGCTTTCACTACTTCCACTCCTGCTTATAAAACCTTTCTATTACAGGTTTTCTGTGACTAACCCTATATTTTTAGCATGGGGAAGGACTTTCTTCTTTCCAACTTTTTTTTCAGGCTGTTTCTGACAAACCCTGAGTACTTGGTCTCTTTGACACTGGTAGTTATCCCATCAATCCCAGTTACAATATGTCACCTAGAGGCTAGAATAAAAGCAATAACTAACTATAGAACAGCCCTATAAAAATGTTATGTGCTAATGGTCTCAGATTATCTCAGCTTTTACATGCTCTAGAAGGGAGGCATCTTCATCTCTGCCATGCCCTACTGCCCTTTTTTCATTCTTTAGGCTTTCCAAAGCCTAGACTCAAGCTCACATTTTTAAAGATTTCATGCAAGTTGCCTGTGAAAGCTGCCATATTATCACCTACTTCCCTGGCAAAGCTGCAAAAACCAGCAAAGCTGTGATTATCACTCCTCACATAGTCAAGATGCAATAGCAGTGCAAATAGCAAAGCAAGAGAATGTTTTAAAGAAAAATACTCTCCATTAAAATTTTATTTACAGTAAGGTTTTATATTATTATAGAATAGAACTGCTGAGAACTGGACTGCCTCCATGCTCACCAGCAAAGTTACATGTCCATTGGATGGGTGAGGAAGGAAGAGGAAAGGATGGTGGAGATAGGGCAGTGCAGAGCAGCCCTTAGGGAGATAGGGAAACTGAATGGCACTCTAGTCCTCACTGTGTGCAAACATCCTTTCTCCTTTGGAAATCCAGAGAGAACATGGGTTATTCCTGCTTCCTGCTCTAGAACTTCTGCTCCTTAGCTGAATGGCACAGCTCTTGCATTTCGCACTGGCAAGAGGTCAGTCATCACATAAGCACTGCCAAGTGTTATAATTACTGTGCTCACGTGGCCACTGTATCTTATTGCCCAGTTATTTCATAACTGAGTGCTAAGTACTGCACCAGCTCCAAGCTCTCACTGACTTTTAGGGCTCCCTTTACACATAGGTCTGCTGGAATCAACGTTTTTCATAACTTTATTTACTTGACCTGTCAATATTTTAGAGAACATTATGGTGCTTTTGAATGATTGCGTATTTGCCTTGTCTACGCATTGAAGCTGTACTTACACATGTATCTCTTGCAGAATTCATTCATGAGGAAAACCATACAAGTTTACTAGTTAATTATTTCCCTGAATGTCAAAAGCCAGAGCAGATCAGGATGTGCATTGTGTTGGCAGTGCTGCAAACTGAGCTGTTTTAGTATTAACAGTAAATTTCCTAGCCTCAGTAAGACTTTTAATAGGTTTTGCAGCAGGTTAACAACTAGCCATGGACAACTAGCCATAAGTAATGAAAAGCACAGAAAAAAAAGGTGCAATTATTAAGAAAACAGTAGCTTGAGTTTTCAATTCAATAGAAGGATTCCAGCGTCTTTGTTAGAAAGAACAGCGATTTCCAGAACCTACTAATCAGCACATTTTATATCCCAAATATCCCAAACCAACACCAAGTAAGATTTTTTTATGGCTGCTAGATGTAGAATGTGACTGAGCAGTTCACACTACATAGGTTCTAGCTTCAGCTACATAATCAATGAGGCCAAAAAGGCAATGTTTAGGTGCATAGAGCAGTATGGCAAAGTATCTTCAGCTGCTCCACCTCACCATCTGGTACATAAACAAAACTAGCCTAGAACCAGACTGGGATAACTGACATGCTGGCACACATTCTGCCATCCTGGTTTTGGGGATAGCAACATTTGGAAAAGGGAACATGAGCACTTGAGAAAGAAATTTTTCTCAGAACATGGATTTTTTTTCATCCATTTTAGGAAGACAAAAAGCAGTGAGATCCTTATGGTGACCCTTAAGATAGCCACCCCTACATCAGTCACTGGTGAGAGCCAGGAGGAAGGAACCACTCTTCTTATGTTTCATCAGACACTAGTATTCTTTGATCATTCCCCTTCTTTCATTTTCTTCTGGTTATAAATGATGAGATACAAAGCGTGTGTAACCTACATAACATTCTGCCTCTCTTGTCTGTCCTACAACTGCCCCTTCTCTCATCCCCAAATTTTCTTCTTGTGGTTGTTTACAGAGTAGAAAGTAGGTCAGACAAATGGAGACTGTCAGATGACTAGTTTCAATTTATGGACATATTGTTGTCTCTGTAGAACCATAGTGCTGTTGTTACAAATCCTTAAAAGTTTGTTTTAGCCTGAAAGGCTATTAGACTTACTTCACTGGCAAAGGAGAAGGCTTTCTGCAGGAATTTCATCTGATTAAGTCAACAGAACTCTGCCTGCAGAGCACAGCTTGCAAACTTCTGGCTCAATTTTTGTGCAATTTATTCTTTACCTTTTCCTGCTTGTAATGGAAACATTATGAAAAGCCTAAACAATTTAACAATTGGGGTTTATTCTCTTTTTTCCCCTCTCACCTTTGCCCACACACTCCAACCCCAAAGTCTCAATGAGTCATGTTAGTCTAGAATCATGACCAGCACTGGAAACACGTGCTTCATGTATTGATATACTTCATACAGCCACGTGATAGTGTCCCACTGTGCCATGAGGAGTGCACACCACACTGCGTGCTGCTAATGGCAGGGAAGGGGAGTAGGATTTACAGCTCTTTTAACTCCTCCAGCAAAGACACCACCAGTCAGTTACTGTGGCAAATAAATTACTTACTCTGACAGAAGTATGATTGAAGTTGACAATAGTCCCACAAATATCAGCAGTTTCCAATAGTGTTGACAGTTTTAGTGAATTTATGGCAAAGCAAGCAGTATCTGCTCCATTAGTCCTACGGTCTGGTAGGGCCAGAATGACAGTTTTAATGTTTTGTTTTCAAATCACCTGTCAGAACAGCTGTCTGTTGCCTCTAGAATCCTGTTACATGTGTGAAACATGGTACAGTAAATAACTGTAGGCTGGTACTTTCTTAGACTGTTTTAATATATACTACAGCAGCAACCTCAAGCAGTGCTTTAACTCTAGTCTCAACAAAACCCTATTCAGATTTATTGGCTTAAACAAAAGAGTAACCACTTCCTCTTGTTCCCAAAAAACCTGACAACACAACAGGGCAGAAGTGCAGAGAAAAGAAAGTTCAGAGGGACCAATAAGCATACCAGTGGTAAAATCTTAATACCACTAAAATCCATGGTACTTTTGCTATGAATTCAGAGAGAACAAAACTTCATATGTTTGCTTTTGTGTTATTCAGTGAAACAAATAGAAGACACGGTGATCATAGTTTCTCCCATTCATATGGAAGATCTTCAGTGGTGGGGCTATATGGGAACATACCATTAGATTGGGACCAGAAGTGGATAGAAGTAAAAGTATAAATTTTCAATAATCTGGCCCAATCACTTTGGAAAAGTCCCTCAGGAAATGTTTTAACTGACAGAATACAGAGCAGCCCTTAAATTGGATGAAGCTCAGAGGGAATGTAAAACTGGACCCCTCCCCATCTCTATTGCCCACATTATGCCTACATTAAATTTCCCACTATTTATTTTAAATGTATAAATTTCACTTCCCACTATTTATTTCCTGCAGATATATTCCTATATTTGAATACATTGTAAAATCTTGTCCTAAGAAATAAGGTCTCTTCCTTTTTTCAAGAGGATACTGAAATGTCAACAGTGGCTACTACTTAGAATTTATTACTGTAAAAATATACAACTTTAACTACCATGGGTACGATTCCTCTGTCCTTAGGAATCTGTCTAACCAGGTGGAAGTTGGGTGTCCATTCTCACCATCTGCACAAGTACTCGGTAATAGGGAAAGAAGTAAATGGGGTGATTCCTCCTATCATAAAATACACTTCTAAAAGGAATGAGATCTCTTGAGAGCAATTCAGCCTTTCTTTTAAAAATATTTTTAAAGCAAATGTTGTTGTGATTAATCTCATTAACATGTGGATTCAAGTAATACATGGATCTAAATAAGACCATGAAAATGAGTGTATTATTACCACATCTAAAAAAAAAAAATTCTAAAACTGTCAAGTTGCAACTACTTTCCTTTTCAACAGAAACTTAGAAGGGTTTCAGCTCATAAATATCATGTATCATGATACATGATAGCTTTTGCATCTTATCCTTTACCATGACACCTGGATACTTCTAGTTTATTGTTGCTATGTGTTCAGCATGAAAGCCTCAATAGCACTTGGGGGTTTTCTAGAAAACTATTCAGTTATGTCACAGCACTCAGTTCAGAAAACAGGATTAAGTATAGAAGTCATCAAGAGACTTTCCAAATTCATAAAGCCTTCCTAACCACTAGTTAAATTATTAGTCATGTGCCTTCTGAAGTATTTAAACTGACACTATTAAACTTTCAGTTGTTAGATTTCCAATACTCTCCATTTAGTGCTTCCTTCCTGAACGCAAGTATTTTCACTATTCCAATGCAACAAATCCAGATCTCTCTAGAAAGTACATTGCTAATGGCAAGAAATTCAATGAGTGCCACAGACCTAGAGTTAATAGCTTACTTATTTTGCAGCAGCCACCAGTTCCACACACATAAGCTCAAAACTTCATTCCAACCTGTTGTTTCTAATCACTATTTTTTTTTTCCCAACAGGTTGTTTCTAATCACTAATGTTAGTGATACGACTTTGCTGATACATTCAAAACTTATTTCAATCTTCATCTAGTTTTAAGCCATTGGAACTCAGATATTCCTCCATAAAATTTTGGAGACAAAAAATTGCAAAATATGCCAGCTATATAAGTTATCTCAAGGTTATAGTAAAAGACTGTGACCACAAAAGAAGCCCATTCTGCTTGGTGCTATCCAGGCTAACAGGACATGCTTACATTTCCAGCAAGGCATGACTGTATTGTACCAAGGTATACTTACATAGGTGGCCTGCAGACACTTCAGCAGTGAAGCTACAAAACTTGGCACAACTGCAAAGCCTGCCTGAAAATCAAATTCAGAAAGTTAATCTGTGCTGATTCTTTGCTGCTGAATCTGTACTGATAAGGATATTTGACTGATGTTAATTAATTTCAAGCTAATTTAAGTATTTCTGTATAAGATGGAGTCCTAAAGTGATTGCTATTTAAATATCTCTGTAGTAAGACATGGTACTGTCTTGTGGTTGCCAGAATTAAAGGGTAATGTCATGAAAAAACAGGGACACAGTGAAGGCAGGTGACTTCCTTGATTTCCTGCTGTAATTGGTATCCATATACAGATACAAACCGTCTGGCATGAACTACAGTGAATGGCTACAGAAACAGATAATTTCCAAATTTAGTCTCTATGCATTTCAGAAGAACCATCTGTGGCTTAAGACAGCCCAACATACCTTACTTTACTTTATCAGCACTGTGTCATCTTCCTGTCGACTTCACTTCCCAAATTCACCCTCCCATTTCCTCAGTCTGAAAAACAAAATTAACAGCAGCTCAAAAGTTAGGAAAAGCAAGGATGTCAATAGCGTTAATGATGGATATTTATCGTCTTTTCAACTCACTTTAAGGGCTATGAAAGCTACGTAGAAGAATTATTTCTTTAAAAGACCAACTAACTAATATTTTCTGTCTACTGCCAATTACAGCTCTCCTGACATACCTGCACTGCTGACTGCATAAGCCACTTGGAACATGACATCAGACCTTCAGCATCAGGAAGGTCTTAAGCAGCCACTGACCAATAGGTTCAAATATACACAGGAGGTCTGTTACACTGATGCTGTTATACAGTCCTCTGAATTTCTCGTTTCCAAACATTTAACATCAGTATACAGTGGTCAGTTTTTCAGCTCAAGCTGGAAACTGAAAAAGAATAAAAAAAAGATGACAAAATTTTAAATACACAATGAATTAAAAAATGTAACTTCTGAGGTTCTTTTGCTTTTGGTTTTTTGGTCAAGTCTTTTAGGTGACACAAAAAGTGATAATCAACTATACAACTGGAATAGTAACACCTCATACTTGAAAAACAAATCATTGTAAAGTAAAACTAAAATCCGCTTTAAATGACAGATTGAAAGGAACTTTTTCAACAGCAAGCTCATAAACAACTTGGAAGGAAAAGCAAGTAAAAGAAGACAGAAAAATATCAGAAATTCATGTAAAACAATGTTCTGATTTAACAGTAGGTTGGCTACTTGTGCTGGTTACTTGGTTCTCAAAGGCAGGACAAACTCTGGGACAAGCCCTATATAGTGAAAACATGGTAATTAATGTCTAAACATACCGTTCTAATGTTTAAGTCTAGAAACTAGATGCTAACTTTCCATACAAGGGAACTCAAATCTAGGAGCACAAACTAAGATATACGCAGCAAAGTTCTTCATGGTCTGTTAAACAATTTGCTGTAAACTCCTCTGTTCTGCCACAGTAACTCAGTAAGATGTCAGGGAAGAAACTACCTTATTTCACCATTAAGTTTTCAAACTTGCTCCTACTGCCACAGCCTTAAATCCCACTGATTTTTGCTTGGAACTGGATTCAGAAACCCTAAAAATCAGCTGCAATAAGGCTCAGTTACAAATTAAGCAGATGTGTTTAATTCCTCCTCTGAACTGATGAAGTTATCCAACACCAGATGACCAAGTCACATAATTTCAAATAAATATAGGGTGCTTTTAAGTTATTTTATCATCTGAAGACCTCATTGGTAGTAGAAAGGAATAGAAGCAGGACAGAAGGCAATGATACTCTAAGAATAGCATTCCAAATTTATTCATTTGCCCCAAAACCTCAAAACTGCTCTCAGTCTATGCTCCACCCAGCCTATAACTGTGCTTAAAATTATCATGACCCAGGTGTTGGACCTCACCCTTGCTGAACTCTCTAAGGTTCACATGGACCCATTTCTCAGACCTATCCAGATCCCTCTGGATGGCATCTCTTTCCTCAAGCATTTTGGCAGCACCACAAAGCTCAGTGTCACCAGCAAGCTTGCTGAAGGTGCACTTGATCCCACTGTCCATGTCTCTGAGGAAGATGTTAAATAGCACCAGCCCCAATAATGATCCCTGAGGAACATCACTGGTCTCAACTTGGACATTGAGCAGTTGACCACAACTCTCTGAATCTGACCACTGAAAGGAAATAGAAAAAGCCACAAAAGATGTCTTCAAGAAGTGAAACTCAGTGCTTCAGAAACTAACCAGGGCACAGTGTGGCTGTTCAAATCCTGGAAACAGAGATGATCAGCCAGTTGCATCTTCTCCAAAAATGTTCATTGTGTATCTAACAGTGTGAAGACTGCTTTCCTAATAAGCTCAAAAAACTTAATGCAGGAAGACAGGTTGAAACACTGAACACTTTAGGCATGGATGAGTTTGACGCTTTATTCTGGAACAATCATTAGACAACAAAGAATTCTTAACCAGGAAAAATAACAGCCAGCAGAAATCTGTGTGCATTCCTGCTCTGCTTCCAATTCCCCTTGAGAACAACAAGGGGAAAAAAATAGGGAAGTTAAAACCGTTTCCCCAAGCAGCATAAGTTCTCTTTTGGCCTGCTGTTATTACAATAAAAGCAAACCTATTACAACCAGCTTTAGTCAGCTATGGCACAGATTTTTAGAGCTGAAAGAGTCATCTTAGGCTCCCTTTAAAATAAATTAAGAAAACAGGTATTTAACAAGTCATTTATCTATTTTATTTTAGGCAGTGGCATGGGGATGAGAAAAATTGTGCTGCAAAATGAAAACAACAAGCCCTATAAATGCCTATTTCCCTCTACACACAATAAATGAAGTCCAGACGAGGAATTGTCTGTGTTTAGTAAAATGAATGCCACCCAGTAAGCCTGTGGCATACAGAAACATCTCCCAGAGGCCTTTTGTTATAGCTGTTACAGTTTCCATCATTTCCAGACTATCAGGCAACAGCAGTGCCTTCATGATGATCTCTTGATGTGCAATGGAATCACAGACATTCAGAGTTCTTCTAGGATTTCTACCATCAGATCCTACCGTATGGATCTGAGGGGTACACCTGATTATATAAATACTCTATGTGATAAACAGGAAGAAAATGGATCAGAGAAGATCAGAGAAATTATTTTTTTTTCTATCTTGGGAACATAAACTCCCTTCTATTGCAGAGACTTAGGACAAAACCTGAAAGACTGAAAACTGCAAGAAGATATGCTAAAATTTTTTTTAAAAAAAAATATTTTAAGCTGCATTCTTTATCAGAAAATCATAATACTAGCAACCCAGAATCTACAACTCAACATGAAAAATAATCTTTGGTTGAAGACCTACATCATCTTCCTCACTCCATTTCTATAGCAATATTGAACATTGATAGAGATTTGCTGTTACTCCTACTACTCAGAAGTAGCTATAGATGTCAGGGTGAGCATTGCTCGTATTGTAAGCTAAGCTTGATAACAGTCTAAAATCTGAAAATCCAGCTTTATTTTTTATTTGATGAAAATTCCCGCAAATTAATTGATTTTAAAAAATCCACACGTGATTAAAAAAACAGTCACTTTCTGAATAGGCCATGTCACCACAATGCTCTTTCATGCTCCCTCAAATAACTAGCCAGAGCAGATGGAACTGACATATCTCTGACTCCAACAATTACTATAAACACCTTATTTATCCACCTGAATATGTCCTAAACAAAGGACATAACAGTTGCAGAAATTATGTAGTACACAAGAAGTGTCATTCACCATCAGAATCATTTCACCTGCAGAAAACCAGACCTCTTATTAGACTTTTTTATAGAACAAAGTCTTGTCCATCCTACAGCAGACAAAACCACTGTAATTATCAGTACAGCTTCACTGTTTTATAGAAGGCTTTTGAGTACCATGATCACTTTGCAGCTCCTCATCACAAGAAAGACATTGATGTGATGGAGTGAATTCAGGGGAAGGCTACCAATCTGACTAGGAAATTAAGCACATGATGTACATAGATGGAAGAACTGTGTTCGCCTAGTCTTTATAAGAGAGGAGTTAGAGGAGACCTAATTGGGTAGGGACCTGAGCAACTTCATCCTTTTGAACCTGCTCTGTGCAAGCAGTTGCACTATGTGACCCCTTCAGAAGTCCCTTCCAACCCAAATAATTATATGATTCTATGAAACAAATGAGAACATAGGGAGAAGACCAAATACAGCCTTGAGGAAGCAATTTCTATGGATTTAATGCACACTTCCATCAGTTCTTGAAGGATGCTCAGTCAATACTCAATATTCAGAAGTAGTCTCACCTAGTTGCCTGCCAAATAATGACATGTAAATATACTTGGGTCTACACACACACACTCAGACTGCCCACAAACCTCATCCTCTTCTCAGCAAGCAATGATACAGCTGTCCTAAGGACAAGGAACTATCATATCTGCACAGGCAACTGAATTAGCCAGGAACACAGCCTATCCACATAGCAGTGTGGCTGCTCTTGAATGACCTTTAAAATTTCAGCACTAATCAATGTTTTTCCTGCAAGAGAATCAGCTGTTTTCACGTGCACCCAGTTTCAGGAATAACAACTCCCTAAAGAGTGCAGAATGAATAGTTAACACATTTGGCTTCAAGATGAGCACTGCACAGCACTACAGACACAGTTACCAAGATCCTCTTACATGCTGTGTATATTTTGCCAATACAATCTGAAACCATGAAGAAATATATTGCCAACAGAAGCAACCAAATGTAAATGGATTCTGCCAAAAGAACTTGATAGCTGCACTATGCCAACAGACTGTTTGCCAGCTAGATCTCCTCATGCAGAAAAGGCCATGGATTGCCACTCTCTTTCAGACTCTCTGTCAGATTCCAGTATTAAATGGATGGATTAACATTTTGCAACCAACAAGGTGACACTAGTTATCTTCATAACTGTTTTTAGTCACTAGTAAATATTAGTCAACACTAGTCAACATGTCAATTTACACCATCATCTGTAGTGAACCTTGCAAATACAAGGCTGCAAGTATCTGGAATTGCCTAAGTAGATACACCATATATGTGGAATCACTTAAGAACTCCGTGAGATTTCATATGCTGCTAAATATATTGCAGGCTTACTACTCCACCTTGTACACCCCAACACAGCAGACAAGATCAAGAAGAATCTTTGCATGCTGTGCACTAATACAAATCAAAAGGACAGATGTCTCATACTAACAAAAATGGCAAGTCATTGTTTATAGTTCACATTAGGATTTGACTTTTGCAGTCCCAACAATAAAACTACCTTGCCAGAAAACAAGGTGATGATGCAGGGTATTTGAAAGTTCTCTGAAAAAGAGTTTTATTCCTGTTTACTAATCCAGTGAATAAAGAACTCTGTGGGGACATACTTAATCTGATTCAACTTCTTATGAGGGTTTTAAAGACTATCCAAAAAGAAAGAAAAAGAATAATCTAAGCATAATCTGGCAATGAACCATAAAAAATATTCACACAAGGTATCTGAATTGCCCTTTTCCCAAAACATTTAATGTTCAACATTTAACCTATCAGAAATATCCTGAGCTTCTTTTACCTTCAAGAGAAAAAATAAACAATTTAAAGTACTTTAAATTTTTTAATTGAATAAGAAGGACTTTATTAATGAGAAGGTCTGGGAGAGAAGACATAAATGCTGTCAAACTAACAGGTTAGCAAAAAGGAGCTACAGTTACCCCTGGAATCTTTCCTGCAGAAATTATAGCACATTAAAGAAAAACATGTAATAATTCTGACCACATCTTTTTTAACATTATCATAATGAGACATCTACTGAAAAGCAAATTAACAAAGCAAACATTCAGTCAAATGTAACACTCTAGCAGATCATCTCCACTCCCTCAGCAGAGCATGAGAGAGATCCAGTACAGATGAAGGAATGAAGAGTAAACAGATTACCCAAAACCCCCAACAACAACACTCAAATAGTGTGACGGTATATACAGATTAAAATATGGGATCTGTTAAAATAACAGAACAATGTCTATGGTTGCAATGGAATTTGTACATAGGAAAACATAAGAAGCTACACAATTACAGATCCCATTTCTTATGCCTAAACTAGAATGCAAGCAAAAATGTAAAAAAAATCTGTTATTTCCACCAGAGATATTGTAACAATGTCATAGGAAAGCTGACCTTGCAAACCCCAGGAGCAAAATTAATCAGATGGTCTCTGCATGAGCACTATACAACATTTACAATTAACATTAATACAGATTAATAAGAACTACTATATCCTATAGAAATGATACCAGGCAGACCTATTTGATAGAAAAATCATTCCATCCAAATGAGTTACAGTTAATGTCTCCCACTGCAATGAACTTCACTAAAATTTCTCTGGTCAGGATTCAAAACCTGAGAAGGCTCTTACCTTCCCAAATTTGCTCTGATTTAGATCCCAGCGATAACTAAATCAAGCTGATCAAGACCATTACAGGGGAAAAAAATATATGTGAAAACAACCGCTGACTTAGAAAAACTACTGTCTGACACCTCTAAGGCAGCAAGATGTCTCAGGAATCCATATTCATAATGTGGTAAAATAAATTCTGCTCATTTGAGGGGAAAATATAACAAGATATTTCCACAATGCATAGGCTGAGGCTAAAAAATAGATGGATCTCTTAGGGCAGAAAGTTGTCAAAAACTAGCCTGAACCTCATGATTGCCTTCAAGTTAGTCAGTGTTTGGTGAGGAAACATGAGGTGCCCATCACCAAACTGCCCAGAGAGACCATTACACACATTAAATTTCTGAAGGTAACTATATACTCTCTGTATAAGAGAAGAAAACAGACTTTTAGTTTCTCTCCAAGTTTCAAGCTGTAACAAACTAGGATTTTGAAGTTTTATATTCTTTTGATTCAGTATGTGTTTGTACAGACTATTAGGCAAAAACTTGAACAGGTCCAAAGCAATTAGTAAATACATTTATGCAAATATTATACTTAAAATGTAAATTGAATCATGCTTATTATCTAAAGCCTTTCACAAACCCTCTTTAACACCCTTCTTTTACAAGTTAGGGAGAATTTTGCTTTTGACTTCCATAGTTATAGGACTGGCCCATCCTGACATGAGTTGAGACATTTGTCTATTAAGGATCTGTTAGAGAAGCACACACAGTAACACTTGCATCTTCACTGAAATAATTTTTCTTTAAAAAGCAGTTACCACATTGTCATGTGAAACAGATAAAAATACTGACAAAATAATTACAATGTAAACCAGCTCTGACTCTTCAAATCTTTGAACTTTGGTGTAGTTCTGGTTGAAAAAAAAAGTTACTATTCAAATTCTGTGTTGTTTAGATCAACAGAGATGGATATTCGTCCCACCTACTTATTCTTCCCACTTTGACACTGCTGTGAGGAAGTATTTCTGACATCCACCTACGCCAGAAAGAATCTGGTCTACAGCCCTTTTAAATTCCAGTACTCCAAAAGACAAATTCAGATAATTATTATAGACAGATTATTTTGTAATACCTGCTCTTCATAGTTTTACCTACGGCCCCCCAACAAGTCAGTTCTGAAAATCACCACTCTAGCCACTATTTCAAGGAGAGGTGCTCAGATTTTAGAATAAATTATAAGATCATGCATCAGCCAGGTCTAGCTAGAGGCTAGATGGGTAACACCTGAATTCAGCTATGAATTCAGCTATTTTTATTAATAGAATTTATTTTTGTTTATTGAGCTTATTGCTTTAAAACAGGTGGTATAATAACCTATAATTTTATTTTGGCCACAGGAAGCAGTTTTCCCCTTATGGCCTTAATAAAGTCCAAATAGGAAATATAGACTGGATGGGAGAAGCATATTTTGGAGAATTCTTGGGGTTAATGTTACTTTAAAGGTCCACTTCCTGTGAAATACTAGAGCCCAAATCAAGTAGGTGTAGGTTAAAATGAGATTAACTTGTATTCCTTCAGCACCTAATGCAATATTTCTTCATCACATTTTCTGGCCTGAGGGTGAGAGCCTTGTCGTGGCTTGGGAAAATCTTGGTGGATGTTTCCTTGCTGAATAGTACATTCAGAATCTCTAAGCCCCATGAGCACTGTCTTGAGTAGACAGCTCTTGTTCTATGAATTTTGATAATCAAAACTAAGCTTATCTTTTGGGTAATTACCTCTTTTAATGTTTTTGTTCTTAATTAGAGGCATTTCTGGGATAGCACTGGCATGTTATCACTTCTCACTTAGGCCTCTGGTGACTGAGCCAGGCTAAGGGTTAATGCTGGCTTAATTAATGTTCTGCATGCTATTCTGTGAGTATAGATTTCAAGCTTGCTTAGTCTCCATAGACTTACCCTCTTATTTTAAGTATTTCAGTGAACAAAATGTCATAATACATATCTAAACTACTGTCAACTAAAGCCTGTTTAGGCCTCAAGACATCAAACTCAGGATGACATAATTTGAGCATCTGAACAGTCTGAACTGGATTTGTGAGAATTTTTTTCTTCTTAGGAGTGCCTGAGACTGCCTTTTCTTCCAGGATGAAATATTTCAGCTGGAAGGACCTGTTTTTACTAAAGCATAGTTTCTATGTCTGAGAACTACTATATTTTTTTTCTAGTGTTAAAGATTATCTATGTAAAATTAATTGAAATTTCATATGTTAAATAATAAAAAAAAATTAAAGACATTTGAGAAACTGATATTTTTAAAATATAAGTAAGCTTGAAATATTACTCAAATCATATAGAGAGCCTTTTTAAAATTACATTCTGAATACAGCTGTGCTTCCTCAGTTTTGCTATGGAAAGATGAACAGTGTTGTTAACACCTATTCATGCCTTGTAGCATGGCATTTGAAACTGGCAGCACTCAGCTCTCTAAAAAGCCAGGATGTATTTGGCTTTTTGAATAAAACACTTCGGTAAAACTTAAAAAGTTTGGATCATCTACTAACTGTGATCCACATAAATTCTCACAGTAAAGGGATAATAAGATAATAAGTAATATTCTTATTGTAGTGTAATTACATTCTCTTTAATTAAGGCGTGACTTTCCTTGGTGTTGTCTTAGATTATTATCACTATTCCTTTTTCATACAGGCATAAATACATGCTTAAACACTTAAACTTGGAAGTCTGATTTTACTGTCATTGGTAGTACAGTTAATGTACAGGAGGACAGGACAATCAGAACCAAAGGCTCTTTTAGAGCTGCCTGCAGAATCAAACATAACTCTGCATTATCAGTCCAGTTCCTTTGACCTCACTATGATCGTTCCCTCTTATCATGTGATTTCTTTTCCTGTAATTTAAATATCCAGGAATCCTGTTTCCAAAAGTCAGTTTTAACCACTGGGCACAGAGCATTCTTTTGTGGTGGCAGCCTTGACAGCATACAAGAAATATCTGAGAAAAGGGCACTGAGTTTTCATTTTTCACTACACTCAGCTGTTGGAAACAGCCTAATACCAACCAGTTACAGTGGTGCGCACTAAAAGTAGTTTCTTTTAACTATAAAACAAAATTTTATTCATTAACTCTATTCTGTTCCTTTCTATATCAACAACTTAAAAGGCAACAGCTGTTGGTATACAAGCTGTTGTACAAAGTATACTAAATCATTTGTAAAATCAGTTCTTGCTCTGAAAAACATAAGCTTCTTAAATTCCACCCTTAACAGAGTTTTATTCTGGTTGCCAAATCTTTCCTACCCTCGCTAATTTCCATATGTTATTCCACTTTATCTCAAAGCTATTAACAGCCATTTTCTGACAACCTCTTGAAACTCTTTGCAATTTTGACTTTAAAGGCACTTGATACTGTCTCTGTTTAATATCCTCACAGACAAGATAACAATGTATGGGTTATATAAGTGGACAATGAGGTGGATTGAAAACAAGAATGGCCAAGCTGAGAGAGTGGCTTGAAGCCCAGCTGTAGGCAAGACACTGGCAATGTAACCCAGGGATCAGTACTGGGGCCAGTACTTTCTAATGCTCTCATTAATGACTTGTGTGAAGGGACAAGAGCGCATCCTCAGCAAGTTCACAAATAACACAAAACTGGATAGAGCAGCTAACATACCACATAGGCACACTGCTTTCCAGAGAAACCTTGACAAGAAGGAGAAATGAGAAAAACCTCATGTAACAAAGGGAACTGCAAATTCCTGCACCCCGGCTTTAATAATTCCAGGTCCAGTATATGCTAGGGGCTGATTGATTTGAAAGCAGCTCTGCAGAGGAAGACCTTAGGTGTTCAGCCCGGAGAAGAAGAGGCTCAGGTGGATCCTGTCCATGTGTATAAATACTGAATAGGAGTAAACAAAAAAGAGGGAACCAGACTCTGGTAGTGCCCAGCGTCAGGGTAAGAGGCAATGGTCCCACATTAAAACATAAAATTCCATGCAGAAACAAACACTTTTTTTCTTTCTATGTGAGTGTGAGTGATCAAACCATGGCCAAGGTTGCCAAGAGATGGTCTAAAGATTGAATCCTTTGACATATTCAAAAACAGCTGGATGCAGCCCTAAGCAACCTGCCCTAGCTGACCCTGTTTGAGCAGGCATTGAACTAGATGATGCCCAGAGTTTGCTTCCAACCTCAACTATTCTGTGAATTCTAAAACAGAGATATTGCAAACATTTTTGCAAACGTATTTTCTTGCAAAAGCCACATGGAAACAGGACTGAAAAGAATAAATTCAATCTCCAGGTTGTTATCATCTCAATGTCAAAATGCTGTTTTCTTGAACTCACCAGTCCTAAGGGAAGACTTCCACTCTCACGCCTCATAATTGAAGGCTGGGTGACTGCAAAAACCTTACCATAAATTATTTTAGCCTAGTTCACACCCACATGTTCTTATCCCCACATATTTTTTCAGTCTAACTAGATTTTCTCCTCCCGTAGGTTTATAGAGATGCAGACTTATTTATCTTTTATGGACGCTCATAAGATGCAGTCCATTCCTGTGATCAACCTCAGAGCCTTTCCTGCATGTGCTCCAGTATTAATTCATCCTTTATGAACACAGAACAGTAGAATACTACACATTATTCCTCCAAAACTATACTAATACCTTCCTCTCTGGTCTATCATAAATAATTTCCCCACTCTTGGCACATAACTGCACATATCATTTATTAATCTCGCCAAAATAAATTGGAGAAATGAATACAATAGAAGACTCAGGTGCTTACTTGCACTATGCTTACATCCCATTGTAGTGGGACTAACAGATAGGAGGCCCATTTATGCATCCTCATCACAATCATAGGACTAGGTCACGCTCGCTTGCAGCCATTTCATTAAGATCTTACTTTCAGGCATTAATAAATTTAACTCTGTTTATTACAGTTGTATTTTCACCCAGGCACATTGTCTGAGGCAGCAGACTGCTTTTCTCAGGAAATCTTCAGCAGCACTTGTAAAAAGACCTGAGAAGCAAAATTATCTCAGCCCTGAGAGGATATAATTCAAGTCAGGCCAGCACATACCAAACTACCAGAGAGTAAGTTTCACTTCATTTAAACAAAGAGGAAACCTGCATTCCAAATCATGCCTATGAAAAAAATGTTTTAAACTTGTTCCCCATGTCTCATTCTCCCAAAAAACGCAAAAAAGTAAAGTGTGGGTTAAACTTTACAAGAGTAGCAGAATTACAGGCTCATCAGTCACTTATGAAAACGGGACTTCAGGACTTTGAAATTTACATTCACGTAAGTTTCTAAATTAGAGAAGACACTGAAGCAGAGCTTCAGCAGTAGAGCTGGCCATTTGATAGCACAAAAATAGCCATTAGCAAAGCAACTATAACTCCAAAGAGATGTAATCTATCTAGAAGGACTTTGGAAGGTAGAAGGTGATGGAAAGAGAGGGAAATCTAATGTAGAAACCACTTATAACTTATGATGTAAAAGAAATATGATCCCATGGCATCTCAAACCTTGGGTTATATTTGTTCATGAGATACAAGCTCCTAACCTTCTATATAGAGTTAGGACAGTGTTGTAATACTACGTAATTTTGCACACACTCCCTAAAATTTTGAAGGAAAGTGAGGTAAGAGAGTCATAACGCAAAGTCTGAGAATTTACTCTTTTATATTGACCAATCCACTGGTACTTTTGTGCTCTTTAGTCCTCTTTGCAGTTATATTGTTTTTAATAAGACTTTGTTTCTGTCCTGATATTTTTCATGTCACTACAGTTATTAATATGTGAAAGCCTTTTTTCAAATCCCATTTCAACTATCACTCCTCCTATCTTCCATTTCTTGGAGAAAATATATGATGTGAAAAGTGGTGGAAGGTGATATTTTTTCTTTGAACGTAATGAAGTCTACAGAACTAAAATAGGCTGAAAAAAATAATTCCAATTTTCTGTCTTTTGTAACCATGATTCTACGTTCTACTTAGAGTAATTGTGTATGTTCACAGAAAGGAAGCAAATGGCAATCCAATATTAGGTGAACCTACCGTAACTAAAATTAGAGAGTAAATATCAGTTCACTGAGAACTTACGCTCAATTCATTAGCAAATGTTATCCCCAGTATCTCGATATATATGTGCTGTATTTTCTTCTAATTCTCAGCAGAACAGATTTGCTTCCTTTCTCATTATAATTCTGTGATTGTACTCCATCTGAATACAGTTACTCTAAAGAAAGAGATGCTTACCCTTTGGTTGAGGTTATATTTTTAGAGTGTCAGTTATAAAGATATACTAAAGCTGTAGCTCCCTTGTACTGGATAATAAACATAGCCCAACAGCTGAAAAGATATATTTACAATCTTCCCCCAGAATCCTCCCAACCCCTTAGTGCTAAGAAAAACAAGTGGGCCACTGCAGCATGTCCCAGAACTATTTTAGTATTGGGGAAAGTGCAAGTTCCAAAGCAGTGTGGAAAAATGCCCTGCCAGCTGCTCCCCTCTCATTCCAATGCAGGCTTAGGAGTCTTCCCTGGTCAACTGCTAGATAAAAGCACTTTCAGATAACTTGCTTCTACATCATCAGTGCCACGTCCACAGAGATTTTTAGGTGTCTAAAGGCTTAAAGGTTCAAATGAATTGCTGGAAGCTAATCAAGTATCATACCTCAGCTGACCTAGAGCAATTGGTTGTGTAAGTCAACAAAAAAAAAGTGCAATGCAGCTCCCAGCAGCTCAGCTCCCTTCACCAAGGAACACGCTTACTCGCGTGACTTAGTCTGCCACAGACTGAGAGAGCACGGAGACCTGAAGAGACACAGAAACGTGTTACCTCACACCAACCGGCTCTGCTCTAACATTTGTAATTACAAATACAAATCTGCCTTCAAAGTTCCCGGAAGCCATTGATGCTTTAGCTCTCTGCAGCAATGTTATCAATGTGCCTGGCGCTCTGCCTCAGTGCTCACCGAGGGCTCGGTTTAGCTGAGCCTTTCCAGGGCCAGCCTTGGGCCTGCTGACCACACGCCATGGCCGAGGCCTGCGCCGCCTCGAGCGCGACATACCAAGGGAGGAACAAAGCTACTGCTCAGCCGAGGGGACTCAAACACACTGTCTTACACTGTTCATAGAAGTATGAGGGTATTGGCCTTTTTAAAAGGGATTTATAATGGAGCCCTAAAGAAAAGTTTAAAAATGTGAGCATCCAATGAGACAAAACTTTGAGAAGCAAACAAAAGTCATGCACACGTGAATTTTTTTCTAGAACGCATGAGCTCCTAGATTCATAAAATATATATTGGTATAATTTGCGTTTTATTGTACACATCTAAGATCAAGTATAAAAGCATGTTCTATGTAGAAAACACAAACAACTTGAGATTGCAAAAGCAGCTGCTGGAAACCCAGGAATTTGCAAGAGAACGACCCAGCAATCAAGATAACACCCAGAAGAGATGAGTCCACCCAAGCAAGAAGAGCCTACTAACGACCCAACAATTAACACCTGATACTGATCTAGTCAAAATCCTCAGGACCATACATCTCAATGTCCAATTCCCAGAAAACTACTCAAACTCTCTCCCCTTCTCAGAAAACCCATCAACACACCAGCAGCAGAAATATGAATATGTAACAACACAAGAAAGAGAAAGAAACTGAAGCTGCATAACCTCAGGCTGAAAAAACTATATAAAACTCAGCTTTCTGAAAGACAGTTTGTGAACTTGGAGGAACCAGTGCAACATAGGCAGGTTCTGAGTTCACCCAGCGCCAACTCCGGGCTCGATGCTGACTTTGATTGTGGCTGTTCCAAAATTCGATTTTACAAATTTTTCAATAGAATCCTTATTGATAAAATTTGGCTGACTTCATTTACAACAATTCATATATATGGCATTAATGACATTAATAAGTGCCATAATGACAAGAATAGTATAAAGCATGCTGAAAGTGATTCAGTCTGGAGAAGAAAAAGACAAAGTAGTTGGATGGTCTATGCGAAATGAACATAAACACAGCTTCTGTGTCAAGCTGGGCCCAAAAGCCAGACAGACATGGTCTGGCTGCTAATGTTGCCATGACATTAGTCTTTCCCTGTCAAGAAGGCAGTTGTTCGTTCAAACAAGTCGTCATAATATATAGCATCACCTCTTTCATTTTGGCTCTTCTGTTTCTTCAAATCAAAGATTTTCATTAGTATTAGAATCTCCTCCTTCTTCATGTTATAAATGAAATGCAGCCAAAGTTTATCAATAACAATTTTATTAATAAAATTTGCAAAATCAAAT
Organism: Poecile atricapillus; assembly: GCF_030490865.1. Taxonomy (NCBI): domain Eukaryota; kingdom Metazoa; phylum Chordata; class Aves; order Passeriformes; family Paridae; genus Poecile; species Poecile atricapillus. The sequence goes on along the minus strand of NC_081289.1, from coordinate 32,350,456 downwards.
TTTGGAAGCAACCACAATCACTGTCAGCATCAAGCCTGGGGTCAGCGCTGTGTGAACTCTGAATCAGCCTCTGTTGCACTGATTCCCCCAAGTTCACCCCTGTTCTTTTGGAGGAGTGATTTTTTATACAGTTTCTACAGCCTGAGGCTGTACAGTCCTTTCTCCCAGGGTTTGTTGCATATTCATATTTACTGTTGGTTTGTTAACTAGATTTCGGAGAAGGGAGGAAAGGTTTGAGTGGCTTTACTGGAACTGAGTTTTGAGATGTATGATTTGGAGATATTTTCTGTTTGGTTTGTTAATGAAGTCCTAGGGGAGGGGGAGAGTTTCGGAAACTGAGTATTGAAATGCATGGTCTGGAGAATCAGATCAGTTTGGTATCAGGTGAAAATTACTGAGTCGTTAGTACACTGATTTTGCTTGGGAAGGCTTTGCTCTCCTTGGTGCCATTCTGTTATTTTGCAAATTACCCTTCTCCTTCAGCTCCTGGCTGTCCTGTTGCAACTCCTTGTTATGCATGTGTGTTTGATACTTGTAACCAGTTTTTATTTCTTCTCACTGCTTATATACATATACAATAAAACATGAATTATACCACTATATATTACACTTCAGAATGTGTTCCAGGCTGCTGGTAAGTTGCAGCCAAATGTAGAACTGAAGCTGACTTACACCAAAATTCAATAGCAATAGCTATAAATAACAATAAAATAAAAAACAATAAAAATAAAGAAACACTGAAAAAGCTTCAGCTACCACACAGTACCAGGATACTGTCCAGATTTGTCCAGAATTTTGCCCAGCTGAAGCCAAATCCTAACCAAACTTTTTTGTATTTTCAATGCTGTTGTCTAGGTTAGCTAGATCAATGTGAGCATTACTATCCCACCTGTAATTGCAATGTAGATACAGGGAGTTACCATTAGAGCTCCAAACTCATATAGACAATACAACTGGCAATTTGACTTCAGAACTATTTGAGACACTAAATTTTTCTGAGTAGGTTATGTTCTCTTAGAAGCTATGGACCACAACTGAAATAATATAGCAAAGCAGTAAGGTGACATGAAAAAGCTGAGAAGCATCCCAGGAATTACATCTATCTCAGTGCAAACTGTGCTAAACTTCCAAAACATCCTGTAGTCTACTATTTCAAAATGAAGCTGGACATTCACAATACTGTAATATATGTTGATATAATTCGCGTTTTATTGTACACATCTAAGATCAAGTATAAAAGCATGTTCTATGTAGAAAACACAAACAACTTGAGATTGCAAAAGCAACTGCTGGAAACCCAGGAATTTGCAAGAGAACGACCCAGCAATCAAGATAACACCCAGAAGAGATGGGTCCACCCAAGCAAGAAGAGCCTACTAACGACCCAACAATTAACACCTGATACTGATCTAGTCAAAATCCTCAGGACCATACATCTCAATGTCCAATTCCCAGAAAACTACTCAAACTCTCTCCCCTTCTCAGAAAACCCATCAACACACCAGCAGCAGAAATATGAATATGTAACAACACAAGAAAGAGAAAGAAATTGAAGCTGCATAACCTCAGGCTGAAAAAACTGTATAAAACTCAGCTTTCTGAAAGACAGTTTGTGAACTTGGAGGAACCAGTGCGACATAGGCGGGTTCTGAGTTCACTCAGCGCCGACTCTGGGCTCAACACTAACTTTGAATGTGGCTGTTCCAAAATTCGATTTTACAAATTTTTCAATAGAATCCTTATTGATAAAATTTGGCTGACTTCATTTATAACAATACCACATTTCAATTGCCTAACTTAATGTTTTTATGAGTTCAGATTATAGTAAAATTTTAAGGGAGAAAGTTAAGCTGTGACAAACTCCTATTAGTCTGCCAAGACTAATAATTTTCCCTTTATACTTTTTTCAAAAGCAATATAGTACAGTATAGCAACATGAAACCCTAGTACGCAGTACAGGTATATATTAAAGGTCAGCTATATTTCACAGCCTTGCAGTCCCACTGAGAAACTGTTTTGAAAAAAATACTTTTGTGATCCAGGCATTCAGGAAAGGATCAAGACTAACAAAATGCTAAAATTTAAAAATGCCTCAGTCTCTAGGATTTTTATCCTCTACTCAGCTTCAACTCTAATGCTTTTAAAGGCAGTAATCAAGAAGCCATGTTGCAAATAGAGAGGGATGAAACTACAAAATAGCACATCCACCTGCCTATCAATTAACCCTGAGCACCATTAGAAATGTTATTGTCTCTATCTTGCCTTTCATATGTTCCCATCTGGTATAATACAAAATCGTTTTATATATATTCAGATTCTTCTTGAGGGTTTTGGTTTTTGTCTGCCAGTAAGTAAATTCTATCTTGTTTCCAGCTGAGGATTGAAAGCTGGGAGCTTCTGGTACAACTTCCATCTGCAGAACCTCTTGTGTGGGCAGCTCCACAAGAAACTCCTCAAGGCAGCCTGCAGCTCAGAAGATATTGATGGCTGTGTTTCCATAATGTAGTGACAGTAGATATAAACACTGAGCATGTTTCACATTTCATTTCAGAGCATTTGAACTAGAGGCATCCAGAAGACGGGACAGAAATTCCAGAGAGGAAAATCCAGAGTCACTGCTGTTACCTCACCTTTACAACAATGGTAGCTATCAAACATGCTACCACACAAGTCCAGGATTTAAACCCTGTCCATCCCCTCTTTTTTTTTTAATAGGTTAGAGTGGGACATTTAAATTAATTAGATTTAATTGAACACAAACATAAAATAAACCAAGAAATAATAGTCTTCTAAAATACAACTGCAAAATGCATGCTCTTTGTTGCAAAAAGGACTATCTTTTTAAGTTAAAAAGTGAGAAACAATAAGCATGGTGCACTGACACATCTGTGGCTGATACAGAATTAAAAGGAAAAAAAGATAGATGAAAACACAGAAACTAAGGAGTCTCTGTTGTGGGTCAATGGAAAGCTCAACTTGACTCTCACAAAGAAGAAGCTGTCAGTAAACTCATCACTGCTCATGGCCAGAGGGCTGACTAGCACTGTTCAAACAATGGGTGGAACCAACATGAAAAAGGAAGTGGAACCCAAAACGTGCTGTTTGATCCCATCCCATCCTTGGTTCTTCCCAGTAACATTGTTCTGCAGCTTAGCCAGAAACCATATCCACATATGCAAGTGCCTTTAATCATCCAATTCCTATTGATTTTGATGGGAATTTGGCTCTAAATGCCTTTCAGTCTTAGCTTTACTGATGTTGCCCTCCAACAGCAGTGAGAAGCTTTTGCACTACCCTGTTGCTGCCTCAATATCTTTCCAGGAGAAAGGAGGAAAAATACATGCATGTCTTAGGCATGATTCATGTCTGTTTTGCAAGGAGATAACCACAGAGCCAGCAGAAAAAGATACATCAGGAAGCATATCATTATGTATGGCTTTTAATAGTGACAGCAGTGGCTGGCTACCAATACATTACCATAACTCTTTCAGAAACTCTGACAGCATAGTCAAATATTAAGGAAATTCCTAGTCACCTCTTACTTTCACACCTCTTTTAAAAATAGATTTAAGACTATGCAATTGTGTTCTATTTGTAACCATATGTACATATGTATGTATACATGCATATATATGTAAAATGTATTTGGGCACAGTTATCCTGTCTGCCAAGCAGTTTCATTGCACCAGTTTATAATACCACAATGAAATGTGTATTTAAGGGGTGACTCTATTTAGAGTTATGTTCTGTTAGTGTTCTACCCCCCTTATGAGAGATGACTGAAGAAAAAAAGAAAAATAGCATATGACAGCTATTGCCAAAGTAAACACATCTTGTTCTTAAAACCTGCATGCTCCTCAGTTACTTTAAGAGTAAAACGAGCTTCTATAAAATCAATTCCATTTACTGCGTCCTGGGTTTCGATTTTTTTTTGTTTGTTTGTTTTTTAGTTGGTTTTTTTTCTGGCAATGGGGCTACGTTGTTGGAATTACAAAGATCTGACATTCATTAAAAAAAAAAAAAAAAAGAAAAGCAGTTGTGCTGGAAATCATGAATGTCAAAGAAAATTGAGAATGCTAGCACATGCTGAGTCTTGTTCTCCAGCATATTAACAGAAACAAATTCTAAAAACAGGGTTTATCCTAAGAAACTCTGATCAGGGGTAGAAATTCCTCTTGTTATGGAAAAAGAGATAAATCTGCAAAATGATAGCCATTATTTATATTACTTTTAATGCCTAAAGTCTTAAATGGTTCATGGGCACACCACCACAGACATCATTTATTTTTGCATGCCAGAGTGTCATCACAGACTGGCAGCAGTGACAGCTGACTGACAGGTTATCTCCTTTTGTATAAATGAGACATTGCTACTGGTCAGACTACTGGTCAGATTATCCCAAGGGGAAAATAAAAATCAGGAAAGAAAGGTTTCTTTCTAGAACAAGGACATGAAAAAGTACGACTTAAAATGTCGTCTAGTCGACTGCTCTACTCCATGGCAGGACTGTTAGGGTTTAAACAGTATTCTGACATTTCTGACTCTGTATCTGGAATAGCCTATATCTGATTACTAGAAGATACAAGTTGTTATAAATGAAATCAGCCAAATTTTAACAATAAGGAATTTATTGAAAAATCTGTAAAATTGAATTTTGGAACAGCGACAAAGTCAGCATCGAGCCAGGAGTGAGCGCTGGGTGAACTCAGAACCCGCCTATGTCGCACTGGTTCCTACAAGTTCACAAACTGTCCTTCAGAAAGCTGAGTTTTATATAGTTTTCTCAGCCTGAGGTTATGCAGCTTCAGTTTCTTTCTCTTTCTTGTGTTGTTACATATTCATATTTCTGCTGCTGGTGTGTTGATGGATTTTCTGAGAAGGGGAGAGAGTTTGAGTAGTTTTCTGGGAATTGGATATTGAGATGTATGGTCCTGAGGATTTTGACTAGATCAGTATCAGGTGTTAATTGTTGGGTCGTTAGTAGGCTCTTCTTGCTTGGGTGGACCCATCTCTTCTGGGTGTTATCTTGATTGCTGGGTCGTTCTCTTGCAAATTCCTGGGTTTCCAGCAGCTGCTTTTGCAATCTCAAGTTGTTTGTGTTTTCTACATAGAACATGCTTTTATACTTGATCTTAGATGTGTACAATAAAACGCAAATTATACCAACATATATTACACAAGTGAAATCAAACCTTCCCCACCCCAGAAGAGGCTTCTACAAACTAACTATGGGAAAAAAATATGAAGAGTGATACTCTAGGAGTTGCACTTTAATTACATGTTTTACTCTGGCAGGCTGTTTTAAGGTGAGTGTTGTGCCTTGAAAGTGATGCTTTAAGTTTGAAAACTTCTGAACACAGGAACACCTAGGTCCATAGTCCTTGCCATTGGCTTACAAACATTTGGTACACTATCAGCACATCAGAACAGTGTTATAAATCTATATTGTGATATTGGCTTTCACAAGTATTAAGATGAATATTATATGTTAAATACTTTTTGGTTATGTATGTACTTTTTTTGCTTGCTAACAAGTTTTAAGCTTAAAGGAATCTCCTAAGTACAAGCAAGGAAATCCCAGAGGGCAAAGACATTAGGGCCCCAGCTCTTATCAGGAAAATATATGAAGCCCAGCTGCCCTGAAAGGAAGGATGAGGGGCCCGGACTGTTATCAACACTGACCATTTGCAGAAGAAAGGAAACCAAACTCCAATTAATGCTGACTAGCTAGTATAATGATGACCAGCAAAAAAAATGCTGACCAGCAGAAAACAAAACTGTACAAGAGCATGTTCTAAGAAGGCGGAACCAGGGAGGGGACATGCTTTGAATATGCATTAAACCCTCACAGCAGGATGAGATAAAAAGTATTCCCAAGATACCAGGTGTGTACCTGGCAACCCGCCAGGGCACCCGGCCATTTTAACTCTCTGCTTTATTTCCTTTGTCTCCTAACTGTCTTTTTGTTTATATTAAACTTTTTATAATTTATTAAGTGAATCTCATTTTTAATAACAGTGACCAACAATTGTCTCAAAAAAATTCAGAGATATATCAGATTTATTTTCATCATCTATTGGAAATTTTGTACCAATATACTGATATCATTGGACATGTAAACTGATATGTCCAGCTTGCAGGTGAGCAAGTATTCGTCCTTACCAGTGAATAATAAGAACTAATGTTGTTTAATCTGTCAGGTGATAGAAGCATCGTCCAAGTAACTGAGTGACACTTTTGTGTTCTTCTTGAAGACAATGTGATTTTAAGCCTGTTTATGTAATATGCCTTGAATTAACTTTTTTCCTTTCCTAAGACATTTATATTTCCTAACTGCAATCTTACCAATTACTTCTATGTAACAAAAGCCTCAGACTCTAAAAAAATTAAAGCTAAGCACATTTTTGAAGTTGTTCTCCTGTTCAGTCATCACATTTTGGGAAGAAAATACTGGCTCTTGGTTAAAGAGGAAGTATCAGAAATACCATATGCAATGAGGTTCCCAAAATGGTAGCTGGTAGCAGCAGCGAAGTGCTTTCACTGATGTAAAAACAAAAATCTTAGTCCACATGAGCAAATTCAATACCATTTTTATTAACTGCAGCTAGTATCTACCATAAGATCATATTTATTTTTTCCATTCATATCTGCCTTTCCCTTCTCTCATACCTGCCTTTCCCTTCCAGTTCCACCCGTTTTTTTTATGCTCATTCTTGTTGTAGTTTTCAGAAATTCTTTATATAATTCCACTTTACCTTACTTTCAGATCAGTCCAGAACTCACTGCTTGCATGTTCTCAAACAACAACCATTTTGTCCCTGAAAAAAGCTGAGGAGCAAAAGCCAAAAAACAAAACAAACCAAATAAAACCCCACAAGATAATTTGCAACTATTTCAGTTTCACAAAGTGGGCAATTTGAGATGTTTACACTGCTGAAAGAGGGAAACTTTTTAAAGGAAAGTTTAAAATGTTTGCATGCTATTTCAAAACAAAGAATTACTAGCTTTACTTTACCCTTGCAAAATAATTCTCTAGGATTTACAGAGGCCAGTCTGGCCTGGATTACTGCTTGAAAATATTCCTTGTTCATAAAATCACTATCATGTAAGTCTACTTAAGTGACTCTTAATGAGTCATTTAAGTGACAAATTATCTACTTAAGTAATTTTGATTCTCATTTCTGCACAACATTACCACTAAACTCATGGTAGATAAGACAGAGATCCCATTGTTTCCAGAAGCACTCGTAAAAAAGAAAATACTTCAAAGGATGTAATAAGAAGCCCTGATATGACAAGGTCTAGAACTGTCTGCCCATGGGAATTTTCTTTTAATTACAGAGAATTCATTACTTTTACATTAAATGCTCAGACTTGATTTCAGTTGCTTCAAGTTGCTACTTCTATATCCATACAGCAAAACATATTATCAGAGACTGAAATGAGAAAGTTGAGAATGTAAAATTTAATTTTGCTTGAACTTTTATAAGACATCCACATTTACCTTACTAAGTAAAAATTTTTCAGAAATACAGATATAGAAATAATTTGGGTAATATAAAACAGTGCAAAATGTGGGAAAACCATCACAGGCCTAATCCTGCAGATTTTCATTAATGACAACAAAAATACACAAAAATACAGGACTGATTTATTTTTTAGTAGAAGGTGAGGAGGAAAAATCATTACCAAATATCAAAGGCTTTTATGTGTCACAAGACACAAAATCCACAGTATTTCTATCTACATCCATTTAATCTTGTACTTAAGAGTCTTCTATTCCCTTAAAAAAAGCATCCTGAACTACTCCACATACTAGCACAAATATAATTATTATACTATAAACAAGATATGATATGATATTTTATCCAGCACCAATAAAGAGTAAGTACAGCATTGTCATCAAATTATAAAAAGTCACCAAAACACAGACTAGGAGATAAAGGCAGAGAGAAGACCCTACTTCCCATCTCTGGACTGCACACACAATCAATAATTAGTTTGGCTCAAATTCTTGGTGGGAAGAATTAACACAACTGACTTATACTAAGGTATACAGTTGACCTAAATGAGGCACAGGAGAAAGAAAATAACCATGTGATCACTTCTGGTTTTTTATGTCCAGAATTCAACCTCCCATGCTCTGCAACATCTTTACAGCATCTACTAAATGTCTTAGAAGATCTCCTAAAGGGCAATGGAGACCATTAATTATGATCATCCATCCCGGGAAAGGTGTTTTCATAGATGACTCTATGCCATCCTGTATGTTTTTCTACAGTAGAATAACTTAGACATAATATTATATTTCAAGAGAGTCACTGAATATGTTTGAAGATTTAGAACCTGTGTGAAGGAAAAAACTTGTACATCTTTTACAAGCTCATTCAGGCTATTCAGTGAAGCTGTCTGAAGAGCAATGCAAGCATTAAAATAAGTGAAATGTAAACAAAACACAAATTAAATACTAGAAATATAAATCAATTAGCAGTTTCCTGGCACTGGGTTTGGTTGGGCTTTTTTGTTTTGTGGTTTTGTTGTTGTTGTTGTTTTTACTGTTATCTGTTGGATTACAATTAACTAGAATAAAAGCTGAAGCAATCTTTGAGCAGACCAGCCCTTCCACACAGCAGAACAGTCATAACTGTCCTTCTACTAGCAAAGGTTATGGTTCACAAAATTTCCTTACTGCCAGGATAACCTTACCACTGTAGACACAGGCAGGCATAAAAGGAAGAAAGGAAAAGAAGAAAAGAAACTGGGAAACATGGCATTTTTTAAAAGCAAGGTGACTCAGTATATATTCTGTATGTTTTCTCCCAACACCATTTTTTACACATTTAAGTACTGTATTTTACATATTTAAGTACAAGCATTCAGCTGTGTCTCTCTCTGCCCTTGATAAAAATTTATTGCCCCTTCATCATATCCAGGAAGACTCACCCATTCCCTGGCACAACCCTCTATACCTACACTCAGGTTGGCTCGCACACACAACCTTACATGTGCTGTTTCTGAGCACATTCTTTTCCCCACACTCACTCAATCACGCCCTCCTCTTCCTCTAGTACTCTTCAACTTTTACAGCACAAATATATTACTCACAAAGCTGAAGTTTCAAACTGTGTTAGATGTGGATGTTACCAAGTAAGAATGATGAAGGTCAGTGTGTTAAGAAGTTTTTTTCTTGTGTCTGCAGAAAGAAAATGTAGACTATGCATTAGTTAGCAGCTGATGAAGTAAAGCCATCCAATGGTTCACATGAAAAATTAAACATGAAAGAACATCCTGTTGAGTTTATATTTTATCTACATTGAACAGGTGCTCCAGTGTTCTTATGATGAAATAGCATTATTTAAGCAGCTGGATTCATAAAGTATTACTCGAAAACATATGAAAGTATAGTTTCTTTATATCATTTTACATTTAAAATTTGGTTTAGTATTTGAAGTCTGTTCACTAAGAAAGGCAATGAGGTAACATACTGTACATCAAGTTGAAACTCATAATATGGCAAATGCTTGATAGCCATAGACATAAAAATGTCTTCAAATATCTGTCAAGACAGAGAAGTTATGGTTGTGTCTGTAGAAGTTTACAGTCCTTAACATAAGCATGAATTTTACAATAGAATAGAAATTTATAGAAATTAATCTACTGAAGCAGATTCTCTGAATGTATCAAAATCATTGTAACAGGAAAGTCAATAAATAAGCAATCTTACATTCAAATAAACTACCATTTCTGTAAAATGCATACACAGAATATTAAAAAGAAAAGTTGGCAATGGGTAGCATCAGCATCAATTTTAAATTTGTACAGTAAAGTACTTGTACTACATGTTCATTCTTTGTCATTTAGACTTCATTATATAAGAGGCCTGTACATTGAGTTCAGCTGGGGATAAACTGAGTGGCAGACATTACTTCATAGTTAAAAGGGACTGCTCTGGTGTTATTGAACAAGGAAAGCATGCCACTGGAGTCAACACAATACAATTCATGTGTTATTATTAGTAATTTTCAGAGGTCTAGAATGATTTTTTATGATCTTTTATGATCTCTAATAGTGAGGCAACACTACACATCAAATTCACAACCACACACAATACTCTTACCCAGCACAATACCAATTCCACAACTGGATCTATTCAGGTCCCTTTCACATACATGAAGGGCCCAAAACACTTTACAGAAATTTGACAAAGTCCATCTGTCAGCAGTCTAGATATAAATACTGCATAAAACTGATACAAAGAGGATAACACTTCCCAAAGTAAAAAACAAACAAACAAAAAATTAAAAAAAAAATAAAAAATCACAAAGAAAGAAAAAAAAAAACAAAACAAAAAACCTTAAAGGTTTAAATTATCTTTGAGTATCTTTGAGGCCATCAGAGAAAATCAGAAAAGGAAAGAGAGATAAAAGCTAAAAAGCCCATGCTCACCATCTATATTACAGAATTTTAATTCATGTGTTCAGTTTTTATTTATTTTACTGGACTTTGTTTGGTGCCACTTTCAGTGCATCTCTAGAAATTATCTGCACTTCTGGTCCTGCTGTCAGGGAAAAAACAGTACCCATTTGCAAAAAGTCCAAGTGTTCAATTGCAAAATCTTGTTTCAGCCACATTTCAAGGCAAGTATCTTGAGTCTAATAAATTATTTCAAAAGACATGCCACCACTTTGAATAGCAACAAATTTGCAATTGCAAATGCAACTGATCTTTTAGCATTTCCATAACCAGGATATGACTTGTGAAGCCTATGCCTTCTAACCAATCTAAACTAGATTTGTCCTCAGTCAAATTCTAAATCCTATTTCAAACTTAATTTAAACCACAATATCTTCATTTCCTTTAAAACTCAAATCGAAAAGATCAGTAGTAAAGCATAGTCCTTGCTGGATTATTCTTACAAGCTTCCTGCTAATACTAGCAATCCATGGGATACGTGTAATCCATGGGATCTTTGGTCTTTCCCTCGGATTAGTGCTCATCAATCAGGCAGAAGGAAAGAGAGACAAACACCGAAACACAGAAATCAGGTCTATAATTATCATTAGAAAAAAAAGAAAAGGTTGGTTGTGACATCTTTTATGCTTCCAGTAATGCACTGCTATTTCCAGAATTTTCTTTCCTATATAAAGATGCCTTACCTAAACTCTTAAATATAGTAACAGTAAGGTTCAGAAAATAATGTAAAAATAATAAGAAAGTTCACCCTTTTCCATCCTGTGAGAAATGTTAAAACTGCCTTCTCAAATTAGAATTAAGGTGTACCCTAAATCCTTATCCCAGAGTTTTAATTTAGTATAAAATTTATATACATATAACTTAGGAAGATATACTGTCTTTTAAGAAATTTTAAATTTTCTTCACCTACCCTTTGTCTAGACTGAAAATATTAAGTACTCATTCAGAAGAGCCTTTTAATTAAATCAGAAATGTTACCAATTTATTACTACTTTATCCAAGAAAAAGCAGTATAAAATTTATGTTATATGGAAAATTAAGCTTTTTAAAATAAAATTTTAATTTTAAATATGCATAACACTGCTAAAACATTGTAAGCCCTCTACACTACATTTGACCTGTTGAGAATGAGATGAACTCAGCAGCATCCCTGAAAACTCACATGCACTGTCACATAAGAAAGGAAGCCTTGAGATAAAGCTGAAAACAATATTTTAGGAAATCTAGTGATAAATATAGAGCTACAATGTCATAATGTATGTCAACTAAGATTACATGAACAGTCCTATGTAACATAGTCAACTTACATAAACTTACAAAGCTTGCACAAGCATGGTGGAAAGATGGAATTTGTTGCTTTAGTTATTTAATTTAATAGGACAACAAATTAAGTAATACAGCAAAGGGAGAATATGAAAAAAAGGCAGACTTCAAACAAGGCTATAACCTGAAGAGGCATTGTCTATCCACACTAGCAACAGGCAGACCAGAAAAATCCTAAAATGGTAACAAAACTTCTCTTCCCAAGAAACACTTAATTACAGAATAGAAAATATTTTTATTCTATGGAGGAATCCAAAACAGCTGGATTTCATCCCAAACTCAGGAAATAGGGAACTTTAATAAAACAATGGACAGATCAGCTCTTACTGTGGTTCAGCTTTACAAGCAGTAACAATAGAAAAGGTATTAATTTACAGCATACTTACAGTAAATACCACTGCCATCAATATTTTAACAGTTGTTACCTAGACAATAGTAAAATCTGAGCCTCATTACACTGAAAGATGTGAAGCTGTTAACAGACATCTCAATGACACCGTAAATTATAGAATCAAACACCAGTCCCTGATTTGAAATTACCCACATTTATTGTTTCTCAGAACAAAGTTTGGAAACCATTTACTCAGCTTCTAATGGAAACAAACAGTAGTTATTATAAAGTAGTAGCTGAGGCCTGACATACTAACTTTGGGGAAACTCTGGGAGGAAAACTTGATTTTATTCTGTGTAACTAGGATTTTTGTATAAGTGCATTTTTTTTTTTTCTTCTATCTTCCTAAAATTTGGGAAATTGAAATTACTATTAAGAAAAACTATATCATTGGTGAATGTTTCTCAAGACTACCTACATACAAATAGTGAACCACTCTCATACCAGTTGTATGAGAGGAAAAATCCCAAACATTTACAAAAAGGAACAAGTTTCAACAGATACTTATCAAAATATACAATTTAAATAATGTAAATTTAAATAAATGTAAATGTTTAAATAATTCATGTGGATTGTGCAATAAAGGAAAGTAGTCAGAGCACTTGTCAGAGTAACAACTACAAGTTCCCTACTTGGTTTTTCCCAATTTGGAGCTTACTGGGTCTCAATGCTCCAACCATCTGACCATTATGATAATCTATCTCACAGGTCCTGGAAAGCTTTCTGGATACAATCTGTCAAGATAAATACAATTCTTCAGTAAACTTTTTTTTTTTTTTTTTTTTTTTTTGTGGAGAAGAGAACTTGAAACTAGCTAGTTCTAATAATATGTTTGAATCCATTCCCCATACCAATACCATTGTATTGTGGCTGTACACAGAAAAGATATTTCACCTGCTCACAAGTTAAGCAACAGAACCCAAAGCATACGGAAATCACTAGGCTAAAATCCAGAGCCACCATAGTGATTTCCTACTGCTACCAACATGTATATTTATATGCAAATCTTCCATTTCCCCGCAGACTGTCCTTCCACAATTTTCTGTGTGCAAAAACAAACCAGGCACACATCTGTGCCTTTGACCTCAGCAGAGCCCTCAGGCATAGCTTAAATGCTACCTTCTGCTGGTCTCTTAACACCAGGAGGTTCAACTCTTATATTGCAAACAGCTCTGCTGCATATATTTAGTAACAGTAGCTGAACCACAAAAGCACTGAAATAAAAGTGATAATACCAGGCCCCACTGTAATTTGGCTCCAAAGCCAGTAATGCATTCAGTCATCAAATATTCCCGTATAAACGGAGCAATGATCAGCTTCCATGTCTGGAAGTTCTCAAGTAGCCCATAATCAATCTTAAGACTCTTGTAATGGGTCATAAAGATTATAATGACTAACTATGATTAAAAAATTGTGGGTTAATTATTATAAATCTGCTCCACCCATACTTTAGTACAGAACTATCAGAATTTTGGAGTATTTTTCAACCTAAATGATTCTAAGATTTTATCATCTACTCTTTTTTAAAGGTAGCTTCCAACAAGAAATGTTCAACGTATACGGGCCAAAAACCAGCATTTTGGAATTCAGTCTTCAGATGAAAACAGTGGAGAGGAACATTCAGGGTTTTTTATTGTCTTCTCTGCCACTAAACCTTTGCAGTAATATTTTTTTCCACTTACTTTTGAAATTCAACGAGATATAAGAGAAAAATTTAATAAGTGTTTACTGCTCATGTGGAATTACCTTTAGTAATTATCTCAAGTATTTCTTCAACGCGCAGGTACACAAACCAGCTTCCACTGCTATTTAGCACATTTCCTCATAAAACATAGCTTGGTCGAGCCCCCAGTGTTTCTGCCACCAATTACTATGTTTCTCTACAGTCCAAAGAGATGTGTATTGTCATACAAAATCTTCTGCTAGATTTTTATAACGTCATATGAGAAATAGGGTCAAATAGTAACCTGGCTACACAAACATAACAAAATAAACATAATAAATAAATAACCTGTTCTATGAGACTCGAGTGCCAAGTCTGGCCAAGAAGACTTTTCTTAGATTAGGAAAGAAGATTGCATAAATGACATTCTATTCTTCCATTTTTGATGCACCTGATAATACCACAGCTACCCTTTTATTATTAACTTGGCTTCTAATAAGTAGGTTTCTGCCAGAAAGAGCTGCATGGTTTTGATGTAAGGCTGCTATATACTCTTTCCCTCAGCCCACTGCTGGAAAACATACTGCATGGATTTAGCTAAACAGAACATGTGTCCATCTCTTGGCTACTCAGTTCATGGTCCAATTTCCTCTGTATATTAAACTAGGACACTGGAGCAGCTGGTATTTATTAAAGGCTTGCTGCTGCTCTGGGAGTTGATAACATCTTAACCACAGGTAGACCCTCAAAACTATTTAGGTATTTTCGCAGCTTTGAATAAGTGAAGTCCTATCTCTCTGAGAAGCCCCACTCCTCAAAACCTAGACTATTTTACCCTTTTTTATCCAGGAAACTGAATGAGGATCAACAAAGAACCCATACTATTACAATCTTCATGGAGCCACACTTTTAATTTCCTTTGCACATAAATCAAGATTTCATTGCAATCACTGGAAGGCATAACTTTATCACTGAACAAGCCTAATAAGTCATATAATCTCTCCAAACTACATCCCCTTGCACTAAAAGTAGTCTACTACCAGAACTAAATCAAAACTTGAATTTAAAAAGAGTTAGGGAGATGAATTCATAACGAAGGAGGAGAAAATACTAAGGACCCAATTGTGAAATGCACATTTCATGGAAGGAATATTTATGACTATAAAACTAAACAACAGGAGATACAATTAATAAAGCTTTATGGCCTTAGAAACTTAACCCCCAATTTTAAATCACATAATGTCACAGAAAATCTGAATACCTAACAATGAACTTAATTTCTACTTACTTATTTTATGGAATTTGGACAAATCCTTCAGATTTTAGATTGTCTCTATGATAAAGATAAAAGAATTTTGTATTAGTCTAAAAGTCTTCTTCAGGTATTTTGAATGGAGTATTGTCAATACAACTTTATCACAGAAGTCAAATAATATTTGCTAAACAGTTATGTAAAGTATTACTTTTTCTATTTTGCTAAAAGTTCAATTTTAAGCAAATTCAAACCAATCACAATTCACCAAACACAAAAAAAAGCACAAAAAACAGGCAGTCCTCTAAATACATAAAAAAATAAATATACTCAGATGTCTTCATTCAAATGAACATAATTGCATTTAATTGATTCCCCCTTTCAATTAAATGGTAATTATTATTCATCCCCATTCATAAGCATTTGATACTAATCCCTATCTTTACTGGCAGGGTCACTTTTACCAGACATCAAAGCAGTGCTTACTATACTTTTTGATAAAAGTCAAGATTATAAAGGTGGATTGGCAGACAGTAATAGTGTAATTGCATAGAGTTCATACATGTTGTTCAATAACAATAAACCAGAGGGAAAAAATGCTTGGCAGCTGTGGTCTAGATTCACCTGAAAATTAGGGAGCCCTATGGATGGTGAATGCAAATCCTATTATAGTGAGCATGGATGTGTATTCACTTCAAAGTGCAACTTACAAGCCAGGTGACAGTCTGGCTCTAAGGGAAAAGATAATGCAGGACTTACTTCATAAAAGATTCTTTATGTAGCAGTACAATTTAGAAATATCTAAGTATTCCATTTTTCAAAGTTCTTCCTGTGCAGTGTTTACCAGAAGAGAGTGCATGTATTATTTGGCAAGCCTTTTGCATATTTTTTGGCACTTAAAAGTATTTTAAGACTAATGCTGGCATTTTCATAACTGCTAAATCATTAAAAAGATAATATTTTAAGTCTGCAGGGAAGCTAGCTTGGCACTGTTTTCACTTGCTTGCTTACCTAAAGTAATTTTTTTTCTTGCCAAATATATAAAATCTCAGAAGAATCACTACTCCCTCCTATTGTATCTTGGTGGAGTAAATCAACTTAAATAAGAGTTAATCCAATGAATCCTTACATTTTCCATAAACCAGATGTTCTTATATTCAAATATGTTTGAAATCTTTTTTTTAGGTTTGGGAAAGCTGCTAACCAGTCTGGTTGTCAGGCTAACCTTTCCAACCTCAACACTGCAGTTACTGCAGCTTCTGCTGGAATGATGAGTGGGGTGCAGCCAGACAGCCTTTCACCTGGCCACAGTGCAGCTGAACGAGGATCTATCATTGCAAAAGCCAATGCTGTTCAGCACTAGAGGGATGCATTCTTAAGACACTGTTTGCTCCTGAACTTTGGGGTTTTTGTGCTGGTTTAGCTGCTGAAAAAGAGATGTTATAAATGTGACAGAGCAAATGATCACCTAGAATAACAACTAAAGACACTGGTTTTCCTAATATAAAGTAATTAATTGGATCTGCTATTTGAAGAGGTGAGAAAAAATCTTAGGCATCCATTCCTCTCCAAAGCAAATATTAAGTAGAGGACTAAAAGTACCTCCAAAGCAAATATTTCTTTTTTATTAACCATAATAAAGTAAGAGTGGCAAAGAAAGTCACATAAAACTTGCCAGAACATAGTTATTGAACACTGCAGTTTCTAATCTCAGCAATAAATGTAGGTCAAGGCAAGTGGAAAATCTAATTACTCTGTAAATTTTTAAACCTGTTTCTTTCATCTCAAGGAAAAGAAAATTGTTCCTTTGCATTTAAGCAGACTTCACTACAAAGTATAACTACAGCTAGGTGAGAAAATATTTTTGCCTGAATGTAGAGGTTTTTGAACCTCCTTCTTTGTACCCTGGGTTGTACACTTAGCTCTGGTTCATACTTGTACTCAAGATATCACCGCTTGCTTCACAATTACTAAAGAGCTAAAACACAAAATCCAGAGACACTCATCAGGAAAAAGCAGACAAAATCCCCCCATCATTAAATAAAATAGATCTTTGGTGCCACACTGCAGCAGTTCCTTCCAGGAATATATCCCATTTGATACCCATTTGTAGTGTATTCATACACTGCATTAAGAAAATACAAAGCAATGCATTGTTGCAAAACTATTGTGAATATGAATACCTGACAGCGTTGTAAATATCGATTATTCTCTGATTATATTACTTTTTCACACAGTTGATGCTGATTTCATTGTATACACACACCTCATTACTTAGATTTACAAGAAAAAAGAAACAATTGAAAAAAATAAAAACACTTTGAAGATTCAAGCCTCCTAATGACTCTAAAAACCAAGGATTCTTTGAGGATCACATTTCCAAACAAACAAACAAACAAAAAAAATAGTGATTTCAGGCATTTAAGATGAATTCACAGCACAATGCATCTCAGCTTCTCTCTCTCAAAACAAAGAACAAAAATGTGAACAAATTAAAATATTAGGAGTTCTAACAACAGCCACTGACTGGCCTGTTCTCATAGGGCTCTGTCTTCCAGCCCTTACTGCTGTGATACGTGACAAGGAAACCATGAGTTTCACAACAGATATATTTGTGTGTTGTGTTCTGATTTGGCAGTCAAATGTTTTGTTTGTTTTTGGGGGGGTGGGAGGGGTGAGTTGTACAGACGTGGAAAACCTGGCCTAAGGTCATCTGATCTTTGGACAGTGCTCTCATTAAGTATAAATCCTACTTTTGAACTTCCTCCAATTCCATGAGAGGTGAAGCCTCCCAACCAAACAAAACAAAAACAACAGTGAAAAGTCTTCCATGTGGAAGACTTAAAATGGGTTTGTCTTGAAAGGTAAACCCTGAAACAGTAGCTCAAGGATCCACCCAAACCAAAATGAGTTCTACCATGGTCTGTTTTAAAAAGCAAAAGAATGAGAATATATTTTTTTTTGTTTATGCATTTGTTGAATGACATCTACCTGATTTATAGAGATGTAAGATATGTCTTTTAAACTACATGAGAGTTCAGCAGAATATACCACACTCCCTGTTCTGTATGTATAGATGGATTTATGAATACAAGCATCAAAACCATTCCTCAGCATTCTCAAAAGCTTCAGATATTAACTTGGTAACCTTTGATCTAAAAATTTCAGACACAATCGGGTATTGGTCCTTCCCTCACATTAAAAAAAAAAAAAAAAAATTATAATAATTTATCCTGACTGGAGATCCATTACATTGCTAAAATCATATGTAGCCTGAGGCCTCACTGGTGACAAGTAGCAATAAATGAGACCTGGATCTGCACTGAATGAGGAGAAGAGGAAGAAATCTTATCTTCCAGTCCATTTGCTAAGCAGCAAAAGTGGCAAATTGGCAGGGACCATCTTAAAAATATATATTTATACAAATAACTAATGTGGAAAAACAAATTAAATATGGGGTTTCTTAATCTCTAGGTGTTTGACTTTACAGCTTATTATAACATTGGCAAAATAACGTAACTCATTACAATTGTGCTTTCCTTCCTTCAGCTTTCATGGTTCTGAAGCATGACCTTGCACTGATTCATTGCACTTAGCTCATACTCTGAAGAATGGAAGGTCCAAATTTCACTAAGAACCAGAGCAACCAGTTATGACAAACCAATCTCCCTTCAATGCATGCCATAAACAGCATACAAAAAGTCTGACTTGTTATAGATCAACAAAACTGTTAATAAAATATTCTTAAGATGAAATAGGTGTTCTGGAGCAGCAAGAAACAAGCAGAATAGAAGTTTAAAGCACATTGGTCCACCCTAGAAGCACAAAAGAGACTGCTGAACATCAAAAAGATTCAGATTAAGGAAAAAGTTTATGGAACAGTTGAGACGGGAGATTCTTACACTCACACTACTACAATAAGGACACGCTACCTTCTGTCTGCCAACAAGGCTGAGTAATCTTTCATGCACAAGCACTGGATGTATTGATGACTGCTTGCAGCTGACAGCAACCGGGGGGCATTGAAAGGAGTAGCATTTTCTTGTTTTGCTTTGGGATGGGTTTTTTGAGTGCTTAGGGGTTTTTTATGACAACGGTCAGATGATAATAAAAGTATATTATTTTTTTTAGGAGCTAGTAGACTTCTGCCCAGCCTACTGGCAGCATTGTCAAGGCCTTTTGTCTACCCTTAGCTCGCAAATAATGCAACACAAACGAAGCAAAACCAGCGTGATCCGCCCGCACACCAGCCTGAATAGAGCGTGTCTTCCAAAAACAAGTTGTTTCAAAACGGGGTTAACTTACACTGCCAAAGCTACTGTCTTATTACGGCACTCGTGCCATGTGCATACCCCACGCACCGCGCGGGGAAAGCCGCTCCGCCTCGCACACCTACGCCGGGCTCGGTGCCACGGCGGCTGCCGGCACGGACCGCAGCCCTCCCGTGCCCCGCATCGGCTCCGGGCTCCGGCCCAGCGGCCCTGGAGCGGCGCCTCCGCGGCCCCGCCGGCCGTCCCGGACCCACAGAGCTCCCACACAGCTCCCACCCCGCGCCGCTGCTCGCGCCCGCCGCACCCGGCACCTCCCGCCCCCCCGCGGCCCCGCCCCGCCCGGCGCCTGCGCGGAGCGGCGCGGCGGGCGCAGGAATGCGCCTTACGGTTAAATAGTGGGGGCGCAGGGGCGGCCGCCGCGGGCGGGCGGCGGCGGCTCGGGGCGCCGGGAGAGCCTCCATGGCGCGGCGCAACTCCCGGGGCGGCGGCACCAGCGGCAGAGGCGGCGCGGCGCTGTTGTGACAGCGGCGGGGACTGGCCTTCCTCCGGCTCCGCTCCCGAGCGGGGGCCCCGCGCCGGTGTCCCAGGGGCGCGGCGGCGGCGCTCACAGAGAGGAGCCGTGGCGGCGGCAGCGGCGGCCGGGGGCAGCCGGCGTGTCACCGCCTCTATGATGAAATTCAAGCCGAACCAGACGCGGACGTACGACCGGGAGGGCTACAAGAAACGGGCGGCGTGCCTGTGCTTCCGCAGCGAGCGGGAGGACGAGGTGAGCCCGCCGAGCACGTGGGGCGGGAGGCGCCGCGCTCGGCCCGGCCGAGGTTCCCGTTCCGCCGGCCCCGCCGCTGCCGCATCCCTTTGTCTGGCCGCGGGGCACGGGCGCCTCCCGGGGGACACCCCCAGTGCGCACAGCCGCGCCGGGGCTCCCGCCGCCCCGAGAGCCGGCAGAGGCGGCACGGCGGGGCCGCGCGGGTGCCGGCCGGCCGGAGCCGGTGGCGGGCGGCCCCCGGGCTGTGCCGGTCCGAGCGGTGCCGGGGGCGGGGCGGGCGCGCCTCTCGCCCACCATCTTGGGGCGGCGGGGTGCGCGCCCACGTGCGCGGCGCCGCCTTTGTGCGCGGCCCCGGCGCCCCTCGGCGGAGAGGAGCGAGAGGGAGACTCGGCTCTCAGGGCGGGGCGGGATGGGCCAGGACACCGACTGGAACTCCAGGCTTATCTCCTGTGTGCCCGTAACACGCGGAAAACCGGTTAATGTATAATGGCGCGTGGAAGGCAGGGCTGGTGTGTCACCCTGCAGGAGAATCTCCTGCCCCGCTTGGGCGATAAAAAAACAGCCTGTGCTTGGGACACCTGGTTTTCCCACAGAGGGAGCAAAATGGGGCTTAGAAATATTTTGTGAACGAGCACGGGAGAGGGAGAGTTGTTGTAGCGGGCAGCGCTCACCCGAAATTTTATATTGCAGCAGAGTCGGGAGGTGGCAACAAAGTTGTCCCGTGTTCCGAGCCAAGGTCAATGGCACTGCCCGTTATCTGGGAGCTCGACTGATGGCTTCATTGCACAATGCCTTTGTAGATGGTCTCGGGCTGGAAACATACCCTTTTGCGATTTGTGTTTTTATTTTCTTGTTTAATAGTCATGAAATTACTATAAAGGTTAGTGTGTGGGGGTTTTTCCTGCCTTTTTCTGTAAGTTGGAAGATGCTGGTACCCTTCCCAAGCTGTCAGTACAGCGAATGTCTTCCTTGAACATCTACGAAGTAAATATAATTCGGTGGGAAGAGGCCTGATCTCAAAATACAGGCACTTGGGTTTAAGCAAAAAAATTATTTCCTGTGTGGCATAAATATAGCCTTGGGGTCATGCTGACGAGTGTTTCCTAGTATAAAAGAGGAAGGCACCCAGCAGAAATCTTGCAAGGTCTTGTTACAGCTTTTTTCTTGGGTTATAGCTTTTCACGGTCTCTGACACTCCAACATACTTCACCACTTATGTGACTTTAATATTTAGTTTTGGATGCTACTCCAGCTTAGTCTTATATGTGGTTTGAACACCTGAGCCACTGTTATGGCTTTTTGCACCAACTGTAGTTCGAAATTCATTGTTAGGGTCACCTTTGTCAGTGATTTCCATTCATTCTTCATTTCCTGGTACAACTTCTTTTCATTCTCTTTCAGTCTTGCATCCAATGAGATCACTGGCTGCTTCAGAATATTGTTTTTGTGTAATAATATCCTTTGAGGCTAAGGGTGATAGTAGCAGCTTCACTGGGCTATATAAGAGTAAGGGTACTGACCATTATTGCACTGCAGTCCTTTGTGGTATTCTGGATGGAGTACCTGTATTGCTGAGATGATGCAGGTAGACATATTTGAGGATGAAATGAGTGGGAAAACATCAGATCAGATTTAGGACATAGATTATGCGTGTGGAAACAGTTAAAATTGTTTTCTGACAAATTATTTCCAGAAAAGCAGTGCTAACAGCTTGAACTTGTTTAGGAGCTGTTTCCCAAGTGTCAGTTTCTTCTGTATCAGAATCTATTCTTTAGAAGTTTAATGCCTGACTGTTGTTTGTGATTAACTTCAATCACCTGCTATGTTCCCCAAAGTAGGTATTTGAGGCTTGCCTCTGTCTTCTTGAACACTCTTGTCCTGGTAGTTTCTGTGTTGTTCTACTCCATGTGAATGTCTTCATGTTTCTTTTCTAAGTCTCTAGAGATTGCAGCATCAATTTTCAGCCAAGCTACATCTCCAGGGTGTTTAAGTGTAGGGTAACTTCTGCAGGGAAGGAGCATGAGGGTGTGGTACTTGAATGACTGGAGAAGGAAACAGGAGACTCCTGGAGAAGATGTTGGGAGGTGGGGGTGGAGGATAACTACAGGATAGAGTAGTTTTCATAGTTATTTTGACTTATAGGATAAGCAAAGAGTTGCTTGACATTGGAGTCGAGAAAATAGAACCAACTACTGAATAACATTTTTAGCAATACTTTTCTTTTTAGGAGTCTTAAAATCAAGAAATCCAAATCTCAACTTTTTTTTTTTTTTTGTTTTTTTAATACTGTCTACAAGACTAAATTTGTTCTACTTTTTATCTGATTAGGTTCTATCTGGAGAAATGAGTATTTCTTACAATCTTGTGATACAAATCTTAGGATTAACCTTTTTTTTTTCTACTTCCATTCTGACTATCCAGAAGGCTAGTCCCTAGCCTGTTATAGCTGAGCTTAAGCTTTTTTTTTCCTTCTTTCTTGCACTTAGCTTTCTGACATATCTAAACAGCAGTCATTCCTTTCTTAGCATTTCTTATGAACTTGAAGTCTTTAATCATCTTCTCTTAACAACAGTTTTCTCTTTTGTTCAGCATGGTAGGTCTTGCATCTCCTTCTGTTTGGTGAATGTATTTTTTAATGTGGGGTGACACTTGTGGTTGCTTTAGATGGGGTCATGCTGTGCTGTGTAAAAGGTTACTAACACTTCTTTCTAGCTATACTAGAAAAGATGTAACAAGACCCATTTCTATTGTGATTGTAAAGCTGTTGTGTAGTCATCTTGCGTTTACTGGTGATATCTATATCTCTTAACTTGTTGCCACTTCATGAACTCTCAGCTTGTACCAGAAATCCACAGCAGTGTTCTTACTTGAAGGTGATCCTTCTTCTGCAACTTCATGTGATGTCCCCTGTCGATATCATGACTTCTGGACACTGCCTCTCAACTAAAGACTTGGGCATTTTCAGTAACAGCTTTTTGTACCCATTGACAAAAATTGGGCAAGTCACTAAAACATTTTGTATCTCTGTTGTTCATCTAGCAAAGTCTGCTTGTTATGGCTTCCTGGTCGACTTCTTAACCACACTGCACTTCTTATGCTACCTTTGTAGCCTTGTTGATGTTACAGCTGAGTTTTATGTGCAGTGAAGTAACATGTCAATAGAAAAAGACCCATCCCTTACATTTCATTATACATCCATTTATTTTAATACTATTACACAACTATTTACATTGGGTTTCAGTTTGCTTCTTTGTTTCTCAATTTGAAACATAGGTGTGCTGTAGGATACTGCTGAGGCAAAATTCAACCTGGTGGTTCCTGTATGCGGTTTGAAATACAGATGCCAAACTCCTACTTCCCAGCTACAGCACCCAGTCCAATTAGACTTACTGCCAGACTTGCCAGTCCTTGTTGCCAGGCTTAAAAGTGTTGAGTCAGTTCTCTTGAGTGTTACAGGCCACAAACTGGGCTTCCCTGCAGTCCTGCAACCCGTCAAAAGCTGCTGCTGTGAGAGCTGATATTGCAGCTGAAAGCAGGTACCCAAGATGACTGATGATTGTTCAGCTGCACCACTGTGAAAATCCATGTTTCTTCATCTTCTAGTGCCTCCACACAGAACAATTTAGTGCTGTATAGTCCATTTTGGTTTATGCTGTCATAGTATATGATTTTAAAAGAAAAATCCTTTAAAAAGGAGGAAGCCCAAACAGCTAAGTAAGGTGCCCAGTAGCTTTGGGGTTTGAGTGTTAAAGCAGTTGGTCCCTTAGACTGTTGTCATTAAAGTGTTGCCTGTTTTAGTCTCAGTGCTGTCATTTAGGCTGAAGAGGCAGCAAGATGGCTGGATATGAGCTTAAGTGCTGGTTCCTTTCGTTTGTTAAGGAAATTAACCAGTAATTGCAGGGAGAAATCCCATTAAGAAAATGAAGCAAGCCTATGTGGGCATGCACTGCGTGGAGGGGGTGCAGCCTTTTTGCTTTGAACAAACAAGAAGCTGGTAGGTGTGTGCAAAAAAGCTGATGGTATTCAGCAGGCAGGGATGGGCTGGTGGATTTGAAATGCAAGTTTCTCTTGAGCAACTAGGAGTGGATGGCAGCTTTAGAATAAGCCTGCAGGAGAAACCTCTTGGTACGGTGAGGACCGACTGCTTCCACAGGTTGGAATTGTTTATGCATTCAGTGTTCTGCAAATAGTAGTTTTACATAAAAATCCTCCTGTCTTAGGGGCTGGGCAGAGGGTAGGCAAGGAAATTCTTACTTTTCAGTGCAGAGAACAAGGCACGCCTTTGAAGCAGCAAGAGCAAATAGTAATAAACATAAATTTTGTACCAATTTGAGTAACTGAAATAATTTTAAAACCTAATTTAATTTTTTTTCCATCAACTACATCTTATACAAATAAATGAGCAGTTATTTTTAAGTATCTTGAATATAAACTTTGAGTGCATTCTAATTACTTTGGCATCTGTAACAGTGCTTTATGTAATCAAATATGGTACTGAAAGCCGTACTTTAGTGTTCAGCCAGCAGTTGCTAGTGGCAGACCTAAAATAGTTTCATATGCAAAAAAAGGCTTCAAGCTTTTAAATTTTTAATTCTGTCTTTGTTGTTCAGCCTTGTACATGAGATGCAAACAGATGGGAGATTTTTTTAATATTGAGACAGTAGTGAGCAATACAGCAAACGTATTGCTACACACCTACAGGATATGTAGATTTATTTTTTGTTCCCCCCCCTCTGTAGCAGGCCATACACTTGTGTGTCAACTATCTTATTCTTGAGTTAAAAATTATAAGCTCCTAGTCTTATAGCTCCTTTTTGGTCTGATTTAATAACTATTTATTTGCTTGTAGAATGCCAAGATAAAGTGGGGGTTTCTTAAGTCTTGTTACAGTGGTCACAGTTTCATCATTAAAAAAAAAAAAATAGTGCTCCTCAGTTTTATACAGCTTTTGCTTCATATTAGCAATAGTTTTATTGAAGGAAAATGCAAAATGTTATTTTTAGATGCGTTGGTCTAAATGATCTGAAAGCCAGAAAGATCTTTTGTTATGCAACCTGATCTATAAAACCGGGGCCCAGAAGTATCACCTGGCTACCCTGGCAAAATGAGGTGTTCTAGGAATTACTGTAAATAAACTTGCACAGTCATGAAAAACATTCCATACTTGACATGGAATTTTTCATTTGGTTTCATTATCCTTCAGTGTAGGGCTCTCAGGTGTAAACACACAAATAATGTGTGCATTCAGATAACTTGGGCTATGACCATGGCGTGTTATTTAAGGCTGGCAGGGGCTCCATAGTGGTATGGGTTACCTACCATGTGTTATGACGGTCTGATAGAATATAAGCATATTTCAAATGCCAGAGAATACACATTTCACTATGGACTTTGAAGCACACTGTGGCTTTTATTTTTTTCTGTTTCATGTCCCTGCCCTCCTAATGGACAGGAAGAGTAATTAACATGGGATAATTGCTGCCTTAGCTTTTCCTCAGCATTTTCTTGACATTTGGACATTATCAGCTAGGTTGGATGAGCAATCTGGTCTAGTGGAAGGTGTTCCTGCCTGTGTTGGGGGTGCTGGAACTACCAGATGATCTTTTAAGGTCCCTTTCACCCCAAACCATTCTATGAATCTATGTTCTGCATGTTGTAGAAAAGGTATAGCTTGAAAAATCAAGACCTATAAGCAGCTTCCAAAATGGCTCTTAATGATGTATCTACAGAGGCAGTGTTTGCTTCTAGTGTATCCCTGCAGGTTTATGTGGGGTTAAAGCTCGTGTTAGTATTAAGAAAAATTGAATGTTAGGTTGTTGTGGTAGGATTTATGTCAGGTAACCAACTCTGGATACAAGACACTGGTGTTTATTATGTCCACAGAAAAGCAGTTTTCTACAGGCATGACATATGCACCTTGTTTTCATGCTGGAATATTTTCTGACAAATTCCAACTACTTGTCAACAGTGGAAGCCTGCAGGTTTAGTGAGGCTGTGGGAATTCAGCTGTTCACCATGGCAGAAATCTTCAGTTTTCATTCATAAGTCTTCAGATACTGACATCAGTCAACTGTGAGGTGTTTTTTTTTTTATTTTGAAACATTAAATATTTTTTTCCCCATACCTATGGTATTACTTTTCTTTACCATACGGATTTGTTTAATGGGGTTGATAGTTGCTCAAAGTGGGCTGAGGGGAGAAGGAAATACGACTGTAGGGTTGTATAACATCAAGCTAAGATGTCCTATAACAAAGCACTTTTTGCCCTGTTTAGAACACGCTGTCTTTTTTAACTAGTTATATTTGTGCTAAGATACTTGAAAAAAATACTCTTTTTAGCTTACTTGCACCATCCTAAGTTTACTTGGGATTTAAACTGGTGGCAAAGTTTCTAATTGAATTGCTTCAGTTAACTCAGTGGTGCTCAAAACTCCCAAGCTACTGTGAAACAGCATAATGGTAGACTTCTTCAGAAATGTATTAATATTTTAGCTAGATATATATATATACCTATATACATACACACATATGTGTGTTCTTATCTCCAGCTAGGGTTTGTAGACATAGCTGTTTTTAAACATCTCTTATAGATATGTGAGGTCACAGACCATAGGTTGATGTGTATATTTTTCCAGTCTTGTTTGTAGAACTCTTGAAAAGCTTGCTTTAATTCAGTGCCTTTTTGACTTAGTGCTTAAGCCCTTGTGTGAAGCAGTCCTACAAATGTAAATACTTTTTTTGTCTTCAAAGATCTATCTCAAAGATGGAAAAGACTACAAGGTAACCGGTACTTGTCAAGAAATAACCTTGGCAAATCTTTACCTGTGGCTGAGCAGCCCTCAAAGGCTTGGAGCTCCTGTTTCTGACAAGTGCTTGGAAGCTGATCCCTTAGTCAAACAGATTATGTTGCTGAGTAACCAGTAAAGCCTAGCTCTGCTTGAGATTAGGCTGAGGTTTCAAGTTAAAAAGAAATGGGCAGCAATATTAATTTTGCTCTTCCCCTGCTACCTGAAGTTGTGGTTTCTCCCTTGGTCTGCATTAGCAAGCATGACGGAAGGAGGTTGTGATGTGAAGTGGGTTGGAGAACTGGCCCAGCGTGAGAAGTAAAACTTCTTTTGTAGGCACTTATGGGAAGTTTCTTGTTTGTTTGCAGGTTTGGTTTTTTTTTTTCCAGCCAGGAATCTACTTTTGTCATATGTCTGAGTGCAAGATCTGCACCGTTCATCATCCTGTGACACCTTAACATCTGTTTCTCTAAAGCGTGCTAAAGCTTTGGGGGAAGATAAAATGCTACAGGTGACTTGAGTCACTTTATGTGAGAAAATGTGCTCTGATTGTCATGCCATAGTAGTACAGTGCTGTTATATTCCTGATATGAACACTTTAGCCGAAGAACAGAATGAAGTGTTTTAAATAGCCAGAGGAAGACACTCAAATTTTGTATCACTATAACATGTTAGCCAAATGTTTGAATTTAATGTGAAATAAAATTTATAAAATATTATAGCTGTAATTGCAAGTCAAAAGCAAAACTTCTGAAAAAGTCTGATGCATCTCTCCTTATTACCATATAGCCTTAAAGTCAGAAGGTCTCAAAGGAAAAATAGTTTCCAGATCTAATTTTGAAGTATTATAAAGTTTTATCCATATTTCTTTACCATTCATCTTCAGAATGGGGGTAAAGTAGCATTGACTGATATCCAAGTGCTGTGTTGCTGCTTTGAAAAGTGATCTTAAAGTTGGGAGGATATTTCAGACTTTAATATATTGTGTCGACAGAACCCAGTTTTCTGAGATGCATTCAAGATTTGTGCTGAAATTAATGAGCATTGTACTGCTAGTTAACCATTCCTCTGCTGTTGTGCCAGCTCCTCACTGAACAGTGAGGCTAAATCATCTCTTTAACCTCTGTCATAGCTGGGGACTGCTTTTCAGTCTATTGTCTTTAAAGTGCTTGGCTGGAGGTTCTTGAGTTGGTATAGGCTGCTGTGAAACGGGGAGGTTGCGGTGGTACCTTTCTGCCCCAGCTTGTGCAGCGCTGCCCTTGAATGGCCATGTCCTGATGGGTGCTGTGTGTGCAGGCTGGACACTAAGCTCATGGGGAATTTGCTTTCATCCAGATCACCTTCCTGAACTCATTATCCCAG
Source organism: Poecile atricapillus (assembly GCF_030490865.1). Taxonomy (NCBI): domain Eukaryota; kingdom Metazoa; phylum Chordata; class Aves; order Passeriformes; family Paridae; genus Poecile; species Poecile atricapillus. The sequence goes on along the minus strand of NC_081289.1, from coordinate 32,322,170 downwards.
TGTTAGGGGGAAGGTAAAGGTGTTGCAGCCTTGACTTTAATTAATTCTTAAAATGCTGTCAAGTCTGATCCTAAGGTTTTGTTACTACTTTACTAACTTTGTGCATGTTATTTCTCCGTGTTTAAAAAAGAAAGTAATTTTGGAAATTATTGCAGTAACAAATGAGGACTATAAACAGTCACTCTACTGAGAATCGTTTCAGGAAAGCAAATGTTCCTTACTAAATGCTGCCTGCGTAGTATTGCTATGGCAAGGTATGGAGCTTAATTTTCCAACCTTCTGCAGTCCAAAAAAAAGGCAATGGCATTCTAGGACAAGGATACCACATTAACCTATAGGGGAGCTGAGAAACTGTTTCAGAACTACTAGGATGAGAGTGATTCTTAAAATAGAAAAAAAAAGTGTTAGATAAAGGAAAGCTCTTAAGTACAGTAGCAGGCTGACATATTCTAAGATGAGATGTGTGCTTTTGCCTAAAAAATTATACAGTTAATTCTGCAAATATGATCCAGTGTTTGTAAGAGATGCTTTTCCTTGATTCTCAATAGTGTTGCAGCATTCAAATTTGTTCCCTAGTGCTCTTAAGGATGCTCCTGAGCTGAAAACAATTGGAAGTTGAAAGTGTTAAGGAATAATAAAACACTTACTGTTTGTATTCTTCCCTGAGCATCTGTTTGTGGCTGTTTTTAAACAAATCATAGGGCTTGCCTGACCCTTTTGACTGTATTAGGATTAAGCTGTCTTTCTGACTCTTTAGGGTGCTTGTAACTTTAGCAGACCAACCATGTAGGCTGAGTTTCCATATTGAGTGTGTTAAACTGTATTACATTCACCTCCATCAGAATGGGTCCTGTCTTTTTTCTCAAAGTAGACTTAGACTTTTTATTCTCTAAATGTTTCTGAAGCCTATGAAAATATCCAGTACATTTAACAGCATTTGACACTGTTTTGTATCTGAGAGGTACATTTTAATGCCTTAATGATCTTTTCTACGCTCTGATCAGTTTAAATCTTCTGAAATTATTTGTGTGTACTCGTGTTAGTAGAGTTTGGGAGCCAAATCCTTTGTCTTGCATGCACCTGGCTTCCGAGCAGTATACCTGAGCAACCGTGGTGTTCTTTGCAGCTGAGTCACACATGCTCAGCACTCTTTTGGGAGTGAGGGGTTGATCCCTTTTCTCTAGGATATTGCTTCTTTTAACTGCTAGCTTGGCTGTAAAGAGGGGTGGACTTTGCTATCTCCATCAGGTAATTCAAGCATCCAAGTTGGACAAAGCTGCTGGAGTAGTGGGAGTGATGAGAGGGGAGAAAATGGCAGCGGGGAAAACAAGAATAGATGGGATTAGTCTGGGAACAGAGAACTTAAAGTCATCTGATGACAAATAATTTTTGTGAAATCAGAATGGCATATTTACAACTGTTTTTCCTTCAAGTTAGGGATGGCTTTGTTTTGAAGTCTAAAGAATCCAGCTGAGGGGGTTTGCTCTAGCTAATTTAAACTTTATTCTTGCTTTTGTATGTAAATTCTTTTGGTAAGGTATAATGTCCTTCAGTTAAAAAAGATGGAAAACAATATTTTATATAAACTTAAAACATTTTCTAATTCTCTAGTGCTTAATATGAAAAAAAATAACAAGATTAATAGCTTGGGGCTGTAATTCGTATTACTCTGAGCTGTTGCCATTTTGGTCTTCTGGAATAAATGGCTACTGTTTCATGAGTGGTTTTGACCTGAGAACACTCAAGAGGCCAAAACTTCAGCATCTTTAGAAATTTTCAGTTGTTTGTCTGCAAGCTTAGCATTTATAGTGAGCAAGTCTCATGATGCCACCTGCCCTGTAATAATCTTTTTGGTTAACCGTATTATTGTTACACGTATTGATAGGTGCTTATTACAAGCAGGCTGGCTAGCAGTTTCTCCTCCTCACTACACTCAAAGGTCATTGCTATTCCTGGACTTGGAAGTGAGGTGCGACTTGGCTGGTAACACTTAATGGAAGGATTTTTCTTTTGTTTCCTCTTAGCTGAACTTTGCAGCTTCACTTCTTCACTTGGCAGCATTATGGTATCTTTACCTTAGTCTAAGATAAACTTAGCTATATAACTAGACAAGCAGATTTCACTGCAGTACTCTCTACCTTTTTTGTACAAGAGCTATCTAAGTCTTTTAGTCAGAGACATAGGAAAGGCAGTGATTGCTAGCAAGTAGTACAACTCAAATCTTATTCCTTTCTCTGCATTTGGGGATACAGGACACAGACTTCTTTGCATAGGACGTACTTTTGCTGTTTTTCTTCCCAGCCTAATGGGGTTATGGTGTAAAATTTGGTGTGTGTAAGCCAGAAAAAAATACAGGTGTGTGAGATTCTGCAGTCTTTTCTTTTCCAGTAGACTATTGTAATCTGCTTGACCATGAGCCTCCTCAGAAAAGACTGGATGTCCAGACAGTCTAGATCACATTTCTCCTAGTTTCATTATCTTCTGTTAAGGGTAGGTGAATTGCTGCATTTTTGCTGCTGATTTTTGCACCTCTCTTGGCATGTGAGTGTAGTGTCAACCAAGCACAGCTTTTTGGTGTCTTCACAGTTAAATGACATTTATATTTTCAGCCTTATCATTTAGGTACTGGAGAATGTATCTTCTAGCCACTTACAGATGAAAACACCTCAAAACTACATGGAATACAAAACAACATACAAAAAACAAAAACATGGAAGACTGCTTGATGCTATGGCTGAAAACATCTGTGGAATGCTTTTCAGCCCTAATACGCAATCCTGCAACTCCTAGCTATCAGGTCTTGTTTGTTGATTCTGATTAACACCAAGTATGGTTTTGATAGCATTACCCCAGGATGGATGCTTCGTGACCATGTGGCTTCATGTGTTAATTGGGAAAAAAATTATGCATCTGAGGATCTCAGAGATATAACTTAGTGTGATGCCTTGGATTCAGACTGTGAAAGCAGTAGGATCATAGGAGAATAAAGCATAGAGGGAAAGATGTTTGAGAAAATGCTTCAGTTACAGGGTTAGTGGCTGTTTGTTTGGGTAGTTGCTAAAATGAATTCCCAGGCTGTAATGTTTGGGAGTTTATTGTATACATAGCCGTAAAGCCTATCTACAAGAGTTAATGTATTTTAATGTTGATTACTTGCTAGATGTATTTGTTTCTGCTTTTTAAAAGGGTAATTTAAAGCTAATATATGTACAAGCCCAGCTTAATAGTCTATTGATCAGATTAGCAATAGTCAACTATTATATATAAAAGCATAAAAAAGTCCTGGCTTTACACTGCACTGCCAGAATGAGCAACCTGATTTATCCCTTAGTAGTAATTAAGAGTTTTATGCTTAGCCTTAACTAAGCAATGAATGCTGATTTTAAATTGTTCAACCTTGATGGGAATGATTTAACGGTAATCATCCTTTTGTTCATTATTGTTGCTAGCTTTCACATGACTGGATTGAGTGCTAGCTTCAGCAGCAGAAAAAGATGTTTAATGCTTATATCTGGAACTCAGAAGTGAATTCCTAACTTGATTTTTATAACCGCTCTAAGCACTGCTTAAAGTGGTTCTTTGTAGTGATATAGGTGCTCCACCTAAGTGTTCAAAAATATTTTCTAAAATTACTTTTAGTAGTGCTGTGTAGAGTCTGTGAATCTCCTATTAATGTCAAAGGATCCTAGAAAACCAAAACTTTTGTCTGTAAAGATTGAGATGCACTTGTGTCTAAATTTATTGCTTTTGCTGACTATTTTTAGGTTTTTAGATAGCTGAATAAAATACTTGAGTTGACTGAAAACGTGAACATTTCAATCAGATGCTAACAATGCTTCTGTACTAAAAGATGTCTCTGCTGTATTCTTTACTTAGCATAGGAAAAAACTTTGGGGAAATTAGTCTTACCATAAAGGAGTCTCCACTGTACTAATCTTGACTGCACATGAGAGAAGCATTGCAACAGTATTTGTCAGATAAGGCTCTTCTAGGTGCACTTCAGTATGCACACATATTGTTACATTCACAAAGTATGCAGTCATCTGAATTACACTCCCAGTTCCTGTAGGTGAACCCACAGCCTATTTCCATGAATGCCAAAGGGGCATAGTATAAGTGTAATCATTTCCCTGTTGCTGTCATCAGAGAGCCATTTCCCCACTTAACCCAACCGGGGGTAAGTTTGAAGTCCATAAAGGTGAGGGCTGGGGCTGTCACTTCAGATGTCTGGCACCAGTTAAAACTATAACCTTTAGACTTGAGGTTCTTGTTCTAGTCTTTTGATTGCTTTTCAAGATTTGAGCACTGACCCTGCCCTTTTACTCCCCACAGTTGTCCTTTGACTTCAGGGTAGGGTTTATGTAAGTATTGCCTAGAATAGGAAGCCTTTTACTACACAGATGACTGAGCATGTCTTAGTAACTGGGACATGTCTCAAATATAAGTTAAACTGCCTATTGCCAAGTGATCTTGAATCAAGGTCTTATTTTCATAAACTTCTACTGCAAAATTGCTCTAAATACAAGGTATCATAGTTGGACAGGTAGACATCTCTGCTCTGAATATTATGAAGGACAGGCCCTATAGACAGGGGATTTTAAGTTGGTGTATATCAATGACAGAACCAGCTGAGAGTCAAATTAAGTGTAATTAAGGTGTCTTGGGAAAAAATGTTAAATTTAGAAATCAAATTCAATGTGTTGTTATTTTTCCTCTTATGTAAATGTTTAAAAGGAACCAAATTGGACAAGGGCCAATGAAGTACTCTCCCTGCATTTTAGTTATGCAATAGTGTAAGCATGTCATGCTAACATAACACTGATAACTAAAAAGAAGAATGTTTCTGACTAAAAATTAGACTAGTTTATCTTCTGTGAAGAAAATGCCTTAATTTTCACACTTTGCCATCTATACAATTTGAAGCCTTAGTTCTGGAAAATATTGTTGTTAGATTTTTGTTGTTTGCCTTCACTCCTGTGCACATTATTCTGTATTTTCCACATTGTGTCTAAGCATCCAATGAAAGCATTTGTACAAAGAGACTGCAATGACATTGTCTTGACTTAGTTTTATAAAAAAGATTGGATGTTAACTGTTGTTCTCTTTTTCCAACTCCTGCTTGCCTGTTTTTTTCTAAAGTCTATCATCCATCTGGCTCGGTGAATAAGTGCATTGATGAAAAAGCAGATAGTAGTGAGATTCCTGACTTGTGAGCTGTATTTTAAAAGTCACTTGCAATTATTTATAGGTGCTGTTGGTAAGCAGTAGCCGATATCCAGATCAGTGGATTGTACCAGGTGGAGGAATGGAACCAGAAGAAGAGCCAGGGGGAGCAGCCGTGAGAGAGGTGTATGAAGAGGTAACAAAACAAAGTAAAAAATAGTTGATCTTTGCTGCTGTTGTCTTCAGATGGGAACCAAGGAGGAAGAGGGGAATGCCTCCTTTATCCACTGTTTGACTGAGACCTTTGTGGTTATGGAATTCAAAGAACTGCAGTTCTGTGCGTTAGAACTGGGGTGTAGTGTGGTGAGGTGAACTAATTAACTTAGCTTCTTCACAGCACTCTTTCCTTTCATAGCTAGTTTCTGTCTGCCTTTACAAACAAGTACTGGAAGTAAAACTGTTACTTTATGCCAAATGACATATTATAGTAGTGTAACATTGCTGTGTTTGTGAAGAAAATGTTTGACTTGCAGCTCTTCTAGAACAGAGTGAAGGTAAACTAACCATTAACATGTTACTGCATAAGAACAAGAAATCAACAGACCTTTGAGGACATTCCAAACTAAACAGATTAGAAACTGATCTAGCTGAGCTGTTGAGAATTCATACATTTAAGGCTGCTTATCTATAAAGAAAGCACTATGGTTATAGTCTGCCTTTCTATCTCTGCCCTATGACTAGGCAAAACAGAGCTTTAAGTCATGATGAATTCATGCAGTTTTCCTATACTACAATACTTAAATTCCAAATTCAGAATTGTGGGGTTTCATTTGCCATTTATTTTTCCTAGGGAAATTGTCAAAAATATTAAGTGTTTCTTTAATATCTAACAGCCATGTCTAAACCAAAGAAAAATCAAAATATCATACTTTCAAGTACAAGGTATGAGATTCTTCATAAACTGGATGCATTCTGATGAGTGCGTGAAGTACAGGGATTTCTACTAGACTTAAAAAGCTTTCTCATCCTATTTTGCTATTCCCAAAACACACTAAAATTGTTGCTGATTAGTATGTGTAACGCTTTTTTTTCTATTAGCCATGCTATTTGGTGATTTATCCTGCTTACCCTTAAGACTGGTTCTGTTGTGGTGTTGAGGCTTAGGAACTTAATGTAGGTGTGACTTGCACCAAACAGTGTCTGCTATTCAGTGTCAAAATGAGATCATCTGTGAACTGTGATTCAGTGACCCTTCTCCCATTTTACTTGGGGAACAGACTAGTTCACTATTCACTGCCCTCAGCAGCCATCCTGCAGCAAGGTTTGAGAATGAATAAGCCTCCCTGAATCAAAGGTGTTCCAGACTGAGTTCAGTCTTGCTGCAGGAGCCCATTTTGACCTACACAAGATGTACTCAGCCACAGGGTACAGTCCATTTGAAAGGAACAAAGAGTTTGGATTCTAGCAATGACTCAGCAAAGATTTAGGCTTCCAAGCAGTAGTAACACCTCTAGGGAAAGTCTTGTCTTCCCACTGTCACGAGTTCATGGGAAGGACTAAAAAGCACAGTCCTCTCCTCAGTGTTCTTAGGAACACACACTGGTAATTTTAATTGCTGATCTGACTTAAGGTACAGTCCAAGATAAGGGATAGTAGTGTCTCATCTCCATGTTAAATTAGAGCTGACTAAACTGTAGTCACATGGTTGGGGTTTTTTCTTTGGTGGTAAAGAATGGATGATCTTGAAGGGACTATGCTTTTTATGATGTTTTGGAGTATAAAATTCCAGCCATGTTCAGCTTTGAGCTGTGCTTGCAAATGCATGAAGAGTTTTCACAGACATGGGGCTTTAATAAGCAAAACTAATTTGGTTACACTTGTTCTACTCCCTCAGAATTTCTGGGGTATGATAGCTTGTATAGCTGATCAGACTTGAAAGCTCATGTCTTAAAGTAAAATATTCTTCAGCTACCAGCTACGTCTTATATGCTTGCATGAGATCACCAAGTGCCACTTTTAAAGAAAAGAGTGGTATTTAGGGGTTTGAGCCATGGAAATTCATACTGACCTTTCTAAAGGTGGATGTCCTTTCTATTTTTATCCTAAGGTCACCTGGCAAGCTGGTTACAGTACAGTGAACTGTTAAGAGTTTTGTGAATGAATAAACTTCAAAGAAAGCACAGTGGTGCTGATTTGAAATGTGTTCCTTCAGTATTGGGTCATGCACAAACTAATAATTTATTAAAATGGATAAATTAGTGGTGGGAATTATAATGGCCTTCATTAGTGGTAGAAGTGTTGCTAGCCCACTGGCTTTAAATATCCTCACTTCTACAGCAGTAGTAGTGTATTTAGACTCATTGTTTTACAACTCAAAACATCTCTGTAATCAGATGTGGGCACATGGCAGTTGTTTCATAGTCTGCCTGTGTATATGCCTCCAGGGTTTTTTTAATTCTTCAGTTTTTTTCATGTTAGTGATATGGGTTTTTACAGCTACTGAATATTTAGTGTTTCATTTAAGGCTGTCTGACACTTCACAGTTACAGGAAATTGACAGTTACCTTAATTATTTAGATACAATAAACTTTTACAAACTTGGAAGTAGCAGTCCCAGAAGGGTATTGAACCTCATCTAAATGAGGAGCTACTCCATTAATGAATTTGGAGCTTTGTCTTTAGTTGCATGAAAGATGAAAATAAATTGCTTGCACATGCACTGTTCAAAGAAAAATGACACAAACGACTGGCAAGCCAATGATGCCCAGCCTTGTAAATGGAAATCTTCTGTGAACTTGACTGAACCCCTCCCTTTTCTTGCTCCGTCTTACAAAAAAGAGATTCTTGCTTGGTTTGTCTTAGTAGTGTATTGAAAGATCTGTGAGAAAATATGCAATCTCTCCTAGCCCTGTGTGGCTATAGTTCCTGAGAAGTGAGGTGATCCTGAAGATAAATTTGCTGCAACTGTGAAAATGGCAGTAATATCAATTAAGACTTCTCTCGGGAAATAGAGAAATTAGCACCAATGGGCATTTAATATTTGAAAAATAATTAGGTGCTACAGACTAGAATTAGACACTGCAAAAATAAAGTAATAAAGCACACTCTCAGCTGAAAGATTAGGCAGATGTAGACAAACATTTCATTTTATAGAATTATGCAAAAATATGGGGCAGGAGTAGTCTTGCCACCATCCCTTTCAGGAGCATAGCCATTAAAATGGCTACAATACTAACTTACAGATGCTAGAGTTAAAAATAACTCAAATCTCTCAGATCTTCGATAACTTTCTGCCCTAGTAGAGTGTTAGCTTAGAAATTCAACTGCAGCATGACTCTCTTGCTCCATCTACAGGAAACAGGCGAGTCTGGCGCTCATCTGAGACTGCAGTACCTCCACATCTGTGAACAGGAATGACCTCCAGGCCAGACTGGTTGTGGGATGAAGTGGATAGTTTCCTCACTTGTGGCTGGATTTAGACTAATGCTAAAATATATGCATAAGATTCAGATCTGAGGTCCTATTTGCATAGTACTCAGACTTCCTTAGAGAACTGTTCTGGGGAAGTATAGCACTTCATTCAACAGCTTGTCTGTCAGAAGAAAACTGGAGTTTTTCCAGGCTTTTCTCTGAAACTTTAGATGGCCTTACACTTACAGAAGCCTATAGGATTCTGTTTACTTGAAGAACCATATTTTAACAGCCATGGCTACCTAAAAGCCAAAGGAAAAAGTATGTTTTTATGAGAGGCAAAATGTTTCAAAGTCTAGAATTTAACAAGTGCACTGGATTAGAAGCTTACCATTGGAAAAGGAGGAACTTTTATGATGTTCTGGGGATAAAGCTGAAGTATTTCTTGGTCCTCTAGCACTTAAATTAGACACATTTTGAACTACATTACAGAAAGAACTTGAAGGAAATGTTCTTGTTAGTAAAAGCACTTAAAAGATCACTGTCAAATTCAAGGTACTTTTTCAACTATGAAGATTATTCAGCTGAATATTATATTCAGGGAAAAATCACAAGACTTTGAATTAGTTCCTTTTTACACTTTTGAGTGTGGAGGTTTTCAGAATACACTATTGTCTGCAGGCATGATGCTGCATTTTGGAAAAATATATATTTGAGTAGAGAATAATTAGACATCAGTTATAGCAATCGCATCTATGTAGCAACATCTGGTTGCACCAAAGCTTCACTTCAAGCTTTGGGGAGTTTTTACACTTGATGTAATGGAGTGCTTCTAATAGTTTCATTCAGAATTACTCAACTAAGTGTATTTGTTTAAAACATTGATTGCTTGGAGGGAGAAAAGAGAAACTGTTAAGTAAATTCCACTTAGAGTAACATTGATAAATTCACATTGTGACTATGGGATACCAATAAGTTGACAAAACTCTGTGAAAGCTATTCAGTATCAGTAAACCTAGCTGGTAGTGGTGATTTTGCTGCATGTTAAATATTAGTTAGTTGTCAACCTCCCACTTGAAGTGATACTGTAATGCTGAGGAAATTAAGACTGATCAGGAAAACTTAAACATTTCTTCAGCATGCTGTTTTTTTGTGAATAAGTGCTTTTTCATTACCCAGTGCAAAGCACAAGCAATCTTTAGTGCCTGTTGTGGCATAGCTTACTCTTTCAGCCCAAAATAAGGGCCTGTCACTTTCCTAATTAATATGCTGCTTAATTACTTATCTATCAGGTCCATTTGTATTTTGGCTTTATGAGCTCTAACAGGTATCTTGGTCATCACAGCAGACACACAGAATATTGTGTGTAGTTTTGCATTAACTTTTGCTCTAGCTCTTGCTCTAGATAAGCAAAATGCCTTGATGATTTTGCACAGGCTGTGATTGGGCTTCCTTCACCAAAATGGCTTAATAAATAACACCAGCCATCTGCTTTCTTTAAAAAGTCACAGAAAACATTCACTTGTAAGACTTTGATTAGACTTATTGCTAAAGCCTGCCCAGTTATTTGTCAGAGTTACTTATTAAAATGTAATGAGGATCCATATGGTCCTTTATATAAAGACATAAGACATCAATAACTGTCTTTGGCTAAGGCTAGAAGCAAAGACAGAAAATCAGAAAATGTCATCTTGGCACTAAGAAGCCCTATTTTAAATATTGGTTATACAACAAGACAAAAACAATCTAAACATGGCTTTGTCTGCCAGTAGGCAACATATGCCTTTATGTATCAGTCATATGGACTGAGTTTTGTTAAGAATTAATGGAAGATTGTAAAAAATGTCCCTTGGAAGAGGCACTATATATTACTTTTGGAAAAGCAAACCTTACAGTCTTAGTTGAAAGTAAAGACCACCTTATCTGAATTGATAAAAATCACAAAGCATGGGCTGATGCAGGGATTATTTTAAAATACTGGAGTAGAACTCTGAATTGAAAGCCTTTTGTAATTGTACTAGCTAGAAAAAGAGTTCAGAACTGCAGAGAATTGGGAATATAAATTTGGGGTTTATATTACATGCCAAAAGCTACTTTGATATGAAAACCAGCACACATGAAGTCATTATGCTGCAAGATCCATGCAACCTACAGTTTAACTTCTTACTGTATTTTGAAAACTTTTACTTAATTTTCTGTGTAAAATAGCACAGGAGTTTCAATGACTGCTTCTTTAGATTAATTATAATACTACTTGAAATTCTCTTTTCTATTTTCCTGGATTATTTCAGTATTGGGTATGATTTATCTATTTAATAAAATACAGTACACTATAGATGTGGTAAGTGATCAAGTATTTGGGTCTGGATGGAATTGAAAGATTTCTGGGTTCTTTGATCCACTCATTAGAACAAGCTTTTGTACTCTAATACTTATAGTCTAAAATCTCCAAAATTAGTGCAGCACTATCTAATTAAAGCTTAAGTTAAAACTTACTTAAATAACCCTAATAAGGAAGAGTATGCTAATGTAGGATGATGATACAGATACTTTATATTTTTTTAAATTAATACCAAATGCTAACACTTTTTCCTGTTTTCTTTATAGGCTGGAGTAAAGGGAAAGCTAGGCAGACTACTTGGGATATTTGAGGTGAGCTATTTCCTTTAAGTTCTAAAAGCAATGGTTTGTTTGTGAGAACTGATAAGCTGCAACATGAGACTTAAGTTCAAAAGTATTACCTACCTATAATTTTGCAGAGTTACTGGATCTGCTACATTAGACAGGACTTTAGGTGATGTGTAAAGAGTTGAATAGGAAGAGTTCGAAGTACTTATACCAGTTTCACAGAATATTCTCAGTTGGAAGGGACCCACCAAGTCCAACTTTTAAGTGAATGTCTTGTACAGGGATCAAACCCATCACCATGGTGTTATCCAGCACCAGGCTCTCACCAGCTGAGCTAATCTCAGGTCATTTTGGACCTTTACTGGAAAGATTAAATTAGTACTTGGACAATACCTAGATGTAAAAAAAAAAAAATTAAAAAAAAATTAAAAATTCCCTAAAAACCAAACCATTCATAGAGTTCTGAAACATTACACCAACCTTTCTTGAGGCACTCTTTTGACATTTCCTTCCTGGTTAGAATTTGCTGAAGTAGTTTGTCAACTTTCATACATGTAAATTGATGAGTCTGGATATGAATTCTCATTATGGCTTTGATTCGTTAAAAAAAAGCCAAAGCTTTGGATAACAGATAAATCCAACCTTTAGCAAACTATGTAGTTCAAAACATCTATTTGATAGCATAAACATCAGACTCTGAACTACTGACAGCACGAGGACACGTGCTAGCTAGAACTCCATTTTAGTCTTGGTGTTGCCCATTTCTGCTCAGGTTCTAGACAGGAGCAGGCTGTAGTTTTAATAGTTTTCAGCTCCTAATACATCCAGTGTTTCTCTGTTGTGCTGTATATTAAGTGGAAGTCCCTTATTCTCAGGTACAAATCTTCACCCAGCTTTTATAGTGGATTCCTGACGGGGATTTCCTGTCATGTGTCCCATTGTGTGAAGTATGCAAGCCATGACACAATTCATTAGAGAAGCTCCTGTAGCACCTGAAGCTTTGTAGTTAGTACTACGCACATTTTTCTGATATATTTTGGGTTTGAGTAGAACTAGCATGTGTATGGATGGTCCTACACATTAACAACTTGGTTGTGTTTTAATTCTACTGGCCAGTCTACAAAAGTATTCCCCATTTCCCAGCTCAGACCAAAAATCCCAGGATACTTATGCTGCTGGCTTAAGACAGGGGCTGCAAAGCATGATAATTCACTGGTAATTCAGGTATATGTTCTTCTGAAGCCATTTACACCAGCTAGACCAAAAGAGAGAAGAATTGGTGTTGTCACTTTTCTAGGTTACTTCTAACTTAAAACAAGGCCCTACTTTTGTTTATAAACAGGCCCCCAAAAACTGTTAGTACCATTGAGGGGGCCACTGGGGGTGGAACTAAGAGAAGATGGAAAAAAATTCTGCTGCTGAGTCCTCTTGTTCTAGAAATACAGCCAGAAAGGATATGTGTTATAAATATATGTATCCTGTTTAATGGTGATACTGACAAAGAACTCCTGGAGAATTTTTATTTCCTAGTAAAGCACAACAGTTCAAAACGGTATTAACCTTGTAGTGAAACAAAGTAGGAGAGGTTATTGGCACAAGGCCATAACATCTCTTAGTTCTTAATATACTTGTAATTGTAGATGGTCCTGGTTTTGTTAGGAGTTCAGTTCTTCTCCAAGGGGAAGAATGGTCTGACTGGTTGGGTAGCACCTCAAACACTGCCACTAGCCTGCTTTGGAGTAGCAGGAATAATGTCTATGCCAGCCTCGTGTGGACTGGCTGCAGCCTTGCCCTGAGCAGATGCCTCTGTCAGATTCTGTGTTTAACCTGCCTTGTGCAAAAGACATGCCTTCTAAACAGGTGGTGAGTGCTGCCATCGTGGCAAACCTGCTGAATGAGCAGATGGCAATGATTTTTCCATTTGTCATGATTGCAAGCATAGGCTATTTAATTTGCCTCTTTCACAGAGTGAAACTTTATTGCCGTTTATTGCCATTGTGTAGATGACACAGCCACATGATGCAATATTTCCATCTTGCAAAAAGTGTTTGGGTTTTTTAAATGACCTTTCATCCAGGAAATGGTTTGTGGAAACAGTTTTAGCAGATGTGGTGTACTGTGGTAATTAATAACATGTAAAAGATAAGTTACTAGTATTTATTTAGGGCAGTATTAGTGGACAACTGCTAATATTTAGCTGGATGACCAAGAACACACTTTGGTCAGAACTTCACAATCTTCTGCATTGTTTATACTGTCTTTGCTTTAGTTCAGTTTTTTTAGTCTAGTAAAAGAGAACAGCTGTTTCAAATAAAACTTTTGCTTTTCTATAATTTTGGGTCTCATCAGTATAGATGTTTGTTTAGTGAAAATAAAGGCCAGGCTTGCTGGCAACTATCCTTTAGAGGTAAGCAGTTTCTAATCTTGTAGTTGTGGTAGGTCTGTAAGTTATTTAGATGAGAATTTAAACTTGTACTTCTAATATTCAAGCAGAACCAGGATCGGAAGCATAGGACGTATGTTTATGTTCTTACTGTGACAGAAATACTGGAAGACTGGGAGGATTCGGTTAATATAGGTAAGTTAATTCTCTGTCCTTATGTGCTCACTTAAAAATGTTTTAAACAAACTTTTCATTTTTCTGAAGCGATTTATATAATTCAGGGAGAATACTAATTCTGTTCTAGGAAAAGTCAAGGGATGCTGTTTTTGCACACTTCAATACACACATATCTAGGGTCACTTCCAATGTAGTGTTGCTTTTATTCTTAGAATACTCTACATAATATAATATTATGACAGAATATACACTGGAACTTTTTAAAGGTCAAATACTATACTGCCAATTTGTTTTTTCCATAAAAAGTAGAATGTTTTACTGTCTGATATTCCAAGGTGTTTCTGAAAGTGTCCTTGATCTTAAACAATGGTTTATATATGTTCAAGCACAGTACTTGTAATGCTGTAGAACCAAGTGAAAAATATAATTAATTAGATTTTTAACAATACTAGCATTGACCTTGTCTATATTTATTTTCAGAGACTTTGAATTTTAAAGGACTGATTTGTAAAAGAAAGATGATCTTAAGCTGATCTTAGTAAAGTCTTGAAACTTATATAAACATGTCTGATACAAGGTATATTATTCTTGAAAACATACAGCTAACCCAAGGTAACTGCATATATGGATGCATATGGAGATTTTGAGTATGGAACATGGCTTTTGAAATCAGACCAAGCCATTCTTCATGCATGCATGTTCAGTCTAAAGATTGTTTTTTTGGTAGGCATGACAATCTAGGATGGCAGTACCAAGTTACTTATATAACATCACACTTTCCTCTAATGACCAGATGTGGCTTTTGGAGTATATAAAGAGTCACATGAGTTTCTGTGCAGTATCTGCTCCTAGAGAGTTATCTGAAAGGATTTATTATGAATTGCACTTCAGTAAGCTTGAGTGAATCTCTTGCATTGATCAGTTCTTTCAAGGTCTTTTCGTTCACTCTTTTGCCTGCAACTTCAACTTCCAAAGAACTGAGGAAAAAGTGAGTATCTAGATAGCAACCAGTAGTGCGGTTAAAATTTTATAACTCTGTTCTTTCTTCTGGATTGTACTCATTCAGGAAGGAAAAGAGAATGGTTTAAAGTAGAAGATGCCATCAAGGTCCTTCAGTGTCACAAGCCTGTTCATGCAGAATACTTGGAAAAACTGAAACTGAGCTGTTCACCCACTAATGGAAACTCTGTGGTTCCCCCTCTTCCAGACAATAACTCCTTATATGTCACTTCTGCACAGACTTCTGGGTTGCCCTCTACTGTGAGATAAACATTTGGATTACCTTTTTATCCGTGTCATCACAACAGGAGACATCTGTGATCACATGTAGGCATCTGTATAACTGTCAGTTCTAAGTGAAATATGTGACTGTGTCATAATGTCAAATTTATTTGAACATGTTTTTCTTTTAACAATGTAAAGTAGTATTTCAGCAAACCAAAGCCATATAGGGAGTTTTTAAAGATGCCTTAATAGGCCATTAAAAAAAAAAAACTTGACTATATAAATTTATAAATTTCCATATCTGCTAAAATAAAATATGCATCTCAGTGGTGTTCAGCTTATTTAAAACTTGTGAGTTTTTGTCAGTAGTTAAAGCTTGAGCAAATAGTCTTATACTAAACTCTTACTTGGTATCCACAGATGAAAGTGCTAAGACCTTAAGCTGGCAGTGTTTGGGTTAAATGGATGTGTTGAAGGCAGAGATGCACAAGGGTGACTACAATAAAGCACTAAACCACATTCAGCCTGTCAAGAGCAAAGGATACCAACACTGCTTGCCTCAATTATCCAAAAGGTTGCCTTGTCCTATGCAATCTTCATGTAACATATAACTAGGGCAAGAACAATAACTTTGTCTTGCAGCTACCAAAACTATCCACTAGACTTCTGTTTCATCACTTGGTCAACTGGTGAACTGTCAGAAGATTTGTGTGAAAAGCATTGTAGATCCTTCTTCCTCTTTTTTTTTTTTTTTCCCTTTTAACCTTGTAAGTGTTTTGTTCCTGCAGTGTGTTGCAATTTAAAAATGTTTGGAGGAAAGTAAGGCTTAACCACGGGCACCCTTAGGTTGCAGAGGTGTCCATTAGCAAGCATGTGCTGAGGTGCCTTGCCCTGCAGGAGCCAGTAGTGCTGCCTCCAGTGCTTGGAACAAGAGTCTTGGTACCTACTACACCAGTACAGAAATAATACTCCTTGGTCATATTAGAAAGAGTGCTGAAACCCCCAATTTTAAGTTAATTCTTAAACCCTTCAGTTCTACTGTTTTAACATCAATTATTTTAGCTTCTTCAAATAAAAGCTGGCCTCTTGGTAAAAATGTAGTTGGAATAAATGAGGTACAGCTTACAACCTCCCTGTTCTAATTCTTTTTCCTGCTTTTCATTCAAGAAGATGAAAACTAAATCTACTGTTGGTCTTAAAGTTTTTACCATAGGATTACTCTCTCTGTATGTGTGTGTGTGCATGGTTTCTTCTACAAGAACACAATCTAATTCACATGAACATCCTACTTCTGTATTTTTTCTAGGATCTAAACCCACCTGTACCTCCTTTATATCCAGCCAAAACAGGTTGAGGTAGACTACTACCTCACGTGTGAAGTTTATTCTGGGAAAAGCTCATTCTCTTATACAACATTTGAACCTTTGTAAATAGTCCAACTAGTAAATAGTGAGTGTAAAATGGAAAATAAATGTAATTTAAACCTTTTGTTACTCAATACACAAATGGTTAACTTCTACTTTTTTAACACAAATTGTGTAAAATGCTGCTATGAATTTTTTTGTGCTGTTACACTTTTTTAGGGAAAAAAATGTTGCCACAAGTTACTCTGAGAAAAACAATCTTGTGCCATATGTAAATGCAGTGAGAGTAGGGAGACAGATGATCTGATATCTTAATGCTGCTCTCTTTGAAGAGGCATAAATACTACTGAGAAGAGGTGTGAGCCACAAAGCTGAAGACCTCTGAAACAGTGGGTAGGACACTGCTTTCCATCCCTCTTAGCTCCTAGTCCAGGTCACCTCCAGAACTGTAAAGAACACACAAGTGTTCAGGTGCATGTAAAGGTGAAAGTATTGCCAACAACTTACCCATCCTTTCAGCTGTGAGGTGGGAGGGAAGGAAGGAGCACTGCTCTTTCAGTTGTGCACACATGGGTACACCTATTTGACACTGAACCTGGTCCAGACTGGGACACTGTTTGCTCAGCTCACTACTTTAAACTCTTCTGCCTGGTGAAACAGGAGAAGGTGAGTTTGAGCACAATGAATGTCTGATCTTTGTTAAAATCATACTCATGGTGTGGAAGGGTACCTCTGGCTCCAAAGCTGCCTTTAAAAGAATGAATCATGTAGCTCCCTGTTTTGATCACTTTAATGCTCACTGTTTTTGTTCAGTAGTTACTTTAACATTTAAATTGAGCAAACTTGTATAGGTTTTCTTGTAACAAGATTATATCAAATCCATGAAAGCTAAAACAGAATCCAGACTTGAGTTTTTATTCATTTAAAAAAAAAAACAAAACGCTGTCTCCATTTCAGATTCTTGGAATGAAATCAATCCAAGCTTGTATGAAATTTAGTGGTAATGCATGATCTTATTTTGTAACTCTTGAATTATGTATTTGATAACAATGTAAAATGTACAGTATTGCTGTTGCTAACAAATTCAGAGTTGATTGCCTATAAATATTTTTGGTCACACACATTTGAGCTGTTCAGTAGTGCCAGACAGATTTTTTTTTTTTTTTTTTTAACGGCATTTGTTGTATAAATCTCTTCAGTCTCTATGCAACCTTCAGAATGAAGCTCTATTGCTTTGACTCCCTTTCAAAAAGAAATGTTTAGTGTATTGCAGCTGTAAACTGAAGACACTTCAGTTTTGCTACAGAGAAAAACTGTAGTAAAGGGGCAGCAGTGTGGCTTCAGTACTAATGAAACCTGACACTAAACTCCAACAGCAAGAGTCGTAAAAATGGGAATACGAAGGCTACAATTTTTTCTACTACCTATCAATTTTAATGTTAGAAGCATTTTGTTTTTCCATGAATCTCTAGTTCGATGAGCCAAACCTATTTCAAACAAAGCAAACTGGGATTTTTCTCATGCCAAAAATTCTGTACAATGTATCCAGATTTGGTTCTCCAGAGGACAATGGGAAGAGACAGATTGTCATCTGCAATTGTCAGAGTCTAGTTTGTACTGCTGCTTTTCCTAGCTGATAGGTTTTGAGATTCTCATGAGTTACAGTATGGTGGTATCAAAGAAAAAGAGCCTTAAAGTTTAAAATCTCATGGAGCCAGAATTAAGCAAAATTGATGTGCTTTTAAACACAAGAAATCCTGAGGTATTGCAGAGAGGCTGTTCAAGTGAAAAATCTTATTTTGGTGCTTACTGCACCCCTGACTTAGCCTAGCATTGTTCTGTTAACAATGTGCTGTGAAAAGAAACATGAGGGGCAGACACTTGGTTTACTTACCAGCATGATTTGTGAAGTGAAAACTGAAAGGAAGGGGGGGTGGGAAGGGAATTAAGTTGTAAACATTTTGACCTGCTTGCATGGATTTTCTTTAAAGATTGATGTAAGAATTTTGACTTTTTATATTTGAGAAATACCAGAATAAAATCTAAATTAGTCCTGTGGATGATGTAGTCATTCCATTGCAAATACTGCACCAGAAATGGTTGTGTGAAAGGCTTCAACCCCCACTAAACTACATTTAAGTAATGTTTCCTATTTGTTGCCTTGTCATGACACTCCCCTCTACCCTTAGCACACATGTCCAATGCCTGTCCCAACATGAAAACTGGTGCCAGTGCTCAGTCTGCTGCTGCAGACCTACCTTCTCCTTACCTTGATTTTTGAACCAGCATTCTTCCACGCTGTTAGGATGGTAAGCAGCTCCTGTATTTCCCCCTCTCAGTAGACAGTTCTTCTGACAGGTAGACAGTTACCACACCTCCCTCTCTTCAGCTTAAGGAGTTTGGTACAGGACAGTAGCCACAGTCCTGTCTGGCTCCTATCACCGTCTCTCCAAGGCATCAAGTGAAGTGTAAGACTCAAGTTGAGGCAGAAGTGTGACAAAGCACAGCAGCTGGCAGGATAGGCAGAATGACTGACTTTGGACTTGAAGAGATGTAAGAATCTTCAAGCTTGAACTGAAAAGGTTTGGGATTTTTTTAAGCTGCTCTTCTTTCAGTACTCTTTGGGTCTCAGTGCTGCTGTGGCATTAAGCAAGGCCCTGCCTCCTTGGCTCAAGTGATGGAAACAGCACCACATCCACATTAGGACAATGCTCCACAAAAGGAATGGTGCCACCTCTTAACCTTCAGGCTCAGCAATCACAGGCATATTCCTGCTTGTGACAATCTGATGGCTATGGGCTATGCACCACCACCCCAAACAACGCTCTCAGACACTTTTCTTTCCCTAAATAAGCATGAACTACTGTTCAAAGAGCCATTTTAGGAAGGCAAGGGCCCACTAAATATGTCGGCTGTGTGATCTGCTGCTTGTCTCATGGCCCACGCTGCTTTCAGTAGCTCAGTGGTAGCACTGGTTCCCAACAGCTTTCCCTCATTTGTTACCACCAGTTTTGATGGATGGGCAGTATGAAGCATTACAGCAATGCATGATGCTGCCCAAAGACTATCATCTTGTCCATTTACCCTGCTGTTGGCTTACCTGTGACCTAGTGCCCACTACATCCAGACAGATTCTGTAACAAGGCTCTTGTCCTAAGGGCCTTTTTGCGGTCATTCAACTGCTTCACTCTACTTGGTATTTCCTTCTTTCCTGCTTTCTGGCTATGGCACTAACCCAACCTGTCTTTGAATAAGGTAGATGAACATCCACAGCAGCTGAAGGAAATAAAAACACCATTAGAATTACCTAACTGTGTCTTATGAGATTAGTCTGCCCTTGATAATGTGCATGGGACCACAGACATTCTTCCATAAGTTTACCAGGACCCAGCCTAAGCCTTCAGTGGTACCTGGAAGAACGCTATTACTCAGGAGTAGCTGATGGGGAAATGACAGCAGTTCTTCTGAAGGCACAGCAGGTATTCAGGCTGAGACAAGCACACCTGCTACAGCAAGCAACAACTGAACAGCACACATGAAATCTTTCAGATTTATAAATGACCTTGCAAGCTTTAGTAGTCAACTTAGGTAGGAAGGTGCAGATTAAGCCTGGGAAACCAAAATACTCCTTCACTACAGCTCTGAAGTCAAGAAACCAGCTGACATGAGTATCTGAAACAACCTTGCACAAGTAATCCAGTCAGAGATGATTTTATATGAAATAATTTGTATTTACCTTCCTAAAAAATTAATAAAAACTTCTGTTACATGCCACACTTGCATCCATCTCTTTATGTGGGAAGGCTCATGCAGTGTGAGAAGTACCTGTGGTTTCCACCTCCCAGTGCTCCTTCAGTTAGAGCACTAAATTCTCACTGATGGACTGACCAACAGTGACAGCTCAACTGAGCTACCCATTTGTGTCCTCTTAGGGTACAATTTCCTTTGCTAACCCAGGTCAGACACTGGGTAGTGTTTCCCTGAGTGTTTCCACTGCAGCAGTCTTTACCCAGAGATACTCTACTTGCTCACACATAACCCCTTATCTAAGTATTGAGGGGAGTTCATGAAAGCAAACACCACAGATAAGGCAGTCATGCTGCTTGATGCCTCTTTTCTAATGGATTTCAGTGCAACATAACAATTAATTATTTGCTTTAAAATCATCCTGCACACTACCACAGTAAAGGCCACAATAAACTGTACAAACTCCATCCCAGCAGGCATATGACTATTAACCTTGTGTCATGTTCACAAAGTAACACAGTTTAGCAAAGCTCAATACATTTATCATTTGATTGCACTAGAAACTGTCCAAACCATGCATGGAAGTAGGAAAGTTTTGTACTGAACCAGACAGATTTGAACAGGCAGGCAAAAAAACCCCAAAAAACAACAGAAAACCCCACACCAACAAACAAAACAACTCCAAACAAACAAAAAAGCGGGGGAAGCAGGGGAGGGACTCACATCCTCTGAGCTGAGTACCAAAGCAGTCTCCTCGGAGGACTTCTAGGACAGAGGTGCTGCTGTTCTCTCTCCATACAATGTGGCAGGAAACCACAATCAATTGAAAAGTTATGAGAAGTTAAAAGTTATCTTTCTTATTTTACCACATGTTAAGAACTGTTAGGAAACTGTTGCACACTGATGGCAGCCCACTGTAGTTAAATGAAGCTCAGTGCCTAAGTAATGAATAATCACTCTTCCTTTTATTTCAGTGTCATATTACATTACAGTCAAGACATGTTATTGACAAAACCTACCAGACATTTTACTTTAACCCTCAGAAAAAACCCCAGAAAACCCAACCCAAGAAGGAATGTATATAAATAGAGATGTCACAATTTTTGATGTCACTAGTCCATTAAGATGTTCCACAATAGTCTCAATGTGTTAGAAATACAATTACTTGAAAGCTATCGAAGCAACGTTTCACTTGGTTTAGACTAAAGTCAGCTAAGATACAAAAAACCTGTTCCATCAGTTCCCAATAATCATACACTTCATACTCATGACAGAACATGGCTACATGTGAAGAGACCACCACTGAATATTTATGCAAAACCAAAAGCCTTCCTCTTGATCTACAGGAAACTGCTGCAAAAGTATTTCACGTGTGTGGTTATAGAGCCCATGTGATAACCCAGGCTCAACAGCTACACAGTTACTACCCAAACACTGACACAGAAAATGCAATCTCATCATTCTTGCTCAGGATTTTAGGACATTTGACACATAGCACCAGTAATGGTAGAGGAAACCCATTTATTTTAAAGTTACTGTAAATTGATCCAATAGACATATATACTAAAAATGGAGATAAAACTAACACTCCCTAAAAGACAGCTGCATTTGCTAATCAGCTGCAATGGTAGGTGTAAGATAAATTACTGAGTTTCACATAACAACTGGGAATATACACCTGCTTAACTGAGGAAAGGGTTATATCTTACTGGCTTCAAAGAATTTAGCCTGAGGGTCACACATTCCTTGGCACAAGCTGAAATTAAATTCCCAGCTTGACTTTATACAGGGCTCTTAAATCAGGTTGAAAAGTAAAATAAGTATTATTTAGTATACATTTTCTGGGTCTGGATTCATCCTGCCTATGAAGTTAAAACTGTTTAAGTGCCAGCTCAGGTCTTGTTTCTCGACTGAAGGGAGGGAAAGCCGCTCTCAAAGAGGATACTTAGGTGGGTCTGACTGTCCTCTGGGGGTGCCACCAGCCCTTGGACTAGAGACAGAGCTGAGGAAAGCTGCATATGTAGTGTAAGATAAAGCATTAAGAGGTAGGTGAAGTGAATCCAGAGTCTACGGCACAGCTCACTTATTCTCAGCTACCTGCTACAAGTTATTTATGCTAGTAGCAGATCCAGGACGTAGGCCAGCCAACCCCAAACAGACATTTGTGAGAGTGTTAATGGTGCTTCCCCACTCTGAGGAACATGTTACAAGTCCTGGACCCAACTTTGGCTTACATTCAACACAGAAACTACTTTTAAAACAGTTTTTTTTATGACTCAGTTTGGTGGAAAAGTTGAATTTTGAACCATTCTTCAACCACATTGCAGAGAACTTCGAGGGACAATACCAGTTACTAACCACTGAAAGCACTGTCTGTTGGAAAACATAGTTTTAATAGATATTCTTCATCTTACATAAGAGCACAATAAATACACCACATTCTATAGAAATTTCAGATGACACTAGAGGAAGAAGAGGTGAAAGAGGGAGAATACCCATAGACTACATAACCATACCCCCGAATTGCATGACAAAACACTCCCTATTGCAACCACTATGAGCTGTCATTTATACATTTCAGGTTGGCCTTGCCAGAAGCTTTTCTTTTAAGCTTGTTTTGTTTGGTTGCTCGGTTTTGTGAGGGAGAGGGCTTGGGAAAAGGAAGAGAACAGAGATACAAGAAATGAAGGGAAGCACTTAGATGGGTTCCCAGAAAAGATACTGGACTCCTAGACAGGATGCATACACAAAAAACAAGGATGAGAAGGAATTTTTTCATCACTTTCCTTCCCTCCAATAAAAGAAGCTTTGTTGCTATTTAAGCTGACCAGTTGCTCAAGCAAGTAGCTTAATAAGGCTTGTAGAGAAAACCAGTGGTATGAGATGCTAGCTGTAAGTGGCTAAGCAGACATCAGTCAGTACACAAGCTGGCTCTAACAGTGGTTCTAAGCACTGGAATTTCAAGTTACTAGAGGGCAGGAATTAAAAAAGTTAGAAAACCGTGCTGCTATGCAGAGACTCATAATTAGTGCTGTCATTTGCTCTTAACCTCCTACTTCATTGGTAGGTTTTGGTTATTTCCATGAAAACACACATTGACGCATTACTATAATTAAGGTTACAATTGTTACATCAGAGACTTGTTTCTAAAAGTCACTCCAAATGCAATTTCATATTAAATTGGCCAGGTAAGGTCACCTGCATAACACAAACTAATAAAAAAGTCAGGAAACAGAAGATGGAAAAAAAAAATAAAAATAAAATAAAACCAAATTAAATAAAAGAAAAAAAAACCCTGTGAATTCCCCCTCTTTACTGTCATATCTGTCAGACTGGTGAAGAAAAATTGTCAATTCTGGACTCATTTTTTTTAAATACGAATGTCACAGAGAAATGAAAACACAGCAAAATAAACTATACAAAGGCAAAGTAGAATAACAAAAAATATTTTACTAAAACATAAGATTTACAGGAGATTTTCCAGACAAGCCATACAAAATGGTCACAAGCTTTTTCTTGGAGGGATTTTTCTACACTTGACAGCAGAATCACTATAGTATTAGTGAAGGTGATGGATGTTTAATGTTCCCATTTTTTGTTCAAACAATGAAGCTTGTCCATCTACAGCGTCTAAGTTAGACTGGGCTAGAGGGTATATTCTAAAGTATAACTGGTTAGCTGCTTTTACCAATGCAATTAGCATCACCATAAAAAGGGAGGAGGAGCCCACAAAATTAAAACAAAAAGCCCCGCAGCTAACCCTGCCTACCTTCATTCACAGTGCTTATACTTAAACCATGACGGGGAAAATGATTAAAAGCAGAGATGTGCTGCTGCTTTCAAACAACTTCACAACAATCCAGATGATACTTCTAGCCTCTGCTCATGCGGTACAATAGTGAATTAGGACAAGACACAGATTTGCTAATGTGCATTTAATCACCAAAGGACTGAAGATGTCTGGGCTTTTATTCTGTAATGTTTCTAAGACTGTGTCCATTAAATGCAAACAAAAAAAGGAAGAGGTCTTGGCAGAACAGGAGAAGTGATGCACACTTGATGTTCAAAGCGCATTTAAATATTATTCATGGCATATAGCCTAGTCCATGCTCTGGCTGTAAAGAAAAAGAAACATATTTAAGAAAAGATGTAGCTTTCAGGCTTGATCGAAGTAATTTTAAATTCATATTCTTAAATATCTCTTTTATACCACTGCTGCAAGCACACAAAATGTATCAGTTCTGAGATTTTTAAGTGCAATTCTGAATTCCAGCAGCTGTCAACTTCTGTAGAGTATACAAGCAGTCTGACAGCAGTGGATCCAAAAGTGAAGAGGCACAACATAGTAACTCTTCCATTCCACTATAGCCTGCAACAGATCCAGCAATATCAATGAGATGTACTTTTCTGGAACCTGTTCATCCGTTCCTTAAGATGTAGAGGACAAGCAATAGAATGCACCTTCATTTTACCAGAACTCCAAATTAGACTGATTAGTAAATGAGCACCATCAAAATTCAAGATAAAACAGATCAAGAGAGCTTCTTCTTCTTCTATCAAGCCTCACAGACTTAAAAACAGACCACTGCAGGCTCATTCAGGGCACCTAGACTATGACTGTATGCAGTAATTTTTTGTTTCACCAAGTTGCAGACATAAAACTAGAGGTCAGGATTTACATACCCCAGCCAGTATTACATACCCAATAATAAGCTATTCCTAAAACTAGGAAAAAAAAAATACATCACCTGTTTCTATGGCTTGGGCTTCATTGGTCTTCCATTGCTCAGCTACATCATTTGCTAGTGGATCATCTGGATTGGGAGCACTTAACAAAGCCTGGATTGATAGCAGAACTGTACGAATCTGCAAAGCTGGGGACCATTTATCTGAAGAAACATTTATAGCACTATGAAACACCATATTCACCACAGTCAACAGAAATAGCAAGTTTTTACAGATTAAAGAAGCAGCAAGGTATTTTTTAAACACGTGAAAATTCTTTTTAGTGTCAACTTACAAATATCTGTACTTAATACAATAAGAAGAAAGAAAACACAGTAACACTTACCTTTCAAAATATCTAAACATATTCTTCCCAGCTTGTCTACATTAGGATGGTAAATTTTGGTCATGAAACGTACTTTAGGAGCTGCCATTGGATATTCTTCTGGAAGGAATAGTTCAAGTTTAAATGTCCCACCCTCAAAGGGGGAATCCTGTGGACCTGCAATGACCACATGAAAATAGCGTGCGTTGCTTTCATCTGGCTCTGCTTTTATCCCAGGGACTGGCTCTGCCAGCAAGCGCTGGGTTTCCTAGAAGAAAAGGAGGCAATGAAACAAATAAAACACATTTGAAATAAACATGACCTGTACAAACCATTTTAAAAGCAATAAGCATTTATTTAGCCTATATTCACAGAAACTATGTTAAAGTCAAAGAACATGTGAATAAAGAAAGCTGTGGTTAACTGGTACCCATCTCCTCCCAGATCCTCACCTGTTATGTGCATCTGTAACACACAGTAATAGATAACTCAGCTCTCCTCAATTTTTTTAACTTTTGATTGAACTACTGCCAAGCCACTGTGTTTTTCTCAATATACGTAAAAATACTTTAAAGAATACCACAATGAAAACACCTAAAGCATTTTCAATTTTACCTTAAATAGGAACTCCCATAAGTGAAAAGCCAAAGGGATTAATCACCCACATAAAGTGTTCAAGGTTTACTCCTAACCTTGAGTGGACTGGTTTATTAAGCTGAACATTCGTTACATTGGAGTTAAGTACATCGTAACATTGGAGTTAGATCCAACTTTGAAGAATTTAAAGTGCAACACTAAAGGTGCAACACTAAAGGTGTATTATAAGGCTGTTTTATATATTTAGACATACATATGGATAAATAGCTTTGGTATGAGCACCTTCAGCCTACATATAACAATGTTTAAGGTCAGCCTGAAAGACAATAGGAGACAGTCAAGATATTCTGTAAGCAGCAGAATTAGGGAAGGCCAGTCTCCTACAGCGACCTGGTTTCTTTGTTGCTCCATTCTTCTGTCAACACCTACCTCAGGCACCAAGCTGTGACCATAGCTAAGAGTTGCCCATCCTGCTAATGCACTGAGCAGACAGACCAAGTCCTGTACATCTTGCCTCTCCTCTGCTGCCTGTCTCCTTAAGTCTTATGGGCACCATTCTGGCTCTTATATAAAAGATCCCAAGGCCAAAATGGGCAAGAGGACACTAGGCAGGGAAAAAAAATCCTGCAAAAGCCTCATTTCCTCACACAATTTTAGTCCCATTTCCCCCTTCAAAGTTTGCTTTTACTGTGTAATTTTTTCACCACCTTTCTGTGTTGGCTTTCACAAAGAAAAATTATCCTGTTTCTACTGACAGAAGATGTCAACTTGTAGGTATAACATTAATTTATTATTTCTGTTTTTACAGCATATTTATTCCATATATCTACAACAGCACTTCCAGGGATGGGGCATCCACAATTTCTCTGCGCAACCTGTTCCACTGGCTCACCCCCTTCACAGTAAAGAATTTCTTCCTAACATCGTACCTAAACCACTCTCAGCTTGGAGCCATTTCTCCTTGTCCTCTCAGCACACACACTTGCAGTCAGCCTCTCTCCAATACAGTAAATCTCTCTTCAATACAAGCACAAAACAGACAGATTACCTCTACTTGGCTAAATAAATTCTTCAAACATAACTGCACTGCTACATTACTCTTGCAGAGATAAGTGTACACATCATTTAAGTTATATGGCTGTCTTGATGCAGTTAAATAACACCTCATTTTACAAAAACTAATCAATACATAAAGGAGTGAAGTCACGGTAATTAATTCCAAAATCCAATTACTCGTCTCTGAATTGTTAAGGTCCTACAAATAATACAGAATTTATTCCTATGTACATATGCGAACCTAAAACTAAATGTATCTGGTGTGCTTCCTTGCTGCAACTACATATTGTCTACTCATCTGCATAGACATTAGATGCCATTTACACACCTCACTGGAAGGCCATCCAAGCTTCTGACAGCTGTCTACATTTACTTCTGTGAGTATATTTTAAATTATACACATAATTTCATAACTTACTCATTTGTATTCTGCTGGCTATTTACTTGTACCCTAATTGTGTAGAAAAGCAGCTATAACAAATTATGATAGTTTACATTCAGTGGTATGAAAAGTCAGTAAGAAACTACAGATTATCCTTGTAAGTGCATAAACCATTCTCAGTTTCAGCAAGCTGTCAGTATGAGTGCTGCCCCAGATATATAGGACAATTTGGGTTTCTGCCTTTGAAGGACCATATACTGTTTGACAGTTCAGACAGAACAAAGTGTCTTATGCTAAATATAAACTAATGTGAGCCAATTGAAACCTTAAAAATACGAAACTTATGGAAAAGACCAATTTTTAAACTTCCTCAGAGCTGGAATTTGCCAGAGACGTGCTTGAAAGCCTATTGTGGTTTTGGTTCTGATGGGAACACTCAAAGACTTTTTTAAATATTTATAATATTAAATAATAACATTAATAATAACATTAATAACCCATTTTAATAGCTGGGCTGATCTTAGCAGTCCCCAGCTCCCCCTGAAACACCCCAGTCCCCAGAATGCCTCCCTAGTGATGCCAGTATGCTGACTGCAACTATACTGGGCAGCCAATCCTGGCTTAAAATAACCCAGAATCAGCAGTTCTGTGGCAGCAGCATCAGCATTTTACCTGCCAGCATATCTGAGAGAGCAATGCCTGGCTGCAAGCTGCACGTTCTGCCACTAAAAACTATTTGTCAGAAAACAACGGGAGAGCCCATATATGAGAAAAACAATTCTTTCAATGCAGGCACCCCATAATACCTAAGGGGATGTACCACTGTGAGCACGTCACCCCGCTCAGAAAGCCCTTCAAGCCTCCACATTCCATAAGTGTGGTCATCTTGCTATGAAACACCCCAGAAAAAGGGAGCATGAAGAAAAGTGTTTATGCTGTGTACAGCTGCACCAGTACTGAGCCTGCTCTGAGCCCATATGGGCCCCCTGGGGAACATTAATATCAGATGAAAATTCCTTTAAGCAAGCACACCTTGCTTCCTGCACTGTGCTCACAGCTCCATCACTATTGGTGCAATTGAAGCTGTTTTCAAACAGAAATGAGGGTGAATACCTGTGAGGGAACTGGTTGACACTCATCTTTCACACCTGCCAGGCTCTGGTGCAGCAGAGAGCAAGCACCAGCTAAACTTCTCCAACACACTCAAAACGAAGGGCCATGATCCCGTGAACACATATCACTCACTGCCTTCATGCAAAAGCTTCAGAAAACACATCTTTTTAGAACTGTGTAACACAGACAAGCTTGTTAGACTGTGAGAAACACAGCAAAGATGCCATTTATTGAGAGAATGTGCAATGTTTGTACTTAAATACATCAATACCTCCTTAACTCTGACAGTAAATCAGGGTTTTGTCCTGCAATTATGAAGATATTAACAGTAATATTTTAAATATATTTGGGGGGATGACACCATGGAAAAGGAACAGTAAGGGAGAAATTAATCCAAAAGTTATATTGTAAGGTCCAAGCATATAAAATGCTTAAACATACAACTAGGCCCAATTCTAAAGTGATTACATGGACTTGATTTCCACATTTTAGGGTAAGATGGACAATTGCAGACATGCTGATACTAAAATAAATTTGATTTGCCATAAAACTTGCAAAAATAAGTCATATTTGAGAAAAAAAATTTTGAGTATAGAGGCAATGCTATGCACCTAGGCAGGAAGTGGACCTGTTCATAGATTTTAATCTTTTAAGTGTACGTTCCGAATTAAAAAAAAACAAAACAACAAACAAACAAAAACAAACACAAAAAAACACTGCAAAAAATAACCACCTACCACCCTATACATCACCCACAAGAGAATGATGAGATGTGGACAAAATGTGAAGAAAATATTGAACTATACATTGATCTTATTCTCTAATTCCCAGAGGATGGCTACCCAATGAAAATAAGTCTCTCAAACATGTTTAAATAAATAAATGAATGTTTATTTTATTTTAATTGAACTTTTAACTTATCACCTTTTTTTAACTCCAGGAAAACTGAACACATGCAATACTTGACTTCCCACATATTTTTAGGCAGTCTTTCTTACACTTTTTTAACTGAGGAAGTGAGTTTTATGCACTCCATTACTTCCCCTTTTCCCCCAAAATTGCCTTTAAACCCTTTGTCCAATTTTAACTGTTCTGTGTGTTTTGTAAGCTGTCGGTGAATAAGGCTAACCAAGCTCAGTGCTACTGGAGAGGAAGAGTTCAGAGAACAGTTCAAAAACTACTACTGCTGTTTGGCCAGTTTATTCCAACTGAGTATATACCATCCTTGCCCAGCAAAAATCCCTGACAATAAGGATAAAAAGAGTTGAAGCACCCACATATAAACATGCTAAAAAGGAAAAAGAATAAATTCCAAGAAAAGATTTTGTAGTTCTGCTGCTCACAATAAATGTTTTGATAATAGAACAGTTAATTTTGTCTCCAACAAGAATACAAACTCTCATCAAGTAAGTGTTGCAGAACAGTACTATGTGGTGGTTTTTATTAGCTCTCCTCTAGCATACTGAAGTTTCACAGAAGATGTTTCAGCACATATTTTGAAAGCTCTAGAGCTTTCAATTGTTTCCCATGCTGCCATAGGCAATTATTTCTATTTGTCATACTCTGCAATGCTTTTAGATTGAGATTTCGTCTCACTCCTGCATTTGCTACACTTTTTCCAATTCCAAGTAATGTAACAATTTCCATTGACTAAACAAATTAATAAACCCAAAAGGAAGATACATGCCAGTCCCTACTTGAAAAAAAACCAATCAATCAATCACAACTGGTTATGCCTCCCCCCTTTTATTTTTAAGTGGTTAGAAAAAACAGAAGTGTTGAAGGTGTTTTGACAAGCAAAAGCAAAGCTTTCCTTATTAACACAGGTGGCCTGAAGCAGTGACAGATGATACTGATGGGACAGATGGTGTAGCTGACATTCTGCATAGCTATTCTTCTATGAAGACATTAAATTGAAAACTAATTGTACCTGAGGGGGAAGAAACTCTCAACCTGTTTTTACATTAACATGTGAGGATAGGAAGCCTCAGGAAGAGAGAGCATTGTGATCTTTAGAAGAGACCAGCAGAGCAGGAGGTGGGGGTGAGGGCTTTTGAGGTTGCCAAGGCTAAGAGAAGCCACACAATGAAGAGAGAAGGATCTGCAGGAGAGTAGGTTTCATTCATTGAGCTTTTGCTTGGTTATTCTGCTTTCAGTAAAAGGGGAAAAAACGTTACTGAACATCAGACAACCACCAGGATTCTCCTGGTTCATACTCACAGAATAAGACAGAGGACTTCTTTACAGAAGTAAACTGAACAGCCTAGAAGATGCTTCCATACACAGATACAGGAAAATCAACTGCTAATGAATATGGAGGTATGAGCAAGCACACAAAGGAGGAATCCATTAGAAATATAGCATTTCAATCACTTTCAGTCTTGCAGAAGTGTTTACAAAAGCCTCAAGCTGCCAAGGCCTCAGTCAAAACTAAAAAAAAGATTTCTGTGTGCTACCCTTTTGAAAAACAAAAAGCTACTTCTGCTGTAAACAGACTAAGGCAGGACCAAACAAATTACTACAAATAGATAGTGCCAAAATACAGAAGTGGCAAATACCACAATCAGAAGACCTGACTATGCAAGTACTTGCAAAAAAACCCAAACGTTATTTCTTACCTAGCAGAGGCACTGCAGCTGAACTGTAAAGCTTCTTTGCTTTACAGAGACCACTACAGTACTGAAGGAAGAAATGCTGGCATGGAATTAGACAATTTTAAAAATGTCTTCATTGCTTTCTAGAAAGGAGAACTACTCTTTGCTTGGAAAAATAGAGCAGTTCTGTTCCCTGTGCTTTGGCAATAGTTAACCACCACAAATTTTACACTGCCTGCCAAGCAACATGGCTAAAACAGTTAGGAACAAATCAATATCGAGCACCTATAAAATATGTGAACTTTAAAGATACCATGTGAAGGCCACCAGAATTTAAGGGAAGCTTGCTTGTGAAGTCAGCACAAGCTAGCTCAAAGAAGAAATCCAAGCTCCGTAATTCTAGACAAATATGCTCCGCTTATTAATTCAGTTATCTGCACTTCATTTTCCAGACACCCCAGGTTTCTTATTTCACATTCAATATTACTGATATGCAGATTACTTTAATAAATGCTGCTTATTAATCCACTAACTAATGTGGTATCAGTGAGTGTTACAATTGAAGGAACACACTATTCTACAGAAGGGTCTTCTGGTCCACATTGTCCTTTAATACCAGCTGTGAAATCACCTAGTGAACTTTGTAAAATCCATGAGAACAAAGGTAGCTTAAAAAAAACACACCACCTTACAAGGCCTGACTATTTTAAGGTGATAAATGATCAGCCACTGGGGAAAGGAAATGAAAAAACCAAAATTGTGCTACCTTTCCAGTTCAGCCTATTATGCACTTTCACTTTTGCCTGCATAGCTGTCTCTTGACCTCATGGTCTAATATAGCAAGTAGCCAATCTGGAAGAAAAGAAAAGAAAGGGAAAAAAGTCATGCAAGAGAGAAGAGTCCCTGATGCAGTGCACCACATGTTCCACGAAAACAGCTGTGCCAACAAAAAGCAGGGGGAAAACAAATGCTCTCAGAAGGGTGGGAGAAGATTCCTTTTGGGGGAAAACAAATGCTCTCCTAAGGGTGGGAGAAGATTCCTTTTGGTGAAAGAGCTGGTTTAAAGAGCTGGGACTGCAGCGTTAATGACAGCAGGATACCAGTGTAATAGATTACTATTCTGTAACCAACCTAAAGAGGAAATGCAGAGCCTTCCTCCTCATTCCAAAGGAAGAAGCTTAACTACCAACTGGTCTAATTTCAATAACAGATGGTAAAATACCAAATTAAAAGTCTTCATCCATCTATAAAAGTCTTAAACACCAAAGACTCTGCATATCTTACTTGTTATAAACAGTTATCTAAAAACCTTTTATAGCACTACAGACTACAGAAAAGCATTCTTATGGCTAGCAACTTTATGTGAGTACCTTAAAAAGAGAATATCATTCAGAGGCTGACATATCTGTGCTAAAATTACTCTGAAACCTCAAAACACAAAACATTAATAATGGCCTCTTACATAAAGAGAAACACGGCAGGTCTTAAAGCTGTTAAATATTGAAAATGGCACATTTTATGCCATTTAAATACATTTAAATACCACATCTTTATACAAAGTCTCAAGAGAATGATTCCTCATATTTTCAGTCGCACATTTACTAGCTCAATTCACTAAGCAGTAGTCAAGCAATTTTCCTTCAGTATCACCGGCAAAGATGGAGATTACACTCCAACAACTTTGTCAGGCCAAGGCAAGGTATAAGTCCTCTCTAATCTAATAGACAGTGAGAAAGTGTAGGCAGTATCTACCATTACTTGTAGGTTCAATTAACCCTAGCTTTACTCAGAACAGATCAGGGAAGACAGATGATGGATGTGGACTTAATCTACAACAGGAATTACAGCTCAAGTATGAGTGTTTACTGCTGCTACCTTGCCAGAAATCACCATTCTGCAATTCTACTAAGAAAGCACACCTTGTCAGCATTCTCAATGCCCCTCAGGAAAAGTGAACTAGGTCTTCCTAACTAGATCTTTAACCTGAAAAATGCTGATTGACAACATAAAAACTCTGCTGCCATCTA
The DNA here is from genome assembly GCF_030490865.1 of Poecile atricapillus. Taxonomy (NCBI): domain Eukaryota; kingdom Metazoa; phylum Chordata; class Aves; order Passeriformes; family Paridae; genus Poecile; species Poecile atricapillus. The sequence goes on along the minus strand of NC_081289.1, from coordinate 32,289,254 downwards.
GCAGAGGACAGTAATTTCCAATAGAAACCATGGAACAGCTGGTATTCAGTGTGGATAAAAGCATTTTCCACAAGTACGAATGAAAAATATCTGCACATCCCTTGACAAGTTTCTTCCACAGGTGCTACAAGCAAAGGTCTCCAAACAGCCAGCTACAAAACAAACTTTTTGGTAACCCTGGTCAAAAGGAACAATAGGATGCCATTCAACACTGTAGGAATAGTCCTAAAATGGCCAAAAAGAAGTGTTATTTGTAAAATGAAAATGGCACCCCAATTGAAAGAAATCCACATCAGCTTGCCCCAATTTTTTTTATATTTGGTATGATCTAATTTAACTGCATCACCAACTGAGCACATGTACAGGGTGTATGTGTCAAGTTGCTGGCAGCAGAGGGGCTCCAGGCGTGACCTCCATGAGGAGAGGCCAGGAGCTGTACCTCACCAGACACAGCCAGCTCCAAAAAATGCCACAGGTGAACCCATTGGCCAAGCTGGTGGCATACATGGGAAAATGTATTTAAGAAAGGACAGAAAACAACACCACACAGAGAGAACAGCAAGGGGTGAAAAAAAAAATAGAAGTCTGTGAGCAAAAGTAGTGTGAACACCAAGGTCAGAAAGGACCATCTCCAAGCACTGGTGCAAAGATCCTCTGTAGCCTATGAAGGACCACAGTGGAGCATACAACCACGTGGTAGCCCATGGAGCATACCACTCTGGAGCACAGGAAAAGCGTGAGAAGGAAGGAACAGCACTGACAGGTTGTTGTGGACTAGCCATAAACCCCCATATCCCATCCCCTTGCATCCACCAGGGATAGGGGAGCTGGAGAATAAGGAGTGAAGGACTGAAGCTCAGTATTGGAAAAGGGTGGCAAAGGTGTTTTAATTTTGTCTTTGTTTCCCACCATCAAATTCTATCTTATCTTTCCTGCCTGGAAGTTAATTAATTAATTAATTAATTGCCCCAAATTGAGCCTGTTTTGCCATGATGATTATCAGTAAATTATCTTTCTGTCTTTCTCGTGATCCATGAGCTTCCCCCTGCCTGGTTGAGGTAGGGAGAGAATGTGGCTGGGTGAGCATCTGCCCAAGGTCAGCCCACCTCACCATAAATCACACAGTACTTTTTAGTCTGTATTTGAGCTGTGGTACCCAAAACCACTTTTAGAGAGATTGCAGTACAGTTTCAGACTCCATGGATGACACTGAAAATTAAGAATTTTTGAGAAAGAGCTGACAGACTTAAAATTAAAACCACTAGCTCCATTTCCTGTTACAGCTGAAATGATAACATCACTTGCAGAGTACCACACAAAACAATTTATGTGGGAGAAAATGTGCTGAGGAAAAACAGAGATCTTTCAGTTTAACTGATTGCTCATCAGTCATTTCAGTATTTGCTTCCTAAGGGAGATCGGACATTTGCTGCCAAATCCTCCAGGAAGATTTCTAAAACCGATGAAAAGACAATACCAATAGCAAAAATCAAAGATTTTTTTTTTTTAATTACATCTAAGTTCCACTAATTTTTAGTCATTGAGAGTGGAAGTCCTTTGTTTCATTCTTCATTGGCTGTTGATTTTACAATTAAGTGACGTTGCTTTTCTACCCACCATTTCAGCATGGTTCTCAGTCCTTCTTGATTAACTTCACTCACATCTGTAACTACCTCCACCATTTCCTTTCCTCACAAAATGCAAGTTTGCCTGAATGGGAAACTCCAGCTTCTCAGCAGCAGTGCTAATTTGAACAGTCACCCTTCCACGTACTCCCCTCATCAGCCCAAGTGTTTGCAAAGTCAAATAACAGATGAGATCACAGAATTGATTTGGCTTAAGAAATAACCTTTACTGCAGAGTTCTGAGCCAAATCAGTTCCTCAGTCTAAGTTCACCTCAGTGGCACAAAAATTTTCGTGCCAGCACAATCCAAGCTGAATCTGTTCATATAGTAAAGGTGTTCAACCTGAATCAGAATCATAGAACAGCCTGGGTTGGAAAGGACCTTAAAGATCACCTAGCCCAACTCCCTTGCCAGGTGCAGGGACACCTCCCACTTGCTCAGAGCCCCATCCAACCCAGCCTTAAACACTTCCAGCAATGGGACATCCACAACTTCACTGGGAAAGTTCCAGTGCCTCACCACCCTCACAGTAAAGAATTTCTTCCTTCCTTATATCTAATCTAAACCTGCCGTCTTTCAGTTTGAATCCAGTCCCCTTGTCCTACCCCAATATGCCCTTGTAAAAAGTCCTTCTCTAGATCTTTTGTAGGCCTGCTTTAGGTACTGGGTGGCTGCTACGAGAATGCGTCAGATTGATCAATTCACGAACTTCTGGTTAAGCTACCTTCAGTAGGTGGTAACTTTTCACCTTGTACAGCTCTCTACAAAAATACAGAAGTACAATAACCAACTTTGGCATTTCAATTCAGACTACGCAGAGAATACGTTTCTTTCATACTTTCATTCGGACCACAGGTAACCCTTGCCAGTTACCAGTGTCATTACCTTCCACCTACATCCAATAGTCCAGACTAATTTTGAGGTATGAAATAGAAACTTAAGGTTTTAGTTAAAGCACTATATTGGCACAGTGACAAGTTATAATTACTTGCCAAATGACAATTCTTTCCCATCTGACTGTGATAAGGGGGAAGATCACACTCATCTCCTTCACTGAGGAGTGATAAATTGCACACGGTAAAAAAGCATGCACGTTTTTGCTTTGATTATTGAGGGGGAGGCAGTAGGAAAAAGTGAAACTTATCAGTCAAAACTGTCTTCTACATATAGTGGTAAAGCTGCCTCATAAAACTACAAAGACTTAATTCAAAACTTAGTATAAAATTACATCACATTTGGCACAAATTCTTCCAGGGTCTATCAATTCATTAGCTACAACTATGTAAAGAACTGGCTGTAATCAGCATTACTGAAAATAAACTGGTTACCTAATAAATTGTTTACCCAAGCAGAAGTCATATTATCAGAGGTATTTCAGTAAGTTTACATTAAAATTTTATCACTGTAAAGTAACTTCATTGAAGAAAATCTTCTGAAAACAATTTTACCTTTTAGGACAAAGGGAAAAAGCATTAGCAGCAAAGCCCATTAAACTGTAAAGCAAGGGTAATCATAAATAGGAGTCTACACTTTGGTTCACAAAAGCCAGCCTCCACATGAATTCTCTTCCTTGCCATACAATCCCCAAGTAACAGCATTTCTTTCACATGCCCCCGCTTTCTGGACCCATTACTGGGCTAGTGTCCCTTGTACATGAATGCCTCTACCACCCTGCAGGTTCCCAGACCCCATCACCAGCCCCAACTGTATCTAACACCTCCTCCCAAAAAAATAGGGGAGAAAACATGCTCAAAGTGTTAACATGTCAAATACATCAGCTGTAAAAAAAGAAAGAATAAAACACTGGTACAGCAGATTTAGAAAGCATTAACTAGTACTCAATATATGAAAAGTTGTGCAACAAATTGATACTATAGCTCTGCTTAGCAAGCACTGTGAATGAACTCTGGATTGCTCACAATCCTCTCACACACTTCTATCTCTTCAAATCCCGTCACCACACAATTTTAACCATTGCAAAACCACTTGCAATGAGATGAAGACAAATGTATTCCAATTCATAGTGCCTTCCTAGAAGGAAAAAAAACCAAAACAACCAAAATCTACCTACTCTTGGAAGACTTTGTAGCCAAGCAGTAACATGAAGAGGGGCATTTCAAGGCCAGCAGCACTGTCCCCCAAGAATGACCTCATTCTTGAATTTTCCACAGCAGATTACAGGATTTTGGAACTGTGAATCTGAGATCCTGTGCAAATTCCTAAAGGATGATGTGATAGCACAGATAGAGCCTTTCATGGTGCATCCCCAGCTATCGTAAGGTAAACGGCATAACTGAATTCACTAAGCTAAGAGTGTAAACCATTCCTGCAGTAATACTGATGGAGCACATTTGCACTGGAGGCTTGCATTAACATATGGTGTAGAGATAACTATCAAAGCATGGTTAATGTGACACAGTAATTCATACTGAGTTTCTGTCAAAATGCTATCTATACTGGACTTGACTGGCAAGGTTCTGGTAGTGGGGAGTGGGGGGGTCCTACTGAGGTGCTCCTGTGAGAAACTGCCAGATACTTCCCCCATGTCCACATGAGTCACTGGCAGACAGCTCAAAGACAGACCTGCCCCTGGCCACGGCTGAGCCCATCAGCAATGCTGGTAGCACTTCTGAGGTAATATATTTAAGAAAGAGGAAAAAACCCCACAACCTGGGCAGCAGCAGCTGAAGAAATGAGATTATGTAAGAACAACAACTCTGCAGACACAAAGGTCAGTGAATAAGTAGAAGGAGGAGGTGCTCCAGGTGTGGGGGCAGAGATTCCTTGGCAGCCCATGGTGACACAGGCTGTCTCCCTGCAGCCCATCGATGACCCCATGCTGGAGCACGTGGATGTGCCCATAGGAGACTGTGACCCTATGGGAAGCCTACAGTAGAGCAAGCTCCTGGCAGGTCCTGTGGGGAGAGAAGTCCATGCCGGAGCAGGTTTGCTGGCACTATGTGTGACACATGTGGTATGAACTTGTGACCCACACTGAAGCAGTCTGCTCCTGAAGGACTGCATCCTGTGGAAAGGACCCACAGTGGAGGAGTTAGTGAAGACTGCAGCCTGTGAGGACTCCTGTTGGAGAAGTTCATGGAGGGACTCCATGCTGAAGCAGGGGAAGAGTATAGAGTCCTGCCCCTAAGGAGGAAGGAGCAACAGTGAAAGCGTTTGATGCACTGAATAGAACCCCCACTTCCCATTCCACTGCACCGCTGAGGGGTAGAAGAGGGAGAAAAATCAGGAATGAAGTTGAGCCCAGGAGGAAGGGTGAGGTAGGAGGAAGGTGTTTTAATATCCTCATTAACCTACTAGGATTTGATAGGTAATAAATGATATTAATTTCTCCAAGGCAAGTCTGTTCTGCCTATGACTGTAATGGGCGAGTGATCCCTCCCTGTGACTCTTGACCCAGGAGCCTTTGGTTCTATTTTCTCTCCCCCACTCAGCTGAGGGGAAGCACAAAGCAGCATCCAGCCAGGGTCAATCTACCACATCATCTATGGCAAAATCTGCAACCTGATTTTCGCTATTAATCCACCAGTCACAAGTAACTACAAAAATGTGTTTTATTACAAAATAAAATATTTATCAAAACAAATTTTGATGATACTCTGAAAGCCATCTAAACACAACAGACATGTACAGGACAAAACAACTGAATGCCAAGCAATAAAAATCCATTGGTTTACTATAGGTTTGTGCCTCAAAGCTGCTGAAGTATTATACAAGATGGTCCAAACAGGATTATTGCCTCTATCTGGGTTACTTGCTTGGGTTTTCCTCACTTTTTATTCTACAGGGTCTACTGAAAGCTTCTTTAAGGAAAAGGTTGTCAGACCTCTTAAAGATCTGTTATTAAGACTCCAGATTTGCTTTTTAAAACTTAACCTGACTAGACCTAATTGGAAAGTTTTCTTATCCCCTGGGTCTGAGCCTTCTCCTCAGCTTCCCTCCCCTGTCTGCACAAAGCATCTTCCCTGCCAAGCTCCAGGCTTCCAAAACCTGTCTGTATATCCCTCCCATTATCCCAGCCAGCCCAGGTTGTACCAGTCACCTGGCAAGAAGACTCAATGAGGGTGCAAACTTTCTACCTTTCTACACTTGGTGGGGGCGACGGCGGAGAGAGGAGCAGGGAGAATATGGTTTTAAGAACAGGACAAAAACAATTCTGAAAATTCCCAAAATTTTCGCCCTTCTATCAAATTTCAAGTTTGAACAAGATTCAAATGGCACACAAGGTGCAAAAAGACATTACATTCTCTGTCAAGGAACAGCATTCTTCTGAAGTAATGTTTTCTGTACCTAACCACCATCCAAAGAAATACAAAACACCACAAAAAGGCATTAGTTTTACCTCAAGTCTTTTTTATTTCATTTTTTTAATGCAGGAAATAGAAAAGTGGTCAGAAATGTCAGAGAAATCAAAAAGTAACAGCAACTTAAATGTTAATGTGGAGACAGAAGTTCATGCCTCAAAAAAAACCACAGTTTTCAAGAAAAAGTAAGAAGCTTCAAGTCGGCTGCCAGTAGTACTTTTAAAGAACTTCTAGAAAGTTCCAGGTGCAGGCTAAATACTTGATTTGTATTTTAAAAAAAGTCCTAACATATAAGGCTGATTATACTGACCTCTACTATAGAATGTTCTAAGTGCCTAGCATCACACACACCAAGAGAATCTCCATAAAACCTCCCAGAAATTTTACATTTTGAAGCAGCATTTTGTAGCAAGCAGTCCAAGCGTTCCCAGTCTCAAAAAATACAGCAAGCAGGAGTTCACTGCAGATAATGGAAACAGCTTCACACAGTCAATAGCAAGGAATGCATATCTCAGACAACACCACAGTATTGTGCAGGGGAGGAAATCAAAGCCTCTGTAATTTAACACTGATAAATTCATTAGAAAAAAAAATCTGAAGGAGTCTCAGCTACTGATTCAGATGGTTACCTCATGATAGGAGCAGCTGCAGCGATTATAACAGAAGTGCTAATAACAACTGGCTACAGGCAACTTAGAGACCTGTGCATCAAATCATGAATGATGAGATCACTGCAGCAATGAAAACAGCAGGAAAAAAAAAATTTTAAAAGATTATAAGGGGCGATATTGTCCATCCCATTCACATACTCTGACTGCACTTGACACAGCAATGAGGTGGATTGAATGTCAGCCAAGAAAAAAATTCAGATGCAATTCAATTCCTTACTCGACTGGAGGTACGTGACTTTGCAACACAGGAAAGAACTGATGTAATAAGTGCTTGAAAATAAAAGTCACTGGGCTTATTCATTGTCTACTGCAGAGGCTCATCTTTTAATACTGGAAATAGTCACTTTTTGGAAAAAAGTTTACAGCATCAAAACCACATATCTATGTAAATGTGCCAATAACACATTTTAATTTTATCTGACATTAATGGATTTTTTTTGTCAAGATTATTCTCATAGGACCCCTGGTACTGAATTACTGAAGAAAACAAATATATCTCTTCTCTATTCAAAACATCAAAGGTTTTCCAATTCTGTCTTTAAAGATTCAAAACTAACTCAGTGTCTTCTACTCACCATTTGTGATGTGCTAACAGTCATAATTCTAAAGCAAGTTATCTTTTGAACTTATAGACCATTCCCACACATACTTTATTGAAGTCTGTTTCTAAGTAATCAGAGGACAGCAAATTGGGAATTCTGCATCTTCTGCAACAACTGCTTTGCAACACCCATACTGTCACCTTTTCATAGAATTTGAACAAAGTATTGGAGACACAAACAGAGCTCTTGCGGTGACAAGGAAAGCTCCTGCTCTCCTCCCGGCTTGGATGACAGCCTGCGCATAGCAAAGACGCAAGCTGAGGAGTACAGGGCTGCAAGTCAACCTGAGAGCCCGGCCATCTGCCAGCAGTCGCTCAAGATAGGGAATGCCAACTGCATTTGGAGTGCCTAGCCAAGCTCAGGACTTCATTACAGTCCAAATACACTCTCCCAGCCCCAAGTAGCCATCGACAATCTCTCCTGGATGGCAACACAAAGGGTGCATGTGGTGAAAAGGGAAAAGGTCTTTCCTAAAAGTAACCTAAGCCATTTGTTTATCATTAAATTTATTACTGTGCATGACATGAAGATTTAATTTTCTTTACTGGAGTTATTTTACCATTACTCAGCTCCTTCCTATCTCTCCTTCCTTCCCTGATGTTTCAAATTCTCACTTGCAACTGAATTCACTCCCTCCCCTCCCTCTAAGGCATCCAGAAGAGGAAATTTAACAGTAAAATCAAAACTGGCATGCTAGGAAAGATCCAAACAATTCTCACTCAAGACTCCTGACGACTTATCGGGCATATTTCTGGGTCTGTACCTCTGCAGCTGTGATATTTCAAAATATGACTTTGCACATTTTCGAGGCTGTAGCAATTAGTCAGACTCAAGTTGATCATACGCACATGTGGTAACTTAAGGCATGCACAGCACAGGAGCTGAAGAGCTGGTCATCTAACACAACCAATCCAAGATTTCAAAGCTCTAGACTGACTGCAGACAACTTACAATGTACGCATGGAAATACTCAACCCACCATATGTCTAAGGGGTATCCTTCATAGAAAATCTGGAGTTTCTAGGACTCTTTTTTGCCCTTCACCTTTCTTCTCCAGCAGGAAAAGAAAGTCCCGCATCACTACACATCTTTGAAGTGAGTTGTATAAATTGTGCCAACGTTTTTTTCTAGAAACCATTAAGAAAACAAAAGTACCAAGAACTAAATTTATGCACCAGCATAAGTGGGTGCACTTCTTGGTTGTATTCTGGGGAACTGTCAAGAGCAATGAAAATTTAACACAGACACCAGCCTCATGACTGAGCTCTTACTGCAACTCTGTGATAAATACCAGTTCCACTGTATTATGAATCACTGTTCCCTATCATACCTCAAATACATTCAGATTAGCATGCTGTGCACTCAGGCAGCTAGATAGGCATCAAAATCTGTAAGATTTGTCTTCTTTATTTTTACTGCTTAAAATTCTGAGCACTAATCACAGTTTAGTTCTGTTTCACAGAAGATAAATGCTACTCCTGCCCTATTTTACCTCATCATCTCTATCACCTACTCAATAACTCGACTTCTTAGACAAAATAGTTGTATTTTTTCATCCACTATTTAACACTTTCCAAATTCATTTATTTACAACGCTTACCAACCAAGAAAGCTTCACAGTATTATAAATGAACACCCATTCACTGTAACAAGCTATGAGGAGGATGCTGGCATTTCCTACGAGGGCAAACAAACCTTACTGGAATCACTTAAAAACTTTTGTAAAGGGAATGATCACTCATTCGAGGGCTTCAATTCACATTATTACAAATCGAGTAGGAGACAGCAGTGCAGAAGGAACAACCACGTGAGCTACAGGACCGAACTGTTTCGACAGCTTGCAATACAGCTACCTGTATCTCCATATGACTCCAAATTACTCAAGTCTCAAGCTGGAACTGAATTCGGAGAATCTGCTGAAAGTACCCCAAAATAAGTGCCCTTGCAAAGCTTGACAAATCAAAGCCGAAACATGATACCGAACCGCCGGCACGACACACTAATTGGGTACGGGCCGACAGCTCCGAGCACACGTAGCAGTAGCCAGGCTGTCCCAGCGTGTACCACCGGCGCGAATGTCCCGGCGCATACAGAGCTGTAGCCCAGGTTTAACTGCTCGCTGTGGCTTTTCCCTCACCGCACAGGAAAGCCGAGCACGGCGCCACCGCCGCCTTCCCCCGGCCCAAGCACGCCGAGAGCTGCGCCGGGAAGCCGGGGCCTGGCGGAAGCCCCCGGTGAGGAGCCGCACGGCCGGCAGAGGACAGAGGGGGGTTGTGCGCGGTGTCTTTCGAGCTCCGGACCCCGAAGGTTGCGCAGATACCAGCGCTCGGCAGCACCGGGGGCCGCCGCCGCCCGGGCAATCCCCGCAATGGGCGCGGGCCCGCGCCCGCCAGGAGGGCCCGGCCGCTCCCGCCGCCCGCGCACGCCGACACAGCGCGGGGGGGCCCCCGCGGCGGCGGCGGGAAGCGGCGGGGGCGCGGGAGCGGCGGCAGCGAGGCGCCCCTCGCCCGGCAGGGGCGGGAGGAGGCCGGGGAGGCGGCCCAGCCCTAGCGCGGCCCTGCTCCCGGGCACCGGAAGCGGCGCCCGGCGCGGCGCAGCGCTGCCCGCGGCGCGGGACCCCGGCCCGGCGCGCCCGGCGCCCCCGGCGGGGCATGGCGGAGCGGCGCGCGGCGGGCAGGGCGCGCGGCCGTACCTTGATGATCCTGCGGGGCAGCCCGGCCATCTTGTCTCGTCGGTGCAGGCTCGGGGCGCGCCTCCGCTCGGGGCGCGCGCACGGCCGGAAAGACCCGCGCCGCGCTTCCTGCGGCGCCGCCCTGCGCGCGTGACGCCGGGAAATGTAGGATAAAGGGATCGCTGTGTGCGGTCAGCGCCCAGCGCGGACCGAGTGAAACCAGCGGCGGCGGGGCCGTGCGCTGCCAGCGCCAAACGTGTGCCCGGCCCTGACTTTTAGATTCTGTGCGTATCCCTAAACCTGTCTCAAAGATATCTTAGAACATCAGTATGTGAAACACAAGGAGCTACTGAGTCTAGCGAAGGGCCACAAAAGTGATGAGGGGTCTGGCACATCTCTCTAGTGACGAGAGAGGGACTGGAGAGAGGGAGCTGGGCCTGTTTAGTCTAGAGAAGAAAAGACTGATAAGAGATCTCATCAAATATAAAAATGTTTCGAAGGTGTGTGTCAAGAGAATAGTGCCAGGCTCTTTTCAGTGGTGCCCCATGGCAGGACAAAGAGCAATGGCCATGAATTAAAACACCAGAAGTTCCACCTCAACATGAGGAAAAACATCTTGGCATTGAGGGTGGCCGAGCACTGGAACAGGCTGCCCGGGGAGGCTGTGCAGTCTCCCTCTCCGGAGACATGCAAACCCCACCTGGACATGTTCCTGTGTCACCCGCTCCTGGTGACCCTGCCTTGGTAGGAAGGTTGGAAATAGGATCTTCCAGCCTTAACAATTCTGTGACTCTATGATCTTTGTCTTAATAACACCTGGCTAGTAAACCTCCGTCTTTTTCAGCAGAAAAAGGAATATTGTAAACATTGGAGTATAATTATTGCACAAGGATAATAGGACATTGCTACAGCTGCATAGTAATAGCAACATCTAAGAATGTGCATCTCTATTTATGGGAAATAAAAGCACAGAAAGATGAACTAATTTCCCAAAGGTCACTCAGCAGGCCAGCAGCACAGCCAGGAATAGAACCCTATGTGCATACGATTCCCTGTCAAGTGTTTTCTTCTGGTTAAAAACAGGACTTGGCTTTAAACAGGACATTCTGTGTACTCTGGTAGAAAGTAAAGTTCTTTGGCAATGGCAAATCTAGGAGAAAGACTCCATGACTCCTACACTTACTTAGATATCAAAGCACCTTCACTGGGTGAAGTATATACCCTGAAGACAAAAGTAATTGGAAGATGCTGTCTTTTGTTACAGTGCATGCTGAATTACTTCTCTTTCTTTGTTTCTGCCTTCACCCCTTTTTTTTTCATTTTCTTCTCTCTTTTACACTTCTCACAGAATACTGTCCCTTAAAGGACTGGTATACATGGAAGAAAACATGTGCCAAAAGGTGAGTGTACACTCTGTGGGAATAAGATGCCACTCAGTTTCTTGCAAGTCTGTGAGATGCAACAACAGAGTGAAGCACAGTTGGCTCAAATGTATGCTCATCAGCATTGCATTCAGTGTCCCCTTTCAAGTGTGGTAGACCATGAATCTTGCTTCAGTTGGAAGTTGCAGCACGTCAATCTAGCTTATTATGTTTTAACAGCTTTCATTGCACAACAAGTGGTCTGTCACATCCTGGGAGTTTTCATTGCACCTGTCCTGGCCTCTTTAATGAAAAGGCTTTTGAAGTCCACTCGATCAGGAGACAGCAGTGAACAAAAACATTGATTTCTGTTGTCATATCTAGATTTAGATATATTTAGAAATATTTAGATTGTCCCCCTAAGCCATTTTAGCTCCTAGGACTGTTGCAGAGATCCCTGAATATCCATATCGGGCTGGAAAAGCCATCCAAGCTGGCTACTCCAGAATACTGACTGTAGACTGTCACCTGTAGTCCCCATTCATACGGACATTCAGCCCAACTCCACCAAGGCCTGCCTCCACAGTGGTTTTTGAGCGTGAGTTTCATGTCAAGGGCTCACTACTTTTTATTTGCATTGCTGCTAAAGAGGGCTGCTGCCCTCCTTGTCTGCCTCACTGCTGTTCTCTCAGCTCACATCATGATCTCACCTAAGATGAGCTGATCAAAAACCATAGATGGTCCCTGGGTGAGCAGTGAGATGCTGTGAACTGCAGGCAGCCACACAGACGTACAGGTGAGGCATAAACAAGGGGACAGGAACCCATGCCTGAGAGTGTGAGAAAAGTCTATAGTTGCCTGCATTAGGGATAGTGTGAAACCACATACTGAGGTTAAGTTAGACCAAACAGCTGAGTCAATGTGTTAAAAAGAGGGCTTCTTTCTTCCCTTTCCCATCTCACTCCTTCTGCCTTCCTTCCTTACACATGGCATTTTCCCTGCTGTTCATTCTGCTGAGCTGATGCAATACACTAACTTGGCAGAAAAACAGCCATTCAGTCTAGTCTTCTGCTGGACTGGTGAATTGGTTTGTCTTACAGTGGGGTCTGGGTAGGTGATAGAAGTGGGAGTGAAATTGCAGTATCCGTGAGTAATTAACCCAGCTTTGGATGCCCCTTAGCCTTTTGGAGAAGCTGCAGGCAGCACTGAGGTTCTGCTCCCTTTCCCTGCCCTATATTCCTGATCCATTCTTGCCATTGGTATGTATCTACTCGGGTATAGGGGGTTGTTGTTGGTTTTTTTTGGTTTTTTTGCTAAATTACCCTTCTGACCAGCTCATTGAGACATCAGAGCTGGCAGAAGAGAAGTAGCAGAAAACAGAGTGAGATGGTGCACATGTAGGACCACTCCCTCCAACAGCAGTGACCTGTTCTGTTGGCTGAGCTGATCTTGTCCCCCTGCACCACTGCAAAGGCACAGTCCTCCTCCCACAAATCTGTGATTATCAAACCATTGCTGGGATTACAGCAGTTCCAAGAACAAAGTTAGGCAACCACCTTATTCACCAACTAAGTGTTCTATAATGACACTATAGGCAGGAAAGGTGAAGAAGTAATTGCAATTAGGCAATTAATACGCCCAGAACAATTCAATACAACTGCTGACCATCTTCCTGTGACAGCTTCTGCTGTCATTGAATTACTCACTGAGTGGGTGCATCCAGGCCAGCTGAGCCTGAGGCTGACTAATCTTATTTCCTCCTCCTATCCCTCTTTGCAATCTTAGTTTTACTGTAATTACAACTCGCTTTCAAACCCCAGATTCTTTACTTTTGCATAACAGCATTTCTATATTTTTCCCAAGTATTGTATAAAATCTGTTCTACAGCAAAAACCAGATGTATGTATGTATGTACACATACAGAATGAATGCTCACAGTAATATCCAAATTTTAGATTAAAAATGTTCAGTAAATAGCAGAGTAATTTCACAAGAGTTGCTATGATGGCTTTGTACAAAGGGACAAACTAAGGCACAGAAGTGCAGTGTTTTTCATTTAGCAGTAATTTAAAGTGTCATTGGACAATTTCAAAATTATCTAAACTGGCAGGACTGGGTGAAACTGTATTGAGAGAAGAAAAAAAACCCCACCAGTTATATGTTTTACCAATTTAGAACATCAAAATGCAATGCTATGAGTAGGAGCCTTCATTGTAGCAAATAATTTTTGGTTTTTTCATTATGTGGCTGTTTGAATAGAGACATTGTTTCCTTGAACTATGGTACTCAACAGGAGCACAAATTATCTAGGCTGCATGTGACTACTGAGGCACTTTAGTTTTGTCATCTGTTATTTACAGTTGCAGCTTCCTCCTTACCAGTAACAGGATGGACCAGTGACGAGATGGTGTGAGATATGATAAAGAATGAAGAGGCTCTACTGACACAGGCCTGACTTAAAACATAGAAATCTGTCTAAAACATGACTTGAGAAAACTTGAGAATTAAGACCATAACTAAACTACAGTGTCTTATTAAAAATTTGATTTCTACTTTTATGGGATAACCTCATAGAAATTAAGACACAGTATTTCAGGAGTGGAGGCCCATTCATCCCCATTGTTAAGACACAGCCTTTGAAACAAAATACATCCATCCATTCACAAATTCAGGTCCACTTCTAGGTATGATTGTGTAGTACCTTGCCAGTTTAAAAGGAAATAAAGGAAGCCAAATGCTTATTCCTAGAAATATTTTGAAACATTGGTTTCTATGAAAAAAATAAATGTGTATTATATTCAGTTTGCCAATGATCTAGCCTGAATGATTTTTCTAAGTAACAATTTCCTAAATATGCCACTGCAGCAAAAGAGCTAGAACAGCCAGGTCCCAATTTTCCACTTCTCAGAAGGGCTGTGTATGTGTGTGTGCAACTGCTCACACAAAACCCACGCCAGCCCAGATGATAGCTCTGATTTATAAATTTGTTCTTCTAAAACAGAGCCAACTAACATAGTCCTTCCCTCATCACTACATAGCGTCCGTGGCCTAACTATAGCTCAACCATCTGATCAGTTAGAGCACTTCCTGGAGAAGTTTGTAATTGACTATCGGAGTAAAAGCAGTTTAATGGTTTATCTTCAGTAAGAGAGCAACATAGAAACAAAACTTTCCAGCTTCCCAGAGACATAGTCCCAGAGGTCTGGAACTCAGCATTAGTCCCTCCATAGTATCTCCACAGGTAACGGAGAGAACAACTTTCCTGTTGAGCCAATACCGACTGAGTGACTCCCCCTTTTGCTGTCTACAAGCTGCTGAGGCAAGCAAGGGCCTTGGCAGTTATTAATAACCCTATCTCCAGACATGCTGGAGAAGTGTGTAGTCACGCTTCTGAGCTGTCCTTAAGCAATTCCCATCTCCCTTTAGAAAGCTGTAATCTGCCAGAACATGCTGCTAAGAATACACTTGCAGAACATTATGCGTCAGGGAGGGGGTAGACCTCATCTACTATCTCCTAAAAATCTTTTTATAGAAACCACCTAAAAATAGCCTGGAAGCCTAACAGGGTATGTGGTTCAGTTTTTAAAAAATAAAAATAAAGTTCTGTGGTACCTTCTATTGCAACTTCCCAGAACTAGGATTTAAGTTACAAGATTTGCCATTACAGAGATGTTCTAAAAATGCACATTTCCAGAATAAAATCCTTACAGAAAAAAATACATGATTGAAAACAAGCAGTACAGACTGTAGCTTCAAATTAAAGATTTGTTGATCTTTACAATCTCATTAATGAATTAGCTTCTTAGCAGTTAACAACTCAATGCCACCAGCCTATAAAATCCCACCATTAGGAGACTTGTTAGTGACATTCACCAGGAAATTAGAAACTCTACTTTTTCAAACTTCTATCTGAGGAGAGCACACATATCTGCAAGTGTGTGTCTGTATGCAATCCTCAGGAAGTACATATGGCACTGAAGAGTAAAAAATTGTCTTTATTAAAGCAAATAAGTTGATGTAGGAAACAGTAAGGTCGGAGCACCACAGAAGTCTTATATTGTAATCATGACTAATATACTCAAGCATATCAAGTTTAGTGTTTTTTTAATTGGGTGACAATTTCTAAGGGACTAGGGAGGTTTTTAATTTTTTTTAAGAGTTGTAGGTCCATATAAATAATATGAAAAAAAAAGTGTCTTACACTGAAGAAAGAAATAGGTGAAATTTATTGTTGTCTCCAGCTATGAAAGGAGTTAATTTCAAGTTTTCCTCTGCACAGCGAAGAATTTTTGTCTCCTGCATGGGTCAACAATACCCTTTTGAGAAAGCAGCTAAGAATCAGAGTTGTCAACCACAGTCATCATCATCATCATCCCTGACTTTAGGCAATCTTATAAAGAAGCTATGACAACTAATTCATATCCATCTTCTAGAAAAGTCAGGGAAGATTTAATTTCACTTGGTATTTCCTAGGAAGGAAATCAAGGCCTAATGTGCTTGTCAGAGGTTCACACACACACACAAGTAACACACATTGCATTTGCATACAGGTGTGTCACACTGCAGCTGACCAGGAGTAAGTCAAGAATCCTGAGCAGTTCCCACATTGTCACAAACTCCTCCTGGCAAGACAGACTTTGACATAATTGTTTACCCCCACTATGCATATGGACAAGATATTCCTGAAGTTCACTCTTTAAATGAAGATTCATTCCTTTCTTTTAATTTCCAGAGTGCACTTGTTTTGGACAGTTTATTATAATTTTATTTTTTAAGCACTGTCCTTGGGTTTAAAATCCTCCAAGTGTTTTATTTGTCCATCAGTAGAACCACTGTCTTGCTTGAATTGTATAGGATGCTGTCCTCATCCTAGTACAAGGATTTCCTTGTGGGAATCACGAGCTGGTACACAGCAGAAAATACACAGGACTGTATTGCTTCTGTTTGGTGCATGAACTCAGATCCAATGCCTCTGTATCTGAACACAGAAACTTGCTGGAATGAAAAAGTGAGTTTATCTCCACCAATCTGGAGGAGCTTTGTAGTGAAGCTGTGATTTCTCACCTTGGTTGCATCTGTCTAAGTAGTATGTAAAATATTTTGGCCCATCTCTGTCCCCTTTTTCTATGGTGTAATGAATCTAATATTGCAGGGAACCCCAAAATGGCTGTGTTCCATCTTCCTCTGTATAGAAAAATATTCAAGAAGAAACCTTTGTCAATGCTACTGGGAGTGGTCAGCTCTTGACTACTGATTTCTGGCTATACTTCTGCTATACTGCTGGAAGTTATCAGTGTAACTAAAACTCTGCAACTACAGACCAAAGTTAAACATCGCTGAAATTGTGAGGTTTTCACTGATGACAGCACAAAACTGCAGTACTACAATCAGTGACCAGAAAAGATGCAATCGTTGGAAGATATCTGGAAGAGGTCGCAGCCTTTCAAGAGACACTATCCAAGAGTCTCCAGAAGGGTAATGCTGCAGCAGGAATGGAGACACAGTCTGCTGATGTGACTTAGAGGCTTCACGGATGTGTAAATGCCTAAAGTGCTGGAGCCATTACAGATACTAGAGCAGCAGGTCAGACAATTGATTTTTGTCTTCTTGTCTTTTATCAATGTTGTGTAAATATAACCTTGTCTTTGAAACACTTTGAGACTCAGTCTATGAAAGAAGTACAGCAAGTAGCCTCAGAGCAGCAGTTTGCCTGGGACAATCAGGTGAGTTTTCTGTATGCCTTGAATATTGGAAACATGCAATTTCATCTCCATGAAATCCACAGGCCTTCCCTGTGGAAGAGCATTACAGGTACTGTGAAGATCTGGCTGACTGAACAGAGGAAGCTACTGCAGCCAACTGTGTAACTTAACCTGGAAAGCAAGCAGGCTAAGCTTGTGAAATAACCAATAATGTTAGAAATGTTCCTTTGAATTATGGGATTAGAGGGGATTATTTTGCAGCTAATATAAGACTATGGCACACTGGCACGCTCCCGGGACAGGCAGGTGCACTGCTGCCTGTTGCTGGGGAGTTGTGCCCTCTCCCTCAGCTGAACAGCTGCTGCCCATGACGAGGCTGCCCCAGTGACTTCACTGTGGGTTTGCGGTCTCAAAAGCCTCCCAGCACAGGGACCAGGAGAGCGAGCAGTGAGTGACCAAGGGTCCCTATGAGGAGTGGCTGAGGGAGCTGGGGGTGTTTAGCCTGGAGGAGGCTCAGGGGAACCTCGTCATTCTCTACATTTACCTGAAAAGAGGTTGTAATGAGGTGGGGGTTGGACAACCTGTGACAGTGTTGTCCACAGTGGCTAATTATTGGCTTGTTGCACACCAGGTAATAAATGAATCGGGGTTTTTGTGGACAACAGCACAAGAGGAAGCAGCCTCAGGGGAGGGGAGGTTCAGGTTGGACATCACGAGGAATTTTTTCCATAGGAACAACGGTTGAACATTGGAACAGGCTCCCCAGGGAGATGGTGGACTGACCATCACTGGAGGTATTCAAGAAATGACCGGACATGGCACTTACTGCCGCGGCCTAGGAGTCAAGGTGTAGATGGCTCAAAGATTGGACTGGACGATCTCAGAAGTCTTTTCCAACCAAACTGATTCAGTAAATCTGTGTTTGTGCATCCGCTTGCTCCCCGGCCCGGCCTAGCCCTTCCTGCCACCACATTACGGCGGAGCGGCTCCGGCGCCGGAGCGGCTGAGGGCGGAAGGGGAGGTGGCTGAGGGCGGTGCCGGTGCCCCTCCCGGGCCGCACTGCGAGTCCCGGCGTGCCGCGCGCCGAGCCGCCGCCGGAGCCGGAACGGGCGCGCGGCGCCACTTCCGCCGGCGGGGCTGGCGCGGGGCAAGGCCGGGAGAGGCTCTGCGCGCTTTTCGGAGGGGCTGAACCCTGTGCGGAGCGCTCAGGACTGTTATAACGGGTACTCTATTGCTTGCTTTGACGGATTAGTGACCTTTTTTTTAAATGCTAAACATCTGCTTTAATTCTAAGCCTCAGGTTTGGTGTTGCCGCGTGTTGCTGGCACACGCGTCGCAGTTTCCTGTGCCCTGTCTCAGGGATGGGAATGTTCCCGTTCAAGCTGGTCCGCGCAGTGAGTGCGGCTGGGAACGGGCTGGTGCCTGACCCTTGTCCTTGGGCCCAGATCCGCCGCGTTCCTCGCACCCTTTTTGTAAATGAGCTTCTGAGGGCAAGCTGTGAGCAGCTCTGTGGGTGTTGGTGGTACCCTAACTTGAGCAGCATTGGCACAGATAAAAAGAATGCTGAATAATTATATGTCGAAATTGGAAAATGCACATTTCTGGTGATGTTTTGAAGCACAAAATACGAAGTACTTTTAAAGAGTTCTTGTTATTTTTCTTTTATATATATATATGTATATCCCTAAACTTTTACATTTTTCTAGGTTTCATTATAAGTTTCTATTTAAAGCAGTTATTTTTCACTAGACAATGAAAACATAAGATGTCTTTCTGCTACTGCGAAATTTTGGGTAACATTTAAGATATTCTAAATGGTGTTTTTGAGTTTTTAGGTGTATTGCTTTTGAGATGGATGAAGCCAATTAGCTGCATTTAAAGAGGTTTTTCACTACAGCAAGTGTAGTTTATAAGTACTTCTATTTTTGTACTAGGTGATGATATTTATGTTGTGAACAAGAAAAGCACATTTCATGAGCTATTTTATGGAGCGTGCAGAAGGAAGGATGCAAATTTTAGGTGGGTGCGTACCAACAGAAAAGCCTGTGAGAAGGCACAGGCATGGAAGCTTTTTTTTTTTAAGTTGAACCTTCAAAGACTCTCAGTAAATAAAGTCTTGTGCTACTTTTGACTATTAAGGAGACAGGTACATCTTAAGTGATAAGGACTTCTAAACAATTGACAAGAATTATGTTGCACAGATTTTATTTTATTTTTCCTTAAGATTTTCAAGAAATTTAATTGTTAGTCTTTTGTAGCCTGAATAGTTATGAAACTGGTTTCTTTCAGAGGGTGTTCTGCAGAGAAAAAGTTCTTTGAGTTCCATCTTGTCCAGGACTGGTTTCCTCTCTGCTGTCAGCATGGCAATGTCACTTAGATCTGCGTGGTCCCACCTCTTTCGGATGCGTTCAGTAGCAACCTGTAAGCAGGTCCCACTGCAGAGTAAGTAGTGACGTGGAATTGTGGAGATCCTATATTAAAATTTGTTCCTTGAGAGCCTCTTTCCTGTACTGTTTAAAGTAATGGAAGCATGGAAGTGATTTTTCTATTTGAACAGAATCTAGTCTATTAGTCTGTGTTCTATTCTAATAGTAAAGGATATCTTTATTTGTTTTTTTCTCTTTTTGTGCTTTTAAAGCCTTCATGGTCCAAATAGGACGCTCCCCAAATTTATAGATTAGCTTGTAAATACTACCCCTTTTACCACTGATTATGATTGAAGATTTCAATTTATTTTTTCAGACTTAGAAAAGTGGTGAGAAAAGGCTATAGTAAATTCTCATTACCTAAAATAAACAGAGAACAAACAGAAACAGACAGTACTATTTCTTAGATTTTTGTCCATGTTTTAGACATCAATAGGAATACATAGAGAAGATAGTAAAAGTGGTAGAAAAGACAGTAATGGAGAAAATAGAATAGACATTTTACATTTTAGAGGTAGGTGGGCAAGGAAGGGAAAAAAAATTTTAGGAAGAAATACATATAATTTGCCATAACTTGACTGCTTAATACCTAAGAACAGTTTCATTAGAAGAACTGAAGAGTGAAAGTGCTAACAGTAACTCTGAATTTTAAGAATTTGCATCTAAAATATTTCTGAGAGGAAAATAGCTACAAACAAAAGTTTCTTCTTGGTTTTTTCAGCCTTTGCAGTCTTGACACAATGAATGCTCTCTTGCTCTGCTAGGAGCATCCATGAAGAATCCTATTTGTATTAAAAGATGGTCTAAATAAAATAATGCCAGATAAAGTTGATGCCTTTTTATGACTTAAGAGAAAGCTCAGAACATGTGAAGACTTGTTTCTTGTGATCACAGTTCTGTTCTAAAAGCATAGTTGTTGAAAAAGCTTCACTGGACACAGAAATTTCCATGTGGATTTATGTCATGTTCTGGCAATAAAGGAAGTGGGTTCTCAGTGGAAATCAGCTCCAGGCACGTCCCAGGCCCACCTGAGGCGTGCATACCTGCATTGTTGTGGAAGGTAATGCCTACAGGATGATTCCTGTGTGAGGGACTATTGAACACCTTATATTAGGCTTGTGTTTGGACTCTATGATCTTAAAAGTCTTCTCCAACCTAAGTTATTCTATTAAAAAAATGGGAATCAAACCATGGGGAAGGGACTTTGAGTGGTTTGTGATCCAAGCTCCTGTGCAAAGCAAGGTCAGCTCTGCAGTCACATCAGGTTGCTCAGGGCTTGCGGAGTCTTTGAAATCTCCAAGGACAGAGAACTCACAAACCTGCCTGGGTCTCAATCCCCCTGGTTGGCTGTCCTCATGAGGAAAACATTTCTCTACATATCCAGTCAGAGCCCCCCTCCTTTTGATCTTTATAATAAATATTGCTGTGATTGAAATTATGATCTTCCCTCTAAGTTATAAGGTAATGTTCTTTACATATATAAAAGATATTTCCTAATGTTGAATTCTATCGGTATTTTGTTCATACAGTGATTTTACTCAGGAAAACAATACAACTAGGAAGGTAAATATAGGTTGTAACTGCCTGCATACTGGTTTGGGTTTTTTTTATTTATTGCACTGCTAGAAAGCTGTGTACTAAAATGAACTTCTGCTTAGACAGTGTGGGTTATGTTAATCTAAAACTGAATATGATTATTATCCCTGATTAAGACTTGAAACAGAATGAAAATTGAGAATGTAAACATTCTTAATTTGGTACAGTTCTGTTTCTACATCAGAGTTCTTTACTTGGGTTTTTATTGCAGATGGATCTGTGTATCATGCTTGCCATAAATCTACATTCTCAGTTCTCCCTGAAGACTACAATTGGTATGTAAACGTGCTTTGATGTGTGGCCTTTTCATGTAATGTTTATTCCAGGGCAACTCTCTGTTGTGAAGTCATCATATTATAGTATCAAACACATCTATTGCCAATATGGGATATATGTAATGATTTTAGCTAAAGTAAAAATTAATGATAGTAATGATTGTGAAGTTAATGTAATGTAATGTAATCCAGTTTCAATATAATGAAAAGTCATTCAGGACTCAGTATAAACATGTGGATGACCCCAGTTCCCCTGCAGTTTTGTTTGTGGAAGAGCAAAATTAGCTTAGAGTGGTCATTTCCACTGATGCTTGTTCAGACAAAGTATTTTTGTGCTGCTGTACAGGGAACCTGTGTAGAAATAGGAAAAGCTGATAGATATATAGTGAGAAACACTGAATTCATGTCATCCACGGTTTTAGGAAGCTTAATGTGTCATGGGAAGGGGAAGAAAAGTGAGAAAAGTCATATTGTCACAATGAAAATCTCAGTAAGACTTCTTGTTCAGCATTTTTTATGTAATAGAAAAGATGAAACCCCAAACCAAGCTTTGTTTGCTGTTACTTCATTACAGATGCCGTGCATCTTGTGAAGGCATGTTGTCCTAGAGACCATTATCCTCATCTGTTTAGAGTTTTATATGCAACTATTTCAGTCTTTTAAGATTTTTTTTCCAAATCATATTTCCAGCTATTTTAATAATTTATTTTAGCCCTTTTTTCCTTCTCCATTGAAAAAGAAAAAGGAAGATAACTGAGGAAACAAAATATTGGAGGTTTGGATCAAATACTTATGACCCTTATTTTATACAAGATTATTAAGGATTCATAAATGCAGGGTCAAATCCAGTTTTCTTTGGGACTTGGGCTTCTCAGTTGTTCAGTACTTCTGAAAGTTATGAGGTTTTCTTTTTATTTTTATAGCAAAGTGGAACTTGCAGTGACATCCGATTTGAAGACAATTGTCTGCTACCACCCTTCACTTGAGATTCCATACGAGCATACAAAAGTATGTCCAAGTGTGTACATTTATATTTCTTACTCTTGTAAAGGCATTTAGTAGTTTACAGGTTTGAGTCTTTAGAGCATCTTTTTAAATTTGAAATACTTTTTAGTATGTGATCAGCATATCTGTGAAGTAAATGACTGATGAATATAGCTGCTGCCACGAGGAGGAATTTACTCTTAGTTGAACTGAGGGAAGGTTGCAGAGTGAGAAGAGCTCAAATATGACAGCATACAGTAGCTCTAGTAGAATTGAACAAGGCACTAGAACACTTGTGCACTACAGAGAAAGTAGTGTCTGTCTACATGGGTGCTACTCAGAGAGGATGATGGGAATGCAGGTTATGGCTCACATGTCCTACTGGGCAAGAGAATACAAAGGAGAACTGCTGCTACTGTTTTCAACACAAACTTTAAATTCCATTCAGCACTGAGTTTGTAAAAACCACAAAGAACTTTAAATACTGGTTTTTATCTATCAGTAGTACTTTCAGTGTGTTCTTTACATTGACGAAAGTAAATCTAGTGTTGTGGATTAACACCTAGATAAATCTTTCTATGTACACTTTTTGTTTGAATTTCCAGTTCTCATGTGCTAGTAAAATACTGCAGCTGGCAGCTGTGTTGCTGCAGTACCCAGTGTGAAATTTCTCCATTGAAACCTAAATCATTTTAGCACTTTTTGCCTGCAGGTTACCTAGCAGTATTTTCAAATCTCTCAGTTGCACATACCTCAAGAAAAACTTGTGTAAAAGGCTAAAACAAATTAAAATATTTCTAATAGTAGTTACGTTTCCAATTGAAAACAAACAACTTGGTCTTACCTGTTGCATAAAAAGTTAGGAAGTGATATTCTTCTCAAAGGTACATGTCCTCTAAAAGATTTTTAGCAATGATGATGGTTGCTATGAATTCTGACTGGGAATAGTGTGGATACTTTTGTCTTAGTAGAACTGAAGTTGATGATTCAGGTAGTGAACTGTAGGATTGAGGTCTGCAGTAATGACTACAAGAATGCTGGTTTTAGGGGTAGAGTCATCAGCTGTAGCCCCTAGGGTAAGTAGATATGTCTAGACATCTGCTCCACACTGCTGTGGTTTCATTCAGGGTGGGAAGGCAGGGATAATAAAGAGTCAGTGCAGTTGCAGGTATTTTTCTGCATTTTTTGGTTTCAGCTGTTAGATAGCATTACAGATTACTCTAATGTAGCTTGGCTTTTTGACTTTCTCAATTAAATAAAACAAGCAGAAACAGGATATACATTACTGTTTTCCTAGCCCATACCACGGCCAGATCCGGTGAATAATAAAGAAGAAAACCTCGATCAAGTTTTAAAATCCAGATTGAATGAAAAAGAGCTAAAGAACAGTAGAGGTCCTACAATTGAAGAGCTCAGCAAAATGTTTTACACAACAAAACATCGCTGGTATCCTGTGGGACAGTAAGTATTTTCTTTTTGATTTGTTTGTTCCTTTTGGAAGTAAAGGGACATACAGGAATAATTTAATGACCAGATTCAGCCTAGGATGAGTAATGTCAGACAAGGTACCTCTAGCATTTGGGCTACTTCATAAAATTTTCAATGCAGTGTTGGGTAAATGGAAGACTGTATTTAATGAGGAGGTTTTTTAAACACTGCTCCTTTGGTAGCCTTTGCCACTTTTTTTGGTAAAATATGAAACAGTGTAGAAGTTTTTCATTCATCCAGTTAGCTACTGCTTCGAGTCATTTACTAAAGTTCCATGACAGAATCTAGCATGTAAAATACCCTCAATGGACATAACCAAACACAGCTTGGAAGCATGCATTGCCTATTCCTTAGTAACCTCAATGGGATGATTCTCAGACTTGAGAGTAGTAGAGGTTTTTCATTTGGAGTGGTGAAAAGTGCTCTTTGTTGTGCCTCGTATTCAGAAATTGAGGTGGAGGAGAGATGTACATATACATGACTGAGCTTAAAGAGGAACTCTGGACATTCAGGTGTACTAATGTAAACAAGCAGCATTCTGGTGGGTGTTACTCCTTTCCACTCCATGGTATGCCATCTTTCAATAGCTGCTAATTTTATAGCTATGGAGACATAACACAGGCAAATTTTTTTGTTGTTGTCCACAGAAAACTATTTAATTAATTTGCTTTGGGAGTAGATATAAGGAATGGAAAGGTAGGACTTTTATGACCAAAGGGTAGCTATCACTTTAATGAAGATCAGACAGGATCTGCCTTGTTTAACAAACATAATTAAGAGGAAAGTATGGATCATTTTTTGTTCTGAAGAATTTGTTTTTTAGTTTTTCAGCAAAATATTACACTATTTAACATAAAGTCTGGCACAGCTCCTTTGAATATCTTTGTTCTATAGCAATCATTTTAGCCAAAGGGAAGGGTGACCATGTAATAAAATTAACTTCACACAAAGGATTAAGAATAAACAGCAGCCTTTGTGCCTATTCAGCTGTAGAACTGATGGGATTATTGCGTGCTTGTAGCAGATGTAGCAATAGAAATGAGTAGCATTATGTAACTCCACAAACAACAGAGTGACATCTAAAGAATGGTGATGGATTGTGCTCATGTATCTCGTATTTCACTTCCTTGTGTAACCTCAGATCACTCACTGGGGGCAGAAATACCACAAAAATAAAGGCTGTTCACAGCTTGCACTCATTGCAACCTTTTTTTTTTTCTTTTAGGTATCATAGAAGACGCAAGAATCCTAATCCTCCTAAAGACCGATAGCAAAAATAACTTCTTGTTCATCAGGACTTTGCTGTTAATTTTGATTGGAAATAAAAGTTTTAGAAAGTGTCACATTTGGCTGTAACAGAACATGCTTAATTTGATTTCACTGTTATTTTCTACTAAAAACAACAAAAGGGCACTGACAAAACAGGAAGTCAGTGAAAGCAGTTGTGCATTCCTAGTCACCAAATGAACTAGTCTTAGAACAGGATGTAACAGGGTTGGAGAGCTCTGATTAAATTCAAGAGGTCAGGCTCATCATTTGTCAAGTGAATCCATACAAGTCTTGTGTCAAAATGGGAAGTCTAGAAATGGACGTGTTAGGGTTTGATTGTTTTGAGTAGGATAGTATTTTTTTTTCTTCAAGGAATCTAGTAACTGCAGGTGAGCTTAAATACTGAGGTATAAATGAAATAGTATTTATGAAAAATATATGAGGTATTTGTGAAAACAAATAGTTTTCCTTCTCTTACACTTGCAAGATACCTGGTTCCATGTTTAATTCTACACCAAGTGACTGTATTTAAGCCTATTGTTGTGTATGGAAAACTGGCCAACTTGGTTAGTTTTTAGCATCCAAGATACAGTAACTTGCCCTTCCTAAATCATCCAGCATTCTCAAATATCTGAGAACTGTGTGCTTTTGTGGTTGATGGGGGGGATTTTTGTTTGTTTAATCCCACCCCACCTACCACCCAGTAAGGATGCTGTGTTCATAAGTTGGAATAGCTGTATCACAATAGTTGTTTATATCAGCGAGGTAATCACCACTCTTCGTAGAGTACCAAGGAGGAAGAATTGACCCTTTATTACATAAAATGCTTTAAACTAAAAAACTTGGTCTGATTATACTTCATTGCGTTTTGTAGTGCATAAATGTTACTTCCTGTTGTAATATTCTGTCATGTGGCATATTTTTCCTTCAGGAAAAGGGAAAAAAACATTTGTTCCAGTCTACAGTTTTAGGCATCAGCCCTCTGATAGAAAGGGCTAGCTCAGAACATTGTGCCACTGCAGAGATCCCAGTGACTTCATAAAGCCTTCTTAGTAGATCCTTCTAAATAATCAGAAAATAATTATCTCATATACATCATAATTTTTGTTGCATTTCCATTCCAAAGCAATTTGGATAACCTAGGAAAGGGTTTGTTTCTTCTGATAGTCTAGTGTCATTTTGCCAGTGTGTGTTTTTCTACAGATTTTGCTAGAAGCTGAGTACTACTCATCTTCTCAGTTGAGAAGCTGAGAAACTGTTAGTTTCTAAAGATACTATTGAACAGCCTTTTTTCCCTTGAACATCCTTTATTTGTGAAAAAAGCAAGATTGGATGTGTGCAAAAAACTGCCTTTAAATGCCTGTGGAAATTTTTACAGAAAACTAGTGTCAGTACATTTTTAAGTGAATGCGGGGTAGCTGATAATGGTTTATCATGGCAGAGCGTGAAATCGTTTTGCTCCTTTGCTCTGTTGTGCTTATAAGATATCAGAGTCCGTGCTCAAGCCAACATCAGCCAAATTACTGTGGCTCCCTATTAATAGTATGTTGCTCACGTAATAAATCTGCTGTTGTGAAGTCATGTCCGTGGGGTCTCTGTGAAGGATGGCTGCTTAACTCTGTAAGTTCAATCGCATGAACATAAGCATGGCTTTTTCTGCCAGGAATATTATTTTTTTAATAGATTGTAGTAATTTGAAGTACAACAAATTTTGGTACGTTCATCCGTTTGTGGTGCCTGGTAAGGACGCTGGTGTATAAGTGAGCTTACATCTCATGTAGTGTTTTATTATTTTCCAATGCATAAAATTGAGTCCCCTTTATATTTGGAATGCTGAGACCTAATTCGTCACCATTTGACTTCAGTGTAAGAAGAGATATCCTTGGACTAATTTAAACTTATTTTCTCCCAATGTTTTCCCCATATTTTTGCTTACTGCTGCCTAATGCTGCTAAGAAATCATGCTTTACAGATAAACGTTCGTTTACGACATTTGTCTGTTCTTGCCAGTCAAACCCTGTTTGTGATCAAACATCCACAATCACTGTAGAAATAACGTTTCCCAAATACTTTTGGATGCTTTTCAGGCATTTTGAGAGAGAAAAATCTATGATGTGCTTAGTTGCTATCTTTAAAGTACTTCTTCTTCTGACTGGTGGCTGGAAACTGTCTAAAACACATGATCACTACATGTATCCTTATGCCCTTTTGTTATTAGTTCATAACATTGATGTTTTAAAACAATCTTTCCGTGCATTGTGTTGCTGTTTTCAATCTTATTCTGTTTTCTTTTAGTAAATCTTTTTCCTAGGTTACCCAAGGCATGACACAATTAAAATACTACTCTCACCGTACTCTGAAGCTCTCTTCCTGGTTTCTTAGGTCTCAAACAACTGTCTTTGTTTCTCTTCACTTGAAAGCTTGGAATTCAGATTTCATCCACTTGATTATTGTTCTGTGTCTATTAAAAAAAAAAAAAATTAGAAAATTAGTTTGGGATTTCTGTATTCTGTTGCCCTTGCTCTTTGTAATTGAAAACTTAAGTTGCTTAAAATTTGCAATGTTAAGTCTGTTCTGCCACTTTGTTTCCAAGTTTGGGCACTTAGCCATTTGCTTTGTATCTAGTAGCTACTGAGTGTTCCAGAGCGTTTTAGGCTCGTTGCTGTGAATTGTAGACAGTTGGGTACATCTGACTGAGGGATTTTTGTTTCTTAAATGTGTCGCTAAAAGTCTCCCCAGGCCTTGATTGTCCTGCATGCCGTGGGAAAACTCCGTTTCGTTCACGTATCAAAAATGTTGCTTTAATTCACAGAAACACAGAATTGTTAGGTTTGGAAGGGACCTCCGGAGAGCACATCATCCAGTGCTTCTGCTAAGGCAGGGTCACCTGCAGCAGGTGACACGAGCACGCAGCCAGGTGCATTTGGAATAGCTACGGAGGAGAAAACTCCACAACCCCCGTGGGCAGCCTGTTCCAGTGCTCCCGAACAGGAATTCGGACCATTTCAACCGCAGTTCAATTAATCTTGGTGCCTTAGTGAAAAGAATCCTTCTCCCTCCTCTGATGACGCCCAGATTAAAAGGACTCGGGTGCTTTTAGGCGGGGTGTTTCCCTTGGGTGTGTGCTGCCGGAGGTGCTGCGCGGCACCGCCGGGAGGCAGCAGCAGCAGCGCGCCGGCTCTGCGGGCAGCTCCAGCCCCGCTCCCGCAGTGACACTCCGCACCGCTGCGGGGAAAGGAGCTCCCCAGCTGGCAGTCAAAGGGGGTTTGCCTGTTTGCTTTAAGTTTTGTAGGGTGTCTCAAAGACAAAAAGAAGCTCCACCATTCCAGTCTGGGGGAAAAAATGAGTCGCGAGTGGGGCAGTAATGGGACCCATGTGACAAGTGTCATGACTGTTTCACTTCCCCATGACTACAGCGGAGGAAGCAGTTACCCCCCTGCCCATCCGCCCACCCATCCTTCCTTCCCTCCCTCCCCACCCCTCCAGCTGTTAAGTTCTATAGGAAACACATCTCTTGCTGCTGTTGAAATAGGTCTGAACTTCACCTGTCATGTCCAAATTCTGCTGTACCACAATAAATCGTTGTGGTGGGTCATAAGTCACAGTACTGACTGCCTGTTAGGGCCAGCACTGCATATCTCAGTTACTCCAGTCTTTATGAATTTTAGCAGCTTCTCTGCTGTAATTTCTCACATGTTCATTCCATCCTCAAAGTCAATACAAAGTTATAAAATGGAGAGATCAAACAGATGTAGACTGCATTCCTCATCTGTAATAGATGTATCTTTTATTTTAATGCTACAATATAACAAAATTGATCTAGGGCAAACCCATTAGTCACCAGTATAAAGGAATAAATTGTGTACCTACAATACATAAAAATTGGGGTTATCTCCAAGATTGAGACAGATATTAATTAGACATCTAAACCTGAGTTAATCTTCACAGGCTCCTCTTATAGTCAGTCAGCACAGAAAAAGCACATGCACTAGGCAGTTGATCTTATTTTAATATTTTATTGTCTAGAATATGTCATATAATCGTTCTCTGGAGATGCATTTTCCTTTTCTGTGAAGGAAGCATGAAGATGAGATTCAGATATCTATATTGGGTATTGGGGCCTTTCTCTCTTTTTTTTTTAGGAGCACATCTATGCAAAATACTCTTTAAAATTCAGATAAAAATATTTTTGGTGTTTCTGCTAGCCTTCAATAGCATGTAGTCTGTATATAAGAGCTCTTGGTTTTCTATATAGAGTAATTCACACATTTAATTTGTAAATGTACACTATGAGATTTTAATCTCTCTTGTATTTAATCAAGCCTCTAATGCTAAAAATAATAAGCTGTATGGAGAAATAAGCTATTTATGTATCTTTCTGGCATCTCTTATAAAAGGAGCCTATGATTTCAACTGTTACCTTTAGGTACTTCTGCAAAAACAAACACGATAAATTATGATTTACTGGGAAATTTGCATGGGATTATCTGAAACTTTAAATACAATTGATACAGAATGTTAGTTCCACTGTGTAGAACTACAGCTTTTGGAACATGGCAGATCAGACAGTGAGAAGTATGTGGAAGCTGCGTGAACTAAACAGCATGTTTGGTCAGCAATTTTGCATCTCATGGCTTCTGGAGAAATAGAAGTTTGTGGCCTGACATACCACTTTATTAAGGGCCATAATGTAGGTGAGAAGTGATAATCAATGTATCACAAAGTTTTTCGTTGTGTAGAGATAATACAAGATGTTGGCACAGCCAATAGAACTAAGAAGCTTTGCCAACTGGTCTTTATGAAACTTAAATACATAAAGAAGTTGTGCTTATATTCAACTTTACTGCTTGTCAAGATGAAAAACAGTGTCAGGTCAGAGACAGTTTACCTTTTTAAGTAAGACCAGTTTTGACTGCTACCAAAGTTTAATTCCTTGGCAAAAGGATCTCCCTACCAGCAAAATGTGAGATGATTTAAAAAAAAAAATCTGCAAGAACTGTTTTTAAGCATCTCTTCTGCTAAAACTAATAAAATGTTGACCATGAAAGTTAGGGGAAAATTAAATGAACAGTGAACAGTTATTGCACTAAGCCATTACCATGTTGAATAAAAATTAACCCAAGTAAAAGATTAAACTATTGAAGCATGACCCTCCTGTACAAACATGTATTTCCTACTCCCTAATGGTAACAAAACAGAGCTTAATAGTTTCATGCAAAGATTAGTGTTTCTTAAACACTCCTAGTCATTAGCACCAAGTTTTTCAAACACTGCTGAAGTTTCTTGTTTTAAACACTGCTAGTTTCTCATTCAAATGTGCTTGATTTGTTTAAACAAATAATATGCTAAGTACTGTTTTTCTGAAGTCAGTGTCTGTAGGAGTTACACTGCATCAGAGCTGTGCTGCAGGAGTGGTCTTCACCTTTGTTTTAGTTAAGACAAACTGTTAATTTCTATTGAATAGTAAACAAATGCTAGGAAAATTATTTCCTTGACCCTTAATTAGTTAACATTTGTTTGGTTGGTATAAGCAGCATAAGGCTTCATATCCTTTTCAAAATTTATTTTGTAATTTTTAATACTGACTGGTTTCAGTATGGGTCCATTGGTTATTTTCCAAGAATAGATGTTTACAGAATTCCCTTTCCCCCATGCCATTTTTTTCTACAGTAAAAATCCTGCCATTAGTGATGGAGTGGTAGCAAGTTCCACAAAATTTAGAACTAGATTAAGAAAAAAGGATTTTCTATCCAGAGTAGAAGCACGGAGCAAATTAAATTCATGGGAAATTCATCATAAGCAGAGGTAAGGAAAATGACGGAGAAAATCCCTTTCTAGAGCATATATTTGTATTAAAATACTGAAAGAAACATGCAGTGTGTTTGCTACATGGGGTTACAATTCACTGACTTTATGTGGCCATATTTGTTGGAGAAAGATTTGAAGTGAGCCCAAAGAGGCCACTGGTAAGGCTGAAAGGTGACACAATGGCCTGTGAAGAGAAGAGCAGCAGTGGTCACAGTGCCGAGCCATGCCTTGTCCAGTCCAGGGACAATGAATTGTTAGAACTAGGTGAGTGTTTTGTTTCAATACAACCAAGATTTTCACTCACAACTTTGTGGAAATTATGCAGGAAAAGCCTTGTATTTCTTTAACAGTGCTGCATTTATTCTGCAGTGGAAATACGTGTGTAACTGTGTCAGGTGAAACCAGGACCCTGGGCTTTACCACCCCTGAGGTGGTGCAGGCAGCAGAGAGATGTTCAGGATCCCTCGGGGCATGTTGTTACCGTGGCAGGCTGGCAGCAAGCTCAGCGCCTGCTGCTGCTCCCACACCTTCTCATTGCCTCCCCCTGTTCCACAAGCCCTCCTGAAAGCAGTGGCTTCCCCCTGCTGCAGAGGCAGCCCAAGCAGCACTCCCAAGGTCACATCTTGCTTGACTCCACAAGACGTGCTCTTCTGAACCACCCAAGCTGGCTGTGCCCTCCAGCCTTACCGCAGCCCAGAACGTACAACACGTACCCTCACTTTGATGCTAGGAAAGCACCCTTCTCACAGGCTGCAGGACAGCTTCCCATCATTTCACGAACTTCAAACTGAAAGATAACACAGAAAAAGAAGAATTGCACACTGGGTCTAGAGGGGCACCAGAAAGAGTCCAAGGACTGTGGAATGTGAATATGGTAATCTGTTTTCAAGGGTACTAGCCCAGCTAGTGAATATAAGCCATATATATTCCTCTTATGTTCCCAGTATAAGTCCTTCTTGACATCAGGGACATTCTTTTTTAATTTAGAAATACAAGCTTGCCCTCTGAAATCAGGTAGTGTGAACCCACAGCATTTTTAGAGATGACCTGATCTTAGATTACTTTTGTCTTTCCAGAGTCTTACCAAGTTTGACACAGGTTTATGCATAGCAGCAATTCACACACATAATTAGTCTTTTCTAAACAATTTCAGTCACCAGTCCAGAGTCTCCAGAGATGCCCCAGCTGAGACTCCTGTAAAAATAAAGGAATTTTTATTCTGAATAAACAAATATGCAGAGAAGAAAGTGCATTTCTGTAACACCAAACAAATCTGGATTTAGGAGCAAGCATCCTCGTACACAGTCAACATTGGAGTAAATTAACTATACCAAAGGTCACTAAATGTCATTGTTCTGTAATTTTCAGTTCAGAGGATCAAAGAAATCTGAAGAAATGGTTCAAGTTGAGACACTTGGCAAAATAATGAGGTGAAAGGCTTCCAAAGTTTTCTGGAGGAAAAAACCCCACAGTAATTGGACATAATTCTTAAAATCTTCATTTAGGCATTAATAAATAAAAATGTGTATCCTCTTTAGGATTAATGAAATGTCAACAGAAGAAAATAGTAGTCTAAAAACCAAAGACCTGTTTTTCAGTTATTCTCAGGGCCTAAGGGGTTTGTTTATTCAAAGATCTGTGACACTGGGAAATAAGCTGCTCCCTTGAAAACACCTTGCCAGGTGTTGTTTTTGGGTTTTCCCCCCCTGTTTAGCTGTTCTTGTATGATAAATTAATTTTGCTAGAAATACACTATCAGTTCAGCAGAGATTTTTTTTAGCCATTAATCTCCTTACCTGGTGTATTTAGCCCCCCTTAGAGCAATTAGAGCAGCCCAAGGAACTGATCTTAAAATGCCCAAGGAGATTTAAAAGACATACTTCAGTTGATTGCTGAAATGTAACTCAGGAGCATAACTGATCAGTTATTTGAGGAATTTCATTGTTGTTGCTGCGCCTTTTTGATCAGCCAGTCCAAAGGGATTTCATTAACATCTCACTAGTACCTCTGACTAAGAAGAAATTTTGAATAGATTGTGAAAAACTCTAGAAATGAGCTATTTTTAAGTGCTAAGCATATAAATGCAAATTGAGTAGGAACAGCTGTTATTTACATTCTGTGGACACATGATTTCACTCCCCAATGGATACGGGAAGAAAAAAAGCCACTGAAAAACTGAAATGCCCTTAAAGAAATCAGGAAAGTGAGGATCTAATAAAAATACATGCAATGAACTACATTGTTGGGTGGTATAAATTGGTAAAGCTTTCTAGGTTTGTTACCTATATAATAACATTATACAGCCCACCTGCTAGAACTTGAAGAGCTCTATGTATTTCTTGGAGAAAGTGGGGAGAGGAATTGAAGGAATGAATATGCTGAAACAAAGGCATATGAACAAATTCATGTTTCAGCCTTTTATGCAATGGCTAACTGATAACCTGGCATTTTCAAAAATAGTCTCCAAGAACAAAGCCCCCATTCATAATAAGGTTTTGCTATGGAGTTACGTTAGTTTGAGATTGTGTTCTGGAAAAATTATAAAAGCTCCTGAAAAATGTAAGCAGCATATTCTAGACCAGAGTACCTGAAAGCAGAGGACTGTACTGGAGGGAAAAGAAAGCACAGTGTGAAAGTTGCATCCTTCATGAGCTCAAGTTTTTTACTGGCCTGGCAGAGGTCCTCCTGTGTGTCCTCCATTTACCTGGAACAGGTCCCTGCTGTCACATGTTCCACTGGAAAGCTCATGCTCCCTCCTGCCACACCTGCATCTATTTGTAACATCACCAGCAAACACCTAGAGTAGAAAGAAATAATACTCTCCTCAGGAAAGGTAAGGCATGTTTAAAAATGTACACAAAATATGGCTGCTTAGATCAAACCCACCCAGTCAAATCAGCAATAGGAACCCGGGACAGGGAATTAAAGGTGGGATTGTTTTGCTGGCTTTTCCTTCTAGAAGGAAACCCACGCAGCTAAAGCTCAAGCACCACAGAGCCACTTGATTCTTAAGAGCCTGGGGAGCGATTTCCTCCAAGATTAGTTCTGTTTGACTTAGGATTGCTTTGTGCCTGCCAGTACACAAAATCTGTCATAACACAGGCAAAGGAAGGACTGAAATTTCATTCTTGTTCCATTTTAGGTACACTCTTACCTGCTGTTCTGTCTTACGTGAAAGATATGTCTGATGGCTAAATGCATCCTTTCCTTCCTCACCAGAACAAAGGCTGATCTACAGCAGCAGGTTTTGCAGCTTCCTTCTGTCTAGCATCATGTGGCATGAAATGCTGGGGAAAAAATTCTGCTGTGCCTCAGGTGTCTTTCCAGATCACATTTATTCACAGAGGGATAATTTATCAGAGAAATGAGCTCCAAAGAGACTACTAAAATTAGTGTTAAATTTTGAAATATAGGGCAATCACACTGAAAGTCAGAAAATATGTCTAGCCCAAACTCACACTTTAGAAAACGCTTTGCATATTTTGTAAAAATTATGGATATTATTTTCCCTCCTCTCTTCATTTATAAAGACAGAGAGATAACAACAAACTTAAGCAAATCAGAATTTGGTTACACAGAGCCATCTGTTAATTCTGGTGTATGGCAGTAGAGGGCATCTAAGGACTTCAAGTCACATATGGTAAGGGATTAAAATCAGATGGCTGAAGGAGTCATTACTGTCCCCACAGGCCGTTCCCCCCACCTCAGGACAGAACTGCCACCTCACGAGGCTGCTCCTTATCAATGGCAGTTTTGAGCCACACTGAAACTGGGGCTGTTCTTAAAACACCAGTCTGAAAGCTGAAGTTGTTAAGGAGGAGATGCACCAGTTAATTTCTCTTCTCTGCTGCAGGCAGAGCTCTGTCAGAGCCACAGGATGGTTTTGGGTACAGTGCAGGGGGGGATACTGCTTCAAGCACCCTGTCCAATTTTATCCACTGCTGTTTGTGCTTTAATTTCCACATACCTGGAAAAACTGCTTAAAGGAGGAGCAAGCGATTCTGGGAATGGACAGGCTGTGCCAAGAAAAGGCAAGCTGTGGACCAATGCTCTTTCCTTAACCAGAAAGAGTAGCACTATGTCTGCTTCCTCTCCCGAGCCTAAAAACTGCCAGCCTGTCTGGCCAGTATTTCAGTTTACGTCCTCCCAGTATGCCAGTCAGGTACAGGATGATGCATTGAGCCATCCTGACAAAAAAGCAAGCACTAATCCTGACAAACAGAGAGAAGATAGCTGGCAGCTAGTGCTGTTTTCTTGTCATCTGTCCAGGTTTGTATGACATTCCATATCCAGCCTCTCTTTATATTGAACCAGGGAAAGCAGCCATGCCTATTTTGAGCCAAAAGAAGCCAACACATCAGAGGCAGGTTAAGTTCATTACCTGACACTAACACTTAATGTACTAATCTGAAAAATGTATTTAAGCCCAGCAGCAGATTCACATACAACAGGCAAACTATTTTCAATTAACTTTAAGAAGTTTAAAGTTATATAAATACATTAGTAAACATTGATTATCCTGTTATTCAAACTCGTAAGTACAGCTACACGTCAGGCCTTATGCTGAAGTCTATTATAGCCTTAGCCTGAAATTTGAAAGTGGGTCGTGCCCAGAAAAAGGTTCTACATCTCATTTAATGATTCACAGTACTCTTAAAATGATATTCATCTGTCTGCTCTCCATGGCAGCACTTTCAATCATAAACACTTAATTGTAGGAATTCATCCTCAAGGCCAAATAGCTCTGGGTGAATTAAACTATCCTAAATGTAAGAACTAGAACAGTGATTTAAAATTAATCTTTTTCTGATGGGAGGCCATTTATTCAGAGACACATAACCCAGTTTCTGCTTCACTTTACTTTTCACTCAAAAAATCTCCCTTTTAGAGATAGCCACTGCATCACCTGTTTTAGTTTTCCTTATTAGCTTTAAAACTGACTCTCTGCCAACAAAAGAACTTTATTACTTATGGATTGGCAAAGCATAGGAGAGCTGCCTTCATGCTGTCTGTCAGGAAAACTTTTTTCACAGACATTACTTGCTCTCTCTTACTTTGAGGCGTAGGACTTGCAACTGGCAGAAAAACATCTCCAGCCTCCTCAAGCATAAAAGGCTTGTTTTTTCTGGCAGCATCTAGGAGGAGAATGCAAGATTTCACAGTGCTTTCAGCTGTGCTATCTCTAGGATTTTTCCAAAAGAAAAAAACCCCAAGCGTGTATGTTTCTCTAAAAAATCCAAAACTTCAAGGAGCATGGTTCTGAACATGTGTGTGCATAGGTGTAGTGCGTATATACACCTATATGCTCTTTCTCAGCCAAAAAAGGTAAATAAATATTACAGTCACAGTATTTTATGCTATAATCTGAATATTAAAATCCATATCAAATATTCTCCTAGTAGGTGTTTGAAAAGACTGTATTAAAAATGATCCTTTCTACCAGTCCTTTTTTTCTACCACGTTCATGAGAAGGAAGCATGAATGAGAAGGAAATGCTATCAAAACACGTATATTTACAACTCATTCTCCAGTAACTTGCAGCAATATTTAGCTAGTTTCAGTCAGCATGAAAGTCGATAATTCACAAAATAATAGAGTGATAGACCAGAATTCTGCTATTTATAAAGAAGCCTAACATAACAAAGTAAAAAACTTCTGTGCAAATGATCTTTTTTTTTTTTATACTTAGTACCCTGCGTCACCAAGTTCTATTTTTCCTTTACATGCCTATCCAAAGTATTTTTATGTTATTTTTGTTTTACCTCAATTTGTAAATAGTAAATTGGAGAAATTAAGCAAACACTACATTTAATTATCTTCATTGAAGATCCTAAGTGTCTAGGTAACCTCTTACTCAATGCTGTTTAGGCCTTAACTTTTAGATAGTAGATAGCACAGGATGAGATGAGAGATGGACTTAAATGCCACTTCTTCATGGTCAGTTTTGTGCTTGTCAGTGATTATCTGTCTACCTATCCATTGAACCAAAGGGAATGGTCCTTCTGTTTATCAACTGTCTCTGAAAGAAAAGAAGCTGGACGTTATTTCAGAGTATTATTCTCTTGGTGCCATCTTTTGATGTTTACTTTTAAATTACAAGTGCTGGTTTCCTTTTAGGGCACCTCTTGATTCATAGAAATTATTCACTGAATTCTTTTGTTGTCCTTTACAAGTGTATATTATCAAGAAAGGCAAAGCATTCACGTGTGAATAGATAAAAATGGCAGGAAATAAAGTGGCAGCTGGTAAAAAGTAAAACTGTTTGGTATAAATCTTAATCTATTTCATCAAAACATTCTGTTCCACAGGCAGCTGGAAAGAGCAGGGTGATCCCATACACTAAAATATTTGTTTTCTCTATGTTTTATCTAGCACGTTTTAGGAGCTCTGCGAAATAATCAAACCTTTCTCCTAACTGCTAAGTGAGAAATCCTCTAAGAGTTCACATTGCAGACCTTGTTCATGCTGTGGAGTTACAATTAACTCATTCCAATTTCCTGGAGCTAAAGGCTCAATATTCATATTTCTTTGCTCAAGAACCAGAGTGCAATCCCAGGACAGGGAGAAACTGTGGCAGCTGTACATTGTTATTTAGACCAGTTCAGGTAAACAGCTGTCAAAACATGGTCAATTAGTAGATGTATGTGATAAGCAATAGCTGTCCTTTTAACTGAAGGTGATTTTAACTAACCAAATGGTATGCCATGGATAATGTATGTTCTGTCCTGCATCTTTGGGAAATTAAGGATGAAGAGAGCAAGGAAAGGCCCCTTATATTCTTATATTCCCCTTACCTATAGCTAGGTAAATCTACCTTAATAAATCAGTAAATCTTTTCAGTGAATGGGAGCAAATCTAGCAAAATCAGCTGAGTCAAAAGCATGTTACTTCCCCTCTGCTCACATCATATTATATAAATAAATCAGCATACTAGCTCACCAGTAAACTTGGCATACTTTTCAGGAACAAAGTGAAAATAATTTCTAGTAACAGGCGCTTCACAAGACTGTAAAAATGTTGTTGCCTCCTTCCTTGGTCATGAAAGGGATTTTTGCCTAAAGGAAAAATAAAAAATAAATTCACTCATCCTTCCCTGTCTCGAGCATATGCATTTGAAATTGTCAGAAACAATATATTCTGCTTGTGATTGTCAAGAGCTCCTAATGCTAATATTTTCACTACTAATATAAAACTTGATTTAAAATATCTACTATATGGATGATATTCAGTCAGAACCAACATTTATGAATAGTAGAAAGTATCAGGAAAAAAATAGGGATTGCTAAAGTTTGTGCCTTTCATCTCTAGCTGGATGATATGCCCCTAAAACTGGCTCAGAAGCATTCATATTTGTATATGTACAGCAATATTTGTTCTAGAATTGCTACCCCAAAACACAAAGATTAAAGACAAATAAAGCATTTGGTTTGAATTGTACATAAAAATTTTAAATCCCCACTTGTATATAGTTTTTGTATTAGTGACTAGAAGAATTACTGTTTGTTACATGGCAGATTAAAAAACCTTATTTTGTTTACACAATGGAAAGCTAAGTTTTCTGAGTCTGCTCCTTCTTTTCTCTTTCTCCATTTCACATCTTTCTCCTACTCCATTCTGATTTTTATAAAGTAAAACTCTTCACGCAGACCAAACCTGTATTAAATACCCCAGTGCCAAAGAAGCTAAAAAGTAGCTTTAACTAGTTTCATGTACTACATACAGCCCATAGTCCAAAAGTAATTTAATTTAGTCACCTTTTCTTACCCTTACAACTATTTCTTTTCTCTCCTGTGACTGTATGGAAGACTCATGCAGACAGAGGAGAAAAAGAGCAACTAACATTGTTGAAAGAAACAGTGAAATACAAATGTACTCCACCAAACCTATAACATTTTCAGACGTCTCAAGGCAGAGAAAAGGTAACTGTGAACCAGAGCACTCTTAAGAGGTGCCAGTATTGTCATTTAAAGATCAATTTGCAGTTTTTAAGTTTGAATTTCATTACTCTTGTAAGTTTATCAGATATTTAGTGCTATTTTTAAGAGACATAAGTACTCATGAAAAAAGATAATAGA
Source organism: Poecile atricapillus (assembly GCF_030490865.1). Lineage (NCBI taxonomy): Eukaryota > Metazoa > Chordata > Aves > Passeriformes > Paridae > Poecile > Poecile atricapillus. The sequence continues at coordinate 32,250,378 of NC_081289.1, read as the reverse complement.
ACTCTGTTTCTGAAAGATCCTGCTGATATACTGCCTATTTAATTTTTATGCTACCTTTTTCATAACAATATATGAACTTTTAAGTAACAAACATTTATTACATTCTTCTGTTCTTGTTTCTCATTCACCACATAAATCGTGGTCTTCCTCCCTCTGCCTTTATAGCAGCCGGCTGTGGTTTTAGAAACAAATTATTACGACTTCAAGTGACGAATAAACAGCAGAAGCAAAGGAAGTCTTGAGATATTATCCACATAAAAATCCCATTAATAAAATAACATAGGAAAAGAGAATTACAGCAAAGCTGTCAAAAAGCAACTTTGCATCTAGACAAGGCGTATTCCTTTTCTCCAAGATGCATTATTGAACTTCAAAGAAATAGCCTTAATTTGAACACTATGGTATCAGAAGAACATATTTTTGAGCAAAAGCTCTCTGCCTACATATATAGAATTATTTTAGCAATAAAAATAGATCTGTATTATTTTTTATTGTTATTCTGAACATAGTGAAGTCAGTGCCATTCTGAAAAAGTAATGGAGTTTTTTTGTAAGATCTCATGTCACAGGTAGTTGAACTGTCAACTAAATTTCAAGGGGCACAAACCTATTCTCTCCCTTTTCCACATCTATCCAATAAAAAAACTTAGTGGGGATTCCACAACCATCACTGGAGGCTGCATCTGAGGCTATCTGAACTTCACAGACAAAAACAGGAACAAGAACGACCTTCAAGACCTAAATTGTTTTAAACCATTTCTGAAAATGCTTAAGAAAGCCCGTGTTTGTTCCTCAGACCTCATTTTAAATCTGTGCTGCTGCCAGTGATTAAAACCACCTTTTTTTCATAAACTGAATAAATTAAATTCAAAAGCACCCAGGCATTACAAACAGATGAAATCATACTGACCGATATTTCACTTAACAAAGTTGATTTTTTTTTTCTCAGATTAATTTACTTAGTTACTAAATACAGAACTTGATTTTAAGGTAACTATTAATTCTCATTTCCCCTGGTGCTTAAGAATTATAAGCAATAACTGTTACAAAATCCTTCAGGCTTTGTAATCCTTTCTCAGCCCTTATTTTTATTTCTTTTTAAAGAAACGTTGCATTTCAGACGTTACTGAGGAGTGCGACCGAAGGCAGTGTCTCAGTGTGGGAGCTTTCCCTGTGCAGGGGAGCTGCTCCTGCTCCCTCAGCCAGACAGTCCAACCTAATACATATTCATCTACCCCTCTGATAACAAAGGCTTCCTCCCCCCTCCCGCCCCGATTTTTAAAATATATTATCTTTTATTATTTTATAAGTTAGGGTTTCTTTTCTGAAATCTTTAAAAAGACACCCCTTAATCCTTCTCCCGTCAATTCTCCCTCCCAGACACCCCCGTGCAATTTGCAGGGAGCTCTGACCGTCAGCCAAGGGCCGGGGTGAGACTATTACGGCTACTTTTGCTTTGTTTCCCCTATTTTCTTTCTTTTTTTTTCTTTTTTCTTTCCCCCCCCCCCCCCTCCTCTGCGTGTGTCTCTTTCTAAAGTCGGCTCGGGGCCGCCGGGGCAGCGGCGAAAGGTGGCTGGTTACCGAGCAGCACCCACGACGCAATCAACCATCTTTACGCTGAAAAACAGCTTCGTGCTTATTAAAAAAAAAAATAAAATAATAATTAAAAAAGGGGGGAGGGGGAGGAAATCGGCGCGCGCATCGGCGGGCACTGGCTGTTTGTAGCAACGAGGTATTTAGCGCCGGAGGGTGAAGGGGGGTGGAGACCAGGGTGGGGTGTCCCAGGAGCTTCGGCCGCCGCAAGTCCCTGGCAGAGAGCTCCTGGCACCGGCCCCTGCCGCGCTCCCGGCCCTGCGGGCGGGCCCCGCCGCCGCGCTCAGGTGCCCGCGGCTGCTGGCGCCGGGCAGGCCGGGCGCCCCTCGCCCCTCCGGCCCCGGGACGGGCGGCTGAGCTCCCGCGCTCGCCCGCTTCCCTCAGGGCTCCCCGCACGGCCCCGCCGGCCCGGTCCCTCCGCAGCCCCGGGCACTGACCTGCGAGTCGCCCGCGGCTCCGCGGGCGGAGGAGGAGGAGGAGGCGGGGGGGCCGCGGGGCAGCGTTCGGCGACCGCTGCCCCGGCGTGACAGGGGCGGCGGCTCGGTGCGTCGGCCCCGGCTGGCCGCGATCGCGGCGGAGGCGCCGGAGCGGGTCCTGTCACATGATGCGGTTCCTGGAAAGTTCCTGGAAAGCAGCCTTTGTATGTAACCATCCCGGGAGGGGGGAGCGGCGGGGGCAGGATGCCCTCGCCTCGCAATCAAAGGCGAGCAGACCGCCCGCGCCGGGGAGAGGGGGGGGAGCGGAGGGTGTTGTTTCCCCAGGAGCACCATCTTCCTCCGGCAGCCTCTCTCCGCCCCAGCACAGCCTCGACGCTTCTCCCCGGCGGCGGGTGCTGTGTCTCCTCGGCCCCCCGACGCCGCCGGGAGCTAGAACAACCTGATCGTCCCACCTCCAGGCGGCGGCAGCGACGGCCCCAGCCCCATCCCACCGAGCCCGGGTGAGTCCCCTTGTCGTCGCCCCCCTCCGCCCGATGCCCCGCCGCGCTTCGAGAGCCGGCAGCCCGCCGCCCGCTCCCGGTACGGCGCTGCCGACCGCCGGGATGGAGGCACCCCCGAAGCCGGCGGCAGGCTGCTCCTGCGCTCCTCGCCTCGGCCGGGGGACGCCCGGCTGCAGCCAGCCGCCACCGCCTCGCAAGCCTTCCGTCCCCACCGAACTCCCGTGGCGGCGGCGCTTAGCGGCCAGGCGCTCCCGGAGCCTCCCTTTCACAAGGGGTCGCGCCCGGACACCGCTGGCAGAGCTGCTCCCACCTGCGCTCGTCGGCCCGGCGCCCGCAGCCTCTCCGGTGACAGGCGCACCTGCGCCCGGTCACCGAGCCGGCGGCGGGACCTTCTGCTCGGGGGAAGGAGGGGATGGGCTTTGTCGAGGGGTTCCCGCCTGTGTGCCTATATATATGCTGGGATAGAAACCTGTCAGAACAACCTATCAGTTGGCACTACAGTTTAATTTGGAAAAGTTTCTGAGCTCTGCTGCGGAACTTGTTAAGGGAGGAACCACTTCAGCATAACCCCTCACCTGGCGGCTGCTGCGCACCCGCAGGCAGAGACTGCCCGGTTCGCAAGCATCGGCGGGGGGCTCCGGGTCTTTCCTGTGAGCCCCGTCTCTTCTCTCCGGCCAAGCCGTCTAGGCTCCCCGTCGCTGGTACTGCCCAGCTTTGTGTCGCTCCTCTTGTGGCGGAGTTCCCAGGAGAGAAGAGGCTCGTTTTGTCCCTCCCGTTAGTTTCAGCCAAGAGGAAATAATTTTTTTTTAAATTTTCTTTTCCCCCTAATATCAGCATTTAATGGAGCGGGAAAAGCATATTTCCTGCCCCGCGCTAATTATAGCGCGTCCTCCACCGCGCTGCCCCTTCCGTTCCCAAGCGGCCGGCGAGCCCCCGGAGCCGGCGCTGCCGGCATACCCGCCCCGCAGGTTTACCCCGCTGCCCGAGAGGGGGTCTCCCACCCCAGGAGCATGGCCCATGCCGGGCTCCCGTTCCTAGAGGTACGACTTCGCGGATGACCTTACTGGAAGGCGTCGGGGCGTACCGTCCGTACGCCCCGCAGTGTGAAACCCGGGCAGCGCCGGGGCTGGGACCTCTGCCCCGCGCTGCTGGTTATCCCTCCTCTCTCATACCTTTACGGCTCTCCCCCACGACCTCCACCCCAAAGCCCCAGAGCTGCCGGCCGGGCTCGCCTGCCCCAGCCGAGGGAGAGGGGCATCAGCGGGTTCGCCTTTGCGATAAAGCGAGACCACCTTCTCGGGCCGCCGCCGAGGACAGGCTGGGCGGCGGGGGGGAGGAGATGTCCCTCCCCCGCTTCGCCGGGAGGTGATCTTTAGCCTCGGGTCCCTCCTCTGGATGCTGGGAAGTTCCGAAGCGGGATCGCCAGAAAGACGCTCTGCGTCGGGAGTGCCTCTCGCGGGGCTCGCCGCTAACCGCGCTCTCTCTCGGCTCGCAGGCGGCGCCCGGGCTGGGGGCCGGGACCATGCACCCGGCGCGGCGCTGAACCCCGCGGCGGCGAAGCGAAGCCCTCTCCTGCCGGCAGCCCCCGACCTGCCTGCGAGCGGGGCCGCGCCCGCCGCCGCCGCCCATGACCCTGCGCTCCGCCGAGTCCCTGGAGAGCGCGGAGAGCTCCGGGGAGCGCTGGGGGCACCCCGGGGCGGCGGCGCCCGTTGCCGAGGAGTGCCGTGAGGCGGAGCAGCTGGCCGCGGCTATGGAGGAGCTGCGGCGGGCAGGTAAGCCCGGGCGGCCGGGAAGGGGGAAAGCGCCCTGGGCGGCGGCGCCGTCCGGCGGGAGGCAGAACGGCTTGGCGGGGATCCCCGCCGGGCCGAGAGGGGATCCGGACGGCGGTGCGACGCCTGGCCATCGCCGCCCGGCGCTGCGAGGTCGCGTTCCCGCGGCTGAGAGGGGCGGCGACGACTCCGACCTTCCGCGGACTGCGGCGGCCGAAGCGAAAGCGCCGGCAGCGCCGCGCCCCGGCAGCAGCCCAGGATCTGCGGCCGGGAGAGGGCCGGGCGCTGCCGCCGGCCGGGGCGGCCGAGGCGCCGCATCCCCTCGGCCCCGCGTACCTGCGGTCCCCTCGCCGGAGCGGCGGCGGCTCGCCCGGCCCCGCAGGACGCGGGGCTAGGTTGCGGGCGGAGGGAAGGGCTTTTTTTCTTTATCGCAGCCGCGCCAGGACCGCAGCTACCTCGCCGAAGTTCTTTTCTTACCCCTCCGCTTTCGATCGCTAGACAAAGCTCATTTCAACAGCAGCCTACTCCGAGTTACCCAAAGCGGGCGTTCTGCGGGCTGCCAGCCTGTGCCTTGCGGACGCAGCGCTGGCCCTTGCGGGAGAGCAGCGGGGAGCCGCGGGACGCGTCCCTGCTGCTTCAGGGTCGGCCTCACAGGACTCTGAGGGAAAGTTTGTGCGTGTGTATGCATAGATATGAAAATAAAAAGTGACTTGGAAGGCTCTGTCAAAACGATACATTGTAAAACAAATGAATTTAAATAGCAAATAAAAATTTACTGTGCCTGCAGGACTTTGGCTTTCAAACAACAGAAGGAATAGGTGACTAGAAGTATATCAGCCAGAGAGCAGCTTTTAAAACAAGCAAGAATAAACAAATCCCTTCTTTCTCTCATCTTTTAACAGGGTGGTACTGGGGCAACATGACTGTTGCTGAAGCCAAAGAAAGGTTACAGGATGCCCCCGAAGGGACCTTTTTGGTTAGGGATAGTTCGCATTCAGAGTATCTACTGACTATATCGGTAAAAACATCAGCGGGACCGACCAATCTACGTATAGAATATCAAGATGGCAAGTTTAGACTGGACTCCATCACTTGTGTCAGATCTAGACTTAAACAGTTCAACAGCGTTGTGCATTTGATTGAGTACTATGTTCTTATGTGCAAGGATAGAACTGAAACACCTTCAAATGGAACAGTTCATCTTTACTTGAACAAACCCCTCTATACATCTGCTCCATCTCTGCAACACCGCTGCAGAATAGCTATAAACAAGAGCACAAATCAGATCTGGGAGCTACCATTACCAACAAGACTAAAAGAGTACTTGAAAGAGTATCAATACCAGGTATAAATATATTTTCTAAATGCCTCTAACACAGAGTAAATTTTGAATGCAATTCTTTAAATCAGCCAAAGAACTGAGTAACCAGTTGTACGACTCGGCATGGAATTCACTATCAAAACAGTGGCAGTTCTGGGGGAAAGGTTTTTATTTCAGATGCTACAAAGGGAGACTTTATGTAAAATAATCCTAGTTTGCATCCTTGGGGGTTCGACAAGGTGGCATGCTATTCTTGCAAGGAGAGAGAGAAGCCAGGAATCTGTCCAGATTGTGTTGCTTTGTCAATAAAATGCTGCACTAGCTCTCAAATGCTTACTGAAGCAGTGGGATGGGAGAGACTTCATAAGTGGTCAGAGAGAGTTTACAAGTATCTCAGTTGTCTGATTCCAAGATTAATTTGGTGCTGGTGTTCATATAATCCTAAAAGCTTAAATAGATCACACTGTGATAATCTTACTAAAGTTATGCAACTAATCAAATCCAGTCAGAAAAATGATCATGTATTCAGTTTTTATTGAACTACTTTCCTGCTTTTCTGCAAGCAAAGGAGTACTGTAAATAATCAGTCTAAAATACTGTTTTTCAAAGTTCTCTGAAAGCTGACCTTAGGAGGAAATGCTACATCTTTCATAGGAACCCAGTATATTGCTGATTATACCAGACTGGTATCCCAAAATCTTTAACATGTTAATATCTTCACAGTGGTGATGTATCCATGCTATTATTATTAAGCCTCTTTTGGTTGAGGCTTTAGAACTATATGCTTTAGACTTGCAGTTTCAATGTCAAGACATGGATTTCAGCAGTTACATGTGTCTTCTACAGTGTAGAATGTTTTCTTCAGGCTGTTTCCCAAAATGTGGGGAAATAAGATGTGGATTTTTTTAAGGGGGTTGGTTTACCTTTTTCTTGTTTTTTATTTTCTTTTTATTTCTTTTTATTTCATTTTATTTTATTTTTTAACTTCTAATTCACCATTGTAGCTATCAGATAATTACTCAATAAAGTAAATCAAAGTGCACAACTATCTCCCCATCTTTTTATGTATGGATTTGCTACTATTGAGGAAAGAGTGTTCTTATATGGGAACTTATATAATTTCCCAGCTAATACTCAGATAAATGCACATGTATCACTGAAGATGAATACCCCTGCTTTGCCTTTGTGGTGCTGCTCAAAAGTATAGCTGGATTACATTCAGATTAGTGGCTTAGAGGCTACCTGCTGAATTCCTGTAGTTGGGTATTAGCATAGGACACTGCTTTTTCTGTTACAGTAGTCTCCCAAACAGGAAGAGAAGACTAAGACCCTCAGTACCCATTCTTCAGCCCAAATGTAAAGTATTTAATAGAAAAAATACACAGGACGAGAATAGTAGGAGTGCAGTAAAAAGAGAAGCAAGGACATGGACTCATCCTTAGTCAACAAATTAATAGTTTGAATTATTTCCTTAGCTTATTTGTTAATTAAAGCAAAGAGACCTGTGCTTGAACAAGGAGGGTTGTCAACATTTGCTGTAATCTAGCTTTGTCCAGGCTGAAATAGAAACAACATAAAATAATCCTGTTTTCTTTGTGACTTAAATGCTCTGTTGTACTGTCAGGACATTCTGTCCCTTCTCATAAACTCTGGGGCATCAACCAGCTAATTTATTGCATCTAAACTCCCAGTGTTATACACTCAGTTTTGTCTGTAACATGCTGGCAGAAATGAGTAGCTGAGCCATTGAGAAAAAGAATGCAGCAAGAACCTGAGGCAGAGTGGATGGCTCCTTGGTATGACATATAATTGATATGTTCTTGTTCTTTCTATGCAAAAGGTGGGCTTCTCCTCCTCCATGGCTTAAATTTTCTGTCCCCATTTTCAACTCAAGCTTCAGTATAGAAATGGGAGGGGTTTTCTTCTGAAAAACAAACCAAAATATTTTGTTATGTAAAATTTTCCCCATGTCTTGCCAAAATGTATTTGGAAGTTTCTCACATATGGTGACAACCCTTTGTTCCCATGCCCAAAGAGTTTATGTATTCTAGGTATGTGTCATAATCACACGGTTCTTGTCATCAGTTTTGCTAAGATCTGCCACCCTCAGGCTGAAGAGCTTTTCCTGTGAGCAGAGCCTGTTAAAAAACTGTGTTTCTGGGAACACTTTTCATTCTGATGAATCTTTTCTTACAGTTCTTGCCTAGCTCTACCATGTGGTGAGAGACCTGCTGTATGGAATAACTTCCATCACAGTCACAAACACTCTAATCTGCCGGTGTTAACATTCTACTACTGTGCCTTTTCTGCCAGGGTGATATGCTTGGGGTCTCAATGGTAAACACATTGTACTAATGACCTTTAAAATAAATCCCTGGGGGTTTAAAATCATGACTACCAGTGCTGGAGCAAGTCGACTGAGAAGATAAGAGCATTGGGGTGCAATGAGACTGCTGTGTTGCAAATATAAGAAATTATTTATGGCTTGCTGCTGGCAGACCATGTAAGCAGTCACAGGCCAAGTGTACCCCACAGCAGAGCCAAGTTCTGAGGAACAAGAAGGGGCAGATCAGAGAAGCTTGCTGTTTTTTTTAATAACAGTTCTCCAAAGCACAAGGGCAAATGACAGGCTGAGGACAAGGAGTGCTGGCAAAGTGAAAGGTGGTGATTCTCATAACTAATCAAGATTAGTTACTGTGATGTGGAATCAAGTCACCAAACACTGAGCATATTGACCTAGACTTCATATCACTTGTATTAGTTCCTGTGAGGAAAAGCAGGCTCTGTAACTATAGTGTGCTCGAAGCCGTGAACAATATTTTAAACAGACTGGAGGGGGAACTAGTCCTCTTTGTATGAAAGCACAGTTCTTGTCCTCATTAGGATGCCAGTCCTAGGGCTGATGCATTGCACTAGTAAAACTAAACCACAGTATAGCTTGCAGAAAGCTCGGCTTCTTTCTAACACAGCACAGAGGAATGATTTGTTCTGGTACAAAAAAATCTAATGATAGAACATGATTAGATTTCAGCAGTACAAAGCTCTTGCACATAGACTTTGTGAATTTTCAGACATAAAAATTTTCAGACATGTTGTTCAAACATTTTTAAAAAAAATCAGTGCCTAATTTTTTTTTTCTTTACCTTATGGGTGTTGTAGCTTGTTTGCAGCAATAGCTTTTAAATTGTGGGCCCTTCAGATTATAAACATTACTTCTAACTGAAATATATACATATATATATAACTGATATATATAATCTTGAATTGCTAGTACAGAGTGTGCAGCAAAGCCAGTTTCACAGGTTCAATGCCCATGAGTCAACCAAAAATCATGATAAGGACTTTAATCCTAAGCCTTTTTTTCACACAGCCATGTGTTGGTTTGGTTTTTCTTTTTTGAGTCTTGGAGTTTCAGATTTTCCAATTTATACCTGGTATGTTAGAAAACCTCTTCACTTTACTTAAAGGAAAACTGAGAATCCTACAATCCTAAAAGGCATGCTTTAAAAAACAACTAAAATAAATACAATTGCAAGATGAATGATGAAAATTGAACTTGTAACAGTAATTAGTTTAGCACTAAACCTAGCAGAAGTGTAAACTAGGGCAGCATTTTAGTTGTATAGGTATATTCCTGCTGGTAGTATTATCACCTGAGACAGAAAATGATTTGAGTAAAAGATGAATGGGCAGAGTGGGAATGTAACCAAGCAGCTGCACACAGTGCATTACAAGTAATTTTAATCTGATCTTGTCAGTATTGTCCTAATTATATTTTATGTAAATACATTCTAGATAAGCAATATAAAATTATTAGCAAGAAGGAAAAATTATTCACTAGAATTTGGATGGTAGAAATTTCTTCTATGTATTACAACAATGAAGAATTTACTTCTATAATGAGACTAAATCTCATCACCTTGAGGAAACAGAATCTACATATGACAGGGAGGACAGAGTTCTGTAGTTGTGTGAATTTCTGTACCTTATCCAACTCTTGTGTTTTAGCAGAATGTTCCTGCAGTTAAATTACCTTGTTAAAGATTGTTTAGAAAACTTTATTTACCTACATGCTCTATTCAAGAGCTTTTTCTTGTATTCCTGATAACAATCCTATTGATTTTTCCTTTGGCTATAATCTTAGGCTCTAGCAGAAATAAGTCAAGTGATATCAGGGCTTTGCTTCCCTTAAGCCAAAACACATAATAGAAATGGCAAGAGATATCTTTAGACATGGGTATCATGTCTAAGAGTCATTTAAAATAATGTAAAACAAAATTTCTGCCAACTCTGTAGTCATAAAAATAAATCTAAGTATCGTATTTACTGCTAGAGGAAACAATGGCTTGAGGGATTCTAAAAACTGTATTGCTAATTCTAAATAACAATAAAAAAAGTTGTTGAAAGAAGAAATTGTATTTTAAAAATATAGAAATTAATGTAACTTTTACTATCTAAACCAAAAAAATTCCAAATAGAGTAAGTAGAAGTTATTTGAGTGGTTAGTTCTATATACACAAAGGAAGTGGGGATGACAAGCTGCGTTGGTATCTCAGTCTAGCTCCTGAAAACCACTTCTCTATTAGCATTAGATTCAGCAGGTCTCAGTATTTTGCTAAGCCATTAGCACGACTGAAAATGCCTGGAAACAACATTCCACTGACACATAACTTCAGTCACCATAGTCTGAGCTTACTTTACAACAACATGGTGATTTGCCACAGTATTGCTAAAACTGGGTAATTTCTACAAATGGCTGAGTATCAGTCAAAGGAACAGGAAGGCAGAGTTGGTTCAGGTGCTGACCATCCCTGGTCCCTATCCCTTGTCTTTGACAGAGAGCACACTACAAGCTAGGTGAAATACAGCTGCCAGGAACAAGATGAGAAAATATTCTGCTTTCTAAGGAGGGAATTACTTTTCTGGCTTTCATGTCTGAGAAGGGACTAGAGGGAAAGGACATGGAAAAGCCAGCAACTCCTGTGAGAGGTGGCACTTCTCACAAGGTGTATCAAATAACTAACCACCTGGATGAGTGCAATCCTGAAAGGTGTATTAGTAGAGATTAAAGGTCTAGGGGAAGAACAAGTATCAGTACAGTCTGAATCCACACATAGACAAAGTCTGGCTAGACAGCTTAATTTTGAGAAAAAATTAGCTTATAGCAAACTCAAGTCTGTCCTGGGGCCAGGGTTACCAAGCAGGAGAGAGATTAACTGTGTTAATCAATCAGGTTATCTACAGGGCTTTAAAGTAGCCAGTGCCTCTGAGAAAGTCTATAGAAATACAAAAATATATCACCATAATTATGCTGATTAATCTGCCTGATAAATTGTGTATTTTACTCTACTTAGATTATATTTTTAAAAAGGGATTGCACCTGTGTTTAATTTTGTTTTCTTCCAGAATTTGAGCCATTATTTTTCTAGGAGCTGAAACACCAAAATAATACCAGTCCTTTCTATGGTATTAAGAAGGAATATAATGCTGGAGCAAAAGCTATTTATATTAGCATAAGGAATGATCTGGCATTTAGTAGGAAAAACTTCAAACAGATATCCAGTGCAAGTTTAGTGGTGAGTTCTGCAAAGAACAAAATACACTAAAAAAACGCAAACAAATTCAATGCTTCTGCCTTGATTTTTCTTCCACTGGAGGGCAAGGTTTATGTAAGTAAATCCTTTTTATTCCAGTCAAACTGTTCTATAATTGATGTTTCATAGCTGAGGTTTGCAACTTGGTGCACTGTTAGTTACCAAATAATAAATGCAGAGGTATGTTAGACATGGGGAAAGATTCAAAGCCCAGTGCAAATTCTTCTTTTGAAGATACTTGGATCAGCCTTGATAACAGCAATTTTTTGAAAAATAGTTGTAAATCTGGTAGCTGAAAGCGCAAAAATCCCATTTCAAAATGCTTTGTTACAATTTCTCTCTTTAGGTTGCAGCTCTGAAATAGGATCAGTTTGGCTGAGTTGCTGTACCCACACTCTGCCTTCAGGGAGAATCTCCAAATTTGAGAGATTGCTCTGGACACCTTATTACACACATTTGCTTTTTTTCTTACCCTGTTTGACACATCTGGAGGGCAGAATAAGTTGTAGACCAACTCTTACTGTTCAAGGGATTTTGAGCTGGGTTATTTTTTGTAGGAAGAGCACTATTAAAGACTGAGCTGCAATTTATCCATCTGTAAAGTGGGCGGTGGACTCAACATTCTGTAATTTCTCAGCATGGGGTGAAAAGTGGCTTATACTTCAAATAACATTGATAGGGACTTAAGCTGCAATGAGGAAAATATCTTTGACTGGCTGCACTGCTGAAAAGAGAGAAGGAAGTAAGTTAGGAAAGTGTGATCCTTGTCTAACTAGATTGCAGTGGATGTGGCACAGCTCCTTCCTCAGCTGAAGTGCTTCAGACTTGTGTTTTCTGCGAGGGAAACTGTGAGAAGCTTTCAGGAAATTCATCTGTTTCTTTTAACTCCCCTGACAGAGGATGCAATGCCTACTGCAGGATGCTTCACTAGCCTGCAGGCAGGCAGGTTTCATTTTGAAAGGGAACAAAACAGATCAAGTGAATTCTTAATCGAACAGTATTTTTTGTTTGAAAAGAGGATGTATGGGAAGGTATAAGCCGTGGCAAATATCTTGTTAGGCTACCTGTAAAAACATTCCATGAATCATTACTAGCTCCTGAAGTCTACCCTTAAAGTAAGAACCTTGCAAAATACAGGTATTGTGCATGAGTTTGCCCAGTTGAAATCCTGGGAAAGCAACAGAAGATATATAATAGCAACAGTTATTCTCCACCTAAATAAAATCAACCTTCCATATCTAAAATGTTAGAAAACCATTTAATATGCTGTAATTTGCAAGTAAAGTAAGTTGGTGTTGTGAAAAGGTTTCAGACTTCAATGTTTAATTTATTTTAGTCATTTTCCATGTTTGATTTTCAGGTTGATCAGTGAATTTTCTTTGTTTGTTCTCATATTAATAAAATGGTGCTTTATATTTAAAAAATAATTTCCTAAGTCTGTAATAAATAATAAATAATAAGAGGCTTGCAGTATTTCATCTGTCTCCTCAAAGAATCTTTAAATTAAACTTAAAAATAGAGAACTACATGAATTCATATATTTGAAGGACTACAAGTTCTGAGAAATACTGAGTCATGTTTTGCAAGTATTAAGTACACGGGTTTTTTTACAATTCAGTGGATTTTTAAAATGAAATGTATGCAAAAGTTTTGCATTTGATGCTTGCTTCCTTTTATAACTATTTCTCCTTTTTATAACTTTTTGCTAGGGATTATTTGTATCATAGGAAACAGCACTAAGAATTCATTGCAGTACTGCTAATAAACACTTATTTTTATTATGGAAACAAATGTAAATGTATAGACATTACAGAATCACTTTAAACCCCATGTTTTAAGATCTTTTAAAACTTTCTGTGCTATATTTTACCTACATGCTGGATGTGCCTTTTAATAAAATGCTACTTTTAAGGACGTTCATGACATGTCACCTATATTTTATATTAATTCCTCTCTTTGATCTGCATTTAAATCCTTTATTATTTAAATGAATGGAAGTTACAAAGTATCGGAACAATTATGCAGCAGCTCAAGGGCTGATCCCATTCAGTGATGTGCTTCAGTCCTCCCAACATCTTTTTTTAGGAGGGTAAGGAATCATTTTCTAGTAGCAAATGTCACCTGAAGAGCAACACCCCTTCCCAACTGACCATCTAGTGCCCTCAAATTCTGCCAGCATCCAGCACAGCATGGCTAGGTTTTGGTCTACATTTTGGGCAAACTTTCTATACCAAGCCCCTCCCTTCCCTGGCATCACAGCCAGGTTTTCAATGACTGTCACAGGAGATCTGGATGTTGGCATTACAGAGGCCCACGGCTGCAAAGGGGAGTGCAATGGGCACCAGGCTGAGGAGGAAGAGGGAAGAAGGGGTTATTGCCTGGTTCAGCAGTGGACAGCAGTGGTTTGCAAGACCCGCATCTGGCCTTCAGGCCACCTAGTTTGGCTCACTCTGACTTATATTTTAACACTGTTTTTGAGACACATCACTTACAGAAATGTTTTCTGTGCTCTTTTTCCTAAAATTGACAGGCAAGCATACAAGATATGTTTCTCTTTTCCCTTTTTAATTTCTGAGGTTTTGTGAAAGATTTAACCATTTAGATGTGTTTTTAATAAACAAATCTAGAGGCTCCTATTTTTTATTTTGTCCCTAAAGCTGAAATGCTGTCTTGCAGACAACTGAAAATAGCATAATCCTAATAGATTTAATCTGCTTGTGCCAGTTTTAACAACCCATTTGGCCTCTTGTTATCAGCAGAAAATAAACTAGTCTGTAGAAAACAAAATACAGACATGATGGCCTCTCAATATGCAGAACCAAACAGAACAACCTTTTAAGACCAAAAGTCTGAGGATATTGATGTGCAGAATTGACTATGGTCCATTGATCTGCAAAGTCCAGGAAATACTTTTTTAATCTACATGGTTAGCTTTGAGATTTGAGCAGTTAGTAGGCCTTTGAGTTGACACCAAACTGGCTCAAATATATCTAAAATATATGTACGTATTTGTCCTTAAAAGTGAAATAGAACCAAACTATCTCTCTGAAGTTTTGTTGAACCTGGACCAGAACAGAACTGGAAGACTTTTAGTGAGGGCTGAACTCAAATGGGACCAAAACAAAGAATTTAAGGACTTCACTCCTTGGACTTAAAGTATTAACTCTGCGCATCCTTATCCTGTACCTGTACTATATAATCAAAACCTGGGCTGCATTGCTAAAGATGAACCCAAAACACTAGTAGCATATTTACAGTTTCCACTAAATCAATTTGCAGCACTAGTTATTAATATTAGGAAAAGGAAACACCAAATTTTCCCTTAATGAGCTTTGGACCTCTGGTGCTGTCTTCTTCCTTCCTAGGCTTATCTGTTTCCTTTCACTGCTTTTCTTCTTTCTATCTCTCTTCAGACTGCAAGCAAATACGTGACTAAATGCTGACTGTATAACTGCTATAATTTCCTTGGGTGGAATTTGGAGCTGCTCTATGCATATCCATATGTTTTTTATCTATAACTTTCTAAGACATTCTTGGATAGTATAAAATTTAAAAAACCTATCTGCCTCATCTGGCAGAAAGATACAGTAAATGCAAGTGATGTAACTGCTTGTCCTAATTTTCTATTTTAAAATGCAGCCACATTATCTGCAATTAAAAGCAGCTGTCAGGATTGCAATGATGAGATTCTCTGAAGTCTTCAAGTTTGGTCACTTCTGTTCCAGATATAATACAGGTCCTTAGATCATGACTGAAAAAAACAAAATAAAAACCAACAACCAGCACTGACCATCAGAAGTACAAGAAGCTGGGAAAGGAAACTTTCAGTAGCTGTGTAGTGCTGTGCTGAGAAAAGATCGTACAGACGGTTTGTCTCTGCTCCCTGGTGCTGCTCTGTGCTGTTTACAAACGTATCTTCTCACAACTAATATTACAAAGGTTGAGGCAAAAAAATGTAAAACCACCTCAGTTGTACTTTGGCACCAACAGCAGCATACTTTTTGTCTTGGAGTTACCGATGATGACTTACTTGGCTTCCAGTGTTGTCTGTTAATACATTGCTCTGAAACAACATAGAGGAGCATTTAGATTTTTTTTAATGTCTGTGTTCCTAGAAGACTAACATGTGCCTGAGACAAAAAAAATATTTACCTTGGTTTATCAGATGTATTACAATAAGATACTATTTATCAATTATTCACAAGCAATTTAACCCCCTGTATCAAACTTATTACCTGGAAATAATTATAGATAAAAGTGTTATGTCATCAAACCAAAAACACTGGTATACAACTGCCAAATAAGTAGCATCTTTGCAGAAACTGGCTGCATGACAAACGCATCTATTTTTTTAAACATTTCTTAAAACCAGCATACAAACTTTGCCTTTAAGGCTGATTTATATTCTGTGTCCACATAAATTCTCAAATGTCAGCCACAGGAAAAGCAAAGGGAAAGGATTTAAGATTCCTGAGCGTGACTGCCTATCTTTATGCAAAATCTTGTAGACAGATAACATGTTAAACATAGGCAGTATGTGGACTCCACCAATACTTTTGGTTACGTTTTTCCATGGCAAGTAATTCCAGGGTACAGTATCTGGGAATGACACGTAAAGGTTTCCACAACTAGCTTCCAAATACCCTTAAATATTTCAAATACCCTTAAATCTGTACGATTAGTCTAAACAGAGTGTACAAATGGGATTCACAAGGTGATGACGTTTCTAGCAGCAGCTGCAGCAACCACCTTTCCAGCTTTTCCAGAGGGTAGGTATTAGCACGCTGTGCAGACCACAGCCAGCTTGCTGTGGCTGCCTGCAGCTTCAAAGGTAGTACGTTCCAGCACTGGAAGGTATTATTTTTTTTTTCCTCTTTCATCGCTATTGCGGTCCCGACATGAAAGGAAAAGGGCTGACACCACTCAATCCCGTGTGACACCTGACACCTATGCAACAGGGGGAAAAAGTTATTCCATGATGTGTGAGTGAAAGTGACACCGGCTCGTTTTTACAGCTCTGTGAATCACAGTCTTCTCTTTTCTACCGTATTTCGGTTCCAGGTATCCGTATAAAACCAAGTGAATAATACAGTATTCATTAACAGAAGAATAAAACAACAAGAATGTGCACAGCACTGTGGTAGACACAGGCCAGCTCTTACTTTACTAAATGGTTTTCGACTATTAAAGTTTTTTCATTTTTAGGCTGTTCAGATAGAAGTAACGAAGCTAAATGTGTACAATACTCGCTATAATATGCTCTGTGTTTGATACGACGATACCAGCACCAGGATGAAGTTCAGTTTAGCGGATACTCACAAATAGTAACCGGTACGCCTAGAGAGTAATGAGATCAGCTGTTTCTAATGTCATTAAAACTGCAATTTCGTAATTTCTAATTTGATTTCAGATACAACCCCTCCACTCACTAAACACCCCCACCGCTCTGACTCCTGAGAGCGCAGGAGGTCCTCGGAACTCCTGGAAAGGCGCCTCCTTGGCGGAGACACCTCCCGTCCCCGCCCCGGCAGCGGCAGGAGCAGCGGCGGGGCCCCTTCCCGGGCGGGCCGCGGCCGCTGCCCGCAGCTGACATGGCGGCCGCGGGCCCCTCCCGCGCTGGCGGCCCGGAGCGGCCGCCCCTCCTCGGCCGCCCGCAGCAGGGCAGCGGCGGCGGCGGCTTCCGGCAGAGCCCTCTTGCCTTCAACAAAGATGGTGCTCCCCGCGCAGGCCCCGCGGGCGCCGGCGCGCCCCGCGTAGCTTCCCGCTCCCCTCGCGTAAGTACGGGGCGGGCGCTCTCCGCACGCTGCTCGCTCGCCGGGTGCTGCCGGCGGCTCCGCTCGGCTCGTCCCGTCCCGTCCCGTCCCGGGCGCCGCCAAGGGGAAGCGGGAGAGCGGAGCCGTTCGGCGGCGTCCCCGGCGCTGCGGGGCCGGGGCGGGGGCCGGGCTTCCCGGGAGGGCCGGGCCGGGGCGGCGGGGCCGCCTCCACTGCCGCAGCCCTGCCCGGAGGGAGGCCGGGAGGGGAGGGAGGCCGCGGGCCGGTGCTGCCGGCGGGGGCTCGGGCCGGGGTGCGGGCAGCTGGTCCCTGGCTGTTACAGGAGCAGCAGCTGCCAGACCTCGGCAGGGAAGACGTTAAAGCAGAACTTGGGGGTTTTGTTGGTTTTTTTGGGGGGGCTGGGCGGTGTGGGTAAGATTTTTTAAGCCGTAGGCATGCTGTTAGTAGCCAGAATCACTCATGGGTTAGGCAGGTGAGTGCAGTTGGAGTTCCAGAAAACGGTGAAATGTTTCTAGCAAAAAATCTAAGTGAATGAGCCTTTCTAGTGTCAGAAGGGGTCCTTATCAAAAGTTTTATCCCCAGTCATGTGCAGTTACTCTGTCAGATCCAGAAAAATGCAAACCTGCTTGTGTTGCTGTGGTGATGAATCAAGGACTGTGCTCATTCAGCAGGTCATGGGCTATATTTCTTAAAATTTGGCTTTAGAATGGAAAAGATCCATTTTCAGAAGTATCTGGGGATGTTTCAACCATGTTATCTTTTGGGTAAATGGATATTCCATATTTTTATTTTATGTGAAATTACTAGACTAAATTTAATTCAGAGCTTACTTTGAATCCCTAGATACAGGCTGTGGCTAAAATGAATTTGTTAATTCTGTGTTGCACTAAACTCTGTCCCAACACTGTTATGCATCAAAATCCTGATATATTTCCATATCTAGATGCTTAATTCCTAACTCAGACATTTCCTTCTCACAGTAAGCACACACAAAGAAATACTTTATCTTTAAAAAGGCCTCAGAAATCAGCATGCCCCATCCTGGAAGTTTACCAGGCCAGTGCCAGGACTTTAGACCCTCAGTTGTGCGCACTTTGCAGTCTTAAGGCAAAGGCCTTTTTCAGCAGAAATTCCCCTTTCAGCTTCCTGGCATTTCTCAGTGTTCAAAGGTGCAAACCTTTGGTTTGTAAGAGCTTTATTTTTGAAAAGTGTTGGTTGCTTTGGTCATGAAGAAGAGGAGCTCATCAAGTTCTGTACAGTCCTCATCCAGCACGTGAGGAGGCTCCTGGACGGGGACTCTCGGGGCCCATTCAGAATGTGAGACAAAACTTTTGTAATATATGTAACAGTTTTCTACCTGGGTTGAGATCACACCCTCAGAGGTGCTTCTGGATGCCTTTCTTGAACCCTGCAAGTGCTTCATGAGCTCAGGGGTGTTCTCCTAGAAGGAAGAAGTGGTAGGATTTACTGCCTGTATTTTGCTGTAGTCCAGAGATTGCCTCCTGTAGTGTACAGGTACAATGACCAGAATCTTCAGCTTCACCTGTCCAAAATTAGCATCCTGACATCAAGTGGGAAAATCCAGTTCTCTTTCTTGCCTGCTCTTTTTTATCTCCTTGCTTGCACTACTGTCTCAGTCCATGATGGAGTTTGATGTTTGAATTCTGCTTGGCAAACTAGGATTTCATAGGGACATGGGCTGGCATAGCAGTATTTGATTCCCACATGATCCCTAGACAGAAGATAAGCACTTTGAAATTCACTTCAGTAGATGAGAAATGCGCTGTGTAACCTGGGAAAGATGGTAGTCTTCCAGGAAGATGCTTTCCTGCAGTGCTTTTGGCACTTGATGGAAACATTTTTGGAAAGTAGCTGTGTCAGAGGATGTCACAGACAGGGTTTTCCAGTCTCTCTCCCATGGCACTGAGTTCTTGCATTCTGTCCAAGGTACCATTTACATGCCAATATGTTCTGTTGGTCACCCTCCTGGAGTTCAACCAGGCCAACCATACAGTCTTTGATGGGGCCCTGGGAGTGAGTAGGCACCTCTGTTGGTAAGAAGACTTCATCAGGTTTCATGGAAAAGCTTTGAAGATTCTGTCCTTG
Source organism: Poecile atricapillus (assembly GCF_030490865.1). NCBI lineage: Eukaryota > Metazoa > Chordata > Aves > Passeriformes > Paridae > Poecile > Poecile atricapillus. Next base: position 32,231,287 of record NC_081289.1, on the reverse strand, counting down.
TATCCTCAAGCTGAATGAAGCAGAGCTTCTGCAAGGTCTAGTGGTTCAAACGGCAGTGTCTAGTTTAATTATGAGAAACCCTCTTGGTAATCACACTCAACACCTGCTGCCATTTTTTTACTTCCTTCTATTAATGAGAAAGTAATTATGTTGTCATTTTCCTTTTTAAGTGCTAGTAATGCGCCCAGGGATATGTTTGTCATTAAGAACTTTGATTTGGTTCAAAGATTCTGGCTTGAACTTCTGACTTGATCTTGGATGAGCTGCTTGGTGTCTCTGGACCCTGATTATTCTTTTGTAGTGGCAATAAATGCATCTTTTTCACCTTTTGTCTAGTCAGTGTTAGCCAAGTGAAACGGAAACTGGCAGATGGCATCTGATCACTTCCTGTGAACACATTAGAAGACAGGGAGAAGAGCTACTTAAGCTAAGCAACAGTTCTGGCAGAACAAATGCCTATAAATAGAAGGGGATAAATTTGAGATGGAAATTCAAAGAAAGTTTCTTCTCATCAACTGTTGAACAGTTGAGCAGTCTCCCAGGATGAGTCAAGGTTGAGAAAGACCTGGTACATAAGGTACGTTTCTACCCCTCCTAAACTTGAAATGCATCATGTAGGCCAAAGCTACCTGCTGATTCTGTCCCTGCTGCTTCTGCCTGGCTGAGATGCATCTACCAGTCTTGCTGCTGCTTTTGTAATTGTATCAGTGGTCAGGTGTGACATCTGTTTAATTTTGGGGGGTTAGTGTCTCGTAAGGTCTGGCAAGTGCTCTAACTGCCTTTAGTATGGACCTTAACCAGTTAATACCAGGATTATTTGGCATGGGTTTCATTCCAGCAAAGGACTGTCTTTGCAATGCCAAATGTTCTATTCCTGTCTAGTATTTCCCAGAAATTGCATCATTTTACCTCATGAGACAGTGAAATCTGAGTGGAAAGAAGATGATGGGGATCATTAGTAGTTTTGCCAGGTTGGTGATTTCTGAGCTTAGAGTTTTCTCTAAAGGTTGACAGGTGTCAGACATCACTTTGGGATGTTCAGATATCACTTCTGAATGTTAAAGGTTGAAGTATTTTAATCTTCACACATTTCCTTACTCCTTTTCTCACACTCTAGGTTGCCAGATGGATGCCAGAGACAAGCAGCTTTTACGCTCCCTGCGCCTGGAGCTCTGCACAGAGGTGCTGGTGGATGGACTTGTTATTCAGTATCTCTACCAAGAGGGGATTCTCACAGACAGTCATGTTCAAGAAATAAAAGCCCAAACCACTAGTCAGAGGAAAACCATGATGCTCCTTGATATTCTCCCTACCAGAGGACCCAAAGCTTTTGATGCGTTCTTGGATTCCTTACAGGAGTTCCCGTGGGTTAAGGACAAGCTGATGCTGAAGCGGAAAGAAATGACAATACAAGATCCTTCAGGTAAGGCCAGGGTTGCTGTTGCTGCTATTTTGAAGCTTTTTCTCAAGCCATAATTTTGAAAGTATTGAATGTACCAGTAATTTCAAGTTATGCGTCGTGTAAACTCATGATACCAAAAAGAGGGAACAGCCTGAATTTCCTGGAAGCCAGTCAAACCGCAGGAAATACTGCAAAGTTTGGGACAAGAGCAGGGCTGAGTTTCAGGAGACAAGGAGACAGCAGGAGGGGCTACCTTGGGAGAGGCAGGGATGTAGGAGGACGCATAATCCATCGCCTCAAAGGGAACGGACTATAAAAAGTAATTTAGACTAGTTGCAGAACAGTGTCTTTGCAATCCATATCTAATATTGTTTCATTTATGTATGTTTCACAGTGGTTTGTTCTTGAATAATTTATATTTACAGAGTTTTTATTTGTTGACTTTTATTATGATTTTAATGTAATTTTGATTTAGGACTGTATGCTAATTTAGATTTATTTAGTTTATTGTATTTAGTGGAGTGCAAATATCTAGGATCATTACTTGCAAAATTACTAGCCGTTGCTTATTTTTAAAACAAATTTAGGAGCTAACTGATTCTTTAGTATAATCTCTGGCTTTCTGACATTTAAATGTACTTCTAAAACTAGTTTTCTAGACTTGATGTTTGTTCAGATGTTTCTTTACCAGTCTATGCATACAGTTGCTGAGCTGTTCTGAATTCAAGTGAACAGCTTTAAATGCACATTTCTTTTCCCAGATTCTGGCAGCGTGCACTGTCTGCTAACCTCATGTTGCCAGTGAGGTAGTGAAATAGTCCTCACTTGGGAACATCTTACCCAAGCAGTCTGATTAATCTTTCTCCAAGCCCTTTCCTCCTGCTGTACCCCCATTTGAGTTTGGTCGTACATATTTTGATGCACATGACGTGTGATTTTTCCAGTGTCAGTGTGCTTTGCGTGAGACTGAAAGCCTGTGAAGAAGGGTGGCTAAGACCCGTTGACCATCATGTGCACCTGCATCTCAGTTAGCTGCATGTTCAAGAACATTTTATCAAGATCTGCTGGACAAATCTGAGATTCCCTTACCTTAGGACATTTTTAATGGAATATTGTGACAGCTGGTCTTTCTATTGGTCTCTGTGTACGTTGCTGTGTGCGTGCTTGGAAATGAGTAAACAATTTTCATAATTTGGGAATAAGTGTCCTATGCTGCCTACAAGTTCTCAGCATAATGCTAAGAGTGTGTTGGAAAAGGCCTTGTTCACTTAAATACTGTCATGCTAGTGCTCTTTATTTGCCTTACAAATCAGCCTCTTTGTTTGATAATTGCTGCTTAAGCTGGTGAATAACCTTATAGTTCCAGACACACACAGCCATTAAATACAGTCAGGATCATGTAGTTTGTTACTGAAAAAATTGTTACCAATTTTTGTCCTTTTGATTGTTTTGTGGACTGCTTGTTCCTGCTCTTGACAGCATGTGACTGATGTGCTGGATTTCTGCGTATCAGGTTCTCTGGTTTCAAGTGGGCTGACTGTACTTGATAGTCCTATTGCCAAATTTTGTGTGTAAATTAGAAAAGGCTTCCAGGTTAGATCAAAGGTTACTGTTATTTTTATGGTGGCAATACAGAGAGTAAGAACAGGATAGGAGGCAGAAAGCCAAGTTTGTTTTAATATTTAGGCATGTTCTTTAGAAACCAATGAAAGAGCACCATCTGTGCCCTCATAAATGCTGAGTGCGCCCTGGAATGAATTGGAAACTATGGTGGCAGCATCAGAGCTGATTACATGCAAGAAGATGTGGTTTGGGATAAAAAGATTCACTTTGCATTCGAACAACATACTTGGAAGCTTTTGTCTCGGCAGAGTACATGAACATGTGCTTAGCCTTAAGCATGGAAAGAGCCATTGGTTCTAAAAAAACTATAAGCATATTTAAAATTAAGTGTGTTCTCTAGTGCCATGCTAGATAACTTATGCCCTATTGGAAACTATGCTTATAACTGATTATTTGTCAGTGGTAATTTGTTTTAAGGAAGCCATTTGTGGTGAAAAAAGCTTGCCACATAGGCACCATCCTTCTTTTAGATCCTAAGTCTTTTAAAATGGAAGTTGGTTTTATGTCCCCAGATTTTGAATTTTTTTTTCTTTGAATCATAAATACCATGGAAACGGAATGCTTTCTGTTCACTTGCTTATGCTCAATTAAAATTCTGTTAAGGAAAAAAAAACTATCCTTTGTTTTTACAGACCCTTTTGCAGGAGTAAGGAGTGGTAGCAAATTGATCCTTGATGGAAGGTTTTGTTTTAGTCTTTCACTTCTCAGTGATTACATGTAGGATTTTTAAAGTCAGTAATTAAGTAGTCTATTAAATTATGTCTATCTGAACCTGAAAACTGGCATGTACACAGTGAATTTTTTTGTGTAGGCCTTTGAATTATTTTGCGTTTCGTTCAAAGAGATCAGGCTTTCTATCCTTCCTTCAGCTGAGAAGTACAGTTGGTTAAAAAAACCTCAAAACTGTAATTATGTAGAAACTTTTAGTTTATTTTCTTTTCCTAGTAAAAAACAAGCCCAAACCAACAAATCAAACAAACAGCAATTTCAGAAAGTCAGAAATAAAAATATTTTTGTTGGTGTTGTATAAATATGATCTGGTGGACCAAGCAACTGCAAAATGGAAGCCAAAGTCTGAGATCTAGACAAGACTCTGCCATTGACTCATCGTGAGTCTTTGAGCAAATTCTTTCAAGGCAATGGATTTATTGATTCCTAAGTTGTGTAACTCGGTGTAATGTTCATGAAACAGCATAGAGTGGAACTGTAAATTGGCCCAGGATTCAACCCAGACTATGCTGTTTGGCTGCTTGCAAATAAATGAGCTTTGAAACCTCTGTTATCCTGAGTTTTATTGCTGAATGTCAGTTGACTTAAAAATAATAGTTCTTTATACTGTTATCTGATGTACTTCCATTGAACACAGAAGACCTTAATTCTGCAGAGCATGAGGAATAGTTTTTCCATGAGAATCAGGAGGGTGGTGTGCAGGCAGGTAGGGCCAGTTGCATCTGTGTAACTGAAGCAAACACAGGATTTCTTCCCCTTGCTTGTTTACTTTATTCAAGGACAGCGTTTTGCCTTTCTCCTCTCTCCTATGGAACTGTCAGATGGCCACAGCTTTGAGGAAACCTTTTCATAAGCTAGGGAAAGCATAGTTGTAAAACCCCAAAATTTCAAGAAGAAAGTTTAAAGTCGTGCTTTTGGAGGTGAGTGTTTATGACTTCAATTGATTTAAAGGTGATAGGGTATCTTTCTGGTTTGTATAACAACCTGTGATAAGCCAGTTCACCCTGTGCAGAGTGGCATTGCCACACAAACTTAGTCATTATAAACATCAACCACAGCATGAGTTTCTGGTTTTGAAGATCAAAACTTCTGCCATAGTAACAGTTAACAAAAGTAATGTGTGTCTGTTTCATTGGGGAAAGACTGTTCTGATTTTTCTGCCCTAGTTTGGATAACTTTATGCCTTGTGTCAGGAACATAAATCTTCAATATAGTCTTATAATTCCTATGAAAAACTACAGCTGTTGGCAACAGAATTCCCTTCTTTCTAGGAACAGCAAACAGCAACAGTTACCCAATATCTTTTGCACTGAATAAAAAAAAATACAAGTTTCGATGATGTTTGTTTATCAGATTGTTTTTCTAATCTCTCTCTGGTTGGGAATTTCTCAGCTCAAGTATTATATTTCTCTCCGTAATACACATGCTGTAAAATAATTTACTTATAAAAGTGTTAGTACTGCACCTCTTTGTAGTATAGATGATTTCTTCATTCCACAGGAAATTGCAGCATACCGAGAACAAAAAAGTGAGATACGGCATTTGCCAAAGGAATCCTGGAGCAGCTGCTGCTATCTGGCAAATGTTAGTGCATTTAGGGCATCAGAATTGCCATGGGAAAGCTGTACTCCCACAACTAGGCAAGGAATATTTTCTAATGCATAATTTTGTTGTGGAACCTAGTCAACATTAGTGTCCTGCTAGACTTGGGTGTTCATTTGAACAAATTTTAGTGTGGTTGAGGTTTTTCCCTGGACCTGTGGGGACTGTGTGTTGTCATATAGCTATATAAAGCTTCATGTTGTGTAACACTTTGGATGAAGCATGAAAATACAAAACAAAGCAAAACACTTAGGCCGAGTACTTATGCTGAGAAAGCGAGACATAAAGTCCAGCTTTCCCAAAGTCCTTTCTCCACAGCTGGCTTGTGGGTTTCTAAGAATTTGGATTCAAATGCAAAAGCATAAGTACATGGGGAATTTTAGTATCTCTTACCTTTTGTTGGCTGCTTCCTGCCCTCCTCCTATTCTGCTTCCTCTCCCATCTAATGCAGTGAGGAAACAGCCTGATCTCTTGCCTTTCCCATTTAGTTGTCAGATAGGAAAAGCAGCTGAGGAATCCCTTTTCTCTCTAAAATGGTGGACAGAAGACAGTAGTTTTTTTCTTTCTTCTCTTTCCCTCCCCTCTCTTGTATAGTCCAGTGGCAGAAGGGGGAGTTTCCTCCTATGTATGTCTGAAGGAAAGGGGTGGGCTTAGCAGCCTTGGCCTCTCTTGGTTGACCTGGAGATGAAGGAATGCCCTTGTGCCACATCCTAATGGCTGGGGGCTACAGAAAATATTCTGTGACTATCTGGAGCAACGCAAAGGCATCCTCATAGGAGAACTTCCCAAACTCTTTCACATTCCCATCTCCTTTGAAAATCGGGTGTTACATTTATGGCTTTGGCTGTGTTCCTGACCGCAGCAAGATCTGTGAAGTCTGGCATTAAAGGTTTGTGCACACACTCAATATTAACTGTATGCATCACGACATGGACAAGTAATTGACTTCTCAGGTACTATGGAACAGTCTGTGTGTGTAGTTTTAGTTTAATGTGTGTATAGATTTTTTTTCTTCTTTTTCTTTCAATTTAAGGAATATCTGCTTGCTTTCTTTTTTTGCTATGTTCATGAGTAGCTGGCTTTATGCTGCATACATCTTACGTTTTCACTTTGAGAAGCCTGAATCTTAGGCATTGGTGTTAGAAAGTAGTGTTTCCAGCCTCAAGCAGTTTCTTTCAGGTAAGTTAATGGAGAGATATACCCATACTTGGTGTACTCTGTATCACAAATGTGTGAGGCTAATAATAATCGTACAGGTTTAATGAAACATATAGACCTGGAAACAAGGAAGGAGTGAGTTCTGGCAAGAGAGGTGTTCAGACCAGCTGTGCCAAATCAACTACTCTTAACCAGTGCTGCTAAGAGGAAGCAATGGGTAACTGGTATTGAAAACTCCCTGGTATAGGAAGTGGAGACATCCGTGTGCTGACCAGACTTGATGCCTTCCAAAGTTTGCTGCTTCCCCAAGGACTGGATCACAGAGGTTGCCAAGACCTGGCATCACCAGACTTTGCTACTCTCTCATATGGTTATAATAATACTTCAACAGATTAAGGATGACTGTAGGGCTTGGTGATCCCATATGAAGGAATTGAGTCCAAGCAGCATTCTCCACAAATCCATGGAGCTGGATGGGATATATCTGAGAGAACTGAGGGAGCCAGACTATGTCTTTGAGAGGCTGTTTTCTGTTATGTTTGGGAGGCAGTGGCAAGCCGAATGCACAAAATGCGGTAAAGTAACAGGGAACAGTCACCTTGGGCATACTATAGGTAAATCAAGCTTAACCAACTTGATTCTTGCCTTCTATAATAAAACAACCACCTCTGTGAATGACAGCAGCAGATTTCATTTGACTTCAGCAAGGCTCTCAGCACAGTCTTGTAGCATTCTTGTGGCTAGCTGGGAAGGTATGGATTGAATGGGTGACCTGCACAGTGGTTGAAAGAAAGGTTGGACCACCAGTCTAAGAGGATCATGGTTGCAGCTTCAATGTCCATCTAACAGGTGGCTAATCAGGAATTATGTTTCTTAGGACTGATAGTGGGACCAATTCTTTGTCAGAGATTTGGGTGATTGGAGTGACTGTATCTTCAGGAAGTTGTTAGGTGAATTGATTTTGTTTGCTCACTTGACCTTCTGAATGGTGCCTGAAGCTGGAAAACAGGATGACTCCAGACCCTGGGTATAATTTGACACAGGAGAGTGGGACTGCCTCTCAGGGGGACTCCAGCAAGCTGGATGAATGGGCCAGCAAGAACCTCATGATGTTCAGGAGAAAGAAGTGTAAAGTCCTGCACCTGGGATACAAAATTCCCACAAAATTGTACAAGATGGGCACTGACTGGCCAGTTGCAAATCTGGATAAAAAAAAGGTGGTTGTCATGATAAACAACAAGTATGATGATGAACACACAAGATTCCATCAGCAAAAGCAAAGCCAGCAAGCAGGCTTTGGGAAGTGATTATTCGCCTATACTTGGTATTAGAAGATTGTATTTAAAATACTCTGTCTAGGTTTATGCCACCAGTACAAATGAAAGATTGATAAACTAGAGTCCTGTGGAGCACCACTAAAGTGGTTAATTCAGTGTAAGCTACAGGGAAAGGCTGAAACAACTGACTTTATTCTTGGAGGATAGAAGGCCAAGTAGACTCAGAAAAGGTGGAGTCAGACACTTCATGTGGGTGTGTTGCAAAAGAAAAAGAAGTGGTGGCCACAAGTTGTAGTGAGGGAAAGTGTGATTGAATCAAATTTTAAAAATTCACAAGACAGTTGAGCACTGGCCAGGAGAGTTTGCAGACCAGGTAGGATTGCCCAAAGAGGATTTGGAATCTCCATCCTCAGAGACACCTAACACTCAGGGGTACAAGACCTTGAGCAGCCTGATCAGACTTTGAAACTGGCTTTACTTTGATGTTAGATGACCTCCAAAAGTACCTCCCAACCTAATTTTTTCTGTGATTCTGTAACTTTGGTTTCAAACTCTCTGAGCTCAGTATATGGGATTTTATTCCGAATGTAACTGCTGCTGACACAGGGTACTTTGGATGCATATGTGTGACTTTAAATTCAGATTAGGAATGTGTTTTTTAAGTGAATGGGAGTGTTTGAATTATATTTCTTTCAGGTGAATCTAAACTGGAAATTGGTCACTGGATCCATGGGACCAGACTAGAACAAAGTTAGAAGTGAAACCTTCCAACTGTGTGTAGTCTGAACACCAGATCCTCAGCATAATCTGTATCTTGTGGCCCATACATACATGCTAATATGTGTTCCAAAGTAACTGGGAGAACTTTCTACTTAGGAGTCTCTAGCCTTAATTTTATGAATTTTTATCTTCTTTAATATTCTCCTTCAGAGCTGACCTGCTTCTTTTTTAGCACCTTCACAGTTGCCTTGTAGCATCATCTGAAGATGTTTAATTTTTGTATTTTTATTGCATGGGAAAATCTATTGTCTTTCATAAATTAAGTTTATACGTACTATTTAAAAATCAACCAAGCAGAGAAAACACATTTGCCTTAACTTATCTGGGTTGAGGAGGCTGCATAACCTCCCAAAGTCAGTAAAAATGCTAAATAGTGTCTCAGTAAAAGTCTTGACTCCAGTGAAGTCAGAGGCCAGACTCTGTTGACCAGAGCAGGACAAAGGCCTTGCCACTGATGACTAAAATGTTCTCTCTGGTGAAAGAATGGATGCTATGCTGTCTTCCCTGCACTGACATGGCAGCATGACTTGACCTTCAAAGAAAAATAACTTCCACATCTGGAAAGCTATTACTAGTTTAGTCTCCATACTCCTTTTGCCTGTCAACTGAGAGTATCAGCAGTGGTGTGACTTAATCCTCGCCAGGAAATGTCACTTGTATGGCAAAGGTCAGGAGGTTCCTCTAGGATACAGTTAATTACATTGTTAGTGTATCTTGAAGCCCTCCCTGCACTGCCATATGCAGCTAAGTTTTCATTCCAGATCTGTTTACAGTCATATATTTGTTTATGTGAAGGAGAACTAAAGCACCCAAGTATCACTCATTACCTCCAAGTGATACAGTCTATCTTGTTAGAGGATTTATTGTTTTGTATACAAGACTTTTAAAGACAATTTTTATCTACTTGGTAATTGTGTAAACAGAAAACCAATCTTTTTGCTTCTTTTTCCCATTAGGCCATTGTTCCAGTATACTGTCAGAGTTTCTTTTTTTCTTCCTGCTCTTGCTTTTTCTGTGAATAAATTTGTTGATGCTAATTAATGTCCCCTGTGCCCCTCAGATACACGCTAACACATGCTCCAGAGTAACTGAGAACACTTATAACTGAGTAATTTATTCTTGCTAATGAGAAAACCCCATATATTGATGTATTGGCAAGGAGTTTTATATGTGTTTTGACGATCTCTGCTGATGCAAACTGAAGTGAAGCTTCGATGTTCCTTCCAATTTACATTTAGTGAAGGAGCCAATTTGATTTATGCTATAGGGTTTATATGTGCAGGAAATAAGCATTAATGCACTGGATCAAGGTAAATAAATCAGTATTAGTGCACCACTTCTTCTGTCAACCTTCTTAATCTTACTATTTCATCACTTTGCTTGAGATTTTCCAAAGTGCTTATCGTTAACCCAAGCTCACTTAACCCTTCTCCTGTCAAGGTCAAGGGTAAGCTCCCCATGGCTTTAAAGATGATTTTAGTCCTGTGCATATGCTTTTCTTAGCTTTCATTTATAGTTAACAATATATTGTCTTTTTTAACAAACAGCCTGTTTCAGTTTTTGATTTTTCTGATAAAATATGTGCTGGGAATGCGTAAAAGGACTTTGACAGGTAAAGGACTAAGCCCCATGCCAGCCCCAGGGATCTCTGTCTGGCTCTGGTGGCAGGTAAGCTCCCTCCATAGGCAGGTAGTGCTGCATGTAAGCAGGGCCATAGGAGTCCTCAGCAGAATAACCACTGAGAAAGAAAAGTTGGAATGAAAAGGAAAGTCAGTACTTTCTAGTATTTGTATGTGAAGAAAATATTTATTTAACTATTATTTTACTCAATGTAGGCAATGGCTTTGTTTGCTCAACTTTTGAAAGTGACATGTTCTTTATTCATACTTGTTTTTCATTTAATTAAAAAGTAATTTATTTCCCTGTGATCCAGTTCTGCTACATCCCACATAAGATTAGTTTCATATTGATATTCTTGACCAGTGATTTCTGCAGTCAGGGTGGCAAAACACTCTTATCATCCCCTTGGTTAACGTACTCATGGTGGATCTGATGACTTCATCTGCAAAGTACTTGTTTTAAAAGCAGCTTCAGGTTATAGGAGAAATGCTATCCAGCTGTTTGCAGTAGAAATGAACTCAGGATTCTCAGGGCATTTCTCTTGCTGGCACCTGGGTTCTAAATGGGCAGCCTTAAATGGTTCCCCAGCAAGCTGCTGGTTGTGCTTCCAGCCGGGTGCCCAGGCACTGCAGCTCTTGCTGTTGGAGCACCTGGGTCACTTCAAAGGCTGCTCTGAGCAGGTCCCAGGCTGCCTGTCAGCCATGCCAAGCAGCGCAGTGCTCGCTCATCACTGCTGTTGGCATGCACAGCCAGGCCTTTCTCTGGCCATTTCACCTATGGTGCCAAATCCAGTGGCCTTTTGCAGCTCATACCTGTCAGAGCTATGTCCCTGCCAGCTGCTGGCAGCACGGTGCAGCTCTTCACATGGAATAGTGTAATGTTGGTATCACCCCATAGTGTAACAGGTAGGATACCTCCTTGTGACTTCATGTCTTAGAATCTTCCCTAATAAGCTCATCTATGGTTTATATCAGCAGTGCCCCCTCAGCTGTGTTTGTAAATATTTTGTGGAGGCATAGCTCCAAGAAAGAGCTCATATATTGAAGTTTGAGTAGAATAAAGTCCTTTCCAGTAGTTAAAAGAACTTTTTCTAAGTCCTAGAAAGAGATAGGGCTTGAGTTCTTCTCTTTGTTTCACCTGGGCTAATTGAGGCAGCTTCTGAGTTGGTGTGCTGGCCTTTGTGAATCCTTCCTTAATGCCCCTAAGTTTCCTCAGAAATTGTGCATGGATTTCAGCACAATAATTTGGACCTGTTCTGGGATAAGGGGATTGCCAATAAACCTGTGTTTCTGCCTTGCAAGGAATGGAGTAGAATTGACTCTGTAACTGTGAGTCTTGTTTGCATTTATCATCATTTATGTTTCATTCATCCTAGTTCTCATACATAGCAATGTTAAATGTATCTTTAGGTTCTTCAACTAAGTGCAACACTCCTTTTCCTAGGTAGAGGGTAGACACATGCACTTCACTTGTCTCTTTAAAGTTGTTACTTATATTAGGGATTGTTTAGCTTCCAGTATGACAAAGGGGTGAAATATAGAAAAAGAAATGAGCAATACCTGTTTAGCACCAATGTCTATTGTTTATTAAGAGGCTGTTACCATGCTTCAGTTGAGATAAGATAAAGTTGTCCAGCTCCTGGCACTACATTGATCTGATACCTGGCACAAGACAAAGTCCTGAAAGGAGCTTCTCAGTCTCCAGAAGACAATAGTCATCTTGCATGTTGTCCATATACCAATTAGTGGAAGCATGTGCATTGCTAAAATTTAATTGGAATAGCTAATTTAAAGAGATCTTAGTTAATATATTTTTATTGTCAAACTCAACCTGCAAACATTGGTTTGTGTGACTGTATTCTTGTTAGCATGCTCAGTGGCCTCAGGCAGGTTACTTGCTCCAAGTTTACTTTAATGATCCACAGGATTGGGCTATAATATATATATAAACAGAGTCTGCAGGAGTGAAACCAACTGTGTTTCCACTAAAGGAAGCACAGGGAGTCCAGGGGAATAATACAGGGTTATATATGTCTTGTTTGGGTTCTGTTAACATTTTTCTTTTGTTTTGCAATTTTCCACCTACAGTAGTGTAAATTAATAAATATCAAGTCATTTAGAGAAAAAGTATACTGCCTTTCTATTCAGACTAATATCATCCAGAATTGGAGTGTAAACTCACTGTTCACTTGAGTGTTGTGTTCTAGCCTGCTACATGACAAGGTGTTTTCCTAGCTAATGCTGATCAGAGACATTCCTAGTGTGATTAAATGTCCACTGCAGTGTTCATTTTGCCATTGGTATGTGCACCCTTTTAATTCTTTTAAAATTCTTAGCATACCAGGCTCTGGTTTAGAGAAGTTCTTTGGTTCTTTGTTTGTTTTTTTTTGTTGTTGGTTTTTTTGTTTTGTTTTGTTTGATTTTTTTTTCCCCCATGAAGCCAGATATGAAGGGAACTGTCATTAGCTGCCTTGAATTTATGATTTAACAGCTTTTACTTTCACGGTTCAGTAGCTCATGCATTTGGTAAAATTCCTCCTGTATCAGAGTATTTTTGTTGTCTGATTAAAAAGGCATTGTGCTGGGGTTTCCTTCTCTTGTTCTGAGTGTAAAAATATATTGTTTCTTCCAATTCAAAAGTTCTTTGACAAGTGCTGAAATTACTTAGGGACTTAAAGAAAAATAATCTTGATGACTATAGCAACAGTAATCCCATAACTTTCTCTGTAAGGCTTCTGTGTTTAAATTACCTATAAATGTTAGGAAAGGCAGAACTAGCTTTTTGCTTTTGTGTATAAGCCTTTTACATTGGTCATAGATTGTGTGTATTTGTTAGTGCCTAGCCCTCCTAATAGTGCCCCTCAGGACAAAGTACACTACATCTTGGCTTTTCAACTTCAGCATTCTTTTGTTAAATATGATCAGATATTGGGTAACTTTTGTGTGTAAAGCTTCAGAGTTCTAAGTTGAAGAAATATATAGAATGTCCCTGTCTTGATACTGATTTCATGCCAGCTGATTCCTTCTGGTAGGGTTATGAATTATTTGTGCAATCATCATTCCTAAAGCTTCTTATACTAAATAATATGCTGTCTGCTTAAAGTTGTGAAACCTTACAATTCTGTACATAAAGACAAACACTATTTTTTTATGTGTTGTCCTTAACTTGTAGGTTCATTCTGGGACAGTTGTCATCATTTCCGCAACATCATCTGGGATACGCATATCCAGACAAGCCTAGAGCTTTTCTGACTTCATCACTGTCTTACATTACTGCCTGTGGGTTAATTATGAGCTCTTTCCACACATGGCTGGAAAGAAAACAGAAGTCCTAAAATTGGGGATCTAATAGCATTAATTAATTAATTAATCCTGGAGTATCAAAGTGGGCACAGAGTCTCAAAGCATGCCTGTTATTGGTGAGGAGAGGGAGGTAGTAAGAGATTCTGTACTTTCAGGCATTAATTACCCTTCTGATTTGGCACTAGCTAACATTTGTACACCTCTTGGATATGCACCAGTAAACAAAATCCTTTTCTCCAATTCTGTGCTGTAAGTGTAGTTTTTGCTTTTATTATTGCTCAGTTCCTCTTGACTCTACAAACTATCAACACAACCCTTTTTCTTCCCATAGAGCTATCACTAGTTACTCAGACTCTTAATTTAGTCTTGTGCTCCAAGAAAAGCATTTATATTGTTGTGTTAACAATGAAGAGCTACTCTCTGAATAGGTTAGGTCCTGTACTTTATTGAGTAAACTAATATGGGAGCAGGGTATAAAATCCTATAGCCCTTACATGAATTCTTAAGAGTCTCCTTTCTCCGTGATTCCAGTCATGCCTGTGCCACAACTTTTGAGCCTTTTCCCCATTCTACATAGAGTTTTCATTCTGAATTTACTATTTTCATGTTCATAACCATTTTATATATTAGTCAACATTATAACATGTAGTTGATTTAATTCTGGCATGCAAAGCACATTGGTCATGCATATCAGAGAAAAGCTTAATGTAATTTCTGTGAATAAAATGTGTGTCATTGTATTGCGTCTTTAAAGATCTGAAAGCAAAGTTATTAATTGGATCTTTCTCTTAGGATTGCATATTCTGCCTTCGTAAGGAGATTTGGACTGAGCACATTATTACTTCATGTGCTTTCTGGACTCTCTTCTGAGGCCAGTGGTATCACAAGGTTAAAAAAAAAGTCATTGGAACATAGAATATATAAAGTATTAAGAGCTGGCTGCTTTAACTCACGATGGGGTACTGTTGTGAGTTATTAACATGCTTATTAGGAAATGACATTGAAATGGGATATTGTGTTTCAGTTTTTGGATATAATTTCTTCCTTGTGTAAAAAATTGTCAATACCAAAATGACCCTTCTACAAAAGTGTTCATCTTTCTTTTGCAGAGATGACATTCAATCTTGCTGAGGTGATCTTTTATCTTTTCCTGGATGTTCTATATCAGATACAAATTCTAATGTACAGTTACAGTTACTGCTTTTTCCTTACATCGTTGCAGCTTTGTAGCAATACCCACTGATTCCTGACCACAGCTGATGGGCTTACTATGCTTTATAGATTTCCTCATCTCGGTTTTAAAGAAAGAGCTTTCTCAAGATGGAATCCTAATCCTATCCTATCCTATCCTTGTATAAGCTGCATTACAAATGTACCAGTGTTTTTTCCCTTGCCTTGGAGTTGTAGGGATGTATAAGGCTTTGATAATTTTTTTCACACCTGTAGGATCTATGATGTTATTTGTAATATTCCTTCCCCTATAGCAGACTTGCAGTTGCTCAGAGAACTTTGTTAACCCATCAGGTCTTAGCTGTAAAAAGAGAGATGCCTGAGGTTTTGTTCAGCGTTTCTGTTGCAGAACACTGGCATGAGACACAGTGGAAGGACAGCCATGCCAGGTCTGTCTTGCTCAATACACCCATGGTGTCAAGGAACCTGTTGTTAACCTTTGCCAGGCTCTGTCAAGCTGAATACACACAGTACCATGAGAAGGAAGCTTGACTCAGGGAATCCTAGCAGTGTGACAGGACCTCTTTCCACTCCATTTTACTGTCCTGTCTCCAGACAGAGAAAAATGGCACCACCTTGTTCAAAACTCCCCTTTGGCCCACTGTTTTTACATTTTTTGAACACCTTTGATCCTCAAACCTCTCTTTTACCTTGATAGTCATATGCAGTAATTTTCTTGATTTCCCCACATCTAATCCTGCGGTGCCTGTCCCAGGAAGGAAATCCAGTCAGGACAGAGGTCTAGGAAAGATTAAATTGAGAGTGAGCATTTAATCCCAGTGTTTTCAGTGACTGCCTTTTTAGGCATAGGTTTTACTACTCTATTTATTTTTTCATTTGACTGGAGGTAGCTAATAAAAATTCTGTTTTTTAACATCACAGTCATAACTATTTTCATGCAGAGTGATAATAAAACACATATGTGAACAAAGTGCATATGCCACGTCTGGAACACCAAAATTAATTACCTCAGATGTAGAGGCAGAGGACAATCACTCAAAACAAGGTATGATTCAGGGTTAAGATATGGGAAATGTGCTATTACAAAGTTTTTCCCAACCATTTCAGATTTATAAAATAAATATTGGCATCTGCAGACAAATGCCAGATAGCATGTAGCGATTTGACAGACCTACAACCAATTCTACGCTTTCTTTTGCCTACGGGTTATGAGGAAGTGATGAAAGGTATTCTCAGCTTTAAGTGGGTCACCCTACATTTGATAGCTTGAATTCAGAATGTATATACATACCTAAGTAGTTTATTTCCTATGGAAAAGGGATATATTTTAATAACTGGAATTAGGCTATTCAAGATAATATAATATAATATAATAATGCTTCTAGCAGACCATGATTCTCTTACCTTGTGGTATACTGAGGGTGGCTGGTGAACCTTTGACCATGGGAAGAAAAATAGCTGAATCTTTTGCTATTCCTGGTGTTTTCTAATGAGGAAATCTGCATTTAGTGAATGATATTCAGTACTGAAGAAAGGTAAATGGCTTGTCTTTAGATTTCTTTTACATCACTTACTTTTTTCCCTCTGTACAAGTTGGGTGTTTTGCTTTAGGCAGCACGCTGGTGAGCTTCTCAGTCTTCTCAGAAAACTGTCTTACACTTTGAACAGGCAATTCATAGCAGCTGGAGCTTTTTCCCACTACAGAAAGTGTGTCTCTGTTACATTTATACTGTAAAATGCACCAGAATTTAATTTCAGGGTAGTTTTCTTCATGACTAAACCTAGAGGAAAAGCTGGAGTTTGCCTGTTGTCTGCAGCTGTTTTGTACAGTTTCAGTTAATCTTCAAAGCTCAATAATTGGAGTAGTTTCATTACAAAGTCTCAAAATGGAATGTTAAAGGATCTTTCTTGTTTGAAGATAAAGCCATTCATAACTCTTCTGCAAGCTGAAGATTTAAGTTTTGGGTTGTTTTTATTGTTTTGGTTTTTTTTTCTGAGCACAAATGAACCATTTCAAAGATTAAGGAAAAGGTGCTCTTGATATACAAAGTCCTGTCCATTCTGTGTTTTCTCATCATGTTTATTAGCAGTTCTTACTTTCTTTTGGACCGTGAGAAGTATGAACCACAGGGAGAAGATACCTTTTTATCAAAGTTTTTTGGTAAATAAACATTTCTATGAATTAGACAAGGCTGTCTTTTTGTTGCTGATTTGTTTTCCCACTATATGTTTTTCTGCTTTAAAGGAAAATAGTGAAGGAAATTTGGATGGTGAGATAAAAATTATTTTAATTTGCTAATATTTATTTAAATTGTTGTAAAGAATGTTGCCTATGGAATAGAAGTCACTGCAGCACCTGCAGGCCTTTATTATTTGTATCTTAAGATGAAGGTGCTAGTTTTCAGGTCTACTCTGTGGCCTGTCCTAAGGAATATTTAGAGGAAATGTGAACTTAAGACCAGTTAGTGTTAGGTAACATCCCAGAGTTGAAATATCTCACATTCCCATCAGGCACTGGGACTAGAGAAAGAGATCTTGTTAAGAGGAGCATGGTTCTCAGGCATCGTAAAGGCTAGCAATGATATATTTTTTTTATCTTGTACATAAATAAAATACTTGAAAGCTGTGATCTTGTGTAAACACTTTACTGTTAGGCTTTGAAGCTTTTACAGAAGTTAGTGTTTAAAACTCATAAATAAAAATACAGCTGATTGCTATCATACTGAAGATCCTTGGGACCTGGGGCCCTGAAGCATGATGTTTCAGAGGGCATGTTTTCCAAAGACTTAAATTTTTCTTGCAGAGCACCTCTTGCTGCTGGAGAGGAGTTTTAATACCAGGGTGAACCCAGGTATTCATAACTTACCACAGAATCTTTGTTAACTACAGCGCAGGTTTTTAAAGCTTTCAGAGGATTGTGATCAACCCCTTGTGTTGCATTTGGAAGAGAAGATGAAGGTCATGTAACACACGTTGTCATTCCATTGAGCTCATGATTTCAGTAGCTGCTTAAACCTTCACTTTCTTTACTTAACTGTTTTGATTTGTCTGTATGATATTGCACATAATCGAAAGTTTTTGTCTTTCCCCCTTCCCCTGGGACTGAGATAAGATTTGCAGCTGGTAACGTCTGGTGTTTTGTCATGTTTTCTTGAATTGGCTACTAAAAATGACAGTGCATAATCGACTTTTCAGGGATAGTTGCTTTTTTAAAGGGTTTCAGTTTGCTCTGTCAAGAAGCATCATTGCTGCTTTATGCTATTTTTTCAGAATTTCTGATCCAACTGATTTATGACGCTTGAACTTTCCAAACTAATCTGTAGTTTACGTGGATCTTAATCTTTGTCCAGGACACACTGACTGCCCACAAAAATTGTTTGAAAAAGGAATTTCTGCTTTTAAGTCAACAGCAAACAGTGATGTAAAAAAAAGTTAATTGTTTGCTCTGTTCTCACGGGTGGCTGAGATGGGTTGCAGTCACACATGCCATCTTATTGTTCTCCTCCAAAAAATGTTACCAAAGGAAATGGGATTTAAATGATTGTTTACATGACAGTTGTGCCTGCAGAAGAGAGATTTAAGTGGGGAACTCTGGTCTTGATCTGGACCATGACTAAATTTTGTCTGGGTGCCAAACCAGGATCACAAAAATCTGCTCCCTCCTGAGGCCGTGCATAAGACCAGTTGCCTTTCTGCCGGCATGTGCTGGAGGGGTGTTTGGAGCCTGGCAACCACAGCTGCAGGCATGGCACAGGAGCAATGCATGGTTTTTGTTTCTAACTCTTAACTTTTCAAATCTTGTCTTCCTTTCCTCTTCATAGGGCATGTAGGGCTTTTTCTTCATCAAAACCAAGGGCAGCATGTTTGGCAAAAAGATGCCAGGAGCTGGGCCTTTAGGCAGAACAAACAAAAGTGTTGTTCCTATGGAGAAAGAGTTGTTGGTGCTGGGTGAGTAGCAAAGGTGAAGGTGGGATGTGAACACCACATTCTGGAGCCTGTTAGTTCCCTCTTCAGACTGCGGTCTTGCTGCCCCAACTGGCTCGTTCCATTCTTCCTTCCTTGACATGCAGGTCTCCATTTGTTTGTGGTAAATGAGCAGGATTTGTATTCTTTAAAGGACGCTATGGTAACTCTGTGCATTCCTACTTCTTGTCTCTCTCACTCAGGCTCAACTGTGCCTTTTTACATCCCGTCTTGCAGGTCACAAGCTATCCCCTGTCATGCTGTTGTTGAGTTGTCTCTGAACTCCCTATTTGGTCTCATCTACATTTTGGTTTATGTTTTGGCTTGATCCAGTGCATTTACCCAAATGCTATATATCTCACACTTCCAAACACTGATTCTGTCACAGTCTGAGGGCAGTAAATTCCCTTCTCCTTTAAGACTGATGAATTTAGTTCTTGCCCTTATAATCACTGTATATGGTCTCTCCAAAGACTTCCTCCTCAATCATCAAAAAACTACCCTAAGAGCCTTTTGCTTACATTTTCAGCAAATGGCATTTTCAAGCCACTCACAGATGTGTCATCCATCCAAATATCGAGCTGTTTAGTTTAGAGCTTCTTGAGAAACATGAAAGAATCCTTAGTTATGAATAAAACTTCACTCATAAAAAATTCCTTTGCTGCCTTCTTAGGGTTAACAGTTGCATTTTAATTGTGGCTCTTAAGAAACTTTGTTTTGATATTTAAAACAAAAAAGAAAAGAGGAAGAAAAATTGCTTTGTGTGTTGGTGCCTCCTTGGTATCAGTTTGAAGCTGTGTTGGTGCAGGATATAACCCAGCAGAGCATTAACTGGGTGGGAGGTTGTTTTCTTTAATCATTTACGTTTGCTGCCTTTTCACTCTCACTATATATTCCCTTTTTAATGGATTTTAAAGATCATTTTGTGTAGCATGTCAAGGTGTTGAAACAGCTCCCTTGGCCTATTGCACCAGTGACTCCTGTGTATTTCTAACCTATATTTATAGCTCTGATTTTCTGTATCCTGCCGATGTCTGGGACATGCGTCTGAGCCTTGCTGTCTCCATTCATTTCTGTCATCCTTTCAAGTACTGTGCAGCTCCTTTTCACTTCCAACCTTACTGAATTGTCATTGAGACCTGTATTCTGTGTCGGTGTGAGTGTACATGTATGTGAATATGTATATATATAACTATATATATATACAAACACATGTATATAGAGAGTATATGTACTGTAAGCAATGAAGTGGTAACTGTTGGTCACAGTGTGCCTGCATTTTTCTTGAACTGGTGTGCTTATAATGACCAGGGCTTTTAAATTACCCACTTTTCTTTGGGGATTATCAGCAGTCCCATTTTAGGTGAGTGCTCTGATTGAGCCTGAATGCATTTATTTGGCTGTTGTTAGCCTGGTCACAATGCTCCTGTCTTGAAATAATTTTCCCTTTACACCAAACTGTTAATTTTGTCTGTGGTGCCTTTTTTTTTTTTTTTCCCCTTTTTGTGCTGCAATCCACTGAATGGTGCCTGAACCAGGAAAGCAGAATGACTTGGGAATTTTATTCCCAGTTCTAACGCTGATTTAAAGCGTCGCCTTGGGCAAGTGACTGCTTGTCTGCTTTCTTTTACATTCACTGGAGGCAATGATATTCATTTATGCATCTCCTGGAGCTGCTTAGCTGTGGTATGAATGTACTGCGTGGATGGGTCCGGAGGATCTGTGGTAGCTAGCTAGAGTGGGTATCGTGGAGTACTTCTTGAGCACTTTCCATATATTTTTATTGTCCCCCTCCCAGACCAGATGGATTTGAAATTTATAGTTCTGAGAAACTGGATTCCTTTGCTCATACTGTATGGCTCTTTTTTTTTCTTTCTTTCTTTCTGCCTTTTTTAAATTTTTTTTTTAAAATTTTAATTCAGTGTCTAATTTAATAAAAGATTTGATCAGCTGGTATGTGCAATTAAGAAAGTGACAGAAGGCAGAGGCTTCCAGGGGTGCCAGGCAGATGAGCTGGGTTTAGGAGAGCAAAAGAATGAGGCAGCTGTAAAATAAAATAAAATATATCTTAGCAGTTAACGTACAACTACCATCATAGACAAAATGAATAGTCTGCTCTCTTTCTTCATCATACTAGAATGTGATGGTGTTTCAGACATCATTACTTCTTAACTTCAAAGGAGGATTAAAGCTTTATGACAGGTGACAGGTTTATTTACATCTGTTTTCCTCAGATTTTAAAAAAAAAATCCACCTGCTTCTTTCATTTGTGGCCTGCAAAGGGTTAAATACTTTGAATGCAGACATTTATGGTGCTGTATTGATATTATGTACTTTGTAATAGAAAACAGAACTTTCCAGGTCAAATATCAATAACATTCTATAAGCCTTTCTAGGAAAATATAATTAAAACCATTCAAAGCTGTTTCCCATAACTGAATTTACTGTGTTTTATTGATTTCAGTCCCACATCTACAATGGGATATTATTATTGACTTCTACAGCTCTGCCTATTTTACAAATAAAGAAAACACAAAATTAGGTGGTGGTATTCCTTTTATTAGAAATCTCGTCCTCCTTTCTCCCTGAAACAGGGATCATATTGAATTGTTTGAACAAGAAAATGGTGGCCTAGGCCTTCAGCTGGTTTAAATTGTCATAGTCCCACTGAAAACAGCTAAACAAGTGGGCCATCAACTGAGAATCTGTCCACATTCTGCATTTAAGCCATTTATTCCTTTGCACCCAAGGCTATCAGTTACAGCACTATCTCTGGCTTTATTGTCAAGCTTTAATGACTTGTTTTCATATTCTATACTATAAGTAGGATTTAGAGTAGGAAGCCACTAAGTTGCTTAAATATTTCAGACAGAATGAATTTGCTTTTCTATTTCTGTCACTCCCTGTCCTCAAAGCAAATATTTTGTCACATCATCCACATTTAAATCAGGAGTATATTCCTCCAAGCATATTGTATATTTGTATATTGTATATTATATATATGTGTATTGTATATTTGTATATCTGGTAAACTCTTAAAACCTATTTGTTAGCACAGCCTCTTTATAAAAAGAAAGGCATAATGATCTGAAAATTTGAATGTTTATATGAAATAGCTGATACTGTACCATATTCACTAATCATATTTATTTTGAAGACTTTTACCAAATATTTAGTATGTCTGTGTTTTTTACATAATTCTGTCAGTGGAATAATTTTATAGCTATAAATTTTAAAAACATGGAACTGTTTCTGCAACTATTACAGAAACCTGAGAAAAATCCTTCCTGGGAATAGTTTTATTGTTGTTGGTTGTGGGTAGCTTGGCATTTAGATTAGTCACACATTATCTGATCAATATTTAAGATTTTTTAAGAAGTCAGACATATGCAGATGTCTGAAATAGATGTGTATGCACACTTACCCACATATATATCTATAGAAAGAACAAGTGGGTGTAGAACCTTACAAAGAGTTTAAAATATTTTATTTCCATAAAGTTCAATGTGCTTGTGTAATATTGGTCTGATTTTCCTGAAATCCAAAAATCCCAGAAGTTTGTAGGGATTGCATTTTAGCAGAGAGGGAAGAACTCAGACAGTTTCCTTTCTATTTGAATTACGACTCAAATAGAATACCTAGATTTAACATTAACTTCCTTTAAAAACATTCAGACGTGGATATTTATTGGTTATGACAACCTGGAATATTTTTAGTCCATTAATGTCTTTTTCTAATGCAGTTGGAACTTAGTTGTTATAATGAGGAGCACCCCTCATGTCCCAAGGCAGACAGTGGCAGCACTTAGAAATATCTGATGGTCAGTGGTAAATGTATTCTCAAGGAGATGAGGTAAAAGAAAATAAGTCTGAAAGTGTTAAGAGCTGAACAGACATACTGTGTATTGAACAACAAAAATTATTTTTTTTTTCTCCTTCAGCAACTACTTAGTTATTTTATTATAACTTATTACATACATGTGCAGTTGGGAGACAGAAAGACTTCTGTATGAACCATAATTATTCCTTCTGCTGTCAAAATTACTATAATTCTGTGCCTGAGTTTTAAATTACATTCAAAAGATAATATGAGCTATTGTCCTTGTTGCTGTTTGATCTGAATACTCAACTAGAAATTCATTTTGGTGAATACTATCTTAATTTATTTTTCAGGTCATTTTAAGTCGCCTGCAAATTGCAGGCAAGTCTGAGCCATGATTTTTGTATTTAATTTTAGAAAAAGATCTCAGCATTTCAGTTGGAAATGCAGAAATTTTTACACTTGAAGTATTTATTTAATATTGTAATAACTGCATGTTTGGTTGTCTATATTTTCTACTAATCATATTAGAAACTACATTAGTATGTAAGAAGGACCAGAATAAATAATTTATAAATCTGCAGAATTCTTGCATAATTTTCATTAGTTAGTCCATGTCATTTATATTTTCTTCCTGTCTAGCTTAAAAATGGCTCAGCAGTTTGATTTTAGATTGATGTATGTCTTTTTTTTTAAAAAGGTGGTGGTGGTAAAGTATTTGTCAAATGAAATGTATAGGATTTTGGTGGACTGTCCTGCTGTTCTCTTACCTTTAAAAACCCTGCTTATAAACACTCCAGAACAGACTGGGTAGTGGCTATAGATTTTCAGTCACACAACTCCCTCTTTTTCAAATCTGGTATTTGCTGTCCTGTGCCATCTCAAGAAGGATTATTGTTTACGGGCATTATGGTATCATTTAATGTTCTTCATTAACAGTTTGCTGTTTTAGCATACAGGTGGCATCAGGAAGATGAAACCAAACAGATGCATATTATTAAGAGATGAGAGGAAAAACAATCTGATCCTGACCTGCATCACTTGTTTTCACTGCATCTTCCCTTTGTCCCCCATTTTTCACACTACCCATGAATACTTAGAAAAAGACATAATTAAATCAAAATTTTACACACATATATAAATTTGGCAGAATCAATTACTTGCCTAGGGCTGATGCTTTTATATTTTTAACTCTGATCATACTTGCCATGTGAGAAGCATCACTGCAGTATACAGAGAAATTGTAATTGCAGTAACATATGCAGTAGAATATTTTTTCCAGCTTAAATTGATTATTCTCTTTATCTTTAGAATTATTGTGAAATGCTGTGATTTTATTATCAGGCCTCTTGAGGTAGTTAGAATATTGTGTAATTCTTTTATGAGTTCAGAAACCAGACTTTACTGTATAAGAGTGGTTAACGCATATGGATACACCCCCAAAGTTTCCAGTAACAATTACATTCCAAGAAAGGTGCTAAATATATTGCTACCAAGAATCTCTTGGTTTTTTCCTCCCTCAATCTTTGATGTCATTTGGGAAAGCCAAGAATTTTCGCTTCACCTACTTAAAACTTTTAAACGTGAAATAAAAATTCGCTTTAGATTTTTATCCTACCCAGGAAGCCTGATCCTGTAGCTATCACCTGGCAAAAATTCCCACTTAAGTTAAATGTGAGTCTTCCTAGTCAGGACTGCAGGCATAGGGCTGCAGTTATAGTCAGCCGTTTGTGGTGAAATTATTCCGAGTCCACACGAGGCTGCTGATGTTGTTATTCTAGCTGAAAGCTTCACTACAAAGGCACAAACCCTTTAAAATAAAATTTGCAAGATCACTTGTTTACATTTTATAATTCAGAGATGTAAACTGGTTGGTAGTGTTAGGATTACTGTTTGTTTTAATTTAGAGATGTGTTAACCTTTTAAGGTTGGGGATTTTTTTGGGAAACAGGTTCTTAATGTCATTTTTTATATGCCCAAAGCAAAAGCTGTAAATGGGTTTAAAATTGTAACATACTTCTTTAGATCAGCATTATACTTACTACACAGTTTCTACCCACATTACTTTACAAAGTGAGAGCAGATGATAATTGGGGTAGTTTGCAGGCAATAACAACCTGCATTTTCTCACAGGAGCCTTACTAACAGTGTGACATAAGGAAGGTAAAAGCAAATTGAATTAGAAAAACAGCAAACATTGTGTTTTATAACCCAAAATAAAATTCTTCAGCAGCAACTAGTCCTGTAATGTAATCCAATCTGTTTTAATACTGAGATTTTTCCAAGAAAGCAGGAAACAGTAAAGGGTAAGGCTTTCAAACCTCTGCTGTTTCGTTTACAGATCCCTTGTGTTAATTTAATGCTTCTAGGGAACTGGGGCTCTTTCTTTTTTCTCAGAATCCCTTCTCTAGGAAATACTGAGTGGTGTGGTGCTGAGAAACAGTCATGGTTTACAACAGATAAGCCAAAGGACCTGGATTCAAATTCCACACTTCTCCGAGAAAACAAAACACTCCAATGCGTGCTTCTCTCTAAAACGGACGATTTCTTGCTAACAGGCTACAGAAAATTTACCTTAGAAGGACCTTAGCGGACAACTCCCTGGGCCTTGACATTTTTCCCCTTCTCCTATCCCTCCTGTGCATGCACCAACATCTAGCATTCTGTGCAGTCAGGCTTTTTAAGCATAAAAGATAAATATTTACAGCTATTACTTTTGGAGCATTACCCTGAAAGTTTTACAGGCACAAAATTCACAGTTCTGCTGGTATGACTCTGAGAACTGCAGATGCAACATTGGCCCCTTCCCACACCCTGCCAGTGCGTTTTCTCCATGCTTAAAACACCCCCTCTCCTTCCCCAAACCAGAGATACCCACCTGGAAAACTGGATTTTGCAGCTAAAACTGATTTTGTCTGGAAAAAACAGAATGAGTTGCTTGCAAAATCCCAGCCTGGCTGATGTCAGCCGTGTGCGTTAGCAGCCCAGCTGCTGCAGCTTTCGGAGATGCCTGGGCAATGCGTGTTTTGGCCTCTTGCCGTTTCTTTTCCTTCTTTTCCCGGTTCAAAAGAGGGGCTCATGGTTCAATTTCTGAAATTACAACCCTGGCTTACAGGGTCCTGTTGTCAGTGAGGGTTTGGGGTGTAAGTGAGGGGGTTTGAGTGAGGCTGTGGGGTGCCCCGTGGAGGGTGTCAGTAAGGCTTGGGAAAGAGCTCTGTCACGAGCAAGCAGGAGGAGACATCTGGAAAGGGGCCATCACTAGGGACACATCTGTGGGACCACTCCTGGTCCTCGGAAGGGCAGGAAGAACAAGATGTGGGGAGAAGGAATAAGGGAGGTACAGCAGGAAGGAGTAGCTGCCTGATCACAGCTGCCTGTGTTGCCTGTCCTCCAGCAGACTGAGGGTGATGGAAAACAAGGGAAATTGAGGCTAGGAAGGGGGAGAAGCTAATTTCTTCCTCCCCCCCCCCGCCCCGAATATCTGAATCAGTAATTAGAATTTTGTGTTAATTGGCAGTAAAGTGAATTGTGTAAAATTCCTAGAGTTGGGACTGTTTTGCTTGCAAGAGGAAGAGAAAAACAAAGATTAACAACATGCTTTATAACAAGCAGGCTCTTCTGTCTGTTTGCCTGGCATGGGGTGAGATTCTAAGGAATTTTGTTCTCGTGGTACAGAGCACCCTGACAGACTAATACTTTTCCTATAGTCATGGATTTTTTCATTACTGTGTAAAGGCAGGGAGAATATTCAAGGCTGAGCTGTATCCTCACTCAGGCCCAGGGCAGGCTAAAAGGATCTCAGATTCATGTGGTGGGAAGAGACATATGGCTGAAGGGAAGAGTATTGCCCTTTATCACAGGTTCTTGGTGCCTGTCCCACTGCTGGTGCCATACAGCTTAGGAAAGAAAGTTTAGCAAGCAGTTTTAGGTGTGCCATCAAGAATCCTGTTGCAAGCCAGGGCAGGTGCAGCTCTCCTAAAGTCATGTTCATGGTTTAGGCTTATGGCTGTGAAATTGATCGGTAGTTCATGGGATTAGCACCAGAGTGGGATGTTGCGGCACTCCAGAGATTCCCCAAGATCAAGGAAATATTTTGAGAATCTTCTTCAGGTTACTCCCATATAGGCAGAGGGAGAGAAGTCTCAGTGCTGGGGTATATAAAACACTGATTTTCTTCCCAAACCTTTCCTGAGTTTTGATGTGGGAGGGAGAGCTCTGCATTGATTTCATCAGCAGGTTCAGTTTATGCTTGCAGTGTTCATTATGTGAGCTAATATTGAGGAGCACCAGAAGAGAAAAAAACCCCAGGGAAATTCCAGTCTTAGAGGGTATAACATGCTGAATACTCTAGTGATGCAATTTGTAGCAGTTTTAGAGCTTAAATTTTCCTATGGCAAAATAACTTGAATCCTGCAAAGAATTCTTGATCACGTAAAAATATCACCCCTACCGATTATGGAATCAAACTTTGAAAAACAAATTAGCTAGTCAAAAATTTGTAAAATAAACTTCCTCTTCTGCCTCTGCTATTTCCAGATTTTTATTTTGTTTTGTCATTTTGTTGTGTAAACCCCTCAGGGTTGGCAGTGTTTTATGAAATATCACTGATTTCTACTAAACCATGTGTTGACTCTATGAAAAAACATATTGTGATTCTATTTTTTTGTGTGTGTGTGAACAGACTTTGAGAAAATACACACATAAAAATCAGAGAATCATAAAATAACCTTGGGTTGGAAGAGACCTTAAAGATTATCTCGTTCCAGCCCCTCTGCCATGGGAGCTGATGGGATAACTTTCACTGGACCAAGTTGTTTAGAGCCCCATACAATCTGGCCTTGAACATTTCCAGGGGTGGGGCATCCACAACTTCTCTGGGCAACTGGTTCCAGTGCCTCACTATCCTCTCAGTAAAGAATTTCTTCCTAACAAATAAATGTTAGGAAGAGTGTTTTTACATGTAAACATCTTCTTAAATCTAAATCTATCCTCTTTCATTTTTAAGTCATTCCCCCTTGTTCTGTCACTATGTACCCTAGTCAAAAGTCCCTCCCCAGCTCTCTTGTAGCCCCCTTTAGGAGGCACTGGAAGGTGCTATAAAGTCTCCAGCAAGCCTTCTCTTCTGTAGACTGAACAGTCCCAAATCCCTCAGCCTGTCTTATACAATTCCAGCCTTGTGATGATCTTCATGGCCCTTCTGTGGACTCATTCCAGGAGCTCTAATGATGGTCATATAAAGGCAGACCAAGGTCCATCTGTCTTAGCAACTTTTTTCCAATTAGGATCATGGCCCAATGGCTGAGGGAGAGCTTCAAAAAGACCTGTCTGTGGCAGTATGTATCTGCCATGCTTTTCCTGGAGGCTGGAACCTGGAAGCTTCATGAGCTGCAGTTTGTATCTTGGCATTGTATTCTCTTTCATGATTTTTACTCTCCCTTAATTTGAGACCATACTTGTTGGAATCAGGTGCCTGGATATTGTGATAGATTTGACTTTTGACCTGCTTTCCCACTGAGTTGCATTGGATGCACTTCTGTTCCCCAAACATGGTTGACTTAAAGGAGAGACATCAGTATACTCTCACCAAGGATGCAGTCTGTGTTGGCCATGTAATAAAAATACCAGCCTTCAAAGGCAAATTCCAGCTGTTCAATGAGCTGTATGCAGGAAGACCCTTTCTCTTTAGTCTTCATCTCCTCTTCATTCACCAGGGTTCTTCCTAGGCTCAGGAGACCTAAGTGAGCTTTTTTTTGCATTTAGGATTGGATCTGTAAAGTCAGGAATGCTTCTGATGAAGAATAATGGCACGTGACTACCTGAAGGTGTCAGTTTGGTGTTATTTACATAAAGCCTTGCACAAAGACCGGAAGCATTTCCTTTGGCCTGTGTGCAATGCATGACAAACCAACTTATGCAAAAAGGCAATGTCTATGTGTCTGTCTCCCTTGTATAAAATAGTCCCCAGCAGTGTTACTGTGAGTGGCTGCTTTCTGGCTGGCACAACTGTAAGCATTGTTTGTTTCTCTTCTGCATGGGATTAATCTGCACCGTTCGCATAACCATTCAGCAGTAACCCAAAATAATGTGTGCCTTGATGTGAATGTTGGGTTACATGGGCAGTCTTCCAGATCTATCAAAAGAGCTGCTTCATCTCTTCACTGGATTTTCTGGCAGAAGGAAGATAATAAAACTCTGCTCTCTGCATAGCAGATAGGTAGAATCTGTTCTGCATCTTGTGAAGTAGGGCTTATTAATTCATAGCTGCTGGAGTTTTTGAAACAAAGATGAAAGTTTTTAGGTATTCAATTCATAAGATGTAGAATGGATTTCCATGTTGCCTTATAGGTTGTAGAAATAATAATAAGCAAGAGAATTATGAAAGGCCTTCCATAGCAATATACGGACTAAAACAAGTCAACCTTTATGCAAATGTGGTAATTTTTACAAAAACTTCTTCAGACATGCAGCAAGATTTTCTGCTCACACTGAAATCCTTGGGGTTTATCCCATTTCTTTTTGTTATGTTGGTGGGATTTACTGAAGTTGTATAAAACAAGCATTCAAAGAGCTCTCTTAAAATATAGAGTATATTCCATGAAAAGATATTAAAAATTACATTAATGTACATTTTATTTTTACTTAAATCTTAAGAGTGTTACTGAGTTAGACCTTTGAACTTGAAGACTGGCAGTTGTCAATATGACAGTTTTGTGACTGACCATGTAAGGAGTGGTTATAGTCGCATTGTCTTCCATTTACATATAATTCATTTACAAGCCAGAGCTTTGATTTTTCAGCTTGATACAGAAAGCTTGACTTCTGTCATGGTTGAATTCCAAGTTGTTGTGTTACTTGTATAAGCACTGCAATAAACCACTGGGAATAAACCAGCAGAGCCAAAGTCATTCTGCGTGATCAATTTGCTGGTCACAGTAACATGAGAAATGTAATATGAGTACCAGCCCTGGTGTTCTCAACAGTCACCATCTCCAGGTGTGGAGACCTTGATATATATCAGGCAAGGGAAAAGAATATGATTATTTTACTTTTACAGCTAGCAAATTAAGCAGTGGAATTAATGGCTTCCCTAAAGTTTATGTCAGGTTCAGGAACTGAACTGTTAACTCCCAGTCCACTGTCCTAACCACAGATGGTTTTTCCTATCATCAATTTTACCAAAATATGTAACTCCAGAATACATTAATTTTAGCCTGTTGCAATAATGCCTCATTTTTATAGTTATCACTGTTCCTAATGAATTTGCTGCAACTTATTTTAATGGGCTTTCAGTGTGCTGGCTAGGATTCCAGGATACTTACTGTTTGTACTTCGTAAAAACACCATGCTGTCTTTCAACAGAAAGGTTTTTCTTTTAACAATCTTTTTAAGTACATTTCATGAAATAACAAAGACAGCCATTTAAACACAGCATTGAATAGCTTCTGCCAAGTTTCAGTGAACATTTTTTTATTTACATTAGGAATGAAATAGATTTCCTGATCCTAGCATTTGTTCTTTTACTATTCCAGGCAACCTCCTTCTGCTATGCCATTTGCAAAGTGATCAAAATCCCGTTCTTTGTCTTCACTGCTGTCATTAAAATTATGTTCCAAAACCTCTGTGCAGTCAGGTTAGAAGCTTTCTTCTAACTTCAGACTGAATTTCATTGTGGCCTGTTTATATCCACTTGTTCTTAACACCTGTTTTCTTAAATAGCTCTTTTAGTGCCTCTGAAAAATATTTATGGAAACA
Source organism: Poecile atricapillus (assembly GCF_030490865.1). NCBI lineage: Eukaryota > Metazoa > Chordata > Aves > Passeriformes > Paridae > Poecile > Poecile atricapillus. The sequence goes on along the minus strand of NC_081289.1, from coordinate 32,201,069 downwards.
AACCTTGTAGCTCTCTTAGAAGTCTACCTCTTCCAAGGTTAACCAAGGGTCCTCTTCTTGTCTAGGCAAAGCTTATCTGTTCTTTTGACCACCCTGGTAACCTTGCTCTGCACCAGTTTGAGACCAGTTTCCTTTAATATGGGTAATGAAAACCTTTGCGCGGTGCTCAAGGTGAGCTCTTGACTTGTACAGCAAGAGCACTGCAGTGACCTTTGTCTAGCAGAAGCACATCTGATACGCTTCAGCAGTGTCTTTGTCTTTTATGATTATATCAGGGTGATATAATGATGTATAAAATATATATGATTTTATCTGTGCAATTTTATGAGTTTCTCTTTGATATTTCCAGCTTATGAGTTTCCAGTTTATAACGTAAATTTGGATTTCAGTCATTCTGTTCATGGTCTTGCTTTTTCAGTTGTGGTTCTGTAGCAATGCCTAAAGACCTCGGGTAATTCTTCCAATATGATACCTTCTCAGGTCAAGTGAATATTTGATAAACTATTTTCTTTTAGTTTATCAAAATTGCCCCTTTGAAGTCCTGAACTATTATTACAAGCATTTTGATTATCTTTCTGTTCAGTGTAAACAAAACAGTGGTCTCACAACTCATTATTTACTTAATCCAACTGTTTTACAGAAAACTTTGCTACTCCCAAAATCAACCCTAAGAATACCCGCTATCCTCCTTGTTTAACTGTTTTTAGTAAAGAGCATAGGATTTCACACCCAGATATAACTGGACCCCTGCTGCTACTAGATCTATTTGTTTTGCTGTTTCTAGCTCATAATTTAAAATCTTGTTTTCTACTATGAATTGTGTCTCTTGAGTGTTAGGGAAAAATTTCTTTGGGGGAAAAGAAAAAGAGATCTCCTTCAAAGGAACTGAGAAACTACTGCACAGTGTCTTTCTCCTAAATGGATTTTGTATTATTCATGTTATTCCTTCTCATCTCATTGCCATTATTCATGTTCAGTTCTTGTCCACCATTTTTACTTCTTTTTTCCCCTTTCCCAAACATAGTCATGCTCTAATCCTGATTGCATTTTCTGTTATTCCTGCAATATATTGCTTCACTTTTAGCATCAGCAATTGAAATTCCATTTTTTTCTTCCCTGGTCTATGACCTAAGTATTAGTATACAATCATTTCACTTGTTTCTCACTAACCACATCCATTTCCTGTACCAGATTAGGCATAATCCTGTGTTTCCTCTCAATTACTGCACTCTATAGTATTGAATCTGTTTTCTTTCTCTTTTTTTTTTACTCACTGACATTCCTTTTCCCACTGCCATATCTTTTAAGTGCAGCATTGTTCAAAAACCTAACTCCAAATTCCATCTCCATTTGATATGCCATTCTTATTTGTAGATCCAGTTAGATGACAGGTTTTCAGCTGTTAAGGACAGCCTCCCATCATAAGTACCTCCTTCCTTAGGTACAAATCTGACTCCTTTGCCTTCCATCTTTTCTACTGTCAGTGGAGCATCCTGCTTGCTCATGTTCTCTTTTTTTCCCCTTTACCATTTTCCTCATATTCCCTTTCTCTCCACTGCTCATTCTTTCCCTATATGATCACCTTTATTTAGGAGATTTTTCACACAATCATGAAGTCATTTAGGTTAGAAAAGGCCTTTAAGATCACCAAGTCCAACCATTAGCCCAGTACCATCATGTTCACCACTGAACCATGTCCCTAAGCACTACATCTGCATGTTTTTTGAGTACTTCCTTGGATGCTGATTCCACTATTTCCCTGGGTAGCCTGTTCTCATGCTCTCACACTCTTGCAATGAATAAATTTTTTCTAATACCCAAACCAAACCTCCGCTGGTGCAGCGTGAGGCTGTTTCATCTTGTTCTTGTTACTTGGGAGAAGAGACCAACCTACACCTGTCTACAACCTCCTTTCAGGCAGTTGTGGAGAGTGGTAAGTTCCCCTCTAAGCCTCTTTTGCTCTGGGCTAAACAAGCCCAGTTCCCCTTAGCTGCTCCTCATAAGATGTGTGACCTTTAACCTCCATTGTCCTTCTCTGGATGCTCCAGTACCTCAATGTCTGTCCTATAGTGACATTGGTGAGGTGTGGCCTCACCAGTGCTGGGTACAGAGGGGCAATCCCTGCCCTGCTCCTGCTGGCCACACTGTTGCTGATCCAGGCCAGGATGCCACTGGCTTTCTTGGCCACCTGGCACATACTGGCTTGTGTTCAGCTGCTGTTGACCAGCACCCCCTGGTCCTTTCCTTGAGCAGCTTCCCAGTGACTCTTTCCCCAGCCTGTAGCACTGGATGGGGTTGTTGTGACCTAGGTGCAGCCTTGGCGTATTGATCCAGCCTGTCCAGATCCCTCTGCAGAGCCTTCCTAGCCTCCAGCAGATCAATACTCCTGTCCAACTTGGTATTGTTTGCAAACTTACAAACTTGCACTGTTCAGGTTAAGTTCTAGGTGGGCTTTGACACTTCTGATTTTCTCCCTGCATAACCTCATTGCATCCTTGTAATCCTCCTTAGTTACTTACCCCTTCTTCCAAAGGTCATAAACTCTCCTTTTTTTTCCTGAGTTTCAGCCAAAACTCTATTCAGCCAGGCCAGTCTTCTTCCCTGCCAGCCAGTTGCTGGCATTGCTTAATAGCTTAATAGAAAGATTTAACACTGGGGACTTTCACACAGCATAGTAAAAGTTGATAAATTTAATATTTCTTGCTATTGTATTAAAGGAGCGTCTTACTACCCAGCATAGCAGCGCTGCAGGAAAGCGTTTTAATATTTGACTGCATGTATTAACAAGCTGCAATTTCTAAGAATATTTCCCTGAAAAGTGAAGATACTTTTGTAAATTGACTTTTACTGGCTGAAGCTTTCAAGAAGTCTAGGTAATAGATGAGGGCAGCATATTTCCTTAATATGATTAGTTCTAATACAATAAATTCTCATTGGGCATTTGAGCCTGAAGGTGAAGGAAATGTTCAGAATTATTTCTTAACATTCATGCAAACATTTTACATTAAGTGGGAAATTATTAAAGGCTGTTGATGGATTCACAGAGCTTTAAATTTTTATTCTTTCTCAAAACTGAGGAATTTTTTTACAATAGAACAGGAAAGTTTAAAGCTTTTGAATAATTAGTGGATGATCCTCCCTCCCCAGCAAAATCCACATTAAAAATATGAAAGTATATATTGATGAACTATTTCAGGCTGACAGTTGAATAAGAGACCAAAATTTCTGTTACAATTACAGGTGTTTCCTGCAGCTGAGTATGAAATTAAGTAAATTTTTATTAAGTTACAGTTGCTATTTGTTGAGCTTTTGCTGTTCCTACTTTTTTTTCTTAGTTACTCTTACTGTTTTCCAGGAACTCTGGAACTAAGAAATGTTCTACTTAGAATTTGAAAACATAAAGCCATCAATTCATTGAGTTTATTTTTAAGCATGGAAAGCAGTGAAACAGATTTCTCTAATTTTTGACTCTATGTGTTATCTTTTAAACTGTTTAATATGGTTTAATTGCACTTCATGGAGCAAAAATCCCACAAACAGTAATTGCAGATATGTTCTTACATCAAACAAGCTAACACTTCCCTCTGAAAGAGAGTGGTTTTAATAACAAAACAAAAACAAAAACAAAACAAAATAAAGGAGGGGATAAGTAAATAATTAAAATTGATTTTTTAAAGATACAGAAATTTTGTAATTGCTTGTTGCCATTCACTGTTCTTCTGTTAAACATATTGGCTTTTTATTCTTGCTGTCTTCTATGAAAGTAGGAGCTTCCTTCTTTCCTATCATTTTTCTAATTATTTTCTGCATTAAACAAGCCAATCTTTCTCTCATTTTATACTTCCACTTTTCCAGATGTTTCTTAGAAGTATTCTATCTTTAGTCCTTTTCTGCATTTTGTTATTCTCTCCACCCTCTTTCTTTTTTTCCCAGTGCCTAAGTCCAGTGGCACACAGTATTCAGAGGAAACTATGGTGGTACTTTCCTTAATCTTGCACTTTCCTATCCCATTCTTAGTGAGGAAGTCAATCCCTCCATCAGTCACTGGAGGCTGCAAGTAGATACTTGTTGTTATTATTATTATTATTGACTACTATTTTACAAATTATTTTAAAATTAAAAAAAAAAAAAAAGAGAAGAGGAAAGGAAACACTAGACCAGTAAATGTGAAACACAAGAAAATATCACATCAGCAGAATTCAAGGTGGTTTTTAGGAACCGAATTTTACTTGCTCTGTTATCTCAGAATGTGTCTCACAGCTGCCAGAGCTATCTTGTTGAGTCTTAATACCCAGTGCAGCTCTCCTCTTTTTAGGGTTGCAATAATAACTCCTAGGAAAAGCTGAAATAAGTAGCCTATGAAATTAAATGCAGTTTAAGGTAAGGAGTCTGGTTCCCACATGATGTAAAATGATACTGCTTCGCTAATCCTTCTTGGGATTACAATACTTTCTGCCATCTGAGAGAAGTGAATAATGTCTTTGGTGGAGACTGAGCTCAGCTTAATTGAGTGGTCAATCAAGAGTACAAGTGCACTTCCAGTAGTCAGCCAGCACACAGCAACAAGTACTTCTTTTATTATAGTCTAGGTTTATTTTATGAGTAGGAATTATTGATGTGTGCAAAGAGGGTCTTTTCCAACAGTATCTAAGGGGAAAGCAGGTCCAAACCAGACAACAGCTGGTAGTGAAATTGGCTCTTCCATAGCTCTGCAGAAGGATGATTGTTTCCCTCTGCATCAGACCTGGCTCTTGGCATCTTATCCAGCATGCAAAGGCCACTGCTTTGAGCCTGTATCTTACCTCCTTGAAACAGCCTTCAAAAAGCTAAGGCTTGCTGCTTCCCAAAGCAATACCTTCCTACTCCTTTTCCTGGCATGTATCCTGGGACACATTTCTTACTTCTTCCATTTGAGGCCAAATATCATTGGATATACTAACTCTGTGCTTTTAGCCAAGCAAATTATAAGTAAGCAGTACATAATGCTTGCATTTCTGCAGAATACCTTCAAACCAGACACAGGATCTAAAACCCATTTGAAGATTTAATGCTTATTCTTTTAGATGATGGGCCAGAAAATTGATCTTTCTGCTGCCTTGCTTTTCTGTTTCCTCACTTAGGTTTTCCTGGGTTGAAGTTTTTTGTTTTCTCCAGTGGTATTTCTTCAGTGGATTCTAATACAGACAATATCCTTTTCAATAGCTGGTGTTTACTTTACGTCAACCACAGTAAATTAAATTATAGTCTCAATGCTGAGAAAACAACATTGCTGACAATATTCATGCCTTTGCTTGTCATGATGGCACTTGTAGTTGTGTGTAGAGACTGACTCGGATCCACCCTGTAGTAGTTACAGGGGACAGGAGTTACATCTATTTCCTCACTTCACTGTAACACATAACTTGAGTGAAGCCCTGTATTTGCAAGGCATTTTTTCTTCCAAACCTGCGATTTTCTCTCTGTTGAGGAACAAGTGAGTTGGACTTTTACTGCAGACTTACTTATAATATAGATATCAGTTGTGATTTTGCTTTTCTCTTTAGGTTCCCTTTGAGAACTTCTAATATTTGACATTAATTATTTAAACCTTAAGAGTTTTCTCACATACCATGATTCTGTTGGGCAGAAGTCTCTGGCTGGCTGAAATGCATAAAAATAGCAAGAGAAAACCCCACCAAAACCCAAGGTCTCTCTAGAAAAATTCTCTGCTTGTGCTGCTGAAGTCAGGCAGGTGTGGTAAATGCCTGTGCCATCTTGGAAAGCAATTCTTAATTTGAATGACTTATTGGTAGATAATTGAAATTATGAAAGCAGACTATATGCCCTGATGATGATTTGTGTTTTAAAGGTCACTCAGTCTGCACATCTTTCTTGAGAGGTGGGGCATGCTGAATCCTTGAAGCTGTACCACTCCAAAAGTGCCTCATGCAGGACTCAGTGCTGGCTGCAGTTGCCACAGCCCTGCTGGACTCACACATCCAGCAGGAAAAGGCAGCAAAAGGCCACCCTTATGAATTCCTTGCTTTTGCTGGCACATACTAGACTGTTTCATGCTTGTCATCTTCTTCTCCCTCTGAAGCCTCCTTTTTCTTGGAACACACCACAACTTTTTCTCCTATTCAGCTATGCTGACCACAGAGGTAGGTAAGATAAACTATCCAAAATCTCATAACGCAGAGATGCCCAGTGATTTTTCATGCTACCTATCCTTTAAATGGCCACCAGCACCCCAGAATGTGCCAACAAGTTCATCTGCCAGTCACTTCAGCTAGGGTGCCTGTAGGGAAGAGAGACCTCATTCTTGCACATGAGAGGCTGATTTAAAGCTGTAAAATGAAGTTCATGTTGCATCCAAAAAAAAAGCAATGAGAAACTGACTTCCTCCTCCTTAGTCTTTGCCTTGTATGTAGTGCAAATTCATTGATTTAGCAGAATGGTAAATCTGACTTGAGGACTGTGGTAGTTTCTACTGGATGGTGAGACCTGTGCTGGATTTTCATCAGCAGGGTCCCCTCCCTCTTGGTGCTGCAGTGTAGCATCAAACCCACCCAGGTACCCAGCATGGAGCATAGAGAACATACGTATGTGTTACATTGGTGGCCGAGAGAGCAAGACAGTGTTGTAATGTATATGCATATGTTTCAATGACTTCCCTAGAGAACTCTCCCCATTTCCCCCCAGTCATCACATTCTTTGTGATTTCCCTCATAAAAACCTCAAGCTGCTCATGCTTCCACTCTCTGGTTTCCAAACCCTCAGTCCCTTCTATTAGACCTGAGTGTGGCTAAGGTCCCTGTCCTCGCCTATCATCCTTTCTGGCCACTGCCAAAAGCATCCATTTCACTTTCCAACATACATGTATGCTGTCACAGTCTGGTGGATCTTTTTGCTGTTCCTTTCCATTGCTTCTGGAATGAGTTAACTGTTCTGTTCATCAGTATTTTGTATATGCTTAGGGGTGTTCTCAGGCTTCAGGAGGAAACTAGCAGCTGGATTATCTCAGTGCTTGAAGCAATGTGCAAAAGAAAATTCTGTTTCTTGTCCCCTGAATGAGGAATAGCCACTCTTCTCAAAAGAAGCTTCCCAGAGCTTCCTTGTGCACAATAAAAAATGAGCTTTCCTACTTTTTGCTTAGCTGGAAGGCAGGCCTGGATGGTTGAGGAAAAATGTGGTCACAATCCTACATAATCCTTTCCAGCCCTTTTGAAGGAAGATTTTTGTCTACTTTTTTCTCTCTCCTGCTGTTGCTGTGCCTACCACTCAGTGTCTCACCTGGACTCAACTTTGTTTTGCAGCTTTTCCCTCTGAATCTTCCTCCTCTCACATACCAGCTGCCTACCCTCTCATCCAAGCAGCTTTTCACACCATATAATGTTTTGCTGTTCTCCTTTCCCAGTGATGCAGCTCAGTGGCTTGCCAAGCCAGGACACACCTCTGTCTGTTGGGGAATGTGGAATATACTGGGGTGGGGTTGTGGAAGGTTGTGTTCAGAGAGCAGAGCAAAAGAAGCACCTGGGAAGAGGTGGCTAGGGCAGGGCTGGAGGAGTCGGGGAGTCTTCAGCTGTTTGGGGAAGATGAAGGAGGAGGGCAAACACAGCAAGGAGCATTGTCAGAGTAGTGGTCAGTCAGTACCAGTCTTCAGCTGTGGGGGCTGCCAGCCTGCCCTCCTCTAACTGTGGTCAGATCTGGGTGCCTGCTCCTGCTACTCCTGCCCAGTCTATGCTAGCTGCCCTCCCCATGGTTTTCCTTGCAAGAGCGACTTTATCCTCATGGGGCAGCCTGCAGTTCCCCGTCTTTCCCTTCCTTGTTTCTCCTGGAGACAGCAGCTCTCCATCTGTCTGGGGAAGGCAGGAGAGGACATAAGGAATATATCCCAGGATTGCATAGAGAAAAAGATGTTGAAGAACTGCTGCTGTAGCTCTCATTATTTAGGGCAGTGTGACGATGAGCTGCTTGTGACTTGGTGGCATGTATGTCTGGGACCTCTGCCAGAACATCCATTTGGAGTGAGCTCTGCATGGTGGAGTGATACAAATAGCAGAGGAGCTCACGGAAACCAGGCACTGCCAGCTGTATTTGCTGCTTTGCTTTTTATTTTTATTATACAACATGTTAGGATTTTAAAGTGGCTTGAAGTGTATTTTTTTTATAGTAAATCAGGACTTCCTGAATCCAGTATTATTAAAAAATCCTTGAAACTTAGGTGCAGTTTATGAGGTTCGAGAGACTAGAGCAGGCAGCTTAAATGTTCAGAGCATCTTCCTGTTGCTGAGATTTGCTCATTTCAATAGAATCTGTTTATCAGGGCCAAAATACTGAATCTCCCTTTTTATCTGAACTGCAATTTGCTTTTACCAAAACATAAGGGGAACTGGAGGTCTCTTGTGGCCCTTTGTTTGTTGTTTACGGAAGATGAGAAAGGCTGATCAGTCCTTTCTGTAGAAAATTTACTGGGAACCTGAGCTGCATTTTTTAATTTTTGTGTTCAACATTAAAATAATCTTGGGGCTGCCTTATTTTCTTTTGTGTGAAGGAGAGAAAACAAGCGAGAGAGAAACTGTTTCCTCCCATATTTCTTTTATTCAATATAATAATAGAAAATAATTCTTCAAGTGTTCAAGATAATAATAAAAAATAACTCTGAATGTCATTAAGTTGTATTTGTTCACCAGCCTGGTAGGAAGTGATATTTTCTGAGCCACATAAAAACACACAGCTCTCAGGTACTTCTCTGAGTTATGAGAAAAGCAACTTGCACACTCAAAACAACCCAACAAACCCAGAAAATCCCACTCTTCAAATGACACTGCAGCCAGAGTGGCAATCCCTTGCAACACTACTTATTCTAAAATTTCCTGTCCCCAAATTACAAGTTTATTTTCCCTCCAAAATGTCTAAATTAAAATGAGGACAAGTTGCCAAGCTAATTTATTAGCAGGCAATGGTGAAACCGGTTAGATCTCTTCTGTCCTTCTTCCTGCAGTCCTCTTGACATTAGAGCACAATGGAGGTTAGAGTATCTTACATCTGTGGTACCCTGGTGCCCTGTTTCTGCTAAGATGTTCTGTAATGAAGAAAACAACTCGTACACCCGTTATGGTGTGTTGTGCGTGTCATGTCCAGCCCGGTCTATCTGTCATATGACCATGGTGCGCATCAGCAGATATCTCAGGATGATGTGCATTGTAAAGCACATGTATGTGTGTTGGAGAGTGACCTCCGTTTCCTGGTAGCAAAGATTTTGGGCTCTATCTGGAAATGTCTAGAAACCTTAGTAGGGACCTTTTCCTAATGTGCATGTTTAAGAGTTTGAAATGAAAATAATTTCCTAAGAGCCTTATGAGTGTAGACCGAATTGATTGTGAATTGGTATCTGTGGCATAGAAACTCTGTAAGTAAATAAGATATAACTTTAAGGGCTAGTGGGTATATCTTTATTAGTAGGGATGACCAGTGAAAAGGCAACCAGGGATATGGCTGCATTTATGTTAGTCTGGCTCGTTTGGCTGATTTTGTTGCTCTAAATTTTGTCCATCTGCTGAACAAAACTCAAGGGGATTCCTTGTATGATACTCTGACTCTTGTTCAATGTTCTTAATCACAATCCTAACTTCAAGTATATAGATAGTTCCACTTATCACAGGTGTTGACAAAGCCATTTCCAAGAGTCTATTTGTCTTCTCTAAATATAACCACTTGTATTTTTTCCTAGCATAAGAAGTTCATCCTGTATTATTTTCCTCTTCCTGCTTTTTCACCCTGAAAACACATTATGCTCTTTCAGACTGGAAGGATTTAATTCCTCTTAGCAGAGTGGATGAGTTATGGAAAAAGAAAGGTTTATCAAAATGGCCAGGAGAACAATTCTATAGATCATGAAAGTTTCAAAAAACAGTTTGCAGTAAGAGGTAAGTGATTACTCAGAGTGGCAAAATAATATCTCTAATGAAAAGAATTTATATTTTCACATGCGTAGTCACAACATCACAGAATGGTTGAGGGTGGAAATGACCCTTGGACATAATCTAATGCAACACCTCCTGCTGAGATCACAGTCAGACAGAACATGTTGCTCTGTACTGTAAGCCATCATATTCTGAGCATCTCCAAGGGTGGAGACTCCACAAACTCTCTGAGCAGTCTGGTCCAGTGTTCAATCATTCTCTCACTGAGAAGTTTTCTTGTCTTTAAATTAAGTTGCCTTTATTTGAATTTCTGCCTGTTGTTTGTCATCCTGTCATTGGACACCACTGAAAAGAGCCTGGCTTCATCTTTTTTGCTTCCCCCCATCAAGAGTGGGTAGGATGAATAGGATGCCCTTGAGCTTCTCCAGGCTGAACACTGCCTACTCTCTCAGCCTCTCTTCATTTGTCAGATCCTCCAAGACCTCTCAGTCTTCTTGGTCCATTGGTCAACTCAGTCCACCATGCCTATGTCTCTTTTTTGGGCGTCTCAGCACTGGACCCAGCTCTGCAGCTGTGTCTCACCAGGTCTGAGGAGAGGGGAGGAATCACCTCACTTGACCTCCTGGTGATGCTCTGCTTAATGTAATGCTGGACACTGTTGGCCTGCTTTGCTGCAGGGGTGCTTTGTTGGCTCATAGCTTGTTCATCAAGATGCCCAGGTCTTTCTTTAGGGAGCTGCTTTCCAGCCTGTAGTGGTGTTTGGAATTATTCCTGCCCAGGATATGGCATTTAATTTTGTTGAGCTGCACAAGGTTTCTGTTGGCAAATTTCTTCAGCCTGTCCAGGTCCTTCAGGATAGCAGCAAGCTGCTCTAGTGCAAGGTGCTCCCAGTTTTGTATCATTTGTGGACTTGCTGAGGGTACCCACTATCCCAGCATCCACATTGCTGATGAAGCTAAACTGTGTTGGCCTCAGGATCTTCTGCTTGGGTACTTCAGCTGTGTCTTGCTAGACTTGGTGCCACTAACCGCAACCTTTAAAGCTCAACAGGTTGTTTTGTAGTCAGTTTAGCTCCCTGTCCTCTTACCTGGACGAAACGCATAGCTAGTTTGCTTGGTTGTTGTGAGAGATGCTGTCAAAGGCATTACTGAAGCTGAGGTAAACAACATCCACTGCTCTCCCCTCGCCACCCAGAAGTCATCTCCTTTGAGAAGGTTATCAGGAAACTGCTGAGGATAAAAGAACAGCTAATACACTGTTGCATTACTGTCTCAGCCAGTGAATTTGCTAACTAGCTGCTCAAATCTCAAATCTCTCAAAGCTGTGAAACCTCTGTTGTAATTTTAAGCCTGAATCCGGCTACTTTTAAGATGAAAAAATGTATTTTAAGTTAATTTAACAAATAATTACTAAAACTTTTCAAGATTTTATTTTTAAGTTTTAGTTGAAAAAAAAAGAGGGAGGATGTGAAATCAGTGCAAAAATTATTCTGGAACTTTGAATGAAGCAGGTTAGTAACAATAACTTATGAAATCTTTTAGTCATTAGAAGGAAAAATATCTCCCTTCCAGATAACATTGTAATATCATGGCTCCTCAAATGTGATTTAATTTTTTTCTTACTGTAAGTTTAATCAGAGTAAAATCTGTAGTTTACAATTTTGTATAGTTTTGCTATTCCAGTTGGGGTATTTTTTGTTTCCTTTTGTTATAATTAAATTCTTTAACTTCCATGCTAGTTAAAGGGTTCAATGCTATGCTAGATTTACAGGGAATAACTTTGTCTCACTGCCTGCATAAGTAGTGCTCTTTTTCCCCCTTTTTAAAAATGTTTGAATGTGTTGCAAATCTGTGGCCACTGTTGAGTCATGCTGTGTAACCAGGCCAAGCAGGGATGTCTTGCCTATTTCTGGCTTTCTAAGGATATTTCTAACATTTGGCTCTAATTAAGAGAATGTAGAAATGAAGGACAAGATATTTTTTACACGACCTCCAATTACTTAAGAAGAATGCTAAACTTAATATTTGAATTCTCTTCTTAAAATGAAACTAGAGTGTTGGTCATTTGTAATGTTTAAGTGCTTTCATGAGGAGAAAATACGTGATGCTAAAATAAGGGGTTACTAAAAGGTCACTTTTATAGGAACAGAAGGCATAACAGGAGTCAGTGGCTAGAATCTGAGGCCAGAAAATTTCAAATTAGATGTAGGGTTCATACTTTTAATAAGAGAGGTCACTAACCTTTAGAGGAAACTTCTGGTTGACAAATTAAGTATTTCTATTTAGTAAAGACTGAAAGATTTCCTGGTAGATGCACTGTAGCCAGACATAAATCTGTCCTGTATTCCAACACAGCTGAACCTAGTGCAAGGGCAACAATCTGTAATAAAAGGGCATATGTTAATGCAAAATGTTAGAAAGAGCAGGAGGGTTCAGCTTCTAATTCTAGACCACATGTGGCCCCTTACCCAGCCTGCCACCCTCTGTTGCTGTAGCACTCATCCATTGTGAGGTGGGGTGAAAAGCAGCATGCCTCTGGGAAGGCTGGGGCTGATAGTTTGGACAAGAAACAGTTGTCCAGCCTGTAGACCACTTTATATCTGCTACTGAGGTTTGGACAGAGGGACTCTTTGGTGCTGGTAGCCTGTCCCCAGGTCCCTCTGTTTGGGGACAATGGAGACTATGCAGAAGCCCAGCTGTGCCACTGCTAAAACACAAACACTTGTGCTTGAAGTTCAACTAGTGTCGCACTTGTCTGTTTGTAGTCTGGGATTAGATGTGAGAAAATGTTGAATAGGGCAGACCTGGATACAATGATTTAGAAAGACAAAGGGATCTACCCACAGAGAAAATTTGAAGACTGGAAAATTTAGAAAGAAACTCATAGCAACTGTCCTTGCAAAGTTGCTGTCATTGGCATAGTGTAGCCAGACAGGAATGGAGCTGAGGAATCCCACACTTACACTTAAGAGACAGAAAATGGTCCAGGGATATGACCAAGGCAGAAAATGTAGAAGTGTCTCATCAATGTAATTGTAAGGCTGGGGTTGACAGGAGAAGTAGGGAGTTGGAAGGTACTGTTTAACCTGTCTTCCCACATTATGGGTCTGTATTCTGCACAGCAATTCTTCTGTGAACCTCATCACTTCTGTTAAACTCAGTCATACTTTTCTGGAAGAAACAGATGCAAGAAAAGGATGGGCAAGGAAGAAAATTACTGTAGCTCTACATGTCAATTTATAAAATGCAGAAAACATTTGGCTAATTTAAAAAGGCATGGCAGTGTGGATGTGGTGCTTTCTGATCCCCAGATAGAAGGCACAACAAGTATATATTGTTTATTTCTTGTGATCCTGGGTATGAGTAAGGCTTGAAGGTGAGCTGTGAAATAATAATGTGTGGAGCAATTAAGAAACCCATATAATTTAGTGAAATTATCTTCTTATGACAGCAGAAAATACACTTAGACGCCTATAGCCAGGTCCCAATTCTGTCACTGCTTATGATCCTCCCACTGAAATCACTGGAGCAGTGACAGCTCAATGTCGTAGTGAAATGTGTCCATAGTCCCATGAATCAGAAATAACAGACTTGTGAACCAAGTCTGAGACTTCATAAAGTATGTCTGTGCATTGGGGTTCAGCTCCCACTGAACTCCAGTAGTCTTCTCTAGAAATCTCAGGCAGATTATCTGCTGTTATCTGACCCATCCATAGAAACTCCAACTATGAGAGAATTTGTTTATTCAAATACCTATCATAAAAATAAAAATGGCATTAATAATGTATTTCATAAATCAGTCAATTATAATACCCAGAAACATTTTTTCAGGGCACAAGAACAGCTCTGATTCTTCTGCATAGAGCTTGGAAGATGATAGAAACTAATACATTGCTGGGAAAGTGGTATTTGTTGTGAGATTTAGTTTTTGACTGTGACACATAGCTATAAGTTGTGTGGTTTTGTTGTTATTTTCATTATAGGCATTTTTTTATGAGCTTAGGGGCTAACCAGAGATCATTATGCAAATGCAAAGCATCATCTTCATTTTGCAGATGATGCAGTTCCTCTTCCAAGTCAGACTTGGCATAAACTGTCATATCAAAGAAGAAATAATTTGATACCTAAAGGCAAGTTATTCATTTATGTAAACAGAAAGTTCCTTTGTTACTAAAATCAAAGATGCTATTCTTTAAATACAAAGCTCCACCAGTGTTTTGAGATCCCTTTTATACTTACTTTTTACATCATCTTGTTCTGTTGAGATAAAAAAATTTCCTCCATTTTGGAGGAAGCTCCACATACATGGGCTTTTATAAGCCATGTAAATCAAACCACCTGATTTTATTTTTATTATATGAACCCTGCCTTTATTCCATGTACCCTGTTTTTGGATTTTGAATATAATTAGTGTAATAATAGCCCTACAAATATCTTATCCAAACTTTTTATCTCATAATATCATATGCAAATACTTTCATCATCCTGTATCACATCACCTTCCACTCCTTCTCATTAGATTTAAGCTGCCCAGCTGCATATCTAATATTTCATTGCCTCATACCTAATTAGCAGGAAACAATTCTGTCTCCTGAGTTATGAAAAAAATAAAATATTTCTCTTTTAGGCCATCGAACAGAAAATCTGCTGTGCCTCTCAGAAATCACAACCCTTATTTACTCCACTTCAATTATTTAGCAAACGAATCAACCACCATGCTCCACAGTGCATTATAAGACATATTTTTCTGCATGATGGTAGTCCCTGAATTCAGCACCTCTCTCCTCTGAATACTGCTGAAGTTTTGTAGACAGCATAGCAAAGGAGAATTTTGTAGAAAGAGTTGGAAATTATTATCTGAAGCAAATAACAGAATTTTTTCTCCAGGTTAGCCAGCTTCTTGAGGAATGGATACTATCTCATAGAAGATGCTAACTTAGCCTGTTAGCAGAGATACTGATTTCTAGAAGTACAAACATTCTTTTAATTAGTCCAAGTATTCAGATCCAAACTTGGATCTCTGAATTGATTTGTTTCTTATGTCACATTGCATAATATTGCAACATAGCCTGGTAGGGGTATTTAACACGAGCCTGGAGTATTGTGGGAGCTGAGACAAAAAAGTAGGATCTTTCTGTGAGAGCTTAAGATCAATCTATGAGGCAGTTGATGGGAAGTTGTTTTTTGTTTTGTTGTTTTCTTTCTTTTTTGGGGTTTTTAATGGGAGGTCCTATTTTAAACATTTCCTCTTTGTCAGAGAGACTTGAGGAGTGGTTTGGAAAAAGACCCTAGTGCAGTGTTGCTTCTCTGAAGGAGGCTGGTAAGAGGTACTGATGGAGACATATATATGTATATATACTGGTCTTCAGTATGTCCAAAGGTTGCTTTTGGATCACTGTTTTGTAGTTACTAGAGACTGTTTATCCTTCAAATATATCTAATCTGTTTTGAACTCAGTTTTACTTAACCTCTAGAACTTCCTGTGTCTATGAGTTTGACAAATTGTAGAGTGAGGAAAAAACCTAATTTTTTCCTTACTGTGTTTTCTTTATAAGCAGCCTGTTAAGGTATGTATGGTAAGCACCTGTGCTCAAGGGTGGTTTGCATCTGACTTTCTGTTCCTTTGTTTGTAGTGAGTGTTGCTGACATGGTGGTATGTCCTGAAAATAAAAAAAGAAAATATTACCTAGAGGGAAGTATGAGGACAAATAATCATTTAAAGATTTAAGCCACAGATGGTGGCTCTTAATGTTCACAGACTCAGTTTCAAATAAGATAAGAACATACTTTTTTTAATGACCTTTTGAAACTTGCTGTAGCCCACAAAGCAGTTTGAGATATTGCTATTGTAAACCCACTTGGTTTTGTACAAGCAATGCAATATCCTGTTCCATGGTGCTGTGAAGTTGGATTGGACTGTTTTAGTGGTTACCAGATCGTGTTCAGCCTGGAGGCCTGTGACAAGCACAGGGTCTATGTTGGGACATGCCCTGTTTAACATCAGAGACCTGGGTGAGCAGACCAGGTGCGCATTCATCTGGTTTACAGATGCCATCAAACTGGGGAAACCAGTCAGTACGCTGATGCACAAGGCTGCCATTCGGAGAGACCTGGGTAGACTGAGCCAGCAGGAAAGCCATTAGGGCCTGTCGTGGTTTAGGAATGGCACTTCCCAATTCAGTGCCCCTGAACAACCTCTACCAAGGTCCAAGAGTCCAAGACTCTCCCAAACCAGATGCTGCTTGCTTCTCTCCCACCTCCCACTTCCCCTTTCCCTTCCTGATGCCAGGACAGAGTTGTGAAGTGGAGGGACAAAAAGTTGAAAATTACAGGTTGAGATCCAGTTTACTGGAAACAGCAGTGAAATAAGGTAATGAACAGTAACAGCATTAAGAACAAAAGGTATAAGACAAAGAAACTATTTGCAGGGAAAAAATACCAACTTGTTCCTCACCACACCACACTTTTCCCTGTCCTGAAATGCGAAAGAGTCCTTTAGTCCTGCCCATTGCAAATGACATGAGATGGTATTGAGTAACAGTAGGGTCTGGCCTCATGCCTTTCCTGGTTACTGTAAAAAAATTAACTCTGTCTTGGCTGAAACTAGGACAGGACCAAATGTGAAGTCCTGCATCTGGAAAAGAAGCAAAACAGGTGACTGACTGTGGGGAGCAACTGTGTCAAAAGGGAATGCGAATATCTTATAAATAGCAGGCAAATATGAGCCAACAGTGTTCTGGCAGCAAAAATGGCTGAGAGCACCCTGGGCTCTTTTAAGATGAGTGGAGTTTGTAAATCAAGGGAAGGGATTATCTCCCTCAACACTCATGAGGGTACATTTAGATACTTGGCTTGTTTTGGTCTCTTGGGCATGGGAAAGAGATCAATAAAGTGGAATGAGTTCAGCAAAGAACTATCATGATGCTGCACCTACCAGGGACCAGGCCTGGCTCATCTCAGAAAAGATCGGTTTTGAGGGACTTGACATCTGCCCCTCACTGCTTCTGTTGGAGTAATTGAGGAGATGGAACCAGGCTGTTCACAGTGATGCAGAGTCATAGGGTAAGAGTTAACAGACATATGTTGAAATGGGGACCTCAGGAGAAATGTTTTCTCCATCAGGATGGTTAAGCAATGATTGCCCAGAGAAGCAGTGTAGAGTTTGTTCTTAGAGGTTTTTAAGATTCACCTGATCTGACCTGACAGCCAATTCTACTCTGAGCAGAAGGCTTGACTGGAGACTTTCTGAGGTTCCTTCTAGCCTAAATTATTCAGAGATTATCCTTCAGTTACGCCAAGATTTCACTCAAGGGTGCATTTGTATATGCCAGGCAATTGCAAGCTTGATGTGTACTATGGGCAGGTTCAGTTTATCATGTCTACTCCTTTGGAAGACAGAGGCCGGATTGTTTTTCCTTTACTTATGTGTTACTGTCCCATCCTGCAGTAGGTGTGCATCAACTTGAGGAGAGTTTGTTTAATGGTATTGTTTGTCCATGTCATTCCTCTTCTGTATATCTGCTTCCTGTGAATCCTACCAATGAAGATATGACAGAATAAAGTAAATGTGGTCCTACTACAACTCCCTTTTTCTTTCTGTTGTAGTGAGATGAACTGAATTATGTATCCAACCATTTATTTTTATTAGACTTCAAATTTGTCCTTTCTAGATTTATTTCTGAATAAAGATTATCTTCTTTTCTCCTTTCATTTAATTTTTGGATGTTGCAAAATAAATAAATGAAAGTACGAATCAACTTCTGCTACTAATCAGATTTTGTGTATGATTCCTCCGCATGGTTTGAAATGTAATATGATTACATTCCTACTGTCTTGTAGTGTAGGAGTTGGAAGTTCTGCCCAAGAGAAAGAAAAGAAACTGGAAGCAACCTAGAATATGTTGTCTTCTTGGGGTTTGTGTTGTGTCCTAAAAAAATGCAGTAATGTCATCTCTGATGCAATCAATGACAACAAATTGTCTAGGAGCTATGACAAACATGATGACTAAAAAGTGTTTTTGTTAAGGATTGTGGCCATTTGTGTTGCATGGCCTGAAATAAAATCCAGTTAAGGATTATCTAGATATGCTTTGATGTGCTGTAAAATACCTTGATATTCATGAATGTGCTGCTGTTTGCTAGATGTTATCTTTGTTCCTTAGAGCTCTGACTTCAGTGCACCTGCTCCTTATTTTAACAGCAGATTTACAGAAAAGGTTTCATGTTGGTTCATGTTCTCTCAGTTGACAGATGAGTTAAACTCCCACAGAAAGTTTTCCTTCTTAGCTCACTGGCTCCCCAGTTGTGGATTGGATCATTGATGTTTCCAGAATAATTTAGGAGGCTTAGCAGAGCATGTAGTTTCTGACAGCATTTTGAAAACATCACATAATATGAATATTTTGGAACTCTGGACCATAAATATGCTACTGTATTCTTACTTTTATAAAAAATGCACAGTGGAGACCTTGATAGACATTGTCTCAGTCATGCTTGACATGAAGATCAAGTAGATGCCTATTTGTTGTTTCTCTGGAAACATAAGAGCTTTCAAACCCCCATACTTATGCTCTCAGTATGGACTACCTCTGTTAGCTCTTCACTCTCAGAAATTAAAAATCTTGCAGAGTAGAAGGGAAATTCATGAGAAACTGATGGAAAGAACATAATCAGTGGGATTCCCTGTGATGTATTTTGTTGCTGCCAAAGGTGCCAACAATAGCAGCATTTTAATTCCATGAGAATGAGTTCAGGGACATTCATAATTGTCTTACTGGTTGTGGTCCTCTCTTTTCTCAACCAGTTCTCCCAATATCCAATGAGATTTCTTAAATCTGAAGAGAAAGTCATGACTGCTTTCAGAGATGCAAATTGGCTGTGATAGAGTTGGCAATACCCTCTATCCATTGAAACTTCAGCAGCTGGTGCTTGCTTCCGAGCCTAATTACATGTCAACCAGTAAAAGTGGTTCCATATTCTTTACAGGAAACGTTGGTTATCCACATGATCATTATTACTGGTCCAGTGTAGCCAGAACTACACAAAGTTGTAATCAAATCGAATTGAATCAAATGGATGATCCCAACATTCCTGCAACACATTACCCAGTGTTGGACAGGGAGGTACCTGCCCTCCATCCAGTCTTCTCTGACCAAGGACATGAAGGAGATTTGTCATTTGCTATTCAAGCTGTGATCTGGGAGTGCAGATCCTGAAGCAGGACTCTTTATCCTTCCCTTCAGTTCTATCAGTGTCCACCTCCATTACTCAGCCTCTCTCTACCTCTGCTCATGATGCTGTGGTTGCTCATGGCCTTGCTAGAGAGTTATCCATCAGCAAGGAACATATCTTGTCTACAAAGTCTTGAAACTCCTTAGAGATTTTTTATTTCTGGTTTTTTGTTTTTGTTTTTTTTTTTCAGAATGCTGAAATGCATGCATAGCTGTGAACTCTTTTCTATTCAGTGTCACACTTTGCTGAATTGTTACTTACACTGAGCCTGACTTTATTTACACTGCCCTGTTCTCTTTCCATGTCTTATCCTGCACAGTTTTAACTAGTGTTAACTAGTTATTAACTACCAATGTTAATAACTGAATTAGCGGGCAGCTGATTTTTCAGCTCCTGGGCAGTCAATCAAGCTAAGAGTTAAGAAAAGACACCGCCAAAAAAAAAAAATAGACCAAACCTATTCCTTGTAAATGGAATTAATTCTATCTGGAAGTCACTAAGACATAAAAGATGCAAAATTTGAATGTGGTTTCAATAAGTCACTTTTCAAAATAGATTTCATTTTAAAGCCTCAGAATGGTGCATGTTTGTTAAAAGCCAGCAAGTACAAATATATCTTTAAAATTAACTAGGAAAAACCAAACTATTTCTGGTTATTCAGAGAAAGTAGCAGAATATATAAATCCCTGCTCTGTACTGAAAGAGACCTCATAAAAGTATTTGGGTTGCTAAGAAAAATATTTTAAATTAAGAAAATGCTGAAAGCAAAATCATCTTCACTATTTGACTCTTAATAACTGTGGACTCTTGAATTACACAGCAATATGTATGCATTTTCAGCAATAGCACTGCATCATTATAGCGAAATAAATATTGGGACAGGTGAAGGGCCTTCACTTAGGTTTCACTTAAGACTTCCAACAAAGACAGGCAGTTGTTAACTGATACTTAGTTTCCCTGCAGGAGGTATACTTACCTTTTTGGTGTGGGCACAGTACTCTACAGTGGCTTTTCAGTGGGTTGGGGTTTTTTTCTTGTTTTATTCTACAGCTAGTCTTCACACTGAGCTGAGGAAGAGTAGCATATAATTTAATATAATGATGGTTATTGCAGAGGTAATTGTTCCATGGCTGATATTAAAAGAACACTTTGCAGCTGATGAGCACTTCACTTCCCATTTCAAAGCTAAAAAACCCTCAACACATACACAAAGAAAGAGAAACTGCATCATTTAGATTTTTTTTTTTTTCAGAAAGCATTAGAGCATTTGCCAGTATGAGGAATATTTGTTAGCTGTCCTTGTATGTGATTTGCCAGCATAAGCAACAAAGAAAAATAAGACAAAGCCACCAAATGCTGTGATTGAAGATCCTATGTTACTGGCATAGTAACCACTTTCTGAAGTTTGGAAATAAATGAATAGGTATTTTTAGACTTTTTTTTCATTATGGAGACGTACCATAATTAACATTTTCCTTTTTGTCATTACTGATCATAATCCTACTTGTGTTCTGGCTGGCCTGTATGTCCCTTCGTGGGAGTATGCTCTGCTCTTGGGTTAATAATTAGAGTTTGGCTCTGTTCTGCTCTTCAGTTTGGACTAAGGTGTGTTGTGTTCATATGCGCATTGCTTGACTTGTAAGGGAGTTGTCTTAGAGGGAAGATGTGGAGAGAACAGCTTTTATCTTCTTGGCAAAGCCTTCTAGATTTCCAACAAACCTGCAAGACTGATTTGGTTAACATGCAAACTACAGAAGGTGATCTCAAGGACATAACCATTCAAAAGCAGAGCAGAAGAGGGCAGAACTACTGTGATGTTCATATATGCTTTAATGGTTTTAAAAAGTGGGACAATCTCTTGCCTGCTTGCAGAGCCAGGTCATGAATTCCCTATCTTATAAATCTCTGCTGAGACTGGGAAGCTTATAGAGCTAAGCTTCAGCCCCTTCAGCTCCTGGGGCTGATTAAAAGTCCAGAATATTTTCTGTAAGAAAAAATATCTAAATTCAAAGCAATGAACAATATGAAATTATTTAGATTTTAGAACTTCAGGGTTGTTTAGGTTATCACAACATACAAGATTGCAGTATTTCTGTTTACTTACCACCTATATACTTTCTTGTGTAAGAATTTCCAGTTTTCAGTTGCCAAATTATAATCCAGATTAGAATGAGTTCTAATAACAGATAAAATGATTCTTAAACACATCTTGTGTGTACACCCTTTTGAGACACACCAAGGACTTGTGTAAATGTTTTCTGTAAAGGTAAAGTATTCAGGTCAAGTATGCTCCTGGTGTCTTAAATTTAGGAATTTTCCTACACTTCAGCACTGCCTTTTTCAGTGAGTCAGGTTTGGAAATACAACTGATAGCCTTCTTTTAAGAAGACTCAGAATGCTTGAACAAACAAGTTGTGAAAGCTTCCAATGGGAAATTGCCCAGACTGGAGCTTGTCTAAGGAGAGTTTGTCATCAAGGGGAATTCTCTGACATCTAAGAAATCTTTCGCCAGCAGTAGACGTCCCTTACGTAGAAAACACTGCCAAACACTTATGGAAATATTTGAACTGGAAATGACTGACTAGTTGATTGACTGTGCCTTTTCTACCACAGCCTTTTTTTTTTTCTTCATCTTCTTTTTGCTTATTTGTTTGTTTGTTTGTTTGTTTTCTTTATCTTTTTAAATCAGGCAGTTAAGAAACTAAAGACATTCCTGACCAGGACAGTTTCCTCAATTGATTCAATTTTCCTATTTCTTCTCTTGCTTCCACTGGCCCTGCTGGGGCAGAAGGCTTTGCTGCAAGACTCATCTCCTTTAGCAGCTCACATTGAGAGTTTCACTAGTCATTTGCCTACCCTTGATCAACCAGTGGTTGTGAACAGAGGCAGGAGGCTAGAAAGCCCTACATGTCTTTGGTGTCTGAGAGCAGCCAGAGGAACTACTTCACTGGGAAGGATAGAGAGGTCAGTGCAGTCTTCTGGGCATTGAGGGCTGCGGTTTCAAACCTCCTTGTAAATGAATTGCCAGTGTACGGATGTGTGGAGGGTGTCAGTGGCAGCACTAGTTCTCATATCTCATTGCAAGGGCTATGACATTGCTTGCTTTTGAAATGAAGTATTTACCCATCTCTGGAAGAGAATTCTAGGCTGCAAATCATGAGTGGAGACATACTACCTTGTGGCCCTGTGTTAGGCTTTCATGTTACTGAGGGGCTCACCATTTCTCATTGCTTTGTTTCTTGCTCAGTCTGCCAGCTGCTGTGGACCGTGCTCTCAGAAGTCTCATTCACCTTATGCACAGCAAAGAGGGAGCCTCAGCCTTCAAGAAAGCATCTGAAGGTCCCACAGAAATCCAGTCTTTGAAGTCTTCCAAGTTGTACTTACCTCTTTACGTTTCATTTTCAGACCTCTGTGGAACCTTTGGCTGTTTGAAGCATTCTTTCTCTTTTTTAGCATGCAGCACAATACTTTCATCAGCATCTTTTCCTTGGAGTGTTGTTTGCATTTGCCTGTTTCTCTCCAGAGCTTACTTACTTCTGAAGCCTGAAGTGCTCAGCTTGTAGCACTGGAGCGTCTCCCGCTCTGGGTCAATTCCAAGATGCAGAATAGTCTTTTCTCATTTTTTTTTCTTTGCTACCTTGTCAAGCTACAGTATTTCCTGCAAGATGACACATCAGAGTAGATAGCTGACAGCTCCTCTGACTTCTAAGGGCGTTTCCCTTCAGCTTCCTGAGCCTCAGGAGAAATTAGCTTTTTCAAAGCTCTTCTCAGCATCCTCTCAGGCTGTGTCAGAATTTTCCTCTACAACTTGCTTGAGTGCTTCAAGCTGCTGGTCATTTCTTTCTCTAGTAAGATCACTTCTTTCTTAGTCATGCTTGACAAGAAGTTTGGAATTGTCTTCTCTTTGATTAAGATATTTAGCTTTCATGGGCCTCAAGTGCTCTGCCTGTCAGGCAATTTAATGCTTAATCCTCTGGTTCCCCTTTAAATGGCACACATCTCTGTCTCAAAGAGCAGCTGGAGAAGAGGGAAGAATTTCCTTCCAGGCATTTTGTGATCTTGACAATTTGACAGGCATCGAGGAAATTGCAAGGGCTGCCTGTGAGATCTACTGGGACAACATATGACTGCTTTCCATTGCCTTAGTGCTCAACATCATCCTTCTCTCTTCCCTCAACATCTTCAACCTTGAGATCCAGGGAAATGCTATAAAGGAGAAATGAACTTACATGAACATCACAATGCAGTTTCTGATCATTATCAGACATTGAACAGGTTACTTTCCTTCATTTGGAAGGAACATCTTAAATAAAGTATTAATATGCATGGAACAGACTGGCAAGATGAACTCTATTGCTATAAAATATTACCAAGGCACCTGCCCCATACAGTTTTTCTGATGTTGCTAGTAGGTGGTCTCATGTGAAAGCTTTGTTGAGCTTCTCTGTCTGCAAGGAGGCATCTTGAAAGGGCTACAATAGAGGGTTGAAGATAGTTTTGTAGTATTTTAAACTGTCAGTTCCAGGCTGAAGTATTTTAATGTAAGCTTCCTTGAAAGCAGTAGTACCAGTCAGGAAGAATTTTACAAGCTGAACATATATTTTTCTGTTGAACTTCCTATGTGTAGGTTGCAGTATTTACTGATATTCAGTGATGGTACCAGAGCCCAAATTTGTTTTTTATCACAGAATAGCCATTTCATGCTCACAAAAGGTGGAACTTGGAAGGAGACTTTTTACAAGGACGTATTGTGAGAGAACAAGGAGGAGTGGTTTCAAACTGAAAGGGGTAGGTTTAGATTAAATATTAGGGAGAAATTCTTAGCGACAGTGATAAGGTGATGGAACAGGTTGCCCAGAGGTGTTGCTGATTCCTTGTTCCTGGAAGTATTTAAGGCCAGATTAGATGGGGCTTTGAGCAACCTGTTGTACTGAAAGGTGTCCCTGGCCATGGCAGGGGGGTTGGAACTGTAGAGTCTTTAAGGTCTCTTCCAACCCAAACCATTCTGTGATTCTAACTAGACTGGCCACTTTCACTTTCCTTTTTAGGGGTTATTTTTAAAGTGTTCCACTTTCTGGCTCCCCTCCATTTGACCTGTGGTGTAATGTTTGGACTAGAGATGCTTCTGGGGAAACATTAAATCCAAACAAACTCCTTTCCACCCTGTTTTTCATGAAATCTTTCTTGGATGGTCACTAAAGTTTTATTTTTTTTTTTCCATTACATTCTCTATTAAATGCAGACACACACTAGAGATCTCATGGTTAGTAACTTTCCCAAACTAAAACAATTTTAAATGCTTTTTTGTTTGTTGTATTCTGGAAGGCAGTTAGAAACACTGTGGTGCTTACTTGTTTTGTTTGTTTAATTTTTCTTTGTTTTGGGAATTTGGGGGAGGGTTGTGTTTTTTTGGCTTTGCTTTGTTTTTCCGGAGAATGAGATGGAAGAAGTGAGGAATTGGAAACACTGGAAATCCTTGGCAGAATAAATTTTTCCCCTTGGTAGTATGTCTGGAAATGAGAAGAGACGAGTTGTTAAAGGACTGTTATAGTCTGATTTATGGAAACTTTCAGCAGTTACAATGCCTTCAATCTTCAAAACCTAAGGACATATTAGGTCCTCCTTTCACAGCAGGCTGATGTGTTAGGTGTTCCTGGAGCCATGCAGACCACGCAGATGCCACAGAGGCAAGATCTGGGACCATTTTTAAGAGATATCTTTACTTTTCTATGGAGTGCAGCAGAAGCAGAATGAAGTATTTAGATCTTACTATCAGGAATTTAATAAATTGGTCCTCAATTACTGATTCTTCACTATATATGTTCCAATAAAGAAAGTAAATAAAGCTCAGGAACGGAAGAGGAAAGGGGGCTAAATTATGTGGGTAAAATTGGTGTAAAGATTTGCTGTGGCTGTGATCTGCCTGAACCTTTGCTGAAGCTTAGCTTCCCAAGAAGTTGCAGTATTTCTCTATCTTGCTTTATTCATGCTTTATTAGTTCTTTTAATGTCTTGTAATATCATCAGCTCAGGATGCTATAAAATCTCTGCTTGCTTTGCCCATGTCTAACATATCTATCACCTTCCTCTGCACACTCCACACCTGGGATAACATGACAAGGGGTCTCCTTCTCATGTCTTCACAGGCTGGCTTTGTGTCAGGGTCTTTAAATCAAATTGTTTTCTTTGTATCCTATAGTTGGATAAAATATATATTTCATATGTTGATTTGGTAGTGCAAGTATCTTATGAGACATTCCTCGTGCTGGACTGTTTCTTCAACAATATCTGGTTTGAGTTGATGAGTCTGAGAACTATAATCTGTATTTTTATTATGAGCTTCTTGGCACTGATGTGTAATAAATTTACCTTGTTACCCCATCCAAGAGAAATACTGCTAAGTTGAGGGTCATGAATGTTTCATATCAATATCCTGTCTTTAATAAATCCTAGCAACTTCTACAGAAAATCTGTCTGCTTTCTGTTTTGGGATATTCAGGAAGAAAAATATGGATACTGAAATATGTTAGTGTGGGACTTTCTATCTTTTCAGTACCTCTGTCTCCTTTGTCTTCCTAGTAGGTATCTCCAGGATGTTCTAAATCATCCGGGGCTGGAGCTGAGCCCAGGGACAGAATGGGGTTGGTCCATCCATACTTTCTGGGACTTACTTCCCAAAATGTTGTCACTTCTAGCATTTTAAAACTTCTGCCCTCTGAATCCTGAATTCTTTATATATAAGAGTTTCAAACCCAGTCAAATATCTTCTCTCCATGGCAGTGGCAAGCAAAATACAGTATGAGACTGGTAGGCTTGTGGAGTAGTGGTGTAACCAGAGAAAACCTACATGATGGGAACCCTGTGCTGTGCCTGGCATGTGGCACGTGACTGGCGCCTGCAGGCACTGCTGGTGGGAATAGTAAAAAGGTCCTTAGACTCTGCTAATATTCCTGTCTTTCCAACAGGCTGACATCTACACTGGCATCTTGTTCTGATTTACTTAGTTGGGAATGGACAAACAGGCTTCAGGATGAGCTGATGACTTTACAGTGTGTTCACCTAAAGTGAAAGAAAGTAGATGAAATAGGAATATATTAAGATTGTATGGGTTTATTCTTGTCTATTTCAGGAGATGATCCATGGGGCCCCTGCTGGTACAAAAACCTGGTACAGGGGAAGATTACATCTTGCTGTACCATCAATAGGTGTAACACCACCTGTTATCTACACCTAAAACTCAACCTATGTTCTCATAACAAATGAAAGATATGGCACAGTACTTTCCAAAATGAGCTGTGATACCAAGATTTCAGTTTACTTTGGAAGATGATACCAGGATGTAATTTCATAAGTGGGTTTTCTGGACTGTTATAACTTGTCAAAACACACTTCAATAAGTCAGATTACTGGAATTCCCTGGGGGAAAGCAGCCTTCAGAGGAATTAAAAACATAGCATAAGAGCACAAATAGTTCTCTTGACTGTTGCATAAGGTGACTTGCTTGGTTATTCCATGGTTGGTCCTTTCCATGCTGAAAGGAGTATTTGGAAACAATAATCTAGACTACATTTAATGGCCTGATCTTTTTTTTGAAATTATATTTCCAAGTGAGGGAAGAAACCAAAGTAAGGTGAGCTTAGGGAATTTCCTAATGATCTCGTGCCCTGAAAAAAAAGGTTTGCTGTTTATGTGGAAGACAGGAAGCATGATTTTGCTATTACAGCATATGACAAAGACTCAAGAAATTCTGAGTTTTTAGTTCCACCACAAATCTGTCTACTCTTCCCTCCTTTCCCTGCCCTCTCACTTTTTAAAATTGGTCTAGGAGAACCTTGGAGCCTTGTGAGGAAGGAATCACGTTGTCTGATGTTGCAGAATATGAAGACCCATTGGTTCTGCAACACACCTGGATTTACTCCCACAGACAACAGTAGGGTGGATCTAGAATCAGACCATTGTGTGGGTGGGGACACTTCATGGGCTGTATAAATAAAGAGATTATGTGTTAGTATTGCTTCAGACAGAAAATGTCTACAATGTACATAAACTACCCTTTGCTTTGGGAAATAGGACTGACACCAGGTATTAAAACTTGAAGCTCGTGACTTTATCGCTCATTGTTTGGCTTGCTTGTCAGCTCACAGAGCAATGCTTTCCTGCTCTAAATACAGCTTATCACATCAAAAATCAGTGGTGCTATTGCAGTTGCTGTGGCAGCCCCTGCTTTAAATGAGATATTCCATGTGGAAAGCAGCAATTCCACATAGCACAGCTCAAGTCTTATTGAAGCTAAGGAGTGCTGCTGGCTTGGCTGATGCATGCTTCATGATGCTTAATTTGGGTTGACACCATAACATCTGACCCAGTGGTGCTTTATTGCTGGTGTAGGGTTGCTGTGTTCCAGCTATAGTTGCTGGATCAACATTTGCTGTTGGTCTGCTGAGAAGTGTGTGCGTATACACGCAGTTGGGGTGTTCCTTCCGCTATTTCCAGGAGCAAGCAGACTCAGAGGTATGGAGCAAAGAGGATGACGGTTGTTTATCCCCAAAACTCATCATGTATCCAAGAGCTGTATTTGTGTTGGTTTGTCTGGAACTTACTTGTGCCAATGAGGTCACGGGGTTGGATTTTCACTTGTTTCATGTTTTGTAGATAGTTGTTGAGTCTCAGGAGGCCCACACCCTGCTCCTGGGTCAGGGTGGCATGGAGTTACACCTTGCTGTGCTAGTGAGCCTTTTTGCGCTGCCAGAAGCAGGGATACCCAAAGGAAGGTGTGCTGCCCTGTGGAGCACAAACTTGGAGACTCTGATGGAAGGGTCCCAGACAGTTAACAACCTAGCCTTATAGGACATTCCTGGACAAAAATAAATGAGGAAACCCCAGTTGACGAAGGAATAAATTAAATAAGTATGTGTTTCTGTCACTGTCTTTTCTAGAACCCTCCTGACTCCTGCCTTATGTATTTGCTATTGCAAATGAAGTTTGGGCTTACTTCTGTGTCACAATGTCACAAGCTTTTTTCCATGGGATAGCTAGAGTGATGGGTCACCTTCTACACTTGGTAGTGCAGGCTCTGTACCAAGTGAGTTTCTACCCGGGAATTCAGATTTTCATAGTAGTCTCAAAAAAAAAAACCCAGCAAAACAACCTCCCTTCAACACCACCATCACCAGTTAGAGCAGGAAGATGGTTGTAGGTAGATAATTAAAAATTGTGTAATGTTAATTATATAGTCTGGCTAGGTATATGCTCCTGTAATACCAAAAATAATACTTTGAAGGAGGGAATTAGGGAGATGACTATTTTTGCATTGGTAAAGAGAGCAGCAGTCTGAAAACAGCTGGGGGCTGGTTTGGCAGCAGAATCCTAACCCAGCAGCCATCATGCTTTGCCATCTGCTCAGACAAAGCGCACAGGAAACAAGGCTGACTCCTGAGTTGATACCAAGACAGTGTGTGGTGTGTACACACACTTTTTCTTCTCCACTACCAGCTGCACCCCCCTGTGATGCTCTCTCCATGCATGGGAAGGCCACTGCAGCTTTTGGCTGCTCTGGTCCTCTCTTTGCTCACAAGTGCTTTTCTTCCTTCTTCTCGAACATGTGGAGCCAGTGGGAATTAACACTGGGAAGTGCAGAGCCAACTGGCAGAAAGCAGGCCTGACAAGCTGTCCATCCACACTGGAATATGGGGTTTGATTTATACAGCTGAAACCCTGAAAAGAGATTTGAAAAGATACAAAAGTTCAAGAGAAAAATTCAAGCTGACCTCTTGCCACACTTACAGCTGCAATCTGTGCTAAGTGAAAAAGAGGTACTGGGTCTCTGCTACCTTCCACACAAAATGACAGTATTAACTGGACCCTTATTTAGGAAATTGAAATTTAAAATATGGCTTCTGAACCTCACTGTGCAAAAAAAAAATTTAAAAATCCAAACAACAACAACAAAAAAACCCCACAGAAAACAAAAAACAAGGGGAAAAAAAAAAAAAAAAAAGAAAAGCCAGAAATAAAAGCTTTTGGTGGAAAATTTTTGTGGGTTTTTCCAACAGAAGCTGAGGACATCATTATTCTCCCTGTCACTCTCCTTGCTGCTCAAAAAGTGGGGGAAGGAGAGAAAAAGTTGGAGGAGAAAAAGAAGAAAACAAATGCACTTCTTAGAAGTAGCAGGGGATTTTTGTCATGGAAAAACTTGCAACATACCTTTGTCAGAAAAGTCCACCTATCCAGTGGGAGGGCTGCATGCCTGCCCAGCATGGGCTGGGGAAGAGACCAGCTGCCTTTCTGTGGTGGGTGGACATCGTGGTAGCACAGTGTCCCAGCACCAGAATCCTCCAGCAATTGCAACATGAGGCAGGGAAGAGAAGAGAGATTGAGAAGGTGATAGAAAGTGGGAACCGACTAAGCCAGTGCTAAGAGACAAAAAGGAACCTACACTGTGAACTGTCCTGGAAAAACTATCACTTTGTGTAAATGCAGACATATGAATTTGAATCAAAGGTATATTTTTCCATATTAAACTCAATGCCTTAAAATTCTGTGTGAAGCAGCTGGCAGAGTAGAGGTGAGGTTTATATATGTACCTATTTGTTTCCATAACATTTCAGCCTTTCTGGCTCAAATAGCAAGTGACCCCTTTGGTTGTCTGCTCCCTTTTGTTATCAGTACCTTAGTGGATTTCCATATTCCATTGTGCTCAGTTCCTTACTCAAGATTATTTGGGATGACCTATATATTTACCTTTCTAGGACCCGGTCAATTAGCTTCTTTGATTAAAACTGCAGAGGCAAGCAGGGCTCCAGCAGCATCTGAATATGGGCACCTTTCAAATTTGTGGTCATGAGTGGGAAATGCAGGATAGATGAGCTGCTGGGCTGTTGGGTTCTCTGATGCTCTTCCTTTTTGACATGCGTAGGCCCAACTCTTTGGAGTTATTTTAACATAATCCTGGCAAACTCTGTGTACATAACCTAATACATACAAAGACTTTTTCACAACCCACACCTGAGACTGCAAACTCCCCTCCCTAAGTGTTTGTATTTAGCAGAACATCTCCCCTCCCATTTGCGCAGGGAGCATCCAGACAATACAGCATGGA
Organism: Poecile atricapillus; assembly: GCF_030490865.1. Taxonomy (NCBI): domain Eukaryota; kingdom Metazoa; phylum Chordata; class Aves; order Passeriformes; family Paridae; genus Poecile; species Poecile atricapillus. Next base: position 32,170,838 of record NC_081289.1, on the reverse strand, counting down.
AGCCATAAAATACAGTAGTTCAGATACAAGAAAGGCTAGGAGGCTGATGGTTCCGAGTTCCTGGAAAGCCTGGGATGGTGTATAAATGAGGTCATATCTAAAACATCTTCAAATATTTTTCTAAAGCAAATGTTGCACAATTAAATTAAGGCTGCAGTGGAGTAAAAAAATAGAAATTAATTTGTTTTTCTGTTGAACAGGACAAAGATGTTACATTTAATGATTCCCACAGAAAAATGTGGACTTCAAAATTAGAGCCACAGCTGTGTTTTCAGTCAAAGAAAGTATACTGGATTGGAATATACAGAGCTGTAGACCACTGTGTAAAACCTGAGGAGTTCTCACCTTCTCTTTCTAGCAGAGATATGTATTTTCCTTGGCTTTGTGCTTTGGTGTAATGTGCACATTCATGCAGTAATTATCTTTTTTCTCAGAGATTGATGAGCACTAGAGCTGTGCTGCAGATTGTTTCAGCTGCCTCCTGCTGTCTCTGCATGTATCTCTGACTGATCTTATTTGATAGATATTCTCAAGCTGTGTTCCTTAGGGTCTTTAAAAGAGCATTCTGTGGGTTTACAGAGCTATATATTTTTTTTTTTCAGTTGTGTATCTGAGACAATTTTCTATGTTGTTTGAAATTCCTTCACCAAGCTTTTGTTCAGCTGTTCCAAACAGACTTGCTCCCTGTAAAAGCTGTGTTCCTGCCTTACAGACACAGGCATCTTTGGTTGACTGAGTTTCTCTACTTTCATGTGGAAATACTTGCATGACACAAAGAACCGTATTAAAAATGGCTTCTATTTTCCTTGCTTGGTTTACAGAGGGGGTCTGTTGAGTCTCTTTGTCAAATGATTGAGACCTGGATTGTTTCAAAAGGAGATGTGGCTTCTTGAGGTGATCCAAGGATTCTTGTCCCAAGTCTCATAATCTGCCTGCACAGATCTTCCTGAAAAGAGGAAGGCTCTTTACAGTTTTCAGCTTGACTATTCCCATTTACTTGGCAATTTTGAACGTGAAAATCTTTATATATGTGTAAATGTCAAGATGCCTCAAGCAAGGATTTTTTCACAGGGTGCCTGAAGTTCTCAAATGTCTCAAATACAGTATAAATATCACTGTGTAATGTCTAGTAAATTGTATGTCTTGAAAAGCCTGAGTTGTAGCAGTACCTTCATCTTCTTGTCAACCCCTTTTGAGTAGATAAGAAGCCTCCAGTTTCAATCAATAAAACTGAATAAAGATACTTAAATAGGTCAGTCTTGTGGCTTTAGCATACAGTTCCTAGGCTCTGTAACAGACTTAGAAAGCTCGAATCTCCCAAGATCAGAGAACAACAAAGAATTGCAGCCAAATTTTCACCTGTCTTCTGTCTTGGTGCTTGTAAACTTGTACATGAACCCTCTGTCATCAGGATATTCCCACATACTAAGGTGCAGGTGGAAGGCTCAGTTAGGTGGGTGGGCACTGTGTGGTTTCTGCACAACACAGCTGAGTTTTCATATGCTGATGTGGTGTGGTGCATTTCCACAAAGGGGAAACTGAGGCCACTTCTGTAGAATGTGTTAACCTCACATTGCCAGGTCATTTACCTCTTCTCTGAGGAGAACACACACAAAATAAGGTTACAATGTGAGAGTCAAAATACTTCACCCTAACCCTCAAATCAATTAGAAGGTTAATTTCAAGGTGTGTTTGATTTCTTTAATAAAGTCAGCTGATGTTTACAGTTCTGGTGCTAAAATTTTCAGCATTATGAAGAAAGCCTCTCGATTTCTTTGTTTCTGAGTTTGTAGAACCTAAAAGATGTTTGCTTAAGCAAAGAAAAAATCCTTTCTTAAATTTGTTTTCCATTGTTACCTCTAAGAGGTTCCTGTGATGTCAGGAACAGTTGTCAAGGAAATAACAGTCGTTTTCTCTTGTTTGTAGCAGATTTTCAGGTTTCTTTCCTTCAAGGACACTAATATCACTTGTATTTCTGCATCTGGGGGACAGAAGAGATTTGTCTAGTTTTTAGTTTTGCTTTTTACTTTTGTTTTAATCTCACTTAGATTAGACATAGCTGTGCAAAAATCCCAAACCAAGTATAACAAATCTTTTATGGTCTGTCGATCTTCGAGCCTTTTCATTCTGTTGTTAAAACATTTTTATTTCTGATTCATTAGGTACAAAAGCCAAAATGATTGAAATTTCAATTCTGGATCAAAGTCTGGCAGCTAGTAAACTACAAAACTAAGAGGGAAAACATTGTCTATGCATGAGACATGAAAATTAACTGCTTAACGAAAATATTTTTTCAGATGTTTAGGTTTTTACGTATGAATCATCCCACTAGTAGTAGCATGAATCTTCTACAAACAGCCTAAGTAATGCAAATGTTTGCTAATACCTTGTTTAATTTTGAACTGACTTCAGTTCCTTTGGCATAATGCTGTTCCTGAGTGAGTAGAAGAGTAATTGGGTCCTTAGCCCTCGAGTGCATGGTTGCAGCTGTGAGTCATCTCCTTACTTTCCGTGCTGTCTTGGGATCTCTAATGACGGCAGAGGATCAGCGCGTTGTGTCACCCAGCACCGGCCATGTCACAGGGCAGCCACGAGCCCCACTCCTGAGCACATGCTGCGGGCTGTTCTGTCTGTGCTGACTCAAGGAGGAAAAAGAAGTGCTCATCCAATCCCTGCTGGTGTAAAGTGCTCTCTGGACCTCGGTTTCGGAAATTACTTCATCCACACTCCCATTTTTACCCTTTTCCCACCAGGGTCAGGTGACAGATCCATAACCAATTTGTGGAAATGAAATTTTAAAAAGGGAATGAATTTGACTTGCATATATCTCAGACTTCCATATATTTTAATTAAGATTTTGAAAAATTAGGGAGGTTTGTGTATACATGTACATACATACATACATATGTGTGTGTGTGTGTGTATACATATATATGTATATATATATATATATTTATATGCGCACACACACAAATGCATTCTCACATTTGCTTTACAGATAACTAAAAGTCTCGTGGCTGTGACCTTCTAAAATTACAGTCCTATTGGACAGCTAAAATTGCTGTTGGACAGTATGGATCTGTGAAACCAGCCATGAGGTTCTAAATTGGTTTCTTGCGTATCTTCGACTGACTTGGCACTTGAGAGGGCTGGTTGTGATGCTAAGCCTTCCATTCATCTGAAAATGGAGAGACGCAAGTGACGCCACCTGAAGCCCTCCTTCCTGACACCTATGGAAAGCTCTGTCTTCTGACTCAGGCTGTTGAATTGCATTTGGCAAGCCAGGCACAGCAACTGATGGTAGCTGAGCAGTGTATTTTAGTACTACTACCTTTTTTTTCCTGTGTATTTTGAAATGTCAAAAAGTCTGCTAAAGTTCATAAGCATTTAGAGTACTGATACAAAAAATGGAAGAAGAAAAGAAACCAGGAGGGGTCTACATCCATGTTGCTTATGGCATTTTGTGAAGTCTTTACACCTATGCAAAATGTCTGTAAGGAGACACTAAACTCACCTGTTGCACTTTGTTTACTTGTTTTGTATGGATGTAAGTGATTAAATAAAATGCCAAGCAGTGGAGGATTCAGCAGAATGATAGTACTGTTTTAGCTTGCTGTGAGTGGCTTGTTCTATTAATACATGTTTGTGGTCAGGAAGGAATGCAGTCTCACTTCGCTATAATATGTGCAGTATTAATTTTGGTTTGACACCTGCCAGGCAAAGATCCTCACCAGCCAAAGGCATTCTTCACAACTGAGCTCCATCTGTCATGCAGATCTTTGATTCTGATATTTCTAATGACTCGAGCCAAAGCAAAAAAGAGGAGCCAACTTGAGGAAAAAAAATCTTGAGGAGGAACGAAGAGTTCTATCAAGGCTAAATAAAATGGCTTATTGTCACATTTAGTTTAAGTCCTGCAAGGGAAACATGTGTGATATATTTTTGTTTTAGAAGAAAACAGTCCTTCATACTGGTAGTGTCATTGTTGTTGTTGCATGAAAGGAATATTGATAGCTAAAGTTCAAGCACATGATTTTATTGCTGAAATGCTGTAGCTTTTAGAAAGATTTCTTGATAGGAAAGTTGACAGTAAAAAAAGTTTACTCACTTATTGTACTCATCAGATTAAAAGCCTAAAGAGTCTTTGAGTCTTGCATGCAAAGGAGCAGCAGGATTAACACTTGCCTCAGCTCTTTGAAAGACAGCTCAGGCTTTTTGAAATAAGCATTCAAGTAACGTCTGTCAAAAAAAGTTAGCTTCCAATCCCCTGACAAAAGTTGCATGATGGTTTTGTCACCTCACTGACAAAACAATCATTAATTGCTCCAATTAGTTTTGTTTTTCACTTAGAGTGGGTGAATTAATCTGTCAGAGCTGCCCAACCCACACGGGTAAACATTTGCCTCCTATGATACCATAAGAAGTCTACAACAAATATGAATGTATTTTATGATCATCACAACTTCATACAATCACCCACTGATAATTTTTTTTTATTTATGATAGCATGGAGAAGAAACTTGACTAAGATAAATTTTAGCTCTGTGGGCTTCAGATCTATAATTAATGGTTGAAAGTTCTGTATAATCAAACACCATTCAATTCACTAGGAACTGCAGAGCATTGAAAACTATAGAAATGAAGTGATGTTCTTCAGAATTTGATTTTTTTCAGCATTATTTGTAGGCTTGACTGTTGGTGTGACTGCTGGCCTGTAAAACAAAAACTCTCTACTCTTTCAGACTAGCCGGTGTCTTTGTGATGTCTAGTAGTTCCTGAAAGCTTGAATGTTCCACAGAACCTAACAATTGAGTAGATCTTTCTTTTTTCCCTTAGTGTATTGCTGCATGCTGAACTTGTTCATGCATTTATATCAAAGGTACACTGCAAAGATGCCATCATTAGCTGTGATTTCAGTATTCATGTATATTGCTTATGTATAACAATATAGAAATTAATAGGAAATATCAAGCAAATTTTACTTCTACATCAGTGTCTAGAGCAACATCAAATGCAAGGTCTAAAGCCACAGTATGATTAAATCCAGCACTGCCTGTAATGTTAGGTCATCCTGCCTGAAAAGAGTAGACATTATATTATGTTGTGTTTCTGTTTACTTTGCATAGGTGCTCTTTTCCTTGCATGCATCTGCAACTGCCATTTATTCATGAAATTAATTACTTGATCTCATGGTATGCAGCAGCAGATTAAAAAATGTTCAAGAAAACTGTGTAGCAACTGAAACTGAATAGTGGGAATACGACGAAAAACTTTTGTCATGAAATCTGAATGTTTATGTTTCAGATTTACCAGTCTGCTTCCCCATCTGCAGCTACTAGGCAGTCCTTAGCAAGTGATAAAGAATATATGAATTAGCTGCTGGTATTGAGCCAAAATAGAAACATTTGTGTTCTTGAATTGCCTGTAGACTTATAAAATTTTATGCTGTTTTTCTTACCCTAATACCCAAAATGTACTTAATGTCATGAAGTGTGGTGTTTTAGAGCTCACAGAGGAGAAGAGTTGCCAACAAATGAAGATCTATGTACTTTTTAATTACACCACTAATGCAGAGTCCCAGCTAGCTTTCAGCAGGAAGGAGCTGACTTTGGTACCTGAGGTAGATTGTGCTTCACTTCAGGGAAGTGCCATCAATTTGATTACCAAAGGATCATGGTCACAATTTATTCTGCATATTGGCAGTCATATGTATGGTAGATTCCAATTTGTTAAAAATAAGACAGAGAAATTAGTATATTTCAATGCAAGTAATAAAAACCAGCACAATGAGGAAGAATGGAGCCAATCTTAAAAATGTATTTTAATATTTGCTTTCATTTTGATTAGTACCTTTCATAATTTAATTAAGATACTTGGAGATGTAAATTACCATGACAGAATTATGCTTACAAGTACGTGTTTTATGATCACTAATTGACAGAAGTTGATTTTATTAATGCAAATTCCATGTATAATGTTTGCATTCATCAGATCAGAAGTTACCAAGTTACAGAAACTGTGAAGCATGACTACTCATAAAATTCTCTGATAGATTTGTTTTACTGTAACATGGTCAGCTGAAAAAAAATATACTGCTTTTTAAAGTATATTTTTTATTTTGGGTGTTTTTCTTTCAGTGTATTCACTGTAGAGATTCCATTCTGTAGGTTACTCTGGATATTTAACTGGCCAAGATTTGAATGGATTGCATTAGGAAATATGGTATATATTCTTAAGAAGATATTGGATCTATTGTTTCTACAAAGGTGCAGGTTTTCCATCACCAGGATTTTTCCATCACCAGGATTTCCCCATGCAGACTCTACTCTGTGGGAGGAAGAATCTGGATTTCCCAAGCAGAGAACAGAGATCAGCTGTTGCTTGGTAGTCATCATCAGATGGTGTTCTCAAGTAGCCTGAAATGGGATGAAGGAGGTTGGCATCTCTTTGGTAGTCGGCAGGAGCCTTTAGAGGGGGCAACCAGCACAAACAAGTGGAACAGCTGTCACAGCCTCCCACCTTACAGCTACCCATGTAGCTGCTCACTGCTCACATTTAGCAGGAGAGACAGAAACAGCTATGCACGTGCTAAAAGCAGGAGAAGGCTATACAACTTCTCCAAGTTATTTTACTCTTCTTCCGTAAGTGAATTCTAGCTGAGTGTACTTTATACATGGAAAAATATCTCTTATGGGGTCTGGTATCTGTCTGCAAATAGTACAGTTCAATTTTTCTCACTCCTTCATCAAACACTCTTTAAAATCTACTGAAACCAGGAGGCGGATCTGGTGGGTTTGAGTAGACTTTGGATGGGCTGAGTTGATCCATGATCCATGCTGTTTGCAGATGCATAGAAGATATGTATGTGCTGATACCTAGAAGAGAAATATTTTCTCCATGTTATCTGGAGCATGATTATTTGGAGCTGTTGCAAAATACTAATGTTCCCTTCTTGGCCTTTGAAGCAGTCTGGTGTTTAATTAGCAACAATGACAACAAGATTAAAAAATAACACCCAAATTATATAGTAGGGGTTGGTTTCTGGATAGTCTGTTTTACTCTTTTTCATTGATTTCATTGATTAGCAATTTGAACTTGTTTCTTGTGTTTAAACAGATCCCAAATTGGATCCTAAAGTTCACTGAAATGAAATAACCTTATAATCCTTCATGACAATTCTGACTTGCACAGGCGGGACTAAGTGCTGGACACTCCATGAAGACCTGCCAAGTATTGTATGTGATAATTTCCTGTCTGGCACTCCAGTCCTTCATGGCTGCAGGTTGGCTTACAAATTTGAATGTGATGTAGGAAGAGACAGGCATTTATTTGCCTGCAGTTTCACCTGTTAACAGTGCTGAACAAGAAAGCAGCAGAGCAGCTTACAAATGAAGACTTACTGTAACCTTTCATCTTCTTTTCTAACAAATCAAGCCAAGCAATCCCCTGCAGTTACCCAACAACTTTTTTTTCTAGCCTTCTCACCAGGATCGCCACCATAATTTTGCATTTTACTTCAATTATCTGTGGCACTTACTGGGATCCCTCAAAATGTTTCTTCTCTGCTATTCTTTTCATCCAGCATCTCTAGCAGCTCAGGGAGGTTGCAGCTCCTAGAAATCTGCAGTCTCTCCATTAGCGGGAGCAGCTCCTAGAAATCTCCAGTCTCTCCAGGAGCATTACGTAGTGTCCTTCAGTTCAGGTTCTGCAGCCCTCGCTGCTCATGAAAGCCTGTCCTGTCCTGATCTGCCAAGTGTTGTCTTTGTTCATGACATACTGTCACTATTGTGCTCATGACAAGGGGATTTTACTCTAAAGCAAATATACCTGTTTATGTGCAAGTTGTTTACTGTTGTGACATTCAGTCAGTAAATAATTTTTGTAACATAGCACAGCTGCCAAAACACACAACACACAGCCTTGGCAATCGTGCCCCTTCTGTACCCAGTGCTGGGTCTGTGGCTCAGGCTAGTTAAATGAACAGGCTGGAGGGAAGCAGAACCTCACACTAAATTCATTATTATGTATATTTTTCTTTAGCTGAAGTGCCCCACATGCCACTGATGGCATGTTAGCCATGATGGCTCTGGGGAGCTCCAGAGTCCCTTTTAGCTGAATTTCCTCTAGTAACCAGGGCCATGTGCTCCTCTGCTGTGGGGTGTTGTGTGTATGCATGTACCTCTAGTAGCTTCTGAACCTCTTATCCAACATCAAGAAGCCTGCCTATTTGCTGTTGAAGAAAGGAGCAGTTTCATGAGTGTCTTCAGAACAGGTAAGCAGCTGGAGAAGACCTGAAGTCAGCTCTGTAGGATTCACATCCTGGGGAGGAAGTGAGGCTTCTTTGGTTTGCTGCTTGTAGAACCTCTTAATCTAACTTTACCACTTCTCAGGGAAGAACTGTTCTCCAGATGCCAGAAAAGATGATTAAAGAGGACTCTGAAATGCTTGCTTTGAACTCTTCAGAAATCATGACTAGTATCTGATAAGAGGATTAAGTGAACAACAGTTAGCGTCTTGAGTCCAGATCACTGAAGGACTCCATACACCTAGCAGGAGGAGATGCTGTGGCCAGATGCATGCCCAAGTAATTACTTCTCTTTACAGTCCCTTTCCAGTTATGCAGGGTCTGAAGACCAGACTCACCAACATGTTTCTGATGTCATTATATAAAAATTAGAGCATTTTCCTAGCATTGTTCCTGCCAAGGGCTCTTGCATGCTTGATTTCAGCATACTGCTTGATTCCCAGGAGAGTTTTCTCTCAAGCCAGTGCTGTTCTGGAGGCTAGGAAGCATTCTTGACCCTTCCCAGGGAAATCTTTATATTTTTTCTGTAATGATTTACCAGAAGAAATGGAGTATGTCTGGGCATTAGAATATGCAACTCAAGAGACAACTGGATTCCCATTTCCTCTTCCACGGCTCCTTTTTGTCTTATCCAACAAGTATGTACATGGTCCTTTTAAGCGGATAAAATACAGAGGCAGTGCTGGAAGCAAAGACCAGTCTGCAGAAACACCTTTCCCAACAGACAGGTTTATTAGTTATAAGATAAAAGATGGGCCATAATATATCCCTGACTCTTCAACTGTCTTCTGAACTGCCTGTGGCATTGTTCTCGTAGGATTAGGCAGCAACCGACTGAGACCTTTTCAGCAATTTGGATTCAGGTGCAATTTCCATCCAAGTCCCTTTTACACAGCAGGGAGCAAAAGCCAAAAAGTTGAGTTTGTGTTAAAATGTACTGACTTCACAGAGAAATCTATCTGAAACTCCAATAAATGCTTTTGGTCATGCACAAAGAAGTCACACATACATGGAAAAGGGTCCTTTAGGCAAAACTGTAAGGCATTTTGATTCATTCAGCAGTTCTGAGGAATCAGCTGGGTACTTTGCAGGTTATCCAGCAATGAATGCCTCAGCTCCTTTTGCTGCTGTCTCCTGTGTGGACTTTATCTTACATCCTTCCATTTGTGCCAAGTGAGACACAGCTAAGGTGAGCTTGTTTACCATCCCCCTGATTTTTCCAGTATCTTCTTGGAGTCTCCTACTTAAAGCTACAGAGTTTCCAAAGAAAAAGAAATGCAAAAGCGGTGACTCTCTGCCTTTTCCCCCTGTGTTTTTTGTATCTTTGTTACCTGGGTGACTGTTTTGTCTGGTCTGTATCTGTGATACTATTTATATCTATGTCTTGTGTTTCCTATCCACACTCACCAGCACCACTGTAACTCCTGTTTTGTGCAGTGGTCTGGAAGTACAGATGTGCACACAGGCCAGAAGTTGTCAATGTCTCCTGGTTTTTAACTAGAACAACTAGGATAAAGCTCAGTGTGGATGAGCTTCCTTCACCAGCAATGGGGAGAAGCACATTCCCTCATGCTACAGCTTTGAATAGAAGGAGCTGCAGGTCTTTGTGAAGTTTCAGCTTCACAGCCAGAGTGGAGAGTGTCCTTCCCATCTCCAGCCCTAGGGAAGGGGATTTTCATGGTCCCAAGAACCATGCCAGCCAGCTGGCTGGTGGTCCCAGGAGAGAAGTTCTGCACCAGGCTGGCTCTCTCCCCAGCACAGAGCTGTTGTCTCCTCATTCCTCAGGACCTTAGTGGCTTCAGCATGAGCAGTGAGACTTCAGCCTCTAAATCTCTGCAGAATGTGGCCCTGGCACCTTGCAGCCCAGACCATGGCCACAGCTGGACACAGTGTTTCACTTGGTGTTCTCGGTGGAGGTGACAGCAGCACAAGTTGCCTACTCCAGAGCATCCCTCAACACCCTCTGGTGGTGCCTCATGCCCCACTTCTTCCACTTCGCATTTTTAACAGTGCACTCCTCGTTTTGCTAAGCAGAAGCTCTTGCCTGACAGAAGCACGTACACCTACTCGTCAGACCCACCTAGAACAAGAAAAACTTGACCTTTTTTTTCAAAAATGAGGTCTCAGTATCCTAAAAGTACCTTTCAAATGCAACAGCAGGATCTGTATAATTGAAACTTTTTCTCTAATCTCATTACCTCCCTCAGGCTGTTCCTGACAAGCGGAGATTATAAATGAGAGTTTGTAGTAAACATAGCTAAAATAAAAGGTATCTTTAATATTTTTGCAATATATGCAAAACAGTTTGGGCATGAGCACAGAGAACTCATTTCTATTTCACCTCAAATACCATTAGGTTTATTAAATTAGGAGTGACATTAATCCTAGAATTTACCCAGATCTTTTTGTGATTTTGCATTTGTCATAACGGAAAGTTCTCACTAAATATTTCTCTATACCTCTAAATAATATTGTCTGTCATGATATATTTATCTCCGATTTTCCTCAGTGTTTTTGTATCAGAGCTGAAAATGAGCTATCAAAGAAAAGAAAATGAGACTGAAATACCAGTCCTTTGTATTAAATTTAACATTTGGCTTCTGTCCCAGAGTTTTCCACATCCATATTAGAATCAGATGGTAGCATAAGATGAAAAGATCTCCTGGATGGGTTTTATTCTGATCCTAATTAAAGGGATGATAACAGACTGAACGCAAGATACTTATTGTAGTAAAAAAAAGCCTGTCTAATATCAAAGGCTGGATGGACAAGCTGACATGTATTATTGTTAGGCCTTCCTTCTTGATCACATTTCAGTATCGTAAAATCATTCTGATAGTGGATGTGACATATAAAAACTTTAGTGTGAGAGCAAAAAGCCCAGGCTGGCAGGTATTACTGCTGTGGGTACACACTTAGTAGCTGACCATAAGCCAAGGAAAGGGTTTAATATCAAAAAGTATTGTTGGTGACAGCACAGTGTAGATATATTTATTTTATTCTCAACTATTTGCATTCATGAAATACACTGCCTTGTCCTGACTTACCTGTGAAACTGGTATCACATGTGATGTGACAGCATAGGGCAGTCCCACTGGTATTGCTCAGCCTTCTTCAGAAGTTGTGCATCCTCTGCCCTATCCACAAACCAGCACTTGCCCCAGATTCCTTTGGCTGTCTGGAGACAAAAAGATCAAAGAGACCTAAATAGTCTTCAGAAAGCAATTTTCTCTTTACTCAAAGCAGCTTTGTATAGTTCTTGTGTATTATTTGGCTGAAATTATACAAACATTTGCAGGCTCTGGGTGTTCTATGCGAAAACAATTATTTCTGATAAAATGAAGGAATGTGCTTTCTGGTATTGCTGTTCTGCTGTAGTGGAGACTGTGAGCATGATATTGGAGCAATAAATTAGATTTTGCAAAGCAGCATTTCTGTAGGGAGTCTGCTGCTTTAGACCAACAGGCTATAATCAGCATTTTTCAAGGAGATATTTTGCCTGTGTTTTTTTGCGGTATCTTCAGCAAGAGAAGTAGAACAGCAATTGCAGACTGCATTGACTCTTCATTTCAGCTTTTGATCACAAAAGCTATTGAAGAACAAATATACTTTGTAGGTATTTTATGCTGGTTTTCTAAATGCACCTTTTTAAAGGCTGGCATGTGGTTTGAACTTACAGGAAGAGAATCATTTCACTGGCACTGGCTGTTTACAGCATCAGCGTCAACATTTGAGCTTATACCCAGTTCTCCTTTTACACTAAGTGGAGAGAAATGTGCACATTTAGAGGAGTTCAGTTAATTAATCTGATTATTTTAGACATCTTCTTTCCAGTGAGAGGGTTTGTATTTTAGAAGAGTCTATTTCTCTTCTCAGCAGTCATTAATCCTAGCATATTTAGTTCAATAGGTGTTATCTGTAGTTAGGTGAGCTGGATCTCACACAGCATGTTTCTGAATAGCACTGTATTCTCACTTGGCTACTAACACTGTTTGTATGAATACTTTCAGGATTTTATTTTAATTACCAGATTATTCTAGGGAACACATAAAGAGATCAGTTGTGTTTGTAAGAAATGCTTGCTTCAGTCCCTACAAGATTTTTACTGCTGATAATTACAGCTATCTTAATGCTTCCTATGAAAGCTGTTTTGGTAGTTGAATTGATCCTGTCCTCCTCTGGCACCAGTTTAATGTGAAACATCTTTTTGGATGAAGAGTGCATTCTCTTGGGTATGTGGACAATCCTATGGGACTAAACATCAGGCAAAAATCTCTGAGAAAAAATGGGACCTCCTTGCATTCTCCTGAAAACATCTTCAAGGAGCTCAGATGAATGGAGCTGTGGCACATACATGCCTGCTTTCAGGAGTGTTATAAGAACTGGGCTGAGGGATAAAGAAGCATAACTTGTATTTGTGAACACTGTTGATGCCCTGTTCATTTGGGTTCACCTGAACCATGCTTATAGATTAATTCAAATAGAGGAAAAGCCCTCAAGGCTGGTCTCCTCAAGATGAGTTTGCTATACATGACAGGGCAGAATAGGTAAGTAGCATCTTAGGACAGAATTTCCTTTGAACAACCCTCAGAAGAAAAAAAGAGTAATGCCTATTAAGTAAGAGATCAAAGTTATTTGTGAAGTGTATAAATGGAGTCACAGAATAGGAGTAATAAGGAATTATTGGTCCCATGTTTGTCACTATATCATACTGGTGCGAACACATTGAGGATGATGGCTGCTGGAAACAGGTTCCCTGAAGACCTTTCTTGTTCACTACCCTGAAATCTATAATTACTTCTGGAAGTCTTGGCTTTGGTGTACAGTTCTGATGTCTGGATTACTGATATCCAAAATCACAAGGCTCCCTAGTATGGTCTACTGAGCAATAGTTTTCTTCTGATTAATCTTCTGGTTCATTACATAATTAATTTTTCTAGGTAAATATGTATTCTGTTTCTTTAATTAATTAATTCTTTCACCTCAGCCTTGCTCATGCTTATTCCCTCCTTTGTCAATGTCTCCCATTAATTCTTGCAGCATTGCCTAGTGACACACATGCTTTTTCTTTCTTTTTTTTTTTTTCTTTCTCTCTTTTACAGACATAACTGAAGTTGCACCATGCATTTTGAAGATGTCACCGACAGATCAGCAGTTGAACAAGCTGGCGAGGAGGCTGGGACCTGAATGGGAGCATATAGTTCTGTGCTTGGGTTTGTCCCATACTGACATCTATCGATGTAAAGTCAATCACCCTCACAACCTGCAGTCGCAGATCGTAGCTGCATTTGTCCTGTGGAAACAGCGTTTGGGGAAAAAAGCAACAATCCAAAGACTGCATGCCAGTCTGATGGCAGAGGAAGTGGATCCTTCAGTGATACAGTACATGCTTGAGTGAAGACATGCTATTTATTCAGAGCTTCCACACATTTCATTAAATTAAGTAACGAGAATGGAAATGTATGTTGAAGATCGGATGCCTCAAACTGTAAAAAAAGTGGGGTTGGGAACTGTGGTTTTATTAAGCTTAAACATTTCAGTTTTCTGTGGCATCTTATGACTTGTAATTCTTTTCATGCCAGATTAATTTTTAGCAGACATTAAAAAATGGATCACTCTTTCCTGTTCCCTTTTGTGCTATTTCAGTGGGGATATAGGGTGACAAAGTTCTTGCAAGCAGGCAGGCCTGCAGTGAGTTCAGCAAGGCTTTTGATTTCACTGAGGGCACAAGATTTGGTTTCACTTATTTTCTAGACTATGTTGGAGACTTTTTACTGCTGTTTCATGCTAGTTCCCTGATATTATAGCAAGAAATGAGACTAATCACCATTACTAATTTAACAATTTTACAACAGTTATTGCAGGTGGCTAATTTCACATTTATAGAAGTATCACCACGTACAGTTTCTTGCTAGGATAGATGGCTGTCACTTTTGTCTGCCATTGAAAAAGGTCCTAAGTGGAAGTAGCAGGGCTGTAGTGTGCTTGTGAGGGTTTCTGCGGTTATTATTTAGTGGGTGTAGGTTTCTGCAGGCAGGCCCTATGTGCATATGCCATGTCACAGGTGGGGAGTTCTCAAGGAAGACACACAGTAGAAAAGTGACCAGAAGTAGGCAAGAACCAAGTAAACTGAGCAAGAAGCAGCCTAAAAAAGTTGTCCATAAATAAACTGGGAGACCTTCTGGTGCCTGCGGAGTCTTTGAACTGTGCTCTGTATCCAGGCAATCTTGTTTCATGGTGAGGTCAAACATCCATAGGCACATTGCTCTGACCACTGCACACCCAACAGGATAGTGAATTTTTCAAGTCCTTTCTGGTCAAGATGAACTTCCCACTATTCTCCCTCCAGCTTTCCTCAGCCGTCCACCAGGCTTATTTACTTTTTACCAGCTTTTCTGCACCTCATGGGGCAGTTTTGGCACTGCTGTCCTCAGTTCTTTGCCAGTGTAATTGTACCACCAATGAAGATATGATTTTATACAGAAAAACAGTAAAGTTTGTGCTCTTCTCCTCCTCCCCTTCTGTCATGGGAATTTTATTCCTGCTGGAAAAAAATACTGAGATTTTTGCTGACCAGGCAAGTGGAGATCAGTCTGCAGGATACCCAAAGGCAATGGGAGTGACCAGCTTCTCTCTGAGGCCTAAAGCTAAGAAGCAGAATACATTTTAATTCTCCCTGAGCAATTTGCTGTGCAGTAAATGAAGAACAGAATTTTGATGCTGAGTTTCTAGGTCTATTTATGAATAAGTTACTTTAGACTGTTTCATCTACAGAGTCATTGCCAAAGAACTTCCCATCCTTCAAAATTTTCTCTAATTTCACAGCTTAACAGCCTTGTCTGAAGTCTTTACTGGGGCAAGAATGAACTTTATTGCTTTTTATTTTTTTAAATTTGTTAGTTTTATACCTAAATTTTGAAATACATAGAAAATTAGAAAAGACAAAAAGAATTTAAAGAAATCCGATTTCTAAAATCCTTGGTTTTTAGAAGCATAGAAACAGAAAATATATCCTGGCAGGATGTGGCTCCTGCAGGTTCTGAAGCTATCTGGTAATATTTTGCTTATAATCTTCTGTATACAGTTATGACCCTCAGTAAATTGTGATACTGTTATACCTCACTCAGATCTTAACTAATCATATTCAGATCTCGACTATTCATATCCTGCTTCCAGAGATTAACTGTATCAACAAATTCCAGATAAACAAGCTAAATTAATTTAGGGTTTGGGATTTATTTATTTTTTCTGTTTCACAGTGCTTTAATGCCAACATATTCTTTTTTAGGTGGAGAACCATCCCAGAACAGGTGTACAGACATTTGGCAAATTCATATGAGCACAGCCCAGCACAGGGAGTGGGATGAGGACTTTGAAGCAATTCTGCCAGTGAGATTGACGGGAGCATGGTTTGCATATTAGGGAGGAGAGGCAAAGCAGTCTTCCTGACAGCAGTTCGGAGGAAAAAAAGCTAGAGATGGTTGACAGGCGAAACTACTGAAAATGTGATTTAGAGGAAGCTGTTGACTCCTAGTGTCATAAATGTAAGTACCTTACCTTGTTCTGAACCAGCAAGGACCAAGTCTGAACATAAGACTGGTCTTCAAGACAGTTCATCCCCAGTTAACTCAGAATGATCACAGTGCTCCAAGGAGGCAACCAGTCTGGGCAGTAAAGGAATGTAATGGGCACACTTACAGGACCCTGGTGCCTTCTTCTCTGGGTGAACTTTACATTTCATGTTCTTCATTTCATGAAATCGTAGGATGGTTTGGGTTGAAAAGGACCTCCAAGATCATCTAGCTCCAACACAACTACCATGGGCACCTTTCAGTACACCAGTTTGCTCAAAACCCCGTCCAACCTGGCCTTAAATACTTCCAGGAATGAGGCATCCAAACATCTCTGGGCAATCTGTTCCAGTGCCTAATCACCCTTATAGTTAAGAATTTCTCCCTAATATTTAATCTAAACCTACCCTCTTCCAGTTGGAAGCTACTCCTCCTTATCCTATCACCACGTGTCCTTGTAAAAAGTCCCTCTCCAGCTTTCTTGTAGGTCTATTTCAGGTACTCAATGGTGCTATAAGGTCTTTCCCTGGCCTTCTCTTCTGCAGGCTGAGCAGTTCCAACTATCACAGCCTTTCCTCTCAGGAGAGGTGCTCCAGCCCTCTGGTCCTCTTTATGGCACTTCTCTGGACTCCAGTACTTCTATGTCCTTCCTGTGTATGGACTCCAGAGCTGTTAGCAGCACTCCAGGTGGGGTCTTACAAGAGCAGAGAAGAGGTCGCTAATCACTTCCTTCAACTTGCTGGCCATGGCCCATGTCAGGTAATCCATAACTAATATACTTCAGAATCTATTTAATGGTTAAGAAAACAATCTTCAGTAGATAGGAAATTTTATGCCAAATAAGGCTTCCTTTCAAGATAGGCATCTGTCTGAGCATCTGCTATGGGCCACTGGAAACCTGATAGGTGAGTATCATATCAGGTAATTTCTCCAGTTTCTTTAGGTGGGCTAAATGGTACAACCCTTGCACCTGGTACTAAAATTACAGGAGCCACAGCTAGACAAAGACTATAAAATCTGGCTTCTCATATTGTAGAGAAAAGCATATAATTCATAATTTATAGTTGCTTTCACATTCCCAGGGCCTAAATGAATGCTCTAATACTTGAGTTGCAAATATTGGAGGGAGAGGTTTACTTGTTTTATGAGATTGTTTCCATTGCTGCTATTTTAAAATTCATGGAAATGTTCCTATTAGATTCTTCATTTCTATTAAAGCTTGTTTTTGCACTGCACAAATGCAGGGATACATTTAACTGACAGTAGTATTCCTTTAACCCAGTGGATTTTTCCATCCACTTAAAAAATATTTTTCTTTTGTATGTAATGCTTTATTTTGCACAAGGATGCAATTAGGACAGTTTAATTCTTCAGATGTATAGTAAGGCCTCTTATTCTCTCATAGAACACTCAGAAGATCTGAAAATGTTTAATTTTTTCTGCTAATTTAAGAGCAAATATTATTTGTTTAAATCTCATGGACAAGCCTGCAACTTGAGTGTTGTTCAGGACCGAGGCAACTCAGTGAGTTCCCCATCTCTCCTTTTACCTCAAACTCTCTTGTGCCAAAGTTTAGGTGATGACAGGAGACCTGCACAGGGGCTCCTGTCCTCCCTGCCCACTGTGCTTCCAGGGTTGGTGCAGGGGGCAGGCTGGCTTCCAGGGGAACCCCAGTTCCACTGCTTGTGGTGAGGTGCGCAGCCACTTTGGGCTCTGGGATGGAGTGTGAGTTTGGCAAAGGTGAGCCAGAAGAAACTTCACTCTAATGTGTTTAGGTTTCTTAATCAATACTGAAAAATCCTCACTAGTGAAACTTGGTATTATTGGTATCTACTTATTTGTGGCAGAGTTTAGGAGTTCCAGGACAGGAAAGCATAAAATGTGGCCACTTCTGGAGCTTCAAGTGAAACAGATGGCATAATTTGCAGTCCTTGGAAGAAGTCATCATTGATTTTCTTCCTTGGTCTCCAGAGGAGACTCTGACATCCCATTTAACTCTTCTGAGTGGTAAATAAGCTCTATAAAACTGGTTTGTACGCTGCAAGTACAGGTGGACTCTTAACATGGCAATAGGCGAGACCTAAGAACACTAATTCTCACCTGCATAAGCTGTATGAATAATCACAAAGGAAGGATCTTCTCAGGGTAAAAGCATGTCAGACTGCCAATGAAAATGCATTCATGTGTTAACCACTTCTCCCAGATATGGAGGGAAATTTCCATCTGCAGTCATATTTTATGATGGCCATTGATCTATGGAATAAAACATTTTGCAGAAGTCTGAAAAAATAAACAATGTCATATTATAGTTAAAGAAAAGGCATGCTCATCTAATGCTAAATGTGGTCATGCTGCCGATTTTGTTTCTTATTGGAAATGAAAACAGTCTCTGAGAGCTCATATATAAATATATATAAAGCTGTTTATAAGCTTCCGTATTCTCCATAGACATAGACCAATGTCAAGACACAGTAGAAGTAGAGCTAAAAGGACAGTTGATAAAACCTTTGTCTATTTACAGTGAAGATTCAAAATCTTTGTCCAAATTTCACTAAATGAAAAGATTTTTAAATTTCAAGGTGTCTTACTGTCACCTAAGATCTAAAGATATGAAAATAAATTCAGTGTTTTGGCTTTTTCCCCACCCTGAATGCAGTGTCTTTTTTAACTGCTTACCTGAGAAAAATGAGCATTTTCCAAAAACAAAAATACACAGATTAAAAAATTAGTATGTGTTTTAGCAGAATTCACCTCTGAACCTAGCATTTTAGTTGTGGAAAAGGATTAATTGCAATTTTCCTTTGAAACTGGTGGGTAGAGCTGATGATGGCACAGGAAGATTCCTGTCTCTTCTGCAGGAGGAGTCTACATTAAAACATCTGTATGTGATACAGGTACCATTTCTGAAACCGATGTCTGGTCCAAGCCCCAAGAGTAAAAAGACAAAAAGTCTCTTATTAACTTCAGTGCACTTTGGATTAGGCCTTCTTTAATTGGAACCTGCTGAGGCATGGTACTTTTACTATCTCCTTTTGAAAAAGCAGTCTTTTTGGATTTGAGGCATTCAAAAAGAAAGGCAGTTTTGTGGATGTAATAAGCATTCTAGGCTGTGGCGTCCTCTTTTCACTGCCACAAGTACTACTTTGCACTGTTCACTTCAAAGTAAATGCCATGAAAAAGGAAAAAAACCCAGAAAAGTGGAACCATTCAACAAAGCATATCGGTTAGTCTCTAAAACAAAGATAATTTTGGGTTTTGCAATGAGAATAATCCCATAAAACCTGGGATTTGATGGCTCAGGAGATCATTAATACATTCATGGAGTTTTCCACCTTGAGATCAAGGTCTCAAAGCCACTGGTGACCCAAAAGAAGCAAAATGTAATAGAAATCTGTGGATTTTCTTCTTTTTTTGCAACTTTCACATCTGACCCACACATAACCAGTCTTTGCTGTCAGACTTGGGAAAGGGCAGGCAGGATCAAATGAAGCAAGCACTTGAACTGGCCACAGGCCATGAGAGGGATAAACCCAGTAGACCCTGGGGCAGAGGTTCTGTGCTTTGCTGTGGCTGCTGAGATTTGTGCAGAGAGGCCACCGGGTTCTCAGGATGACAGCCAGACCTTCACCACACCAGCAACAGGTTCATTCACATGGAGAGGATGCACAGAGACCTCCTTAGCAGCTCCTTGCAGCACGTGCTCAAAGGCCCTTTCACTGGCTGGTGAGTTATTTCTCTCTCTTGTGAGGGCTGTCCTGCGAAATGTGTGCCTAGGCACTCTATTCAAATGCCCAAGGTCCTGTTTCTGCATGACAGAGTCACCTCCATGAACAGGCTCAGGGCAGGTTAGGACAACATCTTAGCTGGGAGCACTGCTCAAGCTTAGCACCCATCAGCAGTGTTCCTAGTTGAAGATGTATTTCTGGAGTCAGGCTTAACAATATCTTTTTTTCTTAAATTCAGAATTGATCTAGCACTTCCTCTCTGGTTTGGGTTCTGTGCTTGTAGAAGGAATTTTTCCCTGCCATTGGGATGCTTGCACTTGGTCATTTGGTAGCTGTCAAGTAAGCTTGCCCAGTGGCATGAAGCTCAGGTGCCTCAAATGTTAGTCCTTCTTACTTTGAAAATGTGCAATTATTCTACTACCTGCAACTTCTGCATATCATTGTTCACTGTGTTTTCAATCATAAGCTATTTTATTGTTATTTATTATACTTGTCTATCTTTGTAACACTAGTTTTGGGTTATCCTGAAGACAATCATTCAGTTTTCCTTGCAAACTAGAGTGGGGTGTTTTGGGTTTTTTTTACATGTAAACTGAACTCCATTCTCTAGGAAGCAGGTACACAGAGATTCTTACACTGCTTCAATGTGTATTTTGATTTTTTTTAGTGATACTTTCTCCATCAGGAGGGTGAAACTTCCCAGCTTCACCTTGTGAACTCCAGGAAGGGGCTGGGAGCGTTTCCACTTGGTTGAGACCAGTCAGGATGAGCCAACAACTACATCTGCCACCGTGGCACCTTAACTGGAGTAGTGCTGGGGACTCATGACTCAGTCATTGCCCTTGAAAGCCCAACAGGCACACAGCACCCCTTTAAAAAAAATGATATAAAGACATACTAGGAGGAAAAATATAGCATTTAATTTAATTATCTAGAGCAGGCACACCTCAGTGAAACTGCCTTTTATGAGGTACTTTTATTTTTATGTATATATTTGATAGGCTTTATTTAAATAAGAAAGCAATTGAGTAACTAGAGCATGTGGAGGCTTCTGATAAGGATCTGTCTTTCAGGTTATTAAACAAACTGCATAGCAAGTGCTCAATTATTCTTCGAAATGCTTAAGCAACACCTTTTGTTCAGATTCCCATCTAGAATTACCTCCCAGTAAGTTGCCTCCCAGTAATTTCCAAGAAGCAGCATGCGAACAGCACACACCCATGTTCTGGATAATAAAGACTTCTGAGAAAAATCTCAGGATTAATAAACAAGCCACAAAGAGACCTGGGAAACCAAACCTTCTGAAGGAATTTTACTTGCCTCTCACTGAGGTCTCTATGGCATTGGGTCTGATGTCTGCATGTGAAATGAGCCCCAATAATTACATATTCTTGCTCTCCATTTCTGGTCCTGACTGCAACGTTTGAGAAACCACTTTACATTGCAACTTGTGATGCAGACTTTTGGTGAGCAAATTTTGATGAAGGCGTAGTGAGCCTGAGATTGTGTACACTCAGGGTTGCTGTCAAAGCAAGCAGCCATTGCATGGCAACCAGGAGCCCCAAAAATTTCTGCAGAGCAAAGGGAGCTCTGAGAAGCATGGATGTGCTTCTCAGTCACGGTACAAAGCATGTCAACATGGGCCTTGAAGAGGCAACCAGAGGTTTATGTCCTTGTGATACACTTAGGTTTTCTCACCCACCACCAAATATGTGGGTCCCACAGAACTCTGAAAAAGGGAAATCAACTAAACCTCTGAAACTAATTGTCTAAAGCAAGAGCCCCATAATATCAGCAGTCAAGAGTAATAACAAAGATCTGGAGAAAATCACAGCGGAAATGAAGTCCTGAGTTTGGCTGACCAGTTTGCTGTGAGTTTGAGGTCTGTGATTTCTCTGTTTCAGCTGTAGACTGAGCTCCCTGTGACTGGTTGGTGGTTTCCCTGCTTCTATATCAGCTTGGGCCTCTGGGGAGTCAGCTGTTGTGCATCTGGTAAAGCCAGGGAATAGCAAGCAGGTCAGAGAGGGACGTGTGTGCATAAGCATGTAGAGGACATAAATAAAGGAGGTCAAGAGAGGAGGGAATATGCTTCAGAGCTCCCAGAGGGCTCTCTCCCAGTCCAGTGCTGCTCCAGGTCCCTGCCTTCTAGTCGCCTGTCCTTAGATGCCAGCACATGCCACAGAAAGTAGGATTTTTCTTTCTCTTTTTTTTGCTTCTGAGTCAGACATTACCAACACAGATTTAACTCTGAAATCCAGCTGACAGGATGGCTCCAGGTTTAACATGCTTTCCTAGAAGGGACAATTTTCACAGGGCTGTGAAATTTGTGAATCACCCAGCTGTGATTTCCAAAAGCTAATTCCACAAGGCGTGCATCCTGGCAAGGTGACAAGCCATGAGAGACTGAAGCAAAGCCATCCTCCAAGAGAAGCACCAGTAGGCACTTGGCCAAGCACTGCTAACCACAGAAAACACTTTTGACTGTGGCCTCCGCTCACCCAGCGGTGGCCGAGGGGTGCAGAGCCACCATTGCCCTACCACACAGGGGACAGGACTGCTCTGACAGTATCAGGACATGCACCATGCAGGGCTGGACAATGAGGTTTGGCCATCCCATCCAATGGGTTTTCATCCTGATGGTTTTCAGGCCATGGGTTGGGAACAGGTCTAAATGCCCAAGCTATTGGGTGCAGTTCTGGTGGAGCTGGAGCATGGGAAGGTCAGGCTCCATTGGCTGGAGAATCCTGCTTGGTCTGAGGCTGTGAGGGACTTGCCCAGCTCTGGTATGGGCCTATGAGTCAAAGCACAGCCTTGCTTCAAGACACTGGCAACCAAAATAGCTGGTTCCTTGGGAACCAAATTAACTCAACAGAAATATCAGCTGCTTCAAAATCTCTCACAACTGTCCCATCTTACAAATGCAGGTTGTTCTCTGAAGTTTTATAAAATCATAGAATCATGGAATAATTTGGGTTGGAAGGGACCTTTAAAGGCCATCTAGTCCAGCCCATTGCAATCAGCTGGGAAACTATTAGACCAGTTTGCTCAGAGACCTGTCCAACCTGGCTTTGAATGGATTGGGGCATCTACCACGTCCCTGAGCAACCTGTTCCAAACTTGGAAGAGACTAAGGGGTGAGTGCTAGGCCCAGTACAGAGGCCTGTGTTCCTGCTCATTCCTCATGGTGCCTTTTTGCTGTATGCCCAAGCTGGGCCTGATGCATGGCCAGTACCACTGTGCCTCCCCTACCATGGAGGAGTGGGTTTGTGTAGACCCTCAGGGTGAACCACAGTGGCTCATATTTCTGACGAGCCCTGCAGAAATCCAACAGTTGAGTTTAAGCCATCCGTGCAGTGGTGAATGCCATTTCCCGGCAGACATTTCTCAGATGATGCCATTGTGTTCTCCTACATGAGCATGTTGGTGAACACTTACGTTTTTAAGGGCTATTACAGCAACAAAGTAGGAGTGCTGAACAATAGCAAGCTAGAAGTGCAGCTGATCAGAAGAGGCAAATGCAGGGTTGCCACATTCACTGCTGTGACCTCTCCTGGGATCATAAGCTTGGTAGGAGATAGAGGAAAAGAAGAATGACAGTGTTCAACAGTGGCTATAACTAACATGGTAGGAAAAATCCAGACCTAATGTATAAGAAATGATCGTATGGCATAACAGAATTGCTCATCTGTTAAGCATTACTAAATGCTTACTATACTAAGCATTGCTGATCTCCAGGAAATGTACCTAGGTGAAGCTGAAGATTTTTAAATCTAAAACCGATGGTATAAATCAAACTCTCTTTAGGCTCCTGCAACAAGAGGAGAAAAGGAAATTGCTTTTCAGCCCAGAAAGCATGCTCCTGGTAACTGATAAACTGGCTGTGACTCTCTGCAGAGTGCATGATGAATAGTGAGAAAGCAAATACCAGAACTATAACAAGACTCCAAAATGACATAGGGAATGACAGCAGCTGTTGCTGGAGAAATGTGGGGCCACAGGAGATCCCTGTGGGATGGAAGGCAGTGTGTGGGAGGGGAAACTGCACCATATATGTAAGGGACTGGAGAGTACCTAGTTTGGAACTGTTTATCATCCAGGGGCTTTCATGTGTTACTGTAGTTGTTTAATCCTGGAGCCAGAAGAGATACGCAAAGAAACCCAAAGGTACTGACACAGCCCAAGATGTACCAGCCAAAGATGAGCTGCAGCCTTACTGAGGTGGTGAATGAGGAGGATGGGAACCTGAAGAAAAGAACCCCTAAAAGTTGGAGACCTGACATCATCCCTTCATCAGCTTCACTGACTTTCACCAGCTAATGATCAGGCATGTCTCCTACACTTCTCCTATGGACAGCAGAATGAAGATGGGCCCTACAGGCAGGCAATTCAGCCCACCTTGTCAGGTAGAAGTGCGTTATAACTTCTAAAAGAATCTCTTTTCCACCAACTGTTGAAGGAGCATAGATGACTAGCTTTGGCCAAACATTTGGTGTTAGAAAGCCAAAGGATTTATCTAACTATAGACATCTCCCATTGTGACGCCTACATCAGAGCTGATCCCTGTCACATCCTTTTACAGTCAAGGGAGAGAAGGCAGTGCCTTTTGGGTGTAATTAATCTACCTTTTCTTATACTTTTTTCTATGATGAGATGAATTCACACCCCAATGACTATAAATGATGCCCAGATCAGCCTTAGGTGTGTACATTAATTGAGATCACATCCCTTGTGTCAAATTAAATCAATCCTCCCCCCCCGCCCAACCCCACCAAAGTACTGATTTTTGAGACAAAGTGTTTTCAGCTCCTGATGCTTCTGGCTGCCAATGCTGTTGGCTGCTGCAATAATGCTGCCATCTCACCAGCTGTGAATGTCCTGACAAGGTGAATTTCAGGGAGGCCTTTCGGGGGGTAATAAAGGGTTCATGTATCCAATAAAAGGAAATTGAAACTTGCAAGACAAACTTCCTTGGAGAAATACCTGCTCTGTTTGTCTAAACAGTTCATGCCCAGCAAGAGGGATTCTGGAACAAAATGCAGCCTTGTAATTGAGTTCTGGTCCCAGCTGTGTAAAAACACAGAGTGGATCCCTGCTACAAAAATAGATCTTTTGGAGGAAACCAGCAAGGACAAGGGTGTCAAATAAAGGTGATAAAATGCTCAGCAGTAGATCGTTACCATGACCAAGTCACTTGCACTCCTGAGCAAATACGTTCCATTTTGGGCCTTGTGAGAAGCTTAGTAGCTTGGCTTCACCCCACCACCCCCACCACCCCCTATAGCCTTTGTTGCTCGAATTTTAAAAGCTTGAATTTGGAATAGGCTTGCTTTTCCTCATGTCTGTGTGTCTCACCTCAGTGCCATTAAAAGTCATGACACGTAACAGAGAAACAGCTGTGCAGGAAACTTCAGGCATCTGTTTAATATTAATTGCATGTATTCCTAAAAAGTCATAGCATGTTTTTAAAATTTCAGTGCACATCTGGTGCGTCACTGCTCAGGGCTTTTTTAATAGGTTTTATCTGTGAGTCACTGAAAACTATCAGCCACAAGCTGTCCAGATATTAAGGAGATGCACAGGCAAGTAAAATGGAAGAGATGTTTTTGAATAGCTTCTAAAAACCCCCAGCTCTGAACAAAATGACAAAGCAACACTGACTGTTAGGTGCCCATCAGCAGACACCAAGCTATAGGGAATCTAGGTTTAGGAAAGGATATTCTATTCATAAACACTATATGGTTTAAAAGATACATCTTTCACATGAATCCAGTCCCAGGATGTAGGCTAGGATTTCTTTTTCAGCTAGAGGACAATCAGTTCTCCTGCAGTTACTCAAAACCCCACAACTTGTCCCATTTCTGCTATACCGCTTCCTCACTCTTACCCTGACCTACTTGCATTTAGTCATAAATGGCTTTTCCTGCTGACTCAGCAAGTCTTGCATAAAGAAAAGTGGTCTCTAGTGGATCAGGTGAAAGGTGTGTTCTTCAGGTAGACACTGCTTTGCAAAGCTGCCTCTTCTAGAAGGCCCTCCCACTGCTCAACATTACACTAGAATGGAGGGCCATGGAATTGCAGCCTCCACTGCCAGGGTGGGAACCCCAGACCCTGAGGAAGGCGTGGGAGCTGGTCCCACTGGCATCCGTGAGCTCCTTAAAGTTTGTCTTTGGGAAGCTTTTTAAGAATGAATGAATGAATGATTGAATGAATGAATGCTTGATAAAAGACTCTTGCATATTTTTCTGTATGTCCACCCCCTAGGAGGTAAGGACCCCAAAAAATGTTGCTTTGAATGACTCCTCCTTTATTTTAGATCTTTTTTTTCAAGAGTTCCTCTTCCATACTTCTCATGACAGAGTGATTCTCACTGTCAGCTGTTTGAAATCCTTGCTGAGTGGTGACAACCAGTAATTAAGTCAGTAACAAATGATGATTTGAGATGTTTATTAATGCCTCTAAAAAAGCACTAGAAAACACAGCTTTGGAAAAACACAGCTTTGCCAACGTGGCAGAGCAGGTGCGCCCCACAATGAGC
Source organism: Poecile atricapillus (assembly GCF_030490865.1). Lineage (NCBI taxonomy): Eukaryota > Metazoa > Chordata > Aves > Passeriformes > Paridae > Poecile > Poecile atricapillus. The sequence continues at coordinate 32,144,702 of NC_081289.1, read as the reverse complement.
TCAGTTTAGAGAAATACAGCAGTAGGTCTACAGTGTGTGCATGCCTGTGGTTCCCATCTGTGGATGAGAAGCTGGGATGAGGAGCTGGGGCAAGGGAAATGAGGGAGGGAAGCCATGGGCATGGTTTCCATCCCAATGGACATGCTGCAGCTGGCAACTGCACCCACGCATAAGAGGGTGGTTATGGGAGAAATCTTCCTCAGTCCCACACTATGGAGGTAGAGAGCAAAACCTGAAGAGTGAAAGCACATTCCTGCACTCAGAAGGGTGACATCATCCCCTTTGAAAGAGTTTCTCTAGAATGAACCCTTCATTTCACACCTTCCCTCATCCCTGGAGAAAGTCTTTGTTTTGGGCTGCACTTTAGGGTTCGTTCTTGTGTTTGCAATGGGGTGACCGACCAAGAGTGCTATGGTTTTCTTTCATGGGCTTCTAGTTTGGAGTCAGTGGCTTGTGTGCTCAGGGTCACCCCCCTTGCACCGCTCACCACTAAACAGGGGCAGTGATTTTACTGTCGCCTTGAAACAATCCTTCGGATTTTCCAATCAACGAAAATTTGCAGCATCTAAGAGCAGGAAGGTAGGGTTGCTCCAGATTGCTCCAGAGGCACTGGGAATGAGTGTCCACTGCATGTTCACCCCTGTTTGCATTACTACCACAAAGGAGTTCCTTCCAATCCTCATTTTTTAAAATACCTCTGCAGTTGTATGCTAAAGCAGTTCTAGGAACTCACAGGCTAGAGGAGATAAGCACTGGGCCGCTGGGGATCAAGGAGGGGGCAATAAGGAGGGAAATAAGGAGAAAGGATAGTTTCTCTGAGCCTCTGCCTGAAGACTTGGTGGATCTGTTCTGGCAGCTGTTTGGACTGTGTTTTGTCTTGATATTTTTAGAGATGTAGATGAAATTTAACTCCTGTCAGCATGCAAGTACATTGTTTATGGATAACATTGAAGTGGGACAAAACAGAACCTGCAAAGCATTGTTTAAAAATCATTTTAGTGAACAGCTGCATTCACAGACTGCAGAAGAAAAAGAAAAACATTATTTAACCTGCAGAATCACCACAGCCCAAATGCAGAGGCAAGGACAGCTCTTTGTGCCACATCCTAGTTAAACACCTAGGCTGTACTTCTAGGGCTTTATCCATCTCAAAGCATTGAGGATGGACATGAAGACAAGCCCTGCTCTTGCTCCTCTCTGGATCAGACAGCATTACGTGGCTGCTGTTGGTGGTAACAGCGCATACCTTCTGGCTTGTGCTGTTACAGAAGCAAAGATCCTTCAGCAAGATAAGGAGCTATGTAGGCCAGAATTAAAATCATCCAGCCATGCTAAATCTCTCTGAACATGGATATAAAATACCTATTGTGGGCAGAAGGGCAAGCCTGACCCTGAAGCTCAGATGCAGTGGGGTCCTGAGCTCTCCCTTGTCTGCAGCCAGGCTGGTTGGGACACTGCAGAGCCAGGCTATGGCAGTCTGCATGGAGCAAACTTAAGTGCTTTTCTAAAATGAAGCAACTTTCCTCCCTGATTGGTGACCTGAGGGCACAATCCTTGGCAGTCTCTACATGCCAAAACTGGTAAACAGAGGTTAGGGAAGTTGAATGACTGTCCCTGCTCCCAGACCTTCCCCATTGCCATTGGCAGGGGTGTCCTGGCACATGGCAGCACTTCTTCACCCTGGGTGGGAGTGCCAGCAAGACATCCTGATCTGCCCTGGCTCAGGTTGGGCTGTGATCGTTGTCCAAGACCTTTTCCTCAGCAAGAGGTGCCAGGATCTGCCCCAAAAACAGTGAAGGGAATAGATCTTCCTTGGCAATTACCACCAGAAACAGGTTAAACACAGGAGAAGCTCAAAAGAAATCACCCAACATGGATCTTGGGTTTTTCCCTCGCCAGAGAGCCTCACCTTAAGCAACTTTCTCCTAGGATATCTTCACCCTGAACTTCCTCGCTGCTGGCAATCAACGACATGACGCAGAAGCTAAAAGCCCATCTCTGGCATATGCTTGTATCAGAGAAAAACAGGGACAGCTCATGTCCCCATGTTCCTGACTGCCACGCACATGCCTGTCTCCATACGTGCATGAGATTTCCATGGCACTGTGCATGTGTGCAAAGGGGGCAGCTCTGTAATTTACTGCCTGTGGACGTTTGCCTTCACGCAGCAATTGTTCCGGCAGCACAAGACAACCACGGCAGTGCTGCCAGGAGGGGAATACAGTTCCCAGCACACTGAATCCTGTGGCCACTTTGGTGCAGAGCAGGTTGGACACAGGCTGGTGTGCTGCGGAAGCCAGAGGGTGGGGAGGCCAAGGAGGCGGGAGGCACAGAGCAAAGGCAAGTGCCAAGACATCATGGGAGAGGGAGCGAGCGGTGCGCAGCATGCAGAACAAGATCTGTTCAATTCCATCAGTCAGCACTCTCTTCCAGAAGATGACCTATTGAACATTTCCAGGAATAGCTGTGCCAAGCCTGTCAACTGTTTCTTGGAAATACACTCAAGAAAAATGGCTTACTTCCAGTAGGGATCTGCAGAAAGTCTGGACTGGATCAAGGCTGCAGTCAGTTGCTGAGGTGGTGATGCTGTTGCATCAGCTCATTCAGGAGCAGAGGATGCAGACAGCCTGAAGGAAAGGCTGCCTTTTCTCCCCCTTCTCCTCTTCCTTTCACATCAGATGGTAATGATGGGGAAGAAAGCAGTGATTTCTTCTTCAGTGATTTCTTCTTTGCAGATTGCCTCAGCTCACTTGTATGCTTATCCTTACTTGCAATCTCCAGCAGTAAGCAGATAGGAAAACCTGCAGTGCTGCATGTGAATGGGCTGCCAGCCCAGCACACAACCTACCTGGGCTATTTCATAGGCAATCACTAGCATCAAGCTGCCAAGACTGGCACATGGCCCCACAATCATAACGCGCTCCCAGCACAGTATTCTTGGTATTCCCTTATCACTTTATTACTTGAATTAACACAAGGACATAAAGTTATCACTGTGGTACCAAAGTTTCACTCCCTGCACCAACAGCTGTGTGGGTAGTAGGGTGGGGAGCTGGGTTGAAACATGCCCTGGGACAGTCCTGTTGTGGTGGCCCTCTGCCAGCTGAAGGCTCCTGCTGGTTCAAATAGACCAGCAGGGAGAGGGGTTGCACGTCTCAGGCAATGGGCTGTACCTGCTTGGACCTGTCCCCACAGTACACACCAGGGCCTGCACACTTGCCACTGCCAAACCCACCCCTCTTTTGCCAGTTGTAACCAGCAAAGTACAAAATATGGTTGTGCACTGACCAGAGCTAAAATTGAAGGTAATTGTCTTGCATTTACACCTTGCAGTTCTGGTGCAGCAGATGGCTTTTGCAAAGTGGGAGTCTAAGTCCCTCTCATATCTCCCCAGTTGCCTTCTACCATCACCCTCCAACATGTGCATCTGAGTGAACAAAACACCATGGAAATGTTTCCCCACCGCAGTCGCTGCTGTGCCTGTGAGAGAGACTGTAGAGATGCCTGTTTGAGTTTCTCTGGATTGACTCCAGATCTGGATTTGCATTGGGTCCTTCCTGATGGGTTACAAATAAACCAAAGTAATGGGCTTTGGCATTGCTTGGCAGACTGTTAATAGGATATAGAGCCTTTCATTTCTGGGTCATTAATTCAAACCAGCCCAGATCAGTAGTGGTCACATTTTGTTGCAGTGTAATAGCTGTATAATAACCTCTCTGAACAGAATTAGAGAGTCCATCACCACAATTTATATTAATAATAATAACTTTTGTTGGCTTTCTCAGCAAAGGAACCCAGGACCAATTATGCCCCAAAGTTGGGGCTCCCTGGAGGAGCAGGGGCAGGTGGTAGCTGCTTTTGCATCAGCCCAAAGCAGTCCCTGGGGCTGTTCCTCTGTTCTGTTTACAAGGCAAACCTCCCCAGCATGCAGAGAAAGACCACCTGAGCAGTAAGCATCTCTGTGGCTATTAAAAATCAGGCTCCAGATGTAGCCTCCAGCTTAAAAAGTCCCCACAGTGCCTACTTGAGTGTGGAAGTGTAGGATTGCTCTGCATTTGCTTTCTTTCATTATAGTCTTTACAAAGCATCTGTTAGGTGACTCTGAGTCAGGACTCAGGGCTGCCCAAGTCTCTGCTAGGTCTGTGTTTGACCTAAGAGGGATTTTTTCTTTCATTTTTTTTACCTTCTGATATTCTGAAACCCTCAAAGGGGACATTAATGATATGCCATGTGCTTGTCTAGAATCTATTCACACTTTCACCCCTGATTTCACCCCTAATGGAATTGTATATCTTGCACACATCCAGCATTTGTCTGCATTTTTGTAATAGCCCAAAAATTAAAAAAACTCTTTGAATGATTTATAATTTGCTTCTGAGGAAGGAGGGCTACACTGCTTTCTTTTTCTCTTTCTGTGCCAAATCCAGTTAGCTGGCTATCATGTCATTTCAAAAATTGACTAAAATAAGTTTTCTGTTTTCCTGGGAGGAATATTTTCATGTTTCTTTCTGGGTGTGGTCAGAATTTCTGGCAGCACTTTGCTGAACCGAAGCAAAGTGTCTGACTAATGCAGCAAACAGGCTAGTATATCATGCCGTTTGCAGAGATTATTCATTTCATACCATCACTTCACATCATTTATAATTTGTTGTAGTGACTCCAGAGAGCTCCAGAGCTTGATAATCAGTCCACTTTACATGTAGATGTTTTCAACACAGGACAGAGGGCACTGGGAGGGAAAAGAAGAATGCTATGGAAACATGCATAAAGTGGGAAGGGAAGAGGGGAAGCCTCTACATGAGTGTCAGGGGTCGATAAAGGAATTTATCTAAAAGGAGACCTGTTCATCAGTGGACTGTCTGCAGCAGAGTAATTTGTCACAGCTGATGGTTTTCCCTTCATTGCCTCACTAGCTGTGCCACTCCAAATCTCATTTTTGAAAAAATATCATTATCAAATGTATTGTTCCTTTAAAAAAGGAGCTGAGGTCCTTTCTTTACGAAATGTATGAATAGGACCACGGGCATCTGCTGGTTGACTTGCCAGTGTCCTTCTGGGTGACCATAACTTACCCATCATGATGTCTGCCAGTAAGGGCTACATTTGTCCTTTGTTCTTCAAGTTTTCCTGGTCTGGAGGTGTCATTTTGGGTATCAGTTTGCACCATTGTATCTGAGTGTTCTTCAAGTCCTGCCCTGACCTCTTTCTCCTGCATTCTACAGCTACTGACTATGCATTGTGGACCCAGCCTTGAGCTTTAGCACCTGCAAGTGAGAATCAGAGAGCTGAAATGTGATGGAGGAGCAGGATTTGAGCCACAGGGACCCTCTTTTGAATACAGGGAGATTTTGAGACCACTTGTTTCCTGTAGGGCTCCATTCTCAGTGCATTACCAATGCAAAGGTGTTAATGAACAGCCTGGCAGCACAGAGGACTGTGGTTTTGAAGGCTAGGTTTCCCAGACACAGTAGGAAACTCTTTTAGCTGCTACGTGCAAGCAGTTTAAACCAGACACAGAATCAATAAGGTCACTTGCAAACACTTCAAGCATTGAGTGAAACATTTCAAGCACTAAGTGCTTCAGGAGCCATTGGAATAGCAACCACAGATGATTTTTGAGTGGCACTATAAACTAGGATGAATTTTGCAAAAACATACCCAGGAGCTTAGGATTTTGGAAACCAGAGGTAGTAAATAAACAACTGGAAACCCAAGTACCTATTAAAGCATGAATTCTGTAAGGTATACATATAGATATAAGCTCTATTTAGGCAATCATCTACGTGTGGTGACAAAGGAAATAAGCCCTTTGATGGACAAAAGCAGGGTTGCAAAGTTATTGTGGTCTATTGTGGAGGCTGCCATTCATGTGTGACAGTCCAGAGTATGAAATTAAGCTGATAGAAAGCTTTTCTGGGCAGTAACAGCACAGTTCTCTTGCAAAAAGCATGAACAAAGTTAGATCAGTAGCTTAAACCACGAATATGTATGCTTACTTTTGGGAAGACCATGCTGATTCCATCTGGCCACAACCCCTTTCACCGCCACTGGAGGCGGCTGTTGGGTGTATGTGGGGCACTGGGTCACGTAGGGCAGGAGCACTGGTAGCTAAAGGCTGAGGATGGGGATTATGCTGGAGCATGAGCCTTGCCTTGGAGCAGCCCTGCTCCATGTCTGCCTGCAGTTCTGCAGAGCAGGTGTGACAGAGGAGGCTGTGCCTGGCCCCAGTGTGAGTCCCAGCCAGGCAGAACGGCAGCCTTGCACCAGGCGTGTACAAGAGGCCTCAGGGTGGGCTAGCACGAGGCAGAAGGTATCTGTGACTGTCACACACAGAGACTGTGAAATGTGACTGCTCAGATATGGCTGGAGCAAGGCTGAAGCTAGATGTTGAAAATCAGCATTTTGGTGATTGCACTTCCAAATTCTTTCAGCAGCCATTGGACTTCCAAATCCTTTCAGTAGCCATTTCTTAAGGGTACAGGAACAACACCCTCCATGACTCCAAGTTTTGGTCTGGCTTACTTTAAACTATTAAATTATAAGAAAAGGCTCAACACAACCCTTGGGCTAATTTCTGAAGCGACCAGCAAGGAGGCTAATTATATTGACCTTGCTGACAGTGTTGGTAATTTGATCACTTATTCTGTGAGAAGTGCACTGACATCAGCAAAATGTGTCCCATGGGTGATGAAACAGCCATCCTGGGAGACAAACTTTTGGTCACCACCAACAACTCCTAGCTTTCAGTCCTCAATTCTGCCATCTGGTGACACGACATAGCCAAATCCTCATGGGCACCGTGGGATTGCTCTGTACACAGTCTAAATGATGGCATATCTAGCTACATCAAGAGAGGTAACTGACAAGAGTAGCACCCATGTCCCAAGCCTTTTTCCTGACTACAAACAAAACATCACCTTTGGCATATTGATCAGTCCCCATTCAGGAAAGATGCAATATAGATGTCTTCCACATTTCCTGCCAGCTCTTGTGCTGCTGCAAAGCAGCTGTTGTGTATCTCTCCAAAGATGGTGCATTTTAAGTGGAGGTGGGAGTGCTCAATGAGCTCCAAGGCATGGTGAGAGCCTCAGCTGATGCATACTATAAGAATGGACTGTATCATTGTTCAGTACAAATAACAAAGTAAAAATTGTTTTCTTGTACAAGTCTGCTGGGCTAATTAGTTTGATGTTTTCCATCATTTAAAGGAGGAGACTAATTCTTTTATTCTGCCTACACCCCTGCTTGGAATTCAGACCTTTATCAGTCTCCCCTGCAGAAAACCACAAAAGCCAGATTGCAAATTCTTTGCAAATGAAAGCAGTTTCTTCATTTTATGACTAGCAGTAAGCTCTTTTGTAGATGGATTTCTTAGGGTAATTTAATTTATGGAACTGTGGAATCCCTATGTGTGTGTCCCCTTTTTCATAAATTTGTTCAGGTTGATTGAATTCCACCAGATTTGACAGTGAAATAGAAATCTCAAAGATCCTACAAGTGTTGGGATAACGGGCAGCTGTGGAGAGAAAGGAGGCCCAAATTAGTTGCCTTTTTGAGAGGAAAGCTGTTCTTACCGCAGTGGAACAATAATTTTATTAAAATTATTTTAAACACCTCTAAACAGCATAAATCTTCTGCCTTCTGCCCAGGTCACAGTGGAGAGATACTGAAACCAATAAGTACAGGAGAAGAAAAAGGTGTGAGAGGAGCGAGATATCTAGGAGCTGTTGGAAGAACTGAAAGTCTTGTAGCAGGGTGTAGTCACTGGCAGTTGAAGATGGGTGCTGGATTTGCTGTGATGCAAGGGAACAAAGATGGAGGAAGGAAGAGACAAAGAATGTAATCCCCAAGGAAGTGACATGTCCTCCATTTTGCTGCACCTGGAACAACACATACCTCTGACACCCTTTACACTAATCTTCCACTCCTCATCTTCTCCTCACCAAGCAGCAACTGCCCATAGGCCCTGATGATGATTCAGAGGATTATCTATTCATCTCCTGTTAGCACAGTTTTCTATTTTCCAGACACCCCTGCCTAGCTACCATTGGCAACAAATCACCTGTATTCTGTACAGACATAATGTTTTTACCCTTCTTCTTGCAGACTGTGGCATTCACAAAGTCCTCTAGGTCCACATGCCTGAAAGAGGCCCTATTTGTGCATGCCAGCAGTTTTCATTCCTCCTGGTAAAGAGCACTCCTCTTTCTGCACTGCTGCTCCTTTCTGAGCCATCATGATTATGTCTGCATTGATGGTGCGAGCTGCAGGGCTTCTCTCAGGACCAGACCTGCCTGTGCTGTGCTGCATGTGAGACAGCAAGAACAGCAGCGTATGTGGCCAGGACTCCTTCTCCAAAACTCTCCTACCTGCCTGGCAGGACCTCCAGCTGACAATGCTTCAGAGATCTGGCTCTTCTCAGGAGCTAATCCACTAAACAGCTCATGCTCCCAGTGCCTTTTACAGTTCCTCAGAAGGAAGTGCCTTAATTAAAATCCCTAAGTTTAGTCTCATAGACTACTTTTTAAGGAGCAGCCACTTAATTCAAGCTTCCTAATCAAATAACACTTGGATTGACAGTGCTGATGGAACATACTGGGCTCAAATAAAAGCCATGAACTGCAGCTTAAACGGCAACTTCATGCCTGTTTATATGACAAGGATTCATTTTTGTCTTCTCTTTCTGCTTTTTTTCTGTGGTTGGTTTGAAGGGTAGTTTTGAAACTCAGTTGTCTTCTGCCACACTCACATAAGAAATTTCTGTTTGAAATCTCTCAAAAAGAATTGCAGAGATGTATTTATAACAAAAAGGATTAAAAAACCCACAAGAAAACAACTATAAAAACTTGGCCTAAAACCAGAGAGATTTGAATGCTGTCAACAAGAAAAAGATGAGCTTCAGATCTGAGACTCATTTCAATGTTTGTCATCTCACATGTGACTAGGTCTGAGTCTGGAATGAGAGCTTGATTTCCCAGGAGGCTATAGGGATAAAACCCTGGGAGATGGCTTCAAGCTTTTTGTGTGCTTTATAGCCTGTGGTGTTTTGGAGCAGCGTAAGGACGTGAGCAGAAGCTGTGCTGTGATGTCACACCCTGGCCACCCACTCACCCTTTACACACGTGCTGGGGGTGGGTAGCATGGGAAACACATCCTGCCTGGGGCCCGTCCAGGCACATTGCTGGGGCTTGAGCACTTCTGCCTGCCTCTGTCATCTCCTGCTTGATGCAGAAGATGCTGGGCTGAAATGGCTGCTGGAGGTAGTCCTGAGCCTTCTGAAGGTCTTGCTGCCTGGTTTTGGAAAAACACCTTACCAGAGTAGTTTCCTTGTGAAATTTTATTTTTGAAGGTGGTGTGTGCACACATTACCACAAATGGCCACTGAAAATCACAAGACATCTTATCTGAAAAATATGTGGAGTTTTTTGAGTTTCCCATTCCTTGAGATTTTCATGTTTTGTGGCCCAAAGAAGATGTTATCTTCCCATTTCAAGCTAGTGACAGCCACAACACTTGTTCCTCTCCTCCTCTTAAGCCCAAGTCCCCACCAACAGGTTTCTTGTGTCTCTCTCTTCCACTGCTCACACTGATTGAGTAGCTGCTTACTTATCCCAGAATTACAAAACCTGTGCCTTTACTCACTGAAGTATGTACCTAAAACAGTAAACATAGCACAGTGAAGTCTTTCTTCTCTATGTTATGGTTAAAGAGAAATTAAAACAAGATTGACAGAGACAACACACAAGGACAAGGCAATAACTACTCCCTTAGTAAATATAACACACTCAGAGAACGTGGGAAGTTTTCACAAACTGTCTCAGATGTCTCTTTGTATCTCACTTGCTCACAGCCTTTCTCCTGTCAAGCATAAGGTATATCTTCTCTCCCCACAGCCCTACATATGGATGGACCCCAAAGAACCACACAACTTTGCAGGGGATCACACTGGACTCCTGGTGTTTACCCAGGTAACCTGAAGGCTGCAGCAGCTTCCCAGATTCGAAGCGCATGTCCAGAGGTCTTTACAACTCCAAAGTTTCTGCATCGCCTTTGCAGGCACCTGTAGAGATAAAAATTTAGAACAGCATTTGTACATTCAGGTGAAGTTGTGAAGCTGCCATGCGCAAAGGATTTTTATAGCACACGTTGCTTGTTCCCCCATGCACTTGGCAATGAGTCTTATGTTCTTTTCACCAGGAAGGGAACACAGCAGTTTTGATAGCCTTATCAAGCAAGAAGCTGAAAATTCATATTCCTATTCAGCTTTTACAAAGACACAAGGAAGAAAGGTAGCTTGTGGTAAAAATAGCAATCAAGTGAGCCAGTTTGGCAAGCTGGCTGCACCTGCCCAAGCATCAGGCAACAAAGAGAAATCCACAGTGATTCTGTGAAAAGCACCAGGACATAATGACAAGAGAAAATGATTCCTTAGAAAAGCTAAGTTCACCCCACAGAGTGGCTCCACCAAGCATGTCTTCACAGTCAGGAACAAACATGCAAGAGAGTCCTTGTCCCAAAGCCCATACCAACATAGATGACATACCATATTCTGCAGTCCCAAGCCTATTCTACCACTGCTATAATGATCGGTCACTGTGCTCCCACCAGCTTAATATGTTGTGGTCAGCACAGTGTTTACACAGCTGTTGCACACCCATGGCACACTGGCAGAGGAGTGGGAGTCTCCTGCTTATCTGACAGACCTGGTCTGAGGCAGGTGTGGAACCTAACACACACTGGGACTGCTAGTGCACAGGCCTGTTCTCTTGTTTCAGCACTGCCTTTTATTTCCCTTCTGTCTTGAAACAGCTTTCACCCAGGCAGGGCTGTTTTTGGCATGGGCATGGTGATAGCAAAGTGACACTCCTTGGTTGTGCCTATGGAGGTAGCAAGGGCTGAGAGGGGACTCAAAGGGCCACTTGAATGTTTGGAAAAAAGCCCATGTTGACTGTCTTGTAGCTCACACCTAGGGTGGTCTTCAGATTTTCTGAAATGACACAGTAGTCGTCATTATAATTGATTAAATAATCTATATTAGTTAAAAAAGAAACCACAAGAGAGTGAGGATTACAACTGCTGCTTTGTGGGCTTGCTGACCTTTGTGAGAGTCTTGAAGCAAGGGCTGCATTTGAGAGATAAAGGGGTCCCAAGATGGAGCAGTGAGTCCTGTTTCAAGGGAGAAACAGGAACCCATCAGGGATAACTGTTCAAACAAGAATTCCCTATTCATTCCCAAAACCTGCTGGCTGTGTGGAGAACAGGAATGTTTGCTATCACACCCAACAATTATCTTCTCAGATAACACCATCAGTTATGCAAAATCACAATAAATATTTTTTCTTTTAGTAAGTCTATAAAAACTGATGCTTTCATCAGACAAGCTCCTCTATTTACACCTAGTGCTAGTGAGGCAAAACAGGCAGCAGCATCAAGTAGCAGTCTTCCCCTGGCCCCAAAACAGTCTTGCTACCTCCTTCCCATCAAATATAAGGTGTGGTTTTCCAATGTGAGCTTTTTTCAAGCCTTGGGTGTCATCCTGCTTTTGTCCTGCACAGTCCCCAGCCAGGCAGCTGACTGTGGTGGGCAGCAGGAGCATCCTCATCCCTCCCATGAAGCCTGACTCCCATCCCCTCTTAGGGCTCCAAACCCATCAGAATCCACAGGGATTCTCAGGCATCCACCACCCATTTCTCAGTAGCTAAAGCTCCTTCCAGTACCATACACATCATGAATTATAATCTCTGTCCACTAGTCAGTGGATCTGTGCACCTCTCATGGTTGCACGTATGGTTTCCAGGGAGCGGCTCTCACTACCCTCCTCAGCAGGTCTGCACGCCAGCAGCTCTGAGATGGGTTTGACGCTATAAACATGTCATGTGTAGTTGTTCAGAGCCATGTGTGAGTCTTCTTTACAGTCTATCCCCATCTTGCACTATATGATGAGAAGTGTTTAACTACCTCCCCGTCCAGCTGCAGCCTTAAATTGGGTTGCCATGTGAGGAAGAGCAGCAAGGAGCAGTCTTCTCTGAAGTGCAGTGTTTTGCAACTTTCCAAAAAGTTGCCCTTGTCCTATGGGTTGGAGAGGAAGCAGCAGCCCAAGCCATGTAGCAGAGGGGTCTCTGTAAAAGGAAACAATCTAATGGCTTTAAATTATCCCTTTTGGGGAGATGGGAGTGACTGGCATGTCTCGGTGGAAATTTCAGTACTGATTTTAGCCCAGACACTCTTACACAGCCACTGTCACAGGGTATGTCCATTGGCACCAGAACAGTAAATTTTAGGATGCTTTGATGATTAGCACCCTCACAGGTTCTGGGGCTGCTGGCAGGGCAGCAAAAGCAGCCCCCTTGTCCTGATAAGGTGGGTTTATGCCCACGTGTCCAGAGAAAGGCTTTTGAGCTTTGCCAGATGCAAAGAAGGTGTCAGGTTTATAGCTGTGAAATCTTACCAGTGAACCAAGGAAGTTTCCTAAACACTAAAATAATCTTTTATTTCTTTTTGAGTCCTTGGGAACTGATATTTTCTCTCTTTTTCTCTGAGTGGAAATGCCATCCATTAGAAAAATAAGACTGCCACAAGTCCACTTCCCCTCCATTAGATGCCAGCAATTGTGTGCCTCTCATTACATGTCAGACATGCACATCAGGAAACTGGAGCTGTAAAGCAAAAGTTGGGAACAAGTATCTGTGTTGGTTGCTCTAGATTCTGCCTGGTTCCTGAGGGAAAATATCATCTTGAGGCTGCATGCACAGCTCCCTTCCCTGAACCCATGTCAGCCTGAACAAACCTATGTGTGTGTTATCCCTGATCTGCTGGGCAAGTATTTGAATAATTGGAATAGTCATTTGTCTTGTGTGTTTAATTTATTAATAAATAACATTCTTTTGTCTCAAACCCATGCCCAGGTGTAAGCGAAGAAGCTTTTTTTCCCTTAAAAGGTTCTGGTTTTCCTGTAATGGCTTCACATTAGATTTTTAACCCACTAGATTGAAGACTTCCTCCATGCAGCCTGGAAGAGAAGAAACAATTGTGATATGTCATGACCTGTGTAAAATCAAAGAGAAAAAAGGATACATAACTCCAAACTTAATTCCAGCTTCTGTTAAATCAGAATGGCCCCACTGTGTGATTACTTGATATTTGACTACAATGCTTTAACATAACTTCCCAGTGTCATCTGTTACAGTTCTAACACTCAGGCAATTTTTGAACAATAGTGATGGGGTGTGATTTGGCAATGACAACCTCAGGAAGCCATATATTTCCCCTTGACACAGTATTATCTAATATACTAGCTATCTCAGGTTACAGCAGCTCTGAAACCCAACAGAGGGGTTATGACTTAACAGAAATAATAAAATTCATTTATTGCTTATTAGACATGAAGCAATAATATTTTTGGCATTCCACATCCCTGCTCCTGCTACAGTCTCTCCTGAAGAAGGGGGAACATGCCACTTGAGTTTAAGGCTCTTTGCTGGTGCTTTTAGAAGCTCACTTTATGCTGGTAGCCATGCTCAGTGCACTTGGCTCCCCACACATTGTGGCTTGGCAAGGAGTTCTTCTGCCCAAATGCAGGCTCCAGTACTGCTCTGTCTGCTGTAGCAAAAGGAGGTGCCACACAATGCCCCCCAAAGTCAACCATGCAGGAGGCAGGGGGAGGGTCCGTGGGGCTGAGCAGAGTCTGGACAGGGGTGCAGCCTGTGCAGGGGAGCTGTGGGGCAGGAGAATGGGTGGTGGGCAGCTGGTGGCTCACTGGCTGGCTTGCCTGCAAGAGAACATGCTCTGGGACGTGATGTTTGGGGCACAATGTAGCTGTTAGGACTGGCACAGACAACAACTACAGTGTGGTCTGGAAGGCACCACCACTTCTGGTAGAAAGCCCATGTTAAGGGCAGACACAACCTGTGGTGTTGAGGCACTTTCTGTTCTCAGTAACTTAATTACAGTTGTTAATTACTGTAGAAGATCTTCAGGCATGTCCTATAACTGCTTTTAGAAATTAATTGAGGACTTTAAAATCTTGTCTTTGAAGTTATTTCTTTCTCACTGCCCATTTTCCTTTCTCTATTTCTGAAAAAGTTTTTCCATTTAATTTCCTCTCATTTCATCACCTCTTCCTTAATGGATATTATGTACCTGTTACACAAAGCCAGAAGATTTCTGCAAATTTGGCGTTTGATTGTTTCAAACATTGAGAAAGAGCCCGAGCGTGAGACAGCAGACCAGCTACCACACTCTGTCACGTGGGTGCTGCTGCAGGACAGATTCTGCTTTCATTTACACTGACATAAATCAAGTTGGTTTATGACATGTAGTCATGGTATTCTGTATTTACATCAGATGTGAGGTCTGTTATCCTCTTAATTCCATCATAATGTCAAAGAAATATGCTTTTGAAGAAAATATCACTTTTTTCCAATTAAAAAGTATTTTGAAAATCATATCAGAATTTTAAAATATTTTATGTACTTAACAGCACTGTGAGTTTTTTATTCAATATTCACAATGCACATATGTTGTCTGCCAGCACTGCCTCTTGCCTGTTACCACAATCTTCACCCAGCACAGAGACTGTTCACAATTTGATTTTCCTTTGACTTTAACCCCTCAGATTTCCATTCACGTTGCCACACACAGTGCACATTTAAAATGCTATAAAAGATATTAATAATGCCTGAATCTACAAAGCAGAACACAGAAAGAGAAAGGACAGAAAAGCAAAACATAATTCTCCCTGCTGAAATTTAAGCAGCACAAAGAGATTCATTCTCCAGCTCTTTCCAGAAGCGTCATGGGATCTTTAAAGACCACAGACAAATCGGGCCAAGGGCTTTAAGTCCCCTCAAGAGTAATGCTCTCTTCACACCATATAAACCATATAAAAGAACCACCGAGGGAAAGCCTCCCAACAATTCAAACAGCTGTGTAACCCATAACCTGACACGGGAGGGTTTATGTGTCCGTGCCCCCAGCACATCCTCCTGCCCAGTGCCGAGCGGTGTGCGACGCGTTCCCTTCAAGGACAGATGGGTGTGTGTCCCTGGCAGCGTGGGACAGACAGTGCCCAGTGGCACGGCCACGCTGGGGGAAGCTGAGCAGGGAGAAGGCTTTGCCTCATTATGGCAGCCTCTTGAGCAGGCATTTGTGACTGCCCAGGCTGCTGCAGATGGGTTTAATGAGATTAACTCTCCGAATGAGGACTCTTCAAAAGAGATGTATTAACAATTGCCTGTATTCTCCTCTTAATGAGACACATCATCTGCCTGGGATGGAAATAGAGGCAACCAGCCCTGCCATGCCCAGCACCACTGACACAGTGAACTGTTTCTCTGAAGAGCTCTTTGTTTTCCAAGTTAAACACTGAGTTGAGCTGTTGTCCTTCCTCACTCCTGTGCCCAGAGCAGGACACGGGCATAAAGTTCCTCCTGGAGCACAGGGTCTCCTCACCTCTGCAAGGCTGAGGTGGGAAGTGAAAGCTTTTCCAGAGCTTTCAGAGGAAGCATGTTGGAGTCTGAAATACAGACTGTGTGCCCTTGCTTTTAATGTTTAGTGCTGAGATCCAAGAAAACACTGAATTTCATATAATATGAAATTCATGAGCATGTTTTCATAGTGGTACATGAAAACAAATGCTAAAGTTAGATAAGAAAGGTAGGTGTGTAGATTAGAAAGTTTCTTAAATCACTGGGTGAAAAAGTAGTTTAGAGAACAGGAGACAAGATGGAGGATTTAGGGTGTTGTCCCTTGTCCTTCTTCTTTCTTCTTCATGTTCTGCTCCTGGAGGTTTTTGGGTAATAGTTAGTGATTGGATAGAAAATGCCGCAGTGCATCACAGAGGTGATGGGTCATTGGGTCATTAAGAAAAATAATATACGTGTCTATTGTTAATTGGGTAAAAATAGGTATAAAGATAAAAGAACTGCGTAGTTCGGGGCCATTTTGTGTATCAGACACGAAGTGTGCCACAAGGCCTTGTTTGTACCATCAGAAGAAAGAAATGTACCAAATTGCAAAGATTAACCTTGTAACCAGCCTGAAGAAACCTGTTAACTTTTGTAAGGATCCTGCAATAAACACGAGAAACAAGATTCTAACGAGCTCGAGAGTTTACTTCGAATAATGAGAACTGAGATAAGTGGAACTCCCCACGAGGGAGGATCCCGGGAGAATTCAGCCCAGAGGAGGCTGGGGAATTAGAGAAGAACTGTATTCACAGAGAATTCAGCCCAGAGAAGGCTGGGGAACTATAGAAAGGCTGTATCTACAGAAAATTCAGCCCAGAGGAGGCTGGGAGACTATAGAAAGCTGTATTCACAGAGAATTAAGCCCAGAGAAGGCTGAGAGACTAGAGAAAAGATATATCCACAGAGAACAGAGCCCAAAGGAGGCAAGGAAAAGAGAGACAGAGGTAACAGAAGCAGGGGTTCCATCCTGTCCAGCAGTATACTGTGGCCAGAGTGCCCTTGCTGCCCAAGGGCCCCCTCAGCCAGGAGGGGAATCAGTATCAGTCATTGTGGTGATGCAGACACAACTCAATACTGTTGCTGACAAAATGCCAACCTGAGCAAAATGCAGATATGCGCAGTCTTTGGAGAGAAAGAGGACCCTTATGAATGCCAAGAAAAGTGACATTGCCAGATTGATGGCAAGATCACAGCAAAAATGCACATCTGCAGATGAAAAGGGAGGAAAGCGAGTACAGAGAGAAAAGAGCCCAGCAGCAGGAGAGAGGCAGTGGCAGGGGAGTTCAGCAGCCTAGCCACAAGTCAGACAGCTTACACCAGCCCAGAGGGACAGTTTCTTGGATGCAAGTGTTGGATCTCAGAGTAACTAGGCCAAGATCTTGCACATCAGAGGGAAAGCTAATCTCCATTCAATCTTAATTAACACGCAGCACTTAATTCAAAGAAAATGACAGTAGCTAAATAATTCGGGACAGCCATACAGTTGGACTCACAGAGGAAAAAATAAAACACCAGAAAATGACAGTGTTCTGGTAAACATTAAAACATATGAGGAACAGTTTAGTTTAAAAGGCTTTAAAATTAAAATACAATCCCTAGAAAGTCACCTACTCAAAACAGTTATGCTGTTCAAAACAGTCAGAAGATATGCATGGGATTGAGTAAGAGGGAACCAGGCACAGCACAGGAATTCTAAGTCCCAAGATTTAAGAGGTAATTTGAGCCAGTCCTTCAGGATTTAGAAATCTGACCCTACTGAGGGCAATAAACAGGATTATAAATTATGGTAGGTGATAAATTACCAGGAAATCAGAAGGATCAACAAAGGCTTCAAAGGGATATAACTAAAAAAAAAACAAAAACCACTACAGATAAAAAGAAGTTTTCTTAAGTGTGTCAAATGTGATAATCATAGGAAAGAATCCACAGGACTGTGGGAGTACCAGGGTCTGAAGGAAGCAACTGAAGGAGCACAAGGCAAGTTATATTTCAGAGTAAGTCTTCGCCTGTGTTAATTTTGGACCTGTTCCCAATGACAAGATGAAGCTGTTGGGGAAATATCACAACTGAGGTGTTGGAGCAAACTAAAGAAGTTGGGAAATGCTACTTTGAGATAGCCTATGTGAGTGAGAAGGCGCTCCACTCCTCAAGCAGGCTAATGGGCTGAAAGAAAATAAACTTACTGTGTGTCTGAGGACTTCAAATGGAAAGCTTATCCATTATTTACACACATACAGGTTAAGATATGGCAATGATAAGTAACTGCTGCATTCATGTTTCATAACTGGTTGAAACTATCATTGAAATTAGAGCAATGTAACATCTGAAGGCAAAGTAAATTGTTTGAATTTCTACATGGATCTAGTCAGGTATCACCCCTGCAGATAAACAGCGAGAAAGTAAGAGTCAGTGTACTGTCATGAGCCAGACATGCTGCAGGAGGCAGAAAGCAGTGGGTAGGACTACAGGCTTATTTTCATTACAAATATATGGTAAAACACAGAAGATCCTGAACTGGTGCCTTTATTACTCACAATGTTTATGAATAATTTGGGAATCAGTGTGAGTTGAAAGGTAGCAAAATTATGGGTAATACAAGGAAGGAAGTAGACAGAATAGTTAAATACAGTAGATTCTTGGCAATTGCTTACCTGATCCATTTTTAAAAGCCCTGATAGTGGAGATTTAACTGCTCCCCTTTTCCAATCTGCTTGAGTGCTGCACAGTCCTTGCTTTGCAGAAATTTTCCTGGTAAGCAGTAACCTCTTTTCCTTGCTGTGATGTCTGACATTACTTTACATCCAACCCTTTGCAGACATTGAGAAGTTTATTCCTTTCCTATGACTTAACTTTTGTATCTTTAAAGAATTATTTTTATGTTCAGTAACTTGGGTGTGTCATTTTGAGATATTTAAGGACTCATCATCTTTCACAGGAGCCTACTCCAAATTGTCCCAAATTCCTCCAACCTGTCTCTCTACCAACCCCTAGAGGAAAAATGCCTCTTGAGTCACTGTGACCTAAGTGAAACACAACCTAACCAACACCACATATAGCAAAATAATTACATCATATTTCATGGACTGGTCATTTGTATCCATCATAACACAGCTGTTGCTTATTTTGTGTCTGAATTCTTCACTAGTAGTGAATTTGCAGACTATTATACCCCCAAGCTGCATTATCCTGCATTAACTGGGCATTTTCTCCCTATGTTTTTGGAGTTTGCTGTAAGTATTTAATGATTAAAACCTTTAATTTAGCCTTTTCCAGTTGCATCCTATTTCTTCCAAATAATATCTTCAATTTGTCAAGATCATTCTACCTTCCCATCTTGTCTTCTGTCATCACTGCAGCTTCTCCCAGTTTAGTCATTCATATAATTAAAAAGCATATGCCTTCTCTCCATGGAAGTGTTGAAAATCTGGAACAGTGCTGGATGCAGTACAGACATTGCTGAACCTCAGCAGATACTTTTTGTGAATCTGAGAATGAAGTGTTGAGCACTAATCTCTGATTACATGGTTTTAACCAGTAACAGTTCTTCCTAACATTTAACTACTCCTTTTTTTCTGGGCTTGTTTGTGGGAATGTCATGCAAGGCGTGTTGAAAACATTAATAAAATAAAGGTATGTGCCATTAACTTCCTCCTTCTAAGTCACAAGACCTGTTGCCCTGACACAGAAAATAAATTATATTAGTTTGACATGACAGATCCTTGTTAGGTGTCATTCATCTGTTTTTTATCTTCTAGGTGCCCCAAATTCTCTGATTTCTTCTTCCAGCATTTTTCTATGAACTGAAGAAAAGTTAATTGCCTTGTAATTCCTCTGTTCCTTATAATGATGAGCAATATGCTGACTTTTTCTTAGCTTTCTGATTTATCCACATTTTCCTCTGACACTCAATTCTAGACATCCCCCTCACTAGGGCAGATCAGACTTTTACTCTAACATTCAGGGACTCTCCACCTTCCCTCAATCCTTCCTCTCTTACATTTGTTTTCTGTGTTGATCTTGCCTGCTTGATCTGCTAGAGTAATTTGAAAACTGCTTTCTTAAACCCATTCTCTTTAGTTTGGTCTTTTCTCATTTGTTTTTTCTAAGAGTTATAGAATATGTCATATCATGGTCACACTTGTACAGATCATCTTCCCTTCCATGTTCTTATGTACAAGAGAATGAGGAAGTGTCGCTCTGTTGGGAACGGCGAGAAGAACGACACAGACTCTCTTGCGGAGTCAAACTGGAGAATTTCTCTCGGTTTATTGCCTCAGATCTTTTTTATAGACCGATACGTGAAAAGTACAGAAAAGAAACTCTTATTGGCTAGTAAACTAACACATCACCATCATTGGTCAGTGGGGTTCACCACCCCTCGACCTTCTCTTGCAAGGAAACAAGGAGCTGACAAACAGCACCTGCAAGGCTGTTCTCTATCTCTGAGGATTGTTTTAATTCCTGCTTATGATTTCCCAGGCCACTTTCTCAGGCAAGACTGAGAAAGTTATGTGGCCTGCTATTCCACAGGCACTGTGCTCCCTGCTTCACAGTTAGCATCCATAAGGAAGATCCTCTCTTCTAGTTGCTATCTTCATTCTCTGCATTAACAGTGCAATGCTATTCATGGAACAGCCCAAAATCTTGAGGACTGTATCTATCCTGCTATTTTTCTCTTCTAGCAAATCTCTGTGTGGGAGTTAATCTCATTGATACCACCTTTTGTGTTTTGGGTGGTTCTATTAGTTGCTAAGAAGTTGCATTCATCTGCTCTTCCTGCTATTGCAAAACCCTGCTGTGCTCATGCCTCTGTAAATCTTCTCCTTTTCTATTTACTCTGCAACTTGATGTCTGTGAAAGTACAACTGAAATCTGGATTATTTACATTAGGTAGAAGATGTGAGTAGTTCTTTCTCCCTTTTCATAATAGGTCACTGACTTGTAAAAAGCAATCTGAGATGAATAAAAGGAAACCTTTTTTTCCACTGACTTATTATTAGACCATTCATTGCCATGGGAACTCTTTTTAGCTGAGATATAAGATTCAAACAGCCACATGGGGTATGGATGTGGATAGAGTACATTTCCAGAGAGTATGTGTACTGAAAACAGTGTTGAATCGAGCAGCTATATCTTACTCTCCAAAACCCCTGTCAGTCTCTAAGAATACAGTGCCAGGGTGACTCATGTGGTGCTGAAGTGGCTTAGCCTCCCAAGGTGAGCATTTCTTATGCAGGAGCTAAGGAACCTTTCTGAGCTCCCTAAATTAACTCTGCTACATGTAGGGCAGTGCAATGGACTGTCACTCCCAACCTGAACACAGCTGCATAATGTTTTGGCAGCAGTTTCCAAACCTTTTTACTTACAATCCCACTTCCCATGTCACGCATCTACTTTTGTTTGCCCTTCCGGACTCAAGAGCCTTTCTGCTGAAACTGCTGTTTTATGGCATCATGTGCTCTCCACATTCCCTTCCTCTGCATCCACATCTTCTCTGCACTCCTACCTCACCCCATTACTCCTGTTCCTCCTCCTCCACAGTTCTCCATCTGCTCCTTTTATCAGTTCCTCTCCTGCACCTCCGCCCTGCAGATGCTGCCATGCTTTCTTAATTTCTGTTTGCTTCAGGTACCCTGTTTCGCTGCCAAAACTCTGTGAAGGTCTTGCTGCATTTTCCGAGTCCCTGTAGATTTCCCTTTGCCTCAGTCCCATATCCCTCAGTGTGTACTCAGAAACTGTCCAACTCTGTTTTGGCATTGCACTGTACCATCAAGGACAAAACTTGCTTGTGACAGTCCTCAGATTTCAAGAGGCGAATAAGTGCCTGTCAAAGGAAGCGGGAATTTTCCTGGATCATTCATTGGAGAAAACTGCAGGGAATGAAGAAGCTACAGGGATGGAGAGTTAAATTTGATAATTTATTGGGAATTTTGCTGTAATGACTCATTTCTGTAGGACTGTATCCAAATGCAAGGGGTTTCTTCCTAAGTGGGATAATGATGGCCATGGGGGCAGGGATGGTGCCTATAAAGCTCTTTGCTCCTACCCCCTCGCTAGGTCCACCTCTGCAAAGAGGAAAAATTTGGTTTCAGGGAAAGGAAGGAATGGGATTATTTAGAAAATACCATAGAGAAAGAAAGCTTAAAATGCATTAAAATTGCTTTTGCTGGCTCTGTTCATGAAGAAGAGAATTTTTTATGGCCTAGAAACACCTACAATGGCAATGAAGACAAATCTCACAGAAAACTACTGGAAAAAATATGTAAAGAAGACACTGATTAATTTCCAAAGGAATTTTCTGGGAGATTTGTCTTTTTTGTCATTGAAGGTGTTTTTAATAAAGAACCTGATTAATTTCCAAAGTTAATATTGCCCTTGTTTAGACAGAAAATCATGTTTTGCCATATTTCCACTCTGGTGATTTACATTTTTCACTTTGGCCATAGGCCAGAAGGATTTACAGCTTGAGAAAGGATCTTCCATCTTCCTAGGAAGTTAAATCATTGGCACTACTTCAGCCTTTCTGTATAAAGGAGATTAACATCATACTGACGTATAAGGTTGAATGAACCACAAAACAGATGTTTGGATAGTCAACCCAATGGAAAAATTCCATTTTGATCAGTTTGAGGTAGGCCTAGTCATCTTGTGGCTGTGCAGGATACTAAAATCTGGACTTTATAAATGAAACACTCGTTAAAAAAAAAATCCTGGAGAAACACAACTGCCTCAGATTTCTTGTTTGACTTTTTTTAAACTGCAATAATCTCTGACATGGCTGGTCTAGCCCAAATCGAGTACATTAACATTAGTTATTCTAATAATTACAGATTTTCAGATGCTAGCCATCTCCTAATCTCAACATGTCCCCATTTAAAATACTCCTGATGCCACGATGTTATCCTTTTTTTGACTTTTCACAGAGGTTGCTCTGGGAAGAAGGGTGGAGAGCCACTGTGAAGAGGTGTTTCACTGTTGAATGTTTACTTCGTTCCCAAGGAGTGCCATGAGTGACCTCATTTAGAGCAGGGGATAAGGACTGGGATTAGCCATGGCCAGTCTTTAGCAATCACACACACAAACGAGCCATGACACAGGCCTGGGCTGCTCAATCCCACAGCATAATGATGCCTTCAGGTCTTTACAGCCAAGCAGCCTTAATTAGCTGCTGCTGCTGCTGCTGCTGCACATGTGATTATCCTTTATTGTATTTGCTGGGATTTATTGCCATTTTCAGCCAGGTATTTGTATACTTTCCATCTTTATGGTACACGGCAAATCTCCTTCCTTTCCAGGCTAGTCTGTTTACCAAGGCAGCGTCACTGGCTTTTTCTTACCTGAATGGGCATTACAGCGCTGACGTTTTTTAATCTCACCTCTGAGGTGAAGGGGAAAGTATGGCCTGTCTACCACATTATTAAAGCCTTTGTTTTAAGCACACTTATTGTTGTTCATTTTCTCTAACATAAGGAGTTCATTTGACAGAGCAGCAAGAGCAGTAGGGAGGCAAACAGACTTGTAGTGTGCCTTGATCCTCCCGTGTTGTAGATATTAAATACTTGTGTCCAGCCCTTGCTCACAGCCTGCATAAGGATGGTCAAGGATGCTGCTACATCTGCCTCTCTTTTGGGCAGATTTGGTCAGGTACCTGGAGAGAAACAGAGAACCAGCAGGCATTATCTTTTTTACCAAGAAATTTTTGAATATGCAGTATTGCATATACCAGTGTGTCTCTGATTACATCACAGATCAACTGTGTTTGTTAAAGGATACCTGCAAGTGAATCTGACCTTTAACCATTACTAAGCTGGATAGTGGAAAAAGCCTAAATTAATAGTCTTAAATGGAGCAAGTGAAGTGGGTTTGGTTTTTTTTAGTAATTTGATCTGGCAATATCTGTATAAGCAGAGGAAACATATGATACAAGTTGTGATTTTTTTATTAATTCTCAGGGTTGTAGCACCACCATAAAAAGAAATGGTAACTTTGAGGTGTCTCAATATACTGAGAGACAAGGAATGTGGTCTGCGTGATGGGGGGATAGTCAAAAGGGAGTCTGCTGCTTCCAACAGTGCTACCTCTGCATTCTGCTTTAATCGAGGATATTCATTTGAGGCCTTTTATTGTCTACAAAATTTGCTATGTTGACCCCCACTGATGACTGAGTTACTCCTAGGCTTACACTAGAGGTGAAGACAGATCTGGTGTGTGCAGAATCCTCTGTGAATTGTTACTGTTCTTCCGTCTGTTACTCCCTTTAAGATGAGATTCATCTCCCCTGACTTCATGTGATTTAGATCAAAAGAAAGAAAGAGACAGCAATCATAGGGTGAAATTCGTGTCACTTAATTTCCTTTCTCACTACTCTAAATGCAGTTTCTGGGAGTGACTAGCCTTCTTCACTGATTTCAGACAGTGGCTCTAATTCCGTGGCTTAAGGTAAATTCGATCAACGATCATGCTAATGCCCATGATCACTCTACACTTTCTTTCCTCAAAAAGTCAGAGAGCACAAAAGGAGACAAACACCGCCAATGGCATCCAAGGTACCCAAAGCATAGCTCAGTCTGTAAGTCCCATAAAGAGAATTAAATTTTGCTTTTTCTCCTCCTTCTGTGCTCTTCTTCCTTGAACTCTGCCAAATTTTACTCTTTAAATTTCATGTTCCTCTTCATTTTGGGAAATAAATACCTGACCCTAGGCTGGAGATGTGCCATGGTTTCCTGATAAATGGGTCCTGCTTAAACAAGCTGTTTCATCATCATCTAATTTTGGTTTCTACTGTCCTTATTGTCTCTCTCCACTTCAAACACTTTATCAAGTATGCTTGTTAGCCCAGCAAATATTTATTTTAGGTCCTAACTGGAAAAGTTCCTTTCCATTCCAGGGATATTTTGAAAGTCTGGAGGTGAGTTTGGGCATGCCTACATGGATGAGCCCAGACAAGTACACACATCTGCCATGATCTGAGTTGATCAAATGGGAGACTGTTCTGATCTGGAAGTCACTGAGCCATTTTCCTGCAGCTCTGTGCCCAAGCTAACATGCCCTGCAGAGGAGCCCACATCTGTCTGCAGTGATCTGTGTAGACATGCCTTATGCATATAAAGCACTTCATTCTGGTTCTCTCCCTCCTGTTGGTTGTTATTCCTGGTGCACACAAATGTGTGTGCACAGTCCCATTTTAATAACATCCTTATTTTAATAACATACCTATTACAATCTACAGGAACTCAAGTGGCAGGAAAAAGTCACATGAATTATTTTTCTCTCCCTTCACCCTTCTAATTGGGAAAGCAAATGGAAAGCAGGCTACATCCTCTCTTTCTGGAATGGTATACTGGCAGATAAAATAGGTGACCTGGCCACATGTTCCATCTCTAATCTGTGAATTGTGATGTAAGTGAAATTAATTGAAAAGCTGGCACTTGTAAATGCTTTACGCTAGGCAATACACTCCAGAAGGAATCAACAAAAGAGAAGTTTTAGTTCAAAAGGCAATCTTTTCCAGCTGCATCTGAATTTGATGTTCATTCTGTGAACTCACCGACTGTATTGAAATGAGCAAAGGGAATACAGATCCTGAATTTACCCATGTGCAAAGAGCAGCTTGCTATGCAGATGCAGGCCATGGCCTGAAATCAAGCAACGTGGTTTTTTACAGCCCTTGCTGCCCCTGAATCCTTGGAGAACTTCTGTCTGGTGCAGACTTCCTGCTGGAGTATTAGCAAAAAGCAAGCTGGAGCAGTGATCTCATGCCATCCTCAAAGAGCGCTCCTTTGGTGCTGTGCTCGGAGCCGGTCCTGCTGCCACTGGTGTTGGCACACCTCTCCACCCAGGCCAGCTGGTATGAATGCCCCAGGTGTTCTGCAGCCTGACACTTATGACTGGGCACAGCTGCTTTGTGGAGCACAACCAGGATACAAAAAGTCTTGTATCTTTTCCCCCTTTTTCTCACATTAGTGGAAAAAGAGCGTTCAGTAGTGCTTGAGAAAGTACTTCTGCACACAGTGCTCTCACAGGCTGTGGAGAGCGCACACTGATACATGAAGTGGATGCCTATGGATTTGTTTCTGCATTTTTTGGCTAAACAATCCAAATGTAATGGATGCCTTAATTACTAAATTAAGTAATCTACTCCAATAGCCAGTGGTGCATTTACCCCCTTTTGTTTGCAGTGACCATGAATCGCTTCCTGATCTGGCAGCATTTAAATAAGCAGTTCTGCATTCATACTGGAGGAGGTACCTCTGCTTCTAAGGGCTTGTCTGCAAAGGAGAGGCTAGTGTGCATTGAGTTAGGGTATGAATTTACAGTGCTCTTGGGGTAGCCACACGTGATAGAAAAGCTATAAGGATGGAAAATGTCAAATTATGCCTAGTGTAATGGTTTGTTTAGCTAAACGTGGGCTAACTGGGAATAATGCCTTATTCAGATGGCAATTTTGGTCACCTGGCAGATGTACACATAAATTCACATAGCATTTGAATAATTCTGCAGCTTCTCATCCCACTTTTGAGGCATGATTTCCATTCTCTCCAGTCACAGTTTTTCTTGGTCTTTTTCCAGATGTGAGTGATTTGATAAAATCCTTGTTCAAATGTAGCATTTCTGCAGTTGTAACCACTTTTGGCAACCTGCCCAATAAGATAAGCTGATCTCCAAATATTAGAGAGAACAGACTGATATGAAGCTTTACTTCATAATCCTTGAAAAATCAACAATACTCACCACTCCATGAAGGACTGTTCTTGGAAAAATAAGACCTGATTTTTGATACGGAGTGTCAGGGCAGTAATAGAAACCTTTCATTTCTCTTTGTAACATCAGTGATGCCATGACTCTGTATTTTTAAACCAAAATATCCCTTTAAACTATTGGTAGTTCTTATAACTACTTCTGCACAAGGACAGAGAATTAGTAGGTGTATATTGGCATTTGTACATCACTCCAGCATTCTTTGGCAGTGTTACTGGTATCTGCAACATCCAGACTTTCCAAAGCTGCTGCCTTCCTGAATGTGCACATAAAAAGGCTAAAAAGAGAGCCTTAGACTCACACTTACTCAGCGTGTTATGATGGAAATTCACTTGGCTTCAATGATCATAATGACATAGATGATAAAGAACCAGGTAGTCTTACCAAGTTAACTCTTTCACATAATGACAAAACCATGCAAGCTGCAAAGGACCTCAGAAGGCCTCCAGTCAAAGCCTCTGTTCAAATCAGGATTTGGTCTAAGATTGAATCATCTTGCTCAGGAATTCAGCCACTTGGGACCTTTAAACTTTCATGGATGGAGACTGCACAGCCTCTCAGGGCAGCTACTTCTTGACCGTCATGATGAAGAAATTTCTTCCTACACTCAGTCTTTGCATTGTAGTTCAGTCATGATTTTTCTGATGAGTTGAGTCAGTTTCCTGATATACCTGTTTCCACACACTAGGGATTATTTTGTACTTAGAAGAGTTTGTCAGTAAATACCTGCCAGTTTGCCTAAGCTTTTTTTGTCTTCAGGGCTGGTTTCTACATGATGCAGACTTCAATGATTTGAAGAAACTGAAGTCTGTGCTCTCCTGGAGTCCTTTAATGGTCTTTAGTACTTGTCATCTTCTTTTCTTCAGTATCTTTAGGTCCACTGTTTCAGTGTCTCCATGACCAAACCCGACACCAATTATTATTCCCTCAGCCAGTGTGAATGCTTTGTTAATACAGGTCTAGGGTGTGTAGGATCACAGAGGGTCTTATCTAGTACCTTTATGAAGCAGTTGGCCTTGACATCTTCTGGAAACCTCCTGGCTTGCCTGTATACCTCTGTAGTGCTCTTCCAGCATACACCAGGGAAGTTAAAATCTCCCAAAAGCAGAGCATGTGATCCAGAAATATCTTCAAATTCTTCAAGGAAGGCTTTGCCTTCTTTCTCATGCCAGTTAAGTGGTCATTAACAAGCTCCCACCAGACTGAAGCAAATACTGATTACTTGTCCCAAACCACAGGTTCTCTCCCAGCTGGCTCATCAAAGAACTCCTTATCTCAGAGCTGCTCTGTCACATATCCACACCCCCTTGTCTCATTGCCTGTCTTCACTGAAGACCTTGTATCCACCCATAACAGCATTCCAGTTGTGTGAGTTGTCCCAACAAGTCCCAATTACTCAATAGTGGTGCAGTTCCTCTTCACCAACCAGATTGAGAAGACACAACCTGGGACTCCATGCCCCTAGCCAGTACCCCAAAATCCATGTAATCTCCACATACACTTGAAGTCCCTGTCAGTAATATTTGTACCATGGAAACATGGGAGAGCAGCTAAGGTAAAAATCTGATGCCAGACAACCCTTGTTCATCTCTGCCAAGACCCAGATACAAGAATGCATTAGAGACTGGCATGCAGAGACTTCTACAGCAGGATATCTCCAGCAATGACTGATCTCCTGTTCCTCTCCATGCAGAGGCTTGGATGAGAGCTAGCCAGGCAATGATACTTTCCTGAAGGGAAGTCGTGTCCCCTAGTCCCAGGGAAATGCACTGGGTCTGGACCTGCAGAACCACAGGACAAGGAGGACCCTTACATAGGACTCCTGGAACGATGCGGCCTCCCCAGTCGTGCAACCTTCCAGCTCTCCTTTCCAAATCCAGTGTTTGGGCTCTTGGCTCTACAGGGTTTCTGCAAAGGCTCTTTTCTTCTTTTCCTGCTCACCCTCACCAATGGTGTTTGTCCATTCACCTCCTCCTGGCACTTTTCCTCAGAGGCTCATGAGGCACATGACTCATTCCATCACCCAATACTGACTTTGTATCAAGAGTTTCTAAGAAATATGCTTTTCTTCTGCATTCTCTGATTCTGAAAATCTTGTCCAGATGTGAAAAGATATATCTGGCCAAATATAAAGCAGCTCAGTCAGACCAGAAACATCATTCCATGCACATGAAATAAGCTGGATGTATCCAAGAAAGGTAAAAAATCCCAAAAGCCTTTTCTATCCCTCACCATGAAGCATGGGGAAGCCTTGGGGTCCCCAACACCACAAGCATTGTAGGTGGTAAACTTGACCCAGATCAATCTGACCAGTGAACCCTGGGCTGGAGGAGGGACTGTGGCCACTCAGTGCTGCAGAAGTGAGGCACAGCCCCTCTGCAGGGAGAGGGGAGAGCTGTTTATGGGCATTTTGCTACCAGTATGCAGCCCAGACAGGCTCAGCTCAGAGACGTTGGGATGGGAATGCACATGGTGTGCTGTACCAGGAGCATTATGGACCAGCCCACAAGCTGTGACATACCTCATGGTGTTGAGAAAACAACAGCTCTTCTGAACACCAGCACTCTGTCAGCTAAAAGGACTCCTGATTTCCCCATCACAGCAGGCCCCCTCTTTTTGGAGTCTTTCAGCACTTTTATATGGTCTTGTCTTCATGCCAGAAGCCCTGGTGTGAGGTTTTCCACATGTGTGACTTTGTCTGTCTACAAGTGTGTGGAGGTATGGAGGGCTAGTGCAGCTTGTGGGACAGGCAGGAAAACAGTGGCACTCACCCTCAGGGGAGTAGAGACCTGGAATCTCCGCAGTGCAAACCTGGAGAGCCCAAAAGCAGGGATAGCTCAGCTGTGTTCAGACCAAGAGGCCCTGGTAGGACGCCAGACTGGGGATGCCTAGGGGGACATAAGATCTCCTCCAGACCCTGGGACATGCACAGAGCCCATCTGGTCTGGTGATGTCTTCCAAAGCTCTAGGGAAGAGTATCGGGAGGGCTAAAGCTAGTGAAGAGATATAGTCAAAAGCTCAGCCTTCCTTTGAAGTGGAGCCGTATTCACAACCAAAAGCTGTGTTTGCAAATCTGAAGGGATTTCTACCTAACAAAGTAAACACATGAGAACAATTCAAACCAGTGGGATAGAAAGGGAGAAAATTATTATCTATAACACCATTCATGTGTGATTTATTTATTTTACACCCTTCTCCATCAGTAATGGAAATGCCATCTATGCCTTCAAGCAATGTGGAATTTCCTCCTCATGAACCCCCTCCCTGACCTCTGTCTCCAGAGACACAAAATGTCATGGCCTGAAATCAAGCAAGCAATTCTAATAATTATCTGCCACTTACAGTGCCCTTTCCCTGCACAGCCTAGCAGCACCCCATCAGCTTCATGTGACAGCTGGGGAAACCAGAGAAGAGCAAGTCAAGCGATTGCTCTGGGTCTCACCAGAACTGGAGGGTAAATGTCCCACCCTTCTGTCCTGTCCTTTGGGCCATGCTGCTTCCATCAATGATTTGGTAGTGAAATCACAGCACTGGTATGCCTAAATCCTCTATGGTTTTCACTTTTTTTAGCAATTGTAAACACCAAATCCTTATCCTGGTTATCTTAGCTGAGATGGTGGACAAAGACAAGCGCTCAGAAGGAACGAAAATAACAGGGGTGTGTAGTGTGGCTTCAAGCAATCGCTTAATGACAGGATGTGGAGAAACTCAAAGACAAAAATATCAGAAGGAATGACGAGAATGGTGCCACAGTAAAGGGCTGCTAAAATGCAGGGAGCAGAGTGAAGCCCTAAAAAGGCAGCCTTGGAGATGGCTGATATAGCATCGCAGAGGACATTGTTGCATGCCACACACCAGAGAGATTAAACGAATGCAGTGTTACCCTGACGTCAGAAGAAAAGCAGGATGGAGCACAGGCAGGAATGTGAGGGAGTGAGAAAACAAGATCAACTGTACCTCACCTTTATTCCTCTTTGCAAATACTTTTTCACAGTTTGTGGCAATCTGCTACCAGAGATATCAACAAAACTTCACAATGGAATGTGTTACAGACACACACATGATGGATGCCAAAGGATTGGGAGCTGCCCTTTGCATTCACCCATAGTATGTACATTGTTACCTTCTTCAAGTAAACAAGCTCTGAATAAGGGAAAGCAGATTGCATGGGTAATCTCAACCCCTGTTATCAGCACATCTCTGGTCCAAAACTCAGAAGAATCCTGGAGCCCCGCAGTGGGGACTAAAATTAGAAATTCGTTACAAAAATAGAACATTAAAATTTCTTTTAATAGCCTAGTTTCATTTTGAGATACTCTTTAGGGAACACCCCACTGAAATGGGATCCAAAGCCAAATCTTTGACTACGTAAAACTTGTCTTATTTGTGTAGATGATTTGGTAGCCTATGTTTTATTTTTATGTAATGGATAGTCATTAAAAAATGCACAAAAAATAGGCTGCCATGTTCTGAAGAGGCTGTCAAAGTGGAGTACTTGGGCTGTTGGAAGAAGAAGGAGGCAATTTCCCTTCTGCCCAGTGCACACCATTGCAGCAGGCCCCACCACATCTGCACAGTGCTGAACTGAGATTGCATGCCATGTGTTAAAGTGTCCACATAGGTGTTTCAAGGAAACCTCAGGAGGAGATAATGCCATGCTGAAACCCTGGTAGATTGTTGACTGCTGCGGATTTATTTACCATGTTCTTAGTGGTACAAGAATAAGGATTAAATAACAATGCTCTTTGTTTAAATGAGCTTGATACGCTTTAGTGGAATTTTTTTCAGCTCTTTTGTTATTGAAGTCATAGCATATTACCAAGCCTTCAAGCCCCAGATTTATGCAGATGCATTTCTGGCCATTAGCCAAGCCATAAGATGGCAAAACATAAGCCTCAAGAGCAGCAGGCTTATGAAAATATACCATTTACAACCCCTGCCATGAAGTATTTTCAAAAGCCTAATTTTAGATGTGCACACTGGAATCAAATAGCAAAGGGATCGATGGGGTGAGGAATGGGGGATTTTTTAAATTCAAATGTCAATTATAATTAACCTAGAGCACAATATTCTTCTGTCCCAGGGCAATCATGGTGACATGTAACACCATTCTTGGAAGCTGGCAGGACATCCTGAGAAAGACGTTCCTTGCCTCAGGAAAAAAAAACCACCAAACATTTCTGCCAGTGCTTGTCCACGAGGCTTGCTTTGGTGTCTGTGCATCAAGGGCTGGCCTGGAGCACCAGCAGACGAAGCAGCTTCCCTTGGCCTTCCCTTCCCACCACCCTCTTCATTGCTGCGAGGCCACCTCAGGGGCGCCACAACCCACGCCATCATCTGCCTTTCTTGTACTGCATAATGCAAATTGTCTGTGCTCAGGGAGGAACAATCGCTCTCAGGATGTGAAGGGAGCAGAAGCTCCCAGTGCTTGGGCTCCAGGAGGCTCTGAGAAAGCAGGAGGCAATGTCAGTCCTCTCCCATGGGAATGGCCTCAGGACCCACATCCCTGGTCCTCCCAGGCACTGGCTGTGCCATGCCAAGTACTAATGCTGTACTCAAACCTGGGACTGTTGTGGTCATCCTTGCCTTCATATTTTCTTTTTCTCCTCTCTTTCCCTTACTTTGGGCAGGAGGTGGCAGCCATCTGTGAGAGAAGGTGGAGCCCCTTTAGCAGTAAGAGGAGCTGTCAGGAACACCACTTGGTTGTTGGTTTGTTTTTTTGTTTTGTTTTTTTTTTGTCTACTCGTGCTGTAATCTCTTCCCAGAATCAAATTATTTTGCTGTGTTTTGCCAGTATACCACCTAGTAAGACAGCATCAAACCTACAGCTGTGTTGCAGCAACTCATGCATAAAGCCTAAGGCCAAGAGCTTCAGAATCTGAAACCCACGCTTTGGCTTGTGGCATAACTATATGCATAAAAATGGGAGGATCCCAATTCCTCACTCCACTCCAGTGGTTTTGTGCTAGTTTAATGCTCAATTTCCATGTAATGAAGCTGTAATAAAAGAAGCATAACTGAGGAGAATGGTGTGCAACAGGCTGAGGTCTCTTTTACAGGGAGCCCAGAAAACCGTCAGGTCACTGAAGAGAGTGGTAAGGTCACCCTACGCCTCCTTTTCTTCAGACTAAACACCCCAGCTCTTTCAGCTGCTCCTCATCAGACTCGTGCTCCAGACCCTTCTCCAGCTCTGTTCCCCTTCCCTGGACTGCCTCCAGCACCTCAGTGTCTTTCTTGCAGTGAGAAGCCCAGAACTGGACACAGAATTTGAGGTGTGGCCTCACCAGTGCTGAGTACACAGGGCTGATCTCTTCCCAAGTCCTGCAGGCCACACTCTTATTGATATGGATGTATTTGGCCTTCTTGGCCATCTGGGCACAAGCTGGCTCATGTTCAGTTGTTGTTCAGCACCTCCGTGTCTTTTGCTTCTGAGCATCTTTCTAGCAGCTCTGCCCCCAGCCTGTAGCACTGTGGGAAGTTGTTGTGACCCAAGTGTAGGACCCAGCACTTGGCCTTGTTGAACCTCATCCAGTCTGCCTCGGCCCATGGATCCATCCTCTCCAAATCCCTCTGCAGAGCCTTCCTGCCCTCCAGCAGATCAACACTCCTGCCCAACTTGGTGTTGTTTGTAAACTGACAGGAGGGTGCCCTTGATCCCCTCATCCAGATCATGGATAAAGACCTTAAACAGAACTAAGCCCAGTACTGAGCCCTGGGGAACACTACTGGTGACCAGCCACCAACTGGGTGTAGCTCCACTCACTGCCACTCTCTGGGCCAGGCCAGCCAGCCAGTTTCTAATCCAGCAAAGACTGCACCTATAAAAGCCGTGGGTGTGAAGGTTTTGTATTAACTTCTGGTCTATACTCATCTCATACTAAAGCTACATCTTTGGGAGCTAGTTCAGATGGCTTTGTTGAGAGATTTATATTCTGGGGAGCAGAGCAACCATACCATCCAAAACTAAACCAGTGTGCAGACTGGAGAGACAAGGGCTGCCTGGGTTATTACCTGTGTTATATGCAGGGCAATGACTGAGATCCCATAGGAGCCTTTCAAACTCAAAAAATAACCTTCAATTGCAGCAGAGCTGTAATAGTCAAAAGGTCAAAGTGTTTGACTGACAAACCAGCAGAGGTTTGCTATGAAGTGCCTCTTTGTTTAAAGACCTTAAAAGGGGGAAGTTTAGTAAAGTACAATAAATAAATTCTGGCAATCCACTTTGAACAAGTTTCTTATCTATGATTTCAGAAAAGAGAGGGAAAGCAGCAAGTCTGGGGCTGAGGCAGTAGCAACATACGTCCAGGGATCTGTACCTTCCCTGGTAGTGCCTGGGCTCCTCACACTGATTTATACTTCCATTTGAGTACAGAAAGCAACAATAAAAATTTGTGCTCTTTAATACACTGAAGACTTGTTCTTTTATCAAGAACAACAGTCTAGCATCTCATCTATATATGTGAGCATAGGGTTTGTGTTGCCATCCAAGGTAAGAACATACTGGTGTCTGTCCTGGCTGCTGTAACAGAGGTCTTGTTATCAAGAAACAATTAGACAGGAAAGCATGCGTAAATAATTTATTGTAGCATATAAATGCTTGCTGGAGATGGAAATACTAGCTATAAAAGTGCTCTGTGCTCAAGGGAAATGGCACAAATTCAGTGGCTGGAAGCCAAAACCATACAAACTCATATGAGATATAAAATTTAGATTTTGATCAATGAGGTTGTTCAACAGTAGACCACAGGCATGGTGAAGTTCTCATCTCTTGATGTCTTCATATCAGAAGTGCAAAGCTTTGCAGAAGGCATGTTTTAATCAAGTGCTAACTGAAGAAATTCCAAAAAAAATTGACAGGCAGACCAGAATGAAAGGGTTTGAGATGAACTGGGGGCCAGAGTTATGCAAGTACTTTCAAGTCACTCTCTGGTCCTGCCAAGGTAGCTGTCTATAATAAAACTCACCAACTCACTCTTTTGAAATCAATATATCATCCAATAACCCCATAAAATGCAATTTGTTTCTTTGTATTTGTACTAAAGTCCCAAACCAACTTTTCTAATACCTAATGGTCTTTGAAGGCTACAGAATCTTTAACTCAGTTCTTGGCTTGACCGTGTATCTTCTGGTTATTTCCATGTCAGGGAGGGAAGCCCCTCTCCAGTGCTCAGCCCATTACAGGGTGCACCAGTTTCTCTCTGAACCTGTCCAGGGGATGACTTCTTGGCCAACAAGAGACCTCTTGTGCCAGGACAACACAAGATGGTTTGAAATAACTTAATTTTAGCCATAAATAAAATAGTCTTCTTTGATTTCGACTTTCTACTCATATTTAGATTTTAGATTTATTTTTCTACACATAGACTGATTTTCATAGGTTGGTAGCTATTAAAGTACATTGGTTTGTTACTTAAAGTAGCCCATATCTACAACTGGTATTTCCTTTTTGGTAGCCAAGATGATATAATGTACACACTAGATACATAGCACAAAAATGCAATTTTTGTGCTGAATGACCAAGAAAAGTTTTAATTGGAGCAGGCTACACATTTAAGCAAAAAAAAAAAAAAAAAGCATTTTTCATAGACATTTAATCAGACTAATGGTTTTTGATCAGTACATTTTTCAGCATTTTAGAACTAATAGATGTCACCCTCTCACATCTCATTTTTATAAACTGGAGAAGGAAACTTGGCTTTCTTCAAATCTCAACTGGTTTCTCAAGTTCTATTACATTATTGAAGTTGCTGTTGGATTGAGGACATCTGATGGGAAGCAAATAGCCTTCCAGCAGAAGAGACAAGACAACAGATGGCCAAAATTCAAGAAGATATATACTGGCTAAATAGTGTTCTTTATATAACCTAAGGTTTCTTAATAGTGTAATATGAGGGGTTATCACAGGTCATGATGATTGTTGAAATGCATGAAAACTATTTTTAATTTTTATTTTTTTATTATTATTATTTAGACTTCTTTTAGCTAATTGACTGTTGTTATATTTGAAGACCCTTACAATCTTGAGAAGATTTTTGACTGTCTGTTGCCAGCAATGATCCTATGTAAACTACTCAGCCTTGTTACAACTTTGTGACTCACTTCTGCACTTGGATCATGTAGGGACAACTAAACAAATGCAAGTTTAGCAAGACAGGAATCTCTCTTTGACTTTGAAGCACCTAAGAGTTTAATTTCACAGATTCAGGGAGTTCTGCTTACTCTTTTCAGTGCTATGCTGGTTTTTTTGAAGTGCTTTTCCCCCTCCCTACCATGATCTTCATTCATGGAGAATTTTGGAGCATTTTTTTCCTTCCTCACATATGCAATAATTAGTCTCACACTCCACAAGCTTCAACACTTGAGTGTAAGGTATTGCCCTGAAAAATACCTTTTGTCTTTAAAAGAAAACAAGTCTTTCAGCTCCCTAAATATATGTAAGGTTTGATTTACCTTTGCATTATAAATGTATATGGCCTGTGAAAAAGTGTGGAGTCTAAAGACACATAGATAAATGAATGTACACATAGTTAGATACTTATCAAAAATACATATATATACATATAGACATACACAATTTGTGCAAGATTAACCAAAAATGAGGTAAATTCAGGAACAGATTAAATAAATTGCTATAAGAAAATTGACATCTGGAGACTTTTCTTCAGACTTAGTATGAAGCGCCTGGAAAAAGTTTATTTCTTTTTCTATTCTCCTTCTCAAAGGTATAATTAGTGGTTTTCTGTGCGTGAGGGCCAGCACATGTATTATATGTGTGTTCCTGTATGCTTTATATTCACAAATGTGTGTGTGTGGGTATATAAATGCATATGCACACAGATATTTTAAATATTGTTTGTCATTAAAAGTACTTTGCAACAAAGTAAACAGTGAAACAGTGAAATAGTAATTATACATATTTTTTCTGTTTCTGAACTGAGGAACTCTGATAAGAATGTCAAAAATTATTCCCATTGGGAAAAGTAACAGCACTGAGATGAGCTCTTACTGGCACCCCTCCATGACCACAGCTCCAGCAAGGAGCCCAGCTTCTCCCAGGACCCCAGGGCCAAGCAGGACTCCATGCTAGTGCAGATTCTGCCTACTCTGAACCAGATCAGTTCACAGGATCGAGGCCAGAAGGAAAAACTGCTATGCTGAAGTCAATGAAGCTCTCAAAGCAATCTTCTCTTAAAAGAAAAGTTCCACTAGGTAGCATGCTTCTCTGCAGTGCAAAAAAAGATAAGAAAGGGACTGTGGTGTCCAAATTAAAGCAGTATCAGGTATAATTAACAATAGCTTGTGCCACTGTGATGTGGCCACTTCCACTGGTTTTTCCTAAAATTTCTAAAAGGTGCATCATGCATTTCCAATGGTGTTCAGCTCTGCTATTGCTGTTGATTGCGGTGCCTTGCATATGCAGTTCAGATTTTATTAAATAAGGTCATACTGTGGTCATGGAGAACATTTGAATTTTTACTAGATAAGTGTTAGCAATCAAATAAATCAGAAAAGAACAAAGGTACTTCATCACAAAGGACTTTTTCTACCTTTATTTTAACAGACCAGTTTATTAATAGAATGTCCTTAGTATTGGCCTAATGTAATTCTTACTTTTTTTGCAAGCAAAAAGAAGTTTCATAAACTTCACTTGAAAAGGTTATACATGTGTAGAAGTGAAAGAAAGATGAAAAATCAGCAATCACACCCAATCTAGGATGATTCATCTTCCATAGAGGAAGAGATAAATCTCTCTTTTCTGGAAAAAGAATATGCAAAACAAGTCTATAAAACCATTGAGCAATATCGAAAAATAAATAAAGCTGCAATCAAATAGAACATACAATAAGATAAAAAATGTACAATGCCTGTAGGCAAAAGGTAGTGGTCAAAAAACAGTCAGATGAACGGAAATACTTGAGTCTAAATGAAGATATTGTTACAGGATATTGTAATGTGAACTAGGAGAAAGGAAAGAAAATTAGTGTAGCACGAAGGTAAAAATCATAACAGAAAGCATATCTGTCTGCTGGTGGAGAAACTGTATCTGTGTTAAAGAAATCCTTGGCAGTCAAATAATGCGATTAAGTCATCCACATCAACAAGTCCTAGGGTATCACTCTGGATTGAAATTGTGGGTTATAGGTTAATACTGGGGCAACATCAGTGGAGCACAGTGGTGACCACGGCCTCCAAGATCCAAAACAGAACAGTAATGGAAAATTCCAGTCGTTGCTTATCCCCCTGACAATGGGGAAATGTCATTGTGGGCACCACACAGACACAGAAGTTGAAGACATCATAAATGACTATGTTTCCTCAAGAAAAGTGAAAAGAAGCAGTCCCCAAACTGGTCTAGATGAATACTATATATATATAGGGGAAAAAAGCACTGTATCAGATACAGTTCAAGATAGAATCATAGAAAATGTAACTCTCTAGTGACTAAACTACCGAAGTTCAATACTCTAAGAGGAGAAAAAGGTTAATAAGTCAATTACATTAACACAACACTTTAAGAAGGGTGGTTAACAAAAACAGAGAAGATTATTAAGAAGAAGAAAAAAAATAAGAAAAGAGAGAGGAAAGAAGAAAAAGAAAGAAAAAGAAAGAGAAATAAGAAAAATAAGAAAAAGAAGGAAAAAAAAGAAGAAAAAGAAGAAAAAGAAAAAGAAGAAATACAAGGAAAGGAGAAAGATTGTGTCAGAACTCAGCACAGAGAGGCTTAAGGAAGTTTGCACAACAAGTCTTTATTTACAGGGGTGAGGCTGAGGGGTTAGGTCAAATTGAACTGTCAGTAGAGAGGTTTTAGAGCAAATCAATAAAGTGAGTAGCAACACGTTGCCAGGAACAGGTAACAATCTCTCGAGGGATCTAAGGGAATTCAAATATAAAATTGCTGAACTTTTCACAGTAGTTTGTAACCTATAGCTTACATTGGCCCAGGTTCCAGAGTAATGGAAGGTGGCAAATGTGGCCTCAATTTTTAAAATAATCTCCGGAGGGGAGCCAGGAAACCAGAGAATGGTAAATTTGACTTCCTGCTGAGGCAGACTGATGGAAGTTATAATAATGAGCAGAATTAGCAGACATGAATATATACAGCTTACTGGAGATAGAGGACAGGGTTCATAAATAAAGATATTATGCCTCACAAATCCTGTACAGTTCTTTGAAAGGATCATTGCCCTTGTAGACAAGGGCAACTTGAGAAAAAAAATTACCTTTGGATTCCTAAACCTTTCTAAAATATCCCTTCCTAAACAATCTTACAGAAACCTAACGTCAGGGGGAGATTGCTGTGCATTAATAACTGCTCAAAGCAGATGGAGCAGCAGGCAGGAATAAATGGTTGCTATTCTTCCTGGAGCAGTAACTCGGGGAATCCCAGGGGGATCTGGCTGGGAATAGCCACAAATCACCTAGAAAAGTTGAAGAATATTGAGAGGGGAAAGTTTGCTGGTCTTTTGGAAGCAGTCAGAACAATTGAAACCAAAGCATAATGAAGAATTTTGAAAAGTTTGCATCATGCTGAATGAGTGATAAAACGGAAGATAAAATTAACCCTCGATAAAGGTGAAGTAATTCACACATGGGAACGCAGTCCTAAACACGCTTTGGCAATTATCAGACCCAAATTTAGCTGGTTTTATTTTGGAGATGAGGCACAACTCGGGACAGTTCTCCAAACACATCTGCTTGACAACCTTTCATTGTCAAAAATTTGAACAACATTAGGGATGGACTAAGACAAAGCAGCATTATTTTAATAATGCTGTCCCAGCTTAGAGACAGGGTTCGCTTTTGTCTTGGCCTCTGTCTCACAAAGGAGGTGGAAGTTAGAAAACTTCAGAAAGAAAGGTAGCAAAAATTAGCAGAGGCTTCTGGGAAAAGTGGAGCATTATATATGAAGACAGCTAACACTGAAAAAAGGTCCAAACAGGACACACCTAAGACATATAAAAAGCTTGAATTATATGAAGAACAGGAGGACTGAACAATTCTGCTTTTCCCAATACAAGAACTGGGATCATTCAGCAGAAAGTTTTAACTGCACACCTAAACCAAACAAAAATAATCTTCCACATAGCACACAGAAAATTGTGGAAGTGCCAAAGCATGCCACAGAGGTTTAGCATATGAAGAGTTTTAAAATAAAATCAGGTGTCTATGGAGTGACACCTGATATTTGAGTGTTAAACAGCAACTCTGCTCAGCAAGCCCCTAATCCCTGATTTCTCGAAACTGGGAAAGTATAACAATGTAAGGATTATAATCAGCCTCTTTCTCATGGACTCTCCTTGCAGCTGCTGTGGCCAGATGGGATAAATGGAACTTTTGCTCTGACCCAGCATATCATCTTTAAATTCTCTCTGTGCTTTTGTTCACTTTAGGAGTCTGTTATCTGGCAGTGCTGAGGCAAGAGAGATGGCCTGATGGTTGTGGAAACTCAGTTTCACAGAAAAGCTTGAAGGAAAGAGCAAGATTCTCTCACACTTCCTAACAGCTCAAAATAGCTGATAAATTCTCCAAACCCAAAGTCTGTCACGTTAAAAGGTAATAATCCCTCAACCCAGAATGTTGTGCATGTAGCGTGTTTGGGTAGAAAACAAGAATATGCTGTAATTGATGTGAGGAAAATTAATAAAAAATAATTAAGCCTGAGCTGTGAAGTTCTAATGGCACTGAAAGTTAAGTGCACACTCACTAGGCACTGTGGGATTCTCGTCCACCATATCTAATGTATGGATTAGCACTTTCCCTTTCAAACTTTGAAAATTCACAGACACAGAAATCCCTGAAATAGAAGTAGGGGAAAGGCGTGATGAGCTGGGTCTACCACACATAAAAAAATACTATTCTCTAAAATAATCACAGTAATTTTTAATAACACAAAATCTCACTTTTCAAAGTAAGAGGACTTGCTGGAAGAAGACAATTTGCAGCTTTTTTAACAGAAGTTGCAGCTTTGTTTCGTACAACAAATACTGAATACAGTGGAAGCTGCTCTGCAGGCTGACAGCTCTTCAACTCCTGGGAACTGCTGCTCTCTGGTGCTCATCTTCCAAATAAAAATCTGGGACAAATTCCCTTTCATTCACTTCACCAGGTTTTCAAGGTTGCTATTGAACTGCCTCATCAAGAGAAGAATCGAGATGTAGTAACTCATGTTCAGACACACATCCTTTCTAATTAACTGTTGGGAAATAATGTGCACCTGAATTGTAAAATGGGGCTATGCAATATGTAAAAGAGATTCAGTCAATTTCTAGATTGGGCTTTGTACAGCATGGTCTCTTCTATGCATGTGACATAAATAGCA
This sequence comes from Poecile atricapillus, assembly GCF_030490865.1. Lineage (NCBI taxonomy): Eukaryota > Metazoa > Chordata > Aves > Passeriformes > Paridae > Poecile > Poecile atricapillus. The sequence goes on along the minus strand of NC_081289.1, from coordinate 32,104,157 downwards.
AAGAAAATTCTAATTTTGGTAGTGGTGGTAGTCTAGTTTAAACATTTTCAACAGAGCGTGTCTGGACTCCTCATTTCAAAATTATTTTCATTTTGAAATTGATGGAGGCATCTTGAAAATGGGGTTAAATAACCTGAAAATGAAACAAAGCACTCTTTTTTGCAGCTGGATGGTTGACTCACTGTTTCTCAAAGAGACTGTTTGCTTTAAAAGAAGTATAAATCCTGTGTTGGGTCCCTACAGTCACAAGGACCTTTGATGCATTTTGCAAGTGATGGCTTAATTTCTGTTTTGATTTTATAGTACAAAAACTACATGGCTGAAATAATGAATGATTTGGTAATATATCTTTCACTATTTATTGCTTATTTTCATCACAGTTCTGCCATTTTTATTCCCTCTGCAAGCCAGTACATCTTCCTTGATGTGAGAGGCTGGTGAACTAAATAAATATAAAGCAGAAACTGTCTGCAGAAAAATGTCTATTAGAAGTTCTCTCCTTTCCGTTTTAGATAATTATGTCCTATAAACTGCACAAAGGAAATAACAAAGTCAGCCAGTAAATCAGAGGCAGTAAGTAGAAAAAAAGAACTGTTGATGGTGTCTTTAACTGATGAAAATGGATATGTGCATGAAACAGCAATCATTTACAAAATCATAGTTATTTCTGACTTTACCAAAATGCCTGCTGCTCATTACAAAGATTTAAGAGGTTGATGCTGGGAAGGGTAACAGCTATATTTAATGAAAGTTGCAGCACTCATGCTTTCTGGGCTATTGCAATTATATTCAACAGAAACTGTAGAAGCATTTAGTTCACCTTTAGCTGATCATCAAAACATCCTGTGTTGTCATTTGCAGTGATTTCAACATCCATTGCTTGTCATAACTCTTGAGAGGTTTTGTTAATACTTCTATTTCCTACTTATGCTGCTTTTGTTAAAAATGCTTGTCTTTTAAATGTTATATGCACCAATTTCAGGTACAGAAAACTTGTGTAAACCTACCTATGTGTACAATAAGAAAGTTAGGGAGTTACGAGCAAGAGGGCAGCAAGAGGTGCTTGTGCTGGCAAGATTTATGCATACTTCTAAAATTTAAAAAAATGTCATGTTATGTAATAACTGATTGTAGAATGTCAGCACTGGAGTATCCTGTTTTATTTGGGGAGTTTTTTCGATATAGACACTTTGTATAAATAATGCTTCTCCAAATCATCCTTACACAATCCTTTTTACTGTCTCTTTGCATCATGTGTTATGGGGTATCTATCTCAAAAAGATTCTTATCTTCATACAATTTGCCATGTACAAACATGGTCTACATTTTAGCTACCAACAACCCAGGAATTATCTGTAGCTATACATTCCAGCTGAATACTTCCAAGGCATGTGTTGTAATAGAATTGTTCTTTGGATCATCCTACAAAATTAGGAAACCATTTAATTTCCAATAAACAATTATCATATCATTTACTGAGTGATTGGAGGTGGGGGAAAAGTGGATGCAAGGAAGCCCTTGTTTCTTGCTTATAGTGTATAACTTAAATGAGCACAAGGTAAACATTGGTGAAATAGGTAGAAGAGCATGGCCTGCAACTAACCCCAAAATACAAGACAGAGGTACAGAGACAGTGTCTATTAGCAAGGAGAAATTAAGAGTTAGATCAATGGAAATTGAAGTTCGAAAGGATGCTGAGGGCAACAGAAGTTCAGACTCATCATTAAGGTTCACTGGTGCTGCCCTGCTGATGAAGTAGTTATAGTACTAGATAGATAATCTTCAACAGTTGCTTTGGGTTCATGGACTCATATAAATTCTTTCATGTGTATCTCCACATTCAGATTTGCAGCTTGAGGGTTTATAAGAAGGAGAGGGCTGTTGATATCTTGACCTGGTCTGTCCTGCACCATGTCTGGTTCCAAAGTGCGGAGCCGTGCTGTGACATGATGAGTAAGGTCTGGCTTCATTTTGTGTTCTTCTTTTCCTGCTTGCAGTTTTTTCTCATGTGGTGTGGGCCTGTGGAAGCAATGGAAGAGGATCTGATCTGGATAGATAGTATGGGAAAGGTAAGGAGCAAGGAGAGGAAAGAGAAGGGGAGAGAGGTTAAGGCCTGAGAAACCCCAGGACATGCTCCAGAAGGTGAGGAGTATGCCTAATGTTGCCTCCCATGTCTTCCCCTGGGCATCCATTCAAGTGACCCCACATTACACAGATTTTTTTGTTGCAGTCGTGGACAGGTACTGGAAATGACAGAGTTACTCCAAGATTAGATGATTGTGAAAATCCTTTTGCTTCTGATTAAATTCAAATAAAATTGGTGGCAAAAAAGATTTGCACTGAACATCCAGGGCAATTGGATCAAGGCTTTTTTGACTGCTGTCTATCATATTCTGCTACTGCAAAAATGTGATGGGACTGGCCTGGAGAAAAGTGGACTGTTGTTTGCACAGAGCCAGCAGAAATGTAGCCACTAACTGATTGAAAATGTTTCTTGTGTAAAATGTTCAGCTTTGGAAAGTAAGGCCTTAAGTACTGATGTAGTTTAGATGGTTCTGGATTTGGCTGAAGCTCAGAAGCTTGCTTTTGGCCTGTACAAATAAGTTACTGACTGTCCAGTCAAGACATTCCTAAAAACAGAGCTTCTTACAGTTTTAAATTAATTGCTAGTAATAAGTCATTATGATTTTTTTATAATAAACTAGTTATAGTTCTTAGTATAGTTCTGATAGTTGCAGCCAGTTCTTAAACTTCCAGGAAATGTGCTGTGGGATGTAATGTTTCTATAGAGATTTTTTTGTTATGCCACAGAATAGGTCTACAAATGTACAGTGGGGTGTTCCCTCTTCTGCAATCCATATATCTCTCGACTGTATATTACAATGGTGTTTCACACAACAAGAGCGTGTCTTCCTGTAATTGTCTTTCCTGAAGATGTCTTCCTGCCCTCCAAAAAGATGGAGAGCAGAGATAGAAAAATAAGTGGAAGTTTTCAGTTTTCAGAGAAGTAAAATCTTGGCTGTACTGTTGCTGGTTTTGTTTCTCTATATTGTTCCTTGTATTCTGCCCTTTTGCTCCTGCACACACAGCTTTACTATATTTTATGTTCATATTCAACTTTGTGTTAGAAATAATCTGAGATTTAGGAAGAAGAGGTTATTAGAAAATATAGTACTGTTCACTCAGTTTTAAAATAAAGAACAGGTTACTATAACACACTGAAATGGAAATAGATTCTTTTTTTTTTTTTAAACAAAACATTTTTTGTTGGAAACTCGAGGAACTGGGAGAGCCTAATAAGTAAAGCTAATTTCTTCAAAAAATAAAAATGGAAGGAAAATTACATATGGAACAGAATTATTGATATACAATAAATATATAATGAGCTATTTCCTATTTCTTCAAGCTGTAAGAATATTCCTAATGACTAAATTTCGTTATTTAATTTATTTCAGTGGATTTCTGTAGGTGTTATGCATATTCTCTACTAAAGTAAAAGAAATTTTGTTGGAGAGAATTTTTTAAAGAAACACTGCAATTCCTATTGAATCTACAAAACGTTTTTCAAAATAATTTTAGATTTATAAACATTAACTCTTGTCTTGAAAATCTGGCTCAAAGGACTGAGTGGATTGTGACTATGACATTTTTATTATGACATAGAGTTCACCAAAACAATTAATTTTTTAATTAAGAACTTAAAATATTCTTATCATTTTCTACAGAGCAAGAATTTTTCTGCAAATTATAATCAAAAGAAAAACAAAATCGATTCCACATATTCCAGAACAATGCCTTCACAAATTAAAGATTTAGAATCCATCCAAAGAGTACTAGTTTGGTTTTTTTTCTTTTTCCGGCAGTACTGAGGAATATTGTTTCTGCAAAGAAAAAAGAGACCGTTACTGAAGACAAGAATTGCTGAATAAAAGAAGCTAATCTTGCAACATATTTGTTGAGAAACCATTAATATACTTCCCTGTTTAAGACCAGCTGGCACATCATAGAAGACTTTTATGAATTTTCTGATTTTAATTAATCCCTCAGGGTTCTCCATTGACCTCAGGACAGTTACACAAGGATGAGATTTGTCTTCTTGTTAGAAACAATTCTGTTTATAAATATGTCTTTAATTTTGGTAGAAGCTGGGTGGATTCTTTACTCTTTCTCTGTAGAGTGCTGTGAGTACAAAGTTTTTTGTCCTTTGTTTGGCTGCTGCTTAATTAGACTTTTAAATTCTAACCAAGCTTTTTATGGAGCTTACCTGATGCTGGGCTTTTGTCATAAACCCAGCTTTCATCACAGGCTCACATGCTCCCGCTTGCATCTGCCACATGCTTTCTAGGATTTTCTAGGGTAAAGAGCCCAAATTTGTGCCTTTCAAGATGTGGGTAACCTAAGGGCAGAGTCTTATGTGACTTCTCTTTTTTTCAGCTGCGATGTCTGAGTTCACAAAGCTGGGGGCTCTGAGAAAGTTGGAGCTGGGTCTCCATGCAAAATTAACTGTGAACAAACAAGCAGAGGATAAGATCATAGTTAACCCTCCCATTAAAATTACCCATCTTTGCCTTGGCCATAAATCTTCACATGTGTTAACCTAATCTTTGATCATGTTCACAGTCACAGCAAGAAGCTGTGGTGCTACAAAGCGTCTTCTCAGTCACTTGAGGAACAAGTCCTGAGAGCTGTTGAGCTTATGTATTTACGTAAATTCCTATCTCTGTGTCAACAAGCTTGCTCATGTATCAGAAAGGAAAGGTGGGGAAAGGAAGGCAGGACAGAAGCTACACACATGTCAGCATTACAGCTTCTTCAGGGGAGAGTGAATCAGAAATTTTGCCTTCCATACATCCTGGCTATGAAGTGGTTCATTTTGACTTGATTTGACTGCACAGGAGACATTGCAAACCAGCCTTTGTGCTGATACTGCCAGCCCTCCGGTAGGTAGGGAATCTGGTGTAGACAGCCACCACAGCACTGCCTAAAACATGCTCAAAAACATCAGTCATGGGGATTACACAATGTATTTCACTGCTGTTTACATGCAGAAATCTCACCATCAGGGTTAATCTTGTAGAAGCAAGTACAATTAGGTGATACTTTGTATGTATGATAAAACCTGAGCCACAGGGCTCTGTGCCAGGCTCCATTCTCATAAATGAGTAAATCCAGAGCAACTCCCTTAACTTCATTGGAGATTACATCAAAGCTGAGCTCAAATTCATATTCTAGGTTCTCACTGCCTACACACAGCCTACAACATTGCCTAAACTGATCCCTGGCTGCCTCATTTCTGGCACCTTAAAGGAACAGTTAACAAATATGCAGATATATATGGGGGGGTTGTATTACCACCACTATTATTATTATTATTATTATTATTATTATTATTATTATTATTATTGTTGTTGTTGTTGTTGTTGTTGTTGTTGTTATTGTTATTGTTATTGTTATTGTTATTGTTATTGTTATTGTTATTATTTACATATATACTCACATGTATGTAGTGTGAATTATTATTAGCTGTGCTGAAAATAGAAGCCTAACACCAAGAATTTTCTGGAATGGATTTTACATTTTACTAAGTGCATGTACACCTATGGGGTATTCACACAGTGAGCAGAATTTATAGATGCATGAGCCATGAAAAAAGGGAGGAGAAAGAAAAGTTTATCAGAACAACAGAGTGGAGGATAACATGGCAATTTCAAGGTTAATCTTCCAAACTTAGAGCCCTGAGAAGCAATACTCAGGATGACTACACTGGAGAAAATAATCAAGTTTTATATAGTGTGTTTTGGACCTTTGACAGAACTTTAAAGTCAGTTTTCCCATTTCCTAGAGTAGTCCCTTAATAAGGATATCCTGTGGCTTGGGTAGGCCAGTCCCACAGAAAGAACTTCCAGAGAAATTATTTTTAGTCTAATTTCCTAGAGATACCTGGCTATTGACATGATTACAGAGCCTAAAAATCCATTTGTCTTTCTCCTTGTCCTATTCCGTGATTTTTGGCCAGTTGCAGCCATATCAAAAGAGACTTGTAGAACCCTTAAATTAATTACATTCCTACAGGTTTTGTGATCTTTTGGGTCTGGGTAGAGAAGAGAGATCTAAGATACTACTTTTGCCATGAGCTCTGAAAACTACTACAAGATATTAAAGGAAGATACCCAGGAGAAGCGAAGTTTAAATGCTCCAGCTATAGGAAATTCTTCCATCAGAACTTGCACTGTATGAGGTGCAGAATGTCAATAGTCACTAAAGCTCGAGTAGTCAGAGCTCCCTGGAATCTTCTGCTCAGGGAACTGCCTCATAAAACAGTGAGAAACACGATGCTTCCACTGGAAAATGCGATAAGGTGTAGAAGGATAGAATCTGAATGCAGTTTTATGACATTATTCCAGTTTTCTAATAAATCACTAGTAATTTTCTAATTGCCTGTGACCTTTTAATAGCTACTTTAAAAATCTGTTCTAAAATGATGTCACTTGTTTTTGTGTATGGAGTTCTTTAGGGGGCTTTAAAAGCAAAATTTCATGGCAAATGGTAGCACCTTGCATAGAAGATTTGTTGTCTTTGGGTCTTAATCTGGAGCTTTCCAAGAGCCTTGAAGATAAAATTTTGACTTAAATATTATTTCTGTACTCCACACTCACCGCAGATACAACTCACATCTGTGGATGGGGTGACTCCTGGGAACTTAACTACTCCATGTGGGAGCTCCCTGTGCCCCTTCCATCCTTCACCATGGCTCAGCATTCACTTGAGATGAAAGGAAACTGGCTAGAACTCAAGATTTGGAAGAAACTATTGAAAATAGAGAACCCAGATCTTGAGTTTGCAGCTGTCTGGACAGTGGATGGGAACAAAAAGCTCCAATTTCGTGCCTCCTTGCAGCTGTTAACTGTAAAGTTTAAAGCTGACATATTAGGCACCAAAGACAAACAAATCATGTGCATTTAATTTATCATCCAACGAAAGAAAATTGGAGTTCCTGTAGCGCATCTTCAGATGGGAAAAACCACACCAAAACCTTTCTTTTTAGAATGCCAACAAGTCTCCCAGAGAATGTGTATCCAAGTGTCACAGATGGCAAGCACCACTCTATAAAGCATGCAAAAGTACAAATTCATCCACTGAATCCTCTGTGAGGGGGTACCGTGCTCATACTTGGAAAAGAAATGTTTGACTAATTTCCAGGAAGTCAAACTTTCTAAACCATGCAACTATTGATACAATCTTAATGTTTCCAGTTAATACTGATATGCTTTCTTGGCTGCTGAAAGAGACCCTTTCACTTGGCTTAGCTGCACTTCCAGAGACCTCCCCCTTCCCACGGGACACACCATGCCCCCATCCCCAGTCACTGCAATTCCAGAATGGACATTTCTGTAAGGCCTTTCTGGGCACAGCACACTGCTTTACAGACGTGCTTTCTGCCCGTGCTCAGATCCCGTGGAGAAAGGGGGAGAGGTGCTTCCCTTTGAAAACAAACACAAAAACAAGCAAGCAAATAGAATGTCTTGTGCCAGCTGCCTGTGCCAGCGGGGTGTGTGTACCCCTGCGGGCAGCACCACGGCTGAGCTGGCTAAACCAGCCATGCAGCTGAACCCGTTCCTCTCTTACCAGTCTTCCCAGCTGTGGCAGGGAGCCAAAGCCTGGGCCTTATCTCTTGGACCCCACCCTCCACAACCACAGCGGATGGCAAAATTACCATTTCCCAAAAGACATCACATGGGAGCTCTCCCCACCATCCTCAGCCAGTGGGCTCCAGAACCTCCCAGCACACGGTGAACTCTCCTGAACCCCACCTTTGCCAGCTGCTGAGCTTCTCTAACCTGCCATGGTGCTGGAATGGATGGAGCTCAGGCTCCCCAGCAGTGCCAAGTGCTGCCCTTGGAGCAGGGAAGAGCAGCAGCAGCAGCCTCTCCGGCATGGTCGGCTGCGGTGTTACTGATTATTCCAGCCGGATGCATAGCTGGAGTTACAATGATTTCTACCAGCTTGAGAATAAAATTTTAAATGTGCAATTTCCTGCCCTAAAGGCCTTGAATTTCGCCTATATTTCAAATGTGGGCCTCTCATTTACCTGAAAAAGAGTAAGTGCCTAAATCTCACTCGGGTACTGGTTTTGGATTCTTCTCATCACTTTCCAAACAATTCTTCTTAAGCTGGGAAATTTAACAAAAGCAGGCTGATTCAATTCCATGCACAAAAGCCAAGTAAAACTGGAATTGAAGGGCAGCAGTGGAAGAATTGGGGTCTGGAAGGCAAAGGCCTAATTAGCTGCGGTGTGTTAGAAAATCTGATAACAAATACCAAGCAGAAGGGATTCAGATGATCTGTGCTGACATGGAAGACTCCTGTTGTTTCTTAACCAAGCAAAATGGTAATAAACCTCCTTGTGTGCCGGGTTTGTTAGGACTGGAATGCATTGTGACTAAGGAAAATAAAAGCAGCTCTGACACTTTTAACTGATGAGAGCTTTTTTAATGAGACTAGCTGGCCTGACTTTCCAAATGTTCGATGGACTTGTGCTTGAGTGAATGAAAGTGGCTTCATAATTGTAAATATTGCAAAATAAATGTGGGCTAAGTTATGTGGAACCAGTCAAATGTGGAACTCTGAGTTAACTGTGGAGTTATAGATTGTATTTAATGAATATGGAAATTGGTTGATTTGGAGATAAAAAAGTATTTAAAAAGGTACCTTGCAGCTCCTTCTCAGGCTTGTGATTTTACACTTCTTTATCACCTTGTGCCTGCCATGCCAGACTTCTCCAAATGTGGAGCTTGTTTGAATTCTGAGTTTTCTTAGTACTGGTTTTAATTTTAGTAATAGAGTTCATTTGGATTTTTTTCTGGATTCTGCTGTGCTAAAACACAGCTACAGGAAACCACCAGTTTTCTAGTGGAAGAACCTAACAAAAACTATCAACATTTACAACACTTACAACACTTAGCATTTACAACAAACAGAGAAGGAATGTCAGTAAACATTTAGGATCCTGCTCTTTATTATCTTGACAGTGAGTCTTCTGAGTTAAAGCAGGCCAAGGGCAAACCCCAAAGAAGCTGGTGTCCATAAACTGTAAACTTTAAAAGACAATTAAAAATCTATTTGTAATCTAAGGTCCCTCAGAGGTCCCTAAGGTCCCTTGTTTTGTCAAATTTTTCAGTTCAGTTTCTTAACTTATAAAGTTAAACCTTCCTGAAAAATAGAAAGCAGAGGGAGGAGTTACTCCATCTGTACCCTGGCATCTCACTGGAGTTCAAAGGGTGCAGTATCTGGTTTTGATGAATCAGGAAGAGGTTTCTGCAAAGACTGCCATTTCCCACCTCTGCTTTCTGCAGGATGGCTCCACAAGCCCTGGAGCTATCAACATCTATGTCAGCTTGTGTCTTGCCAGAAGAAGCTGTTGACAACTTTAGTCTTGGGATTAATCTACAGACAGAGCTTGCAGGAGATGCACTGTGAATGCCACTCCCTTTTGACTCTCTTGACCCCGAGGAACAGGCAGAGAGCACCTACAGGAGGAGAGGAGACATCCTCACGGTGTGACAGAGGCCAGATAGCAAACTGCCCATTGAAAACAGCATACAGAGCTCCAGCTGCCAAACTACCTGCCCTTAGCTGTCCTGAGAGGCTTCTGATGAAATGGTTACACTTGTGGAAAATAACCTTTTTGCTGGAGTGCATTCAAGCCAGGAGGGCTGAAGTGAGAATGCCCATCCCATTCGGTGAGAATGCCATTTCACAGGGTCAGGCAGGCTTGCAACAGGCAGACAGTGCCTGGAGCAGACAGGCTGCCTGCAGCCCCGTGTCCCCCTGTGCTCCTGGCCATCCCAGTGGGGAGAGGAGCCCTCACCTTCCAAACCTTGATGCAGCAGAAGGACACGTCTGAAGTGTTTATTTGGGGAACAAAAGATTCCTTATACCTTGACAGTGGAGCTGCCTTCAAAACCCTCATTCAAACAGAGCTGTGTTTATTGAATTCCTCTGCACTGAGTATATACATGCCTGAGATTTTAATTCTTTCATAACTGAGAAACACTTGGTCGTATTTCTATCTGAGGTATCAGGATGAACATTATTATATATTTGAGTGAATTTTGGTCTGTTTAGATCAAGACTGGGCAAAAATCAAGTATGTGGGACTTCAGAGGTTCCCCAGGCAGAGAGACTCGGGTGGAGGGAAATCTCTCCTCCCCAGTGGCCTGTTTTGTGACAAAGTATGTCATAAAATCTCAGACATGGAATAAAAAAGCCCACATATTGCTTTTGATAACTACTCACCCTCAGGCTTTCTGAACAGATGGGAGCACTAAACACCAAAATTCTTCAGCTTACAAACTGGCAAAAGGCCCAGCAGCACTGCTAACAGAAGGAGTTGTACGAGCTCTTCATTATTTACAAATTTAAATTCTTCTGGAAAGAATTAGTGTAATATGTAGGACATGATCCCAGGGTTTTGGCAAAAAGTATTAGTAACATGAGCTCTTGATCCTAGGAATTAAATTAGATCTTGGAAGGTTAAAGTGTGATGTTGTCTAATGTACCAGGAACTTTACATCTAATGGAAAGTTGTTTACACCTGTTGCGAGTGCTTTAGTTAATACATGAAAGTTGGTCTTCCCACAAGGGAATAGACTGGCTGTTCCTCTCAAATGGTGCCTGTGGAGATTTAGGTGAACATTTCTGGGCTGGAAGAGTGATTATAATACCAGTGCTACATGACTAAAATGCTAGATATAATTTAGCTCCTATTTTTGGTCAAATGCAAATTTTGGTCCCATATATCTCCTTGTAGAAGCTTCCTGCAAATAATTCAAAATTTAGAAACTTGTACAAAAAGAATATTTTAGAATATAAGAGATGGTGGTTTCTGCTTTTAGGAATAACAATTTATTTTTAAGGATTCAACTATATCATATCAAAGTAAACCTCCATATGTACTACTGCCTTTGTAGCAGGTAATCAAAGAGGGCCTGGAAGCACTTGAAATAAAATGGTGGGAATGGAGGGCTCAGCCATACAGAGCTGTTTCTGTAATTTCAGGAAACTAAGGAGCTTTGGGTTCTGATGCCAGTGGGAGCTGCCGATGGAGGCAGTATCGAGACAGTGCGATCTGCTCGGAAGGGAGTGGGAAGCATCGTGCAGGCATTTCCTGCTTCCCGAGGAGTTTCTGCCAACACACTTCATCTTCTAATTTGGTAAGGGATGATCCATCTGGTATATCAGCTTTGAAGAAAGTATGCCCACATTTTGTACTGCAGGCAGCAGCTCCTGAGGGTCAGGACAGTGAGAGACACCCAGGCAGAGATTCAATGAGTGCTGGTTTCCTGCTTGCTGTGCAACATGCCTCCCCAGAGGGTACCTGCCCATCAATGGTGTCTGCATGTACCTCTCTCCGAAATACCTTCCTCATTAAACTTTCACTGGCGCTTCTATTGTTTCCTTTAAATGTTTTGGTGTTGACACATGTTGTTTTGTTGAAAAATTCCTGTCTGTCTCTGCTCAGTATCTCCTCCTTTAGTAAGCTGTCAGCGCTCTTTGATTTGCCAGGCTTATGGCAGTCCCAAAACAAGGAAACTTGCAATATGAATCAGTGATACATAAGTGTCTCCCAGAGGGGGCAAGTGATGGAAATCACAGTTATTGGTTATTATTGGACCAGTGGGAGCTTAGGTCTGGAAAAGAGATCATCTTACCCATTTCACTGTAGTAAAAAGAGCCTCTTCTTTGTTCCCTTGAAGCCACTAATTGCAATGGCAATTACTTTTGGGCCCCAGTTTTGGGACCATCCACATGGAGTAAGTGAGACTGTTTGAAGCATAGGGATTATCCCAAAACTCCAGTTTTTGTTGGTTTTGAGTCAGAACGTATCTCCAGAAGCAGTCAGACTATGATTACTGCAATGCATTTCAGGAATATCCAAACCAGCTTTAGCCAAGATGAAACAGCACTGATTTTTTGCAAGAGTTGAAGAGAGCTGAAGCCTGCTGTTGTTGTGCCATGTTCAGACTAGTGGGAAGGAGGCTCAGACACCATATCTTTGGATCATAGCGAAGGCAAACTATTTGTTCAGCTGTGTATATGAAGGTGGGCAGGCTCTTCCCCTGCTGAGGAGTTTAGTAGATCTCTCACTGTTTTATTCTCCAGTCTTCTCTACAGAAGACCATACAGCTTTTTTGCTTTTTTTTTTTTTTTTTTTTTTCCCAGGAAATCTTTTATTTCAGTTCCTGCCAATTTGCCTGCATGGGACATCAATAAAAAGCAACTGACTGAGTCAGGCCTCCTTCCATGCATTTGCACTTTTGCTCCTGTCAGGTCTTCTAAAAAATGCTCAGTTGTGTTTGACCAGCGCTCTAACCAGAAAAACTCTGAAGGACAACAATTGTTATCTTTGTTTAGCCCAAGTATCTATGGTTTATCTACAGCTATGCCCTGGCAGGTCCTGAGGCAGCTGGGCTGTGTAACTCCCTTGTCCCCCATCCTTCTGTCCCCCACATTTTCTTCATTAGCTTAATTCTTTAAATGAATATTGTTCTTTCCCACCATTGTGGATGCAATTGTCAATCATCTGCCAAGTGCATTAGCAACTAGAGCCCACATCCTAAGACCTGCAAAAGCTAAAGGTACCAATCCTGCTTTTACACCTGCTGCAAGCAGGCAAGTGAGAAATGATGCAAGCAAAGAGATTTTTATTGAAAAAAAAGAGGACATGGTTATCAGTCTGGGAAAACACAACACCCATTACCCATTTAAAAATGGAGCTGAGTACCTGTTCTTCTTTTCCAGTAATGGCCAGTACTCTCCCAGTGCCTGTCTAGCTGCCAATAAAACCAGTTCCCTGCACCAAGGTCCTCAGAAGGGAGAAGCAAGAGGATGCAGAGGCTTGGAGCAGCTATAACAGCTTCAGAAGCTGCTGCTTGCCCCAACATATGGGGTCTGGAGTGGCTATCTGTTCCCTCAGGACACAAGCTCAGGGACAGCAGTAATGACTTCACATGGTGTTGGCTAACCTGTGAATAAATAGCTCATGCAAATAAAACCTCATTGTAACACCTCTCTAGGGAAAAAAGAAAAAAATTAAGATGGTGATTGGACTTGCCAAAGCAGCATGAATGTGCTAAGAAGAAAATTTTAATGTTTTGGAGGGTGCTGTCCTCCTGTTGGGGAGCAGATATCAAAGGCTTCATTGTCCTTTGAAATGAGGTAAATACCATGGACTGCTCTGATCCAAAACCAGAGACAATCATGGAGTAGGGCAGGAGAAGGATTGTGCCTACATACATGTGGATATTCACACACACATTAGGCAGGAGACTGCTAGAGCTTTCTCTGAACAATTTCAGCAGTGTTTTGAGTTCTACAGTCTGACACATTCCAGCTATTTAATGAGAATCTGGGGATTTTTATTGAGCTCACATTTAGGGAATTGAGCAGACTATTTTCCTATGGGAACGTCAGATCTGTACCTTGCACAGAAATTACATGAAGTCACCCTTAATTCCCTTCCTTTAGTTTCTTAAATCCAGGATTTTGGAGAATACAGGGGAAGTGAAACAAGGTGATATAAAACTAACCGAAAAATGTGAAATTCTTCTTAAAGTCTTGACATTGAAATGCGTGCCTGAAACTCATTCTTGCATGAGCTAATATCAGGCAAGTGAAAGCAACTGGCTATGAATAGAGGTAAATTTCTGTTTAAAGTATGAAATTCCCTCCACAATCAAGAACAGCTCTCTGAGGCTATTTGTCAGGCCCTCACCATGCTGCACTATACCAAATTGATTTCAGACAGACTATCAGTGAAATTATATCTGACTTGGCCAGATGCCAGAAACATAAAAGAGATTATGATTTCCAAGAAAAAAATTTATGATTTCAAGGATGAGGACGTGGTCTCTATCACCTGCAGAACCATGAATTGTAGGTTAGTGGCTCCCAACATTTCATAGGAAAGGCTCACTGCAGAAAATTGGTAGTATTATGTGCCTTTCCCTCAATCCCCAAAACCCTGCTGCGTTTCCTCCTGTCACTTGTCCTTTGTGCTGCTGCTATCACCACTCCCCTCTTCTCTGCCCATCCAACACAGAACTCCTGTCATGTCCTCCCTTCCTTTTCTCATTGTCTCTCAGAGGAGAACCAGGTGAGTGCTTTGTCAGTGGTTTTCAGCTGGCATCTGTCCAGGTGTTGTTGGGGAGATGACTTGACAGCATCTGAAAAATGCAGATGGGCTTTTTAGCATCTGTTGAGTTATGTGCTTTTCATGTGCATTTTCATAACCACTGAGGTCTGCAAATAAATGTTCTCGGGTCTAAATATAGCATTAGACTACTGTGACAGTATTGCATTTATATTCAGGAGTTCCAAACAGAACAATGGTCACTTAAAATAGTGAGGATAATGTGAAGAATCAGTTTGAAAAAATCTGCAGTTGACTAAAAGCATACCTGAAACAACATTTTCCTAATGATGGTGGAGGACATGTTAGCAATTTGGAATAGGATTAATTGATCATCTTCTTTCACTAATACTTTTTATGAGTTTATGTAACAGCAGAGATGCATAGTTTATTTTCAGCAACTTCCTCTCATATCATAAGAATCAGGATTTTTAGCACTCTATAAATATTTGATGTTTATGGAATACTTCTTAAAGTTTTCTTTTAGATATTTTTCTTATTAACCCTGCTCACCTTTCACTCGTGCACTTTAATAAAAAGCTGTTCCATTATTCTTCTGTGAGGAAATATCTTAACTGCAGCTGATGGAAGCCCATTGGCAGCTCTGAGAAAACGGTTATTGTATGAGCCTTTGGGTAACAGGCAGCCCCACAAAACCTGGTGTCACAGGCTAAGGTAAATCAAGGCATGCTGTTGAAATTGCAATCTTGTATTCGGAGAAACTGGTTTTGACAAGTGATTTGGTAGCGGCACCCAGTGGCTAAAATACAGACTGCAAAATTTACTAGCCCCAAAATTTCCCAGCTCCCTTGTGTTTGTGTCCATCCGGTAAAAAGCTTCCAGCTAAGCTGAGGGAGCTACAAGCAAGAGGGAACTGTTTACAGCCTCTTTCGAGGCTCTTTACGAGTAATAGAAGAGTTAGATGTTGAGGTATACCTTTAGAATATGCTCTTTTGCACTGGAACAGCTAAATATACATATTTTCTTAACATTTCCTTGTGCAAATGCTGCAGTTGCCATGGGAGGATTATGTAACGATTTGTGGGAAGGGATGTGATCCTCATAGGAAGTAAAATATCTTCAGTGATTTCCTATATATAGTCTATGCTATAGCACACTATATTCTTCTCTGCCTTTGACACTACATCTATTTCTATTTACACTTGTATGTGCCTCTTACATATAATTTTATATACATACATTACATATAATGATGTGTGTCCACGTGTGTGTTTGCACACGGATTTTGCAGGAAAACAAATAGGCAGACCAAGAATACCAATACAAAGGGTCCGCTATCTGCTGGTCCACATTGCTTACAATTTAAAAGCCGCCATAAGGTTGTACAGTATCAACACCTCCCAAGTCAGACATGTATCTTCATGTTTGTGGAAGATACACTGGAGCTGTATTATTGGCCCCCTGAAAGCATCCATCCCACATAGGTGTGAAGGCAGCTGATGCTCCTCTCCACTGCAGGTTTTGTGTCCCAGGTCTGGGTAACAGGAGCAGCAGAGCTGCAGTGACACTGGCTGTGACCTAGGTTACTGGAGAGGTGCTGCCATCCCTAAACTGTGGGTAGGAAAGTTTCTGCTGCCATATCATCTCTGCTGCCAGCAAAAGTCTAATGGACTTCCCCAAGACGTGGGGTTTTTGCTGCATGTCCTTGAGCCAGGGGACTGAGCTCCAAGATCCTTTCAGGAACCCTCAGTGCTGAACCTTGGGGTGTTTGTCCATAGAGGGACAAGTACTCTGACAGTAGCAGCTGAAAACCTCTTGCTATAATAATTAATGTATTTGTATATTCTCAGTTGAAGCTCTTAGTGCACCACATAAAAGTAAAATAACATTTTCAAGTGTAAGATCAGTACTAATATGGAAACTGCCAACACACCCTTCACAGGAGATAATAAACACAGGTGTTGCAAGGTGCAGGTGGTTACCAGTCTGTGGCCAGCTGTGGTAGTTCAAAGCAATAACTTTGAGCACAAAAAGCTGGGAAGCAGCAGCAGCAAGTCCCATGAAATGTTCAAAAATTGGAAAAGCTGGCTGATATGAGAGGAAGGGAAAGTGAGCACTGTCTGAGGGGCTCAGCACTGACCTCACCTGCTGGCTTGTGGTTGTAAGGACAGATGACAGATCACTGCTGCCTTCTCAGACTCATTTGTGAAGCTCAAGGGCAAGCTGTCAAGAACTCTCACCATAAAGAGCCTTAAAAATGTAGATCAGCAAGTGCCATGCTGTTCGGTTCCTTGTGCACCAAGAAAAATGCCTAGCAGGAAAGTTTCCAAAGTGGCTTCTGTTCCAGCTGCTCCTCTTAGTTGTAAGTCTCCTTCCAACCACACCAGACTTTAGCATCAGAGAGAAGCACACCAACTGCTCAAAATAGTTACAGATGCAATTCTCACTTTGGTGAGCTGTTCCTCCTCTGGAAACCACTGGCTGAGAGAACATCCTGCCATACAAACATTCACTTCTTAAGCAGAAGCCATTGGAGTTTGGAAGAAGCAAACATCTCTAATTCCCACTACTTCTTCAGGGTTTCCTCCTCTCACAGCAGTTGCAAATCCATATCAGTCACCCATCTCTTCATGGATACTTTCACAGGCAGGATCACGAGCTTGATTCTCCATTTTCAGTCTCCTGCTGCTGGGCAGACCCTTAAAGAGCAGGATGGAACAGGGGGAGTTTCCTAAATAGCCAGAGAAGACCAGTTTCAGCTCATGCATTCAAGCTCTGCCTTATGATTAATGCAGCACAGAATCAGCTCATTTTGGGAGGCAGCAGATTCTTCACCACTGATGACTCTTACAAACAGGAGAGGTAAAAAAAGTCTTGAGAATTATTTACTTGTAGCTCTTCCTCCATTATGAGAGAGAGGATGGACTAGAAGACCTCTCAAGGTACTCTGCAGCCCTATTTTCTATGATTTCTAGTTGTGACTGAAATTTTCAGCCTCTACAGTTCTCTGACTGACATGAAGGGACTTTCTACACTGATTACAATTCCAATCAAAAAAAGAAAAAGAAAGAAAAAAAAAAAAAACAAAAAAAAAAACCTCCAGCACCACAAGATCAGTGCTATTTCTTACTAGCAAATGTCAGGTTTTATTCTAAGTCCATTAAATGCAGAAAAATATTTTCTGATTAAAGACAGTTCAAAAAGTACACTGATTAACATATAAAGTTTGTGTTGCTTTTAAAATTGTACTTTAATGAAGTTTCACATCCCCTTTTCATGTTTCAGTATTTGCTGTCTTTCACATTTGAGATAATTCTTCTACCTTTAGCCAACATGTATTAGTGAAATATTTTCTCATCCCAAGGAAACACTTTGTACATGTTCCACCTGCAAAACATGGACCTTCTTTTGCTTTGCTCAAGTTTAGTGGTCTCTGCAGTTGTCACAGCATGAGGGAACCTTCCCTTTTCTCACAGTGGTTACAGAGAGGCCAGAATCCTCAGGTGGACGTTCAAGAACTTTTTCCTAATCCCTGTAAAATGCAGGAAGTCCCAACAGGATGAGGGAGTGAGAATCCCTTTCCTCACTTCCCCACTCTGCAAAAAAAACAAAGCAGCAGTTTGAATGGGCAGAAGGAATTATTAACACAGGGTACTAATAGAGAATGAGACAAAATAAAATGCCATCCTATCATCATAAAGACTACTGGCTAGAGTTTGTGATAAAGATATAAAACAGGAATGCATAACACATCTTGCCCGATAAATGCTGTCATCCCTCTTCCACTTACACATTATTTGTGCTTGTCTCAGGCCAAATTATTTTCAGCAAGATTGAGTCAGAACACCAACTGTAAATTTGGTGGGACACTGTGGGACCACCCAAGCAAGTTGAACTCTGCCTGCCATTCCTGACCAAGGTTTACATTCTTAAATACTGCCCAGTGATTGACCCTTTGAGACTTCGCTTTCCTGACATTTCCCAATGTCAAAGCTGAACCTTATTCGCTGTCGTTTTCCTGTCATGCAATCAACCGCAGACAAGGGGAACAAACAGTTTCCTTTTCTGTTGCATAGTTGAAGAGAATTGCAACCCTCCTTAGTTTATCCATTTTCTGGAGAAAAAAAAAATCAAACCAATTCTAATTAATCCAGTGTTGTCTTCAAAGAACTATTCTGATTTTTGACTGGTTCTTCTCTTCCTTCAAAGAGGAAAAGCTCAAACACTGAGGCACATCAGTTATAGTCTCACCACTGTTGAGTGCTCTTGTAGGCAATACTTCTGCTTACACTGAATTTTTATCCCTAAATGATATTACACAAGTGTGATGCTGTTGACTCTTACTGCAGCTTGTGATAGGCAATCTTATGGATCATTTGCTATAACACTGTGGGTTACCATGTTTCTCCCAAGCTTTTGTCTCCAACACTAGCTGTTTCAGTGACACGTGGAATCCTCTACTTTCAAGGAACATGCATCCTTGCTCTAGCCATGGATTTTACAGCCAAAGAAATTATGTGGGTTTTTCTTTTCCTGTATTAAATTTTGTTCTATTTCCCCCAAGCTACTTCTCCAATTTTTAAAGATAATTTTGAGTTATAATCCCAGCCCTGAAAATTGCAGACAGTGACCCCAGGAAACTTTCACACATGGCTGTTAAAAGCTGACTTTTTGCTTTCACCTGTGAGTCAGCTTTGGAAAGTGATTCCCTTAGCCTGGATTAAGAGACTCTAAGTACCTTGACTAGAAAGAGACTTCATTACTTCATTACTGCTACTCTTCTAAAGGAAGTGACATATGGGCTGGCAAGCAATGTTAATACAGAGCAGTCCTGCAAAGATTGTATTTTTTGCAGCTCTTCCCAATGTAAAAAGCAAGCTTCTTGTTTTGCTTTTTGAGCCACTGTCTGACTTACACATTCTTCTGTAACACATCTATTTTTTGAACTGTCTTTTTGAATCCTGGCCTAACTACATTTTAGCTGTTCAATTTTTTTTAAGACAATGATTCAAAGGATTTTTGTACACGTTGAATAGTCACAGAAATACTTAACAGAAATGCTTATGCAGAAAACTAGTTCTCACTTGTGTTCATTTTGGATCAGGATGAACTCTTAGATTCTGATTCATTATTACATAATTTATACTTTCACATAGTGGCACTTTATTAAGTGCATATCTTTGTTTTAGTGCCATATTATCTGGAGGATTGTTTGGATGGGACTCTCACAATATTATTTGATAAATTAAAGAAAAAGAGATTATGAGATAAAATTAAAAGTTTATAGAGATGACAGAGATAAGGAGATACAGAGAACACCATCAGCTTTCAGGCATTGATTTTGCAGACAAACAGATTATGACTTTATTTTTCCATCAATTCAGATTAAATATCCTCTTTCGTTTCAGCTCCTCCTTTGGGATAAACTGCTATTGCTTCATTGACCACAGCAGACTTGTGACATTTTATACCAGCTGAGGACTTGCCTCTGGTACATTCCAGCTAGAATATTAAAAGCAATATACTTTTTGGGGAGGAAAAAAAAAAAGAATGACATCTGGTGTCCTTTACATGTAGATTAAGTAATGAAAGGTTTTAAAACATGGAGTGCTTCAATTTAAGCACTATTCCAGTTTCAGACAGTACAGTAAACATTTCATATAAGTGGAGTCATTATAATACCTAAAGGGCTATTTGCACAGGAGATCTTCTGGCAAATTATTTGGTGAATTACTGAAGGTAGAGGATATGGGGAACATAATGGATCCTGTATGCATTTGTAGATTATGAGAAAAGCTACGGTTTTCAAGAGAGATGAGACGTGAGAGAGAAGAGATGTGAGACCTTTTTGCAGAAAATAAATAAGCTCAATGACATTTCATATTGGGAAGGTGACTGATTTCACATGCCTTGAGGTTTCTAGCTTCCAGTAACTTTCATTCAGGAATAGAATCCACCATCCCTGTTTTCCTCTGAAAATCCAGAATCCTCTGGCTTCACATTTGCAATGTGGACTTCATTTGAAAAAGTGGGCAAATAGGGCATGCAGCACAAGTTTATTTGCCCAGACCTGGCACTGAACAATGTGCTACACTGAAAGGAGAGGAATGGGGGAATCTTTGAGAACATTGGTTATATAATGGGCTGTAAACATCTCCCACAAGAGAGGGGATTTGCAGGGAGCATGAAACATTTTTATGAACATGAAGATAAACATGCCTGAAAAATGGAGTGGTTAAAAAGAGAAAAATAGCAGGAGAAATAGAAATAGAGCAAGAAGGACAGAAAGAAAGAAAGGAAAAAAAAAAAAAAAAGAAAAAGAGAACAAAGAGAGAATGAGAGAGAGAAAGAAAACAAGAGGCAGAGCAACCTGTCTGTTGGGCTTTTCATCACAGGAGTGGCAGCAATGAAAGACTGAAGACAGCCTTTCCAAATGGTATTCCAGATTGATGTACAACAATGGTTGAGCAAACAGTAATGTACAATGATGGTTGGGGTACAACCATTCACTAGAAGGCTCTTCTGAACAAATTTGTTGGCAAATCATCAGAGACAATGACAACTCAATTAGATCCTTCTCAGAGTGAATGCAGTGAAGGGAAATGTTAGGAAAAAAAGAAACAACATCAAGCAAATTTGTATCATATTGAGCTTTTTGTCCCTGTTTCTCTCAGAGACACCATTATTCAACAGCATTCAAAGGAAGGCAAGCTCTTGCATTATAGTACATGCTACTAATTAAGAACAATTCTAGTTGTAATTAAAATACTTAATTCCACTGCTCTCTGGTGGCAAAGGTAGTTTGTATCTTGGGTCTTTCTATTAACTCAGAGTGGGAGCACTAAGAAGATTATTTGACAAAAAATGTCTTTGTAGCCTCTGGACACAAAACTGAAAGTTCTCTTGGTTAATTTCATTAGCTTATTTAATTTGGCCAACTTAATTAATTAGATTTTCATTAAAACTGACAAAAAGGAAACTAAGTACTGCTCATGTGTTGATAATGTTTTTTTTAAATTGCTCATTAAAAATTGTCCCTACCCAGACAACTTTGAAAAATCTTCTCTATAGAAACTGAGGTGTTTTATGTACCAAGCTTGTCTTTAATTCTGTTGCCTTTATGATTTTTCTTAGATGACTTTAGAAGAAAAACCTTATCAGCTGGCAGACCACAGCCTGCAGGCACTGAATATCCTGCAGCTTGGGCTAATTTCTCTGCCTCTAACATCCTGTTTCCATGCAAACGTCTCTTCAGGACAAACAAAAAGGGGGAAGTTAGACGGAGATACACAAAAAACAATTGCCAGAATAACAAATAAGGAGTTAAACTTGGGTCAGCTTTTACCTTTCCTTGAAGACCTGCTCTTGGAAAGCAGCCATGGAGTCAGGGAGGGAAGGTCAAGCACCAGCAGTGAAAGATCAAAACTGGTCTGAGCACCAGAATAGCTTTCAGGTTACCCCCTGAGTGGAACTAACCTCTTTAATTGCCTTCCTAAACACAGATAATTGCAAAGTTATTTTTCTCTGATAAGCCATTCATTTCACAGCATAATTGCATAGATCTTTAACTTTGGGAAACAATACAGTTATTTTTCTTTCTCTCACAAACAGGATTTCAAAATATAGTAGTCAGTAGGCAAGCAGAAATAGATATATGTGTAAACAGGTGCTTAGTTACACAGTTCTTTAAATGAATACACATTTGGAAAAACATTTTGTTTTCTGTTTCAAAATAAATTTTAATTCCATGAATCTCTCTGTGTGAATCTATGTAGCACCAAGCTTTTATTTGATTACAAAAGAAAAATCCAAGATGCTTTTCTGCAGACATGTTTGACCTTTGTCTAACATAGGCAAGTGTTTTAATTTGTTGATATGGATATGTGGAGGCCTGTATACTTGGTAACAACTGAATGTCACAGTCCATGTTTCAGATGGGACCTCTCCCACAGTTAGCTTCTGGGCTCTAAGAGAAAAGACTCATGGAGGGAACTTGAATTTCTGGCACACGAGAGACTGAAGGAAGATCCCTCTCACACATTGCCCTGGCAAAGCACGTTTGGTAAGCTGGCATTTTCTAGTCAACATACTAGAAAGTAAAAGACATGACATCAGTGTTATACCCTTACAATTGAAGGGTGAATACTTACTGAATTTAGACCCACCTGATGGGCCTAATGACAAGCAAAAGTTAGACTTCATATTATAAGTGACTGTCAGGATTAGTGGAAAGGTATTTTAATACTTTGGAATATATATATAATTATGGCTTGTTCCTTTGTTCGTAATATCTTTTAGTACTCTTATCTTAAAGTTAACAAATACCCCTATCCATCTTCTGCAGTGGCATTCATCTGTAATCTGATTCAATTCCCAAGTAATAATTTTGCCTCAGGTTATGGAACTCTGGCTGTGACCAGACTAAGGACCAGAGCCAAAAGGCAGAGTTATAAATAATAGTAAGTGTGTTTACTCACATCTGCAGTGGGCTTGCACTAAATCAGTACAGTTTGGGGAAATTAGAGAAAAGAATGGTGGAAATAAATAGTAATTGATCCATTCAGAACCTAATCTAGTCCTAGAGCATATCAGTGTGTGATGATTCTGTAGTGGACGGCTCTTGCACCAGTGCTGTAATTAAAGCTAAGATGATTATTCTTTAACACAGTCATTTTGTTTATCCTTGAGGAAGATTATAGCATCTTATTTCCCAATTTTGAGCACTTGGGTTTTTTTCAATTTTGAGCTTGTATTCCAAGTTTAATTTGAAATAAATTTCATTAATATATTTTAGCATGCATTTTAACTTTTCTATGACTTGAAGGTTCTTAGTGGAATGACACAGATTTTCAAATGGTATTAGGTGAAAGTTTATTGAATTCATGTGCAAAATTTTTAAAATGTTCTTCCTACATTTCTGAACTAAAAATTCTTGATATAGTCATTAAATGTTTTGTTTGTTAGAAACTACTGTGGTTTAGGAACGGTACTCCCCAGTTCAGTAGCCCCACTGAGACTGTCCAAACCACATGCCGTTTTCTCACTCCTCTACCTTACTCCTCCCTCTCCCCCTGCAGTGGGCTGGAGGGGAGAACTGGAGGCACAAAAGGCAAAGATCATGGGCTGAGTTAAGAATGAGTCACTGGAAACATCAATGGGATAAGAAAAGGAACAGTAACTGCAACAATACTGATGACAGAGGGTACAAAAAGAGAAAGGATTCACATGGAAAACTATCCCAATGATACCGATACTAGATGGCTCCCTCCACCATATTCCACCTCCAGGAATTCCTTCTTCCTGGAACAGACTCCCTTCCCTGTCCCCAGCACACCAGGGTCATAGCCATTCCCCCTCCTGACTACTGCAAAAAATTAACCCTGGTCAGAACAAGAACACAAATGGATAGGATGAGGCCAAAACTGAATAAGAGAAAGGTGTCAGAGATATGAGAACATCAAGGATTTAGGCAGATAGTGACTCTGCAAATGGCTAAGCTGATGCAAAGCACTACTAAGAAGTTTCTGTGCAATAACAGATGATGTGTTTTTAATAAAAGGTCAACTAAGAAACACTCAAAGCATCTGTGAAAAGGATGTATGCATCTGACAGCCTCTGTTCACATCAGTAACACCTTAACAGAGATATACCCAGACTCTTGGTCGTTCATCCACCATTTCCTTTGCCACTTTTTGGTCCATGCCCAGCTTAATTTAGCATCCCTTCAGATCTGCCAGCAGGAAAACCTACACAAGCTCTCCTACAGCTGACTCAAATTCAAATTGGATGGGCTGGTTTAGACATCTTAAATAGAAAACATGTTGACCAATTCATGGTTTAGTAAGCCTTCAGATGATTATCTCCTCTGCAAGTGTAAATGTGCAAAGGGGAAAAACAAAGATGAGCTTAGAACAGGTTCTTGATCAGTTTCCTTATCTACTGTCACAGATAGATGCTGCAGATTAAATTTCTCCTTGGTGTGTTTGTCTAAGGTTGAGGAACTGACTCGATGCAGAAGTTTCTGATGTGTATTTTCACTCACACAGAAAGGGCCACATCAATTGCTCTTGCTTCACACCTTGCTGTAGGTCTTAGGCCCCTCCATGCATGATCATTATCTCTGACTGAACACACAGTCAGGTCAAGAGCTTGGGTAACTTTTAAAAGTAACCCAAAAGCTCCTCCAAGGCTGCAGGTGGATCTCTGCATCCCCACGGCCCTCCATAGGCTGCAGGGGCACAGCTGCTTCACCATGGTGTGCATCATAAGCTGTAGGGGAATCTCAGCTCTGGTGCCTGGAGTACCTCCTGCCCCTCCTTTTGCACTGATCTTGGTGTCTGCAGAGCTGTTCCTCACACATATTCTCACTCTGCTCTACTCTGAGTACAACTACATCTGTACAGTAAGGGTTTTTTCCCTTCTTTAATATGTTATCCCAAAGGTGTTAGTATCATTCCTGGTTGGCTCAGCCTTGGCCAGCAGCTGATCCGTTCTGGAGCTGGCTGGCATTGGCTCTGCTGGACATGGACGAAGCTGCCGGCCACTTCTCACAGGAGCCACCCCTGTAGCCCCCTCTCCCCCAACACCAAAACCCAGCCACACAAACCCAATACAGTTATAACATGCTGCTCCCATGAAGGGAAGCATTAGCCAGAAACTAGAGCCTTTTGCTGTGTCAGAGATGCCCAAGAGCTGTGTATAGCTCCAGGATTTTCATCACAAAGGAGCATCTCCTTGGGCAAGTGGATCAGATGCATTAGTGGGACATATCACTGCTGGCTGCAGCTGATAGCATCCTATACAGATCCCCAAAGAGTTATAACAGCATAGTCCTGTTCTTGAATCTGCCATTTCCTCATTGTGAAGGCCAACAGAAAATGAAAAATGGTCAGTAACTTTTAGATTAAACAAAAATCTAAACCAAAAAAATCTAAACAAAAAGAAACAAGACTGAAAAGCAGAACTAAAATCCATATCTGCAAACCCAGTTTCAGTATTCAAATGCCTCTGTCAGGAAAGGAATCCTTCTCAGAAAAGCTTTTTGAAAAACTACCCAGTATTTCCTTTCTATTTTGTCAACATGCAGTTGCAGTAGAAAATTTTCTTCACTATATAATGAGAAAAACAGTTATTTCAAGTATTACACCAAAGCTAAATGCCTGTTAACATTAATGCTACCTATTATTACTTTGTAAATGAAAGGTTATTTACCCTTTGCAAAAAAACCATTTCAGAACTAAGCTAAAGTAACCACATGGATTTAATAAACAAAACAAATAAAACCTTAAGTGGTCTTGAAACTTCAAAACAGGGGAAATATCAAAGTGAAGCTAAATAAAGCATGAAAAATAAATCTCATTTACTAGTAATATTTTGTAAGATTGTTTGTGGATTCATAAATTCAGAAAAATTTAGCATGCAGATGAGAAGTAAGGAGGAGGGAAGCATGAACTGTAGTGGAAAAGCAATCTTAAGGTAATTTAGGATGTGTTCTGCCTAACACTGTTGAAGAGCTAAATGAGACCTCTTTAAATTGTAGATTTACAAATCCTGCTGTGATTCACATTCTAACTCCAGATCTAACATGACATGCTGAAATAAATAAATGTTGCTTACGATAGCAAAGGAAGCTCAGTTTGCTTCCCTGGGTTTTTTATAAGTTTTGGTTGGGGTGCCAGAGTTAGACAGCAATGCTTTGTAAAGCCTAACATTAACAGGCAGACTACCTTGTTTGCCCTCCCTTCAGTGCCTGAAAAATAAAACACAGTACAACAACAGGATAAAAACACCAATTATGGAACTGACAGCCAAGGGGATACAGTAAAATGATTTGCCATTGTCTGCTTAGACTTTATAGAGGTATCAAAGAATAGTTTAGGTTGGCAGGTATCTTGGAAGATCATCTAGTTCCAACATGAGCATCAGTTCAGTCATGTACTGATTATGCTGTTTTCTGGTCTGCTGTGTTAATAACAAATACAACACTCTGAAGCAGTACCAAATAAACCTGTAGCCTCCCTTTCTATTTCCATAACACCAATAGAAGCTCAACTTTTCCAGTAGCCAGATAGATGGAAGAATCTAGAAGAATGTGTTGAAGATAGAAACTCCTATTTACTTCAGGGGCTTTGAAAGGAATTGGGACTACTTTGCCACTTCAAGAATTGGGTCGCTCATGAGCAAAACTCCATGTGCTAACTCTCAGTGCAAAGTTGGCTCTCAGAAGTGTGTGCAGAATTAAATGTTGCAAGATGAGGCTCTGGTCCAAGCTACTGCTTCACTGGAAAAAGGAAAAATCAGAAAAAGAAAAGTGACAGGCAGGGAACAGTCTGCAGAACTGTGCTCTGATAGCTGTCCCTGGGCAGAAGGGGTATGACCTGCTATCCATCCCGTCCCATCCCATCCCATCCCATCCCATCCCATCCCATCCCATCCCATCCCATCCCATCCCATCCCATCCCATCCCATCCCATCCCATCCCATCCCATCCCATCCCAGTAGAACCTGCTAGCCCACACAGCTGGACTGTTTTCATGTGACAGCCACCATATGCAGTTCAGTCCTCCCAGCACAAAAATTGAAGCAGAGCACTGCTTTTTGGCCAATTTGACAATCCGAGGAGTCTGCAGGCCTAGGGAGTGGTTGCTGTTCTCTAAGACTAGAACAAGCCTCACTCATTTAAACAAACCAGTCATTCAGTGAAGTACCTGTGGCATAAAGCGTGAGAAACAGGTGTCTGCAATACATGCACAGCTCGGTGATTTTGCAAAAGGAGGGGTGTTTGCAGAAGATGCCCTATTGCTGGGCATGTTCTCTGGTCAGAATAGGACATGTCTTGCAGTTAGGATGCTGATATGCTTTGCTGCTTAGCCTCATCAGTTTAGAGCAAGATAAAGATCACTAACAGTTTTATATTTGAACTGAAAATAAACTAGAAGGCAAGATAGTGTGTAATGCACTCCAGAATGACATGTTCAGCCTCTTTTGCAAAGATGTGTAAACAACATTTCTGTGCACAACCTCTATTTGTGATATGGACATGAGAATTTACTTTGCCTACATGTTGAGTCGAAGTTCAGTCCTCTATGGGTAGCTGCAGGCAGTGTTAGCACATAGCGCATCTCTTTGCATCTGACAAGAAGAAAAATTGTGCAATGATTCTCTTTTCCATCCTCTCCTACATTTCGCAGATTTTGGATGCGTTTTGGAGTCGCTATACAAGAGATAAGCAGATGGGCTGTGGAGAGCTCTGGATTTCATGGGAATATTTGTCCTAGACACTTTTTACTGCAAAATTATTGAATAGTTTTGCTGACCATCAATTCTTGCACAATAACTGTGGCTGGGTACTGTAATGAAGAAAGATAATCAAAATTTGTTAACTTTGTTGCACTTCCTACTTGAAACTGTTGCACTTGACTGATTCATACAGAGGTTACTTTTGTTCTAATTTTTACAGTCCCACTTTTTCCTGCTATCAAGCTACTTCAAGACAAAAGCAGTGTCTTGAAGGGTCAGATGACATCTCAGTGCTGAACATGACATCCTCTTTTCAGCAAGGCAATGGGCCCTACGCCCATCCTCACCCAGAGTTTTCAGAGACACCCAAAAGAGAATACTGAAAGGCATCTTTGCTGCTTTTCATTTTTTATTTAAAATTCAGCAAAACAATAATTTACCATGAACTCAGCATGCCTATACTTATATACCTATACTTCACATTGTGTTGCACCTCAGCCAGCAGTGACAGAATGGAAAATGAAGTAAATCAGTTGCCATTCAACGTGGTCCATCCTGTCCCCAGGATGGATTGGCGTCCATCTCTCAGCAGCACAGCTGGAAAGGGAGTTTTTTTGTGTGCCCTGCAGGACTCGGAGAATGCCGAGAGCCTTTGTTCTACCTCAGGCAAGACAGATCTTAACAGGGATCTCTGATCTCCCCACCTTCCCGCTCAAGGCGGCATCGGGGGACTGGTTGATGGGGTTTAGCTGGGCGGTTCTGCGGTGCATGTGAACGGGAACAAGACGGGTTTCCAGGCTCGCAGCGGGCGCTGCCGGTGCCCAGCAGAGTCAGACCCACGCCCACACCCGGCACCCGGCGGCGGACCGCGCCACCGGCTGTCCCCGCTTAGCACCTTCACCGCTGCTCGCCCGCTGCCCGCGGGGGACTTCAGCCGGGCCGGGAGCGAGGCAGAGCGAGTGCACGGGGGCCGCCCCGCCCGGGGGGTTCCCCTGCTCCGCTGCCCGGAGGGATCCCCGAGCGGGTGCTGAGCGCCGCCGGGCGAGGCGGGTCTCTCTCCCCTCCGCGTCCCGCCACGCCGCTGCGAGGCGGCCGCCCCCGGCCCCCGGCAGCCCGGCGGCCGAGCAGGGCTCCCGCGGCGCCGCCGCCGCCGCCCACCGTCCGCGGCAAGGCGGGCCGGCGGGGCCGGGGGGCGGAGGGCGAGCGGCGGCGCACGGCGGCGAGGTGGCTCGGCAGCCCTCCCGGAGGAGCCCGGCCCACCTCTCCCGTGCAGGCACCCCCTCCTCCCCGCCCCGAAAGAGGAACTCCCCGCCCGCGCAGCCCGGCCGCGGCGCAGGGAGCAGCGGCGGCGGCGGCGGCAGCGCGCCCGGCCCCTCCGCGCAGCATGGCGCAGCAGCGCCCGCCGCCCGCCGCCGCCTGAGGCGCCCCGCGGCGCCGAGCCGAGCCCGCGCCCATGGCGGCGCCGCCGCCCGCCCTCCGCTGGGCGCTGCCCCTGCTGGCGGCGCTGGCGGGCGCCGCCGGACCCCAGAGCTTCGAGCTGCCGGGGGCCCCCATCGACAACATCGAGGTGAGCCGCGGCGCCGTGCTGGTGGCGGGCGGCAGCTGCCTCTACGAGCTGCGGCCCGAGCTGCAGCCCCGGCTCCGCGTGGTGCCGGCGGCGGGGCAGGGCTGCGGGGAGCCCCCCGGCATGCGCAGCAACCTGCTGCTGTACTACGAGGAGGCCGGCGGGGTGGGAGTCTTGCTGACCGGCTGGACCCAGGATGGCGGCGCCTGCCAGGTGTGGGAGCAGCCGTCCTACCGGCAGCGCTTGAACCAAAGCGAGGTGGTCAGTTGCCTGCCCGACGGCTCCACCGCCGGCGTCGTCTTCCAGCAGGCCGGCGCCTGGTACCTGGCCGTGGCGGCCACCTACTCGACCAGCGCCGACACGAACCACCTGCACTGCGAGCCCTCGAAGTCGGACAAGGAGACCGTCATCACGGTGCGCAGCATGGTCAACCTCAAGTCCAAGGAGGAGCTGGGCATCATCAAGCGCAAGGAGGAACCTTTGCACTTTGTTGACGCGCTCCAGTGGGGGGATCACCTTTTCTTTCCCTACTACACATTGAAGGCCAGGTTGGGCAATAACACGGAGCCACCCAGCATGGCTGTCCTGCGCCAGCTGCGCCCTTCAGAGGGTGGCCTTACTTTGCAAGGGCACGTCTATTTGGACTGCGGGTGCAGGAGCCTCATTATTTCTTCCAGCCTTGTTCGCCAGGGTGAGCGGGGCTGGTGGGTGGGTGTATTCCGCCACAGCCACAACGCCAAGGCGTGGAACAGCACTGCCGTCTGCATCTTTGGGATGGAGGAGATGAAGGAGCAAGCCTGTGCATCCACGCACTTCAATATGAACGGGAAGAGCTGTGTAAGTCCGGGCATCGTTTGCTAAGCTTTCATCCTGCACGCCCTTGTTGACACTGTTATTGTTGTGGCTGGTGTCTCTGTGCATGACTCACGGGGTGTCCCTGACCTGGAGGCACATGAAGTTAGCGAGAAACTTCAGAGCCGCACCAGGCTTTGCACATCAGCCCTGGTCAGCTCTAGTGATTTCTCCAGCTCGTTCTCTTTCTAAAAAGCTGATCCTTTACCAGATTTTGGTATACTTTCCACCTACCTGTTGTGAAAGACACATCTGAGGGAGCACCTGAGGGCATCCTGGGTGAGACCTGAGTCTTAGGTTTCTCCCTCAGTGTGTCCTTTTCAGCTTAGGATTAGTCGTATTTCATTTTATTTTCCATACAGCCTAGATAAAGCATCTCCTATCTTATTCTGTGCATTCACATCTCATGTCATTGCAGCTACATCAGAAATGAAAAAAAAGCCCATCAAACTGGCTCTGTGCACTGGGCTGTGTGCACTGTTATCCTTGTCTCTCCCTAGTTATCTGTGGTTGCTTGTTCTGTGTTAAGTATTTTCCAAGCCTCTCAGGACTGGCCTTGCTTGGGAGGGCTCTCACAGCCACCTCCCCAAATCCTTGTGTGCAGCAGACAACAATAGGTGTTATCTCTTTGTTGTTGCAGTGGTTACATTTTCACAGACAGTGGTGTCCCATGGAGTTCCTCATGTCACCTACATCAGTAACACTCTCTTCAGCTCCTTCCTCCTCTTCAGGGTGAGCTGAGTGCATGGACAGTGGGACAGGCAAGGCTACTGGCTTTGCTCTGGCCTCAGTAGTAATTACCTAAAAATTATATTCAGGAAGGTAAAAATGTCATTCACATGAAGAAGGTGCTTTTGAAATGCCTGTCCATGCTTTTAAGTTAGAAAGTTTCCAGAGCTGTGGCAAAAGGACCACTGAAAAGTATCAAGGAGAGCCATAGGGGATCATATAGCAAACCCTAAGCCTTTTGCAGTTCCCACACCATCCGGGGTCTTTGCAGATAAACTTCTGAATCCTTGAGGTGTTACAATAGGAGTTTCTTCGAAATTCCTTGAAAGAAGTGCTGTCACTCCTTGCCTTTCCAAATCTAGCTCACAGTGGAGTGCAGTGCTGAGATTTTTCCAAACAGACTACCAGAGGGCACGTGTGATTCAGTCTGCTCATCTCCCTACTAAGCTGTGAGACTATTGCCAGTGTTCGAGGACGTGGTTGTGAATGAGAACCCCATATGTGGGTGAGACAACTGTGCTGAAGTAAATAGTGAAACTCACTATGGAGCCAGAGCCAATCCTTTGATTTCCAGTGCTAGCTTACTGTTTACTCTGTGATTTCTGTGCTCCCACAAGGCAAACCTCCTGAATGAATTTCAAGTCTCATTCTGATCCCAAAATACCTATTCGCTTGTTGGAATTTTAGTTTGTATAGTTTGTTCCTAATTACTTGTGAAGTTTCTTAGTGAAGGTGCTTTCTGAGCCTACTAAACAAAACAGAAGATGAAAGTTCCCTGGGCAGTAGATCCCTTCTGAACACTTTACAAAATCTCATGCAAGAAATTTCAGAAAAACCTCATGGATCTCGTAGAGTAACGTGATGAAGGTAAAGTGAGGCACATATTTCTGCAGACAGGGCAATTCCCTGTCCCTGTTGCCTCTCAGGGCCTGAATATGAAAAATCAGTGATCCACTTGTTTCATAATTGGTCTAATTCAGATCAGACTCCTGTGACTCCAGTGTTACTTTCATGTCCCAAGAGGCGCATCCCTCCTGGAAATTTAGATCACATTTGGATACAATGTTGAAGAATCTCAACTGTAACAATCTTTAAAAGGATTTCTTATTTAGCCTTATGTCCCAAACTATGATGATGTTATTGATTGTAATATTTTGGCATGAGAAGTGCAGTTTACCACTGAGAGAAAAGTGGTATTTCAATGTTTTGTGAGATAGCAGGACATGTGGGTCCTCTGAAGTAATATGACCTATAACATTACATGGTTAATTAGCTCTCTTTATTAAGCTAATTATATGTGCTTATGGTGTATAAACATAGAAATAAATGCATGTAGTTCAGCTTTTATTTTTTTTTATACTACAGAAGGTTAGGCTAGGCTGTTGCAGAGTAAGTTTGGAGATGACAGGCCCATATGTTGCTGCTTCTGGGTTGTTTTAGACCAGATCCTTCTACCGTCTCTCACCAAAGTATGGGAGTCCCTGCAATCGTGGAATATGCTGTTCTTGGACTCAGAAACACATGGGCTTCAGAGCTGACAGGAAGGTGGAGTGTGGCATGTCCATCAGTGTACAGCTTGCAGCAGTGTGTGAAACCCTAGCAGTGGCTCTGGCCAGAAGGGAGTTGGAGGGTGCTGTGGGTCTTAGTCTTCTCCGCTGGGTACACTTGAATGCAGGAGCTCAGGTGTGATGTGATGAGGTATGTGGATCCCAGACACGGACTATCAGCTTATGTAGGAATTGTAAATACAGGGAGTTTTTTCACTGCAGGAATACAATTTATAGTAAGCATATGCCTTAAGGATTAGTGGCAGTTCGTTTTCTTTCTGATCTTGTCATCCTTTAGATTTCTGTTATTATTCTGATTACCTTTAGACAAGACATCCTCTTACCCCTCCCCACTCACATTGCATTTCTCAACAGGACACTGCAAGAAGAGCTTAGCCCAGGGTATTTGTGGTCCTGAATTCCCTGTTATGCCATTGCTAAATGGTGTACTTTGAACTCATTCCTGTAAGGTACTGAGCTTTCTGGCCCTAACCCAGTAAAGCACTTAATGACATATTCAACATTAGGCATATATAAGTATTTTCATCATCTTCATGCCCATGCATTTAAAGTAAAGCATGTACTTGGGTACTTCACTGGATTGGAACCAAATTGCTCTGCATCCTGTTGGAACTCACTGTAGGTGTGTAATCTCTTTAGTTTCGCTTTGCCTTTTAGGCCAGGGTTCTCATTTGCATTAAGTTTTAATGCTGGATTAGAGTCTGCTATTAGAAACTAGTAATTTTTAAGATCCTTGCTGACCAACTTTATCAAAATGTATGTGGCTGCTACAAATTCTGTGGAATTTCTCCATATGAGAAGTAGGCAAGCCCATTTTTGTTTTGTGCAGTAGAGCGCACAAAGATTGTCCTACTTGGATGTATTTATTCAGGACATTGGCACCACTTGATTCCCAGAGACAGGATCCCTATCTAGCAAGAGGCAAATGGTATTTTAGATGAAACTGCTCTGAACATTTTACAGTTTTATATTCAGCTTTTTTGTTTTTATTTGATCCACACATCTCTTACTTTTGAATATATCTGCTTACATGCACTATCAGGGTGTGTGTGTTACTGGACTCACTAGCATAGCCTACATATACATAAGTGCATCTTCTTCACAATTTCCTTAGTTAGTAAGTGGGAATTTGTCAAGTCTCAACTTCTTTTCAGAAACCTGACTGGGTACTTACAAACACAGGAGGAATGTTGGAATTTGTCACAAACTTGCTGTGGGAGCTAGTGGACTTTAAGAATGGCTTTTCTTCTGTTGTTCTGTGACAGAGCAGGACCTAAAAGGATCTCAGGTCTCTCACAGACAAGCCAGGATGTTGTGAGTCACAGCCAAGTAGATGAGTAGGAAAAGTGTTCCAATTGGAGAACATCAACAGGAGACAAATGTAGAATATTGCCTAAGCATGATAATGACAAATCTGGGAATTGGTTTTGTCATTAAAAAAATTGCATTAAAAGGATTCAGGAAGATTCAAGGATTCACAATTTTTCAGGTAGAAAATCCCAAAAAAACTGTGAGGCATATATTTGTAAGAAAGAGAATTGCTGTAGTTTATATCAAGGTGTTTATTCAATTATATGAAAAGGCTAAGTAGTTGTGATAGTTACTAAAAGATAAGCCATCTTGGTTGGATTTTCATCGATTACTTAATGCAAGTAAAGACTTGTAACAGTCTGATCTTTGAACTTTTTCATTTTTCAGTGGTTGATATATATGAGGGTTAGTATGTGTCCCTTAATATATTAAACATAGTTTGGAATCTTAACACAAATCCTAGCTGGTGTAAGCTCTACTGAAATGAGATTTTGAAGTCAACAGAGTCACAGCAGTTTAATTACGGCCTTTAATTTGCAGGAACGACATTTGAATTTGTGTGGTAACTCATTCCAGAGTGATTCATGGTCTTTTATTTAAGGAAAGAATTACAGACTTGTAAATATAATTTTGTATCAAAATTGATCCAGTAATTAATTTTATAGTAGTAAAGTCAATCCCCTGAGTATTACAGACTGCTAGTGTTGCATCTAATGTTTGATGGGTTTCTAGAGTTAATGTTTTTGAAGTGAATATTTCTGTCTTGTTACAATGACTTTTCAGTTCATCCCTGTTTAGTGTAGGAAGTAAACCACTGAAGACTTGTCAACTCTCACACTCCAGGGCTGGGGACTGCACAACCTCTCTGGACAACCTGTTCTGCTTGATTGCCCTCACAGTGATGCTTTTTCATCTCCTGTTCACTAGAAACCTGCAGAGTTTCAGTTTGTGTCATTATCTTTTGTTACCTTACATACACTTGGGCTAAGAGCCTGGCTTTGTTTTATTGGTCTCTCAGAAATTGTCTCTTCTGTAGGCTGAAGCAACCCAGTTTTGGAAAAGACCTGTAAGATCATCCACCACAAAACCATGTCCCTAAGCACCATACCTACAAGTCTTATAAGTACTTCAGATTGGTCAGGCATGATTTATCCTTGGCAAATTTATGCTGGCTTTTCTCAGTCACCATGTTCATCTTCTTGTGTCCAGAGATGGTTTCAAAGAGGATTTTCTCCATGATTGTCCCAGGGAAAAAAGTGAGACCAACTAATGTGTAGTTCCCTGAAAAAAAAATCTTGGTTTTTTTTTAATATCGGTGCAGTATTTGTCTTTATTCAGTTGGAGACTTTACCTGATCTCTACACCTTTTGAAACAGGAGAGAATAACCTTTCAGCTTCATCAGTCTCTCAGCATCTTCCTAGAGATCCCATCTGTCTTCCCTAAAACTTGTAAAAGCTGAGATTTCTTAAGAGATCTCTGGCTTAATCCTCTCCCAGTACTCATAGTTTCTCTCCTCCTTGAGCTTTGTGTGTACAAAGGACCACAACATGGTACTGGTGAAGTCCAGAGCCATGTCTGCATCAACTGTCAGTAAATCTCCTGAGCTATTCAGCAGCTGCTGTGCATTTTATTGTTAATTCTTTTATCGCCCACGTGGTAGTGGGAGCTCTTCTTGTTGTCCATATCATACCTTGCCAATTACAAAACTAGGTGAGCTTGGATTTTCCAGGCTCATTTCCACCATTCCTGCGTGTCCAGAGACTTCCTCCTTAGTCCTGCTTCCTCTTCATTTGTGATGTTGTTCTGCAGTGTAGTTCAATCATGACTTCCCTATTTAGCTAGAGGCCATCTCGTGATGTGTCTGCTTGTTTTCCTGAGTTTTGTGCTTGACAAAGATTGTCCTGAAAGACCTGCCAGCTTATTTGAGCTCTATTTCCCTTCAAAGCTGACTCTCAGGGGATCCCACTGAATGATTAGTGGTCCAAGTAATGGAAAATTACTACAGTCTTTCTGCAATGGGTAAGGTCCCCTAAAAAAAGCCCCAGCCTGTTGTTACAACATGACTGTTTAGCAAGTGTGTGCCCTCATCCCTCACGGTCACCCACCACTTCCTTTTGCTCTCTGCTAATATGCTGTTCAAGCTCAGTTGGTTTCGAAGCCTTCCTTGATGGAGCTTGTTCTCCCTCACTGGTTATTAGGACACTTTACCACTTCTGTGAACTTAGATCTGAGGGCAGAGTAGGACTATTTCTGCTGCTGCAAGAAATCACAAGTTTCTAGCTTCCCCATCTCAGGAGTCTCTATCAGCATCTCACTCAACCATAGCCTCTGACTATT
This sequence comes from Poecile atricapillus, assembly GCF_030490865.1. NCBI lineage: Eukaryota > Metazoa > Chordata > Aves > Passeriformes > Paridae > Poecile > Poecile atricapillus. Next base: position 32,068,404 of record NC_081289.1, on the reverse strand, counting down.
CTTCCTCCCTTGCATCATGAGCCTCAGGATTTGCCTCTGCAAGGTCTCACTGAAGACTCTGATTTCTGGTCATCCTTGATTTTTTGCAGGCTGCAGGATGGACAGGCTTGTCCACCTAACACTGCTGGGCAATGCACAAATCAAAAACCTTCCTGGAAATAAAATTTTGGAATGGTTCATCTCCTGATCCCTTAGCCCTAATAAAGGCTCACTGCATGCCCCAATATTTGTTACCTCTGATATAGTAAATACTTATGAAGGTGGTTAAAGGATGGTGAAGTTAAGAAAGAAGAATGAGGTTCCAAAAGTTCTTTCCCCATAGGAAAAGCATCTATTGTTTCAGTGTTGACTATTGCTATATGTTATTTACAAATCCTATGTCCTTTCGTATAGCTGCATCTGTTCTTTCACTCGGATGCTCAAACCCTTTACTTTTACGTTCTGGACAGCTGCATATGATGAGTGCTGCATGAGCTAAAAATGCTGCCCTTTCCTCTGAGGCACACAATGTAAAATAATCAGGAGGAAATCAAGACAGAAGTGTGAATATGGTTGCTACAACTGGAGTCATATGGAGATACATCTGAAAATGAAGTGCCAAATAGAAAACTAGTATAAATACCTTCCATGCCAATAACCAAACAACTATAGATTGTAGAGAGACTACAGAATATAACAGAGGATGGAACTGAAGAATTAAAAAAGGGGAGGTCTTACAGAGTGGTATTATCTTTCCTTTTGCTTTTCTTGCTTTTGTATGCGCCTGAAAATGTTACAGGATAGGCAAACAGATGACCATGGAGATGAATAACTCTTCAAGTATAATGGAAGTTTAGGCTGTAAGTGCATTTTTAAGAATGGATTTAGCTGTGAAAGGAGCAGCTTGGGAAGGCTCTACAGTGCTGTAACCCCATTAGTCACAGTAGAAAGAGGTAAAAGGTCTTGTTAAAACAATAAATGTGTGTGGAAAAGGGGAGACAGAGGGGTGAAAGCAGCAGCTGCACCCTGGAGGAAATGGGAAAACTGGAGAAATAGGTTGCAAAAAGGAGAAGGCTTTTTGTTTTTTGTGGCTGTCCACCATCTGAATTTCCCTTGTTCTTATCTGTATTAGCTCAATGTCGTGTTGACCCTCCCTCTAGCAAGCAGAGGGAGGGGAGGAGACTTCCACACTTGTCAGTATTGGTTCTTCAGTCAGATGAGGAGGATGCACTGATATGACACTGGTTACTTTATTAGTATGTGGGTCAAAATAAAATCTGGCAGCAAAGCTTTTCAGAAACCGGGTGAGTTCTCTTTTCTGTGATCTTGTTGTACAGAGTCTGCAAGGAACCCAGGGTAGTTTGTCTCTCTTACACTACTACATGATGCACTGCAGAAAAACTTCCTAATTTTGGTAGAAATGAAAGTGTGGAAGCTCCACTCACTGACCCGAGTGAAGACTCATTGTGTGCAATAGTTCTGGAGTTTGTTACCTTCTGATCTATAAATAAAGTGAGTTAACTTTTTCCACCTTAAAATGCTTGCAATCACACTCTGCCCCACTTCCCTATCTAACACAGACCTCCAGGGCACTGGATTCTCATGGCCAAATGAGTTTTACTGAAGTTCTGTGCAAGTGCATGACAGTTCCTTGTGTCTTCCTGCTGCATGAAAAAAGAAATAGCGACTTTAAATATGAAAGTTAATCAAGTCTTCTTTTATTCTAAGTGGCTGTTCTTTCAAGCTAATTAAAATGATTCAGATGACTGAAGAACATTTTAATTGACTTAGGATTGCAGTTCAGGAAAAAAAATATTTCTAGTGGAAAGACTTTTGGGGGTTAAGCCAGCATCATAGCATGCAAGAGAGTTGAATTCAGCCATTACTGTGTTAGGGATTTGCTTCATAACTTTAACAAATGCCTTCACCTTTCTTCTAAATGTCAGTTTTGATGGTCCATTCCACACTTTGTTTTGTGCATTAAAGTGAAATAGGCTCTTGCACTCAGAGGGTTCCTGTAGGGTTAGGAATCCATCCTTGAGGTTGAAATTCTGGATTTTGTAAGCTAACCTACAGGGCTTGTTCTTGGTCTTACTTGAGCTCTTGTCTCCTACCTCTCCATGCCTGCCACTCCTTTGTGCCGGCACTGGTGTATGTGCAGCCACATGTTCATGTGATGAGGAGCATGACTCAAACGAAGATGTAGGTAGGTAGAGCATTTTCTAGGCACATCTTGCCTTAAGTTAGCTGACTGGAAAGCATTATACAGGGAGGGTGAAGTAAAGGTTGGCTGGGGTTGGACCCCTTTGGAGAGCAGGTGGGATCACACCTTTGGCAATGTACCACAGAGATTGACTTGGAGCAATTAGAGGACTTCAGACCTGAGTTGCTGCTTACTAAGGAGACACATGGGCTTCTAGGGAGTTCTCCTGGTAAATGGTCCTATTTTCACACATATAGATTTCCTTTCAACACTCAATCATCTACAATCAGAGTTATTTGGCTTGGTTTTTCATTCCACAAGATACAGGGATTTCCTGCATGATGGTTTTTTTTGTGAGCTGCTTACATATGTTTGCCACTTGATTTCCTCCAGGTGGGATGGAGAATTGAGGGTAATGTGTTGATTTTAAAGCTTACACTGCTGCATTTATGTTCTCCATGACATGAGCTTTATATTGCTTTATCTCATTTTTATGTTTATGTAATACACAAGTCTGTACTTCTTCTGCTGTCAAGGAAGATGAAGGTTTGCATTTTTATACACACAGACAGTTTGTTTGAAGTGTCTACTTTCTCCAGAATATTTGCATACCTTTGAAAGTGGTTGCTGAGTGTATCTAGCCTTCAGGTGATAGCAAAACATGGCTTCATTGAGAAAAACTGGAAATTCAGAATAACCCCAGGACTTGTGTCCCAAAAAAGAGAAATCCTAACGCAAAGTAACTTACTGCTGCTATGCTGAGTCTGCATCCCACTGAAGTCAGTGACTTAACTGCAGCAGATATAATATTTGTTACAGATATGACCAGTTGTCATATATGAAAAATTAGTTTCGTGTGTATTTTCCAATAATGTGTTGCTCTGAAACTGTGCCAGAATTGAAATGTTACTTAAAGTCTTGTCTAAAGTTGGGTTCTCTGAGAATCTTTCCAATGATTCTTCTTTTCCTCAAAGTTTTGGAGTATAGGTGAGTGATTTTTTAATATGTTTTTCTTATATCTGATTTTTAGGAGGCACGATCAATCAAGAAATTACCTACCTTGATTCACTCTGGATTAGTGGCTGTTTATGGCACAGTTGTTTTGAATCGTATAGTTCTCTTTTTGGGAACAGATGATGGACAGTTACTGAAGGTAAGCTGAGTGTGGCAGTTCTTCCCTTCTCCACCAGCTGCTGCTGTGTTCAAGTGGGTAAATATTTCCTGGTTTATTCAGTGTATTATAAACAAATATGATCCCCTGAATCTCTGGTTTTTTTGTTTGTGAAATAACTGCTGTATGGTCTTTTGGAGAGCAAGATAACTTTCAAAAACAGTTATGTACCCTGCTAAAATTCAAGTAAACATTTCATTAAAACACTAATGCCCACAGTATTAATTTACAGACTGTGGAGTTCTCAGTTATTTTACCTTGTTTCCCTCCTTGCTTTGATTTTTCAGTAGAAGTATTAAATATTGTTAAATTTTGGAAGTGTGTTTGTTTGTTTGTGTGTTTGTTTGCCTGTGTGATATGAAAATCTGCCCATTAGAGAGAAAAGTCAAGATTCATTTTACCTTAGCTTCTGAATAGTTGACCTACGCTAACTTAAATCCATTGCTTGAAAGTCATCTTACCTCATTATCAAACATTTCAACCATCCAGTCAAATGTCTTTTATGCTTTAATTTTTTCAGGGTTTTGCTAGAATGTGCATATCCTGTCTACACTGCAAAGGATGACTCTCATTCTTTATTAAGCAGACATTTGGAGAGAAATAGAGTAGAGACCTTGGAAAGCTTTGTCCATTTGATTTCATTTTGCTTTTGATAATGAAAAATGAACTTGAAGTCTTCCATGTCTGCTTAACACAGTGGAGACAGTGAACCCATCTCCCTTCTTTAGCCATGAAAAACAAGTATTGGTGTGCTTACTGACTTGCTAAATTTAGTTTCTGGGGTCTCTAGTTCCCTTGAATTCTGTGTGAAGGGTGGTGGAAAACAGTAGAGTTGGTCAAGGTAAGAAAAAGAAATATCATCACAGTTGTATATTTAGAGAAGCCACAAAGAAATTTGTGTAAGTTTATTTTTACTTTATGGATGTCTGAATGTTAGTTTGTTTTCTGAAGGCTAATACTTTCTTCTCCATTGAAAGGAGTAAAAGGTTGTGATTTTGGGATATTGGCATTTCTTCCACATTCAGTTTCTGAATCAATCAGTAACAGACTTGGTGGAAGGCATGTTTCATATGCTAAACCAGTGCCAAATTCAGTGCTAAATGTGTCTGGCATGGATTTTGTTGAAATTCTGTTCCTATGGTCCTTTCCTTCATTCTTCTCCAGTGTGAGAACCAGTGCAGTAGGTGAATTGAATGATAGCACCGTAATTCACCTCAGAAGCTTTGATGTAACTGAAATTAGACTTTTGTTTAACATGTTGACTGATCAATAAAAGAACATGGGAATAATTTAATTACACATGTTTTAGGCTATTCTTAATGAAGATATGAAATCTAATTGCCCAGAAGTTTTATATGAAATTGAGGAAGAAACTTCCATTTTCCCCAAACTGCGACTTGATCCAGTGAATAGCAACTACATCTATCTGTCCTCTGCCAATAAGGTAAGTACAATACTTAATAATAAATTCATATAAACTACTGCTTTAAGGATTTCTACCACTTTATAAGTGAAGCATTGGTTTGTGTCAGAGTTAGACTTTTAATATGCAACCTGCAATAACCAACTTTACATCTAATATCTGGCTATGTTGTCTAAGTTTGGGCTGCACTCCTGCAGAACTTGGAAGAGCTTTTGCTGTCATGGTGCTGCCCAGTGTTGGTATAATCCAGTAATGCCCTTAATTCCATGCTTATTTTGTGCCATTCTGCCAAGAGGGTGTTTGTTTCTGTTTTTCCTGGAGGCAGGAAAATGCAGATGATGCAGAGTCAAACTTAGAGACAGCAAAAAAAACTTGTACATTCTGGAGACAGAGCAATCCAGATGTTGGTAGGTCAGGGTTTGCCAGTCAATTGAAAGTGGAGAAATCTCTTAATTTGAAAGATGGCTTTGAAGCCTTAATTCTGATGAAGTCAGTGATAAAGCTGTAATCACTGATAAAACTCCCATTGTCTTCAGTCAGGCATAGACTTCAAAAGAATAAAGCAAAAGGACAAGCGAGCAATGTGTGTGCATAGTGAGGCCAAGGAGCTCAGCAGTGGCTGAGAGCTGCTGCACGTGAGCAAATGTGTTGGAGCTGCACGTCAAGCAGCGAGCGGCTCCCAGGAGCTGGTGCAGTTGTTTAGCACATCTTGCAGCAGGGCTACTGAGCAGCAATCAGAAAATCCCTTTGTCTCCCCAGCAGTGGGAAAGATGGCATTGAAAGCTTAAGGGCTTGCTGTCCATCTTAGCTGAACAGGATTTCACCCAGCACTTAATTACCATCACTTACAATAAAATCACTTTTCTGGCAGTGAACATAGTGTTTTAGCCTGCTGTTACAGAGTGGAGGTAAATTGGTAGGAGAACCCCTAACTGATATAAAACATCTATCACAAATATAGAAGGAATTGAAATCTCAGTCAAAAGTATATATAGATATTCAAAGTAAGACTTGAATTTTCTTTGGCTTTGGTAAAAGACCAAATCGTTACAAAGGAACAACAGCTTCAAGGAATAAATGCACTTCTCTGATCATCTCTTGGAGCTGAAATAAGGCTTCTACATTGTCTTCTTTAACTTGGTAATAATATAGAATTATGACTGGCTTCTGAATTGATTATCCCTCACACCTTCATATAAATTGAAATTTATAATATATGGATGGAAAAACAATAAATATAATTTTGCAGGAAGCAGTGTATTCTTGTTTCTGTTGACAAAATATAGGAACTTCTAATTCTTGCAAATTTGTAATATATGGTTTGAATTAGTTTTTCTTACTAAGACCATTAATTCACATTGTTATTAATCGCATTATTTGTATCTGTATTCAGTATTTGTAATCAGCTTTCTCTTTTTCTTTTTCCTTTCCTTTTCTGAAAATGGCTGGCTAGGATATTCAAGCTGAATGTACAAGTATAGATACATACAATATAGCCACAATTATCTACATTTACTTACTGAAATGGCATTTTCATGCATGCTAAGCAGTTGCATGCGTTTGTTCTAGTGTGCACATGCAGTAACCTGACATGGTGATGCAAACACAGATGCATTTTGTTATGCGCATGCATTTTTGGATGCACCTTCATCAATCATTTAAATATCTCCATTCTGAGGAGAGGAAAATGGTGTTCTGCTAAGCAGAGCATTATTTGTAAAATATACCTCCTTTCTATTATTACCTATAATTCACTCTGCTGATCAGTCTTTCTTGCATTAATCTGCCCATGCTGGCCTTTGAGTAGTAGAACCAAATTGTTACTGTCAGAGGTGTTTCATTATCTGATGGCAAAATACAGTGTGTGCGAAATAGGCTGCATATTTCTATCCAAAGGTCTTCTGGCAGAGGGGAATCCATACGGAGACTTCCCCAGAGGGATTGTGCTTGGTTGCTGTCAGATTCTTAATGGTAATCTTCAAATTCCCTGTTTATGGAGGCTGTATTAATTCAATGTGTTACTGCATTCTTTGCTTTCAGGTGAGAAGAATACCAGTTGCAAATTGTGGTAGATTTGCTTCTGAGCAAGAATGCTTATCTGCAAAGGACCCCTACTGTGGGTGGTGTTCTTTCAATCGAAGGTATCTTTTAATATTTTAGACTGTCATATAAAAGCAGAGCATTATTAGTCAGTGTACATTTTGACTGGCTTGGGGCTATTCAACATCGAGATTGTATCTACTGATTTTTTGTGGAATCAGTCATAGCCATAAATGTGAGACACTTTCTTGTCATGTGAAAGGGAAATCAGTGCTTTTGAATGGCTATGTAACCCTCAGATTTTTGAGATCTACCCATGAAATATATGTTGGGCAGAGAATAATAAATAATTTTAGAATTAGAAGATTTAGAATCTCTCTGTTAGAAGAGATACTTTTGTTTTCCAGATTGAGAAATAAAATTGTATACTTGTTCTTGAAACTTTTTAATAGCTGAGAGCATGTTGTATGTGAGAATGAGAAAAGTGTTTAGTTGTCTTCAGTATTGATATTTCCTTTTTTTTGGAGCCACTGACTTCGGTTTAGGCAAAAGGAGATTTTCTTTCTAAATACTTCATTCCCACATTTGAATAATTAATTTCAACATCTGAGGTCTGGACTGCAGAAATTCCTGGGTCGTCAGACCTAATCTTAGCAATTGCAAGCAACCACATAATGTAAAACCAAAAACTTGCAAAGTACCATCCTAAATTTAGATAGGCTTTTTGTCCTTCCTGCCCTGGTTGTGCAGCTGCTTCCTGGCAGTCTCAGTTTTTGCTGGTAAAAGTATGTCTGCTCATTTTCATCATGTGTATGTTTATGGACAGGTTTTAGTTATTTGCTCTGGTGCTCACATCACCTTTGCCTAAATAAGTTCCCCACCCCCATTCTCTCACACTTAGCTCTTCTTACCTCTTACCTGTTTTTGTGAAAGCAGTCTCTCTCTATCTCTCTCTCTCTCCTTTCATTTTGGTGTGCTTAAACAGGGAACTTCACTAAGGTCCTCTTACATGAGACACTCCTTTCTTACCTCCACTCCAGTAATCCTTCAGTGAAATTTATGCATCCTTTTAAGATAAGGATGGCCAGGACTCTCAAAGTGTTCCAGAGGAGATTTCAGCTGTGTCTTGCTTAATATTGTTTAATCAGTCTGTCCAGGAAGTGCCTTAGTGTGTTCTGGGATCACAAACGTCTTTTTCATGACAGCATCACATTGATGGGCCACAATCATCCATGATCAAATAATGCCCCCAGGTCCATTTCTTTCTTTGTTGTGTTTCCAACGGATGAGTTTCCAGTCTATAACACATATGGGTTGTGAGATTTTTATTGCTGTAGGTACATGTTCTTGTGCTTTATGCTTTGAAATGTCATTCCACTTCAAGGTAATCCAAGTTTTCCTGTGTGATATTCTTATCTTCCTTTGCATGTTAACATTCCCTACTCTGTATCATCAGCAGATGTCAACAGTGTAAATCTTCTTTTATGCTAATTTGCCACTGATTAAAATCTTAAAGTGCCTATAAGAAGGATTTTTGAGGAATTCCACTAGTAGTCTCTTTTAGAAGGTTAATACTAACTCATTTTAGTTTTTTGTCCATTTTGTGTTAGCGTGATTTTGCTGAAGATCTGCCACTGTGTGTTTGCAAAGGTAGTTATTGGAAGAGAGTAGGTATTTATTCTGTAATGTGTTTTCTTCAAACTCTCTTTTGCTCCCTTGTAGAAACTGTGTATGTTACAGTGCTAAGATTTTCAGTCTTTTAATTACCTTATAAAGAGATTGTGAATAACTCTTATTACTCAGTAAATCCCCTGCTTATGAGGGGAATCACCAAAACTTTCCATTTGATTGAAACAGAAATAATGTACTCTTTTGGAGAAAAAATGAAGTAGTATGAGTCCTGTTCAACACCCACATAATTTTTTACTGTTAAATACTTAATGTCATTAAATATTTGGCTTTGTGAAGAGACACCTCTGAGTGAAAGTTTAGGAGAAGACATTTTTAGCCAGTATTTTAGTCCAAGTCCATACGTGTCCACTAAAGCAATATATTCCGTAATAATTTTGAGATCAGTGATATGTTTTCTGCTTTTACAAGGAAATAATTTTCCTGTAAAATAAAACACACACTCCAGTTTTACATAAAATTTACTAGCAATGTTAGCCCTTCATTTTAAGGACAGTGTGAATTAAAATCCAGTCCTTTAATGAAAAAATGTGTGCATCTCATTGCAGGTGAAAACAAAATGAAACAAAATGTTTCTACTGTTCCTATTTCTACTCTTTCTTCTATAGGGACAAATATATTAATTCTCCTTTTCACTTGCCATCATTCAAACCAATTAGTTATAGCATTGTGTTGATTTCTCCTAATGTTTATAGATTTTCTGTAGATGAATCAGATTTACCTAAATTATGCTGAAATACAATTCCAGTACAAGGTATTAATGTTTTACATGCATTTTCCATATGGAAACAACACAATATATTATCTAACATGACCAGAGTTACTCTTGAATGTAGTCAATGTGTAGGACATCTGTGGACTTCATTCAGTGGTTGGTACGTTGGAGAAAGAAAGAAGCCACAATTTTCACAACATGAATGAAAGCATGTTCTCATTCCATGAGGAAATCAGTATGCTTTAGCAGGGCAGAGAAGGCAAGTATGTTAGGATCTGTAGTTAACAAAGATTAGCGAAGCAGAGACGTAAGTAAGTACAGATGAACCGGTATGCATAAGTATTGTGTTATCATAGTGAAATAAGAGGAACTCAGTTCCAATTGTGTAGAGAAATCTTTAGTAGTATAAAAGAACTAGTTTGCTGTGAAATATATAAAAAAAAAAAATCTTGACTCTGCTTTTCTCTCTACACGTATCTTTACAGTCTGAAATCTGATCCAAGGGTTTCATAGCTTATACCTTCATACTTGTATAAGGTCCAGTTTGCCTTTCCAAGAAAGCCAGACTTAGTTGTCCGAGTCTGTATGTTAATTTTCAGAATTATGTGGTTCACAAATAATATTTATCTGTTATATTCATTCAAAGTACTTGAAATCAATATAAATTTTCTAAAAATAAGGGTATTACAGAATAATTTTATCTTTAGGTGAGTGGAATTATTTTGCTCTTGGCCTTTGCAGGGCAATTTTGAGAATTTATGCTGAGGGGCATCAGATGTGACTGCTTCCTATGAAAATGACTGTTCTCCACAGCACACTGTTAGAGTGTTAAAGGTCAGCTCTTAGAGCAACAAAAGATGCATTTTTCCCTCACATAAAGATAAGCATGACCCTGGGTTCTGGGTGCCATTACTGGTTTTGCTATTAAATGCTCAGATTCTTCATTGCAAAAGAGGGAAACAGGTTCACTGCTTGTGTTCCTCAGGCAGTCTAAGAAAGCAAGTAGCTTCTTCCTGGGACAGTTGTAAATATTCACCTTGATGAACAGTTTTATTTTTTAATATTTTGATTTAATATTTCAAATTTTTAATATTTTAAAAATATTTAGAATATAAAAATATTTTAATATTTCGCATCACTGACATTCATACACTTACTTAGTGCCAAGTACTGCAAGTGTGTTGCCTTGCATCTTTACCATTATAATCCTCACCCTGTCAGAAACTGTAGAATGTCTTTATCTTTTGTCCTTCCTCATTACCAGTGCGAATTACCTACCCATACATGTCTGAGAATGTGGTTTATGCACATCTGTGATCTGTTGATCCCGTCTTCTCTGGCTCTAAAATTGTGGTGCTAATGAGCCTTTGTGATCTCAGTAGGGTGAAGAGAGCTATACATGAGACTGATATTTGCCCTAGCTTGGGCAGTTTGAAATACATCAGGCGTATATAGTCCTAATTTGTTACAGAATCATTATGATCTGAGTGTATTGAGATGCAAAGCCCCACCAGGTTCTTATGCAGCAGGAACTCAGTTTCCTGAGTTAGACCACAAAGGAAGTGACCTTGTGCTTAACTGCATTCCAATTGCCAACATCTTGATCTGCATAGAAGAAGACTTCATGGTTCCTAAGATTTGTGCGGTTATTTTGGGCATTTCGGAGTGTGGTGGATATTTTTGTTGAATGTGTTGTTCATTCTGGAGAGAAAACACATTGTTTGTGAAATTTTACAGTGAGCTCTTCATTAAAAAGGCCCATACTTTGCAACTGTGAACTCATTTCCAGTTTTTAGCGAAGGAATAGTTCGTTAAGGCAGATCTCACTGTTCACAGTATTGAAGCTATATGTGATTCTACATTTAGTAGAAAAGTAGAATTAAAACCATTAAATGTTACATTTATTTATAAATATTCAATCTTAGTATTAAAATATTAAGATACATTCAATTAGCACTTACTTGTCTGTAATTGCTAACTGTATGAAATTACTTGGAGTTAAACCATGAATTGTCCATTAACTGTTGACAGCAGACAGTATTTTAAGGATTCACCTTTCAAACTCATTGATTGTCCATCTAATTTGTATGCCTGTGTTGTCTTTCTCTTATAACATGTTTTTAATATGTGTAGTCTTTGTAGTACTTCTGTATCCCAGCATTTCCTCATTCTTCCTTAATTTTTTGTTGCACAGTTTGTTTCCTACAATTTGGCATCTCTAACATTTGTATTTACCTTGAGCTGTCCTAATTCTGAAATGAATTTTGTGCTTGAAGACAGAGAAATCTATTTTGAACCCCTTCAAATCTGGTGTTTTTAACCAAATGTGCTGACAAAAAAAGGGAAGGATTATCATTCAGTGGGTGACAAAGGAGGTTCGGGAAGAGGATATATCTCATCAACCATGCACATTTGTAGTATAGCTTTACATTTGAGCTTCACTCCCATCCCTTCTTACATCCTCTGGAGAGAATAAGTAGTTTCCATAGTGTGGTTCATTTCATTTTTGTATGAATGTCTAAAACAGGGTAGGTGCATTGTACTCTTAAGAACATATTTCTCCCCAAAGAGTATAGAGGGGGGCTGGGGGGCAGCGGGGGGATCAGATCTAGAGCTGTACAATGAAGCAGCCAATTTGGGGATGATGAATTCCATCCCAGGCTACCACTTCTACTGTTACTGGCCAAGCATCTCATATTTGCTTGAGTCCCATTGACTTAACCAAAACCCTCGAGCATATATCAATGCATTGTAATTAGTTTTGATAAACAGAAGGTTTTGCTGATTGTTTTCCTGGAGCTTTTTGGAGTTATAACTATATTCCTATAAAAAAAAAAGAATCAATAGTGTTCCTGTAAAAAATCAGTAACTTTAAATAAGTTGAAGTACAGTGTCTGAAGTCAAAGGCATGATAAGGAGGCTAGTATAATTTTATGTATACTTTTAGGTGCACATTAAAAGAAAATTGTACACATTCAAACAGCATAAATGGTTGGTATAACATTTCACATGCACCTGATAAAGATCTGAAAATCCTGCTAAGTTTCCCTGCCAAATATCAGGTATGTACACCTAGTTTTATGTGTGTTTGTTTATTGTGACTTAAAATACTTAATTTTGTTGCTTATTGCAGCTTGTCTTCTTTTGTCAGCATGTTCCATATATTAGTTCCTCTTACCCCAACAACTGGCAAGTATCTTTAATATCTCAGTAAGCTGAATGTGTGAATTAGATAGATGTTCTTCTCCTCTTCTATGAAATGTATCCTGAAGAATCCTATTAAAATCCTCATGGTGTTAAGTCAAAAATTCAAATATTCACTATGCTAACTCAGGCAATGCTTCCATTGTATCACTGTATCAGCTATTTTAATATATCCTGTAACTGTATATCAAGTGCAGGATGGAAGTTCTGAGCTTTGTAACAAGTTAGAAAACATTCACTGGGGCACATATGCTAACACAAATTCTTAAGTACTTGATACTAGTCTTTACTCTGTATCTGTTCACAGCACACGCAGCCTTGAATATTTGATTATCAACTATTGTGACTGGCCACTTAATCTGCACGCTATTGTTTCTGATTTCCTGATTGAATGCACTAATGTAATCATATTTGTAAAGCACTCTCAGCCAGAAACAAAGGATAATTCATTACAATATAAGTTCTGTTTCATAATTAAGTGCTCTTTGGTTATGGATGCAAACGATCTCTCTCTGTGAAGATTCTTACTCAAATACTTTTAAAGAAATATAACAGCATACAACACAGCAAATTTCTAGTTTTAAAATCCAAAATTATTTAAGACTGCTTGCTAACATACCATAGAGATCCATTTAATTTCTGGAAGCAAGCAATGCTGTTACTTTCAGAACTATTTCTGTATGACTTCTTCAGTTGGGAGAGTTACTCTCCTTTGAGAGATTACAAAGTGAATTGTCTGCTTTCACCACAAAAATTTTTGTTTTGTGCATTTCATAGTTTGTCGTTTTCTGTAAAGACAAGGTGGTTATTTAGCAAGTATAACAAAACCTCCCTGTTGTATTCTTGTTTTTATTGTTTTATAGGTTGTTGTGACTGCAAATGTAAGCAAAATCCTTACTTTCTGTATGATAAAAATTGTAACAGCTGTTGAAATATTTTATGAAAACGTAGTGCTGAAAAATTCATCCTGTTTCTGCAATCTAACCACTCCGATGATAACTGATAACGGTATGTTTTATTATTACACATATTTAATGCTTATTCACTGCCCTTTAATACAGGGGAGTATTGCACAAATAGAGGCCTAATGAGTGTGAAAGTGCGTAATGCTTTTAATTAAATATCACAGAAGAAAATCCATATTTTTTCGAGTGATTTGAGTATACTCACATTGTTCTTCATGATTAAAGTTTTGTTAATATGGAATCCTTTGTAGAAGTAGTAACTCACATTACCCTGTGGCTGGAAGCAGCTTCTTCAATTGACCCTGTGGCAGTGCAGTGCTTTAGCATTAGAATATTTATTTACATTGTGCCATTAATAACTGTCTAAGAAAACTTAAGATAAATGGAATGACAATGAAGCTGGCTGGAGCAATTGAAGCAGTATTGGTCTAGTGCTTTGCTTTGACAAATTAACCCATCTTAATTCTTCTCTAATCTGCAAACAGAATTTGTTTTTGCAAGAAACTGTACTAGCATAAATAAGAGGAAAATCTAATTATTAATGTCTTTACAATAAGTAATCTTAACATTTAATTAACTGTTTCAACCTAACTTAGACACTGTGAGAAAATGTGCAGAGGATTAGAAGAAAAATAGATGGTTTAGGGGCAATTTGGTGGGTACATCCTTTTGACTTGATTTCATTCATCCTTCTGAATTATTGGTTGACTCATTTTGCAATAATACTTACATCATTACACCACTTTGCTCACCAATGGCTCTCAAATACCTGAGCAGTTTGTACTGGATGTGCAATGCTTGTGTATCTAATGGGCAGCTCCAAGTTTTAGAATGAAGTGGTAAATTACTGAATGTCTGGATTTTTGAGCTGTTCTTCAGGTTTTGGTGTCAAGGACCTGATCATAATCCTTCACAGTGGAGCATTACTTAACTAACACTAAGGCAACATCCCCGTTGCATTTCTTCAAGAGTCTGTATAGAAACACAAAGCTTTTTTAACAGAGCCTTATAACTTCTTAAAGTTGATTATGTTAGAATGTAAAAGAGAGTTTGAATCTAAACTAAGGAAGAGATAGCAAACACAAGGATTCCCACATGTTCTTAGGTGACTTGAAGAGGAAACAGAAAATTCAGACAAATGCCTCTATCTCTTCCTCATTAATATAGCCCAAAGGACATGGAATACTGTGCATGAAAATGATTCTCTTACAAAACTGTGGTGTAGGAGGAGGAATGAAATGTTACCAAGTATTTTCAAGGACCTGTTGTTCTGAAGAGCTCAGTGCTACAAAGAACTCTCTCTCTCCTGGGGACCCTTGCCCCTGGAGAAGGTTCTTTGGAACATTTGGATCTCAGGAGGCTGTATGGAAAAAACTCCTCCAGCATCACAGAAGTGTTGTGTCAAGTTCCTGTCCAGTACTGGGAATTGAGAAGGAAAGACTGTCTCTAGAAGATGACAGCTGGAGTGATATCCATGAGTATTTTCATCTATTAAGCTGTCTTTAGGAAACAGTATTAGTGGATTTTTAAGAGGAAATGTCCTTTGTTGACCCAGTCCCAAAAGCCATGTTTTCTTATAATTATGGACTATATAGTTTGGTTCTCTGTCTTCACAGACTAAAGCTTCCTCTTAATTCCATTAGCAGGTTTTCAGAGAACAGTTGTTATGGAAGCCAGCTCACCTTGCCTGTTCTTTGTGCCAAAAATGAGCCCTTTGGCAGTGTTAGCCAGAAGGCTGTGAGGTTAGCTTGTGCCTGCCAGTATTACTGCCACTCACGTGCTCCTGTGAGCTGAGATGTCTTACTGGATAATTCAGATGTGAAGTAACATTGACTATTTATGGTATCTCCTGTAAAGTGACCTCTGTTTCACAAGAGGATGCACTTGCAAAACTCCTTTAGGTATCATTTCCTGGAAAAAACATTTTGAAAGTACCCACTACTCAGTGAAGTCCAATGCATTTTAAAAGATCAGCCCAGACCATACAGAAAATAATAGGTTCCATTAATTTCAACACAGACAGAATCAGGAAAGCATATTTGACAGTGTTGTTTTTCAGGTATTTATACAAGCTTAAAAGAAAAACAAGCTTTGCCAGAAGGAGATAAATTCCTTTTACTTACTACTCCTAGTAAAATACTAGGAGTATTTTACTTTTTCTGTAGCTCATGGCTTGAGACCTTTCTCATATATTGATTTAGGCAATTGTCAATGTGTCAGATTTCTGCTAATAGCTGGATTTCTGGAGATGCACATAAGTGTTTGATGAAGGATTTCAGAATGTCTGTCTGTACTCATCCACATCTTTAAGCATAAAAATATCATTAAAGTCAAACTGCTATCCATTTAGTAAGGTGTTTGAACATATGAGTGGTCCCAAGGGCTGTTTTTAACAAGCAGTTCAGATGACCTTTGCAGTGAACACCCATGCTGCCATGTAGAGGTAGGAGATACCTACATTAACAATGCACTTGTAGGCAAAACTGCCTTTCATCTGAACAAGCCAGCCTGTGATAAAGGTTTCTCTACCTATGCAAGATAGATATACTTAAAATCTGTGTAACTTTTCTGGATTAAAAAGCTAGCAACTTTCTAGCACAGAGAAGTCAGGAAAGTCTCCAAACATGAGTTTCATTTGATCTCAGGCAGCCATTCATTTCACAGACTACACATCTGCAGGCACACAGATGAAAGAGACCATGGCTTAAGTGGTATATGTCTAATTCTACTGTTCGATGTGGTATTCTGCTCATAAGAGAAGATACTCTTTCATACCACAGCTGCCAGTGAATTGTTGGTATAGTAATTGCTAGCTGAAATAATGGCAAATTGACTCATGCAATCATAAAAGATTTAAATAGGATGAAAATTGCTACTGCATAGATTACAAAAGGAGACTCTGAAACCAAGTCTGTGAGACAGAAAGAGAGAGAAGTATGGTATGGTGGGGTCTCTTGCATTAGAACAGTCTGGTGTGTTAGAAGACTTGAATTCAGGGTCTGGTTTATACCACAGCATATATCACTGTGTGCTTTCTGAGAGATGATTTCATATCCTTGCTTCGCAGTAGCATTTCCTTATCTATCCTGACAATAACATTACTTTTATTTGTCATACGGTGGTGGCATCAAGCTTAATTAATATGTGTGTATAAAGCATTGGTATAACTCAGCTGGGGAGTGCTGTGGAAGGACAAAATCTGGCTATTTTTATCAGTCAGAAGTGTGAGTGAATGTATGAGAGAAGGTGCATACCAAGTAGAGAACAGCTACTTCGAGATTTCAACTCAAACTATTTTTAAACAGTTATTTCTTGTAATATCCAGCATATACCTAACATGTGCATTTTTCCAGATTGTCTGGTTCTCGAAGCATCACTGTCCTCAAACTCTTGGAATATCACACAAACATTTCAGTTGAAAAAGTAAGAGCCTGATTCTTGTTAAAGTTCATTGTGGGGTTGGTGTGTGTGTGTGTGGGAAAGTAACTAAAGTCATTCATCATTCTTTTTTTTTTTTTTTTGTATTTATCGAGGAACTACATGTCACTAAAGATAGTCAGATCTGTTTTCTTGGCCCACTTCCTCCTCCTTCTCTTTTATTTTTTTTTCCCTTAAAAAGCTACTTCTTCTGATGACTCTCTTATTTAATAGGACCATGGAAACTAACTGTAGGAGAGTCATTACAATGACTGAATTTATGACAAGTGCCTGAAAAGATAATAAAGGATGTCACAATGACATTAAAATTCTTTTTGTCCTTGGGTAAAAGGTGGGCCCCTGGTACTCAGTATAAGGCCTAGATTAGAGCAGTCAAGAGATTCTTTAAAATCACTTTGTGAAGCTGTTTTAAATTAGACCCAGATGCAATTTAAATATGGTCCACAGGTAACATGAATATAATTAAACCAGAAAGTAACATCTAATCTGCTAATAGGAATAATGAATACCTATTCTTCTTTAGACATTATTTTTCATACTCTTTGTTGAGAGCTGGCAGAGGAAGCATTCGTGCCCAGTACGTGGCCTAACACTTTATGATAGGTGGTTGTTAATATTTAGAAAGATCTGGCTAATATATGCTGTAGGTAACTACAGTGTTCCCATTCAGAACGCTCCTCCCCTATGCAAAAAGGCTAATTCACAACACCTGGGATGAAATAAAACTCTTTTCTTTTTGGGAAGTGGCACATCACTTCCCTGTCCCTGGAGGAGCACAGGGAAGGATCTGTCTTTCTCTAAATCAGAGCATTTCTCAGCACGTTTGGGGAGGGACTGTGCTACTCTTGGCTCTCATCCATATTGTTAGAAGCATTGCAAAGCAAGATAGGGACAAACTAGTTTTCCAACAAGCATATTTTTTGGTAGATGAAGGCAATAGCAAGCTGGCAATACTTCCTAGCACTATACGCATAGAATAGAGATTCAGATAAGCTGGAAAAAAATCAGTGATGGTTTTCTGCCCTTTTATGGTTAAAAAGTACTACCTGGCCACTCATGTACTGTAAATCACAGTAAAATGTAACACAAAGTGTTTCCTCTGCTTCCTGCTTTTTTTGAAATTAATGACTCTCAGCATCTCAATACAGATTGTATTTCATACTAAATTTCTTCTCAGAATAAGTACAGCAGAACAGTAGGCTTGGAGGGTAAACAGACTTTTACCCATTTCATTACATGTTTGCTTGGTTTTTCCCTTGGGTTTACGCTTTTTTCTGTCACTTGAAATTTGACATTCATGACTGAATCTGGATTGAGTTCCCGTGTCTTACAAAAACTCTGTTTCTGTGTTACCAGCTGCTCACGGTGTATACACAAGGGTGAGTGTGCCAGCTGCAAATGGATACGTGTCTCTCCTGTCACCACCTGCCAGGTAAAGTTTGTTGGGGAAAACTGAAATCCCCTGTGACGCCTTTTTCTTGTATTTTTTACATCTGAGCAGCAATCTGTCTCTTTTTTATATTGACATGGAGAAATTCTTATTTTTTTCCAGGATGATTGCAGTGCAACTGTTTCCAAGGGGATCACCACTGTGCGGAAAACAGAGGTTAGTTAGCGTTTTAAGATCAGCATTATTAAGGCTCTCTGAGGGAGAAAATTATTTAAAATGGGAGGACTTTGCAGAAAAAATAGAGATATGGATGAGTAGGCAGTCGTTCACAAAGTGAGGTAATGCAGAATTTGGACTGATACTATTTTTCCTTAGTGTTCTGTTGGTGTTAAAAGGTATCAGCAAAAACTTGTGTTTCAGATGCAGGCATTGAGACAGTGAGCACTGCAATTGTCCTATGCCTACCTGTAGATGCAGTGTTTACAAGATTGCTTTAAATGCCAAAGTCCCTATGTGCTGGATTTAGTCACTCCATGGGAGCCATCATGCAGAGGGCTGGAACATGTGAGCTGACCAGCAACAACAAAAAAAAAGGAGAACATTTCAGGCTTAAAATCTTACCTAGATATAAAAGCATGTTTCAGTTCTGCTGTCACAGACAACTCTGGGAAACTAGGCTTCAGAGTCTCAAACCTCTTCCTCATTTTATGCAGCCAGATCACAGCTTCTGCTGAAACAGCTGCCAGGGGAGCAGAAGGAAGGGGAGGATGTGCCACCCAGTTTCTGCATAACAGAGAAGTGGCTACAGGATGAGTCCAGGAACTGAAATCCATGGGTGTTAGTAAATCTCTGGTTCACACTTTCAGAAAAATTTTCCTTGTTTCCAGGCTGTAGACAAAACTGGAGATGGATCCACACAAGCTGGATCACTGGGAAGGAAGAAGTTCACTAGTCCTGCCAAAATACCTGCTGAATTCTCTACAGAATTCATATAGACTGTATGTGTGCATACAATCTAAATTATTTGTCTCATTGGTCAGCCCTTTAACCTTCTGATCATAGATCAGCCCTTTAACCACAAGATTATACCTTCATTCTTTATGAAATCAAAATTTTTTTGTTTTCTCATAAAACTGAGTGATCTTTTTGTCAGTGGTTGTTTATGACATGCAGGTGTTAGAAAAGAAATGAGTAGTGGAGAGAAAATTGACTGATGAGTAAGTACATAGAGATTTGCTGCCTACACTTTTTGGTTTCAGCTTTTCTGTGAGTGATGCTTCGTTGTTATAAATAGTGACTGTGTTCTTATCTCTAAGTGTTTCTTTAGAACTACTCAAACTTCTACCTCTCAAGACAGGGATTACCTCTTAAATTCAGCTGCTCAGCTGATGTTTCTTAAACAAAATCATAAAACACATCTTGTTTTGCACAGAGATGTGTGGGATTGTAATACTTTCGCTTCTGAGCATTAATATTCTGGATTCGATCTGCATTTAAAGCATTATGTCTGGTGAAAGAACAGAAAAAATTCTTCTTTGCTCTGCTTCCAAGTGCATTAATTTGACATTGGTAAATAGTTGGAATTGCCTAGGAGATGGCTTTCTTCCACATGCCTTATCTTGGAAAGACAGTGATGGACAAGGCAGTGAAAGCACCAGAGGCAGTGCAAAAGCAGATGTTTATTTAGAAGTGATTGATCCATTCAGAGAGCTTGAAATTGCATTTGAAATCCTGTTCTCCTTTGACTGCTTTTGCTATAAGGAGAACATACTGGAGAGTGGAGAAAGAGGATTTGTGTTTTCCCACAACCCCAGCTGAGCATTTAGATTAATATACTTTTTTCAGTGCCAGCCCCAGCCCTCCTCCTGACTCCAGCTGCTGGTTTCTATGCGTGCACCTTCCCCCTCCCCTGCCGGAGCAGCAGCTGGAGTGGTTGGATTGAGTACGCTTGGCTAGGGAACTGATTTGGCTGGAAATCACCGTTATCTTTCAGCAGGTTATTTTTCATCTGGGCTAGTTCCCTGATCCAGTTCTTCAGCCCCTGTGCAGGAGGGGCTGTGCCAGAGAGGGACTCCCCAGGGTGGCAGACACCTCTTAACCTGGGCTAGTCTTTCTGAGACCTGCAGCCATGCTAACCACACCTCTGAGGATGTGCTAGCACAGATCACACAGCCCCAGGGAAGTGTTAGGGCTGTCCAGGGGAGGGGGGAGGAGGCTGCAGCTCAGAAATATGGAACTCTATTGAAGCTGACAGGGCTGTGCTGATTTACATTACCTGAGGACCTGGTGCACGCTTCCTGTATGTCTCTTCGCATGTTTACACTTTCATCACACATGCCTCACAACTAGTGATTTTTATAAATATCCTTCTGCCTCTCTGCTCTGGCTCCTCTTGCCCTGGGCATTGCTCCCCCTACCATGTAGCAACTGGAAGGTCAGTGGCTGGCTGGCACTGGGGAAACGAGCACTGCAGACCACAGGGAGGACCCATTAGGTCCTTCCTGCCTTCAGTGAGGAAATTATTGGTTTCTTTTGCTGCTGAGGCAAGTATTGCAGATTATGGCGGTCAAGCTGGGTGGGAATTGGACTCTTGAGGTCATTTTACCTCAGTGCTGTGACTGCACTGACTCCATGAGGCCAGGGCAGGATGCCACGAGGGAGTCTGTGCTGTGTAACCTCAGGGAAGGCATGGTTTCAGAGGGGGCTGAAACCTTCTGAGTGAACAATCCTTTCCATGATTTCTTCATGGGCTAAGAAAGGAAGCAAGGCAGGTAATCTGAAGCACTCTGTGGTGTTTGGTGCCTGGCAAAGAGACCAGTGGGAGCCCTGCTGCACCCCTGAGCAATGGGTGCCTGGCATTTCCTTCACCAGGGTTCAGAGCCCTGGTGCTGTCTGGGGGATCTCCCTCTGTTTGTGTGATACTGTGGGATTCTGGTGCTTCAGGGCTCCCTGATGGTTACCAGTGAGAACCCAAAGCTGTGTTTTCCTCCTTTCTGTGGCTTCTGGATTTGTGTGAGGATATTGGCTGTCCTTGGTGCACTGGAGGTTGGACACAAGCAGAAGGAGAGGATGCAGGTGAAAAAAAGCAATAGTGGTTTGCTGGCTTTGATTTCTGCATCAGTTGTCCTGTCTCAAGAATTAAACTGATTTCCAGATTATTGTGGGAGTGAATTTTCCCCCTCATGCTGTTTGTGAGGGATTTTCTTTGCCTTCCTCTATTATCAATACGAGAGGTCATCTTGGTGGCCCTTTTGCAGCCCCCCTGGCCCCAGCCTTTGCACTCTCTGGCCTTTTCCTAAGGCACAAGTTGCAGCTTTCAATCAGTGGTGACAGATCCCTCATTTGCTCTGGAGTGCTCTGGCATCCAGTGAACTATAGCATGTGGGAACAATGTGCCGAGACCTTTTTGAAATGGTCAAAGTGTTGTGACCTTGGTGGTCCCCTCAGGCTACCAGCCCAAAGTCCTTATCAGCGCTGTTTTGGGTACATGAAATGATTAATGGTGAGAAAAACCTGTGGGATGGACTTTCCTAGAGGCTTTGCACCAGCATCTTTAACAGGATCAGGAAGACTGAACTGTCCAGTGAATGTGTCCGCAGGTGCACAGCAAAAAAACAGGATAATCACAGTGCTCTAAAAGCTCAATTTAAAGTAGTCTAAAATTGAGCTAAAAATGGTTTGCCGGAGAAGGTCCCAAACAGTTTGTGGTTTCACATGCGTATTTTCCTGTTTTTTTGAATGTTTGAATGTTTCAGTTTATTGTCTGAAAGATAGAGAGGAAACCGTCTGTGTGATTGTAAAACTGGGGAAGCAGCAAAACTGGTTAAACATGAGATGCCATCAAAAATATCAAGTGAATACAGTAGGAAAAAATACCTCTTCTTGCTCAGTAGTGTTAGTAAGTTAGAGTAAGTAAATACAGACAAAGAAAAGCACAGTTTTTCTGCAAGACTGTGACAACATCACAGCAAACTAGAGTTATTTTTAAATGCTGGAGAACTTCTTAGCGTAAAAATGAGATACCAAAAGACTCCCCTGCAGTTGTTTTATAACTTTAGTTCTATGTATGATTTTGAAAAGACTTTCTAGTAAAGCTAATTCTTGGGTGCTTTCTCAAATTTTCATTCAAGGATTTGACCCTGCTTCCCCTTTTCAGGTCACGAAAGATGCCTTCATTTGTTCATCTGATCTCTCATAGTGACAGCACCATGGGTTTTGTCTTGCCTTGTTTTTTAATTCTTCAGGGGTCACATGAAACATATCATTTCAAGCTGGGTTTTTATGCTACCTACTACTAAAGGACTGTGATTGCTTTGGGCAACTTTGTTATTAGTTAAATTGAAATATAAAATACGTAGGTAAAAATAGTTGGCTTGTAATGAAGTTGTGATTGACAGTATTTCCCAGGATTAAGTTTAACAGTATCTGAAATTAATAATAAAAATGTATCCCAATGCCATAAAATCTGCATTCCTGAGTGGTGGTTGTTTTTACAGCTGTTGCTTATCTGCTCAGCCTTTTCATAACCAGATCTTGTTTTGCTTTCTTTCCTAATAGCATATCAGCATTCAATCCATTGAACCTTTGTGGATTTCTACATTAGGCAAAAGTGAAATAACAGTCAAAGGAGAAAACTTTACACGTGCATCAGGCATAAAACTGATACTGACTGGAATCACTGGCTGTAAACCAGACGTGTGAGTCAAACCAAAAAGTAACACTATTTACCTTGCGTGGTGAAAATTATATCCATTTTGCTCTAGCAATAATGAACTGTGTGAACAGTTGTCATGTACCTCTCCTCAGCAGAGCAGGGAATGCTCTGGACTCCTTTACTTATACTTCCACTTTAAATTACCAAAGGATGAAAATGAATTTGGTGTTTGAGTACAACACAAGGGATGGATGAGTTGTCAATTCTCTCAGCAGCAGTAGGACAGTTTTGTATCTGTGGCTCTCTGTGCCTTCTAGCAGGCATCAAGAAGTTAGGTCACAGGAAAGCCTCAGCTTTTGTTTGAATCTCCTCTGCTTCAAAATATTCCTAATATATTCTAGGATTCTGATTGTAAAGCACAGACACCATGCCAGGGAAAGAAATTTCTAGTACAACTCCAATTTTTCTGTTGATGATTACACAGTGTAAACCCCTAGATAATTAGGCATTCTTATTCTGAATCAGTTATTTTCAGGTGCAGCTGCAATGGCTGCCTGTGATTAGGAAGCCCATTTTACATAGCTAGCACTTGAAAAGGTAGTGTTCAGTTCTTGCTTCAACCATAAGTTTTCAGGGGACCACAGAAAAAAAAAGGGAGAGAGGGAGGGTAAGACAGGAAGTAGAGAGAAAGAGGAAGGAGTGAAAAAATGTGAGGAAAGAGAGAAAGAAAAAGAAGAAATGAAGGGAAAATGAAGATTGTTATTCTTGACTGGCTCATGGACCATGCTGGTAACATGAAGTACGCAGTAAACAGCATAGTCACACATTGCATTACATAGCCTCATCCCAGGGCTGATTATCTATACTGTTTTCTGTGATTATCGTGTCACATAGCAACTTCATTCAAATGATGCCCTACTTTATTTCTTCAACTCCCTGCTCTCTTTCCACCTCCATCTGGCAGCTCAGACAGAGATTCAGTTCTCTTTTCTCCTTGCCACTTGCTGTAGGCTATAGGCTTCGTGTAGTAACACCAATGAGTGGCATCTGTGTCTCAGTGTTTGTTTTCTTTCTTCTCCAGCATTAAAGTTAGAAATGTGCTAAATGATACACAAATGACATTTGCTCTCCCACCAACACGTAAAGAGGCCAAAAGTATATGTATCCAGGCTAATGGGAAAAAATGTTCACCACCAATGACCCTGCATTATGTTTCGCTGCCATCATGTTCTAGAATTACACCAAATACCTCCTGGATCAGGTAAGTTTGTCTTTCTGTAGTTTTTATGTACTTATCCAAATGTAGTTGCACTGAGCCAATATGAGCCTTCTTCCTTGGCCAGACTGCAGCTGAAGCAAGCTTTGAAGAGTGCTGTAACCTGTTGTGTTGGATGAATTTAAGCCTGTGAAGTGATTTAACAGATAGGGTTATAGTAGCTGCAAGATGGATTCTGTAGACTTCTTCTGCCCACCTCAGGTCTCCTTTATAGAAGTCAAAAGTAGCCTATCCCTACTAAGCCTAAACCCAAAATACGGATAGCATGCATAAATTCTAACTCCAATTAAGTTTGATTTCTTGATGCTAATATAGCATTCATCTGTGAAACAGTATAAAGTATCAGTGGATTGGAAGTGAAGTGAAAATAATCATCATTGCACTGATGTACACAGACTTGCTTTACAATATGATTCCCTAAAGCCAAAAGAGCCCTTTTCAAGCCTTTGCTGTGTTCTGCAGGAGACTCACAGATCTGGTGAAAGACTTTCAGGATGATTTAAAGGATATTCTCTGGCACAGCTTTCCACCTCTCCCTCTGCTTTCACAGTTTTTACCTGTTCTCACATTCTGAATCTGATATCTTGTCGAGTGAGGATTTGAGGTAATGGGTTGGGCTGGCAGCTGCAGCAACTGAGCAGCCAGGATGCATGCCCTCATCTCCAGGTGAGAGGCACCTCAGGCAGCTGGAAATTAATAATACCTTAAGCCACTCCAACTCGGTACAGCATAAATTGTGAGCCAGAGCCCTCAGACACAAGCACCATTGTGTGCTGAGACAGATGGTCTGAACACCACTGAGAATGTTTCCTGTGAGGTGCCTGGCATGAAGGGCTGGTCCGGAAGAAGGCAAGAATTAAGCACAGGCTGGGGCAGTGAAACACCATGATGTTCTTTCTTCAAGGCAGAATATTAAATCATGGTCTTGTTCTTGGACTGCATAAATTAAAAAAAAGTTGGAGAGTCCCTGAAAAAAAGGGGTATACGTGTGGAAGCAATTAAGTCATGTTGTTTTGGGGTAGCAAAAGTATTTACCATTATTTTATAAAGAGAGGAAGTACACTGCATAGCTCAAATTATCTTGTTCTGCAGTTTGACTTCATTATGTTGTCTGCTACCAAAGCAAAATGCACTTGAGTAGTTTATTCACAACTGAAGGATTAATGCAGGACATGTTTGTGGGAAAAGAGATAGTATTAACCTCCCTTTCTCCCCATGTTTGTTTTTGTTTTGTTTTGCTTTGGCTTTTGCAGTGGTGGTCGCAAAATTACTACAACTGGTAGAAATTTTAATGTGGTGGACAGTGTGATTATTTCAGATGACCAGAGATTAAACCTCACAGTAAGTCTTATCTCCTTTGTAAAAGCAAATAGAGGTCTCTTGACCTCTAGGTTAGCATTCGGTTTTGTTCCTAAGATTTGAGGAGACCTCAGTATTTTCCAACCACTTGCCAGGGACTTGTCAGTCACCCTGCTGAAATAAATATGAGCACTTAGAGGATTACAGTTATACACATTCTTAGTACAGAATCACAAATACACATCAGCTGCTCTCCTGCATAATTCCCTGAGCTTTTGTTTGTGGTCTAAGGACTTGCTCCAAATGTGTCCTTTTTGAGTCTCCTTAGTCTCCACACATGGGTGTGTCGGAGGAGGGAGTGCTATACTTCCCTTTGGCTCTGTGCTGAAAGCCCAAATGGTGTCACTGCCTCAGTGAGGGGCAGGAGGCTGGAGCTGATGTTGGGATGAAACCCTTTCTCCAAGGCTGTGAGGCAAGCACTTTGCTGACTCTTGCAGCACAGAGACCAGAACACAGCAGCATCATCCAGTGGAGTGAACAATGGCCCAATGCTACGATGACTGTAGCAACCCCCTCTCTCAGGAGTTAAATTAGAAAGAGCAAATGCCTAGGAGTGCTGTAGAGCTTGTCTTGCCGCCTTGTGATAAGAGCTTGTCACCTGTATTGAGGGGAAAGAAGGAAAATCCATTGTCACAATTCCTGTCTCATTGCAGGAAATAGTTACCTTAGCAGTGAGCAATCAGCCTTAGAGCAGCGTGCAGAGTGTGTGACAAATGCACTTAAAGGTAGGCATGGGCTCAACACAGAAGTTTTTCCAGGTGCTCTGCATGCAGCCCTGATGTCAGAGAAGAGGCTTAGCAAGTATCTATGTGAAGTCAGGAAAATATTAAAATGAGTTTGAGTGCCTCTGTTTGTAATTGTACCCACTGTTGAGTATTTAATGACTGTTAGAGCTTTGCTATTGCATTTCTAGGTCTCTAGATGTCCTGGAAATGCATCTGAGTATCATTACTTAACACCAAGCCTGAGCCATGCAACAGAGGGTAAAGTTGTTGATATGATGTTAAAAGTGGATACTACCTTTATACCATGTGTCAAATTACACTATCACCCAGACCCAGTGTTCATTAACTACCAGCTGCACACTGAACTGGATCCTGATCTGGAATTAAAAATATATGTAAGTTTCAAAATAATAAACTACAGTACCCAATTTAAAATAATGTTTGGAGATAACTTTTTTTTTCTTACTGTATTTAGTGACTGATGTTTGTTTTCAATTCTTTCCCTCCAGAAAGAAAATGATAACTTGAATATTTCTAAAACAGAGGTAGAAGTTTATCTGTCATATATGACTGGTGCACAGACCAAAAAGATATGGTTCAGTGTCCAAAATATTACCAAAAAGCCAGACCGTAGCACCATACTGTGCAAATTCAAAAGGGAAGGAACCGACAAGATTGACTTTTCCACAGTGAAAGTTTTTGTAAGTAGAAGTCCCTTTTGTTGCAATTTAGCATTGTTTGAATGTTTATACAAGTGTAGTAAAACGTATCATTAATGCTGTCATGGTATTTGGTAGTACAGTTTTGTTCCTCATGTCTAAGCGTGTCTGCCTAGCTTAGGTACTGCTGGCAGAACTGAGTTCATTTTCTGTCTGGTTGCTGGGGTGGTGTCAGAGTCCGAGCTTTGCAGTCCAAGCTGGACTTGCTGCTGCTGAGCTCCAGGAGACCAGCAGCTTGTCACACCTCTTACCTGCAGAACAGACATCACTGGTACAGCATCTCTGTCTCCAGGAGAGCCCCTCATCTTAGATCTGTAAGCAATCTGATTCTCCACTGTGGCCATGAGGAAAAGGATTGTGTTTTCCCAGTCACTTTTTCATACTAAAGTAGGTAAGGATCTGTCTCAGGGATCACCACTGAGACAGAAGGCATTTCTGGGTGAAAAAAGGGGTGAAATTCAGTGTGCATAGGGAAGGCTAAAATGCTCTGAGCATGTGGCTCAAAGCCAGGCCCAAATATAAGGACATTAGCATGGATGTCAAAGCTGAATTGCAGCTTAAGATATTTGCTCTATGAATAAGATAAAGGTAGGATTTTTTTTAAATGCTCTGATTACCATTTGTGAAGGAGAAAAATTATGTCAGACTCTTACTGCAGTGTGTGGTGGTATGAAACTGAAATAACTCTATTGACTTCAAGGCATATGGCTCATAGTAAGGATTAACAAAGCTATTCTTGATTTTTTATCACTTTTAACTGATCCACCCATCTGTGGATCCTGCCGTCTGAGCCAGTTATGGCATGGAAAAGCCTTTCTGAGTTTGGTGTTGCATTTAAAAATCGGTGTTGCCCTGCTCTATCACATGCTCATCCTGCAAACTTCATAGAAGTGACTGTTATAGAAAGGTCACCACTTTACTAAAGCAAATCTAATGCAATAGTTATCATGTAACATTGCACTTCTAGTACCTCAAAATTTTTTTTTCCAACATAAGAAGAATTCCGGAGTAGCAAATCCTCACATGTTTTTTGAGCCTTATGAATTGATCATAATAGAAGAAGTAGGGCCACTGAAAAAAAAGGATAAGATGGGTATAAAAGATAAGTTTGGCTCAAGAATAAATGTATCTCTTGCCTTAGTTTCCCAGAAGAAAGAAGATATTGGGTGTGGGTTCAAAGACAGAATGATCAGTCTGCATGAAGGTGTCAGAGTAGAAAATGCCATTCTTGTGACAGAAGCAAGATTCAGATAGATCAAAGGGCTCAAGACAGCAGGAACAGGATCATTCCCATTGTAGCACTGAGGGAGAACTGACACATGACAATGTAGGCTTAGTAGGAAAGATTTTAAATAAAGCTGCAGTCAGGGGATGTAATGTATGACTGGAGAGCAGGAAATAAAAAAACAGTATTTGAAATTGGAAAAAACCCCAAACCCCTGGCAAATGGAGGCTTGCTGATTTAATCCTAGCTCTGTGTAAAACTTTATAATGTATTTTGAATTACTCATGAAAGACCTGGAGGTAAGTGGAAAATGGGATAATTGTCAAATCCTTTTTAATGAAAGCAGATCATGCTAGATATTTTTATTTCCTAAGATGAGCGATTTCCTCAACAACAAAAAAGCGATAGATCACATGTACCTGGAAGTTATTCAGTAAACTGTTTAATGTGGTGATTATGAGGGTGCCAGTGGTTAGAAAAACTGGATGCTGTGTGTGGAGAGCTGACTCTGGGCAATGCTGATGTTCATACAGATATTCTTTAATATCACCACTGACTTGAACACAAAAATAAGGCATGCGGTAATAACACTTGCTGATGACATAAAGCTCAGAGGCATTACCAGTCCAGAGAAGGTTTTATAATGTCATGCAGAAAAATGAAATTAATTTAGGAATAGGAATTGGATTCATTCAGGTGTACTTTATATAGTCTGCGATTGATAAGCAAGATAAAAGATAAGGGAAGAAATACTAGATAAGAAGGTTATGGTGAAGAATAAAGATAATTGAAATATGAGCAGAAAATTAAGTGAATGCTTTATCCGTTTTCAATAAACAAGGATGAGTAACAGAAATTTCTGCTTTAGGAAGTCTTCAGTTGAACATGACAAGTCTAGAAAAGTAGATGTATTAGTCACAGGATGGATGATGTATTTAGCCACTAATGTATTTGAGCCTTGGAAAAGGCTAATGGGATCCTAGGAAGGCACAGACCAAAAGAACTTTGCATAGGAACTGTGAAAACATAGAGACATCAGAGGAAAAAGTAACATTTGATGAAGGAAATAGATCTGCTTTGTTTTCTGTTCTTTATAGCCCCGGAAATACAAAGGCTGTGTCCTTCCAGCCCTGTGGGGTTTTTTTGCTTGCTTGTGTCTGTGTAGCTGTGATGTGAGTATCCAGTTGGCAGTCTGCAGCTGCCCTGGATGCTCACCTCCTGTGACAAGCCACTGATTGCAATCACCAGATCTCTGCCTTCCCTGCTGTAACCCAAAATAATTTCAACTCAACCCTCCTTTTCAATTATCTCAATCTCATTTCTATCCCTGGCACTTGGTGGTATTCTTTTTATATGTCAGAACATATTTTTATGTCTAGCCTGTTTATAGTTTTAGCCACCCTTTATTTATGTGCTTTTGTAGTCCTCTTTCAGATCCTCCTTTGTGAAATTTCTTCTGCCATAATTATCAGTGGTGAATGCCTCAGTTTGGCATTTGGCAGACTTCAGCACTTTCATGTATCCCTAAGAATTAATGCCTGTCCTGCCTTTGAAAAGCCCACTGTTGGGGATGTACTTGTAACATGTTCATGTATCATGTGTTGCATTTTTTCTTAGTGACCTTCAGGAACACACTGTAGGAATCCTACTACATAAAGAGGTTGAAACTTCTGCAAATAGGGAAGTAGGATGTAGGCCAGGTGTCTATGAAAAATTCTACTTCCCTCATTCCTGTTATGAGTCTTATCTTACTTTTCTGCTCAGCAGAGTAACACTGTGAGTGCAAACACATGCCTTCATTGTTGTCAAGTGCCAAAATGTTTAGCAGTGACTCTGAGCACATGAGCCCCTTGGCAAGCTGGAGGCAGATCTTGCCTTTCATCTGAGGGCTCTAGATTGCAGCAAGAGCATGACAAAATTTCATGGTACATAAGGACCTCCAAATTTTTTCATCATTGCTCTGTTACCCTGCTTAAACATCAAATACAGTAAAAGTTAAGTAAATGCTGGTTCATATGCATTTTGCTGAGCCTCTACTGTCCTCCCAATAATCTACCATTGACTTTATGTGCCTTAAATATTTTTCTTTAAATACATTAAATGTCATTTTAAGCACTGATGTAATGTCTGTCCTCTATTAACACAGCCATTGCTTTTCTTCAGGTCAAATTAGGAAATTTTGAGCATGAAGTCAAACCAACATCATCACACATATATTTATATGTTCTTATTTTGCTACCTATTGTGGTGGGTGTCATTATAGGTAAGTACAAATAATGTATTATCAGCTTTTGATTTGCTGAAGGGTATGAACATGACACAGACACTATACATACTCACATGTCTGGAACTGTCACAAGCAGTCTGGTGATTTTACCCTGTTCCCAATAAGAGTGGACAAAGTTAACTCTGTTCTGGTGGTGAAGTCTGAATTGTCAGACTGCAGCATGTCACAAGCATGTTACAAGACAGTATTTCTGTCTGCTCTGCTGGGATTGCTCACTTCCACTTCAAGAAGCAAGCCACAGAACTGACATCCTTGTGTCACAGTTTGGTCTCTTCCAGCTGTCAGAGCTCAGCTACCCTCCTGTCCCTGGGGCAGATGTTCCCTAACAAACTGCTTATCCTCAGGCAGTGTTTGTGGTGTTTCTGCTCAGTCTCCTTTGAATCATTCAGGAACTTGTGGGTCATTACTAAACTGAGGGAGGTAAATAGTTATCCCCTTCTCTTCTTGGTGCTCCTGTTGTTTTTTGTTTTTTTTTTCTGGGTGTTTTTACCTGGTTATGTATTTGATAAATTTCTAGTTATTTTAATAAGTATAGGGGTTTGTTCATTTGGTTGGTTCCTGTTTTTTAAAGTTCATTTTAAAAAGGAACCATATGTCATGCCTTTATTCTCACTAAATAAGCTTTATAAAAGTTAACAATTTGTAAGTGGATGTTCTGTTCATAACAACTGTTTTTTCTGTTTAATCAGTGCTACCTTAAGTAGGTTGCTATTAGTAGAAGTGGTGGTTAGAGTCTGTGTCTCACTGTGCATGCCATATATAGCAGGGTGTGCTGCACTTTCAAATAAAGTTGGGTTGACAGTTCAAGACCTTGTTAAAAGGAGCAATTTTTACTGAACGTTGAGGTATAGATCCAGATAACTAGGGCTGATGGGTACTAGCACAGGGACAACAGTAGAACACTAATGGTGCAAATGTACATTAATCTTTTTGTTTCTTGACAATAAAATATGTCTTGTATAGGAGTTTTCTGTTCTGTGATTTCTGTACTCAGAATCTCTTTTTCTACCTTTTTAGCGGCATTCATAGTTACTAGATACAAATCCAAAGAGTTAACTCGTAAACAGAGTCAGCAACTTGAACTGCTGGAATATGAAATTCGTAAGGAAATACGCGAGGGTAGGTGTGCAGCATATTTTCTGAACTGAAACTGTCAAGACGCTCACATTATATAAACATTTTCATTTTGTAGCTGTTAGAATATTTTTGTGTTGTATCAGAGTTCCTCTTCAATATTGTATGCACTGCAGTAGCAGATAGAGCTGAGTTAATAGGATTGCATGTAGTATTTCCTTCAACAAAAAAAGTAGATTGCTGCTTTCCATCTTGTAAGAGCATCAGCTATAAAAACAACCCCTCTTCCCTGAAAATTGTTTTTTAAGGAATATCTACTGGGGCCAAGTTATAATTGTGAAGCTGATTTTGTGTCAACTAAACTAACTCTCTGGGGGTGATGGGGGGTGCTTTTTCAGGATTTGCTGAGCTGCAGATGGATGAGTTAGATGTGGTGGATAGTTTTGGAACAGTTCCCTTCCTTGACTACAAACACTTCGCTCTTAGAACTTTCTTTCCAGAGGTAAATATTTACAAGTCTTTCAGTTGTCAGCCCTGTCTAGTAAAAAAAATGAGGAAGGTCAGGATCAAATAACTAAAGAAAATACTATGCAGTAATTGCACTTCGTTCTCACAAGAAACTTTTCTTAAATCAAGAATTACCAAAGAACACTTAAGCTGTTTATCTCTATATTTAGCCAAGCCTTTATGCTGTAGATAAAGCAACATTCTTGAATTTTCAAGGGTTGTGTGTGTATCCATTTCTTTTTATTCAGCCTCACTGAGCTGCTTTCCTTTCAGGCTATCTCCAACTAAACTATAATTTATCCATTGCTTTTTTTGTTGCCATGCTTTCACTTCCAATGCTGTAGCTAATTAAAGTAACAGTCAGGCTAGCTAACATACTCGCTAACATCAAGACACTTCCTAATTAGACTTCTGGGATGAAGAAATGGCTCTAAGATGGTGCTGGCTTTCTACACCAAGGTGCTGACAGAAATGGTAAAATGTTGATTCAAAGGGGTGCAGCTCAAATGCTTAGAAATGACATAAGTACTTAAGGTTTTCCAGTCTAGAGGCAGGTATTTTCAATGTTCATTGAAGCAGCTTGTGCCACTGCATCAGATGACCAAAGAGGTGTTCTCTTGAACATTTTACTTCTCTTACTATTTTTTTTTTTTTTGCATATGTGGCACATTATGATGCTGATATGTGCCTTTGCCGCAGCTTTCAATATAATTGTGATGTTAACCAGTGCTTATGAGCATTTATCCAGTTGGCAGAAGCTGTGTTCTCAACTGGTGATATTTTCCTGTATGACTGACACCAGTAAGTAGAAATTTGGTTGGTTTAGGTCATAACTGGTATGGATGTGAATTACCCACCAGGCTTAATGTATTTCTCATCACTGCTGCAGCCAAGTCTTGCACTCTTGTCTGCACACTGCTTCACTTTATTGCTGTTTGTGATAAATACATGTGACAGTGCAGAATCAGGGCCTTTGGTTTTTGTAAAACACCAAATACCAGACACTAAGGCAGAATAATATTTAGCA
Source organism: Poecile atricapillus (assembly GCF_030490865.1). Classification (NCBI taxonomy): domain Eukaryota; kingdom Metazoa; phylum Chordata; class Aves; order Passeriformes; family Paridae; genus Poecile; species Poecile atricapillus. Next base: position 32,035,334 of record NC_081289.1, on the reverse strand, counting down.
ATTGCATAATGCAAAATCCTTGTATGCTTTGAGTCCAGTCCTCACACAAAAGAACACTGGGAATATCTCTGCTGGTGCTACTGTTATGCCCCCAGACTAATTTTTAGAGGGTCACCAAGTGGTCTGAAGAAAGTGGAAAGGAAACTTTACTTCCTGCATCTCTTTCCATCCTGTTTGTTTTGTTGCTAGGCATATTAGCATCACAATAGCAGTTTTATTCTTAAGAATATACCTTTTCCTATACTTTCCCTTGTCAAAACAGTAATAGTCTGTAGAAGCTGACTCAGACTCAGTGCTGTGCTCTATGCAAATGAAAAGAAGAAAAGGCAAAGTTTTCCACTCAGCTGCATTCTGTAAAGTAAAAATGGGAAGGGTTTGTGTTTTGCTTTGGTGAGTCTCATGCCGCTGCATGCCCTGGAAATATTTCAGTTGGATTTTGTCTCAGTTTGAAATACTTATCCCACGAAGGTACGCTTGCTACTCTTAGCTCTCTACAAACATACAGTGTCAGGCAAGTTACTTAATGTGTTGTATGTCAATTTTTTCTGCTAAGTAGTTACTGTTTACATTGCAGGAGTGTCCAAACATGCCTAGCGCTGTATGAATGTGGCAGAAAAGCGGTGCTCCACTGAACAAATATTATAGATGAACAGAAAAGCCAATGGGGTATATATTGCAACTGAGTGTGTCAGAAGGGTTGACAGAAGGGTCAAAGTGTCAAACCACCACTTCCTTCACTAACCACATGTGCTTGAATTATGTCCATATTGCACTCTTTGTGCCCCCCAGTGTGATTGATGGGCTTTGTCTCATCTAATCTAAGCTGTTTAAGCATGGAAATTGAAGATGTTCACTGAGCGTCTTCTTTAGTCAGTGCAGAGATGGGCAGCTCAGGAAAGCGATTCATCCCATTTGTCTGAGGCATCTCCCTTAGGATGGGAAAAGTTGCTTAAAGAGGGACTCCAAAACCTAAAATTAAGAGTGATAGACCCCATCTTTGTTTTAAGAGTCTTGCTTCCCACCGCTTCAGTTTTCTATATTTAATATGGCTTAATAGTTTTTAATGCTTGTAGGTGTTAAATGGATATTATATCAAAATGTTCTTGATGCTAAGCCTGATTTTTGCTTTGCATGTTAAATTTTTCTTATTATTTCTGTTTTCCTTCAATTTCACACATTGTTTGGTGTAATGCTCCAATGTTTGCTCCCTGTTCACAGACATTTTTAACCTTTAGCACCATTCTGGTTATTTTACTCTGTGTGCACGCACGCGCGTGTGTGTCGTTTTTTTGGTAGTTGGTCTTAGGGTTGCTGAAGAAGTTCTGGAGAAATGGGAATAGACAGTGGAGGAAGAGGAAGAAGAGTTTGGTAGGGTAGAGTAGAACAGGAGGAATGAGGAAAGGGAGGGATGAACAATCAGGTATGTAGATGGAAAATGAGATGTGAGATGCCAGTGTGTGCTCACAGCCCAAAGTCAGTCATACACTGGGCTGCATTGCCAGCAGGCTGAGGGAGGTGATTCTCCCTCTCTCCCCCTCTGAGACCCCACCTGGAGCACTGTATCCAGCCCTGAGGTTCCCCAGCACAAGAAGGACATGGACTTCTTAGAGCAGGTCCAGAGGAGGGCAATGAAAATGCTCAAAAGGTTGGGACACCTCTTCTATGAAGAATCTCTGAGCCAGCTGTGATTGTTCAGCCTTCAGAAAGGAAGGCAGCCTTTCAGTTAAAATGGGGCTTATAAGAAGGATGGAGACAGACTATTTACCAGGGCCTGTAGTGACAGGACAAAGGTTAATGGTTTTAAACTGAAAGAGGATAATTTTAATTGGACATAAGGAAGAAATTTCTTAAAATGAGGATGATGAGACTCAGGAACAGGCTGTCCAGAGCAGTTGTAGGTGCCCCATCCCTGGAAATGTTCAATGCTAGATTGGACTTGGATTTAAGTAGGCTGGTCCAGTAGAAGATAACCCTACCCATGGCAGTGGGGTTGGAACTAGGTGATCATTAATGTCCCTTATAAGCCAAACCATTCTGTGATCTGTAAGGAAACTAGAGGCTGCCAGCATGACAGTTAAAACAGATGACAGTAAATAGTGTATATTGTTGCTCAAGAGGCATTGACAAGGTGTTTGAGAACTGGGGGCTTCCTTTTGTGTGAGAGCTTTTCCTAGGACTGGATGTGTGATAGCACCTGTGCCTCAGTGGAAACTGCCAGCATGGACCTCCTGGAGATTTCATCAGTGAATATTCATGGAGTGCCTTGAAATGAATGGAAGCAGATGAGCTCAAGTGTCACTTCGTTACCAGCAGCCCTGTACAGCAAAGGCTATTGCTGCCACCCAGGAAGGATGCAGCCTGCAGCACCCTTTGCACACCAGCACATTTGCAGATGACAGTGACACACAGCTCTCTCTTCCTGGGGAGCATTGGTTGACTGCCATGCTAGTGCAGCTCAGCAGCATCGAGTAACACACACAGCACATTGAAGGTGATACCAGGTCATTTTTTGAGAGTTCACTTTCCAGCGAGCTTTGGCAGCACCTTTGCAGGAGTTACTGTGTAGAGTTTTTATATTGTATCGGCTCTAGAAGTCGGCATTTCCATTGTTTTGTTTCAAGTAGTATCAAGAACATGCTTGGTGCGTTAAACATACGTGTTAGAAACTTTTGGTGTACTTAAGAATGATAAATATCCCCTTATATTTTAGTCAGGAGGCTTTGCATCCATCTTCAGTGAAGAAATGCCACAGGTAAGCTGATGTAGTGTGCTATGCCTTATTTTATTTTTTTTTCAAGAGTGATTGTATCCCTTCTCTCAGTGTTGTCCTTGAACACATCAGCTTGCATTTTCAGTATGTTCCCTTTTCTCCATGAGGAGGGTTACATTGATTTATATGTAAAAAGAGCTTGAAATGTAAGATGCTGTCATCCAGTGTGTATTTGACTTAAATAAAACAGAATCTCATCACGGGAAATGATGGTCAAACTTAACTATTGGCATTGCTTTGTGTATAGGGCAGAAAATGTATGCTCTGCATGTGTATATTCTATGTTGTACACAAACACAAGTGCATTTTTGGTAAAATCCTGAGACCCTTTAAATAAATGCAAAATTGCCACTAATTTGAATAAGGCCAGAATCTTATCCCATATGTTGCTTTCCATTTTTTCTGAGCATTAAGAATCCATCATAGCCAAACTACAGTTTGCTTATTTTTGTTTAACTATTCCAGAGCAGAGACCAAACGAGCAAGGATGAAAGCTTCAACATGTTGCATGCTTTAATTTGTAACAAGAACTTTCTTGTTACTCTCATTCACACCCTTGAAAAGCAGAAAAATTTCTCAGTGAAAGACAGGTATAGTATGATTATGCTTACCATCTTCAAGAAAAAGAATTAGCAGGAAAAAACAACATGGGTTGTAGCACACAAATGTATTTTCTGTTTTTTGCAAAACAAGCTTGCAGTACTCTGGAGCATTTTTCCTTCTCCATCTGCACACACTGAGGAAGAAAAAACATTGCCATTAAAACAAGCAATTAAAGAGAAATTGGAATGTTTGTACATATAAACAAAGAGGTAAAGGAGCAGGAAAGCTCAGTTCAAAACTGTAAACACTTCCTGCAGTTAGATCAACAGTTCTACAGTTTAGAAATGTTCTGTCACTGAAGCAGGTGTTGTTCTGCAAAATTAAATTTAGAGACGCACGTTCTATGTTTAAAAAATAGTCACAAAAGCAGATGGACTTGAATTTTTTATATTTTTGTAAAGAACAGTGGACAGTTTATGTGCCTGAGGAGCGAAAACTTAGGATATGAACTGCACTAAAGTGTGTTTCATTTATTAAAGATGACTGGGAAGAGAAATTCCAGAATTACAGCATTGGTTTTTTTTTCCCCCACAGGTGCTTGTTTGCATCTTTCTTGACTATTGCATTGCAAACTAAGCTAGTTTATCTGACCCATATTTTGGAAGTATTGACAAGGGACTTGATGGAGCAGTCGAGCAATGTACAGCCTAAGCTCCTGCTCAGACGAACTGAATCTGTGGTGGAAAAATTGCTGACAAACTGGATGTCTGTCTGCCTTTCTGGATTTCTCCGGGTACGTGTACATCTTTTCACTCCATTAAGATACGCAGAGAATTTCTTTAATTGATTTTTTTCCATAGGAGCTGTTAGAGGGATCAGTTTAAATGAATCAGTCTAGCATTTAACATTATGAGTGTGCACTCTTGTAGTTTAGATGGCTTAGCTGGTTGCCATCAGTGCGATGCAGGAAAAGAGCACATCTCCAAGCAATGATCGTATCATGTATTTGGCCAAGATTTGGGTAATTTTGTAATTCCAGCATATCTTTTTCTCACACCAGACATTTCAGCCCAGTGAGATGTATTGTGATCATATTAAAAGTCTGATACACTTGTTAAAATGCAGCTGTAGCCCTCTGCAAATTGTTGGAAAGCTACCAAGAAATGGGGATTTAAGGAATGCCATCCTTTGGAAAACTAAACTTCTTTCCAAACTTTTCAACCTCCAAGCAGTATTGCAGATTTCAAGACCTAAATTACTTCAAATGAAAACGAAATATGCATTTAGTTTCGTTTTAATGTTTGTTTCTTTTAGTAACTTGGTAGAACTTTGTTCTTGGTTTCAGTGCTTGGTTACTCTTCCTGTCTCTCTTATCAATGTGATTCTATCACACTTGGTATCACTCTCATCAGTGCTTGCATTAATACAGCAGCAGAATTGTTTGAGGCTCAGCAGCTCACAGCGGTTTGCTGGAGCCAAGGAGAGTGCCAAGGAACTGTCAGAGATATGTTCTCAATACACCAGACATTTATTTTTACAGAGCTGTGCTAGTGAGATGCCTTAGCTGGGCTGCAGGAATGGTGTCACGTGGAAATAGAGATACATCCTTCCTTTCTCAGGTGCTCTCCTGAGCCCTGGGGTTTAGGCAGGAGAGCAAAGCCTCGATTCATTTCCTCTTTTGCTGATGCACCAGGGTAAGTCCCACCAGCTTGCTCCCAAGACATTTTTCAGAGACAGAAACCCCTTTCTGACACCAGTGTGAAAGGAAAGTAGTTGTTAGCTTGTTTTCTCACAAGACTGAAAATGGAAGAAGTAGCTGAAGTAGGCATGTGAACATGTGCGTGTCTCACCCCCCCACCCACACTTTGGTGGAACTAGGAAGTGTCTGCCAGGTGGAGTAGGAGCAGCTTGTCTGTAGTGTGCTTGTGCACAGCAAGGGGCTGTGAGCTATCTTGCCACTCACTCCAGATGTCCCTTGCTATTTGCATGAGACTTTCACACTGAAAAGCAAAAGATGGAGGTTAAACAAATAACTAGATAAATCTGCTTGGAGGGATTTTCTTTTCTAATTGCAAGATAATGAGTTACTTAAAAGGAAATAACACCATTTGTTGCACTTGATTTTTTCCTAGTTATTCATGCTCATTTAATGATTACAAAAGTAAACGTTTCTTGCATTTTTTTCCTGTCCTAGGAGACAATTGGTGAGCCTTTCTATTTGCTGGTGACAACCCTCAATCAGAGGATAAACAAAGGACCTGTTGACGCAATAACTTGCAAAGCCCTGTACACTCTTAATGAAGACTGGCTGCTGTGGCAAGTGTCTGAATTCAAAACAGTGGTATGTTTGCCAGCTTGTGTTCTCTCCAGGAAGGGCAGCTGTAATGTTTTCTCTGTTTCTAAGAAGCTAAAATAAGACTCTTAAGACACTAAGGTAGTGGTTAAGTATCCAGATAGTAAAAATGTTATTGCTGACAAAGTTTCCAAACATGCTAAGAGTTTAACTAGCTGGTGTTTCACTGATATACGTTTCACAAATAGCACTTACTCCTCACTTCACAGCATGCATTAATCACCAAAGAGTAGGTTTAATGAAGTCTCAGGGTATTAAAAAATACTTCTTATTTTAAAGTATACTACAAAAATATAAACATGCTTAGAATTTAAACTAAACTACACTTTAGGAATGATTGAAAGAATGGAATTCAGAGCTTTTCTTTTTCTACTGTGTTTACTTGTGGCTAATCTTCAGGCAATGATTTGCTGTGGGTTTCCATATTATTAGCACCAAATCATCCTCAAATTAGCAAGGTTATAGCATGGTGGATTTTACTTAGTTGCTTATCTGAGAAGTCTAGCTAAGCTTCTGAACTTTATAATAGATTTTTTGCCTTTCTCAAAGCACCTAAGAAGTACTTCGTGTTTTCCAGTTGCACCCAACCATCTTTGAAAGCTGGAGTTCCCGTACTGATTGTCATTGTGGCACTGAGATGAGAAGGGAGAGCAGGATTATTGCACTTGGGAGCATGTAAAAATTTTAATTTTTAGAGTAGGAGGTCTGAAAAGGGTTTTCAGAGCACTCTTCTGCTCCAGAATTTCCCGGTGATTTTAGGTCTGAGAACTTTCCAGTCATTTTTGTAGTTTCCTTGCTTCTTAACTCCTGGTTTCTGGTCAGAGTTACCTGACATAATGAGGAGTATGAGAAGTGCTGCTGAATAGTGGGCTTCACACCTTGGGAGCAGAAATTGGCAGGCAGTGATGACCATGGCAAAGACAATTCAAGTGCTGATGGCTTTGGGGGAGAACTCAGTCCTTTTCAGAGCCCATGTGCTCAGTTTCTGGTAGGGCTGAAGTTTCCAGGTCTGCCTGTCTTCTGTTTTGAGGCAGAACTTGGAGGTGTTAAGATGCCATATACTGGAATAGACTACAGCACCCTGGAAAATTTGACTGGTCAGCAGTCCATTGGACTTATCTCACTGGGCCACGTAGGAAACTCACTGAAATGGCAACATGTCTGTAAATCATTTCTGAATTGTCATTTTCTACTGAAAGCTTCAAGCTGATAAAGTAATAGTCAAATCTTCCTCTTACAAAGCTGTTGTTAGAGACTGCATTTGAAGGTACTTCAAGCTAAGTTACCAGAGTGTGCATTTGGAAAGGAAGTTTGTGACTAAAAATCAAATACATAATCCAAGATCTTTGGTTTCCTTTTTTGCATGCTGCATTCTGACATGTATTTGAGATCCAGAGTAAATTTAAATATATTGCTGTATGTACCCATAGGATGCAAAGTGCAGTAGTGATGCAGAGCAACAATTTTCAAGCAAGCTCAGTATGCCTGTTGCTAGTAGACTGCACAGAAACATCTGGTCCTGTGGAATTAGTTGACTTCTCTTATTTATAGCACACATTCAAATTGAGAGCACACATTCAAATTGGGGGGGATTAATGACTGAAACTGCTGAAGAACCTTGAATACTTTTTCTAGAGCTACTTCTATGCATGCAGTCAGTGATAGGGTCTTGTGGTCAGCCTGCAGCGAAGAGGAGAGAAGGTAAGTGGTCTGAAGGACTTGTTATCACTGGGGAGCACTGCAGATGGATGAGGAAGTGAGAGCCCACAGCCCTTCTTGAACCTTGTTTCCTGCCTTTGTATTTTGTATTCCTGCTTTTGAATAGGAGATAATGATACAACTATAAGGTTAATATAGATCAGCTTTCCCCATTTAGGTGCAGCATTCCTTGGGCTTAGCTGAGAAGTGCTGAATGTTCCTTTTAAGACCATCACAAAAGGAGAGAGGAATCCTTCAGTAAAATTGTAGAGATTAAATTCAAGGACTGTATTTCTGGCTGGACTGGGAAATGGTTTTGTTTGGTGGTTTATCTGAGATTTATGCTGGAAGCTAAAATGGTGCTGTGAAAGAGACTTAGGTGGAGTGGTGAGGCTTTCTGGGCTGAGGAAGCAAGCAAGCCAGCTGTGCACATTTTCCCTTCAAAAATAGCATTTAACAGGAGGCCAAAGAGAAAGTAGTCAGTTTTCTTCTCTAACACCATTTCAGATGCACTGCACTGACATGCAGGACCTGTGAGCTTACAGACTGGCAACCAAGTGTTTTCTCCTTACTGTGGAAAAACATTTCTGCCTAAAGGATTGGAGGTTTTGTTTTCTAAATGGAATAAATCCTGATATGAGTTTTCAAGTACATTTGTATAGTTGCTGACTGCAGTTACATTCTGAGTCATGCTGCATTTTGTTGGTATTTTGGTTTGCCCCTTTCTCCAGCCCTACAATAGCAGTACATTAAAATCTACCTCTCCAGAGCAAAGCCTAAAAATACAGCCAAAAAGAGGGTGATATACAGATGGTGAAGAAAATCTGCAGACATTTGGTGTCCAGATTTTTTTAAGCTGTGTAGGCCCTTGAAGATACAGGGATACATCTGGTAGACAGTTCAATTCTCAAATCAGTAACAGGGTACAAACAAGAGTGTAGGTGCTCTGCATGAGAATCTCTCCTTTCAGGATTTGGGAGTTCCAAACCAGTAAAAGCAGGACACAGACAGCCTCCTAAAAATAAGGGTGAGCTCCACAGATCCAAGAGAGGTTTTTTAAAATTCAGGCCATTTGTAACCAGAAAAAGAAGAGAACCTAGAAACATGTAGTGTTTGAATTGCGTTAGAGCTGTTTCCTGGCAGGGCCCCATGCCTTTTTAAAAAGGCCACAGACCTTGGATCACCCAACACCCTACTGTTAACCCTCTCTGCTAGAAAGGGAAAGGCATTGAACAGAGATAGGCTGCTGAAGTACATGCTCAAGTGGAGGAATTGAAGGAAAGATGCTTCTAAAAGCATTGGTCAAGTATGGGCTGAGAATCTGTGTTCTTTCATGCTGTGCTTATATTTGAGTACTGAGAAATAAAGCTGCCTTGAAAGAGACTTGGATGTGTCATGGATCCTTTTCTCAGGCTGAGGAAGCAAGCCTGCTTTCTCACAGGCAGACAAGCAGCTGCACCCCTCGGCAGATAATTTGCTCAATGACTGATGAAGAAGTGCACTTCACAGCTGAGTGTTAGCATTTCACTGAAGAGTTTCATTTTGAATAGAAAATGCCAGCCTGGAATGGAAGGCTGTTGCGGCTGGGTCTGGGGATCTGTCCGACCCCTGGTTCTGCCAGCAGCAAAGCCAGATAGACGTCCCAGGGAAGGAGCCACTGTCCAGGGGGTTCCAGGCAGTTTGCACCCAGGGGTAGCCCTCAGGAGCGTGGGCAGAGGCTTAAGTGAATAGCTCTTTTAGAAGTGATTTCTGCTCTTGCAGTGATCAGCTCAGATCAGCCCAGCCAGCTCTGTTCATGGGTTACCCCAGCCGTGTGTAGACAGACAGGAGATCATGTGGCGTTCCAGGGGAGTTCTTTAATGCAGGCTTCAGCAAAGGGGGCCAGTGATGATCCACCCTTGATCTGGGCAAAAGCTGGGGTTTTTATAAGGAAGGGGAGAATTGGAAAAGGGACCAATGGTCTGAGACCAGAGTAAGATGACCAATAGTTAACAAGGAACATGGGGTCCTGAGGCAGGGAGGGGTCCACAGTTTAGTCACCATGACTAGGTGGTTTTGTCTTGTCTTAAGGGGCAGATCTCCAGGGAGGAAGCCTGTCAGAGGACTTGGTTTCCTCCACAGGAGATGTTCTCAGTGATATATCTCCTGTGAGAAACCAGGGGAGACTTCTTGTGGTGGACTTGGTGCTCCAGCATTCCTTTGAGTAGTCACTGCTTATTTTAAAAAAATATTTTAAAAAATGCATTTGGGCTGTTGAATGCTTTGCTGAAATGTATTTGCATTTTCAAATGGGAAGAAATTATCTAATTCACCTGTTCAGACAACTGCCTTTTATTAAAAGTGAAGCAAAGCCATGTAGTGGAAGGTTGCTTAAAGTGTTCAACTGCTTTATCAGTTAAAAGAAGGGTGTTAAAAAAAAGTGGGTGGGCTGTAAGGGAGTAAAGCAGAGACAAGGAAACCAATTTCCTAATAAGACATCATCGTTGTGGTATTATTAGTCACACTTTGTGAGAGATAAGGAAGCTATTAAAAGTGTGTGACATACAGGGATTTTTGTCAGCAGAAAAGAACACAGCAGCCCTCGCTACAAAGTGAGCAGTGCAGATGTTGGCTGCAGGAGAGTCCTCTGGATTAGAGACAGATCGAGTGTCATAGGCTGCAGCATCAACAGCACAACCCCTCCTTTGTGTAGTGCCCATCTAGCCTAAATGTAACTCCTGCAGCATTTTCTGTGCCAGTTGGCTAAGCCATGTATAACTGTTCTATAACCTCTTCACAGGTGACTGTTCTGGTTGCTGCAGAAGGATCATGCAGTCAGCCTGATTTTTCCTGTTGATTGTATTTCATAGTCTGGGAGACAGGAGCAGTTTTAAGGCAGTTTTGTTACGTGGCACATCCTGGTAGACTCTTCACTTAAATTACCTTTCATCAATCAAAAGGGCATTTTTTTGTTTTTTCCATCTGTCTGCTAAAAGGAAATATGATTTGTTCAGATGCAATGCTGATAATAATGCTGATGCATAGGGTAATGAATAAGAGTCCTTGCATAGCCCAAATTACTGTTTTTTATTTCTAAGAAAATATGATATTATCACATTACTTTATTAAGCCACATCTCATTTATTATCTGCTATGTTTATTAATAGCTCTGCTAAATAATTCATTGTGTGAAATTAATTTTCAAGGAAACTAGAAATCTAAAAAGCCATCTGCAAACACTGTCTTCAAATGTCAATATTTCTGTGACTGCATGTGTGAAAATACATTTTTTTAAGTTAGTTCCTGTCTTGTAGCTAGGTTCCAAGCTAGTTCCTCTACAAGTAGTTGCAGGTACCACCTTCTCCTTAAGTAGCCTTTAACAATTATTGCAACCCATGTTAAAGCTTTTCTGAAGAGTACTGTGATTTTGTCTTGCTGTCATAATTTCTAGTGCATGAAGTCTCATCTCTAGATATTATTAGCTTGAACCAGGTCCTATAATTTTCTCCTGAACCTTTCCCTAAATTAATAGTATTTTTGTTTCCTCTGCAAAGTGAGAGAGCTTAGAAAAAGGCTTGATGATATTATCTTGTGACTTTCACATGTCCTGTGATTTTTCAGATATTTTCTGACCTCCAGAGCTGATCATAAAAGGGCTTTCATAATTTTACAATAACTTCTGTTTCTTTTTCTAGTTCTACACTATGTGTCTAAATATAGTGATTGTGACTGTCAGCTTCTGATTAATGGTTTCTAAAGCCAGGGATTGTGCTGTCAGACAGGTTGAATCTGATTTATGAAAACTTCAGCTGCAGAGGGACAACTTAATAATAATTGGCTTTCCTAGCTCCCCATCAATTGCTTCATCACTTAAGATTAACTTCTGCAGGAAATCATATCAGCAAAACCATGTGGCTCTCATAGCTTAGAGACTTTTATGTGTTTAAATATTCCTTCCCATCTGACCACTCTTTTGAGTTATAAAGCATTCCTATTATCCTCACACTTTCACTTAAGGAGTCCGTACATGACTTGTATTCCACCTACATGAAGGATGACTACTCTCTTTTTACAGTCTTGTCATCCTACAGCAAATGGAGCAGGAATGGGAGGGCTCTCATGTGCTAATGACTGAAAAGGCTGCACATTCCTGTGGAGCCTGTGTAAGAGTATGTGCTGAAAAGGAAAGGAGGAAGAGAAATAAGACAGTTCCTCTTGATGGTCTGAAAGGAGTGAAAAATGAAGCAGGAGCAGGAACATGGATATTGCAGTGTAGGAACAATGTAGAAGGAAAGGATCATTTGAAGGTACGAATGCTTCCAAGGGCATAGAGCCAAATGTCAGTTAAAGTGTGAGGAGCTACTTCAGAAAGATCAGTTCAGAGACTAGGAGGGGCAAAGACAGATTAAAATGAGTTTTCCAAGGACAAAATACAGTTAGTCCCTGACCACATTTTAATCCTACAAGACCATGACCTCAGGGCAGTCAGAGTCAAGGACAGGACTGCTGTCTGTTCAGTTGGTCTGTGGGCCTAACCAAGCATGACTCCCTCGTTGCTGTGCCAATATATTTTTTACTAATTTTCTGCATGAAATCCCAACCTGAGGCATGGTGTCCAGTCTGCTTCTCCGACTGCAATTCCCACATATTCTTGTCTCTTGTTCCATCTGTCCTTTCCATGGACTCATTTTCCTCACAATTAAATGTCTCAGTGTCCTCATCAAGTTGTTCCCTATTACTTCAGTTACATCCTAGTCTTTCTTAAATCATGATGTTCATAGTTATGCAACCCTGTTTTTAATACTCCCTTTGCTTCTGTAGAGACAGTAAAGTCAATTTTTGTTGCATTGGACTACTTTTTTTTTACCAGCAACCTGGTAATTAACCTGGCTGTTGTAATTACACATTACACAGCTCTTGCTGTGTAATAAGCAGAAAATACTATTCTAGAACTATTAATAACTACCTCTTTTTCTAAGAAGATAGAAAAGTTGTCCCTGCAACAACATGGACAGAAGTTCTTTCCTTCACATGACAGCAGAGAAGAAAAATGGTTTACTTGCTTCCTGTTTTAATGCTCAGTCCTTCACAGAGTCACACCTGCAGACCTCTCATTTTAGTCAGAAGATAAATGTTATACCAGAACCGTTCAGCAGACAGAATGGTTTGAGTACATTTATTTTCCTATGCCACCTGCAGTTAAGTGCTGGCACCTAAAACACGGGTTTTAATTCTGTCCCAAGACATCTCCAGCAGAACATCTGTATCCATGTAGCTGGACAGTGATTTTACTGCACAGAGCAGGCTGTGGCACTGGAAATTTTCGATGTTATTGCTTGGCAGTAGCAATTCTGTGCTCATCCCTGATTCCCTGCCTTCTAGCAGTTAATCTGCTTGACCTGATCAGAAATACGACCTGACAAAAAAAAACATTCCCTGGAGATGGTCACTCAGTGTCACTGGCACCTCCTTCTAGCCCCTACTCAGCTCCTGTGCAGCCTAGCAGAGGAGTTGTGTCCCAGCTAAGAGTAGCTGTGAGCTAAAGGATAGGGGTACTGTAACCAGACATAGGTATTTGACCTGAAATAACAACTAACAGAACACTATGCACTTTTCTGTGCAGATCTGTACCACTTTGGAGTCTATCTGGTGCAACATGCTCTCTTTTCACTGCTTCTGTGGCAGCCCTGTTTGTGCTGCCTCCAGAGACAGGGCTGTACGCAGACAGATGCTGACACCTCCAGGGGAGGTGTATTTCTGTGTGATATAAGGCACTCAGCATAATCTGCTGGTGTAAATATGCATTTTAACACTGCTTTCTATCCACTCAGAATCAATCATGCTTACCATGCCTACTTACTCAGCAACCTTATCAGATCTCTTGTCACTTACAGTTTTGCTGTTAAGGCTTTCATTTTACATAAAAGATCTGCTTTTTTTAGAACATGCATTGTAATTCTTCGTCGTCTCTTGTTGTTTTTTTTGTAATTCACTGAAATACATTTGCACAAAAACAGAAGACAAAATACATTCTTGGAAATATATAGCTATATATATCTTTCTTTTTTCATTTTTTTGAACAGGAATAATTCTAAATGCTTCTTTGTGTAATTCCTTCTAACAATCTTTATTTGAAACAGCTTTATTAATAAATATGCTGAAAATCTCTCAGGTGCTGAAAATCTCTCAGGAGTTTGTAGATTTCCTTTGCCAGGTGTTCCCTGTAAATCAGAATAACATGTTTCTTTCCTCAGACGGTGAACATTATCTTTGAAAAAATCCCAGAAAACGAGAGTGGAGATGCCTGTCAAACTATTCAAGTTAATGTTCTGGACTGCGACACCATAGGCCAAGCCAAGGAGAAGAGTCTTCAGGCTTTCTTTAATAAGAATGGCTTTCTCTATGGTCTTCAGCTGGATGAAATTGGTCTTGGTAAGAGAATGTCACTATGTTGTATATTCAAGTAGTTTACTGGTCTGTTGTGGAGTTTTCTTATTAGGAATGCCTACCTTTGGCTTTGATTCTTTTCAGAGTTCATACAGAACATAGCTTTCATGAGGAATTTTGAGGCAAAAACTAGATCATTTGTTACCAGTTAGAACACTGGAGCTGTATCTGCTTCACTTCTCCAAGGATTTAAGCATTGCAATTAACAAACAGATGTTATTTATTATGCTTATACAATTTTTCTATTCCTTTTCTGGGGCTGGCCTGTCCACCTAAGTACAGCTGATTGTCACATTTTATCAGTGGAAAAGATGACATCATGATTATCAAGTATTTTAGTCCCGATCTACTATTCCTCCTACCTCCCTTCCTTCCTTCCTACAGGCCTACATTACCCTTGATCAGAAGAGCCTTCAAATAAATCTTATTTATAGTCAGATTAGATTTATATAATAGTTCGCCTGTGACTCACAAAGTCACCTACAGTATCTACAGATGTAAATAAGGCTGTTCCAGTAGATGAGTCAAACCACCTTTCCTTGTTGGGTTTTCAAGAGCCCAAGGCCTGTAGCTACCACCACTTCCTACGTATCCTACGTATCCTAGTGGGAAACCTAACAAATTCTATATTGTAGGCATTTGTCACCTCCTGGACTTGCTCCCCAAGATGCCTATACTTCCTCACCTTCTCAGACTCTGTGTTGGAAAATGCTCATAATTTACTTTTATATCTGATGTCTTGATGTCTATATCCTTTACAAGTGCCTGACCACCCTTCACAAATACTATGTCAGTCTTGTACAGCTCATTTTAGTGATCTCTTAGATGTGGAACTTTTCTTCTAGTCTTCTAGTCAGGCTTGTGCGACAGAATAGTGATTAGGTGAAAGCACCTCCGAAAACTGCCCTAAAGCACCAAAACCTGCTGAAAGGGAAACCACCCAGGCTGTCACCCCAGAAAAGGAATCAGAAGTGTGGGAGTGCACTTTCATGTGACCTAGCACAAGGATAGAGAGAAGCAGCTCGGTTGGGAGTCACTGGTCCAAAAATAGTTAGGTGTTGTTTTTCTTTACAAATATCTGTACAGTGAGAATGCCATTGGGGTGTAATTGTTTTCTGTTGCTGTCATACTGCAGAACTTGTGTCTGAGGAGCAGCAAAGAGAGTTGTTGGATATTGATGGTTCCTCAGAGGTGATGGAGGATGGGATAAGGAAGCTAAATACCATCGGTCATTATGAGGTAAGCACAGAAGCCAGACCAATGAGTTGAGATGATGTTTCTCCACAGCTCTCAAATGTGATCTGCACAGCTTGAAGTCATAGCTGAGCATCAACAGAAGGAAAGAATTGTGTGGCAAACAACGGTTCTTGCCAATGAGTCATGATTTCTGTTACTTTTCAGAGGTTTCCTTGTTGCAGGGTTGCTTGGTTCAAACATATCAGGTAAACTGTTACTTCTGTCAAGCATGTAATTTAAAACAGAATCTGATTTCCAGCTATGAACATTGCCTTGGGTCTTTTTGAGTCTCTACTGTTGAGTTTTTATTGCACCATGAGCAACTGTTTACCTCATCCCACCTCATATTTTGATTATCTGAACTGGCAGTATTGATACTTCTCTGAAATTTCTACTGAAATCTCATTGCGAGTCAGAATAAAAAGGATTGATGGCTTTTCTCCCTCTTTTCTTGATACCTTCTGTGTCAATCTCCTTGCCTTTTTCTCTCTCTGTTTCTGCCTCCATCTGCTGTTGGCACTTGTACCATAAGTCTTCCCCTCTGCTTCCAGTTGTACCTATAAAGCAGTTGTTTGCAATGCTGCAATAATCTGTCCATCATTGCAACAACACACAAAACTGCAATTGGTGGCAGAACCCTCCTGGGTGTAGCACACTGGGAAAGCATAGCAAGCAGCATTACTCCTCTAAGGAGTTTTCAGTGACACCAGTCAAAATAGAAAGTGAAATGTTGGAGGGAAATGTGCAGCAGGTGATTTGCCTCAGGTGATATGAAAGTTCACACATGATGCTTACAGATAGATTTTGGAAATTGATGTTATCATGCTGAGTGCTTTTACAGATCTTTCCTCATGCCTCATTGTATTTGAAAGTCTGGCTCTTAACATGTTCATAAATTTTTATTTATTTAAAAGTTTTGCTGCTGTAGGTTTGTGCTGTGCAGTGCAGTATGGTGGTGAGGAACCTGAGCCAACATGGAACATGTTGCTGTCTGCATGAGCAAATACTGTGCCATCCATAGAGAAACAAGGATCCCTAGCAGGACTTTGTATCCTGGGCAGAGGACAAGGCTGCTTAGATGCAAAGCAAGCTCATCTGGAGTCACTTTACAGATTTCTGTAGGCATTTGTGCTCTCCTTACCTCACAGGGGTCAGCAGTGATTGCAGATGTCCCGAGTCATCATCCAGTGGCTTTTCCTGTGCCTGTCTTGAATCTATAGATGAACATGTGACCTCCTCCACTGCACTTGTAGAGATTTTGTACAAATTAGGACATTGTAGTGTTGCAGTTTGAGCCTGTGCAGCAAAGGTCAGCTTAGATTTGAATTAGATTAGGTGTTTGAACTTCTGTCTAATGTGTACCTGCCCACTTTACCACAGGCAGCTATTGCAGGTGCTCTCTGCTTTTTCCAGCCGCCTTTTGCACATCTGGAGCTCATGGCATACTGTGGCTTATGGATGTCAGACCTCATGGCAAATAAGTCTGCTCCAGTGGTCTCTGTCATCCCTGGGTATCTTTGTCCCAGCCCATGTTTTGTCTGAGGTTTCTGCAGGCAAGGGTTTCTTGCAGATGCAAGTTAGGTAGGAGGCTCAGTTGTTTTTGCAAAGCTGTAACTACACTAATTATAGCTTAGCAGCTGCCTTATGGAAATTGCACTGCATGTCTCTTCAGTATTTTAGTTCACATTTTCTGGCACTGACAAAATAATGTACATTTTAGACAAAAACTCAGTGGTGTTTTAGGCAGTGGCTTAGTGGCAAGTATTAGCCATTAGCATATCTCGTTTATTTTCTTGTATATGCATATTGATGCAAAAAAGAATCAAAAGCATCTAGATAGCAAGAAAAAGGAACATTGCATACATTCTGTGAGGGCAGTAACATTGCCTGAGAAATTCCAACTTATATTTCAACACTGCCTCGAGTTCTGGAATGAGCCTGAATTTTTCTTTTTGTTTGCCAGCCTTAAATGCTGGAAAGTAACCAGATGTTCAAAATTGGGAAGTGCCATCAAATCTTTTTAAGACATTGAAGCACGAGGATTGTGTTCTCAAGGTTCCAGAGTCACCAATCGATCTTGAAAATGTAGTCTTAGTTTCTACACTGCAAGAATGGTATATTTGCACTTCTGTGTAGTGTTTGTGAAGAGAAAAAAATCCACTGTCCTGTTAGACTCTCCTATGCCTCTGGCCTGTGTGCTACTTTTTCTCTAATTTTTTGGTTCCTAGGAGGTTTATTGATAGGTTTATTTATGAGGTCTGTACTATCACATCCATGAGAATAACCACAAGCCGTGACAAGAAAGTTGCTAATTATCTTGACATCTTATTCCCCACACAAGAAGAGAGCTGGGCAGTCACTCTCAGATCTGCTGTCCAGTCACAGATCTCCAGTTTCCCAACTGATAAAAGTATCACCTGTTCCAGGAGCAGGCAGGGCCCCATGGAGTGTAACTGAGTTTGATCCTGGGAGCTCACTGGCAAGGACTGGATTACAGTGAGGACAGGAGGCCTAGGGAACAAGAGGCAGAGAGCCAAACTACCATGTCTTCCCTTTTGAAAAGTAGCTGTATTCCATGTTGTCTGGATTGGAAGAGATCTCTCTCTCCCTGTTTGTCCCCCTCAATAACACACCTGACAAAGCAAAGATCTTTTGAGGTGTCCATAGGACCAAGTGATTTAGACAGCAAGATGCAAAAATAAGGGTTTCCTGGTTTCTTTTTTTTTTAATTGGATCACACTGAAAAAACCAGCAAGTATGGCTGCTGCAGTAATGACAAAGAAAGGAAAAAGCATAGTCTACTCACTGCTAAAAGCATAATTTGTCCCAAAAATAAAACCTAGTGTGCAGGCTTTGGTCATGGCTGCTCTGCAGCAATGCCTCCGATTCCTGGAGGGAAGCACGGTTCTCCCTCTGAGCTCTGCCCATCTCCCTCAGGACAGAACTCAACACATTTCAGCACTGAGCTGCCCTCCTACTTCTTGGGGAGGGAATGGAGGCAGCATGTGGCCCACATTGCTCCGGGAGGGGGGTAACTTGCTGGGTAGCACTGTTCTTGTTTATCTGTCTTCAAGGCCAAGTAGGAGGACTGTCTGGGTGTCTGTATCCCCTCACAAGCTAGCCTTAGAGCATATTCCTATTTGTAGTGTGTTTTTCAAGTGTTCTGTGCTGTCTAAAATAGTTCTGAAAGTCTGTATGATAGATGGAATCTCTGCAAAAAAATCATAAAATAGATTGCATTTACTTTCCAGGAGCAAATGTGAGTGCAGATTTTTTTGGCACAAGACACAGCTTTTGATAGAGTATCTTAATGTTTAAACTGGTTTCTCACACCAGGCTGGCTGCCAAGGTTTAAAAAACACTTAAATTATTTTGGCAGAGATCCCTTCCTAGAACTGGCCGGTTGTTTTTGTAATTATAGAGGCAAGTACACTAGAACTTGGCAAGACTCAACATTTGATAGCAGAGCAGTGGTGTAGTTCTCAGTGGGAGCCATTTTTTAGTTACTCTTTGACAATAAAAGCATGGCTTGCCAGTTTGTTTTAAAGATAATGTGTAACATCCTGGCAACACTATAAATTCAGGGAAAGAGGAGATACCTTTTTCCTAGAAATCCCAAGATGGTAAGATACAGATCTTGATCTTACGGTGTATAAATATTTTGCTCAGTTTGAAAATAGTTCTTGGGAGCACCAGGCTAAACCCTCAAAGTGCCCCCTCCACAGGACATAGGTAGAACAGACTGAGCTGAAAGAAAGGGGGCCAGAAGAGAATTCACCTTTGTGTGCACCTCTCTGCCTCACCTTCCCATAAGATCCTATGGCAGTGGATGCAGAGAATTTAGTCTGAGCAATCTTTAAAAAAATGGATGCAAGAAACAGCATAGAGCAGTACATGAAAATGAAAATGTCCACGTATGGGCTGAACCAGAAAAATCGAAGGAAGGGAAAGATCTTCAAGGTTGGTGCACTGGAAGAGGTGCCTTCTCATCTGGCTGGGTAATGCTGAGAAAGTTCAGCTACTGCCTGTGCTTGCCGTGCACACTGTGGTGAGAGTAGAGGGCTGTCCTGCACTGCCATAGGATGAGGGACAGAGGAAATGAAACTGAGGCTTTTGTGAGTTCTAAGCACTTTTGTTTCAGCATGATTTGTTTGTTTTTTCTTTCAGATTTCAAATGGAGCAACCATAAAAGTCTTCAAAAAGAAGGCAAATACCCGATCAGGTAACAAAGGGACTGTGTACCTATTTAAACTTCAGTGCAGAATGGTTGGGAATGCAGAGAACTGAGCTGTGAGATCTTGGTCAATAGGAGGTCAGAGAAATTGGTGCTTTGATACTGTTGAGCCAAATTAAGAGTCCTGGCTCTGGGCCTCTGGCAGGCACAGTGGGCCTAAAAGGAGAAATGAAGGCAAAGGAAAGAAGGACAGAAGGGCTTACAGTCCTCAGCAAATGATTGCTTAGAGATACAGGCTCATAGGCAGGAAAGCAGGACAGGGAAGCCCAGGTGACACAAAGAGAGGGAACATGTCTTTTTCTCCCTGGCAGCCAGAACTGTGCATCACAGACATAGTGCTGCACTGTCCAGAAACATGAATGATAAAAACCCCAGTGTTTGGTAATTTTCCTTATTCTCTTGACTGTTTCTGCAAGTTTTGACTTGGCTCTCTCAACAGCATGTCAGGAGATAAAGGGTGCTTACAGGGGGCCAGTACATCTCACCTAGCCCTGTGATGCAGGTTGCTCCCACCCAGAAGGTGCATGAGGAGAGAGCTTTCTGTAGCCCCTGTGAAGAAACACACTCCTAACATGTGTTTCCTTATTATCAAAGTAGGAGAAACGTGTATCTCACTGGGGTGGCCTCTCCCTCAGCAAAACTGAGATTGTCTGTTCCCAGCCGTTGTGTTCAAGCCTGACCTCAGCCCACCTTCACTCAGCACTCTCAGAGACTTAAACCGCTGCAATCATCTCATCTTGTCCTCCTTTCAGAGGAGCTGTGATTGCTGCCAGCTTACCCCAGCAGCAGATAGGATGCCGTAGCGTAGTGGTCCAAACTACAGGTTGGCACTAGAGAGGTGCACAGGGTCTGTGCATTTCTCAGAGGCTTCCCTCACACTGCAGGCAGGAAAGGATGACACTGACTGTTTGCTTGGCATCCTGGATGCACCCTGCTGCACAGCCCAGAGCTCAGCAGAACTCACAAGCTTGTAGCTGTGTATTATTAATGGCTGTTTGCTCTCTGCTTTTGTTGTTTAGATGTGGACTACTCAGATGAACACTGTCATTTGGTGAGTTGAATCATTACACTGCTAATGGTAGATTTAATACTGAGCTGTATTTGGATCTGTGTAATCTCTCTAATCTCTTCATGACAGATTTTACCAGACTCAGAAGCAAACAAAGATGTGAAGGGAGCAGGTCACAAAGGAAAGCAAAAATTCAAAGTGAAAGAAATGTATCTCACAAAACTTTTGTCAACCAAGGTAAACTGTAAAGGCTGTATTTTGCGGGAGGGCTGATGTTGGCTTGGCTAGTTCGGCATAACAGAAACACAAATTAAACCAGAAATTGTGCAAGACTTCCTGTGTGTAAATCAAATGTTAAATTAAAAGATAGCGTATAAAAATCACTGTGCTAACTATGGGGTATGACCATTTGCAAAGACAGGCACATTTCAGGTTTCCTAATACTAGAGTTCTAAAATTGTCTGATTACACATGGTATCTCCTCAGTAAGCACAACGTTTTTCTCACGTTTAAAAAAAAACGTTGTTACTTAGCTTATGGAAAGTGAGGTTTACCAGAGTTCCATAGAGTGAGAATGAACCCCTCTGGAATGACAGCTTTCAGTTAACAATCTTCTCACTCCAGCTTAGAGACAATTTATGAAGCCTGAGTTTCACAAGATAATGCCCACAAAATGAAATAATCTGTCAAGGTTTTAGATTAGGCATTCAAAATATTTTAATTATTTTAATATTAATATTAATTTTTAATTATTTTTTAACTTTAGATTAATTTTTAAAGAAAGGTCCTTAGGATTTATAATATAACTACCTAATTTTTACAATGTGCATTACTTAGGAATAAGTCCTGCCCACTCCTTCTGGTACCGTCATCTTGTTTCTGACTTACTCAAAATGGTTAGAAAACTTTTACCAACAGCATATTGCATAAAATATTAATGGGTGCACAACACTGAGAACTGTGCAAGAGGCCTGAAGGGATGATGATGATAGCCTTCTTGCATTTAAAAATCTAAAAATCATTAATTAGGTTGTTGATAGCATCTGAAGTAATTTGGGACAGTCCCCAAAGTGAGATTGAAGATGGTCATTTCTCATTACCTGTGAAAACTATCATGAGCCCTCAGGAAATGCTGGAGTAAACCAGTAATGTCTTATGGTGGAAGATTAAGGCATAGAAGAAAAGATCAGGCTTTTTAGAAACAGTTCTTTTAAAGGGCTTTAAATTAATCATCTCCTTCTCCGAAGCAGGACACTTCCCTGAACATGAGAGCTGTGATATCCTTTGCTGTGAAATTCCTCTCATTATAGAGGCTGTGCACTAAAGGAAATTGCATCTCACCATCTCTGTCTCTGCTCCCTTTTCTCCCATACATGCACACAGACAACTGCAGAGTTTACCACATGAAATGAACTGGCCCTGTTCATCAAGGCCCTGGGATATGCTTAAATCCTTCTTGTCGAGAGAATATTGGGCTGAAGGAGCTTCAGAACAGATGTGAAGAAAAAAAGCACAAAACAGTGTGTTATTTGCCTTTACTTATGAATACTCTCTGATTATGTCAGTGAGTGCAGCAGCAACCAAACCCTTCCTTTTGTGAGCCAAATATCTTCACTTTTGTATCAGAAATACCCAGTTTTCAGTTCTTCTCTCTAATATTAGTGTCTTATAGCACCCAAAGCTGTTATCCTAGAATTAGATGAAGTGCCAGAGCCACTTGGCTGTGAAGTGTTGATGAGCACATGTGTTGAGCATGTGTCACAGATGGCACCTGGAAGACCAGTGCCCTAGGAAACTGGCTAAACAGCTTTTTCTCACCTCCCTCTTAATTCCAGTCACAAATTCCAAATGCTTTTAGCAACAGTGGCAACAGGATCCCAAGAGTTGATGTTGTCTTTATTAGCCCAAGTGGTTCTTCCCACCTGTGATTTATTACAGAGTTCACCATGATTCTCCCGTAAGCAGAGCAACAGGACATGTGAGATATGGAAGGAGCTCATTGTGGTGTATTTTAATTTCATTTTTATTACTGTCTTGTTTGCCTTGATGTTTGCCACAAGCACATTGTAATTTCTATGTATCTCCGGGCACACAGCTTTCTGAGGTAAAATATCCTGTTCTTTTCTCGTGTAATAGTAACAAAATATTAACTTTGTTGCTTTTCAGGTTGCAATTCATTCAGTTGTTGAAAAGCTCTTCAGGAGCATTTGGAGTTTACCCAACAATAAAGCACCAGTTGCCATCAAGTACTTTTTTGACTTTTTGGATGCCCAGGCCGAGAGCAAAAAAATTACTGATCCTGATGTGGTCCACATATGGAAAACTAACAGGTATACCCATGGCATCTATGCAGGGATGTGTGTGCTTTCTGAAAATGTAGTTGCAAAAATGGTATGTGTCATGTGTGATCAGAAGAATAAGATTTGGGCATGACTGGGAATAAGATGTGGTCTGGCTTTGTGGATAACAGTAACTTTAGTGTATTGATTTAATACAACACAAACCACCAGAGCTTCAAGATCTGTGCAGTCTGCACATCGACTTCACACTCTGAAAGAAGTAGCTGCAGATTGAGAGCATTATTTGAAGCTGGGTGCCTGACAGATGTGTTTGCTCTGTAGCCTTTGTTCTCTGACCCCTTTCGTTAGCGTGAAGAAGCAGCCAGGTATGTGCTTTGTTCCATGAGTGCAGTTGCAATCAAGGACCATTTTAAAGCAGTTGTGCTACTTGAGTGGTTGATTTTAAAGATGTTTGTTCTTCCTCCTGTCTAGTCTTCCTCTTCGCTTCTGGGTGAACATACTGAAGAATCCCCAGTTTGTCTTTGATATTAAGAAGACTTCTCACATAGATGGCTGTTTGTCTGTAATCGCACAAGCTTTCATGGATGCCTTTTCTCTTGCAGAACAGACACTGGGGAAGGTAATGCTGCCCCTCCAGTCTTCTACTTTCTCAACTGATCTCTTTTTCAGCTGTATAATGATTAAGATGATGAAATCCTGGATCTGCTGATATTGGGGGCAGAATTGTCAGGGGCCTAATTAAACTGGGTTTTTATTCCTCTTTGCTCTGTCTCCTGAGATTATGAAGAATTCACCAGTAGACAGATAAAGCTATGAGAACGCTTTATTTGTAGCTAACTGCTGCTTGTTTTCTCTGCAGTTCAGTTCTGCACAGTGTGTTTACACAATAGGTGGCAGAAGGTGGAAATTTTAAGGTTTTAATGTAGTTTTAAACAAAGGCCTTAAAAGTATTAACACTATTTGATAAGTAGTCCAAATTTTGTCTGCCACACAGCAGTGTGCAGAAAACTCACACAATAAGCTAGTGGAAACTGTAAGAATACTGAAAGACCTCTGAAGTTTGAAACAGTTCCTTTCACATATATTAGCTGCTCCCTTTTTATATGCAAAATTATTTGCTGGAACAACAAATTCAGGAATCTTACATTCAAAAATTCTTTAGTATAGTGTCCAGAACTCTGGGGATCAGAAATACTTCATTTTTTTCCAGGGTATTTTCCTTTTGTTGGATCAAAGCAGAAAGCTTTTGTTCAGGCTCATACTACCAAAAAAAAAAAAAAAAAACAGGCTAGAGACTTTTTAGCCTAAAAGAATTTATATAAAAATGGACTAATATCCTATGTGATCTAATCCAACTGCTCATCTGTTAAAGGTAAATAGAAAATTTGTGGTTATTTATCTTACTTTAGGAGTGAAGTACCATAAATTAAAGCTAATCACATCACTTCATTGATGGAAAAACTGCAAATGAGCTGTTGTTAGGTTTCTGTACTTAAAACACACTGTGCAGTATTGTTGAAACAATAGCTCCTGTAAGCTATTTGAAAAGGGGTGCTGAAACCTGCTAAAGGTTTGCAATGCAGTAAACATCTTGTGACCTTTTAGTACTAAATCATATTTACTTTTATGATTTTTAGGTTTTTATCTTGAAGCATCTTTTAGCCATTTAGAAAACAAACATTTAAGTTACTTCATTCCACACACTGGAAACAGTGGTGACGATATCACATGGTTGTGTCATTTATTGCCCAGAACTTAAACAGGAAACTACCAACCCCCACTTTTACATTCTGAAAATCAGTTTTCCAAGTGAGGCTTTGGCTCCTATCACAAGCATCGCTTACTTCCTCGAATGAGCCTAAAGCTCCCAGATTGGTCAGTGCTGACCTGGATTGTTGAAGTCCTGTGATGAAAAAAAAAAAATCCGTTTGGCTGTGCATGTCTGGCAGTCAGCTCTCCATGCTCTCAAAGCCTTGAGGGAAAAGAGTAGAAGGGACCAAAGAGATTTAGGGGAACATCTGCCAGGACAGCATCTATCAAGACACTCTGGTGTATCACTGCTGGGGAACTTCCTTTCAGCAGTACTGCTGAATCCTGTATGTAAATAGGGTATCAGCCTCAGGCCCTTTGGTTCAGCTTTCACAATCTTTCAGGTCTAAGGATCTGTAAGGAGGAACTGAAGATGTCAATAGAAATAATTACACAGCAACTGTCATGAAACACAAGACACTTAGTGAGGTCCTGCCTCTGGTTTGCATCTTTGTTTCATAACCTTGGTTCCTTGCATATAACCACAGCAAAGAAAAATGAGTCACACAGACACAATTAGATGCAATTAACCATGTGGAGGTGGAACCTTAGGAAATCTGTGCTGCGAAAAGTTACAAGGCTTCAAATTTTTTCTTTTAAGGAAGCACCAACAAATAAACTTCTCTATGCTAAAGACATTCCACTCTACAAGAAGGAGGTGAAAGCGTACTACAAAGCCATCAGGGATCTGCCTCCATTGACCACTGCAGAGGTTGAAGAATTTCTAGCTCAGGAATCTAAGGTATGGTTGAGAGGCAACAGCTTCATTTGCTTTCATGTTAAGTTTTGTTTTTTTAAAGGAGAAATATCTGACCAGAACTGTGTCTGTTTTAGAAACATGAAAATGAATTTAATGAGAAAGTGGCCTTGTTTGAAATCTGCAAATACATAGTGAAATACTATGATGAGGTAAGCACATCTGTAATTTCTGCTTAATCTTTAATGTGGGACTTGACACAGTAACCAAGGGATGTGTGACCTGCTGGGTGCCATTCCAGAGGCAGCCCCTCCTTAATGCAGCCAAGGCTGTTGCTTCTGCTGAGCTGTGAGGGGCTGGAGCAGTGCAGCCCCCAGAGCGGCTGGAGCCCCCACCCCTCCGAGAGGGCACAGGCCAAAGGTTTGTTAGTGCACCTGTAGTGTCACTGCTGTATTGCACAGAGACAATAGCAATAACATTATCCCTGCAGTTTTGAGGAAGTTCCTATATAGTCGAGACTTCTTGTTTTAACTGTGTTTGCAGAGTCTCTGTAAATGCCTGTCACAACTTCTGTGCACACGCTCCATTTCCCTGGAGGTTCAGAAGTCAGATTAGACTGTAGCACCAGGGCTCTCAGTTTAACAGTCAGTGCAAACACCTCTGTGGAGCATACAGCCTTACAGCAAGAGGTGTCTGCTTCTTTCCCATCATAGCCCTCTTAATGCTCTGCTCTAATAGTCTTTCTCTTAAAAAGAAACAGCTATAGTTTCCAGTCCCTGCTATTACTAACAAAAGAAATCTTTTCTCAGCTGAAAGTACTTAGTCACAGGCTACCTCTAAACTGCTTTCTAAGAAAATCCCCGTCCTCTACTTTGCATGATAGGATTCTCCACTCCATTTTGCTCAGCATCCTTAACAGAGGCTGTGTGTGCCTGTGCAGGGACTCAGATAAGAGCCAGCTGGGCTGTGTTGCCTGAAGGCCTCCTTATGCTTCCAGCAGGTTGTCTGGGTTTCCCAGCAACCAGGCCTTTCTCTCTTTCATCCTCAGCAGCACAGCACCAGCGTTTGCTGTAGTCATCCAGCTCTCAGTCACCTGTTAGCTGGCTTACCACTTCTGATCTCTACATCTCAAATTATCTGGATTCAGCATCAAATATTCACCTCTTGAAACAAGCTTGGGATGATACTCATATCATACAAATAATTACCTTTATTAATCTTATTAAAATGATTGATACAGGAGAATTCAGTGTACTTTCTAGTCTTAGTCCCCATTTTTGCTTTTTTGAAGCTAGTACTGGTTAAACTTAGCCCATCCTTAGAAGGAAATCTTCCCTCTGCTCTTCCCACTCTGGCTTTTGACTGGGAGCAGCTAAACCTCTTTCATTGTTTACTGAGACCTGTTCCTGCATATCGTTGCCAGCACAGATTTCAGACAGCTCCATTCTATCACCTGGGCTGGAGCCAAGTGGGTGAGTTAGAGGAAAAGAGACAGTTTATTGCCTCCAGCTTATAGGGCAGAGGAAGAGAAATAAAATATCACTTGCAAATCTTCTCTAGGGTAAAAACTGGAGCACTGGCCTTGCCTCACACTCTGGGAGATGAGCATGTGTTGAATTTGTTTTGAGTTTTTTTGCTTGGCTCAGTCATTCTTTTGTGGAAGTGTTGCAAATCCTGTGATCAGAATGACTTGAAAGGAAAACTACCAAAATAAAGTGTTAAAGTCGGAAAAGAATGTTTACAGATAGGCAGGCACTGAGTGGATTTTTCTGTCAGTAGTTGTTAGAGTACAGAAAAGCAGGCTTTAAAAAATAGCAAGTAAAATAAGCATTAAAAAAATTATTCTCTCTTTTGCTAATTGTTAACAGATTGTCAGCAAACTTGAGCGAGAACGGGGGTTTGAAGAAGTCCAGAAACAGCTCCAGCAAGTAAAAGCCTTATTTGATGAAAAGAAAAAATGCAAATGGCATTGAGCGGAGCACTGACTCACAGCATCACTGTGGGGGATTTTATATTAGTGCTACTGCTCCCAAAACTGTTTTGACTGACTATATGTACAGGGTTTGAAACGTTTGGACACTCTTCTCCACTCTGACCATTCCAAGTAATCTACGATTGGGAATGAAATATGGGCAGGGTTACATATTCACACTGGGGCATGTGAAAGTGACCTAATGTTGGCAGGGTCAGCATTTTTAGGTACTTGAACACACATAACCCTTTGGTCAAAGATACCGTCTAGTAAGCTTTTTGCTTACTTTAAAATAAGGTCATAGGAGATGTGCAAAATACACTGTAAGTTCAGAGTTGCCCACATGAACTTGCACATTGCTTACCTCTTTTTTTTAAGAGAAAAGGCTGATGTTTCGCCACATCCTTTCAGCAGCTTGGCAAACTGTGAGAGTGAGCTCCGGCTTCAGAATACGGGTCAGCTGCAGTTTCCTTCCTTCCAGTCAAATGTTCGCTGGTTCCTGTTCAGAAAAAAAAATCTAAAAAAAAACCAAAAAAAAAACCACCACAAGGAAAAAACAACCCAACAACAACCTGGCACCAACGTGGCACTTAGGATAAACGTGTTTAGTATACACAGTGGGTCTGAGGTTGGAAAGCCAAATGCCACATGGTAGGATTTCCCTTTGTTAAGTTAGAAGTTCCATGTCCGAAGTGAAGCGAACCACTGAGGGGAAGAGATGAGGGGAGGCTTTTGGAGAAGGGCATTCAGCCACCATCAGTCTGTGTTTACATTTTTGACCTTTCCATCCTTAAATAAGCTGTGAAACACTTGTGAGCAGCTTCACAGCTGAAAATGCACTGCATCAGGACACTGTTGTGATTTGATGAAGCAGCTGACGATGGCTGCACTTTGGTGCACAAACCTGTACTCAGGTGCATGATCAGCCCATGCATCAGCACTGACAGTCCTGGCCAGCCTTGCCATCTGTGTACAAGGGCCTCACAGGCCTAAAGCCAGCATGTGGGGGTCAGGTCAAAGGTTGGTTTAATAAGATTTAAGAACAGAAAGACTGGTGTTTGAGACACTGATACAAACGTGCTGGGGTTGGGGTGGGGTAACTGTCTGCCTTAGTCTGGCTGGGGTATTTTGAGGCTTGGCCATTTTGGAAGGAAGGGGCCCATTACATTTGCACTGGTGGCTAAAGTGGGCCCAGCTGGAAAGCAAGGGCATGGCTGTGCTGCCGGGATGAGGGTGGTGCAGTGGCTACGGAGCAAAGCCAGAGGAGCAGCTGTGGCTCCAGCTCTGCTACAGCACCAGCACAACCCTACCCTCTACGACAGAGCTGAAATGGTTTGTCACCATGGACTCTGATTCAGTCACAGGAGGCACATTCTGAGGCTGTCACGTGCCCTTAAGATTTGAGGTAAGGCACTCATGACAAGGAGATACATTTCCATACCATTGGAGGTGAGTGGTGTAGCACAGTGGCCCACAGGAGAGGGAAGAGCTGTCACCTGCCTTGGCAGCGGGAAAGGTGCCATAGGCTGCGAATGGCACGGATGGCCCACGTTTGGTACAGAAAGCCAGGGCTGGGGCTGTGAGCAGCCAGAGGCAGCTGCGCAGGGCTCCCAGGCAGCGGAAGGTCACACAGAGGGTCACACGGTGCTGCGTTGGAGGAGTCCCAGGGCTCAGGCATCGGTGCTAATGCTGCCTGCTCTGGTCACAATCCCATGGCCAGCCAGTGCCGGCACACGCCAGCCACCTGTGGCAGAAGCAATGCGGGCTGTTACTGTGGAGAAAAGCAAACCCAAAAACACGGTCCTGCTGGTCTGCCTCCTCCCTACCATGTGATTGCACAAGTTGTTCCTCCTGCATATCAGAGAGGGCAGCCACCAACCAACCCATACTGTGATGGCTTTGTTTGTTTTTTTTTTTAATTCAAGTCTTACACTTGCTATTAAGTTTACACTTTATACTTGATGGAATGTATGGCTTTGTTCAGGACACTGCACTACAATGTTGCAGTACTTTCAGCAGTTCTCTGCCTGGCACAATGTATTTTGATAAGTTCAATTTTAATTGGAAAAAAACCCACCCACCTCTACCCTATCTTGCCCTCTGTCCTAAAGGAGTGGACTGTGGCTTGACTAGCACTTAAGCTTGGAATACCTGCACGTAAGGGCTTGATTTTTACTGTTCTTAATCTAACCTTTTAAAGCAGCATCAAATAAATGGAAAAAGCACAGTAATTGATATTGAAGGAGAGGCAGGAGCGGATGATACTTTCCAGTTAGTTCTCTTCTACTTCAGGTGTTTGCTGGCAGTGCATTCAAATGAACTGTGATAGTTTTGTTCAACAGTAACCTTCTGTACAGGCAGAAAAAACAACTCCAACATTTCTGCTTGAAAAGCTGTAAAATATAATCTGTTTGCGTGGGTCTGATCCTGTGAACTTCACTATATGTGTTTATATTGATGAGGAAATGAAAATCAGTCCTATTCTGTATTTGTACTACTGCTTGTTTGCTACACTAGCTTTAATGATTTCTAGAGATTAAGTATGTGTTGAAGCAGGCCCTGTAGCTTTACCTACAGCCTGGAATAGGATTATTGCCTTTTATTCAAGCCTCCTAAACAGTGTCACTCTGTTAGTAAACCATTTTTAAGTCATACTGGGACTTTGTAACCCATCAAGTGGATCTCACGAAGTGATGTGAAGTATAATTAAGTGATTGTGGCTCTTTTGGTAGGTTTGGGTCAGCACACAAAACATTGGCACACATTCCGTATCTGCAATTTGCCATTACTGTTACACAGAGAAAAATAACCACCTCTGACTATTATGGGTATTACGGCAACACAACAGTTCTAATCGCATCCTCAGAAATGAAAAGCAAACTTCTCTTCAATTTACTTTCCCATGTTTACAGGTAAACTGCTATGGCAAACAGCGTGTTTCTAACACTAGCTTACAGAGCATTATTTTGCAGTCATCTAGTTTGAAGTCAAATCTTACTAATGTGTAAAGTAATTCCTGTTGTACAGAAGTTAATCTGTTGTTTAAAATTAATGGTTAAAAAAAGTGCAAATGACAAATACATGTTGGTGTTTGTATGGGTTTATCTAGAATAAAAGCATTTGGAGGTTAGTTTGATTCTGTACTTTAAAATGGTTACAAGAAAGCAAACACAGCTGGTTACAATGCAAGGTCACGCAAGGAATGGAGTGTAAGAGAAGGAATGGCATCAGGTGAGAAAAAAGTGCTGCAGCTCCAGCCCTGCCAGGCTCCAGGACAGAACCATGCCGGTCAGCACAGCACACTTTCATCACACTGAAACTGGGAAGAGGAACAGGACGGTACAGTACAACATCTGATGATGCTGGGGAGGGGAGACACTGGTCTAAACTCCAGCAGCTGCTGAGTAGTGAGCTACCTCCTGCAGTCCGAATGGAGGGGGATTCCCTGGGCTGGAGGATTCCCAGCTGCCTTCCCACCTGTGGGAAGCAGCAACAGGCCAAGGACGGGCTGATGGTGCAGTGCCTGCCACACCTCCAACACAGCCTTCAGGATTTGCACTTCAACTGTACTGCTTAGACTCTGAGGGTGATAATACTTTAAAAAAACCTAAAAGTGTTACAAAGTATGATAACCCAATAATCCCTCTTTCAGGAGAAGGTGCTTAAGAGACAGAAAATAAGCTTTCACACAAAAAGCCTGAGACCAACTGGGAAAGGTCGCCAACAGACCTAGTACTGACCAGCATTCTTCCTCCTGCTATTACCCTTTTTCTGCCCTGCAAGTCTTACCTGGTTTGTATAAACATCCCCTGCCCCCTGACAGCAGAGAGCACCTTGCTGACACGGCCACACCTGGGGACAGAAACATGAAGCTGCTGACAGCTGCTCTTTGCAACCGTTCCATGCTGGTAGATGCTGGTGACCATCCCATTTGGCAAAGCTGGCTCAGGCACAGAGTTACTTTGTACAAGTTCATGCCGCAGGAGGCAGCAGAAATAGCTTCTGTTACTTCTAATAGCTACACTGTTTTCCTCAGAGAAGTTTAACAAATTCCCCAAGAATGTGCAGCCCTGATTCAGGAATGGTATTCCCCAATTTAGTTCTCCCCCTGACACACTGGAAACCATGCTCTGCTGTCCCACTGCCTCACCTCCCCTCCCCTGGGGCGGGGTGGAGAGCAGAACTGAAGGCAGAAAAAGTAAAGATCGTGGGTTGAGATAAGAACCCCTTACTGGAAACAGCCATGTGATAAGAAAATGATCAGTAACAGCAACAATACTAATGACAGAGGCTAGAAGGGAGGCCGACTCACACGTGATTGCTCACTACATGGAGCCTGGCATGCTCCTTCCAGAAGGATCTCCTTCCCCTGACCCAGGAAAATGAGGTGGTGTAGAATAACCCCAGCTCCCAGTCATGGCCGGCCCGCCCCCCGCCCCCCAACTGTAAAAATTAACCCTGTCCTGGCTGGAGCCAAGACAAAGCCTTATACTTACACACTGTGGAAAATGAAAAATGCAGCCTCTGAGAGAAGAGTTGAGACAACACCAGTGTCATTCTTTGGCTATTCCTTCAGTCTAACAATACTAAATAACCTATCACAAGAGATTGCAGTGTATTCGCACTGTCCCACATTCTTGTTACAGTATCTTGAAAACAACAACCCAAATACAAAGAAAACCCAGATTAAAAGTTCCTGCAATTCCAGGAAAGTCATCATTATTGGATTATTGAGTAAAAAAATTTAGATAAATCATTTATCATTCACAAATTTCTTTTAGTGGTAATGATAATGAACTGATAATGAACTGAAAAAAAATATATTCAACCTAGAATAAATATTTTTGTTGTAGATAAATTAGAGTAGGAACAAATACAGACTTACATAAGGTGAAAGCAATTTGTTATACTAATCTCTGCTATAATATATTGAAAAAACAATTATTGCCTATTCCCATTATAGAAATACAAGAGGCACATTGTCAAGGGTAGCAAATAGAAGTTTTCAGAGCTTTTCAAATTTCATTTTATCCTTTTTATCTGCATCAAAATACCAACCTAGATGTGGACTACAGCATTGTTAGTGATCAAAACTGCAACCCAGAGCAACATACGTTAACTTTTACATTGAAGGAGTAAGAAAATATTATCAAGTAAGTGGTAAAGGATTTAAAAAACATAGTTTTAAGTTTTTATATTAAATGTCAGTTTAATTTTAAACAATTCAAACCTTGAAAAACAATTTTCAAAGTTTCTTGTGCTGAGATTATTTAATGTTTTGACTTTATGGAAAAATACTGAAAAACTAACCTTATTGACAAGAAGCTTTGGCAATAGTTCACAGAATGGTTTGTGTTGGAAAGGACCAAATATCATCTAGTTCCAATCCCCCCATGCCATGGGCAGGCACAACTTCCACTAGTATAGGTTGCTCAAAGCCCCATCCAACTAGGCCTTGAACACTTCCAGGAAAGGGGCATCCACAACTTCTCTGGACAACCTGTTCCAGTGCTTCACCACCTCCACAGTAAAGGCTTTCTTTGTAATATTTAAGCCTGCCCTTCCTTCAGTTCAAAATGAATGCACCTTGTCCTGACACTCTCTGGACATAGAAGCAGTCCCTCTCCATTTTATAGGCCCCTTTAGGTGCTGGAAGAATAATGTCTTCCTGAAGCCTCCCTTGCCCTGCTGGCCATGCTGCTTTTGCTGCAGCCCAGGCTGTGACTGGCCTTCTGGGTTGCAAATGCACACTGCCAGCTCGTGACCAGCCCTTCATCCATGAGAACTCCCAACTCCTCTGCAGGGCTGCTCTCAAGTGACTTCTTTTCCCAGTCTACACTCACATTTAAGATTTTCCCTACCCAGATGCAGCACCTTGCACTTGGGACTTGCTGAACTACATAATGTTCCCATGGGCCCACTTCTGGATGACATCCTTTCCTTCTGATGTGCCAACTGCAGAGCTCAGCTTCCCGTCATCAAAGCTGCTGAGGCTGCACTCCGTCTCACTGTCATCACTGAAGGTACTGAAGAGCATCAGTCCCAAAAGTGAGCTCTAAGGGACCCCACTCATCACCATCCACTACCTGGACATAGAGCCCTCTCTGGCTGTGTCCATCCAGTCAATTCCTTATCTATCAAATGGCTGTTCATCCATCAAATCTGTGTCTTTTCAATCTGGAGATCAGCATGTCATGTGAGACCATATCAAAGGCCTTACAGAAGTCTAAGTGTGACATTTGTTGGTGTTCCCCCATCAACCATTGCTGTCACTCCATCATAGAAGGCCATATTGCTCAGGCACAATTTGCCCATAGTAGAGCCATGACAGCTGCCTTGGCTGCCCTCCTTCTCTTTTACTTGCCTCAGCACATCTTCTAGAAGGATGTGCTCCATGATCATCCCAGACCCAAAGGTGAGGCATACCCATCTGGAGTTCCATGGTTCATCATTTCTCCGCTTTTTAAAAATGGGAGCAATGTTTCCCTTTCTCCAGTCACTGATTGCCATGGCTTCCAAACACAGCAACACCATCAGCCAGTTTCCTCAGGATCCTGAGATGCACATTATCAGGTCCCACAGACTTATGGCTATTCAGCTTCATCAAATCATCCCAAACCTGCTCTTGGCTTATAGTGGAAAGGACTTCACTTCCCCCACACATGCCCAGAGGAGCAGGCACTTGAGAGAAGTCTAGTGGAAGTCTAGTGCACCAGAAACAAACTGCAATTGAGTCCTAACATTGAGCCTGTAACTGCTGCTATGCTAAATATCACTCCACTGCTAACACATATTCAGGGTACAGCCCCCTCATGAATGGCAACCCTGCATATTCTTTTTATGATTCCCAGTGAGAAAAGTTACTTTTGTCCTTAGACCCAGCAGTTAAACAAGTTGAGCCACAAAGGGGTAACTATGCAGAATATATTTTATGCTATTCAGGCACATACAACCATGTTTTTGGCAAAATATGAAAAGCATGTACAAAGGATAAGTTATTGAAAGCTAACAGCATCAAGAGTGTGCAGATTTTATTTAGAGTCCTCACTTTGTGCTTCATCTTCTCCAGTGATCTTTTTTCTTGCCAAGTCCCCATTCCCCACCATTACCCGCTCTCTAGATGGTCCAAGATCTTCCAGCTGTTTTCTTTGTCTGGTTTCTAGTTCTTCCAACCGCTTGCCAAGCAGGGCAAGCTCTCTTTGATGCTGCTCCTCCTTGAAATTAAAAGGAATAAAAATGTGGCTTTATTACATTTTGCACACTTACAAGAGACCAAAATGAGCAATGCATTAGTTTTCTTTAAGGAAAACTAAAACCGTAAAATCCAAAACATCCTTATTTGTTAAATTTTACTCATTAGTGTTTTGTGGGTATTGTTCTGACATTCTAGAGGAACAGCATCAGGAAGAAATACATCTGCAGCTGTTCCTCCTCCCAGATGAAGGAACACACAAACCTGAGGTCTCAGTAACCAGATTTTCACCCTCAGCAGCTCAGCCTAAGACACTTTTAACCACACAAGAAATCAAAAGCAGCAATACTGCTTTGTAATACTGAAACCATGGTGTAAGAACAATACTAGCATTTCTTGCTCAGAAGGAGCCATTTAAAGCCTCTGAGGGGAAGGACAAAATATGGAGAACTGCCTTAAAACTACCCAGTTGTTACATTCTGTAACATACCCTTTGTCTTTCAAGTACACCCTCCTATTGCGACAAAGGGAACATCTCTAGATAACTCAGTATTTCTTACTTCTGTCCAAAGATGAAATACGCCTTCCTTAAAAGTAAGGTCAGTAAAAAAGAACTGTTTCAGTACCCTCTTCTGCTGTATTATTTTCACAACTTGTAAAATATTACCACCTGAAGAAAGGAGAAGGATGCTGCAGGCCCAGGAGGCAAAGCAGGTGATGGCGCAATACTGACTGGATTGAGTGACGGAATGTCAGGATTCAGAATTATACTCCGGAATTCATTATGCCGACGCTGCAAGTCCTTTAGCCTCTTCTGGAGGCGAGCATATTCTTCAGAGGAAACATTCTGTCTAGGAAATTACAGATTTCTTATTGCTCAAGATCTTTTCTATCCCAACACAGCAGCAAAGCTCTCCACGAGTGCTCTGCTGTTTAACACCCCCAGTTTCTACCTATTCTTACACAGAAGAATTGGAAAGTAGATCTGTGTATATTCTTTTGCCTACATGCCTGTCTAAATGTCCCTCTACATATTTAACTATCTGCTCTATTACAGATTAGAGTTTACATGAAATAAATTAAGCTTTTAATACCATTCACAGTAGTGAGTCAGAGAAGCCACAGTAAATTAATTATTCAAGTCAAGCCCTCCACAGGGGTTCAATGAAGAGAGAAAAACCAGGACTTCATCTTTGAAAGAGGATGGCCACATCATTTTCTCTTGCAATTCTGAAGTCTTGTTCACTTCCTTATTTTAGAGGGATTCCTGCAACTGTGCCTATCAGGTATTTTTTTCTCTTTTTCTTCTTGAAGAGACAGCCCTGCAGTTGTCTCACAAGTTCTCAGCTGCCCATCCTAAACAGAATCTATTCAAAGAATTCTAGTGCTGTAAAGGCTACTAGACTGGACTTTGAGTACTAATCTAGGTAACACTTCAAAAATACTTCATATTTGTAAGTCATACCTTGAGCCTATGTAATTTTTCAAGCTAAGAAAAAGCAAATTTATTACCTATTTAACACTTGATTTTCTTTTTCTAGTTCTTCCATCTTGGCTTCCAAAAGTTCTATTTTCTCACGCATCCTCCTTTGTTTATTGTCATTGAGAGTCTTTCTCTGTGAATGAGATGTTTCAAACAGCTAAGTAATACCTTAATAGATTAAATCCTGTAAAAATTAAATCTATAATGAATGTGGTTTCAAGCTGTGACCCTTTATAGGATTTTCCTTCCTTAAGAGATGCTGTGTTGTTTGAAGGTGCTTAGATTGCCATGCTGGGAAGCAGAAGAGATGGGAAATGATCCCTAGCTTTCAATGAAAGAGGCACAGCTGCCAGTCACTCGTTAGTCAGTGACCAGCTGTACTAACAAATGTTAATGGTATCTAAGAATCACAACAGTCATCCCTTAAATGACTATGTATAAATGAATATAAGCATAACCAAGAAAGTATGCTTCCTTTGTTTTTGGGGTTTTTTTGTTTGTTTTTTGTTTCTTGAGGTTTTTTGGTGTTGTTTGTTTGCGGGTTTTTCCCCCTTATATTGATCTTAACTTTTCATGACCTTAAAAGATACTGGTACATTTCATAACCTATGTTCAATGTAGAACAATGCTAATTAATCTTGAGGTTTTACAAGCAACCTGCCTTTCCTTTCAATTTATTTCATAAAAAGTAAGCTTAGGAGAAGAAATAAAATTTTAATATTCCATTAAGGAAAAGTAGAACATCATTTGTCTGGTATCTGAAGCATCATCCTCCCTCATCAAGGGGTCCACCTCTTAAATAACCATCAATGCACACGTGTGTGCAAAGAAAGCCTCACAAAGTTTTTGATGGCATACTTGGATAACAAAATTGTCAGCTGTAATATTCTTTTGCATGTCACTTCAACCTATTTCTATGCTAATCTTGAAGAACCCAATATATTTAGTTATTATATACAGTAAACTGCAAATGAACTCTTAACATTGAAACAATTCTAGCTGGCCAGCAAAGTTAAACTTTACACAGGCTAGATCATTCAAAAAGGAAGAGACAGCATGCCTTTTTCTGAGCAACAGCAGCTCGACATAGCTTGTTCTTCATTTGCTTGTATTTCTCTTCATACTCTGTGAGGTGCTGGGTAAGCATATGCTTCTCCTGCAGCCATTCCATACGTTGGTATTCTGAAGTCCTTTGGAAGAATCAGGTTAAAAGATTATGAGGTTATACAAAGCAAGCAGCACATTCAGTTGCCTTAAGGCTCTTAAAATAGACTCATCTTTTCACAGCTCCTACTTTTATATACTTAAACAATCTGACGTAAATTTGATTGTGTTCACAATCCAGTTGTGACTATGATGTTTGAACCTGTGCATTATCCTAGGATTTCTTCAACCATGAGGTGTTTTGAACAAACCGATACTGAACTCAAATTTTGAATTTTGAAAATTTGAAAACTGATTCCAAGAAGTTAATTGTTGGTGCCTTGTTGGATTGGCATGCTGCTAAACTACCCAGAGAAAATTCCTTAAATCAGGTCAGACTATCACATTGGAACACAAGAGTAGATGCCTATTCAAAACATCAATTGTCAGAAGAGTTGACAACTACCTTCTCTGGGAAAGCAGGGTGCTGCCCTATGAAGTCTACTAAGTCTTTGTAACAGACTTGCTTAGCACATGCTCCCAACCAGAACAAACACCAGCTCAACAGGAAGCTCCCACTAATATGGTTTTTAGACAATACTCCAGCTGAACACACACACCACCAATGGCATATGTTATCTGTTTAGACTTTTGCATGGTTACAACACACTAAAATTAGGCTGTGTTCTCTAGCAGTGTATAGGAAAGGAGCCAGTTTCTCTCTGCTGCCTTGTTCATTTGGGCTACCTGCATTGTGAGTCAAAGCAGAACTGATGGCATATTTAATTACATTACTGTTAAAAATTAAAATCAAATGGTGAGATTCTGTGTAGCAGATTTTAATAAAACCAAGGCTTAGTATTAGTGCATCCACAGAACTCCAGTCCTGGGCAGATGCAATTTCCCTGCATGGACTCTGAATGCATCTCCCTAAATTTCTCACCAAACCACCTCTTCTTTCCCCACAGTAGAAGTATTGGACATCATCCACTCTCATTTGGGAAACAGAGTCCTGGTCCATGTGTCACCTGCCATGGCTCTTTTAGTTGATGCAGCGTGGCTCATACCTCACTCTTGACTATAAATAACTACTAGTACCCAGGAACCAAAGCACTTTGGACAAGCACTGCTTAGCAGTAAAAGGATTTCAGCTAAATGGTTAAAAAATGCTTGAGTTGGGTGTGAGGGTTTCTTGAGGTTGTTTGGGTTTTTCTGTTGTTGTGGTTTGGTTGGTCTAAATGCCACTAATATTGTTCCCAAAATGCTAAACAAGTACCTGTTTGAGCCCATCTCTGATCTGTAAAAGTCTCAGTTTGCCTTCAGCTCTTTTTCTCCTTTCCCATTTTCATTTCCAAGCTTAAGATTGACACAGCCAGACATGCAGCTGCTTTGCCTATTTATACTCAATGGCACTACTTTATTTATCTGAAACTTTTTATCTTATGTTTTCTCATCTTTTAGTCCCTACTTCACTTCCTCTTGCTTTGGTGCAACTTAGCTTTTTGGTGTCCAAGCTCATTAGACTTTACTGAACAGAGGAAGGATGTCCTATCACAGATTCATAAAAACAATGGAAACATGATCCAAGGCTCCCAGGGTAGCAGTGGCACAGACCTGCAGGACTTACATGAAGGCTACAGTGTTGCTTCATTTCTGCAGTATCAGCCTTAGTGCATCTCTCAGCACCTACATATTTGTACAATCAATGATCTCTGAGGACTGAGAAGTTCCTTCCACTGCCTTCCCAGGAAAACCTAGTCCTGACTGTTTTGTGATGCATAAATATGCAAATGACAGTGACAGCCTCATTCAAGTAACAGCAAGGATCTCATTCTACATGTGCAAACATCCAAAGTATTTAATGTGCTACTGACATACTCTGCAGTCCAAATGCAATAATATCTTCAAATGTTACATTGAAAAGCACTGTTTAAACTAATGACAACATAGCAATTGCAGTACCAATTAGTAACAAAACATGTTAAAATAAAAAGAAGTTACATTATACACTTTGGAAGTTTTATATTTAATCTGGGACACTGAATTTTTAAAACACCCATCACACAATAATGTAGTACAAGTTAGACACATATTTGGTTACTAAACTAGGAAATTCTGAAAAGCCATTTCAGACTGACAAACTAATCTTTAAATTCCAGGAAAGTGTGCATTTCTATGTGGAATCTGAATAAAATTTGGCTTCCTTCATCATTTCTTTGCTTCCTTTATCATTTATTGTCATACTTCGATGGTATGCAGTCAAGCTTATGCAAAAAAAGGAAAGTGATGGTTTTTAATTTTGATGAGAAGAACTAGAAGATATTCTATAAGCTTTTGCTTACCTCATATCAGCTAAAAGTAGCTAGTGGGAAAGAAGTATTCACACATATACTGACTGGGACCATGGAACCTCATCACACAATTACAATGCTTGAATGCTCTTTTCACTCATTTAAGCTTTCCACAGCTTAAACATTCTTACAACTGTCTGAAACTCTAGATCCATTTATACCTATAGAAGTTTGACACTCACTTCAGTATAAGTAGAATTTCATTTTATGCAAGCAGTATATCTCACTAATCAATAATTAATTTTAACAGATAGGAATGGAAACAAACTCCTGTTTTTAAAGCTGACATGAGGAAAGCTTTTATACATGCTATGCCATAGAATATACGGCCATTTTTTTACAACTGTCCAATATTTCCTGTTCATTTTAACTTTCTGACTTTATTCAGGATCTACAATCCACAGTTAAGTAATCCACATAAGCAGAACACACGGAACATGAAAAGCAAAGCCAAAAGAAAAAAATTACTTCTCTGTTTCCAGTTGAGCTTTCTCTGCCTGAGCCCTTGCATGTTGACATTCTTGTTTCAATCTCTCTATTATTTCCTTCAATTTCTGATTAGATTCCAGCAAATCATTTTCTGATTGAGAAAGTGAGGCAAGCTGGAGTTGGATATCATCTATTTGCTACCAAAACAAAAAACATTTTTTTCCATTTCAAAGGTACGCAAATAAGCAACAATTGATTTTGAGATACTGAGACAATGCAAAATGGAAACATCAACTAGCTTTAGCTTGTCATTAGCCTTTTTTACTTGTTTTTTTTCTCTTTACTCAACAGTTTCTGCAGAAGCTTGAGATACTCCAGACAGTAAATCACTATGAGAAAAAGGTTTCTATTGTAGTTAAACTGAGAAAGGTAGGCAGGACTCTTCTGTCACTGAAGTGTCCCCAGAACTTCAGAAATCCAACGCTTCAGCACCAGGGCTGAACAGAACTGGAGGACCATGAAATACTTTGTAGCCGAGCTGTGGAGCTATCCAGGCTCTTCTGTCTGATAATACACAGCATGTTACAGCCTGTTATTTTCATTGCAGTGACCACCCCAGTCAGTTCACAAAACAAGGAAGCACTGAAAAGTCCAACCTCTGCAGCCAGCATATAGAAATTATCATTTCCCTTTTCCTCCCCCCACATGGACACTTATATCCCTTAATTTCTGATTTCTGGAGGAAAAAAATATTTGTCTTGAACTTGCACACATGTTGCAGAGTATTTTGATGCACAGCTATTTTTATTACCTACTAAATAACATCATAGGCAAGCAGGAGTTAAAAAAAAGTTTGATTTTCAACACTGCCATCAATTGACTCTGCAATTGAAATATACCTCTTTACACTAGTTTGTTCATTTATGAAACATCTGTTAAACACTTGAAGAAACTCAGATGAGAGATCCAGTGTAAATGCAAAGCATTACCTAGAAACAATTTATAAGTCTCCATGGCAACTGAATCTCCAGTTAAATAGTGCATAACCATATTCAATATACCAGTCTATAAACATTCAGCTTTGAAATTCCTGGTACCCACAAAACATATGAAGCAAAAAGCTGTAATCCATTTACAAAGGTCCAGGAAAGCACAATTGATTTCTAAACACTTCTCCTTTAAATATCTGAAGTACACATTTTGTCCCTCAGGGGGAAAAAAAAAAAAGGCGCCTTAAAAATTCAATCTAATCTTCAAACACAGAACATGGTAACTACAGGAAAGAACGTATTTCTCTACAAAACATTACAATGCAATAAACCTTACCTGTTTCAGATTAGCATTTTCACGTTTCTTTTCTTCTAGCTCTTCTGTCTGCATAGCTTGCTGTTGAATTTTTAATCTAAAATTGTGTAAGACATCCTTATTTTTTATCTAATCAAAATACAGATGCTATAAATAAGGACAAATCAGCCTGACAAAATAGCATTATTTGAAGGGCTGATAAATATTTAACTAAAAAAGTATTAAAAATATATTTCTATTCATTCTTAGAATTCACATAGGAGTAAGATTTTTAGAGTATGATTCATTTTATCATGCTGACCTTCATATAAAAACTACAGTAAGCCAAGTAAATTCCCAACCATAATAACCAACTCAGAGACATCATATTAGGGTCACAGCTTGCCAATTGCTGCTATGGTGCCATTGTGAAAAGAGAAATGGTTTACTCTAACACTGGGGCTATGCCAGCATTAAACCAGTTCTAACAAATGTGTATTGCCAAATTATTACTTCATTGGTCATTGAAAATGGTCATTGAAAATAACACTTAAAGGTTTGGACAAAAAGTGTTATCTTTTCAAACAATTGATTTTTAATTCTGTGCTCTTTTTTATATAGTGCAAAAGATAATTTTGTTTAATCTACTGTAAAAAACATTTCATAATGAAGATTTCTGTATCTATGAATAGTAAGATTTTATACTGTCTACTGTGAAGACATTACGGGGGGAAAAATGAGAAATTTGTGCTAAGATTAGAAAAACCACACTACCGCAAACGCTGAAGCTCCTTTTTGCTAGATTCTTCTGCCATCTGCACAGCACGTAGTTTCTCTTCATACTGATCCTTTTCAGATTGTCTCCAAGAATCTTGTTCCAATTTCATCTTCTCTAGATCAGCTAGTCTGTTCTCGAGTTCTAACCTAAGAAATTATTCAATTATGCACACAAGAATCATTACAAAATGCCAGAAGTGTTTAGTTAAGACTGACATTTTAAAAAGTAACACAAAACAGTCCTCTTTTAGAAGCTGAGGAGGAAATCAATAGACATACTTTTCATTCTGTAAGGCTGCAATATTGTCAAAAACTTCCTCTTTGGCAGCTTGCACTTTACGAATTAGCTCCCGATCTTTTTCTACTAAAAGCACTTTATGACGTTCAACAGCTGCAGTAAGAATTTCCTTGTCGGACAGCAATCCTGCATTATACATTTAAAAAAGTTAAATATGTCATTATTGATAAGAACCTGCCAAAATCCCATATTTAAATAACTTTATAAATTCACAAAAGGGAACTAAAAATCTCAATTCAAATGACAGAATGAATGGGGGAAGGGAAAAAACAAAACACAAGAAAATCAGAAGAGGCCTTTCTTACTGTAACAGTTATATTTCCAAGACTTTTGAAAAGTAACCATTATACTGGAATCATGGTCTATGAGAGTTTCTTACTTTAAACAAAAGTAATTAAACAGTTTATATTATTACAGATTTAAACTCTAGAGCAATTTATAAAAAAATTGTGTCTGGATTTAAAAATTTTTAAAAGTGTTCCACAATAGCTATGCAAAGGTCAAGCAAGAAAATTTTCATTTTCTGGAAAAGTTTACAGTAAGCAATAACTGGTTATCTGTGAAACCAGTAACTGGGCTACGACAAATCTGATTTTAATCCACCTATATTACCAAATGAGGCATTTCTAAAACTATGACTCTATAGGCAGGGACAAATGACACAAACTAAAATCTTGTAACTGACACCTATGCTCACTGGTAAATAAGACAACATTCTCTAACAGTGACTCCTCATTATTTAGCTAATTCAGAGTTGCAAATGGAATTCCACATTATGTTCAGGTTAACTTAAATCTTGTCTATATGGAGTTTTGTATTTCATAGGGCTCAACATTTTTAGCTTGCAATAAACTGTAAGTATATTGTCAATACAGAAAACACCACTTTTTAATTGCTCTTGGCAAATTAAAGTAAGTGAACAGAAACATTTCAGGAAGACAAAGGTACTATTTTGGGGCTATGGCAAATCACTGAGGACAGTTCTCTTTAAAGCTGTGTCGTGATTTAAACAACTAGTACTAGAAAGTTTTGGCCTTTTCACTCTAGAAGGCTATTTCAAGTTGCCTACATACTCAGCTGCATCAGGTGGCTTAGAGCAATGTCTATTTCCTTTAAAGAATGAACTAGGTACTGTATTTTGTTTCATGTGGCAGCCTTATGGATTTGATTCCAATTCCACAGACACAAAATAAAAAAAAAAAGAACCCAACCACTGAAGCTCTGTGGCATGATAAGGTTTCAAGC
The DNA here is from genome assembly GCF_030490865.1 of Poecile atricapillus. Lineage (NCBI taxonomy): Eukaryota > Metazoa > Chordata > Aves > Passeriformes > Paridae > Poecile > Poecile atricapillus. Next base: position 31,992,085 of record NC_081289.1, on the reverse strand, counting down.
AGAGTATAAAAGACTCAAGAATTTAGAAAAAATAACCATATGAAGTATATAATTTGAAACAGATTATGCTCAAGTTGTGTCACAAATGCACTAATTTACATAAATGAAAAACTGCACTCAATTGTTCTTTGCCTAGTAGAGCAAGTGAAACAACTCAATTATTTCAAATACCAAGTGAATTGTCAGATCCATGACCTAGACCAGAAGCAGAAGGTAAAGGCTGCTGGAGAGTGTTCAGAGAAAAAAAGAATTGTATTATTCTAACTATAAGTAAACAGATGAAATTACAAAATAATTTCATACTTTACCATCCATTTCACTTTGAATCTTGTTTCTCTCTCTTTCTACTTCACTCTTTGCTCTTGCTGCCTCCAGTTTGACATTTGTTACTTCCAACTTATGTGAATGTTTAAGTTCCTTTACCTATGAATTAGTAAAAACCAACATCAAATTAACTATAATAAATTTCCATTTTTTTACTTCACTTCTGACTAAAGATACCACAGAGTCAAGTTAATATAAAATTTAATTAAATCTCCATAAATAAATCAAAACAGTGATATACAAAGCCAGAATACCAACAACTTCCCCAAGTAATTTCAATTTGGTAACTACTTATAGCCCCCCTGGCCTCCCGGACTGCTACATTACCTTCTCAAAACCCAGGTCTTCATAGTTTTAAAGTGCACTTTAAATCAAATACTGCTCTACGGACACATCAAATGGCCTCATAAAAGTAGGAGCTTTAAGAACATCAAATCAAAGAAAATTACTGCTTGCATGGAAACTTTCTATAGTTTAGGCATTTGAACGCAGTAATTACACGGTCAATGCGAATTAAGTATCTGGAGGAAAGCACTTATAATGAAAATCCATTCACAATGACAAATGTAATTACAACCTGCTAGCATATACAAGTGGCAAAAGGTTAAGAATGACACAGTAGCTTATTAAGTAACTACACAGAAGATTTAGTTGCTTATGTATGACGTTGATAACATTTCAGGGCAACTTGAAAAGATTTAAGGTGGCTTTTTTAAGGCAAAAAATCCAGAAGACAAACACATGCACCTAAGACAAACTATGTTCAGGAATAGGTTTGAATGGGAACAGAAGCAGGTGCAGGTTAATATAGTAAAGCTTCTATTCCCCCCCCCCCCCCCCGCCTTGAAGAAACATCACTGGAACATTTTATTTTGTTCTGCTTCTGGAGGGGAACAGAGAAGACCAGCTGACACAAAAAATAAAGACCATAACAATCTTCTATATATTCTGGGAGACAACTGAAAAATGTTTAACAGAAGTTTTCCCCTCCTATTTAGTATGGGGGCCAAATATGTCATATTACATAAAGAGGCTTTAAATAGTGGTATAGCTATGTCTTATTCCTATGGTAAGTTAGAACTTTTTTTTTAATGAATGACCAAAATTAAACACTTAGCTCATAAATATGCACTGTTAAAAGATCTCAAAAGAAAAGAAAAGCATACAAACTTGGAACAGAACCTCTAAGATCTGGTGCCAACAAAGGTACTCAAATATCTTTTAGAACAATGGTCAACTTAAAATGCTGTGATGTAATTCTGTACCGAAATGTTTCTGCACAAGCTATGCTGGCATTAGCCCAAGAAAAAGGCTATGCTAATGTCACTACCCCGCTTCTAATATAACCTAAATCTCCACAAGTAACTCCAGTGTAGCTTGGTTCCTGTAGCTAACACAGCCCATTTAGAGGATACTTTTTAAGATCTCCAGAAGCCATAGGTCCATTACAAAAAAAAAAAGGAAGAAAGATCAGTTTAAAGCTCTAAAGGCTAGCTGTATTCATAAACATCAAAAACATGAATATAAAGATACCACTTCAAATCTCGTTCTGTTCAGGAAAAAGATCTAGAAGATGGAATAATAAGAACATAACCTCAATCTTTAGAGCTACTTTTAGTTAAGACATTTTTCCTGTAAAGTCACATACTCTTTGTCTTTCAACTGAAACTGAGGGAAAAACTCCATACCTATTTTCAGTCACAGCAGAAGACATTATTACTTTATTCTTAGTGTAAAATATAAGCAGAAAACAGGATGTGAAAAATATATTTCAGATACCATAAAAGTACTTACTTGAGCAGCTAAGGAATTGACTTCTCGTTCAGATTTGTGAAGTTTGCTAGTTAAGAGAATGTTTTGCTCATGACTAGTCTGCAGTTCCTTCTCAATTCGACCAACCTGTAGTTCAGCAGACTTCTTTTCTGCCTTGAATGAAGGAAGTATTTTTAAGATTTTTGGAGCTGAGTTGCCTCTTGTTACTCATCTGAAATGTTTGATTGGTCTGGGCTTTCAGATATTACTGACTTGTTAAAATATATAATATGATATATAAATATTCATCTTTGCTCAACCATATATTCCCATATAACAAGGGCCTTGAATTTTACTCAAAAGTTACAACTATTTTTACTAACACTTCCTACACAAAATCACTCCCATTTTCAAACCTCCTTGATAAGAGATGATGGTAATCTGACTTGGTTAGGAGGCAGCAGGTGTGCTTATCAGTAAATTATTGGGCTGTAAATAGTGTAACTACAAATGGTGCTCAAAAAGGTGTAATAAACTGGTCTATGCAGTTATATTGACAGAAGAATTAACATCCCGGAGAGGAAATAAAATGTAATCACTCTATTATAGACCCTGATCTTTACTGAATATCAAAAAGATTATCTAATATATGATGTCACCTTCTGTTTTCTGAACACTTTCATTTTCAGTGGGGCTCTCTTTAAAGCTGTCTAAGAAGATTACAGCACTTCTTAAGTTGAGATCAGAGCATTTTGTAACTAAGGTATACAGCACTGATAATAGTAAAAAAGAAAATGAACCATCTATCTGCATGCTGCAATTGTGTGAGGAGTGTAGATGAAAAGGCTCGCTACCTAGAGAGGTAGCAAGAACTGACAGAAGATCTGAGAATGAGATGAGGAATACAATGGAATCCTGGGAAAAGTGCAACAAGCCATAAATACTAAGGAGAGCAACAGGGAGAGCAACAGCCAAGTACTAAACAACAGCAGTAACATATTGGAGAAAGAAAAGGCATAGCTAAGCAAAAAAGATGACAGATAAGTAAAGGATTAAAGAGAGGAGCATCATGTGACATTTTTGAAAAGAATAAAGAATTTACTGCAGCAGATTATTAACATACTGGTTTCTAGCTCCAGCTAAGTGGCAAGTGCTGACCTTACTGACTACAAATATAGATATGACTTGCTTATTTGGGAAGGAGATCATTCAGCAGAATCTCTCAGTTGAGAGACTTGCCAAAGCTGAACTGGCAGTAGATGACTCCCAGTCAACTACAATTTGATTTTAAATCTGAAATGTACAATTCAAATCGTGGAGTCAGTGGAAAGACTATTAGTGATTTCAGTGACAGTTCTGTCAGGCCAAGCATTATTCTTACTACACTCTACAGGGAGGCAAAATAATAAAACCAGGTCTTACCTCTAGAGACCTCATCATGGTCTGCATCTCAGCTAACTGTCGTGCTTGTACTCTTTGAACATTTTCTGCTTGCACAACACAGTTGTGTCTTTCTGCTCTTAGTTCTTCTACTTCTGCTTCTAAGGCTTTTAATTTCTGACACAGTTGCGCCTTTTCTCTAGAAAGTGCTTCCACACGTTTACTATCCCTTGTAGGATCAATGCTAAGCAGCTGATTATGGAGCTCTTCCTTATCTTTATCCAGTCTTGCAATCTGATGATAGTTGTTAGTCAGAAAAATAAAAAGTTCTTACATTGGTTAGGTGTCAGACAGCAACAATTACAGCAATTAACAATTCAGAAAATAGCAGCAGTGGACATTTAAACATTCATTTGCTTAGAGCAGGAAATTCAAAACAATACCACCTGAATGCCTGTAATTAGTGTGGTCTTTTTGAGAGCACTACAGAGTGCAATACTGATTGATGTCTTCATTAGCAAGCTTGTCCTCATTTCAGGAAGCTTGAGTGGGACACCAAATTGGGGGGAAATGGTCAATCTGTTGGAAGGCAGAACTGCTATCCAGAAGAGTCTGGGCAAGCTGAAGGAATGGACAAAACTGGGTCCTCTTCAACACGAAGCACAAGTCATGTATCTGAGATGGAGTAATCCAATGCAACAGTACAGGCCTGTAGCAACTGTCTAGAAAGCATCTCCATGGAGAGGATCTGGGGTCCTAGTGGACAACAAGCTAAACATTAGTCAGCAGAGCACCCAATTCAATCCTGGCAGATTGGCAGAAGGCTAACTAGCAGATCCAGGGAAGTGATCCTTTGTCCCCCCTCCAGTACTGGTAAAGCTGTATCTGGAGTTTGTGTCAAGTCCAGATGACTACTAAAGTATTCAGAGGGTTGGGGAACATTGCAAATAAGGACAAGGTGAGAAAGCTAAGGCTCAGCTTGAAGAGGAGAAGATGCACAGGGATGGGAAGAGAGTCAACAGGCACAGTTTGGAACACGTGAATTTCCAATTAGGTGTTATGAAAAGAGTTTACCGTGAAGATGGTTAAATACTGAAAGAGTCTTGCCAGAAAAATTATAGAATCCCCATCCTTGAAAATGTTCAAGACTTGGCTGGACATGGACCTGAGCAACCTGGTCTCATTACACTTCAATATTTTAAGCACGATCTTGGACTAGAAAGAGTCTCTTCCAACTTACCTTAGGATTCCACTATTTTGTAATTATAAATTATATAATAAATACAACACAACTCAAATCTGCTAATAACTCCAGACAGCCAACATGACTGTGCCCCAACACAAAATAAACCAAAAAAACCCCAAACCAAAATACCAAAACCAAACAAAAACAACTACAACAACAAAAGAAACCAAAACCAAAATCCCAAACCAAAACCCAGTAACAACAACAAAAGTACCCTCCAACTCTCTCTCATGAGGTAGTACAAAAAGTACATACCAATATGGAGACTGTAGATTGTTAGACTGAATAGATCCATACATAGAAATAAAGCAGACTGAATAGATCCATACATAGAAAAATACATAGATCGTTATCTTTCAAAGTGACATGAACTGAATATAATAGTGGGGGCAAAAGAGTGAGAAAGGTATATAAGAATTCTCTCCATATTTGCAGACTAATCCAAACTTTGATGTGCTGCAGTCCTTTTAAAAGTTTCACCAGCATTCTCTACGAACAAACCTGATCTCTTCAGCAAATGCCTTTTATGAGGAAATTCAATTGCATGATATGCCCAAGCCATCATTTAAGAATTAGGATGTTTTTATAGCCTCCTTGTGCAAAATAACATGGAATGTTAAAAAGCCTTTGAGAGAAACCAGATCACACTGTGCCCTGGGCTCAAGGTAGTTTGATTCTGTGTAAGTGTGCTAATTAGCTGCAGGACTAGCACAAACTCAACAAGCCCATGAGAGAGGCAGGCTGTAAAGCAGCATGTGGGTTTAGCTCCAGGAAGGACAACTGTTCTGTTTTTAATGCACTGCATTTGCAAACTTGGATTGATTTTGAAAGTGATGATTTCTTTGATTTGTGTCTGATGTTTGGAGTAATACATTCAAATCTGGCATCTTAAAATATATGCTTCCAGACAAAAACTTAAATGGATATGCAAATGACATCTGCAACTCATTTACAATGCTGTATATATTTAAAACATAAATAAGCTGGCAATTTATTTAGCTACATACACTTTTGAAAGTCCAAAGAAATGAATGAATGGCTTCTTCAAGAGCTAATACAATGGAAATAATTTTACCAAAGTTTTCGGTATCCTTTTGATTATCGCCATCTTGATCCAAACTCAGATCATGACAGGTACATTGCAAAACGTACTCTTATCTGCCATTAACAATATCTTCCTTGATAAGTTGCCACATAAGTAATTTAAAGTCTAAACTTACATTAGTTACTCAGATAATTTATTAATTTCAAATTAGCATCATGTCACCAATTCCATCACAAATGTGATTAAAAACAGCATTAAGCAAATATACTGGCAGTCATTTACCAGAAAGCAAGCTATTCTTACTTTTAATAGCACAAATAATATTGCAAGCCATCACTGAACAAATCTGCAGAGGCAGCCTTAGGCTAAGTCACAGAAGTGCTTTGAGAATTAAGAGAATAGATACAAACATGAAATGGAGCCAAACTGACAACCCTTCAAGTACCAACAGTTCCACAATGTTCAAGCAGCTTTATCAGAGATACTTTCTAAGCTACTATAATAGTCTACGTACCTCAGCCTCATATTTTATTTTCTTCTCTTCTAAAATATGTGCATGTTCTTCCTTTTGATGCTCAAATTCTGATTTCAGGAAGGTATGGTCATAACGAAGTTTGTTATATAGTGTTCTGTATTTTTCTACTTCCTAAGTTAGACAAATAAAAACCCAAACAAAACAATCCCAATTAAAAGTTTTCAAATTTATTTCCTTTAAATGTCCATACAATGTTCCTATTGTTTCACAAGTGATCTTTGACGAACTGAGTGCCACCTCCTCCCTCTTCCAGGATTTCAACCTTCCCTGCCTGGGACAACAGTACCAGACAAATAATGTCATACTTTGATCCCCTTTCAGTTTTAATTTCCTAAGGTTTTAGGGACAACTATAAAGCAGCAATCACTGCTCTAAATGAAATAAAATTTCAATATTTATGACTTACATTTTCGAGCTTCTGATAACGCTCTCTCATAGGAGACTCCAATTCCTCATAAATTTTTGATTTTAACAGTTCTAATTTTTGAGGAGTTAGCACCTTCAATGAGAAAAATATCACAAATAATTATTCATGTTCAGTTATTTACACTGTGATAGGTAACGCGGCCAGGAATAAAGTATTTCAAATACAATTTTAGGAATTCTACTTAATTTTCTATGTTCTTCTAAAGAAATTTCAATAGTAATTACAGAAGCAAAAAAAATGCATTAATGAACTAAAAATATTCTGGGAAGATAACAGAAGCATTTTGAATGTCAGCATTTATCTTTAGAAGCAACAAAAAATTCAGGCTGAATTGCCAAGAGATTTATCTCCTCTGTGGGGGATGGGGGAAAGGAAAGCGGTCTCACATAAAAGATAAAGAATTAGTGTCTAATTTAAACAGTAAGTGAACCAACCCAAAAAGATCAAAATGAGCAATACCAAAGAATTATTTGCAAAACAGATGCGTGCTCTCCAATGGATACATGGGTACTGGTTTAAATGAAAGAAAGAATAATCAAGAAAGATTCCTTGCCTTAAGCTCCATTCTGCATGGTATTTTGTTAAAATTTCTTGATATGGTTCACACAGCAAACTATCTACCAAGAAACAGAGTTTAAAACTAAAAATTTTATCCACAACTGTGACATATTCTTATTTATTCTACCTTTCTTTCACTTATCTGTATCCTGAAGTCCCTGGAAACTAGTTCTAGTTACGGTACTGAGGCGCATCTCCTCCATTCAGAGTCTGGGAACCTTTGGTTAGAGATTTTATTTATTTCCTACGAACATGTCCTGCATTACTTTAAGGAAACAAGTGGTTACATAGAATGACACCCAAGTTATCTTAAATGTTGAGGAGTGTTTTTGTTTGATTCCGTTTTTTTTTTAAGAAAAAGAAAGAAGAAAGCTGTAATCATGAAGAGAAACAAATATCTATTTTTCTAGTCACTTATCCTAACAGGTTTAGGCACCTAAGCTACCCTCCAGTGCAGATGATTGCCCCCTTAACAGCAGAGCAAGCACAGATGGGGACAGAGTTTTACACAGCAACTAACAACAGGATCTGGATGATTCAGTTAAACAAGGAAACAGTAATTTCAACCCATAGTCATTCTAGAGAAGAGCCATTACTTGGATTGGGTGAATTTCAAGACATCTGAAATATATCCAAACTGGGTATATGCATACTCCATTAACAGAAAAATATGGATGGCTCTACTACAGGACAGAAATACATACTAAGTCCTTCCAGTAAATTATCTCACCTGCAGTTTCACTTGTTCCAGCTCTTGTGTTTTAGCCAGCAACTGCTCTTGAAAGTCAGCAAGAAGCTGCTGAAATTTGTCATGTACAGTCTGTTTTTCAACTAACGACCGTTTCAGTTCATCTTGTGATTTGGTATAATCCTCTTGCAATCTGAAAGATAAAATACATATTTACTTTATATTCACCTTTTAAAGTACGACCTTAAAAGCCCAAAAGATTCATATACAGAAGCAAACATACTAACACCAAATAAGAACTAAGCTATTAGTTTACTCTTCCTGTAATATATTAAAAAGTTATCCCATACTTACAAGCATAAAAAGTACTGTGGAAACATCATCTGCAATGTCTTAAGGTACTTTGAATTGTTTGTTTTCTAACATGAACAACACTTAAATCTGTCCTTACACACCAAAATAACTAACACACATCTCACACATACAAATAAACCCCTTTCAACATTTAGCTGCACTTTTTAACAACTTAAAGAGAGAAACTTGTTTAAATTGATGTACCTCAGATGTTCTGCCCTTAGAGTTTGATAATTTGCTTTATGGTGCTCACTTCTCATTTTTTCATCCATCAAAAGTTTCAGTATTTCTTGTGAATTAGCTGCATCACCGCTTTCACCCACAGGAGGAAGAAGGCTGCCCAAACCATCCATTTTATTCTGACTGTTCACGATGAGTATGGAGAAGACAAGATTGATGTATAACTAATCTACAAGACCAGCCACTCCTTCCACTGACATTTCAGAAGATCAGGACACCTGAACAAATACAAGGACATGCAATTAGCATTCAAGTACATTCACAGTTCAACCGTTTCACACACTGCTTTTGCTTTAAGTACAGAAGAATCTCGATTTTGCTGTAACACAGGTTATAAACCTTTACTGAAAGTGTAACTCTTCTCTGTTAATGCAGCCTGCCCTGAGAAGTAATAGCCCTTCCAGGAGCAGAGTACACTTAAACATGAAGGTCACTTGAGTCAATACAAAATAACAACAAGCACTGTTTTCTGAAAGATTACATTCTTTTTACTTATGCTATACACTGAGACTCCAACTATGATATCCTAATTATGCCTTTCTAATCAGAGTTCAAGCAGAGGTCACAGACAGCAGACACACAGCTTTTCTTACTACTTATTAAAGTCAAAGTCTGTTACACTATCCTAAGAGGCTGTATTAATCAATATACACAAGTATTTCAGCTGGAAGAAAAGCAGATAATTCTCTATTGAATTCCTATCAAGCCCTCTCTGGAAAAGAGTTAAGGTATCAGAGACAGCCTGGAAGACAGCTGCCCACAGTTCAGTCCTGAAATACATCATTTCCTTATTTTCAAAGCTTATCTCATGGTTTATTGTGACCTTTCCAGAAAGACTTTTGCAAAATGTGATAATATCAGATTGGTGTGAGGAAAGCTGTAAATCAAGAGTTCCTGAGAAATAAGGAAGTATTCCAATATGCCTCCTTAGTGATTTTTGATATCTGAAGCAATAGGTATTAATCTAATCACTACTGACACTTCTACAGGATCTGGGGGAGGGAGGACTGTAACTGACTTTTAGGGAAGTTATAAAGCATTGAAAACAACTACTCTGCCATTTTAACTTTTTGCACAGCTGGACTGATGCCTAAGAAGTCCATGTCTGCAGTGTGCAAAGTGCACCTTTGTACAAAGTAAAACTCAAACAGAAACAATGACAAATCTCTACCATCACTACAAATACCTCACCTTCTTGCCATGCACAGTTGCATGTATACTTTCTACCACTACACTCTTTCATGGTTGTATCTTAAACACTTATAATTTGATTTTATAAACCCCTGAACTATAAGCAAGATGAAAACCTGTCTTCCATATAGGAAAAAAAACCACCCATTCCACTAAGACATAATAATGTCAAGAAAATGTAAATGTAAGACTTTCTTCCCATTTTTTTTCCTCTATTGCTAAAATGAGAAAAGGTCAGAGAAAAAATCTACCACTTACAACATTACTGTAGGAAAAGCAACAGCAAGTTTGTATTGTGCTTTACCCAAATTTGCTGAGAGAATCAGAATAAAGAACATTTTCTTCTGTGACTGTCCTAAACGCACAACCAATATGAAACATTAATGATATAAGTTCTCAAGACCCTTCTAATCAATACAATGTCTTTTTCATCCCTGAGTTTTGTTGGCTGTTGAGAAACAAAGGGCAACAGCGATTTTTAACTCTATATAAAGACATTTTTAATTGGTAAAACAACAGCTGGATGAGGAGAAGAGGTCAGTGATGCTAAAGACAATAAATCACGTGAGAGGAGAGAAATCTCTGGTACACAGGGAAAACTAAAGGCAATATGTCCCTAAGAATTTCTAAGCATATCAACAGGGTTAACATGATCACTATTAAAAACTAACAAAAGCCACCCACAAACAAAAAGAACAAACCAAAACAACAAAAAAACCCCAACAACCAGGCAATAGTATTTTGCTTTCATATGCTACAGATACCAAATGAAACTATCAAACTGTAAACCAAAGCTCAGAATTAGGAACACAGCATTTGAAGCCAGGTCTGAATTCTGCTGCTCACTTGACTAAGAAGTATTTCTGAAGTGGCATAATGGAGACAAAGTCAAAGACACCAAGAAAACACTATGTGTTCTGAGAGCATGTCAGCCAAAAGATAAGCTGAAACACAGCCTGTTGTACTCTCTATTCCGAGCTGCTGCAGGTGAGAAAAATATGCTCTTCTCACAGCTTTTGCCACTATCAAAAAGTGCACAAATTACAAAGCAAGACACACACCTGGCCATGTATTAATATGCATGAAGATTTCATGAAAAAGATAAAAGGAGAAAAGAGAGGGAGATAATTGCAGCTGACAAAACAATGCCCCAGACTGCAAAAACCTAAGTTGCATTTAAGGAAACAAAACTCTTTTGGCTTGCAGGGACATCTAGCGGCAAATGTCATGATTTGCATTCCTCGTGACAACTGTGAATCAGACAACAGAGATTTCCTTACTTCGTGAGAGCTCTTTCCTCAAAAACACAAAGAGCAATTTGCAATATTTAACCTATTCACATGCAAAAAAGTATTTTGTTGTTTTGGGGTTCTTTCCCACACATCATAAAATAATTTCTGACAGTAAACTGTCAATAGTAAACAACATTTAGGGATACAAATACTTAAAGTAGATTACCAACCAGAATCTCTTCTGTGCTAATGGCTATCAGTAGTTGCTCACAGTCAGTGAGCAGGCCTTAAATAATCTTCAAAATTACACAAAGACTACACCCATAATTTTTAAGAAATACTTTAAAAGAACACTAGGTTCTTCCTCTCTTGGAGACATGTTCAAGAAGTGCAGAAGCATAAAACATACTTTAAAGAAACTAAATCCATCATCATATCTAAACTTAATTCAACATCTACTTACTTGCCAAATTTTATCAAGCTGCCAAACTGCAAACTTCTATCAGTCACCCCAAATTCATAGTATGAAACCTTAACATAATTTTCCACAGGTATAAATATAAAGGCATTGGTACGGAGTCCTGAAACCTAGGAAATGCACACTCTATAGATAAAATGGCAACACTTACTGTAGAATAGCTAAGTGGAGTAAATCAATTACATTTCCAAGAATCACCTTTGTTTTGCCTTTCTTCTCCAATTATTTCTCCTCCTAAAGAAAGGAACACTGCTGAATGACCCACTATCCATCTCTCCTCTTTATAGCTGCCCATCATGAAAGGGCTTTTCTTTGAAAGACTTTTTCAGTGATATTATTTTAGCTTTTTCTTTGCTATAAGCTCTTAAAAGTGAGAATACTTGCATTTGGAGAAAAAATATGATATACCGATATGATTTTTTTTCTTTATATGGATTTTTATGGCATTTTGTTTACAACAGCAAGGCTTCCTTCTTGTTCACCTGGCATAACCAAATGACATGACCGCACCATGTACTGGTAATTCCCTTGAGTGCCATACATAACTCACACATGGCTCACTTTTCCATACCACAGCCATACTTAAAACACTTAAATTTATCATGTTTGAACACGGTTTTAAACAGCTAGATGATACAATGAATATAATTTTGCAACTAACTGTGAAACAACTGACAGTACTTAGCCTTGTCCCAGGTTTTACTGCTCATGCAGTAAAATTCTTGGTAAAATCTTTGGAAATCAAAGAGCTGCTTCACACAACTCATGGTCTAATTCCTCTGCCTGCTTCTGCCACAACTCCAGACCTCTTTATTTGGTCTTTTTTTCTAATTGAATTAACCAAGATCTTCTGAAAAAATGAACTGTTTGCCTGAAAGAGTGAAAAACTCAAGGAAAGCACAGCCTCATGAAAACAACTCTTCAAACACCACCCCCTTCTCCTCCCTGCTCAAGAGTCCACAGTAAGACCAGATAATGAACTAATGCAAAAGTGTAATCCAACACAAAAGCTCACTGTCACCAGGAACGGGAGGGTTCCATTCCTCATTTCTTTATTCCCATTCCTGTGTTTGTCATTCATCAGACCCCTTCATGAACTGTTTTAACTCAAGAAGCCAACACATTCAAACAAGCAGAAGACACTCAATAGTTTTTCTGTGAGGTCAGTGAGTCACACGAGCTCATGGAAAAATCCAGCAAGAGACATCATCAGTGCAAGTGGGCAGCTGGTACGGGCTAGGGGAAAGGAACAAAGAGCCAAGTAAACAGACAGGAGGAGGAGCAAGCCTTTCTCCTTTCAGGAGCAGAGAGCTGGCACAGCACAGAGCTCAGATGTTCACAAAATCACAGCTTTGGACTAGATACCCAGATTTTAGACACTCACAATTCAGTGAAACAAACCCTATCTTAAACAACTATGCAACATACTCATAAGAGATCAGATTTCTCATGAACATCAAGCATGTAACAAAAGAACGCCAAACCCTCTTCTATATTATTTGAGAAATGTGACAGCACACTGCATTTTAACAGTCCACGTTCTACTGATCTGTCATCAGCAACTTGTAACAGTCAAAGCAATCACCTTCAAAAAAAAAAAAAATCTAGGGAAGCAAAACCAAAGAGAAACAGGGAAACCTTTGCTACAGAGAGCTCCATAACCTAGACACTGCTCAGATGTTACTGCAGAGAACCAGTGAAAATAGACAGTTAACACTTTTGTGCACCTAAGTGCAGAAATACTGGAGAATATCTGTACAACAGCTGCATTTCAGAAGATATCAATCTCATGCAAATTATTATCACTCCCTCCATGACACTGTTCACGGTAAAAGTTTCAGAAACAATGAACTATTGCAGTGTCCATCCCTACACACAGCACATAGTATCACCCTTTCAGTTTCTGATTATACTACAGATCCAGTTACTTATTAGGTGAAAAACAACAAACAAGGTTCTCTCTCAACTCAGGGGTAAAATCTGTGCTTTAGCCACATACACTACCAAGTCAAACTGACTGATCAAATCGAATTTTGAATGGCAGCTACAGCTGATAAATTGAGCTGTACTCAAGAGCAGACAGTATGTTTTCCATTTTTTTCCATGGCAAGAAACGTTCAAACGCACACAAGTTTTCACTCACTAAAATCTCATTCAAAGTTCTCCTCGGGCATACAAATGGCTGCGTTTTGCAAATACAGCTACAGTCCGCAACCAAAACTCTTCTGAAAAATAACTTCCCCTTCATATTGACTCGAAAATCGCTATGTTCAGGGAGGGCATAGGTTTCACATTGGCATACGTATCTCACACCTCCTGTATGCAGAAACATGATTTTATATACACTACAGTACGTGGACGAAGATCGAACGCGAGGCCAAGCGAGCCACTTAAGTCACTGTGACCTTTTTACTGTAAAGTTTTTTGACTTATGGATGTAGGAACTCGGTCAGAGGAAAAACACTAACACAGCTAACACATGTCCAGAAGCACAGTAAAATAATAATTTTCCTCACATCGAACGCGGCTGAGGATCGCTGGTGGAAAGCAAAGCAGACAAACGTAAAGACTCGAAAGTCTGCAGCGAGTTCAGAGGCAGGAGGAGCCCCTGAACTGTGCAGGCGATCCCGAGCGCAGCAGGCCGCAGAGGCCGCAGCAGGCTGCTCCCGAAGGCGGAGCAGCGGGCACAGAGGAGCGCTGGGCTCTCCCGTCCCGGCTGCGCGCTCAGCAACGGCCCGGGCCGAGGGGAGAGCGCGGGGCCCGAGCAGAGCCCAAGCGGCCTCCCCGCCCGTTCGCCAAGAGATGCGGCCCCACGCACGCAGAAGGGCCGCGGTCAGCTCAGCCCAGCCCCCATCACAGTCCGGCCCCGCTCAGAGCCCGGCTCCCCCCTTTCCAGCCCGGTCCTCCGCACACCCCGGCTCCCCCTCAGCCAGCGGAACCCCCGCCCACAGCCCAGCCGGGCGTGGCTGCCGCCGGCCCGAGCGATTTAAAAATGGCGCCTCTCACCTCCCGCCGGTGGTGCCGGCCGCCGGGGGCCGCGGCGCGCGGGGCACGCCGGGAGCGTTGCCGGGGAGACGGGCGGGCTCAGTAATGGCGGGGCGCGCCCTCAGGGCGCCCTCGGCGTGCGGGTGTGGCTCAGGGCTGCTGCTCTCGCACAGATCGGCTGCTACGAGCGGCTGAAGTACTGTAAACACCATGTTCTCCTAAACGTCCTCATTTTTCACTCTAAAATCTCTTTGAATGAAGCAAGAGATTGAACGTCCTGATCGGTATTGACATTCCTCTAATAAAGTTAACAGCGCTTTAATAAGGTTTAAAATTGTTTTCAATTAGTATATTAGAAGGTGGGCATTGGTAACGACACGCGCACATACCCGAAGAAAAAGTGACAAAAAACCCCGAAGCCTAAAGTCACATTTGCCAGCAGCTGGAGATGGCAGCTGCAGCCGCTCCCCAGAGGTGGCTCCGAGCTAATTAAGGTGTAAATCCGTGATTGCCGCAGCTACACTGGCCAGAGCTGAGCGCTTCTGTCAGCCCGGCTCTGCGGACCCATGTCACCGGGCAGGTTCATGTGCTTCTTGCACTGGTTGCAGTGTTAGAAGTGAAATATCAACAGTATTCCATCTATATCTATGTACATCTATAGGGAAATCAATGACACCACAAAACTCTGCAACGAATTAAAAATTAATTTTTATTCGAAGCAGATTTTGATTAAAAAATTGATTGAACCTTAAAGGACATAATTCTTAACAGTTTTACACTGCAAATAAATCTTTTTAGAAAGTGTTACGAAGTTGCACTCTCATTTTTCTGTATCAGATTTGCTTTTTTTTTTTCCCCACTATCAGCTCTACAAATATTAACTAAGACCAAACAGAAGTCTTTCTCCCTTTTACAGCTGCATTAACAGGAATGGTAGAACGGCACAGACTCTTTCTTTGGTTCAATTAGTGTCCATTAGTGTTCATAGCAGGATTACATAGCTATAATCTATTGGAAAACAATTCATTTACATGAGAAACATGACACCGAGACTAGATCAGTCAG
Organism: Poecile atricapillus; assembly: GCF_030490865.1. Taxonomy (NCBI): domain Eukaryota; kingdom Metazoa; phylum Chordata; class Aves; order Passeriformes; family Paridae; genus Poecile; species Poecile atricapillus. The sequence goes on along the minus strand of NC_081289.1, from coordinate 31,976,585 downwards.
TGTGAGCTCAGCAGGGGACACAGCAAAAAAACCCACAAAATCTAAAATTATTTAGGTAACTAAAATCAACAGACAGGGTTGGGTGTCTCTTGCCAGCTAATTTAAGGAATAATTATTAAGTATTCCCAATGTGTAATCTTTTTCTGAGAGGATAACTCAAGATGGTAGAAATTGTGTTACTTTATTTTTGCCTCCATATTTTTCACATTGATCAGAGAAGGGTACTTGTTTCCTTCTGAGACCTGCTGAGTCAAATCATTCCAGTTATTCATTGATGGCCAGCAGTTCTGAAGTGTGGGTGGAAATGGGACTCTTCTTTGTCACAGTGACCATCCTACCTCTGCTAAAAGGAGTGCTGCTGTAGTGAGTCAGATGGGAATCTTGCAGAGTACCAGGAAAGAGAGAAAAAGCAAGAATCAAGATGAAGCAAGAATCAAGATGAAGTTCAAGGGCACAAAGAGGAAATGGCTGAAGAAAGGAGTAATAGAAAGCAAAGCTTATAGAGGTAGAAGTGGGGCTAATGCACACAGCAAAAAGAGAAAGAGGACCTGGATAGCAAGAGGCCGAAACAGCTAGAAAAGGAAGACTTTAAAGGTTACTAAACAAATACGGGGGAAAAAAATGAGGGAGAGGTAAATATGAAGCCATCCTGTTGGGGAGAGAGAGGAATCACATACTGGGGTTGGTTTGATTTTTCTTCTCTTCTAACTCAGTACATAAAGGAAACATGTACAACACCTTTATATAAAAAAGGATTATTCCAACAGTAGCAAACTCCCCTTTTTGGAACATCTCCCACAACACAGGCAGGTTTTTTTGGTAAAAATAGAAATTTATACAGCTACAGGTCTCATTAGTTTATTTTAAAAAATATAAAGTCTAAGGGACACTTGAAGTTCACTGTGGCTTGGGTAAAAGTAAAGAGATTTCAATAGAGATCTTACAGTTTTTGATCAACAGTATTAGAGATTATGACTCTTTAAATGTCATATTATATTAGTTCTGAGTAGATCAACATTTCACAGAACAGTAAGGTTCACCTTCACAGAAAGAAAGCAATGTATAAAAAGCTGTAAAATATGTAGAGAAACCCAGGAAAATATTTCAATGCATTTTGCAAATACAGTCTTTGGAGTTTACTGAGTAAGTATGGTCAGAAAAAGTCTTGAGTTTGAAAGCTCAGTTAGACTTCTTTGCTACTTTAGTTGAGCGATCTGAAAATAGTTGCTAGATTAGATAAATCCTCAAGCTCCTGTAGCGCAGTGGCATATCTTTAGAGAAGGTTTTCTTGTTATGTACACATGCTGCTGGTCATACCTGCAGTTTAATCCATGCTTAGTCTATGTCACCTTGACCTGAATCCAGACTGGCAGGATAGAGGCCAAGTGGGGAATTAGAGTTGGGAGTACAAGCTCTGTTCATCTGAGTCAGCAGATCCTGCAAGCATCCAGATAGTTTCACCATCCCTGCAATCGTGGCAGAGATGTTTGTGACTAAGTAGTGCGTTATTTGTGATAGAGACTTAAAGCCATACATTGTGGTGGGGAGATTGCCTGAGAAAATGAATATTTTTGGCATTACAAAGTCAAAACACAGAATTGCTTTTAAGTGCCATAGTACTATGATAAATCTTGTGCAGTTAAATTCAGAGGGCTTTTTTACCATTAAGCTCAGTGGAACCAGAGTACAATTTTTAGCATATAAGATATCAGTGCATATAAAGCCTAAGGCAGTTTATTAAGGTGCTACTCAGACAGATGAGTTGTATGGAGCTGCTGACCATACAGGCCTTGTGTTCTCCGCTTTCCTCTTCAGCCTGGATGTACAGTATTTCATGCTGATCTTCTGTCTTTTCACTAAGTGTGTATGACTACAGAGGGAAAGGATGTTCCCCTGACCAGTACCAACTCATTAAAATGGTATTAAACAGAAAAATAAAGGGAATTTTTTAGGCTACAAGGGGCTTTTTCCATGTATATTGTTTTTATATATTACAGGCTTCAGTCCTGACTGCTTTCATTCCCACTAGATTGATTCCATTCTAGCCAACAGTAACTAAACAATAACTAGAGTTTTTCCAAATTTACACACACAAGTGGCTAGAACCACACACTCAGCAGCTGAAGGGATCATGACTACATCAAATGCAAGCTCAATTCCTAAAGTTTCTGTTAAAAGCATGTCTGTGCTTCTTTCAGAAGCTCAGCACTGGCCAGCTTCAAGCTTGTCCTGGGGTGTGGAGTATCATAGAATCATAGAATAGGCTGGCTTGGAAGACACTCATCAGGTCATTGAGTCCTACTCCTGGCCCTGCACAGGACACCCTAAGAGTCACACCATGTGTCAGAGAGGGTTGTCAAAACCCTTCTTGAGCTCTGCCAGGCTTGGTGCTGTGACCACTCCCCTGAAGAGTCCCTTCCAGTCTACAACCACCCTCTGTGTAAAAAAATGTTTTCCTAATATCCAACCTAAACCTGCCCTGACTCAGTTTCATGCCATTTCTTCAAGTCACATTGCTGGTCATGAGGGTAAAGAGATCAGTGTCTGCCCCTCCACTTCCCCTCACAAGGAAACTGCAGCCAGTGATGAGGTCTCTCCTCAGTCTCTTCTTCTCCAGGCTGAACAGATCAAGTGTCCTCAGCCAATCCTCATAAGGTTGCCCTTCCAGCCCCTTCACCATCCTAGTGGCCCCTCTTCAGATGCTCTTTCATAGTTGAATGTCTGTTTTATATTGTGGCACCCAAAACTGCCCCCAGCACTCAAGGTGAGGCTGCCCCAGAGCAGAGCAGAGGGGACAATCCCCTCCCTTGCCTGGGTGGCCATGCTGTGCCTGATGGCCCCAGGACACTCCAGGTTGTCTGGTGCCTCCTGGCTGCCAGGGCACTGCTGGCTCATGTTCAGCCTGCCATAGACCAGGACCCCCAAACCCCTTTCCACAGTGCTGCCTCTTGTTCCCCATTCCAGACACACTACCAGGATTGCCCTGTCCCAGGTGCACAATCTGGCACTTTCCCTTGTTAAGCTTCATTTGTTTGGTGATCACCCATGTCTAATTTGTTGTGATCTCTCTGCAGGGCCTCTCTGCGCTCGAAGGAGTCAACATCTCCTCCCACCTTAGTGTCGTTAGCCAACTTACTTAGTATTCCTTTGAGTCCTGCATCCAAGTTGTTAATTAGGTTGAAGAGAACTGGGCAGGGGATGTAGTCCTGCAGAACCCCACCAAGTGGCTAGCACCAGCCTGTCCAGTAGTTCAGCCTCTCCACTTCACTTCTGTCTGAATCTGGTAGGCTACACATAAAAGGTGACATAGCATCGATCCACTAGCAACTTCACAAAACTAATGAGTTGTCACCTAAGTCACGGTCCAAACAGGAATTGAGGAGGATACAGTGTGGAAACTTCTTTCAATTACATCAATGCAGTGCCAGTTTCCAGGAGAGGCAGAACCTGACATTTGACTGCTGCACCCTCTGCAGCAGCACAAGCAGAGAAAAAAGCACCCACATTCAGGGAGAATTTATCACTAAGTTTATAAATTGCTCTGCTAGCTCTGCCTAACAAACTAGTTCAGGGCAGTTCTGGATGTTGCAAAATGAGTTGCAGCGTAACAGCAGATGAAGTCTTGGGTGCCTTCAGCTGGTTTCTGGCACAGTCACACAACTTTGGTTCTTGGAATTATTTGGGACACCAACACAAAGTATTTCAGAGTACACTGCTGGTTAGGGTTATTTATTTCATACAGTGATTACTAACATTGCACAGTGGCCGCTTCTTGGCAAAAAGTGACACTTCTCTTTCTGTGCTGTTAAACAGGACTGTTGTATTTTACTCTCTGCCTTTTTAATTTTGGGTGTTAAAGCAGTTACCAGGGTGTGTTATGCACTCTCCAAAGCCAGAGTTTTGAGCAACTGATGACGAGTGAGGTGCATTTATTTATGTCTGGTTTGCCTGGTTAGTAGGGATTATTTAGCCCATGCAAGAAATGGGCAAAATCATTAGTGGTTGTGGGAGAAGCTGCTGTTTGTGAATGGAGTTAGCCTTAATATAGAAAAAGATCCAGGAATACATGTGAAACTCAGCTTGACAAGACCTTGGAAAGTCTGCAGGTGACATAGCAGCCCCTGCACCATTTTGTCAACAGGAGAAAAAAGGAAGTACAGTGTGATTGCAAAACAATCTGTTATAGCAGTATCTGCTCTGTTCTTGGAATAAAAATAACATAATTCCCAATGGCTGCCAGTGATAGCTGAAAAGACTTCTGCTTTATGAATAAAAAATGCAAACATTTTGCTTTATCTCAGCTACATTATTTTTCTGGCACACGTGACCAAGGTTTCTGACAATAACATAAAAACACTTCTTAAGTTTTTAATTGCAAGTTTAAAAAAAAAATAATCCAAAGTGAGTCCAGCTGCTTGGCACAATAGCACAACATTTGTATAGCAAATTTCACACAGGCTTAGGATAAAAACAATGATGATACCTAGTTTGATGTCTGCAGTTTTGCCATGTCACAACTGTAACTGAAACTCAACAGGTTTTGGTCAAAACTGTAGCAGAGCAGAATGCTCAGATTTAACTGGGCCTTGTGCTCAACGGGTTAAATTTATCACTGTCAAATGAATCATTTCTCACTGAGAAAGGAAAACTGATAGGGGTTTGAATGATCAGACAGAAAGTTCAAGAGACAATATTCATCACCAAATAAATGTAAATATTTTTATTTTTATTTTAAAAAATGTTAATGGCACCTTAGAGGCAGTCATGACTACACAACCAAATATACAAAAATTACATTTTCATAATTGAATCTTTCCACAGTGCTGCACAAAATGGAAACAGTATGAGAAACATTGCATGTCACACTCCAAGACAATTAACTTTAGTTCATAAAAGCAGACAATTTTTGGTACACCTTGATACTACCAGACCCAGGTTCCCTGGGTAAAAAAGAAAGGTGGCTTTGTGCAAAACTTTCCAACAACACTACAACTTAATATGCTAAACCTACAGCAAATCAACTGTACAAGACAAGTTGACTTGGTCTCATGCAGTCCTTATATACATCATCATCTCAGTTGGGTTTTTCAGGGAGAATAAGCACTTTCATTGACTAAAATAAATATTTGCTAAACTCTTTCACTGTTGCAATGCAAAAATGTCTGATGCTTTGTGCAGGGTTAGCATCAGAGAGATAATTCCAACTTTATCTGAAAACAAGCCCTTTATAATCTCTGGTACTTAAAGGCCATGTTCTGGCATGATAGTGAATGAAGAAAGCAGACATATATTTGGTTGATTAAAAATAGTGGAGAATAAATTTGCCTGAATGCTAGTCCTAGATGGACTTTCAGAAGGGATTAAATTCTGCTATCAAAATTAAAGTGTTTAATTACATTAATCTCTGTTTATCTTCTGTTGTATCATTGAATGCAGCAGTAAAACGTCTCTATCACAGTGGAAAGGGACTTGGTTTCCCAAAACAAAAACAACTAAACAAGAAAATTCACTCTCGTACCTTCTAAATTAACTACAAGCTTCTGTGTTTTCTTGTTCCTTTCCTGAATTTCTTCAATGATTTTGATTTCAGAAAGCACTAGTAATAACTAATAACTGTTGTTATTATACAGCTAACTTTGTATCAAACATAAGCCTGAACTAATTCAACTTCAAATGTTGGAATCCTTGTTTATTATGTCACTCAGTAGCTAATAATTAGCTGGCAGCCCTTATGATTGCAAAACTGAACCTTATGCTTACACTGGATTTGTCTAGCTTCAGCTTCTGGTGAGTGGATCATGTATCCTTCCTACAGCAAATTGTCTTCACCTTTCACATTGCTATTCCCCAGATAAGCAGTCATGATTTGTTAAAAGAAAAAGCTATTGGCTTTTAAATATCCTTCCCAGAGTGCAGACATCAGATCTATATTGATAGGTGTCCTGCAGCAGAGGTACTGCACAATACAAACATTTTGATATTTAACTAAAATGCAGTGAAATTTTTTAGTGCCTCTCTAAGAATTCAGAGAAAATAGACATCACAGGAGTGCAATAAAATGAGAAGTTGCATGAATGCATATAACGTAAACCAGAAAGAAGAAGGAATTTAAACTGGGTCTCAATCAGTCCTGCCGATCACTAATTGGACTTCCAAAAATAATGGAGTTATAGCTGAAGCTAGCAAAGGGATCCATTAGACAATTTTTAGAGGAAACCTCATTTAGTCTTGAATGCTGAAATAGGAGAAATCAGGAAAACTGTGCTAACCTTCATAAGAAACTAAATCTCCAGAAACCTCAGAACAAAAAGCCGCCAAAAGCATATAGAACAGGTTTTAACAACTGAAGGGCTTTTCCATCAGAGAATTACTACCAAAGTGAAGTGAAATACTTGCCTACCAGGCAGCACCAAGCAGAAAAGACACTGTCTGGCAACTTTTTTGTTAAGTGGGAGTGTTTTAGAGGCTCATGATGAGTAGGTGTAAGGAGTATCCTAAGATTGTGTGGTGTGTTGTATGAGAATATAAAAGGAAATGCTATCCTGACAGAAGATGGTTAATTGACTGAGAAGCTGAACAGTTCTCATTAGGAGAACTGAAATTCTTTGGGATGGCCTAGGCATACTTTCACAGGAAGCAGAGCTCAGACTGCAGGCCAGATACACACACTAATATGTAAAATACATTATCACAGCCTAAAGGGGAGAAGTGATGCCCATACTGAAGCTAATGGCAGAGGCATCAGCCCTGCTTAGCTCAGGCACCAGCCTTCTCTTGATCCCGAGTATAGACACAACTGGCTAGCCTGTCCCCCCACATGCTGGGGCTGCTTGTATATGTTCCCTGTAGGAAAAAGATAGAAAGAACTTTTCTACACTGAAGCTGCCCCAATAATCTGCAGAGAGTCTGCCTGGAGCCCAGTTTTAGGGATAGCTAATGATTCACTGCAACAAGAAGAAAAAAGCTCATCTCCCTTAAAATCCCAGTTTCACACTCATGAGACCTTTTTACCAGCCCTTTAAGTCTAGATGTGGAGAACCATCTACCTCTTTCACCAGGTTTTTCTTCCAGTCTAGTGAGTTAACATGGCACATGGAAGACTTCACCACAAACCAGTGTTAGCACAAGGTAGGAAATGGGAGGGTGAAGACCTCCCTCCTTGGGTGGTCTTCTACATGGCTCAGCTCCTAGCACTGCAGTCTCATTCTGCGCAAAATTACAACAGTTTCACTCAAAAGCAGAATTTTGCCCTTCACTTTACATTTTTTATTATTTTCTTGACGTGTGTCACATCCTCCAGTGATTTAAGCCCAGCAGAGAAAATAAACTAAAAACCAATTAGGTTGTTTTAATTTACGTAACTAACATTATGCAGCCTTTATAGCTGTGTCCTCTGCCAGAGGTAAAGCAAATATGGAAATGCAAGACCTTCCTGTTTCCAATTTAGAATTTAGGCCCTGTCAGATTCTATCAAGACAGTGAGCAATCTTTAGTAGAGCCATTGATTTTAAATCCTACCCTCATTTTGCACTGAGGTCATCTTCCAGAATTGTAATAGGATGCCCTTGGAACAGAAGCCTTCACATTCCCAGGTTGTACCACACTAACATCCTTTGTTGTAAGAAAAATACTAACCTTTTTCGTGCCTGTCCTTGAGGCTACCTGATGTAACATTTCAAGTACATAAAATAGCACTGGGACGATTATATAAATGTAAAATCATGCAATAGGCAAAGGAGTTTTTCTTAGGTAAACATTATTAACACATTATTCCTGTCTTGCATGTCTACCCTTCTGAACCCATTTAACAAAATGCTAAACGAACTGTTTTCTCAAGAGGCCAATGCAGAAGTCGGCTGTGCAAGCTGAAGAGAAGGAAATTGTAACAGAGATGGCAAGAAAACACCACGAAGAGTCACAGCATTCTTAGGATCAGAACCAGTTGTTGGTCTTGTTTGGGTTCTTGTTTGTTTGGTTTTGGATTCCACTTGACTTCCCTCTTGAGATGAGGTAGGGCTGGGCTAGGATAACATGGGTGTGCCTGGTTTGATCCATTTACAGTGACTACAAACCAGCAGAGTCCTTCCTGATTCTCTGTTCAAAGACTTAGCACATACAAAGAATTCTTTAAATATTTGTAAGCATTTTAATTGAACTTTCTAAATGCTGAGTTATGTCATTATTTATTAAGTGAATTACGTCCTTTCTTCACTTCCTGAAGCTACAAATAGTAACTGTTTATCTGACTGTGGTAGAATGTCAAAGTTCTTCCCTGCCTTCCCCTCACCCACTCTCCTCAGATCAAGGTCTTCACAACTTCTATACCAACTATTGCACTTGATTAAAAAGAAATATACACATCAGACGATACCCTCCCTCCCACCCTCCCACAATACCAGCATAAAAAATACTGCAACTGAAAAGAAAATATGTCATGACAATTATTTTCACAGTTACTAACACTGAACATCAAATAATTGGAGACACTTTTTTCACTTAATGGAGAGTGGAGAAGAATTCTGTTTGTGGTGGTTTGTTTTGTGGTGTTTTTTGTGTGTTTATTTTTAATAAAGATCTTGTTTTATATCATGGCTGAAAGCCAAGCTGATTTCAGGGAAGTTATTTGCAGTTCTTAAATCACACAAAATAAATTCCAGTGGGAAAACAAACCCAACCCTGTCTCCTAGTAGTGGTACTGCATGTTAATCCATTATTTTCCGGAATGTTTGTTGAGAGTGTCTACAGTTCCTATATATACAGAAGTTTAACTCCCTGCTCCCTCAAAGAAGCTGTTCCCTCATGTTTCTGCCACATTCTTTAATCTGAAAGAAGAAAGAAATCCACTGTACCCAGGGTCCCACCACCTGTATGCCTTGCATTCAGTTAGAACACCCCAACAATTCAGTGCTAACAAAGGCTAACCTCCATGTTGCCTTTCTGTGTACTTCTTTCCCCTTGCAGGTAGCAGGACTTGAACAAGTGAGTGCTTTGGTGTGGATGACAACTTTCTTACCAGTTACTTGCTTCTTAAGTCCTTTACAAAGTTGTCTGGGGATCTTATCATTCAATTCAATCCCTCTTTGGAAGTCTTACACCACATGTATGTGTTTCCTGAATGTGATAAGGAACAGTGCCAGGACGGAACAACTGACTGGTCAATAGTCATGACTGGTCTTATTTACAAACAATAAATTCTGTGCAAAAAATTACTAGCAGAAGCATCAAGTTTTGTTAGTCTTGAAAACTCAAAATCTCATGTAATGATACGCATTGATTTAGAATTTAGAGCTACCAATACACACGACTGCATAGTTTGGCTTATCACTCTAGTTGGATTCAGAGAGAAAATTAACTATCAGTCCAACTAGCTGATACACATTATGGCACTCCCTCCTGATCACACTCTTTGCACTCCAGCCTAGTTAAAAGCACACCTGACCAGCAACTTGGAGTTGCTGGGATCCCTCCCAGACCATCATACCATCTTTTGTGGGTATGGGTTTGGAAAGTGGAAAACCTTTTGGATTAAGGCAGAAGACTGACTTAAGTGAGCAGTTCATCACAGATACAGCCAGTTAGACAAAATCAGATTGAACAGGCAACTGACTGCCAACAAGTATACTTTTATATATTTTCACCAGAATTTGTATACACATAGTGCATAAAAAACAGGGAGGGGAAGAAAAGAGGGGGGGAAAAAAACCAAAAAAAAAAAACCAAAAAAAAACCCAGACAGTCCAACAGCTTCATCTTGGTATAATCATTCTTTCTATAGCACAAATGATATGATCCCAGTTTTTACAAAATATTGCCAGCAGTGTCACTGCAAAAAAAGTGCAGATGATATGAAAACGGCTCTTCATCATAGGAGCAATGAACTTCGCAATAGTAGAAACGCACACCAAGATGACAGTCATGAAGGCCAGGATAACATTTATACATTTCCCCAGGAGCACTTTGGCATTGACTGTTTCAGACTGCTGTGCTTGCTGTTCTTGCTGATGGAGTTCCAGTTTGGAAACACGCGTCTGGCATGATTCCAAGGCTTCCTGTAGACAGAAAACAAGAATTAGAGCAGCCATATTTCCATTCAACGTTTCTTCACATTTTAGCTGCTGAGCCATCCATCAGCTAAATTAGAAGTGTAATTTATTATAGACTGCTAAAATTTCAATGAACCACCAACTTTTAAAAAAATAAATGCACATGTATGTCTGCATGAGTGTGTCACTATTTGCTCAGACATAATCAAGTCTAACAACACTGTCCAAAATGTAGGTTTGTTCTTTTTTCATACTTGAGAAAAATTATCATAACTTTAATGTTCATGACAGTTGTTTCCTATAGATACTGTTGATACAAAGTACTAGTGAAGCTGTTGCCATAGCAACTATCACTGCATCAAAACAGCAAGAAAATTCGTTTCTTTGCATATTCTATAGAAAACATTAGTGTGGGCTTGTTATGATACTAATTAAATCTACTTTGCAACATGTAGCACTTGGTTTACACTGCCTCTGTGGTCTACGTTAATTTTGCTCTCAAAGCTCCCCATCCTACAATGTTGGGCTTGAGTCCCCTTGTGAGATCTGGCCTTCTCCCTCTGTCAGTGTGAAGACAGTGGAACAACCTGTGGAGATACTTTTATGGAATTCTCTCTCACATGATCTATTCCGGTTCACAATTTGTTTTAAAGAAATCAGACCTTTCTTTTCTATTTGAGAATGGAATAAAAGTGGTCTTTGAGTAAAATGCTTCCTAAAGACACTATCACCATGCTTAAGCCTTCACAAAGCAAAACACAGAAAAACTTCCAACTGCTTCCCTTATTTTCCAAAATGCCAGCTTTTTGCTGGAGTTGGGATTTGGGCACCACTGTGTAACATGGTGCAAAGCTATCATTTAATGAGATTGAGCAACTTGACATAATCTTTTACCACTGTATGGCAAAGAAAACCAACACTCCAGCATCCCTACTTTCTTCTCCACTCTCAAACTCCAGGTATTTTCCTTGCAATAGCAAGGTTGCTCACCTGATCACACAGTAAGCTGTTTCAAACCAAACCTCTGTGTATAAACACCCAGAGAGCTATCAGCTTTCCCTTGCTGGGTCAGTTCTTCATTGTTTCAGCATGTTGAACTGGCTTACCAAGTGACTGGCCAGGCACCAAGGTCACCACAGAGAGTGTGGCACAGTGCCTTACACAAGACTGCTTCCTTTCACTGCTCTAGGAATTAATAATATAGAAGACGGTTCTTAATGGGTGGCACAAAGTTATGGTTCAGGCATGTTCTCCACTACACACTAATGAACTTCCCTTGTCCTTCTTCTACTCTGACTGTAAGTTATCCTCAAATTGTCCTGTGCTGCTTTAGAGAAAGTCCAGCTGCAAAAGTCTGATACCTGAAGCTCTGCATTGAGAGGCTGAACATGTCTTTAAAACTATCTGCACACCCTTCAGCAACAGAGTTAGGCTGTTACTCAAAATATCCAGAGCTTAAATTCTTTTACTCTATTTTAGCTAATTTTCCAAAGCCCCAAAGAGATAGGTTTAAATGGGCCCAACTGTACAGAGATAAAAGAAGCAAGGTTGTATCAACATAACACTTCAATTAGGAGTCTCTGACACCCCTCCAGGAATCTTTTAAAAGTCTCTGACACCCTTCCAGGATTCTGCTAATGAGTTAGGAAATACTTCACAGTCCTTCTGTTGGACAACTCAGGTTTCATTTTGGTTTTACATCCTCAAGATGCCTTCACAGAAAGGAGTCCTCTTTTCTTTAAATCTGTGATAGACTCCTCTTGCTTAAACCTTCAACAAAACCTATGATATGCTTAGATTCAGTACTGTCCCTTTCCAGCTCTGTTCCCAGGAGCTTCCTAACTCACATTTAGGAAACTGTGATCATCTTGCTGCCTGCACTCTCTCTGTTTAGAAATGTGAGCACAAATGTATACAGGTCAGGTTTTAGGTTCTTTTACCGCCTGAGCCAATATGAAGACAGTCTTTGAGCATTCTTCACTTGTTCGTGAATAGGTAAGGCACAACTGTGTTTTCACCATTTTTCACCACTTCCTCAGGCTTTGAGTGGAAATATTATGCATTATGTAAGTGCTTGTAATGAATCTAAATATTAAGTACATACAGTAACTATATTCAGGACATACTTGTAGACATTATTACTGGCATATGACTGAAATCAGACATGACTACAACTGATTACTAAGGTGAACACACCCCACACCTTTGATTATAGAGGTTGTTGTGACCATGGCTTAAAACTCTTTAATTATAACTGGCAAATCTACAAGTCGATTTATAAATCAGTTCTCTTACTTTTCACCCTAAGCTCAATTTATAATAAACCTTGCCAGTGATGAAACTACATATTGGAGAAAGTCTGAGAAAGAAGTTTGTGTCAGGACATTGTCAGAAGCAATGCAATTCCTTCCTCCTCTGTGAAAGAAATTAAAACAGGCTATTCTTCAACCCCAAGTCTGCCTAAGCCATATCATCAGTTCCAGCAGAAAAAATCCTGAATCCAGAGAAACAAATGGAGACAGTCACTGATTCAATGTGCTGGGTTTTCACCTTAAAACAGAGAAAACATGGGCTTAAATATTTTCACATAATCCTGATTTAAAAATATGTAGAAAAATGCAAATGTTTCATGGTACAAGATTTCTATAAAACATCTGAAAATTATGATAAGGAAAATAAGTACCTGAACATCTCGTGATCGCTCATAGGCCTGATACGCCACCTTCTCCTCTATGCTGGCAAGCTCTTGTTTCAAGTTTGCTGTCTCATTTTGATGAAGATCAGTGAGGTCATTTAACTGGTCTTCCAATCTTTCATATCTTATTAGGAAAAGAGGTCTAGATTTAGTGCCTTCTATTCAAGTAATGGCAAATCACGAAAACAGTTGCACATTTTAAAAGGTTAAACATAAAAATTTCTCAGCATACAATGAATTCATCTGACTGGCACATGTAGAAACCAGTAAAAACTTTGCAAACATTCCACTAAAAGTTATTCAGCAATCTGAGAGCCTTTTTTTAGTGTTTCTTGCTGGCAGTAGGTGGTAAAAAGCAAATATTTGTACATCATTGGCAAATTATATGAAATATAAACAGTGCCTAAGGATATCCAACTCACATCTTTCACTCTTCATTTAGCCAAGAAGATACGGCTTTGTAAGTAAGTTTGAGCCAGTTAATAGCTCACTAGTAATGACAGGAAAAATATGTTCTCTCTCATACACAACTGCAGGGTTCTGCCATTTATGTACAGTCTGTTCTAGCATGCTTTTACATGGTAAAGCAGTTCAAGTAAATCACCAGCAAACTAGAATTTTTTTTTTGTGAGTTTGTCAGTTAATTTAACACACAAACAGGCAAATACTGCAGTCAGCACAAAAATTATGGGGGCAAAATTGTCTAGAAATGGGTAGCAGGAGGCTTGAGATTTTATTGGCAGAGAGCTGTGAGAAAAGGCCACTCTGCCTTCTCCTGAAACCAAGTCATGAGTTCAGCAGTCCACTTTCATTGCTCTTTCCTCCCTATATTACCACATGATATCAAGCCTTTCATTATATTTCAAAAACTATAAGCAAGGGAAATAGCAACATGAAATATTGCCCTTCATATCGAGATTTTGCCCACTGGCGTAGCAAAGACTTCAAGAATTGACTGCCACTTTAACAAGCCATAGGAAAAATGGGATATAGGTACAGCAGGTGAAAGTCCTCTTAGATAGAATATATCATCCACTTCTTACAGAGGATGATAAAGAAATTAATTGTCAAGTAACAAATGCAAGACGAAGTTGTGCCACAGCACTTAAAACTACATCTCCCAGCTGTGCGCTGTACCAGGGTACAAGGTGACATTGCATCCACTGCATAGCAATGTGTGGGAAGTATTTGGACAAGGTACTCAGGAGTCAAGGGTATACTTATCAGCTGCCAGTCAGTTCTGCTACGCCACAGACTGATTAGCTTTTATGAACCACATTAGATGAGAATCCTTCCATCAGCTACAAAACTATTGGCATCACCTACATGCAGTACTCACATAATTCATATAAAAAATATGACAGAGGAGAGGGTTTTCTGATCAGTTTTTGACAAAGGCAAAGGGCACTACCCCATTTGATAGGAAATATAAATATTCTATAATAAATATTCTATGTGTATTTTCAGTTGCTGGAACCAGATATTTTCATGTTGGTATCAGATATTGATTGGAATTATTTTTTCCTCTTGTTTCTGAAATCTCTCTCTCTCACACATACACACTTTCCAAATAGTTTCTATACCCATTCAAAAGTCTTTTCAAGAGAACAGTTAAAAAAAATACCTATATCTTTCCTCTTGTAGCATCTGAGAAATAAAGCCATAGTCTCTCTTAAATTGGGTTTTTAAATTCTCAATATCATCAGCTAATTGGGACTGTGTCTCCTTGATTTCCCTTAGTTCCTCCAAAATCATGGAAAGCTTTCCTTGGCTGTCCAGGGTACTTGCCACAGCAGGACTAAAGGAGGTATTCCCGTTGCTATCTGCTGATCCAGAGGTCCCACTTGAGCATTCATCATCACTAACGTATTTTGGTTTGGCAACAATGGTGGCACTTCCCCCATAGGTTCTAGAACTCGTTTCTGGCCGAAATTCATCCAGAGTATTTTTGAGATGAGCAATGTTGTCTGCACTACCAAATTTGTTTCGGATCAGGTTGGCAAACTCTCTTGACTTGCTGAAAACAAAGACAGGTGGTGTCAAAGATACACCCGGCACACCCGACTTGCTGCTCTCCGTTCCGTGCCCAGTGCTACGAGACTTTCCATGTTGAACATCTTTCAAGTTATCTTTGGAAGTATCCTTGGTAGCTTTGGAAGATCCATTTTGTTCAATATCCTTGAGCTTTTTGTGATACTGTTCCAATTTCTTCTGCAGCTGGGCAATGGAGTGGGCAGATTTCTGGTTCTTTTTCTCAAAGACTTGCTTAATGCGCCCAGCCTGTTGCTTGTCTGCACTGTTGACCAGTTTCAAATACTCAGCCACATTTCCATCTCGAGCTGTTTGTTCAACCTTGATTTGCTCTGTAACCTTGAGAATTTTCTGTTTCAAGCTATCTGCATTGAGTTTGACTTTGTGAAATTCTAGGACCCCATCTGGTACATCAAAGTTCAGGTTGGTATCAGAACCTCCACGGCGGATGTTAAGTGGTAAACTCAGGGTATTCATGTCATGTCTTTCCACCTGAGAGAAAAGAAAAAGAGGTAAATAGAATTTGAATTATATTTTTTTAAAATCAAACATCCAGTTTACTTTTCCACATATAATTATATCAAGTACACAGTATAAAGTAGCTCATATTAGTAAAGCATAATAAGCTTTTCTTTGAAATTAAGCAGCATTTTTCTTGACTTCTACAGGTTAATAAACAGTCCAAGGAACTGCTTGTCTCTCTTAAAATAAAGATGAATTACAGAGAAGATTATTCAGAATAGCTTACAGAATCACTTCCAGTTTTCCACAAAATGAGAATAACACCTAGTTAGAAAAGGTTCCTAAATATATTGTTTATTATTAAGAGTTTCCAAGAGATCATGGCTGATAATCACTCAGATTTTTCTCTTAGAAGTTGTCAAACATCAATGGAGATGTAACCAGATTTTTCCCTCTACAGCAGTGCTATACTGTTCACTATATTTTCCCAGGTTTAATGCCTTTTTTGATACATCCCATTCAAATTCCTCCCACAATTCAAAGTTCTTGCAAAATTATCTCAAAGAAAGCTCTTCAAAATTTTGTGTATGCTGCAAGCTGGAAGCATTTTGGGGTTTTTTTTAAAGCAGAGAGCATAGAGAAAGAATTGGCCTGTATTTGACTTTCCAGCTTAATGAAGGTGTTCAACAACTTCATCTGCTGTGCTAATTCTGTTTTAATAGGAGGTTCACTAAATGAGATTTACAGAAAGAAACTCGAGAAAGAAAACTGCATTCAGTTAAGCATAGGATCTGGACACCTTAAATGGTCTCTGGAAGCACAACAAAAATAATTAGGCAACTCTGTCACAACACTGACCACAACAGGTCATTTTATTTTTCTCAACAGAAAGGCAAGATAGTCTGATACAAAACATTAATTGTTTCCCTATATAAAGTCAAAGTTATGGGGGAGGCATAAGAAGAATGATCTAAACAAAATAGCTTCATCCCTATTATCATCTTGGTTTAGCCCGTGTGACAAATAAAGTGCATTTTGTTGCAGCTGCCATGGTGTCATGTCTGTAGAGACTGCTTAACAAATGTTCTAGCCATAGTGGGTTTTCAGAGCTTTAATACCAGAGGGAACCAATATAATTCCTCAGGCAAGACTATTGCAGAGACAAGGCAGAAACTTTATTAAAGTATTTCTTAAAGATGCATTTGTGAAATGCTTTAACTACTTTTTGCTTCAAAATGTCTGAGATACTATATTAAAAGTTTGATTTCCAAATACAGTGTTTATTATTATGTATAATACTGAAGATCATGCAGCCAGACCTATATGTACATGTCCAGTGATCACCATTCAATCTTTTTCTTGAGTAAAAAATCATAAGCCCATCATTAAGTATTGTTGTAAGGTTTGTTTTCCCATCCTTGTACAGTTTTGGCAGGTTTCTTGGAAATTCACTCAAGGATTCTTGTATTGTCCTTAAAATACAAGCTCAGTAACCAGATAAAGTGTCCTACTGTTAATGCCATGCATTGTGCACAGCTTGAACAGGAGAACTACTCTGTCTCTACCATGCTGGGGTAGAAACACAGAGTGGGTGATGCACTTATAAATCTGGATCTGACCATCTCAGAGACAAGATCATCTCTACTGCTTTATATGGTTTTCCTTATAGATTACCAAGGATTACAGTGGAATTTTTTCTTGATTTTTCTTTTGCTACTGCACCACTCAGGGCACAAACCAGGCAACATAAAAATTCACATTCACCAATACCTAAAAAAAAGGCACTTAAAAAATGCATACCAAAAGAGTTCTGGAGTCGACAATTTCTTTTGGAGAATACTGGTTAATGATGACCTTTAAGATTCAGACTCTATCCTGGGCTGTGGACTAATAGATCTACACTTTACCAGTTTGTTAAAAACTATTGATATTGATCCAAATGCTCAGTACAAAACAAGAATTTATTGAAACAACCTATGACATTTTTTAATAAGCTTTGGCACAAAAATGATACTGTAATTAGTCACAGAATTGTATACACACACAAAACAGATCCATCATTGATGTCACTCAGGACAAGCTGTACATAACTTTCAGGAATGGGTGGGTCTATATCTAACCTTTACACAGCAGTAAGTGTTTACTTCCTCAGTAAAAAATAGTCTAGAAATGTATTGTAATAATTGGATACAAGCCCAAACCAGATCCCCTCTCCCTTATGTTCTCTCCCTCACTGGGCTCTTTATTGGTCAGACTTCTCTGCTTTCCTGAAACCTCAAGGTCACAAAAGCAATACAGATAAAAAGAACAATAGCATTGAAGAAATACATCTGCTGAATGCTGCTGTGCTTTTGGCCATGAGGAAATCTGGCATGGGGCAAATCTGCTCCTGAGTAAAACCAAGCATAGATTCAGTTCAAATTCAGTAAAATTTATAAAAACATTGTGTTTAAGTTCCCAAAGCACTGCTAACAGTAGGATTTTTTACTTGCTGGATTGAGACCTCACTAACGTACAAAAAAAAAATCACATCCAACATATTTTTCTGTCTGATTGTATTTGGACAAAAATGGCAGGTGTCCTCTGCCATCATGTTGCAAGGCTGGGTCAAGCAACATGATGGCTCTTGAAATCATCTGCTGATGTATTACACCTTTTAGTTGGGAGGGGATGTGTAGTGTGGGGTGGAGTTACTCCTTTTTTAGGTGGGGGGCTGGTTGGTTGGGTTTTGTGGGGTTTAGGGTTATTGAGGATTTTTGGTTTGGTTATTTTAAATCAGAAACAAGCAGACAGTGTGGGAGTCAGGCATGTCTAGACAAGCAGCCTGTCACCTTTCTTCTGCCTTGATGATCCATTTGTGACCGGTTTATAGCTCAGCACTAATGCTACCCCAAGACATCAGATTTCCATCTTCAAATCCTACCCCAATTGCTGTAAGTCACATCCCATGATGAGAAGAATTAGCTTCAGTTCCTGCTGTATCGAATGCCTCATTCTTTATACTGAGTACAAGGCTGCCAGTAGGAGTCAGAGATGCTTCCTCATCCCTGCAGGGACTAGTGCCCTCTCCTGGGATGCAGGCTGAAATCCTCCCAGTGCAGGAGACTGAATATACATCTCCTCCTAACTCTGTGAGTGCTCTTCCATCTATGCTATAGGAAGAAATGAGGAATGCCATTCATGCCTTCCTTTTGGAAGCACTTTAAGAAAAAACAGTCATCATACATATCTTATATTATGGTAATTAATAGGGAGCTGGGCAATAGCAGTAGATAGCAATCAGCAGTCCTGAGACATGTGGTACCACCACGTAAACAGGAAGTCAAAGCACTAGCTCACAGCCTGAGGAAATACCAGAGACATGCCCTCAATCTGTCTTCTAGGAAAAAACAGGGAAAATTTGCATATGGTCCTGGGATAGCCATAGCTGATGTTAGCCTGAAAAAAGAAACCTGGGCCTTGGAGAGAGACCATTGCACTTTATGGAGCAATTCACATACACACTTTGCTACAACCCAGTTGAGAACTAATAGTAATGTTTATGCTGCTGAAATACAAGCTTCTAAGAACTGTGATGTAGGCAAGTAGAGCAACCCAGGCTCCCTGCCAGCATCAGAGCCTAGTACCACAGATGACTAGGTACCTCGCAGAGATAAAGCCCCAGTCCCCGTTTTTCCAAGGAGCCAAGCAGATGTCCAGCTGCCTGACCATGCTATCCATGCAAACCATTCCAAGCCAAAGTCCAAAGCTTTAGAATGGACAGGAAAATCACTGCTTGGTGCAATGAGCACAGGTGCACTGCTAGGAGCCCTTCACTGCACATGAATTGTCAGGTTTACTTTCTGTGTTAAATGTAAAGTGGAAGGCTGGGTAACAGGCAGCCTGCCATTCCAAAAGAAGCATTCAGAGCGCAACAGTGATTTGAAAACCCGATCATGGGAGCAAGGATAGTGATTTCATTGGCATCATAATAATGCAAATGTTTCTTCACTTACTGTCTGCAAAAGCAGCACAAAGGTCAGACTTGCAGGCCATGCTATCAATGAGCCCAGAGCACAGTAGGACCCATGTTCCCCAGTGACACAGGCAAGACTGTTGGAAAGGGATTCCACATGGACAGGACCTGCTGAACAGGTGAAAATATGTTTAATGGCCTATAGAGATTGGTCATTGTATCCTCTTATTGGAAAATATAAAGCAGATCTAGAAGACCTCATTTCTTCCCCAGAGTCTGGGTGGGATCCATCTGGGAGAAAAAATCCACAGTGAATAGAGCACAAAGGGCAAGCAGCCCACCCTAGTGCAACCCACATCCTACAGGAATTACATCCTGTGTTCCACTGATTGTGCCAATGGCTCTCCACTGACAAGTGAGAATAAGCCCCCTGTGTTTAAGGTATCAAACTGAGCTCTACTTTTTAGGTCACAGATTTCTTTTAAGCTCTTTTAGAAAGTATCTTTAAAAAGCATAGAGAAAAAAACATTTACAAGACAGATGCATATATGCAACAGGCTCCAGAAAGCCCACACCTTTGGGTTGCCTCACTAACAGAAAGAAATCATGAAGACATGAAATGATCTACTTATTTAAATAGGCTCAGTTTACAGGTGTTTCCTTCTTTTTCTTTCTCTAAACAACCTCATTACCATCACCAGTCATAGCTGTGCAAGCTAAACAAAAGCTTATGATGACAATTTAAGTCTATCTTGAAAGAGTTTCTGATGAATGCTTAGAAACAGAATCCTATAAGGAACATACAAAATAGGATTAAGGCAGCTTTAAAGCTCTTAGAATTTGGTAATAACAACAAAAATCAATAGGAACAATTATCTTTTTATCAGAAGTATGCATATGCCAGAAGCACAGGTGTTCCAATGGGTAAAAGAACATGCAGAGGGGGTTTTAATAAGTTTTCAGTATATCCAAAGCAGAAATGTACTTCGGGAGAGACTTTTACCGTGTCTTTCAAGTTCACTGCTCCTTCTAAAATCCACATGAGAATCCTTCATGGAAGTTTTAAAATAGAGCTAAAATAATCATAAAACTTTTTAAGTTATGTAAAATTACAACATTTTTGTGCAGTATATTACAGCAAAACACCTTCAGCTTGCATTTTTTTACGGAGCCACTTAATATCTAGAAGTACCTATACTCAGAATACCGTGCCAATAATCATGCAGAGGGTTGAGAGTATACAGGAATGGAGGAAGTCAGCAAAACTTGTTTCTACTTTTTACTGGGGTAATGGAAGATCCTGGGTGATTTGTCTGAGATCACCTGGAAAATACTGATGGAGTCAAATAACTGAAGGTGTTTCTTTCATCAACAATTCCTCTATTACCTATAAACTTTCCACCTCCTCTCAAAAAACCATTGAAGCTGTAAGGCATCTCCTAGCACACATTTGGTGTTTATTCCAGGTAGGTGTCAAAGGTAATCCCAGATGCCCTTTGGCAAGTATCTGCTCTTCAATATTCAAAGGCTGAGAAACTTCAAGGCCATTCCATGAGTAAGGCATCATACAGGGGCAAAGTAGGCTGCAGAGATTTTTTTGCAAATTTTCTGCACTATGCCAACATGGTCTGGTAGTTATAAAAATTCAGTTGTTCTACTAAGCAACTTTAGCAAGATATCAGATATAGACTAAACTACTAAGCATACTAGGCAAGACATCAGACGTTGAATCCAGTCCCTCTCAGGGTCAGTTTGATCACCTATCTTTCCCTCCATTTTAATTCATTAGCACCACAGAGCTGAGACTGTAAGCACAGCCACCTTAAGGATGCACTTGCAATTTTAGTTTAATTAAAAAAACTCCCAAAATGAAAAGAAAAACACCTAAAGTTGAAAATGCTATAAAACAAACTGTGTAGAAAGCAATTGCAAGAAAGCACATGCACTGAAGCTCTGGTGTGACTTGAAATACAGCTTTGACTCTCTTGATCTTATCTGGTCAAGGCTGAATACTTATGCATAACCTGTGACCCAAACAGTCAACTTCACACCAAAGTTGTTTTGTCTCAAATCCTACAGACATGCTCAGTTCAAACCAGAAATACCCCAGAAAGAACCTTTTCCCTAGTTCCTATTTAAAGGACTGAACTAAAGCCAAATTTTCTAGGTCACAGCTTGTATGTAAATAAGTATTTAGATATGGTACTATTTCAAATTAGATCAATGGGAGAAAAGAACAATGTGGGAAAGAGGCAGTTTTCTCCTTCACTGGTAACACAAGCTCCTTCAGAACCCAAGAACATCCCCTGAAAAGTCTCCAATGTCATAACTCACACTCAGCCCAGTTCTAAGTTTTGACATAAGCAAACAATACAAACACAAACACAAAATGCCTGGACACTGAAATCTGAAAACAACTCTATAAAAGTAAGCAAGTTACTTTCCATTTACTATTCAGAAGTCAAGTGAAGAAAAAAAGAATAAAAATTGCTGTCCTGGCTAGAGAAAAAATACAGTGATGAACTAATACTCACATTTACTAAGCTTCAGTTTCTTAAGCAGGCAAAAGGTAGATTCCACACCCCTTGGTTAAACATTTTGCTTCAGATCAGTCCTCCTCTTTAGATAAGCACCAATAATTAGAAACAAGTCAATAAAATACCTTCTCCTAACTCAGATCAAAATAAATGTAACTCACGTGCATGTTCCTTCTGTCTCAGGTGTACACAGCAACATAAGGAACCTAAGGAGCTCCAGGTGCTAAATGGGTGGTTCCATCAAGCAGTGCTTGTAAGAAGCCTGCATTCTTATTCCCCATGAAGGAGAGTGCCTTTCCCGTGACACAAATCCCTCAAAGTACTAACACTATGAAACAGTGTGAGGGTAAAATAGTTTTGAAGAGTGATGCCAGATGTTTTGTGCCCCTTCTAGATTAATTGTTCAAATTACTTTCAGTGCTTCTAATAAGTGCTCTCCCTTCTTCCTTCCCAGCTTTTACAGATTTTTCTTCTTCCATTCAGTAATAAGCTTTCTTTTACTAAAGATGTCCAAATAGATGGCAGTAATGAAATTTTCCAGACTACAAGGAAACATTCTGTGAAAAGGCAGCCTGCTACACATTTTCAATTACTAAATCTTTTTCCATGAATGAGAATTTGATAAAAAGCCAACAGCATACCTTCTATGACTAATCACTTCTCATAGTTACAGCATATGCTTCTGATCTCTCACCACTTGTGATTTAGAGTATGCTTTCCTTTGTTTCACTGATTTGTATAACTTCTCATCACAAACTATTCCACACTGATAAATTTGCAGCACATCACCTTCTCCTTGTACCTGGCTCTTTCTGTTTCACAGTCAACTCTTAATTTCATTGTGATTCAGATAGTCTAAACATTTTCTGAAATCCCAGCTCCTGGAACTGTAGAATCATACAAGAGAATTCCATGAATTACTACAAAGTTTTTTGCCTTCAGTTACAGAGAAATAACTGTCACATCTGACTTCACAGTCAACAATTAACCAAGTTCTCCTTGCCCTGAAACAAAGATAACTTTAAGGAAATTTTAAGTATGTCATTTACAGACCTACAAAAATCAACCCCACAGCTCAATGATGATTTTAGTCTAATTAATGACTTTTATTGCTTTGAGCTGGCAACATTACATAAAATCTATTTTGTAACGGGAATATTAAGGTTTTACAGTAGCAGGGAATTTTGAAAGTATTACCACCACTGACAGACAAAACACTCTAAATCCATATAGACTGGCCATCACTTGCAAAAGACTCAAGACTTGGGGATTTTGTTTGTTTAAACCATCGCAAAACTTCTGTCTATAAACAAGAGAACAATAGCTCCATCAGGCATAGGATCTTTTCATTTGCGTTAATGCTGCAGCCGCACATCCTGAGCATATAAACAATCACATCTTGTCCTGTACGTGAACTGAGTTGCTTACTTAAAAGAGCCTTCCTGCTTCTTCCATTCCTCCTTGCCCTGCATCTCTCCATGCTGGGCTGAAAAAGTCAAATCTCAAAAATACATCTGTTACACCAGTAGTTCTGCCTATACTGAGGAGTTTAAATTTATTTTTTTAAATAAAAAAAAACTTTTGATTTTTTAATCATAAGATGGGGTCTGCTTTACTACATGACATGACTAAGCAGCTTATTTACCTCTCCACAATAACTAGGACATCTCTTGACAAAGCAACTTTATTTTATCAAGCCTTCATTACTTATATACACAAGTACACTTTCACTATTTGCCACATTACACATATGAGTGCATGTTTTGGCTCCACACCTGATATCCAAGGCTTGTATTTGTACCCAAATCACAAATAACCCCAAAGGCAGATAAATGCATGAAGATTGAGCCACCAACAATCAAAAACTTTGGCCATACTTCATGATCTACAAAAACTAAAAGAAACAAAACAAAACAAAAAACAGTAACAAAAAAAGAAGCCCAGACGAGAAAGAAGAGAGGAAACATTTTATTTGAAAGACTTCTTAAAAAAAACCCCTCATTTCACTGGGCAAAATAAAGACAATTAAAATTTTAATCACATAGATGCATATTATGCAGGTCATTTGTTATTCAATACCACTGCTGCAATAATGGTATTTTAAGCCACTATACACAACTGAGTAACACTGCTCTGACTTAACTCTGGAGAAAACATCCTAATTGCAGTGCATTAAGAACCAAAATTCTCTGCAGAGTCAATAGTTTAAATTTCCTGTGGATCACAGCAACACAACTTTAAAGCATTTTATTATTTAAATTTATGTTTTAAATAGCAAAAATATTTTCCTTTCTTTTCTCTGAAGGGGCAACACAAAGCATTAGGTAGCAGAACCACAGTTTCCTACTCTTTGCATATCTTCCTCCTAGAAGAAAATGAAATGTTGTCCCCCAAGTTAATATAAATAATGTTGTTTTGAAAAGCAGAAACTATGCTGTGACTATGACATTAAAGTGGGTCACAAGTGATGCTTCCCATTTATGAATAGATCTACGGTTGTCCTCATTGTGGAGAAAGTCTTCAAATATTATTTGTATATTTACTATCTTGTTATTTATATAAGTATACAAGTTTAAAGATACACTTTCAAAGGCATTTTGTAAAATTTACATAAAGTTATTGTTATTATAACTGAGTATTAGCCCACAGAAAATCTCATATCCATGCAGTGTTTCAGCTGCTGTGCACCTTCCGGTGAACCTGCTCTTGCCATGGTATTTTAAGGTTACACCTCAATAATCAACTTAAATAGTTACAATCAAATCTGATTTCACAAAAAAAAAGATAAATTCTCCAGTAAAAGGACCCAAACAGAACACTTTATGAAGATGAGTGGGCCTCTACAAGCAGATGTCCCTGAATCCTCTTTAAAGAGGCTCCATGTGCACGTTATAACAATACATCAAAGTAGCACTTCAGCCAGTGCTTTGTGCACCCTCTAGAAACATATTCTCCTGTGCACACAATGCTGAAGTTTCTCCTATAACCTTTCTAAATGTTTATGCGGTGGTACTAGCATGAATCACTCCCATAAGGGGTTGGAAGTATGTCTTTTAAAAAATATAAGAAACTTTTCTTTCAGTCTGTTCTCTCTGAACAAAATTCAGCTAAGACTGTTGCATTGATTTTATAGAATTAATCCACTATTTGTACGTAGTCATGAGTCATCTTTATACTCCATTTTTCCTTTCAATTTTTTGTATACACTGTACACTTCAAACACTAATACACATCACACAAATACCTCAACCCATAAAAGAAACTCTATCATAGAGAAGTTCTGTAAGTAACATAACATCTATTAACCAAAAACCCAAACTTTGAAAGGCTAGTCTAACTGAAAAGAACATCAATGAGATTCACCCAATCAGTGAGAAATAAAGCCCTACAGTAATATTTTTATCTAGTCTTCAAAATATTCCTATTCCGAGTACACACTTCCCCAGTTAGTGAGTTTTATTAAACTGAATTACTTTGAGAAACCAGTTCAGATGATTTTGGAAGACAAATTAGGTTAAATTACTATTCTTATGTCAACATATTACTTGTAATGAGAGTGTTAAATCACATTTTTTAAAATTTTATGGATAAAGAAAAAAACTATTTTTAGACAACTGCCTTTAATGAGGAGTCACTAAATTTTTACTGTATGGTACAAATCCTCTGATGTAATTTTGAAGATGCCTGTGTAGCAACCATTATGTTTCGCCATGGTAGTACTAGCATATGAAAGCAGACTTTTCCCCTAAGAGATGTTTGCAAACTGAAAATACATTTATTTGTTTTGCCAGAACTAAAACGTCAAGGGTAGAATTAACTCCTGCAGAAGAAAGTCCT
Source organism: Poecile atricapillus (assembly GCF_030490865.1). Classification (NCBI taxonomy): domain Eukaryota; kingdom Metazoa; phylum Chordata; class Aves; order Passeriformes; family Paridae; genus Poecile; species Poecile atricapillus. Next base: position 31,951,025 of record NC_081289.1, on the reverse strand, counting down.
GCTGATTGTAAAAGCTCATTACAAAGCTCACTGCCCTCTACTCTTAACTACAGGGCACATTTAGTGCACATCTCCTCATGTAGTGTAAATATACAGGAGAATGTGTATTATGCATAAAATTTTAGTCATAAATTCAGTGCTTATAAACTAAATAAATAAACCAATCCAAAACAAAATAAAACCCCCACTCCTTTCTCTCTGCCATCCAACACAAAAACCATTCTCAAAGCCAGGACTGCAAGATGAGAAGCACAGGCAAGACACAGTAGTGACTTTGTTTAGCAGGCTAATGGAAAGTGCTCAGAAACTGTACAGTTGCACAGCACATTAAATTGCTTAAAATATAATAGATTCAGGAGGAAAAAATGTTTTCAATTTGATATTTCTTAATCTGTTAAAACAATGTTGCTAATATAAAAGTAATTTAATGCAGGAAAATTAAACCTGCTTCTCTTGCCTGCTATCTGTTGTAATTGAGAGGATATATAAAATATTATAGACCAACTTCATGTAACTTCTTTGCTTCATTAATATGTTTATGCAAAATTTAATTCAATTTAGCACAGATGTAGTAAAGACCTATCTCAGGAGATAGCAGGGCTGAAAAGGCAACACCAACAATGCACCAGCAACAGTAAGACTCACATAAGAAAATGGTAATAAAAGATTGCTTTGCAGCCTGTGTTGCTCCAACTGCATTTTCTTGCCTTTGGATAAGTATCCTTCATATCCAAGGCTCTTACGGTTTTTGATTTAGTTCAAATTCTGCCTAGGAGAACAGAGGGGATTAAAACCTTTATAATGCTTTTAGAGTCACAATTTAATTTGTATCTCAGTATCATCGTCTTAGGTGTTTCATTCTAGCACTACAAAGGATGTGATGGTGTCACAGGGATTATTTATTTAATTGCATAGGGCAATATAAAAGATGTTTGATGGGGACATAGCCTCACAGGAAATTATAAAATTACTCTGCAAATAACATTTGTAGAAACATGATTAAAGTTCAGAGTGGTTTATTTGACCAAGATGTTTGTATGGCCAGATGCCACAATTTAGACTAAAGACAAAATATTTCAATTCTTCTCATCAAGAACCACTAAGATTTTTTGGAAGAGGAAACCTTAATATTTTCATCAGAATATTGTAGTACAGTTAACTTTACATAAATAAAAACATGCATAGCTTGCTACAGAAATAGTATCTACATTAATAATTATGTGCTTATCCATACTCTTTGTACTTCTTTCTTTTTTGTATCTTTCCTCTTTTTGCAATTGCTCAACTAACAGTAGCAACTGCATCTTTTAATCTTAAATTGGTTTGATCATGTTTTTTTATCTGGGGTATATTTTACCCAGTAGAATACTTGCCAAGATTTGCAGAAATTGCCAATCTGTGTACTAATACAGCTTAATTTCATGTGTCTCCTTCTATAAGGCTCTTAAGGCTATCCCAGAACAATTTTTCTTTTTAAATAATAGTGATAATTTATTTTACATGACACAAACAATGACTGTTTAGTCTGGATACTGTGAACTCTAAAGCACATGATTTTATGGAATCCAGACATTTCAGTTTACATGGATACTTGACACAACAACTGATAATGCTTAATTATTAAAATACAATTTTAAAATAGAACTGCTACATCTTCAGTAACATCCGTTATTAAATCCATAATGAGGATAAACCAACTGCTATAAACACATAAGATAAACCCCACCATCCTCAAGGTAGGTAGTAATACACACCTCTGTTTTACTCAAGAATGGCAAGATTCATGTGCTATAAAGAAACATAAAGCTACTTATATGGTCTGAACAGAGATGGTAATGGAAGTAATTCATGTCATATCTAACAAAAACTTCATTAAGCACATAGGTATTTCAGATTCTTATACAGCTGTAATCCATAATAGCTACACCAGGGCAGCATTTCTGAAACAGGAGCTCACGCTACTGCTTTTCTGCTTGGTCAAGCTGTCACACACTCACCATCCGTGGCTGAAGTGTCCTGCAAACTGAGTCACAGAGCTCACCCGCCAACTTCCGTGCCAAGTGTATGAAAACAATAGAAGATGTTTCAGAGCATTTTTAAGTTATTTTCAGCTTGTTGAAAGCCATTGCCGCTCTTACCTAACCACAGGGAACTGGGAGAGCCTCTATCAAGCGATGGTCAAACTGTTGCTCTTATCACTGTGTAAATTTTCCGTATGAAGCAACAGCCTGCCCAACATAAGTAAGTTTGTTCCCCATGTTCTTTGGCCATTACAGCACAACAGAACTATTTAAAGCAGAATACAGAAGGTCCCCATATAATTTTATTACACCATAGTACAACAATATTACAATAATTACAACAATAAACCTGATGGTCTTTTTAAAGCACCTTGTAATCTTAATTCAGAGTGTTTTAAAAAAAATTATCAACAGAAAACGGCATTTGTTGATCTTACATTCAAGCTAAACAAACGGTTTCTTCAGAAGTACAGGCATAAATGCTAGTTGCCAATTTTCTCTTAATGCCAGTTTCTACATATTAAACTCATATTAGATTTTTCTATTTTTAGAGTTGTGGTGATGTTAGAGGCCTATTCACCAATATGATTTGATTAGAATGAAACTGAAATCAATATTCTGCTCCTAGTCTGCCTGCCTGCCTCCCTCTCTCTCCTTTGAACTTTATAAATTGATTCTTTTTTTTTTCCTCTCTTAAGTTTCTATTCAAATAGTCAAGAGGATATGCTATATCACATGGTTGGGTGTAAAAGACTTATAAACATATTACCATATTCAGTCATAGCAACAACACAGATAAAAAGGAACAAAGCAGAATTCAGTAGGAAAGGAAGCAAATAAGAGTCATGCTGTCCTTGGAGTCCAACCATGGTTACTGGCTCTGCCCTGAGCAGGGAGCTGTGTTTGGCTACAGGCTCCAGAATCCTGTTGTAAACAACCTAACATTCGACACAAGAGATCTCATTCCACGACAGTGGAAAGGCAAAGCAAAACCCAAACCACAGTACTCATTTTGATCAAAGCATTAGAAAATTGTCTAAGTAATTTTTCCCTTTATCTCCCTCAGTCATATACTTAGAATAATTTTTAACCTAAATAAAGTACCATTAATAAATCTGATTTTTGGAGGTCACAACAGACAGACGAAGATCTATATCCATTATTAAACCCTCAAAAACATACCGTTTGTGAGATTACGCCAAATGATCTTAGCCTAATTACACACAGCAAATTAATATTCTAAACAGTGTTACATGCTGAAAAATAATTTTCCAGACTCTTTTCCTAAAGAAACAGACTGACAAATACTCTCACTTTCTGCAGTCAGTCACTTGACAGGTTTGAGAAACAAACAAATCACTTCAAGAAATCATAATGCAAACTGCAAAGAAAATTACTTCAGCTGAAGTCCACTAGGTCTTGGTTTTTATGTTACAAAGCAGTCTGCCTGCAGGTAAGCAAGTGGAAGAAACACAAATTTGGGCAGAAATTGACCTTAAAAATTAGCTCCAGTAGACTTAACATTACTAATACTAAAACAAAAGTTTGAGGGGGGGGGGGGGGAAGCAGGTAGTAAACTAAAGCCAAAATTACCTAATTTTTCTGCAACTCAAAATGGCCTGAATAAAAGACATTCTATTTCAGCTAGAGAAGAAGTCATTAGATATGCACACATTCATTAAAGACTCTGTGAAACTTTAATGCATTGCAGTGATTTGCACTGGACAAAAACTTTACATGCAAGTATGACTATATGGAACTCTGACCTCTCACACCTGGAAGAGCAAATCACAGCTTTTATCGCTCTGCTCTCCAGATTTAAAGTCTGTCCCTATATATGCTTCTGGTACTAACCAGGAAACACTGCAAGATTTTAACTTTGTGGAATAAAATTACATACTTCCTTATTCATCCCATTTGGTATGTAGGCTTTTGACGTGCTTTTTATTATCTTTCTTGTTCATTTACTGCTTTAACAAGACTGTTATAAAAATAAAGGTCAGTACAGAAATAAATGCACCAGGTGTTATGTTCCTCTGCATAATTTAAAAATATTTAGACAATAGTCATATAGTCAGAAAGCTATATGATATAAGATATTGAAAAAGCCTGTTAGGGCTGTTTGCTAGCTAAAAGCCAGAGATTCACCAAAATAAATCCATATTTATTCAAACATTTTCAGAAGCTTAGCCACAGATACTGGGACCACTGTAGGGTAGTATATCCATGTAACAACTTATAAGCAAATTGAAAAGTTAAAAACACTACTAAAAGTAATTAAAAATAGACTAGTAAAATAGACTAAAAATTGACTAGTAAAACCAATGATTTGTTATTTATTTGTCTTTTCATTGAAGAGCTGGTTTAGGTCCCTTTAATGTGATAAAAGTGATGTTTATTTTCTGGTACTAACTTCCCAATACAGGTCTGAAAAGATTCATGCACAATGCTCTGAATCCCTCCTTGTTTAGAGTGCAGAGCTGGTGTGGGGGTTAGTAGCATGTAAATAACTGAAAATACTTATGATGTGGTATAATAAAAATTTCATACCATTTTAACACTGCTTTTTCAAATTCTTTAAATGGCTTCTGGGTCACATAAAGTAGTAGATGATAGAAGTTCTTACTATGTTTAAACTATCACAATATTGTGACATTTGACTATCTAATGTATGAAACTTGTGTCAGAACTGATCACAAGTTTCATAAAGTATTACTGTTATTTGTAGGGAAAAGAAAGGAATTATCTTGAAAGTACTTATTGGAAAGAGCATTGTTTCAGAAGGTTTATAGTTTCCTTGTACATAGCAACAACCAGGGAAATTATGTTACTGCCTTGAATGCTGAGACTCAGCTACAAGCAGTTGTCTTGCCGTCAGACAAAATCTCACAGTGTAACTCAAAGACAATGCAAGGGATTCAGTAGATTCACCAACAGACTGGTCTTCTAACAGACTACTACATATGAATGCACATAAAATCACTCCCACAGACTTGGCAGCCTGCCAGTATTACAGTGAGCAAGTCTAGCAAGGTCAAAATATTTTTAGAGTAGTATTTTCAGAGTTGGGGTATTTTGAGTCCATTATCTCCTTTTGAAGAGTTAACATAGTTCCCAGTGGAATTTAAAAGTTATAACTGGTAGTTCTAGATACCTGTCTCTGGCACAATGATTTGAGTTGTACTTCTGTGCTGCAAAAAGGTAAATCCTAGTAAAACTCTACTATTTGCAAGAGAAGCTCCAGTGACAAACCGTCTCAAAGCCTGCATTGAGATAATCATGCCAGGTGTATTCAATGATCTGTTCCACAGAAAACTGACTTTCTCCCCACCCCCAAAGCATGTAGACACATGGACAGGCAATATGAGCTAGAGATGAAATAACAAAATCTAATAATCACATTGTTACTTCAAACCAATTATGAGTTCTGAGTATTAGAACATGATTTACTTATTTCCCTTTTGGTCAGTGTTTCCTTCTGAATGTGCTTTGAGGGTGGGGAGAGAGTCCAAATCAGCATAAATTCTTAAAATGAAGACTTTGCGATCACCTGTCCACAGAATAGCAAGTTCCACAACTTCTTCCATGTTGAAGCATCCAAGGACTCATGATGGGTCAAAGTAAGCAGTGTGTCTTTGACAACCACAGATACTTGATCTGTGTTTACATTTAGATACCACATAGCTACTGCAGCCACTTCAGGTGAAATTTCATCCCCAGTCTGATACCACAGGAATCTAACACCTTGCACATAATGATTCTGCTACCTAAAAATCATAACCTAGGCTCTTATGTCTTCACTGTATCTTATGCATGACACGGCTGGCATCCATGAGTGATGATGGTAGCCACTTTGATAGGTGAAAGCTCAACTAGTCACTATTTTGGGTGAAGCAGGAAGGCTTCACCCAAATTTTTCTAAGGGTTAAGATCAGGGAGGACACTGTAGGACCTGTTATGATCCTTCTTGAAGGATCGGAGGATGCCACATACAGGGACTTTGCTTCAAATCACAGCTTATTGGCTAAACAAAAGGTTTTGAATTTTATTCATGTGAGCAGAAGCTCATGTGAGTTGTTGCCTCACATGAGTTCAGGTTTCCCCTTACCCTTTCCCTCCCTTCCTCTAACTCTCTACTTTTTTGTGAACTCTTCAGTTCTCAGCTCCTTCTCTTCAACTGCTTCCCTCTCACTTTTCTATTAACATACCTTGTAATAGGTGAGTACCTTCCCCTCACTCACAACTTCTGTACAATCTACTTACTCCCAAAAATTTCTTGCCTCAATTTAGATTTTTCTCAAAGATAAGGGGTTTTGAAGCTAGGATCTAATGTTCTAGCAGAACCATGTAATTTCTCACTAGTGGTACAACTTCCTGTAAATCATATCAGTATCCATTGACATCGGGAAATTTGAAGAAAATAATCTCCCTATCTGTGCACAATCTTTCTAGTAGGTCATTATTAGTCTCTCAAAAGATGTCTTATCAAATGCAAAGACACTCTTTAGGTTACACAACTTTACAAGGAAAGGAAGAGCAGCTCCAGGAGTCTAACAGCAAGTTAACTGCAGCAATGCAATGCAGCTGCAGGAATATGAGCCAATGCAAAAACAGAACAAGCACCTCCAAAAGCTGTGTAACAAGCTCTGCCACTCAGCAATCCTCACAAGCCTGGAAGAAACTTTCCTCTCTAAGCTCTTGTGTCTGTGCCTTTGCTTCTCAGAAACACATAAAAGTATGAAAGGGATCATATATAAAACCAAAACAAAACCCAAACACAGGCCAGTACCGAAAGCTTAAGTGCTAAATTATTATCAGACACAATCTACTTTTGAGGCTATCCAGGCTGCCACTTGCCTGTCAAGCAAAAACAGCATCTGCTTTAAGTTACCACTGCACCATGCTATAGACACTGAGGGACAGGGACATTATTGCAATTGTACTATAAAATATACTTCCCTCCTTTTTTGGCCAAACGTTTAACTTGTTTTTAGGTTTACAGAAGTTGATAGAATAAATTAAAGGCCTGTGATACTTACATAATGAAAAAAATTACCAACATCTTTTTTTTGTCTCTCTTTTGTGACACTCAAATAACAAAGATTGGAAAGATGGTAAGTCATACTTCAAAAGCATTTTTAGCTGATTGAAACAGAGCCATGATTCTAAACAACCTACAAGAGAACTACCACAGGTAGTCTGAAGACTTTGTACTAAAATAAATGTCACTTGGCCAAGTGAGATGCATTTAGTCATTTCCTGATTTATTTTTCCTCTATTTCACATACTTTAAAATGTGTGTTCCTGAATAATTTGTTCCTTTCCTCCAGAGATTCCTTTGCAATGACTCCATAATAGTCCACTAATGAGGGCACTGGTACCACAATCTCTCACCAGGTCAATCAATTCAGATGCAAAATGTATCCTAACTTCACTGCAGAAATCAGTGGAGAAGAAATACTTAATCACAGATGAATTACATGTGCAAAAGGCACGGGAGAAGTAGGTTTACTTATCAGCCAAGATTGTCCATCAAGAAATGAACAGTTGGATTCTAGGTTCTCTTCAGCTGAAGATACATCCAAACTCACAGCTTCAAGGCAGACATGCCAACCACAAAACTGACAGCTAAGACAATGACATTCCTCTGCTTCTCCAGAAGAATTAGGGCCCCTGGACCCTGAGATTTGTGGAGAGATTACAAAAGATAGTAAGACAGCAAGGACATGCCCCAGGAAGGGGAAAGCCGTCCTCACACTCCAGATGTGTTTTGAAGAAACGCAGGAGGGCACACTAGCATGTTGCCTTGTATCCTTGGGCCTGCTTTTTTTTATTCTTCAGCAGTGAACTTGCTGCCCTGATCCCATACGGTGCTGGGGTCAACCAGCCTCAGGAGGGACAGAGGCCTCAGTCAGTTTCCACACTTCAGAAATGCAGGTTCCCATGGAGCTCAGCAAAGAAGATGGTACAGAATACTCAAGTCCAACAGTCTCCTTTCCTTTAATTCAGCAGCAGCTTACTTATGCTACAGCACTTCCATGACATGTTAAGTCTAGTTTTTGTCCTATTCCTGCAAAAAATTAATTTTTTCCATACATTATTTATCAGCAGTGTCAAAGCCACACATCTCTCCCATTAAAAGAGCAACTTTCTGTAATTTTCCACCAGGCATGATCTGAATGGAGCTTATCCAAAAAACATCTATAACTACTTAATATTGACAATAACCTGGAAAACAGTCCTGCATGCAAACTAGAGCATTTAAATGGACTGCAGCCACAACCTGCTTTCCATACGTTGTTCTTACATCTTCAGCAAACACATAACAGAACCAATACCATCTAGTTACCTCTAAAACCATGGTAGACTGAACTGCTTTATATGCCTGAATAATTTAGCACTGAAGAGAGGTGATGGCCAGTTTGACTAGTTTGAAATCAAGCCATGAGAGCCTGCAACTGCTGAGATTCTCTGGGTATATCCAGACATTTAAGAACTTGAGCTGTTGGTTACAACAATTTTAACTGTTCTGGTTGAACACTTCACTTTCTTTTATGACTCTACTGATTTTCTTTTTCTATTAAATATACTCATGAAAGAGATTTTCATCAACTAGACAGAGCACAGTAAGTAACTGCACAATATAGGTTACATCCTTTGGTACATCTTATTGGACAAGCCTGCTATGTATTGGAAAAGTTAATAGGAAAATTCTCAAAAAAAATGTTCCTTATTCATCTGCAGCTTCGGTTCTTCTGGTTATGAATCTTAATATGAAAGTCTAAACTCTGGCAAGCAAAAAATGAACCACAGCTAAAAAATTACCTGCAGTATCCAGCCTTGTATGCAACAAAGTCCAATATGTATTAAGTTGTATTTTATTTTTTTAATTGAAAATGCACGAAGTATAGGCAAGCCATTAAAACACCTAATATTTGGTAAGATACCACACAACAATCCATTAAAAAAAAAAAAAAGCAAATTTTTTTATTTTTTATGAAGGTCATGATTTTCTTGTTTCAGTGGTCATGAAAATGAAGTATTAATGTCATGCACAGGAATGAAAACTCCAGATCTCTGCCAAGACCTCTAGATCAAGAGTTTCAGAAGCAGCAACCAGAGTTACTTCAGTAAAGGCCATTCTTCCACACCGTGTGGCAGCAGCTAAGCAGTGCAAAAAGTGATTTCAAATATTTGACCAACATCAATTGCTATTTGTGTTCACCAGCATGGACGAATCCAGATTCTCAAAAAAATTATCAAGAACATCACTATACTGTGCAACTAAAGACACTGAAACACTGTCAAACAGAATTAAGTGCATCTACTGCCAGAAAAAAAAAAGCCCAAATCAAACAAATCACTAGGCAGCAATGAATACAATGTATTCTTGGATAGAGAATTTAAAATATAGATTGACAAGAATTTTCCATTTATCCCCCTACAAGATGAAACATTTGCCCAAATTTAGTTAACTCTAGTCTTCTGTGATTCTTAAATTAGCTCATGAAACATGGATGGAGAAAATGAAGACCAGCAATTGTTTAAAACTAAAGACTAAGGTTTTAGTTTCAAATAAGAAATGCAACCATGAAAATGGTCAAAAATACAAAAAAAAGGGACAAAAATAAAAAGGAAAAAAAAAGGAACTAATCCTCGTGTTCTCAATGAAGAGAGCAATGACTTGGTAAGAAAAGAGGCACATCAAAATGGAGTGGATACAGGATTAATTCTGCACATCAATTGTGGCAGGAAGCACTTTGAGTAACACCAAGCATCACACCAGAACAAAGTGCTCTGCTGTCAATATCCGCTTCTTCACTTGACACGTTATGCCTTCCCAAAGGCACACTGTCTCATTCTGAAGGCACCTAGAGTGCTTTCACAGTGCTTTCTCTGGCCACCTGTTTGCTGCTAAGAGCACAAGAGTTGGTTGGGATATTATATTCATATCAAAACTGCCTTCCCAATATTCCTAAGGAATGCTCTTTCTTTCTACACTGCAGTAGGAGACATTAAGGGTGCTAGAACACCTTCACCCATGCACTTTGGGAAGATCATTAATAAAGTTTTCACCATTAATATATTTTTGTCAATTCATCACTACCTTGATGATATGGAAGTTTCATTCAAATTAGAGTGTAAAGCTGTCTTTTGTGCCAGAGCTCCATGGCACAGACAGAGACCCTATCAGGCACTTCAAGGCCAGGCTGCACAGGGCATTGAGCAACCTGGGCTAGTGAAAGATTCCCTGCCCATGGCAGGAGGGTTGGAAGTAGGTGATCTTCAAGGTCCCTTCCAAACCAAGCCAATCTATGATTCTGTGATCAGAGGGCACACATTACACCTGGTCAGTGGCTGATTAGGCACCACTTAGAGACCTGAGCCTTAGCCCAGCCTGAACAGCAGAATAGAGCAATTGCTGTAGTCCCTTGGACACATGTGAATTGCTAAAGAAGAGGCAGGGACAGTCTCCTGTAATCCCTCACAATCCCGCAGAAACATTAGTTCAGCAAAAACAATGGAATGTGGTAACATATGGCCCTTGGATTTATTTCTTAAAGCAACAACACCAGCAGCACCTTCTCAGATCTCCTCACTTCACCCTCAGATTCTTTTATGCCCCTAAAACACTATAGAGTATTTTCTGCTTGCTCCAGTGCTCTTAATTGTCCTTTATAATGGCTTCAACTTCAATAGTGTCCCTCACAAAACCTTTCTGGCCCAACAAATGGGTAAGAAAGCATATTCTCTGGATAATCATAAACTGTCTGCCTGCTGATGGACGGGCATGCCAGACAGTGGATAACAGGAAAATTGTCTCTGACTTCCACTCCCTATGGGAATGGAGAGGTGCCTGGTGAGAACACATGAATATAATTTTCACAACATGTCTGGGCTCATAACCATTGAAGCCCCTACTCTCCTGTCATATTTACTAGGCAGAATATAATTCACTTAAAAAAATCTGAATGATAAAAAAGCCTCAGGAAACACGTAAAAAAAATTTCCAGGAGAGAAACAAAGGACTTAAAGGAAATTCCTTCCTCCTAACATTGAATTACATTCATAAACTTAATAGGCTTCCTTTACAAAGGAGTAGTGTGTTTTTGCTGTTCCTCAGGTTTGGAAAGTAATTTGAAAATAACCATGAATAAAAATTTTATCTCCATTTATTCTCTTTACCTGCAGTTAGATCTATCTCTTCTATACCCAACTGCTCCTCCTTGTTATTGGCACATACGTGATATACATTACGATATAAAATAATTATATCCTTTCCATATTTTATTTCTATGCAACTTTTATTTTTGTTTTACAAAAATGAGCACAAACAGAAAGGAAGGATGAATACTGTATTTATCTCAGAAAATCTGACTAATCTTTTCCTCCAATATTTTGTTTGTGGGAAAAAAATATTGCTAAATTATACCACGTGAAATATGTAGAATGCTGTTCTTTTCCTTTTTCTTTGGGACCTACATTTCATACCAGTCCCCGCAATTTTCCATCTCTGGGCAAATTTTTACAGCTATTGTAATTTATCAACATCATTATGAAAGGACAAAATTGGTAGAACAGAGATAAGGGCTGTGAAGATTAGGAAGTCACTGTTAGTAATTGTTCACCTATGAGCTACCACATTGGTACTGGCTCAGGACATATCCTCTTTTGGGATTTAATGACCAGTGTGTATTACAATAGTAACATGTATTCATTATTTTTATTCAAAATGTTAGTATTTCAGTGGCTAAATGGACTCTACTCTTGCATGATTTTAGCCAGAAGTCTCATAAATTGAATTGCCTATGGTGCTTGCAGTGCTGGCAGTAGAAAGCTGAGCATAGTGTTAGCCTAAGGAATACTTCTGAGCATTCACCATACATAAAAAACAAGCACATCTGTTGTGAAAATGCCAAGGGGTTTTTACGTTTGGAAATGAGCTGTTGAGTGGACGACGCTTTGTACCTTTGTTAACATGACAGTCTCCTAAATCTTATTGCTGTTGCAAAGATAATGACAACAGGGAGACCCATCTTCTTCAGGAATAAAAAACATTTAGAGAGCAATGCAAGTTTATCACAGAAGCCTCAGAACTGGATCTTGATAATATGTTAATAACAACAGTGAATGTTATGAGGCATTACACTCTAAAATCAAAGCTTCCCCAAATTTAGCAAAGAGTAATTATTACAGTTATTAAAGTTATGGCTTCATGTGTTGGCTAGTAAAATGGGAAGTTCACTGCTCCTTACATTGGAATTTCAGAAGCTCAGTTCAAATAAAATATTTCCAAGGTGCTCTGCAACCCTAAACCACTGATACAATGGTTCAGTATATTATGAGACTGATCAAAATCATACTGGAAGGAGAATTTCTTTCCATTTTCAATTCACTAACCCTATCTTCACTAAAGGATGTATTTATCAGTCCATCAGACTGCTAGTCACCAAAACAGCCACATCATAAGCAACGTATTTGGCCCTAGATAGAAATACACAGTGATAAATTTTAAATAAGAATTCAGACACAGCTATTAAAATTTTGTCTTACTAAACCATGAGGAGTTCACAGCTCTAAAATTAGCAAATTATACTAGATGAAATCAGAGAGAAAAATTTCCTCTTAGAAATAGAAATTAAGGCAATTGCAATGTGCAAAGGATATAAATAAAGTGAATTTAACTCTATGTAACTGCGCTGGTTTTGGCTGGGGTAATTTTCTTCCCAGTTGGCTGGTATGGGGCTGTGTTTTGGATTTGTGCTGAACACAGGGTCGATAATGTGGAGATGTTTTTGTTATTGCTGAGCAGGGCTTACACAGAGCCAAGGCCTTTTCTGCTTTTTGCACTGGCAATGAGGCTGGGGTTGCACAAGAAATTGGAAGGAGACACAGCAAGGACAGCTGTCCCCAGCTGACCACAGGGATATTCCATTCCACATGGCATCATACTCACTATCTAAAGACGGGGAAGAAGGCTGAAGAGGGGAGACATTCAGAGGGATGGCATTTGTCTTCCCAAGTAACTGGTAGGGCTCTGCTCTCCTGAAGATGGTTGCACACCTGTCTGTCAACTGGAAGCAGTGAATTAATTCCTTGCTCTATTTTGCCTGTGGGCAGCTTTTGCTTTCCCTATTGGACTGTCTTTACCTCAACCCATGAGTTTTCCAGCTTTCTTTACCTTTCCAGTTCTCTCCCCAGTCCAACTGGAGGAGGAGTGAACAAGTGGCTGCCTGGGGTTAAGCCACAACAGCGATATTTTAAAGTCATTTAATATATATAATATCTTATATATATATAGTATCTTATCAGGGAGTCTACAAAACAATCATAGGCTTTTCTTTTCCTAAAATCAGACATCCTTGCATCCTTGCAATAAGGTAAATTTAAGAGCCATCTCATTTTTTCCAAATCACATATCAGTATTTTTTTCACCTTTCTTCCTTTATACATAAAAAAGCAATGGGAAAGGGAAAGGTAACATCCTGTACTGCCAAATTTCTGAGCAGAGACCAATGATTTTTTTGCATAATGGCAAAGCTGGCAAAAAGACAGTGTTGGCTTTTTTTTTAAGTTTTCCTAAACAATTATGCATAAGTGAAATGAAAAATCAGTAATATTAAGAATGCACTATGTAAGAGGGAGAGCCAGAAAGTTCTTTTGCTTTTCTGCCTAATAAAAAGAGCCTAAAGTCCCACTCAAGAGTAATTTGGCACAGATGTCTAGATATTCAGTACACACATCTAGTTCTATAATGCATGAAAAATAGTTCCTTGGAGGAAAAAAAAACCCTATGGGTGCACAATTTTTTAAATTAAATTTATGCTGCAAGACACAGTGATGTCCCTCAGACAGAAAAGCATTGAAACCAGTTTTTTAAATATCAGCAACAGAAGTTTTTCTCAATAGGATCTCTTTTTGCACTAGAGAGAGGATAACATAGGAGTTAACACTGGAAAGACACAAAGGAATAACCTGATAATGACACATTTCCTTTTACGAGTAGCAATAAGCATCTACCTCTTACAGGCAGTAATGCTCCTTCGTACTTCCCAAGACAAATTACTAATAACCACATGCATACAGTTTATGGGAACAAAATAGGCAAGAGCCAACAAATGCAGTCTCAGGATTTCTTCATACAACTATTGGCAACCAGAGCAGAAGATCTCACTGATCATCAAACTTTTCACTGTCTTCACTATTACCCTTTTCTCAAATCTTTCTCTGGTCTTGTTTATAAATGCTTTTGCTCTCTCTCTCTCTCTCATCCCCAGCCTTCCCATGCCTCTGGTACAAAAGCCCACTAAATCCAAACCATCTGCAAGTGACAGGAGCATAACCCTTGTACAGATCACAGGCCCTCACCAGAACCAGCAACACCTGCTTGTGATGATGCCATGTATCACATGGGCCTCAGTCACCCATCGCATCAATTCACATGTGAAGAAAGAGTTCCATTGTAGAGATCTGCACAGAAAGCTGATCAGAACTACAACATAAGAGTATGGCAAACTTGCTGTAAACCTTCTGTGGACTCATTTTAGCAGACCAGAATCCTGGCAGCTTGAATCAGCCTGCTGACATTTACTATCTGGCTTTAAAAGAGACAACCAAGATATCCTTTTAACTCTTATTTTAGGAGAAGGCTGTAATTCTTCTTTTTTTCATCAAGGTGAAACTCTAATTTGCTCCAAAAAAGGATTGGATATGGGTGACAAGATGTAGCCAGATTTCTTCCCTAAGGTATGGCAAGAGAGGAGAATGAAAAAAGATAGCCTCTTTCCCTGGATATGGCAGGGATGGGAGAAGAAAGAAATTAGAAACCTGATAAAGTGAAGAAATACTTTACTGTTCTGACAAAACATACCAGGGACAACCACGACATAGGATTATGTTACTCCCACCAAAAGCTCTAGTAAAACTAGGATTCCTAACATAGGAAGAGCCACACAATCCCATATTATGCACGTGTATCAGTAGCTGCAGTAATACCAAATACTGAAACATTTTGAAGTCATCTGTGTGACCTAAGAAGAGGAAAAAGAAAATGACACCTGGCCTTTGGAGAGGGCTCTGTTCTGGGCAGTGACTCCATTTTAGGCTGAGCACATGAAATCCCACCTCTGTTCCTCCCTTCATCATGTTTCCCTGCTATCTCTCCATTCCTTGCTATTGCCCTGAACATGTCCAAAGCTGCTGAGAGCTGCCCAGTCACACCCACACTTCCCCTGCCCCTCAGCCCCAGTACAGCGAGTGAGGGAGCACGGCCCTGGGCCAGGTGCAGGATCTGTAAGCACAGATCGACCTCAGGGAGGGTGAAGGAGCCCCAGGCTGGGTGTCCCTAATGGACTTGGCACAAGACAGCTCTGAGCAGCTTGAGGAAAGCTGTCAGGGTGAAGGCAGCACCCTGCAGTGCTGCAGACTAGAGAAGCAGCCATGAATGAGTGAACAGTCAAGTCTTTGGTCTTGGGTAAGAAAGGTCCTCACACCTGACCTATTAATTTAATTCTTCTAACACTATAATGTCTCTTTCAGACTAGTACTGGGTTTGATCCTACTAGGTTCCAAAGCTTCCACCTGTCTTTGCAAGCTTCAACCAAAGCTTCTTGTCTACAATAATCCAAAACTCAGTCAATAGCCATTGGAGTCCCGCAGCCAGCTCCCACTTCATATGAATTAATTTCCTAGGAAGTGAGGGTGAAGCAGTGAATCTTAGCAAGTCCTCAGCACACCCAAAGTACAGTATGCCACTAAGCTGTACTGCCCTGAATTTGATAAATGTTAAGAGTCAGTTGTAATTGCCCTGTCAGTTTGATCTTTGTACATCACTCACCTGTACAGACATGCTGGTATAAAGCAGCACATTTTCTGCATATTTATATCATTTTGTATTTGAACAATGAGCACTAGCTGAATTCTAATTTCTGTATTACATGTACTGGAATAACTTGGAATAAAGGGAGCGAATGCTGCAAAACCAGAGAAACCTGCCACATCAACTTACGCTAACAAGGCTTCTCTTCTTGCAAGAGTAATTATTGTAGTCTATCACTTAAAGCCCACTTAGAAATTCCCTTATATTTAATAATCCCAAGACCCCAAAACCCTGACTCTTCATATTTCCTGTAAGCTGTGTTACTTGCTTTTTAGGTGGCAGCAGGCAATATCAGGTTTGGTTTGTTTATTTAAGAATGGAAGTCTTGTACTTCCACTAGCTCTATTTAGTGCTTTTCCTAAAATCAACACCTCTTCTTATACATAAACTAACTCCAGAGCATTGCCATCCTCCCTATCTTTAAAACATCAACTTTCATCATAATGCTTCATCTTCAACTGTAAAGGCTTGCTTTAAACAGGAGGAGCAAGTCAATTAAAAAAAAAAAATCTTGCTTAGTGCTTGAGAAGCCAGTCACGTCACAGCCTCTTTGAAAGCCATATTTCTATTAACTTTAGCAAAAAAAAACAAAACAAAAACAAACAAAAAACAACAACAAAAAATCACATTACATTGATAATTAGAGTGAATTAGAGTGTTTAATTGCTGCTGTCCTTAGATGAACACACTGTGGCTGTTCTTTTTATCACAATCTTTGCCAGGAAACTAAATAGGCTTCCATACATTTTTAGCTAAACCCACTACAAGACCATTTATTTACTAAGCAAAAACAAACTTAAAAACCTACCTACGCTATCCTGGTTTAATATCAACTGGAAGCAGCATCTTCCATCCTGTAAAGAACACTTATATAGAAAAGTTTCCATAAGTCTGTTCTAATTCATCTCAGATTTGTTCCATATGCCCCTGATGTTAATCAAAAGTTTCCAATTAATTCAGCACTACCTGAATCACATTTTCATTTTAATTCAATAGCAGAATGTCAATTCTTCACATCCCTAGCATAACTACTTCATCCAGAGATACTGAAACAAATATTTACAAAGGAAGGCAACTGTTACCTAAGCTGCACACAAAGGAAAAGCAGAAGAAAAGATGCCTACTATAGCAAAGGTTAACTGAGAATTATCACGAATTGATGCTAAATACTTTATATCAAAGGTCCATTGAAATACACTGTCCAATACAGAGGTAAGCAAAAAAATATTAATACCAGTGGTTTCTGAAACTTCTGCCCTCTGAAATTTTATCCAGTTGCAACCCCTAAACAGAACAATAATGAAGTGAGCAAGCTCTCAATATTAAGCTTTTCTGTAATTTTTTTTTGAAAACAAAAGGCCTCATTTCAGCTTTCCACAGTAACATCATCACAGGTCACAATTTTTAGGTCTTCTTTATACATTATCCGGTAGAGACACCCCTCCAGTCTCCTTGTCCCTAAATTAAAGCTTAGATTATGTATGATGTTATTAAAAAAATATTTTAGTGGAGTTTTCATTTGCTGAGCGTCTGGTAAGGTTCAAGGCATTCCAGTACATACTTGGTCTTGTATGTGAAGGCTTTAGATCAGCAGGTTAATTTTTGGCTTTGCATATTAATCCTCCCTCTTTCAGACTAAGGGAAGATCAGAAAACTTTCAGTAGTAAATTCTGCAATGCTCTTTTGTGAAGTTTCTCCACCTGGACACATAAGAGAAAAGGGAGAATTTATGTTCCACCATTCCCTAGTGCTACACAAAAATTCATCTCCCACACAAGTCTTTACCAAAGTCATACTTACTGTGGGGGTGAAGATGAAAGCTGCACACTTGTTAATGTTCCCAAAAGAACCAAAATGGGACAATGTGCAGTGGGAATCTTTTTAGCTTGGACAAGATTAGATGTCAAATCCACCAAAACCTTGAAGGCTCAGCCTCTGTGCAGACCTTGTGCACGGTGGTGCCTAGAGAAAGCCTTACCTATGGAGATGATGACAATAAGCAAGGCAGGGATCTAGAGCTCTTGCCATCCCCCAGCATCACTGCTGGCAATTTGACAGAAGAACAATTGCACGTCCTTCCAAAGGAAAGCAAATCAGAAGGCTGGCAATTTTGTCCCAGTGACTTTTTTTTATACCTATACCTAACATTTAAAAGGTGATAAGAATTCCCCAGTCCTGTAATCAATACAGGATGGATCAACAGCACAGCAAAGGAAAGAAGACTCTACAGTCTTCAGAGATGTGAATTTTCCTGGTGAAAACCAAAAATTATGAAAGGACTAAGTAAAAAGATTCCAAACATAAAATCAGTTTAAACATTAAAAAGAGGATGTATCCCCCCATTCTACTTATTGCTTAAAACTGTCTTCTTGGGTTAGGGAAAAGATGAATTGTGTGAGAACGTAACCTTTATAACCTACAAGTCTACCAAAGATGTTCACCTACCAGGATCAGGGGAGTACCACAATGCTAACTTAAGCTGTACAGAAACAACTTCCCCTTTTGTTTCATTTTACCTAACCTTGCTTTTTAGCTTTTAGTTGTATTTAATCCCAAAACTAAAAAAAAAAAAGATACCAACTTTGGACCCTTCCTAATATTCCTTTCTGGCACTAGGGAATAAAAAAGTAAATAGTTTTTTAAACAGCTCTAAACAGACAAAATAATCAATAGTTCACTTTTTAAATGAACAAGCCAGGCTTTTATTCAGTTCTAACAAACTAGTCAGTCTTTTTGGGTTAATATTAGAATTATGGCTTCTTTCTCTTATTTTCAATACCCTTGGTCATGCAGGCAACTCTTCAACAGGTTTCACACATCTCTAATTACACTGTGGATTTAAAACCAAAGCTTGGAGGTCCTAGCAAAATAGTCTCATCAGATTATTTTTGTCTTATGTCCAAACATGAGGGAACTGTCGGGAAAAGTGTGTGTAAGCTCTTAGAGCACAAAATATTGGGAGGTTTGGTTACAGGAGCCCAGAACAGGCATGTGTTCCACAGTGTATTTAAAAGAACACCAGGAGATTAAATCTCCTGTCTCCTAAAACTGTGGGTGGAGTGGTTTTTTGTTTTTGTTAGACTTGGTGTGTTTTGTTGTTCGATTTGTTTGCTTTGGTGGGGTATTCTGTTTGGGGGTTTTATTTGTTTGTTTTTAATCCTTTTAGGTTCCTTTATGTCATTTCCTCTAAACCTACTAAAGATTGTTAGAAATAAAGGGAATTCAAGGACAGATGATGAAAGCGATTAGAGGCTTAGAAAGACACAGTATGAGCAGTGATTATTAAAGTCTGCCTTGATTGTAGACAAGATGAATGGGAGGGATCATAAGATAGATATGGAAAATGAGAAGAGGCATTCCACAGAATGTTTTTTCATCAATAGAAAGCAAGTGAATTTCTGTTTGTTTTGTTTGGCATTTTTTACAGCGTAAATCTTTTATATGTGAAAACATGAGAATTAAATAATCCAAAAAACTAATGATTCTGCTGCTAGTCTCACTAAGGCTGAAAGAACAAGAAGATTGAAATTAAGCTTCTCTATTAATTTTTAAATAAACTCCACCTATTCTAGGTAATGTTTTTGTGTTTGTTTTAAAAATAAGAAGGATTCTTACTATTCTAAGTATGTTTTCCACTAATACAGAGAAAGTTCTGAATAGGCTCCAATGTCCAAGAAATCAACTGGGACTTCCTGTGTCTCTCTCTAATGCATCTGGTACTTGTTAAAAGCAAGCAGACTTCTACATGGACTTCAGATGAGATGCAGTAAAGGAATTTGTGCTTTAGCTGTACTGGAAAAAGATTTTTCTCTTCCAAAGCCATACATATAAATTTATAGTCCTGATAAAATATGAAGGATTCTTGTTCAGTAATGGGTAAGACATCAAGAGTAAAGAGCAATGTCCTGATCAGCAGATTAAAAAAGAGAGCTTTAATAGACCCTTATAGAGCCTTGAAAGGCAGTCCTGACACAGTGCTCTTGAAGCAAAAGTCAAAACAGCAAGGCATAGGTTAGCATAGCCAGGCTAGTTTGAGTATGAGGAATGTTAACTATTGCAATTACATAGACCTCTGCAGGGATTTACTGAGCAAGAAATACAGTGTAGCCAGGATCTGAACACGCTAATCTTCCACAATGCTTACTGCAAAACCAAATCCCTGAAGAAAGCACTATGACCCTTTTTGAACTATCATGCAAGCTACATTCCAGCAAGAGCAGTACTTTGTTCATGACAACTAAAAATACAACTCCTGTTCCCAAATCTTGTCCTACTTCATATCTTACATCCTGATTTTGAATGTTTTTCAAAGATTTGTATTTGAAGTGTTGCAGGAATCAGCTAGTAGCTGAAGTTAAGCACAGTGAAGCTGCAGCAACTGCCATTAGCAGAAAGGACCAGAAACATTTTACATGGCTGCATTGTCCATGGATTCTACCAGCACCACTGGAGCAATTTGCAGTAATCCAGATTACAATGAGCAGGTACTATTGGCAAATCTCCCAGATTAGCACCCCTCTTAAATCTGGAGATGGATGATTTTCCACAACTAAGGCAACCACATAGCTATAAATCTATACCCACCACGTAAAAGCACAGCTGTAAGGCACTAATTCCACTACACTCCAAGTAATAGTGGTTTCATGCCCCACTTAGTACTGCCATACACAGCATAGCTGGACTCTCTTGAGATTCATCTGAGGAAAAGAATATCCAAGAAGAGAGAACAGCCTCTCCCTCAAAATATTTGGCCTTCAGCAGCAGCAGTGACTTTCCTAAGTTAAGAATACCTCAGCTGTACTTCAATAAAGTATTTTCTCTCTTCCAGCCACTGGGCTGGACTTTCACACAAAAGGTGACTTGTGGAGAGTTATTAGCAAAACCCACAATATCTTATACTTCCAATGGCCTCAAAGGAGAAGGCATTAAACAGACCTGTTGCTGTACACTGAAGAAGCTTTTTGGCTGCAGGAAAAATGTCTAAATCCCCTCAGACTCTAGCATTTACAAACTCCAAAGGGTATATTCACAGCAAATTGTTCTAGCACTTCTGCAAACTGAATTTAATGATGCCTTCCTACAGTATATACAGCAGCACATTTAGAACTGTCATTTTACCTGTCCAGAAAAATGGTGTCGCTGTCTCATAAAGAAAATCCTTAGATGGGCTTGAAAGACACATACAGTAACCTATAGGCTGGAGAATTCCTTTAAAATCCACCCACCTGAAAACTGGACTCTACCCTATGTTATACAGACTAGAAGATCCAGCCTCTACTTTGACACCTCTCTTTTCCCCAGACTTTATTAAATGGATCTCACCTTACTTATATCCTACGCTGGTACCAAATCCAGCTCCAAAGCATTCTTCACACAGCAGGTCTCCCTAGTCTACTCAGGCTCTTGAGAACTCCCCTACCACCTCTGTATTGTTGTGTTCGTGCAGTGCATTGTTCTTTTCCATCCATATTTGGGAATGGCAGCTTTAACTTCAGCTGCTTTGATGATTTTTATTCAGTCTAAATAAAAAACAGCATTATAATTTCTTGCCTTTTTTTTACATAATACTGCCAGTTCTTGCTGCTCCAGTGCGTGACCATTTCTACCCCTATGGCTAGCCAGTAAGAGAAATAAATGTTGAAGTTATCCAGGCAATTTACTCAGGAAAAATTTCAATTTGTCTAGACTAAGTACAAATAGATTTAATACAAGGTCTTACCATCACCTGGAACATACATCATGCTGTTACCATACCTAGCAATTATACTACAAGTTCTGTGATATCTGACACAACTTGTAAAGCACAAACCCTGGAGCATCACAATTACATACAACTCTAAACTTGTACAGAGTTGTATTTTTAGTCCTCATGGTCACAGGAAGGGAAGATGACACTAATTCTGATTAAAAAACATTCCAAAATCAGACAGCAGACCAATGCTTTTATAAAATTAAAACATGAGATTATTTTTTTTAAATTGTCAATACGCAAGTACAATAAGCAACACAGCATTAGCCATAATGCTTTACACTCTCAAGCAAATCAACTAATGACAGAGTAGAGTTTAACCCTTAAATATGCCCAAAATTATGAAGATACGCAACTTTTCTCCATGGCCACACTTAGGTAGGTAGTACACTAGTACACTACAGCAAGATCAGTGAAGGAGAAACTAATCAGTTAACTTTCAACAGAAAAGAATAAAGGAAATGCATAAGATTGTTAACTCCAATATGACTAGCATGTGTGTCCATTTTATAGTGTGAAGAGCTTTAGTAGTAATGCTACAAATGGGTAAGTTATGCAGTTTTAAAACATTTCATTATTCTGAAGCAATCTGAATCACACCAACTCCTTTTCATCATCACTGTCAATTAATGGGCTGGAGAGATGGAGAATACTGTTAATGCACAGTACAGGAAAAGAAAATCTCCAAACTCCAAAACCTTTACCTGAGTCAACCCCTAAAAAAGATCTTCCCTCACAAATAGTTGATCCTTACACTTCTCAAACCATAAAGTTAATTTGTTGTCAGACCCAAGATCTCAGCAAAGAAAATAGTATTTCTGCCAATATCCCAAGTCAGCTAGAGCAACCTCATTTTTCCTTTCCTGTAGTGCCTGGGAAGAAAGGGCCACTTTTTTTACACGTCTTTGAGCTGAGCATTTAGGTAAGAATTTTAAAGTAAAAAGCAAAGTGCCTTCATCAACAGAACACTTATCATAAAAGCCACTAAACACATGAAAGGATCACAAGCTTTGCCTATACATGTTTACGTTTATATATATATCATATGAACTAAACATAAAGAAAGATGAACTTGCCAGGAAAATAAAAACGATTTCATAAAGCCATACATCATAGATATATAATATATTCTTACTTTATCTCTAGAAACACACTGCTGTACTTTTTCCGTCAAGTTCCATTCCTGACACAGCCCTCTTTTAACTTCATAAAAGGAACCATAACAATTCTCTGCTGCCAGATACAATCACCTGTTCCGAAGTTTATTACACAAACCTTGAGAAACAGAACCAAACCCTAGTATTCACCACTGTGATCGAGACAGAGTCATGGCATTAAATCATCGGCGCTGTTGACTCTGGTGAGTAAGTGTTCTATTATACTTGTATCCCTCTAGTTTCGATTGAGGGGATTCCTCGAACATTGGTTTCTATGAAGTCAATATCAAGCCTCACTTCATTTTCCTGTACCACAAAGCGTTCAGAGTACGAACGTGAAAGAATCACGTAGGAGAAAACCTTCCCTTTAGATCGACAGCCTAGCAAACGCGGAGACCTCACGGGGAACGTGCTGCAGGTTGGCGGCTGCCTGTCAGAGCTCAGCACCCAAATGGCCCGGGCAGCCCCCGCGGGCCGCCTGCTCTCACACGCCTTACCCTGGTCTTGCGGCGCCGGTGCCGCTCCGGGTCCGAGTACGTCCTGTCCACGGCGAGCGCCGTGTCGCTGCCCGGCATGCTTATGCTTATGCTTGTGCTTGTGCTGCTGCTGCTGCCCCGCGCCGGGCGCGGTGCCGCCCAGGGCCGCCCAAGCACCAGCCCCGCGGCCGCGGGACTGAGCAGGATCGGGAGCGGGATCGGGATCGCGGCCGCCGCTCGGGAGCGCCGGGCACGCCCCGCCCGCACGGCCCCGCCCGCGGCGCGGCCGCTCCCCAGCCCGCACACACCCGGATCGGCCCCTCGGCGCTCCGGGTCCCGCCGCACGGACCCTGAGGGCGCCGCGGCTGGGGTGCCCCTGCTTCCAAAAAGGAAGGACGCCCGAGACGGGACGAAGCGGGGAGAGAGCTTAGCCAGAGGGAATGGGCCAGACGTCCCTTCGTGTGTTTTATTTTCAAGGCCGTCGTGTCTGAGAGGACAGCAGGAGCCGGGACACGATGATCTCCCAGAGGAATGGCTGGACAGAGGGATGACAGTTCCTCCTGCTGACCGCCGCTGGTTTGGGTCCGATCCAGGTATTGGAGGGAGTTACAATCAATCAATCAAGCAAGCAAGCAATCTCCACTCGCCTTAAAACAAACCTAGACCGTGTGGCTACAGTGAAACCTCACAAAGCACAGCATATTCTAAAGGTTCAGAAGTCCAAAGGGGAAAGAAAGGAAGAAACCAGAAGTATTGTGTTGTCAGTTTTGGGCAGACACACTTGTAAGGTTTTGACCTCGGTAGCGTAAGGTACCCTGGACAGAACTGAGTACTGCTGCTTGAAAGCCCTTGATACCTAGAGGTTTTCACAATAAAATGTTATAAACATTCTGTCAAACCAACTAAGTAATTAGGGCTTGCATTTTCCA
The DNA here is from genome assembly GCF_030490865.1 of Poecile atricapillus. NCBI lineage: Eukaryota > Metazoa > Chordata > Aves > Passeriformes > Paridae > Poecile > Poecile atricapillus. Next base: position 31,926,814 of record NC_081289.1, on the reverse strand, counting down.
AAGTGGTCAGTGGAGCACAGCAACCAATTCAGCCCCGTTTTCGTCATTCTACAGATGTGAGATAGATCCTTCAAGATCTTGCCCAGGGGAGCTTCAAGTGATACTTCAGAACACTCAAGGAAAACTTGTTTTCCAGGGCAGGCCAGGCAGGTACATGCCAATGTATTTAAATTCCTAGGAGTTGAGTGGAGTTTCTGACTGATTTTCACATTCATTCGCAGACTTTCTATAGTGAGGAATGCATTTAAGTGACACTTAACACATTTTAACCCACTGAAAAGTGGAGATATTGTTTTATAATCACTAAGTTGTAGAGGAAATGTACTTCTTTTCCTTTTGGAAAAAAACAGGCTAGTTGAGTTACCACCTCTAATTATTACACAAGGAAATCTTGAGTTCCTTCAGGCCAACTCCCTTGTAAGAGTAACAGGACTTCACCTTTTAAGTACAGTTGTTATCATGCTCATGCACAAATCACACTGCTTTTCTTCTCTAGTTGGAGACAACAGTCCCAAGGCATGTGGGTATATAAACATACTTAAATATCAACATAGCTAACTATCCTAGGAGGACCTTGCAGCTTTAAAAAATATTACCCTGTCACCATTTGTTTGGTTTTTTTTATTGGAATCATATGTTCCAAGATATCTACTGTCAGAGGTTAATTATCTGACATAAGATCCTCCTTGGTGTTTTCAACTAAAATGAAGGTCTTCATATGAAATGAGGTCTTCATAAATGAAAGACCTGGAATTCTAAAATAAAAAGAAATACTATACCTCACCTTCTTGGCAGGTGTTTCTTCTTCAACTGTAACACCAGTTTTAACAAAGTTACCCCAAAGTAAACAATGAGTGGGTTTAAAGGAACGACTATTTTCCTAAAGCAGTATTCAAAGTACCAAGCTAACACTAGATACTGCACACAGATGGTGACTTGCCACCCTTCCTATACCTCTTATGAAGCTGAATGAGTTAGCTGAAGTTAAAAGGCTGCTGGGGGGAAAAAAAACCCAAAACCAGAACAGAAATGGAAACTGTTTTTTCAGTCCTTCAGCTCAGACATGAACATTAATTCATGTGCCAGAGGGTAAGGAACTCTGGAGGTAAAGGTGAGTAAAAAATTAAATAGCCAAATTCTGTGGGGCTTGGGGTTTTCACTGAAGAAATAATTGCACATTTCCAAACAGGAATGTGTGGTTTTCAGCACCTAGGATGAAACACCCTTATTTCCTCAGAAACTTTTTTTTAAGACTTGCCAGATGCAGTTGATCAAAGCATAGAAAGGGTAAGCAGTTGGAATAGGGACACATAAAACACGGCGACTGCTTGATGTTTTAGTCATAGAAGACTTATTATAAATCATACTTTATTCAAAAGTTTAAGAGTTTTATTTACATATCAGTCTTATTTAAATAGCACCAGCAGACTAGCCACAAAATGGTGAAACTTCTCTTCCAGATAAAAAGAGGCAGGAATATGCAATATATATTTAGAGGTAGTATCAACATACATACTACTATATTTACAAAGAAAGCTCTGTCCTAATGTAGCCTCTAAGAAGAGAACATAATATAGCTGATCTTGTAAGACCCCAGTGCTGCATGAGTCACACCTTCCAACCAAGCCTGTAGATCTGTTGCTTGGGCACTGCTCTCAGTGGTGCATACCACAAACAACAGCTCCCAGCTCCTGTGCCAGCAGTGCAAGCCCTGGCACTGGGCTGCTCCTGAAGGAGCTGTGACCACGGGACAGCAGGCCAGTCAATTAGGAACAACTGCTGCAAGTTAGAGCAGAGGAGAAATAGGTGCTTGGGCAGAGGCATCTGTCCCACAGGTCAGGAGAGTCCTTCCACACGAGCTGAATTAGAAGCCATTGTAATTTTGATGACAACTGCCACATATAAAGAAATGGTTCTTTTCATATTTGGACTTAAATCATCTGCATCTTCAGCATTTATGACAAACTGTGGTGCAATGCAATTCTCTGACCAAAGGCTGCTCTTTTCCCCCTCTATCTTTCCTTCTCACATATGTGCCACTAGGTCCTTCCTGAGCTGGAGCTTGTTCTTATCCTATGGCACATTTACAGAATGCATTTCATTTGGCTTGAACAAAGACCATCTGCCCTCCTCTTGCATACACAGCTGGTTTGTACAGCTCTCCTTCCTCACTCCAAAACAGAGACATGACACCCTGAACGTGGCAGAATACTGCACAGCACAGTACTACTGAGAGCTTCACTGGGTACTTCTCTCACTGTTATTTTCAAAAGCCCACAAGAGTTTAAATAAATGTACTTCCCACACACTGCACCTGCTCTCAACTGAACCTTAACTCCACTGAAGTAAATTCTTCCAGATAGAGGCAGGAGCATGAGGCTGGACTCACAGTGACATAGACAGAAATAGTAGTCCATAGATTCATTCTCTTATCCTTTGTTCTTCCCAGAAATTATTTTTTAAATTAATTTCTATGTCTTAAATGAATGATAAAATGTTAAATCGTTTTGGCCACCCATTCTGCCAGTTTTAAAGGTCAAATACCTCAAAATCCCTCACTTAGTGCCCAGCTGACAGTACCCATTCTTTTCCAGTCCTTTCCCTCATGTCAGCATGCTGGCATGATCCACAATGCTTAACTCTTGGTATTTACATTATTTTGCCTATCTTTTTAAAGTGATCTTTTAAAGAATGATACCTGTTAGGTCTAATTAGACTTAAGATCATTGCACAAGAGTAGTATTCACCACTGTATTTGATTTTCAGAGGGACAGACATCAATATTGCGTTTGCCTGTATCGCCATGTTTTAAGAAAATCAAATCTCTGGAGGTGCAGCAGAGGCACTGTCCAAAGGAAGCCTGTCAGCTGGAGCCTGAGCTTTCTAGAGATGATTCCTGTCTCACTCTTCCCTTCAGGAACTGCATCTTTGCCATCCATTTTTTGTCCCATGACCATGTGTAATACTTGCACAGCAGACACAGCACTTCCACCTGCAAGCCATAAATTTTCCATACTGACTTACGCAGAGGCCACAGAGGGAGCAGACGTGCCAGTGCACTTGTGGGATTGCCTAACAAAACCCAGCTCCCACACAATGCACTCTCCTAGATGGTGTCATGCACCCACACTGGGAAGTAACAAAAAAAACTCCAAACAAATCTTTATAGAGGTGTAAAACATGGAAACTTTCATTTGGAGGCTGGCTCAAGGTTTGGCCCCATTCTCTTTCCAGTTTTATTATGAATTGATCTTGGCAATTTACTTTACTTCTTTGGACTTCTACCCTATCTGTAAAAGGAGAAGCACAGCATGTCTTTCTCATTGTGTAGAACCTTGAGCTCCTCCAGAATTAAATGTGCTATTATTAAATATTGTGTTCTGATGTTCAGGGGGACAAATTAAATATCTGATGTCAAAGGTATGTTGGCAAAGATACAATCAGGAAGAAGACGAAAGTCCCTTTTCTCATAATGGTAACATCTGTACTCTAAACAGGATGCTGGGGCTCCTTTTGAGAGACTTTTTAACTTGTCCTCCAAATCTTTTTCCAAAAGGTTTCATCAACCAGCCTCTAGGGAAAGGGTCTACGTGAAAAGAGACTGTTAGTCATTTCCAAGTCTGAAGGCACGTGGCATAGTGCCGAGTGGCACTGGTCTTGCAGTTAGCCCTGAGTGCATTGTCACAGTTCTCAATTCCTCTGCCAAAGCATGAGCCTTTCACATCCACAGCAAAGGAGATATTCTGCTTATTTGTACCCAGCACAAACTACCATGGGATCACGCTAAGACTTGCAGATTGTATTGCCAAGCTGTGACAAGGATTCAGAAGATGTTTATAATCATTCAGATATCAAACTAAAATTTTAAATCAACCCCTCTCCTCCCCTGTCCTTTCCTGATTAAGAAATGTTTTATGTGCTTTCACAATAGAATAGCTCTGGACACTCTGTGAGTATGCTTTTTCCACACAGTAAAAAACTGCAAAACAAAACTTTCATGTATTAGTGAAATGCACTTATAGGGAGTGAAGTATAGAAAAGCAGGTGAAAAATGCCAGTTCAGGGTAACAGAAATTCTCCTTCCTTTTCCTTTCCCCTGCATACTATTGTGCGTCCCTTGCTGTGTGATGAGAGGCAATTTCAAGGCCTTTCATCATTCTCATACAACCTAGGAAAGTTGAGGTACATAATTCCTCACTGCTGCTGCTGAGTGACAGCAATAGTGCAAACAGTACCTACAGGATGGTGGCAGTGTTTTGCATTTCAAATGTGTGAATAAGAGCCACGTTTCTAGCAGACTGAAATGCCAACTGTTTTGTATACATAAGAACTCACCTGGAGCACAGCTATTTACATTAAAGACAGTCCATGTTGCAGAGGCAAGTGGAGAATTCTCCCTCTAGCAACATGAATGGTTGCTGCTCATCAACTTAAAAATTTTCTTCTGCCTCATAGTATGTGATTTGTGGCTGCCTGAGAATGAATGTATACAGCCTCTTTATTCCAAATCAGCACTTTGACATTGTCACAAGGCATGCAGGACCAACAGCTGCAGCCTGCTGGCACATAAAGGTGTACCCCCTTCCAAAACACAAATATGAACTTGCATCCAAACCATTCAGGCTGTTGCCAGAAGACAAACAGCCTGAATCTCCTATTACTTCATATTCTGGTAGTTATATCAGGGCAACATTTTTTATTCTCAAATTAAAACAAGCACACTAGACATAGCCCATGAGCATTAGAATTGCTCTTGGAATGTGCCACCCTAACCCACTCTGTGAGCAGCAGTGCCTGCAATCCCTCTGAGGTGGCATGTAGCTGGGTAGCTGACATCTGAGCTTCTAAAGGCTCTGTAAGGTAATACACTACAGCTTTCACCCTACTGCTCTATGGCCATAGCTGCACAGAATCCCAGCTCAGTCTGTGGCTGAGGGCTGCACACAGAGATAGCAGACGGTGCTGGATAGGAACCTGTCAATTTTATTTATCTATGAAGTACATTGCATGGTGGTGGCTCTGTATAATTTATGTCATGCTAAATGTGCGACATCAATTATTTCCATATGAATTGACAATGTCAAATGCAGAATTAGGACTCTCTTGCCAGTCAACCAGAAAACACAGATGGGTTATGAGAGGACAGAAAAATTAATCATTATACAAGTAATCCTACACCTTGTCCTGGTGAGAGTTGTTGCAACATACGCCTTTGAGTTCTATTACAGTGACTATCTACAGAGATGCAAGTTACAGAGACATGAAGCTCAAATTCCCTTACTAATGTAAAAGATAATCACCTACAATTCATCTAACTGTGGAAATTTTCCACATGCCTGATTTTAACAACAAATACTTTAAGGGCAAGAAATTGCCAACAAAAAACCCCAAAGCATAGCATAGATATTTCTATTATGCTAAGTACATGGGTATCAACCATTTTCTAATAACTATCCAGCAACACACTCCCTTTACATATCTAAATATAGTAATATGTCAGGAAGCCACTTCTGGGTTATTACTATATAATTTTACAGGACAGCTTTCAATGAATAAAGTATTTGCTGTATTTGCTTCCTTTTTCTATTTTTATTGCTAACAGATATTACATTTTACTTTCATATTATAATGTTTTTTATGGCAAAGATACAGGTCCATTGATCAAAGTCTTGCCAATAGCTTCAATATGCAAGGCCTTTATAACATATTTCTGCATGCTCCACAGCAGATCCACTCACTACTACTGTTCCAAAGACAGGAGCAGAGCTTTATAACTTCTTGCATGTTAATATTAATTCTTAACAATATTAAAACTGCAACACCTATATGCTTTAGTTTCTGCACATGACTATACAATTTTGAGTATTGGAATCATGTTTTAGATTGGAATTTAGATTTAGTGAATTTAGACATGAAGCTATTTGACCAGAGGCCAGCCATAAGGTATAACATGACTGTTATTTTTAACTGTCTGGGTGTTATTAGATGCTTCAGAATAGTCTATAAGATATTTAAGCAGAAAAAAACCCCACAAATAAATGTGTTTTTTAAACAATATTCATAATGATTCTTTGGGACATTTAAAATCATTATTTAGTAAGGTATTATTCATTACAAAATTTGGGGAACAGTTTCTGACAGGTTGAAGTCTTCTGCTTCATTCTTTTACAACCAATGAATTATATGAGATACCACATACCACAGCACCATTTTCTTATCCTTGGGACCTGAGTTTAGCAGGAATATATACACAGCAGCTTATTTTGCAATATTTTTGGAAACTTGTATCAACTGTATCAACACAGCTAGAGTCCTAGTATTTTAGGGGGAGTTTCCCCTGAACTTCCATTACTGGAAAATGTTACAGCATGAAATCACTAGAAAACAGAACATCAAAGACACAACATTTCTCAATAAAAATTCCTATTCTGCTATATAGCCATGCAATTTTCTGGAACAAAATTAATGCCTTTATCATAGCATCAACTGCCAGCATAACTGTAACCAATATTTTCTTCCTAGGATTATATGTATGAAGGGCAGGATTTATTTTTCCTTACCAATACAGCTACAGCATCTTGATGAAGCATCTATACATAAAGCAATCCTAAGGTAATAGAAGCAAAGAGAACCTCAGTGTTCACAGACCTGACAGGACAGGAGAAGACATCCTGCAGCAGACAGGCTGCTCTGGGGATGGAATAAACTGAAACCCTCTTCCCTTTCAGTGCCCACCAATGTACTCATCACCAGCTGGCACTGAAAAACGAAGCTGTCCCTCTTCTTGCCTTAAAAAAAAACCAAAACAAAACCAGTTTTGGCAGCAGGGTTTGGGTTGGCTTGATATGGAGGGCTGCATAGTAGTTGCCTCTGCTTGAGCTATGAGTAGCTCCCCCACTTCTGTTTTGTAACCACCTCAGGCTAACCATTTTACAGGTATCAGAATTTTCAAGCCCAGACAGAATAAAGGCATGATGCTATCAGCAAGAATCTCAAAGAAAAACACTCATATATCCAAAGAGAGGAAAAAACTGTTATAGGCCTACCAGTGTTCATTTACAAGGTTCCCTTAAATTTATTTTTTTGTGTGTGTATATCTCACACATATACAAAGCCTTATCAACAACTTTATTTTTAGTATTGTAAGGGGACAAATTTAATGTTCCAGCTTGTTCATTCCGCTAACACATTTTATTTCATGTAGATTTTGAAACACTTGTAAATGAGGAGTCTCAGTAAAAAGTATTGGTGCAATATATAAACTAACAGCAGCATAAAGACCATAAAAGCAACAAGGCATACATCAATAGTAATCAAGAGTTCTAGGGCACAGGCACACAAAAGTTACTACACAGTAACATAGCACATTACATAGTCCTATTGCATAAATTAAGACAAACCCTTCAGAAAAAAGTGGTATCACAAACACATGGAACATACTTTGCAATCTGACCCTCACCAATTCCAAAAATTTTCAGCATTTCAATCACAGGGGTCTGATACAACTACAGAACAACCAAGTATATTCATTTATTCTTCATTCTCACCACAATCTGGCATTTCTTACAATGAAAGGTTGTCTTTTTTTCTAAACAGTATATTTTCCCACATTTTCTGTCCTTTGAGATATCATATCATAAACCTTACCCAGTCTGAAAACTTAACAGGAAAATGTTTCTAAAAATTATTTTTCATTTCTGCCACAAGTTTTCACAAAAATAACCCACCATTTTTCAGCAGTTCAATTTTGCTACACTGAACTGGCCGGTTGGTGATGTCAGTGTGGAAGCAACCCATGCAAGCTGCCCATGGGCAGTAACTTGGGCACAGTATTCAGACTATATATTTAAGCTGCAACAAAAACCGCTGATTGCTTGGTTGACACAGCTTCAGAGTTAGTATGTAGAACTGATGGCTGGTAGCCTGTATTGTTACCTGACTATGTATTATCACCACAGAGAGATGTATCTTTAATGCTTGTGTTTAGTCTAGAATCTTATCCTTTAAAGTTGGCTTGTAATTTAGATTCAACAATGGTGAGCTGCTCTGACAGCTGGTCCAGGTGAGAGCTATTTCTGTCAAAACAAAATAAATTATTACACCGTGAAAATACACATGTCTGAGTTTTATTAGCTCATCTTCTACTGGCACATCTACTCAAGCTGTGGTGTTGACTCAGGAAAGTGGGCAGGGAATCATGCCTCAGGGCAGAAGGCAGAACATAGCAGACGTCAGAAGTAAAAACTAAGGCTGATCATGCAATTACATTCTTTGCTGACAAATACTTAATTGTGTCATAGCACATTGGGTATGTGTGTATCCAAAGGCTCTTAATGTAAAAGACATGGAGTCAAATCTTAAGTCATGTGTGACTTATGAAAATTTGTAAAATCATGGGCACCCCAAAATGAACTATTAAACCTTTAAAATGAACTTTTTTTTTTTCCCTAATAGAAACTTCAATAACAGCTTGAATCAGTTAGGCTTCAGAAAAATAAGAAACAGCTTTATCCAAGCAAAAACCTAGCAGGAAGCTTTAGTGTGAATTTTCTGGTAGAGCTGAAATCAGCAGTTATATCTGAATATCATAATACCAGCTGCTGAAACTAAGATGAGGGAAAGATGAAAACTAGCAGAACTGCTTGAAGGACCAAAAATGCAAATGTGGCATTAGAACATCTGTGTAGATAAAGCATCATACATAAACAATTATGTGGTTTTCAAGAAAAGAGAAAAAACCTTTCTATATAACCAAATCGCTGACCCAGCAGAAATATGTTCATCTTCTCCAAAAATGAGTCATCTCCAGGAGATGCTTCACTAAATCTCTACAAACTTTCCCCTTTGAAACTGGTAAGTTTGCTACTGATAAGTTTCCTTTAGTTATCTGGATTTCATATGGTCCAAAACTACAATGCATTTATTTTTCTAAGGCACCCAACATTATGAAATGAGGGTGTCATGCATACACAACTCAGCTTCACTGATGGAGAAAAGAAGTAGCTAAGTTCAACTAAATCAGCAGGGAATTCTTGTATTCCTCTGTAGTAAATAGAGACAGCAGCAAATAAACATTAAAAAGTTAAACAATGTCCCTAAGCATTCAAATAGCTTGAAGTGAATCATCTTCTTAAGATGAGAATAAAAACAAACAAAAGTTCAGCAACTCTCAGCATGACATCTTCAGCCATCTCTCAAAATCATACAGCAATTTAAAACCAGAAGAGATTAACGGAGCCCACATCATCAGGTTTTCTCCCCACAAGGTATGCTCTGTATTTACAGATAGTTTTTTATGTTCTCGCTGCATGCACAGAGCTGAACTTGCTGCAGCTTGTTTGCTTTGCAACGAACCTTTTTTTGACTTGTTTCCCCCAGAACTTCTCAACATAACCCTCCTGACCCTGAGCTTAGCTCAGTTGTCAGAGTGTGATGGTAATAATGACAAGGTCACAGGTGAGATCCCCATATGGGCCATCCACTTCAGAGCTGGACTCCGTGAGTCTTGTGGATCCCTTCCAACTCAGAACGTTCTGTGATTTTGTTTCCTTTTGTAACTTCTAAACCTGCACGCATACAAATGTGTGTTGGCAAATACATGCACATGAACATTTCTCACTCTCCTAGTTTCCCTATATTCCCCAGCAGCTGTGAATGACACTTCAGCAAACAAATCCCCTCATCCCTATCATCAACATTCTCATATTGCCCTGCAAGCTCAGAAAGAAGAATAACACTAGACAGAAAACTTTGAGGTTAAAAATATACTGCTCAAGCTCCCTTCTCTTTGTTCATTAGATATTCTACAGACATGCATATGTATAAACATACATTATTAATTTATGCCTCCCCAGTGCTTACAGCATTTCACAGGCAGAGTGAGCAGTCTACACAGTGGGCACAGGGAATACCTACATCATGCAGCCCTGACTTCAGTCTTCCAAAAGGCTGAGCAATTGTTGGCTGGGCACTCTTTTGGATGGACGGTAAAACAGGGAAGAGAGCAAAGAGTTCCTTTGAGAAAGGATGTACCAATCTTCATACATTTCTACCCCAAAAAGAAAAAAGTAAGTGGACTTGTTCTGCTTGTTACTGGTTGATTGGAGAGGTTTCTGATCTGATTTTTAGTAATCAATTCTTGCAAAAGATTTTTAAAATGAAGTTGTGACAAACCTTTTGATTTTTGTGAACATTATCAATTTTTAACAATTAAGGACCCTTTCAAATCACTTCTGGTATGGCCAATGGGTTTTAATTCTATAAATTGTGGGCAGGCATTAAAGCAAGGAAAAAACAGTCTGGTAATTGGAATGAGCAAGTGCTTCTAGTGCTCTGCAGAACCATTCAAAGAACTCACAGCACATTGGTCTCTCTAGTTTACTACAGTCCTGCTACAGATGTGCATTAAAATTCTGGTATCAACCACTAGTAAATTTGAAATGCTTTTCACTACAAGTTCCATGGCACTTGGATACCTGTGAATGTTAGAAATGGAGCTCTCAGTTACACTTACTTGTGTGCATCAAGCTAGAATTTATATACATAACTCATATACATGCACATATACACATCAATACATGTATAGATAGTTACATACAAAATAAAGAATATGCAATAGCATCAGTTATTGAATCAGAAATATGAAGTCTTGCAGTTTTAAGACTGAGCAGATGATATGTTTTCATATTACTAGCTGGGCTGTAAGCTCACAGGAGTACTTCTATCAGAACAGTGTCTCAGGAGGAGGGAAGAAATACATAATTTGTTCTAGCTGGCTTTTCCTAATTCCATTTAGTAGGATTTAATTGAATAAGTGCAGAAAATCTACCTAAGGTTTATACCCATGACGACAGTTTGTTCCCTGTAAGAAATTTCAGAAATATGTCTCTAGGTTTCTGTATGTATGTTATTTTCCTGGTTCAAATTGAACCATAGTAATTAAACTGATTTTGATCATCCAGTATTTGATCAGAGTATAGTGCCAGTGCTTTGACAAACTGGGATTTCTACCCCCACACATCACAATTTAGTTAGACCTTTTAGATTATGCTGTCAGTACTGGTCAGCATCAGTCTCTGAAGCAGCTAAGGCAGAACTTAGTGCATAGGTAAGACATCTGCTGCAATGGATACTCAGGACTAATTTTTTTGACTTCAAATTTCATGCAGATTTTCAAAGACACCAATGTATTTATACGAGTACTGACTACACAACAGGTAAGATTGGATGTGACCACTGGAAGTCATCCACTCCATGCTCCCTGCTCAACCTAGGGTCCACTAGAGCACATTAGTCATGAGTGTGTTGAAATGGCTTCTGAATATCTCCATAGAAGAAGACTCCACAGCGTCTCTGGGCAGCCTGTTCCAGTGCCCAGTCACATACACACTGAAGAAGTTCTTCCTCTTTTCAGGTGGAACTTCCTGTGCATCAGTTTCTGCCCCTTGCCTCTCGTCCTATTGCTTGGCAGCACTGAGCAGAGCCTGGCTTCATCCTCTTGACACCCTCCATTCAGACACTTATACACTGAAGAATCTGATGACCTTCTCAGATCATGTGGCACATGGGTAGAACATGGAAACTATTTCCAAGAATTTAGGAATGCACACATATAAGTCATTGACTTAGTTTATGGCCAGTGGCTCTTTCATAAGGTTATTTCAAAGGCACACTAGTATTTTACTAAATTATCCACCACTCAGGGCTATAGTACAAGTACCATTTGTTAAAACTTAACTTTTCCAGGAAAATCTACTTGGTCTTTTCACTTCATTTTTAATCTGTCTTTCCTCAAGAGAGATCTGGAGAGTATCAGGGTGAGGCACTAGCAAAATAATAGAAAAAAACCCACCAGAATAAACTTTCAGACATGGTCCCAGTACTAACACAATAAACAGGGAGCTTGAAAGGCCTACCCCTCCTGCTGCAACCTTTTATTAACATTCAACCTCAATCTTTCTACACCCTTGGATTTTGTGGTTTACTTGAAGACACATACAGATCAACCACATCAAACATACATTTGATACATTCAGAAATCTCTCTAAGTCTGAAGGATATTTCTTATTTTATATATATAAATTCTTTGAAGCAGTTGTGCTTTAGTATAAACCAAACAAATACATTTAAGTGATACTGCTAAGCATACCCTCAATCATACTCTCCTTGGAGCAGAAACTCTTGAGCTCTGTGTTGGGCTCCATACCACCACCAGGTGCATTGTCACGTGTTTTTGCACTGTCAGAACAGGATAAATTTCGCTCCTCAGACAATTTACAACGAATCTCACTTCTGTCAACTTCTCTAAAAGATGGAAGACAGTGGATGGATGCCTGAGACAGCTGAATTTGAAATAAATTGCAAGAAAGATAAGTGTTGTTAACTGGACTCTTCTGCTGAAGGCTGATACCTCAGCTGTGTACTGATGGAAATCCTTTGTCAGCCCAGATTGGTTTTGGCCATGCTATGTCATTCAAATGTTAGAATAACAGAAATGGGGTTATTTTGTGGCAGCAGCCACTTTTCAAGGGAACTTAAAAGCATGTGAGCATTGAGGAAGTTATAACTGATGCTAAACATGGGAACAAATCTAAGCAATCTGCTGTGTAGGTGATACTGCAAGACACAAAAGCTTACCTGAAATAATCCACCCCAGCTGTTGGCATGCTGTAATGTAAAGGTGCCATGTTTTAAATTTGCCCTGAGATTAAAAGACTCGACGTAAACAATCTGCTTATATTTGTGAAAATTTATTTGTCAATGTATATCAATCACCGGCAGCCTAAAAAATTAAGACCAGTGCATAGTGCACATTTTGGCTGCAGTGCTGGCAAAAAAAACTGTGCTTTTTTATCCCAGATGAGGGACAGCAAACTTTCAGTTTGACATGGCTTCATTTGCTCTGGAGTTAAACATCTTTCTGCCAGCAAGAGCAGAAGATGAGGGGGGCTGGGGTGGCAGATGTCACCTACCATGTACTGAGGGAGTTGACCTGCAGGTGCACATCCTGCTTTGTCCAATCACGGAGTGGGTTAATAACTCTGCTGAGAGACACAGTTGCCTGCACTGATAAGATATGATAAATTTTTAAGGAGATTTTTTTTTCTGTTTAAATCTGCTTGCAGACTTATTTTCTAACACCAGCTACCCTGGATATATGCCCAGCAAGAACTGCGTTACACCAGTTCATCTCAGTGGGGAAAATAGGTGCACCGCAGGTAGTTCCCCCTAACTGTTGCTATGTTTTTCAAACATTTTCACATTACAGGACCCCAGGGACTGTCACAAAAGCTATCTGGGCACATACAATTTGATGATGCTTTTCCAGGTGCATTTTGACAAAATGGACACAAGGATGGTGACAGAGGAACCAGCTCAGCATATGAGACTTCCTTGGAAGCCTTTACACAAAAGCAGAGATGAATCCTATGTAAGCACCTGACAGACAAAACAGGGGAGCATGTGGTACTTGGCATCTGCTTTTGTGCACAGGGGAACAAGAACGGAAGAAGGTATCTAAAACACTTTTCTGCTTCACAGGCAGCCTCCTGAAATAGCTGCTACCTTCACCTTCATCTACGCTTCCCAACAATGAAAATAAAATGCATAGCAACAGGAAAGGAAATCTTCAGTAACCTTTCCACTCCCAAGCAACGGGAATATGCATGAACACTGTATTATGCCTTAAATTTTTTATTTAACTTGAAATGTCTGTGTAGCCTGCAACAAGTCATTTACCTCACAAAAATCTCTAATCCCTTTATAGCTAGAGACATTAATAAAACTGTGATCCAGAAAACCGTTCTATTGGTTTTTGTTTACATTACCTTCCATTGTTGCAAACATGTTTCTCCTCTGGAAGACTTTATTTTTAAGCCCTGTCTTGTACAATCATCTGGAAGTATGGGGAGGAGAAAGTGATAGGATGTGGAATAGCACAGGGGAGGCAGCAGCAGTATGGGAAGAGCAAGAGAAGGAGGAAGGAAAATTCGAGCAGTGGCTCTATGCTTGCACTCCTCAGAGCAAAAAACACACTGCTCTTTCAGTACACAACCATCATTGTTTTGAGCTCCCTGGGGTAGAGCTCCTGTTTGGAGCTGGCTGGGCTGCTGGGAGGAGCCCATAAAACATGGCAGCAGCCCGTGGCACACGCAGCATGGAGCATGAAGCAGCACCAAGTGTGACTTTTGGCTGCCCTGCAGAGCCAGCAGCCTCTGGGGGTGGCAGTGGGGCTGCCACACCAGCACTTTGAGGGCTGCCAGCTCCATCAGCGCCATATCTGGAGGATGGATCAGATGGAGAGGTGGTAACGGAGTGGCCGTGTCACAGGCTGGTTAGCTCTGCCAGGGGACTGTGCCATCTTCCCAACAGCTGAAACATAATCTCCTGATCCTTCCCTTAGATAACCTGGAGCACAGCAAAAGACAGACGCTTGTCATGGAGAAAGCTTGAGGCAACACCTCCTGGTGTGCTTGTCCTGGGCACAGAGCCCACCACAGCCCAGGAAGGAGCATCTCTCCTAGAGCTGCAGGACAACGAGCTGGAATGTGGCAGCACGGCAAACACAGAGGTCTGTAACTTGCTGGAAGATGTTCTGATGTCCCCTATGAACCCTGTAGCTTATGTGTATGATCAGCCCATGCTGTAAAACTGAGAAGGCACAATGAGTTTTGAGAACATTACTGCTGGCCTGTAAACCATTTATCTACATTGTAAAGCACAATTTGGGGGCACTCATTTTAAACTGTCTCATGGCATTTTGAAGTCATCATATTAAAAACTCCACAAACACAATAGCACAGATCTGAATCATGCTCATGCAGACACGCAGAGAAGTCAGCCTCAACTTCTAAATAACCCAGTAATTCCTTGCCCAGCGATGACAGCAAAGGCAGTGTTTCTCAGACTCTCCCTTTTTTATGATCATTATGCAACAAAGTAATTGAGGACAGCTGAGGTCATAGCTCTATAACTGAATTCAAACCTTGACAACAGAAACTGGTGTCTGATCTTTGGTTCACAGTGAGGTTTTTAACCTCATTTCCACCCACCACTACTGTTATAAAATTCCTCCTGTGTGTGTTGGCTGCTCATTTTTCTTAACCTTTGGAGGCTATAACGTGGTTACTTCATGAGGCTGAGCTCTAAGTCTGCCAAGAAGGTCTATGGTACAAAGTACCTCAGGTAATTTAGGATCAAAAAAAGATAAGACCTATAGGCTTAGTCTTTGCTAGATTTTTCCTTACATGACTACTGAATTCAACTACCATAAAAGTTTTCTTAAACTATTTCCTGAACTATTTAAGGCTGTAGAGCAAAAATAATTGAAAAAACAGGGATGAAATATGTCAAGGATAACAATTTGCTAACCTTACAGAACAACAAGTCTAGTCAGGTATAGTGAATCACAGCATGAGAAACCACAGATGTGCTTGAAATAGACTTTCTTTTACTATGACCTGGGTAACAATACCAACAGATGTGGAATTTTGGGGTTTGGCTTCTGGGATGACTAATACTGACAGATCAGAGCAGCAAAGTAGGTCACAGAGTCCCCACCTCACCTGCTGCTCCCAGCATCACAACAGGCTGACTCTCCTTTGCTTTGATTTCACATGTTAGTTTGGCACTTGGAACTATTTCTTTTTTTTAGATAACTCTCTTACATTTTACACAGAGTTTATTTTTCAAACATTTTAGTCAGTGGATTCAGGTGCACAACAAATGGTCCCTGGATTTACCCTGATAAGCAGAAGAGCTGTAATTAATATACCAGTTAAAACAGTAGCACGATTAAAAGGACAATTTTCTCTGAGCAATGGGCATTCACAACCAAATGTAATGATTAAATTTCTGCCAAAATGTTCTTTATTTTGAACTACTGATAGTCAGCAAAGTAGCTGGAATGCATAAATTAGACTCACCCAGAAAATAATATTCTGGACAAAGAGTTAATCTAGTGACAACTAGAATTTTGAATTATTTATCATTTCTCCATTTTGTGGAATTTAACAAAAATGCCACCACAGATAACAGAATATAAATAGAGCTTAGGTTTTTCTATTCAGTTAGCATTGCCTCATCTAAGGCGAACTACTTGTGTCAAAGAAAGACCTTATTTAATTTTCAGTGGGCCAATAACCCAAGTAATAATGAAGCAGAAGAAAAATTGTGATAGACTGCAAATTAAGAACTGTTTATTACTTTGTGCAGTTGTTCACAACGTTTCTGTAATCCTAGCTGGTCTTCATCCACTGCAGTGGGAAATCCAGTGTATCATAGTGCAATGACCAAATGAAGTAGCTACTTCTGGCACTTTAGCTGTGCTCCCAGTCAAGAACAGAATTGATAAAGGCATTGTGCAACCCACTGAATGCCACATAAACACCTGGCATGCTGCTCCAGATCCATTAGCTGTGGACCCAGCTGCACCTCCAAGAGTATTTCCAGAAATTCCATGTTTCAGCAGCTCATATATTAGATGCCTAAGGTCTGTTCTGAGCATACCTGAAACACACAGCGTGTGAGCCCACAAGCAGCTAGCCCCAGCAGGGTGCCTCATGCTGCTGCTCATGCTCACAGCACCCCTACTCCCTCACCTGCCCTCAAAGCTGCACAGGTACCATTACACTCTCCAGATATTGCTGTTATCTGTCAGCACCATCAGTTCATCTCAGAAAAGCAAGTGCAGGCTAGAAGTTGGGTGTTTTTTATTTTGGGTACACACCACATTCTATCCTTCAAATTCATTGGAACCATCTGTAATTTGTGACTATTATTATAGCTTCTTGTACTGCACATTAACATCATGCTAATAGTACAAATGTCACAGTACTGTCATTAGAAATCCATGCCTATACTCAGTGGCTCAAAATCAATAAATATATAGTTACATAGACAAACACTGAAATTTTGAAAGTCATTCATGACTTTGCCTAAGGTGGATGCTGCTGGTGGTGTGGAGAATCTGACACTCAGATTTGCAGTCAGACATTAAGGACCACACTGCCCCAGTCTACAGCATCAGTAAAGCAGCTTACTGAAGCAGAATTGCAGAAAGCTAACTTGAAAAATTAACTTGATGGTAACCTATCCATTAAAACCCCCAAATGGCATATGGCTACAGCTTCAGTACTATTGCCACCTACAGATATTCTTTTTATCCTTCATTACAGAAAAATGAAAGGGAAAAAAGCTATGAAACATGCTGTCCTGGCATTATACTCTGATAAATTCAATCACCACCATGTAATTCACTGATGATTAACATTAATTCTCTGGGTAAAAGCTACAGCTGAACATCTACTCATTTTAATGCAGAAAAAATGTTAATAAATTCAGTGGTAGAAAGACTAAAAATATAAATTCTGCTTAGTTAGGGAAAAAGAATGGAAAAAAAGACTTGTCCTGTATGATCAGACACTGTCTTAGATATTTTCTGCAGAAGGTAAAAAGCTGTGGAGGACATGTTCAATGGTAGAGTCCAGGCAATGAAGCATGTCAGTGTCCAGGTTTGTCTGGGGCAGCAAAAACCCTGTAGCCAAAGCTAGCTGAGATCTTTGCTGAATAACTCTGCAAGTTAGTGGGTTTGGTAACCCCATGCTGCAGCTGAGAACACAAAGTGCAAGGATGTGGCTGTCTTTCTTTGCTTAAGACAGGGAGCAATGACCTTAATTTTTCTAAAGTACAGTGAGAAGTGACTTCCAAGCAACCTCTCTAAACTTAGAAGGTTTTTTATCTTCATTTGAAAACGTACTTTTTTTTTCTTTAAAAAACAAAAGGTAATTTTATCATAGTTTTTGGGGGTGACTGCAATACTTGTTGCTCAGATTATCACCTATGTATGAGTCAATCACAAATGTTTCCAAATGAAGTACTTAAGCTTATTTGAATTCCTATTTTAGTTACTTGCACTACAATTTTCAGACCAAATTGTTAGCAAAATAGTCAGAATAATGAAACAAACTGCTTTTGGCACATTTCAGTCCTACCAAGCACAGTAGTGAATAGCACTGAAAGAATTAGTACATCAGGGTGTATGAGCATGGGTGTGGCACACAAGAGCTCAGAAAACTAAATAATATAACAGTTTCAATTAAAAAAAATACTGAAAACAAGGATCTGATTTTAATAGTGTTTCCCAGTTTTACTGAGGTGGACGGGTGCAAATACTGACAAAAAGATGAATGTTGCTGTCTGGAAAGGTGAATAATCAGCACAGCCACAGATTTATCTTCACCACTGCTGCCCCACACCACATTAATAGTCTATATATTCACAACACTTCTGGCAGAGCTAAATCGCTGCAAGTAATAATTCAGCTATAGCTGAGGTTTGTAATTATTTCAGAATCAGGAAGCCATAACATACCCACTCTGAAAACACAATTATTTAGCATGTGCATGAATACAAATGATGTTGATATATCTTAGTCTTTCATATTAATGGATCATTTCAATCCAAATGTGGATATTTCTTTTGGCATGCCTTTCACCATGCTTATGTGCATAAAAAATTATGAGTTGATAAATGAAACACAGACACTACTTAAATACAACATACCAGATAAACCCAACTGGATGTGAAGCTCCATGCAATAAGGTACTAACCAGGCATAAATTACTACAGGACAAATCCAAAATCCGATCTGTTTGGGAGAAGCAGGTTCACACTATACAAAGAGAAATTATAGAAATTCCTTGCTAGAAGTAACTTTTTTTCAGTGTTCTATTTCTATAGTAAATGGCCAAGTTTGAACTTTACCAGGCTCAGGACCCTTTATTAGATGTCAAAAAGGTAGTGAAAAAACTATTTGCTTTTCCTCATTTTCTCACACTTTCATTTGACAACATCTGTGCATGACTGATTTCTAGCTATGTCTCCTTGTTGTACGGGGTCCTTCCATGGCAAAACAAAGAATAGGTTGTGTCTCAACAGCTGAACTAGGGAGAAAGAAAAACACCAGGAAAAAAATTATTTATGCAAGCATCATCTTTGAAGCAATTACCTGTGTTTCTGTATTTAACTATATTTAACCTAATGATATCTAATTAATCAGATATTTCTACTGAGTAATCAGGAAATGTCTCAGAGCACAAAACATACAGCATTTTAACAGATACAAGCGGCATGAAAAGCACCATCTGAAATCCAAAGATGTTCACAAATCCCTGTAAATCTCACAGCTGGGATAGCACAGCAGCTAAAGTGGGCCAGCATTACAGCCAAAACAGCTACTGATCATTACAACCCTAGAAAATAACATCTTCCTAATTCCTTCTTAGACTTAGAGATGGCAAGTTTAGATAGGCATCAGGAAGAAATTCTTTACAATGAGGGTGGTGAGATACTGGAACAGGCTGCCCAGAGAAGTTGTGGAGTCCCCATCCACATCCTTCATCCCTGGAAGACACCGGGCTGGACAAGGCTCTGAGAAACCTGGTCTAATAGAAGCTGTCCCTGCCCATAGCAAGAGGGTTGATCAAGAGGGAACCGGATCATTTTTAAGATCCCTTCCAACCCAAACCATTCCGTGATCTTTCTGAACTAGAATGAAGGCACTGACCTTAACTATGTGTTAAAAGAGTCACAGTTTCCGTCCTCTGCACCACAAGAGAGGGGCCGTGCAACAGGAGTGAGGGATGGCAAGAACAGCTGGGAGCCAAGGGTTATGCTGATAGTGCCACCAGCTGGAAAGTCTGAGATGATAGCACAAAAAAGACCCGGCACTTCAAAGACAAGTGAAAAAGGCCTTTTAATGTGACCTTTTTGAGAACAAGCAAGAAGCTGCAGTTTGTAGGCAAGGAGCTCCAAGGTTCTCCCCCAGAGGATCTAACATAGATTAATTTTGGCTTTGATATTAATACACATAAGAGAAACAACCAGTGTATCTTCAGATGCTGAATAAACCAAGCTACAAACCCACATTGTTCAAGCAATAACATCTCCAGTGGTGTTTACAGGCTTATGCTAGTACAATGACTCTTTCCTCACATATGTGGGAGATTTTCTGGCATTTTTCCCTAAGAGAAAGAACTAGAATTATTTTGCAAAGAACTAATATATGCTTAAACTCACTAGGTAAAGTCTGATGTCACTAAACTATGCAAGAGTTTTCCCTCTGACTTAAATTAAACTTCCGTCCATTTTCCCCAGTACTGCAATAAGAATCTTCCTTATCTTTTATGCAGATAAAATCTACCTGTGGCCTGTGTCAACATAAAATGAAAGCAGAAGTGCGGTAAAATTTTGCTAAAAGTTTCACTTCCATGTTTGTCCAAAAATGTAAAGTGTTTAAAGGTTAAAGTCCTTTTGATTATAAATATGAAGTGGAAACAGTACATTCACTCAAGAGTATGCACATTTTTTGACTGAAGATTTTTTTTTACAGATGGTGTCTGAGTTTTATCAAATTTTTAATGGAAGCATTTTGGGTCCAAACCTGCAAAGTCTGAGTGATTCAGCAGCTTCAGTCCTACCATCAAAATAACTTGAGTATTTTTAAAAATTTAGCCCTTAACTGCTTAAGTACAAAACTCTCTCAGATTATCTGTTTAATTCATTGGGAATTAAAGCTCTGACTGATTAGTAGATATAGATGAGCTTTAAAAAGCTTAAAATAATTTTCTGTTCTAACAATCTGCCCATTTAAATGCCTGTCTCCCTCCTTACAGGACTGGGTCAGCTTCTAGGGAAGATGGTGCTGTATCACTGTGGCAAATTAATGTAAACTGTCATCAGTTCTGGTCTTTCCTAGGAATGATGTGGTCTTTCCAGCTATGATTTAAGCAGATCTGCAACTGCTGCATGATTAGTCAAGCAATCCTAGCAGCAGGGGCAGAAATCTTCGAAGAACGCAGTAAAAAGCTTAGGGCCAGAATTGCTACAGCAGATTTAACATAAGCTGTCCCTATTTATGAGCCAAAATTTTGTGCATTGAAAAGGAACCTGAGTTCAAATGCAATTAACAGACTCTCTTTAGTATCTTTTTTAAAAGAAGAGCATTAAGAACAGGTGAAAAAAAGCTAACTATCTTGTTGGCAAATGCAGACATGACCTGTAGCTTTAATTCACTGTCGTTTGTCTTACAAGAGGTCATTATTCTCATTAATTGCTAAGCTGCTGGCAGATTCCTTGACATTTTGGATGAAAGATCAATCTGGATTTAATAAAGTGATGAAGAGGAAAGAGGTTATAATTCTCTAGGTTACAAGTCTGCCAAATCAATGGCATTGTGCAGACTGACATCATGATAGGTGGTAGCTAATTGATACGGGAGTCCGTTTTTTAATCATGGTGACAATGCAGCTATTGTCTGGCCTGACATATAATTGCATCATACACACACGGGCAGGATTTACTGTAAGTCTAATACAGTGTCTCTCCTGATTCCTCCTACTTAGAAGTTCAAGGTGGGCAGGTAGGCAGGAAGGTGTGAGAGGATTTACCCAGGTGTGTTTTCATCTGTGAACAAAGAAATTCTGTTACTGGATTGAAGGGTACATTGGGGTACCCTAGGCAAGGGTAGTCTAGCAGCACTATCCATGATACAAGGACATTTAGGTTCATGGGGTTCTAGCTTTTCAGTCACCATCATTCAGAACTACTAAGAAATTTGACCAGTATCAGATCTGAGCATACAGATATGCTTTTCCAGAGGCTCTCACTAGGAACAGCCTTTGACATGTGAGTGGAGCAAGGGGCTCAGACACGTCTCCAGCTCTGAAATGAGATATGCTAACCAGAGTGTTTTAGACTAAGTGCAATTAGCTTTTTCAAACAATGATTATTTTTTTACAGGTAATTTAACCAGGAAAAATATGAAAAAATCTTGTTTACTCCAAAGCACAAATCCCATGGCAGAAACATCAGACAACAGACATTCAGGCTGAACTGAAAATAAAACCTGACAGGAGGATTGAAGGAATAATGGTAACATGCTCGGTGTCAGCTTTGGGTGAGTAGGAATTTTTCTTATAGAGAAAGCACAGCACAATGAATGCTGAAACACTTAAGTACATGCAAGGAGAAGGAAATGCCCCAAACTCCTCCTGACAGTATGTACTTCCCATGTGACCCCCCTTGAAAAGTGAAGTTTTACTAAATCAGGTAACTGGATTCTGCCAGGCTGCAGAAGTATCATCAATCATGTATTAGTATAGGGAGCTGATTATTTCTAGAAAATTAAATTTAAAAGGCAACACAGTAGATTGATAGATTTAGAATCCTAATGGCATTCACACTGGAGTATATTGAATATTTTAAAATTTGGGAGCTGAGAAGGATTTTGTAGAACTCTCTGCTAAAATTGCACATTTCAAGATGCAGCAAGATACATTAGGAATTAGCAGCATGAAATTGTCTCACAAAGGAAATCACTTCTATCAAACAGTGATAAGCAGGGCAGGAAAATTAAAGATAATGATCAGCATTTTTGTGCTACTTTCTACAGACTGCTCTGTCACTTGTTCTAAGTAAGTGAATAAGGAACTTTCCTCCAGCCAGTGAAACCAAGAATAAGGAAAATCCTGTGTTATCCTAGCTCACTGTGTCTTGATAAATGCAGAGATGAAGCACATACCATTATGGGGTAGAGCTGAACTGACAAATAAGGCACTTACTTTGGAGAAAGGCTCTCTGCATCTCTGTGATACCTGCAAAAGGTGACCCATTGCATGAGCAGTCAGTCAACCAATCAAGTCCCTCTTCCACCAGTCAAGAAAGCTCCCTGCTGAGTATGGCATATACTGTTTTTTAAACTTCCACCCCTGCTTACTGAGTAGAGCTCTCAGCCCTCAACTGCTTGATATGGAACAATTGCTCTGGTACAGTGAGGATTTACTACATTAACTGTGCGCCGTGGTTTTCAGGATAAAGTCGGAACATCTGAGGAACATCTGAGCTACTGAGACACATGAGACTAAAGTCAGTTCATTCAATTCAACAGTTAATAAGTGGGTCAGATGAGAGCATGTGGGAAGTTACACACAGTAATAACTGGAAAACTATTCTCTATATAGAACTTAGAATAAAAGTTTGATTTGGGGCAGTGGAATCTTTAGGGCTGGAAATATTGTTAAATAATGCTAATTAGCCATTAAAAAGCACGCTACACCTGCAAACAGCTCTTCAATGGTTAGATATAGTAAGTATTTCTACTCAATATCCTTGTGTTATCTGCATTAGTCTCATTTTTTGGCACTGAAAAATGAGGTCTTTAGATGAGGCACCCCAAATTACAGACAATTATCTTATTTGCAGATGGATTATCAATAGGCATGTGATGAGTCAATGACAAAATTCAGCTGCAAGTCTTTGAGTCTGTGACTTGTGTTCTTGTCTAGTAAAAACTGCCTCCCAGGCAGGAGGAAAGGCAGAAATACGTAGGCAAAATAGACTGATAGATTTTAGCTGATCTGCAGAAGGCTGGAGTCTACAAAGCAGTCCTTTGCAAACAGAGGATTTGTAAGGCTCCTCACTCAGATGTCAAAACTCTTACATACACAACGGGATTTTCTTTACCTGAACTTCCACAAAAAAAAAAAAAAAAAAAAAAAAGGGCAGATATAGATAGAAGTCTGTGGGGAGCTGAAAGATTATATCTACCTCAGTTCTATCTGATCATCCTTCAGAAGCAGCCAAATGGCTGCTACAAGGGGTTCCACACCAGCTAAACTTGCCTTCAGCCTCTTCTCAGTTGTTTCCTCAGGTATCTCAAGCCCACTGGTTATCTCCCGCTACTTTTGTGCCATATGCTGAGGATTGCTACTACAAGAGGAAAGTTTACCACCAGAGCAGCCCGCTATCACCTGTTAACAAGACTCTGACGCATACACAAAGCACCTCTCCAATGTAGATCACTATGTCACACTCAGACATGAATTATTCCAGTCATAACTGGAATCTGCATTGCTGAAACGTGTGTTGCCACCAGCTTACCAATTGCCTGAGTCTTTAAATTAGGCATGGCTATGGAGATGACCAGCATCCTTCACCTGACTGTCATATCCCAGTTTTTCCCTAGTTCTTCATGTGATGAAAACCGTAGAAAAATAACCAGCTTCAAGAGGGGTTGGCTTGCACTCAACATGAACAAATCAGATCCACAAGGAGAAATGCCTAAGTATATTCCCATTTCTTCAAGGGAAACAAACAAATTGTTACACCGTCATTGGCTATACCTACTTCCAAGAAAAACTTAGAGAATACAGAGACAACTTTGCCAGACCCTTTAAAAACAATCCATGCCAGATAAACATCAAAAGTAAACAGTTACCTGTAACACACCAGGTATGGGATTCCTCATTTTACTTGAAGATACCTAATTTCTTGAGAAAAAGCTGGCTTCATTCAGATTGATAAATCTCTCATTATTTTGTCCAGTTCTCCCCTTTTCCCTTTGACTTTCTTTAATCTTCTCAGATTCAGCTATCTTCTCCAAACATTCCTACTGGATCCAATATGAAGAGCAGACAATTCACCACAAAAATATCTTCCATATATAAAATATCTTCCCGTATATAAAAATACACTAAATATGATACCTCCTGCAAATCTCATCAGAGGCTCAGATCTTCTTGGTTTCTTGGTAATATTAAAGCTTTCATTACTCTGCTTATCTAGTAGTGTTGGCAAAAAAAAAAAAGGTAGGATCTATGCAGGCACATCTGACAGCACAGAAGCAGAAGACAATGATCAGCCTCTTCCTTTCAAGCCCTTTTTGCATGTCAAATGCAACTTGTGCCTCTTCTCCTTGACATCCTTCCCTCTAGGCAACCCACTTCCACAAATACCACACAGTAGCTGGTTGCTGGCATGCAGAGTGGCAAAGGAGAGCTGTAGGAACAGCATACCTTGTGCATAAGTGAGAGAGCTGATATGTAGCTAAAGTGTCATTGGGGGTGGGGAAATCAAACTTTCTGAATAGTCAAACACATCTGAGTCTAAATGCTCATTTCTCAACTTCTCCTAATTCCAGAACACAGGTTGTGGACTCCACATGCCTGATAGACCGAAGAGCACATCATAATCAAAATGCTTAAACTGAGAGATACCTGGTTGTTGGGGCTGTGTTTTTTTAGTACATGTCACTAAGTCTTATCTTTGTTGATTGAAGAGAATACATTTGAGTTCTGCACACAATGCTGACTATTTCCACTCATATGCATCTAAATTAAGGAAGTGAACCTGCAATACCAATAAAGGAAGTGGCTTTATCATACACATGCTCTTTAAGCAACTGCCTTCACATTTCCCCCAGGGTAGGAGCACCCTGCACAGCATTAGACTACAGAGAAGACGTTCAGCAATGTGTCAGGCTTAGTAAAGTAACTTAATGTAAAACTGTCAGGATCCACAAAAACTGGATCTAGACTGAAGTTCAGCATCAAAGTCTGTGGCAGAGTTCTTGCATATACTGATAATGCTAGAGAGATTGCATGAGTTTCTAATGTATGCCATTCCTCATCCTTAGTCTAATGACTTTTCAGCAGAACACAGGCAGCTCCTGAACCATGTGTCATTCAAATGATGCACAGTTCTTTCTTGGGATAAAATACTCAGGTATTTAAAATCAGAAAAGAATATCCACAGCCTACTTAAATTGTGTTAGAAAATACCAATTTCAAATGCGATGCAAACATGGAAATTAAAAAGACAACATTCTACTTTATTTCTGTGGAATGCAAGAGTAATTTTTCTCTTGACATTTTCTCCAATCAATCAATTAATCAATCAATCAATCAATCATTCTCTTATTTGGCCATTGCATAAGAATTATACAATGTTAACAGCATCCCTTTGGTTTTAATTTCTTATCATAGGCAGCTATGAAAACTTGAGTGGGTCAGAATGTGCAACTACAAACCACTATTACTAATTTTAGATTTTATTCTTGTGCACCCATAACTCAGACTGCAGTCACTTCAACAAGCAGGTGAGAACTCTCTGAATGCCACCAGGAGCTCTGTCTTGTAAACAGAGTTTTCCTAACATTGCACATTTCTCCATGAAGAACAAGTAAATCCTTATGCTTGCTACCATAGAGGACATTCAGGTACTACTTTCTTCTGTTTTCTTGAAGGAAAGATAAACACTGCACTTCTGTCCAGACAAAGGTTAGGTCAGACCATGACCTTTCCTACACCTGGAGTAAGAGTCCTCATGGCACCAGCTGTCTCTGCAGTGCAGCTGCACATGGGCTAAGTAATCCATTTTTGGCAGGGATTGTGTACAGCTGAGAAGTTGGCAGCTTCCTCAACTCCCCCTCCATGCACAGCTAACCACTAGAGAGATATGAGTAAGCAGTGGCTGGGATCCCACACAGCCTTTCCTAGGGGACCATGCTCATGGTGTGTGTCTCCTTAGTGTCATTTACTTGTCTGTCACTTCTGGCTTGTGCCCTCCTGTGTTCTTAGGTCAGTAGGCCTTAATCACTTGACAGGCTTTAATCTCTTGATATCACTAGGAGAGGTGTGTAAGCCTTCCTGCAGGCCTGCACACAGAACCAAGGGAGGGCTTTACTGTCCCATCACAGCCCTAGCAACTATCATGATTTTAGCCAAATTTCCTGACATTTAGTGCTTCTCAAAGCTCCCAGTCCCGTAATGATAAAACCAAGTGATATTGTCAACTTCTATATTCTTTAATAGTGTAAATTTATGATTACAAAGCTAAAAACTGTCATGAATGTCATCTTACACCTCATAAAACAGAGGGCAAGGAGAAAAAATCCACTGTTTTTAATCTCATTACTTAGGAAGGTCTGATTCGTGGCTGCTATGTACAAAAATTGGCAGAGAAGACATAACACAGCTAAACGCTGGATTGAAGAAGTTGTACATCCTTCCCCCAAGCTTTGATATAGCTAAAAATTAATCGATGTTTTGGAGTATCTTGGCAGAAACAACTCACTCAAATCAAAAAGTTCAACTACAGCAGGAACTGAACTCTCTCTACAGCAGCCCAAGATACCATTGCCTCAGCACAGGCTGGACATGACCAATAGATGATGCTTTTCAAAAGCAAACCAACTTGATTGCTTACATATTTTCTGGCTCTGATTCTGGTAAAAAATAAAAAAAATAAAAAAAATCAGTGAAGCTGATGGAAACAAAACAGTTGACAAAATCAAGCCCTAAGAGGTAATTAGTCGCAGACATTATTATTACTACAACTGTGTGTCTAGTTCCCCAGCACTCTCCTGCTCCCAGCCATTAGGTAGAAACAACCTGCACAAAAATCTATTTAGAGAATTCATTAGTAGCAGTCCAAGTTAATTGTGATATGAATACAGATCAACGTTAAGCTTCTAACTAAAATATGCCAAATCTAACTAGATCCTTGAAATATCTTTAGGTTATATGAATGTGTCTGGGGAATGTATTAATGGCAGATTGTTTTGGTTTTCTTGCTCTCCAGTCATTATACAAATTGCCTCATTTAAGGCCATTTAAATGAAAATAGCTTTTAGCAACACCATAACAGACACTAGAAAATATATTTAGCAAAGATGAAAGCAGACTCTTGTATATTTATGAAAAATAGTTATATAAGACACTGTAAGACACAGTTCTATTCTAAAATATTTCTAAAGGGATTCATCTACAAGATATCCCTCTCTGGGAAATAACATCCATCTCTTCTACCAGTCAGGAAAGAGCAGGGGGGAAATGGAAATGCAAAGTG
This sequence comes from Poecile atricapillus, assembly GCF_030490865.1. Lineage (NCBI taxonomy): Eukaryota > Metazoa > Chordata > Aves > Passeriformes > Paridae > Poecile > Poecile atricapillus. The sequence goes on along the minus strand of NC_081289.1, from coordinate 31,899,130 downwards.
TGCTCAAGTTTATTTAACCTTTCAGTGAGTTTCTAATGAGTGTCCACAAATCTCCTGTTTCAACAAATAATACTCAACCTTTCTAATAAAACCAAAACTCTGACAGATGCACATACTTTTCATGTTTTTAGAGTAGTCTCCATAACAGTGATGAGAAATGCATAAAATTAATAATTTTTTTATCAATTTATAAAAACCTGAAAAGTTTTTATTGAATTTAATAAAGTCAGGTGTTTGTAAAGCAATTAGCTTAAAGTATTTATGGCTGCAAGTGGCAATCTTCCAGATAAATTCAGAAGAAACTTCTACACTGTCCACAAAACCAGTGGGAGGACAGTAGTATCACTTCTCTCTATGAGCAAGTAGTTAATCTCCCAGGAGGATTAAAAGAAAACCCAGAAAATCCAAAATTCACATCAATGTAAAAAAACATGAAGGAGGCTAAAGTGACACAGTGCTCCCCTGGGGACCTGCAAACTTGACAGATGTTTGTTGACAGAGATGCATGTATTCATCCCTCCTCCCACTGCAGACTGAGGAAGGCCAGAGGCTGTTGAATGGTAAAGATCTGCAGAGAAATGCTTTGGCCAGAAACGTTTGTATGAGTGATAGTCCAGCACGGAATTCTGGAGGGGTGGCTTGCACCTCTCCAGCTGTGCACCTAGAAACCCTGAGCACAGTTGAACAAGAGCAGCAGGAGGTGACAGAAGCAGCTTTCAGAGGAAGCACTGGGGAGTCACCCAGAGTGTTGGGGGTGAGCAAGGACACTGCCCTGGGTTACTGCTTACTGATACAATTCTGTTTATTTACAAGAATCTACAAAAATACCTGATTCCACTGCATTTTTTTTCCCTCCTAGCTGGACTAGTTGAAGTGCACAGCCTCTACAGTGCATCCAAGCTCATCTCTTGCAGAGATGCCTTCCTGCATGGCACATGTTTCAACACATTGCTGGTATCTATTGACATCTGTGTGAAGAGAGACCTGATGTATTGAGAAAATGCATGAGAAGCTCGTGACCTCTGTGTTCAGCTGTTGAATGGTCTGGACAAGGTGAAAGCACGTTAGAGCCTGTTAAATTCACTTGGATGATGTGATATGCCAACACTGCACTGTGAACTCCTGACTCTCACAGGTAGTGCAGCAAGGACTGGTGAACATGAGCTGGCAAGAAAATGTTCACCAGAGACTCGTGGATTTCCCACAGAATAACAGGCAGCAAAGGCATTTCCACTCAGCCTGAGTCATTCTGTCATTTTACAGGATTATATTCTGAGAATACAAAACTCACAAAGAAGTTTCCCTCCTGCCCAGTTTGTTATTTGGTATCTTCGCTATGCTATGTTGGCTCTATTTACCCTTAGGTTTCTTGCAGGGTCTTGTTGCGTCCCAAGGACATTTTGCCTTCCCTTCACAGATATTTCTTGGGCATCCAAGAAATATATCTGTCACAGTTCCCTGAGGATCAGCTGCCAGCTGAAGCCCACCCACATGGTCAGAACCTAAACTGCAGGGTTAGGAAATAGCTTCATACAGGGGAATGAGCAGGAAACAAATGATTCTGTATGAGAACAATCCAGGAACAATAACAGCTTATAAACAGAAAATTTGAAAGTAATATTAAAAAGTACATCCTCAGCATTGGAGAGGGAAAGGGAAGCAGGCAGAAAAGATTAAGAAGCTTATTTTTGTGGAGACAAGTTATGAAGTACACTCTGTGCTGTATATGTTACCATACTTTTTTTCTGATGCCCTTAGCTGTAATCATAAGTAGAATTAGTGAACTACCAGTGTGATCCAAACTGGTAACTCCTATATGCCTTAAGGAGTCTGCTTCCTTCATTAAATACAAGTAATAAATACAGAAACAAAAAGCAAAAAACCAGAAACAAACCCAAACCAAAACAAAAACCAAAATCAACTAAGAGCCAGTAAACCCCAGAAATATCTGCAGACAGCAGTGTTATTTATTGATATGCTGTGTGTGCCTCAGACAGTAATTCAGTTCTTTTAAAACAGCCCAACCAGCCTACTGAGTGTCATGTAACCTCTTACTTGACTGGAAACCACATATACCTATAAGGAGACTTGCAACACTGCCAGTGAAATTTATTCTTTGATTCTATCATGGTAAGAACACTGTAAAAATGAAATCAGGGAAGAATTAAGCATTTTAAAATATTTGCTCAGAATAAGGGCGAAGTTTCATGTACATAAGAATTAATAAATATTCAAAGTCCAGGTATTGTAAAAGGTAAGTTCTATGTCATGGTTCTGCTTTAGCCAAGGGAAACTAAGATAAAGAATGTTAACTTTCCATTTCTGTACAGAAAGTCCTGATACTTGCCATTATGCCAATGTGTCCAGTTAAAACAAGGATACTAAAAGTCACAAGTATAATGAAGCATTTTTCTAATCTAGCAATCAGCAGGTTATTGAAGCCAGAAGACATAAGGTTGTGTGGTAGTGGTGAGAAGCCTCACTGATATCTGGATCTCATCACACACCATCCTGCTCTAGCCACTGCAAGCAAATGGTCCAGCAGATCCAGCCAGTTGTTCTCTTGAACAATAAAAACAATGAGCTTCAGCCCATTTATGTTTTGTCTGTGGCAATATGGCCTGAGAGAGGATTTCTCTCTCATTGTGCGATCCTAGCCCATTTAGGGTTAACATCAGTATTTTAAAAACCTAATGAAGAGACAAGATCCTTCAGCAAGAAGCAAAACACAGTATAATATGACTGAAGTGAGATGCTCCATTTGACAGTGTGTACATTGCTTAGTCCTTAGTAAAACAACTAAGGTGCAACTCAGAATACAATTCATTGCAAACATCTCTAATGTGGAAATAACAGCAAATGGTAGCAAATGAACTCAAATGAAATAAATACATAAATGAGCAGATCCTGATTCTTTTCCATATTTCAGAGTTTAACTGAGGCCCCAGTGTAGAGTGCAGCCACTGCTTTCATGTAAATGGGACAAGCATATTCAATATATTTTTCCCAAGCCTTTTTTATCTGCACTGAGAGTTAGCCAACACACTACTTTCTAGTCTTGACAGGATACTGAAGAACTTGCACAGTTGCATATTAGCCATAAGAAATAGGAAGAAAATATGTCTGACACATCTCTTAACGAAGAAATAAAAAAAGAAGTGAAAACCCATTTAGAGAACTGAAATGCACATATATCACACAAGACCACAGGGAAGGGAAACAATTTCCCAGCTCCCTCCTCAGGATCTCTTCACAGATTAGTAGTTTGCTTGCAGGAGTCCTATCTATTTCCCAATAATCCCTCAAGAGAGGCTGTATGAAGGGCAGATACACTCGCTGGGAAGAACATATGGGTAATAGATCTCTATGCATCATTAGAAAAAGAGAATATGAATCAGTGCAACTAGTAATACAACTGTATCACATCCAGGCAGCTAGACAGATGGGCTTCTAGTAAGGAAATTAGAAGCAGCTGGAGTTGTCTCTCTGCACAATATTAATCCCCAAAATGTATTTTGTCACAGAACAAAGGTAGACTGACTTGCCATACCCAGTACTCAATTCTGGAGCTTAGAGTACCCCAACAGGAGTCACCAGTCTTTCATTTTCTAAAACACTGCAGTAGGCTCTTGGTTTCCTCATACACAGCACCTTCTCATGGTGTCCAAGAATATTCAAGAAAGCCAAGACCCCAAAATGCAAGATCTGGCACAAAATTACTTTGAATGCTCAAAGCAGAGCCACAGCAGGAATGTGGCAGGAGAGGTCTCTGCCCTGTGCACCTTCTCACACAGGTGGAAGCAGAGGACATGGTCCAGTGAGAGGAAGGACAGGATGCCCATGTGATACCCGTGAAGTCCTTCTTCTGCCCTCCCAAGCACACACAAGGAGATTAAAGGGAACAAAGGCACTCACTGTATCACAGAATCATAGAGTTATTTGGATTAGAAAAAACCTTTAACATAACATCCAAACACTGAACTAACACTGCAAGTGCACCATTAAACCCTGTCCCGAAGTGTCACATCTACATGTCTTCTAAATACCTCCAGGGATTGCGACTCAACAATTTCCCTGAGCAGGTTGTTCCGGTGTTTGACAACCCTTTCATTGAAGAAATTTTTTGTAATATCCAATCTAAACCTCCTCTGGTGCATCTTGAGGTTGTTTCTTCTCAACCTGTTACTTTTTACTTTGAAGAAGTCGGTCCCCACCTGGCTACACCCTCCTTTCAGATAGTCTTAAGGAGCAATAAGGTGTCCCCTGAGCCTCCTTTACTCCAGACTAAACAACCCCAGCTCCCTCAGCCACTTCACATGATATTTGTACTCAGACTCTTCACAGCTCCATGGCTTTTCTCTGGACACACCCAGCACCTCAATGTACTTCTTGCAGAGAGGAGCCCAGAACTGGACATGGGATTTGAGGTATGGCCTCACCAGTGTCAAGCACAAGGGACAATCAGTGTCCTCGTCCTGCTGGCCACACTATTGCTGATCCAGGCCCTAATCAGCTGCAATGTGAGCTGGGGATGAGGTGGTATGAGGTACAGAAATACCTGACAGCTGGGATACATATACATTGTCTACATAGATATACAAATACTCTAGCTGGTGTACATGAATTCCAGAAATTTGGAAAGAAGCTGGTAGATTCAGCATACATAAGGTAAGCAGGCTGTGCAGTAGGGGAAATGAGAAGTTATATTAATTACAGAGACATCTCACTGAGGCCTAGAAAATTCACATTTATGCCATTTAGAAATGAAGCACTAAAAGGGGATTATTATCTGCAGCAGTATTTCCTAACAAGGTTAATAGTAACAACTTATTTATTTCCCTAAAGATAAGAGATATTTCCAAAACTAATTCAAAAAAGCCCCTACACCTCAATTTAGCCATTAGCCAAATTTTGTAGGAGGGTTTCTCTTCTGCTTTCCTGTGGAGGGCAGAGAGTTCAGTAATCAGAGTGGAAAACTGACCTCATAAAGCTTTCTGTTCTGTTAGCTGCAGTTCCTTGTTGAAGAAAGACAGTTTTTCATTCTGATGAACAACCACATCAGTATTTCAGGCCTCTGCATGAGTGATCACAGGACACTCTCAACAGTGGTATAAATGTCTCTCATTTACCCCAGGAGGAGGCTCAGGTCCACACCCAGAGAAATGAGACCATGATTGCTATAACTGGAGGTGCTCAGGAGTGTCCTGCCTGCATTTTCACCAGATGTCTTAGAATATGTTTGGCTTTTACGAATCAACGTCACAATGTTCAGCCATAAATACTGACTAACTGGTATCTTTATAAATCTGCACTAAAGGTTCTAAAAAACAGCTTTTCACATGAATGAATTAAGCTTCATAATACTCCTGAGATTTAAGCAAAAATTAGCCAGCCAGTATAACTGAAAAAATAACACATTTTATAGAAAAAAAACTCCTCATTTATTGTTGACACCTCTGAATGCTATCAAATATTTAAAAGAATTAAAAACAATTGCAACATCATAACTGGTTAACACCATGCTCTCACTCCCAGAATTTTTTCAACATGAAACATTTCAAGCATTTCTCTTTCCATGAAAATTTCTACCCAGATTGAGCTTTATTTTAGGGTTAATTCCCATTTGTTTTCTGATCCTGTTTCTATCCTACTTTGTGATGACTTGCTTAGTATGCCCAGGCAGCAAATATCCATATTGTAGGTAGCCTCCTGACTTCTGTTTTTCTAGTTCTGCACCCTGATCCTTTTCTTTCTTATGTAAGTATTTCCTAAGATTCTAAAATCGCAGATGAAAACTGCCAGAGTTTCTAATTTAGATTTAATTACCTCTCATTCAACCTGCATCTATAAGTAGACTGGTTTGCTCTCTAGGATTTTAAAGTACTAAAAGTTTCTCCTTCAGAATCAAGGACTGTATCTTCAATAGCTACATGTTTTTTCTTCACCTGGCTTAGTGAATTCTTACACCTAGAAGTGTAAAGAAAGCCAATTTTAATGATAGTGCTGAGAAAGAAAAAAACAAACCAGCTTCATTTGTGAAAAAAAAAAAAAACAAACAACTTAATGGCATTCAAAGAAGATCTTTGAAATATGAAGCCGCCACATACTTAGAAAGGCTGAACAACCTGTGATTAACATTAGCTGTGGCTCAATGATACTACTGCCACCAGAGGGCTAAAGTTGTACTGTTCTAAGAGAAGATACAATATGAGAGAACTCAGACATTAGCTGTATGGTTGAGACACAGCACATGTCCTAGTTTCTACCCAAATTTTCATTAAATCAAGCTTCTTGTTGTTTACCCTCCATAAGGCATAAGCTTGGCTGTTTCTCAGTAAGACTTTAATAGTATTTAATTTACTGACAAAGAGCTCACAGTTTCTGTTATGGTGGGTGCTCCCTACATGACTTGTTTGCATGCTGAGTATCTGATTTTGCTGCAGGTTAAGTGTAAATCCACTCCTTGGCCAACAGGCATGGCAGGAACTTAGCATTTCAAGCTACCAGGAGGAGATAACAAGCAGAGCCCTTCAGCCTGGGACTGGACCACAGCCTCCACCTAAAGATAAGTTTTGTGTAAATACTGGCTAACTGGTATCTCCGTAAGTCTGCACTAACTGTTCTAAAAAACAGCATTATTTTATACTTCAGCATCCTCCTGATTGATGAGGAGAGAAATAAGCCATGCAACAAAAACCTGAACAATGTCATATCTAAAAATAGCCAGCAGTTCAGACCAGTGCAGTAATAGCACTGTAATATTGGTACTAATTACAGACCAACAGATTGCAGACCAATTGCAGACCTTGAAGCTAAGAGCAGATTTCTGAAATGAGCCAGAACAAGATGTACTCAGAAAGACAAAACACCCTTGGATACTATCAAGAGGATAGCTGCATCAGATCAGCCTCATACTGAGATGCAAGGAGAACCTCTTAAACCATTAGCAAAGCCGCAGTGCCTAATTATTTTTAATAGCCCTTGATATGAACACCAGTGCCAAAGTACTTATAAATAAGACTACTCAGTAATTTTTAGGGGCCAGCACTGGGCTCCAGTGCTAGATTTTCATTTACAGGATCAGGCAGGCTAAAACAAAAGCACAGTTAATAACCCATAGTACAGATTCACCTGCCACATCAAGGATCATCTTCCCAGAGCTGCTCATTAACTACCAACCGAACTTCAGCAAGCACAGGTCAGAATGCTCCATAATTACCACAAAGCTGCATCACCATGCACTGAGTCATGGTGACACAGCATGCAAAGAGGAAAGGTTTAAAAGTGCCCTTTAGCAGTCTTTGCATAGGAGATGAAGGGAACAGAGCTGGGAGTACCATGGGCAGGCAGAGACCCTGCAAGGGAGGAGTGGGAATGAAAAGAGAGGCTTGAATAGACCTTGGAGGGCAATCAAAGATGGGAAAGAATGGCCAAGTGCATTTGCCAGGAAACTAGGGAAAGAGGGTGCTCCTGAAACACAAGAGAGTGGTCAGCCCTCTCAGGGGAGGAGCAATAGGAAAATCAAAGGGTGAGAAGGAAGCACATCCTGGAATACATATTTTTTCTGGCTGTCCACACTTCTCCCTGCCATCCTCACTCTCGGGAGCAGCAAGATAAAATTTGCATTGAAAAGCCACTTGCTTTTGCCTAGGTGAGCAGGACCTGCCATGCTCTACCATGCTTCCCAGAACAAAAAAAACACATCCTGGACTTCTGCTTACTCTTGCACAGAACTTGGTCAGAGAATATCACCAAAGCAGTATTTCTGGTGGATGCTGTAGGATATGGAAAAAAAGGACAATGGTTAAAAAAAATATTGCAGTCACCTGAATGAAGAAAATGGTGTTTGCCATTGCTATCTGTCTAACATTCCAGCTGTGTTTTTCTTATTTTATAATGTCACTTTCTAGCCCCTGTATCCTGTATTTCTGCAAGGGCGCTACTATTGGATCATCAGAACCCCACAGTTATCAAGCTTTTCTAAAGTTATTGTAAATGCATTAGAAAATTACAGGGTATGATTTTAGAGGAGGGGAAATGAGATACACAAATAACAGTGTCATATTCACCAAATATTCACCAATTTTGGTTTAATTTTGCACAGAACTTCATACCTTCGTAGCACTTGATACATTCAAAATGCATCTTTAATCAATATGTTTTCCAGTTGGATCACTCAGTTCTTCTATACAAATTTTCTAATGAGACAAAGTTCTCTGGAAAGCAGGAGTAGTCTGGCCTACTGAATTCCCATGTCTTATATTTGGGAAGTCTTGGTGATTGTCAGCTCTCACCCAAGTTGTTCAAACATTTTTTTTACACTTAAGCTTTTCCCAGAATTAAGGCTCCCACCCATCTGCCTTTTGCATTCAAACCTGGTCTAGAGGTAACTGCATGCCCAAAGAAAAGGGCAACATCATTTGGACTGGTGATTGAAGTTACACCTTTGCCCTCCCCCCTCCCAGGCTAGGCACACGAGCACAGCACGCTGTGTCTCTCGGTGCCAGAATCTCATGCCTAGCTGCCCCCATAGGAACAGACACTCACCAGCACTAGATGGGTAATTTCTTAACATATAGGCCAGCAAAGGACAAGGGGTGAATGGATATTTGTTAAATGAAATTAATGAAATGTGAAATGAAATTAACTTCTGAATTCATGTTTTTAGAGCAGAGGGAAGTCTGAAGGCAGATTTGGGAGCCAAATCCCCTTCCCCGAGCCTGTCAGATAGGAGGCAAAACAGTCACATGCCCCATCCTTCATTCCTTTCAAGAATAAAAACTACTTTTGTCATGCATTACAGAAAGTTTTATCCTTTTTCCTCAAAAGACACCAGGTCCTAGCTGCCCACCAATCTACTGTCAAAGTCCAGCAAACAGAAAGGACCAAACTGTTTGCTTTAATCTTTAACCCTTTTTCCCCCCCTCAAATTCTAGACAAACAATTCAACCCAAGACAGATATCCAGAATTATCATCTCTACTCAGACACTTAAAGGGTTGTAAACTTATTATTATAAATCCTTCCAACACACTATTCCAGTTCTCGTAACTTCTGGGCCAGTATCCAGACCAGTGTCATCAGATGACCATATCACCTGTCAGCAGAAAAATAACAGTGCCAAACTTGAAAGTTTTTAGCTCTCCTAGAGAAAATGTGAAATGGGATCTCAGTACATCCAACAGCTCAAGAATCAATATAAGATGAATGAGGAAAGCCATTTTCTTTGGATCAGTATCAGTTTTCAAACAGTTGACATCAGCAATGCTGCTATTTGCCCCAAAATATCAATTGTACAGAATGTAACTACACCTGCACTCTAAAAAATTAGAAAAGAAATAGAGTACAGTTGGACCTAGTCATAAATATGAAAAAGTAGATAAATAATGAAGAAATGCTAACCTTACCCCCCTTCCTGTGCCCACTAAAATTTGAAATATGCCTAGTGGTCCTTTCTGTATTATATTTAATAGGCCTTTTTCCATTACATGAATTTAAAAGAATACATTTGAATTCTGCTCGTGGAAAATTCTCTCCCCTCATTGAGCACAATGGCATATATTAAAAACAAAACCAGAACTTGTCAGTGAAAGTCACGCTTCAATTAAAGCCTTTCTTTTTTTACAAAGTAGGATATTTCCATCTTGTAAGTGGAGCCAGAGCCATTTTCCTTTTGAGCACTGTCCTGCAAACATTCTTGCATCTATGGGACTTCATTTATATTAATTTAGCTTGGCAATTCTCATAAGCAGAACTTATTTATGTGGTCCTATCTGCTGAAATGGGAAAAAAAAATTAACATTGTAATTTTTTCTTGTATGCCAAGACCAGTGTTAGAAGAGAGCGTGGTGTTCCCTCAGCTGTTGTCAGGACTTGGGCCATAGCCTGCCCTCAAATCACATTCAAAGCTGTCTGCAGAAATCATCTCTCAACACATGAGGGGACTCATAGCTAGCAGAGTAAGAAATGTGATTTATGGAATACAAACATCAAAAGACACAATTTACTCTCATTTCATTCCACTTCATATCTCCTATGTGAAAAAAAATGTTCTGTGCTATCCAGTTTATTGTTGGAGTGGTAGGTTACACTAATAGCAGAAACTAACCCATCAAATAAGTGTTCACTTACTCCAATTAATAAATGTAAAGAGATAGAAACCTGGGATCAGAATGGGAGATAAAAACTGGATGGAAAAACATCACATAGAAAAGTGATGTTCCTCTGTCAAAGAAGGATTTATTCATAAAACAGGGGGAAAAAAAATTCCAAGCTGTTCAAAATAATTTCTGGAACCAGAAATTAATGCAGCACAATCCATATGCAAGCCTAGCAATTCAAGCAGAATCACTGCCCCTCTTACTCATGAGGAAAACTCTTGAGAGGTGCATTGTTGAAGACAATGATGATGGTCTTACAGCTCCATGAGAGGACATTGGTGTGGATTAAGTGTCAATTTTGCAAAGGTTATATGAACCTTTAGCAAATATTTCACCCAGTAAAATGCAGAATTATTCTAAATTCCCTGAAAGAACACCTGTGGGAGGAAAACCCAGCCCTGCCCATACACTGAAAGTGTTCAAGGCCTGACTGGATGAGGCTCTGAGCAATATGGTCTAGTGGAAACCACTCTGTGATTCTATGAAACATAGAATGATAGCGAAAAATTAGTATTTCCATAGTTCTTTAGGAACTGAGAAAGGAACAACTTGCCCCAAATATCACCAGAAATGTGTGTAAGGAAGGGAATTTCCATTCTCAGATTATTATGGCTGTGTTTAAGTCTAAAACTAACTTCTCAGTGCTTGGGAGCATGCCCCTGGCACAAGCAAGCTGGTCTATGTGGCCAAGGCAGAGAGTACCAGCACACTCAGGGCAGTCATGCACCTGCCTGCAAGGACTGTCAAGCCAAAGTCAAGCTTTGCTCATCCCTGTTTCACCCTCCCTTTGCCTAGGGACTCTTCCATCAACTAGAGACACAGGTTACATCCAGCATGGGAAATCCTTCATTATCTTCCTTGCAGCATTGGAGAGAATCCTAAAACAAGGTATTAAGCTCAGAAGTCCAACATATTTGTCTAATTTTTTTAATTATGATGATTAATAATGCCAAGTCTCCATCTCAGTACAGAGACACAGAGAAGCCTGGTGCAGGCTTCTTAACAAAAATGCAGAGCTGAACAACATGTTTGTCAATTAGCAAATCCCCCAGTAAAGGGTCTGACTCTTAAAGTAATGAAATAATTATGGTTAGATCTTATTAGTTACAACACACTGGCATTTCCAGTCTAGGGTAAGACGCTGTGCTTGCTACAATGCATTGAACACAAAACATAATCCAGTGGCTCTCTTTGCAGAGCCATAGCCTAATGCCTGATCCTACTGCTGCTCTTTAAAACATGCAAGTAAAAGTTATATTAGAATTAGCAATGGTAACAGCAGCAGTTATTTCTACTGTGAGAAGGAATACAGGTCATTTAGTTTGGGAGTGCAATCCCTTCTTCTCCTCTCTGTGCTGCTAGGAGCTCACCCTGCACAGAGGATGGAAATACAAGAGGAAAGCATCATAGCTGGTGTGCAGATTTTCACTTCTGGCAATATTGCTGAAAAAACAAAGCAGAACTCGCCCTCTCTCCAATGCACGAGGCAACTGGTTTTTTTTAAATGGCAAGGGCAGACCTTGACCTGTGCTAGCCTGAAAAAGGGAAGGGGATAAAACTTAGAAACAAACTCCATGGAGAAGCAAAAATATCATGTCCTCAAAGGTCAGCTCAGGTTTTCCAAATGAGGTGTAGTAATATCTGTCAGCACAGGATGTAACTAAGAGTGAGTTCCAACTGAGAGAGGGAACATAAGTCTTGGGGAAGAAAGCTCTACCAAAATGTGGGACACTTTCCTTAGACAGCTGATGAGGGTTCCTTTGCTGAAGCAATGTGAAAAGAATCACAAATACCACTGGAAAATTCACAGTGAACTCACAGTGATGAAGAATATGATCCAGCAGGCTTTCTCTATCTCTTAACATCTCTAACCTAAAATCTACCAGTTTGTAGAAAGGATCATGAAATGGAATCCAGTCTAGAAAAGACATAAGAAAGTAACCAAAATGCTTTAGTCTTAGTTCCAAATTTTGAAAAAAAATTATTCTTTTTTTCCCCTCAGGCCATGTATGCTATTTTTTCCATGTCAAGTACTTGTGTGTAACTTTCAGCTTAGTAGTGCATGAAAGCAAGGGTGTGTGGCAGAGGTTTGTTTTTGGAGGTAATGATACCCAACCCACATCATAACAGAGACACACCTATCTCTAAAAGAAATAGTCATAAAACTGAGAAAAAACAGGAAGTAAGTCATTTTATATCATTTGTTATTTAAAAGAAAAAGATCCAATGAAATTTCTTCAAGGTTTTGGGTACCTTCATGAGCTACCACAGATAAAAAAACCAAACTAAACAAAAACCCCATAATCTGAGACTACTCTAGAAACAGGAGATTTTGAATGAAGCCTGAACACTTTGATAGCATCTGTCATATTGATAAATTATAAGTGCATACAGTTACCACTACCTTCTAGAAACTGTTAATCTAGAAGACACAGAAGGATCAAAGGACTGTGAGGATGGATGGTCTGGAAGGATCACAAGTACCCATACTTTTCTGTTTCCATTATTTCAAATAATGAAAACTGCAGAAAAAAATTTTTTCAGGAACAAGAAATGCAAAAAATCACTATTATTAGCAATATCAACTAAATCCCATTTCTCCAAAAGGTGGACTCCATTCCTCTTACAAACTTCTCTCTTTCTGCCTCCCTGTTTAATAAGTGGTAAAATCAGTTGGCCAAATCATCTCAACTACATGTAACACTGCCTGAAGCCTGTAATCAGAAAACAAGAAGAAAGCAGTGTTTTTTACAGCTTAGGACTCGTGTAAATTCACAAGGTGGAAAATGGTGGACACCATTAGGTTTTTCATTTTCCAGAAGACAGACACGTATGCAAGTGGGTGTCAGAGGTAGAAACTTCATCATTTCAGTCTTATCTACTTTTTTCCTGTCCTAACAGGAAAAAAAGAGCATTTTTTCCCTCAGTAGTGCCATATCATCTCATCCAATTCTCTCTGACAGGAAGACACCACCAGCTAGAACACAGTCATGCAGAGCTATTTCTCTACACACACTCAAAGTAGCCAACAATGAAGGCAGTAAGAAACTGCTGTGGTGAAAGCCCTGTTTAAGCATTCACATTTATCTGCCAGTGGATTCCTTTCCTTTCTCAAGTATTTTCTGACAAGGCTAAAAATAGTTTAGTGATGGAAGCCATTAATAATGGAGTGAACTGTACTGTGGGATTTGGTGTCACATTAACTGTATAAAGAAATAACAGCACAACAAAGGTCTGGTTAATACTGCATTCCCTGCTCAACTCAACACCTAATTAACACAAGGGTTTGTGTTAAACTGGGTACTGAGGCAGTCCATTGGCCTTTCTGACAAACAACTGCTCCATTTTTTGGTGTTTTCCCATTCACTGGAGCACAGATATTTTAAGTCAGTGAACACCACAACATACAGCTCTGATCTCCTGCACCATATGGGACACAGAAGTCATTCAGGAATCCCTGCTGTGGAGAGATGACTTCTGAGCCTCATGAACAAACACTGGCCTCAGGAGTTTATAGAAGAAGCAAATCCCAGGCTTGGTTATGATTTGCAGTAAGATTGGCCTTCATTCAGGATTTTTTTATCCCACTGGGATAGACTGAAGATGCAAGAATCAAGTCTCATCCTTCCCAGCCAGGCAGCTTATGCTTTGTGTCCCAACATCTTGGTCTCTTAAATGTAATTCACTCTTCAACATAGATTCTCCAAGGGGTGTAAATTCAAGGAGAAGGTAAAATTTCCAGTATGCTGCTATTTGTGACTTGAATCATTACATGAATCTCAATTTTGAGTAGTAGATGGTTAGCAAATAACCCAGCATATCTCTGTCTCCCACAAAGGTATGAACAGATGTATAGTTTCATGAACAAGGCTCCAAAGCCAGATGAGAGACTGACAAAATTTAACTGGAAGTAAATGCTACAGTCTCAGTGTTCTCAAGAGTAACCATGTTAAGTCAGAGGAAGACAAGAGCAACTGCTCACTAGTATTTGCTATGATGACAGTATTACAATGGATTACTTTTAAGTTCAAACACAAGTCAGGTTAGTTTCTCTCCAAAGATTTCAGAGCCTCGCTTTACCTGCATGTTTTTAAAACACATGCTGCATTTTTCACTATTATGGTTAATGATCCTTTTTTGTGGATTTGAGACACTGTTTCTTAAATCTCCTACAAAGAAAACAAATGGATGACTTAAGAAAGAACTGAAACCTTACAGCATTCCTTCTTGCAGGGCAGGTGTAGGAGAGCACTAGCATATCATCCACAATGCTGGATAAAGACCCCTTACTACAGGTGTGGTGCACAACCTCTACTCTTAGAATCATAGACTCATTTTTGTTGGAAAAGACCTCCAAGATTATCAAGTCCAACCATTACCCTGACACTGCCAGGTCCACCACTGAACCTTGTCCCTAAGAGCCACATCTACACATTTGTTTAAATACCTTCAGGGGTGGTGAGTCAACCACTTCCCTGGGCAGCACTGTGCCAGTGCCTGACAACCCTGATGCAACTTGAGGCAATTTCTCTTGTCCCGAGATCCTAATACAGATGAGGAGCTACATATCCATGAGTGAATGAAACATGGAAGCAAGCCCAAGTCTCACTGTGTTCCAGCCCATTGGCACACACAGAGAAAACTACTACAACATGTTAAACCACTGCCATCTTCTGGAACTGACTTCCCAGGTTATTCCTACCTGATACACTGAATAAGAATGAAAGCCACCTGAACAGGAATTGGCTTAAGATACTGAAGCCCATGCATTTAATCCCTGAGTGGCTATCTTTAAAACAAGGCCATAATGACATATCGTTTTGTGGAACCTAAGGTTTCCGCAGTCTTCTGACAGGATCACCTGGTCCTCTCAGGACGCTGTCTTGTGTGGCACCATAGGAGAGCTGCATTTGAAGAAACAGAAGTGGAGGAAAAAGTGCAATATACCATCACAGTGTGCTCAACAAACACAACAGTCATTAAATACCACAGTTTATTAAAGAGGATAAATGAACCAACAAAATGAGTTTGCCTGGGGTCTGTCTCTGAGCAGGGACAGATCCCACCAGACTCCAAACTGTATGGACACTGCACAGCCCCAGACTGCCAGGAGCAGCACATATTTTGCCAACATATTGACACAGACTAATGACAGCAATATCTAACAGGGAGGAAATGTTCCCTGGAGATCCCACCATGGAGCAGAGAAGAGAGGGCACAGTTAAAGCATTAGCAGGAGGCCTTCTTTCAAAGTACCCCTGAGATGCCTGAGGTTTTCACCAACGGGCTGGAGCCTGATATGTTTAGACACCAATAGTAAGAAAAATATCTTGCAGTCCCAGAAGAAAACCAGTCATACATGTCCCCTTTACCTCATCATCTGAGCTACCTTGTGTGTGTTTTTCTACGCAATTTAAAGGCTATAAATCATCTTCTTTTAAACAGGCTGTAAATTGTCTTATTTACATCACTACTTGGTGGCTTTTGTATATTTAAAACCCTTTGGTTGCCATTGGCTATTAGGTGACTGACCTGTCCCTGCTTAAGATTCAGATACCTGTAGTTAGGCAAGGAGTACCCTGGGCCAGGCAGTCAGTCCCAAAATACACGAAAATAGAGCAGTAATTCCCACTAGGTTGCCCAACTCCCAACATTGTGCTGATCAGCACATTAAAAAACTAAAAAAACCCAACAAACAACATAAAAACCATAACCAAAAATACATTGTGTTTGTCTGGTTGTTTTCTACTTCTGGTATTGTTTCCCAATTCAGTTTTCCCAACTCTTACCCACATAATGTCAGCTCTTTTCTGTCCTCTCTATGCATATGCTGCTCACATAAACTCTTCCTATTCCTAATTAAGTTTGCTTTACAAAAATCAGCCTTCCCCTAGCCACAAAATATATTTGTTACAGTTAACCACACAGGATAATTATGAGAAATAAAACTTGTTCCACTTTCAGGTCATGTCTTCTATTCTGCAAAAGAACTGCACCACTGAAATGGCAGGTATTGCATTCTCAACTGCTATTCAGAATCTAAAGAGTCACTAAATCCAGAAGAAAGTTCTTGTTTTGAAGAAATCTTCTGTTGCCTTCTCTTACAGTCAATAGAATAAGAATACACTTACTGTAAGAAGTATCCTGGCTATTATATCAGAAAAGAAAACCATATGACTTTTAAAGAAAGGAAGATGACAACTTTTAGAGACTTAATTTGCTTTAAAAATTAATACTTGTTAAAACAGGCAAAGGCTGAATTCTGTCTGTGGGCATTTGAGTCAGCAACAGTGAAAGTGATCTCCTGGCTAACTTTTCACAAGCATATGATATTAAAGTCATAAATCGAATCAACTGCTAACTTGTCCAATGAAAACTAAAACTAGCAAAACTAACTGCAAAACAGGAGATGAGTGAGGAACACGACAAACATATCTGGAACACTACAAATGCAAGTCTTTCCCTGTTTTTCCAAAATGAAGGATAATTGTAAGTTATGTAGAATCACAGAATATCCAGCTGGAAGAGACCCAAAAGGATCATTGAGTCCACCTCCCTGCTCTTTGCATGACTACTTAACACTAGATGACATGACTACAACAGTGGTTACAGTAAGAGATGCAAACAAGAACTACAAAAATACTGATTAACCTATTTTCTGATCTTTCATAAACTTCGAAAGTACAACAACTCCAGTAAATACTGATATTATCACATACAGCTCATGTCATCTAATTAATCACTGGTAGTTATTACTGCCAAACTCCTGACATTTAGGATACAAATACTCCATCCTACGTTAACAGTCACCTCTGCAGGCTGACTACTACTTGCTTAGCACATGCACAGCACAGCTTGCTGTTGTGGAAGTGAAGAGAGCAGAAGACATAATTCAAACTACAGTGCTTGAACATGCAGAGAACTCCTAGACTGCAGCCATAGCTGACCACCTAGTCCTGGCTGGAAAAGCAAATAACAGCACTATCTAAATACAGTTAAGTTGTACTCAGGAAGCCAACCCTAAGCAAACCATACTGATAAATTTCTCCCAGCAATGTGAGTAGGGTTAAGTAGATACCATTAACACTGAGAGGTAGATGGTTTCTGCCTTCCTGTAGCAGCTGTAGGAGTTATCCCCGGAGAGAAGCGAAAGCACGGACTAAGCAGCAAGGACCTCAGCAACTGAAGTCAGACTGGAAGGTTGTTTCTATTTCTACAAATGCAACCCAGCAGTTGTCTGTCTGCTAAAGATAGCCTGAGAGCCTTCCTCAAAACTGGATGATGACTCCTCCTCTTGCATGAATGCAAAGCCTCTTGCACTGCATGAACATGCACTCACCCCGTCTGTCTAGGATGAGCAGAAGGTGCAGGAGGGCTTGAGGTGCTTACAGTGTTACTAAAGGCTGCTTTTTCTGACCAATGTGGGCAATGTTTCCAGGATGAATTTTAATAGCTGAATATTACTGAACAGGCTGGAGACTGCAGGAACCAGAGACTGCAAGGAGAACCTAGGTTTGCTCTTTTTCCAATTATGTACTTTTTCTTTATAAACTACATTAAAATCCTATAAAAATATGTACACCGGTTTGACTTTTCATTGCAAGGTTACTAAGGCAAATGAAAGAAAAATAAAGCCTTTGTTCCTTCTCCCTACACAGTCACACACAATCAAGCTTAAAGTTGAACAGACAAGAGTGCTTGCAGATTGGAGATGCCTAAAGCTCTCTCTCCCATTCGTTCCCAGGCTAGCAGAATGAGCAAAAGAATAAACCAAATAATTTTATTAATGCACTTTTTGATCAAACAAGAGAGTAAAGAAATCTTCATTGCTTCTGCACTGCAGAGCGAGCTTTGCTGAAGAAGTGCAACCACCAGCTCATCTTTTTTTCATTTTTTATAGTGCTAGTTTTCCAAAATATTCTAGATCTATTATTCACAGCCAGTTCATTCCTGCTCTCTGCATTAGCTGCATCTGAGAGGCGCTGTGGGTTCATGAGCCAAACCATGAGGACACAGCGTTTGCTTGCTGCACTGAGTGCAAGGCTCATGCTGCCTCCTACCTCACACTCCTCTTTTGTCAGGTCCCTCTGCCATGATTGGCACTTGTACTGTACACAGCTCACTGGTGTGATACAGTCTCCTCAAGCCACCAAATCCAACACAAGAGGACGTGAGGCAGGAGAGGGGCTGCAGCGCTATCTTCTTGCTGAGGATATTTCAGATGGTGATACTTCCCTCTCCTAGGTCCTACTACCTAACCCACAGATATGGGTTAGGGTTATGACTGTTCCCTATTCTCATGAGAAGGCCCATTGCATCATCCCACACAAGTTGTCTCTCGACTGGGGAAAAACAATGCTGTGCTTCAACACAAGGTTTTTGACAGCCACTAGTACTTCCCATGCTCCCGTGTTCAGCTGTCCTTTATGCATGCAGCTTGCAGAGGCTTTTTAAAAAGGTATAAGTTTTTTCCCACCTATCTCCTCCTTCCTCACACCATGATCCAGGTAGATTTGGGTGACTCTGCTGTGGGAGTCAGTAGAAGGAGACACAGGAGGGAGTGCCTGTTTTCCTCCAGCACAACCTCTGCTCTCACAAAAGCAGGCACAGGCTACAGGCTGGGAAGGGAGATGTCCAGGCTACCCTCCAGAGAGTGGGGAGAATGGGGTCTCTTTTGTAGTCACACTTAAGGCAGTTAAACCTCTTGCCCCTCCTGAGGTAACTGTGAGTTCTTGCTTTTGATTTCCAGCATTTGGATCTTACTTTGTTTAGGAAGGGTCAACTAGCTATTAGATAATCCACTCCTTTTTTGACACAAAATGGAAACCCTGGAGCACACATAAAAAGAGCCCTTTTTTATTTTTTTATTTAATACTCTCTAACTCAAAAGGAATTAGATAACAGCTATAATGGCCCCACCTACTCTTGATCCTCTCCTGCTGCCAGAATGTTTTGTGTAATAAATCATGAGAGTGCTACATTATTCCAAAGCTAAAAATGGAGCAGAGTCAGGAGGCGGCACAGAGCTCTGAATACAGAATGCAGAGTCGTATTTGATAACATCTGCACTCAGTCTGATTTTAAGTTTCCTCAGGTTAGGATAATGAACTCAAATGAGAGGGGAAAGGTTCACAGGGTGATTACAGCACAGGCTGCCTTTTAAGCCATTTTTCTTTCAACTTCACTTTCACTACATTTTGATTTAGATTGGGTTAGCTCCTGGAAAGGGTTCTGCTTAACAGAACACACTGAAAGCATCCTTTACAGTTCCCCAAATCCAAGACAGTTGTTGAAGTGTGCTGAGAGAGTGCAGGTGAATAGCAGGATGCAATATAATTTTTCCTCAAATCAGAAGGATGAGATCAACTTTTTCCTCTATGCCTAGAGACAGAACTTCTGAAAAAACAGTCCCACCAGCTGTACTGGGGCTAAAATACTGATTTAGACCTCAAAATGAATAAAAAGCATTGATCACAGGAGTGGACTTGATGAGGCAGCTCATTCTAGCTAAAAGCAGATACATTATTCCAGTTGCCCATTGTTCCAAAGCCCATTCTCAAGCATCATCATGTAAGTAATGGCTATCCATACTGAATAAGTAATCAGGCTAAATGTGACACCCACTGCCTTTGCCATGCTAACCTAAAGTGTCATCTGAACTCCTACTAGGTTAGTGGTGGAATGGAACTCTCTAAAGGCTTATTCCTTAGAAGAGGTTTTAACATCTGCTAGGGAAAAGTCTGGTAACTGTCATGAGCAGAAATTTTAGTCTTTAGGCTTTAACAACAGCTTTAGTTAAAACAGCTGATTTTTTTAGATAGCTAAACACATACTTTGTAAGCTATCACTAGTTTAGATTGGATAAAACACTATGTTTCATCTATTGAAAAAAAATACTTTTGGGACAGATTTCAGGGAACAGAAAATGATAAATCAAACAAGAGTTTGGTTTTTTTTTCCCCAAGGAGTCCTAACATCTAGGAACTGAACTTCAGTGAGAGCTAAAATTCACAGGGAGCTAATGAAAGTACAGCTGCAGGCTGTTAGTCCAGGAAGTTTTAACACCTACTGCTGCTGGAAAGCACATGGACCAGCTTACAGATTTCTGGCAGATTTTTACTGCTGCACATTTACCCTGTCAATAACTTTCTGTGATGCAAAAACATCTTAGGGGTTCTTTCCATATCCAGATGGTGTTGTTCTTTCCAGGCCAGTCTGCTAGATATCTGATTTGAAGATAGCCCAGCAGGCTACTTAGATCTTCACATTTTCTTCTGTGACTGATTTACTGGAACAAGAAACAATAAAAAGGAAAACTCAAAATCGCTACTTGCGGATGTGCACAAACTGCAATCATACTGAGAAATCAAATGGAGCCACCTCACTAAGAACTGATCAAATACATGAGCACCTCTTCTAAAAAAGGAAGAGTAAAAAGAACAGATAATGACTGACATGATTTGAATAAATGAATATTAAGGCCAACATATCATATTCATCAGCCAGTCTGAACTGCAAAATCGCAGCCAAAGTAAACCTCAGAACTTTCCTCTTTCTACTAAATCATTTTTAAGTCTATACACAGGCATTTATTAAGCATGTTCATTTAGTCCTTTTATCATCCTGCACCATTCCAGTTTTATTATTTATTACAGATACAGCAAATGAGGATGATTTTGTTGTCCCTTTCTCTGCATGCTTTAAAAGCAGATTTACAGATTTTTGATCTGCTTTCTGAGGGCTCTACTTGGTATTCTGACCACAAACCTGCACCAAACCACAACCCCCTAATGAAGAAAATTTGAGGGACAGCTAAAACATGCCAGTAGTGCTTAGCTCACCCGTACTTTCAATCTGTTTTCCACTTTAATAAATTTCCCTTTCTAGAAATAATTTTAGCTGTTTTTCCTGTAAATATATTCTCTGCACTGTCTTCTGTCAGGTGCATACTAACATTGCAGAACACTCTCAAACACTTAAGATAACTGCCAGTTAATAGCAAAGCATGGACCATCAATGATGGCATCATGGTCTTCAGTGTACTCATACAGAACTTATATCTGCATGTCCATCTATTACTAGTAGGCAAGAAAGAAAGAGGAAATGTAACTCATAAAAACCCCACCCAAACATAAAACCTATCTTTACCTTAACATGAAGCAATATCCCTATATATCTAGCAAACCAGATTAATTAAACCCATGTCCTCCTTCAGTCACTGATAAGCCCAGGAGTAGTCCTTCAGTCTTAGACCCACTGGGCTTGAAGCTGGACCCAAAATATATTTTGAGCATGGAAGGGCAGAAAACTGCAGGGACTAGAAAAGTTCCATGAACAATGCCCTGGCTGCTAGGGTAGAAACAGGAGATGCAAACCCAAAATGATACTACAGGGGCTGATACTCTGCTCCTATCTCAGTTGCAGGCCGTTGAGCAGCCAAATACCATTTCTAATAAATACCACAATCATGAAGACTGTATAAAGGCCCTGGAGATTCTGCAGTCTCCATTCACAGGGGCTAGAAGAGCTCCACAGCCATTAAATCATGACAAAATGACCCAACAGGACAAATTCCCTAGCTGATCCCAAGTTTTACACACAGTTCTCAAGGTAAAAATCGATACAAATGGTCAAGTTCTTGAGCTAGACTTGAAAAGAAATAAAGTTATTGAGTCCTGGTACAGGAAGAACATTAGTCTATAAGATCTCTGCTAAGAGTGAAGGGTTGCTACTAATTTTTTTACTGTCAGAAAGTATTGGGTTTTTAATGGATAGGATGGTTAAGAGGGTGGTAATGGTTCATGTGTGTTGAATCATGAACTCAGTCATGTGTGTAAAATCCAGAGACAACAGAAAGATTAAACTCTATCTCCCTTAGGGCATCTTTTGCAAAATATATCCTTCAACCGAGGATATTTTTTTAATAAAATATTACTGTTACCTCCATGCTGTGGATATCCGGGCTCTTGTTCTAAAAATAATTGAACAGGTTCTCTCCAGTTCAGGAAATTTAATATTATTAAGTGACTGCAAAGCAATGTACAACATTCATAAACAAGTCAGGAAGCCTGCAGGCTAATACTGGCACTGTCAACTTGTATAATAAAAGGAGAGATTCAGGTTGTTGCCTGAATTGCACTTGTGTAATCGATTTCTTTGGAATACTGAAGAATTGAACAAAATTATGCTTTCATTCAATTTAAACACTAACAAAAATTAACATTTGAACTTCTGGCTAAGCAGCCAGAAATTACTTCCCCTGCTTGTAGTGCATTGCTCATACTCTTGCTATAAATAAGTAGCCTAATGACATCCAAACAATCTAATCAGTCAACACAGGGACACAAAACTAAAAAACCTTCTAAATACTCTTGCCATTTTACCATGCCAAAAGTTAATTAGCAGCATTAACATTCAAGTTTTGAGGCCAAAAGCAAGGCTGGCTTTAATGGCTATAGAAAGTACAAGGCTGCAGAGCAAGGCTAGTCACAGCAGAATTTCAGTATATTTAAAAACTAAGAATCCCCACGATTGAGACCTTGCTTTAGGAAAACAACCAGCAGATGTTAGATTGCATGCTTTTAAAGCTTTTTTTCCTCTGGTTTATGGGTCTCAACACTAATATTATCCCAGAGACTGAGAAACTAAAAATGGTATTTAAATACAAGAAGCAAGTGTTACCTTTTCAAAAACAAGACACTTTAAAACCAGCAGAGTGTAATGAGCACCCATGTGAATGCATGCTGCTAGTAATACATGCAACTTGTTGAGCTAATATTTTATTTAATATTCATATAATGTCTACCAAGGGAAAAATATTTACTCTTTTATGAAAGTTGCTACATTTAATATTTCTCACAACACAATGCACATGGTTTACTGACACATCTCCAGGAGGCTGTAAGAGGAAAAAGAGCAGCCTCTAGCCCTCCAAGTGTGAGCTGAAGTACTTCCAGATTCTAGCAGAGAAGGGAGGAGGCATCTACCTGCCATCCCATCTCTTCAAAGTAGGCCCAGCCTCAAGTAATAAGGAGGGCAAATCTTGTAAAGAAGCAAGCCCTAGGGGGTCAGCAAAAAGAGAGTCACCTTTAATTCTAGTCCTAGACCTTACTGTTCCTCTGGGCTTTTCTAGTCTCCTCAAACTGATTTTTGCAGCTCAGCAGAGAGGGAGGCCCGTGCCATGGCACACTTCAGTCCCAAATGTTTGCTGGAAGGCTACAGGAGGTGATGTTCCCCCTCCTGCTTGCATGCAGACTGACTTTCTACCAAATCAGTATCAAACATGCTCACAGAAGTGACACTGTGACTAGATCAAGGTAAAAAACTCAGCAGTCAGATCAGACAGCTCCATGTCCACAAAAAGATCTGGTGCAACCTTCTTCACTGATCCAAAGGACCAGCCCTTAACAGCAAGCTCTGGAGCAGCCAACAAAGAAATCTAGCTAGCAAAACTGAATGGGAGATACACTGGTCACGCTGAGACTGGGTTTTCTCCCTGTTTGAAAAATTCCAACAGGACCACTTTGTGTACATACCAGTTAAACCCTAACTGAGGCTATCAAAAAAATCCCTAGGTAGGATGGAGTATCTATTGCACATAAGGTCTCTCTAGGATGATGAGTGCCTACTTGTTCCTACAGGAAACCAGGATACTTGTCCATCCACCGAGATCATGACAGTTTTTCAGAGCTCTTTTGGATGCCATCTGCTCAACAGAGATCTGTTGTGGCCACGCAATCGGACAGGATTTCCAGCAAGGCCATGGAACCTCCATCCTTGGAGATACTCAAAACCCAACATTGGCCTACCCAAGCCAACTGCTCTAATTGGACCTGCTTTGAGCAGGAGGGGGAAACAGAAGCATCAGGGCACCTGAATCTCTGATTCGTCTCTCCTCCAAAACTAGCAAACTGAAATTGAGCAAGATATTAATGTGAAAAATAATGAAGGTAAAAGTAAAAGTATGTTATATTTGGTCAGGCTCAGACATAGAAAAATCTTAAGCTGAAAATTTTGAGGAAAGATGAGAACAGGTTTCATTTACTGCTGCTCTGCTGTAATCACACCAGCCATTTGCAGTTCACCATAGGCAGATACTTATTTAAGAAAAAGGCTTGAAATTTTTAAATGAAATAAAACTTGTAAACAGCAAGAAAAATATTCTCAAGTGTCTTGTGATTTAACTACTAGAGAGCATCCAAAGGAGAGCAATGAAGATGGTGAAGGGCCTCGAGGGTAAGCCATATGAGAAGTGGCTGAGATCACTTGGTTTGTTCAGCCTGGAGGAGACTAAAGGGAGACCTCATTACAGTCTGCAGCTTCCTTGTGAGGGGATGAGGAGGGACAGGCACTGGTCTCCTCTATGGTGATCTGAGGGACTCCTGGAGGACCTGAGAGAATGGCCTGATGTTGTGTCTGGGGAGGATTAGGTTGGATATTTGAAAATGGTTCTTCCCCCAGAGGGCATTTGGGCACTGAACAGGCTCCCCAGGGCAGTGATCACAGCACCAGCCTGACAGAGATCTTCAATCATGAAGATTTTGGACAATGCTCTCATGCACAGGGTTTGACTCTTGGGGATGGTCCTGCGTAGGGCCAGGAACTGGACCTGATGATCCTCATGGGTCCCTTCCAATTCGGGATATTCTCTGATTCTGTGTTTAGTGAATTATTTTACCTATTAAAGTTCAGTTCAGCTCTCTTCAAGTTGCAGTCCATGCATTAATTTTAGTGCAGTTTGGATCACAACCTAAATTAGTTGTTTGCTCAACCTGTCTTTTAATCTCAGCATTTTGGGTATCACAATTGTAACCAAAAGAAGTCCTTCTCAGCCATTCCACTTTTAGTGAGGTCCCCATGTTTTTTGCAGGAGGTTAAGTGACTGCATCAATTAATGCAGTAAATCATTGATTTCAAAGTGCATTTACTTGCTCCCTGTTGCCCAAGTTCATCCAGCTGACTTGTTTTCTTTATTTGTGGCACCTAAATCGCTATCCCAGACACTCTTTATATTCTGGGGAAAGAGAAATGAGTTGTCATTTAAAAGCTTCAAATTCTTTGGAGTGAATTTGGGCTGATGTATCTCAATCTCTCAGTAGTAACAGCTACAGGCAGTAGCAACGCTTTTGCGTCAGAGATGGGACTTTGCTCTCAAACTCCCACTCTTTCAGAAAGTAGACTACCACAATTTCCACTGCCATAGTAATTCTCTAAATAAAGGACAGTATATTCAGCAGTGATTATTGAAAGGAAGTTTGACAGAAATTTTCCATCAAAAGTATAGATAGACAACACAATGTCTGTAAAAATGCTGTGAAAATAGAAATTAAATAGATGATAGTTACCTCCACATAAGAGACAGACTCTGGGAACTTCCATTCAGTGGAAAATTTTCTGTCTTTCTGAGAGCAACAAATAATGCTGACTGATCAGAGATTGCCTAGACCTGTTGAACTTTAGTTCACAGGAAACATGGAAACAGGAGAGGAAATGAGCTCTCTCTTTGCAATCACCCAGAAGATTATAGAGTGTTAAGAAAGAACTAATGTTAGTTTATCAGAGATAGATTGTGCCACTCTTCCTCCTATAACAGGATAAAAGGCCTTTCTGTAAGACAGAAGTAGGATATAGTCTACATCCTCAATGAATACACAGCTTTTTTTATGCTCTTTCACAATAGAAAACCAGAATTCCCTTCTCAGAGGTTTGCTGCCAAACAGAAAGGCTGAATTGTGTGATACTCACTTAGGGCTCGACTGAGACAGTGAGACAGAGAACATGCATTTTCTATGCACAGTATGGACAGCCTCTGGAAGGGACTGCAAGTACATGGGAGGACAGACTTAGAAGTTTAAATTGACTGGAATGGGCTTGAAATAAGATAATACCATATGAACATACCATATGTGCAACACATCAGTTGCACAAATACAACATCAAAAATGGGTAGATGTGGAGATTAGATAGTATCAGAAATACATCTGTGTAATGCTGTTGGAAAAAAAAATGACAGACAAACAATGACTCTAAAACAAACTCCACCTTGGAATCTATGGACATTTGTTTCACCTGTAGATATTGATGCTTCAACAAGAGTACTGCACCAAGCCTGGGAACTACACTTCTCTGAAAACACTACAGCAGGGTGAACAAAATAGAACTCTGACAATTAAATGTAATGAGAGAAATAATGAGTCGTTGCATTTAGTTCAGGATTTTTATGCATCACTTCTCTGCCACCGCTCAGGATCACTCACCATGTTACATCTTCCATGTGATTTTCATTCACATTACTCATCCTGCATCACAGATGGGTCAGATGAGATTTTCCATATTGCAACATGGGAAATTTTGTTTTATAGAAATCCAAGTTCCTTTAACAACCACATAGCACTGTCTTGTGGGGAAATGAAAGTTATAAATGGGACAGCCAGCATCAGAACTAGATCTGAGGTGCAGGGTTCAGATCACTCCACTAAAAGCACAGCTAGTTTCCTTCTTGCCTGCACCCTTTATTTCAATGTATAAGCAGAACAAAGGAGAGGCTGTAACCTTCAAGGCATTCTCTCTGTCCCACATAACTTGATTGATACAGAAAGGACAGAGAAGCATGGCAGTGGTTCAGTAACACTAAAACTTCTACTGTAAAGTGACAGGGAGAAAAAAAATCAGTTAAGAGGGAAAAGGAGAGGCAAGAGTGGCATACTTACAGAGACAGAGCAAAAAAATCCAGTGGCAGAAGAGTCCCTGCTAATTGAAGACCTCCCACTACCTGAGAGTCCTGGAGTCCAAGAGCACTCATGAGCAACTCTAGCACCCAAAAGAACTTCAACAGAAATAAAAGCATGTATTTTCCTTTTGTGTTAGTATGAACCAAACATAAAAAAAAACCCAAAAAAATTTAAAGCAACAGATGTCTTGAAGCAGCATAGAAATTCACAGGGGCCCATGCTTGTTGGACTCAAGTAGTAAGTCAAAAACTTCAAAGATTCATCAAATACCCACAGTATTTTCCTACTGTGTGATACTCCATATAGCAATGGTTTCAGCTCACTAAGTGCTTGGAAACACTGTATCTTCAGAGGAAATGAGTTACATTACTGTTTCAGGAACCTCAGTTCCTCAGGCTAAGGGAATACTATGGAAATGTCTGAAGAAGATAAGTTTGTCCCTGACCAGACAGCATAAATGCTATGATGACCAGATATAATGTTATGTCAATGCCAGTAGGAAGTTAAGGCCACTCTGCACAGTCTCAGGAAGTTTTTTAATTTACTGGAAGCAGGCAGAGTATGCCCTGCCCACACTGGTCCCTGGGGCTGGTAGCAGTCTCCCTCCTCCTGCTCTGCCATCCCCTGCCTTACATAACCAAAGGTAACCCAGAGGTCACCGCAATTTCTGTCTGAATACATGTCATACAAGATAGCTCCTGGCTCAGGAGCCCTTTTTTGTTTGCTTCAGATACTGCTGCCTGATAAGAAAAGCAGGATCATTTCAGCCTTGAGAATGGACTGTGCTTACAAAGACATCCCCATCTCCAAGTCCTTAGCTGTCAACAGGCTCGGGCTGGAGGACAAGCACAAGCCATATCTCCTCCTTCAGTTTGCCATGGAGGCCAAAGTAAAGGGTTTCAATCTTCATCACAAACCAACATATTTAATATGTAGTTGTCAGCAGTAAATTTTTGATCAACTCAACAAAATTAATTTCTGATTTTATGGCTACAGGCTGAATATTTGCTTCATTGGGCACAGGAGAAAGGGGAGACCACAAGGCTCCTCACTCCTTTTCTCCCTTGATCTCCTCCCCATTAATCAAATCATGCCCAGTCATCTGCATGCATGCTATGGTAGCTACATGACCAAAGAATCTCCCCCCATTTTGGATTTTTTCTCTGTCTGTGAGAGCCATTCTGCAACTCTCCAACAAAAGAAATCTCCCTCTCAAAAGAGAGAGACATCAATTACGCACCAGTCTGTGTTCGGGAAGGAGAGTTTGAAAGACTACAAAACAGGAAAATCAAAGTACAAAATCTACAGGTGTTGAAAGAAACCCAGTAATAACCTGCTGGGAGCACACAGATTCACCGGAATGAGATTATGTGCTGTCAGTTTCCATCAGTCCTTTCAACCTGACTGCAGCATTTGATACATGCAAGCAAGATTCTCAGGCAATGGCAGATGAACACAACTCATTTCTTCCATCATTTGAAAGTCATTAGGATTAGAGCACTGCGTGCACCATAAGCATCAAATTAAGCACCCATCACAGGATCAATCCCCGTTATCCCCTGTGTTTTTGCAGATGAACACTGCAAATTAAATATTATAGTGAAAGCACTTACAATTTGTTTTCTTGGTTAGCAATGATTTAATTGTGTTCATTTTTAAGATACAAGATAAACTAAAGTTTGTTTTCACACAGCTAACAAATCAGTATTTTACTCCTCCCTGTTACAACTGCAAAATTACAATGTGAATGTAGAAACTAAAATCCCGTTTTAAAATCATATCTCATATAGTTGCTATTAAATCTACTGATATTTGCACTACTAAGGATTATCTGAAACAGTAGGAAAGTAAAACTCACAACCAACCAGAAATAGCAGGAAAGGGGAAAATGCAGCAGTACCAACTTTCAAATATTTTTATCCATCTATACCATATGCAGATCAAGACATGCTCCAACTTCAGGCTCCCAGCCTGTCACAGCATTACACAGATTGCTAGATCGAGGCATTCAGAAGCACAGAATGGGCTGAACAAACTTTTATGATATTTTAATTTTTTGACTAAAGACACACAATCTAGAATACCAGGGCAACACAAATATCACCAAGCACAGCACAAACAGGCTCTGTGTTTGCCAAGTCACCTGACTGCTATAATCTTTAACATGAAATATAACATCCTGCTTTAGGCTTGCTGGATTTCTTTACAAAGTAAAACAATTGACACTGGGAGAATAAATCTGGGGAATACATCCTCTCATCCAGTATGCCTCAAAGAGATAGCAAAACTATTCAAGGTGTTGCCAGGTACATGAAAATATACAGAACAACAAGCAGAGGAAGCAGAAAAACACCCCACAGCATATGGTTTATGTAAATTCAAAGAATCAAGTCTGTATACAGAAAATGAGAACAAAATGTAATATTTATTGAGTTCTGTTCACTTGGAACATAAAGCTGGAATTATAATAACAGGTGTTCTCAGATACATGTTTGAATGCCAGGAAATTACTTCTCTACAATTTTTGTCTACTACAAAGTATATGCTAGCAATTTAGCCCAAAATTAGCATTTCTATGTCTCCCGAGACTGGGTTTTTTTTTTTAATCCAGGCCAGTTTATCTTCTGCTACCATACTGTGTACACAGCATCTTTTACACAGTATTAATAAAAAAACACAAAAACAAACAAACAAAAAACATCCAACAAACTTCTAATAAAAATTTGTCAAAGTAAATCTTTCTAAACTGCAACATCCCCAGATGCTATTACAGATAACCACCACACATTACCCCACAAGTAGAAATGGACAGAAGGCAGACTTAAAGCTAGACTTAGGTATTTCCAAAAGGACCTATTACCTCAAAGGATTAAATTATTTTCTCTCTGTGAAAAATGTACACAAACACTACTGAAAATAGAACTATATGTTCTTAGCCCCTACATACCCCATTCTATGCAAGCCACTTCAGAGCAGTGTGCCCCCTCTTTTACAGCTGTACACAATCTCCAAAGTAGCTGGTAAGCCAATAGACTCAAAATATTATTTCTGAAGTTCTTTTTGAACTACTATCATATTGCAGAGCAGTTGTAGTTCCAATTCCACAAATTTTTTTAGTCCCTAGTCCCAGCAGATCATTAAAACAAGGAAGGCACTTTATACACTTCATCTTTAATAAGTTAGAAGCTATGATTCTATACAAAAAGTCACCCTTGTGGCCCCTTCACAGGCCACATACACTGTCCTAATTACTTCAAGTAACTAAATTCAGTTGTGTAATTCTGAGCCAATTATTTTTTCCCCCAGGTAGGCATTCAGGATTTTAATGGAAAATGTGCGGATGTGAATATCCAACTGTGTGCGTTCTCTATGTATATCTTCACGCTTCATAAACCTTCTACCGAAATTTAATTTTCACTGGATCATAAATATCTGAGGAAAATTGAACTCAGAGGATTTTCACAGAGTAAACACTTTAAACCTCAGAGTTGGAATCTACTCCCTGCTGTTATGCAATGAGTGAAATACATTCTGGGGTTACCAAATACAGGACTTGTCACTTAATGATTGATTTCTCCATCCTCCCAAACAGGCCACAGATATTTGTTTCAATCAAGAATTGCATATTCTTATCATCTACCACAGCCAATTCTTTCACCTGGTCTGCAGGAAAGATACAAATCAAAATTCAAGACAAACACTCCATAGTCAATCAATACCCACCAACCAAACACCTCTCTTGAGAATGGTTAGGCAGCATATTTGCCATCTAATCTCCCCAGAGGAGTGAGGGACAGCTTTCATTCTGCTTTGTATCCCTTTAGAGCAAACTACTGAAATAGTCAGGTAAACACAAACCCAGCCTTTTGCTCCCACCTCACCTTTTTCCCAGCCAGGGCTGTCTCCCTCAGATAACTCTAGCAAAGGAAATTTTCACCTTTACAGCCAAATCCCAAACTACTGTGACAGAATTTAAAACTAGCAGAAGCAGCTGTTAATAATCGCTTTATAACCTTGCAATGAATTCAAGCCTGAATCTAATTCTGCAATCATTACTTCTGAAGCCATAGGACCTCTTCCTAAGGAGAAAGATCTTTAAAAATATCAGAAAAAGCAGTGTGACTGAGTCATCAATTTAAGCTTGTTTCATTCCAAAGGTGCTTTTGAGAAGTTTGTGTCTGTCCATGTGCTGTCCTAGGGGAAAAACAAATACAGCAATCTCAATCAAAATAACAGAAGAAATAAGTTCTTGTATTAACTGCAAAAGAATAGCCAAATTCATTCCAAAGACAGAACTAGGCTGGAAACTAACACAAGAACGTTTTTCCGGTGGAAAGAAGATGTTTTCACCCTGAGAAGAAGTCTGAAGGCAAAAACACCTCAGATAGGAATCTTGCTTCAACCAAGAGTCACTGCTAATTTCCCACACAGCTGTAAATCAGGATCACGTAGATGCAATAAAAAGCAAAAAGCTCATATACCAGCAAACAAACAACAACAAAAAAACCCAACCAAAATTTATTCCAAAAGAATATGAAAATGGTATCATCTCTAAAAGATGAAAGGCGTATTTGCACTCCAATTTACAATTCTTTAAATCATGCCTATTTTCCTTGTTATCTTGTTTTCAAATTATTCTTTTCCCCAGTCTTCTCAAGAGCTACATCTCTGGGCCCTATGTGTAGCCAAGAAAAGTCAATCTGAGTACAAAAAATAGGTGACTACTTTAGTCTCTGAAAAACACAGGTGAAGAAATCTCTTCAGGAAGGGTGCAGACATTTCTGTATTTCTCACCTCTCTAGTGCTTACGCACCTTGGTGTCAGCCTCAGGTAGCTTCCCAGACCTTCATCTGTCAGAGTATGTACAAGACACTGTAATAAAGAGCCAGCTCTAAGCTTCTCACTTGCAGTCAGTGCAACTCCATGTGAAAGGCAGCGGAGCAGATGCCTCAGGCACCCTGCTGAAAGGAAATGAGTTTTCAGGAGCCAGGGAAGACAACCTCGAGGTGCAAGGAAATCGTGAAAAAAGCAAGAAGAAGCCTTTTTTGGGGGCTGTGATCAGAATCCTTTTTCCTCAGAGGTCTATGGGCTATCTCACCCCAGTAATCTGCTCCCACTATGAAGCCAAAGCAGATCCTGAGGATTGTTGTGCTACACTGGTGGCTGCATCTTGAGGCAGCTGGGGTGCCAGAGCAACATGCATGTGAGACAACATGTGCTGTTAAGAAAGCAACATGATGATCTCCTCCTCTCCCTTCCCATGCAGTACTGGGCACTGCTCATGGTCTGCACACACACAGGTGCAAACATGCTCATTCCTGCTCTGAGTTCTTTCCACACAGAGACAGAAGTCCCCATACTTGGTGCTTCCTTGCTGGTATGAGCAGAACCACACACAGGACTCCAGCTGAGGATATGGAAAAAGCTCCTCTATGAGCATAGGTAAGCAAGTAGGAAAAACGAGCAATGGATGAGAGGAATAAATGTGATGTGACACTGAAATGCTCTGAGATCTCAGACACGGAGAGGGTCCCTCAGTAGCATTTAAATCAATTCTTCCTAGCAGCCATGGAACATGCAGCATTAGGATTCCTGCGGGCCTAATTTAGGGCAGATAGAACAACAGCTTTAACACCCAATTAAACAAATTTTCTCCACCATCCACTTTGATCTGTTGCCTCTAACAACTGCCCCAGCTGCCTGTGGTTAAAAGCCACCCCTGTTGTGTGGTCCAGTTCAACTGTGGTACTTGTTGGCCTGGAGGATCAAAGTATAAAGGGGCTAAAATGCAGAAACCTCATGGAGGCTGTGACAATCAGTAGCAAGTAAGAATGGCAGCTTCCATGTAGGTTTTGGCTCAGGACACTCTCCTAACCACACTGATGAGGGCTATAGCAGCAGTGACTCCTTCCATATGTACCTATAACTGTACCCGTACATACACACCTGTGCAGCCTGATGCCTAAATTTGTGTTCTAGTATCTGATACTGATTGCCACAAGAGACTTAGAGCGTGTCCTGGTATGGCCATTATTCTACCACAGACAGATAATCAATAGCATCTTTTCTCATGACTGCTGAGTGCCTACGGGTGCTTTTCAGCAGCAGATGCAGAATATACATAACCCCACGATGTCCCAGGCTGCTAACAGCCAGCTAGATCCAGCTGCATCAGCGATGTCCTGAGGCACGCTGCCACCTTGTTGTAGTTCAGAGAGATGACAGCAAGCACCCTTTACTCCAGCTTCATTCACAGCAATGTTACCTGGCACCCAGAGAAGTGTTGCTGTGCTTGGTGTTGCAGAGGAGATGAAGTGATGAAGGTGCCGGCTATTTATAGTAGAATCTGGGAGTTCTGCAGGACATGACAATTCAGTGTGGATGCATTGAAAAAAAATACTTTCCCCCTTTCAGCCCCTATGGTACAAATGTACTTAAAAACATTTCATTCGATGGGTTCTGGTTTGTCTAGAGCAATACAAGCTTGTCTAAAAACTGAAACAATGTTCCACAACAATCAGGATAACACATCTATACTGCCTAAGTCAGCCTAAGGACTTTCTCAAAATCTGGACTGTGTTGCTCTGGGTAAATTCAGTATGAAACACTGTCACTCACTACCCACAGACGTGCAAAAACCCCAACCTATAGGAGGCAAAGGAATGAGGAATTTTAAGAATTAAAGTGAATGTGGTCTGTTGACATATCTACCTGTTCAGAATATCCTCTGTGCACATCTTGGAACTTATACACATATACAAGTTTAATGGGTTCAGCTTAAAATAGGCAGTTGTAAGACCTGTATTTTTACCCACATAACCCTGGATTAAAGTGGCTTAAAAGTATACAGTCATATAGCTTTATCTCCAGTGATACAGAAACATTCCTGAAATTGACACTGCCCATTATCATGGTCAGTCTCCCACAGAGGTCCTCTCCAAGATACAGGTTGGGCTGCTTATTATTTCCCAAGGTGCTTGTAGAATTTATACCAAGACTCTGGGAGCAATTACCATAAGGAAGACAAAGCAAGAGGGCAATTAACTAGTTAAAGAACATGAAATTTAAATCAAACAGCCTTGTTTCTGTGCCTCGGGATAGGATTCCAGATGTTTTGTTAGGAAACAGAAGACAAGACAGTAAGACATAAGAAAATACATCATAGCAGTAGACTTGAAAGCTCTATTCTTGTAAAACAAGAGTGATACAGTTCAAAAGAAAGGTGTTCAAAAAGGTTTTAGAAAAAAGAAAGGCTACAGGTGAACTAATTCTTTTAGTTTTAATAATTTAAAATGCTAAGAGGATTTATTTAAGAAGACAATATGTTCTGTTCAGACATTTCCTGATATCTTTTATTTTCTGCTGTCAGCAAGAAGAAAATGTTACCTTATGTCATACAGTCTATTGCTGAGAGACTTGATGGTGCTGTTCATCCCATCCTTTCTTTCCTTCACATTAATTAGAATTGAAGACTGAAATCGTGTGACTCTCAACACTCAGGAGATATGTAAATTACAAGGGGAAAACAGCTAAGGGCTGGCCTGCATGTGTTGCACACCAGATAAGGCAGTACTCTTTCCTTCCCCTTTGCTATTACGGCGTTTCCACTGCAGCATGTTTGGCCACAATAAGATATACAATACCACAAGAGCTATTTATGAGCTCTCCTATCAGTGTACACACAATGGTAATAATACAAGACTGCAATAACCAGGAACATTTTGATATGACATTTTTCTAAAGGAAACCTTATTCCCTTGATTTCTGCAGGAAAGGAAGAAGCTGCTCCAGAGCTTCAGGCCTGTGGTTAAAGCACTGATAGAAGACCAGAGTTCTACCTTTGAAGATGAAATGTAATTTTGGATGCTCATTTAAAATTAGTTTTATTTGATTCACTTGCATAACAAAGACAGTAGTTTCTGAAAAGCGCTCACCAGAAGGAAATCAAACCGCTGACACAATGTGAAGAGCTGAAAACAAAGTGATGCAGCTAACACACTTATCTCAGAGACATGGTGCATCTTGATTTTCTTAGATGGTTTCTGCCTAATGCTACCATGCAAAGGCTCTTCAGAAACCCAGGGATGATTTTCAAAACATCCAGTTCTAGACACTGATACTGAAAGACACTGAGAGACTTCACCTGTCACAGAATTCTCTAAAATTTGTTCCTGTATCAGCTTTTGCTCTTTGAGCAAGATAATAAGTAGAATAATCACTTCCATAGCACTTGATGGCCTTAATAAGTGAAAAATTGATCAATATTTTTCTTTTCTCCCACCCCCAAGAGAATTTACAAAGCAAAAACAAGCATTTTCTAAATTCCTAGCAAAACAAAAAAATTGAAGTATTCTCAACAAAATCATACATTGTTTAAAACTTTATTTTTAATTAAAATAAAACAAAATAAGGTGACTAGAAAAGCAATTATATCTTGGATTTTCAGACCAAAAAATCTGACTAATGTCTCATTCGTATGGAATGTGATAGGGCCACCAAATCCGTTTTATCTCTCAGAAGAAAATCTGTTCCATTTTATATCTTTAAAGATTTAACTTAACTTTCTGTTTATTCCACGAAGGAATTAAACTAAGGTAAACTGGCAGTAGATAATCAGAGGTAGCACCAACAGTCAGCAATAACTTGAGCTGATGTGCATTCCTGGTGTTATGAGGAAAGATGCTACTCCACTGCAACATACCCTTCTCTTCTCTTCCCCCCAATCTTATGTTTTTATTTGACCCCTTGTTGTGGACTGATAAAGTTTCATATTTTGTAAAACTAGTTCTTGTGCTTGTAAATGGAAATAATATTTCATCTGGTATAAAAAACCATGCTGAGGTACATACTGCAATTTTATTTTCTTCCTATATTTTTGTGTTGAATACTGTGCTGTATCTTCAGGGGTTTGAGCTCTTACTTCTAGATCATTTGATATAACAAACCAAATAAACAGTCCCCAGATATACACATGATTGGAAGCTATCACCTTTGCTATTAAAAAGGGGGCTATTTAAGTCGTATAGTACAGAGAAATAAAATGCATCAGCTCCTCTCAGACACCATTTGGTAAAGAAATATTGTGTTAGAGATAAAAAAGTATAATGGTTTTACTTGCCACAGTTGTAGCAACTAGGTTTATTGGATTACAAGGTGATAAAAAAAGTAGCAGAGCCTGTCGGTTTTTAAATTATTTTGTGCCTTTAATGGCAATATTTATACAGTTGCTCTCAGAGCTTCCTCCTTCTTCACCAAATCACTCTGAGAAATATCACAACAGGAACAACCAAGTCCTTTTAAAACCATACTATGAACATCACTATGAACCGCATCTTTAAATAAACTGCTGTCCTCTTTAGAAGGAAGTTCTGACTGTGAGTTATTCTAATGTGAAAGATAACAAATGGTTTGGTTTTGACTTGTATTTCTTGGGTCTTTACTAATGAGGGCAGCCTCCCAGCCCTTCTCCAAGGACAGTGGTTGTTTTTTCTCCAGCTGTGGGGGAAGAGAGACAGTGAAACTACATGAGTTCCTTGTGGGTCACAGAGATAGTCTGGGGTATAGGTGAGCTCAGCTCATGGTGCTCCCAGCTGTTAGATCCATCTTGTGAACCAAGCCCAGCAACCATTTCTTCCCAGAGAGACTGGTCACTGCTGCTGCCCATAGTGAAATTCTTCAGCCAAACAAAAACTGGAGGGGAAGGGACAAATCTTCAACCCCTTTTTGCCCTTTTCTAGCTCTTTACCTTCTGAAGATCTTAAACACTTGATTATCAATGGTATAAAAAAGGAGACATATCAACCCCTCCACTTCATAACTAGCAGCATCCAAACAGGCAGTGCACCATCACAACAGGAAGTTCTTCTTATGACTTGCCAATGTTATGACACAACAGGAACTTGATTCAGCAGGATCCTCCTCTTTCCAAATCATACAGAAACATCGTGAACTATAGAAAATTAAAATTGCTGCACACCTGTAACTCATCTGTGCCTCAGATGCTGAGCTGGCCCTGCTGTCCTGTAGTACAGGAAAAAACATCTGGCGATGTACATATTGCCAAGTTGTTTATTACTGAATCATATTGTATCCATACGTATCCTAAGCAATCTGTTGCTAGGTGCTGATTTATTTAATAACTTAATGGACTTTGAATAGTTTCCAGAAAAGAATGCTGGACCTCAAGGTTGTATTGTTATTTTGCTCAAACGAAGCAACTTTAACTGAAAAAAACTCTCATGAGTCCTCAGCAGAGGTAGGAAAAAAATAATTCTGCATTGTGGCAGACCTTGAAATCAGATCAAACAGCAACTGTGAAGCACCCTCTTTTGAACTGCAAAAGTAGGCAAAAATAATTATTTACCCTTATGCTCTTAAAGTGAGATTAGATCTACAGTTTGAAGAGACTGGTTCAGAAACAATCATAATCAACAAATCTTTCACAAGATGTAAACTATTCAGTATACAATAAATCTTTGAACTGGATGATCTTTGGAGATTTATTCTGTCATATCTTCAGCCCTGTAATTTTGCATCAAAGTGAAACTGAAATACCCAGTTTTAGCCTTAGCTAAATGTAAACAGATCTTCTATTTCCACAGACTGTTTTGCGCTAGAATATGCCTAAATATCTTGCAGAGTCCATTAAAGTGGCATTCTTTTTTTGCAGGAGAGGAAGGGCAAATGATTCTCAGAAAACTGCAATGCCCCCCCTGGAAGTCACAAAGCCCTCAGGATGCTCTGTGGACTGGGGGCTATGGTGACTGCAGACCACCAACCCCTCTTTGGGGTATAAAGACAAGACCTGAGGAGTGTGTTTCTTCTGATGAAGCAGACTTGTGGCTGGTGAGACTGTATGCAAGATAAGGTTTGTTATAGCTCCCAAAGGCATACTTTGGAGTCTTCTTGTGTCCACACTAGCGTCCTCTCACTGCTTCAGGCATCTGATGTTCCCCCAAGCACCTCCCTCCTGGACATGGGGGTGGTGGAGCATGAGAGTGGAGAATCCCATTGCAAATTAATTTGCCACATGCACTTTGGCACTTTGACACAGGGATGCCTGAAGGACCAAGCTGGGCAGTTGGGCAGGCACTGGAGTCATGTGGCAGGCATGGTGGGTGATCATGAGGGTCACAGAGTCCTATTTAGCTGCGTAAGGTTTCCTGGTTGAGCAGGGAGCTCTGACATCCAGCCCTTGGCAGCAGGGAGCACAGGGATCTAGCCCATGCAATCAACACACCAGCTTGTCACGGCAGGCTATACATGGGCACAGACATGTTTAGAGATTTCAGAAGTCTTTTATGACCTACCGTATGTGTCTAAAGTCACCTCAATCTGGACTGAAATTACTTACCAGAAACTGCTCCAAATGTTGTAGTTATTTTATTTCCCAAATATTTATCATTTTGGTATTTAGTAGTTTGTGTCACACCAATAAATCCAACATGCGAATACACTGTTCAAAATGTTGATGCTGTTGAAAGATTGTATCAAGGGCACAGAGAAGCATGATTAAGTTCCATGTCAGTGGTTCTCTCATTTTTGTATAACACATACTGTTTGATGAAAAAAGGCTTTATTACAATGAAAGGGAAATAGCAACTAAACAGAAATCACGTCAAACAGAAGCATAAATCATAGGCAGGACTGACAAACCAATACCATATATTAAAGTTGCTATGGATGCCCTGAGGCAGAGCAGCACAGTTTTTTCAAGTGCTATGAAAATAGACAATTGAAGGTACATTGTAAATTTGTTCCAAAATGTGCTCACCTTCAGCTGGTGTTCAGCATGGTGCTGGCATTGAACCTGTCGCCAACAAAGCTGTAACCGTCTGTTCCCAAGGAAAACCTGACCCAAGTTTGCAAGTTCAGCCATTTAGGAGTAAATGTTGCAGTATTCCTTGAATAATGGAAGGCGGTGATGGACAGGATTTCACATGATTTTCCAAAGCCGCTTGTGTAGCATCACCTGCATTTTTTGACTCTTTTTTTCTATCACCATATTCTTCCAGTTTTCAGGTTTGTTAGTTTACATTAGCTGTAATTTCCATACTTCTGACTTGATTTAGTTAGCCTAGCTCCCTATGAAAATCAGATTGCCAGGATCAGTCTGTTTATATGCATGTAATAAACTTCTAATGCTGATTTCAGACCAATCAGACCGATACTGGAGATCTCAAATATGGTGAGCTCTCTGTGTATTTTGTAAAACCAGAGTGAAAGATGCCAAGGTTTTGATTTTGTTGGCCAATTAAGTTGAATGAGGCAGCCTGCATGTAGCTGTCAAAATATTTGACAAAGGCTGTAAAAAAAAGTATGGGAACTTTATAGTAACATGGTAAAACAGAAAATGGTAGTTTAAAACTGAATGAAAGGGCTCAAGACCACAGAAAACTGAGTTTCCACAGTATTCTCTGTAGCCATAGGACTTGACATACACACCTTTGTGAACAAGATAAATTTATAACAGCAGCAATATTTAAGCTAATATTAATGATGTGATTTTCATTACTAAATTGTCTTCTATAATAAATGGGATTGCTGCTGAAATCTGAGGGAATTTAACAGCCATGCTGGACTGGCTGTCTCTGCACAATGCTCAGTAAAGATGCTATGTAGTGTCTGTGTGCCTAAAAGAAAGAAGAACAGTCTCTATATGTGTAAACTAGTCCAACAGAGAGAGTCAAAACCTAATTAATGGCTCCTGGTTGATTTTAAACCCATTGCAATCAGTGGCTGGCTAACATTGGCAGTGGTGATGGTTGTGTGAACCGCACGGAGCAGCAGAGCAGTAACAGCTGAACATCAGTCCCAGCTGCTCCCAACACACCTATCCCTGTGTCACTTCTCATTCCAGCTCAAATAGTAATTTCCACAAGAAACAGATTTCCCTGCTTTCAGCAGGGCAGCAAAGAAACCAATATTTCTTAATACCACTTCTGGGACTTCTGCATCGCAGTTGTTGGAAGAAACTGTTAGTTTTAAACCTAAAATTTAATTAAAGTATCTCCAGGATTTTCTCTCCTATAATTTAGTGACACTTATCTCACAGGCTAACCAGAATTATTTGCAAACTGTTATGGCTACTGCAGACAAAAGAGGTCACCAAGCTGCAGCAGTAGCTGTAATTAACACAGGAGCATACGTCAATACGTAATTGACTTCTCAGGGAATTCAGAGCAGCCACACAACCAAGCAGCTCTGACAAGCTTTTGGCATCTGGACAGCAGCTACTCCTGCCACAAGCTGGAACAAGAGTAGGAAGAGACAGAGAGGACCAGTTTTTTCTGCAAGGATTTTTCTAAGGTCATCTTCCCTGGATGCACAGTCACATTAGATCTATGAAACCCACCCTGCTTAGGGATCCTCAGTTTAGGTGAGCAGCAGTGATGGCAGAATTTCAAAGCTCTTGGCCAGTCAGCAATTAATTACCATGGCATGAATGAGAGGACTGAAGGACTAGGTATGATGAATATGGGCTGCAGCTACCAAGATGATAGATTGTGCCATTGGGTTGGAATGCAACATCTCAGCACAAACAGGAGCCTTAGGCAATCATACAAGGAATCTGGAAGGAATGGGCTTGGAGCACAACTTTTTGCCCGTGAGAGCAATGTATGGATAATTGTAGAGAGGGAACAGCTCTTCTTTGAGAAGCAAGCTAATAATTGTATTTTTTTCTCTGTAGTTAGTCCTGATAGTGAAAGGTATAGTCCACAACCCCCCGATCAGAAACACGGACAGTGACCATTTAAGAAAGTTAGAGAGCCCAGCCAGATGCATGTGGTGTTTTACAAGGGTGGGACACCAAACATCCCTAATCTGAAATGAACCATAAGGTGGCACTGCTTTAAAACATTACCTGAGAAGATTTTCCCTGACATTTTCTATGCTCTACAAAACCCCACAGAGTTTCCACTTTTAATTTAAGTGAATCAAATCATTCTACAGAAACCTCAGTGATACAGTGAGACTGCACATCATTGGTATAGGAATTTTCACACAAATTATTTTCTCAGAAATTGCTACATTTTGCCCTGAAAACCAAATATCTCAGATACTTTTGTTCAAACACTGCAACATACATTTTAAAATTTATGTTTGTGTGTGTAACAGCCAGACCCATCTTCTCTTTACACAACCTCTGGCATCTAAGACCATAAAGATTTTGCTCTGTCTCAGTTGTGTGGCAACAGCCAACAAAGACATTTTTCTAGTTCACATCTAATGTGCAGGACAAACTGTCAGATAAAAACAGTCTTTGCAAGTGGAGTCACAGGAAGTTCCTAGTGGTTATAGTAAAATGAACTACAGAGATACCCTGTCTATTGATTTGCTCTTAAGTTAGACCTGGCCACCATTTTAAATGAATGGTGAAAGGGACATAAACCCACTTATAGAAAGGAGATTATGGAAGTCTGAGAGAGAATAGCAGCAGAGTGTGATTCTTAACAAAATTCCTGAAGAATCTCCAAATCCCATGGACACAGAGAACCAGCTGTTGGTTTTGTGTTAGGGTACAGTGCCAGTTTTACATAGCACAAGAAAAGGAAATGGGTCAGAAAATAAATGCTCACCGACTGCAGAACCTTCTGTTGGGTTGTCATGTAAGAGCCTAACTGATCTGAAAATAACAAGGCCATGAGCTCAGGTCCCCCTTGATCTTCTATATCCAGCCAGTCTCCAGTGCCCTGTAAAGAACTCCTCAGCTTTCAGGCAGTCCTTTACTAAGAACAATGCAAGGTCTTCAGACCACTGTTATTTTTGCAGTCTCCACCACAAAGTATGGCTCACCCACCTCCAGCTACCACATGCTATGCAGAAGAACACATTAGGAAGAGATAGCAGAACTACCTGAGCTTAGCTTTAGATATTTTCTTTCTTACAGGTACTTTTGATCTATCTTTACATCTCAGTAGTGACCTTGCACTGGCACCCTTTCAACCAATGGACCAAAGTGTTCAAAAAGCCAGT
Organism: Poecile atricapillus; assembly: GCF_030490865.1. Lineage (NCBI taxonomy): Eukaryota > Metazoa > Chordata > Aves > Passeriformes > Paridae > Poecile > Poecile atricapillus. Next base: position 31,857,265 of record NC_081289.1, on the reverse strand, counting down.
GAGGTAATGAACAGGCCACAGACCCTTTTCCAAGTTAACCGCATGGTAGAATGATGAACCATTGTCAGACTACAGCTGACTTCAGGATGTGCAATTGCCAGTGAATTGACCTAGGTTGTGTGTTGAAAGACAAACAACGTCTATTCATTGATGCATCTCTTTGGATTCATCTATTCCCTCTGCCCACGGAGCAGAAGACATACTCAACACTCAGTCTGGCAGAATGCAAAGCAGTTAAGTGAAACAGCTGGAGAGACACCACAAGTGTCCACACCTATCTACATGAGGATGTTCTCACTATTACCTTACTCATGTTTCAAATGGGAGAATATGCTACCTCATACCAAGAATTTAAACACAGATCCCATCAGAGTCTAGTGACTCAGATGATTTTGAGTTGACCCCTACCATTCCGACAAGGCAATGGGAAGATTATTTCAACTGCAGTTGGCTGCAAAACCTTCTATGCATTTAAAATCCAAAAGACAGTGATAGTGGGAAACAGGAGGATGGATGAACCTGTGAATATCAGCATTCTGAGTTAATCAGATTCTACCAGTAAGATTTATATGATGAGTTTTAGTTTTTTGGGGTTTTTTTTCCTCTTTTGATCATCCAAGATAGTCTTTATTGCAAATATCACCATAGGAGCAGTAATTAATTCAAATGAAGTGGGATTTTCTCTAAATGAGCAAGAAAAACATTCCAAAACATTCTGAGCTTCAAACCTTAACAAAAAAGGTTTTGTATTTATCTTTAAAATTTTAAAATACAACTTCTAGAGAAATCAAGACTTTTTTTTTCTTTTTAAGTCTGCAAGTACACTGTGGAAAGACAGAACACTGGCTCTCTTTAAGAAGTAGGCTACCAAATTCTCCTTTTCTGTCCCCAGTCATAGCTAATTGAAGACTACCAGTGGCAGTGAGAAGCCCTTGGACCTACTTGACTTTTACAGATCTTTTTGAGTTGGATACTAACAGCAGTTACCAAACTGAAGCTCAAATATTAAATACTATTAAATCCTTTGAATCCAATACAGAAGCACTTCAATTATACGAGCTTTATGTCATCCCAGATGAGGTCATGATTCTTAAGGCTCATCATATTGAATATTCCTGCCATGTTTGGAAAGCCTGATTATCAAAATTAGCCTTTGTCCTTTGTGTCTCAAAGGACAATTGAATGTGGATAATTGAAGTTTATACATTTCATGCAAAACAGTTTTTGTACCTCATTAAACAGACCTGTCTGTATTTCCACAATGTAATTCCTGAACATAATCTGTGCAGTTTACATGCTCATGGCTGGACAGCATGATTATCATAACTATAAGGTAAACTAGGCTTTAAGTCAGAAACTTCTAGAAACCCACATATCCAAGGCTCCAGCTTTGGAAGCAGATTGATTTTCTGTGCTCCAAACAGGCATGCAAAATGGCACCATTTTGTTACATTACTCAAGCTGTTTAGCTGAACAACATTTCACTCATGTCTAACTTAGAGTGAGCACTAATCATCACTTGATTTTAGCAAGAGGGAAAGTCCAGAAGGCAAATCATACACAGCTCAATTGGTTTAAACTAGTACTACAAAAATGTGACATGCAGATGCTAATTCTCAGTCTGTTGTAGCAATGCAGGATACTTAAACGGAGTAAGTTCAACACGTGAGTTCACATACCTCCTTTTCTAGATACTGGCAAGGACTACACAGAAGTCCTCAATATTAATTCAATCCCATGTATTTACCCCAAACACAGAAGTACACAGCAGTACCTGTGAGGCAACACTCAGTATAAGACACACAACCAAAATCTGAGTGAAAACCAAACATTTTACTCATTGACCAGACCATCTTCTTGGGAATCACACACAGAGTTCATAACTGCCAAAGCATCACAGGAGTCTTGTTCCTGGGTAGCAGCATGTACCCCTGGCTAACAGAAAATTCTCAAATATAGCATCTGTGAAAACTGGGACATCACTTGCATGTTTGTTCTCACTAAGACAGAGGATACATTAATCTAATCCTGCACTCTGAGTAATTTTTGTCCCTCTTTCACACCTCATTATCTGAAGGGCATCCTAGCAATATAAGATAGTTGAGAGAGACCTGTACCCGAAGTCCTATTTGCAAGGCAATGAATACCATGCAAAGGTGATGGCTCTGAGGGGTCTTTCAGGAAAGAAGTGGGAAAGTGAGGAGCAGTGAAAGAGAGCAGGAAGAAAATATCTGATATCTGCCTCAGCCCACTGACTACAGAGAACATGGAGCAGCAGTGAAAGCCATAGAAGGGGACCAGAGAGTAAGCTATAAAGGAATTGGGACGAGCTACAGAAACTTCACATAGCAGGAGATGGGGACCAGAGCTAAAGAAGCCAGTCATAGAGCCTGGAGGTAATTCTGAAAGGATGCAGCACTGGTAGATGTACTCCAAGAGGACAGCAGTATGATTGAAGGTGGGAGGCAGCATTTGTGGGAGCATTTCCTTTGGAAGGAGAGAAGAAAGGGAAATGCCCACAGTAGTAGTAATTGTGAAGTTACCTAAGGTAATGGAAAAATGCCCTTTGTAGCTTCTGAAACAATGTTACTGCAAGCAAATTAACCTGATCAGCCTTCAAACAAACTGAAGTGTCATACTGTTTGGAGAAGTTGAGTAGAAATGTGCATCAGAATCAGCAGGGATACAGCTAATGAGTTTTATGCCATTTAAAATACCTCAGAAGGGTTGTTTCATGGATATTTCAATATGCAGATACTTAATTTAATCAGAAATGTAATTATCTGTGTCCTAGTTCTTCAGCATACCTACGTATTTGTCTTACAAGATATTACTCCACATGAATCTCTAGATTTATATAAATACATATATAAAAGTCTTGAATTATGTTCACTGAAAGCTGATCAGAAAACATTAGTGCTACCAGTAAAAGAAATAGCTTACAGTCTTTGCATTAGTAATCCTGACTAGGTTTGCATTTTTACCTTAGCTTTTTACTCATGAAAGAAAATCCTCCCCTCTAAAGAGAAAGTTATTTTGTACAGCTAGAATTAGTTGACAGACTTCACTTGGTAAACTTAATCCATCATCCTGATTTATACCCTTTAGTGGTCACTGTATTTCCACACATGCACTGCTCTAAACCATAAATCCAACTGTGGGAAGGCAGTTTCCATAGGGGTGCCTGGTTGAAGTTGAGCTTAGCTCTTTGCAGGATTAAGCCCTATGAGGTAGAAGTAGTCTGCAATACAGCGGAGGTCAGAGTACAGTAATTCTCTACTTGAGACTGCAGATTATATCTCATGTGGCAGGTTGCCAAGGAGCTGCTAGGAGGAGAGAACAAATACAGATGGGAGGAGGTGGATGCAGCAGGGGTAGAATTACACTGAAATGGCATTGGCTGTGAAGTGTGACAATAGCAAACAGTGGGAGAGGACAAAGACCAGGACCTACAGTGACCAGAAAGGATGCTCCAGCAGAACTAGCAGAAGAGTCCCTGAAGGTCCCAGCAACGCTTCCTCCAATGACTGAATTTTCACACCACAGCTCTGTCAGGCATCCTCAGCCCCAAACCACCCCCCTTCAGCTACTGTCTCCTCCCAACTATTGCCCAGAGACACAAGGCCCACTCCTCACATATTCTGAAGGTGCTATCCCTTTCCCTCTCCTCCATCCTGCTTTTCAAACTGAGTTATGGGGAAGGAGAACTCACATGAGCAAAGTCTGAAATTGCTAAACAAGCTATAAAAAAAGCCCCTTAGTAAGCTCAGTGATAGATATAAAAATTTCACAGCTTTTCCCAGCAGAATCACTCAGCTATTTCAAAGCTGCACTGGTTTCCCAAGCACTAGTTAAGGAACATTTCTTTGTTCAGGAGAGCACTGATGCATGTGCCTACACAAATGTATGCTTTTACAACACAGCAACTTAGAAAGGCAATTTCCAGTTGTCTTGGATAAGACAGTCATTTAAAACTACAGGTTTTCCCCTTGGCATCTCTGGCAATCTTTGCACCAGAAAATTTTCTCTCTTGCCCTCCCATGTACTGTAGTGATAATATATATTTACATCACTTCATGGTGGTGTCATGAGGATTCATTAAAGCTTGCAAGCACTCTGAAGATGAGAAGTCCTACAAGCATTAAGTTATGTCAAGGCAAGGGCTTTTTAATGCACACTCAGCCATGTGGTGAGTATCTCTCCTTTTCCACCCCCCTCGTTAACATCTCTAAGCTGTTTGCCAAAATCTGTCCAGTGGAGCAGCAGGACCGCTGTATAGGCCCAGGGGACTGAACCATTCAAATGAGTAAGGTTCACAGTGATGATCTCAAGCACAGCAAAAATACTAAGACCACACATATACTTTAAAAATTCCTAAGAAGCAGTGCCAAGGAAGAAAATGTGCTCATGAAACCAAAATGGACCCCAGAAGCAAGAAACAAGTGAATTGACTAGGGAAAGTATTACTTTTTCTTCATTTGATTCAATGGCATGATTCCCTCTGATTCAGTGATTTGTGTCTTCCATTTCTAAATTGTATTCTGTCTAAATATAGTTATCACAGAGAACAGAAAACCCAGCCTGAACACCTGGGCACTGGTTACAGGCAGGCTATTCTGGAGGTGGTGGATCAACACACTAGAACCAGCGTTCAAAAACCACCTCCAGTGTGCTCAGCACTGCTGAGAATAATGACACCAGCATCTGGTTCATCAGGAAGCTCCTCTTCCTCTCCCCTATCCCACCTCACCCATTGAAACCTGGTCCACATACAGTCCCTGGACCTAGAGCTGGACACAGAAGCTCGCTGGTTGACTTCTCATGTACAGATAGTCTTTTTTCATCTGTCCCCATAGTGCCACAGTCTGACAGTGATCCTACATTCTCATATAAATTCACTGAGGAACCACAACTGGGAAACCAGAGCAGGCAGGGCAGGTTCCAATAAACTTGAGCCACCAGCTCTTGAGGGCATATGACGTGAGACACAGCTACCCCCCACCCAAACAGCCGTGGGTTTGTCCCCTGAGCATCAGGATCTACTCTGGCTCCACCAGCTGTGCACAAAGGAGGCACAAGCAGCCTCTGCAAATGCTATAGCCTGTCATTCTTACAGCAGCATTCTTATAGCACTGTTCCCTATGCCCAGCTTGTCAAAGCACCAGCTTGCCCTCTCTTGACTGTTCTAAAGCTGTATATCCATACCTGAGAGGTTCTAGTGAAAGAATGTAATAGGAGATCCATAATTTGACATCAAGCAGCGCAAAAGCAGGTCAGGACACCTGCTGGCACTGCCCCGAGCCCAGCTGGTGTCAGGGCGACCGCGGTGTCAGGGACAAGGTTCAACCTGAGTGCAGCTGCCCAGGACTCCTGCAGGTAGCTGTTCTCCCTCCGTGCATGGGTCAGCAGCAAGAGCTGCACTTCTGTGCTCTCTGCCTTGCACTTCTGGATAATGGGGCCCAGGGAGAAAAAAGATTTTAGGCAGCAATGTGGAATTCCAATCCGTTTAAGAGATGGCAAAGAAAATATGGCCACTTTTAAGTCTGAACACTAGTTTGCCACAGGAGGCTTTATATGATTTCTGCAATTCTAGGAAACTTTTCTTTAATGAAAACATTCTGTCACCACCTGTCAGGAATAAATTTAGGCAAAGAAAACAAGACAATATTGAACAAGAAGGCAGGATCTTGCAAAACATCAGAGCTGATTCATCCCTTCCCATTCCTCCCCCCCATCCTACTCCAGGCACCATGCCGAGAATACATTAACTTAACTTGCCTGGGGATTTACATTACATTACTATCCATTACCAGGGACTTCAGATTCCTTTATTCTCCACCAATGCCATATTCCTGCAAGAGAGCACTGAATAAAAGTAACTTCATTTTTTCTTCGGTTATTCAGTTTCTGTAGTCTGGCAGCAGAGGTGCCAAGTACAAAAGCCTTGACTACTCAGTCCCACCCCTAGAAAGGGAATACAAATGTATTAGGATATAAATCTGTTATTTTTGTCTCAACATGCATGAATTACCTGAGTATTATATATGAAGATACACATTCTTGCTTGCTAAATCTGCACTCCTACTTTTTAGTATCTGAAAACAGTAGTTGAAACAAGTCACCTGCTGTAGGACTAAGTTAAAAGCTACTCTTGGACAAAAACACCCTCTTGAATCACACATTGAAAGAACGAATAATAAATAACTATCAGAAAACTGAGGCTTCTATTATCACCCAAGGCTAGGGATTTTTATTCTTCACACCCTCAACTCATTCTACACAGACGTGCAATGGCAGCACCCAGGATTGCAGCCTAGAAAGCTCTCTGGCTACACTTTTCCCCAGTAATTAAAAAAATTGATATTTATTCATGTAATATGACACTTATCACCCTTCAGAAGGACCTTTTCCCTGCTCCTTTCCCTCATTCAGTTAGTCTCATGCTCAGCTGCTCTCCTGTGCAGGAGGAAAAAAAAGCACAAAAAGTACAGTTTGCCCAGACAAGTAGTTGACCTGGCAGCAGCAAGTGGTATTGAAAGCCTCAACAACCAGTCCTGCTTTCAACATCAGAGAAGGGAAGAGAAAAAAGAAAAGGCCATTGAGTCCAACCTTTGACTAAACGTCTCCCTGCCAACTTAGCTATATCACTAGTGCCATGTCCAGTCGTTTGTTGAACACCTCCAGGGATGGTGACTCCACCACTTCCTTGGGCAGTCCATTCCAATATTTGGCAACATTTTCAATGAAGATATTCTCCATGATATGCAACATGAACCTCCTCTGGTGCAGCTTGAGGCTCTGTCTTCTTGTCCTGTCACTCACTGCCTGAGAGAAGAGGCTGGGCCCCACCTGGCTACAGCCTCTTTTAGATGGTTGTAGAGGGTGATGAGGTTCCCTCTTTGAGCCTGCTCTCCTCCAGGCCAAACACCCCCAGCTCCCTCAGCCACTCATATGACTCACTCTCCTGACCTTTCACCAGCTCTGTTGCCTTCTCTGGGCACTTTAGCACCTCAGCATATTCCTTGCAGTGAGGGGCCCAGAACTGGACACAAGATTTGAGGTGTGCCCGCACCAGTGCTCAATACAGAGGGACAATCACTGTCCTCGCCCTGCTGGCCACACTATTTGTGAAACAGTCTCTAACCCTCAGGAAGATCCAAATAAATTGAATCTAAGTAGTAAAACAGCAGTAGAAAACATGTATCTTCAGGCTTAACCATAAAAAACTATCAAAAGGATAAAAAAAACCCTTTATTTTTGAGCAAGTCAATATTTATCATACATCCGTTCACACTCATTAACTCAAGTAGGCCAGTACCAAAGGTTTGCCACCAGGGGATATGTCCTTTTTAAACAGTTAATGGAGTTTTAATTAACTGTGTTACCTGAAAATATATCTTGACAAAAAGTAAGATAATTGAAATGCATTAAAAAGTGTGTTTATTCATCTGTCCAGAAATAAACTGGAAAAGACAAAGAGAACACATAACAAAACAGGTTTTAGAATACCTGAAAAGAACAGAGAACTACTAGGAGACTCACAAATTTGACTACTGGGACGAATAATTGTATGCTAACAAATGCCCAAGATAAACAATAATAAAACAAACAAACCACAACAACAACCACCTCAGACCCAAAAAACTAATTTACTAATTAGTAATTTAGCAATTAGTCATTCCTACTAATTTAAATAAAAAGACAGAAAGTAGAATTTCTGAATTAAACTATCAAGCATTAATACTGTATTGCTGCAGGGGAAAAATTCTTTTTCTCCTGGAAAATGTTTTTATTTCCCATAGAGAATAAAGAGATATAAGCACTTTTTTTTTTTTTTTTTCCCAGATAGAGATTACTTTTTCATTGGAATAATAATATTTTCCTCAGAAATATATTTTCTGGTCTTTGTTTGTTGGAGTTCTTTTTAATAAAAACCTATTTTTCTATTTAAAACACCGCTCATAAGAATAATATGGGCTAGCGGAGCATTTCCTTTTCTGAGGGTTTCTGGCATTCAAGGTCAAGTTCAACTACATTAAATACAATGGCTTAAGATCAATTGCTCAGAAGCAGGAAAACAGTGACCAAAGAGCCATTGTCCTGAATTTAAAGGTCCTGAAGCCTCATGAGATCTGTCAAGATATGCACAGATGTTTTAGCAGGGCAGAAAAGGGGAGCTTTAGCCATTATTTACATCATCTTACAACTGGAGACTATCAGAGGCTTTTGGAAGTTTTACTTACTCTTCAATCAGCTAGTCTCTCCCTTTTTTTCCCTTGCCTGGATTTTTTCATATATGTTTCTTAAAACTAAGATTTAATCATCTTGTCAGTAGGACAACATTATAGCAGTGGAGAACATATAGAGGAAGGGATGTTAACTGTGCCTTTTGTGCTAGAAAGTGCTTTGTCTCCTCCTCAGAACAAGAGGAAATAGAAATGTTCATCCTGGCCCAGGCAAGCTTTCAAGAAATGTGCAACCAGCCTTTCTGACCTACCCCTGCCCCGAATGGCAATCTTGAACAAAAGAAATAACTTTAATCAAATCTTTCTGGGGTTAGTTCAATGAAGTCTACATGGTTAAGACATCTTAGCCTTCCTCCATTTCCTTTCTCACATCAGTCTCAAATTATGTACATGTTCTCTGAGACAACACAGACTCAAAACTTTTCTCAGTTGACATGCTTAATCAATATCTCACAAGCGAGCTCAACAAAAAACAAAGCTTGGTTCTGTGTTGCTAGATGGTAAGGAACATAGTGGTTCACACTAAATCAGTGCCTGTATCTTGGCTGGAACAGTGGCCAACAGTGGATGTCTTGGGAAGATTCCCATGATTAGAGTAATCATGTAATGCTGCTCTCCAGAATAATTCCCAGCTACTGGAGATCTGCAGCTCAAGGGGGTTTTGAGCCAGCAGTGTTCATTTTATCCTCAGGGGCTTAGTCTATGTGAATTTGAATCCATGGAAAGTCGTGCTTCCCCCAAATCCCAGTGGCCAGGAATCTCACAGCTAAATTCCTCTGCTCTGAACTTGAGAGGCCTGATGGTCTCATTTGATGGCCCCAGTTCTTTTGGTGACAGAGATCAAGCAGTCAGTCACTTTCTAATTCCTCCTCCCCATGTCACTTATGCCTTGCTGTCCTCTCTGCTTATCAACAGGGGTGGCAGATAAAAATATTACCAGTAAAAAAGGCAGCTGAAAGCACATCAGTCATTTACATGCTATTTTAGAAAGTGAACCCAGGGACTTTGATACGTAAACCCTACTGACTTTCCATTACATTTTGATTCCTTATTGCCCACCATTAAAGAAATTTACTCCAGAATCTTAAGAAAATAAATCTTAGGACAGATTTTAAGTAGATGGTAGATATATCTGACATATTCCATTGACATTTCTTTATACCACAATGACACTTCTGACTTAAGACCTTGAAAACTGAAGAAAATTCACCCTACCTTTTTAACATCCTATTTTATATTATTGAGCAGAATTAAATATCCTTCCATCATCTATTGTCTGCCACAGCACACACCACTGCTGAGCCTGAAGTCTCAGCCTCATTGCCTTGGTCCCTTTTATATCCTTGAAGACTTTCAAGTATTCAAGCACTGGAAAATTCCCATTTTGATCTGTTTTTGCATCATAGACACTCTTGGAAGAGAAGAATCCTGCTGCTAATCAGTTGAATCACAATTCAAAAAAAAAACCACAGAAGAAGCAGAGATGGGAAAGATGAACTCCTTAGCAAAGAGGAACGCTTGAGGTAAAGGCAGGAAATCCTCTCCAGTTCTTCAAAACCAATGCTGATATCCCACTGAAATCCTCATGCACATCATGAGATCTTTTGGGCACTTAAACACCTCCAGGCACCTAATTTCACTGCAAATTCACTAAAATCTGCTTAAACTCACACACATCACAGCATGCCCAGCTGTAGAAATCTCTGTCTGTCCTGCTTCTCCCAAAGGCAAGAGCCCCCCCTGTTTGAACTGCCACTCTGTTTTGGAGTCGGGATTTATTCAGTGCTCCCTTGTGGCAGGGTAGCCTGTGCCTCAGCCAGTTAAATTGATTGCATGTTAACTCAGCTAAATCTATTGCTTAAGTAACTTATCTGTTGTCATGGATTTGCTATGTCATGTTAGCATGGAACTGCTAACACATTTCATATTCCCTGAGGGTAGTCAAAATAGTAGAGCCTCTAAAATAGTTGAATAGTTGAAAAGGAAAATCTCTGTATTACCTCGGCCCTGAAATTTAGTCTTTGACTGACAGTATTATATACTATTTGAAGGCAATTTCTGAGCAGATAAATATTACAAAAGGGCATGTTTCTTCCCCAGCAGTGCCACAGTGCCACTCTCTCCCATTATCACAAATTGTCCTAGTTTTTGCCCAACAAGTTGTAAAGACCAGACAATGACAACTTAGTAAAAATAAAGCCTTCATTCTGCTCAAACATCTGATGAATAAATTTTATAGCAAGCACTGTTCTATACCTGACAAGGTATATTCGTCTCTCCTCACTACCTTATGAATTAATAAACCAGACTGTCTCCCTCCCCTTGTAAATACTTGCAAGAGTAGTCACTGATTACTGAGTATCAGAGCTCAAACCCACCTAAGAGTATTAAATGATACATAATAAAAACAGAAGGAGTACACAATTTCACCTTCATTACAGACTTTGTTTAGCCCAGCCTGGATTTCCAGTATATTCTGCTCATACTAGTTTCTTCTTTTTGTTGTTCCTAAATACTAATTTCTTGTTGATGTATTTGATTTTCATTAATTTCCAAGTGTAGGTACATCTTGCCTGAAGAAATAACAGTGGCAGTATTTGACATATGAATTTGTTTACCCTAGTGAAAATGAACAAGGAACACAGAGCTGATAATCAGAGAGATAATATAAGCAGACATAAGTGAGAATTTATATCTAATATGTACTTCAGTGATCTGGTGACAGACTGCTGAGACTGAATAAATTAACTCCTAATATGGTCAATTAAGACAGGTAGGTCATCTGGCAAAAGATACTGAGAGGAACAAATCCAAAGAGACAAGATTGTTGAGGTCTGGAGAACTGGCTTTCCATCTGTTAGCTGGAAATGTAGCCTGTCCTCTCTGTTACCACATTCCTGCAATATCTAATAGACAGCTTGTCTCCATTAACTACAATGCCAGTCTACAGTATTTGAATGACCAGGAAGGAGGAGGTATGCAAAAACAGGAAAACAACCTCAGGAATTTTCCTCCTGCTTACATATGCATTAGTATTTTCTTATTAATAAGGAAACTAAGTGAAAAGAGAAATCAGATCTTCCATGTGGAGTGAAATCAAATGGCCCAGCCTCCGCTGACATAAGTTACACATCCAGCTGCAGCACCTACATATTACACAACAGGGTTCATACAAGCAAGAAAGTACTTGGACATTTCTATGCTATCTATGTCATCTCTAAAAGACCTTGAAGAGCAAGAGAAGCAGTGGTGGCCAGGAAGATCTGTACACACAACTATCACATTTCTGAAGTCTGAAAAGAGTGTGTAGAGAAAGTAAAAGCAGGGGGATTCTGTCTGGAAAGATCAAATACGGTGTTAGGATAATTAGTAATCAGTGATCTCACTAGTATTCCAAGGATTTTAGGAAGTGCTCCCTTTGTGAAGAACAGGTTGGACACAAGTAGCTGGAGGAGACAAAAGGGGTGGTAAGCAGAGGCAGGCACTTGGTGTGAGCTGTTGAGCTGAGCTCCAGGCCCAGCAGAGAATCTTGAAAGCAGCAGGCTAGCAGAGCATTGCTACTGCCGATCCTTCCCTGTCCATGGTGCTCTCTGTGCCATGCTGCACAGTGCCAGATCTCACTTAGCCTGGCTGGCACTGCTTTCTTCCACAGACTGTGACAGGGACCTGACGAACACAAGGAGGGTTGTCTGCCTAAGATGTGCTTCTGGAAACAGGAGCAAAAGCGCAGAGGGTGCTGCACAGAGCATCGCTGTGCCACACTTGAAGCCCCAGGACTGCCAGCCTCTGCACAGCGCTGAAGGACTGAAGGACTTCATTCCACTTCAGTGACTGAAGCGTGGGGAGCAGGCAGGCTCCTCAGGGAGACCAGCTCACCTGGGGAGCCAAGGGCTCAGCTTAGGGAAAGCCCACCCCATCCACACAACTCCTCCAGCTCCTCCAAGGCACCAACATTTCACTGATTCCACCCATCTTCACAGACCTATTTTCTCTGCATTACACTTGAAATTCAGTACATCCCAAACAGAAAGGGAAAGAACATTTTTTCATGTCTCCAGCCACAAACCCCAGGTTTTTGTTATGTTAGTGAGGCACCCAAAACAACTCTTACTTATTGCTTCTTTATGAGCACAGATGGCATTGGAAAACACGAACCAAATGGAAAGTGTAGATTCAACACAAAGTTTTTGACCCATACTAAATCCCATGCAGGAGCTTGAGCCTTCCAACTCAGTGGTCAGTGCCTCAGCTTTTATGTATTTATTTACTTACTTTAGAAGCAATCACCAAAACAGTAACTGCATTTAGGGACTGCAAATCAGAGAGGTCTCAAATGTTAGGCTTCCTGTTGCTGGCCATAAAATCAAATGACAGAGGAACAATAGAAAAACAGGGGTTTCTCTGTGTTTTCTGTTCCCTTTCTCACAGATACAAAAGCAAAAAAAGGGGGATGTTAAAATGGAAATGGTAGAAAATACTCTGGAACAGCAGAGAATAAAGAAGAGACAAAGCAGTCAACACTGAAGTTTCATACTCCATCCTAGAGAACCATGGCATGAAATTTTTACTGTTGGTTCAACACATGACTACTGTTTTTCCAAGACAAGCTAAGGACTATGAACTCAGTGAGGAAGGTTGCCCAGTGGGATGCCTAAAGTAGAATCTGAACACTCCTGATTCAGAACTGCAATTTCTTTTTGTTTCTTGCTCCATTTTTCTAAAGGGAGTTTTTCTTTCTCATACAATTTGTTATGCATCCTTCATTAGCACTGTGTTGCCTAAAAATTAGGAATTATAAATTTTATCACTTTAAGCCAAAGTTAGCTTAGTTTAATATCTCTTGGCAGTGTTCTAGTTGTGTACAGCAGAGGAATTTAGCACAGGTGGCCCAAAATTCACACGGAGGTCAGTCTGCAATGGACAGCTCATAAACATGCAGCACAAAACAGGCTGACAGCATAAACCAACCCTCAAAGCCTGATTCAGCCCTTGAATAGCCACAGAATTAGGTGTGAAAAAGAAACAAGGCTCAGATACCTTGTATCCACAATCCTCAATGTAATTTCACCGTTAAAAAAAACATTAAGTTCAAATCTTGACCACCTCTTCATTTCCTCTCCTTGTACCAAAGGATGGGCAGTGGAAGAAAACCAAATAAAGCATTCGTTCCATGCTATTCACTAGGAGAGGGTAAAATTAATCAGCTTTCTCTTAACCAGCTTGTCCAAACCATATAACAAATACACAATAATTAACACTAAGTGTAAAATACTGCTGTTTTTAAAAGTTAGCAATGTAAGGCTTATGGAGTCCAGCTAAGCAGAGGATTCCTCACAAAACAAAGAGAGATCATCTTGTTTGTTCTGTGTTCCCCAGACTCTGCCAAACCAAGTGCAACCTTTGCAACCTGGATCCGTGGCTCAGAACAGCTGAAGGTTACCTCACTCACCAGGAAGTGATGGAAGAGATTTCCCATGTCTTCTAACATGAATTTTGAGAGATGTCTTACTACTCCAGTTGTCTGAGCTACTGCACACTTAGGCTAATGGGCCCAAGGATGTAACAACAAAATTTGGAAAGATCACACAAAATGGGAGCAAGACAGGAAAAACAGCGGGACAAGAAGCCTGAGCAGTTACGAGATTCACTCTTTTGATAACGTGCCTTCTACACTGGCAATATCCTGTTACAGCCTGTTTTAGAATGCAGCCCAAGTCTACCTAGAAGGGAAGCTTCCCTTTCTGGAAGGAGAAGTGAAAATTGTGATTGGAGCTGGATGTCAGGGAGCGGATCCCTGCTGACTTTAAAAGCCTTTGGTTGCAGTTCCAAAGCGGAGTCGGGTTGGATACCACGCTCTCCTCGGCTAAGAGCTTCGGGTTATTTTTCTACACCTTTATAGCAGTGCCTTCGGCGGTCATGAGAGCCTTGCGTTCGCCTGCGCACAGGACCACCAGCGCCGCTGCCTAGTGTGGATGGAGAGCTGTTCCCTTCGCCCAAGTCTATCCGTGCCCGAGATCTCGCAGCCAAGGGATCGTATGCAGCCGTGCAGGGAACAAACAATAGCGGCGGGGGAAGCCCCCGGCCGCCCGCCCGCACGGCCGCCGCTCCCGCCCGCGGCCCCGGGCGGCTCCGGCCGCTCGGCACTCGCCCCGCGCCGCCGCGTTCGCGGCCAGCGGCGGCGGCCTGCGGGGAGACCCCGCGCCCCGGCTCTCCGCCGCCGCTGGCATCCACGGCAACTCCGGCCGGAGCGCGGCCCGCCCGGGGAGGCAAAGTTTGCCCGCACCTGGGACGGCGCCCCTCAGACCGCGCCCGCGGCTCCGCGCCCCGCCCGCCCTCACGGGCGCAACTGCCCCGCGGGGCCGCCCGCCGCCAAGGCGCCACCTGGCGGGGCCCCGGCCGACCCGCCGCTGCCCCCGCTCCCGTCCCCGCCCGGACTCGCCCGGCTCGGCGCCCGAAGCTGGACGGCGTCCCCGCGCCCCCCGCGCCTCTCCGGCGAGCGCGGTGCTTACCTTGCGCAGCATGCTGGGCGGGCAGCGCCGGGGGCTCCCCGCCGCGGCGCCGCGCTCTCCCGCCCCTCACGGCGCGGCGGCCCCTCCGTGCGCGCCGCCCGCCCGCCTGCCCGCACTGAGCGGCGGCGCAACGGCTGCGCCCGCCACGAGGCAGCGCGGCCGCGGGGGGGGCCGGGCCCACCCACCCCCGCCGCCCGGCCCCTTCCCCGGCCGCGGCCCCCGCTCGCCCCCGCCGCCCGGGGCTGGGGCAGCCGCGGCCGGGGAGAGGCGCGGAGCGGGCTCCGGGCGGCTCCTCGTCACGCCGCGTGGGCGCCCGGAGCGCTGTGGAGAGCCCCCCGCGGAAAGCTGCGCGCTCGCCCCTCGGCCGCGCCGCGTTGGCCGGTCCGGCTCAGAGCAGAGCAGGGCAGCGCTGGGGCTGCTCCCTCGGGAGCGAGGAGGCGCCGGGCTGGATGGCTGGATGGTCCCAGGTGCTGGATGGCTGCATCGCCCCAGCCAGGTTCGACCGTGGGAAGCTATTTGGACCACGCTGCTTTTGGCGCTCGAATCCCACGGTGCTCCAGCTTCTCGAAACGAAGCGAGTCTCACCCGAAGCAAATTACACAGGTTCCAGCAGCAATTTACTTTTCCTGAAAGCTGTAGTACACTATCAGAGTGACAAGCTGTTCTCAAGTTAAAATAGAATCCGATCTCTAAAGGTATTTATCGTTAATTATTACACACTTTCTGTAATAATGTTAAATGCAAGAATCCAGGGCTCCCCCGCTGTTGGGTGTGTGGAGGTGAATCGCGGCGTGTTATATCTACACACACATCTCCCGGGTGAGCCTGTGTGCCGAGCAGCCAAATGCGGAGCAGCAGGTTGTGCTGTGTCTCAGGAGGCCAGGACCATACATTTCAGATTCTAAAGGATGTGACTTATCCTAGGGCAACCCATTACTTCAAGTTCTCTATGCCCTGGTACATTCTTCACGTAATTTTTTCATGAAACTTCAGTCCTGTGAGTATATAGTGACTCACAAAAAATTAATTTCTAGCAAGGTAGTTAACAAATAAAAAAGCAGACAAGTTAGGGCAAACTATCATCACATTTACACTTAAACTTATTTAAACTTCTTTAAGGAGAAGTTTAGCTGAAGCAAGAGAATATTCATGGGCAGATTAGTATTAAGTTTGTAATGTTGTCTCATAGAGAGCAGCAAGCCAAAAGAAGTTTGGCCATCAAATTTTGGCCATCACGTTTGTGATGCTGGGTCAAATGTTGCTGCTTTTGATCTTGTGGTGTATGGTGGCACTCAGCACAATGTTGCCTTAAGGTGCTAAAATGGTGGGGTTGTCACGTGAGTGGAACGTGCATGACTAGCGGTTTGTGATGTTGGTTATGGCCAGTGTTTGATGCTGGGCTAAGATTTGCTGTACTCCTTTTAGCATGTTGATTTGTGTCTCCTGATGCTGGTTGTTAGGTACTTCTGCTCTCTGGGGTCTGATTGTACAGACTTCAATAGCGCTCCTATTCACTTGCTCAGGCTGCCTCTTCCCTTTCTTTTGTCTCCTGAAAATGAAGAACCCTGAGTTTTGTCAAAATGTCCATATTAGAGGTACAATAGGTTGTTTTCAGAGTCACTGAAGGTGACTATGCACAGAAACCTGTGGTGTTTCCAAGAATACTGCCTGCTATGGTGATTAACTCTTCTTGGCCACTACCCAGTGTAAAATGCTGAAGCACATCCCTCTTCATGTACTTGCTGTCACCCCATTTGTGACAGACTCTCAAACAGATTTCTCACTGAATTGCACATATCCTGCTTGCGTGACGTTTGATTGTGTCAACTTCATACAACTACTAGTTTACCAAGGAGTCAAATGGGATAATAAAGAATAAGAACATCAGCAATAATCCTAGACCATAGACAAAAGGGAATCTTCTTTGAATATTTAGCTTGTTTTCTCTGTAGTTACACTCATGAAAACATATGTGCTCTGAAATCACTCTTTTTTCTGAAGAAAATCTTGGAGTATGATTAAAAAATATTTGAAATCCTGGGATTTAGATGTTGCAATGCTAAAATTCAATGTAAGGGGTTCTTAGAGTACTCCAAACATCAGTGCTTGGTACCTCGGCTTTTTATCCATTAGTAGGGTCCAATACTTTGGAACAGGTTTCCTCTCCTGATAAGCCAGAAACCACCCAAGATCAGCAACTGAAAGAGATTTTTCAGAGAACAACCTCCATGGGATACCTAACAACAGGTTGTGGAAGACTGATTCCCATCTTAAGGCCAGAGCTTCTGTCTTCTCAATTCAGGGCTGAGCAATTTGCCCTGGAGATGAATCCTGATGTCCAAAGCTGTGTTAGATAACTCACCTCAGTGCATGTTTTTAAATTACCTTCCCATAACAGTTCTGTCTCCTTCTTGCACTGCTGAGCACTGCATTTTTTTTCTGGAGCTGTATAAGTTTATCACTTTATTTTGAAAACATAAGCATTTTAAGGTAGATTAAAAGTTTGTAATCCAGACCTATCGAGAAATCTGGTGGGTAGGGATTTTTGATACAACTCCAGGCCATCTGGCCAAACAGCAGCAAATAATTAAATTTACTGACTTGTCTTGTCTGAGATAACATCATTTCAGAGCCTCAGGACAACTTGTGTTTCCACTCTTTCATCCCATCGGTGTGTTTTGGTTTTTTTTGGTGGTGTTTTTTGCTGATTTTTATCAGTTGTTATGACTGTACATAGGGCTCGGCACCCACATTCTTCTGCCCCTCTGCTGCTGTAACTTTATGTTCCTCCTCAGTACACTCACCCTTACATCAGTCTGTGTGCCCATTTCCTGTTACAGTTTTAACCCACCTATCATGCTTGTTCAATACCAGACATGTTCAGAGGAAGTCTGGACATAAAGCAATGTGTGATTTGGTGGAACTGATCCACTGTCTCCAGGATTAGACCCTGTACAAAAACATACTTCCTCCTTCAAAAACTCTCTAATAAAAATTATCACCAACGAGAATTGTACAATTGTTTTCGAGCTTGTTTTGACAAAACCATGTTAGTTTGCTCATTTTCAAAGAGGTTTAGCCACATGCAATAATGCCACTTAATCAGAACATGATAGGTGGGAATTCCACCCCATGCTGGACAGCTCAGATGAAGTCTGGATAACTGGAGAGCAACTGGCATTCATCATGAACACACCTGCTTCTTATTTATGACTTCCACTCATAGTTTTTGGTGTCTTCCTTCCACAAAACTTGTCAAACCAACCTGTCTGTATTTCCTTCCCTCCAAAAAGCTTAAGTAACAGTTTGCTGCCTTCTCATATTCGGGTAATTTTACAGTTTTACGTTACCAGCTGCCTGGTGCTCTGCTATAGTGCTCTCAACTTGTTCCCACTACGGAATTTGCCAATAATGCCAACTTTTTGTTATTCTTAATGTCCTACTTTGCTTATCAGTCCAAAGCCAAATAATGAAGAAAAGGTGATGCAATTTCTCATTAAAGTATCACTGTATATTAGTATAATATACCATTCTTAAAATACTCTTAACAGTGCCTCTATGTGTGTATTTTGTTGTCAGTTTTGTCCTTCTGGAGGAATTAATAATTTTTTCCTGGACCAAGCCACTGTGCTTCTGACATGTACTGTCCCACTGAGCTGTTTATCTGCCAAAGTGAAATCCTGGATAAATACATGTAATCTTCCAGTTCTGCTTGAACAAGACTTGTGCTGATTGAGAGAGTCTGTCTGGAGAAACACAGCTGGATGGCAGCCAAAGAGGTAGGGCCAGTTTGCATCATCTTCCCAAAGACTACCATGAATTTCTTCTGTCCTTATTTTCCAGTTTTTCACAAATGAATCAAAAGTTCTGAAGTAAAATACATTCCTTGTCTTGTCCCTCTATCATTGAAGTCCAATTCCCACAAAAATTAGCCCTGCTAATGTATGATCAACCTTTACCGGGTGAAAAAACCCAGAATATAAATTATTTTTATCCTCCAATCTTTGTCCAGTGGTGTCTTCCTTCAGCAGCTCCTTGTATTGGGACTTTTTTTCCTTCATCCTATCCGTCACTTCTGCAAGAATCCAACAGCCCATCCCCTAGTGCTTCCCCCACTCCCTGAGGTACAACTTCCCACATGGGTTTTACTCTTCCTCAGCCCATTAGCTAGTTCCCTTCAACATCTTGCTCAGTGGTGTTGACTCCACTGAAAGTAAAAGAACTCCTACAAAAGTGACATCTGAACTTTGGGCTGACTGGTTTTTACTTAAAGTTCTGGTGTCCAGACAACTGATAGTACAGAGCATTCTATGAGAGCAGTTCAAGGGGTGCCTTGGAGCACACCTAACATCACCAGGCTCCAGTTTCATATACGTGCATGCAAAGATTTTTCTTTTTTTTTTTTTTTTAACTCTCGTGTTTACTGAATAATTCTGTCAAATGCAAAAATGAAGACACATTGTAGAGTACAACCTGCTCTTTAAAGGCAGCATGTTTGAAATGCCTGTAGCCAGCCTCATTTCTGCAGGTTTGGATGCAAAATGTTGCTATGGGAACAAAACCATCTCTCCACTCAATCAGCTGAAACAAGAGGTGCTTGTTTTGGTTTTTTTAAATAACGAGATTGTCTTCATCTGCCCTTCACCTAATCAGTCAACACAAGAATGAGAACAATGGTTTTCACAGCCAAACCATAGAATATGTGACTCACTGCCAAAAAAACCCTATGAGTTCCTTAGGTCTGGGAGATTGACATCTTACTGTAGAACATGAACAGACAATAAGACAAACTCACAAATCAATCTCATTTGACAGAGCAATCAAGGAAAGAAATGGGTGTGAAACTGTTCAAATCTACCTAAACCTTGCTTTGGGAGGGAAAGCTTGAAGAAGTCTTCAAAGGAATTGAAAGAGGAATAGTGCTAACAGAGGAAAAGACTTCACATGATTGTGTGATTGCCTCCTTTACCCTGCACTCATCCTGTGGTTGAGTTTGTGTGGTGATTTTCTCTTCCATGAGCTAGTCCTGCATGTCTCAGGAGTGTCCAGGCTGTTCTCACACAAGCTACAGCCTGGTAGCCTGCAAAAGCCACAGTCAGCATTGACTTCCCTCAGTGACCAACGGGACAAGGCTTGGGTCTGCTCTGTCAAGTCCTTCACAGTGGACTCCAGCATTAATCCCTTCATTAATGTTTTAATTCAGTTAAGGTGAGCCAGAGAGCTCCATTCACGGCAAATTAAAAGTAACATAACCTAGTTTGATCCTCTCTTGTCTGGGATGGTTTACTAAGGTTTAGCAACATGTTTAACTACAGTGAGCATTTTTTTAAGTCCCACCTCTTGTCAGTCTATAAGCAGAAAAGATATTTCAAAAAAAAACCCCAACAAATGAAACAGATTAGTAATTTAGGGGTAGTTTTCACACTAATTCAAACTCTGTTTGTTGACAGTGATTTTTCTAAACTTTCATATGAGTGGAAATTACTAAATCAAAAAATAATAATAATAATAACAACAACAACAAAAATAATGTTGTTTTTAAAATGTTTTAAAATCTGACTTGCCATTTCATGAATGGGAATAAAGTCAGGCTTTATTAATGAGTGATTGAACTGTCAATCTTCACTCCTTCTTAGTTATCAAAATGAATAAAAGAATAACCTTATCAATCTTGGATTCTCTACACATGTCATATGCTGTCTCTCTCCTCCAGGAGCTGTCAATTTAAGGCTATGAGACAGCTCACAAAAGAAAGGAAGTAGCTGTCTGCTCAAAAGGCCTATAATAGAAATAAAATAACACTATGTGCACAAATACAAAATGAAATGTGATCATCAACCCGGTTACTTTCTTCATACTAAATGTAGGAAAATGATCTGCCCTTTGTCATTAAAAATCTGGGAGGTACGTGATGTTGTTCCTGCCTGTATGAACACCTCCACCTGTATTTAAAATTTAATTTAATTTAATTTAATTTAATTTAATTTAATTTAAAAAGAGTTGGCTCATCCTTGCTAAACAGTGTGCTACCACAATTGTGGTAACTGTTAGATTGGTGTGATTTTTGCTGTTGTGTTCAGGATCATTGAAAAGCACTTAATGTTTTCACTTTTCAGACAGCTATTCAGTTGCTTTTGCTGCTACTACTGATTCACCTAATAATTTTTCATATACAAAGCCAAATCCTATTATTATTTAGTAAGACTTGTGTTGCCATTGAAGGCAATCCAGACTCATAATAACAAGACATTATGCTGATAGCATTGGCTGAGACAAACACAAAGCTTCTCATGTTGGGAGTGAATTCAGGATCTTATTAGATCCCAGAGTATCTCAAGTCAAAATAAAATTGCCATATTTAAAACAGAAACTCAGTAGATTGTGTGTTTGCTGTGCCTGCAGAGGAGGGAAATACTACAATATATCCCTTTCAGCCTCTATAGAGAGTGGGAAATTCTAAGAGCTCCATTAGAGATGCCTCACACCTTCCTCAGTTATCTCTGCTGCTTTTGACTGGAAAAGAGTTAATTTTTTCCATAGTAGCTGGTATAGGGCTGGGAACAGTGCTGATAACACAGGGATGTTGTAGCTGTTGCTGATCAATGATCACACAGCATTCATGATCATCGGTGCCTTTTCTGCTTCTCACCCCAGCCCACCAGAGTGAGGGCTGGGGGTGCACAAGGAGCTGGGAGGGAACACAGCTGGGACAGCTGACCCCAGCTGAACACAGGGATTTTCCACACCATATGGCATCATGCTCAGTATAGCAATCTGGGGGAAGAAGGAGGAAGGGGACATTCAGAGTGATGGCACTCATCTTCCAAGTCGCTGTTATGTGTGATGAAGCCCTGCTCTCCTGTAAGGCTTTAACACCTGCCAGCCCACAGGAAGCAGTGAATTAATTCCTTTTTTGCTTTGCTCATGTGTGTGGTTTTTGCTTTCCCTGTTAAACTGTCTTTCAAACTGTTACCTTCTGATTGTCTTCCTGATCCCTGAACTCACCAGGGGTGAGTGAGTGAGCAGCTGAACTGGGGTTAAACCACAACATCATCATTAAACAAATCATACATTCGGGAGCATATGTTTGTCCTTGCTCACCTATGAACTCAGAGCAAGTGGCCAGCAGCAGCAGGAAAAGCAGAGAATTCCCAGCAGCGCCAGCCAGACTGACTTAGCTAATGAAGTGTACATAAACAGCAAACATCCATCATCATAAATTATCCTCAAAGTCCCCTTTCACATCCAGTCATCTCCTCGCATCTAGTGCTGCTCAGACAACCTGTGGCATCCGTGGCCTGAATCCTGCAAATGACTAGACTGAGTAGGAAATGTGCTCTGTAAACATGCTGTTCATTATAGCTATTTTACCTACTGCCAGATGGATCAATTTGAAATGGTTTATTGCTTACTCACCCTTTTGTGTATTTGAATTAGAAGAGTTAACAAATTGCCTAGTAGTCAGGAATCAGTGCTTCAGGCCAGCAAAGATTATGAAACTGCCTTTTCTGCCTCCATAGGCTGTTGCAGGGGAGCTGAAAATTTTACATGACGGTATTTTTATCTGAACAGAGTTTGGCTTTGTTAAACAACCTGCACATTGCAAATAAAACCTGTACTTCAAGACTATTAGTAAGAAAAACAAATATAAAAGATTGTAGCTTATTAAATGGCCATGGTGTTGTTATTTTGATATATTTTAAAAAACAGAGAGAACTAGATAGGTAGACCTTAGCAAAAGAACTCAACTGGGACAATAGGAAAGTTGTTATTAGAAATGCGTTTTTTTTTTCCCAGAAAAGACATTCGTAGCAAACATGTATTCATTCAGTATCACTGTTTCAACATCATCCAGTACTCATGAGATCAAACTTATTTCAGTGATGGCATTAGTACCAGTATCCAGCACTTATTAGTAAAGCAAATATAGACCAAGAGAGCCAGAGAAGCATGTAGTTTGAGGCACATGAGTAAACTTAAGGAGCAAAAACTTATTGAAAGGTGTGGACACTAACTCTGAGGCAGGCAGCAAAGTGCCTGTAGAATTGCAGGCCACATAGCTTTCTCAGTCCAGCCTGAGAAAGTAGCCTGAGAATTCATGGGGAGGATTCAAAACAATCCTCAGAGACAGAAAAGAGCCTTGCCAGGTGCTGTTTTTCTGTCCCTTGTTTTCTTTGCAGGAGAAAGTCAGGGGGTGGTGTGCCCCACTGACCAATGATGGTAATGTAGTAGTTTGCTAACCAATAAGAGTTTCCTTTCTGTACTTTCCACGAATCAGTCTATAAAACAGACCTGCAGTAATAAACAAAGATAAATTCTCCTGATTGACTCGTAGAGAGTCTGTGTCATCTCTTCCCAGCCGTTCCTAATACAGCGACAGAAAGGAATAAAATATCCCAGAGAGGTAGAGCAAAGCAGAGTTAATGGAAATACATTATCCTGTGGCTAAAGAAACAAGCTAAGCCAGGCTTTATGCTCCCCTCCAACATTTTCATGGAATGATGGTAGGTAGCTACCCTGCTACTTACAAGATTAGCTGTATGTAACTTCACTGAACTAGGCACACTGAGCTGCATTTGTAGCAATTTCAGTAACTGCTATTCTGGTTCAAGTCTATAAATTTTCTAAAAGATACAAAATTATGTTTGTATTTGAGTCTACCTGCTCCATATAGTTATTCTCCCCCCAGCAGCTGCAAAAATAAGCCCAGCTTTTCCCAGAGTTGGCAAACTCATATACAGAGCTGGTACGTCCAGGAAATATTTTCCATCTCTTATCTGCAGTGACATTTGAGAATGCCTGCCCTCTGGAAGGCTGCCTGGGCTGTAGATCTTTTATCAAACTGGGGTTTGCCTTCACTTTTGCATTCTCTCTGAGCTTACAGAATTTTTTATTTTATTTAAATGAATGGATATTAGTCCTAACTCAGGACAGCATTAAATAATATCCTTAGTCACTTTTTTAAGGTGCTTAAAATTTACTGTGTGTTGAAATGCTTTCTTGCACTGACTCAATACAGGGTGAGACTGTTCTGAAATGACTTTTGGTCTTAGGATTGCTTTCCACTGCCTCTGTAGAAGAAATGCAATTTCTTGAATGTTGCATCTTGAATGATGCAACTGGAAGCATCATTCACTTTATTCCTTCCCAATCCACTAGCAGTATCTTCTCCATGTGAAGGGTATTTTGAGGAGCAGATCCTCTCTTGTTACAACTTATCATACAGGGCACAGCTCTCAACAGCCCCACAGCAAATCCACACCAAACTGTAAATATGACATAATATGGGGCATTGAAAGCACCATTGTTCACTTCAAAACTGTAATAATGACCTACTTTTTATAGCAGCAAGGATTTGAGAACATGGCAATTCAGAAAAAATGGAGAAATATTGCTCTGCCTTTCCCAGTTGGTACCTTCTGGTGGGTATTCACACATGAGATGCTTATTGCCTAGCTCAATTGCTGGAATGTTGTTTACCTCCACCTTGCCTATAGGCAGGCTCCTTTCATGAGAAGTGAATTTACTTAAAATAATTAGAGGAATAACCACTCCACTCATTACCTCCCCACCCAATAATTGGAGCTGGTTCCCTTCTTAAGGAACAAAAACTATTTTAAACACCAGGAATAATAAGGCATAAATTTGGCAAAAAAAGCGTAACTTTTCCCAGAGCCATTTGGAAAACAAGACAAGCCCTTTAATTACCAAGTAGAAATAAAGTTGTCAGGCATTTACTGACAGTTTTTCAAAATGATCTTTAGCACACAGCACAGAGAAAATGTAACTTCAGTGCCCAATGTTAGATCAAAGTTCGTCTGCCGTCAATTAGAATGAAAGAATATATGAAGTCTGAGGGTGACATCTGGTATTTCAACATAAAAATGGAAACTCTCAGACTTAAAAAGGCTTTTCTCAAGATACTCTCCATTTAAAGCTCAAAAATGTAAACTGTGACCAGATTGAAGACTGCAAACACTAGAACACACAAAAGTGAGACACTGAAAAGATGACTTTTATTTAGCTGGCATTTTCTTATCTGTTAACATGGTATGAAGCAGTATGTGGGCTGTGCAGAGGAAAAGGGAACGCCATGGATGGCTGCACTGAATTACCCGAGTAGTGTAATGTTTACTGCTCCATAAAACCCATCATATGGAAATCAATTCCCATCAAAGAGGTTGTTGCTATATATTTTGGCTGTTGAATTGTAAATTGAATGGTGGAAGCTTAAGTTCAATATATAATTTGTCTTAATACAGGAATTTTTTAATTTTTGTTTTTAGCAGTTACTCTACACAACTATCACTTCTTGTTATGAACAAAAGCAAAATATAGTCTGTGGCATGATGTATTAAACTGATTCAACTCTTGTAGTCTGGCAGGAGAAGGGCAGAGAAAGGCCATGTGCCTACTGCAGTGGCATTCAGTCAAGCCCTAGAAGGCCATTTCTTTCTGTTTAGAAAAAACAGGTGGATCTTGGGAAGCCTGAAGAACTCATAATGATGAGGCAACCTTTCGCCTCATGGTTTGGTTTATCATTTTCAAAAGGTCAGCTGTTAAATGTAGGTAAATACAAACACTGTTGCACAAGAAGGGGAACTAGGGAAACCCATATGGCCATATGCACTCACCAAAATGGCTCTGGCTTTTTTCTCCCATGAACTCATCACAAGCTCTGTTTCCTCTGCATACACTAAATTTCCCCCTGCTTCCAGTGCTCGCTGCCTGTTGCCCTGCTGGCTCACACCCCATGCCAACTAACCAGCTGGGACACCTAACATCAAAGGAAAAGTCACAGAAAGCAGAATCTAATGAGATACCTGGCTTTGTTTTTATTTCAATTCTGATTTCCCATTTTTCTGTAAGATTTTAAGCTGGTGGTGGTCAATGTGACATACAGTATCACTGATGATAAGTCACAGAAAGCAGAATCTAATGAGATACCTGGCTTTGTTTTTATTTTAATTCTGATTTCCCATTTTTCTGTAAGATTTTAAGCTGGTGGTGGTCAATGTGACATACAGTATCACTGATGATCAGGGAATGCAGTCCCAGCATTGCTTTTGAGTCTGTAGACATGGAGAAAACTGAGAAGAGCAAGAGACTAAGAGCAGAGTAGGAGTTTCCATCTTTCCTTAACAGTACCTTGACTATACCTACCCCAATAAAAAGCACTTGCATATGAGTCATCGATCATTTTAAAGCCTGTATTAGTCTGTGAGCAGGTTATGAGCTGAAATGATTAACAGTCATTAATCATTAGAGGGGTGGGGAAAAATTGCTGCTCCATGGCCTGTTCTTCCCCATAGAAGTCACCAGCCTTACTGCACCTCTAAGAGAACAGATTTCCTAGTTCACAGGTTCCCCTGAGAGGAAAAATGAGGTGCACAAGCACTTATCCTTCTCACCATTGCCTCTAAAGGTCAGGCAGCTCCTACTCAGAAGGTCTGCATGCCAGCTGTGAGGCTAAGGCCAGTACAGAAGTACACAGAGAGCCAAACATCTTGGGAGAGTGGCTGGTTCAGAACTGAGTAGTGAAAGTGCTAGTAATTCAGAACAGCTTAATATTTTTATTTTTTATTCAGAAAAAAAGTAGGATTCCTATAATTTATATAAATTAGAGAGAATTTGTTCTTTGTCCGGAACTGAGGAAGATGTGTAGGATGAAACATACAGGATAACCTGGCATGTTTAGATGCCCATGAACCTCAGGAGTAACAGAATAGTTGGCTGAGGATTCTTTTTCACTGACCTTGATTTTGAAGGCAGTGGGGGAATTCCAGGAGACTGAAAGAATACTTATGCTGTGCTAGTATATAAAGTGTTGAAGTGACTCGACTAAGATAAATATCCCCTAGCAGTGACAGGGAGTGTAGAAAAAACATGCTGGTAGAGACAACAAAGAGTGACAGTACTCCAAGAATGAACAATAGGCACAAATGTCAATTGTGGTGATTTTTCTGAGACTTGCCAAAGAAATCTTATTTCATCATTTCAGATTACAGGTTTGTACAGGTACCTGTGGAGATGTAACACACCTAAGTGATTACAAGGGGGTTAATTTTGTACTGTGTAAAACCTAATGAAAAGTTAGCAATATACCATGTCAGAAAAGTCCTTGCTAAGTGAGTTTAGAAACAACAGTTCCCATGAGTATAGTTTTATTTAGCTCTTCCCTCTATATTTCAAGTGTATGCTCCACGTTTTCCTCCCTCTCAGTGTTTGCTAACATATCATTCAGGAGCTCTTAGCTAGAGGGAGGTGTCTGGGAGCGGAGCTGGTGCTGCAAACAGCAGGATATGGGTACAATGAGAATGTCAGGGTACAAGGTAGGTCTGGAGCACATGGTGAGCAGTATTTAGCACTGGAACTAGAGGAGCCCAGGGCTGCTGCCGGGTGCCAGACCACAGCCAAGCTTCTTGGATGGACCTGTTCACCCACTGCTTTCAGAGCAATTTGAGTTCCCTGTGCAATGCTGCAGCAAACAAAAATGTCTAGTATAGACTTGACTGCTTGCTGGAGGCCTGAGGGGAATAAAGCAAGCAGGAGGAAAAAGATTAATTTTACACTTTCTATACAGGATTGGTATGATAGGTAGTCCTCATTCTGAAAAGACTGATGAAAAAATAAAAAGGGTAGAGAACCACAAAAAAAAAAAAAATTACAAGGGCAAAGTGCTTTTCATGGAGAGATGGAAGGTTCCATCTGTTTAGCTTGTCAGCAAGAAAAGTGAGAAGTGACTTGCTTACAGTGTGTGTTTTCCTAGGCAGAAAATACTGGGCAGTCATCACTTTTCACAGCTTGCAGAGAAAGGCAACAACAGGATCCAGTGGTTGAAAGCTGCAGCCAGCCAAATTCGATTAGAAATTAGGCCCAGCTTTGTAAAGATGCCTGCTTAGTAAACACATGAACAAGGAGAGACTGTTCCACAGAGCAGGACTTTGCGAGAGACAGGCTTGAGCCAAATGAGACATTTCACTCAACTTGGAATAAAATAAATGCAAGTTAGTGACTTTGAAGAGGAGGAATTAAATTGTCAAACAACAACTTTTAAAATAAACAAAAAATCAAGCTCTTAGGTCAACTTTGCTCAATTCATGGACACCTGTCTGACTAGAAGAACAAGGAGAGACATTTTCAGTCTCTTTTCCTAACAAAAGAGTCACAAATAGCTGAGAGAGAAATAGCCAAGAATGACATATTAGGAGGACAAAATTAAAATCTTACATCTCTTGCTCCTTCCTACTGGTAAGTAACTATGCAACCTTCCTGTTAGGATGTCTGGGGGAAGAAGATGAAAGAGCACCTTTAATTATATTGGCCATTGTATTGATGCATTTGCATTAAGCACTCAGCTCCATTGGTGATGAGCATAGCATCATTAACATTATTAACATTAACATCCAGAAGAGGCAGCCTTGCAGGATTAGATGAAAGGAGAGAGCCAGAAGGGTACTGGTGTGAGAAGGGACAGCTGATCCTGATGCAGGAAGTCAGGAGTGGCACAAAGCCACTTGGGTGTGGCTGGGGGGAAATGGAGAGGAGGCAGCATGCAGAGTTGCAGTGGCAGCCCCTGGAATTAGGCAACACAGGACGGAAGGAGGCTGAAAACGTTCAGGAAATTGAAGGGAAGAAGGAAAGATGTGCAGATGCACCTCTGAGTAATAACACAAGCTCATCGACTGTTCCAGAGAAGCAAAACTATTACCTGCAGAGAGCTTACCCCTGCTTTGCCCTCAGCTGCAAAATCTGTTTACACTACTGGCCTCCCACTGCCTGATACAGTCATTGCTGTAAAAGCAGTATGTCCTGCTGTGAAGAAACCAAACTGCATGGAAAAGTTTGCTCTTGGATCTCAGCAGCTATTGCTACAGTGCTCTCAACACCATGGGGCAAAAATTGAACCACCAGCAAAAATTGAACAATCCAGCACAGTGAGTGAAAAGCTTTTCAGTGTTCTTAGAGGCTTACTAAGATGCAGAGACAAAACATTTATGCAACCCATGGGTTTAGGCTTTCTTGACCTACCGTGGCATGGCTTTTGGGGATTAAAATAAAAGAAGTGGAATTTCAGGCAATGCTGGAGGTGAGAATGGGTCCCCTGTACAGTTGAGATATATAGAAGCTAAATAGCTACCAAAAGACAATTACAGGCTTAAGCAAACTCATGTGCATGTGATAAGCACAAATATTCCTGTTTAAATTAACATGTGCTTATTAACCCTATTTAGGAGGTTGCTGTCATTCTTAGAAGAGTTTATTTTAATTGATAATTCTTATTTATATGTTATTTTAACTGAGGCAGAGGGATGAACAGAAAGGGGAGGACAGAAAGGAGGACAAAACAGTCCTACAAATTCACTCACGGCTCCTTGTTAACACTGACAAGCTCAGAAATTATCTAAATGCCTGCTGACATGTACCTGTTGAATTACGACACACAAGTGCTAGTATACAGCAGCTTTTAAACACTTGATTCTAGGCAGCTTATGGTGGGGATAGAAGTGGTTTGTTTCCTTAATATCTTTCTGTAACAAAATGCTATTTTGTTAATTGCAGAGCATGAAGGTAATTATATTGTGGAATCATGGGTGACCATGGAAACATGAGGGTGCTCATTTTGCCCAGTGTGGAGTTACACAAATGGATGGTCAGCCATGGCTTGCGTTTCCCTGTTGCTGAGTACCAACAATTACAATCCTGATTAATAGGAGCTACAAGTACAGATAAGAACCCACTTGGTTTAAAAGAAACAAAGTTTACTAAATGTAGTTAGACAAATCCTACAACACAGATTAATTGCTGCTCACTGCTTTTCTTCTGTAGATACATCACTGCCCTCACAGTCTGGAGCATCCAGTCAGTGCTTCGCCATGATGGACACACTGACTGTTTTTGATGTTTGTGTTTTGAAAAACAGCTTCTGTTTTTCTTCAGCTGCCAGAAACAAGCCTGCAGCCATAATAGGTGAGTAGGTTGCAGGGCTACTGCCAGCCCCTGTAGCTCTAAGGTGGTTGTTATGGGGGTGAGTTACACAGCAGTTCCTTGCTGTCCTTTCTTTTGTAAGCTCCCGTGGTGAGTGGCAAGCAGCAGAGAGGACTGTGCTTTGGATAAGCTTTCCAGCTCTGGGGAGGAAGGCTGTTATTAGCACAGAGTTGATAGATGTTCTAACGATTGTTTGAATCCAAGTGAGGGGCTGGCACCTTACCAGGAGGACAGATTTGTTGGGAATGAAGGGTAAAGAGAGCCAGGTATCCACTTCCCAACTCTGTGCTTTGTCAGGGAGTGGTTGCTGTGGATTTGTGTGAGCCACAGCAGGGACAGCACACTCAGATCTTGCTCCAATGGATGATACAATTCCCCAGTCACTGGGCAAAGCTGGATGTTAGATTTGGGAGTAATCTCTGTGCCTCTGTTTTGTTATTACTGATGTAAACAATCACAGAGTACTGCAGAAGAGCAGAGCAGACAGCCTTGGTGCTGAGCAGCCCCTTCCTGGGGCAGGCACGCCACTGCCTGCAGCAAGTGCTGGGTTCCCAGCCCAGAGCACCCAAACATGCACCTACCTATGACTGACTGCAAGATCTGCAACCCACTTTGGTGAGTGCAAACAAAAATATCCACAATCAATTTAATTCTTCATTCAGCTCTGATAATTGGTACAGCAAGTAATAGTTGGGTGCTGAATTAATTTTTGCCCTCTCAAGTTCTGTACTTTAAAATATGTCAAAAGACATGTTGCTATTTGCTGCAGTTTGAAGTGATCCAGGAAATATCAGCTTCTGTTGCTGCTTTTCAACTCCTAAACTTCAATGGCTAATTCAAGCTTTAAAAACTCAAAGACTAACAGATGTGTAAGGAACATTTTTGAAGGAAAAAAATCAGTCGAAAAAAATCAATCAGAAATTATTTGAAGTCTATCATTTGAAGCCTGTTGGAAAGAATTTCAAGTAGATAAAACACAAATTCACTTTTGCTGTCAGTATTTACAGCAACAACACTCCAGGACAGAGAGACCCAAACCGAAAAATGTTATTTATAAAAATGAAACCAGATTCCACTGAAGGGGAATGAAAACTAAATAACAGGATTTAAAGGGAATACAGGTAGCTTTTGGTGATAGATAGCCACCATGACTTCCAGGTGCTGGGCAGAACACTTGGTACTGCCAGCATCTTGCCCCGTCCATGAAACAGAAGAAAGGTAGTGCAAGTCCCTTGTTGGCCTCTGCTTCTATTTCCAGACTAGCTCTTCTGCTTTAGATTCACATTATTAATGGGCTATCTGGGGCACAGACATCCAGAAATGAAGCTTTGCTATACCCAGAAGGCCAAGAGCGCTGCCAGGAGTCAGCACCTGATTTAGAGTCATGGTGACAAGGCTCAGTTTGAGATTCAGAAGTGATGTCCCCTGTCAGAGGCAGAAACGTCTCTGTCTCAGGGCAGCTTTGTGCTGAGTGGACCAAGCCACCTCTAGGCTGGTCCCAGAGAGATGTGAAGGTCAGACTGAAGATGTACAAGGTCAAGTGAAGACACACCAAATAACAAAAATGTCGTCTTGTGCCAACAGTGATCTTGCTGCTGTGTTGCAGGCTAGTGAGGTTTATCTGAGGCTCATGCATTTATCTTTTTCCTTTGGAAAGTAAAGCAGATCCATTAATTCCCCAACATCCAAGGTAAATAAATCCTCTTTTTTTTTTTCTTTTTTTTAAACACAGCTGCCTCAAGTGAAAACATGCTGTGGTTTTCTTGATTTCTCTGGCCACTGCCAGACACAAGAAAAGTGCCACACACATATTGCTGAATTTGGTTTTGCCTCACTGGATTTTTATGGATGGTTACCCTCAAAAAACAAACTATTAATAGGCCTGTGTCTGAACACTTGACCACGTGAGACTTCATCTGTTACATTCAAGCTGTGTTTTGATAGATTGTTATTCCATTAACTGAAAATCCTTTGGGCTATGAAGGATATAAAGCAGTCCTACAACCACTCGCCCTAAAACTAATATTTAAATGTCACAGGGAAAAATTGAGTAGTCCATTAGGGGAATAGGAAAGGAATTACATCATACACAAAGAGAATGAAATAGATACGAATTTTAGCAGTATAAACCAACGTAAAACAAAAGTCTTTTGAACTGTGATTTGTTTAAGTGATGCTAACAATACTACAAATCATTTAAATAGATTTTGTAACACTGATGTTGTTACAGAGATTAAATTACACTAAGATAATAATGTAGTGTTGGGGTAATTTACATAAAGAAAAAGCTATGCTCCTAAAATTTCAGTTTTCTGCATATTCTTCTTACTGGGAACAAATTTCAAAAATATTTTGATTTTCGAAGCAATTCGTGAAGCTGTTCAGTGACCATGGCTCCTGCTCTAAATTCCCAGGCAAAAATCAGCCAGTAACTTTTATTTTCACTCATGCACACAAACAAAAATTCTTGCTTAATCTCTTCTGCCTTTTCTGGTTTATAGGGCAGAATAAACCAATTTAAATGAAGAGATTTGTGATTTTAATTAACAAGCAAGAAATTTTGATTTGAATATGAGTTTTTAACTCGCATTACACATCTTTAAAATTTGATTTGAAGAAAGTTTAGCATTGTTGGAAACTTTGTAATGCAAATTTCCACCTAAAAATAATCTTGATGCTGAATGTGTATTTTTTTCCCACCTATGTGCTCATGCATATTTGTGTATACAGATCTTGCTTGGGGTACATGTATTCATGTTCAAATTTTTTTTTTTTTACTCTGAAAATATTTAAAACCAAAGAAATCATTAATCAGAATATCTAAGTAAAAGGCAGAGAGAAGTATAAATCTTAAAGTGCTTCTTCAAAAAAACAAACCCTCTCATAAATGATAATTACATACATATATTTTGAAAACAATGCTTTTTTTCCTCAAAATCCTGGTTCAGTTCTGCCCTTTATGTTTGTTGCCTATGAACAAAGCTAAGACCACCTGCAAAATTCATCAGCATGGGAAGTAATATTGCATGGGTTCAAGTGATTCAAAAACATAAGGAAATAGCCAGACCTGGTCTTGGCCCTTCAGCAAGGGGAAGTCTCTGGCAGCTCTGATTTCTGCAGATTGAGCATGGTCCTGCTGGCAGCTGGGTATGGTGCACTCAGCAAAGCACTCCCCTTCCTGGCTCTATGCTGGAGGTAAGTCACAATCAGCTCTGGCATCAGAGCCTTGCTCTGCTTGGCAACCAGAGGGTGGTGTTCAAAGCCCAGCAGGTCTCCAGGACAAAATACCTGCTGGGCCCTTCCCCACTGACATGGGCTGCTCTGATATCTTCCACTGAGATAGGCTGCCTTTTGGTGCAATCCAGCATTTACTGTGGGATTTGCGTGAGGAACCTGGAGTGACATTTAAAGGCTGCCACTTTCACCCACTCCTTGTAAGCACCATGTGAAAGCAGAGCCTTCAGATCTGCAGGTTTTTAACCTATAAACAAAGCAAGGATCTGTTCCCTCTCTCCCCCACAGCTGCCATCAGAATAACAAGCCCCACAGAATTAGTAAATCAAAGGTTTCACTCTGAATGCATTACAGCTGTGGAAAATACATACTTCAGCTTTTGGGGCTGATGACTACAGCTCTATCCAATATAATTGCCCCTGTAATTCCCAATCAAGACTGCATCTAAACGCCAACTTCAGCATGAAACATCCCAAAAGCTGAAACCTGAGGTTAGATGACATAGAACTATGAGTTGGTGAATATCTGAATGTTCTTAGTGTGCCCTCAAAGAGCCAGCTGGGCAGAGTGTGCAGGAGTCAGTAGTACAGCACAAGTTGGGCAGGAAGTGACAGGGCCTCCTGTCTTCTCCTTTCAGCATCCTTAAATGCCCTAGGATGTTCCTGTCTGTTAAAGATTTCTCCTCTTGTTGTAGCTGGAATGGTTATGAGATGGTCTCCTGAAGCTCCCTTCACCACTGTTCTCTGCTCCAACATGTCCTGGGCAGTTTCAGCTGAGGGCAGAGGTGCAGCCATGGGCAGCAGTGAGGCAGGATGCAGCGCTCCATGGAGGGAGAGGCACCAATGCATGGGGCTGAGCTGAGTGTGCTGGGAGCACAGCAAAAGCCTGCAGACAGCTGCAGCAAAGGGCTGCTCAGGACCCTGGGGATGCAGAAAGTACTGGTACAGACACAATTTCAACATAAAAGTGGTTTTCAGCATTCTGCTGCTCTTGGAGGAGGTACCTGTCTTCTTAATGAGCCTGTTCCCGTATCAGAAATTTGTTTCTTTTAAAACTCACATTTAGTGCAAGGGGAGTATTTCTGTCAGAGGTTCAGTTGCACTTGGTTGAACACACTGCTACGACACTTGGCCAGCTTGGCATTTAAAATGTCTTTTAGACCAGAAAGCAAATGAACCTGAATACTGAGGCAGATGTAATGAGAAAAGGTGAACTCCTGTAACCGAATGAGGTTGCTGATAAAAAGACTGAATTGCAGAAGCGTTTGCAGAAATCTCAGTGGAAGACCACTGATTCTTCTGCGTATGCTTTATTTCCTGCATGTGCCTTGTGCAACCTACCCTGGAGGGGCAATGCTACAAGAGATGTCACTGAAATTTTGCATTTAAAATCTAGCATTTCTGGTCCCTGCTGGTTAAATTAGGATGAGCAGGTTTCTGTCCTCTTCAGAAATGTGATTGATGATATTTTCTAAACCAAGCTACTGAGTCCTAGACTTTCGTCAGCTCAGCAGGCCAGGAGGACATGCTCATTTTTCTCTCTGTGTAGCATTGCTGCACACAAAGTTGTTCAAAACTGTTTGCTACCTGAACGCTTCTGTTCCAGGTGACAGCAAAAGAACAAACAGGCAGAGATCTCTTCTTTTGGCGTAGAACGTGTAGAAGAGTTACTGCCTATCCCTAAGTACAGAATCTCATTCCCAAATGTACCTCCTGGTGTGTGTTTAGGATGCAATCCAAATATCCACAGAACAAAGAAGGAAGAAGAATGAAATTGGTAGAAAACGCATTAAAGTGAAATAGAGGCAAAAAAATCCTAGAGTTAACTGCTCTACCTTTGTTTGAGCCCATAGGACTTGTATAGATGAGTGTTAGTGATGAAGTTCTCCATTGGCACTGGGGCAAACTTTGTTCTTAAGGTGAAATAATCTATCAAGATAAAAATGTTAAACAAGTCCTTTTCATTTATTCTTCTCAGTACGTCTCAAATTGCTTTTCAGCTGTGCCCAGTGCTTTTTCTGACTTAAATTAAACATTATCCTTTTCTAATTAGATAGGTTAGGAGATGTTGGTGCTACTTCCTACTAATTTAAGGACTACAACTAATTTAAAGAAATTAAAACTAAAACCCCCACCTTTAAATAATTAATTAATGCAGAATTTGATTTAATAAGGAAGGAAGCAACTGAGGGTTAAGTAACCCAGTCAGGTGGGCATTGCAAAGGAAAATCAGCCAGTGTAGAATCAGTGGTACAGCCACTCTGGGGGTTATTGGGAAATAAAGGTTTTTTCTTCTTGATAGGCAATTGCAAGCATGTAATGCATCCAACCCCCTTCTCAGTCATCTTTAACAACCATTTCTGTAAGTCATTATACTGAGTGTAATTGTCAAGGTGCTGGCAGCGGGGTCTGCAGGAGCCTCTGTGGGGAGATGCCAGGGCTGCCCTGTGCTGGATGCAGCCAACACATCACAGGGCACAGCTCAGTTGGCTGTCAAACAGGGGCACTTCTGGGGAAGAGGATTTGAGGTGGGGAAAAAAATATTGCTCAGGCAGAGGATGAGGGGGAAGAAGTGGGCAGCAGTCACCTGAACACCAAGTTGAAAGCAGGAGGAAGGTGAGGAGGTGCTGCGGCTGCCAGAGCTGAGATTCCTGGCAGCCCCAGGAGGAATCCACACCAGCAAGCAGGCATTTCCCAACAGGAACCTCTGCCTGTGGAAAACCCATACCAGGTTTATCTGAAAGGACTGAAGCTCGTGAAGAGGACGCAGGGCAAAGCAGGGGGCAGGAAGAGCAGAGCCCACAACAGCTGTTACGGACTGACCACCATTCCCTGAGGAGGAGGCAGAGCAGTCAGGAGTGAAGGCATGAAGTAGTGGGAAGGGAGGGTGGTGTTTTACAGTTTTTGACTTTGTTTCTCATTATGTATTAATGCAATAAATTAATCTGTTTTGCTCCTGATGGTAATTGGCACACACTCTTCCCATCTTTCTCAATCCATGAAGTTTCTCTTTTCTTCCCCAACCAGCTGAGATGCTGGAATGAATGAAAGGCTAGGTGGGCACACCCCCCATCAGCTGTCCACAGAGTAAGGCATCAGGTACAGGAAGCCTTGTGGAGAGGGCAAGCTTTGCTAAAATACATAAGCAGACTGGACTAAAAGTCAGCCATTAGCAAGATACAGAAAAAAATCACAGCCCCAACCAACTCTCTTTCAAACATGAACTTGCCAGCTTTACATTTTTGAAACTGGGTTGTGGCAGATTTTACTTCTCTACCTCCTAAAAATGTGTGCAATATTGAACTTCCAAAGACCTTTAAAAATCCTGCCACAAGAGAGCAAACAGTCCATCTCAAACCCTTATGAGAACATCTTGTAATGAACCTGCACAGCAGAAGAGATTTTGGTGACAGAGGGCCCTCTTCTTATGGCTGAATTCCTTTATGGGTGAGATGCCATTTGATTACTGTAGCCTTACAAGTTTTGTATTATGTTTCATCCCATACTGGAATACAGCAATACTTTTTGCATACTCATGCATATACTTATGAACACCTTATGAATGAAAACTATAATCCTGACTGGTTGAACTCTTCTAACTTGTCTTATAAAAATTTAAAGCGATGGTTTCCCAAAATAGTATGTGAAGAGTGCATTATTTCCCATGCAGAGACAGTAAAAGGATAATGTTAAAGATGAGAAATCTGTATTTCAAATGTATATTTGTATTCTGCTGGATAACACAAATATGAAGAGTAACTATCACAGGAATGGTTATCATGTTAAAATGTTGGAGAGCTGCTTATGTAAAGACAGGACACTGACAATACGAGAAAAAGCACAATATCTTGATGAGGTTAAGACTTGTCATGTATTCTGTCCTATTCCCAAAATCTTCTCATTTCCCTGCCCCCAATTCAATAAATTAAACTACAATTGCTATAGGAGGCTTTTATTCTGAATAAAACCAGTGAAAATACAATTTACACTGAAAGCCCAGGCTGAGACAAGTCATGTTGTCGCTGTTATTAGTCGC
Source organism: Poecile atricapillus (assembly GCF_030490865.1). NCBI lineage: Eukaryota > Metazoa > Chordata > Aves > Passeriformes > Paridae > Poecile > Poecile atricapillus. Next base: position 31,820,253 of record NC_081289.1, on the reverse strand, counting down.
AGCTTGTTTTAGGTGGGATCCACTCGTGTATCTTCTTGCGAGTAGTAGAGTAAGGCACATACTGCTCAGGAGTGCCACTCACATTGAATTTATGGTTCTCCCAGATAAATTTACGAGCAACTGGTGGATGAGTAGTTGGAGGGTCATCCGTCATTGCGTGCAGCCAGCGATGCCTTAAGAGGAAAAAGACATATTGTTATTAAGGAACATCACAGGATGTCTATCAAACCTAACTCCTGACTCCCAAGGGTCCTCCTCTGAAGAGACACTAAGTATTCATTCTGAAAAGGGAAAAAAGTAATTTTAATCCAGTGTGACTCTGAATGAGACTAGAGGATATTGATTTTAATTAGTTTCACAAGCATAACTGATAAGTAACAGTTCTGCCTCCAAGCAATTGGAAGCAGACCTTAAGTTCAACTTTTCTGTTCCTTTGTACACTCAGTATTTGGACAGAGCATGCTGTCACTTGTTTGTACAGCCTTCACCAGGCAGCCAGGTTAAGGCAGGCACTACAAATGACAAAACCATGAGGTTTGGTTTTGTTGCCTGGGCTTTTTCTTTGTTAGGTTATGGAGGTTTGTTTTGTTTTTAATTACCAGAAGATTACACTTCACAACAATTTCAATGCCGTTTTCAAGGCATACATGAAGCTGCCACTTGGGATACAGATTAAGGACGTAAGTAAACCAAAAACAAGCACATAAATATTTACTAACTGCACAACACAATGATTAATACCAATCAGTAATAAGGTAATTACCAAGTGATTCTAGTGATTAGCCTTTACCTATGAACTAAATGTCAATCTATCTCTGTGCAAGCAACATTAATGATCAAGCAAAGCATTTTCCCTAACAATTTACTGAAACACGGCAGCAGGGACCAACTGAATTGATTTCATCCCTTTCCTACTTCAGTGCCTGAAGCAACTTTCAAATATGAATTACATTTTAATTATCTGTCAGTTTACGTGTACTTCATACTGTGTGTAGTTATAACAAAAGTGAGGTTATGACATTTTTTGCAAGCTTATGCATTTTTACTGAGGTAGAGTTAGGGAGACTTCTGCTAATCAGCTTTTGCAAAGATTTGACCTAAAAATACGAAGTCATCTTTTCTAGTTCTGCTAGAAAACCTAAAAATTGCATTTTCAGCCCTTAGCAACAAATCCAGCACACTTCATTTATACAGCAAAACAAAACTATGATAAAAGTGGTGAGAAATAGACTGACAGGTACATTCTAGATCCAAAGAGCTCTACAGAAGGTCGGTAATCTTTTCCAATTGCTTCTTGACATGTATTTAAAAAAAAAAAATCACAACTTTGACTATAACTTTAGTACAAAAATGTCACTTTAAAAAAAGTGTCAGCCTAAAGTTCTTTTTCTAGAAGTAAAAAACACACAAAACCCCCAAACTAAAGCCACACGTTATAGGACTAAGGTCTACCAGGAAACTGGCTTGAATATAAAATCAGATGGAACTATAAGATTATTTGAAAGTAAGAAGAAAAAAAATCTGTGTTTAGTGGCAAAGAACAGCTTCCTGAGGGAAAAATTATCCACTTTGGAGTTTGGAAGTTATACACATGTATAATGCTCTTCCTCTCTCTGCCCTCCTTCGTAAATCTGGTCTCATTCAGTGTACATTTTGCACTGCTTTTATGAAAAAAAAAAGATAAATGGCTAACGATTTCTGTCTGGAAAAAGGCAGCCCTATAGCACTACTAATCACAATGTGGTCTGATGACAGAGGATCAGGTCTTGCTCAATTTTAACCCTGGTGTTTTAAACCACTCTCTGAAATGCCCTGGCCACACCACACAAAGCTCTCACCTTAGGCAAACTCTCTTGCCCGATTCTCACCTGTCAGAAGAATTTTGTGTACTACTGTTCTTCACATGCCCCCAGGTATCACGTGTCCTATGACAGCCTGCATCAAGGTTGGCAGAAATACTGCAAAAAAGCTTACTTGACAGAGAAGGAATCCTGTGCTCACACCCAACAAGCTCTCCATTGCTAACACAGAAACACTGAGTTTGTGGCATTGGAGAAAGGGCAAAAGAACAGTCTATTCTGCTAATACTGACACGCGGACTGCATTTCAAAATGCTTTGCCATATCACTCCAGAGGAGCCCCAGATTTTCAAACTGCTCACTGTAACATATTATGCTGGCTTTAGCCAGGGTAGAGTTAATTTTCTCTCTGAAAGTAAAAATTAAGGCTATTATTGCAATGTGCAAGGGATAGTAATAATCTGAGTTTAACTCTTATGTGACTGTGCTGCTTCAGGCTGGGGTAGAGTTAATTTTCCTCACAGTGGCTTGTATGAGGCTGTGTTTTGGATTTGTGCTGAACACAGGGTTGATAATACAGAGATGTTTCTGTTATTGCTGAGCAGAGCTTACACAGAGCCATGGCCTTTTCTGCTTTTTGCACTGCCACGCTGTCAGGGAGAGTAGGGGTGTATGAGACACTGGGGGGAGACAGCCAGGACAGGTGACCCCAACTGACCAAAGGAATATTCTGTACGGACAGGTGACCCCAACTGACCAAAGGAATATTCTGTACGGACAGGTGACCCCAACTGACCAAAGGAATATTCTGTACATGGCTCAGTATATAAAGTATATAAAGTAGTGGGAAGAAGGAGGTAGAAGGGGATGTTTGGACTGATGATATTTTATTTATCTTCCCAAGTCATCATTATGTGTGATGGAGCTCTGCTCTCCTGGAGATGACGGAACACCTGCCTGTCCATTGGAAGCCATGAATGAATTCTTGTTTTGCTTTGCCTGTGTGCAGCTTCTGCTTTCCCTATTGAACTGTGCTTATCTCAACCTGTAAGTTTTCCAGCCTTTTCCCTTCTGATTCTCTCCCTGCTCCCACTGGAGAGGGAGAGAACAAGTGGCTGCCTGGGGCTCGGTGCTTGGCTGGGGTTAAAGCATGACACAGGCAACTTACAACACACACACATTCACCTAGTGATGCTTCTGCTAACAGTGGATAAGGATCCTCCACACAAATCCCTGTTTAGGCACCTGTCATCAAACCTCACCATCCTCACGCTCCCCAAGAGTCACACACACCAGTTACAAAGGGCCTGAAAGACAGACTGGAGCAAGCACAGCACTAGAACTATAATAATGCTCAGCTAAAATCAACTATATTCCAAGCTTGTGTGAGGTCTGGCACTTCTGTCATTACAAGTGTACTTGTCACACATTCATTCCTTGAAACATCAGAAAAGTTTCATGATAGTATTTAACAGAGTGGCTTTACCTGTCATTTAAACTATTGCTTTGCACACTTTTAAGACTAAATCCATAAAATCATTTAAAATAGAGCATTTTTGAGTAATTAATATCTTTGTGTTTAAGATTCTCTGGATTTCTAGAACATCAACATGAAACCAAGCTCAAATTTAAATAGATCAGCATAACCAATCCTTGAATCACATTTTCTCACTGGAAAGTAAAAATAAAATTCCTCACTGACAAGACATGCCAGTACAGTCACAAGTATTGAAAAACATGAAGAGATTTCAAAATCAATCCACTATGAATTATGCTTATATTTAAGAGTTTCAGGGCTTAACCTGGTCACAAAGGATTCTCCTTAGAAGCACAACATGTGACTTACAAAAGCATTTTGGTTTGCAGAGTCAGTTCTCTAAAACAAAAGCTCCCACTTTCCACTAAAAATCTTGAAAACTTTGTTTTGGGAAGACTTTCCCCTTGACATCTGCCTCAAAGCATTGTTTGAAGCTCTGATATCTCAGACTGTACCCCCAGATGCTCAAGAAAAGCTTTTCATGCACAAGATTGAACAGCATGAATAAAGAGATATGACATCCTGCAGATGGCCAGATTTCCATACAAACTCTGCCTATAAATCCATTGTGGAAAAAAAAATTCAAAAGCAATTAATGACTGAAAACCTACAAAGAAGCAGACAACTTGCACAGAACACAGAAAAATCAGGAGGATGCAAGCAGCTCTGAAGAGGCTGAAGCAGCTTCCTGAATCAGTGAGCAGTCACTAGGAAGCAGACTGAGGCCAGCAAAGCCTTTGCACTTTTTCTTGCATAAATGGATAAAAGACACCTCAAAGTATCTTCAAAAGCTCTCAAGACTATGTAGAATTTTTCTGAAGTTCTAACAAATATTTAAAAGCAAATAGATTTTAAGCTGAAGCTACAAGGGACTGGAGCCAATTATATGATGTACAAGCTGTCAAACAAGAACTGATGCTACACAAACTCAGCAGCCACTACCATATGTGCATCTGCAAGGTTCAGGCACAGCCTGCGTCAGCTCACGATGTTTGCCAACTTGCTAACATCCACTTTTTGCCACAAGTTAACCATGCTGCAATGAGACAAGAGAAATGAATATGTGGGTTCAGATCACAGGGCAGCGAACAAAAAAGGGACAACAAATGTGTTCGTTTACACATGGGAGATAACTTAATTTATCATGCAAACTACTACACCATAGCAATGAGATGGAAAACATCTAATTAGCATTTAATCGAAATTTACTGTGAAGCTACTAGAAGGATGGAAATTTTCCCAATCCCCTTCCTTTTCTGTTCAATCTTTCTGTTTTGTTTTCCTTGAAGGCAAACTTGAAAAGCAGCATTTTTTACAAGAGAACTGCATATTTCCTTACATTTTGTAGTGTGTTGGCAAGTCTGAGGTGCTACATTCCTCCCTGTCAGACCAACTAAAGAGGCTGCAGACTATTAAACTGAAGGTAAATTTGCAATACTTCACTACATGAAGTAAACACTCCTGGAGCTCCTTCCAATGATGTCAGATTTACACCATAAGGAAATAAACCTCAAAGTACAGAACAGACATCACAAATACACAGGACAGTGCTGGCAAAATGAAGTGTCCCTACAAAAGGAAAAACTATTCTCAAATTATACCTCTTCTTTCCCCACAGAATCACAGTAAAAGAGCAATTTATTTTTAACTAGTGTGTACATTTACACCAGTCGTCAATTTGTTTGTTCAAAGCATTTGGCCAAAATGCAAACCAAAGTACATGACACCAGAAATACACTAAACAAATAGCTTAAACATAAAGGCCAAGGATTAGTGATGCTGCAATGGAGACATCCATGAAAGCACTAAACAGAGTCCCCACAGGCACAGCTATAAACGGATTTAACTTCTATTGTTTATATGTTCACAGAGCACACAGATCACTGTGTTCAAAAATGGAAGCAGCACTGAGTTCCTGCAAACAACACTGACTAGTAAGAAACAAAACAAGTATTTGGTTTCTCTCACTGCCTAAAAGTGAAAAAGATGAATTTGGGTAAGGAAAAAAGTTGTGCCAAATATCTTGTAAAGCATTACAAGAATATTAATATTCATCATTCCCAAGGCAAGTATTAAAGAAATTTTTTTTAAAATCTAATTATATTGTCGCCAGTAAAGTAGATACCAACATCTGGATTTTGGATACCAAAAGAAAGAAAACCCAGAGTGAAAATGAAGTTAAATAACAACTAAATCAGAATAAAGCACAAGCCTACATATTCTAGTCTGGAAACATTTTTAAAAAACAACAGTCTCGATTCCCTGGAGAGTAGACATATGTCAAAACAACACTCTGATTTCCTTTAGACTGTACAATTTCAGTACATCCGTTGTCAAAAGACATTACATCAATTATTTCAGAATACTGAAAATACTCAGTAGCTCCTAAAATGGTATTACAATATGTTATTACATATGAGGTGTTTTTTCTTGCTGTTTTTTCTTTTTCTCTAGTATCTAAGAGAAGGTAAAGGGTAGCATTTTTTTACAGTTGTTTCCAGAACTCTTCAACATACCAAAATGCTTTTTTCCAGTTCATCATACATGAGCTTCACTTGATTGTACTTGAACAATCATTCATATTCTACAATCCTGAAGGCACACAACTTACTGCAAGAAGAGGATACAACCACATACAAAACTGGGCTGGGCTGAGCAAAATTAACTGAATTCCAGAGTAAAATCAGTTTTGAGAAGAAGCATTCAGACCACACCTACCTCTAACAGCAGTACTTTAAATACTTCTTTGGTACTTAGCTGATGACCCAAGGATGACAAACATGTATCATACTATTATCATATGGATTAATTACTCTTTTTGTTAATATAAGTAATTTCACACAGTTCTATTTATTTCCAACAAATTTCTGGGTCCAAAATAACCACCTGTTGCACAACTCTAGTGTTACATGGACAGCAGCTTGTACAAAATATTGTCAGTCTCAATTCAGAAGTCTATGCCATGTTAAAAATTTAAGGCAGAATAGCACCAAATCAAAATTTTTAAAAAGTTGTAAAAGGCAGCATTTATTCCCACTCAAAATATTTGTATTTTTAAAGATGTCTCTAAGCTGTATGGAAATACACATCAGTGAGTTAGATGTGTCACGAAACTAGGATTCCTGTGTAAGAATAAATATATGTTATCATGGGACATACAAATTTATCAGCAAGAAACACCACCCTCCACCTTATCCCCCCTTCCCAAAAAAAGCCCCAAATCCACAAACCTGACTGGTACTGCACAACTAAGTTTCCTGACAAAAATATCCTAAACACAAGACTGTTTACTCTTTTGTGCCTCATTACACTCACCAGTCTTGAAAATAATGAAATCTTTACTGCTTCTTTTAAAGGAATTTTTTCCACATTGATAGGAAAACAAGTTTTTCTACCTCATTAATTCCTGTGAAGTAAACAAGCTACTTAACCCTTGAAACATCACTTTGATTCTCAAAAAGAAACCCTTTATTGAGGTTTCTAAAGATGCAACAAATAGTCCATAAACACAGGCAAAAGAAAAAACAAAATAAAAACCAAAACCTTTGTGAAACAAAACCTGTGCCTCAAAATAAAGAAAATCTTAAAACCTAGCACAGTCTAATAGTGGATAACAACCAGAACCAAACAACAGTTATGCAGAGAGCAAGGCATGAACATCCTGCTGCTGGAGATTCTAATGTCACTTCAAAAAACAATGCCATTCAGTTCTAACCAAATAAGACAGAAAAAAGTATTAACCACATTAAACATAATGTAAGGCTGGGAGAGCTTGAAACAGAATTGACCACCTAGAGAGTCTACCCACACATTCCTCAAATGTTCCAGTAAGAGCCACAATTTAGAAGATTTTATAATCAATCCCAGCCTTGGCATAGAATATCTGTTACAGGAGTAATAAAAAACAGTGTTTGCTCAGTCTACCCAAACACTTCTCTCTTGATGTCTCCTTTTGCTGCTTTGTGGCTGAAGTGCTATTCCTATTCCTTAAGAATTGCATAGAGATTGTTTTTACAAGTATACACTGTTAGTTTATGTGGTGTGAGTTTTCTAGGAAAACAAAAAAAGGGTCAACAGCTGTGGCCAGAGACCTTCTGGAATTTAAGGCTGTACAGAATTATTACTGAAATGCATGAACAGAAAATAAATCCTCAATAAAAATTATAGTCAAGTAGCAGTCAACATATGGAGCATTCTGGTACTTCAATGTTTACTACCACATCAATGTATACAAATTGAAACAATTATGCTGTTAGTGGCTGTGGGTTAAGGAATGTTGTTCCACCACTGCCATATGTTCCTTGCTTACGATGGCAATAACAAATATTTTACTTCTGGTGGCCCAAGGCTTTGGCAAACCATTAACAGAGTAATAATGAAAATTAGAAGACTGTCTTGACCTGCTCAGTCTGGCTGGCAAAATGCTCTTCTCAATCCAAAAAGCAGTGAGTGCCTCAGCCAGGACAGCGAGCAATAAACATGAATGCAGTTCAACATTAGAAGTGACGAGTCTGAAACCTTCTGGTCACAGATGTGACAGCTATGACCATGAAAACTTTTTTTTTTAAATCTTGCTTTGTAATATGAGAAAATATAAAGCAATTACACAATTGCTATCTGTCCACATTATTAAGCTAAACAATTTACCATTCAGGGGGCACCATACTTCCATCAACTTCCCAAAAGGTATTTTTGCCATTCATTTCTTCAGTATATACAACCCATCTGTGCCGACCTTAAGTAAAAAAACAGAAATATCATATTAGCCTTAAAAATTAAATTATTTTCTTATAAAGGAGAGAATTCAGGAAAACCAAGGAAAAACATTTTTAGTGATAGTATCTACCATAATGGGCACCTATTTTTAAGCCAGCAGAGTTTTATTTTTTCAGGTCTTCTGTATTTCCACTATTACTTTAGTTTTAGATGACTGAATCTAATGCTCTCACAAGGTAGCAAATATTGGCTATTGTATAAATAATGGGAAAGAGGAACTTATAAAATTTTCAGGCAGAGAAAGAGGTTTGGGGATTTTTCCTCCAGTATGAGGAGTCTTTTCCAAAGGAACATTGCCACTGATAACATAAGACTAAACTAAATTTCATCTACACAAAACTACCAAGCAATGTTAATCAGCAAGTGCCTTCCCTGGTTACACTCCAAGTTAATCTGCAGTTAGCTTGGCCTGACCAGTGTGTCAATTGCTTATGTGTCACCTGTGTTGCTTTAGGTTTAGGTTCTGCCTTTTTAAGTACTCAAGAAGCTTGATTTAAAATCTACTACTTAAGGTAAGTAATAGTAATAGTAAGTTTAAGCCAACCTGTGCTCTTTGCCCTGAAGTGATCATGTAAGTGAGTAAAGCTGTGAGGCAGTTTTAAACATAGTTCTTCTTTCCCCACCTGTTAAACCACCAGCCTTTAGGTCAAGGACTAAAATCAACTCTCAATCACATTATCATATAGCTTTACCTACACAGAGACCATATGACTGGCTTATATTTATTCCATATTCACTGTTTCAGATTGACTGTGTTTGCGAAGGAATTGAGGGATAAAACAGAGAAAAAGAAGCTGTCAAAGCATTTCTATAAGTCTAAGACTCACACAAGACAAGTGCAGGGAAGTCAGGCAGGCAACAAGTTGTATTTCACTAGCAGAAAGCACATAAGCTATGTGGGAGTGACACAGTTGGTTGGGAGGTGTTCACATTAGCACACATACCAAAGAAGTTTCTTTTGTCTTCGTAGTATTTGTTTCCATATTTGTCAGTTCCTATCAGATTACCAGTCTTCAAATCATTGACCCTGTGAATCATCAAAACAGTTTCAGTTGGTGTTCTCTCAGAACAAAATTGTGACAGAGGTTCCTTAAGGGTTAGTAAAAATCTGTGTACATGTATGCAAAGGTAGTTTTTAAAAAATCTATTCAAGTTTATGGATTGCAAAACAACCTCCAATTCCTGCAACTAATGTGCATCTCACTGACAGGATGATAAAATCCACACAAAAAAGCTTTCAGGGACTCTTACTTATTTATAAGCTCATTATAGTAGAAGATAAAGCAACTCTACAATGTAACAATTTAACACCCACAAAACCTTAAATATTGTGCTGCTGTTGCAGAGACAGAGAGTGCTTTGGACCTGATTAGCATAAGAGATTTGATAATCAGGATGCCTTGGCAAGAACAAATGGGACTTTGAAGATTGCAAGAGGATTGGATCAGACTGGCAACAGGGAAGAAGATTGAATCAATTTCTGCAAGTAGAAGAGATACTGCAAAAATGTACAAGCTTGTTTGTATGATGATTAACCTAATCACTGTAGTAAAAAATTACTAGCCTTCCTAGAATGGTATAAAAACATATGTAGCTCACAGTAAATTCGGATTCTGATCAGCAGTCAGTTGCCCCATCTCTCTCTCAATCGCCAGTACTGTGGGAGACCCAGAGGCACATGTTAATCCACTCAGTAGGAAATGTCACCATCCTTCTCAACTATCAGTAGCTACTATCTCAGCCTGAATTGCCCTTTGAAGTGGTCAGCACTGAAGCAGCACAAGAGACCTCATTACTACTATGTACATTACATACTGCCCCTGTGTGGGCAGTAACCTCCAAGAGAGGAATAGTAATATTTTAGGCCACTGCAGCTGCTTGCCAAGGAGAATTGTAATTGTTACTTCCTTGCTTTTGTATAATTGTGAAAGATCCACGCATTTACCCTGCAACTCTGTGAGACTTACACTGTCCCAGATAAAGTATATATGAGTTTCAACTCCTTATAGAGAATGTATTTTAACGTTATTGTAGAAATAAATAATTAAACTGAACCTATGATTTACAGTCTTGTGATAATAAAATTAACCAAAGTGCTCTTCTCCCTCCATATCTGCAATTTTGCTTTTTTTTTTTTACTGATATTTATCCCAGGCAGAATTATATAGGGATAAGTTTCCTCTCAAAGGTTTTAGTTATTAGTAGTATTATGCACATTCTCAACTCAATCTCAAGTGAGAGGAGGAATGTGCTCAGATGAAGTTTTTTTGTTGTCTTTTCCCCCAGGGTGTGTGAAAGTGACAATCATTCCAGAAGGTAATCATTTTAAACCTCTATGGTGGCAGGCAGAGAGATTCTCTGACACATCTCTCCTCTGTCAAAGAAACATTCAAAGATCTCTGCCTCAACTATACAAGCCTGAGCTCCCAGCTTCAGAAAAAGAAGAGCCATTCCACTGCTGCCCTCCCTTCCTTTTTCCCCTCCCTTTCTTGCAAGTGTTCTTATGCCCTTGTCCTGACTTCATGCCCTGAATACCAATATCAGACACTGGAGTTATTTATGGATTCCTGAGAACATTTTCCAGCCAATTTCACTGAATTTTAAGTAAGGAGAATGTTTTCAGCCACAAAGGCTCTTAATAATTTGACTTGATAACATATAAATCTGCAGCTGCCTCGGTGGAAAACATATGGAGAAAAGCAGGGAAATTCAGAGAAAGAGTCTTCTGACTTGGGTAAATAATTTTTTTCCAGTTACTAGTGATTACTTCTTAAATTCAACTGTTTCAAAAAAGAACACCTTGGTAACTCGTCTTTAAACACCAAACTTATTCCTCGAGCTGGGATGGATGATTTAATGGCTTGAAAGGTGAGCAGGAGGCAGCAGCTGTTTGTGGTTGGTGAGGATTGGGTGTAGTAGGTACCCACCTAGTACACCTAACTTCTGTCTTCTGAAGGAAAGAAAGAACAGCACTGCCTCCAGTCTTCCCTGCTCTCTTTTTCCGTGTGGTAGAAAGGTGTCAACCCAGCCTGCAGTCTTAGACTCACAAAAGATCTCTGAGGAGACATTCACAGAGCTGTGCTTAGGAAGAGGCACACCGATGACACCTAATACTGACTCTTCCACACTTTCATTTCCCCAGCTCCACCTCTTCTTAAGAACCGTCAGAGTAATAGCTACAGTCTGAGAAGGAAAACAAAGTGGAGGAAACAACCGGGGGAGGGGGTAGGTGTGTGACAGAAAATAGTAATTAGAATAGCAGTAAAGCTCTAGCCAGGGAAACCATGTATTGTCTTACTGCTAAACAGGACTAAATCCACTATATGAAAATACTGAAGAGGCCTGATCAGCAACTGTGTAAAACGTTATGTTTAACTCTTCAAAACAGATCAATTTAAGCCACAAGAAATAACAGAATAAAGGCCATTATGATGTATATATGTGGGGGAATACCTTCAAAAAGACTCAGAAAGCTTGGCTTGTTTGTTCTAAGAAAAGAAAGCCCTTAATATATAACAGGGAATTTCATATTTGCAAATCACTGCTATCCTATATTCCTGACTTCCCAACACTGATTATAAAAAAGCTTTTTAGCATGTGGTCAGGCCTAAAACATTTACTGGATATGTCTTAATACTCTTCCAGGACCAACTGTAAACACAGCACAGGTTTCTGACACTGCTGGGTTTGGATCACATACTATTTAGACTTCCACCCTACATTTCATCAAGGATCTGAATGTCAAGAGTACCTTTGTAAACCTGCAGCTCCTATTTGGGAGCAGCTTCAAGCATGCTGCATCACAATTCAAAGTACTTGTCACAAGAAAGAGATGAGATGCGGGTGAGGGAAAAAAGCCAGGAGAAAGTTTAATGTGGACGAGTGCAAGGTTCTGTACTGGGGAAGAAAGTACTCAGACATGAATGGAAACAAAGGCTGCAACTTATTTTGCACTAAATGCCACTGGGGCTGGAGGGCATCCAGAGCCGAGCATAGGTCAGCGGTGATAATCCAGTGCCAGAGAGCAGATGTGATCTGCAGTTTGAAATGAGTTGGAAGAAACAGAGCCAGTAAAGCAGCTGAAGTAATTAATTCTCTTGCTTTAGACCACGGTATTTCAGCAGATGCACGGCTTTCAGATTGGTACAGTTCAAGAAAGGCACTGCCAGACTGAGGTGACCCCGAGCGAAGAGCACAACGGTGCGCACAGAAGCGCGGAGTGCAGCTACAGCAGAGACACGGCTGTGGCAACAGCACTAGGGACTGGGGCTGGGCACCAGGACAACCGGCCCGGGCAGCACCGACAGCTCAGCACCCAGGAACCCTCCAAGGTGCCTCAAGGACAGAAAACAGCCGCGGGCCCTGCCTGGGGACCACTCTGAGCACAGCACCCACCGCCGACCGGGACCCGCCGCCCTCGGCGGAGCGGGCGGGGCGGGGCGGGCTCCTCCCGAGGCCTGAGGCAGCGCCCGCCCCCGCCCGGCCTCCCCCTCAAGGTGACCCCGCGGGGCGGCGGTGGCGCCGCGGGAAGGCCCCGCCGGCCGCGCCGGAGCCGCATTACCTGAGCAGCTGCAGGATGGCGCCGCGGGCCCCGCCGTGGCCGCCGATGTGCTTCAGCGCCCGCTTCAGCACCTGCACGTACTCCGCCATGGTGGGGCGGGCCGCGGGCCAGCACCGCCCCCTCCCGCCCTCGGTGACAGCGAGCGCCCGGAAGCGGAACCGGCAGCGGAACCGGCAGCGAGATCCGCCTGCGGGCCTTTCCTGAGGCGGGGACAGCGCACAGCCTGCACCCATAGAACAATTGCCTACTGCTTACACCCGAAGGTCAGCAAGATACAAAGAACTTCAGGATAGGGAGAAAAGCCTTTTTATAATAGAAAGTCTACTGGCAATCCCTTATTTCACAAGATCTGTGAGGAGAAAAGTTACCAATTCTTGGCAGCAAGGAGATCTTTTGGATCTGGAGACCGCCCGGATCAAGAATCAGGGGGCAGGACAGGTGACATCTCACCCGGTGCAGGCTGCGGGTGATGGTCAGAGGAGACCTTGACAGTCTTCTCTCTCCTGGCTTTTCCCAACCCTGGCAGGCCATCAAGGAATGTGTTATCTATTGTCTCACCCATGTGTCCACCTCTCCATCTTGTCCAGTGCCTTCTCCTGGTTCTGCACCAGCAGGAGGAAAGACCTTAGATTGCCCTGCTGTGGATGTTGGCAGGACTTCACTACTGTTGCTACAAGGCTGAGCAGGTAAGGTGCAGAAACCGTTTCCCTGACCTTCACAAGGCTACTGCTACACAGGCCAGGCAAAAATAGATCCATTGTACTTTGTCAGGGCAGACAGGGCTTGGAAAGGCACCTGGTAAACGCATCCAGCAACCTGTGCTGGCTGATGAGCAGAGACCAGCTGTCAAACATGGAAAGGCCAAGCTGCTACTATTGGAACTGGAGTTTTGGGAAGAGACAAAGCAGGAGTTGGAGTGAAAAATTAAGTAGGTAGTGGTAAACTTGAAAGGAAAATGAGACTGGGAAACACCCGTGTCAGCCAACTTCACAGTGTGGAAATATATCCATTTCAATATAGTCCAGTGGTCGAGTTTCCACTCAAAATTTTTTGGTTTTAACACAAGTGGTTTTGTTTTCAAACACAAAACATAGGCCCTGCTGGTTCTGTGCTATGTGCTCAAACGACAGTATCTCTTTTGCAACAACTCTTAGACTTCAGTATACTCGTGGCAGGTTATTTGCATTTGCACAGTCCAAACTCTTAGAAAATTTATTAAATATATTAAAGTTTGGTCAGACAAGTGTGCATTAGCAGGCATGAAAACAAGGAGGAACATTTACAGTCAGAATTCACTCATTGTCTTTAACTTCATCCACAGAAACCATTATTTTGAGATGAACTACTGATGATGGAGTGTAAAATATGAAAGAAATGTAGTTTAAATTAGGAAGCCAACTTGGGAAACATTCTGTAGGTTCAATGCTTATGCCAGTTTCAAAGCCTATTCCTGATGAATATAACTGGGATAATTTTCACTGACTGCAAGTATAATTCTATGAGCTCTTCTGGCAGTGAAATAATATAGTTGTTTGTTGTGGGTTTTTCCCAAAAGTTAAAATTATCTGGATCACTTCACTGATCCACGTGACACCACGGTTCTTTGTCTGAGAGCACTATGGAGAACAAGGCATTGTCCCACAAAGCTGGAAGAATGGATCAACTTCTTGATGTGACACTGATGCTACAGAAGATTTTGTGGGGAATACTTTCTTAGTAGCAGGAACATTTTAGACCCTCTTTTTCAAATTGCATTGTGAATTTTTTTTGTACTATTTTCTCCATTACTTTAGTCAAGTGAGATCTCCACTGAGAATTTCATCATCTCATCATGAAAATCATGCTGAAGTCCCATCACATCTACTTAAATTGCTTCTGTTAATGTGTCACTGTGCATGAAAAAGAGAATCTGACTATTGTGTTCAAAAATACTCCCTGAACTCAGTGCAAATGTCACAGTTGAATACAGTGGAATGCAAATGCAAGTATGTCTTCCTGAGGATTTTCTTCCTGGAGCATATCTAGGAGACAGCACTGAAATGCTGTCTTGTCACTCAAGGTGCTTGTCAAACTCGTGCACCCATACAAAATATTTAATTCCCAGGGTTTTTTAATTTAAGACTCTTGTTAGATGTTGCTTTTTTTACCCCAAAATTAGCACACTGAACCTCACTGCCTCAAAAACTCTTCCTAAATACATTTAATGATGCCTTGTTTTTCTCTTCTGGTTCAAGTACATGTCACAAAATTAGCATCAGAACTCTTTTTCAAGCCTAGAAAACCCCCTCACAAGTCTGAACACAAGTTACTTGCTTCTTTCCTAACAGAGCATAACAAACAACATATTTTTTGAAAATAAACAAATCAATTTCCTGAATGACTCAAAGGATGACAAGTAACTTCCCTTCATTTTGTTAGCACATAACCATCTCACTGAATCCTACATAGTTTAGTTTTTCCTTTAAAGAGCTTTATTCGGTGGTACAATTGATCTTGAAAAACTTAAGTTCATATATTCTCAGAAAGTGCAAAAGTCAACTCATCTACAGAATAACTTAGTGTTTACATTTAACCTTAGAAGAACTCTTTTTATTACATTTGCCTATTTCACTGCCATTTCCTCTGTTCTTAATATAGAAAGTCATGTAAATTTACTCTGCAGTAGTTCACAACTGTGGAACGTACATTTGCAACAATAAATGGAAATACTTTTCTTATCCAACAGAAGAAAGACTAACAAATAAGATTTTGCTGTTATTCCTGCCCCATTCTTCTAAAACCACAAAATTCCAGAAGCAAAATCCAATCCACAACACAAACCTTCACAATTCAGTGTCCAATAATAATCTAATCCAGTCTCTAACCATAGTGTCTCTCACTTTAGTCTAAACAGTGAAATCTCTAATGCTTTCACTAAAACACATTTTCAGTCCTATCATCCATATGTATTTCCCAAAAACACAGTGGAAGAAGTTTTTGTCACTTGGGTTCTACTGATTGAAAAAAGTAGAAGATAACTTCATAGCCTGGCACTAAGTGAAATGTTACCAGAAAAGTACATACTTCATCATTTTCAAAAACATTTAAGTATGTAAATGGTAAGAACAGTTTAGCTCTCAAAACCCCTAGAAAAATAAATACTGGCACTTTTAGAAAACACCTGCCACTTTGTGGGAAGTGTCTGGGTTATTTCTCTAGCAGTAGCTCCACCTTCATCTTTGATTTTCCAATGGCAAAATTCTGGTTACAGAGTGAAAGAAAAATTCCTTTTGGGGTTGTTCCTCAGGTAGCCTTCATTAGCCAAACTACGTGGCTGTTCAGTTTGCTCCCTGGCGAAACCCTAGGATGAAGGAGAACTGAAGTAATCAGAAATGAGCTCAGACACCTCATGAACAGCTTATTGGAAGGGATTACACTGCAGGTCTGCAAAGGACCAAATCCACAGGCTGCTCATATCTCTTGCCAAACAACTTTCTTGTCTGGGGAACTGGTATTGCCAGGAGGTTCAAAGCATGGCAGTTTGGTTCTCTGGATGTCCAGCAGACAGTTCTGCTGCTGAGTGAAATACACTGTATTAGTTCAGAAGAACCCATGGTGGAGCAGTTCCATCTGGTTTCTCTGTTGTCACAGGCAAATTCACAAAAAAAGTTTAGTTAAAAGCATTCCCATAACATAACTTCCTTGCTATCCATTGCTATCCTTGCTATCTTTTCCCCACCATTTCACACAGAACACAAATATTCCTGTCTCCTTATCAGCACCCCACCACCTCCCCTTAATTCAAGCAGAGTTAACTTGAAAATATATTTGGGCAAACATTACTACAAGACCCAGCTATTAAAAAAATAATCAGGAAATGTGTTTGTTCAACCACTATCAACAGCCACAAAAACCTTAAGCATCCAGATGTTGATACTTGAAGACGGTGATGCTTTAGCGGTCCAAGTGATTTGCTTTTACCTGCATCACAGTGCCTCAGAGGGCACAATCAGTTCCTATATTCAAGCCGAATGCACAACCCTGACTTCTTCTCATAAAGATTCAACTCAGAGAAAACTGTATTCTGTATTAGCCGTTGCATATCAGAGTGAGGGTAGGGCTATCCACAGCATGTATTAACACAAGCTTTGGTACACATGGGAAGAAAAAGCAGCTCATCATAAATGGATTCCTACAATGAAACAGAAATGTTCTTTGGAGTTACTTGGCAGAGGTAATAGGAAATAAGGCAAGACTGGGTGCTAGGGATGTTTGTTGACGGAAGACAAATGCCACAGAGGTGGCCAAAAGGCTGTGGAAAGTTACTAGAAAAAAGAGTAGCTCCTTAGCAGACTGACTGGGGAACAGGGCCCTGTAGAAGTTAGTGGATCCAGAGGAGAGCCACAAAAATGGTCAGAGGGCTTAAGCCCCTCTCCTATGAAGACAGACAGAGTTGGGGTTGTTCAGCCTAGAGAAGGCTCTGAGGAGAGCTTCTAGAGGCCTTCTAATAATTAAAGGAGGCTTACAAGAAAAGTGGAGAAAGGCATCAGAGCCTGTAGTGACAGGATGAGGGGAAATGGCTTGAAACTGCAAGAGGGCAGATTTAGATTGGACACGAGGATGAAACAGTTGGAGTCCATGATCCTAGAGGTCTTTTCTCTAGGTCTTTTCCAACCTTAATGATTCTGTGAAGTTCTATATGATAAGAGTAGTGGGCACTGGAACAGGTTGTCCAGAGAAGTTGTGGATGTCCCATCCCTGGAAGTGTTCAAGGCCAGGCTGGACAGGGCTTTCAGCAGTCTGGTCTAGTGGGAGGTGTCCCTGTTCATGGCAGGGGTTGGATCTACATGGTATTTAAGATGCCTTCCAACCCAAACCATTCTGTGATTCTAAGTACCAAGAAAGGTTAAGTCTTCAAAACAGAGGCAAGATAGAGCCTGGAGTAAAATTTCTTGGGAAAGAGACTCTAAATGCTTGTTTCCAGCTCTCATAATTAGTAAACTCATTGTATTATCCAAACTTTATGTTTTACCAGTGCATTTTACCACTGCATCTCCGCAGTGTATCAGTGGGTAATTAATTTACTTCATGATAAAAACATTTCAGAATTTAAACATGGAAAGAATGGGAATTAGTTTTTCATTTGGGATAATGTTCTGAGTTATCTACAAATCCACACAAATGCCACCTTCATTTATAATAGAAGCTGCTTTACACTTTTTAAATTATCATTGAGAAATCAGTTCTGAAATAGACCAAAACCGGTGCTTATTTCAGAGTTGTAAACATTAATAAATCCATTATTTATCCAGTAGTATTTAAAACTGAGATAACTTTACTTTAACATCTGAAGTCTGTTTCTTTCAAATGAAAAAATGCTTTGTTCAACCATACTGTAACTTTCAACCTAAAACTGATCCATAATGAATCTAATACTAATTTCCAAATATCCATTATTGCATTGTATGACATGAAGATCCATGATTTGGGTTCATTACAATACATATTTCCATACAGCATTTTAAAAACCAAAGCACTGGTAAATTAAATTTTACAATAAATTAATTCTCAAATGCATAGGCCAGAAAGTAGTAAGCATGGAAACAAAAGGTTAATTGCAAAAAAGATGAGCAAACAGCAAGATATTGCAGCTACCACAAATCCCAGAGACTGAATATAACTGAGAGTACTGCACTGTGTAATAAAAATGTAAAAGATCCACAAACTATCTGTAATCATATACAGTGTTCTAGGTCTATACAACAAGCCATATAAAACACTAACGAAGTAATAGGATATTGCAATTGTTTTCTATAATAGAAAGTTACAATTTATTTTTAAAAATACATCCAAAATAGAGTTTTCCAACTTAGTCAGGTTTCAAGACATTTAAAGTGATTTTTGTTTTATACAACAGCAAGACAACTACAGTGACACTGTATTGCTTACACTGAAACTGATGTACTAGCAAACCACAAAGGCTGAACAAAATGAACAGACTGACTTTCACTGACCCTGAAGATCACATGACAAGAAGAAATGTATGGACAGATAGGTTTGTAACTACAGAAAGTATTTCAACGAAGGTACTCTTGAAAAAAGTTTAGAATATAACAATTATTTGCACTAGGAACTTTAGTAGTATCAAACAAACGACCTAAACTCACATACACATGTGCAACATACAGTTTCAAAAATATTTGAACTAGTAAGCTTAGTATGTGTAACAGTAATATCATTGTTAAATTATAGGATTCTAAAATGTATAAAATTGTTTTTCCTTTCATGTGATTTATATTAAAATGATCTTTCTTGCTCTCAACATCTAAAATTTTAAAGCTGTTGAAACTAAACTTCTCCTTTAATTGGCAAACAGTTTTTGGTTGGTAAATGTCACAGTTTGGTTAAATCCTGACTGGCTCAAAACTGTCAAGGCTTTTAAAGACCATAAAGTTGACAAGTAATTTAAAGTTGAAATCACAAAAACAATGAAATATTTTAACACCCATGGTGGAGTAAGCTTCAATACTCACATTTTTGTTATTGTATTGACAGTGGTACTGACAGAACACAGTAATATTAGCCAGTCTGTCATTCAGTACCAAGCAATATTCATTCACAAGACTATAAATGACAATAAATCACACAGGTGGTAATGTGAGATCATGTAATCATAAAAAATAACTGTTAGAAACACTAAGGGTCTCAGTTGAAGGTAACTTGATATATTTCATTTAACTTAGAAGCAGTTATCTTATAGTAACCAAAACAACAAAACCAGAACTTCATGGTTTGGTTTTTTCATGAGCTGTTGCATTGTTCTTAGATGCCTGTAATGGTTAACATGGATGAATATTGTAAAACCATGCTGATTCCTGTATTTGCCTGATTTAAAGCTCCTATTCCTGAGAAAACCCCATTATGCCTCATTCCTTATCAAAAGGATGAATTTATAGTTTAAGAATGATTAATGAAATAATTTGAAATAATTAACAAAGATCATGCTGAGCAAAGTGAGTAACACTGAAACAGCAAACTCCTGTACGGGATGCATCTCTCAGATCATCATAAAGACAGAACAGATTACTTGGCAGGCAGCACAGATCAGCTGCACTCCACCTTTTCATCAATCTTGAAAATTTATTATTATAAAAATGTTAAACTTTTTGGGGTAAAAAGGTCACTTACCAGTAGCCACAGCTGCTTGCTATGTGTGGTATGTATGCACTTTGGCTCTTTAGAGGTCCAAATGTCAGAGGTATCCAAGATCATAAAACACAGGGGTTTTTTGGCCCTCACAATACAAACACCTGAATTTAAACAACCTGATGTGAAACATGACCAAGGTTTCTGTGCTTATAAGTTAACACAGCCTAAGCACATAGTCTTGACCCATTAATCCAGCAGTCCATGGTAGTTGCAGTCCATGTGTAACTGAAGTTAACTTGCATTCAAACAGACTATGGCACAAAGAGGAAACAAGGACAGGAGTCCTGAGAAAATCATGTTCTGAGGACAGCCCCTCCAAAACAGTGCTCCAATTAAAATTTTAAAAAAAGGAAAAAAAAAAAAAAAGACACATACTAGCTATGGAAAGGCAGCTAAATACCCATCAAAGATTTCAAAAACCTTGCTAGGGCATGCAGAGATGTGGTAGGGAATGCAAAGATTCAGACAGAACTAAAATTGGACAAAGATGTCAAGAATAACAAGAAAGGTTTCTACAGATATGTGAGTAGTAAGCAGAAGCACAGGGAAGACACAGAGCCATTGCCTAACTAGGCAGGGAAACCACTCACTAGTCATGCTGGTAAGGCAGAGGTTCTCAGTATCTTTACATCCACCTTTACCAGCATAGCTGGACCACAGAACACCGGATCAAGTATCTACAACAATGAATGTGTCAACCCACCAGAAGGTGAACAGCTGGTCTGCAGCCTCAGAAATCCACGGGCTCAGAAGAAATCCACCCTAGAATATTAAGGGAAACAGCTGATACCGGTGCAAGGTCACTCTCTTTAAGAAGCCTTGACAATCTTGATATAATAGACACTTCTTGTGCTGAGAGCAATCAATCACTGCAAGATGCGATTGGACACGGTACTAGATAGTTTCTTCTGGGGTCCTGTTCCTATGCAAGGTTAGAATGAAAGATCTTTCAAGGTCCCTCCAAGCAATAAAGATGGGATTTTTTGTTGCTAAAAATTTACATCTGTAGATACACTGATATTTTCTCAGCTGTTTCCAAAGCTAGACAGTACCACTTGAGAGGCTGCATCAGCTGAACATTTTGGTCAGCTGTAAACGAAGAACTGCATATCACACCTGAGGCTCAAGCTATGGAGCGAAAAATTTCTTCAAGGATGCAAGAGAGATTTGCACAGTGCATTACAAAGGAAAGCAGGTTTTTATTTCCATCTTACTATTACCTGGGTTTCATAAATCTGGAGAATATAAAGAGTAAAACTCTTCCAAGAGTAGGGGAATGCCTGGAAAACTACCTCAAATATATTCAGGAGTAATATGTTGTCAGTTTCCTTTAAACTTTTAATGTAGAGAACTGTAAATCTCCTGTGCCTGCTAGGACCAGAAGTGGGTTAGGGATAGCAAGGGACTAGAAAGCAGTCAGAATTTCTGAGGAGAGCTGAAGAATGACCGACCTCCCACCTGCAACTCAGTCCTACAGATCAAAAATGGGCCTCTAACCCATTCAGAGAGAACAAGCACAGCAGGTTGGCAGCAAGTCCTTCATACTTCCATAAACTCTGCTGAGATGCACACCTCCTGAGGCACAGGATAATCATCTTCACACACCACTCCAGGAAACACAGATAAAGAATTTGAACCCTACAATCTTCAAAAGGTGTAACATGAGAAGAGCTTAGCTGCCATGGCCAGTTCCAACACAGAAAGTTGTCTTCAGCAAGCCAGAAAGTGCCATGGCACAGCAAAGGCCCACACACGTTGTTCCATGCCATCAGGGGTCCTCAACACTAAGTGCTTTGATCTGTGGGATTAGATATGACCAACTGTGTAGTATGGTCCTCCACAACATTCTTCTTTCTGAACTGGAGAGATGGATTTGAAGGGTGCACTGTTAGATGAATAAGAAAAGCAGATGGATAGTCACAACCAGAGGCTGGCTCAGGTTCAATGGCTCAGAATGCCTAGGGACATCAGTGACATAGATGAAGAGATCAGTGCAGCCTCAGCAGATTTGCTGATGACACCAAGCTGAGTGGTGTGGTTGACACACCTGAAGGATGGGATGCCATCCAGAGGGACCTGGACAAGCTGGAGAAATGGGTCTGTGGGAATCTCATGAGGTTACACAAGACCAAGTGCAAGGTGCTGCACCTGGGTCAGGGCAGCCCCTGGTACCAATCCAGGCTGGGGGATGAACAGATGGAGAGCAGCCCTGGGAGAAGGACTTGGGGTGCAGGTGGGTGAGAGGCTGGACATGAGCCAGCCATGGGCACTCCCAGCCCAGAACACCAAACGTGTCCTGGGCTGCATCCAAAGCAGCGTGGGCAGCAGGGCCAGGGAGGGGATTCTGCCCCTCTGCTCTGCTCTGCTGAGACCCCACCTGCAGGGCTGCATCAGCTCTGGGGTCCCAGAACAGGGAGGACATGGAGCTGCTGGAGAGAGTCCAGAGGAGGAACACCAAGATGATCAGAGGGATGGAGCACCTCTCCTGTGAAGAAAGGCTGAGAGAATTGGGATTGTTCAACCTGGAGAAGGCTTAGGGTGACCTAACTGCAGCCTTCCAGTACCTGAAGGGAACCCAGAAAAAAGATGGAGAGGGACTTTTTAATTAAAAAGAACATGTAGTGACAGGGGGAATGGCTTCCAACTGAAAGAGAGCAGGTTTAAGTAAGATATTGGCAAGAAATTCTTCACTGTGAGGACGGTGAGGGACTGGAACAGGTTGTCCAGAGAAGCTGTGAATGCCCCATTCCTGGAAGCATTCAAGACAAGGTTGAGTGGGGCTCTGAGCAACTGGTCTAGTGGAAGCTGTCCCCATCCACACATGGCTGAACTAGATGATCTTTAAGGCCTCTTTCAACCCCAACCATCATCTGATTCTGTGGTTCTATGATACAGTCTCCAATTATGGAGCTTTGGTAGAGGAAGATCCAAGCAGCTCAGTTAGTAGAATTGAGAAGAACACAGAAATTCAGTGTCAGAGGCAGTTCTCAGGTTTTTTGTCTGGTGACAATCCTCAGGTGCTGAGAAAAACTCCAGAACTCAAGGACTTCAGAACCCAAGCCTCATCTAGTAGTCTCTTGGTATTACAGTGGCCTTGGAACTGCCACTGCAGAGTGGGCAAAAGCCTCCATTTAATCTGACCTTCCAGCTAAGCAATGTCTGGTGCAACCATGTGTTTCTTGATTGGGTGAGGCTCTTCCTCACTCAGTTTTGCCAGAGAAAGAAAGGCATCATACTAAATAGAACTCAGCTTTGACCCAAGATTCAGAAAATCCTAAATGTTAATGTCTGAAGAAGACCATCACTTTCACTGGGACACTTCTCTCATTTTAAGCAACAGGAAATTCCAGGGATGTGTAACTTTCTGTTGCAAAAGGAAGCAAGAAACAACTGTCAGTGGTACTTGTCAAGTGAGTCCCATCCTCAAGACAGAAGAACATTTAAACTCATCCTTAGGTGGAGCTATGGAGTATGATTCAGACAACATGTATAGAGTACCTAGATCCATTTCTAATGAGGAAAGGAAAAGCAGCAGAGGCTATGCTCCCAATATGGAAGGACACTGGATTTGACAAACTCAAATTTGAAAAGTAATCATACAGGACTGGTTAGAAAAGAGAATTACATGACCAAGGGCTAGCCATAACAAAAAATAAAGATGTGGACAAAAATTAAGAGGCATCTAGAATGCCTCCATCACTGAACACTGATTATGAGGGAGGGAGAGGTAGGGTGAAAGCTCTGAGACCAGAAAAATCAGGAATATGCTGCCTTTGAATGCCTGCAGTATACACTTCTCTGTTAGTTTTTCACAGTATAGAACAGCTGATGTCTACCACATTATTGCTACAATACAGTATTCTGCTGCATCTGCAAAACAGCCACTACTGACTCTTTGCTGCTTCTCTTGTGATCAACTGCATCAATGTTTACATCAGAGTATTTTAAAATGTGAATGCCCTCTACTTTCCCTGCACTTGTAATGGTATCCAGTGTTTAATTCTGCAAGAAACAATCTCTCTTCAAAACAACGGCCAAAACTAAATTGGGTCTTGTCTGCATGGAAACTGGACATTTCAGGATCTTTTGATTATGTATTTGCGATTTGATACACGTAAAAGAACTAGTAGCAAAACAATGAAAACAAAACTCAGAGAGGAAAGTTAATTTATTTGTCTAAAACATCAAACTAAATTGAGATACCTTAGTTCAGTCAAAGCATCTTCAATTTCCTCATAAGCCTGAGCTTCATAAACAAATATTCCAAGTCCGTCTACCTACAAAAATAGGATGGACAATTCTTGACTTTCTTCAGATATCAAGATAATTTACAAGTCCTTGAAGACAGACGAAGAACAGCAAGTGATCCTACATCCTACTACACTCCACCATGTTTCCCAAGTGTACTGGAAAGGAGGAATATGAGCCTTCTTTGGAAAGGTGCATTGGAAGTCTTATGACCATCTCTTGGAGACAGGGTATGCATTTACATCACCATGATTGCCATGGTACAGAATCCTGGACTGCTACTTTTACATGCCATGACCTATGATCTGAGAGTTGTAGTCTGCTGTCTCCATTCGCAGAATGTATGGGATGATGCTGTCAATCTGAACATTTCCAATTAGTCCTGCGAAGAACAGCTCTTCAGTGATGGCAGCACTCATCAGCCTAAGAGCAGGTAATCGGAGAAGAAGTCTAGATAGTCTGGAAAATAAGTTTGATGAAATGTATTACTTAGCAGATCACAGATTTTGGTGTTGTTCTCCATGATGTTATTAGTAAAAGAAGAGAGAAATCTGACAAGGGACACTACTGGTCAAAGTTTGCTACATCTAGTTCTTGAAAGGCTTAAATATTTTAATCAGTACAGCATTAAATTTATGTTTAGTCATGTCTGGAACAGTACAGAAAATGTGTGAATGCCTACCAACTACACGTACTATGTGTGTTTGGATTTAAGACTAATTGAGGAAATACTCCAAATAGATGAAATTCAAATTAAATGCTACTAATATTTATTTCTGATAGTTAATTTTAGAAATTAATGAGATGAAAAATACTACTCATAATATGTATTAACACACGCATAATATTTGAAGTGTTCTAAAGGTAATTTCTTAACTTTAGGGCAGTAAGAAGAAAATGTATGTATCTGTTACATGGAAAACTGTACAAATCAGTGACTCTGAAAAAACAATCAGTCAAGTAAGCACCTAAGTTTACAGACCTGTAAGTATCATCTGGATACGCCTTTGTTACGTAGTCTTGGAACTCCATGTAAGCTTTTTCTTGAAATTTCTCAATCTGTACCACATTTTCTAGACCTGGGTGATCTGAAAAAAAACCCCTCCTCTTCGTTATACCTGTTCTACAGAAAATGAACTAAAATCCATATAGACTATCCAGTTGTCAACATACTGAAATCATCATGTAGTAGCTGCAGCAACTTCAGTTTTAGTGGTAAACACTACTTTACCTCCTTATATTTCTTTTTTACATTTATATTTTACTTGATTTTCCATAAATATGATCAGACATTTCAAATAAATTCAGTGCTTGCAATGTTTACGTTAATCTTGATGATACAACTGTTCTCTGTGTAACAGTAAAACAAGATTGTTTCAACACACTGACATTTTCTGCAACACTGGATGCACAGATATAGGTGAAAAGTGAAGGATAAAATTAAGATCAGTGGAAGAAGCAGAATAAAAAGCTGTGAACTGTTTCCTAAGACACGCAGAAAACAGCATTGAATCATAGAATATGCTGAATTTGACCCATCAGTATCATCAAGTCCAACTCCTGGGCCTGCACAGGACATGCCAAGAATCATACCATGTGCCTGAGAGTGTTGTCCAAATGCTTTTTGAATTCAGATAGGTTTGTATGTAACAGATTGTTCTTTTTCAACTATTTGGTATAAAAATTTCAAATGTGCTAATCATGATTTTTAGCAGTGATTTGAACTTAATTGAAATGTAAGTGTTGCTAAAATGAAAGGACATCAACCTAACTGCCAAGTCACTCTTGGAAATTATTATCCAGTAATTCTGAACTCTCTACGTGGTCTGTAATTTTATTATCCATCTATCTGAATATAAAAATTTTATTTTCACACCAGCACGACAAATCACGTCAATGAAGAGTTAGAGTTGATGTGCAAAATGCATCACTTCATGCTGCTGCTTTTAGAGCCATGTCAGGAACACAGCAAGAAATCAACTTCTGGAAACAGTAGTTTGAGGACCACTGCTTGTACACTTGCAGCCATTCAGAAAGATGTCAAGTCTTCTTGGCACACCCTGTACACTAATCTCTTTGCCCAAGGCTGTCTTGTGGCAATCAAACAGCTGGCTTGGCACAGCTGAATCACCTAAATGTGAGAGTAAAAAATTCTTGAAGACAGAGGAAGTACTCGAGATTTGTACATTTTTCTTTCATCAGAAGACCTGGTTTTGGCTTTGTATTAAGTCCCAGTTCTGAATGATGAATCTAAGGTCTGCTGCTACTGATACAATACCTGAATGCCTTTTGTGAAAAGTTAATTCTACAACTTTCAAATAAAGAAAATTAATTTTGTAACTTTCTACAGTCCAGGCATATGGGTACAATGTTACTACTCAGTAAATATCTACCATAACCAGAGGACTCCTTGCTCCCTCCCTATTGTAAACTAATCACCCAGAAAGGAAATAAAGTTATATTACCTTCACTGTCTAATGTATGTCTAGTAATCCTACTGAAAGTACATTCAGCAAATAGTTTAGGAGACAGAAATAATAACCTAAGTGAATGTCTGTGGTGTTCATTCACCAGAATGCTATATGCTTTGTCTGTGTGGAGGGAGGTGATGTTTCTGCATTTCTGAATGTGAGAACTGATGCCCAGATAGTCTTTATATATTAAATCCCAACTTCAATCCATCCCGCCTGGATGTGCAAGAGTAATACTTCAGAAAATTAAACTGCAGGTCTTCAGAAAATGTACCCCAGAAAGGAGACACAGAATTAAAAGCAATAAATAAATAAATGAAAAGAAAAAAAAAACCAACCCAAAACAACCAAAAACCCAAATCAACAAAAAGAAAACCAAACATGAGTGGCACATCCAAGAATAAAAATCTGCCAATAAAAGGAATCAGTGTCCCCCCACAAAAAAAGTCCCCACAGCAACATTCAGCTGTTCACATTAAAAAATTAACCTTCCTCTTCCTGCAGTTCTTACACACCTTCCAAGATTCTTCAGCAAATGAGGCAGTATATATAATATTTTATATATATAATATTATATATTATATTGCATATAATGAAACAGTTATACGGCAACAAGTAGCACAAACTAAAATTTTACATTTGGAATGATTACATACCGGGACTAAAGAGGACAATTGCTTTCAAATATGCATATTCATATCCATCTAGACACAGCTTAACCATGCTGTTACAAAACTCTTGCAATTTGAAGACATGCTCCATTACTAGTCTTCCTCTGTCTGTTGGCAGCTTATCTAAATAAAGACACACAAAAAAAAATTCCCAAGTTCACACATGCAAAAAACATGGTCATACTGGAATTTTAAAAATAATTTTTTTATTAGATGCAAACAATGGGAAATCTATGCCATCTATAAATTCCTATTAGGTCTGAATAATCCTGACACCAACAGTAATGGAATATTAACACTCTTTTTCACCTCTTCCAGTTAGGGCTCTTCCTGCCACTAATGCTTCCAGTAATCAGGCATGGACTGGAGCTTGATATGATCAAGGAAGGAAGAGATTTTTTAAGTAAAGCATACACTGCTACTGCTGACCTGTGCTCTGTGTCTAAGGATCAGGTGCCACATGGCAGGACAGTGTACAGCTTCATGGGTTATTTCAGACCATGCCACTGCTAGGAAAGGTGTACTGTACACCTTCCCTGATTTGCACTGAGGGGAATGTGGTTTGTGCAGAGCTGTTCCCCTTGAGACAGCAAAACAGCCTGAAAACCATGTTCCCTCCATAACTCATCAAACTAGAGTCTGCAGACTCCACAAACTTGCTATCTCTTTGAGATACTGCAGCTGGCATACTGCACAACTGGTTCTTCCAGCCAACCTGAATTCCTAATTTAAATGGTAGAAATATGTATTTGTAATAATGATAAAAACATGACTAATTACTACAATACCCTTTCTTGTAAACATACTTTAAATATTACATAGACCAAAATTTTCAGATTCCATTCGTATCTGCCCTAGAGACAATCACAGATTTGTATCTTTAGCTGATCCAGTACATCTTGTGATTTGATTCATTTGTTTTAAGGTATCATTATTTATAGGATGATCTTGTGGATGTTTTTAAAACACCAAAAATTTTTGGAAATAGTTCTTTAATTACTTTAAAGAAGATGAAAATCTATAGTCTGGTAGGCTGTTTTTTTCCAGTTTACCAATTGGCATTTGCATAGCATCAACAACAATGAATTTTCATATTCCTAATAGCAAACAACTCAAAAATTTAGTTAAATCTGAAAATGCTTAGATATTTGTATGTGCATCTACCTTATGAATAAAGTGCTATGACTGTGAACAGGTGAAGACTATACTACTATTGACTGGTTACCTTTTAGTTAACTGACAACCTTGTATCCACAAGCACACAAAGCTTAGCTAAAAGACTCCCCTCCTGCTTAGAAGGATAGAATTAAAGAGGCCAACTGACATGTCTTTCATTTGAATGAAAAATGTGCCAAAGATGCAGGACATGGGATTAACAAGGAACAAAGTGTACCTAGGGGAGATGTGTTGAAGGCTTCCATGTAGACTAAAAGTCAACAAGCCAAGTTATGTATCACCACCTTGGCATTCAGCTGTTTTGTGTCACAGCCATGAAGAACAAGGACAGGCGAGTCATTCTTTACTTTGTATCCTTCATACAGAGGAATCATAGTCACAATACTCTTGTGTCCTTAATGTTGATACTGCCCAAAATATTCCTAATTTGGGCTAGCGATATTAACAGACAGCAGAACACTACTACACATTATAATGTATAAAAATAATGGTGTTTTTTTCATTTGGAGGTAAATATTAGCATAGCTGATGTTTGCAAAATTGCTAAAAAATTCTATCTTGTGGACTGTAGTTGCTCATATCATTTTGTTTCAATACTAACATGAAATTCTTTAAACAACAAATTTATAATAACAACTGAAGGACAAATAAAGAGCTTCTGTGCACTTTAAAAACTTAAAAAACATCAAGTAATTCCCCAAGTCTGGCACGTGCACAGTGTACACCTTACCTTGTTGTAAACTGCCTTGAAGGTGATTAACAAAAGCAGCTAAGATCGTTGCCACATTCATAACTTGTGAGCATTGTGCTAGACCAAGCGTAAAAAGTTCATTCCAGCAGGCTTTTACTAATGATATGCTGTTATCCTGTCTATTAAAAAGCACAATAATTTAATAAAACAGCCATTTGCATTTACACTTTTTTTAAATTTGAAGAACACGTCATAAAACATTAATCTAATTAAATCATTACAACCAAGACCAAAATGAAGTTCTGCATAATTTTTCTTTGCCTGCTAAAATTAAAATATCTGGTTTAAAGTGACTTTTGTGAAGCAATAAATTTTCATTTAAATTACCTTAAAGGAGATAGATTTCTATTACAAAAGTAAGCTGAGGTTACAGTAAATGACAACTGCCACAATGCTAATTTTCTTAGCATTTGGGACAACATTCATATACGTGGACAAAAAAAATTGCACTGCTCCTGTATTGTGGATGCAGAACACTCAGGAGTCTTTTTCTTTTTTTTACTTGAAAATTGACTGGCTGGTATAATTTTTTAATTAAAGATACAGGTGAAATGGAACATGGGTTATCAAGCTTCTGAGCTTTCTTTTTCTGCTACTTTCTGCATCCTTTTCAAGTTTGGAATAAGGTTTGAAATATAGACTTCAAAGTACAAATACCAGTCGTAAGGATTTCTTAGCTTAAATTTTAATTTCGTAGCTTAAAATTAAATGTATCAATTAATATTCAGTCACTTCCATATTAGTAACCTAATTTTCAGTAATGCCAAGCATCTCTAACACTCAGAGCTTAACAAGAGCTCTGTACCTTAGAAAGCAAATCCCACCAGAAAGGAGTCAAATTCAGGTACCACATTTCAGTTTTAGCCAGCGAATAATGAAAATTTAAAAGAAGTACAAGATCTATCAAAGAAGAAAAGCATATTAAAGTAGGATTTCAACTACAAAAATACAGTGGAATGGATTTTTGCAAGAATGTTGATACAATCTTCAAGAACAGTTCTGATGATTTAGTGCAATACTAAGATGCCAAATGGCAGGTGTACACAGACGTCCTTAACTGGACTACTGAGAGCTTACTGAGAGCAGTATTTTTCATTAGGATCAAGTTCTTGTTATGGTAGACATGATACTGTACATGCAGCTTCTGCATATATTTGTCACATTTTTGCTCATCTCCTTTAACATATTTAAAGGGACTATGCTGAGACCACTGAAAACAGGGCATACTAGCTACTCCTCTGATACGTGTGTGTAGATAAACATGTCATCTACAGCATCTTTATGGCTGATCAAAGTTACACCAGAGCCAGTTCTTAAGTTTGCTTAAGCAGCCTCACAAAACTAAGAGGCTGTAACCAGCTTGGTGACAGTTTCAGTAGGAAAAATCTCTTGTGAACAGAGATGCCCATGCAGGAAGATGAACTAATCAGTATCTGGCATCATTAACTACATCATTAGGTCAAAGGCAACTATCCTGCTGTGACTAATGGAGAATGTTTGCCTGAGGAGAAAACAACCCAGGTACAATTATCCATCTTCCTTATAAAATCATTACTATCATGTTTCATAAATTTCTCTTCAGTTTAAAAGTGAAATGAGTCACCCTTCTGGAAGTCAAAATTATAGGATATAATGTAATAATGTATAATAATCATGTAATATGTAATAATGTAATCATCCAACTATAAGGGCTGCATTCATTTCAAATAAATCTCCACTTGAAAATAGTTTACATTTTAAGTGCTTTAAAGGAAAACTGTGAATTTATGTTATTTATTATACTGTTGCCCATGATCTTTGTTGGGTCTATACATGCTATTACAGGTGAATATTAACACTATTATGGCATCTTACTCCTCCATATTTTTAAGCAGAAAAATATATTGTGAAATAACAGATAAAAAGACCATGTGCAGACTTTTCTTGTTAAATCTTTTAGAAGAGAGAGGTCTTCTGTACTGCATTTTATTTTCAAGAAATTCCCATTTGTTGTTAGAATACCAATTTGTACTAAATTTGCATTGTTTCTCTGTAACAAAAAAACTTTTTAAAACTTAGAATGACATAATATACTATGTCTATTTGCTATGTATTTTGTAATTCTGCAGGTCAACAATTTCTACTAAAACAAGACATCATATTTACCTGTTTTTTTACCCTTACTATTAACTTTATACAATATTCCTTTTTCCTTCCCCAAAACACAGGCTTAATTACACACAATACAATAACTTTCATTAAAAACTGTAGAATCACTTGGCTGAAGCATCTGAGTAAACACAAATGGTAATAATAGATCATCCTGCTTTTGACAGCTTTCCTGGAAAAGGGGACAATCCCTCATTTTAAAAGAGGAATTCTCTCTGCTGCCACAGTCACAGGCTATTTTGATATTTAATTAAACAGAAAACGCTGCAGATGAGAACAAACTAACATGATTTATTCACCATTTATGTCACAGCTGATAGAGTATCTTTATTTGTTTGATGTATCTTCATAAGGTTACTTCTAAATATAAAATAAAACAGTTTTTCCCATGTAGTTTGGACATGTTTTTTTCATGATGACCAGTAATGGACTACGAAAGTGAACTTAAAAATTTTAAGCAATACACTGAATTGTGATGGAGAAGCAGGATGCCATACAAACTGTAAGAAGAACAGTTAAAATTACCTTTTGGTTACAGGAGTCATTTATTTTTGGGGAATACTCTGATATTAGACATTTTCATTCTGAATGTTTGCTGAATCTAGCTAACCATTTTCCTCACGTAGGTTATTAAAGGCAAAATTATTACTAGTAATTCATCTTATAAGGATAAAAATTTTGGGGATTCAGACAGGAGCATCTTTTTGGTGATTGCCTGATAAGCATCAGGATGTAGCACAGAGCTGTAGCTATTAAAAAGCTGACAGAAATTCCCACTTTCTCAAAATATATTTAAGAAGCAACAGTTTGTGGGTATTCAACTGTTTTAAATCTACTCCTTTTTCTTACAAAACCCAACCAAAGTCCTGAATTTGGACTCAAATTTGGAGTGGTTTTGATTCAGAAAATTTACCTTACAATTAAGATTTATAACAATTTTAATTAGTAGTTTTATGTTTTAGAAGTCCCTGAAGAAGACAGCAAAACCCAAAAATTCAAAACCACATATCCACAATGTAAGTGTATAGAGTAAATGAACACTTACCCCAAAGCTTGGAAAGATGGAATGGAACGTGCCCAGTGCATGGACAAGAAAAGCAATCTGGAGGCAGACTCACAGATATAGTGAACATTAAGATAATCAGGCATAGGAGAAGGCATGGTGAGCTGCAAAAAAAAGAAAAAGTAGGATGAAAAAAAGGAGAGAGTGTAAGACAGTTATTTTGTTTTCTTCATAATATGTTTAGGAAGAAATCAGTAATTTGAGTTTCTTTTAAGGGAAAAAATAAAATTGTTCATTAAATAAAAAAGGTATAATCCTGACACAAAACTGAATGCCTGCCTTTTGCATTATTAGCCACACCATTACATGCTGTGTTATATACCTACAAAGCAACAAAAAAGACAAAGTTTGATTCATAGATAAAGGTTCATATCTGGGACAACTGGAAATGGAAAACCTCAAATTTCAAAATCTGTGACATTCTCAAAGAATAACAGAGAAGAATCATTGTAAACTGAAATGAAGTTGCTTACATTCGAGGAATTACAAGTCTGAGGGAGGGGGAGGGAGAGGGAGGGAGAGGTAGGGAGAGGGAGGGAGAGGGGGGGAGAGGGGGGGAGAGGGGGGGAGAGGGGGGGAGACGGGGGGAGAGGGAGGGAGAGGGAGGGAGAGGGAGGGAGAGGGAGGGAGAGGGAGGGAGAGGGAGGGAGAGGGAGGGAGAGGGAGGGAGAGGGAGGGAGAGGGAGGGAGAGGGAGGGAGAGGGAGTTCTATTGCTCAAAACATCTTTTTTTTTCACTTTTAATTAATATTTTACAAATAAATACATGAGAAATCTTTTTGGTGTTTAAGTAAAATACCTAATACACTGCTGTTCCCAAGTCCAAAAACTATAACCAACATAACTACATCAGAAAGGACCCTTCAAAATGTTAGTAAGTAAAATTAGTGACGTTACATGCATATGTGAAGAATGATTTGACCCAAAATAGCTTAGAACTTGTAATTCTGTCTTCAGAAATTAATTCTTTTTAACATGTTCTGGGTAATGCAGTTAAAAAAAAAACAAACCCTGAAATTTGCATTAGAGACGTCAATTTGATCAAAACAAATGCTGATAAGAGGGGAAAAGTTTAACCAAATCCCTGTTAGTTACTAAGTTTTCAGATGATGAAGCTTTTTGATTTGTCCACGAAAAATAAGATGATGAAAAAAAATAGAAGGAATTTCTGCAAGCTTATAAAATGAGAAGTAAATCCAGAAAATATATACATCTAACTAACACAGAAACGGTATGCAAGTCAATTACAAACATGCTAAAATAGCGTATCTACGCAAAGAAGAAACTGACAAATACACTTTTAAGTCTCAAAATCCTGTTGCAGGTCGCATCAGATCCAGCCATTAACAAGTGAGAATGTGGATGCTACCTCTGCTTCATGCAATAAAATGCTGACTCTGCTTCATGCCAATACTTTGTCTATTTAAATCCTTTTGTACGGATTACCCAGTACTTTTAAAGGTAAAAAACTATAAAATAACCAGTGCAGCTCAACCACTGCAGAGCACAGTACTTTCTCCCAAACAAAGAATTAACCAGTGAACAAAAACAGTTCATTAAATGCAAATTAATGCCAATACCTGAACAAATGCTCCTCTAAGAAATTCAAAATAAAATTTAGTCAGATCATTATTGTACATCTCAATGTCAAAATAGTTATAGAGTCAACATTAAGAAAGTATTCAGTACCCTGAATGCTACATGAGCATCACTGAGTAGTGGCCCCTCTATTTCAACAATGTTCATGTTTGTTTCTCCACCAAGCAGCTGTGCACTGGCGTCAACACTTTCAGAGTTCTGGCATGCTGCGCTCTCTCCTGGATTTAATGCTTTTGCAAGAGTATCAAATGCCCTGTAAGATCACAAACAAAAAAAAAAAATTCATTTTAGAGACCATTTCAATTTAAGAGGAACCTGCACAAGTCTGAAACCTGCATGTAGAAGTCTGTTTCAAAGAGTGAGATTTGGGAAATAAGTCAGTAGCATGCTTTTCCTGACATTCCACTAAACTCTGAAACAAAAATTAGCAGCAGATCCTGTTTACACTTGTTGCCAACAAATTCACAGTTTTGACATATTGGCTGTGCTGCTGAATCACAGTTTGCTTTTCAAGATCTCTTTAGTGATGTTCACCGAGAGCGCTGGCGTGAGCATTTTGAGGACAAGATCACCAGACTGCTGTTATAGTCACTTACTGCATGTATAAATTTTACAGGCTTTTAAAGCTATGAAGCACAGAGTAAGATTTTTTTTTGTTAAGTAATGAGTTTCAGTTAAGATTTTTCAAATAAAATTTGAAAAGACTGCTCCAAAATATGTAAGAGAAAGTACTCCCATGCTTTCAATAAAATCCAGTACCCTCTGCTGCGTGGCAGTGATTCTTGGCTTTCACAAGCACAAATGCTAGAGGGCAGATGTCAGGACAAGCACAGATATATTTACTCAAAAATACATAGACTTGATCACTGCCTACAGACAGATGACATATCCTGGGAACAGCAACATTTCTATACAGTGTTGCATGCTGAAAAACTTATGCACTGAGGCCTGAAAACTTTACAAAAGCTGATTATCAGCTTGTAAATAGAGCTCATTCTCAATTTATAGACATGTTTATTACCACAGAGTCTAAAAATCACTGATTTAATTCCAAAATCTGGGATAGAACTTGGCTACCTTCTCTATCCCCACACTCTCTAGCTATATGAATTCACTAACATGCTAAAAAAATTGAGCTATTTAACATAACTACACACAACCAAATGAAATATCACAGAGCTGCTGACACTGCCTAAAGGCTTGGGATGGTAAATGAACTACTTTTTTGGTCCTAAGTACCTTGATGTGTGCACGAGGGTGACTGGGGCATACACGAGTGGACTATACAGACATACCTGGGCCATCTCCTGTCTCTGGTATGTACAAAGTTGGCACAAAGGGAAGGCATTCATGGCTCAGCTCTAGAAACTATTCTATGGACTCCTGCTACAAGATCTGAGTTTCAGGTCTTCCACAATTCACTCTTTGCAGTCTTAGGTAGAACAGGCAAACACAACAGCTCAGTGACAGCTGCTTTTAAGAAACAACAGGATCTCTGCAGGGCTTTTCATGTGGCATGGACAGAAATTTAAGAGAGGAGCAAGACTTCCCCTTTCCCCAAAAGGTAAATGTCACATGCATCTGTCACTATCCTGTATTTATTCTAGCACAGGCTGAAGAGTCCTTTTTAAATAGCGTGGGCATGTACACTTGTTAACCATGTCTGCCCATGACACTTTTTCCCAACTCATTCTTCAATGTTGCCTTCAAAGAAATCTTCTCCCTCTTATCTCAAACTGCCAGTAGTAAGCCAGCAGAAATCAGTAGCAGCTTTGCTTCCTCATGGCTCAGTAATGTGAGTCCTTTCCTACACAAAGCTCCAACATGAGCAATGTCTGTAAAGTAAAACACCACAGAAAAAAGAATCTAGAACAAAACTTGCCTGGGAGCTATGAAAATCTAGCCCACAAAGTGAGAAAACAAGGCATAATCAACATTAAAATACATGGCATTGATATCCTTTGCTACAAATAATTTTGTTTCTCTTTTTGTCAGTCTCAGTCATCAACAGATATATAGGACTGCAGATAAACTGTAAAGAAAGAACATCATGAAGCATTAGAGGACAAGGCATGTAAAATCACAATATAAAAGCAGTGGGGTGCTTGCAGCAAAAGTTGTAGCCTATGTCAGCAAAAGTGAAATCATAACTACTGCAAGCAGAATATAATAAAATACATGAAAAGCATGGATAGATGAAATATCTATCTGCTCTCTGAAGTGCTCTCTGAAGTCCCTTAAACTTTTCTTCCTCAATAAATATCTGTGTCTGTTAGATCATGCTGGCATTGGGCCTGACAGGGAAATCAAAAATTTAGACAAAAATTTTAGTTTCTCTTGGAATAACTTCCCTTTCACAGCAATGTTTAACTCTAACCTCCCCACTATACAACCATTAGGTAGCCTACTTGACAAAAATACATCAAGTCAGAGCTCTTTCAAAGCTCTCTGGCTGAGATAACCTGATGCCCTTTCACAGGCAGATTTCTAAAACTGAACAGAAACCCTGAAGTTGGTAAAAATAAGCATCTGGAAGTCTCAGCAAATATAAGATTACAACATCTCAGCCACAGTATTGAATGATGTCTATCAGCACATGTAATAGTACCATTTACATGGCATATTCCAATATTCTTTACCTAGGAGGACACAGCAAAGGCCCAAATCACCATCTATAAAGTCAGACTGACTTTCTAAGTAGTATATAAAGAAAGGAGCAGTAAAAACGTAATCTGCTTGCAATTACACAAACCAGTAGAGAGCACAGGGGAAATCAGATATTTCAGTCACTCTATGCCCACCTTTTTCCCCTTAACAGATTTACTCCACACACACTTTCAGAACAGCATGTAAAATGTAGATGCTGTGTTAAAGAACGTTGCTGGGACAGCAGTCAGAAGCATGAGATGACAACCAAGAAAGAACATGACTGCGACTGATGGAATAGCTGTGGATGTTCCGTATAGTTCTGTATATACACCTAACACATACACTCACTACAATGGCTCAGTTAAAACCAGTGCAAGATACAAGTCTGGAAGATACTCAGTGAATGTATTAATATTAAGAATTCTGTAACTTCTCCTGTGCAGAAGGAAAATGCTTTACAAGCTTTTAATGTGATTAATAGTTACAGGCACTTAGCTATCACACAGATGAGATCTCTTAAGAACAAGTTCTGCAGGATGATGCAAGGTACAAAGACCTAACATACCTTTTGGTTGGCCATACTAAGGTAAGATAATCATTTATACTGAGCATTTATACTGAAATTAATTTCAAGTACAAAACAACTAAAAGGATTTATTTCTCTAATGGAACTTTCTTTTCATTTGACTTGGAAGAATCTTAATATAGTTTTCTTCTACATGAGCTTATGCTAATATTACCATTACTTTTAAAGCAGATAAATTTCCCACAGTGTGATGATTTAACTAATTGACTGGACTGAAGTGACAGAGGCCTCCTCTTGAAAAGGATAGTATTTTTAAGTGTAGCATGCCTTACCTTGTAACATCACTACTAGCTTGTTCTTCTTGCTTGAGTTCAGATAACGATGCATCTCCATTACTCAAACTTTCGATCATGGATAGCTCTGTACTGCTTTGTGACATGTCCTTGCATTTACTGAGATTTGCTAATGAAGTCACCACATTTGCCAGTGTACTTAAATCTCCTTGACATGCTTCTACCTAAGGGAGAAGAACAGCTTTTAATTCTCAGTTAATTGGCAGCAGTTAACCTGCAAGAGAAGAGCCTAACTTTCACATAAATGAAGAATAGAACATATGCAGAGATATACCTGTAAGAAAACTCTTTTCAGTACATGGATAACCACAATAAAGCAATTAGACACTGCACTGCATCTAAAATATATTTTGACATTTAATTGTAAAAGTAATAGTGGCCTATTTCTTTCAGAAAGAATACTACTGATGGTAAGCAAGTGCCGAAAGAAGACTGCATATCTCTACACACCAGTCCATCACCAGGAATATAAAACTGCTCTAGATTGTATTTTTAGCATCTTCCTTCCCTATGTAAATGAGTCAGTAGTAATAGGGTAGAAGAGCATCTGAGAAGAAAGAATGCATGAAAAGTCACCTTTATAAGCAAGCAGAAAAAGAATTCTGCTGTGGCCTTTTTGGTGTTTATGTCTTTATTCCACTGCAAAGGAAACAAGTGATTCAGTACTAGCTAGCAGCTCACATAGGCAATAAGACGTGACCCACTGTCCCAGAAAAAAAAAA
Organism: Poecile atricapillus; assembly: GCF_030490865.1. Classification (NCBI taxonomy): domain Eukaryota; kingdom Metazoa; phylum Chordata; class Aves; order Passeriformes; family Paridae; genus Poecile; species Poecile atricapillus. Next base: position 31,782,016 of record NC_081289.1, on the reverse strand, counting down.
AAAAGCACATTATTACAGACAAGTATGCTGCTGCCAACACCAGACAGAGCAAGCAAAGCAAAATGCATGAAAACAGTACAAGGTTGTTATCAGTCACTCCTCACATGGGGCACCATTTGCTGTCATCTGTCCCTAAAACAAGGCACCAATTTGACAGTGGTCACATGACTGACACCAGCATCAGTCCCTTGTTATCTAAAAACTTCCCCTGATGGATGTAGGGCTCAAAAGACTAACACCAAAGATAGCAGCAAGCATCAGCAGTTTATTAAAGCCTTCAAACTTTCTGTGTTACAATCCCAAGAGTAGCACCTCGCAACACAGATACCTTCCTCTCACAGCATGACCTACTAGTTCCAACACCAGCACCTCTCTCCTCCTAACTCTTTATATCTTTTCTCTCACATGCATAACGCCTACATGCCCTTCTACTCTTTTGCCATTGGTCACATCAGCATTTCACACTTCTCCTTCTATGCTGGTCACCTGTCTTACACAGCTGAACTTATCAGGGGCAAGACTGCCTGCAGCACTAGCTCTATTCTCTTACAATCTATTCTCCCATGGGGTAATTTATTATCAGCTAGAAAAACATAAATGCTTCCTATTGTGCATATGTGAGGAAGTTATCACATGGTTTTGGTGGATCAGTAAGTGCAACAAAATGGAAACCAAGGAAACCAGCTCAGAAATAAAACTGTCAATGAGATAGGTCTTATCAGGCTTTGCCAAAAAAATAGTGATTAGGAGGAAAAAATCCAACAATATTTACACATGGCACTGTGATAGTGCCATGAGAAGTTTTGTGAGCACCTCACTTTATTTGTACGAAAGAGCAAACCAAGTATCAGAATTATCCCAAACCAAAAAATTAAAATAATACAGCCCTTCAGGCTCACTAAAAATGTGAAGGAAGGGCATTTACTTTGTCATGTTTTTAGCATCACTGTGTGAGGCTAAGAGGATTCTTGTAAAGAGAAGGCATTTGTAACACTGGTGAATGTTGTAAAGCAGTATTTTGAAAATTAATTTAACCAAATAGAACACCCTTCTCTCCTTACATATACAATCACATCAATTAGCTCTACTTACTATATCAGTCATATTGCCACATACCTGATCTGGAGTCATCAGCACAGTAGGTTCACTTTTTATTGCAGATGGATGAATGTTAACAAACATTCCTGATTCCAGCAAACCCGGTGATCTGACAGAAAACAGCAGAAGTTTTAATTCTAATTAATTTTAAAATTGAATTTTCCTTTTTCAGAAGACAGAGAGAGCCACTTCTGAATACAATTTACATACCTTGCTGTTTCATTGTCTGTTACAAAAGTTGGGGTTGCGGCTAATGGACTACGAAGATCTTTCCGAATGTAGATCTTTTCTGTAGAAGCTGCACAGTTAGAAGATTTTTCTCTTGACACTTCAATAGGTTTCCTCTCACACTGTACAGCTACAGAAATAATACCCAACTATTAAATCACACCCTGAATTACAGAATAAGAAATAATATTTTTTTAATTATTATTTGATTTTAATAATAATTCTGAAAATAACTAAAATATATATAAAATATATCCCATGACCAACAAGCTAACAAGTTGGATAAAAACCAGCACACTGACTTGATGAGTTCTAAGTGAAATGATGTAGTAGTCAAAGTCTGAGCTCAAACATATATAAGATTTTTAAGTTACAATTAAGAGAGACATCCCCGCATTTTTAATTTGAATCAAAGTGGAAGCTTAAAGCTTCTCATTCTCTGGGCTTCACTATCTCACACTCTTACGTCTTTTGTAAAGGACTCATGGTATGTTTTTCTATGGATTGTGGGTCTGTGTTGAACCCATGTAACCTCAGTCACTTAAAGAAGCTTCTCAAGTTAGGACCTCAGACAATACATGGGAAAAGGTACATGCACAAAGTTCAGTTCAGACCATTTAAGATCAATCTGGGCAACACCCTGACCCACAGTCACTGACTTCAGAGAAGAAGTGGATTTTTAATTTGAATGACTCAGTGAAACAAAAGGTGGAATGAATCCAGGCTTTACCTACAGATATATCACCTTGCTTTGAACATTAAAATTAAACTTACAGTATCATCCCCTATGGGAAAAATGTGGAAATGTGAAAAATGTGTCATTTCAGATAAAGAAATTAAAAACTTTTCAAGACAGCAGTAGACTGTGATGAAATTAAAATTTTTACACTAATAAGTATCTTAAACCCCAAGTGTTGTAATATTAAGTATCGACAATGCTGTTGAAGTTAGCCTGCAACCCACAAATAGTGCTTTAAAGAGTGGGAGATGGAGGCAAGTATTTCATCTTCCTTTGCAAATGCTGTGCTCAGTAGCAGTGTCTCACTTGGCTGAGAAAAGACCAAGGCTTCTTCAAGAGACAAATAACCCTCACTGAGGGAGCTACAGTCCAAGACCACCCTAAGTTTTCTTTCCCCATACCACTGAGGAATGAGAATATTAACTTCTTATCACCAAACAACCCTCTCCCTCACTCAATGTTCCCCCATGGCCCAGAGATTATTTTCCTGCCTTCTGATCCCTAAGCCCAGTGATTTTGTTCTGCTTAAAAAGTCTTCTGTGGAAGGGCCTTTTCTTACTTACTGCCAGCTGAACTAGAGGGTAAAGATCCACTTTCACTGCCCCAGCTTTTCCTCCCTTTCTGAATTAATTTCCTCTGTGTTACTGATTTCTGCTGACAGAAGCAGGGCTGTAAGGAGGAAAATGTCCACAGAGGTTCAAGAGGGTCAGTAAAAGAAGCGCAGGATGACAGAGAGCAGACAACAAGACCAATACTGTATGTACTACAACAGCATCACAGTATTAGGTCTTAAAAATTTGTGTTTTGCGTCATTTTCTGTGTATTTAGTATTTTGATACTGCAATACCACTAGATCTAATGTATGGAAAGCTAAAAAGCAACTTGGAATCTGCAGGAATTGGAAAGAACTGAACTTTAGATCACTATGGATCTATGCCTTGTGAATAACTGTCTCTGAAGAGCTTTGCCAAAAGTGAACAGCAACTGCCAGTAATCTCAGCTATGGAAAAACTGAAAAGGAGGTAGAGTTCAAGAAGTTCAGTAGCTTAATTTACCCATAAAGAAGTTGAACTGCACCAGAAAAAATGCAGACATTTTTGATATTTGCCATATAGGAGTAACAATTCATTCACTTTCATCACATGGAATGGAGCTTATTAAGCTTTTAAAGCAAACACCTGAAAGCATTTAATATTTCTGATACACCAAACTTTACAAGTCTTTAAAGGAAAGATACAATGACTTAAAAGTATGTAACCAAGGCAACAATTTGTATCTATATAAAGCATATCTTTTGTAGCACAAAGTAGCTGCCAGGTGAAGCAGTTTGCTCTTATTCAGACTTACAATCTTGTTTCATCCCAAAGGCGATGCATCTCTGCAGCCTACAATACTGACAGCGATTCCGGTGGTGTTTGTTTATGACACAGTCTTTTGTTCCTCGGCAGGAATAAACTAAATTTTTACGTATACTCCTTTTAAAGAATCCTTTGCATCCCTCACAGGTTACTGCTCCATAATGACGCCCTAGTTATAAAATAACAGAAAATGCGACATTAATTTTACAGTATAGTATTATTTTTTAGACTTTACATTTATTGAAAACAAAGTATAAGCTATTTTACCCAGAAAAGGAACACTTGTTTTTCCCCATGGGTTACAGATCTTAAAATATATTGGGGCTATAAAACAACATAAAAAAAGCAAGTGAACCATTTTTCTAGTTCAAAGCACTTAAACAATATTTTACAAACAGACAAGTTGCTTATTAAATCATTACCTTATCTGTTGACATGTTAAACAGTGTTAAAAAGGCTAGAAAACATTAGTAAGAACCCAGCAAAAAATATTTTAGTTTATAGATTTCTTTAGTAATTTTACCTACAGACAAGCCCCATGATTGCTCATTACAAGTTCAGCTGTAGAAATTGTATGCATTAAATCAAATGGAAACATGGAAAGTGCAAACATGGCATTTGACAGCATGAGGCAATCACTTCAAAGCTTTACTTTCAACTTTCATTTTCCTAACATGTAGCTCTTGCAGTAAAACACCAATGAAAGAATAATCTAGAACAGCTACGACTCTTTTTTTTGAAGACTAGTTCTGCAAGTTTTATGTATAATATAAAAATTTCTATGATATACTACAAAAAGTAACTTTTAAAATTATTTTTAGAAGCAAATTATTTTGATTTTGCATAAAATCTAAACATTACTAAAAAGAATTGATGAAGGCATGCTCGGCAGTTAGTTACAACAACAAATCCTTGAAATACCTATGGCCCATTACAAAATAAATAACAAAAATGACCTGATTTAGGAGAAAACAACACTTTTAGATTCTTTCCTGAAGTTTCTAGAAATTCTGACAGGTTTTCTAGATTCCTTTATCACAACCTTTTTACCACTACTAAAATGTGAAATTTCAGATGCATCGTATATATTAAAAGAATAATGTCTGAAACATTTTAGTGGCTGCTCGATTATGAATATTCATTCTGCAATGTACCACGTCTGCTTCTTCACCTACTCTTTTGATGTAGCTTCTTTGATTCCAGCTTGCAAGTGTCTGCAAAGCAGTTTTCATGACAGTGTTTGTCACACGGGAGGCTCCCCAAAACCTGCAGCTACTCAGAGGAACCTGGCACTCTCCCCAAAGTCATTACCCTTCCCAATATTCCAAGGCCAGCACAAGAGGAAAACCTCCTTGGATCTCCAGTCCCTCACAGGAGACTCCAGCCCTCCTCTGGGGAGTCGGGAGAGTTTTAACAATTGGAACACACCAGTCAGATCTTTGCCTTAAGTTTGTAAGAAATTGCTCTAGCAACTGTATTTTTTATATTAAACTTTGCCATGCTTTTGGGGAAAAAAAAAAAAAAAAATATACATTTTACTTTCTAGCAAGTTTGCTCCCTGCTGAAAGGAGACCTCCTAGTGGTCTGCAAGTTCCTCACAAGGGGAAATGGATGAGCACTGATCTACTCCCTCTGCTGCCAGGACCCAAGGGAATGGCATGAAGTCGGTCAGGGAGATTTTAGGTTAGATGTTAGGAAAAAGGTTCTTCACCCAGAGGGTGGCTGGGCACTGGCACAGTCTCCACAGGGCAGTGGTCACAGCATCAGCCTGACAGAGCTCAGGAATCATTTGGACAACACTCTCAGGCACAGGGTGTGACTCATAGGGTGTCCTGTGCAGGGCCACAAACTGGACTTCAGTGATCCTTGTGGGTCCCTTCCAACTCAGGATATCTTATGATTCTATGTAAAACAACAATAAATTTTATTTTATTTTATCTATGGATACTAGAGTACCATTTAGTGAAATTCTCCACTGTATGTATAGAAATTTATACATGTATATGCATGCAAACTGTTACACATCTTCAGAAGAATTGTAAACCGCTTTTATAAAATCGTACCACCTTAAAAAAAAGAAGAAAAAAAATAAATACCTGATGCTTTGTCTCCACATACAACACACAGATCAAACACTTTATTTAGGCCCTGTTCATTGGGGGAGTTGTCTGTTAAAATCTGAAAAAAAAGTGGAAAAGAATTTAATTTTACTTTTTCTTACCATCTAGAAATAGTAAAATGTATCTCGTGCTTGTGGTTTTTGTCTAAGGGGACTAAATCTACAAAGTATCATGTTTTCTTGATGACATGTAATGGTCTTCAGAGACACAAAGTTGATACTTGCCATGCCACTGTGCTCCCTTTCAGGAGGGAACAAGAGTTTTACTTGTAATGCTTTTGAGAAGAATTCAAGATTTCATTTCTCTAAATACTACTTCTGCAAAATGGACTGACATCTTGAAAAACTTTCAGCATCTGCATACCCTTACCTTTTGCTCAATTTTATATTTATATACTAATGGCTCACCCACAGTAAAAAAGAGACAGAAGCACTAAACAGATGGAACAACAAAAAAAAATCCCTTGTAAAGGCTACTAGGTCTACAAAGTTTATTAACTCCTTTTTTTATAATACACATAAATATGGAACAAAAGAAAATGTACTCTGGACACTACCATTAACTTCCAACTGGTATATAGCTTGGCTTTCATTAACAGCTTGATATTATTAAAGTATTCTTGTCTTGTCTCTTTCATTTATCTCTGGTACCTGTAAAGCTTTGTTAAGCACAAAATTTTAGAATCCCAGTACTACAGGGAAGGCACAGAACATTTCACTTAATCTTTGAAAACTATCCCACCAGAGCATAAATAAAGCACAGCAAAAACTCCATTTAAAAAAGGAACACACAAATCACAAGTAACAACCAAACATCATCTTGACATAGAAAAGAAAATATATTCTTCTCATTAAAAAGAGAATATAGTTTAGATGCTTGAAGAGTTTTTAACTTCTACTGTGCCATAAAGGGAAGCCAGACTCCTCATCCTTGCTTCACATATTCAGAATGGGACCTCTGATAAAAAGAGAAGTAACTGAAACAGAAAGTGCTCTCCCTTCCACAGAGAAAATTTAGAAATTGTGCTTTTTAGAGTTTGGAACATAATACAGATGACATATGTAGGAAAGTTTAACAAGCATACTTCTTTCTAGTTAACACTCTTAACGATACTGTCTCTGAAATTCATCTCCTACGTTTTCTTTTAAAAAAACCAACTTTTTATGAAAAACAAGATGATGAGTTAAGAGAATATTAACTTTTTGATCCTTCCAAATTTCCAGTATTAATGTTATGTATTTTCATGATATAAAATATATACAAATAAATTCTAAGTCCTTCCATAAATTAAAGCTGCACTGACATGGGAAGTTCCACATAAGGAAGGACTACAGAACTGGCCCATGAGGAGATCAAAACCTCAGACTCAGAGAACTTACTAACTGACCTTGAACATGAAGAATAAAAATTGATTATTAATATGAAGAAGAGCCACTGAAGTTAAAATAGATGATGGGAGAAAGGGTCTTGCCAAATGAGTCAATGTAAAGATAAGATGCACTAACAGAGACATTTTTGTCAGAACAAAACAAATGGGCATTTCAAATTAAGGCTACAGAAGAAGAAGAAAAGAACGGTGAAATTGCAGATGGAAAGATCATTTGAGGGAGAAAATACAAAAGATCCCAAAGGGATGCAGATGAACAACAAATTAATGGTACTCTGTATTTCATGAACTTTTAAACGGAAAAAGGAAATCCCTACCCATACATATCAGCAGACAACAGAACAATTTAACTAGAGTGACAGAATACTCTGTTGCCTCTCAAACTGACCTATTTTGCCCAAATGATACAATCATAACTACAGTTTTCAATTTTTTTCTACAGATTTCCTCTTTTCCTGAATTTTTCCTTTTAAACCAGTGTGGCACACTGCTCATCTCTTTAAGTTGTCTTTGAAAATAATTTTTATGTGGACCACTCATATTCCACCGGTTTATATTTTTGTTGCAGCTTACCTAAAATACAAAGTGTATGGTAACATTAAACATGCTTCAATGCCTCTCAATAGAACTGGCTTTTGCTACTGGTCCCCTATTCACAGTAATCAAATTTTTGGAGCAAGGACCTAGGACATCCACTCTCAAAGAACTGTGAGTTTCAAAACCAGAAGTATTATATAATGCAGAGATTCTTTCAAGTTTACATAACGTGTGGGTAGTCAATCAGTGAACTGGTTTACAGAAGAGCACAAACTAAACAGTTAAAGGGTCTGCAACTGAAAAGAGACTGCTTGAAAGAGGATTTTGGAGTGATTTATAAACCCCCACACAAATCCTTAATAGTATCTTATAGTGCAAGAGACACCTAATTAAACACTTCTCTCAGATGGTGAAATCATCTAACATATTCCTTGTACACCATACAATACTATTGGATATTATACAGACTAAAGCTTACATGGTCTATATAAATAAAAATAAAAGGTTGTTTAATAGCAGCTATCAAACATGATGGTCTTATTGCAGCCTTCAAATCAGCAGTCTGCTCTGTATCATTAGCTAAAAGGATATGCTCAGAAAGATCATTCTTTACTTGGCCGTCTTTTAATATTTTTCCTTGAGCAGCTGTTTATGGTCATAATGTTTAAGTGTTTGATACTAGACTAAATAGACTGCAGCTATCTGAATGTTGTCTGGCCTACCACTGATGTATTTTAACAGAAGCATAAATGCGTGTGGCTGAATTATATGCAGTAACTGTACTTTAGCTGGAGTGCAGTAACCTACTTCATGCTGAAGGAGGTCACATCTCCCAACTCTTCTTGCATGTTTTTTACATTCTTCACATCAGTGCCCTCCCATCCTGGCCAGGCTAAGGATGTGGGACAGAAAGCTTGGAAGTTGCAGGGTGGCAACTAAGGAAGCTGCACATATAACATGCATGGGAGAAAGGTGCACTGGGGGCCAGTTAAGGGAGTTACAACCCTGGCTATTTACAATATCACATTAGTAAACCCAAAATCATTACTGTTATTTTCTCACCCCCATGGAGTAATATATTTCCCTACTAAATAGTCTGAGCACTGCTGTGGACTACAATTCACACAGCTGAAAAGCAGTTGCAACAGTGTACAAAAAGGGAAACGAGCCAAAGGACAGCAAGAAGGACAATGGAGAAAAGTGAATATTTCTCAACAATACATGAAAACAGATGGAGAATTAACAAGCAGAAATAAAGGACTGTTGGCATGGCAGAATCTGGAAATGACAATAAAAATAACTGTATTCTTCCTAATGTCATGAGCCAACATAGACATTTCAAAATCAAGAAATTTACTAAAAAAAGCTTTCTCATAATTTTTAAGTATCCACAATGAGTCATAGTGCAAGAAAAATTATACTTGAAAAAAAAATAGAAAAGGAGAACCCAGACAGACTTATTTTGAAATAAAACATCTTTTCTTATCCCATTTGAATGAAAAATATGAAACAAAGTGGATTATCTACCTGGATGTGTTGTGCAGATATATCAGGGGATGCAAAAAACAGTTGGTTGACACCTGCAGCATCTGGAGTTGCTAGGATAACTTTTCCTGGAGTGGAATCTTGTCTGGCAAGGATCACCTTGCTTGGGGTAGAGCCATCATGATTTGTTAAGATGAACTGCTTGCCTGCTGAGCTCTGATCAAGTGCTGTAACAATCTGAATCTTCTGGCCCGTCTGCTGATCTGTGACAATCTAATAATACATTTATCTCAAATTGTTATGGTGATTTAAGTTAACTTTTTGGACCCAATCCGGGCACTTGAAGGAAATGGGAACTTTGCCTTTCACATTTGAGAAGCAGGATCATCTTCCCCTCTGTCACACAAGAGCGAATTACATTCGGGCGAAAACTTGGATTTTCACTGTATTTGAAACACATTTCAATCAGGGGTGTTTGAAGTCAAAACCTGAGTTCGTACTCAATTTTTACAACTGGCACATGCTTTTACAACACTACTGAAATTCTTGACAATTCTAACATCAGAACTTAAGGCATGTCTGTAGCTAAGCCCTAAGACCCATCAGGTTATAAGAAATCTTAAATCTTGAATTCACTGCATTATACATGAAGTGTTTGCAGCACCTCCAAGGTTTGGTTACTCTACAAAAAACCTCTTAAAACCACAAATGTAGATGTCCAAGTGAAAAAAATAAACAGCAAACAGCAGGAAAAGCAATTATACTGTTGCACCTGTATATACATTTTAGATTTCATTTTGTGGGGACCTATTTTACATATACATTTCTAAATAAAGTGAAACAGAATCTCTTTCCCTGTCTTTTTTTCTTTTCTTTTTTTTTAAAGGAAAAACTGATTTTTGTTTTATAATCAAGAACAGATCTACAGGGGTTTTTTCCATTTTATTCCTATTTTCAAGCACAAACACAGCAGAATTTTATTAAATAATTCTCCACTTTCTGCCAACTTTGTCAAAAGATTATAATCCTCAGAGAAAATAATCAAGATTCTATATATTTCTATATATATATTCCATCATAAATCTCACTTTTCGTCACTTCTCTTCTCCATCAAAATGCCTATATGGAAAACTGCCTAGTTTATTCTGGAGACTAAGGAGAATTATCCTACAAAGACTGTTTCCTGCAAATTATTTTGAATTATGGATCAATAAAATAGCTCCTAATAATTTTTTTTTAAACTACAGCCAAACATTTATGTTTATTGACACATCCCCAACATTCATATTACAGATATGAATTTTATTTTTATTACAGATGACATTTATTTCATTGTCTAATACTTACCATAACTAGTTCCATGTAATTGGGTTGCCAATATGAATTATATTTCCTAGGTGGAGAACCATAGCACAAAGAAACTGAACGAGGTGTAATTTCACAGGAGCTTTTTATGAGCTTTGCTATTGTACCTTCACTATATGCTTATTACTTTCTCTAAATGCTCAGTACCTGTGTATAGCTTACATTTTAAAAATATAAGCAGTGATGAGTATCCAATTTCAGCAGTTATAATGCAATATTTCCACTTTCAAATATTCAGAAATCATGAATTTCAATACACAAAATGAATGTGCTTCCTTCTGGTGGCCTTGTGCTCTTAACATTATAATGGACCAAATTTAAATCTTTTTCTCAGCAAAATATGAATAAAAGTATATCTAAGAGAAAAGTGCAGGTAAAATGATAAAATTCTAAATGCTAAAAACCAAAAATTATCATGGTAAGTAGCTGATATTCTATTCCCCTTCTTTCCAAACATCTATTTAACTGGGATTAAGAGAAATCCAATGTACATTATGCTCAACAGGCTGCATAAATATACAAACGCCAAACAGAACACTGTGTTGTTTTCTGAATTTCCAGACCTGCTCTTTGAAAGACACTCTTAGCTAAAATCTGTCTCCCTATCAAATCTTAAAAGCACAACTGTGTGTACTGCAAAAAAGGTATATACTCCATCTAGTGAGGTTTATAAAAAGTATTCAAAAACCAGCATGTCCCAAACAGTAAAGACACAAACTTGAACTACAGCTGAAATGATTTTTGGGACATATATACTAAGTTATCTTTTTCCTATTGTAGCCCAGTTGTGTAATTAAAGAAATATATGTACTTGTAGATAAATATGGCAGAGAGAGTAGGCAGAAGAACCACGGCTACTGCACCAAATTCACTTCACCTATTTAACAGAGTCCCAATCTTCAAATGGGTTCCTGCAATTCTAGGAGGATGCCCAGGTAGTTTTCACTATATGATATAGTAGGTATAGTGTTACATTAATATTCTTATAAAGCTATTCAACCTGCTCAAGTGATTTCTGAGCTGACAAGCATTTGCCAACTGACAGAGGCATGAGAGCAGTTTAAACAATTAAGCAGGTTCTGTCTGCAGCTGACCTCCTATGGCCACGCACCTGCAAAACCTCCACCTACATTGCAATAGGGACACTGAAAAGTGGAGCAGTTCACCATAGTACAACTTACAATACCTAAATGTCAAAGTAAGAGAAAAAAATAATCAGAGGGAAAAGGAAAACCACTTATCTTCAGACTACAAATGCACCACGAATCAGTGACAACACATTATCTTCCTTAATAATCTGAAACTCAATATTATAAAATAGGAACATATCAATTCAGGACTGACTGCACAAAAAATACCCTACCCTCATGTATTTCATTTAAGCATCCTGATGATAACAGAAGATATTATTTTCCTTTATTCCTTTTAAGCCTTGTCTGTTAACAAGTTTTGATTTCCATTTGAGCATAATTTCAATAAATTAAACTCAGTGTGTTCCTATTTTACAAAAAAGAAAATGCTAAATCCTAAACACAACTAATACACCTGTTTATAACCAATTTTTAGCCAATTTTGTGCAGAAATGCCTGTTGAACAAATATAACATTCAACTTTTCTCCCAGACGGAATGCTAGTATTCCCTAAGAAGAGTGACTAATGAAACATGTTTTAAAGAACCTTTTACTGAGGATTTTCTATTTCAGTGTTTCAGATAATTAGGTGCATTTAGTAATAATAAAGGGAAAAATATTAATTGAAAATATATACTCAAAACTATTCAGTGTAACATTTATGGTGGACATTTCACTGAGATTCATTTATTCCTACAAACTACTTTGCTCTTCACATAAATTCTCCTCTGAGCAAAGTTTTTACTACTAAGTTTGATACTACTGATGTTTGTAGATGTCTCTTGCAGGAAGGGTGAGTGTTTTGAGTGAGTGTTGTTCCACATGTATCAAGAAACAATAACCAAAGCACTTATTGTCCTTTCTGAAGACAGAATGGTGGTTAATTGATGAGCACAAATTAATTAGTTAAAAGTACAGCTGTACATGAAGTGTAGAAATGGAGTTGAGGTAGCTGAAACAATGAAGACCTACTGGATTTGTAAGACAGATACCATGACTAGAGCACAGGTGGGAGGTAATAAATCTAAAAAAACCCCATCATGTATGGGGGGTGGTTGTGAAGAGCCTTGGAAGGTTGAAAGCTTGAACATAATGCACCAAAACAGGAAAAAGCAGAGGACAATGTTTCAGAGTGAAGCTGGTAAAAGAAAAAGCAGCCAAGATTATACTAGCAGCTGTCTCACTTAAATGTGTGCTTTTCTAAGAGCAACATACATCTGAGAATATTTTTTCCATTTATTCTGCAGTTGATAATTTTCCTCTACAATGAAAATTAAAAATAAAATTGACTTGCACTGACTTCTAAGGCATAAAATCTAAAATTCCATTCTGCAAATCTTCCTATTCTCCATATACACATTTCTATGTTGATTTAAGTACCTAGATTGTCAGAAACTTCACTACCCTCACTTCAGCTAGAGGTTATTACTTGACCAGCCTATGGATTACAATACCAGGACATGCAACATGGGTTAGGACAGCCAAAAACCAGTATTCTTCTCAGACATTAAGCTTCCTGCACTTTTTCATGACTTCAAAAATACATTTCACTCCCAGCTTCTGCTCCAAATTGTAGAAATCCTTCAACTTAGTTGAACTACCAAATCGACAAAACACTCAACTTTCAAGGAATAGCCCCACTTTTAAAAAGTATTTTTCTGTTCAGTCATTTAGGGTTTTTGTAATGTTAGAATTCTTAAAAGGGGAAAAAAAAAAGGGAAAAAAAGACAGGAAAGACTAGAATGATGTTTTATTCCTGTTTATACAGAAAGGGTCTCTGCCATCTGGGGCCAAATATTTACATTAAAGCAAGTAACATGATGAAAACAAAGAAGAACTGCATGTGAAAACTGGCAGAAGCAAATAGTTCATCTCTATTTTTAAAATGCATCAGATGAAGCATACCTGTATACGCTGTGATAAAGAGAGGCCTGAATCTGCAGGGACAATCTGTATTCGTTGTGGTGTCCCATCCATTAGTGTTTGTGTACCACCTTCCTGGGAATGTGTAACCTAGAAAGAAGAAACAAACGTAATGGACTGACAACAGATGTACTATTTTAACAGATCCACTACCTTAATGGATTAAACCTTAAGGTTTCATCAACTTCTAATTTCTCTGAACAAGGCCACAGAAAATCTGACACTCTTATTTTATAAAAAATGTGAATGCTTGAATCTAATTCAACACCTTAATTTTTCCAATTGGAAAATTCTGATTTAAACCCATTTGGAAATACCTTCCAATGTGAAATTTACAAATACTTTAAGTAAAGCAATTAATTGTTGACAAGTCCATGTATGCCAATCGAACTGAACATTTACTATTGTTGATGTTCATGAGACAAAATACCCATCATCAAAGCTGTGCTGTGTTTGCAATAAATGTACTTTAATGGCTCACCTCAAGTGACAGAAGGGTTTTTTTGTATGGAAATACAGCAATTGTCAGTTTCAATTCTGTTTTTCTGTTAAAGAATTCTATGCTGGAGAACTATTAACAAAGATAGGGAAAACTAATAAATTGTGTGAAGTCTGCAAACAGTATATCTTGTATTAAAATCTCTGCATGAATGCTCTCAGACACAATTCATGGAAGTTTTTTAACAATTATCAATATTTTAAAAACTCTTCACACTCTACAGCCAATGGCATGTGAGGTAAGGTATTACTGTTTATCTGTCAATAAAAATTAAGGATAGCTGCTATTTGTAGAGGGATCACAAAGGCCAGATTTTTTGCAGTATAAAGAGAAGTTGTCTTCACAGAGTTTACAGACACCTTCAAATTGAAATTTTCATCTTAAATTCCCAGGTAACTCCAAAATCTTTTTGCTATTCACAAAACTGCCTGCAACATCCTGCTAATCTGTATTACCAATAATTCTCAGTATTTACACCATTATACTCCACTACACCCGACTGCCCCTCTGCCCCTCCCAATTAATATAGAGAACAGATATGTCTATTGCAGTAAAGGTACTCTTTCATAATAGTTTGCAAAGGTTTTTTGTTCCTCCTGGATCAGCTTCCTGATTTTGCAACCATAACATCATCTAAATGCTAGTACCAGCAGACAAAAGCAGGCCAGACCATGCAACTGGAGGTCAGTATGAGAGGGGGACGGGGTAGAGGGTAAGACTTCCCCTGGCAGCAGAAATACAAGCTCCCATCAGCCTACATTGATTTTGAAGCTTTACCCAATAAGGTGTTACTTTTGGTTGCAGAGTCATAATTTACTTGCTCCTCTCCTCTCAGTGTGGTAGATAAAACTGGCTCATTAGTCATTCCATGATCTGGAACAGGACGCCAGTGCAAGCTGAAAAGCAGCCCAGCAAACAAAGGCTATTCTTAGCACAGATCAACCTTCAATCCAGTCTCCACAATGCTCAGAAGCAGATGTATCAGAGCAAACAAGTGAGGCTAAGCTGCTGGGGTGATTGCTTAAGCTGCCAATACCACCAAAAAAATGCTTTCTGTCAAACTACTGCCCAAGCCATTTCTGGACACTGCTTTCTAAAAATACCCGATTTTTCTAAGTACTTTTAAACAATTCATCCCCTTCTTTGCTTAAGTAAAGGACAAAAAACTACTCAGTACCCAGCAGCATTTTCCTTTCAAGAGAGGTACTTTGAAGCACTGAAGTTCTGCATCAGCCATTCAAATCAACAGGTACATGTGGTGATTCAGAAGCGGTTCGTTTTATGTTCATTTACCTTTGCCTTACAAAATAAGCTACATATTATAGACTGATTTACATTTGCTCCCTTAAAATGTCATGATCCACATTCTGTGTAAGGTAAAACTGCTTTTTAGCCCCACAAAATATAAGCTTGACACTTCTACATTTGTGCAGAATTCAAGTTTTTTTTTACTGCAGTTAATATTGGTAAGAGTAACTGCAAAATTTGTTATAAATTGTGCTTTTTATGTGTGTGACAGATTGTTTCAACAACTATGTATCTTTCCCCTGTTACAGTAAACTTGGCAGGATTGTGGAAATGAACCACCATATACTTAGTATACCCAGCCACAGATTAAAGAAAGAAGAATGCTGCAAGCTCTCGGCAGGTAGCTTCCCTACATGAATCAAGAAATATGGTCTTGATGGAGAAACAGGAATTATCTCGCACTGAGCAAGAGATGACTGATGGCAGAATCTGAGCAATGACAATCACTGCACAATGCCCCATATAGACAGGGTTATATTTTACTTCAGTGTTTTGCTTTCATGCAAAAAGTCATAAATTAACAAAAGCATGTTTGTGAACACCATTGTAAAACTGTTGTCACAATTTTGTGATTTAAAATGCTTCATGAACAACAATTATAATAAAAAAATAAAAATCTATGTACAAAACACTTCTGACCATTATTTCAATGAGATACAGAAGCATTTCCATTCTCCTCAATATTGAAACACCATTTCCTTTCAGTTTCTTCTCTCGTAAGTTTTTTTTTGTAAATTTAATTAAAACCACTTCAACATTCAAGAGAATTATAAATGCTAGCAAAAATACTGCTGAAGTTCTCTAGATCTTAAACTATGATTTTTCAGTGCTTACAGTGATTAGGAATGCCACCAAGCAATTACAGACTGTAGGTAGGCAGGAATATAAGTTATTGCATGGAGGCCCCTGTGAGACTGCTTTCCTTGCTGATTCCACCTTTCAGGCAGCACATTCATGCATGGCATGCACCTCTGACAATAATTTTGGCTTAAGGAGTCCCAGCTGTCACTGCCCTCAGGGATGCCTTTCAGTCCTTCCAACCATGCACCTGGCTGGGCCGCACCTTGTACGAAATAAGGACATTGATCACAACCAACACAGAGACGACCTTCATCCACTATGCTGTAATTAAATTTTTTCCTTAGTTTTGTCCACCAGATGATGACACACAGAGCTTACATGAGCAAGACTAGCATTGCATGAGATGAAGCGGTTAAGTGAGGACTGGGGAACGGTTAAGCTGCACTGCTGCCAAATATGGTGTGCCCATCTCAGACATGGTAAAACCCTGCTAAAGGACAAATCCTTATCTACACTGCTGACAAAACAATAGCCATGGAAACTGTAGAACAGTGATTTCACCACAAACAGGAACAGCTACAGCTCTCTGCAGCACTGCACTCTGCACTTTCACTCCGCTTTCCCCCCTGCCTTCCTTTGGCTACCAGCCATCTTTGTGCTGGCTCTGGTAGTCATTGGAGCCTTCTCAGACCCTACTCTATGCTAACCCAGCAGAAAACCTTCCACCTGTTATTAGCTTGCTGTTGGTGGGGAAATTATTAAGGAAAGAAACAGAAAAAGGACCCTGTCTCTCCCATCATACTAAGTCACCTCAGTATCTCCTGGAATCACATCATGAAATTGAGAAACAACCCCCACAGAGGCTAAACACCATCATCACACCATCCTGAGTGGAACATACACTTCAGCTAGCTTTGACTAGCCTTGTACTGTAAAAAATAAACAAATTTAAATGGGAAATACAGCCCTATTTAGACCTCAACAAAGAATTATAGGCCCAGAACAAAACTGCATTAAACATAAGTTCTCACAATGAAGAAGACAAGTAATAAAAAGAAAACACCATCCCATAAACCCATTTATGTCCTTTTGAGATAGTCTTAGCAACACTCAGATGCTATGAAAATAAAAGCTGTGAGAATTTATTCAGAGTAGAATTAACCATCCCACTCCCCACTACAACCTTTCCATCTGAAATCAAGGCTGAGAAGAAATAAAATTACTTGTGAAGTCTATATCTAAACAAGAATCCAGGAGTGGATATTTCAAGCTAAAAAAATAACATTTATCTAAGATAAATAAATTACTGCCTCTATCTAATTTAAAGTGGTGCTAATTTTAAATAGTCTATGCTATACTGACACTATCTAGATAACTATGTATACTCATCCACACTCTCAAACTGTGCATCTCTGGCAGTTCTCTGGCTGCAGTACACAGATTCTACACACAGGTCACAGAGAACCAAAACTAGAAATCTGCAGAAACAGGAGCTCAGTCTTTCTTTTGACAAATAGGAAGCACATATTCACATGAAAGTGAAGAACATGGCAAAACTTTACTAGTGAAAATAAAAATGACAAATGAAGTAATAGCATAGTTGTAAAGTAATAGCTGTGTCCTGATTTTTTTAACTAAAGTTGAGTAAAGCAATTACACAACGAGATGGCTCTCTGAAAAACACTCCAGGCTCAAGACAGCAAGCTGAAAAGCTAGTGACTTACTGGAAACACTGCTAGATTGTTCTTTATTTCTGTGGGGCAAATTTTGGCAAAAAAGGCTATGCAGGTAACTTCAAAATGGACACAGTAGGTTCTTCTGTCTTCTGAGGGAAGTGTCCAGAAGCCTTGCCTGTACCAAAAATTTTCTCTTGTGATTTTGGTTTTTATATATCAGTCTGTGCATTTTACTATTCAATTTCTCTTAAATAGGACTCAA
This sequence comes from Poecile atricapillus, assembly GCF_030490865.1. Taxonomy (NCBI): domain Eukaryota; kingdom Metazoa; phylum Chordata; class Aves; order Passeriformes; family Paridae; genus Poecile; species Poecile atricapillus. The sequence continues at coordinate 31,764,100 of NC_081289.1, read as the reverse complement.
AATTTATGTACCTCTCCCATTTGCTGTTCAAAAATTTGATGGGCCAGTTCCTCTATGGTTGCCATGATCTTTAATCACCAGAATTTCCTGTCAAAGAAAGGAAAGAAGATGCTTAACATCTGTAGTTTCGAAAGTAAGAATATCCTGGGGAAAATATAGTTCACGTAAGTGTGTTCACAATTTTATGAAGATGACATCCCTGCAGAATTTAAAGTTTGACTATACTATGAAAATAAATAATTTACTATTTTAAAACTTTGTATTGTTTTATTCAAATAACTCATACAGACACTTCCTATTTTTCCTCTTCTGCTTTTCCAACAAGCAACACTATAGTAAAATCACTGTGAGAACAGAAGCCTATTACTGACCATGGTATCAGCAGGTACATATTTAATGTCTTAAAAAACTGGAATACAGTCAGTTTTGTTAATGCAAATCAAGAGGGGCAAATCTAACTTCTTCTGAATTCATATAGTCATATAATATATGACTATATGGATTATATGAATTCATATATTCATATAATATTTTTTAGTATTAACAGGAGTGCTTGAAGGTCAATTTTGTAACTAACAGGAGGCAGTACTTGGGACACAGAGAGTAAGTGTTTAAAAAAAAAGATGTTGTTTCATTATCAATACTATAGCTACAGCCTGAGCCCAAATCCTCATAAGAATTTTGTGCAGTTTAACGGACACTGCTACATTAATGCGCTATAAGGGATTCAGATGCATGCCTCGTTTATTTGGCAAGGCATATATTATATTACTGATATACAAATATTCACTAGTTATTCAGTACTTAAAAGGAACATTCACAAATTATAAAGTACTGTATAAACAATTTTACTGACAAAAGTGAATTAAAAACACTGCAATACCTACTTCTTGTATGAACAACAACAGTACTCTTTATTACACTAATATTGGATTTCATTCTTCGACTTTTCTGGAACTCCTAGGAATTACCTCTTCCTCAGTGAATCTCAAAACCTCCTCAATGAGGCATGCAAATAAAAAATTTAACACACTTTTAACTCAAATTTAACTCAAGCTAATTCTGCTCTTAAAATTGGAAAGACAAATCTTTTTTGACTAGAGCAAGAATTGCAAGCCTTGGAGGTGCGCCCAGTGGTATACTAAAGCCTAATTAATGTGTGAAAGGGAAAATACAGAAATATTTGGGCACTGCATACCATTATTAATCACTCACTGGCATGCTGCATTAATAGTTAAATTAGGACAAAATATAAAAGGCATGTATGTAGAGATGTGATACTGCAGCTTAGGCTGAAAAGCATTATCTCCTAGGAAGATCTAGGTGTCAGCATCCTTGCAGGAGCACTCTATTAGCCCACTTCTGCATCCAATGAGCTACACCACAATCACTATTCAAGGAGCACTTGGAATTTTCAAGGCAGGCAATGTGTCTTATCAGGGTTTTCTTCTTTTAAATAAAATACTAGCAACAAAATATTGTACTGTTTACATGGAGAGTGCCAAAAATGCATGCTACTTCATTACAAGTCAACAAAAAAAACCCCACTTTGAGGTATTAATTTGCACCAGATAGTCAGTTCTCCTAAATCAGATGTGACTGCCCTCACAGTCAAGATGTATTAGTAAAACAATATTAGCTTGGAAACTGAAAGTGATTTAAACTGACATGTTTCACCTTGGAGTAAAGCAGTGAAGGAACACATATGTATTCAACTATGATACACCAGTCGCAGGGAGTCCTTATGGCTCTCAGGCATAAATCCCAAGCAGTGAATTTTTGTAACTTATCTAAAAGAGACTCCTTTAAACTACACTTGCATGAACACAGAACATCAAGTACACAAACAAGACTGAACTCTTATGATGAAGAGGAACCCGGAGAAAAGGTTGAACCTCTCCTACCTCTTCATGCTGTCTGGAACAAGCACAAGGAGATTCAACTTATGGATGCATAACCAGCTGTCAAAGCTACACAAATCATCTGAGTTTGAGCATGTGAGGCAAGCACACAATGGAAAAGGAATGTACTCACTATTATTGACAAGAACTTACATATTAATCACAGGGTGTTTTAGATTTTGACACTTGCACTTTCAATTTGCGTAAACATTCAGAAGTAGGTTCTTTTGTGTGTTGTTACTTTATTTAACTCAGTGATCCCTAAACTGAAAGGCACTAACAAAACTAGTATTTGTAACACCAGTACCCTGTACTAAAATATCTTAATTGAATCACCTCCAATAAACTATGCAACTTTGCTCTGAAGAGCATGTATAACAGTGAAAAAATTCACCTTTGATATTTCACGTATAAACTTTAGGCAGCATTTCATGTTGCAGATCAACTACAGATACGGAGAACTGAAACAGGTGTTCCTATCTCATTTTTCATATTTAGTTTCTAATTTCATCTCCTCATGTGCTGGCATACACATAATGCTTGAGAAGTCAGTTCAAGCAAGTGAACTGTCAGAAACTTCTTCTTTACTTGCAGAGACAAGGAAATTTCAAAAGCAGTTTGAACAGAATTTACAGCTCACCCCCAGGAAGGAGGTCCTGCTTGCCCTGAACAAGCTGCAGTGGTCTTGACCACACAGGAAAATTCAACTCACTAAAAGTAAAGAAAACTCAGCTGGCAGAAATGCAGCAAACATCACCTAGGTAAGCACACTCAACTGATTTCTTTTGCAGTCAGATTCATTCTGTTGCATATGAAAGAAAGGGAGAACATGTTGTTGTAAGTCAAGAGAGGAAGGAAAAGAAGATTTGAGGAGACAAACCTCCATTCCATTATTATTGCTGGGAAGTTGATAATTCAGTTTAACTGCACCATGAAACGGTACCCACTGCTTTGGGCCCAGCCAGGTGCCTGATGCAGCTCACTCTGGAGCCAGACAAGCTCACAGCCACTTGAGCAAAGAAGGTTACCTCTCTGAGGAGCAGCCAACTGGCAAGCTATGCATCTTGCTCTGGGGACAGAGGAGCAGGACATGTCAAGAAAAGCTGTCTACAAATTCTCACCTACCTTTGGGACAGCTGTAAAAGGTTTTGTGGTTCATATTTTTATTAGAGTAAAAAGGTCTCTTACCTAGAGTATCTGTGTTAGACTTCATATCAGGTATGCTTTATCATTCTTTAGACATTCCTGCAAGGAATTAAGGAGAAAAAAAAACACTTCAGCAGTTTTTATTCTATTATGTAAATTTTAAAATTTAGCACATTTTTCATGTTTTTGAAAGCTTCTTCTCCTGAACTACTACAGCCAACATTCTCAGTGGCTGAATTGTTTCACATGAAATGATATATATATTCTAAATTCAAAGCCACCTGGAACTGAGAAATCTTCCCTGAACACCTTATAACCTTCATTTCCCAGCAAAGACAATTACTTGGGGGATGAAGGAAAGGCCACAGATGTTGTCTACCCAGAGTTTAGCAAAGCCTCTGACACCATCTCCCCCATCATTCTCCTGGACAAATTGGCAGCTCATGGCTTGAAGAGGAGTGCTGCTCCCTGGGTAGAAAACCAGCCACCTGGCTAGGCCCAGAATGGTGGCAAATGGGACTACATCCAGTTGGTGGCTGGGCACCAGTGGTGTTCCCCAGGGCTCAGTACTGGGAGCAGCCCTGTCTAATATCTTTATCCACGATCTGGATGAGGGGATGGAGGGCACCCTCGCTAGAGTTTGCAGATGATGCTAAGTTGGGCAGGAGTGCTGACCTGCTGGAAGGTAGGAAGGCTCTGGCAGAGGGATCTGCACAGGCTGGAACAATGGGCTGAGGCCTAGGGGTGCTGGTCAACAGCAGCTCAACAGCAGCTGGTCAACACAAGCCAGTGTGTGCCCAGGTGGCCAAGAAAGCCAGTGGCATCCTGGCCTGGAACAGCAACAGTGTGGCCAGCAGGAGCACGGCAAGGATCGTCCCTCTGTACTCAGCACTGGTGAGGCTACACCTCAAATGCCACGTCCAGTTCTGGGCCCCTCACTGCAAGAAAGGCACTGAGCTGCTGGGGGCAGAGAAGTCCAGAGAAGGACAATGGAGCTGGGGAAAGGTCAGGGGCGTAAGTCAGTGGATGAGCAGCTGAGGAAGGTGTGGGTGATCAGCCTGGAGAAAAGGAGGCACAGCAGAAAATTATTGCTCTCTACAAGCACCTGAAAGGAGTTGTAGCAGGGGAGGTTTAGATTAGATACTAGAAAAAACTTCTTCACTGAAAGGGTAGTCAGGCGTTGGCATAGACTGCCCAGGGAAGTGGTGGAATTGCCATCCCTGGAAGTGTTCATAATGCATGGGTGTAGCACCAAGCTTAGAGGCAACCATGGGGGTGATGGGCTAACAGCTGGACTCAATCTCTTTACAATCTTAATGATTGTAAGTATCATCAGTCTGAATTTTGATCTTCAATAACAAGAAGTGATCTTCAAGGTGTTCTCATCTAACATAAATCTTCTTGATTTCAGAAATGTTCTTCTCCATGCTTGTCAAAACCATGCCATGCACATTCAAAGGACACACAAGCCCATATATGAGAAATGTTTATTCCAAGTACAGGAAAGAAGTAAATGGAGTCTATTAATTGACCGGTTTTTCCTTAGAATACTCTCTTCTCTTTTCAAAATGAATGAGACAAATGACAATAAACCAAACTTTATTCAGATGCTTAAGACTGCTAATCACATTTTTAATTTCACATTTCATCTTCTAGGATCTGCTTTATGATGTCCAACAGTTAAAAAAACTGTAATATTAGTTATATGATGACTACAAGAGAGAAAGGAGAGACAAGGCTCTTGCCAACATACAAGCATTCTGTTGTTTACAAACACTGCCTAAATAGTTTTTACCTCATTTATATCTCACTTTGAATACTCTTGCAAAAATTATTTTCAACTGCTGCTGTTTCAAAGAGCAAGCCTACAGCCACTTATAACAAGTACTGTCTGACTGCTGTACTGGTTTCCCTTTTCCACATCAGACTAAAATCCTTGCCTTTACTTTTACCACAAAATTTCTGAAAAATTAAGTGGTAAGAAGAGCTTTGTCCCACAGCCATTTAGCCAATGACACTGTCACAATTTAAGCTCTCACTTCCTTCTACAGCTTTCTGCAGATCTACCATTAAGATCTGACACACTGCAAAACTACAGAAAAACCAATATTTCTAAAATTTTCCTTTAAAAAGATGTGTTGCTGACAACTATGTCAAATTAACAACATTAAGACTGTCAATATGATTAGACTGCTGCCTCTGCAAATGTACAACACATTCTAGCTTGGCAGCCTTGTATTCCCTTAGTCTGTGATGATCCTTTTGCCTATTTTCTTATTTCTGGGAACAGGGGAAAATCTCCTTCTCAGAAGATACAAAGCACAGAAACGTTTTGCTTTTGTTGCTCTAGGTACAGAGTGACACAAATGTCAGCATCTGTATTTACACTGATTAGACCTGCTTTACAAGGATAATCACTGAACTTGTTTTCAAATTTATTCCTTGAGTGTTTCACAGCATTATTTGCCATGTAATTAAATAAAAAATGAAGCTATTTCAAAAACATTTGAAAAAATAATAAACAGAATTGTAAATCCATCCCTTTTCCTTACAAAAGATCAATCCCACCCATCCACTAGAAGCAGCATTTAAAAGCAGGCATTTTGACAGAAGGCAAGCATTAGACTTCCTCTTAAATGCACTAAAATGCACTTATTGCTCTTCTGTTCCACCTTCACACTCAAAATGCTACCAAAATCTTTTTGGCTGTAAGTTACATACTGTTAGTCTATGTCCCTAGTAAATGAATTAGTCAGCCTTCTTGACAAGACTCAGAATTATTTTTAAATGCATTACTATCGTCAGTATAAACTGGCTGGTGGTGAATCTGGCATCACAAGTTCAATGGCGTTCCACTGCTACTTTAGATAAGCACTCTGTAGGCTGCCATAGCAGTGGAAAACTTTCCCTAGTTTGCGCCAATTAAACCCCTCCTCTCTACTTCTTCCTCAGCTTTTATGTGCCAGAGTTTTCTCAATGTTTTAGTCAAAACAACTTATGAAATACTTTTTAAAGTATTTCAGGCTTACTTCAACTCAAATGGGTCAGGAAACAGTCCCATGAGAGCAGACAGCAATTTTGAAGGTTGGTAGTCAGAAGCACTAACCTCTCCACTAGTACAGTTGAGTTATACCCAGAAGACATCACAGTTTAACTTACCCTTCTCCAGGGATAAAAGTTATACAACTTTAATTGTCCTAGTAGGAGGTTCCTATTAATAGTATTTTTAAATATCATACCAGGGTAGTCTAAGGACTTTAAAAGTAGTTGCAGGAAGTATATTTCTTTATGTTTCAATGCTTAATTTGATATGACATCTCTCATTTTATTATATTAGACTGTTGGTATAGCTGCTCCACTATCAAGTGCCTTGATTCTGATGTAATGTCCTTGAAATGAGTAAGAACAAACCACATCAGCATGAAGACTGTCAACTTTACTTTTTGTTCTTTTATCAGTGTGCTGGTTTTGGCTGGGGGAAAGTTAATTTTCTTCACAGTAGCGGATATGGGGCTGTGTTTTGAATTTGTCATGAACACAGGGCTGATAACACAGAGATGTTTTTATTTCTGAGCAGTGCTTGCACACAGCCAAGACCTTTTCTGCTTTTTGTGCTGCCACACCGGTGAGGAAGCTGGAAGCACATGGGAGGTGGGTGGCAGATACAGCCAGGACAGAAAGGTATATTCTGCACCATATGACATCATGCTCAGTATATAAAAATGGAAACAGGAAGAAGGAGATGGGAGTGATGGCATTCATCTTCCCAAGGAACCATTACACAGGATTGGGCTCTGCCATCACATCAGATATTCAGCCAGCAACCTGCCCTAGAGATGGCTGAACACCAGCTTATCAACTGGATACAGTGAATTATTCCTTGTTTCAATTTGCTTGTCTGTGTGGCTTTTGCTTTCCCTCCTGAACTGTCTTTATCTCAACCCACGAGTTTTCCAACTTTTACCCTTCCGATTCTCACCCCAGTCCCACTGGTGGGGGAGTGAGCAAGTGGCTACCTTGGGTTAAACCATGACACACAATAAAGACAAACACAGGAAGGTCAACATGACCTTTTAAGAAAGCTCAAAAAGTTAATATAATAGAAAACTAACTGCAAAAGAAGAGGAAACAATCTCTCTGTAGTCACACTGCTTCAGTACTGAAAGATTTCAACACACCTCAATGTCAACTAAGGATTTTAGCTCAGGTCATCACATTGGGCTTACAGGTATTCTGTACCTCAAAATGGAAAATAGTCCTCACTTCCATTATCAAACTAATCATATACTAATTAAGAATTCAGCATAGTTTGTGCCGAAGTTGTTTAATAAACTCCTACACATGAAATAGAATGCACTTAATGATCCCTCTGTGATTAAACATGCCTGAGTTAGTGCTTAAATAAGTTAAGGAACCCCCCAAGATTTCTTTATACTTGAGAGCAGTTTTCTGCAATGCTTTATAGATAATAAATTAAGCCAAGGAATTCAAACATTTGTGAAACAAATGATGTTACTGTGTTCTGTGCTTCATACAGGAAAAGCTCAATGAACATGGCAAGCTAAATGAGCTATTCTTGGATTATTGTTCTATAAACCACACTGTTCAAGAGGGTAGAACAGCTGGCAGATTTAAAGGAGTAAGATTATCAATGAACTGAGGAATATTTATGTAACCCTTGACACCCAGTTAGATACTGTTTTTTAAATTCGCATGAGATCAAGATTTAGATAGTGCATATCTAAGAGACAAGTAACAACATGAAACTGAAGCAGCTGGATCTGCAGGCAAGCAAAGGAAAATGAGATGCTTGCAAAAGCATAAGAGAGTAATTAAAAGGCACAGAGCAATACAGAAAGAGATGCATTTGTAGGCATGCCTGTGCAATTAATTTAGAATCAGTGCTCTCACTATCCTTTCTTGTAATCAAGTGCTACAATGGAAGGAAACAGGAGAAAATAATCACTAGGATAAATTTTCAGGTGACTAACAAATCATTTTTACAGTTTGGGTCACCAAAAGGATAGTCCCACTTTTAGGCCTTGGCTTTTGCTTCTTTTATCATGGTATCTCTAGAACCTGCCCCACCAGCTACATGTGAGCTGACTTAGTTCACCAGTCCCATAACCAACCGGGAAAAGAAGGAGGAAAGGCAAGGAGGCTGTCTGCAAGTGTAGTCTACTCACATGAGCACTGGCTACATGCCAGAGCTAGACAACAAGACAGCCACTTAATCACATCAACCTGCCCTGTGTACTATCAGCCATAACCTGCATCTCCACCTGAAGCCTGCAAAAGGACATGAGAAAAAAACCCCAAACTGATTCCCTGCACTAGAGCTGAAGCCACACCAGGAACCAGGACCCAGGACCAGGAAGCTCATCTGACTGAAGACTTCTCCATTCACTGGGTTAGGTTCAGCCAGGTCCATTTCAGCAGGCACAGAAAGATCACCCTGCACAGGGAGGACAAACCTTTCTTTCTGAACACCTGGAGACAGTACCTCCTCTATGGTACAATCACAGTATTTCATAAGAGGTAGCCCCACTGCTGGCTTTGTTCCCCTCTGCATTTGCCTTCATGGCTGTATACCTGTAAACTCATCTTCTGACTTTATTCACCCTGCACCTAACAGTTGTTACACAGAATACAGGAAAAGCAAGTGGAAGCAGAATCAAGAACATTTATTTTTGGAAAAAAGCCCACAATGTTACACCAGCTTATCTGTAATGCCAAATTGTCCATTCAGGTGTTATGCAAGATGACCATTTGGAGTATTCACTCAACTACAGCCACAGACGAGGCTGCTGATGCATGAAGGTACTCTACAGAAATCAGCAAACCTTTTCAACTACCAACAGTCGTACTACCAATAAGACAACCCATACAAACTTGCACATCTGCATATCCATGGAAGCTTCCTTCAGACAAAAAGGAAAAACAAAACAAAAAACCCAAAGAAACAAAACCCCCATACAACAAAACTGAGTTCCTCACACATCCTTCCAGTAAATCACTGTTGGCATTGTTCCATGTAAAATATTCTGGGGGATGAACTGATCAAGAGCAGCCCTGCCAAGGACTTGAGAGTTCTCCTGGATGAAAGGCTGGACACAGCAAGGTGGATTGGCAACCCAGAAAGCCAAACATGTCCTGGGCTGCATCCAAAGCAGCGTGGGCAGCAGGGCCAGGGAGGGGATTCTGCCCCTCTGCTCTGCTGAGACCCCACCTGCAGGGCTGCATCAGCTCTGGGGTCCCAGAACAGGAAGGACATGGAGCTGCTGGAGAGAGTCCAGAGAAGGGACACCAAGATGATCAGAGGGATGGAGCACCTCTCCTGTGAAGAAAGGCTGAGTGAATTAGGATTGCTCAACCTGAAGAAGAGAAGGCTTAGAGTGACCTAACTGCAGCCTTCCAGTATCTGAAGGGAGCCCACAAGATGGAGAGGGACTTTTTAATTAAAGAACATGTAGTGACAAGACAAAGGGGAATGGCTTCCAACTGAAAAAGAGCAGGTATAGATTAGATATTAAGAAATTCTTTACTGTGAGGGTGGTGAGGCCCTAGAACAGGTTGCCCAGAGAATCAATGGATGCTCCATCCCTGGAAACATTCAAGGCCCGGTTTTATCGGGCTCTGAGCAAAATAATGTAGAGCGTGGCATCCCTGCCCACGGCAGGCAGTTAGAACTAGATGATCTTTATGCTTCCTTCCAACCCAAGTCATTTTGTGATTCTCTGGTTTTTTCCTTTGTTATCAACTACACAGGATTAGGTTTTGTTAAAAGGGTGTGGGTTTGTGAAATTTTTTTTCTTGGGTTTGGGATTTTCTTAATTCCTATAAACATGTTAAAAGCACGCTGAAAAAATCTTCATATTAAGTCAAATTAAGAGTCATGCTGACACACTGTCCTGCTAATACTTCAAAGGAAACACATTACTACACTAAATGGGGTAGTTCTCACACCACGAAGTTACTGCTAAACTATAAACAGCAACCTCAACATATTTGGAATGAAATAACCTTTTATGAGAGCTAATATGACAATAGCAGAGGGTTTGGCTTTAGTTTTTTAGTGGTTTATATTTTTCAAGTTTCCACTTTGACTTCCGACAAAGGCATTCAAATACTGAGCTTAGTCCAGCCTGGCTTACTACCAAGTTGAACAAAAGTAATTTAGGCTAAACAAATGTAAGCAGCCTTTTAGAGAAGGCCTGGCAAAGTCAACAAAATCCATCTAAATACTGATACGGAAAGGCAGGTCTTAGACCATGATTTTCAGGAAGGAATGTATTTCCTTACAAAATCTGCAGCACTGCATCATCAGATACATGGGGCTCAGATAGCACAAGTCATCTTCCAGTCTCAGAGAGCTGGAATTTTAAAGAGTTTGGTTTTACGAAAAATAAATCCTTTGCTGATTTAAGATTTTGGCAAGTAATGCAGTAATCTCTGGAATTAAAAACTGATGACTGAAGGGTAAAAATATGGACAGGTCTGCATACACAAGAGTAAGAATTTAATTAACTGTACCTTCACAGTTTTATCCACAAAATTCTACTGATATAATTCTGTTTTGTGGCAGGTTACTTTATCCCAGTAAGGTACAGGCACAAGTTTAAAGTGCTAAAAGCAGCCAGAAACACCACTGAGGGGGAAGGAATAAAAAAAAAATTAAAAACTTTGCCAGAAAGTAACCCAGGTACAGCTTAGTTTCCCCTGATGGTCACTGTTGGTGGCACACTGCAGCCTGTGTGTGACAAAAAGCAGAGAGCTGTGCCAGGCAGAGCCTGCGGGGTAACCTCCCCAGCAGGTTACTGCTTCCTCACAGAGGATGTCCAACCCACCACAGGCCTCAGGGCTCCCTGATCTCCATCAGCCAAAATAACTGAGGCTAGCAAAGGTTACTATTAGAAGTGCTTAAGCCAGGATGGCTGCTGAAGCAGGACAGACACACACCCTGTACCAGCTGCAGCACTTGGCAGCTGAGAGCCGCACTTCATCCACTAGCAGAACAAACACGGACAAGTTAAGATGTGACACCGCTCTAGTTCTTACATACAATTAAAACTCCTTATTTAAGCAAGAGGTACTGCTTTTGTTTTTGGGTTTTTTAACCCAAACATTAGAAGCAAATTACTTTCTTTAGGGAGAATGCTTTCCTTCACAAACTCCAGGGTAAGTTCAGCAAATTCACTAGCTGCACAAACTTTAATTACATAATACATTAAGCACATGATAAATTAAAGCAAAAATGGAGTATAAGCATAGGGCACAAACTAATCTTACTATTGTAAATATGAAGTTTCACATTATGGATCAAAACCAGTTTTCACTGGACTACCACATTAGCTATAAGCATTCTGTAGCTGTATTTCACAGGTGAGCTATTTAGCTGCATGCTACAGTATCAGTGGGGTTTTGTTTGGTTTTGGTTCCCTGCACACCTGCCTCCTCCCCCTGACCTTTAATAACAATACAATCATGAAACGATGTTGAAAGGTACTTCTGGAGGTCATCTGGGTCAACTCTCTTTCCCCTAAAACCATGTCAGCTTCAGAGTTCCACATGTTGCTTAGGGCTTTCTCTTCACAGGCTAAGAACCTTAAACTGAAAAATTAAGGCAGACTTTAATAAAAGCACCAAAACCATTAAAACCCCAAACAAAAAAACCCCAACCAACCCTATTCCACAATATAACCTAGGATATGACTATTTTCTTAAAGATACCAGAACTCCATTGAAACTTGTTCCCTTCAAGAGTATGTTTTGCAAGAAAACACAACCAGTAAGAAAACCAGAAATATAAGAAATAATTCTTAATAAGAATTGAGGAGAAAAGTTAAAGCTGATTTAACTTATCTACTGTCAGCTTCTTTCTGTAATCTTGATTTGTTGTTGCAGAATGCAGCAGACTTAGCAAGAGGTGTCCAGCCATTCAGAGCAGTGCACAGGAAGTGCAGAAGCAGCTGAGAACTGCACACTCCTCCGGGTGATCTCAGTTACCTTCCTTGTATGTGCACACATACAGCTGACCACCATCACATGAAAATACTTAGTCCTGTGATAAGAGAGGTTCAGCAATATCTCTGGAGAAAGAGCTACAGAGAGCAGCAGGCAAACATTTCACACACCTTAAGACTTCACTCAAACAAGTGCCCCTCAATAAAGTTGAACAGCAAGGACCAAGCCGTGGGCTAAATGCTGTATTGGACATTTCATGTCACAACCACCACCCATGGACTAAAGGGGGTGAGGAAAATATTCACGGAATTATTTTCAGAAAAATAGCTTTCAGAAAAAGCCACACAAAATTACAAAGAGTCACCAGATGAACACTGTCTGAACTGGCACAGAAATGGTGATGTTTTCCCACCAGATACTTCTACTTGCATAACTCTGATTGCAAAACCAGGAAGCTGTCCTACAGAAAACTGTTTGAATTTTTTTCCCATCTTATTTTCCATTACATGGATGCAGCTCTTCCTGCTACACCACTTCGCAAGTCCACTCTGCTGACATTAGTAGCTTCAAATCAGAGATTTCACGTAAGCATGAATGCCTGATTTTTCAAGAATCATGTTCACACACTCGTCTTTCAGTAAAATCAGTATCAAGACCTTTTTTCCCTCTTCTGTTGTATAAGTTCACTTGTACAACACACAGCATCTCACCTATTCCCTCCACAACCTGCAGATGTAAGCGCATCCTGGGGCATGCGGCCGTGCTTTTTACATCCACAGCAATATATGGCAACAAAGGAAAAATAAAGACTCCACAAACTCCGCAGCTCAGAATAAATGCCCCACCCAACCAGACAAAATAAGGAACAGCGACACGGTCATCTGACCCAATAAAAATAATACCGGGTGTTGCTCAGGACATACCGCCTTAACCCAAATAAACCCAGATAGCCGCCAGGGATATACAAGAGGAGCGAACCGGCGGGGCGATGCCGTCGGCAGGCAGAGAGTGCCTGGGGGGTTCGGGGAAGCGCACGGCCACCCCCCGGGAACGCTGACGCGCAGGGCTCGGGAGGGGGAAAGGGAGATGCACCGAGGCCAAGCTATAGCGCAACGCCGGGGCTCCTCCGGCCCCAGCCGGCCCCGCCGCCCCGGCTCGCTGCCCTCACATCTCCCCCGCCCGAGGGTTCACCGGGCGGCGCGGAGCCAGCGCCGTGCCCGCCCCCGCCGCGGCGCTCCGCACAAAATGGCTGCGCGGGGCCGGGGCCCAGCATGAGGGGGCATCGCCCATCGCCGCCTCCGCCCGCAGCTCCGCTGCCCGGCTCCCGCGGGAAGCGGCGGCCTGCGCCGCCCGGATGCGGAGCGGCGGGACACGCAAGCGGTTCCTGTAGGTGAAAGGTCGGGGGGCGCGGGGCCGCCCGGGGCCGGGCCGGGCCCCGGGGCGGGGCGGGCGCGCTCCGCTCCACGTTCCGCAGCGGTGGCGGCCGGGAGCCGCGCGGGCCCGCACCGTTACAGCGCGGCCGCCCCCGCTGCTCCTGCCGCCGGGCCGCGCCCGCTGCGGGGGGCGTCCCTCGGCTGTTGGGGGTCTCGCTCTCACCTGGCGGGCCCGGTGCCCGGTCCGGCGGGTTTCTTTAGCGGCGGCGCGGCTCCGGCTCCCGGGGGTCAGAGTTCGCGACCCCGCCTCCGCCGCCGCTCGGCCCCGCCCCGCCGCGGGCTCTGCGCCTGCGCCAGCGCTCGAGACTCGCGCCCGGGCGCGCGGCGGTGAGGGCGGGGCCCTGGGCGGCGCTCGGTAACGGGACCGGACCGGGCCGGGCCCGCAGCCTGCGGGCAGGGGCGTGGGACCAGGGCCGTCGCGGTTGGAACAGACCTTTAAGATCGGCCAGTGCAACCGTGCAGGCAGCACTGCTGCCACTGTAACACCTAAACCACACCACCCGATCAGGCGCCTCTTAAAACACCTCCAGGCAATAGTGACTCCGACTTCCCTGGGCATCCTGTTCTGGTGCCCGACCATCCTAAAAAAAAGATTTTTTCCTGATCTGGAAATCTCTCCTGGTACCGCTTAAAGGCACTTCTTTAGTTCTCTCGCTGCAGACACAGCAGAAGAGACCAGTCCCTCACCTCACTACACCCTTCTTACAGGTAGCTGTGAGAGCCGTGAGGGCCCCCCTAAGCCTCCTCTTCCTGAGATTAAACAAACCCAGCTCCATCGGGCCTTCCTCGTAAAGCATGTTTTCGAGACCCTTCCGGAGCCTTGTTCACTTTCTCTGGATGCTCCTTATTAGAGTGAGGGTTCCAAAATGGAACACAATTCCCGAGTGTTCTGCCCATCGAGTGGAGGGCACAAGTCTCCAAACCCCCACAGCAGTTCCCTGCAGAGAAATGGGACAGAGCGGAGCTGAACATTACAGGTGCACAACACAGCATTTGGGCTTCGGGGAGCTCGGTGCGCTCTCCCGGTTGAGGCAGGTCCATAGGCAAGACTGGCAGGCTGGGTTTGAAACATGCAATGTGAGGGAAGCACACACAGTGCCTCGCACAGTCACTGTAGCAGTTCAACCAGCTAAGTCTGAAAGAGCTGCGCTTCGCCTGCATGGCAAAAGCAAGTTCTGTCCTTAAATCTCGACAGTGCTCTTGGGAAGGCAATGGCCTGGCTGCCAGTGAGTGCCTGTTCCTGCAAGCGTAGTGCCACGAGAACAACTTGCTGCTGCTCTGGCTCTGCCTCAACATCCGTTTGGACCAAAGTAGTGTTAGCTACTTCCTTAGTTTATGCTAATTATTTAAATTACCTGAATTGTAAGAGTTTTATACTTTAAATACAGCCTTTCCCTTCTTCTTCTTTCATCTGTTCAATGAAGATGGTGTAGCTGTGGTCAGAGATCAGCAGCAACTTCAAGATCATTTAGGTCACTGGGGCCGTATGTGCAATTTCATGATCTGGAAATCATTTAGACCATTTTATGCAATTTCTACTGAATCAGATGACATAAGCATCAACATCTGAAGAGCAGTGTTAGGAAAAAACCCTAAAGAATACAAGTAACTTTATGTGTTAACATTAAAGAAATTATGCACGCTCTTGTCTTGTCAATTCCTTTACTCTCTTCTCGCTGCCAGTCCCACAGCTGCACCTGTATCTATCAACCCTAGCTCAGGATCACCAGGTCAATCAGTACTTGGAAACATTGTATTTTGCTCTTTGATCAAAGACCTTCCCAAAAACAGAATGCAAATTAACTCAGTGAAGAATTTTGAAGTCAGAAAAATTAACTTGCTAAGCAATTCCTTTAAGTGTCAAGCGTTGCAGCACTCTCAATTTATAGTACTTGTCACTTCCCAAACTAGCTTGAGCTGCACATTCACCTTCTAAATACTGGAGCTTAGAGCAGTTTAACAAATGCCAAATAATTTGCACCAAAGCTTATTTAAGCCAAGTATTCAGATATCCTCAGTACAGCAGAAATGTCACTGTAACCAGTAGAACATACTTTGTTTTTTTCTTAGCAAGTGACCCAATTCATACTTGATCTGTATATGAAGGCATGTCTCTGCAGCTGTGTCAGCCAGGATTACAGGAGACACATCCCTATCAAAAACACACATAGAAGAAAATCCTTTTCTGCTGTTACTGCAAGTTTTTTAAAAATTGCTTTCAAACATATGTAAGGAGGCAACGTAACTAGCCTGACAGAAAATTTTTTCCCTTACATGCCCTGCTAAAATACTTACAGAATTAAAGAATCATTGAGGTTGGAAAAGACCTCTAAGATCATTGAGTCCAACTTTTACTCCAGCAACTGCTAAGTCCACCACTTAAACCATGTCCCAAAGTGCCACATCTGCACATCTTTTAAATACCTCCAGGGATGGTGAGTCCCCGGCTTCCCAGGGCAGTCTGTGACAGTGCTTGGCAACCCTTCAGGTGAAGAATTTTTCCTAATATCTAATCTAAATCTCCCCTTTTGCAACTTGAAGTAATTTCCTCTTGTCCTGTTCCTTGTTATTTGAGCAAAGCAGCTGAGCACATGGCTACAACCTCCCTTCAGGTGCTTGAAGAGGTCAGTAAGGTGTCCCAAGCCTCCTTGTTTCCAGACTAAACACCCACAGCTCCCTCAGCCACTCCTCATCAGACTTGTGCTCCAGGCCCTTCCTCAGCTCCGCTGCCCTTCTCTGGACACAACCCAGCACCTCAATATCTTTCTTGCAGTGAGGGGCCCAGAACTGGACATGGCATTTAAGGCGTGGCCTCAGCAGTGACATGGGGACAATCCCTGCCCTGGTCCTGCTGGCCCCACTACTGCTGATCCAGGCCAGGCAGCCATTGGCCTTCTTTGCTATCTGGGCACAGCTGGCTTGTGTTCAGCTGCTGTTGACCAGCACCCCCCGATCATTTTCCAGACACTCTGCCTGCCCCAAGCCTGCTGGGGTTGTTCTGACCCACATGAAGGATCCAAGGCCAACAGAAGCTGTGATTCAGTCATACTTTGATACAGCAGAACTACATTTCACAAAAGCATTTATTAATGTAACACCCTTCACATAGATTCAGCCCCCTTAATTCTCGAGAATGATTTTTAAAGTAAGACTGATGTGCAGGTAATGGCAGCAAATTCTGCTGTTTGAAAATCACTGAATACACAAATTACATAGTAAATAAAACCTGAAAATATTAAAAGAAAAGACGTAGACTCAAATAATGTGAATTTATTTATACAAAATGATGAATATCCACATAAATATTTACAACTTTAAACTGTTTTCAGTTACAAAATAAAAATTCTATTCTTCCATTTAGACAGTATGATTTAGGACTGCTCCAAATAAAAGCCTATTTGGATAGTAAATAGGGGACAGCAGTTACAGCAAACAAATGCACTGAATGTGTCTTTCCAGACATCTCTTTACATTATGATGTAATAAACATAGTTGAGTAATTGAGTTTCCATGCACAAAATATTTAGTAAAATGTGTTCCAAAGCTGCTCTGTTTGTTTTAAGTCCTTTGGGCACATAGTTTTAAGTTAAAGAGAATTCAGGATTCTAGAAGCTTTAATTTATCTATGAATAAAAATGTTAGAACTAATATCCAATGCTAATGTTTGTCTCATACTCAACTAACCAATCTTAAATTGATTACGAACTATAAATTCTTAGAAGAGGAGGTAGCCAGGTGTCTAAAAACTTCTGATCTTGTTTTAGTGTTTAGCCAAATCAAGATGTAAATATTTTACTCTTGATGGTAATGAATCAAACTGGGAGGTGAACTGGAGAAATAGGGCAAGTTTGAAAAGCAATCATCTGAAAATGTTATGAAAATGCTTGTGTTGTGGGTTCTTCATATGGCACAAAGCAATAATGCAGGAGAGAGGAAAAGAAAGATTCAAACACACAAGGACAATTTATTTCACACAGAATGTGACTGCAATATGTATACTAGTGTTTATAAAGCTCTGTTCCAATTTATTTCTGTCACAAATTTTTTGATTGATGAACAACTTCTGGAAGAAGTCCTCTGATTTCCACAGAACACTTTAAGCTATTTTCTCCCTCTGCACCAAACCCTCTAGAGGTAGTTTGACACCACATGAAGCAGAACTTGGGCACCTTATTCAGTGTGTGTTTTGACTTTTATTGCTCTGTTTTGCAGCAGGGAAAATATCAAAGCAAAAACTGAAATTAAATTGCCTTGCTCCTAGCCAAATTTCTGATTCATTTGCTGCTTCATGACTTGCCATCTTCATTGGTGTGCAGTCCCCATGAAAATATGAAGAAGCTCTTACCTTTGATACTAAAAACTAGAAAAGACAAATCACATCTATAGTATATTGATATCAGTTTTCTTTTGGATACAGTAAAATTCATGTCAGAAATCACCCTGAAGAGACATGGTAATAATTAATTAGCTTCAGTCAGCAGTCATTTTTGAAAATGAAGTAAAAGCCCCTGGTATAGAACAAGAGAAAAGTATTTATTTAGCACATTTGTATTACAATAAAAGAGAATAAAGGCTTTGATCAGACTCCTACTGCATTGCCAACCCTAGCTGGTCAAATGTCTAGTGTTCTTGAGGAAAGTCAGATCTACAGCCTTAAGTCCCTGATTCATAAAGTATTCTACTGAAATGCTGGAAGTCAATGAAGTTTCTTGTATAGTTAATATTAAGAATTTGACTTCCAATCCCATTACTAACTTTAGAGAAGCTCTTGGAAACCAAGCTTCTTCAGTTAGTATCTTGGACCTGACTTTGAGGTATATTGAGGAAATAAGAGAATTTTGGTTTACATTTTCATTCTTGGCCTTTTTGTGTGATGAATATTAACTGTTCTATCATCTCTTTCTGCTGTGAAATAGCTATTAACATGGAATAGCTATTAACATGAAACTCAAACTATTAAATTTAATTGCTCTTAATTTTGTTACCACAACTAGCTTGATTCAGGGGATTATGACAAGTGTCTCATACAGTAAAATTAACTGACTACATATGCATTGCATTTGACATAAAAATGGCTTCCTTTTCATGTGAGTTTCATAGTTCTAGTTCCATTTATACTATTACAGTGTTAAAATTTTTTAAAAGTTAAATAGAATAAATGCACCAGAATCATCAGTAAGTATTTCCTAATGAGGTATACCAATGATTTTCTTTAAGAAAAAAAACCCCAAACCCCAAACACCTAAAGCTGAATTCTGTTTTAAAATATCAAACAGAACAAATCATATTGTAAACAAAAGTTATTTCAAAGAATGGTATGCATTGTCAATGCCTCCTGCACTAAAAAAAGCTCTATTGTCTTGGTATGGCAATTCCAGTTTAAGCATAATATTTAAATATACAATAGTTTTAAAATTTCCAGAGAGGAGGGTGCACATATTTGTTTACTGTTCTTTGAACAACAGCTTATACAGTGTTTCATATTGTGTACAGAACTCATTTGACATGAAGTTTTGAAACTAGTAAGATATTTTGTCTTTGATTATCAAAAATGTATTTTTATTCTGCTTTGAATTATTACTGGAAACATAAAAAGATAATAAATCCTGCAATTGCTGGAAGATAACTAATTCAGTCTCTTTTGCATCTGTAGTACTGTAACAGCTCTAGTGCCTTATCCCTGTAATTGCAAACTTTTTAAAAATACTTTTCCCTTTTCTGTTTTTTAATAATTGAACCTTATTTTGGTTTTGTGATACAGAATTTGTTGTACTTTTTAAATGTACTGGTATGCAAGATTTCAACTGCCATGCAAGGAAAGGAGCATCAATATCATACAACTTCTCATAATGGAGCTTACATAGTCAACGCAGATCCCAAATCTGTGAAATTCCTATACCAATCTGTCCTTGCTAAATTGCAAAGTGAACATCAGCAACTCAAGAACCTATACACAAATCACGAGGAAAAGTAAAACGGCAACAAATCCGTTTTGTGGGGCTTTTTTAAATAAAGTTTATGAATCTGTTGACCAACAATCTGCCATTCTGAGGACACTTTGGACTTCAATGCACAAATAATTCTGCCCATTTAAGTAAACACTGGAATTTAATAAATAACACATTTTGTATCAACACAGAAATACATACAATTCTTTAGAAAAATATTACTTTACACTAAAAATGCAACAACTCCTAATCCTGACAAATATACAATTTTGTGTAGGTTGCGACGGCAGGATTCTGTTTCTTTGAACAGTTGCTGTAGTCTGTTTTATGACCATCCTTGGATATTTTCCTTTAAACTTGCAGACACGATGCTGACGCTGCTATAATACAGTGCCTTCTTGAAAAGCTTCTATCCACCTGTTAGAAAATTAAACATTGTTAGGAAGTAGCTGATAAAAGAATAAATCTCGTTGCTGTCACTAGCTACAGATTCACACAAGAAGTAACATCATTCTTCCACTACCAATTGGTCTGTGAGTGCAAATACCAAAATCTATCCAATGAGTCCAAACATACAAAGCTGCCTGGTACAAGGACATCCAATGAAGTCTCCCATCCTGAAGTTACAGTGCACAAAGAACCGGTGAAGCTGGGAAACCAAATGCTCAAAAAGTAGGCTATGCCAAGGTTCTGTATACCTTTAAAAACCCCCAATACTCATTTCTCTTTTTCACTGCAATCATCTGGGAGGAATCAGGACACTGCTGTAACAGAGGCAGCCATCTGCATGGCTTCACCTCTGCTTCTGCAGCAGGTAAAAGGCAGGACTAGTGGGGCTGAGAGAGAAGGGCACATGGAAAGGCTGGAAAGGGCAAGGAGGGCACAGGGGGAAGTCCCAAACAGCTGATCCAAGGTTTCTTAAACTAGAAATTCAAAGTTATTATTCAGATACTTTTATTCCCTATAGCTGTGGCTTATTTTCCTACTTAGGAGGGTAATAAACATCCTCAGCTTCTCAAGGAGGCAAAAATAATGTTCCTGAAGCACTCTGATGCTACAGAACAAGTAATTCTGTTTTCTGAATGAGGACAGAACTTTATATAAAGGTAAGAGGCCCACAAAATGATATTTTTTTTTCCTGAGTGGAAATCTTGGAAGAACTGAATGAGACAAAGACTGTAATTTTCTTTATCATGGAAATTCAAACTGTCTTGGTATTCACAGGGTATCTAAACATTAGTCACAGATGCTGGCTCTTGCCCTGAGCATTTACATTTGTAACTGTGTGCATGAACTTTGAATTCAAGCTTTTGGCATTAACATATTAATCGTGTATTAGTGCTCAGGCATGTCTGCACACACAATTCAAACACCTAGCTTACTTTTTAGTAATATTTTTAGTACTTTCCACTGCCATGTATACATTGTAAACAACTAAAGTGGAATACAAATAAAAAATTAATAAACAGCTTAAGCACTGAACATAGCATTGGAATTTAAAACCACAATAAAAAGTAACCATCTGTTAAAATTTATTAACACACTTAGATAAATACATCAGATTATTTTTTTGGTCCTATCAGGAAAAAGTACTGCCCACTGATGCAAACAGGCCAACAGCATGTTTTTGTTTTTCCTTTTAAGGCTGTAAAAGCAGCATTTCTTCTGAAGGTTCAGCATAAATCTCCTAAGGATATTAAATATTTGGAGAAAGATTGAAATTCAAAGTACTTAATGTTATTCCTAACCTCAGTAAAATACACTATGTCCAATTTCAAGTTTCCTTCTGATGAGAAAAGCAATTGTCTGAGTCGAAAAATAAACTTATTGAATGCCTGGGGGTTTTTTTAGTTGTTTTATATAGTACAAATGAGGACACAGGGAAAACAACAGTATAGCATCTTAATTAACAAAGAAACATTTATGCACATCTGCACAAAATACTCCCAAAAATCAAATAGACTTCCAGTTTTTTTTCTGTAGAGAAGTGTCATTAAGCACGTTCTCAGCTGTTCAAAATTTCCTATTGTACTGGATACTTTGTTTTCAGAATGTTCCTATTTGCAGAAAACTAAACCTGTATCCATTTGAATGTTTAAGCATTAATAATGGGCTTGTAAATGCATCATATCTATTTAATAATGCAAAATTCATTTGGGGAAACTGCAGTGAAACCAATCAGATAAGATAGGCATGTAAGAAAAATAGCTTACGTGTATTCCTTCTATGCTCGTTTCTAGTTTACTTCATGAATCATGTAATTAATGTTTTTTACTGATTAATGACCAAGCTTCCAGGTTATTTTATATGAAACTGACACAATACATAGCTTGATAAATATGACTCCAAATTCAGAAAGGACTTGAAACAAAACAGCTTGTGTGAATGTTCTTTGAATGCCAGGTTTTGGTCCGAGTGCATGCCTAGGTGCTTATGGGCATCAGCTCACACACTTCAAACCTTGGCCCCCAACTTCTAGTGTTTGCTTTATATTTCACTGCCATATATTGATTAATAAAATTAATATGAACAATTGAAATTTAAAAAGGAGCATATCAGTTATTTCTTAAAAACATTTTCTGGATTTCTCCAAAGGTAACATTCAATTTTCACTTCCGTAGACCAGAGTGAGAGGAATGGGCAAGGAAAAAGAAAGATTTCTCATTTTCTCTTTGACTTTCTCATTCCACATTCAGTCCTTTGCAGAGTAGAGTCTGCTTCCTTCATTTCAGAAGCACAAATGAAACCAGAACCCTGTGTTTAAGTAATTTAAAACTTTAATTTACTTATGATATAATATGGATCTTTTATACATATGCTTAATGTGTGAATATTAACATTCACCACTTCTGAATTTTTTAGAAATATGTAACAGAAATTAATTCAAATAGTTTCTTACTTTTGAGCTGAATGGGGATCATCTGCCTTGAATATGTAAAATAAAGTGTTTTTGTGCAGTAAATGGAACACTCTAGACTCTGAGTTTTCACCTTTTACTTCACTGACTGTGAATCCAAGTAAAGGCTGGCTCTCTAATGCTGCCACATCCTATGTAACAGGGAGAAAAAGGAAAAAATACAAAATTAAAGCTTGTAAGACATACTAAGGCATGCATTTAGACTTCATACACCATACCACTGCAGCAGACAATACAACAAATTATCACAAATAGACCCGCACATAATGCTCCTTTTTATATTCTCCCTGCATGAGTCAGGGGACAGGAAATAAAACCTTGCAGACTTCAACATCACTGATCCTCTTTTCATTTCCCTGGTTGCCTCTACCTTGGCTTTCACTGCATGGTCTCATCATTCTGCCTGGCAAGGACTTCTGGTATCAACGGATCAGCCACCACTGGCAGCAGAGGCCCATCAAGCCCAGTGCTCTCTCCAGCAAGCTCAGAAGTGGAGTGGGATGCTATAAACTGCACTGAGTATGCTAAAAGGAGGAGCTATGCAGGAAACCTGTGTTCTCAAGCTCTGAAGTTAAGATCCAAATCTTTAAATGGCTAAATTTATCTCACTTTCTTTTGCTGGAAATCAACAGGACAGAGGAAAACAAGGTTGCTAAGTGTTCACAGTTGACTAGAAAAGACCCTTCGTCATTTATCTCAGTTACTTTTTTTTTTTAATACTCTTGTCTTTTTATTAATGAATACAATACACAGGATTTTTGGAATAAAAATTTTAAGAAAAGAGTAGATTTTATCCTGTGTGAATTCCAAAAAGTGTTTTTTAACTAGGCAAGGTCCTACGACGCTAATGAACAGAAGAAAAATAAATATTTAAACCCCCCGCCCCCAAACTTACATAAACACTGATACATCAGGTGAAGACTTTGGTAATTGCCTCTACAGTGAAACAAAAGTCCTGTGACAGCAGCCTTTCTTGATATTTGAAAAGTCCTGTAAGGCTGAGCAATCTTTTTTACTGTCTCAGGTCTACATACTACTAATAGGTGATTTCTTTACCATCGATCTTTCTATCACTTGGAACAAATATAAGTAGCTTAAGTGGCCAAGGCAGCACTGCACCTTGCCTTTAGACTCTCTAAATAATGTCTCCTGCAATGGCTCACCAAGACAAAAACTAAGGACAGATAGTCCTCAGTTTAAGAAAATATGAAAGAATTAATTTTCTGATTGTTAACAGCAAACTGAAGCTACTCTGTAAGGTTGATATCTCAGAGGAAGCAACGCAAAAGAAAATTTAAGGTGACTGTCACAGACTTTGTTCTTTTTTTACCTCTGCCAAAGTTTCCTTTGCAAAGGCCAGAAGAGGCACAATGCTCTGAAATTATTTTCTAATTGATATAAAAGAAAACAATGACAAAATTGTTTTCTATGTAATTATTTAAGCTATTTTTAGAACTACTTGGGTTGGGGTTTGGGGTTTTTTTAGTATTTCCAATGCTGTAGTGGAAATAACATCACAGGTTTTGGACATAATTCAGAAGTTCTAAAATAAAGGTTGGCAGGAACAACACAGGAACAAATCTGAGCACAAACCAGGAAATAACTAGAGTGGGGGTGGCATGGAGTGAAGAAGGAAAATTCTTTACATGGCCCGGATAGGTTTGGCCTCATATTTTGAAAGAAAATGAGGGATAGCAACACCTTAAAACAGATGCTTTGGATATTTTGCTCTTGAAAGCTAGCAGTAAACTATAACAACACAAAAAACCTGAAGCCTAAGATCAATACATCCATATATGTTACAAAACATTCTAAGAACATTCCAAGATGCAGTAAAACTACATCCTCAGAACATGTTGGGATGCCATATATATATAAAAATATGTATGCGTTAGAGATTATTCCACACTGCAATAGGACTACACATTCTAAATTAAAAAAATCAAGTGCTGTTACGTAAGATGAATTTCTTTTTTACCAAATAACTCCAGGCTGAAGACAACAGTTTGAGGAGCAGTAAAGAGACTTAGTTTACTCCTTTTACAAGCATTCAAAATACCCTATGGAACTACAGAACAAGATAATTCAAGATGCTTCTACAATGTTGCCTTTGCCACTAGTACACTGTGATGCATGCAAACACACCCCCCATGTATCCAAGTCACCCAGAAATACCTGCAACTGAGCAATGGTATGCAGTGCACAGGTACTCAAAAGCTAGATCTGGAATCAGGAACAGCATAGCTATATCAATCTACTATGGTATCAAGCTCATACGGCCTTTTCAAAATACTGCATCACAATCAGATCAAATACTGTAAGGTGATCTAATTTTATAGCTTTTTTTTGTAGATCATAAGAATAAACAATTTTGTTACAAAGACAGCATTATCATTGGATATTTAATTTCTAATACGTGGTCTCTTACCTCACTGGCAGCATATGTGTATAGCACCTTATTTTTTATAACAAACCACAGATGTTTCCATGGTTTCTTACTGCCCTTAGATCTGTGTAGGTAGCCACTCATTGTAGAGTCTTCTGTGTTTGCTGAAACCTGAAGAGGAAAAACAAAATTAATCAACAAACCCTAATAAGATTTCACAGTACAGCTTTTTGTTTTTTTAATAGATTTACAGATCCCTGTCTGTTAGAGACTGAAATTCTTACCTGATTTCAGGTTAATGTTGCTAACTAACTCAGGTGGATGAAAGAAAAATTATTTTACCTGCTACCATTTATCTGGTCTGGAAGAGAGGTTTCCAGTAAATGAAGATTGGAACTTACATTGGATACAACAGGACAAGAGAGAGCTGAAACACTGAGGAAAACATACAGCTGTAGAACACATTCCTATATCAGAAGAATCACAGTGTGGTTTGGCTTGGAAGGGACCTTAAAGACCATCTCATTCTTAAAGATTCTTAAAGACCTGTCATGGGCAGGGACACCTTCCCCTAGAGCCTACATGGCTCAAAGCCCCGTCTAGTCTGGTCTTGAACACTCCCAGGAATGGAGAGTCCACAACCTCTTCTGACCAATAAAACACTTACTTCTTTGAGGGCTGCAGGAATTTTTTTCTGCTTTCTTCCAGAGGGAATACTTTGTAATACAGTAGACAAGGCACTAGATGGAGATTTATGGTTGACTGGGGATCCACTCTTAGGAGTGCACTGGTTATCTAAAATGCACAGGATGAATATATTGATTTCATGTCACAGATGATTAAACACAGGCAATTCATTCTTGGACTTTTCTTGTTAAAAAAAGCTGGCATTTTTATTCAGATTACAGGGTTAGAATAATAACACCTAATCATGTTCAATTCAGCACTGAATTAACTTTTCAGTGCTATCATCAACACCATGAGTTAGAATCCTCCATATCACAGTCATACTGAAAAAAACCCCACAAGTTTAAAACTAAACAAATTAGTCTTGTTTGTTTTCAAAGTCTGTTTTCTGGGTGTTGAGCTGCCTTTTCTCATAAAGAGGGTGAAAATTAAGTTTTAAAAATCACAGCAAATTTTTACACCTGTCCTTTATGTTGCCTGTACTTCATCTTTCAATTCTCTACATCTGTTAACTTCTCAGCCTTATTCAATAGGGATGCTCCTCTTCCAGCACACACACTCTTCTGGACATTCCCATCTGCCAGCATGTGCTTCCTCCACTGCCACAGGCAGTTACTTCATCTCTCTTGAAAGACTTCTGCAACACTTCACCTCTTCAAAAACCCTTTTTCTAACAACTCCCACCACTTTTTTTACAGCTGCACTTGGACTGAGTGGTTTCATAAAGTCTGCTTCTAGAGTTGGCCCTGAACTCGGTGAGCCTCTGAAATAATGAGAAGAGCAGGAGAGCAATGTGATTGCCAGCTGTACTGCACCTGCTCCCCAGCCCTTTTCCCAGCTCCAGGCAGCTGCAATTGCCTGCAGCACAGCAGCCTCTAGTGCCCAGTGCAGACACCTGCAGGTGGCTCAGACAATGGCCTTCCCATCACCGCAGGATCTCACTGTCATTTCCAGGGTTCTCCATGCTGCTTTCCGCACCCCCATGAGAAATATCACCCCCAGCATGCTGGGATCCATAGCTTTCTTATCTCACCGGGCACCACAGATTTCCTGATACCCTAGAGAGCTCGTGTTGCACTGGAGCCTCTGCCACGGGAAGGGCAGATAGCTCTTTCAGTCTCTTTCCAGCTCATTTGTGTATTTTCTAGTCGAGTATTTCCACTTAATTCACAGCAAGTCTTGTGCAATGGGATTGGATTCCCACCTCACTGGGAGGTGCTTCCATTTTACACTTGTTTCTGCAGAAACTAGGTACAGATACACAAAATCTTTGCATTCCATATGAGCTGAGGCTTGAGTGGCTTGAGGCCAGTTTACAGACCTGAAGAGACTCAGCTTCAGAAAGACTAAGGCCTACGTCTCTACAGAGCCCCAGAACTTTAACCATCTCAGCAGCTTAGCTGGCAAAAATGAAGTTTACAGACATACAAGTTACAGAGTGTAAAAGTAACATGAACCCCCTGGGAGGTCAGGATAAACTGCAAGGACTCTAATGTACACTTGTACCCTGTGATTAATGAAAAGCAATGTAACACTTGTTATCTCAAAAGGAAAGCAGCATAAGCTACATGTCATTACCATAGGGTCAAGGCACACATTATTCTGGAAAGAAGAGCCAATGATTTGCAAATTCATTTCCTAGCTTGTGCCACAGAAGCTTGTTTGGCTTAGAATCTCAGGTGCCTATCATTTTTCAGGGATAAGCAGAATTAAGCACTTGAACGCAGCTGTAAAGATGAGGCACACACATACCATGTTACAAAGGCCACAAAAGTAAGACAGACAGTTTGTGAAGGTTTTCTTTACCTTGCTTTTGTAGCTCCCTGAAGCAGTGATCACATACTCTAGCTGGCTGGTTTTTCATATAGTCTAAGCCATGTTTGTTTGATGAACAAGCTTGACAGACAATCTGGAAACAGAGAGAAACAAACAAAAGCATTACTGTACATGATGTACACCTGTAAATCACCAAATACCCAAACACATTCACTTCAGCACTTTTAAGCCCATAAAAACCTGAAACAGGCACTATTTTACAATGGAAATGTTTTAAGATCTCATACTATGTCTTTATGCTCAACATGCTGTACTTTTCTCCTCTAAAGAATAAAAATTATAAAATAATAAAAATTATTTTAAAAATATAAAAATGATAAAAAAATATTTAAAAAATAGTGAATTAGGAGTCAATAAACCAATGCTAATGATCTATTAAGAACAGAACAAGCCTACTGTATTACTGAACTGTTTCAATCATAAATTATTTGAAATAGCTGAAAAGCTATTGCTCTTCTAATGATTTCTTTACAACGAAGATGTTTCAACTGCATTGCATTCTAATTTTGTATTTCTACTGGATTAAAACAAGAAAGATAATGTTTATTAAATATAGCTTTCATAAGTGTAAAATATAAAAGAAGGTTGGTACTAACTTAAAATCAAAAACCATTATTTATCTTATGGAAATTAGTGAGGAAGATACCTCTTCATTTCAGCTAACATTCATGGGTATTATGTAATTGCAAAATAATCATAAATAGCTCTCCAGAATGCAAAATAATTAACATGTAGCATGAAGGTTGAATCCTGGTCTGTCATAACATCTGTCCAAAAAACCCAAACCCCAGCCCTCAAACTACCAACCCGAACATGTTGGTCCTAACCCACATAGTTGTGTACAGGGTTGTTTAGAAGAGTAGCTGGGGTGATAAGGCTCCACCCGAATGTCACATAAGGAACCTGAATGACCGACTGAAGAGGTAACCACAAAATCACCCAACCTTCCCACACGCCCTGCAGTGGTGCCTTCTCCATGTCAGCGTGAATTCACTTGTACAGATCATACACATCGTGGCTCTCGTGTCAGGGATCCAGATGGGAGCCTTTGATCCCAGAGGACTATCTTCTTCCTGTTTTTCTGGATCTGCCTGAGAGAACATAGGCACAATATTGTTACATTCAGTGAGGAGAAATAAGATTAATATTCATCAGTGATTATAGGATAATGCTAAGAGTGTTGGAAAGCCTTCTCTGATAAATTCTCATGGTCTTAAATGTTATCGACTATTTCATCAGTGACCATCATAATGCAAGCCTGACAACAAAGATGCATTTAATGACTTTAAAGCTTTACCAGCCTACTTGGATCAATAATGGCTTTATTTTAAAACCTTTTCATTTCATCTTTCTGTGCACAAGCCTACAGAGAGAACTGTGAAAGCTGATTTGGCTTTTTTTGAAGAAAATAATTTTAAATTTATTAAGTAGATTACACTATGAAATATTCTGTTCTACCATCTCTTCAATTATTTACCATCCTGCTTTATTATTTGTCATGGAATACCTCTTGTTTCTCTAAGCACCTGTCAGGAAACTTTACATTCAAAAAGGGGACAAACCAACAATAATGGTGGGATATACCTCTTCAAGACTTTTGCTTGGATTAAATGTGATTCTCTTTTTTGTATATTCTTCAATTGATTTGGAGATAGCTTCTAACCACTCGTCTCTTTCTGTAGCAGAACTGTTGGGAGTAAAAACCCACAAAAGCAATTTATTATTATTAACATTCTAAGAAGCAACTGTTGATTAGAATTCCAGTAGCTTTATTGCACATCGGAGTAACTCTTGCAATTTCAGTTTATAAAACGTTTACAGCTCCTACTGCAACTGGCATTATTTTTTAACCTTTGGTATGGTGTTAGTTATTTATATTGACTAATACTAAAAAAGATTTGTCTGTTGTTGTCATGTGGATTCCCTTCTTCCCTTTGCTCCTTCCAAAATCCCTGTGATTCTTTCAAGGCTTGTCTGTCGTTGCTTCCCCCTCCTCTGCAGACCCTTGAATAGCCTGAATAATACTTCTTTAAATGATGCTCCCAGAACAAAGGCATGGGCCTTCCATCTTGAAGGCAACCTGCAATTTCAACAAGCCTTTTTTCTCCTCACTTCCTTCTGTCTCAGAGTACAGTCTGTTATACCAACCCTGTGTAACTCCACGCTTCTGTCAGATAAAGACACACTGATTCTTCTCTTGCCTTGTGCTCCTAGCTATTTGCTCCTACCAGGTCATGCTACTTCCAAATAATATTATTTGTCCCAAAAGGTCATCCATTGGATGAGCTAACTCAAAGAGAGAGATGGTAAGCTTAGTCCATCTCTTTATCCCACAGCTGGTGGATCACTAATCGAGTGCAAGGAAAGCATTAGGCTGAAGTGGCACAGCACGAGGAGCACAAGGAGTACCTGGCGCAGCAGGATCCTGCAGCTATACTGGATTATGTGCAGTGCCAAAGCGCCTCCTCTGTCCATGGGCACTTTACCATCTTCATAAATCTGTGCTGCTCCTGCTGCAAAGGGCAGTCTACTATACTTTCTCTCAGCCACTAGATCTTATTTGCACTCTTGTGGCAGAACACACACAGTTATGCAGCGGGCTGGATCGAGAAACAAATCCATATTAAAGCAAGCCATCAACCTGCCCTTCTTCTGGATCAATTTACCAACTAGTTTCATCACACAGCTGAACAACTATTTGTTCCAGCAACACAGAGAAGCCTCTGAGGAAGGATGAAGCAGTTCTGCAGCAGAGGAACAGCGAGACTATTTAAGATGCCATGCCAGCTTAAAAAGGGCTTCTAAAATTTAAACAAGAATCCTCTCCCAACATTTTTTTCTATTCCCCACTTTTTAATTGGTATCAAAGAAATTAATTTGTTTAAAGCAATGAATTGAGCACAAATATATAGAAAAGAAAGTTTTCTATAGGAAAAGGAAGAGGTAAGCAATGACTTACACAAATGCGGTAGGTGTCTAATGCCAATTATTATTTAATGGTTTTGTTGGTGAATTTGGAAGCTTTTATCATCTTTGGACCTTTAAGGAAAATATTTTGAATGGGGAGTTTGAATGGGATGAAACTGAGTACTATACAGAATCAGAGAGGACAACTCTGCTGAAGTAAACACACAGGAAGCCTGTGAGGCACAAGCCAACAAAAAAAAAAAAAAATCTAGCACACACAGCAACAAAATCAGGACAAAAGGAGAGGAAATAAGATACATGCAAGGGCAAAGTAGTGCATTAGTGTCTGTCCCAACACCTGACATTCTGGGTGGAACAGAATGTTCAGTGTATTTACCTTTGCTTCCTCATCTGGAAAGAACAACTGGTCTGCATTAACTACGTAATATTCATAACTCTAATCAACTTCTTTAGCTTTTTCAAAATCTGATTACCTTTAGTAAGATTTCTGTAACTGTATTAGTTAATTAAATTGAAAGTTGGCACAGGTTTTGGAGATTATTCACCACCCCCCCATCATGTGGAGACTGCTCTGTATGCAGTGGCTTGCACAATGAGCTACGGGCTTACAACCTAATTTCACCAGGAACCTCATGCTTGGTAGGTTTGCTAGTGGTATCCTTTAGGATTGTTTACAATCCTTTAGAATGTAAGAGCCAAGATAGTGCCACTGGCAATTGAATTGATGTAATGGTTTGCTGCAGCAAAATCAGCAGTTTCTCTTGCTGTCACTCCAGCCCTCCTCACAGCTGCACAGCCCTACTGCTTCCACAGCTGCAGGTCCAGTATTTGAGTCATTCTAAAAGTGATTTTGTTTACTAAAATTGCTGGAGTTTCTTGGGCTTTTTAAACATTATTATTTTTATTTATTTAAGATTTAACATCACCGTAGAAAACTCCAAATGGATTATGACAAAGCCCAGCAATGGGTACTACTCGCAAATGCATGTGCTGGGGGCACATATCCAGCTGCTCACTGGAGCTAAACAGCTCAGTGGGCCCAGGAGGGCAACGGGGAAGTGTGTCCGTCTTGTTTCCAGGATCAGAGCCTTAGGGCACCTTTCCCAGCTGAACCAGTCTTGCCTGACCACTTACCTAAGTACCTATCTTTAGGCAGGATAGGAAGAGATGCAGCTCTATCTGTCTCAGATAGCTCTTCATCAGCCTTATTGAGGGGCCAGCCCACATCAGGCTGGCATGACTGTTGTTGCCAGGACCAAAGCTCTACTTCTGTACAGTGCTGTGTCATGCAGATGTACTAACTTGTTTTTCTGATGAAGAGATTTCTAGTACAATACTGCATTGTACCATGAAAAACAATTCACATTCCTGCATATATCCCAAGAAAACTGAAATCTCAACCCAAATCAGATAAAGCAGAATACTAATGCAGTCAGTAAAACTAAACCTGAAGTGACAAAGACTCTTGTCTAGGAATTAATCTATATTTCTGTTATTAACTGGCCTGGTTTTTATTACTAGCAATTTTTCAACAGCTTAATTTTTCACTTCCCTGTCTCTGATCCCAGGATCATTTCAGAATCTTTTCTTTGGTGTACACTCCACATAATGCTTATTGTTTGAAAAAAAACCCATGGAAGTGAAATTTGTCTCCAGTGTCTTTAATTTGAACAGTTTGGAAATTAAGGGTTTGGGTTTTTTTTCACCATATAGAACCAGATAAGCTGTTAGAATGAGGAATCATTCAAAGGAAGATGTAGCCTGTGTTGACAAGATACAAATTCTCTGCACATTTAGAATGCTTATCAATACGATAGTTGATTGGGAAAAATATATGCAAGCACCTGTTGCTGGTAGTGTTTTTCAATTCCTTCCTCTCTACACCACAACAGACTCAGTTCTGGTGACAGACAGAAAACAAACTGAAAACTGTCATTTACATCTGGAGCCTCCAGCTCCTCCTTCATTCCAGGCAAATGCAACCTCTCTCTGTCCCTGCTGTGTACCTTAGGGCTCCTGCATGTGCATGGCTCCCAGCAAGTATAAAAATAACAGGGCTGAATGCTCCCCAAAGATGCAACATCAACACCAGTAAAACAAAAAAAGGAAATTGTAGCAGCCTCAGTTGGTAACATGAGGTTAATGCCAGCAATTTCAAGGTTAAGACAAAAGCATGTCACAAACCATGCCAAATTTGATGAGCATGTTTATATATAGTGGCTTTCCCCTATGGACCAGCACGTCTTTCTCAGGAGTTGCTTTTAATCTACCACTTAATCAGTTCATCAAAAAGACTAGTCTCCTGTGTTGTAGAAAATAGGTAGCTTGTATGTTAAGATGATAACATTCTCAGAAGTTCCAATTATTATTTTGCAATTTTTTAAGACAACTGAATTAAAAGTGAAACACTGTTTCAAGTCAAGCAGAGATAAATCCTCATTGTCTACTGCCATTCTCTGAATGTCTTCATGCATCTGTGTGACATCCACTCAACAAGGCACCTAGGCAGCACAGCGATGCTCATATTACACTGGAGCAGAACTATACCCTAAACTGTGAAATGCATTTTTTTCCTCAGTGTGCAGAAGACCTATAAGAAACATTTAAATTTGTTGAAGAAATACAGAATTACCCATTTCAAGCGTGTTGTTATAAATAACTACTACTCTGACAATTGAGCTACTTCCTCTGGCTTCTTTGACAATGTTAACCTTGGTCTACCCCTCAGCTACAGATACTGCTATCTTTGTGCATTCTCATGACAGTGTTTACAAGGTCACACAAAAAGCAGCAGTCTGCTCTTGCTCAGCTTTGCTAAATAAAAGAGAAAACATGTCTTTATTTATTGGTATCAGCACTGTCACAAATGTCACAACATATAAAACTTCAACTCAAGTACTGTGAAAACAACAGTCCACAAAAACAGGCCTTTGCTAAAGGCATTTCAGTGAAAGTGACCAGAGTTGCCTGGACTTAATGACCATATAGCCTTTTGCTGTTGCTTAGAGAATTTGGTAACATGGAGCATATCAGTAATTTTAGAAGAAGAAGAAAGAAATACTGAAAAAGCCTAAAATTAATTAAATTTAAACCCTCTCAAGGAAAGGCAGTGCAATGGTAGCATTTCAGTGTATTTGAAATTTCTGAAGGTGTAGCTAAGTTGTAAAAGAACTAAACAATGGTTTTATTCACTCTGATTTACTGATTCCCTCTATTCTGTAATCACTCTAGCCAAGAGTAACTTTTCATTACATTAAGTGCAAAACAAGCTCTAAAAAGCCTGTGTGGTCTGCTTGAAAACACACAGTTTTAAAATCACCTTTTACTTGAAAGACTTACCTCGCTGAAAGAATGAAGGATCTCTCTACGCTTTCAATGTTCAGTTCATTCTGATATGCTTCCTGGGTTGGCTTCTTAACCTTCACCCAAGAGAGAAAACTTCACACTCAAACTGAAATGGTACTTTTGTCATTGCTTTAATTTTAATTCCTGTAAAACCTCTCACATTTTTATTGCAGAAGTGGAACACTGGAGAGAAAATACTCAGAAACAGGAAATCATATACCAGTCCAGAGGGCCCAGCTACACTAAGATTACATGCAGGCCATCCTTTTATTTCACTGGCCCTCATACAAACGCTGGAGATGTACAGGGGAATGAAGCTCAACAGCTGTCAGACACCTTCCACACAGGCCCAGTCATGTTCCCCCTGAGCACCTCCTGCAACTGGGCAAAAAAAGGCACTGCTGCTGCTGCAGGATGAGGTACACCCACTGGTGAACCCCAGAGTGAGCAAGGGGTGCACTACCCTGTTCATCCTTCTGAGCTACCAAATTTCATACATAAGGGGGCCTAAAAGTCAAGAGTGCGTCTGAGCCACTGCAAGACATCTGCTGGCAAGAGATTTTGCAGCTCTACTTGCAGAACTTTGGGCCTGAGCACCAGATCTGCCCTGCAACTGGACTTGGTGATTTTTTCTGACAGGACTAGAGACAATGATTCCCAAGGCAATGATTTGTTGTTCCCATTAACTGTCATGTCAGTGACTGAGTCATTATACAGCATGCATATATCCCTTATCATTACCCAGTGGGGCTCAAGGCTTTACTTTGATGCTTTTCACAAAGGCTCAGGAAGAAAAGCTGTATCTCAGTTAGCAAATCTCTATCAACTACAGAGAACTGATCCACTAGGATCTTATCAGGCAAAGATGCCTAATCTGTGGCTGTCAGCAATAAAAATCAGTTAAAAGGCAAAAGTGAGGCAGTCTAAGTGAGTCTCATTCCAGAGTGGGACAACACTAGGCAAAATGCAGCCAAGAAGATGTTGTGGCAACAGAATATTTAGGGAAACCTAGAGAGCAATCCCACAGGCCACATTATGCAAAAAGTGTTAAGCCTTAAGGATTGCTCTGGAACATAACCATATTTAATATCTCTTGCAAACAGTAAACACAGTTGTGTTTTCAAAATTTGAAGATGTCTTAGGTTGCAATGCAAAACGTAACCAGAAGTATGTTATTCTATCACCATCCCTTAAAACCAGGTGAGGCAGTGTTCTTTATCTCTTCCATGACCCATCCCTCATAACTCCAGGGGGCTATCTTCTGTTAATGGGCCATTGAGTCACTGCCTGACTGACTGATAAAAGTACATCATCCCACTGTGAGATGTTCACCCAGAGGGAGGAGCCAAGCATTCCTACCTTGATACACTCTGAGACTTAGAACACCACAATCAGCCTTTCTCCACTGAATTCCCAGAAGAAGACCAGACAGTTCTACATCATCACTGGACCTTCAGATGAAAACTACACCCTTCTACAGGATCACTATTGCAACAAAACCACATGTCACTCCAGAAAGACTGCAGCCACCACTTAATTGGACTGCTACCGACACCCTGACCAACAGGGTGTCAGGTTATATTCTGACTCTGTCAGTGGTTTTTGCACTACTGCATTTTATTTTAATGTTCCTATTAAGTTGTAGGGTTGGTTTTTTTATATACATGCTAGTAAAGAACGGTTATTCCTACTATATCTTTGCCTGAGAGCCCTTTAATTTCAAAATTATAATAACTTGGAGAGAGAAGGTTTACATTTTCCATTTCAAAAGAGGCTCCTGCCTTCCTTAGCAGACAACTGTCTTTTCAAACCAATACAGAAAGCCTGAATTTAGGTAGATTTGGAGAAAGGCTCACTTTAACAAGTGACTCACCTTCATTCCAGCCAGTGACAGCATGTTGTTGAGTTTATACATCCCTGACTGAACTGGAGTAGTATACAACAGGGCATCATTGAACTGTAATACAGAATGCTTTTTAATGACTAAAATTTGTTAAAAGACAGGTAATTTCAAATGCATTTTACTGGAAGTACAGAACTCCTACAGCACTGATATAACTGTCCAGAAGGGTATTCTCTACTTCCTATTATTCCACTTAGAATCCAAGAAATATTTTCATGTATGAATTTAGATAACAATAAGCATCTATTTATATCCTCCTTGTGTAAATATACATTTGGCACATTAGTAAACAGTGCACGGATGTCAAAGAACAGGCTGTCAAAAGGGACAAAAATGTTTCTCGTGTATACAGGTATATAATATAGCAAACTACTTTAAAAGGATATTAGAATTAACCATTCAAACAAGTCAAGACAATCCAGAAGCTAGGAGATAGCAGAATGGATTAGAAATTTATAAGGAGTAACTTAACCATACCTTGTGAATTTTACCAGTTTAAAGTGCAGCTACAGTTTATCTCCTATTCTACCAGACTTAGATTTGTTCAGTGCGCTTAATGAACACTAACCAAGACTTTTTAAAATTTTCTATGCTGTTGAACACATGGATCCAAACTTCATTTACTACTTCACATAAACGAATACCAAAACCTGAAGTGCCTTATAAGTTTTTGCTATGCAATTCTTTGCAAAATAACCAAATGTTTCAAATGATTACTAAATCTTCACAACATGATAAATTGAAAAATCGCTGTGTCTAATACTAGGTTAGAATACTAGCCTGTACCATTTATATCTAAGAAAAACCCCAAACCAAACAAACCCCCTGCCCCATAAAACAAAACAGAGAAAATCCAAGATAGAGATGCTGAAATTAGCAGTATCTGGTTTGTGAAGCTTGAGATAGCACCACATTTTTGAGAGTATTTCCATAACTGGTATAATACACACTCCAGGACTGCCTAGAGAAGTGTTTCTTCATATTAGGGTAACTGCAAGACAGAATTCAGCCAAGACTGTGGACCAATAATGCCATAAATTACAGGATAACAGCTGCTTTACTGTCTAAATAGAAGAGATAAACAAAAGGTTTAAGTGGAAATAGAAACTTCAGAGATGCACAGAAGTTTCAAAACAAAGCTGTAGCAGAGACAGGAAGAGAACCCAGCACTTAACCTCCACCCAGTGCTCTGCTCAGGATGCACATGGGCTCCTGCAAAGGGAAGGAGAGAGGAGGAGGAGGGAGACAGGAGGAAGGAAAGGAGGGAGGGAAGGGTGCAGTACCAGCACCAGGAGTTTAAGATCTGGTACAGCTAAGAGGGATGGAAAAACTGCTACCTTCCACAGTACCACAGACAATGTCTTCTCATGAAAGCTCTTGGATTTTAAATGAGCATTGTTCAAAATAGTACACTTTAGTGACAAATGGTTTTCCATTAAAATTAGTGCATATGCCAGAGATAATAGCTCTACATTAGGACTGACTGACAGCAACAATTAGTAATTTTTTCTACTAGCTGCAGTTACTAGTTATATTTGCAGTGTAATATTTTAACCACTAAAAATTACACTAGGATAAGGCACATAGCAACATGCATAGCATCTTACCAGAAAAAACATTCTTGGCTGCATGACCTTCCGTGATAGCTTCATTAGTGTCCCCTCTTTCAGAAAGACCTAGTAAATTAAAACAAGAAATGCAAAACTTAGCTTTTTAGGGCATAAGCCATGCAAATGACCTGACTTTTTTTTTATAACTATTATTATTATTACTACTACTATTATTACTACACTACAAGTGCTGTACAAGTTTTGGGCTTCAGGGATCCCTTTCTGAGAAAAGCGGTTTATCCTTAGGTTTCTGTAAAAATGGGTGTAGATGACTGCATTAGTTTTCCATGCTGCACATGAAACCATGAGAAATACAGGGTTAAGCTTGAGGACAAAAACCTGCCTGCAAAATCTGGCAAGCATCATATTCTAAAAATTCTAAGTTTCTGTCAGATAAACAAATAAAAACCACCACACATATGGAGTGGCAGTATTAATTAGATTGTTAGAACCTAATAATGAAGCAATGGACCAATTTTCTTCTTGGTATATTCCAGCTTCAGTCTTTGCCTGCATATCATCTTCACTTTCACTGCAGTCTGCTGACTGCCTTGTGGGGCACTTACCCTTCCTGGCTGTACGATCTCATGGTGTCCATTTAAACTGTATTGGATCTGCATGAGTTTCTGAAAGTTATCCTACGAGGGGAAAAAAAACAGAAGGTAAGTACTTGCCCTTGCATTCATGATTTTTTTTAAGGAAAAAAAAAAGAGAGAAAAAGAGAGAAAGAGAAAAAGCTTTAATCAACCATCTTCATAAGGCAAAATACTTACTCCCTGCTTCATGATGTCATTGGCATGGTTTGCAACTTCTATGACAACAGCTAAAGCATCTGAAAGATGAAGGAATGAGGAAATGAGGAAAGGTTTTGGTTATGCAGACCAGTTAGCATTGGTATAATGTAAAGAACAGATACCATACTGCATTTCCAAATCAAGATTGAAGGATCTTATTTTACAGTCACTGCATTCAGGACCACTTCCCAAAAATCCCAGAGTCTTTGGATCATGGTTTAATAAGTGTGCCCTAGCAAGTCATTGCTTCAACCAACAGTGTCAATTATTTCTTAGAGCTACTCAAAACAGTCCACAGGCAAAATTAAATTCCAGTTTCTCACACAACAAATTACTTACTATACTTACAGCAGAAAAGTTAACAACATTTCAACAGAGACTCTGTAGGGACTATGTTTTTGCCAGTTTACCTAAATGCCATCATTGCCATTCGTGGAAGACTACCTAGGAAACATATAAATCTTTGATATTTCTGTCCTCTGCCTTGAGTTTTTCTGGCCCTCAAAATAAAAGCAATGTTCAAATTTCTATATTTTGTATTTTTAATACCAAAAGAAAAAGAAATCTCTGAAAAAAAGAGCAATTTGCTAAGTACTGTTATTTAATAACCAGCAATTCAGCTGTAAAATATCCTAAGGAGTAAGTGTAAAAAGCAGTTATATGAAATGATTATGTGAACACAGTGAGTGTTCAGTCTGAGGATGCATCCCATAAAGGATCTTATCCAAAAACCTGCAATTTACTTAAGCAGAAAAAAGATGCTTAACAGAAAACTAGAACAACTGTTCTGATGAAGCATTTAGCACCTTCTGAGTGACTGAATTACCGTCAAGCACTTCAAAGAAAGGAATAAATTTGGTTACAAGTCCACAGAGAAGCCTACCAAACCAGGTAAAACCAAGGCCTTTTGGCCTAGATAATTATCAGAATATTAGTACTGTAGAATGCATATACTTCCCTTCTTGTTAACTCATACTGGGAAAGGGAATATGTTAAAAGACAGAGCTTTCTGAATGGAAAAGTTCAGAATGTCATGAAGCCATATGAGAAACTAAACAGACATGAATAAAAAGCTCCTCCTAAGCCAATCAAAGGAGAATTTTTGTAAAAAATTGTCACAAACCAAGACAATGCAAGCACGGAGTCAAACAGCTAAAATACATAGCACATATCAAGCATTCAAGCAAAATTTAAGTTTAGATATAGATGCCAGGGTATCAAGCAAGCCTGCTGAAATGTAGCTGGGAGCTGCTTCAGGCAAAACCCTCCCCAGCTCCCACCCATGTGAAAGAAGATGAAGGGAAATGTAGCTAAATTCACAAAGATAGGAATGAGCACCCGATTCTCTATGTTATACTTTCCTTCATTTCTCAGTTACTATATATATTAAAATCTTAAAATTTTATTCATTGACTTCAAGAAAGATTGAAGAATTTTAGAGAAAATTATAAAATTTGCTGGCTACTGAAGGGAAAGTTCCAGGATCTCAGGACTATTTATACAGCCAAGACTAAATGAATCTAAACAACAACATAAAATAATCTATAGGGTCAAAGTCCAGAAACAAAGTGCTTTTTGGCAGGGAAGAGCATTCCACTTATACCACTTAGCTGAAGTAATGTATTCAAATGAAGGTCAGCAAGAAGAATTGTGCTATTTGTTTTTTTTTTTTCCAAGAGTACTAATCACAACCAAACCTAGTCTTCCTCTCCACTCCTCCCGTTCACTCCCAGGCCCTGCAGTGGAATTAAACAACTAAGCAAATTCAGAAGTAAGTTAAGCTTAATTAATTCAGGAAAGATCTCGGTGACTAAAGATTAGACCTTCTTTTCTTACCCAAGTTCTAAGATGAACTACCAAATATGTCAAATGTCAAATTAACACTTAATTGTTGTTTTAACTTAGCTTCAGCTTCTATCTGATATAAGAAGGGAGAGAAAAACACTGTGAAAGAGATAACTACAAAAAACAAAGAAGCTGGAGAAACCACAAAAAAAGTGAAGTATATATTTAGGTTGCTCTCTTTTCAAGTAGCCAACTATTTAATATGCAGTGCAAGTGTTATTTTGTTCACAGCCATAAGAAGTGCAAGATGAACTTTTCTATCTCTTGGAGAGCCATCAGTTAAAATATTTTTGGCTTGTATCTTCCACATACTTAAATAGGTCTAAATGTCCTAAGAAATGTGTTTACTCATATATTTCACGGTATTGTACCAGCACACAAAGCAAACTTGGCTCAGTAAATTGAAGGTATTCATTTATTGAAGTTCAATCAACTACAACTACAACTACTCTCTAAAGGTAATGGACTTGCACAAATGTGACAGGACCTTATGCAAATGAAATGGAAACATCGACTGGGAGCATTTTTTGTACTGCTGAGGCACATTCTAAAGAAGGAAACAGCCTGAATGTGCATTGCATTGATATGCTTGAGTTAAACTACCTTAATCCTGCACTACTATGAAGTGTGTGGTCCTGTCCTCTTCATCACCAACTACTTTTCATTTCCTCTGATCTCCTTTCTCCCCACATGCAGGCAAACCTGTGTAAGTAACTTGTGTTTGTGCAGCTTCTGACAAGTCAAACTGGAGAACTTCTCAGGTTAAATATCACCCATGGCAGCTCCTTGATCTTGCTCACTTCTGCCACATGGATGCTTGTCCTGGCACAAAGAGAGAGGAGGAGGCCAGAAAGGCTCATAGCTGGAGAGAGCAGGCTGCCTATTAAAGGTCTACAGATGCAAGGGACTGTCTCTTTCAATAACCTAAAATATCTGTTTAAACTGCCTGTGGAGCTTCACTCTTATCTCTTGGTTTCAACTCAAATGTGAGCTGATATCACTGCCAGCTCCAAACTTTTTCGAAACACAAGAGTGCAATATTTTAGTATCTCTGCTGACAAACTTAGAACTAAATGAAAACATTTCTAATACTGGCTTAGCATTTTGCATTTAAAATCTGGAAACATTGGTACATATGCTGTTATTTTTTTAAAGAGACATTTACCTTGAGTATCCCTATAGTCTGCAGATTCTTCTAAAAGATTCTTTAAATAATCTGTATAAAGAAAAAAATAATATAGAGATAGTTTTGTTAAATGAATAAACGACACCAGAAAGTAGTAAACCCCCTCGTTTTCCTGGAAATCTACTGTTCAGATCCACTACTTAATCAACAAAGATCTACTACTTCATCTTTTAAATGTGCCAAGGTAATAATGAAGTGAAAACTAGCATTTCCATAATGAAAATATATCAGCATAGAGATAGGTTACTGAAACAGTGGTCTTCTCCAGTGAAAAGTGATATATTGTATACATTATTCCAGAAAAAAACAAGTAAGTGAAAAACTAGTACATATTTGCAATCATTTACATTTAAGCTGATGCAAAAACTTTTGAGGATTATAGGTATTTGTCCAAACACCTAGAACAGTCTATAGAAGTTAATAAAAAAGGTTTTCCATTACAGAAGATCTGATTATTATTAATATTTTTCAGTAATAAAAACAATGTATTTCCCTCAATGTTCAAATAGGCATCTTCTGTTTTCAATGACAAATATAGTTCAACCACGAGATGGCACCCTTGATCCATTAAAGTCTTAGTAGTTTTAAAATCTATATTACTTCGCTAAAATTAATTCCAAATGTATGACTACACAAGAAAACATCCCCCTCGAGTTTCCATTCCCTGGATGAGTGCATAGTTCATCAAAAAGTGCAATACCCTGTCAAAGATTAATATATATCCTTAGTAAAACATCAACCATCTACTCTCTATAAGCTTTGAACCCCTTAAAATGAAAAGAAACCAAAACAAATGTTCCAAAAGATATGCATTAGATTGATAAAAGCAACAAATACCGATTTATAATTACCTTTTAAATTAAGTATTAATATTCAGGCAGATCTAATAAAAACTAACTACATGTAATGTAGCAAGCATTCAATTTTAGCTTCTCAGTTGTACAAGCTTCATGTAGGAGTGAAATAATTCAACTCCCATATGCTTGCCCTACCCAAATTCATTCTTTCATTCAAAAATGATCAGGAGCCAATTGTTCCTGCCTTCATAAGATGTCTTGCTTCATGCGTGCCCCTCAGAGACCATTCAGTATATTGTAATCTTTTCCTTGTGCACAAAATTAAAAGGGAATTATGAAACATGTTCCTGCAGTAGAATTGCTCCAAAGAGTAAGAGAATTTGTCACAGCTAATGAAAGCTTTGAGAAAAACAGAACTGCAGGAAGAGAAACATTTGGCACTGACATTTTATTGTTTGGCAGAGACCTAAGGGAGGATCCAAGGGAGAAGCATGAAGAGCAGGTTGGGGTGCAGGAAGAGGAACCGGCTGGGAGGCAGGGAGGGAGCTCTGGGAAGCATGATTGGCTGGGCCATGGGAACACTCACAGCTTTCTGCTCTCCTCAGATATCTGCTTGATCATTAGCAGGATTTGGTTAACGTGATCTTTTAAGACAAGTCTGACCTGGCACCAAAACTTCTCCTGCTGTACTCTATCAATATTGCATCCTTCATGTCCCTCAAAATCTTGAGCTGTAGTAGCTACCAGCCATTCTAATGCAATATTTAGGTGGCCATATATTCCATTTAAAAAAAAAAAAAAGTTAATCTTGCTTCACCTTGGGTTGTTATTCTGGTAAGAGGCTCGGATGAGGGGAAAAAAACCCAGGAGGTATTTTGAAAGGAACTGAGAATAGTTCACACTGGGTTTAATTTGGTTTAACCTGGAGGAACCTGTCACAGATACACCACCAGTTGCCCTCTCCTGCCCTGCCTGTGGATGGGTGGTGTCTTATGTTGGAGCCATACCATGTTGCTGAAGCAGAGCACTCTTTGCACTCCTTCATTAAGCCAACAAATTAAAACTTTACAATTGCAACCTGATCTTCACTGGGGCCAGCACAAAAGACTCCAATGGGAATCTCCCAGTATAAAAAACGAGTCCCTACAGCTCATGCAGAAATAAGGCTCCCAAACCACTCACTCACCTCTGTAGGCTGGGAACAAGAGGTAAGGTAAGTATAATTTCCTCATCTGCAAATGTGCAGCTGGCACTCTAAGACACTGCCTCTGGTACATGAAGACATGCAGTTTAACATCCAAAGTAATTGCAGTGGGAACATAAAACCAGAGACCCAAGATGGGAACTAATTATTTCTTGGCATATTCACGCTTTATAACATGTTTCTCAAAACACCACCACTCAAACCCATTTTTGAATGGGTATTTTCTAGCATTTAAAATTATATAATCAGTGAAGAGAAGAGGGAAAATCAAGATTTTAACCTAATTGCATACATTTAAAACTATGTATTTAAAACAGAAGGCAGCCTTTGTCTTACAAAACTGCAGCAGCCAATTAAACAACTGTAAACTCCTGAAAGTGATAAATAGGTAATTTTCATCTTAGTGTTCTCTTTATCTGGTAAGTGGACCTCAGTTCACAGCTAAAACTCAGCTTCAGAGAAGCATCAGAACAGATATT
Organism: Poecile atricapillus; assembly: GCF_030490865.1. Lineage (NCBI taxonomy): Eukaryota > Metazoa > Chordata > Aves > Passeriformes > Paridae > Poecile > Poecile atricapillus. The sequence continues at coordinate 31,720,791 of NC_081289.1, read as the reverse complement.
TTTAGTCTCTTCTGTGAACACACACTGGAAATTCTGTGCTTACAACAGCTTTCTGGAGGTACTGGCATAAACTATACAGACAAGCTGATTGCACAGACATGAAAAATGCTGCACTAAAATTTTTGCAAAACTATTCCTAGATGAAATAACTACAGAAGTCAGATATTAAGATGAAATCACATCTAATGTCTTTGCCAAATGAAAAAAATAAATTCCCCTCTGAAATAAGCTTTCATTGTTCAGACTAGAAAGACCTTAATCATATCTTCAGAAATTCTTAATTCTGCTGGATAACCTAATGCACAACAAAAATAAACATAAAAGCACACTAGTACTGTTTTTATGATGAAAATTTCTGTATGCTTACTTCTACCTGACAGCAGCCCCCAGTTCCCTCTTCCCACTTGCTGGGGGCAGTGGCTATCACTTCAGCTTAAAATTACCTTCTGCGTCATTAACTACTTTTTGTCTTGGGCTGTCTAATGTAATTAAACTCAAATTGTTCCACAACATGTAATTGGCTCGAGTCTGACAACTCTATTTCCAACCTGCAAAGCTGCAGAGTGCAAAAAGGCTAATTTTTCATCCCACTCAGCCTCCCCTCGCTATAACCCAGTTAAGGATAATAAAACACACCCTCTGCCAACCTTATGCTGTGAAAAAGAGGAGTGAGGCTTATCCTGTGAGAATCAAGAGCCTGTTCATATTGCACAGTCTCAAGTCATCTACTCAAATTAGAGGTTTTGGGGGAAAGAGAATCACCTCTCCTTCATTTCTCTCAGAAATCAGAGGCCTCTGATTAACCTCCCCCATGAGCTATCTAATATTTACTGTTACAGCATTCAGGACCAGTATGTGAAAAAATGGAAGTCCACTTACTAGACTGGAGAAGCTGTATAATTAAACAGAAACGGTGCTGAGCTGTACATCTCCTTGCCTGATTTATGAGTCCACCTGCTCCTGCTTTTGTTAGCACAAAAGTAACTCCACTTCAAAGCACTGCAACAACCTTGTGATGTGACCGAGTAGCAGCAGGTTACCAGTACAAAGCTGCCCCACTGACACAGAACATCTAAATAGGAAGAAATCCCTGCTGACTCAGGCCTGACAGCTTCATTTCCTGGAATATTTTCATTCTGCTGCTCTCGTCCTCCTCCCCACAGATCCACCCCCTAGCACCATCTCTGGCCTAGGTAGCTGCTCCATTGCTACATCTCACTGCAATAAAAGATACAAATGTTTTGCATGTCCTCCAGATTTCCATATAGCACAAGTTTATAGAGGCATTGCTCATTATTACACAGACCTGTTGGAAGGTAACTAAGCAGATGGGTCAGCCACAGAGACATGGAAGAGTCAGAACTAAAGGGCAACATACATGCATGAAAGACTGAAGAGACTGAAAATGAAACAGATCCAAAACATCACTCTCCAGCTCCACTGTAATTAAATTCTTGGCCTGATCTCTTTTATTGTTCGCACAGAACAAGAGAAAATTACGTTTCTATATTTGCTACCAGCATGGCAATCTCATTCTTTTCAGCAGCATTTGCAGGTGTATTTAAAGCTGGGCAGGCAAGGTCTGGTAAGGTAAGGTCATGGTAAGGTCTGTAGGCTGGGGACACCTACAATAACCCCCATCAGCACAGGATGAGGCTTTTCTCAGGTCTAAAATAGTCTGTCCCAGACACAGTAACAATTAATCATCATGAGGAACTCCCCTTCAATATCTCAATTTTGTTTCAGTGCCATCCATCCCTGACATCTCTAGCTCTGCTGTGTATATTAACAACGACAATGCTTCATCCTGATCCTGTATTCAACTAAATTCTGTTCCAATTAAAACCTTTGAACTCACCCAAGGTTCCACTGATTTTGAAGTGTATAACAAACTATACCACGCTCTGAGTATCCTTTTAAAATAAAGCAAGTCCCCAAATGCTGTTTTATGGGTTGATTTAATCAGTTAAGTACCATTAAGATTTTCCCCTACAGAATATTCCATTTAATAAGAATTCTCCACCTTTTTTCAACACCTTGAGTTTAATGAGATGATTAAAATGAAAAAGTTAATGTTAGTAACTTTTGGTAACTGCTCTATAACACTTAAGTCTGAATCTACCACAGCATCACCAGTCTAAGTACATGCTGGGGAATTGCCAATGAGCTGCTACAGAGCCAAAAAAAAAAGGTCACAGAGCATTTTATTTTGCAGTTACTACATAAACAGAAGCTATTTTTAAATTGCTCATCAAGAAGCAATGGCTCTCAAAAACAATGCCTTAAGTATTTCCAAATCCTTACAGGAGCCATCCCCCTCTTACAACAAACACATCCCAAAATACTTCACAAAGGAGGCCTCTGTCACTGCCCTCCCTTTACAGACAAAAACCCTCACTGCATTATGGAGATGACTTGCTCAAGGCCAGCCAAACATGCCAGTGACAGAGCAGGGTACAGAGCCCAGATTTTCTAGCTCCAAATCAGCTCCTAAGCTGGCTCTGGTAGCAAGTCTTAAGTATTTACTGGTGTGCACTAAAAACATGTGTTCTGCCTTTAAAAGAGAATGGATTTTACAGACAAAACACCTGGGTGGGGGAGAAATGGAGACGCTACTTGGAAGTTTGAAGTTGCATAGATACCTTTCTTCTCCTTGCTCCAATTTTCCATACTGCCTTTTTCATTTGTTAAACCTCCATCCCCCCCAGAAAACAAACAAAAAGGCAAAACCTAATGCAGAATAGGAGCATTCCAACTCTTGGAGGAAATTACAGGCTCCTATTACCACAGATTCAAGCAAAAACCGTCACAGCTTTCATGTTTTCTATGTACTGTTGAATCTACCATCAGAACACACCACAGTATTGGAAACATTGCTTGTGTATATTACCACAATCAATATTAGCAAGAAAAAGCCTCTAAACCCATACCATGTTTTAAAAAGAGCTTCACATATTGTGACACGTTTTTAAAAAGCCTCACATACTGAAGTCAGATAAACACACTTTACAGATGGATACAACTGTCTGAAAACAGGTGTCCTGGGGCATGTCAAGACTGGCTTCTTAAGCCTGTAAAAAGCTCGACTGTACCTGTTAACAGGAGCCTGTATTGGGGAATCCTCTGAACTGGCTTGAGCAGATAGTGCTTGAGGGCCAGACTAGCACAGCGGGGGCTCATCTGAAAGAAACACCCAAAATAAATAACAATTCCACAGCAGTCAAAGGTTCCAGCAAAAGAAAACATGCATACAAACAACTACTGATTATACTAGATAAGCTTTTTATCTTTGAAAAGTGCTACTGCCACAGTGTTAAGCACCTCACTAGAGAGCAAGCATTTCCATGTGGAAGACTGCATGCAAAATTACCCATGGTGAAAGACACGAGTAAGCACTTGTATTCTGTAGATTCAAAACAGGTGCTTTGACCTAGGAGGAAGAGAGGTGGAAGGGCAACATGCTCCTTTGTGATCGCTGTCAGTGTCCATTAGGCAAAAAGGCAGAGAAGACGGGGTGCTCACTGCCTAAGTTTTAATTAATCTAAAAACAACACAGAATTAAAAGATCCATGCTTCAAAAATGCTAATTATCATTTGCATTCAAAATAATCTGAATTGGAAACACTGAGTCCTTCACAAGGCCTCTTGTCTTTGTCCTGTCTTAAGCTGAGACTGCAGAAAAAAATCCCCATCACCAAAATACAAAAAATTAAGGATAGTTTCTAAAGTCCAGTGGAGGATCACAACTGCTAAGAAGTCACAAAACAGGATACATCTTATAAAAATAGTACAATACCTCGAAGTCTTTGACTACTGATGCAAATCCTGCATTCTTCTTACACTGTTCATCTAATAATGCAACATTTTTATCAAATTCTTTGATGTAAGTTGAATACATCTTCAGGTAGGGACCCTTTTTAACAAATATATCAGCAATTCTTTGATGCTCAAGCCTAGAAACAAGAACAACAAAAACGATGCAATTAGAGCTAAAATGAGCATACCTCTTAACCCTACAGCAAAGCATCTTTCTTTTTCAGAGTAAGATGTGCTAGTTTATGTTCTGAACAAAAAGCTCACAGCAGATAGGCACCCATCTCAGCTGCTATTCTGAAAAACCTTATTAGGTTTTTCAATACACTAGTGTTAGATGAGAATTACTTTATGTACAGTCTTTTAAAAATGATCTTGAACTGTTTGAACACCTTAGTTCAAGGTGAGAAAAGTCTTTACCCATTGCACTGCCCTTGTCAGTAGGTTTTGTATAGCTCCACCCACCAGTGGTAACAGAATGGTCTTCAAGGCGATTGTGGCTGTCAATCAACGCTGTGCCTGATCAGTAGATCTAAACTACCTCTAAAAAGCCAGTCTTCAGAACAGTCTCCCTTTTCCTTAATGAAACCAGTACACTTATTATGCTCATGCAGGGACCAGAACTTTCAATTAAAAACGAAATTTCAAATAAAAACTGTGATTGCTATAAAAATATATTTTCATGCCTTTTGGACCTTTTGGGATGTATCTAAATGGCACAAAATCACATCTAAATGAAAAATAATCTCCTACCCTTTCAAAGTAAATTCTGACGTTTAGAAAGGTACATGAAAGGCAAACAAGAGTCAAACCATGATCACATGAAGTCAGATAAGCCCCTCAGATAAATTTCAACATCAAAGGAGTAGAATCCCTTTATTTAAAATCACCAGTGAGATAATCGCTCTTCCAGTTCCCTCAGGAGGTCCCGATTGAGTTCGTAGAGCTGAGGTAGGTAGTAGAGGATCTGATTCAGGATTCTGTCCTCAATCACTGGCTTTCCAAGTTGCCTAGAGGCATGTGCCACAGCATCCCGGAAATCCTGCCGGAGTACAAAGAGGACAGAAACCCCCTTGCCATGAGTGAACAGCCTTCAAAGCACCAACACAGAGAGCACAACAGAGTTCTCATCGCAGACATTCCAGGCACTGCTCCCTATTACCAAAAGCAAAGCAGGTACCATCTGGGTTATGTTTTTCTGCAGCTTCAATTTACTCCCTCGGGACTGCCTTAATCCTTTTGGTTTGACACTGGAGCTTTACTTTCTTGGTCCTGTATGCATAATGTAGAACTTGTTCATTATTTTTACAACATGCCCTTAAGAAATGCGTTAGTATTACTTATGAGGAAACTAAGGCGAGCTAAACAAAGCTTGCATCTGCAAGGTTAAGGTTACTGGCAGCCTTGAGTGTCTTCTTGTAAACATATAAGTCAAAAAGCAAAACTTTTATATCAGCTAACACAATCTTACTTAAAAATCATCCTGGTGTTCATAACTCATCTACAAATGCCATTTTGGAGGCCAAAAAGCAGGGTAAAAAAAAATTACCATATGTAGCAACTGTTCTATATTCAGGAAAATTAACATTTAACAAAAAAAGATACTTTAACAACATGGGAATCACAATATTTCAAATGTTAGCAATGATCAAAGTCAACTCTGACTAGTACCTTTGAAACATTTACAAGGGAGGAGGAGCACCCTTCTTACTCTTGAAGGATCTGATAGCATTTTTATGCTATAACCAGCTCCCAACAGGGAGGCTCATTGGTCCTCATTAAACTATTCAAAATTTAAATCTTGATCCCACACAAATCAGCATGGCCAAGATTGAAACTACTGAAATTATAATGGCCAGTATCCATTATACAGGGTATTTTCTTTATTCACAAGCAAATAAAAATTTCAAAAAGTTTAGCAATCTAGCATTTCACTGGTAAAACAACACTGTCTAAACTGACAAAAAAGAAAATATAAATTACGTAGTGTTATGTATTACTGTGTCTCACTTAAATTTGGGCAAAAAGAGAATTAATCCAAAACAGCTCTTTTGGAGTTTGTGGTTAATGAAACCTAATATCACATGTACAATCTATAGGTATCTTGAAAAAAGTGACCAACAAAATGTTCTAAGTACAGTAATAAGTTATCTTTTAAATGTGCATGGGGTCCACACCTGGTTTTGGAAACCTGTAGGGTCCTCAGGTTGAGGAAAAAGTAAAACTTAATTCCCCCTTTTCCCTCTTCCCAGGTCTACTACTACAGTCCTTACTGGCTATCCTATCAGTCCAGCATCTGGCACTATTTAGGGTCTCTCAAACTCAAGCCTCAACTTTCCCCTGCTCTCCCTCCTCATTACGTCAGCTCTGGGCAACGTGAGCTCCAGACACGCTTCCTTGCTTTGTGACCCTATGGGTCACAAAGGCTGTGACTGGGCAGCTCTGACAAGAAACTGAAACGAGATACAGGGCACTGGCTGTAATAGGGGGAAGGTTGAGAACTAAATGCAAAGGAGTTAAAAAACAGATGGCATTATTCATATGGAAATGTTCTGGTTTACATCTTCTGTGCAGACTAGTGACACATAGGTTAACTACCAGCTGCATCTTATGGGTTTTTCTGACCCTGGGGCATTGCTTAACACTGAAATGATACATGGAATTACAATGGCAAAAGCTCAAATGAGGCATTCTGGAGAGCTTCATGCACAATGCGTCATCATATTATGATAATATTCTTCCCCACCCCCAATTGTATGCACACTCAATATACTGTATGCATTTTGCCATAGGATGAGACAAGAATTTCGTTTGAATGTCATAAGGCAACTTGCAGGATGAAAAGCAAAGCAGTTTTGTCTGTACCATAATCAATAACCCAGGCTTGCCCCTGACCAAACAACAAAAGGAGTGCAGGGAGACAGGTTTAAGCGCCACTAGATAACACAGGAACCTCAGCTGTAGCTAAGAGCATTTATTTAATTTCTAGATACAACATTCAAAGAGTCTGCAGGGTCTTTTCCAAATGCAGATTTGGTTTTTCAACTAGCTTGACACAAAGTCCATCAGCTTCATCATGGTTTATAAATTATGCCATGAAAGGCTCTATCATTAAAACAGCCAACCAAAACTTTACTTCATCACCCCCTATGTCCCCTTCTACAACTGAGTAAGCTGAAGAAGTGCTGCAGAGAGGAAATACAGGGAAGAAAGATAATGTGAACCTTTCAAAAGCCTGCAAAACAACAAGAGCTAAATTCCAATGCTTTTTTTTTTTTTTTTTTTTTTTAATTATCTTCACTACTGACTATGCATTTGCCATTGTAATCATATTAAGATTTATTTTTAACCTGGTAGTGGGTGTGAAGTAACTGTCATGCCAAGTTCATCTTGAGATAAACTCAAGAGTTGAATGCTGAGAGCACATGCCTGGGGATCGGGGGTGGGAAAAGAAAAACAAATGTAACAAGGCTGGAATTAACAGTGTTTACACTTGAAGGTACTGGCCTTCTGAGAAAGTAATTTCATATCCAAAAGGACAAAACATAGATCAGATCTGTTTTAATTGCCAGATATAAAATACGCTAATTTACAAACTAAACCCTGAAATTTCACCCCAAGGGGTGGAAAGTATTCAGATGACAACTTTTAATGCAAGTAGATGAATGACTTAGAAATTGGAAACTGTAGTAAAAGCAATTTAAAGTATCAAGACCTAGCTCCTTCTAAACCTAAATCAGTTCAGTGTTAAATAAAAGCAGAATTACTCTTGCAAATAATATATACATTATGATATCTATACATGCCTGCATGATGTGATTTGTATTACAAACATATTTAGCACATTGTCCTATATAAAACTGCTGAAGAGCATTGCTTTCATCAGCCTGTTCAAAGGCAATCACCTAGGTTGTCCTAGAAATTATTCTGTTTGAAGCAATGCAGCAATCCATTACAAGTGAATTTTAATGACAGATTTTCTAATTAAAAATAGGTCTTTGAAATATTGAAATCTTACTCATCAGAAAAAAAACCCATAAAATAAAAAAATAATAAAAAAAAAAAAAAACAAAAACCAACTTGCCACACTTTGGAATTATTATGCTTATTTTACTGAGAAACATTTGCAACTCTAGACATGTTTCATATGCTGCATTGCATGACAAAACCCAAAATATTATGCTAGTTATACTGAATCATCCCAGCTTTTAACCAGATTTTTTTTTCCCTTTCAGAAGCGGGGAGGCTATTGTCCATTTTTTGAAATACTTGTTTACCATTTCTAGCTTTACATTATATTCTGGCCCAATAATAATCTTCTGATATCACTTTTTACTGATTAGGTAAAGGTAATTGTTTTCACACAGCTACTTCATGAGGACAGTGCACATTGCCATCCCTGGAAGGAACATTCTTTCCAGACTAGAAACAGTTTTAGTTTATGCTAGGCTGAGACAGCTTCCCACTGGGTACTCGTCCATATGAAATCCAGTCTAGGCATATTAATGGCTTCTGAGTACACACTGTTGCTGAATTACCACCTGATAAAACAGGCGGTAACACATTTTCCAACTTGAAAATGTGTAGGAAATTCTATTTATCTTGTTGGTATACACTCCCCTTATAGCTGTGGAATATTTAAACAATATTTGAGGAGGTTACCATCATCACTGCTTTTGTTTCCTCACACCACTCCTTCAATGCAACTTCCTTAAACAAGCAAAAAGGCTGTGATATCTGAAATAATTCTGACCCTGTTCTGAATCATCTGCAATCAGCCCATGCACTTCCCCTCTGCAAAGGCCCTGACTCATGCTCCCTCAGTTCTTCCCACCAGAGGATTCCCAGCCCACAGTGATCTGCCTGTGTCAGTCTAAGGAGTAAAGGACAATTTTAGTTGTAAACCAAAAGAGGTACTGAGCACACTAAAACCTCATTCAGCTGCTGACTGGGTCAAGTGTACCTTCAGATACCTAATAGTTGAATTAAGATAATTTCAAATGGGTGAAATTAAAACTTCTTGGCAATTTAACAGAAAGAGAAAGTAATACATAATCTAAACATAGTCATGTATTCTATTCCTAAAGCTTCAACCAGTATTCATCTTGGATCTGTTCTCCCAGAACATACCATCAGAAAGAAAAAAACAACCTCATAATCCCTTCCACTGAGGAACAAATTCCCCAGCTAAATACACCTGCAGATAGCTCAAGTATCAGTTTAATTTAGGGAAAAAAGTATGTTTGCACTTGGATACTTTTCAAGGAATATACAAACACACAGACATCCTATGGGGAAGGAGGAGGGAAGAGGAGGAAGTTTCACAACAGCCAGGCTGCTAGATGTGACAAACTGTAAACATGACAGCTTAGCAATACAGCTACAGAAGATTTCATAAATAGATTATTTAAAATATAAATAGACACTCCTAGCTAGAGTCAGACTATCAGCCATAAACTGCTAAGTTAAACTACAGCAACTATAGTCAACCAAGACTATGACTATGACTAAGTGTGGATCATAACATTTTTCAAACATATGCCATTACTTTTAGAAAGCTGCCAAGCTGTTCCACACCTTTATTCTCAGGTAATAAAATAATTTATAAGTCTTTAACAAAATAATGTGGTTGACTTTTTTTTCAATAATCAATGATTTGACTGTGGCATATTCCCAGAATGCTATTTCAGACAATAGGATAAATAGAACAATGCTTTCTTCTAAATGAAAACTATTTTATTAGTCTTCTTAGTAAAAGGACTACAGTTACAACCCATTCAAATGTCTCAGCAGTTCTAAAGTACTTCAGAGACGAAATATTTATCAACATATGCACCTCAGACTGGTCAAATATTGAAATTTTGTAGATGGATAAAAAGGAGTTGGATGTTGAGAGAATTTTTCACAATCAAACAGTAAGTCTGTCATAAGCCAGGACCAGAGATCAGGACTTTGTTCCAAAGGCCATAGCTATTCTATTTTTTGTTACATTCTTTTTCCAAATATACTATGAATATTTTTCATAATACTTGCTACAATAGACATCAGTTTATATATATACACACACATATATAAACTATATATAGCTTTTATACACAGAACATTGCCATTTTCTTCTGAAAAATGGAAACATTAAACCAGAATTTTTAACTCTTGTGTCTCTGGAGGGACACACAAGAGAAAACAATCTGCCCTCTGCAATAAGAGGTTGATCTTGTGTCTGCAGAAATGCTAAGAGGTGCCTACTGATAAGCTCCTACTTACTTGGTCTCAGAGTCCAAACATGGACAGAATAGGGGTCTAAGTCAGAAGCGCAGGTTTAAAGGCTCAGGCAGAAGCCCGCAGGCCTAAGTTTTTCTTTTCACACAGCAAAAAGTTACGCACTAAGCCTTGCAGTCAAAGGAGTAATCTCAAAAAACCAAGTTTCTCTGTTGGACCAGAAGCCTTGCTGCTTATACCTCAGCAGCAGGGAGGAAACAGAATCAAAAAGAGTGGAAAAAGCAAAAGAGCAGAGGGTTCTGGCAAAAGAACAAAATTCAGAGCAAAATTGTACCAAAAAAATGACAACAAATAAGCCAGGCAGCTTACCCTCAGAGCCAGGGTGCTGCTAAGAAGGTCCTCTCACTCATGCAAAGCAAACCATCTCCATAGAATCTCACAACAAAGAAGTACAAAGGGCACCAATTCTGCCTTTTTCCTTTTCCTTTTTCCTTTTTCCAGGAACACTGGGTGTTTTTTAGGCACAGGGCAACTCAGAGAGAAGTGATAAGCTTGTTTTTCTTATGTCACTTGTGTTTTACACCCAGTTCACTGTTTCTTTTTCCTGCAAGTGTCCTTAGGAAAAAATATCACTTCTCCCATATTCTCAACCTTGTTTACTCTCAGGAGGCAATGCATGTCACAGATATGCATACAGAAGAGCTAGTTTGATTTAAGCTCCTTTGTTTCCTAGAGCTTCTAAAAGCATTTTACTGATATCTTGCCCTAAAAAAAGCACTAACACTGTAACAGAAATACTGTAACCGAAACAGAATTCAAGATTACATTGTGTTTGATTACATCCTCAAGCAACCTCATTTGCTGATTCTGAGACTGTGTGCAAAACCAGGTGAGTCCCTTATCTCTGTTATGACCAGCTTGTTTACTATTTATAGAAGTATCACCAAGTGTTTATAGTTTTGTAGTGTGTCTTCATCAGAAGCAGTCAGATGTAGTGTGTGACAGGGTCCACATAGGCTAGCATTCTGGTATCTTGGAAGAGTTGCTCCACCTAACTTGACTTTGTCAACATTAAAAGAAAAAAAGTGCTCAAAAATGTTAGTGGTACTTATAAACAGTTTGCAGTCACATTCCTACCTCCTCAACTGCTTTAGATTCCACTTCAAAGGCCCTAAGATGAAGCAAATTCAAAAGTTCTTTCTTACATCAACAGTCCACTTCCTTGGCGCCATGTGATACATTTAGCTGCCATTAGTAAAATATACTGAGGAGAATATATTCATTTCAGATCATTGGTAATGGAATTTGTCACTAAATTTTAAGTGGAAAACCACTAATAGATGGATCAGAAGAATGGAGCATCCCCTGATAAGCAAAAATTTACTATGGCTAAAAGAGCCCAGTCTGAGGAGAATCTAAGTTCTAAATCAAAAATTTGTCAGAGGTTGGTTGACTGGTAATTAGTAAGCCTAAGTGGTCAGTGCACATCAAAATCAAAAGGATAGCTTTATCAGCATTAAAATATTATCCATAAGAAATATATGATTAAATCAACTGATTTAATAATGTGTGTGAAAAACACACAAATACTCAGGCATACCACTCTGTGGAAATAAACTGGGCATCTGCAACCTTTCTCAGCTATGGCAGTTTTTATTTAATGAAGAATGCACACACAGAGCCCCAAAACCAGTGTCCTCTCTTACAAGGACACTCACCAAGGTTCCTGCTGCAGGCCAACTGACAAGTTCAGGACAAAGTATTTCCTAAACTCCTAGTCTAACATCCTCCCTGTTAGACCAGGCTGAATACATGTTGATTGTTATTGCTAGCCAACAAAAACACTTCTAATAGTTTTTATTTGGCAGCTAAAAACTAGCAGACTGTCATGGATAGAGTTGCAAGTTATCCATTAAAGGAAAAGCATAACACATCCTACACCACTGCACATTTACACTGTGGGGACAGCTTTATCCTGGAAACTTCCTAAGCTCTCCACTCTTCTCTTGTCACATTGTTCTTCTGCTTGCCTGCATCCTCCTCACCAACAGCCTTTCTTCCGGTACTGCGCATATTACCTAAAAGCTGGTACACTGGAAAGCAAAGATACCTCCAAAAAATAAGTTAAATGTCAAAAAAATATGATAATTTAAAATTACATAGCTTAAAACTTGCCTAGAACAACTCTCTTTCTTTTACCAGTATTTGAGTTCTGTATTAGAAACCATATTGAATATAAATCATATATTGGCTGCAACTGACTAAGCCAGCTCTTAAAAACCAAGCTTGAACAGAACCAGAAAATCATTTACTAGGAGGAAAGCAAAAGAAAAATCAGCAAAAGATGTGGTGAGTTTTTTGTTCCCTGAAAAAAATCTCTGGTAGACAACAGTCTATAAGATCCTTTGTTCTCAGTTTCACAGAACACACTTCTCAAGAGACTGAGATAGACCAATGCATCTGTTTGCAATATAACCACTTCTATTGCCCAAGGAAAAAAAAACACATAATAGATGTGGTTTAATAGAGTAACAAAATGGTACAAACACATATCATTTCAAACCTGACAGAAAACACACAAAACAGGGCTAGAGAAAGAAAATTTCTTCATTAATTTCCTATTATCACCTTCAACACAGCATGCTTTACAGATGACTGATCTGCACAAACACGGATGAAATACTTAACCCTTGCTGTGTACAACACATTGCAGGTACTATAATCACAGGTGTTATCAGAAAGCAAACCTCTGTCAAGGAACTGCAGCCTCAAAAAAATACACTGCCTTGGTGATGGATGCACCATTAGAGCTATTAGCTGGATTACTTCAAGAATGTGCATTTTAATGTAACATTTTTAAAATAATTTGTTTCTGCTTTCCCCCCACCATTTAAGGACTTATTCTAACCAAAAGCTTTTTGTTATTTTTGTTATATGAGCCAGTACAAGCTGGCTCATAAATATGACCGTGACTAACATAAATTGATATATCTTCAGTTTTCAGTATTCAATACCCACACTCAACTGGAAACTGCATAAATTATTAAGGAGATCCAGAAGAAACCAGCAAAATATTCATCCATTATGTAAAATGTGAAACTTTAAAGTTCAGCTTAATTAGATTAATTTTTATATTTTGAATATGTAGATGCAGCAGAAAAAAGGCACAGTCACTACCATAAAGCCTAAATATAAAACTTTAATAGATTAAACAAATAGAAGAGGAAACTGCTTTTTTTTTTTGAGTACTTACAATGTGTAAGAGCTTTAGCACATCCACAAACCTATCAGGAAAGCAAGAAAAAGCAAACAGTTACATTTTAATTGCCCAATTAAAATAAATTGAGTATTTATTAAGTGTAGCATTGACACTTACACTTTCTCTGAGCTCATGATCTCCTTAGCAATATGGTAAACCTTTGTTTTCTTTCCAGCTGCCTTACCCTGCAAATGAAATTACATGTTACACTACACACCTACTAAAAGTGTCATAAAGATAATTTCCAGCTGTTAGTTCCTTAAATTCAATGTAATTATTTGATAGCTACTTCTGAGAAAAACACTTCATACTGCTTTGAAATCTCTTGGCTTTGACATCTTCTGGTTTTTCAGGATCTGTGAGAAAATCAATTTAGCTTGTATCTGGAAACAACAATATTAGCTAGGGGCAGTTTTTACAACACTGTCAGCCTTTTCTTTTAATTATTACACAAAGCACTGAAGGCCATAATGAATGAAGTTCTAGCAAACAACAATTACTGGTTTAGCAAAAGTACTAAAGTACAGGTACTATTTCTATCTTATTTGATTCCCCTTTTTTATGATTAATACAGCAACAGTAATATTTTCAGTGAACTCAAATGTGTTTCAGAAACATCTTAAAAGACATACATTTTCCTTACTGAAAAACAAGACAAGAGAAAAAAAAAAAAAAAGAAAAAAAATCATATTGAAGAGAAAAGCCAGTTTCTGACAATCTACTAACGGAGCTGCTGGAATACATAGCAACTGTACTCCAAAGATGCAGATATGTGAGCTTTGTCATCTGCCTGAAACACTGTGGAGATGATTTTGGGTTTCACATGCATATCTGGCTTCCAAAAAACCAATGGCACTGTCCAACATCAGATAGAGGGAACAGGTATAACAAAGCAAACGGGGAAGGCATCGGGATGCAAATGTGTATGCTACACAGTGTAACTTCCATGTGTAACGTGTGTAGTGTAACGATTCCCATCAGATGGAACACCTTTCTCCAAAACAGCTCTCATGATTTGCCATATGCTTCTCTGCTGCCAGCTGTCACATCTATTGCACATTCAGGCTTTCATTAATGGGCTACAAAGAAAGAGATGATGAGGAGCCTTAAAATCACAGGATATACAACTCAAGTGAGATGGAACTCCTGGGAAGGCTGTATTGAATATGGTAGAATATGGGCACTGAACAGTTTATCTAGAAAATCAGATACCAGTGGCATTTTATCCACAAAACTTTGGTTCATAAGCACTAAAGTTGCAAGATTTCTCTGAAGATTTAGTTCTTCTCAAAACCTATAAATTAGTGTCAAGTGCTGGAAAATAAACCGTGGGGCTGGAAAATAAACCATGGAACAGATAGTACTCATTGGTTGGTTTTAATGATATTGTTGTATTCAAAATGAAAAATAAATCTAAATTAAAATTTTTCATTGGAATTCAAATGACACCACACCTAATTACTGAAATAAAATTAATTTCTAAATTAAATAATTTTGCATAACAGCACATATGTGCTAAATACATTATTTATTTTATATACTATATAGATAGACATCTGCACACAGATCTGGAATTTTACTTATGAAATTAAACTTAATGCTAAAGAACACTGAGATTTATCCAGTGTGGGTCAATTGCATTCAGACAAGATTGTAACACCTATTCTCAGGCCTCTGTGCCTATTTAGAAAGCACAGCTGACACGATCCCTGCAAGACTGAATTCACAAGTAAGTCAATTATGCAGAGCAAGGTATCTGCCATCACTGTGGATGTGTCAGTTGCAAATGAGATGAAAATTAGTATTTTGAGAACAAGATGCTACCGCTAAACAATTACAAAACGAAGTATCACAGCCTGTTTTCAACCTCATTTGAAAGACTTTTCACATACCAGCTGGCACTGAAAGGGCCACTTTGCATTTGCTCAAAGATACTCTGGCTCCGAGAGTCTCTAATGGGAGAACCAAAGGGATACAAATAAGGCTCTCCGGCACAACACTGGAAGGAAGCCCTGTAAGTCCCCTAACAGATACAAAGCATCAAAACAGCCACATGCTTGCGGTAAGGAAAAATAAAACAAGCCCAGCTGATGACCGATGCAGGGACTGCTTCATTCTCCTCTGCAGCTGCTCTCGCTGTGAGGAAGTTGGTTGTTAATTCCCAGCTGCCGGCTGCACGTGCCGCAGGCAGCTGAGGCCAGCAACAGCAGATGCCTCACAGCAAGCACTGAATTACTCCATAAAACCTGCCTGAGAGCCCTCCTAATAGGGACACTTTCCTGCAGAACTCCATTGTGAAAGGTTGAGGGCAATTCTAGAGGCACGAAAGTTAGCTCCTATACAGGTGAAGTCTTGTTTAGTTTTACAGGAACAAGCTTTTCCCTTGACTCTTTCCGAATTTAGTCCTCTCGTTTGGTTTAACAACATTTGGGCTCACCATGCCAAGTCATCTCTTCTGCACTCTAAGGTTTCATTGGGTTTTTCTGTTTATCTTGTTGGGGCTTTGTTTTTGTTTTGTTTTTAAATTAGTTTTAAAGGAAGGAAGCAGATACAACTACTATCAAAGGAAACAGCTGCTGGGACTGGTGCTGAGGAGAGGCACTGGTCTACAGGCAGGCTGATTACAGGGTGTCCAGGACTGAGAAAGTAAGACCATGGGTACCCCCAGAGGGAGAGACAGGACCCTCATAACTTTATTTAATTCAGAGTACTTAACACTGTCTTCCTGCTTCTCATTTGAAGAAGAAATAAGATTAAAATAAGGAAAATCACTCCAAGCTAGCACTCACAGAAGGTAAAAGAAGGTCAGATCTCAACAGGCAACAGATGGTTTACATTTGAAAATATCCCAACAGGTTACAACTTATGAAATACTGCAAAAGTGAGGAATAACTTCAGAAGATAAAGATAAAAAGATACCTGTTTGTCTTCTTGAAGATCAGTTTCCCCTTTGCTGGAATCAGAATTTGTGTCATCATCTTCATCAGAACTGTTCATGATATCTTCTTCATCTGACTGAAGATCTCCCATTACCACGTTGGGATGATCATGATGTTCTTCTAAGGACCTAATATTAAAATATATACATCATACTTCATTTGTATAAAGAGCTCTCTGTTTTAACCCACAATAAGTGACCTACTTGGTATCAGAGACCCTGAAAATAGTAGTGGGTAGTCTGAAGACTACAACAGTTTGAGGCTTTTCCACAGTGGACTTGTAACTCTGCATCATTTTATTTATGCTAGTATTAATACAATGCTCATTAACAGCAAGCAAAAGCCACAGTACCTTTGGAGTATTTATATGTTTTGTGTCCATCAGAGTTTGCCTAACAATAAAGTCTGATAAATCTATACCCTTATTGCTATGCACATGTATAGAGCAACATTTGTACTGTGTGCCAGGATAAAGAAAGATCATATCCATTTTGCTATCCTCTATCTCACGGCAGCAGGTCTTGTTCCAGATATGGTACTCACACTGGAGCTTTCTGTGTGAAATTCTAGATGCATACATACGAGACTGTTTCTCAATGCATATGCTAAACAACTGCATCAGTGACGTCAATATCATAACCATTCTGTCCAACAATTCTTGAAAGCAGGAAAGCAGAATCTTTTTCTGTTAAGAACACCCATCCCTCAGAAACAGACACCTTTTGGATAGCTGTCAAAACTATAAAACATAACCTTGTTCTGCTGCTGTATGATCATTATAGAGGTCTCTTTTTATTAGCTTCAGCCATATTTGCAATACAGGAATTGCATGAGACAGGCACACAATCTCCTTCCTCTAACTAGCCTTGACAGCTTCAGTAGAGATTTAAGAAATGCAGTTCTAGAAGAAAATAAAAAAGGGGGTAAGGAAAGACAAATAGGAAAACAGACTAGAGGAAACAACCTTAAGTTTTTGAAAGGTTACATGGAAACACAGCAAATCTCTGGACTCCTACTTTTAATCCTTAAAAATATCTAATAATCTCCAATTACACTAAAGCTATCTAAGAATCACATAATCTGTGTTCAAGGTCTGCAAAAATGATGTTGGGATGCTACAGATTTTTGACATGAGCCAAAATTGATTAGCTATCCTGCAAAACAAAAAGCAAATCTAGGAAGCCTTGTCCACAAGCTGCTGCAGCCAACACCTAATTTTGCACAGCCAACAACTGCCAGGGCTACACACTTCTCCATGTACCTGGCTCTCTGCTCCCAAGGGAAGGAATAGTTATGACTGTTTTTCTCCTTGCTTTGAATCAGAGGAAAGCAGGGATGGAGGGTAACTATTCAGACTTGCCACCTCTATCTGTGATAGCTGCCAGAAAGAAAACCTGTCACCATGGATCCCACTGAAGGTTTCTGCCAGCAATCTGAAAAGCAGAAGTATTCATCAGGGCTCAGGTTCAGTATTGGAACTGGCACTGTTAAACAGGTTTGTCAGTGAAACAGTGGGACTGAGGGCACCCTCAGCAAGAATGACCAGCATTCAAGAAAAGGGATTCTGCTACAGCCAAGTGTTTATTACTCAATGCTCAAGATAGAGTTAAAAACAAACTAACACAAAAATGCTGATCACAAATAGAAATATATTTGGAGATAAAGATTAGCTGGCCTGTGGACAGACCTTGGTCAGGCATGAAGACATAGAGAAGATTAAAATAACTTGATTCTATTATGACAACACAGGAAGGACTTGGGAAACTCCCAAGCAGCTACTGTCTCCCAGAACTGAATGGGGGGGGGGAGGAGGAAGACGCCTGTAAGCTCATCACTGAATTCAACAAGGTCCTGAGCCAAGACTGCAGCAGCCTAGGTGCAGAGAGACACCCCTTTACTTGGGTTTGGAAATTATCAGCTTTGTGCAGGAAGACAGCAGCCACCAGAGAGATGAGTGCTGATGTCAAGAGCATATGGTGTATGCCAGGGACAGTTCCCATGGAGTCTCCAGGCGTTTCAGGAAGGCAAAAAAGACAGCTTTTTACTGGAGATTTCCCCAGAATCACTCTAGCAGGAAATTAAGGTTTCTACAGTTATTCATTAACTTCAGCAATTCAGAAAACTCCTTGTCTAGTTCCTATAAGTCACAGTCAGCTGAAAATATTTATTTTAGCAGATGTCACCTCACATTCTTTTATTATGACAAACATCTTTATTACACCAGTAGCATGACATGAAGTAGATATATGCCCCAGCTTTAGTCAAAACCTGCAAGAGAAATTACTGCTGCTTCTTCCTTTACTAAATTACTCAGCTTTGCCATCCATGTCTGTCACTGAATCTATCTCTGATCAAGGGAATGTTTTTCCCCACTACAAAATATATTAAGTGCTTTGTCTCTGACCACACTGGTCAGAGGAATACACTTTTTAGTCCATTATTCATTAATGTCTATTTTTGCTACTAGATATTTTATTGCCCTTTTTCCTAGCCTTAATGCTGTTTTAATTCCTGTTGTAATTTCCTTTAACTGAGATTCCTTCTCATCAAGAAAACATTGTTTTCACACCTGTGACATCACTGTTCTTTTTCCTCAGCATATTCTACTGGATGCCCACTCCCAGATTTTGTTGTCATTTTCCATTTAAACTTTTCAGAGCAGCTGTGCCAAAACTTAGGAGCTTTAGAAAATCCACCCTTTTGGAAGTCAGCAGCCAGAATGCTTCCAGGTATTCTATATTTTACTTGCACAAACACAATCCCCTCACCACTGAAGGATGAGGAACAAACTAGCTGGCATGCGTTGTGTGAAGCTTCTTCTAAACATAAGATTAATCAGTTTATCTAATAGAAAGTTTCAGTAAAAAATAAAAAGACTACTTCAAAATTTTAATAATTTACTAGTGATAATTTAGGATGTGTAATAAGTGTCCACAAATGACAGCCACTCACTGTATAAGTTTTTTCTTCTTCCTATATATCACAAGTACTAAGCACTAGGCTCCTTTTCTGGCCTTCATGGTGCTTATGCACCTACTATTCACGTAAAGGGAGCTATGATAGCTGAGAGTACCACTTTTATCCTGTATTTGCTCAGTTCACAGCCCTCCGATTCTTCCACGATACATCTTGTTGAGGGTTTTTTGTGATATTTTTAATATTTTTCCCCTTCTTTTCTTTGCTTTTTAAAGAAAAAACACATTGGATGATTAGATGATTAATGATTGAGAGTCAGTTCACCCTCAGCCAAAACAAGCTATCAGTTCAGGGACAGGATGTAATACTGAAGCCAGGAGTAGATACCTTCCTGGTAGTATCTGCAGTTGTGTCCTCTTCCTCATAGAAAATGGGGACAGAGTTACTGCGTTCATTTGTGTTTATCAGCCACGTGCTGAATAACACGCAATTCCCTTCACACATCACACCTTAACCTTTCATGGTAAATGCTACGCCTTTTCTGGTGAAACAGAAAGCAGGTTTGTATTTACTGATTACTCTTTTCTGTACTTTTACCTCTGAAGTCACCTATAACACAACTGTATGTGTGGTTCTCTTTAAGTTATCTCTGGATAAAGTGAAATCTCTTGCATTTTAGCTGCCTTTGGAAATAGTAATAAATCTTTAAATAAAGTCTTTTCTAACACATTAATCCCCCTTCTCCAAAATACCACAAGCATGCAGTAAGGCTTATTTTAAGTGGCTCTTCTGATAGGTATTTTGGGGATACTGTGAACTGTCTCTATCTTGTTCCCTCTTCATCGCGATTCTTTGTCCTACCCACAGCAATACCAATAGAAACTTCTGCATTATCAGTCATGTGAAACACCAGCCCTGCCAACTCACTGTGCTGTGCACTGAGTAAGAACATCTTGCTGTATCTCGTGAGCAACATATCTAAATATAGATGTGGGGCTTTTTTATTTGACACATAAAATGAAGGAACCATTAGATTGCCTTGGAATGAACGGCTTATGGGATGATGCATATATGTTGTGCTGTATTTTCCTATTGCAATAGTAAAACACTAACGAGATAAAACATGCTGGTCCTAGTAAGACATACATAGAGCAAGATAAACTGTCAAAAATTGCCATCAGACTATTACCACTGGGAATCGGCATAAAAACCATTTATTGTCTTAAAGAGATGACCAAGACTAGTTCAGAATATTTTGTCTTATAGAAACTTCAAATGCACCTGTGGCTTCACTTTCAGACACTGTTGATTTGGACCCTGCATAGGGCACTATAACCTGAAGTCACAATTAATATTTCAGTCTCTGTTTTCAACTCCTTTAGAAGGCAAATAGTATTTTATGGTTGACTGAAATCATTCAGAAAGATTCTCTGCCATGAAATGCTCCAACATTAAGTATTTTATAGTATATTGGAATGACTTCAAGTGTTAGCATCACCATAACTACTAAAGCTAGTTTCCACAGCTCCAAAGTATTTGCTAAAATAGATTCATCCACACTACTGCTTTACACACATTTCCTTGCGATCTTCATTATTTTTAGATCTTTTTCCTACTTTCAGTAAGTAATAAAAATACGTAGGAATGCTCAATGAACACAACACTCTGCTACACTCTTAATTTCTCATCCTTTTATTGTTCTAAAAGGGGTCTCCAGTATCCTCTGCTTTATCCTTCTGTCTCTTCTTCCAATATTTTTTTGCATGTTTTTTGTGGGTGTTTATGTTTGTTTGTTTATTTATTTTTAAAGCAAGCTTTCAGCATACAGGCAGAATTATACAAACTGAAGTTCCCATTCAACTAAAAAATACACACCACAACTTCAGAGAGCAACTAAACAAGCCCCATTATAATATTTCATCTCAAATCCTTCTTGTTTCATTACAGCATTTCACAATCTTTTCACAGCTGCTTGCACCTCATTTCTCCCCCAGAGAGCAAGCAACTATTATTAGTGCTTATCCATTTTCAATTTTTAACATCACCATTCCCTGCAATCAATTTTAGTAATTAAGGCACATTCACCTGCTGGCTTTTTAAGACCTAGAAGTGCACTGGTTCTCTGTGAAGGCAATAGCTGATATAACATTATTTTTCTCATGGCCCATCATACTCCCAGTAGCTGTAAGCATGCCTCACTGATTCCCCCCATGAACCCTAGTTGTACACTTCTGGGAAAATGCAACAGTGAAAGACCTAAAGAAATAAAATGTTCTATGGAACCTTTTCTGTTTGGTCCTATCTAAATTCAGAATCCCTTTCAAGGAAGGACTGTAAACATAGAGCTCGAATTAATGTCCAAAAACAACTTAGGAAGTAATTCCCTGATTTGGTGCCCAAACAACAGAAGGTGCTCCTTCAAAGCAGAAGTAAAATTAATACTTGGTTAATAACCCTTTTGTTTTGTTTAGTGAATTTCTTCTGCTTTTTCTTAATGCTTCTTTTTAAAGACAGTCCACTGTCTTTATTATTTAATTACTGCAGGTTTTTGGAAAAAGAAAATCAGTTCTAGGAAGCAACCATACTTGGCAAAGCACTGAGATAATAAAGGATGCCAAGATCATGAGTGAGCTTCTATGGAAGGTTTAAGAAAATACATAAAGAAATTAGTGATCAGCAAGATTAGTAAAGGCATCAATTACTGCACTTTCTGAATGAGTTACATTTTGCTGCAATAACTCCCATCCACAGCAAGCCTGAAGAAGTCAACACTAGCACATTTCCTTTTGCAAACCAGTCTAGAAAGCATAAAGATGAATTTCAGATCACTCTAGATGCACCTGGAGCTTAACTGGAGCTTTATATTCACCTCTTATTTGAACTTCAGATTCTCTGAACAACAGTGGCTGTTCACCATTACAGCTAAAATATCCCATCCCTTTTTGTTGTTTTCATGTCCCCCTGCTTTTCATTTCTCCTTCAGGCACACTGGACCATGAAACAGCAAATGAAGATGAAATGCAACCCAGGCCAGGGGGATTACCTCTCTGAATTATTTCTACAGCATCAGTCACCTCTCTGGTTTGATGACAGACTCACAGATGTAAAAAGCTGAAGGTGAGATCACATCTCTCTCCTCTAGGTGTAGTGGACAGTGTGAGAAAGGCTGGTGGATGCTGCTGCGTCTCTTGCAGTGCTGATGTGGCTGCCAGCACTGGAGACTGGTTGCCTTATTGCAGCCAACCTGCTTGGGCTTCAACTTCCCTGCCAAAAATGGCACCTTTTCACAGTAAGAGGGCAAGATAGCAAGGTGCCCTCTCAAATATGATTTTACACAATAGCATTAACATTCTTCAGTAAGAAGTCAATGATATTAGTAAGTTATTATTATTATTACAACTAGTAAAAAGAAAAAAAGGCAACCAGACATGAATTTTTATTGGTGTGATCCCAAGGAACATGACAGTTGATTTTGATCTTCTTTTTCTTTATATTTTTTAAGACTGCCTAACTAGATCATGCCTGTGAGATTCATTAGTTCCTTCTGCAAGCCATCCTTCCACAGGTGGCATGGCAAGGAATAAAACAATCATTAAAATAAAGTCTTTAAAATAAAAAGCAGCACAAAACAAGGTCCAAACAAACTGAACTGATGAATCCATGACTACCTGCATCGCTTAGAACTGCTGTGCTATATTCTCTCCTGGCTAGTTAGGGAATTTAAAGGATTCAATTACAAATATAAACACTCCTCAAGAATCACAGCTAGAAAACAGAAACAGCTAGCATCCAGCTGAGCAACTACAATTGAAAATATTTTGTGCACTCCAGGTTCCTTTTTCAAATTTCAATTTAAAGACTTCAAGAATTGAAGTAGAATTATTTTAAACAGTATCATATGTACTGTATGCACTCATTAATGTATTTTTTTACAGAAAGCCAGGATACTCAATGGCAGAAATACACTACCGAAAGAAAAGCTCAATACAATCTATTTGAAATGGATTTTCATTCAGAGCCACTTGCACTTTGAAAGCTGTCTGCTGGCTCCTGGACAATGGGCTGGCTGCTGAGAGAGGCCATGTGGGAATGCCAGGAGTTTGCTCTTGCCAGGAGAAACACCAAGAACTATTGTCTTTGTCCCAGTCCTTACCTCTGGCACTCACTGGTTACACCTGAGACTTCTGGGCAAGGAGGACATCACAAACACTGCGAGAGCTGCAACTGCATTTAGCCTATTAGATCATGCCATTAGCAGCTCCTTCTACACTTGGCTGAGCACATTGCACACTTCTGCACCTGACTTGCTTGAACCAAGTTATCCCAGCGTTTGTAGCCAGCAGCATTCAGTCTAGCATTTCTTATCCTCAGGTCAAGACAGCTCATACTACTTTCTTCAAGGAGATGAAAGAAAAATACAGCTGACTCACACTCTAAGGAAAAAAAAAAGCAAGAAAAAAGCGCACATTTGTCATATGAGCTTCACATTAAAATAAAGGTACAAAATTTGTTAAGTAATCCATTCTGTCAGTCACCCTACTTCAGGCACACTATGATCGATACAGTCATGCCCATATTTCCATGGCACAATTTTAAAAAGAATGGTTTAAAAAAAGGTGCAAACAGATCTCAAATTATCTCCTTATTTAGCTGTGATTTGCAAACATGAACTCCTGAGGCCAGAGGCACCCAAGAATGGCTCGTCACAGGCAGCCTCCCATGCTCACCGAAGTCATCTTCAGTGAGACCGTTTGTTGACAATTCCTCAGTTCCCTGGAAAGTTCAACATAAACACACATGCATGCTTCAGATGTTTCTACAGTCACCACAGCAAAGCCACATCAAAAAAGAAATGGATAAGAAAGAAGTGTCAGTTTAAAAGTCTGCAAGAAAACTGGTGCTCACAGTGGGACAGCTCAGCTCCTGAACAGTGTGGCACAGCTGACATCATGAAGAAGCAGGACAGACACTCAAATTGACAAATTATCATGAATACTAACTAAGATCAAAAGTGGGTTTCTACGGAATGTTTAAAAAAATACATAAAGAGATTAGTGATCAGCAAGATTAGTAAAGGCATCAATTACTGCACTTTCTAGATGAGCTACATTTTGCTGCAATACCTCCCATCCACAAGCAGCCTGAAGAAGCCAACACCAGCACATTTCCTTTTGCAAACCGGTCTAGAAAGCATGAAGATGAATTTAAGATCACTCTAGATGCACCCAGAACATAGCCCATCGTAAATTCCCAACTGTCACCTGAACTTCAGATCTTCTTAACAACGACTGTCTACCATTAGAGCTAAAAAATCCCCTCCCTCATTGTCCTCTTTATGTCCCCCTTCTTTTCCATTCTCCTTTGGACATACTGGACCATGAAGCAAAAAATGAGAGTGAAACACAGCCTACACCAGGAGCTGTATTTATCTTACCCATTCCAGCAAAGGTGCCAAAAGGAGATGATGCCAATGTAGTAAAATATGATCCAGGAGGATACAGTAGGACAGTCTTGAGCACTGGTTCTGGAAAGTGAAATACTGTGGCAAAATCTAGGGATTTAAACCCTTGGCTGGAATCATATAAAAGGGAAAGGGGTCCCTGCATTGTTGTTTTCTGTCACCAACAAAAGCTGTGAGGGATTACCTCTCTCCCAGGGTAGGTAAAGAGAATTTACACTCATGAGCATACTTTGCAGCATGACTTTAGAAAGCACAGTTTAAAAAAGGTGTGAACAGCTCTCAAATTATCTCCTTACAGAGATTTAGAGCAGAATTTAGAGCTTTTTGCCTTCCCCTATCATGAATTCTTGTTAAGAATTAAGGGAGAGCTGCAATGCTCATGGGCAAGACTTTGGAAGAAGCTCCTGGCAAAAACAATATAAAAAAGGGCCAAAAAAATATGGCACTCATTCTAACTTCTCTCAATTTACAAAACAGACCCTAGTGGAATGAAGTAGATTGGGAAATGACAGCAAGATCAGAAGAAAAACAACACTTCGTTTTCCTGTCACACAAAAAAAGGAAAAACCACAACAGAACTCTAGCACACAGAAAATAGACTTCTGGAAAACTATACTATAATTGTGACAAAAAATACCAAAACAAACTTATCAAATAGGAAAGGGAAAACTCAGACCAAGTGACAACAAAACTTCCTATTAATACCCATTTCAAATAAAATTGACCTTACCCTGCCTGAACTACCATGACATTTCAATGTCTGTTCCCTATAATCAGAGTCAATGCAAGGCCCTACCCAGTATCTTCTGTATTGACTCAGCATTACTTCTATGATTTTTGCATGACTGTTCCTGAATCAGGGCTCCAATATCTCTCTTCAAACAGTTGCTCACTCAATTTAAAAATAACGCACATCCTATTGCACTCAGGTTTTTTTACATAGCAGATATTGAGAAGATGACAAAAGAAAGCTTAGTAATAGATTACTCAAAAGGTAGTGACCTAGATCTGGAACAGAAATGGAGTGGCTTAGCTCCTAAACACACAACTCTCTGCATGCATGGGAGCTGATGCAGCTTCCTGGACAGTATGTCAGAAAAGAGAGGATGAAATAGTTTGGTCAAGAGTAACACAGACTAAGAGTAAAGACTAACTGAGCTGCTTGCAAGATTAGACCCATGTGATCTCTTCCTCTAATCTTTTGAACAAATTAGAAGAATGAGATTCAGACATGCTTCATAAACTTGTTCAGCTCATCTAAAAATCTGTACAGAACAGCCCACCTCCACAAACACCACTAGGAAAAAAGCAACAAAAAACCCAAGTGAACTCTGAGCAGTTGAAATCACTGAGCCATAAGGCTCAGATTGTAACTTTCAAAATGGTAGGTTTGGTAAAATCTACCTTCATTTATTTGTATGCATATTAAGTATTTCTTTAGTCTTCTGCTTGAGTAGAACAGTTTTTCATAAGCACAAAGATATCTTAAAGAAAAATTAAAACTTGTATAAACCTTATGTTTCTATATGAAACTTATTGGATTCTAGCATCTAAAATTAAACCAGCATTTCTTTACCTAAATTTTGTCTAGTGCATTGAAACAACATAGCTGCACACTTTTGTAAATCTAATCATTAAAACATCTTTAACTAGGTCAAATAGAAATGTTGGGTAAGTGTGGCATATTAATAGCACTGTTGGCATTTAAATAAAAAAAACAAGTTTATATTTTGGTCACTTTCTTTAGACATTTATTTGTGCAACCCAAAAATCTTACTGTTTTACAGATACTATTACATTAGAATGCAGTTGGAATATCACTGTGCCACAGAGCTCCACAAGCACATTTCCTGAGCTGATGCTGAAAATAACCACAGGAAAAGGCTGCTGTTGAGCATATAAATGGGTCTTTCATCAATTCTCATATCACATTTGACTCTCTGCATCTGATGTATTCTCTAGAGCTACATTTTGCTAATTTATATCACGGTTGGCAAAAGGAGACATAGCGCACACGTTGGAGGCAGGGGAGAAAGGCCAACATGGGTGACAAATATGCAGCGTTAACTTAGCTTTCTCCACCTTTAAGGACAGGAAATACATTTGAAGAATGCCAAAATTAGGAAAAACACAAACATGGAATAAAAGAGGAAAGAAAAAGATAAAGCATTGCAGATTAATTTACAAAAGTGCGTGACGTTCAAGTTCCTGTTACCCATGACCAGGGGGGTTAGGAAGGAGCCTAAGAGACGCAGCAGCTTATGCACGGCTTTGCTTCCTTCGGGCTCCCTCACAGCACACTGAGCCACCCTCCAGCTGGAGCCAAGAGCCAGCACACTGAGCTGAGGGCAACGTCACCGGAAGGACAAGGACATCCTTGTATTGTATCAGGGGAGAAATGGCAACAGAAGCTTGGACATTTTTGCTATCTCTGGTGAGCATTTCTTCAGTGGGAAGCAAAGGGTAGCACAGTTTACCCTCAAAATGACTCTTTTAATGCATATAGATTGCATGTGCATCAAGGTTAATACGATGTAATTTTCTAGACTGCACAAGACTGTGACCAAAGTAGCCACCAAATCTTTTGGAAAGCAGATGAGGATTCACCCAGCAGCTGGGCAGCACTCACAGCAGCGCCTGCCTCATCACCACTGCCACCATCTTACTGCCTCTTGTACTCACAAGCACACCCAGCCCTAACTAAATAAAATAAAAAGGTAACATTGAGAATTGAAACTACATCTGTTTTTATGTAGCACTTGTAACACCACCTGGTAACTTCCAAGACTTTCATTATTGCACCTCCAGCTCTGTCAGAAGTTTCAGAAGTTTCCCTGGCCGTGCCAGCCTTCTTCACCCACCTCTTTCTTTAACCAAAATCAAGAGGGAGCCCTTAAAAAGAGGGATGAAACAAATATCAAAGATGAAAATTCCTTTTTATTACCATCTTGGGGATCTTCACAGTTATTTGCATGTCATAGAACATTTTAAATCTTTTCATTACTGGACTGTACACCAGAATAACAGTATTGGAAAAATGTAGTTCTCCAACTTCTTTCTTTCCCTCATTGAAGATGGAGACAATCAAACCTCAGAATCTCTTCCACTGTCAAAACAGATTAAATCAGCACATCTCAAAAACATATTTGCATGAGAATTTGTCAAGATTCTAATAAAGTTCCTATTTATTCTGATTTTAAAAAACCTTAAAAAGAGGGGGAGGCAAGGAGGGAGAATATCAGCATAGCTCTACCAGATTGCTTTAGAAGATTTGGGTATTTTTCTAGACTGCGTAATTTTTTCATACAGTATATGCATTTTACTTCAGGTTGTATAGCAGACTAAACTGTAAAGCTGAAGAACTGAAAGACACTCCAATGCTAAGGAAAAATTGTCTTGCTGGAAAAGCAGACCATGGAGACACTGACTCACATGAAGTTTCTTGGAAAGAAAGAAAACCCAAAACAGCCCATATGCTCTCCTGAGTAAAAAAGTTAACTGTGGGTCCTCCATGTAGTTTGACATGCTACCCTATGGGTACAAAATAATTAACTCGACACTACAAAATTCCAGACCCAAGGTTCCCAGTGTCTGCATTCTCCCCTAAGTCCTTATGTCACACATAAGTATTCCCAAGCAACTGTACTACTACCTCTTCTTACCAACATTTCCATGCCTCCCTGATTCGACTCTGATTAGACATGCCTAACAACTACAGAATTTGTTTCTTCATGGTCTGTAAGAGCAAGAAGTGACGAGTCAGCAAAACGGTTTATTCCTTATATCTGATAGGCAAGAATTGCTTTGTCCATTCCTGTTCATTCCTGGCTCTGGGGCTGGGACTGCCAGAGAGCTCTGCAGTCAGCCTTGAGGGGGACTGAGAGCACAGATCTGAGCCCTCTGCCTCACTCCTCACTGACAAGAACTCAGAGCTGGCAGAGGCCTCCCTGCTGGACCACAGTGCAAAAAGGAGGGAGGGGAAAAGAAAGGCAGACCCAAGGAAGCACAGCACAAAAAGAAAGCCAGTGATAACACATGACGACCAAGGACAATGAAGCCTGATAGGAAATCGAAATAGTCTATTATCAAAGCTATTTCATTACAACCTGACGGGCAATTGCAGAGAAAGAATTTTCTGTATAACTGAGAGTGGCAGAAGCCAGCTAGACACACAGGGAGATTGGAAGACAAGGCAAAACCGCAGAGCTGATGAAGAAGGAGGAATTGACCTTCTTCAGATCAGAAAATAATCTTTGAGAAACAAATTAAATTTGAAAAAAAAATAAATCTACATACTTGGCCTCTACTTATCAGGAAGTTATATCCTTCAAAAAAATTCAATAAAAGGAAGACATAGGTATAACACGTCCAATACCCAAAATGTATTTTGTGCATTCAAATCTCAGCATAAGGGTTTGAACTAGCAGTATTTTAAATTCTATTTAGATCTTGCAGTCCTTTATTAATTTAGTGTTTCTGAATGGGAATTTCACCATTGCAAAAAAACCCCAACACAAAAACCACACAAAACCCAAAAAACCACACAAAAACATACCAAAAACCCCCACCACAACATCAAAGAGGAATATGTATCAAAGCAAAGTGCTTAGCCACATAGATTTCAATATGAAATTCAATATTCCATGAAGGTTTTCACAGACACTTAATTGCCCTCTGGGGGCTCAGTCCCCAAAGCAGAATTTAGTACAGAAAACTAAACTTATATTTTGCACTGACATGCTCATTTCTGGAAAAGCAATGGATTATTCTAAATCAGCAGGTGTGGGTAATATACAAAATAATATTTGATTAAACCAACATTGAAAGCATAAATGATTGTTGTCACATGGTATTCTCCCTCCTCATGCTTTTCCAAAGAAAAATCCTAGCTGGAAACACAATGACACAGACATAAATAAATTAGCAGTCATGTACATTTGCAACATCTTCAAGGAACACTGTCAAAAGTATCCAGTAAATGCACTGTGCTATTCCCAGAAGGTTGAAGGAGTAGAGTCACTCAACCTAAAATACAATTGTTTGTCTAGAAAAGTGTAATACCAAAAGGAAGGCCAAAAGATCCAAAAAAGTTTAAATTTCTATTTTCTGTAGCATGACAGATGCTCCAAGGCACACTCACTGTTCCTTTGCATTTTCAGTTCACTGGACAAACGTACACTCAATGTTACTTTTAGATCTAAGGAAGATTTTGCTGTCCTCCTCAGAATAAAGGTTTGACACTAAAAATATGATAACTAATGCAAAAATACTTCTCTTTCATTTGGAATTTTCAAAAGAATGGCATTACTTTGAAACAACCATTACAACTACTGGTTTCTGACAACACTAAATGAATTGTGGCACCAGCATGACTGACTTTTCATCTCACTTTTCAGGCCTGAACCATTGTTTTCTCAAAAAAAGCCCTAAAACCCAAACAATCAACAAACAAAACCAACAAACCTCCAAACAGAACAAAACACAAAACAAACAAGCAAACCAAAACCCCAAACATGCAAAAAACCCCCACAAAACCCAGAAGCTGCATTTCCTGTTGTTATCTGACTGGATAATGATATTTAAAACTTCTTTTATATTTAACAGCACATTTTCTATCTCAGAGCATCTAGTCTTCACTCACTTTTTTTATAGAGTCCTCATAAAAACACATTTATCTAAATTATCTATTTTAAATTGGCAGTCAAGAAGGTAGACTAGACCAAAATAAACAATCCTTAAACACCATTTTGAAAGACTTCTTTTTTGTATAGTGGAAACATAGACTATCTGTTCCCAAGCTACTGATATTATTTACTTTATTGAGAATATTCCTCTGAACTACGTAACAAAAACCAAATCCATTCTGACTCCCATCAGCAGCACCTACTCCACCTCAGTGGTTCATATACTGGATCAGGACCCTGACTCTCTTCCTTTCAAAGCCAAGCCTTCTCTTCAGTAGAAAGCAGGTTGACATCAAATACCTCAGAAATGAAGTCCTGACAACTGATACCTACCATTAATTAGCCAGGCCTTCCATTTGCATTTAATTCCCTGTGGGAAGGCTCAAGCAAGCAAAGCATAGCTGAATTAAATACGACATTAAAAGTTCAGATAAAAGTGTCAAAAGCTATTACCATTTTCCATTAAAGCACACTGGTTTCATCAGATTGGATTGTAAGGAAATTCCTCTGTAACCACCAAAGTATTGAGTACATTATCAAAATTTTATTTCTTCCTCCAGAAAGAAATGTAGCATGAGCTAAAGACACCATTGAACTCTTCTGGTAATGCCAAGACTGGCATTCAGACTTCATATATACTGAATGTACTCTTATGACTAGAAGTGTGGGCAATTGGTCTGAACTTCTCAGAAGAACAATCTCATTTGTACACTGGCTTTAATCATAACATAATTTGCTTTGAGATCCCCATTAGCAGTGCATTACAGGAATTTGTGTGCCACAATCTATGAAAAAGAGCTGAGTGCATGTTCTGACAGGCTAGGGAAAACGCGAGAGGCAATTATTTCAATAACAACAGCAGCACTGTTTCTCTAACTGGTTTTATAATACAGCCTGGCCCAGGAAATGATAAAAAGCTCTTACAGAACTATGCAGAAAGGGTGAGACAACATTGATAAGGAAGCTTCAAAGGATTTGAGATAATACTGGATGGGAAAACTGGAGAAGCTGCCTGCCTGGCCTGTCTGGGCGAGGACCCTTACACCTCCCAAGGCAGAGCCAAAATGAATATTCATCCCTGCTCTCCCAGCAGCACTGATACAGGTCAAGAGACTACTGTACTGTTGTGTCCCCTTTATTTTTTTCTGTAGGCATTTCTTTATTCTCTGAAATCTATCAAAGTAACTACATGCATTACTTGTTTCATAAGGTAGTTTCCGGCTATTTCATTCAATTTAAAACAAACACACAAATGGCTCTAGCTCTGGTTTTCTATGTGTGCTTTTTAAAGAAAAACAACACAAACCCAGCTGTGCCAAGGACATCCAACTTAGGGAGCAGCTTCAGGTGTAGATGTGCCAGGGGGACCACTCAAGCCCGTATATCACTGTTGGTACAGGGGAAGGTTTGTATGGAGAGGGACTAACAATAAATCTCACACATTTAGCCAGATAAGAAAACTACAGAATTTCACTTCAGGAGCAACTGCAATCTCACATCTACCATGCTTCATACAGGAAAACTATCCTCTTCCTAAAGCAGACAGATATTCACCTGTATTCAGAACAAAACAACACAAACCAAAATGAGTCACATAAACACGTAAAATGCATCTTTATTCAAGTTTGGTCTCACCCTTCTTAGGTACACCAAATTGTGGGAATACCGAGAGAGCTTGGTCAAAATCCTTGAAAGATGCTCAAAGATTAGACTTCAACAAAAAGCATACACTCTGTCAGGAGCTTAAAGTATGCCAAAGACAAAACTAAGAAACGCCCTGCTGTAAATTATAAATATACTCAACAACCACTTGAATAAATGTACCAGGACATAGCCCATAACTAGAAATCCTACTCTCCATTATAAGGTTTCATGCTTTCCAACAAACAGACCCATGTTGATAATATTAGCTGTAAAATAATTAACATAGGATGCCCCTTAAAATATTTGTCTCTTCCTATATGAGAACACATTCTTTGGAGCATGTGTTTGCTATACACACATCCAAAATGAAACAAAGCTTAGTAACTCGGTGCAAAATGAAGTTAAATGTGACCATCTAGAAGCTAATTCATTTATTCTTGTTGTTATGCATATGTTCTCAATAGCGCGAAGAAGTTTGCTGGGGACTTATTGCTGGTTTGAGGTAAATCTTTAGGAACTGTAAGAAAACCTGATCAGCTAAAGTAAAGAAATTACATGATACCATATTGGGACAAAGCAATGCTTTACCTGTTACCACACTAAGTGATACTTTTTAGGGAGAGCACATGAGTCTGGCCCATTTCTTTTCTCAGCAATACATCACAGCAATACAAATATTTAAAGATTTATTCCTGCCTATTTCATTTAGCAACCCTTTTGGACATAGAAGCACAGAATCATTAAGGTTGGAAAACACCAGTCCAACCAGCACTGCCATGTCCATCACTAAACCACGTCCCCAGGTGCCACAGGCAGACATTTCTTGAACGCTTCCAGGGACAGTGATCTCCCCACTTCTCTCAGTAGCCTATTCCAATGCCTGACCACTCACCCTTTTAGTGAACAAATTTTTCCCAATATAAAATCTAAACTTCCCTGGGGCAAATGGAGGCCATTTCCACATATCTATGAACCTGTCCAATCCCTTTTTGAATCTGCTGATATTATCTGTCTCCACCACCTCCTCAGCTAACTCAACCTGCAGAGTTACCAAACCCCTAATCACACTAATATTCTATGAGTCACATAGAAATTGTGCACCACTACCACCTTGGCTGGGAGCACAAGCAGATACAGAAAACTCACTGAATTTAGAGAGAGGCAGTAGCTTCTGCTATACCCGAAAAAGCTTTCCAGACCTGATGAAAAATTTGCATAATGAAAAGCTTGTCTGCTTTTCCCAGCTCTATCAACTGATCTAAAAATATATTCATTCCCCCTACAAACCTAGCAACTATGCACCCTTTGGATAGTTATTCCAGTTCATCGTGAGACTGGTAAGGTTCATTCCTCCCCATTGAAATATTCTTGGATACAAATACATGACTGTATCTGATTTGCTTTAATTAAAACTTGAAAAGTTTCCCAAATTTTGAGGAATATATGAGGAATAACTAGCTTACTTTTCCTCTTGACTCACTGCCAAGTGCAAGCAGTTTTCAAAACAAAAGCCTACAGAAAGATATACAGGAACAACTGTCCTGCTGACATTTAATGAAAGAGGTACAGCCTCTCAAGTTATCATTTAAACATATTTACAACCAACAGAGTCACAATGCAGCTGTTTAACTTCCCTTTTCTCTTTATTTTACCTGTCAAGTCTCCAACGCCTGCTTGTAGCTTCACAAGGCTCCTCAACTTCATAGAAGTCACTGCTCTGGTCTTCCACACTGCTGGAATTTTGCCATTCAGAGCAGAGATTTCTCCTAGCACCCATAGCAAAAGGCAAGTTCTCATACTCGGGTATTTCCTCATAGTGACGTACATTCTCGTACTCTGGATCACAAATGCTGGTTACAGAATTCAAAGGCATTTGGGACAAATTCTCTCCTAAAAGTCCATGTTTTTCTAAAGAATCCAGCCTTTGGTTATTTCGCATCTCAGGTTGACTTCTGTTCCTCTGCCTCTTCTTCTGTAATGCCAGACTACTTATTTCTACAGAATGCGCCTTTGCAGATTTAGCTTTCCTTTCACTGCCTACAGACCCTATATTCCTGTTGTTATTTCCATACCCATCCCCATTGGAAAGGTTGGCAATAGCACTCTCCACTGACTGGCTGCCTTTAGACAGAAATTTTTGGAAGTCACTTTTCTTTAAGCAAACTGACAGTTTCATGTTCAGAAGCTTTTTCAAGCTATTTTTCTTGTGATGGTGGTCTTTGCAGGGCTTGTCTGTCCTATCCATGTCCATGGCAGAGAGAGACTTTGCCCGAGGTTTTGTCACAACAGTCAAGTGGCTGAAGCTGGTAGCAGTTTTTAATGATTCAGAATTTCCTGAAAACGGAAGAATAGGATGAGGTAACTTCCAGACGGGTTTTTCAGAAGAACGTTTGGGTATGTCACAGGACAAAAGTGCATCCTGTTCCTTGGCTCGTGCATGTGCGAAGTGAGATCCTTCTAGAAGGCTGTTTGATTTGTCCTCACTGGAGGTGTAAGAACTTTTGTCCACAAGCTCTGCTGATGCAGCTTTTTTCAGCAATCCAGCAGCTGGAAGGCCATGCCTCTGTGGTTTCTTAGGAATAACTTTTGGGGAACTCTCATCCTTTATTTTAAATTCTTTATTTTCCAAGTTTTGTGAGGAAACATGGAGACTGTTGGAAGCAGGTGAGTGCTGACTGCTTGCCAATTTGAGCTGCTTTGGCAAACTCATGGACAGGGTATCACCCCTGACAAAGTCAGTCCTTTTGACCACAGCATCTGGCATACTGGTGTGATCTGTTATCTCATCCACGGAATTATGGTCTGCATTTAAAGAAGATTCAACATGTCTCACCAAATCAGGACTTCCATGTAAAAGCTGAGGCAAAAGATTTTGTGAAGCTGACTCTTTCACAGCAGGCTCCCTTACCTGAGGCATTTTTTCTGCATTGCTTTGAGTTACCTCACATTTTTCAGGATGAAACACTTCTGCATTATTGTTATAGCAAACACTCTGAGCAAGGACATTAATTCTTGCTGGCTTTTTTAAGCTTTGGTCCACAACACCATAAGAATCTTTCTCTGAATTAGATGGTTCCTTTGTTCCTTCTCCTGTGCTGTCTATGCCATCCTGACGGACTAGACACGCAGCACGTGGCTTTCTTGGCTTAGGGATAGGAAGCACTTTGGAGCTCAGGACTGAAGATGTCTCAGGGGAGGTTTTATCAGCATCTGCTTTCATCCCTATTTCACCTGAAAACATCCTGTTGCTACCTAAATTTTCATTCTCTAGAGTTTCCTTGTCCAATGGAGAAGAACAACTGTGATTATTTTCAGTCAAACTAGGACAAATTTCAGACATCTGAAACTCATCAGCAGTAATCTCACCATCAGCATTTTGTTGCTTCCCTTTAACTACCTCAGAAGATGACGAAGATTGTACAAGTTCCATAAACTCTATTTTAACATCAGTCTTGGAACTGCTGCCATCCCCTTTGTCAAATTTGTCTGCATACCTGTGCCTCACAGGACTGCTGTTAGGAAACACACCATGAGTTAGGACATCCTTAAGTTTCTCTTCCAAAATGCTGGCTTTCAAAACCACCTGGCTTCTACTTGCCAATTTTTCATTGTGACTATCCCCCAGAGATACTGCATTTCTTTCACCAAGCTTGATGCTCTCTAAGGTGTCAAAGTGCTCAAGAATTATCTGCGTTTTACAGGTGTTCTCTCCATTTCCAAGTTTATGAAGACATTCAAATTTGCAATGCGACACAGGTAGAATATATGCTGTGTTTCCAGTACTTCCTTCTGAGGTTTCATTTTTATAGTTCAAATGGTCTAGAGTTTGAGAAGAATCTTCCCTGCGCTCCTCAAAGCTTTTTGTGTTTTTTCGTGTAGACAATGGAGGTTTAACTTCTGGGATGGAGGAGCTTTTAAGAACCTTTGGTTTTGGTGCAATTGCTGGCTTGGTTTTCTTTGCTGCTTGTATCCCACCAGAAAGCACAATATCAGGCTTCGGTGCAACAGGTGGAGGTGCTGCCTTGTGTCCCAGGACAAATTTTGGTTTGGGGGCCACTGGTGGCTTCTTAATTTCTAGGAAGGATTAAAAACAAAGACTTAAGTCAGCATTGCCCACAAAACAGCTTCACCTGCAACACAGTAGGATTAAAAGTTTTGTAACATTTAACTTGTGATCTACAAGATCTCAATATGTTTATGGATATATTTTTCTCTTAAAAGCATGCCTTCCTTCTGCAACACCACTTCTTTACTAGCTGCCTTTCTTTGTTTTAATAGGCACATCAAGGAGTGTTAGGGAAGTTTTCAAAGTCTTTTCATAAACAAACAGTGTAATGTAATATTAGTACATGCACTCCCTCGGATGTTAAAGTTTGATGCCAATAAAAGCAGAGCAGATTCGCCTGGTTTTGCATTTTAACTGTAATACCATTTTAAAATGTTGCAAGTATGTTACGTGCCACACATATAATAATCTACAAAGACAATGAGACCGCCAGAATAGTGACCAGGGTAGTTCAGTTCCCTCTTCCATCACCTTGAGATATGAGTAACCTAGAATTCCTCATTCTCTTCCTCTCCCTTCAAACAATACTGATATGAATTACTCCAGCAGCTGCAAAACTAACACATCACTACCAACAGTTCAGTTAGTCTGTGGTATGAGGCTAATGCAGTAATTTGTAGCAAGGCAGTACCTCTCTATTGTAAAATACTATTTGTGTGCCTCATACAAAATTACTCTTCCCAACATGTCTGACCTAGAAACAGTTATGTTTCACTATTATGAATTGTGACCCACTTGGCAAAACAAGATGACAAACCCTGGGGAGAGTACACTTAGGAAAAGGAGCTCATGAAGAACTTTGAGATTATGGAGTTTTGATCCTGCTGAGTGGTTTCAGTGTTTTTTGTTTGCTTGTTTTGTGGTTGCTTTTTTTAAAGTATGTCTGAAATATTTGAATATTTCAGGAGATTATTTGTGACCAATTCATTTCCATATGCTGGAATATTTTCAGATTTCTAAGTGCTTTGCGTGTTTTTTGATATTAGTGCAAATTTATAAAGTAAACAAGTTCCTCGTGCTGTTTATGTATTACCTCTGTATTTACTACCTTTGTTTTGATCAGTATACTTTCAGTAAGTCATATACATGTTAAATAACACCCCCAAGAAAACACATTAGTTAATGTTTCACATGCAAATAGATATGGTATGCCATTGATTTATTATTCCCTTTGAAATGTGGGTTTGGTGTTTGGTTGTGTTTTACCACCATTATTACTATAGATACACACTATATCTTAATCTCTAGCCTAGAAATGCAAGAATGAAGTTTCAAAGTTTAGGTTTGTTTTGTGGGGGACTTGTTTGTTTAAAGGAAATCTAGGTGGGTTTAAAAAAAAAAAAAAAAAAAAAAAAGGCAGATTGCAGCTATTTCCTAAACAGCAAGCCACTGCTCTAAGCAGAGAGCCAGTAAAACCATGTTTTTCTACGACACAAATCACTAAATAGTACCCAGACTGCCTCTGCCTACACTTGGAATGGCTGTCCTTGATGCCATTTATACTAGTGAAGAGATAAACCTCTGATGGCAGAGTCTCTGATAGCAGAGATAATTTTTAAGAAATTTTGCAAGAGGAAATCCAGAATTTCTTTCCAAAGGTACAGCTCACTGTAGCCACTGACAACTACCACTTACTGCCAAGGCTATCCCACCTTCTGCATTCCATCTAAAGGCAAGTTTCCCACAAAGAGATAAATCAACAATTTGCTAGGAAAAAATAAAATTAACTCTTCAGGTGGGTAACTACTGATCCTGAACAGCAGAAGAGAGCTGTACACTCACTTTCAGACAAGCCAATTGCTTATTCAATTGGAATATGAAGTGATGGCAATAAAGGAGCCTGTGTTCCACGGTAAAAAAATGAAGAAGGGAAGCCCAGTTTGTCACAGAACACAACACAGTAGTGTTGGACTGCACCATCTTCAGTTATATTTATTAAGTTATTGAAGTTCACTGGAAACAGGAGAGAGACAGGCTGCTTTGGAACCCTTTCTGATGCTCAAGTAAGAGAAACAGACTGAAAAAAATACAGGAGATTAAACACTGGCTAGGTAAGCAATATCCTGTGGATTATTTTTCCCACACACAAACTCAAGTCCATAAACCTTGGAAGTTTCTCTCTTTGTAGTGAGAGTGCCTAACATTTTGGATACCACCAAATTACATTACTCTGCAGGGCTTCTAACTAGTATTTATTAGGGAGCACACTCAGAAGTTATGATGTGACACCATTACCTGAATATAAATGATCAAAAAACCCCGTGGTTTTATTAAAACTAAACCATGAAATTGTAAAGAAAAGAAAAGCAAATAGACTGGTTGTTTGTAAGCCAGTGGCAGAAACCTGGGTAATGAACAGAGCAGAAATATTCAGTTCTGATAATAAGTGCAATTCAACGTGATTTCTGAAGCCTCCTAGAATTTTTCAAATTTCTTCAATGTTAAAAAGCATTGAGACAGACAGAAGAGACCAGCAAATTGTGTGGGATAATAAAGACACCACTGTCTGCTTTAAACTGATTGCACATTACATCTAGAGTAGATATGGGTCAATGTATTAACAGGCACATTACAGTCTTGGTATCAATACAGATCTGCAGACAACCGCTCCATCAGAAAGGAATGTGATGAAGAGCCCTTTCAAACATAAATGTGACGTGAGAGGAAAGACTCCAAGAAGGGAATGCATACCAGTAGTTTTCCTTAACAAAATAACTTTTAGTTTCTGAAGGATACAAGCAATGAACTACTTAGAAAAAAATTACAGCAGCTGACAAGGGTAAAAGTATGGTAGATTTTCATTAGAAATAAATTACATTTAAATTAGAAATCAAGAATTAAAGTTCAATTGCTTATAAATTAATTAAATTCCCTTTTGGATGAAAGACATAGTACTACATAACAGTGCTCTAACAGGGACAATTTCCCATCCAGAACAGAAAGAAAACTAAGTAGGAGGCAACTGTTATATATAAAGGTGTAAGGAATGACTAGAAGTCATATGAGAATGACTTTTTGTTAAATGGCAAGCATAAGCAAGGTGAAAAACAAATGTAATGAAGGAAATGTTATAGAGCAAATGCATGGGGTAGTTAGTTGATTGGACAGCTTTTTCCTGGTGCCATTATTCATCTAAGGACAAAGATGGTTGGTTATGCTTAGGAGAGTAAAAATTGAAGAGAATTTGGAAATCATTTCACATAGTTATGAGAGCTCCATGCAGGTCTGAAGCAGTAAATAAACCAAGAAGTATAAAAGATGAAGTTGAAAATATTTCTGTACATAGCACCTGCCAGACTGTTAGTAAAATGCAATGTTGCCTTCCGGCAATCTCAGAAATAACTACAGAATCATCCAAGGTCTAAAAATTATTCTTCAAATCTCAGGGAAGATCATCCTGGTTAATTTAACAAAGAATTCAAAAACTAAGATGGTAAGAGAATATATATACTTACGCACATGTGAAAGGTTTTTGATAACAGATGGCTCTTGAATCACAAAAAAAAACCCAAACCAAAAAAACACCTAAGCCCTGATGAGATTCCACAGCCGACCATTGAGGTTTGACAAGTTCAAACTAGAAACAAAGCTCTTAAATTCTTATGAAACCTAAAGGATAATTAACTACAGAAACATCTCACCTAGTGTAGTGGGAGAGCCACAAGCACTTACAGGCAACTGAAACTTACTTTCTGACACATGTAGAATTTTCAGAGGAAACTTTGGACTGAACACTGGATTCTCTAGCCTGTCTTACTCAGGATATTAAAGAATCACTATGATTTTCCCCACTCCCAAATCCAACCTTAACCCATTTCTCAAAGAGAATTCCTGCATCCAGGGATTCCAGTAATAAATGCAAATCTAAGAGTAGAAATATAAAATTTTATTTGCATAAACAGATTAAATGTTTAGGAGCCAGAGAAACTGTCAAAGAGATATTCTCCAACCTGTTTGACAATGCAAAGGAAGAAATCCATAAATAAAGTGACTAGCAATGCAGCCATCACCAACAGGAAATCTGCTGCTCACATAGGAACAGCCAATACCATGCCCAGTGTTGAAGGGAAAAAAAAAAGGTGCTTAAAAATACCAACACCTGACCCCCTTAGAAAACGTGGATTTAAAAGGGCATTATTTTTCTAACAACATATTACCATTAGCACCACCTATGGAGATCAATGCACGTGCTCTTTGTCTGACTTCAGGTCACAGCACAGAAAACAGACATTTATCTCTCTGGTGAATTATGTCCCTCAGCATGCTGAGGAAAAAGCAACAACCCATTCTCATGCTGTTGATCTCCTCTGTGACCATCACTTGTTATTGCTTGACTGGCAAGTGCTCCTGTTCTTCCTTTGATTTGTTTCAGAGGAGGTTGAGAACATCCTGAAGCAACTTCTACTCTTAATCCTTTGACCCTAAAGTGCTGCCCGTTTCTGTTCTTCAGCTGATAGAATTTGACAGCTGAGGACCTCACTTAAAAGCACTTGTGTGCCTTCTCCTACGTTCTATCATGAGAGTGAACAGAAAAGCCAATAAGATATTGCAATATTAAGCATTATTATTATACAGTTTTAAATCCTTCTCAAATTTTTACCTCTTGTTCTCTTCCCTGCTCTACATAGGAACAAGGAGAAACAATGATATATGATGGTGAACTGAGGCAAAAAATCAAATAGCACTACCCCTTCTGCAATAAACCCCACTGTTGCTACAGGATTGTTTTTCCCAGGTAATTCTTATGCCAATACCTTTGAGACCATGTTAACAGCTTCCATATTTAGGAACAACAAAAGAACATGAACAGGTCATTTTGACTTGCATCTTTCCATGAAAAGGGGACAAATAGTTCTAGACACTGTCAAGATGACATAACTTGATATTCCTTTCCTTGCAATGCTTCACCTGAACAGAGGCTCCCCTCCTGGTATTCAGGATGCCCTATTGGACTATCTTAAGTCACACTATCTTAAGGATACTGCAACCTCCCTTAAAGCAATGTTA
This sequence comes from Poecile atricapillus, assembly GCF_030490865.1. Taxonomy (NCBI): domain Eukaryota; kingdom Metazoa; phylum Chordata; class Aves; order Passeriformes; family Paridae; genus Poecile; species Poecile atricapillus. Next base: position 31,679,783 of record NC_081289.1, on the reverse strand, counting down.
CTTCTGAACAACAAAAATTACGAAGAAAGTAAAACAATAAATCAGTGTGGCATCAGATTTTGATAGCAGCTCAGCCTAAGGTTAAGATAAGGGTACACAATCAAATTACTATGGGGTAAGTAAAGGTGTGGATTTAACAAATCAGCTACTTTATAGAAGCTGATCATATTAATACTCTTATCTTACCACACAATATATATGGCAGTTTATTCCTTTTCACCTATAAGGTTACATATATTTCACATACTACTTCACAAATCCATTTCACACACAGTAAGAAAAGGGCTTCAAACAGTAAAGCAAGCATCAGCTGGCCTAGAGCAAACATATGCATTGGCTTTCTTGAGGCACCTTGTTTACATATGCACACTGTATTCTCAGATACAGCAAATCACATCTGTAGGCTATATATGAAAATAATGCAATGCCCAGAGGGCATCTACCAAGAGATCAATGTGCTGCTTTTTCTCACATGAAGAAAGAGCTTGCTCCAACAGCCAGTTTGCTGTTCCTGAGACTACTTCTGGCACAAAACACTACAGATCACAGTCTTGAAACAAGAAAGCCAATCTGGCTTTTAAAGAACATGTAGGGAGAAAGATAATTACTGCTATGTTTGGGATATGCTGAGAGATTATTGCATTGGCACTCAATACACTGCAGAGAGAAACAGATAAAGTATTTTAAAACTCCTGTTCTCCAGCAGCCTAAATTTTAAAGACTTATTACAAGGCTTTTCAGGTCAACTACTTTGTTTTCAGTTACAAAAAGAAAGTTTCATTAGGTAAATACCTCAAAAAATTATTGTGAGATCATTAATTTATTTCCTGCAAATGTTTATTTATTTTCTCATTATGGAGAAGCTCTGATTTTGTCAGGTGCCACAATGCTCAAAAAAAAAAAAAAAAAACAAAAACAAAAAAAAGAAATGAGTCACAACATCCCGGAAGATAACACATGTAGTTTTAAAAGTACAAGGGAAAACTTGTGGTTTCCACTAGCTTTAGAAAACATCCTAATTAAACTGCAAAAGGAAAACATCAATTTCAAAATCTTAGGTTGTTCACTGACTTATTGAAATAAAACAGGAAAGTTAGGCATAACTTCAGAGTAAAGACAAGAGATGAATAAACAACCTTTTAAGATCACATGCAGAGACAGAGCTGAGTAACTCTAATGAGACTTGACACATTCGAGGGTTAAAGGGACACTGAACCCTGCAGGCCTCATTTTTTTTTCAATCCTTGAAAGCAATGAAGTTTGATTGGAAAAGTCATGTTGATTTTGTTTATTCTGTTCCTGCTATGTTTTTTTCCATTTGAACTACATTTCTGACATAAAAATACATTTTTCTCATTGTTGTTGTCAAATCCAATTTCAAGCCTAAGCCATACATTCTGCCCACATTAAATAAGCTCTATAGATTCACATATAAGGACTGTTTCTTCAGCGAGAAATAAATGTCAAACTCATAACTCTGAGCTTTTGTTTTTTCCTTTTAAAGGCAAAGCACATACTTGAAGCCCGCATAACACTTTCAGGCAGAAAATGAGTAAATGGACATTTGTTGGCATCATGTGTGTATGTATGTGTATATATATATATATATATAGTGTTTATATATAAATATATCTTGTGCAGTGCATTAGAAAGCAATGGCAGAAGTATAGCTGTAAGTGAAGGTTGAAACCATCACATGGCTTGATCACTACAATAAGATAATCTTCAAATTATATAAAAAGTGCTATAGTTCTTTATTTCCAACAATTCCAGACTTACATATACATTTTAAAACATGTAAGCAACAGCTGTGGCAGATCTCCATCAGGGAATTATGTTCAGCTCTGGACTGAAATGTAACTGAAACAATTTTGTAGAGGAAATAGAAAAGATACGCAGCAAGACACTGAATATGCACTGCATTATTTAGAAAGGAAGAAGGTAAACTGGAGCGAGGTTAAGGCTGGGTTATCAATCTCAGACCTTTTACAACTTCTGTCCTTGAGGAGAAGCTGTGTTTGGCGTTTCACCCCATACCACAGACACCTCAAACAGTACAGTATCTCTCTCAGAGAAAGCCCTGCATATCAAGCATACACCTGCAAACGCTACTTAAAAACATATTAAAGCAATACAGATGATGCTGTACCATGTTGCTTGGTTCTAAAAGTACATTAAAAGAAGACACAAGAGAGGCACTTCGGCCTTTCAAGTCAAATTGAAGGAATGATTTCTAGCATTTCAAGTTCCACCTGAAGCCTTCCCAAAAAATAACATTTTTACTGAAATGCTGTATTACCAACCAGTTGTCAGAAAACTGGGTTACATAGCACAAACCAGAATAAGAACTGAATTCACAATTAAATAATTTCAATGTATAAAATAGATTCTACAGATCACAGGACTGAAATTCAAATACAGGAGTTCTTAAGTTTTTATGTGAGCAATAGCTTTATAAAGAATGCCTATATATTAGAGGCACTAAGTTCAGCAACAATAAAAAGAGAAGGATATTAAACCTTCAGAACTGTTTTCTGGCAGTCTTCAGCCTTTTCAATACCCTGCCTTAGAATTCGCTAACTAAAATGTCAAAAGCTGTCATGACACTGCCAGCAGGATCATGAATCTCTAATCTTATTTCACCTGTTCCCCATTTTTTTTTATCTTCACAGAATATATCACACACAAAATACTCTTCATTCCGTCTTAAATACCCTTCATCTTCTCGCCTTCTGCCCCAGTTCTCTTCATGCCTCCCTCTTGAAAAAACTCGCTAAAATTTAGATTTGCCGTGAAACCGTCCCACTTTCTGTTCTGATATTCCTCAGCATTCCTTTTTCCCTTTTGCTTACTTTGCTCATCAGAACCCTTTTGTCCTCTCCTTCCCCATAAACACCACCACAATGTACACTTGAAAGTGATTTAAGTCACACCAGCTAAGATCTAAAAGTCCTGAAATCGCTGTTTAGTACTGGAAATCTACCCAACTTTCTGAAACTTATTACCGTATCAAATTTTAATAGCTCTGCTCTTGAGCACCCCCTAACACTTATTTGCACAGCTGTTTAACTCTTAAAAGATCACGGGTGAACTGCACAATCAGCAGCACTATTAGAAACGGGAATATACAGTGCAGCTGGTTAAGCAGAGATAACCTGTTTTGTTAATGCTTTTCAAAATCTAAACAAAGTCAGTTCTGTCAAACATATTAAAAATGGGAATGTTTGAAATGAAGCAGCATTAAATCGCTTTTTATTTTCCAGTAAATTCTGATTAGCTAAGAGAACTCGGATATCTTAATTAACGCTGGAGTCAATAACAAGTTGACATACTTGAGAGGCAAACACTGAGAACTGGGCTGATATTTCTGCTTGATGACTGTGGATTGCTTTTTCTTCAGAACACCCACAACCCCAATCCTTAGAGGAAGCACTTCGCTGCTTCCCGTTTAACCCTACAATTAGCTGTGTTTCCATCCCATACATCATAATTTACACGACACGTTTTCAACGCAGAAACGACTCCCGTTTTTGTCTTTAGGCAGATAAGAAAGGAATCTGCTGTTAATCTAACAGATGTCTGAACAAAAGTGCTAAGTTAGCACACAACCGCGCAGGCAAATACAAATACGAGCAATTCCCTTGAACACGGGGGGCTCTTGTTCTGAACCAAGAATTTGCCTTGGAGCTCTTTTAGTCATTAAATTGGCAGCGGTCAAGAAACGGGGGAGAAAAGGTAAGGAAAGAACTGCAGTAGGTCAGTTCCAACCCGCAGCTGGAAAGGCCAGAAGCTAACGCTTTCCAGCATCCCCGTGGGGCTCCTGCTTGAAAGATCCCGGCCAAGGCAGGTACATCCCCGAAGCAAAGCCGCAGCTGACCAACTCTCGCAGCTCCGCGGAGTCAGACGGAGTGACAGCCCCAGCCCCGGGGCTGGTTCTCTTGCCAGAACTCGGCCCCCAGCAGGTTTTTCCCCCGCCGTGAGCTCAGCCCAGGCGCAGGGACGCGCTCGGGACAGGCGGGGCGGTGAGCGGAGAGCCCGGCTCAGCCCGCGCAGCCCCAGCCCCGGGCAGGACGTGCCCGCACGGCCCCGCGGCCAAACGTGCCGAGGGGTGCGGGGAGCCCGTAGCGGACCCCGGGACGGGCTGTGCCCGTGGGACGGCTGTCCCCGGAGCCGGGTGCGCCCTTCACCGCTCCGAGCGCTCCCCGCCCGCCTCCCCGAGCTGCCCCCGGAGCCAGCCGAGAGCGCAGCGCTGCCGGGACAGGGAGCGCGCCGGCGGCTCCGGCTCCCGTGCGGCGGCAAGAGCCCCTCAACCCCGCGTCGCCGCCGCCGCGGGGCGAGCGAGGCGAGGCTGTCCGGCCGCGGGGGCACGCGGACTCCCCGCCTGCCGCCGGCTGGGCGGAAATCGCCGCTCCCCAAAGTTTTCCCGGACACTCACCGGCGGAGCTCATGGTGGTCCCCAGGCGCGGAGCCGCGCTTCCCCTCGTCCCTTACGCCACGGCCCCTCTGAGGGCCGAGGAGAAGGAGCCCATTGTTCCCCCGCGCCGCCACCCAGCCGGAGCAGGAGCAGCTCCCCCCGCCCGCCACCGCCGCATCCCACCCCGCGGCCGCGCCGGAGCGCCCTCAGACGCCGCCAGCCGGCGCCCCCTACTGGCCCCCCGAGCCGGGCCCTCGCCCGCCCCGCCCCCGCTGCCCCTCCCCCGCCCCGCCCCCGCCCGGGCAGCACCGCCCACAGGGTGCCCGAAAGCGGGCGCTCGCTATGCTTTCTGGGAGCTGTAGTTCTCCCCGGTGTCAGGCCGCCGCCAGCGGCGCGGGGCGGGGCCGGGCGGTCGGCGGCACGGCGGACTCGGTTTCCCAGCGTGCCCGCGGGGAGGGGGTGGCATGGCGGGCAAGGATGACACCGGAGTTCGACGAAGAAGTGGTGTTTGAGGTGGGCGCGGGGCGACCCGGTGCGGGCTGGGTCCGGGTGTCTTCGCCCCTCGTTGCGCCGCGGTCCCCGGGGGCGGCGTGCACCGGGCGGGTCGGGTGGACGCGGGGCGCCAGGCGGGCGCGGGGCCCGGCCCAGGGCAGCGCCTGCCGCGGGCGGGCGGGCGGCGTCGGGCGGGACCGGCGAGAGCGGCGGGTCGGGGCGGTGCTCGGCGTGTCCCGCGCCCCGGAGCGGCCCGGGGTCAGCGGCGCGCCCTCCGCGCCGGCCGAGGGCGGGACGGTTCAGCGGGGCCGGGCGATCCTTTGTGCGGCGATGCCGCGCCGGCGGCCCCGCTGTGAGGCGGCCGCGGTGGGAGGTGTCGCGGGGCCCGTGGCACGGCGGCGGTTCCCGGAGAGCCGCCCGTGAGCACCGCTCGGGCTGCGGAGCGTCCCCGGTCAGCCAGGCTGAACTGCGGGGTCAGGGCAGAGGGAGAAAATAGCTAAAAAATTCTGCTTCTGAATCCGTGTCACTCACGTAAAAGGTGTCTTTCAGCACGCAACACAACTGTGTAGCGAGCACTGAAGCTGCTTTATCTCTGTAGTATTTGTGTTATTACTGGATTTGCATAAACCGTGTCTAGTTATATCACGTCTTGTTAGGGCTACAATATTATCTTGGCCTTATTTAAATTACAGTGGCTAAATATATCAGCTGTTGCGGTTCGGTAACAAAATCGACTCTGTTCGCAGCAGGTAAGCGTAATTGTATCTTAATGGAGGACACACCTGGTTTTGCAGGTGTACAAAGTGGTTATAGAGAAACGCTGTCTATTAAACTAATAATTGTTTTAATAGCAATAAGGCTTCTCCTTCAACCAGGATACAAAACACTCCTTACATAACCAATTCGTTTCTTCTCAGCTGTGTAAGTAGTATGTCCGTACCACAAAGTTTTCTGTTCATCCACGACTAGCCTTGGATCCTAACAATAAGATTTCTTGTTTATGTTATTGCTATGGTAAATTGCTTCCTTTCATACAATAAATCTGTGGTGAGAATTTATGTCACAGGTAGGATGCCTGCCCTCTGCATTTCAGTCTTCAGTAAACACGGTACTTGCTTTACAGTTTCACAGTTCCTCAGTTCATGCAGCAACTACCATTTTGATTGAAAAAGTTCTGCTGCATAGAGTACAAGATCTCCTTGCATATGCTCTTCACTATTATCCTTGTGTTTTGGAAATGGGTTTCCATCACTACTAAAGGCTTTTGGATACATTTGCTGCACCAAGAGTGTGTGTGTGTATGTCCATACACACTTATAGGTATACTGAGTGATGCAGTAATAGATCTGTCGTATATTATGATACATCATAATAAAAGCAGAAAAGCAACACAAATAGCACAAATGCAGGTTGTTTGGGTTGGCTGATTGGTTGGGCTACAAAACTGGCTGGGCTGCTGACTCTTGAAAATGGATACTGTGGAATACACACCAAAATGATCTTCAGGAGTACTCAGCAGGGTTCATGCTATTCTAAAATGAAGGCTCTACAGAGAATTATGAGCATACTTCACACACATGAGCCAGAGATAGGAATTGACAAAGAGCCAAAAAGTATTGAGGTAGTTAATGCCGCACTGTATTTTTAATTTTTGTTTTCTTGGGCCCCAAACTCTCCCCCTTAATTATTTGTCATTTCTGGAAAGCAGCTACATTATTGCTGCACCTCAGTAGCTCAGTAGGTCCCATGTTCTTCAGCAATCACTGTTGCAAGAAGGCCTTTGGCACTTAGACCTCAGTTGCTCTGAACAGCTGTTTTCTCTGTGCATTTGGAGCTCCCTTCAGCAAGATATCAATTGATGTTATAAGGAGTCGTGGTGTGCTAACAAATGTGTAATCAGGAAAGAAGTGGTCTTTCATGTGTCTCACACCCAAAAGGATGAGTAGGAGAGGGAAGCAAATGGGATATACTTCATGTGTTCCATTTGATGGTTATGCCCAGGTTATTTTTTGCATGTTTTTTTGGGTCATAGCTCTGTCTAGCTGGCCCTGAAGACATCAATAACAGGTGTCTGCATTAAAAATTTTTCAGCATCAAACAGATGATGGCCTGCTGATAAATATTTCTGAGCTTCCAAGGACCAGTCATTTTTCTCACTATCCAAGTATCTTTTACATTCATTTATCTTTGAAAGCAAGGAAGCACAAACACTGCATTTCTGCTCTGGGAAAGCAGTGTTTGCCATGAAGTTCAAATGCCACTGCAGATCATCATGATTGAACAATAGTGAATGATGGGCAAGTACTCTGTCCACTAAATGCTGCCATATTCTATCCAATTTATAAATTAATTCCTGCAGCAGCCAGCAATTTTTATTCACGGACTGAATAGTCCCAGCACTTCAGTTCTTGTGTTTCTTACAAGCAGTTGCTCTTCTAATTAAAATACTACACAGTGGGGAAGGACAGAATTGAAGAAACACAGAGGTGCCCCTGATATGTTGGGCCTGGGCTTGACTACCCAGCAGTATGACAAATTAAAAATTATGGCAGTGTAGAGCAGATTGTACTAAACAATGGAGGAACAGTAGAAGGTGTTCTTTATTAGTGTCTGTCTGATGAGATAATAAATTGATGTTAAGTTGCTTAAGATGAGTTTTTATACAAAACCTGGAAGACCGTCATGCTGCAGTTACAGTGCACCTTGAAATCCTCTGGAAATTTTTGGCATTTTATGTACTTGTATGAGACTGGAATTGTGTTAGGTTTTTTTTATTGTTGCGTGGACAATGTCATCTCCTTCTTGTTTTATTTTTATTTTCTAATGTATAAATTAAAGAAGCTTCTTGTTCAAATTAGCTAAATTTCTGCATCTTTATGCCAGTGGAGGGACTGTGTCAGAACTTTGATGATTTATAACTGCCATCTAATTTCTGACTGGAAATTTATTCATGGCCATTTCATACCTACTTGCACACCAGCTAATATTTTCTGTTATCTTATGTAGTTCTTCTCTGTCTCTAGAATTTACAGAATCAGATAAACATTTAGGTTGGAAAAGACCTCTGAGATCAAGTCTGGCTTTTGACTGATCACCACCTAGGACAATGGTCCAGTTGTTTCTTGAACACCTCTGGGGACAGTGACTCCACCACCTACCTGGGCAGCAGTGCTTACATACTCTTTCTGTTAAGGAATTTCTCCTGATGTCCAACCTCAACCTCCCCTGGTGCAGCTTGAGGCTGTACCTCTTGTCCTGTCGCTGGTTGCCTGGGAGTAGAGGCTGACCCCCACCTGGCTACAGCCTCCTTTCTACAGCCTCCTTTCAGGTCATTGTAGTGATGAGGTCACCTCTGAGCCCCCTTTTCCCCAGGATAAACAACACCAGCTCGCTCAGCTACTCTTACAGGACTTGTGTTCCACACTTCCCCAGCTTCACTGCCCTTCTCTGGACATGCTCCAGCCCTTTGAAGTCTTTCTTGTCGCGAGGGGCCCAGAACTGGACACAGTACTCAAGGCGTGGCCTCACCAGTGCCAAGTACAGGGGGAGAATTTACCTCTCCTAACATGTTCATAGAAAGCAAACTTGTTCTGGCTAAGCATTATGTTAGGCTGAATAAGCCAGTATATCTTAGCTTCCTTTCATGAAACAGATTTTTCTGTTCGTCATTTTTAGGTTTTTTTGGGGGATTTTCACATTTTTTCAGTTCATGTTTCTTTACCACATCTTGTAGCATGGTACTCGGTATTCTTGCTAGGGTCTTATATAACTATTTTTACTTTCCACTTCTGGGAATACTTTGTTTCTTGCATACTAGGCCTACAAACAATGTTTTCAAGTCTTCATACTGTTTGACTCATATAATATGATAGGGTAACTGCTCATATATGTCCTTGATTTTATCAGCAGCTTCCATATTATTGGAGAGTTTATTTTTATTAGTCCCTCTGTGTAAGGTCTTTCTGGTGTCTGTTGTTTAATTGCATGTCATTATCAATATCCACTTAAGATCCTCCAGTTCTTTTTCTATTATGTTTCAATCCTTTTCTGCATATATGATGCTACTTGGTGTTATCAGGAAATGTCATTAGCAAGGTTTTTGATATGTGTAATTATGGCAAATAGCAAAGCTTTTAAAAATGCAAAAGCTTAGACCGACTCATTTTTATGAACTCCATTAGTAACCTTCTGATCCAATAGCTTTCCATTCAGTGTAGACCACTGTTATCTCTGCCATCAATATACTTGGTTCCTTTCCCATCTTTTCTATCTTAACTGATATGGCACAGTATGAAAAGTCCATACCCATACAGCATAGTGTGAAAAGTCCATATAAACTTCCTGCATTTCCTTTATCTATAAAAATTAGTGGTCTTATCAAAGAAAGATGTCAAATACATTTGGCACAATCTAACTCTGGTGGAATCTATGTGGTATCTTCTTTGATGATCATTTGTTTTCTTCTTTGTCTTTGAATTTTGCAAGAAAGAATAATTATTCTCAATAGCATGCTGGCTTTTGATCAAATTCATAGACCTGACATACTCTTGATTACTTTTTCTCCTTTTAAATATAGGCACTATGCTTGGATTTTTTTCTGGTTTTGAGTTGATAGATTTATTAAAAATCCTTTCTGCTGCAGCTTTCATCTCCTGTTCCCATTCTTTCAGAACACTTGGATGAAGGTGATCCAGATAGTGCATTTTCAGCTTCCAATTTCTGCTTTCAGCTGTGTAATTTGTCCTATATTTTAATGAGTTTGTGCAAGCTTGTTTTTTGGTTTGTTTTTTTTTACCTTTGGATAGATGCTTAAGCTGTGCTCACAGACCCACAAAGTGTTTGAGATTGAAAGGGACCTCTGGAGGTCATCTGGTCTATCACCCTGCTCAAGTAGGGTCATGTAGAATGACCCAGGGCCATGTCCAGATGGTTTTTTAGTGTCTTCAAGGATGGAGAGAGATCTCACAATCTCTCTTAGCAACCAGTACTAATATTCAGTCATTCTCACACAAAAAAATTTTCTTGATGTTCAAAGGGAACCTCATGTGTTTCAGTTTGTGCCCATTGCCTTTGGTCCTGTTACTGGGCACCACTGAAAAGTACCCATTTCTCTCCTCTTTGCACTCTTTCAATACGAGACCCACTCTGAAGTTTCTCCAGGCTCACCAGTCCCAGCTCTTTCAGCCTCCCCCCACATGTGAGATGCTCCTTCATTCAGTTTCACCCAGGCCATTGTTGAAATCCCAGAAAGTGATTCTTACTGTGTCAGAGCAGTTCTGGTAGAGGGATTGTAGGTGACTTTGGTTATTTTCCATTTTAATTCTGAGTATTTAGAAGAAAGTTACTCAGACTGCACAAATATATGATTTTGACACACAACATTAGACTGCAACCACCTTAGGTTTTTAAGGGCTTTTGCATATGCAGTGTTTGAAATACAAGGCTTTACATGTAGAATTATGTATATAGAGAATTGTGTAATACTGAATTAATTTCATTGGCATAAAATCTCCATTTTTAAAGTTTTTAATTAGGAAAGAAATATTTTCTCACTTGAGACATTGTTTTAATTAATTTATGAGTCTTGTGCCATTCCTATAACTAGTTCTGTCCATATTATTTACCTTAATGTTGCTCTTCATTAGCTATTTTGGTACCAGTACAAATACATGTTAATGAATAGCTGGCTGTGTGTCGTGATGGTTGCATCACTGTTCTAATGAATCTAATTTTTCTAGATCTAGAGGATCTGATCATTACTGTAACTCCAGACTTTTAAATTTGGTATTGTTTGGCCCAGTAGAAATCCCAGACTGAACAATACCATATAATTTATGTATGTGTTCTTTCATGACTTCAGATTCTCTTTTGTGCAAGTGGGATAATAATACCACATTAACAAAATGAGGCTTTCTTTGTTCACCTGTCTGCATCAAATTGCAGAATCTATGCTAATCTGTATTTAAAAAGAAGGCAAGCGCACAAAGAGCATCAAAACCTCATGTCCAAATTCAGAAGTTTGTACTTGTGTAAAATACTGAACACAGCTCTGCTGAACCCACAAATTCAGAGCAAAGATTTTGACCATGTAACAGATTACTCTCATGTCACAGCCAGCCCTTGTTCAAGCAATCTTCCCATCACTGGAGCAAAATATGCACAGAAATGGAGTTACCCTTCCCAAAGTTTGAAGAGACACGTTCTGTGCTCTGTCTTCTTCTTGTAGTGGAAGGAGATGGTGTGAGAATTGAGTCCTGAAAATAGCGGGGAAGTGGTTTCTGAGGAGCGTGCCATCCTGAGAGAGAAAGGAAGCACCAGGGCCCAGCAGAGCTGGCAGCTGCTGGGGAGAGGTGGGAATGGTGGAGTCTGCATAGGACGGGTGTGGCACAGAAGGGAAGTACTGGGCAACATCTTGATGCCTTCCACCGTCAGGTTCAGGAAGACAACTCTCACTGCTTATTTAGGCATCAAACCAAGATGCTGCTTGGTGCTGAGGAGTATGGAGGATGCCTGCATATAATGTTCTGATCCACAGATTTCTGTAAGATTTGAAAGAGATTCTAGGAAGAAGCACCATTTCCCAGCATGATACACTGTATACAGAACAGCCTTTAGCTGATGTGTTCTCATGCCTACAATAGTAAAACATGTCTAAAATATGGTATTTCTTGGAATATTGGGGCATCACTAAATATTCAAATCCATATCTGAACCCTTGTAAACCATATGTTTAAAAGGTTGAGCTTTTATCAAAACACTCAGTCACGTGTTTTCACAGTTGTTTGTTGTTTTTTTTTGCCTAAATAAACTGTTCTAAAATAATTTTGTTAAAAAAATTAAACTAAATCAAACCAGGGAATCGAACCTCATAAACTTATTGTTGTGATGAGAATTTTAAGTCACTTTAATTCAAAAAACTGAAACCTTTAGGACTTGCAGAATAATGCAGTTTTTGTCAAGCATCAGACTTGGAATGTTGTATTCTAAAAAATAATGTCTCAAACACACATTAGGAAAAAGAAGCAGAAAACCAGCATTCACACACCTTTAACAGCACTGTCAGTAATACTCGGTTAGCAGGATTTTTCTCACTGAATATTGGGTAAACTAAAGCTGTAGACTCTTATTTTTTACATATGCATGAAATAAAGCCAGTTATAAATACACAGCTCTGTCAAAGCCACAGTTCACTTGTCATTCTAATGAGCTGATTTTGGGATTGTGCTTTGTCTGCCTGAAGTGTGGGCTGTTGGCAGAAAAGGTGTTTGGGCTTCACTCCTCTTTTGTAGTTTATTCCCATCCTCTTCCTTAGGTTGGCATCTGGATTTGTGGGTGATGTGGCACAATGGCTCAGGAGACTGATTAGACAAACTAACTTGGCTAAGAATGTGGAAAAAAAAAAATCCATCTTAGTTTTTTTCTATCAGATTGTTTCCTTGTTCCATCTCACCACTTGGCTGCATCGGTGTTCTGAAGTGGTACTGCAGCTTTCAGCTGCACCCACTGGTAACAGCAGATTAAATTGACCATGTGAATGCAGCCTGGGGACATGGCTCTGCTGAGGATTGCAGTGTACTGTACAGACACTTGGACTGGTGATGGATGGACTGTTTCAGATATTTTGCTTCTCAGCGGTTTGCTAAGTTGAAGGGGAGGACAGACTGCTTCTCTTCATCACATGACTGGGAGCAGGTGATACCAGAGGGAAAATAAAATAAACCTCAAGCTTAAAACGATGTGAAGAAAAGTCTGGTTGTTGCAGAGGCCAAGTCAATTCATCTCTGGATAGCAGAAGAGATAGATAAAACTATTATATGGACCATATAGTGTGTAAATCTATATTGCTGTTACTATTTTTAATAGAAAATTTAAAGATGAAAGTACATGATGATTCAGAATACATTTTGAGGTCTTTTTTTAATCCTCCTCTGTGTTACTTGCTCTGGAGTCATTTACAGAGGGTTAATACTACAGTACTCCTCTTACAACTTCAAGTCATGAATCAACTTCCTTGAGACACTGGAATAGAAAGCATTGCTCTGTATAATTTTCTTTTAATCTTTATAATGTGACTGCCTTTTGTTTCTTGAATGCCTTTCTCTTCAGTAAAAATGTTTGCACAGTGTGTTGTCATTAGGAGTAAAAATTGACATGATTTGTAATAGATTAAGTTGATTATTTGGAGCTAATGTTTTAAAGAGGTTTCAAAAGTGTATCAGAAATCTTTCGCTAGTTTACCAGTCAGATGCATTAATTTAATTAATTGAGTTTTGAATGTAAATGAAGGAGTAAGTAAATCAGTGAGTTAGTGACTGGTATAAAGCAAACCAGCCTTGCTGTATCATCAGCCTAGTCTGATAACCGGCATGGTGAGTGACTTCCCACCCAAAATCCAGGTACAGGCTCGGCTGGCTTGTTACCTTGTCCTTCAGGGAAAGTAACGTTTACTGCTTTTACTTGCAGTTTTTCCGGTATTTTTCATCTCTCTCAGAAAGGACCTGCTCAGCTTTTCACCTGCATTTGCAGGTCCAGTTTTGAATGGGTAAACAGTGCAGAGCTCTCAGTGAATTTTGGTGCTTTGTCTAGTATGTAATATTTTTTTCTAATGCTTTTCTATGATGGCAGTAATGTGCAACCACCTGCTGTACAATGCAAAGGAAAGAGCATTCCCATGTCAGAGGAGCAGTGATACAGAAATAAACACAGGCTGTTAAACTTCCCAAACACTTGAGGACACATGAGTCCATGCAAAATAGGTACATATCATAGAATCACAGAATATGCTGAGTTGGAAGGGATCCAGCTGGGTCATCGAGATCAACTCCAGGGCTCGTGCAGGATACCCCAATAATCGCATCACGATCCTAAGAGCATTTTCCAAATGCTTCCTGAACTCAAACAAGCCTGATGCTATGGCCACCTTCCCTGAGGAGCCTGTTACAATACTCAGCCACCCCCAAGGTGAAAAATGCTTTCCTGGTATCCAGCCCAAACCTCCCCTGACCCAGCACCATGCCACCGCCCCATGCTATTGTGCATCAAAAAATACCTGAGAACAGTCATAGATTAATGGCTTTAAAGTAGTTCTCAGAGCCTACTTGTAAATCAGGTGATACAGTAGTGCTGGAGAAGCCAAGGTCTGTGCTGCTGTGGCAGTCAAAGCAGAATAGGAAATCTAATAGACTCTTTGGCTGCCTTGAAGTCATTGTCTAATATTAGCCCTGTCAGCAGTGCCTGGCTCTTTGTCAGTCGACGCTCAGGGGGAGGTGGTTACCAGCCAGGAGAATATGACCAAGGCTTTTAAATACTGTTGCTTGGAAAGTCTCATTAATGGCTGAATATGAGATCAATGTGCAATAATTCTTTCAAGCAGCATCTTTTTAAAAGCCTTTAGCAATCTGTCATCCTCGTCTCCCTCCTCCCAGTTCAAAAGCCACATTAGTCAGGAGAAATGATCCTGGGAAGTTTCAAACTGCATCCGCTGATGCTGTGAGGAAAATGCCACTGTGCAGGGACACAGGTGCAGTTACACTGACGGCTTCTTCTCATCCTCATCTCGGATCATCCTGGAGGGACAAGCAGAAAGAAACGGGGAGGTGGGCGAGATTCTGTCAGGTGCATGGGAGCAGTACCAAAGAGAAAAATGGAATACACTCTTCCAGGAGACAAAGATCGCACTGTCTGTGAGTGTTAGCTCAACTTTTTCAGATCTGTTTTGAGAGAGGACAAGGTTTTAATACTGGTAATTTGTTCTGAGTTTAGCCACCTGTTCAGCATACTTTAGCCATTGCTGTCATTCTGATAGAAATGTTTCATCTTTTGAGGTTTTAAACTGATAATTTATAATTTGTAGTTATTTTGGAGGAGGCTTAAGCTCCCACACTGTTTTTGACATATTGGAAACCTCAGCTTTGAACAACATCCATATGAGTAGATCTTTAAGCCTCTTATTTTGTCCTATGTCATTAAATATTGCTTCTTAGGTTAATGTGTGTGACTTGCTACTAAGTGGCAAATGGTATCATAGTAAAGGACATGGGTGAGGGAAGCCCCTGTCTTTATTGGAGAAATCCTGAGTCATTTACTTCATGATGCATCAGCAAAAATAATTGGGTGTGGTTTTGATTTTCAGCAGCTATTGTAACAAGGCTATGAAAGCTAACAGTGTCTTAGTCTGATTTGTGCTTGCAAAGGTTCTTCTCAGTATGCACAAAATGCCTCAAATATTCAAGTGTGATATCTGTGCTTGCAAGGCTGTAATAGATGTAAGTATTTGAGTATTTATCTATCAAAACCAAACTCTTTTCTGAGGCTAGAGAATTCTCTACAAATACAGACTTTCCATCACAGTAGTAGGCAATGTTATATTTGATTATCTTTTAGTGTTTGCCTTGATTTTAATTTTTTTTTTTTTAATTTTTGCTGTCTTATAATTGCATACACAATGCTTAGTCTTCAGTTTAGATGATGTTTCTTCCTAACCCAAGTCAGTGCTCTATTAAAATAAGCATTGGGAAACTGTTAAAGACCCACATTAGTAAATTAGTAATTTAGTGGAGTGTTCTTTAATCCTGCAAAAAATATCTTGGGTTTAGAATGAGTCTCAACCACTTTCAGCAATGAAAAAAGGAGAATTGTAATTAAACATATGTATGTGAGTGAAATAGTTTTTAGTACGGATCTAAAATAAATATGCTCATGGAGTTGTGAATGAGGAGGAAAGGATTTTCTTTCTTGATTCTCTTAATGGAAGCTTAGCTAAACCTATACAGTACTGTAAATGGTTACAACTGAAGGACTTTGCAATATTACTTTAGCAAATTAGAAAAGTGATAAAGATAAGTGGTTTTTTGTTGGTCTCTGCTGAGTCCATAGAAAACTCCGATTCTTCAAAATTTCAAAAACCATGTTCCTACTCAGTACATCAGTTGTTTCTGACTATCTTGCTTCACTTGTTAACAAGTTTTTTTCCATATATAATCCATATAAAGTACACCAGAGAATGATTGCTTTTAGTCTTCTGCCTTTTCTGGAACTGTTTAATTTCCAGCACTCATTTTGGACAATTTACATAATTTTTAAAAATGCCTTGGCCATAAAAGTAATCACTGTCTCCTGTGTTTCAGAAAGTGACGTATAAGAAGCAGCAGCAACTTGGAGGAGCTATAGAAATAAATGCAGCATATTGCTGAAAAACGTTGTTTTGGTATCATTTACTTCAGATAGTATTTCCTATCAGTAGCTGAAAGTATGATGGTAATACAATAATAAGCTTTAGCATCTCCTCTCTACTTTGTACATTATTCATTACCATGTCATTCTGCCAGAGACAACTAGAAATAAGCAAACAAACCTGACTGTCAGATGGGAGTAATGCTAATGATTCTAGTTACTAACTCACTTGAGAGTGGTTGAAAGTACAAATTCAAAAGTACTTGGAATAGATTCCTCTAGAATAATATACTGTATTAATAGGAAGATGAGATTTTGTCATCTTCATGCTATCCACTGAAACAAACTTGCTGTCCCTTCATCTCATGTTCTATCATAAAAGCTTTTCACAAGTCTAATTTTCTTTTCTTTTTTTATTGCCACTTGTTATTGCTTGCAAGGATAAACTTTCTGGTGTGTCCTAAACTTCTTCAAATACAAGTGTAGCATTTATATCATATGCAGAAATGGAAAAGCTGTTGTGCTTTTTTTTTATTTTTAGTGTTGGACTGTTTTAAAAAGGAATGTATGAATTCTGGGGAAAAAAAAAACATGAGGAAACAACTCAGAGGCCTCCTATTTTCCCTTACCAAGAAGTATATTTTTTTAATGTTATCATGATATTTGCAGGTGAAAGTAGCTGAGCCTGACAATGCTGATGAGCAACAGCATGAGTTGAAACCAAGGAACTTTTCTCACAGTTAGAAGTGCATGTTCAAGAATATGTGCATGTCTGCAATCTTTTTTATGGTAAAGAAGGCTTTTAGGAGTGAGAGGTTTGGGTAAGGATCTAAGCTAAAAACTCAGAGCTATAATTTGTGATACGTAAGACACATTATGAGATTTCATTACTGCTTTTAGAGCTTTGTGAGGATGAAGCACGCTTTGTAAGCCTGAAGTGTACTACTTCTGTCTCTTGTACTGAAACACAGTATACAAAATTGGATATTTTAATGGTATCACATTGCAGTTGTGTAGTTGCATAATTAATAATTTTCTGATTCCTTGATAATATTGGAAATTTTGTATGAATGTCCACACATAAAATCTACCCTTTGATTTTTAAAAATTTCTTGAATGGATTTTCTAGACATTACTTACATGTCACAGGACACATTACCTATAGATTGGTGGAGACATCCTCCATTTTTTCTTCTTTTGATTATAGGCAACTGTGAGTTATACAGACTACACAGCTTTGAAAGTGACAGGCTTGTTAGGCAGCAGGAAATGAAATACAATAAATAAATACGTAGTGTGGGTTTATGTTAGCATAGACTAATGTGTATATGCCATCTGTGATATTTCTAATAAGACAGTAATCTTCAGATTTTTCTAAGCAAAATGTGAAGCTGCCTGTGCTACACAAGGGACCTCACTCTTAATGGAAGGTTTTAGTGATTCATTTGTTAAGATTCCTAATAATCTAATTTCAGAAGGGCTTCAACCCAATTCTTATTCATTGCTTTCTTTACCCACATCTTGCATGCTCCTAATGGATTCAGAAAGGGGAACAATGGTGGTTTTACTTACATAAGGAATTTTAGTCGCAGCATTGTTCTTGGTCATTGAAGTTTATAAAAAGGTTTTTATTTTCATAGGATTTTTCCAATATGCGAGTAAGTTCTGCTAATAATATTTTAGAAAAAATGGGATAGACAAAGTGTGTGGAGCCAAAGCAATCTTTTAGGGGAAGATTTTGTAGCCTGAGTACTTTCTGAGAAGCTGAAACAGAGGACCCATTATCTACTTAAAGGAATAACATTCACGTTAAATTTTAATTATTTTTGATTTCCTAAGCTAATAGTCAGAAAACAGATTTACAGTTCTGAACAGGGATAAAAAAGTGTATATTTACCTATTAAGAGACCATGTAAAAGCCTTCTAAGATTTAGTCAGAAGGGATTTATGGAAAACTAGTAAGGTGCTGATATTCTACCTTAATTTCAAGAAGAAATAAAATTATTCTTCCTAGTTAGGGGCTGAAATTTTGTTAACATTTGGAGAGATAGTGTATTTTTTACTGTTTCTGTAGAGTAGAAAATCTACTAATTAGAATTAGATGGAAGGTTGTGATGTAACTAGGTAACCAGTAAAAGGGAAGAATTGGGCATTCTTACATCTATGCCATATTTCACTTAATAGTAATAGCTTTCAGGATTTTAGATAATTCAGTTTTCAGTGGGTAGCCTGTCTGTGTCTACCTCTTATTCTGCCTTCATCCATTTTTGTGAGGAAATGGAACTAATTAAACAGCAAGACACCAGTTTTTTTGATCAACTTTAAAAAAATTATCTCATAATTGACACCAAATAAAGGTGCAGCCTGAGATAATAGTAGAAAAACCCCTTTGTATTTTTGGGTTATTTTGCCAGCTGTCTGTATGTTGGCTAGTGCCAATAAAGAACAAGAACAGTCATGTGTCATATGGTGGCTGGCCTTGCTCGTGGCAAGCATGGTCAAGATGATGGTCAGGTTTGCCGAGAGCCTAGGTACGATTTCCTTGAAGTTCTGCCTGGAGCAAGCCTTATAACTATGATTTTTGAAGAAAACTTTCTCTATTCACCCACTGCTTTGTCTGTGTCTTCATCTAAATGGGGAAAATTCCATGCTACCCTCAAAGTTCTTGTGTGGAGGTGTTCAGGTTGTTCCAGGTGTGTTGGCAGTGTGCAGTCTGGTTCTGTATGAAAGCTATTTTAAGAAGACAAGGTTATGCATATCCATGCATATTCTCAGTTTGTCCTGAAGTTATTAGGTAAATTTAACAGTGTCTTAAATAGAACAAGTATTCTAGTCCATTTACTCTTCCATTTTTTGGAATTAAGGAATTCCAGTAAAATAGCATGTTCTACATAGAGAGAAACAGCACAGTTTAATTAGAGTTGGATGCATTTTGAAAAAATACTCAACCATGGAAGAAGGGTACTTAGAAAAAACATAGGATTGTGTTGTCACACTGGAAATATTCTCACAAGGAAATGAGTCATTAACCTATCCTAGTGTTTTGCACAATCATTGCCTTTGGGGGTGAGTGTGATTGTCTGTACCTGTGAGTTGGTACGAATATTTAAGTTTCAGGTAATGACTGGATGCTGAATCTGTTGTGAGTAACTTAAACAGAGTAAGCACAAGTATGATTTTGCATGCGTTAAATAGATAAGAGGGATTAAAATAATGGTGCTAGGGTTAACAAAATTCCTAAAGGTGACAAGTTAATTTGTTCATCTGGTATGAGTGATGGCTTCCATCATGGCAAGCAGTCATTTGAGATTCCACTGTGGGTCCATAGTCAGAGTTAGGTGAGCCCCTTCACAACTTGCACCAGCAAATTAATGATAGTCGGTGTAACAATTAGTGGTAGGTGTTCTGTTGGTTGGTCATTTCTGCAGACCTCCACAAATATGCATAATTTCCTGTAAAGTGTTTACTTTTTATATAAAATATTTTGGTTGACAGTATGTTAAATTAAGATGTTGGTATTCTTTCTATGAAGTTGGCTAGTTTTGCATACTTTCATTAATAAAATTTTTCAGGGGTCAAATGAATCCCTGTCTAACTAGGCTGTATCAGACAGATTGCTGAGAGTTTCTCTTAAAAATGAAGTCTCTTTATGTGTCCTGAGTAGAACTGGAGTTATCCTAGGTATTGTTTTCATCAAATGTGTCCTAGGTACTGCCAAATATGTAGTTATAAACTGAAAAATAAGAGTTAAGTAAATCTAGATTCCTGGTGCAGATGACAAGAAGAAATTTCTCAGATATATATAGAAAATATATAATAATTTTCTATAGAAAATATCTAATAATTCTAAATATCACTATTCTCTGGTGATCAGAATTTCGTACTTTTTCTGCTTTATTAAGGACTATTTGTAAACCATTCATTTTGCCAGCAATTTTAAAAAGTTGAGTTGTTTTTTTTGTTTGTGTGCTGTGAGAGTTTTTGGGGTTTATTTTTGAGCCAGAATACTAGTACCATCCTTTGAGAGAGCAGAAGCCTTTTTCTAATTTTTTTTTTTTTTCCATTTCTCAACCCATTCATTGCTGATTGTGTGGTTTCTGAATTCACAGTGGTGTTTTGTGGGAAACACAGAATGATTTTTAACAGGTTTTTTTCTCTTTTCTCTTTTTGTAACTCCCTTTTCAGAATTCCCCACTGTACCAATATCTGCAGGATTTGGGACACACAGATTTTGAAGTATGTTCCTCAGTGTCACAGAAGGCAGAGCAATGTGCAGCAGCAGAAAGCCAAAGGGAGCAGACTGTGCATGCTGCCCAGAAGGTGAGCACTGTCCTGTTGCTGAGTATTTATCTGCTCACAAGAGAAGTGCATTGCTTCACAAATTAGAGAAATCAGAACAGCGAGGAATTGCTTCCTGTATTTAAAAAAATAAAGGCAAAAACACCCAGACAATGAACCTCAGCCTGTTAATGTATCTTGAAGTTGTAGTTAATCAGTATAGTTTGGAGTGTTTCTTTGCACTTACGTAAGCCAGGGAAGCAAGAAGCTTTGATAAATAATTTTTTTGAGTGTTGAAAATTATCTTCTGTAGTGAATCTTATTATGTTAACTTAGCATGACATTCTGGGAATAGAACCTGTAATTTTCTAGAACAGAATATTTATAGTTTCCAGCCCTTCCCAGGCATTTAGTTGCTAAGTATAGCTTTGTCTGTGACAAAACATATTAAGAAAGAGGATTTCTGGGAAGTAGAAATGCAGTAGCCAATCTGAATGAGATAGTTGATGTGGATAGCTCTTGCATTTCTAATGATGATTGCTTCTATTACTGGTCACAAAGCAAGGCTGAATTTAAATCAGGATTTTGCTCACAATTTACTTTATTTTGAGCTACCTTTAAAAGTATTAATGGAAACATTAGGTCTACCATTTTCGCTTTTCAGAATTGTCAGCTGGCACTCACCATAACCCTTAAGAAACCACCTATCTTTATAGATAATAGCTGTTTTGTGGTATGTTTACACTGAAGATACCTATTCTGATTTAGAATAGGAAGACTTGGATTGTTTGTTTATTTATTTATTAAATGTTAACATTTGTTCACTGTTAATTAAAAAATAGGATGGCATTTCATTGGTTGATACTTTGTTGGTTACTATGAAGTAATGTATGGACTGTCAGCTACATTATTTTGCATAGTTACTTTTGTGGCAGTCAGAAAATCAGTATGTTACTGTGTTTGTGTATATAATTTCCACTGAATTTTACACAAAAGTGCTGGAGGGTTAAGAACCTCAAAAGTATTAAGATATACTGCTTTTAAAAACCTCAGGTATTCTGCTTTTTTCCCCTCCTTTCCCCTCAAGCATTTTACACTTAATTTTATTGTGTTGGCAGCAATTCCTCCAGTATTGTGTCAGATGTAGAAGTAATTTTTCATGCTTTGCCTTGCAGCTTGAAGGGAGTGGGTGTGTGAAAACGGGCTGTCCTTTTCTTACAAACACTAGGTGACATTCACGTTGTCTCATCTCTGTCTAGACAAGAGTACATAGTGGAAATGAGGAAGAAACCTGTGTGTAATTATTAGTGATATATTTTCATAGGTTCTTTCTGCTGCAATTCCAGTACCAGTTGGGAAGATTTCCTTCTGTAATCTGGTGTCAGAAAGTCTGTTTTTGTCATTTGATTTCTGTGTCCCATTTTGGTAGGGTGTCTCAATAGGAAAGAAAATGAGGGAGAGGCAGCTGGCCACACATTTAGAAAAATGGACTGGATTTAGGAGGATCTGAGGCTTTGTTGCAACTTTTTTATGACATACAGACAGATAATTTGCTATTCCTGTCCAGTTATTTCCTCAGTTTAAATGGGACTGTTACCATTTCCCTTCTCTTGGCCTTCACTGGCCTAGTCTACTGAAATGATAAAATATCTGGAAAATAAATGGTTTCTGACTTCTGAATATGTACCTACCCACAGTCCTCATATGAAATGATCTTCCTTGAGGCTTGATGTAACTATGATTACAGGGAGCAGATGCTATACCACACTGAGTGATTCCCAGTATGTGTAAATCACTTTCCTTCTGTTCTGAAAAGCAAGTTTCCAAATGCCTTAAACACTTTATTAAAATTAAAAGGTAAAAGCTGGAGTATTGCTTTGTTTTTGAGTTGAGGTTGTTTCCTCCTCTTGTGTTCTGTCAAGTGGGAACCCTGTGCAGCTGAAAGCAGGTGACATGCAGCAAGAATTTGGCATGGCAAAGGTCTACTTTGGGATCTTCAGGGACTGAAAAAACAAATCTGGGAAGAAAAAGAGGTTCCTAGTGACTGATACAAATATTTCCATTGTGTCTAGCTGTCCTGCCAAGCAGAGTGTGTGGATCAGGCATAAGGAAAGGCAGAGGCACCAGCTGAATTTGAAGCACATTTTAAATACTTCTCAGGATATGTGGTTTTGATGGTAGCTTTTTGGCTTTTTTTTTTTTTTTTTTTTTTTTTTAATTGGAATATGGTCTTAATGAACATTGAGTTAAAGCTGTAGAGGTGTTTTAAGGTTGTGTTCTGGGGGCTGATGAAATGCCAGACTCCCATCTGAGGGACTATGGAGATGTGATTTAGCATAGTAATTGTAGGTGCAGTGTTCCTGGCTGTGCCAATTTGTGGAGAAAGTTACGGCTAAAGTCCTGGTCTCATGATCACTTGATACTCAAAAGCACTGCTAGTAAGAGCTGCTGGACTTGTTTTCAGGGATTAAATCCCATTTGGGTAATTCTGCTTGATCTTTACAGAATTTATCACTTCCCATTTACATCTTTCTCAGCCATTTTCCTAAACTGCTGTGCATATCTAAATGTTTAAATTGATTATATTGTCACACCTTGTCCCACCTTAGATATGATGATATTTTGTTATTAGAGCAGAACTGGTGCTGGAGGCAGCTTCTGAGGATTGTGTTTGGGCTAGCCGTCAGTGGCTGTGCAGGTGACCTGATGTGGGATGACAGAGGGACTAGTCCTTTGTCTAGGGCTCCCACCCACTTAATGCAAGGTATTCAATGTGTAGCATTATCTTCTTCTGAAGAATTTCTCTACAAAAGAGAAATAGTTCTTAGAATTCTTTTTTAGATTCAGATTAGTTTACCTAAAATGTGCATGAATTATGATAATATTTTTTTAAATTAGGAGTTATGCATCTTTGTTATTTAGTTTACAGAGAGTTTGACTGAGTGTTGTTCTAAAGCTGTAAGAATACTCCAGAAGCATTGGCACCATGACCTGACTTGTGTGTTGGTGAAAGTAGTTTTACTTGTCAGTAACTCTCCCAACAGGAATGCAAACTGTGAGACACTTTTCCAAGGATGTGAATAATTCACTGTATTGCTGTACTCTATTGGGTCACAGCTCAAGACAGTGGGTTGTCTCATTTTGCATTTTCAAGCACTGACTTGCCTGTTGAGTGTTTATGCAAGCTCAGATCTTTATTTTTAAACTAAACCTTGGAGAATAAACTAAAAGATTGTTTATGTAGCACACTAGGGGTTTTTTCAGTAACTCCACAGTCTAGTTTAGTAAGCTGGTAGCAATTTAATACAGTCCTTGGTGTAGCTTTAAATGTTCATCATAAAAATCCAAAGACTCACAAAGGCTACGCGGTTGAAAATTATAGGATTCAAGAGGCATATTCTTAAATGTATGACTCTATACCCTGCTTTCAATGTACAGGGAAAAGTACTTTTCAGTGAAATGCTGTCTGAAATTCAAATGCAGAGCAAGACCTTTGTTCATTTAATTTCAATCTTCTACAAATTGTAATTAGAAAATTTTATTTCCTTTTGCACTGCTTTGCAAGAAACCTGAAGGATAATCTAGTGCTGCAGTTAGTGATACTCTTCTGACTTATGTCATTGCCCTTGAGCAACATCAAAATAAAATCACTTGGACTTATTCCATAGTCTTAAGTGTGAATTGCTGGGATAGCTCCTCCTAACAAGCCACAGTGATGTCAGTGTTTTGGGAAGAGCTATCATTATGAGATCCCTGTTACTGGTTTACCTCTTCACTGACCTAAAAACACTTCCTTGTGGCATAGATCTCAAAATCTAACTGTATACAGAAAGATGAGACATTTGTAAAGAAAAGCTTGAGTTAGATTACTTAAATGGGCCCTAAAATAAGTTATTTCAAAAACTGTGGAAGCATAAGGGCTTTAGGGTGACAGCTCCTGATGCACCAGACTGGTTGCACTGCCTTTCAGAAGGCTGTCAGTCTGGTCACAGGTTAACTACAAAACTCTGAGCTCCTGTTGCTTGGGTTTGTTCTTCTATTTTCCACCTTGTAGTTGGGGAAAATCCAAGAAAAAAACAAGAGGGGAATAAAAAATGAAAAAAAAAAACCCGAACAAGAGGGAGAAACAGAAATTGTCACCTTTTATGCACTGGGCTATTACAATCTGTATGGGGCTTTGTTTTATTATTTTGAAATAGTATGCCACAAAATGTAAGCACTTCACAATTAATTTTTTTGGTATACATTTTATTTTATTGTCTTACATGTCAGCAGTCTGAAGATTGAGACAGGGCCTCAGGGTAAATGAAATATATATAAGTAAATATTTTGAAAAATATTTCCTGTCAGTTCAATCTGGGGAAAGTAGATAGAATGATGTGTCAAGACCTGCTTTATTTTTTTGTTCATGGAATGACTGCAGACTAAAGCAAAACCATGCATCTATTAAGTTATAATCTGTTATGCATCTTGTTTTAGGAAGATACATGAGTAGAATGTGTGATGACTGAGAGGGAGTCCCTCTTTTAGTGGCATCTGAAGATATGTTTACAGCTCAGACAAAAGTGTGGATTTAGGTTGCATAGGAAGCAGCATAGAGATAAAGTGCCTGGTGGCACACACTGGTGTGGACAGGGAATTTCTGGGGCATTTCTTCTCCTTACCATCACTCTCCCTGTCTCTGTTTACAACTCTTCTGGAGTCTTGTGCTCAAGCAGTGGGCTGCTGAGGAGAGGTTGTCCCTGTTCTGGTCTTTCACTTTTCTAAAGCCTGTCAATCATTTAACCTTTGGGTTTTTATCTCCCAGGAGAGAGAAAGTCTTTCATATCAATGCAGTAGCTGCCAGCTTGAGATCAGTCTAATCTTAGCTGCAGTTATTTTTAACAGAACACCATAACAATCTATTATGCTCCAAATAGGTGGGGTTACTGAAGGCTTTATTTTATTCTCTTGCTCACAAGCAAACTGACAGGAAGCAGATGTTCTCTTAGTGTACTCTGAAGTTAGGCCAGACACAGCAAGTGAAACTTCCTTACAGGTACTTGGTCTGAGTTAACAAGAAAATCAAATGGAGAAGTAAAGTCTTTGACTGCTGTTATTTATTTAATTTTGGCTTTGGTTATTTGGTTTCTTTTAACTGGAGTAATTTCTGTTCCTTTTAGCAAGGCATCCTGTCAAAACTAGTTGAGTTTTTTAGAAGCTGGTTTCCTTTTCTACAGTATAAGAAAAACAATGACATACTTCACCGACTGGTAAGTGATCACTTTTTTTATTTTTCCATTTCCTTTCCTAATCCACAGGTCTTCCTCCCTTCTGTATCTCATCCTCTGAACAACATCTTTGGTCTGTATTGTTGGTTTTGGCTCTAAGAGTATTACTTACTCTTTAGATAATACTAATTCTGGTCTTCAGTTACTGTGCCAAATTGGGCAGAAAAGGACAGGAGCAGTATCAGTAGCCAGGTTGAGGATGTTCAAAATGTGGAAGATAATAAAGTATGCGAGAAATTAAATAAATTCTTGAAAGCTGAACTGAGTTTAATTACAGTGTAGGTACCCCTTTGGTGGAGGGCAGTGGGGAGATGCTGACTGAGAAGGTCCACGTTTGGTATCCTAGTGCCTTGTAGAGACCACCTAAGACAGAAGGTTCTGGAGTTTCAGCTGAATATTGCTTCACTCTCTGTTTCAGCCTGTTAGCTCAGACACAGCACCACCACAGTGCAGCTGTACTGGCCCTGGACCCATCCTGGCCTCTTTGTTTTGACACTACTCTCTAAATGGCCTCTGCTTTTGGGAAAGGCAAATCAAACTTTGTTTACTCTTTCTCTGCAGCACTGCTTTCCAGTCTGGGCTTGTCTCAGATCTGCTTTAACTTGTACCCTGCTCCTTCATGCTCCTAGTATTGCTTGCAAATGTCACTCTAGTCAAACTGTTCCAGAATCTAGGGTTTTGATTTATTTTTTTCTACTATGTTGTAGGGATGATGTCTTCAAATGGAGCTTCAAAAGAAAATGTTGAGCAACATGAGAAGTTAGAATTTTCCATTTCTCACAGAGTTGTGCTGTATCTCAGTTCTCCTTTATCTCAGGAGGGCAAAATTTCCTTTGAAAATCTCTCATTAGTGATCTTTGATTGACTTTTTTCTTCCTCCCTCTTCCCCTATGAATTGAGGTTATTATGTTAACAGCAATTTTTAGGCATACTTTCTTGAGATGGAGGCATAACCGAAGAACATGGAAAACATGTTTGTCCTGTTGCATACTACAGTAGAGTGCTAAAATGACACAGGATGCGTCGGAGGAGGGCAGAGTTTCCTCTTGCACACAGTCCTGAAACAAATGTTTTCCATTAAAAGTAGAATGAAAGTTATCTGAGGTGACATCTGTGCATGGAATTAAATTTCTAAACTAGCTATCTTACAGTTTCATAAAGAATCTCATTCTGTCAGTGACAGAATGAAACAGATTTTGTACTGTGAAATGTCACACTTGTGTTAAAAGCTTCTATTAGAGACTTTTCAGAAATATTCTCTTTTCTCTCCTGTAGTTAGCTAGATGCAGAGATGCACATGTTCAGTGTTTGTTGGGTCTTGTTATGGCATTCTTAAATTGAAGTAATTATGGTTTGGTGCAGTATGCAAATGAAAATTTCTAGGGACTTCTCCGATAGTTGCATTTGTCTTCATGAGCTGCATATTTGTCTTGAAGAGCTGTAGTTGGGGGAAAAGTAGCAAATGCTTATGGCATCGAATTCACAACTGAGTAACTCCCTAAAGTTTGCCTGAGGAGTAGCAGGGGTGAGGTCTCTGGAGCCCCATACTGTTTCACGTTTGGATTGAGTTCCCTTGGGAAAGGTGCAGAATCCTGCAGGAGGGTACTCCACTGCCTTGGCTCGGTGCTTCCATCCCGTGCACTGACCCTACTGTTGTTAAGTGTCCATAAGTGACTTTTTGTTGATTAATTAGCAATATCTCTCTTTCTCTCTCTATGTTCTGTTTGTTAATGACATAAATGATGTCATGACATTTTCAAAAAAAGTATTTTCTGTTTCTTAATGATCTTCTAACAGATTCAGTACTTCTCTTATGCAAATATATTGGCATACTCTGGCCTGTTTCCAGTTGCTGTTACTATCTAGGTCAGATCACAAAGTCACTGTGATGCATCCTGCAAGCCTGAACTGTTAGGTAGTAGTGTGAGCTTTTAAAGTTGAACAAATTTAATAAAAAAGTAGCTACTTGTCATATATCTGAAACATTCCTGTGCTCTGGGAACAGATTGTTGTCAGTAAAGTGTAGAGTGTGTGGGTGTTTTCCTTGTTCTGCTAACTTAATTTTATGAATTTGCATATTCTTTACTAATGCCTGTTTTTTCTCCTGCCCATTTGTATGTGGTAAGGATGTTGGATTTCGATTTGACACGCTCCGTACCATCCTGCAACAGGAAGTTCTGCTGCAGGAGGATGTGGAACTGATTGAATTCCTTGACCCCAGTATCCTGTCTGCAGGGCAGTGTAAGCAACAGGAAAACAGACAACTTCCAACGCTACGCTCCCTAGCAACTCCTAATATTTGGTACTGTATTGAGGATATCTACCATTATAGTCACTGAGAAACAAGTAAAAAATATATTGTGCATTCTTGATATAAAATGCAACATTAAAGTAACTACATTTTTTTCATGTCCTTGAGTCTTTATTCTACTAGGCCCCAGATTTTTGTATAGGCATGGTTTTTTTCATTGGGCATTTTGTTGAAAGTGAATTTTAATCTGAGAAGACTACATGAACATGAATGAATACTCCCTAGTTAATATATTCTATAGGGAAGAACTAACATAGTTGATTAATTCATTAATTTCTGAAGCTATATAGAGGTGATTTTGATAATGAGACATGACTGTGAGACCTGAATTGGAAAGTGTTTATTTTGGTGGGGTCTTTATAAAATATGTTGTGGGTGGGAGAAGGTGAGGTGGGATGTCCATTTTCAGACATAGAATATTAGAAGAATAAACTACAAAATATTTCAGTAAGATACATTGAAGTCAGCAGAGTCTTGTGGAATTTACTCAAGAATACTGAAGGAGCTGACTGCAGCAGTATCTGAACAGCTACCACCTGTATTTAAAAAATAACATCATCAGTGGTTGTTCTGACAGTGTCTTGCTTGGAAATGCAGTAATCAGTAGAAAAAAAAAAATCACATAAAATGGGCCAGTACTATTTTCTCATATATACACTAAAAATGTAGATAAAATTATTATAAAGTCACACCTCAACTGTTTAAGTTACGTCATTATTGATGCTCTTTATCAAACAAGAGAACTTTTGACCCAGATTTTTCTGGTCCTAGCATTATTCAGTTTCTTCAACTTTCAGCTGATAAAGTACACTTAAAAAAATTGTGAATGTTGTTCACCTTCCAGATGACACCAAGTTTGTGTTTTCACAGACCAGAGGTCAACAGTAGCTTGGAGAAATGCCTTAAAAATGATAGAAAATTCAATAAAGACAAAAGTTTAATGCTACACTTGGGAAGGAAAAGTCAAATTAATAAACACCAAGTGATGAATAACTGGGTATGCAGTACTATTCCAGGAAAGGATCTGCATATCTCTGGGATGGAATAGTGTTATGATATGTAGAAGGTTGTGATCAGTCATCATTTGTTCTGTTCAGAAAAGGGAAGGATATGAGGAAGAATAATGTAATTAATCTGCCAGTGATTCAAATTGGGACTTGGGGAAAAATCTTTTGAACTCTAAGAATACTTAGGAGTTGGAATAGCCATGGCCTGGGTTGTGGAGTCTCCATTTTCATCTTTGGTCTGTCCATGATGGTTAACCAACCAACCAACCAACCAACCAAAAGCTGAAAATAAAGAAAGTGAGCTGTTAAGTCCCTTCTGGTCTTTCATTGTTGTGATTTGCTTTATTTTATTTGTAAGGGTTTAATGTACCAAGGAAGTTAGAAACTGTGTGTCTGTTCGTTTTAGAGGTAGTTACATATTTGGAATATTTTAACCTTGGATCTTCACTGAGACATATCAGTAGCAAGTAGCCCTAAAGAGTTAACACTTGTAAAGCTGATTGAAATTTGACCACAAAACTGTCCAGGAAGTAGAAACCTGTGCCTTAATTTAGAAATGGAAAAATACTCCGTGTGAATACTTCCAAACCTAAATTCAGGATGCACAGCTTTAAGGGATGAAGGAAAAAAATGTATTTAATTGAAAACATTTTAGAAAAGTATAGTTGTGATGCACCTTGAAACTGGCATCTCATCCATCTCTTTGATGATTGTGATTATTTTCCAAAAGCATACAATAATGTCTATGAAACAGTGTTTTTTCTAGCAGTTACTTATTTATTGCATTTTTATAGAGGAAAGTAACAACTTTATAAGCTTTTTAAATGTCTTTGAGAAATAACTGAAATACTAGGAACCTTATACTTTAAGGATTTTCAAAAGGTGCCAGATTATTTTAAATGATTATTCAAGCCATCTTTATAAAATTGTGTTAGAAACTAGTGGTGCATTGGTGTCCAAGTTAAATGAGTCAGACTCTAGAAAAAATACAGCTGGCACTAACTGAGGGATTTGCTACCAAAAGAAACATGCCCTTCCCTACTGTACTCTTGAACCTGGAAGTACAGATTCCTACACGCCCTGGCTTATAATGCTGAGTAGTCAGGTTTTTTCTTTTTTTTTATTTTCTTTTTTATTTTTTAAGTCATATGTGTAAGAGAAACTGACCTTTCAAAGTGGTACATTACTCTCCTACTTGTGCTGTAAAAAAGCTGAAGATTTCCTTAGAGTATACCAGCTAAGTAATATCATGTATGTATTCATCTAAACCTGTCACAAGTAGTTTTCAGTGTTTACAGCTCCCTTCAGGACCTACAGAAAAGCCCCACAATAAGATGTTGTAATCTCAACTGTAACTGAAAACTTGGTACTTTTCCCACTTGTATGCCCTTAGTAACGTGTGGTTGGTGGTACTGTCTCTGTTTGCAGGGATGTCTCGCTGTTCCTTGCCTTTGTAAGTGCACTGCTTATGTTTCCTTCGTGGTGGAAGGAATCATCATGGCTGCTGTGCGGACCGGTGCTGCTCCTCTATGCCGTCTTTAGAGCGTGGGGCACGTGGAGGACAGCCAAGCTGCAAATGTCCCTGCGAAAATACTGTCTCCAGCTGGAAGAAACAGTGGCAAATAGCCGAGCCTTTACTAATCTCGTGAGGAAAGCTCTACGACTCATTCAAGAGACTGAAGTGATTTCCAGAGGATTTACCCTGTGAGTCTGTATTTCACTTTATTTAATACACAGATCCATTCAAACCAGCTGTCATCTAGAATTGTCTTGTTACACTGTCTCCCATAACAAGTGGAATTATTGGAAAACATAATACTTCAAGGTTTTAAATGTAATGAAAGAGTATAATTACTATTCATACTAAAAGTATGAATTCTAACAACTCAATATTAGAACCCCACATCCTGTAGGTGAATTAAATCTCACAAAACTCATATGCCTTTAAAATGTCCTGCATTGCTAGCAATGAAATATATGAACAAATGGACTTTGAATGAAATTAACTATTTTGCAGAGTCATTTAGAGAGTTTTTTTATCTTACATTACAAAACTGATGTAAATAAACTGATCTGCAAGTAGTTGCTCATATTTTAGAAAACAGGACGACATGAAAACCATTCTATTTTTATTTAACAAATCTGTCTAAAGTAGTGAGAACACAGTAGTCAGCAAAAACCATCAAACATCATTTCCCACCTCAAGTAAAGTTAACATAGTCTTTTTTTCTTGCATACAATTGTTGAAGCATTTAGATTCTTAAATTATTGACTGTTGAATTTGCCTCTCTTCCACTTAAGGGATGCAAAAGTGTTTCTGATTATTTAGCTCTCGTAGTTATTTGATAAGTTTTGCTGATCTGCTCTGTGAAAGGGCATCAGAAAGTGTTCAGTGTATGCAGTGATTCCAAAGCCAACAGGCCTGCTGTTTCTGTGCACTCTCATTGCAGTGGATGCTTTTGTGTTGTAATCACCTATGATGAATCCACATGTGCCAATTCTGCTTAAGGCTAAAGGGGGTGGGAAACACCAACACCTAAAATACAGTCAACTTCTTTCCAAAAAAAACCTCAAAAGTTCCCTTGTGGGCAACAAGTTGTTTATCTGTGCCAGACCAACTATTCGACATTCAGACACATGTTCTTACATGCAAGTGTGCAACTTTAGACTTAAAATTATGGATTAATTTTTTAGCTTGAGATGCCTTCAGTGTATTTCACTGAAGAAATGTTTCATTCTCCCTTTGGAATGCATAAGCATGTCTTCAATCTGCCTAGCTATGTGATTTTTGTTTTGGTCTGGATTTTTGCTGAAGAAGCATATACTTGAGCAATAGGCAGTCTTATCTTTGCAAATGGGTTCTTAAAAGAAATTATTCTTTGGGCTTGTCCAAATTACAGATGAGAAAAACATTTGGATTTTTGCCTAAGTTTAAGCAAATGAACTTGTGGTCAATGTCTAAATCGCTACTGCCTTGTTCTTTTACTACATTTCTTAGATAACAGATTAACAAAAAACAGACTGGTCTTTAAGCTGGTGCTTGATCTAATAGCTTCTTTACTTGAAACTTTGGCAAGCTTTTCAAAAGACTTTGGTATTTGGATGGAGTGGGAGAAGTCTGACTGTGCCAGCATCCTCACTGGAGCAACTGTACAGTATAAAGAAGTTAGTGCTGTACATGTGTTGGGTTGGTTTAACCTAGAGGCAGTTCTAACTCTTTTCTGCATCCACATATGCAAGAGATGCTGCTTCTGCATAGGGCAATATGAAATTCTTTGCTTTTGAGTATGATTCAAAATGCTAGTTTTCCCTTTTTTTTTCTTCTAGAATTTTCTACTACAGAACAAGTTTACTATGTTCTTCTGTAGTAAGGTTATCAAAATCTTAGAGCTTATTCATAAAGAGTCCCATGCCAGTATGTCATGAGAAATGGTAAACCATTAAATGTTTGCATTTGGAAAGTTACTGAGTATCCTCTTGTGTTATTTTACATCCTTGAAAGAATTAAATTTCAATCAGGTACAGCATCCCGGTCAGTGTTACATGTGCAGCTGTTTTAAGGTACTGCTAACTCAGCACAGTTTGGCCTGTGCATTGACCATATTGTGAGTAGAAAAGTACTGAGGCTCTCATTGAAAGAGTACCAAATTCAGATTTTGACTGGTTGTACTTGGCTAAAATCTGACAGGGCAAGTCCAGGTCTGCAGCTTTGGCCTGAGGTTCCTCATTCTCCACTGCTGCTTTTCCTCCCCATGACACCATCCATTGCTGTTTTCATGGGCTAGTTTACACATCCATTGAAATATCTATGGCTTTGCTTTTTTCTACCCTATTTGCCCCTTATTAATTGATACTGGACTGCCTCTGTAAATGGTAGATTTTTACTGATGAGGTTTTGGTCAGCTCTCTATACATTAAGTGGCTTACTACTGTGTGGTAGTGACTGCTATACTCAAATAGACAGTCAAACATCCTTTTGCCTTCATTCCCCTCCCAGCCAGTAAAACTGACTGCAGCACATAGATCAGGAACTAAGAACTCGAGCAGGGAGCTTGGATTATAAAGTGGTCCCTTCCAATCTTAACTATTCTATGATTCTGTAATCCTGTCAGGCTTCTCTTACATTAGCTGCTCTCAAAGACAACTTGATATTCTGATTCCAGCATGGCCTTTGGAAGTGTTTAACACTCTGTTGGAGTTTCAGGTGTGTCTGTGAGGTACCAGCTCTGTGTTGCAGAGATGGCCAAGACCTCACCTGGGTAGCTTGGATTACAGAAATTGTTTAGCAAAGGTAGGGTAGTGCTCTACTGAGGCAGAAGGGCAGTATTTCTGTCTAATTGCTTCATTTGCAATTAGCCAGATGAAGCCTGATGACAGGTTGCAGCCTGGAATTTCTGCAGGGTAATGAAAGTATGCCCATTGTCTTGCATATCATAAAACAAGAACTGAAGAAATACATAATGAAAAGTTTGCAGGAGTAAGCAGCAAGTGTTTATTCCCTTGCTTCTCTCCAAAAAATTAACTTCTTTTCCAAAATGCTCCCTTTTTACTGTATTTTAAACTAAAATTAAGCTCTGTGAGCTTAATACATATGGATATATATTAGCATCCTTAGAGAACTGCTTTCATGCCAGAGTACAGTAATAGATTTTTATTAATGTGTTTATATAAATTTGTTAAAAGTTGAAAGCCAATTTAAGATTTGGCTTGTAAAATTAATGAAGAAATATGTTGTTGTTCTATACAGTAAAATGGGTTTGGAGCTGTACGAAAGAGGAAATTCACCCTTAAATTTTTTTGCTTCTTGTGGCTGATATGCAAAGCTGATAGCATTTTGATAACATGTAAGTCCAATTAAAATACATAGAGGATAAAAGGGAGACTTTCTACAAGGGTGTGTGGTGATAGGGCAAGGGGGATTGGCATTAAATTGAAATAGGGCAGGTTTAGATTAGATATTAGGACAAAAATTCTTGACTATGGGCATGGTGGGACACGGGAACAGATTGTTCAGAGAAGTGGTGACTTACCCATCCCTGGAACTGTTCAGAACCAGGCTGGATGGGGCTTTGAGGAGCCTGGTGGAAGCTGTCCCTGCTCATGGATCTTTAGGTGATCTTTATGTTCCTTTCCAACCCAAACCATACTGTGATTCTGTGAAGATAAATGAAACGCTAGAAATTTAGGGATATGACATGCCTGACAGAAAGATATATAATAGATTCTACTAATTTAAATTAGTAGAATGAAGAAGATTTTTTTTTTCTAAAAAGCATTGAAACAATCCATTCCAGAAGGAAAGTAGATTGTTTTGCTGAATACTGGCAGTACATGCTGTGCATGAGTTACGCTATATTTATTCTCTATAGGAGTTGGAAAAGTCTGCATCACTGACTAGAACATAGATATCTCTCTCTTTATTATAGTAGAAGAATTTTGCTCCTTTTCTTTGAGCTTGCTTTTGACAATTCACATGGGCTTGGGTCTGCAAACTGATGCAGGTTTATACATAAACATTTGCAGTTACTACTTTCAAAAGCTAGGGAAATGTTAGAGATTGACATGTATTACACTACATGCTGTGTTCCCTAGTTGAAAGATACAGCAAAGCTAACATTTTAAATTTACATTTAGAAATGGAAATGAACACAGTTTGTTTTTTATTTTTTCAGATTTTAAAGTCATTTATGAGATGTTATATAAACCATTTTAATAACACATCATTTAAAATGGTATGCAAATATTTTATATTGTATTTCAGCTAGCATATTCAATAGATGGCAATATTTGACATGAATCTGCTTGTGTTAATAGTGTTAAACATACTAATATATGGCTCCAGCCTTGCTCACTGGGTGGGCTGCTCTGGTTTTCATATTTGATAGTGAAGGCCACAAGCTAGTTCCTCTCCCAGTCAATGTGCAGCACGGTCCAGCTAAGCACATGGAGTAGGACTTACATTTTCCCAGCAGAGTCAGTCTGCTGGCTTGGTCAGATTTTCAGTCGGATGGAGTACAGAAATAGTTACCAGTGCAGCAATCCACCTCAGGCTTACCAGGTACCATGTATGCTTTTCCCTTTTAAGTGACTGCACATGCAATCACCTCTTCACTGTGCCCTGGGAAAGGTGAGAGCAGAAGCAGGCTTCCAGCCCCAAACAATTAATCATAATTGATTGTCCTGTTGTCATTATGTCACTATGTTCATTCCTGAGTTGATTCTAGTAAAAACAGTCCCAGCAAGCAGAGTGCACCTAGGCTGTTTCCAGAGT
The DNA here is from genome assembly GCF_030490865.1 of Poecile atricapillus. Lineage (NCBI taxonomy): Eukaryota > Metazoa > Chordata > Aves > Passeriformes > Paridae > Poecile > Poecile atricapillus. The sequence goes on along the minus strand of NC_081289.1, from coordinate 31,644,568 downwards.
CTCAGTCACAGGTTTGACATCAGATTGTATAGGAAGAGATACAGCTGGAGCTTAAAGTTCCACAGACCTGTTCAATGTTCACCCAGTTCACAGTTCATTTTATTTTCAGATGAGATGATTTCTTACAGTGCTAAAGCCAATCTGAGTTATATTCTAATGGGCAAATGGCATCATCTCCTTTAAATGGTATGTTCACCTGAATAGTCAGACACCAAACGTATTTTCCAATATGCTTGTGTGGTGTATACATTTCATGTGTTTACCTGTCAAGTCTCACAAATACAGATGCCATTCATTGCATGATGATAAAATCTGTGTCATCTGTCAAAAAATATTTCTCCTCACCTAGAAAACTTTCTGCATCAAGAAAGTTAAAAGAATATAGTGTTTTGCAGGAAAACCTATGTGTTGGCACCTTTTTTCTGCAAAAATTATTGAAAAAATAAATTTGGATATAAAGAGGTATGTATTAAATACATGTTTATTAAGACTTCCAAAGCTCACAGTGGGCATGTGATAGTTTTGCATCCTGATTGAGATAATGTTATGGTATGTATACCATTAATGTACCATTTTGGAAAACTTTAGAGAAAATAAATGTGCTCAGGAGTTTTGCAACAGCTCAGATGAGAATAGATTAAGGCTATTTACTGAGGAATCCTGGCTGCTGTCCAAAATTTTGATTAACTATATCATTGATATGATAAGGTTTTTTTTTTACTCTCATAGTTACTGAGTGATTTGAAAAAGCTTTCTAAATAATGAAATAAGAAATCTGATGTACTGTTCTTTAAAAATACTTTAGGACACCTGTACAGTTGTATCACATTTTACTTTTCAAGTTTGCTTGACAGGGTCAGTGCCGCTTGCCCATTTAATAAAGCTGGACAGCATCCTAGTCAGCACCTGATTGGCCTCCGGAAAGCCGTGTATCGCTCCGTCAGAGCCAACTTCCGAGCTGCAAGACTGGCTACTCTGTACATGCTGAAAAAATATCCTTTCTGTAAAAACCCACCAGCTCAGGTAGCCCATGCTGCCTACCTGCAGTGTTTAGAGTTGGGATGTCTAGAAACATGAAGTATCTAATTATGTATCTAAACAAGGGAAAGAAAAGGTAGAGTAGTAAATTGGGGCTTGTGTTTGGTTTGGAGCATGCTTAAAATTTGCCTTTTTGTGTACTGTGCAGTGTGAGATAAGATTCAGTGCACTGAAAACACTGTATCATTATTGACACTCATACTTTTGGTGAAAGTGCTGAAGATGTGTTTCAGAGCCCTTCAAGATTTTGTTTTATAATTCCTCTTAGCCCAAAATATCCCTTGCATCAAAATATCCTCTTCTCTGATCAATATGGCTTTTACTCGACATCCCTGTGTTCAAAGGTAAGTTGGTTTTCTACCAAAATTAACTGCAGCAAATTTATGTTAATGTATATTTCAAATATGTTAGAAGGAGATCAGTCTAATGAACCTGTGAGAGAATTAAAAATTGTAGGTCACAGCTTTATTCATGGTGATACAAATTGCATAATCTTGATATGTTATCGTTCTCACTTCTATTCAGCAGAACTAGAAGTTCAGCAATATTTGCTTGTGGCTAGTGTACTATCTTTTAGTTAGATAGCTGCCTGCAGTGAGTACAGTTAAATAATTTTGCCCTCATTAAAATTTCTTCCCATGTAGGAGAGAAAATATGCAGTCATATATACGCCTTATACCAGGCAGTTGTGTCAAACTTGGTACGCAAGTAATTTAATGAGACAGAAAGTCATATTGCTTACATTTTGTGTGGAGGGACAGTTGGGTACTAGCAGAAACAACTCAGCATTTTCTTACACTATTCTTGCTCTGATTTGTTTATGTCAAAAAGAGTGCATTGTTCAAAATCACAGAACAAAATGCCATAGAAAAGCGTATTTCTCTTTTAATTTGAAATCTAAGGTTATATCAGGATGCAATGGCTGAAAGCCTAAACTATAAATTAAGCACTTTGGGTTAAGTATTTACAGGATGTCATGTAGACCAGTTTAAAAGCTCTCTGCACTGTCCTACACTGAATTGTTTGGTAATTCAGGCAGTGCTTCCCTCGGCATGCTAGCTGCTTAATACTTTTATTCTTAAGAGCCTTGTGGGTTCTGCATCATGGGAATCTGATGTAATTATATACAAGCTGGATGGAGGAAAACTTTTAGCTCATTTTAATGGCTGATGTTAATAATCTCACTCTCAGCTGATGCAGAAGGGTCTGATACTCCATTTCCCTTGAACTATTTTGGTAGGTAGGACCTGGGCCTTGGACCTTGTACACTTAAAAAGCTTGGATTTTGTTGTGAGGTGATGTTCTTTGGTGTTAAGGCATAAATGGTGTTATTTTTTTATTAGTGATAAAACTAGACATTGGATAGTAGTATTTTAAACTGAGTGATATCTTACCCCATTAGAATGGAATGCATATAAAATGCAATCTAGGTCTTTGAGATGCACTCAGCATAGGGAAATTCATAAATTTCCTCTAGTAAATCTAGTAAAAACTTGTTCCTTCTCCTCTGTAAAGGTTTACTTACTGCGTCATGAAGTGTTAGAAAAACATATACCTTTAACTTGGGAGAGGGAAAGTTCGTACAAGAAAACAAGTAAGCTGCACAAAAAGTAGTACCCTGTTAAGATTATAAAAGCCTAAATTGCCATGCTGGAAGGTCTGAGTAGAGACACTTGGGCATTTTTCAGTGCAATGTTTCTTCCTTGACCAGCTAGTTTATCACATGCTTAGCTCACCCCTGGTGAGCAGGCAAGAATTTGTAGAAGAGCAGCTTGGATTTCCCTGGGATTCTGTGAAGCCCTCATGTTAGGTCTTTAGACGGGAATGTGATTTTGAATGTTCAATTGTTACATCCAGGGATACATTAGCATTTTTGTTTTTTACAGGTAAATAAGGGTGTCTAATCTGATTGAGGTTAGACATTCACTGTACAGGTATTTTATTCTGGATTTGACAGTTCATTATTAAATAGCACTGCCTTCTCTTTCAAGCTAATAAGGTGTGTGAGTTAAACAGATGAATGAAATATTTTCACAGAGACGAAAAATTTAACTAATCTAAGGTAGTTGGGCTTTAGTATTTTGGCTTTAATAGAAGGCATTAGGGCTAAAAATACAACTAGATCAAAGTGCACGAAGGAAGTGTGTTCCTGTGTATAATGGTGTGTATATGTTTAAACTTTGGAAATGTTTGATCCTTAGGAAGCTAATGGGGGCATGGGATCAGTTCTCTGCTTTCATCTCTCAGATAGAAGTGGGAGTGGAAGGGTTGCAGTAGAGGAGGGCAAGGCAGGAGGTGCAGGAGGCCACCAGGAATCCCTGGTGACACAGTAGAGGTAAGTGGTTTCTTGGTCAAACCTTGCATTTGAGACTGGAATTCATTTTTAGCATGACTTAGGAATCCACATGTGTCCAAACTGCTTTTTGTGGTGTTCATATTGTTGGAAATGTCATGTTGCAGGCTAACAAGGAGTACAAGTAGTTTCTAAGATAAGTGATCCTAAAGGGTTTTGTCCTGACATTTCAATTTCTGCTGGAGTTACCATCCTCATCCTACGTGCTCCCTCTGCTGGGCACGCTGTCAGGTTAATTTACAGTAGACACCATTTATATGAGGCAGCTGCTGGTGACAACAGTAATATTCTGATCCTAATTAATTTATATTGCAGGGTTTTGTCTGAACACTTAACAGGCTTCTTCCTTTCCAGACATTAGCGATAAAGGAGGGAGAAATGTCGTTTTTTGATCCTGGACACTTTGCTTTACTGTTTCCTGGGACACAGAATATTACTTTTTCATGCAATGTTCTTCTGCGTAACTGGTAAACATCTCTTGAGCAAAACACTTTTGCAAGTTCAATCCTATGAGAATTTAGCACGATGCAAATTTGGGTGTGAAAGTGGATGGAACTCGTAGATTCCCCCAGAAAACATATTAGCTGGACAAGAGACAAGTGCTTCTAATAGGCTTTATGTGCAAGAGATGAGAGCATTCAGTTTCTAGATCAAACTGTAAATGAAAAAAAACATGTTTTAAATTAAGACCATCTTTTCATTAATGCTTTACAAATTATATATATTTCTGTGGAACAAATGAGAATTTGTACTAATGACCGTAAGTTTACATTTCTGTTTTAAAATTAATTTTACTATTTTGTGACTGGGTAACTATCAGAAAACATGCAAAAATCTTGAACTGTTCCTCCCCAGCCTGAGCTTAACCTAAAATTAATGCTATTTGAAATGCTGCATAGTCTATGAATTATTTTATCTGTCTTCTGGTATCAGTTATATTTGGCTTGCTTCCTACTTCTTAAGCATTTTTGAGGGCTAGAAATGTACATTTTCCTACTGAGATTTTAAATGTGATGAATGGTGTTGAAAGATACCAGTTTGCCACTCATCCTGCCAAGATCATATGTCTTTACAGTGATGCAATCAATAAAGTTAATGTATGACAGTCAGGGAGCTCCTGCTCTTCACAGAGCTCTCTGAAATGTCAAAGACCTTTTACTGTAAAGACCTCTGAGTGGTCCATCCATAGACAGACCTCTCAGCAAATTCACATCCTGAGTTTAATCTGTAACACAGGCTACCTTTAAAACTTAAAATGGCACAATTGTTCTCTTTCCTCTGTTCCTTAAACTTCTAGTTTAAGATTAACATGAACTATCTCTTGGAAACTCAATATTTAAAAGTACGCTGTTTCAAAAGGGCTGCAGGGAGTTTTCATCAATCTACTTTGTTTCTTTTTATGTGTTTGTATTTTGACATAGGTGTTCTGTCAGTGTTTTCTCTCTCATCCTTCTAAGAACATTTAAAACTTGTGCTTCAAATAGAGATTGCGAAACTTTAAATCAAACACGATTCAGGTGAATTTGGGATGAAAGTCTGTGCTTTCATAAAAATTGCCTGGAATAAGAAACCTTATAAAGTATTTCTTTCCTTTTCTGTGTGTTTAATGCAAAAGTGGCTTTGTTTACCACCTTAACTCCAGCTAAACTTACCCTCTGAACTCGGAGAGTGACAACGTGACCAGCTACATCTGTGTGGTTCCCTTTAAGGAGCTGGGTTTGGGACTGAGTGAAGAGCAGGTCTCCGAAGAGGAGGCACACAATCTGACTGATGGCTTCAGCTTGCCTGCACTCAAGGTAAGCTCTCCCAGATGGGCTTGATCCATGTAGGCTCCTGGTGAAAATCTTCCTGTTGTCATGAAGTCCTGTGGCTTGTACATCCTAGCGTATCAACACACTGAATTGACGGTAAGGTGTAATCAGTCAGGCTCTTACCATGTGTTTCTACATTTATCAGCATTCCCATGATTTCTCTGTGCATGTAGAGAAAGAGAAGTTACTAAATACAACATAAGGAATTTTTTTCTGCAAATCATGGAAGTTCAAGTCAGTGTTCTATAACCAGCTTGATCAATCCGCTTAAACATTATTTTTTTCTCTTTGATTTCACCTGATCCCAGCTGAATAAAATAATTTCCGGATTGGTACTTAATTCTTTTTTTATCTAATCTCTTGACATGTATAAAAGGAGAGACATCAGAAATCACAAATTAGTTGTAAATGCCAAAGGGAGTAGCTGCATTTATTCACACTGAGGCGTAGAAATCATAAGCTTGGACCCCTGCTGCTGTGAGCCAGTGTTCTTCAGTCTTTGAAAAGCTTTTAACTGAACAGAGTGACAACTGTGTAATGGCCTTTTGATCTATTTTGTTTTGAGATGTTAGGTATTTTTTATTTGCATGAGTCAATTGGAAGGAAGATCTAATTTGAATGCAAGTCTACTCTAATGGTCCTCTGCCAGGGCAATTCCCCTTTAGCATTGTCTTTTTAATAGAAAATTCTATTATTATATGACTTCTATGTTTCTTTGGGGTTGGCTTTCATTGCATTTTTTTCTCTTAATTTATAGACCTTGACTTCTTTTGTTCTGATGGTAAATGTTACCAGTAATAGTGATTATTTAGCTTTGAGGCTTTGACTAATTAGTTGTAAGCTAAGAGCTACAATAAATAGCAGGTTTTGGGACATTTTTTCTTGCATTTTCTTGCATTAATTGCAACAATGTAAGCCTGCTGATTTACCTGCTTCTTTTTAAGCACAAGAAGCCAGTCAGAGGTACCCAAGCTTGTAAGTTAAGCCTTTGTTTACCTGCAATTTGCAGTAATTTAACTGAACTCTGTTTTAGTTAAACTGGTTAGGATACTTTCTGGATACATCTAAGCTCACAACTAATAAATCTCAATTTATGGTAGCTCATAACAGCCAGCAATGTAGGCTGGGTGTGGTATAGCTGAATCAATCTAAATTAACATAAATCAGTCCTAAGCAGATTCCTGTGTAGGTATAACATACTTTGATAACCTTGGGACATATTTGTGTGGTGAACCTTGGATGTGCAGTCCAGTTTTTTTCACTTTGAGAGAATTTGTCTTTATATTAAAATGCAGGTCATGCTAAGCCATATGACAAATGTAGCATGTGTTTTTTGGCTACCTTGTGCTTGAAGTAAATTTAAAGAGTGAAAATTTTCACTAAAGAAAAAAATACCAGTTTAAGCTGAGGAGAGCCAGTTGGATATTTTGTGTGTCAGCAAAGATCATCAGTAGTTATTGGTGGAGCAAGCTGTTTGCAATCATAAATACATCTGAAATTTCCTTTTCTCTTGTTATTGTGCCTTTTTTCAGGTAGGTTTTGGAATATTGTTATCAGTTCCTGAAGTCCACTATTTCTGTGTGCTACTTTTTTACTGCCTGTGGTTTGTGTCTGGTGGAAGGGATTGGTCTTCTTTTGTGCTTATTACAGCATGAGCTTTTGATTTTTTATCCAGGGCACCACACATTCAGGGACACTTGAGTGATTGCTGCCCATTTGTTTGCTTTGTATTTTTGCACCCAGCCAAATCAGTCTTGCATGTGTGCCCCAAATTAATTTTATGTCATTCATGTATTCTTTTTTCTCATGAGCATCTTTTGTAAATTGAGATTTTTTTCTTTTGGAATACTCTTTCAGTTGCATCCAGTTATTTTTGACATGATGAGTAAAATGTTTTGTCTTCCTTGGTCTGGAATGCTTGTGAATAAGTTTCAGTCTGCACCTCATAATCACCTACAGCTGATCCCTTTTAATAAGGGCCATTTTTGCAGAGAAAAACATCATAACCTTTCCTTTTCATTTTAGACATAAAAAGTGCTGCTGTACTGTCATGGTCCACTGAGCAAACTTCTCTAAACTAAGAAAACAGTCATTTCATTGGAAGTGGAAGTTTTCAAGAAATTGAAATTTTGGGTTGCCTTATTCCCAGGTGGACCAACCTCTTTAGTACCATATGTAACACTGTGGATCAATCAATTTCTTAGAAGTCTTTCCTTCCTTAGTAGTATTGGTGGAATTTCTTACTTTGGCTGAAAAAAGAAATAAGTTAGCAGCTCAACTTTCTTCAGATGTAAAATATTTTTTTGTTGAAGTGCAGTGCAATTAGGCTCATGTTTCAAGGTTGGGTGTGGGGCAGTGCAGTAATCATTAGATTGTAGAAATGACAGCTTTGCCTTATAAAGGGAAAATGTCTTTGCTGCCACTGGAATTTTGGCAGCCCTTTATGAGCTGTAGTGTATGTGGAGATTATAGCAAATAATGAAACTGGTGCATGGGAATATGAGGTTTTGGACTCCGACAACTTTCTGAGCATAATTGCATTTAATATCCTTCATCAAGGAATTAACAGTCACCTAAGGGTCACAAGATCTGAACCTCACGTGCTCTGGAATACCCTTCATAAACAGTCAGCGGATTTTTGCAGTTTTTCTAAGTTCCTGTTGCTGGCCAAGGAATGTTTTCCCATGGTGTATCTGTACATTTACTTTGGAAGCTGATTGCCTTCCAGGTGCACAGAGCTAACCCTACCCTGTTTTGCAGGTCCTCTTTCAGCTCTGGGTAGGGCAGAGTTCAGAATTTTTCAGGAGGCTGGCGCTGCTGCTCTCCCCAGCCAACGCATCCCCCAAGCCCTTGGTGTCGCCGGAGCGGCTGCCTCACCACATCCTGCGCGACGTGACCCAGGGCCTACCTCACACCCACGCTGCCTGCTTGGAGGAGCTCAAGAGGAGCTACGAGTTCTATCGCTACTTCGAAACTCAGCATCAGTCGGGCTTGGAATGGCCAGCCAGGACCAAGCAGGAGTCCAGAGAGCTCAGCAGTCTCCAGACAGCGGTACGCAGCTTGCAGCTTCACCTCAAGGCACTGCTCAATGAGTAAGTTTACACATGAATTAACAAAGTATGCAGAAGGCTTTGGACTTGAAGTTCTTTGGGTTGTCAGCTTGTATCCCCAACTAAAAGCAAAAAAGGCAGATACATACAGTCTTTGCAATCATAGCCACACAGTATGGGCTCAAAGATCCTTGGTTTACTATGGAATCTGATATTTTTCCTGGGTATTCTTTGAGTATCTGATGAAAACTTGAAGATAAGCAGTGCACTAAGATTTTGCCTTGCTTTTGTCACTCCCTTATAAAAAATATGAAAATGTAATTATCTTCCACTGATTTTTCAATATATCAAATGCTTTATAAGAACATTTAGCTCATAGTAACTACCGAATAAATATTCTTAAAGATTTGTTACTGACTTGGTGAAATGGTTGAGGCTGTCCTATTCCTTTAATCTTACATATAAGAATTATTATAAAAAATTCAGGTAGGCAATGTATCTTGATGTAGAAAAAAATATTTTAATTTTAAAATTTTGGGGAGTCTTTGAGGAATTGACTGAGTTCTTAAAACTTGAAGAAAATAACAGTATATTACGTGAAATACTTGAATGAGTGGTGAAGTAAAATATTTATTATTACTTCCTGCCGTTTTTCTCCTTATCACTTAGGGTAATAATTCTTGAGGATGAACTTGAAAAGCTTGTTAGCACTAAGGAGACACCCGAGTTGACAACAGAAGCCCGTCAGGTTCTGGAACAAAAACTAAAGTTTATTCAGCCTCATATCCAGGCAAGCAACAGCTGCTGGGAAGAAGCCATTTCTCAGGTGGAAAAAATAAATGGAAGAAACCCAAGTAAAAAAGGTAAATGTGAGAGATTAATTTAGCAGCTAATGGGATGCACTTCAGAGATGAAATGGTCAAATGGATCAATGACAGTGTTCAGCCTGTATATCAGAATTTTAGCTAAAGAAGGTCTTACAACCATACACTTTGAAAAACTTTGTCCTTACATCAGGCTTTTTCACTGTGATGGCCTTGAAGCCTTCGTTTCATTAAAAAATGCAAACATATTAACTCAGTCTGTTAGACCTGTGGATTCAGATGGTTACATTTTCAGGTGCAGACTGATCATGGCTTTTTGCCCTTGATTGGTCAATCACCTGTGAAGGGTAGGATTTTAATGAATTGCCCTCAAGATCTTCATTTATTCACTGCATTAAAATTATGCCATTAATTGAAATGATAATGGCAGTGTCATGAAATTTTTTTGACAATCACATTTCCTGGAACATTTTAAATCATGGAGGACATGTGGAGCATATAATACCCATTTACTTCCTCTGTCAAAGACTGTGAGCTAATCTTTGGTGTTCTTAAAAGTCATAGTGAGCAGCATATCCCAGCATTTTGTTTGTTGTCCTTCTCCTTAGGGATTAATAACTAATAATTAATTAATAACCAGCTTAAATAACTGCAGTGAGCTTAGGCTCTCCTGTCATGGAATTGAACCTGTAATTTCTAATCTTTCTTTTTTCCAGGAGCATTTTTACTGTCCTAGGAAGGCACAGCCCAGCATCTGAAAAATGCTGGTAATGGAGACTGCACTAGGAAAATTGAGGGGGGAGCTTGGGGTATCAGCAAGTTACCTGCAGAAATCCAAATCTGAAGTGCACTATGCTCTTAATGATGTATAGGTGGAATATCCAGTAGATGCATAAATATTGCTGGGGGCCTGCAGGCAGGCTGACCTTGTTCATCCTTACATCAGAACTGGGAGCACTGGGAGGCTTCTTGCAGGCTCTGTGCAGGTCCAGACATGGTATAAACAAACTCCTGTAGTTTGCCTGATAGTGCAGTCATACAGCTTCCCCCTCAGTGCTGCATAAAACATCCTGTGAGGATGTTAGATGTAGCCTGATACATTTGCATCTGGTGACCTGTTGTGTTCTGTTGATGCTCTCCACAACCTGCAGATCCACTGATCTTTTTTCCCCTTTCCTTAAAAGTTCTTTCTGGACTACACACCATAGTATTTTTAGTTATTTTAGTTTTATTTTTACTTTGTGTATAAATTTCACAGCAGGCCTTTTTATTATAACTTGCTTCCTTTTAAAGTTCAGTACAAAAATAACCTTGTGTGTGATCTAGAAGGAAGGGATTGCGTGGGAAATAAAAAATAAAATAATCCTTCACTTTTACCCCCCGCTTTCCTGGAAATGTGCTGGGATTGAACCTCTATTTTGCAACAAGTTTATTGAACTACTCCACAGAAGCCACTTTAAATTATTTTGGTCACTGAAAACTATTTTTATCTGACAACATTTGACTTTCCTGATATATTTCTAAGCCATCCAGCTTCTGTGAGTTGAACTTGTCAAGCTGTACATGAAATCAAATTCAGTTCTTTTGCTGTCTTCCTACAAATTTTAACAGCTGGTCTGTCAGTCATGTTATGTAAATTACTTCAATAAATTGTCTCTCTTTTTTTTCAATACTTTATGAAAGCTCTTTGGGAGAAGATACCTTCCTGTTGAATTAATATAGCAGCTCAGCACAGCTTTTATGTTTATGCATCATTATCCAAAACTAAATCAATCTTTTGACAAGAGCTGTTTCAAGAACCCCATGGGCTTAGAACATTGTGTCTAAGTGGATGCTGAGCACTTTTGCTGTAGTAGATGTTTAGTTCAACTAACTAGTTCAGCCAGTAGAGCATCTGTATAAAGAGGTGAGTCCCCTTCAACAAGCAGTACATGCTTCTTGCCCTGAATCATTATATGTCAGAGCTGGTTTGCCTTCAGGTACAAACAGCCAAAGCGAAGCCTTTCAGGATAATAGATTAAACACTCACACTCTCCTGTCAGCCTGTCATTGGTGCTGAAAACAGAATGTATCTTATATTTTAGCATATGGTTCCTTCAGGGAATGCAGTTTGGCTTCCTCCTTAATTTGGTCTGTTTCTAGAATCAGTGCCTTTACTCACTGATCCTGTCAGGTACAGAGCAGAGCCTCAGAACAAGTGGGGCTTTAGCACATGAAAAGGAATTCACCTCTGTTTAATTACTTGGGCAATGATGGACCTGTCTATCATTCATATACATGTACATCTTTACTCATTTCCTAGAACTTTAAGCTTCTTCTCTTTATTCTTTCACATTTTTTCATCACTGATAAAATTTACCATTTAAAGCTTCAACAATTTAAGCATGTAGTAATCTACTGCTAATATTACAGAATGGAGTACTCTTTATGGCTAGTTACAGCATTGTATTAATGATCTTTGAAACAGTGCCCCTCAAACTGTTTAAATCCCATCCTTTTTCCTTTTAAACTGTCTCTATCTTTGCAAATGTACACAACTATTTTAGATATTTATAAGAACATGGCCATGGTACTCTGCTGTAATCTCACCATCCCTAAGTGTTCAGTGTATAGATTAGAAATGGAAAATAGGGTTAGGTGAGACTTGGCAAGGTCATTTAACCCATTTCCCTTTTCAAGGATAAATTAGTATTTGTGAGTAAATGTTGTTTACCTGTTCCTAAAAAACTCTCTTTAGAGACATTTTACAGTATTTCCAGCACTTAATTCCATTACCAATAGAATGTTATTACTGAATAAAAGAAGTACCTCTTGCTGCAATTTAAAAGCAGTAATTCTGATCCACCCACAATGGAAATCCATTTCCTCTTGATGGCTCTTACGTTAGCAAAGATGATTATTGTGTTTCTTTCTGTCTTCTCTACATGACTCCCTATGCTTCAGCTTTTCCCTGGTGACTATACTTTATTTAGTCCTTATAATTTCCAATGTTTTCCTCTGTACTCCCTCTAGTTGGTGCACTGTGTTACTGAATGAAGGGGCCCCAGACTGGGCACTATGTTCCATCCACAGCCCAATCAGTGCCACAGTAGAAATGTTATTTCATGTGACTAACAGTCAGTGCTGTTGCTTGTATGTACTAGTTTGTAGTTTGGCTTTTTGCTTGCAGTGGGGTGGAGTGGTGCTCCCCAGTCAGTTGTGATGTATTTGCACACTTTGCTATTCCAAAGCACAAAAATTTGCAGCCACTCTCACCAAACTGCTGGGTTGGAAATCTATTTCTACCTGGGTCGTATCTCTGATTTTCCAGTATTGTTTTTTTATTGTAGTGGTACCCTTCAGTGTTCTTGCAGATTATGCCCAAATCAACAGATTTAATGAGATGCAACACTTTTCTTTCAGCCATTGGAAATATTGGAGAGTATTGGACTTGAGACAAATTCTCACTCAGTGTATTCCAGTCTGAAAATGGTAACCATACTTTGATGATCCAAGAGGCTGTTCTGTGCACCTAATAGCAACTTTTCTTGGCCTTTGCATTTTGCTTATAAGGATGTCATGACATGATGTCAAAAGTCCTATTGAAAACAAAATGCAGGATTGTCTTTGGTTCTTTCTGTACACAAGACCTGTTACTGCATTGAAAATTTAACATCTTCTATTTTCAACAAATCCACACTGGCTGTTACTTGTCTCCTTGGTACCTCGCAAATATCTTCCTGTAAACTTTCCTTGATTATTTCTTCCAATATTTTCCAGTTATTAAAAGCTAGTTTACCTATATATATATTTTTTAAACTTCTGAATGAAGTCTCTTTCTCTGGTTTTACTGATTTTGCTTGCCATCTGCAGGTTTTCAAAATCGATAAAATTTCTGAGATTTGTTAGTTGAAGTGTTTCAGCACAAGTTCCATTGGACCCAGCTTGTATCAAAACAGCCAACTTACTTAAGTGCTCTCTGTTTCAGTGTAACCTAACCAGCCTTCTCACCATTTTTTTCACGTGTGCAAATCCTGCTTATGAAAATACTTGGACCCTTCCTGAGTCAGAAACATCACTGAATACTCAATTTTATTTTTTAAAATCCCTTTTCTTCTTTCCCCTAAAGGCAAAATTGAAGTTTCCTGTGACAACCTACAGCATACTACAGTACCTTTAACACAGCCTGCCATATACATAGAAAACAAAGATCCAATCCCTGAAGAGCAGGTAAAAAAAAAAAAAGGATCATTTAAAATACATTTAAAATAATAATTGAGGATTATTTGCTGTATCCATTCTTTTTTTCAGTTGCTTGTGCAGTGACCTTGATGTCTTGCCAAGACAGACAAGTAAGTGGCCAGTGCCACTTCACAATTGGACTTGTAAAAAAAAAATTCTGTGCATTCCTTTTGCTGTTCCATGGGGAGGTATTCCCCATCCTGGAAAAAAGAGCACTAGTATTCATTTCTCATATATATCATTAGAAATGAGTGACCAAAGGAGAGCAGCAACACAAGTCAGAGAATTAAAAAGTGAGAATTGCTAAAAGGCAGCATATGAAATAGTCCTGCTTTTGCTGGATAAACTGATACAGCTGCGAAAGCGACAAGCTCGAGCACAAACCATCCTGCCTTCAGTTTGCTTAGTCTCTGCATTTTTGGATATCTTTTCACTGTAACACTGAAAAGTTTTGTGTTGTTTGAGGAACTCCTGAGTGATGGTTGGGCTGTCTTGAAGAGATGTGGGCCTCCTCCATCCCAGAACTGAGTGGCATATGCATTCTGAAAGCATATCCTCTGTTCTGTTCCTCCTTTGCTTCTCCCCCACATGTATTCTCTCCAGATGTTTTTCCATATCAAAAAGCTGGGACTAATTATTTCATTGAAAATTTATTATAACATAAATGCTGCTCTATTTTTTTATTCTTGTAATCCACCATATTTAAAATTGGAAGAGAAGTTTGCTATCCTCTGTATCCTCTTAATAAGGATTTATGTAAGTTAAATCAGCAAGATGCCTGACTACCAAGAATTGGTTACAGTGTAAATTAAAAAAAAACCCAAAAACAACCCACATCAGCATTGCTTATTTCCACCTGTAATTATGGAGAAATGGTCTCCCATTTTCAAGGTATATCACTTGAACTTATTTGTGTATGAAGGTCAATCTCATTAATGAGTGGACTTGCTCCAAAATCATACAGATATCACCAAGAGCAGTGTCAGGTCCACTGGCTCTGCTCAAACAGGGCACCACCCTACTACTGTGGTTGGCTTGTGTTGACATCATTTGATCATGAATCAGATTGTAGGATTGAGTCCACTCCAACAGTGAAGATCAAGAGTTTCTTCCTTTCTTTCTTTAGGAACTGGAAGCATATGTTGATTATTCAGATACAGATAATGAGTACAAAAGGGAAGATTTTTACTGCTTCTCCCAAGAAGAAAGAGAGAGGCAAGAGCGAGAGAGACAGGAATCTAAGAGGGTGTTACAAGAATTGAAATCTGTACTGGGATTCAAAGCTTCAGAAATTGAAAGACAGAAGTGGAAACAGCTACTATTCAGTGAACATGGTAAGCATTTCTTTGGAAAATTAATTCCTTCCTTAGGAAACATAGGTGTCTGTTTGCTAGGAATTTCTGAGTATGTTAGAATTCAGACAGTGCTTAGCTGTAGCAGTGTCTTTGATAGAGCTGTGTGGTCTTAGATGCCATTCCATCTCTTTATATTTTAATAATCATTTTACTATATATTGAAATGAACTCATATAAGTGGGAATTTGGCTTTAAACAAAAGACTGAGCTAAAATATTAAACACAAAAAACCATTAAAACAGCAAAAAGAAAGCTCTCAGGATATAAACCATGCAAATTGAACTGACTTTCTTTCATGGCTTTCCAGTAAATATGAATTTTTATCAGGGTGCATAAATAAATTACTTCTCAGAATTTAAAGAAACCAGCAGATATTATCCCGGATGTACAAAAGTATATAGGTTAAAGTAAAGAGCTAGACTTTGAAATATTAGAGAAATAAAATAATAAAACTGGCTTTTGTTTCCATGAGAGAGTGAATACAGAATCTGTTCACAAAAAAACAACCCACAAATCATCTAAGAAGAAGAGCTCTTTCAAACTAGCCTTTAGTAAGCCAGAGGACTGCTGGGTAGCTCCATCCACTTGCACTTGAAAGCAAGAATATGAAAATTTCTCTTAACAAGACAAGTTTGTCTGTTACAACTTGATTCCTCTCACTGCTTGAGCTATTTGATTTACTGTCTTTAAAACTGGCAGGAGTTTGTCTTTTCCTTTTTCTTATTTTAATTTCTTCCTCTTAAAGACAGGTTAGGAAAAGCTTTGTAAAAATTTTCATGTTCTATGTTATGAAAAACAACCCTCAAGTCTGGCACCATATCTAAGGATTCTGCCTCTGGAAGTGTCTACCAGAAAAATGATCATGGATTGCAATTTTTCAGTAACTTACTAGGAACACAAAGTAACAAAACATACCTATTGTCTCTTTTGACATCAAACCATCAAAAATATCTCTTCTGAACAATTTTCTTCATTCTATCCATTAAGCTATAACTGTGGTAAAAGAGATCACTTGACCATTGGTACTGATTTCTCTTCTAGTTGTGTTAAAAACCCCCAAGACATCAATTTACACCAGAGTTTGCACAAGAGTAGGATTTCTGTATTATCCCTCTGGTGTTAGATATGACACTGCACAACTCATCACATAAATTTCTTCAAGTTTTCCTTTCCTAACTGTTGGCGAAAGAAGTGATCCTACCTCCAGGTCAAGTCTTGAAAGACCTAGTGAAATTCTTGCAGAAAGAGTTTTTGTCAGGAGAACTTGCCTAGGATATTTCCTTACCTAGAGCAGCTGATGCTTGTCCATATCAGCATATCCTCAGGACATCTGTGGCCATAGCTGGAAGGAGTCAGCTGACTCCTGTAGTTGGCAGTAACTGTTCACCAGAAAACCTTTGTGGCTCATGTTGGTTCCTTTTCTTTTCCATGCATAGTTATTTGGTTTAGGATTAGAGATAAAAGGGTGAGGAGGGAAGAAAGTATGATTTTCTCCAGCTGCATAGGACTGATCATTGATTATTTCCATCCTGTAAAAACCTGGAAAACATGAGGCCAGTTCATGAAAGTAATTAATATTGTCTCCTTTTGGCTCAGATTGTATGTGTCTAATCTGACAGACTGATACGTACACCAGAAATAACATCTTTTACTGTTTTTTAAGGAAATACTTCAATATTTCTTCAATAGAAACACAAGTTAGTAAATGTGACATCATGGACCTTGGCATATTATGTTTTCATTTATCCACACACAAGTCAGTCCTTAAAGAGACATTTATGTCTCCATAATGTTCCACATTTCTGACTTGCCTTATCTTGAAGATTGAAACACAGAAACGTTTATATTCTCTCCATTGGCCCAAGCCAATGGATGGCCATGATACCACTTTTGCATAGTCCTCTTGAATCTTGCTTTTACAGGACAATCAAATTCCAGAAATCCTGTGTTTTCAGAATTCTGAATTATTCATAATTTCTGATTATTGTGGAAAAAGTTTCTGAAATATTCAAAGATTTTAATCTGTTAGTCGAGGCACCCAGCTAGCCATTCTGACTTGTCCTAACGAGGACATGAGGGTTTTTGGTTTGTTTAAGGAGGGGCTGATGAGGGTTTCCACATAAGAGGTCAGCTCCAAAAAAATTGATATGTCTTAAGAACACAACATGAAGTCAATTGGAGATGATAGGTTGGATTCCAGAAGAAAAAAAATACCATCTTAGCAAAGCACTAGACTAAAGCAGGTTTTCCAATGGCCAGTACCATGGTAATACTTCTTACAGTCTGAATAGTAGGTACTTTATGGGAGTGTAGGTAAGCTTATGTTTCTGGTCCTTTGGCCTCCTGTTGAGCCACTACATGGATGTGCTTTTGAAAAGGTCTGCAAAGTTTTTAGTAGCTTCATTTCCACTTGTCAAGCACTGCAAAACAACTTCCTACTGCTGCAAAATCACTTACAGCCTTTCCCTAACCTCTCCCCTTCAAAAAAAAGTTCATTCTGTCAGTAGTTGTGTTGTATCCAGCTGTTTCCCCTTCTCCCACCTTATCCATACAACAGTTGTTATATAGCTGATTTATCAGATTTGGAAAGCCATGCTCTCAAAACTGATGAATTTCACCCTGTTTATTCATTTGTCAACTCAACAAATTGGCCAGCTACCAATCTCAAGTATCTATTTATTTTTTGAGAAGTTTTGTCTTTCAAAGTATTCTTTGGAGGCAGCAGTCAAGAAGTTTGCTCCCAAATGATAAGACTACTGTGTATATTACTGTCTCTTCAGTAATAAGTAGCAGATATAAGGGCAGAAATAAGTAGCAGCATATTTTTTAAGAGACAGGGAAAGAACTACTCCATAAACAACTGAGATGAGTCTGGTGCAGTGCTTCCTTTTTTCATGTAAGGTTTTAAAGCAAACAGTACGATACACATTCAATGCCAAAGTGTTTCAGCGTGCCAGTGACAATAATTATCAATGTAACAACCATAATCATGTGCCTGCTTTCAGCTAGCTAAAGTGAATATTACTGAAATAGGATGCAGTTGATAAATCCTAATACCGTAAATTTTGTTTCCCATGAAAAGTTTGTGTATTTCCCAGAGTTATTTTCATCTCTGCTTACAGGGGTAAAATCAGAATGGAATTAGAAAGGGAAATGCAACTTGGGAATCTGCTGTTGCCGCTCTCATTTATATTCGTGCTGCTACTATAATGGAGCTACTGCAGTTTAGGGAATCTGTTACTTGGAAATGGACATTATATCATTTTCTTAAAATGA
This sequence comes from Poecile atricapillus, assembly GCF_030490865.1. Lineage (NCBI taxonomy): Eukaryota > Metazoa > Chordata > Aves > Passeriformes > Paridae > Poecile > Poecile atricapillus. The sequence goes on along the minus strand of NC_081289.1, from coordinate 31,626,640 downwards.
AAGACATCTGTTCTTCAAGGAGGGATTGTACCAAGTTACACTAACCCTTAACACTGGAAGGAGAGACTTCCTGGCAAGCATCCCGTTGCTGGCAATGGGACTCGCTGCTGCTACTAACTTCAAGAGAGGCTAAATTAAACCACACTTTACTTGTGAGGACACTTGACCTGACTGTGTGGATATGTGTTGTGTTTGTATGTTGTGGTATACGAAATCAGATATTGCCTATAAGGACTTTTTCATGTACCAGCTGCCTTTAGTGAATTAGGTAAACTGTTGTTCACAAGAAGACAGTTAAATCTGTATGCAGTACAATAGTTTTACTTTGGTTTTGCTTTAACACTGAATTCATCCTCTGTGTTTGATGCTGGCTTTAAACAACATCAATTTTGTGCTGTCTCTTTGCGCCACAGATTTTAAGGAATAGTTACAAGTAATGGTCACATTTCACTTCAGCTTTGTGATTAGAAAACACTTTCATTTTAAGTTTTGGTGTGGGTTGTGTTTCTGTTGCTTTGGGATTTTTTAAAGTAATTTTAGCCCATATAATCTTGCATCTTTTCAGGCAAATAAATTATTTTTATATAGCAGCTCACTTTTAGTTATCATTTAATTTTTTCCCCCTTTTTAAGCTGCAGTGAAACCCTTGTCTCCTGTAGAACCATTGAAGCTACTAAATAATGTGGAATCACATATGAATTCAGATACAGAAAAGCAGGACTGCAGCCAAAGTTGTGATAAATCTGAAGAAAACGATTCTAATCCAGAAGTGAATACTGCTGATAAAAGCAGGACAGAATATTTGTATGAAGATCCTGAGATGGAGAAAAACAAAGACAGTACTGCAGCTAAAGATGTTTCTACAGGGGCAGAAGAAAGAATGTACTATCACTGTGAAGGGGATGCTGAAGAACTCAAACCGAGCAGTGTGGATGGAGTAGAGGCTTCACAGCCTCCCTCTAAGGATATATTACATTCAAAAATCAAGGAAAGGCTGGCCCAGCTCCACATATCAACAGATTTTAACTTCACATCTGGTCTGGCTGCACAAGTTGCTGCCAGGTCTTTCGCTTTTACTACAATGCAGGAAGAGACTTTTGGAGATGATGGGGAGGAGGAGGAAGAAAAGACACAGGAGAATGAAGACCTTGTGGAGAACTGTGAAAATGAAGAGAGAGGCTCTGAAAGTGAAGGAAAAGTATAAGTCTGAGCTTTTTATTAAACCAACTTTATTAAACCAACAGCAGGCAGTTTGATGGAAAAAAAAAAACTAAGGTGGGGGTTGAAGCTGAAAATACTGGATGGAAAAAAGGAGACCTAAATATAATACATCGTGTTCCATAAGACTGATACACTAAATAGGACTTCTAAATATATTGAAATTTTGCAGGTAAGAGAAGTTTAGGCTGCATCCAAAAAAGAGATGGCTGGTCCCTTTTTAAGATCCTAGTGAGGGGGGTTAGAATTTACCTTTGTGTTTTCTGTTTTATTTATTTATATTATAGTTTCTTGTTTCTAAAAAGAAGGAAAAATGTTTTGATTTACAACAGACTCCATTTTTTTTTCTCTCTGATTCTTTTGTCATGGTATCAGTGTTTGTTCCAACAAAAAAAAGCCAGGACATTTCTTTTGGAAGAACCTGAACTGTTCCCTGTGATCTTCCCCCACCACTTTTGTTTCACTTCTTGTGTCTGCAGTGTGTTGGCTAAGCCACGATAGGCATTTGTGATTCTGCGACTAGTGATGTGGCACCCAGCTAAAATGTAGAATTTTAAATAAAAACCTGAAAGAGCTAGTATTTGATGTCTCCTGGGGTATGGGGCTGAAATAGTATAAAGTTCATCATGCTTCATATTAAAGTTTATTTAGAATTTTATGAAGGGTTAATAAATTATTTCTATCAGTTGTAATTCATGTTAGAGAAATGTGTTGTTAGTAAATTTTAGGGAAGGTTATAAGCACACCAGTAAGTACTATAGACATCTAGAACCTATCTGTTGGATTGACAGAGATGAGAACACCTATTTATTAAGCCAGCTATTAATTGTTTGTTAACCTTTTGTAAACTGAACCTTAATGTAATTGTTTGATTTGATATAATGATCAATTGTACATTTTTGCTTATGTCCTGAAGTAATTTTCGTAAAGGAAATTATCTGAGAGCTTAACAACATGCTGCATTTTGTTTGAACACCATAGTTGCTTTTCACTAATGTTCTTTCACTTTTCCTTAGATCGTGACTTTAACCTGTGGGATTAAGAATCCATGAAAGAACTACAGTTGTGTGTTTTGTTTCTTGTAACTTAGTTAACTGATGATGAAGTCTGGATGTCTGGTATGAGGTCATGCGAATTCCTTTTTTATCTCTGGTGGTGTTACAAGGAGCAGGAAACTGATGCTCACCTCACAGAGGAGCTGCTTAATGGTTTCATTGCCCTCTCTTCCTTTTGCTCTCTGACACAAAATGAAGCAAAGCTCCCGTGTCTCTAATGGCGAGAGCATCACTTCCTTGTGTAGAATACTCTACTTGGACCCAGATACACTTCCAGGACAAAACACTGCAGCAGTTACTTAGAGTATGTATTGGGTTTTGCAGATTCTATAGAGTAAAGAGTTTTTTTAGATGCTGGTGGTGCAGAGCAAAATCTTTCCTAGGTTGGTGTTGTGGAAAGTGGGGAAGGTAACGCAGGTCAGCAGATTAGGATGGAACTCTTGACGGTATGTCAGAAAACAAGTGTTCTCTTTCAATTCCCTGGCCTGTATTAGCGATTTTGCATGAACACTGTGAAATATGTGGACTTTTTCACAGATGGTAAAGAGGTAAATATCAATTAATAGAGAAGAGAATATGACTTACAGTGTTCTTTCACTGTATAATGCCTGTCCTCTCCTTCACACACAGGTTTTGGGAAGAGAATGTTTTGCCAGTTTTCATTGACCAGTAACACTGTGTTCTGTGCCCTTTATTTTGTGTAAGTGACTGGAAGCTGAGTGGTTGATGTCTTGAGGAGGTTGTAGAAAAAATAAAATAATCAGATGCTTTTCATAGTGTATTCAGAAGATAAGCCTTCTCTTAGTGGTAGAGAATATTCTTCTGTACTAAAGATTAGGCTGAGGTGATGAAACACTTTTATTTTCTCTGTGGAAAGCAATTTTTTTTACCAAGTCTAGAACAGCTGCTTTGGATAGATTGTGTTTGAAGCATTGGCCATGCTTCTGAAGAAGTCTTCCTCATTCTTGACTTGAGATCCTCAAGTTCACAAAGTGCCCAGATATTTTTTGTTCCTAGCTAATTGTTCTGACAGCCTAAATGTATCTTCCATTAATATTTTTCCATGAATTTGTCCACCATCATCTCATGATCTGATGTTGTGTATCCCAGAAAGGGTACTCCTGACCTTTTTCTGTGGGATCCAAATCATATTTTACAGTGTGTATGGCTATGATACCAACTTGGAAATGTGATCATATTTAGGATATGAATTATCACTGTGCACACAGTTTCAGATGAAGTCAGTAGTAGCCTGAGTTGCATTGGTACTGAAATCAGTGACAGATCTCACATTTATATAAACTGCTATCTCTTTATTCCTTTGCTTCAGTCCTTAGTGAAAATCCTGGAGAATCTACGTTGGTGGGTCACTTGGGGCCTAGTAATCTTGGTAATGAAACTGGCCTAAAAAAACCCATCCATCATGAGTTGTTCATTTCTATCCAGCAGATGTGTCATCATGGGGTTTTGTGGCCGTGTTATAAACCAGTTAATGAGTCCACTTGGGTCAAAAATGCACCCTTTTTTAGGCTTTTTTGCTTTTCACCATTCTTACAGCAGCAATGCAGTAACAGCAGTTACCTACAAGCACCTGTATCAGCACATACTGTGTTGCTGGCCTGAGACTCAGGATTGCCCACATTTACATTATTGGCAAAGATGGTGTAGTGTGAAATTACAGCCTTGACATTAGGCATGGCTATGATCAAACGATGACTTTTTGGCAGAAATCCTGATCCTAGTTTGAAAAAAAAGATTTTCTACAAGCAGTTTAACTGATTTCCATGGTCTTACTTAATGCAGTTTTAGAAGTTGCCCATATGAGCACCTGGACTCACTTGTTTTCTTTGCCTCTGATCACCTCTGTATAAAACAGCCATCAGGTCATTTATTTTAATCTATTTAATATTCTCCCTGAAGAAAAATATTGCTGTGTACAAAGCACAAAGCCTGACTTCTCTTGATTTGATAACCAGGTTTCCTCTATGTATGTCATACACTCTGTTATGATCCAGATTTCCTCATAATTATGTCATTTGAAATGACTGTATATACATGCTGTAGATTCCTTCGTGAACCTGACAGACTTTTTGTCATAATTTATTACTGCCTTTAAAACAATGTTTATGAACACACCGAAGTGTGCATTAGCTCTTATGAGTTGTCTTAATATATTGAGCATGTCAAGGTCTGAATGCTGTTCTGTGTTCTTTGGCTCATTACCCGAGATAGGGATTTTTGTGAAAACAGAACATTTGCTTCTTAGAGCTTTGTAACTTTTTGAAACGTTTAGCAGGAAGTCCATACTAAATTATGGGTTGACAAAGAATATCAGCAGCCAAAATCCTTTGTGAAGAGCAGAACTAATAATAAATGCATTTTCCCTATCCCATTTCCAATTAGTAGTTCTGTGAAGTAAAGAAACAAGTACAATTAACAAGGGTTAAATAATTTCTTCTCCATCTATACTACCTGGAAAGCATTTCAAAGACAATACTTGCTTCTTGGATTGGATTGCAGTCTAACACTACATCTTTTTATATCACTTCACTTTACAGCTAAAGATCTAGGTAAAGACTTAAATCTAGGCAAAGATCTGTGATAAGAAAGTGACTTGTCCCTTCTGTTAAGTGTATGTTTTCTTGACAGAAATTAAACGGTTGTATCATGGAAGCAAATGTAGAGAGTTACAGATACAAGAGCATCTTTGAAATACAATTAAATGTGCCTCTGTCGACTACGGGCAAGATTTGCAAATGTGAAGGCTTTGGCCTTCAGTCATAGAAATGAAACCGTTTTACTCTCAGCAAAGGATTGCTGGAAATCACTGAATCTTGTGCTTAGACTTCTAAGTACAAGATGGAAGCTGGTAGAGTAACCAGTTTTACTGAGATTTTAGACTTTGTCCCAAGCACACCTGTCTCTGTGTGACTGTTTGTTACAATATTGGAAATTTTAATTTTTTCAGAAGTGTCAAATTTGCAACTTTCTCATTAATTTGTTTGGTAATAAAAACCCAGTTATATGGTGGACTGTGTGGAGTTGTTTACCCACACTGAATTTTGTGATCACATAGGTTATCCCTTTCTTCTTTTTTTCCTTTTTTTTTTTAACAAACAAGAGGACAAGTATACTAAACTGCTCTTGTCCTTTAAACTATTTTGTGAAGGGTGGCTGTTGTGCAAATGGCTTGTTCCCAGGGCTAATTGTGTTTTAGAATTAACAGGTTTCATACTATCTCATCTAAAAAGCAAGAGTGTGAGAATGGCACTTGGTCAGTATAAAGGGCCAGGCTGCTCTGGCATCTTGCCTGTGACAGGGACTAAGCAGATGATGGAGAAGACTATGTGTAGTGATACTTCTCCAGGCTATTCCTCAGCAGTTTCTGGCTCAGGGCCTTCTTGACCCAGTGGTGGTGGGTGTCAGCTTAACAGGTTCCGATGGAATCCTTTTCCGTAGATTTGCTCAGACTCGTATTTGGTCAAATATTCCTAGTTCCAGTGCTAGCATGTGGTCATCTTTATATTGTCATTACCATCTTGTACACACGAGAAGATTTGTCAATAAGCTTTTTTGATTTTCCACTTTCCTCAGTCCTTCTGCAGAGGTCATGTTTTTCTGCCTTTTGTTTGCCTTCCTTAGAAATCTCTCCATTTTTGGAGGTATAATGACCAAAGTGTGGTGCAGTGCTCCAAACTAACCTCAGGAGTGCAGAGTACAGAGTAATAATTACCTCCCATAAAACACCAAACCATTCAAATATATTTGAGTCCATATAGAAAGAAAAATCTTTTCAGATCTTTCAACTCTAGCTAATAGGATGGCAAATGAAAATATTTGGTCTGATGGAGGAGAAATATTTATTCAGTGTCAGCAGGATTTGGCTGGACAAAGTTTTTCTTTGTTAACAAAACAAAAAGTTGTTAAAACAAAATTATCTTCCAACAGCTGCCACCTGGTCTAACACAAACTAAAGATGCCAAACAGTTGTTTAAATTTCAGCTTGACTTTTCAGGGCTTTTTTGGGCTCTGATGAATAAGCATGTACTGCAAAATACGTTATCACACAAGAAATGTGGCAGTGGATATATGGATATCAGAGATCAGACTGAAGGCCTGTGTGGTTAATTTTTAAAATGCATGGTGGTGTGCTTTATTAATTTTCTCATTATATTTAATTCCCTCCTGTATATGTGTTTATTTTGCCACCTTGGATTTTAAAGGCTAAAAAATGCATTTGATGTATTTGACTTGGAAATTGGTGCAGAAATCAGATAAGAGGTAGTGGTAGTGTAAGTGTGGTAAGACACAGTCACAGCTAGGGGTGAAATCTACCTCCCATGAACTTTGCTTTATAGATGGATAAAGTAATCTGGGTTGAGCTACAGCTGGATATGAAACTGTTCTTAATGTGCTGCCTTCCCTTTCACACTGTCATGGCTCAGGTTATTGGCAGCTTATCAGAACACAGGGTGAGCGCAATGTTAGTCCATGTTACACTTTCTGAATTGAACACAGGATTCTGAAAAAGTGACTACAATTTAGTAGACAAGGAAAAAGTTTCGCTGTTACGAAGTGGCTTATTGTAAAAGGGTTGAATGGGACCAAAACTCGAACACTTTTATGTGATCAGCATATTTTGACCCTTGTACCTTCTCAGCTTTAAATCTTAAAGGCCTCATGGACAGTTTGCTTTAGGGGATGCATTTCTATGGCAGCTTAAATAACTTCATGGCCATGAAATCCCAGCCCCTCATCTAGACTGGCTTTTGTAACCACTCAGTGATTTAGGATATGGATAGATAGGACTGGAAGCGCATCAGTGCTTTAACTTGCAGTTGGCTTCCTCAGTCCTAGTGAGGATGATACCACTCATTATTTTCCTTACTCATTGTGATTCCTTTTGTTGATGTTGTTATTCTTGAGGCCTAGGCTGCCCAAGACCATTTGCATCTTATTCCCCAAAGTTTCTAGGAACTGTTTATGATACTGCCAGTAAAACTGAAATTACTGTGCCTGGTTTTTTTCTACTTACTTGTTTCAGCCTTCTGGACCCTCTGACACCCATGGTCCTCTCCCTTTACTTTTTACTTTACTACTCTTAAGAGGTTCAGGTTTTAAAATAACACACAAAATCCTTTTACATGTATTTGTAACAGGAATAACTAGATTTAGAGTTGTGTACTGACTTTTTCACTTGAGAACTGAAACAGCAGGCCAGCACCATAATGGGGAGCATACAGTTAAAACAGAAATAATAATCTATAGCAGCTCAAATTTATACCACGCTCTTGGTGTATAATGGCTCTTAAAAATAATTGTGACTTACTGAAAAACTTTTTAAACTGCATTTTAAAAATAACTGCAACTCTAGTACAAGGTCCCCAAATAAGTGTCATTAGTTGGCTTGATTTGTGCTCAAATCTTAATATTTAAAGATTGCTTCCTGACCTTCTCCAGCTGCATGGATGAGAACTGAAAAAAATCTCAGATTTCCAAAAGAGAGAGTGACCAATCCTTTCCGTTACTTTGTGCTATTAAAGAAAGGTCCATTCCTAAATAAACAAAAAGGGAAACATCAGTGCTTAATATCTTCAGTAGCCATTACTGACAGAGAATCATGCATTTGATCTCAACAGAAGCACCATAAATGTGGACTATTTATAATGTTTTGTATCTGTGTTTCAATAATAATAATAATAATAGGCTTTAACTGTTATGGGATAAAAGCCAGAAATCTACAAACTGTCCTGTAGATCTTTCATCCAAAGGCACAGCTGGTGAAATTTAAACAAGTTCATGTTGGCTGTTCCTGCACTGCTCACTATGACATTGTAGTCCAAGTTTTTCATGTCCCAGTGTAGGTGTTCACGGGTGGTCTGCAGGCACCTGTGTGCTTGAGTTGCACAAAGCTTGCAGTGATCACAGAACAGTGCTGAGTGAAACCTAAATAGGAACAGGATGTTTCACAAGTATTTTGGGTTTATTGTCTGTCTTCCTCTATTGCAGCATCCATGTCATATACAATTCCACTCGTGAACTTTTGCCTTCCTGCCTTTCCTTTTCATAGGCCCCAGTTGGGGAGGGTTTTATAGTTTGTTTCTCACCTACAGGACTATCTGTAATGCACCAGGTAAGTTATCCCCAAAAGAAACCTAAACATTGGTGGCCAAACTGCAAAAGATAGGGGCTGGGCTGAAGAAGCTCTTCTGGTTTGACCACCTCTTCAAAGTGTTCTCCTGAGGTGGGTGACCACTGGAGTGCTGAGCTAGATGTGATGACTCTGCAGGTGTCTTTCAAAGCTCCAGTTTTTACTAGGTCTGTTCTTTACTCTGATTGTCTCTCTCTTCCCTCTTTGCTGCCTTCAGCTCTTCTCCGGTATGTTGTTGCCAGCTGCTGAGGAATTTGGCCACTGTTTTCCTTCAGTTCAGAGGCCTTTGTCTAAACTTTATGAAATGATAGGCTAGAGGGAATCCATGCCAAGGTGCTGCTGTGCATTCTCAGTCATAAACTTCTAAACAGAAGGGTTCTTAGGGCTGGTGCAATGTCTGTCCTGACATTCCTTCCAGGAAGCTTTGACCTACATTTCAACCTGGCCTCCTATTTCTTCCTGGACTTCAGAACATTCACTCCCAGGAATTTCCTTCCCTCTTTAATGATTATAAGATGGTAATGCCTCCTCAGCAAGACTGACCCTCAAACACATGTTCCTCATTACATGAACCTTATTTGTTCTTTTCTACAGGAGGGTGGCACAGTCATGGCTGAGCTGCCTTCCCCTAAACAAGCTTGCTGCTTTCAGCAGTAGAGGCTGAACACGTACTCTCCAGCTGCTGTGCCAATGTGCTTTGGCTCCACAGCTGCCTGATCTTGAGCTTAGGAAGCACTGGGATCTAGCAGTTGTGCTTAAACCTTTCCCACTGGTAAAGAGCATGTGTTTTCAGAATACAAGTATTACTAAATCTCCCTGAATTGAACAATTTTGAATTTTTATTGAGGAGCATAAACAAATTATATCTTAATTTAAGGGGTTTGAATAAGCTTTATAAATATATATGTATCTATATATATACACATACACTCACACACACCCCTTATGATGTTAATATGTATTGCTAGGTATCCCACTGCAAGGCTTGTCTAGCAAAGAGGTTGAATTTTTCTCATATCAAAATATCCAGTTACTTACTTGAAAGGTAAACAGAAACTTAATTCCTGCTATCCAAAGGCAAAAGAATTGTATTCTACCAAGCAGTCTATGTGGAAGTATTTCAAACCTGATTTTACATATTTTATTAGAAGAGCTGCTTCGCTTCATTTTCACTTATCAAGGCGTTGCATCTGAGCTGCTCTTTCAGTGCCTGTATGCCCATTTGCCCTGTCTTAAACATGTAAACAAATACATGTTCCTCAACATCTTCTGTTTGCTAAGTCTTAGCATTTCCCAAAACAGGGTCTAAAGGCAGCATAGATTGCCAAGGAACCACAGGGAAGGGAAAGAAAAGAATCTTGATAAGCTGCTGCTTAATTGGCTAATAAATGAGAGCTAAAATGCTAGAGGAAATGTTCAAAAGAGCAAACTGCAGCAAGAGACTTCTGGCAGGGCTACAGAGAGAAATCACATGATACAGTCTGAATTTTGCAGACACTGGGAATGATCCACAATTTCTTGTCCATGTGGAGACAGGAAACACTCACCAGACTAGTAGTCTTCAGCAGCTTTTTTAAAAAAGCCTCTATTTTATCTACGTTTCATTTCCACAGAAACACTTGGTGCTGCTGTCTCAATCTGCGTGTAATCAATCTCTGCATCTCTTCCTTTAAGTTCTGTGTGAAGTCAGCCTCCTTCCTTCCACTGCAATGAAAACTTGTGTACTTTGGCTCTGTGGAGTCTCCCCTGCACCCGCCCTGCCACCTGCTGATGCTGCTTTAAACACGGTTCATTCGAGGAGGTTTAGATCAGCAGGTCCTTAAAGCAGGTGTGAAGCCTGGGGGCTGGCTGTGCTAGGGCTCCAAGATCTCAAGTTCTGGGTTGGATGTAGGCAGTAGCAGGAAGACATTCTTGGATGCTGACCTTGTGTTGTGATAGGGTTTCCTGCCTGTGATACTTTTATAATTTATTTTGTTTCTCTTTTTTGTACTTTCATTTACCTCCATTCTTTTTTCCATGAATATGAATCAGGACCTGAAGTGGTTTTTACATATTTAATTGTGTACATCACCAGGGTTATTTTTAAGCCATTTTAAAATTTGTGCCTGGGTTGCCCTAGTTTCAGAAGTAATTTTCTCAACTATAATGCTAACCACTTTTAAAGTCTTTTTGGTTGCTATTATTTCTTCAGCATCTGTAATAAAATTCTGCCTTACTAATGCCTGTATCATTTTTTCTCTTTATCCTGTATGCCTGACAGTTGCCTAGGTGGAGTGGATGTGGCTTATCCATCCTCCAGTTAGTAATGATTAAATGGAATAGAGAATGCTTATACAGGGATGCAAAAATGCTGTATGAGCACTTTTCTTGATTTTTAATACAGAATTTTAGTTATAATTCCACTTTCATCCTGAAGATTAAATTAACTTTAAGCAATCCTGGCAATAGTTTCTGCAGTATTTTTTTGCTGACTCCTTGGTTCAAGCACTTTAGTAATGAGCACTGGTTACTATTTTCTGAATAAGTGGTTACTGAAGAAAGAATGTTTTTCTGTGTGTCATATGCTTCTCATTGTACCTTCCCATGATCCTTCAGAGACCTCTGTGCTGTGGCAGCTGTTAGCAAAACCCATTTTAGCATCACCTAAATGCCTGTGTAGGTGGGGCTTTAGGAAGAAAATAATGTGTCAGTTGAGGATACTGGTAGCAGGTAGATCTTTAATCCAGAAACAGGGCTTAGGTGCTCTGCAGTAGATATATTCTACTATATTCTATAGTCTCCTAAGAGACAGCCTTCCTTTGTAGGCTTCAAAAGTGACAAAGGAGTGGCAACAGGGCAGAGTGGCTCCTTTTATCTGGAGCTTTTTGGTTCCCTCTTAATGCTTAGACTTTTGTGTCAGAACTTACCAAAGGCTGCGTTCTGCTGCTGGTAGGAGCAGCACCAGGAGGCTGATGTGCACCCCCTCCTGTGAACATTCCCTGATCTGGTTTTAGGGTCAACAGCTATTGAACACTCTTCTCACTTAGGTATGACCCACTCTCACCTAATTCACATCCCCAGGAAGGCAAGGTTAAAAAGTTACTGGGAAGAAGGGAAATAATTTGATCATGAAAGGCAAGAGGTGAGGGAGGAGTATTTTTTCTTATCTTTTGAATCTTGCTGCCAAATTGATGCATAATTCATTGTGCAAAAGTTCTTGCTGTTTGCTGTTTTCAGGTTTGTGTGTTTGTTTTCATATTGAATACTGAACAGATCCAATTGCTGCTGTTAGAAGGAGATGTCTGTCTACCAAAAAGGAATCCATAATGTTTTCCTTTACTTGGAGACTTCTGGAATGCTAAATTGCCTGTGTGTATACTTCATAATGTACCATATGCAAATATCCTTCAGGAATTGATACCACACTTCAGTCAGTATTTTCTATGTTAGAACTGTATGTTTCCTATACTGCCAAGAATGTATATATATCTATGAAGACTTAAGATTGTATCTTTTTGAGCAAGCCTCTTTCTTCAACCACCTGAAACTTTCTTCCTGTTTCTCAAATTTTCTGCTAATTTATTAGACTCTTGTGTTATATTGTGTACTTTTTGTATCAGTTGTATTGCTGTATTTCTTCTTTCTCTCATTAAAACCTGTTCTTCTCATCCTTCTACTGTGCTGCTTCATATTCAAAGTACTCACACCATACCAAGTAACCTGAATCTAGTGTAGTGGGTCAGCGTGAGGTGGATCCAAACCAGTCCTAAAAAGCCAGTCATTCAGACTACTGTTATATTGTTCCACTGATCCCAACATGTAATCTGCTGTATTGTATTAAGCTTAATTTTGCAGCATAGTCTGTACTTCTATAATATAGTAAAGAAGAAACCTGGAATGGACTCTCAAGGTATAAACAAATGGACAAGACACAAAAAACATACTGAATGATGAAGCCCGTAAGTCTTACAGATGGTTGTTTCTGCGTACATTCACTAAGGTACTGGTGGGCTTCCTAGGGGAAGGAAATTTTGAGGAGAGATTTGTAAGAGGATTCCAAGGGCTATTTTTTCCTAAAAGTATGGCCATCAACTGAAGTAAGTCAGTTATCTGTGCCATCTCCATGCTTAATTCATCACACAGGTAAATGAAGGGGAAAAAAAATAAATGCAGATTAGGACCTGTTTGCTTACTTCCATTAAGAAACAGATAATTTACAAACAAGAAAATGCTGTCTCACAAGAAATCACTCCATGAACAGATAGAGAAATGACATTGCTTTTTTCATCCTCCCAGTGAAAAGCAAGATTTTCAGTTTTTCACTGATGCTAATTCCTTTTTAGAAGTGCAGTATCTCCCCTAACCTGGAGCTCTCAGCAGGATATCTTCCCCACAGAATGATGTACAGGAGGAATGAGTTCCAAGGTCCTGTATAGTGGACCCAAGGTATTGAAAGAAAGGAAGTGAACAGAACATGCAGATACACCTGTGTGTTGAGTATCTGGCAAATTTTGAGGCTAGGAGACCAGCTGGCAAGATGGGAAAATACCAGAAGCTTCTGCTCTTGGAAACTTAAGGATGAAGTTAATCTCATCTTCAGCAGCATCTTTATAATTATGGTAGAGTATGTGGAAATTGCTGTGTCACCTAGCCTTGGTTTTCACACAGCCTCTTCAACACCCTCTCCTTCATTAAAACTATTCATGTACCACAGCTGCACATGAAAGAACCCCATGGAATGTCCCAGTCCATTTAAGGATTTCTTGTCATGGTGTTGTGGTAGCAAGGAGCAGAAGCACACAGAATAATCATGCTGGTTCTGACCACGCCTGACATGGGTTATACGTAGGTGTAAAGTAGGCAAATGCCTGTCTGTGCAACTGCATACATTTGCTATTTGCTTCTAAAGCTGCATTTAAGGATGATGCCACGGTGGAAAATATTAAGGAAAATTCTAGTACAGAGAACTAGCACAGGGAATTTCACAGGCCAGTGTAGCTTTTTGAATCACTCGCAGAAGTGTTTGCAAAAACACCCAGCCTAAAGCTGATCCGTCCAGACCTCAATCAAGAGCACTTGACTTGGAGAGAAAGCATGGTAGGCCAGTAATTAACGTGTTTGAAAATGCTATTGTTAATTATCTGTTATATTTAATCCCTGACTTCTCTACCACTCCAGTAATTGTTTTGTGTGCACATGAAGTGACAAGCTTCCTTCAGAGATGAATGGACTGCAAATATGTGCCATTGTTTGATATAAATGAAATACATTGTTCTATTAAGTTAAAAATAAGTCTAAGAAAGAGACTTTCCATACCTGTCTAAGCTAGCTGAAAGCAGCTCAGCAGAAGACTGCACAATTCATTTTGGCCTATATTCTGTGTGCTTTGTTGTCACTGTTATCACTTGCTTCTTAGCTATTAACAGTAGCTTAATAGATCATCATCATTGCTTGCATGATGTATTGGTTAAATCAAGAATGGAAGACTCAAAGAACCTTTGCATTCATTCCAGGCACTTTGAAGTTTCAGTTTGATTACTGGCTTGCATCAGCTTTAAATTGAAAATAATTACATGGTTCCCAAAAGCCACGTAGTAAATAAATTGCAGAAGTTACAATTATTTCCTTTTCCTGCCTGTCTTTATTTCTGCTTTGAAAACTTCTATGAGAGAGCAGCACATGCTTTAGCTCCTGGGAATGCTCCTCCAGGAGCTGTATGCTTAGTATGAGGATGTGAGGTATTTGACCATCTCCTGCTGTTTCTCTAGATTATGTTTCTAAAGTTTCCCTGCAACTATTAATGAGGTGAAGAAGCTTATTGCTAGAAGACAACTGGCTAAAGTAATTTCTCCTTTAATTGCAATTAAATTTTTATGAGAAGTGCCAAAACATAAACATAACAGCCCATGAAACAAGTAAGTCTTGGTTAGACATGCACAAAGAAACGGGATGAGCCAAGGACCTCTCTGTCTTTTTTGTTTCCTCCTTGACAGTAACTACCAGTAAATATTCTGTGACTCAGCAGCTGGGTTTAGACAGCCCAAACTGTTGAATGGGACAGGAAGGAATATATACAAGATGGAGAACTTGTAAACACACCAAAAATGTCCCAAGTACTTTGATACTGAGACTGCTGTACTTGCTGCTCTGAGTCACAGTGTTTTATATTTAAGAAAGTAAACAAAGAAGCCAAAGGTCTCAGAATGAAATGATTAAAACCAATGCTGATGGAAAGTAAAATACCTGAACGTGAAATCACTTGGAAGTAATCCATGTGATAATCATTCTTTGTCTTAGCTATTTTTAAGGTCTTCAGTAGACTGCTTGTACCCATTGATAATAGAGTTGGCAGAAAGCAGCTTTACTTGGATGTACATCTGCCAAAGAAGAGAACAAAAAATTGCTGAATCGGCAAGAGCAACCTCTTATTGTAAATGAAGATGATAGATTCTAAAACAAAGAGGGTTGTTAGGTAGCCTGACTTACAACTTTATTTTGGCTTTCAGCTTTCACCTTTCACAACTTTTTTTGTATAAAATATTTTATTTTATTTAAGAATTAAAACTCAGATTCTTCCAGTCCTTCCAAGATTTCCAAAGAGCATATGGGAGTGTACAAAACAACATTTTGCATGCTGCTTCATGCACTACCAAAACCCACCATCCATCCTGGTAATATTTCAGTTTTGGTGTATCATAATATGACATATTTGAAGATGAACACAGGAAAGTACCTTAGACATACGGGAAAACAACTGTTTGTTTGGGTTTTCTCTTTATATGTTAACAAAATACTTTTCTTTGATTTGTTGTTGCTGTTGTTTTGTGTTTTTACCAAGAAGGAGTAAAGTAGGATATCCTGCTTCTAAACTTTCGCAAGTAGCAATGAATTTTCCTGTTTAAATACTGTATCTCCTAGGAAACTTTTCTGGAGAAGAAAGGTGACAAAGATTATTTTGACAACTGATTATAAACCTATAGGAATTAACTAGTACCTTGATATGCAAAGCCCTAAGTTTTCAAAATGTGGGCAAAATCTGAAACTTTAGCAATTTTTTTCTCCCTAGAAAAGTGAATCACAAAACTAAAGCAAATTCAGAGCTGTTCAGAAAGATCCAGAAACATTTCCCAACTCTTATTTCCACAGTTTTGAACTTGATTTTGATTCTGAAGTAAATTTCATGTCGTCTTAACCATTTGAATGTTTCCTGAATCTGGTATTTAGATTTCTGTCACATTATGACATTCTCAACAAAGTAGATGAGCCAAATTCTGTTTTGTGCTAAAATTCTTAAACAAGTTTGGTTAATAATGCATTTTGTAGTAAGATGTCAATAAATGAAAGGAGGCAGCCTTCTGGATTTTTAGTGTTTCTATTCACTTCGGATTTTAGTCACAGTATCACACACTAGTCTATGTCCCCAGATTCAAAATTACCAGAGCAAGTTCAAATAAGAGAAATAATTTTCCGACATATTGCAAAGACTGTTCCACACAGATACAACATATGGATGATGTCAGACTTTAGGCTTGAGAAAAAAGCCTGCTGAAATACTAGATACAAGAAGAAAGGTGAGAACAATAGCCTTTTCTTGGTCAGTGATGTAGTTGGGCTGGATTCATGCTGACATAAAGGCCCATGTCATTGTTCTGGCAGTATAAAGGAGTCTTTGTTTCAGAGAAAATTGGCTGAATTGAATTTGAAACTGTAAGGATCATTTAAGCTGATGTACTATCCAAAGCTGCTTGTGTTGTGGGATGTTCCCAGTATTAAACAACTGGAAACCTCTGGCTTACTTCAGTGAAGCTCTCAGCTTGCAGGACTCCATGAATACTTCAGGATAATGCATATTCAAGCAACAATGGATGTATTATTCACTAGAAGGAAATCCAGAGGACCACTGAATTTCCTTCATCTTACACTCATACAGGTATGAGTGTATGTAATCTGTAATATAACCAGTAATGAATGTAAAATAGAACACTGTTTTTACTTATGGGTAATTGAGAAGAGGAAAAAACATATCATGCATTTTTCAGTTTTATATGCAAAAATTAATATAGCATTGTTTTACTCAACTCTGAAACATTTTTCTTTCGATTGAGTAACATTATTCTCATTACTATGAAGAGCTTTATTTACCTGTGTGAGAGGAACACTCAGAGCAGTGCAGATTTGGACATGATGAACAGTTATATAACATAATACATGTCACAATATGGTAAAGGTCCTCATTTCTCTGTCCTCTTGTTTAAATTCACTGCTGGGAGCTGTGTCAGCATCGTAACAAAGGGAATCCTATAAGCTGTCCTTGGGGTAAAGTCTTAAGTGTACGTCAGCAAGTGGAAATGACACCAGCACTTGGCTTCAGCTACTGATTCTCTGGCTACTTGGACTCTTTTATGTCTGTGTTCTTTCCCTTAAGGCAAATTCTTACTCATTTATTCTAACTTTCCTGACTTTTGACTTTCCTATTCTTATTTCATTCTCTTCCTCATATCTTGTACTATGGTTCTCTCCTTGCTTTTTTTCTTTTTGATAATGCCTCATCCTGCTTCCCATAACTTCCCCTTCCCTCCCCTTCCCTATCATGTTTTTCATGACACAGATCATCCAGTCTCTTAGTGCTCTGTCCCTCTTATCATTCTCCCTCAGTTCTGCATGTTCTTTCCTTGCCTATGGTTGGAGCACAGAGAACATGAGAAGAAACCCCCAGCCACTTCCAGCCCAGCATACCACCTCTGCTCCATACACCAGGGATTTGCACTTTGGCTTGGTCCTCACGTGTAGTGTTGTTCAACTGAACCTTTCACATGGATGAGGAAGCCCCACCCAACCCTGCTCCCATGTTGGCTTTGTGTAACCATGGCCATTATCCTACTGCCAAAACGTGGTAGGGTTCACAGTGGTTGTGTTGTTTCATTTGGAGCTCTGACAGCGTTTCAGTGTGGCTAACGATAGAAATGATAACAAGCAGATAAGGAAGGAACCTTCTGCCACTGTGGAATTGCCTACAGAGGGCTTTGCAAACTGCAGTGGTGTTCTCTGATATGTGTGATCATAAATGTACAAACTGAAGAGACTGATAAAGGGGTAGATACCTCTGTTCCAAAAATGAACTAATACATGAATGCACACTGCATTGAAATTTTTCTAAGTGAATATAAATGAGAAGGCTACCTCTGCCTCTGGCAATCACCATTACTGTCAGAGGAATGTAGCCCTTTCCATTACAATTCACCTGGTTGAGTCTGTGATGTTATGACACGGAGGAATTTCATTATTCTGACCACCATAAGCAATAAATTTGTGCCTTCAAGCATAAAATTCAAGAATGCTTGAAGCTTTGCTTTGCTCGCATGGTACGTAAATGTTACAGTTAAAGTTTTCCAGTGTTTTTCAAGTTCTTGTCACCCTTATTACAGCCTTCTGCAACACATGACTATCACAGGCTGGCATTTTATGGAATAAAAATTTTAAAATTTTGCCTTCTACAGGATCCCTTTCTGGCTTTCCTCACCTCTAAAACACCGGGAACTTTTAAAATAAGAAGGTTCATTAGCTAGCAGCTCTCAAGGTCAATTTTTCTCAGTAAGTATAAATGGGCATAGAAAAGCTTTTACTCCTACTGGGATAAATTTAATCCAGAGTGTTTTAAACCTCAAGTCTTTAGTGAAAGCTGAGAGATAAATGTGGATGGTGGCATTTTGGAAGGGGGGAGATTTTTTTTCTCCTCTCAGAGCTAAACATAGTTCTGGCAAATAGCCCCAGACTGAAATTCTTGAGAGAGTCATAATAAGCAAGCCAGGGCAAAGAGGAATGTTTTTTTTCTCCCTGACTAATTCTTCCACATAAAAAGGTGAAAGGTCAGAGATGAACTTTAATACTAATGAAATTCTGAACTTCTGTGCAGTAACATGTCAGAACATAAAAAAAAACAACAAAAAAAAGTCAAAATAAAAAGTGTTTTATTGTTGGCAACAGTGGGTTTGTTTTATAAGCATATGTATCTCCATCCTGATTTCTTTTAACCTTTGGGAGAATGGGAACTTTGAGATATGAAATGCAGACATTAAACAATGCACAGTACGGGTTTTGTGAGTTCAGCCCAGCCCATACTATTCCTCTTATGTGCCCTTCTGCATCATTCCAGCTGACTAAAGGAGTCAATTAAGGCTGTCTTCAAGTTATCACAAGTTCTCTTTCCCTAGCGTTTTTTGACCGAGACGGTCATTCTTGAGGTTAATTTCCTTCTTCCTTCTGTCGAGGAATATTTCATATGGATTACCAAACTTCACATGCTCTTATCATAAAAACAATTCTGTTGATTTAAACTGCCCTTTAGAGAGGCAACTGGACAAATTCATATGTGTATGTGCATGCACATTCAGATATTCAATTAGAAAAGGCTTGCTCATGCTGAAGTTTATTTAAATGTAATCACTATAGCTGAAATACATTTAATGAAAGCTTTTTATCTCTTTAGGTTTTGTAGTACCACCCTTCTTGGGCTGGTAATGTACAAACAAGATAGTTGAGCTGTCCTTTTCACAGTATAGATTATCTGTGCTGGTGATGATGACATACAACATTTAATCATCGTGGGGTGTGCAAATAGCAATCTAACCTGTGAAATACAAAGTGTAACTTGTAAATTCAGCAATGCTGGAGTAGCCAAATGCTTATCAACCAGCATCAATCTGCAGGAGAGCAACGAGAATGGCCAGAGCTCCAGCAGATATGACCAATAAAGAAGGGTTGCATAACACGGGCTTGTTTAGCATACAGACATGAAGACTGAGTGCAGGAGTACAATTACTGCAGACAGAAAAAGACATAAAAATATGACCCACTACAGAGAGAACAGTCTGTTCTCCATGTCTATGTAAACAGAACAAGAAAGAATAGGTTTTAACTATAGGAACTAAACCTAGATAGGAAAAACTGCCAAGCAATAAGAGAATAAAGCATTCAGATATATTTTTGTAAAGATATTGTGGCTTCTCTTCTTGAGCAAGAGTGGATTTCAACTCACCTGAGGCTGAATCCCACAGGAAAGAAACAGGCATTTCCAGCATGTGATTCATCTGACCTACTCCCACTGTACACTGGAAGGAGATAAATTCCACTATGGAAGTGCCTGTTTTTCTTCAGGCACTTGTGAAAGAATCTAGAAAATCAATTCAAGTCTAAAGGTCTGTTTTGTAGATATCTACAGCTCCATCAGGACTGTACCATCTCTTGTCTCTGTAATGCCACTGACATAGCTGATTTTGTACTGGTAAAAATGTCAAGGCTTGGTGACTTTTTCAGGTTATTTCTAGACTATGGAGAAAGTCAAGAACTGTCATTACATGCTTGCCTAAACTAAAGGCCTAACTGAAAACCAAATTGCCCGTTCAGTAGGATGACAGTAACAAAAATTTTTTATTGATTAATGCCTGCTTGGCTGAATACTTTGGAATGAGATAGGGAATAATGCAACAGTTAATAAGCAAAGAAGTACACTGTCACCACAAAATAAACAAAATGTCATTCTTAATCAAAGAAACCAAGAGTAGAAGCAGCATAGATTTCCCTCTAAAGGAGGCCTTTTCAAAATACCTTTCAAGAACAATAAAACTGTACAAAAAACTGAGGTGTGTGTTGTTAGGTTCTCTATAAATAGAGGATTCCACATCCTGGGCTTATTTCTTAAACATTACTTTTACTGGAGAAAAATTACTAAAAGCACTGTCATCTTGATTATCTGCAGAAAAAAAATGGCAGAAACTATTTTGAATTCTATTCTCAGAAGACTCACATTCAACTCTTCAATCCAGAAAAGTCCAAGTTCACTGGTACAGATTCCTTCCATGCTATCAATAAGCTGCTGAATCAGCTTAAAGCATTCAACCTGTCTCAGAATGAATGCACTTAAGAAGCTGGCAAAGCTGGAAAGTAAATGCAGTTCTGGAACCCAGCCTTTCTTTATAAAAAGTTTTGGATCTGAAGAATCAGTTGAAATGAAATTAAATGAATTGGTGTAATTTTCCCTCACCTTTTTCAGGGCAGTACTCCATTTTTCAAGGGGAAATCGTCATGAAAACTTCACCTGTAAAGATCCTCATGCTGATAAATTATCTTGGCTGGTACAACCAGTTATAAATGTGTACTGCACCTTATCACTATGCTGTCTCCATATTTTCAACCTAGACTCATATAGGAACAGCAATGAAAAGTTACCAGTGGATTTAATGAAATTTTGTTATGTTCCCCATCTCAGACCTGCATGCTAGAACACTGGCTGGCAATGGGGAAGTTTGGGATTGGTTAAGGTCTGACTGGATTCACCTGATCTTTTATGGGAGTCTGGTACATATTCATATCTTGGGGGACAAAACCCATGGATTCTCCTACTCTTCATCCCAGGCTTTGCATCTATGCTTGGATGGCTGATTTCCCCACAGATACCTGTTTATAGGTGTGTATGGGTTTCACAACCAATGGCAAATGCAGCAGGTGTTACTGAGGGCAAACTTTCTCCTCTTCCTGTTTTGTTTCCTTTAAATTTTTCCTCTTCTAGCTTCCTCACACATTTGGTGAGCTTGTGGCTGGTTTTCACACTTAGCAGGTTGCCAGTGGCACAAACCAGGCACTCTGCTGCATGCTGGAGAGGTCTCTGTCATTGTTTGAGATAAATGGAGAATTGGGACTAATGGGCCAAATCCATCTGTACTTACACTAAGTGAACACTAAGTAAGTAACTTTCACAGCCCTTGTTGCTTTCTTCAAGCATAGGAACACATTTCCAGACCCATGGATATGGATTAGACCTCAAGTTGCTTTCCCCTCTCCATCACAGCATGGTGTCAGTTTGACATGCTCCAGAAACTGGAAAATGCAGTTTTTGAGAATTGTGCTGCTAGAGGTGAGTCAGTCACATCCAGAGGTGATTATACATCTAGAAATGTAATCATTTCATGGCAGTGCCCCTCAGCCAGCTCTTACAATATTTAACCATTGTTCCATGCAGTAGGGCACTGATGGGGGAAAGAGGTATCTCGGCTGAAGTTCATTCTTAAACTTCTAAAACACTGTTTTGCATGGGTGTATGCATGTAAGGACACTGTATTTTATTATGGTAGGGTACATATGTTGTCCTTGTTGTTTCTTCACAAATAGTTCATAATTACCAAATTGCAAATTACACAGAAAAGGCATCTACTTTGGAAAAAAGAGGAATGAAAATCCTATGGGAAACAAAAGTGCAGGAATGTTTGGCGTTTGGTGGTTATTTTAATGCACCTCAAACAGTGCTTTTGAAAAGCCGCTTCTTGCAAATGAAATGTTGGTTCCCTTCTGCCTCCTGCCCCTAAAACACACAGCTCCCTAACATTTTGAAAGCATGGGAATTAAGTCCTGGCTGAAGATCTTTAGATGGGGGGCAGGGGGAGAGAGTGGGATTGTCCATATGGCAGGAAGTACATGCCACAATCAGGAGAAACAACTGCCCCAGGGAGCAACTACGTTATTGTGATGCTTCTGTAAAACCATTTCCTTGAGGCATCCAAGATACTATAGAGAAAGCTGTCTAAAGGCAAATGTTTAATATCATACAGCATTTCCTTCTTGCTTAATATGTTCATTAAAGCTTGAACTTAATTCTTTTTTTTTTTGAGGCCATGAATTCCTTCTTTTAAACTCACTTGTATTTATTTAGCTGAACAATAATTTTATAGGAAATTAAGGATGGACTCTGTCCTAAGTGTACTAAGGGTAGCCTTTTAAATCATTAATCACGGGGACAACTGCGTTTCATTTTGAAGGGTTTGTTTTCCTGATCATCTGAGGAATTTCCAAGGGCCAGAGGAAATTAGTTATCTGCCTCTAGAAGAAAGTATGTAAAATTAAGGATGTTTTTAATATTTTACACAGTTTGAGAGAGATATTCCCTTCCTGGGAACATTAGTTTTGCTTCATTGAGACTTTACAAATTAAAATATATACAAAATTGTTTGATATATGTTGCCAAGGATGACTTCAGAGGTAAAGAACTTTCTTCTCATGAACTCTGTGAATTTTCCTCCCTAATCCTAAAATTTTATCCCAATTAAAGCAATAACCTTGCATATGCTGGTATAAAAATAGATGTGCAGGATTATACTAAAGGCTCATTTAACTTGTCCACCATCCTGTCCCTGTGAGTGGCTGGTAACTGGAGGAGGAATGGAACAACATTTAGAAGAAAATCTTTCTTTTTGTGATATCAGCCATAAGCAGTTAACAATTTAGGGGACTTCAATTATCAGGGGATTAACAATGGAGGGATTTCCTCAACCAAAAGCTGTGTCTGGGCCATTGCTTTTCACGGCTGCCAGCAGAGCCAGCCCTCAGGAATGTATCTAATTCCATTTTGAACACTTTTGGCCTCCACAACATCCTGTGGCAAAGAGTTCCACAATTTAATGATGTGCTGTAAGAAAAAGAACATCCTTTTGTTTGAAATCTGCTGTTTATCTCTTCCTTGGTGTGTCTGATCAGTCTGTGTGTTCAGAAACAATCAATAATTATTTCTTATCCCTTTGCCACACCATTTTTGCTTTATAAAGCCCTCTTATCTCATCTTATCCTCTTTTGTGAGCTTCTTTAGCCTTTCATTATACAAACAGCCATTCTATATTTATATCAATTATTGAGATGTGGTGAAGACAGTCATGTGCTGTATATCAGAATCTCAAGAATATTTTATTTACCCTTTGACTAACACTGTGCTTGCATTATAAAGAATGATCAAAACTTTTCAGGGATTTGTCAATGAATGAGTCTTAGATTTCTTACTTCAGTGTTAAAAGCTATCTTTATGAAGAATTCTGATTCTTTTTCCCCACGTAAATTACTCTGCACTTAGTGACTAGCAGACTAATTTCATACAACAACTGATTATCAATTAGTGAGTATTGCTCAATGCTTCTGGAGCTGTCAATAACAAGCTTTGAACATTCCAGACAATCAAGCATGACCTGAAATTTTGTCATCTTTGGCACATGACAAATTTTTCAGAAAGACAGAAAAGGTGAGTTGTAGTCTACCCTAAATGTAGTGACTTCATTCTTTATGACTACTACTTTTAAACTGCTATCAGGCAAGTCCCAAATCTTCAGCAGAGCCTGTGTTGTTGTCCAACAGAAAAGTACCATAGCCTATTTTAGAATCCAGAACTTCTGAATATTATTTATTACTTTGCTTTAGAGCTCCTCTGGAAATGACTGTGACACTTTCCAATTTGTGACTTCTGGCAGAGTTGCATTTGACAGCTTATCCTTCTTCTGGTATTTGCAAGTCACTACAGCATGCAACAACACAGGAGAGCTGGAGCTGCTACTTCAGGCAGGTTTCTTTAGTGCCCCCCTATCCTCGGTATCCTGCAGTATGGCTTTGGTCTAGTGTAACAAGCCAGTCCTAGGAAACTGTTCTAACTGCTACGGCTCTTGGTAGGTTAAAGCTGCTCCAGCTGAGCCTAGGAACAGCTGGGTCAGTCTGTCTGGAATTGCTTAAGATGGGTTGAATATCCCCCTGGAAACAGCAAAGAGAGCTCCATTTGTATGGGATGTTCACTCATCAGCTGAAAGGCCATAGGAGTTGTAACTAAGTGAAGTTGGCTCATGGGCTGATTATTTAGCATCTGAGAGACATTAGGAGTGTTGATAGGAAGGACTATTAACACATTCCTTCTAAAAACAAACTCCACTCTTCCTTAAACAACAGTTAGTTTCTTGTTGAAGCAAAAGAACCAGCCACCTTGCCTTTACCATTCAGCTTTTAAAACAAGTAATTAAGACCATGCTGACAGGCTAATTAGGTTTCAGCTTTTACTCCTCATGCATCTTTTGTTTATATATGTATCAGAGGAGGACTAAAATCGAGCATATACTGCTGTCTAATCTTTGTAGCAGTGAATTACAGGTAAAGTAAAAGTAAAAATGACAAAATATGCAGAAAAAAACAAACTTTCCCATATATGAGAATGTCTTTAAATTATTTCAAAAAGTAGTTTGTAAGCTGTTCTAAGGATTAAATAGCCAGAAAAATTGCATGTTATCATGATCTTTCTTTCAAAACTGATAAATTATTTCCATATGGGAATGCAAAAAAGGTAACATGGGACAGAATCAAACTGCATCTCAGTAATTTGTTACCTGAGATACTCAGAGCTGTTCACAATCATTTTCATCAGCTGTGGGTCATTCATATTAAAGCATGTCCTCTTAATGAGTTTGTACAACAGGCCCTCAGTTCATTGTGTATTTTATGGAGTATTTTCTCACTTTGTCTCCTTCAGCCTTGTAAACTACATGTAGTAGTTTTGGAAGAAGTTTTAGGGTTTTTCCCTGCATTTTGGTTTTCCTATTAATTTATCTCACTTTTCCACCAGAGAGGAAAGACGATGTTCCTAGTGTTAGCAGAAAAAAAGAAACTCTGTGGTCAAATCTTCTCCAGATACGTGTTCTGTGGCGCTATGCACAGCTAACAGATGTTAGACAGGCTGCTGGTGTCACCCAGTGGACAGAGAGGTTGATCACAGATAGGTGTTATGTAGAGAAGTTTTTCTGTCTGCAGGAATAGCTTGTTCCTAAGTGACAAAAACAGCCTTTGTTTTGGATAGCAAAGACGACAGGATGTTTAAAAGTATCTCTGTTCTACTGCCATGGCCGGTACTAAAATGTACAGAGCAAAGACAGGAAGTAGTGCACGCTCCTCACCATTAGTTAGAATTGAGCAAAGAATAACCAAACAACAATTAGTGGGTTCTCTCTCCTGCTGGGAGAAAATAACAAAAATAACCAAGCAAAACAGTGTTTGTGCTGGGGTTTACAGAGAGGTGTGGGGATTATCAAAATCCAATTTAATTCAATTCTGTGCAATGCAAAACATGATTGCATTTTTTTGCCTAATAACAGCTTGCAACAAAGGTAAACAGATTGTCAACAGCAGTGAACAAGATCTGGAGAATCCTCTTCACAGTGTTACAACAGTAATGTATTTCAAAACATGAAATGTACACCTTGCATGCAAAACTTCAATGGAATAAATTACCTATAAATTAATCTCTTCCAAAAAAATTCTAGTGTTTCCAGATCATGTATGAAAACTATGTAAGTACTTAAAACTAACTTCAGTGCATGTTCCATCTTAAACTTTTTCCTGATTCGCAAAGAGTACTTCTCAGTGTTGGAAATTGGAAGGTTTCTTATTTTTTAAAGACTAAAACATGCTGTTGAGGGATGTACATCAAGACTTTTTGCCAGAGATGAAGCAGAAATGGGGTTAAGTCCACCCAGATGGCTAGATCATACAAGTCATCTTCCTTTTCTAATGCTGTGGCAACTGGGATGTGCTTCTTGCCCCTTGCAGGTGGAATGAAGATGACCTGATGCATTGAAATTCCTGAACTCTAATAGATAAAGAAGAGTCGAGCCTGCTGGGACTACAGTCAGAACTCCTGACTCAAATTTCTCTTTCAGATCAGATAGCAATGGTTATTTAAACTGCAAGTTTGATACCAGGGTCTTCTAAATGTCTCAATTTCTCTTTGCAAATCTATTTAATTCTTCCTAGAATTAACAGCTCCTCTGATTTATAAAACTAGACTTCACAGTTGTGAGCACAGGGGACATAGCTATCCCTGTGCAACTTATGGATTTGTCATAACCCTCTGGAATCCAGGCTTTCAAAATCTTACGCTCATACCATTAGTGCATACGGGCCAACAGGACCAGCACTGTGAATTGAGGATGCAAACACAAACCATTTTTTCCAGTTATTCTCCAAATAGGTTTTTGGGTCAGACTTCCAGGAAAAAGGAAAAATATGAAAATTTAGGTCTGAAAACATCTTTTCTTTCTTTCTTCCTCTTAAAGGTAGATATTTTATTCAGATTTAGCCCTTGATTCTTGGGCTAAAAATCCTGTCAGTGCTGAAATGCATGGAAATTATCTTAAAGACTTCATGAACACCAGAACGTCACTTATTCTATACTAACTTTTAAAATGTAAATCAGAAATTATAGTTTCTGTGTGACCAGTTTATCTAGAACTGGAAAAATAAGACATAGTGAAAGAAGTAACTTGAATGCCTTAACTGGTACTGAAGCTGCATGTATGCTGACTCAAATCCTCTTAACATTTAAATTTCAGTGCAGCTCCACTCATATCTAATGACAGGTGGAATATTTTGAATACATAAGTCACTGATGATTACTGTCATGCCCTCTGTGCCAGGATGATAAAAATACGTCTTCAGTCTCTACTACCACTTCCACTGTTAACTCTATTGAGAAATTTTCAAGTAACAGACAAAATTCAGGGAACACTGAGACCAAAAAAACCCATTCCTTGTTTTAAAGTGTTCATCATATTACTTATCTTTTGCTTTTTTGCCTTTCCAAACTTTAATTTACTCATATTTCCAATTCTTCTACATACAGACTTACAAAAATATACTTCGTGCTGTGTCTTTCCTTAGTACTTGCCCATGTGAAGGGAGGGCAGTGTCTTTCATTAAATCACTACTCACTAAGTTCATACTGTAAAGAAAATGATCTGATTTGAAATTTTCTAGCAGCATGCTTCTGTATGGAATGTTTTTTCCCTCATTTTTATTAGAAAATGCTGATTCCTGGAAACCAAAATGTTTCAACAACAACAAAAAAAAGACACTTTGTCACACTGCTACCAAATGACAGATTTCTGCTCAACTGAAGCAAAAGCTTCTTGTGGTTAGTAATCTTTGGGTCTCACAATGCCACAGAAGCCACACACATACCACAGAATTTCCTGGTACTCTGCTACAGAGTTCTCAGGTTTTAGGGCCCTGCTTTACTTGAAGGCATTGTTCAGGGTTACTGCCTCAGCTGTTTCAGAAAAAAAAAATGATGTGAGGAATTCATCCAAGATAGGAATGGCAATTTACTACATCTTCAAAGATACACATTCAAGTAATACTTGGTTTTCAGAAACAGGATTTCTTTTTTGGTAGGAAATTCTAGGACTTTCTAAACTTTTGTTCTCCTCTAGAGGCATTTTTTTTTAATATGAATTTCCTAATTTCCTGGAGAACACATATTTGGAATTGGTGCCAGTTAGACATTTCCGGTGAGACAACTTTTTAGACAGTTAAGCAACCAGATAAACATATAGTTAAAAAAAACCAAACCAAAACAAATCCTCTTTAAAGTTTTTAAACATGTGTCAGAAAACTATCTACCATCTGGTAAAACCCACCTGAGCACAAGGCATACTTCTGTTCTTCCTTCATAGAGGCACTTTGTTTTTATCTTCACAAGTGTCCTTGTTTGTTTTTGACAGTGAGACACAGGCTATTATGATCTGCTCCTTAGTGGGCATTTGCTTTTCAGTGAGGTGATCATAATCCAGGTGTGGCAGATAGGGAATCTGATGATTACTTCAGCTGCATGTCTTTCTTTCTTCTCCTGTAATTCTGTGAAGTATGGCAGGTCAAGCAGCCTGGAATGTCACCCACAACTTGTCCCTGCCATGAGAAAGACAAAATATCAGGGAAAGTATTACCAAGTTAGATTATCAAGTAACTCAAGTACAGATTGAAGAATAACATAAAATCCTCTCTACAAACAAGAGGCCTAGGCCCAGTCATCCCCTATTATATAAGGAGTGCAGCCATCTCAGCATTTCAGGTGTTTCTTAAGGCCTCATGCAACCAGGAGTGCTCAGATCTCCTGGTTTCTGCCAAAACACAGCCTCTGAAATCCAGCCAACAGGAGAAAGAAGGATGTGCTTTAACTAGATGTGCTAACCAGACTGGCTTTGGTAGCAGCCAAGAGCAGACTTCAAAGGTTACTCCTTAATTATTTGAAGGTCTCATAAGCACCTCTTATCTCAGGCAATTGATTGTAGTATACTCCTTTTATATTCATATGAATGTGCTATGTATGTTGGTATTATTTGTCTTTTACAAGTGTGGTGAAGACTGATTTGTTTGAGAAGTCCTTTTTAATCTGGGGGAATTCTGTAGATTGTTTGCTCCTGTAAAGCAGGCAGGAGGAATGCCAAGATCCAGAGCCTTAACTTTACACCTCTAATGAAGACATCATGTCGAAAAAAAGCACCTCCCACTCTGCTCTTGCTCACTCCACTCTTGTTCCTTTAATTTTTGTTTATTTTTAGACATTGTGAAGTTTGTAAAAAAACCACTGTTGCTATTAACCCATGGGAGAGGTATCAATAAAAGCAAACTTGCCTCAAAGACACAAGTGAACCTTGAGCCACCAAAGATGCAATGAGAAATCATGTCACCTTGTCTTGTTGTGAGAAACGGCAGACACAACATGAAGGACAGTTGAGGATAATTTAACTTTGAAAAGCTACTCTTGTTCTTACCATACACAATGTTTCCCATGCAACAGTGTAATAATGGCTTGAAGACACTGGAGAACTACTTAATATGCAGAAATGAACTGCTACTAAAGTCTTACCAGCAGTGTTTGCATTGGAGCCATCATTGTCCAACCTTAGTTTAGATTCCTTACTGTGAATTAATGGCATAGAGTACATTCCTTTTGTTTACATAGAGCCCAGCCATAGGCAGCTTCTCTGATTTGATGTTACTATTCAGTAAAACAGAAGCCCTGTATAAGAAAATAACAATATGTAAGGGAAGGTTTAATGGCAAAATGAAACAGATGAGCAATTTACATTAGCAAGATGTGCCACGGCTGGGTGAAGTCAGGTTTCAGAGGATTGCCAAGGGTATTGCAAACCTCTCTGCTTTAATGGATTGAATGAAAAGACATTCATCTGAGACTAGCAGATTATTTAAAATCAAATGTAGACCATCTTGTGCTTGAAAAGGAAAGCACTCAGAAAAGATGCTGTAAACAGTATTTCCTCTGTTTTTCTGGCTGCCCTCACACATTTTTAAGAAGGCAAACAAAGCAGTATGACTATGACTCTAAACAAATTCTGATAAAGCAAGTCTGAAGCTCAGATTTTCTATATATTACACTTGTCAGGTGGTGGCACTTGAAAGGGCAGAGCATCAATCAAGCACAAGACACATAGGGCTTGTGTCTTCATAAAGGTTTAGAGAAGCAATGCTCCCAATTAGAATTTTTTGGAGGCTACCATCACAAATGAGGCTGAAAATTTAAAAAAAAAAATCTTATTTGCTAAAATAGTATTAAATATATAATATGGGCATTTTTCCAAACCTTCACAATTGCAGCTTCATTGTTGTTGATGATTCTTTTAGACTGTCATATGAAGGCTCTGAGGTACTGAAAAAACTCCTCATGAAAAAAAGAGGTTTTTTTCACACATTCTTATTGTGTGGCATAAGTAAGCAGTCAGGACAGATCCAGTTAGTGACCAGAGGGAAACTGCCTCACATTGTCCTCGTCCCCCTCATTCACCTGAAAGGGTAAGAGTATGGTTCCTGCTACATGCTGTGAGGAGGTGCATCTGATTTATAAGGAGAGGAGTTTCTTGGGAGCTTGGCTGTTCTTCCTCTTCCCTTGTGATCTCTGCATACCTGAGGTAATTGAGAGAGCATCTGCAGATGGAAGTATGCCCTTCCTTAAGGGCTGCAGAGGAAGGTCAGACATTTTCTGAAGGTGTATGCAGTCAATTCCCAAAATACACAACCACTGCTGAAATCAGTGACAAAATAGGCCTTGATTTGGGAACTGATAGTATTTTTGCACTTTAAATGTAACTCATTTACTCTGTGATACAAAAGGCACAGCTAATAGTGAACGTGAATCACACAATTACAGAATCACAGAAATTATAACTATTGCTTACTTCTTTTTAACAAAATCTTGGTTTGCATGCTAACATTCTGTATTCTCTAAAAATGTTAGAGATTCTATAATGTGACAGCATGACTGGTAATTTAAATTCTGCAAATACTAATCTTTTTCAGATTTGCATCTGTGAATTAAATCTTATATAAGTCCTTTCAGAAGAAATTAATACAAAGATTCTGTGGCTAAACATACTTAAGGGCTACATAGCCAAGAATCAGAAGAATTTTCTCAAAATGAACTGTAATCTCCTCTAAATTTCAGGTTTTTGCAGTAGTTTGTCCAAATAATAGCAGTTTTAAAGAAAAGTATTTTCTGCTGGTAGAAAATATGGATGCAAAGAACTACTAAATGACAGATAATGTCAATACATCTGGTTTTAATGATCTCTGGTTAGGCTATGCTTACTAAGGGCAGAGAGAATTGAAAGGATTAGCTGGTATCTGAAAGTGTAGCCAGGAGCAGGACATGAATTATGTTACCTATTGTCCAGCTCCTCATAATGATGACCATGTCTACTGTGGGATAGTTCTTGGGGTGCAGAACCTTCATAGACAGATGTGAAAGCAGACACTAACAGGACTCCAAAAACAAGGGTGCTAATCTTAGAATCCACCTCTTGAAGACAGCTATGTTTATGCTTACCAGCTATGCTTAAATTTAAAGAGAGTATTTATCACTCCTGTTATGATTACTTACTGGTTTCATTGTAAGGCAATTAAATATTTGCTGGTTTATGAAGTTTTGCTGTGTACTACTTTAACTATTTGGATTGCTGGCAACTGGAAAAAAACCTAGAGCTATTTTAATGCCATAAAAAAAGACTGTTTGATTTTTGGAAGAAACAAATATTAATTGAGAGATTCTTCCTGACTTTAACTAAGAGGCACTGTTTAAAATTCAGAAAGGTCATTAATAAGAAACAAAGGGCAGAGAACAGAGACAATTTCTGATTTATCACAAAGTTCAGACCATTTTTGGTGTTTCCAGCTAATCTACCATGAAATAACAATTACAAGTATTTAAAATGCCACAAACTACAGATGATATTATGTAAGCAAATACCACCTTCTATATCCATTCTCAAAAAACTGAAGTTTAGCTTATGAAATATAGTTTGAATTTTTGTTTCCAAACAAATAAAAGGTTAGATTTTGAATATGTTAATTTACTAGTTTATCTTCCCTCATTTAGACCGTTTCCTTGCCTATGTAAGCAAAAAGCTGTGCAAATGAAAAGTTGGGAGGTTTTTTTGCTAAATATAGTGGTGTTAGTAGTAGTAGCTTCATGGATTGTGTTCTAATATCTAAGCCTGTGAGCTACACATTGTGGACATCTTACAAGGTATCATTTAATAACTGAAAAATTGAATTTCCCAGAAGTTCAGGAGTAAATAAAAATTCGTCTTCAAATTAATAAGATGTATACATGCTTCCTATATTCAATGCGTGCTTTTACCTTTTCTAGGTTAAATGGTTTCACACATAACAGGAAGATGGAAATAAAATCTAACAAAACAGAATTCTATTTTTGTTTAACTTGGTTCATTTCCCACTGTTTCATAAATATATTTTTCCTGACTGGCAAATCACTAAAAAAATCTGTTTCACCAAAGCATGTTTCAATCTAACTATAAGACAGTCTTTGTCATAAAGATGTAGAGTTTTGGCTGGATAGTTAACCTAAATAGACTGACAGCACACTGCATGAAAGTGAAGACCAGAAAGATATCAATCAGGATTTCTTGAGGTTTCATTCACCTCCTATATCACAATAAATTATAGCTACCTCTGAATGGGCAGTCAGTGTACTTAGTATTTTCTCTGGTATATCAGAGAATTCTAGATAAACTACAGATAATATTTAACCATCCTTTCAGAGGAAGAAAAGAATATGCAGCTGTGTTCTGGCTGCACTTACATTCACTGGATGTAGGGTGGTAGAGACTTAGTCATTGAGACTGTGAGTAGAGAATAATTAAATAATTAAGGAAATGAGACGTGAAAAAAAAGGCAGGAATAGGAACCTAACTACATAGGAATAATTGTCCTTTTAGGCCAGACCTATAGTAGGTGGATATCGGCATAAATCCACAGGTGGTTATACTTAATCTCTAGAAGCTCTCAACTTCATCACTCAGTAGCAAGGCAGTTAGCACATTTAAAAGGAAATAAACTTGGGAGGTGTGTTTTATGGGAAAGCTCATCAATTCCAGAGTTTGCAAAGAAAATAGTATTTCTGAACGGCCTTTACAAGATGCAGTCCAGTAGCAGTTACAACACACCAACCCTTCATACTGTGGAAGAGCCACACCCTGCAGTGGTGCCAAAGACAAGCACACACCTTTCATGTTGCTACTTGTAGAAGAAGCTAATTGCAAAGCACTCTGCAATCCTCACTGTGATGAATTCATTAACTTTAAAGGGCAAAAACAGATTTACTGACTCCAACGAGCTTTCATTTTTATGTTTGGATGGAAGCAGCAGACTGAAGTCTCCAAGGGTGATCCAAGACCATTGGTCATAGATGAGGAAATTATCAATTAATCAAGGCTTAAATCTACAAACAAGTTTTAGTGCTGTCATTCTCATTTAAATCCTGCAAAGTTAGCTTGTTGCTTAAGAACTGTGGACAGAGACAGCTCCCAGACCTTTGTCTGATGACTTCTGCCTAAAGTAAATGTACTGAGACAGTGCATGTTTTGGAAGGTGGTGTTGCATAGCAGGAAGACCTGATCTCTCCTATCTCTCAAGCCAGGTATACTCCTGAGGCAGAAGCTGTGGAGTCAGACATGGATGGAGTTGGGAAGCTCTAGTCCTTGCTTTCCCTTTACCTACAGTGGGCAGGATCTGGACGGTATTTAGACCCCAGTAAAAAAGTAACATTTTAGTGCATATACAAAGTTCTTTCTTGAAATTATGGTCACTAAAGCCTTTAGCACTGTTTGCGCACAGGGACCATGAAGAATGCCCTTCAAGCAGGGATCTTGTAACTGTTGCTATTTAATCCAAAAGTCAGTTTACACCAGCCTTTTCCAACCTCTGGCACTCCTACCCATTCAAATATGTTCAAAAACTAACAGCTTTACTAGACTCATTAACATTTTCATAAGGTTCCTGAAAACATCAAATTAATTTGATATATTTGTTAAATTCTATGATCTGTAACATTCTGTAATCTGTATTTGATAACACAAACTCTTCCAGTAATTATATGCCTTCAATTTACTAAAAAAACAAGACTGTAGATGTAGCATGATAATTTCAAATATCATGAAGATTTGAATATGCCTGCAGATTTTACAGACTTAACAAAAGTCAGTTTACAGAAAAAAAAAACAAGTCCAAGTAAGAATATTTGCCTATACGAAACAGTCATGGCAGCTGTTCAGAATTTTACTGCCATTTGTTTGAAGTTATTCCTTTATATCAGCTGCCAGCCTGGTAGCGTGAGCCAAATAAAGAATTGGGTATGGGTTTGGATACCTGTCACTCTGTTAGGGCCTTATGCAGGCCTGGCATAAAATACTCGGCGTGGTGCCAGTATCTCTGTAGTGGGTAGCAGGAATTTAAAAATCACTGATCCAACCCCTGTAAATAATGGGTTTGTGTACAAACTCCATGCCTGAAGGCACGCTTACTGACCGGGGTCACAAATGTTCTACCTCTGTTTCTGTAATTTTTGCAGCATGTTAGGACCAGCTCTGGTAACTAAAAAGCAGTGGGAGCCTTTTCACAGACTTCAGTGGAAAATGGATGAGGCCTGAAGTAAAGCAAACAACTGCCTGCTAGTGAATATGGCCAAAAGCAAAATGAGGAACGTCTCATTCATTTTCCCAAGCTCAAAAAAGATATTTACAAGATGCTTTTAGTGGGGAGGATGGACCTCTGTTGAAATCCTGAATTAAAACAGTTCCAGGCAATTTGCTCTTCCTTCTTCTTGCCAAGATGCTACTTGAGTAAAACAGCGGTAAAGATACCCACTCATGTAGGTGCTGTTGGAAAAGAGGTTCTTTGTAAAGAACAGGTTAACAAGAGAAGCTGTGGATGAACCATTCCTGGAAGTGTCCAAGACCAGGCTGGATGAGGCCCTGAGTAACCTGGTGAAAGGTGTCCTTGGCCATGGCAGGAGGGCTGGAACTCAATGCTTTTTTAAGGTTCTTTCTGACCCAAACAATTCTCTGATTCTATGACATGCTAAAGAAATACAAGCATTAGAGAGAACAGAAGATGTGAAATTGGAAAAAAAAAAAAAAAAAACCAACAAAATTGAGAACAACAGCAAGAAAAGTAAAGCAATAAATATTAAATAAATATCTGGCTGGGCATACCTGCCATCCCAAGGCCATTTCCATTCTCTGACCATACATTTTTATTAGTCACCAGACCTCTTTCCTGATAAAGCATCACTGTTGTTGCTGTAAACAATCAGAAATATGAAACCTGTTTTTCCTGGTGTATCTCAGTGAAGCCAGCTACGCAATCCAAGAAGCTCTCTATGATCTGTGAGTCCTTAATTAAAGAGCCACTTTGCATATCTCCTCCTTCATCTGGCTTTTCTCATGGTACAGGCCTGTGAGGCAGGTATAAATTTTTAACCCTGTAATACAGACTAGAGTTGGGTTAAATTATTGGTTTAGTAATTTAAATTAAAAACAAACTGGTGTTAAATGCTGTGGTAATGACATTTCCAATTACTAGTAAATTCCTAGGAGTTCTGAAACACTTCAAAATTTAGTGTAAAATTTAAAGGAAGAAAAAATAAAGTTAAATAGAATGTGTCATGCATATATGAGCCCTCAGTTGGCTTTTTCAGAAATATTTTTATGTCTATATTTAATATTTATTAATAATAACATGGATGCTGATAATATTATCCAGAAGAAAAATGCTGATGTTCAATTTACAAGGTCTGGTGGGCCTGAATCTTCAGAAGAAATCACCTGTGTGCTTGCTTTCCCACAAGAAGGGATCTGTTTTTTCATCTGCATTTAAAATTGACACAGAGGTTATAGAAAATACCAGTGTTGTCCTGCAGTTTAGCAACAGACCCCTTTAGATAGGAGACCCACCCTCAAAATGAAGAATGTGGTATAGAAGGGTAAGCATCCAAACAAATCCTTGCAATTGTTTTAACCAGATGGCATAAGACAAACCTGGGAGAATGAATGAAACCCAGTGAAAGAAACAGAACCAAGATGAAACTATAAAGCCAGGAGCAACACTTTTTAAATTACTTTTCTTAAAACAGGCATCTACTAACATCTCATTTAATTTCTATCCTTATTAAAAACAGACTAGAAAAAGGAGCTGGAAGAGATTTAGAGAAGTCAGATGCATTTAATTAGAGGAGCCAAACAACTGCAAGTATTTGGTGGTGGTCACCCACAAATATCTTAGTTCCTTGTTGTATGTAAACTTTTCAGGGTTAGGTCAGTAGCCCGACTTTCTCCATAAAGTTATGACAATTATTTTTAATATGAAAAATCATAATTATGATTGAACAATACATAGAGCAAATAGCATTTCATCAGTTCTTTTTATGACCTGTATGATGCATTGTGCCTCACTGCACTGTGAGACACTAAGAAGTGGTGAAGGAGACAAGAGTGTGCCTGCAATTTATCTCCATGAAATATCCACCTGCAGCTCATGTCATGTATTCCAGGCACCCAGAAGGCTGCTCCCAACTGCCTGCTCCCAACTGCTAAATATACATATTGTATATTTACAATATATGTATATTTATATTTATTGTATATTATTATTTATAAATGATATATTCTATATTTAAATTTTCTAGTAAGCCAAAACGCACCCTGTCCTCACAACAAATGGGAAGTTCAATTTTCAAAGCAATTTCCATCTAACAATTAGATATAGCAATTTAGATATCATAGTGCTTTGGGGCTGCTTGAAAAAATGGTGGCATTTGACTCCAAGAAGGGACTTGTAGAGGGTACAGGGTCCTTCACCTCCATGTTTCTTCACCTCCACCTGACTTGCACACAAGATAGAAGTGGTGTTTTTCCTCTTCCCAAGTCAATATCCTCCAATGCCAAACTCTCCACAGACTATTCATCTGTCTGAGCAAAATTCTGTCCACCAAAGACTGTGCCCAGTTTTATGTTTCTGAGTGAAGAAGGTAGATGAAAAACAATCAACCAAAATAAACCCAGCCTATTGTTAGACACCCAACTAAGATATGACTCCAGGCTGCAGAAAAAAAGTTGGTTGCACAGCAATTCACCTCTATCGTGTCCATTATTGTTCACATTGTCCATATCCTTATACAGCTTCATGCTCTCTGCACTAATTCACAGCTTCAAGGAAGTGCTCATAGTGCACCACCCTGCCTGCTAGGAAGGCAGATGTTGCCATGTCCAAAAGGGGTGGAAGTTCCAACTATAATGAGACCTGGATAAGGGCTAAATATGTTGGTATAGAAACCCCCCATGAGAGTTTGCAGAGCTTTGACAAACAGCAAGATGCTCAGAGGACAGCTAAAATGGGAATCAAGGAGTTATTATTCTCTAGTTTTATGGCTTGTGTTACATGCCTCTGCAGAGAGCACAGGGACTAACACTATCAGCCCTGTATCCTGGCTATTGGGTCCAGGTGCATATTGGATAAGTGAAGCCACTAACCCAGTCATGTCCTTCCTTGAACAAGCAGGTTGGGAGGAATGGAAGATGAGCAGAGCTCTCAGTACAAAATCCACCCACTTGACTAAGCACACCCTGCTAATCTCCCAAGTCCCTCCCCAAGCAGTATCAGCCTTAAGTGGCAGATTTCAGTTTTGTTTCATCAATGACCTTTCCTTAAGACCTCTCTACAGGGAATTACGTGATTTTGCAATCTTTTAAATTCTGTTTCACATGAGAATCTTGAGGAGCTTTGTAAACATTGATGGTAAATATTATTAAATACATTAGGCTCAGATAGAAAGGGATCTAGTAAGATGTCCAAGATCATGTAAGTTGCCGGTGGTTAAGCTAGACATTGACCTAGACATGTACACAGCAGAGATCCTTTGACTGTGAGGAGCAGCCAACTTTGAAAGTCTATCTGATTTTTTTACTTCATCATCTTGTATTCCATATACCTGTTGTTCAGCTCTTCACTTCTATTGCTCACTTCATCCCTCTGAGAGCAATAATTCAAGTATTTTTTAAATTTTTTTATCTAACAGCCAAATTTATATATATTTCACTGCCATGACTGATCTTGAGAAGGAAGCAGAGAGAGTTTGAGGCTGGCTAAACTAACACAAAGCCAGGAGGAATGTATTTAGTCCTGCCTTTGGCTGACATACTTTTCAATCAGATACTCTATCTGCACTGCTCTACATGCATATATGAGGACATGCCTCCAGTACTTTTATCTAGTCCTGAAGCAGCTATAAAAATGTGCAGATCATCACAGTAGTATTAGGGAAACCAAATCATTAAAGGAAAAAATGAGCACAGAAGCGGGTCAATTTTTTTTTTGTAAAACATAATAAAAATCAAATAATAAAATCAAAGTAATAAAAATCAAAGTAATGTTATTTCTTCAAGCCAATCTTTCTTGCTGTTCCAATTTTGCCATAAAATATTGCTCAGTATAAACTTTTTGCTGACCAGGGTAAGCATAAATATTTAAGAACACTAAGCCAGCTGTCATGGCACTAACACAGGAATCTGGTGACAGCATCAGCATATAGCAGTATCAGAAGCAACATTTTACTTCCAACCTGATGGGCCATCAGGATCTCCAAATCCTTGTAAACATGCTCATGTCCTATGAAAGGGAACACTTTGCTTGCAGGGAGACCTCATGATCTATTTGTACCAGAAAAGTTATCTTCAACTAGATGATTTAATCAGCTGATTGCAGAGCTTTGGGGACCTTGGTAATATAGAAGACCTCAGAGCAGTTGCATCACAGACTGTCTCAGGTATTCTCAGTGTTTGGATGAGCTCTGTGCTCTTATAAAAACTGCAGGCCACGATCCAGAATCCATGAGGGCAAATGACAGATATATTTCAGAGAGTTCTCTAAAACAGGTGATTTTAAGACATGATATGTCTCATAGGTGGGAAGACAACAGCACTCATTTAAATAATCAGAAAATATGGTGTTTCCTGCGTAAGCCCCAAACAATCAGCTTTTTTGTTGCTCTTCCTTTTCTTGGCTTTGCAAACACACTACATAGCAACTGGAAGGTGACATACAGAGACCAGTCAAAAAATGCAGGCTCCATGTTTTGCTGCAGCATCAATTCTTTTGGCCTTTGGGCTACTCAGTTCCCCAAGGAGTCAAGCAGTGATAATACCCAATTCCATGAGGAATAATATGCCAGTGTATTATACAATACATTGTAGCATATACACTTCATGCAAGGAAAACTGCTTGACTTTATACAGCCACTTTCTAGTAAACCTGTTATTATGAATGATGATTTCCCATGTAAGATTAAATCTGCATATACTTATAATTTTGCCAGTATACAGGAACTGTCAGTTAAATAGCAAGATACAACAATAGAAATTCAGGAACTGTGCTGCAGATACAAAATTATACAAGTTAACTTTAATAACTTGTAAGTAATTAATGCTTATAATTACTTATTAGCAAAGATTTATTTTTTTTTTACATTTAAACCTAGCCTGCTTTAAAAATTTCAATGTTTCTTCCTTGGAGAATTGATCAAGCAGTGTAAATCTTAACTATCCTGATACTTCCTCCATTCCTTGATACTATTTAAGCACTCTAGTTGGTAATCAGAGAATGGCTGGTGTATTTGGGAGCTACCATACATTTTATACACTTGGCCAGTTCTGTATGGGGATGCTCCAGGGCGTTAAGGTTATCTTGTGCTATGATAGAAGACTCAAATATAAGCAGCATGAAGAAGTCTAGCGCCTGTCCTGTAAGACAACTGTGGTTGCAGCTGCACTATGGCGGGTATATTTTCCTCAGTAAATTATTCACAAACAAGAACTTAGTGGGTAAGAGTTGTAGACACAGAAATCCATGACCTGCTGCTGGGCATCCCCTTTACCAAATTAAGAAAATAAACCTGTGATAACAGACCTAGCAAATGGGAGATCCCAAAAGACAGGAAAGGGTATGGACAGGCTAGTAGAAGCTGGTTGTCTTGACCCTTTAGGTGTTCATCTGTGATTAAGAAAACTCCAACAGCTGCCAGGCTACACAGTGCACTGACAGATGCACTGGCAGAATACTGAAAGGAAGTGTGCACAATCTTGAGATCGCTGACACAGAAGAGTAAGAGGCTGCCTGTGAGCACAAGAGCTAAGGGTGGAATCAATAGTCTTGCAAACTTAATAGCTCAGAGACATCAAGAGCATGCAGCTCTACACTGGAGCATTTCAGAAATTATTTGTTACAGCCAGAAGGAAATGGATGCCACATTTTTAGAAAACAACAGAATAGATGGTATCACTTCATTCTGTCCCCATTTATTTGGTCATGGAGCTGATCCTCCATGCTAGGATGCTGGATGTCTCTGCAGCACTTTTAACCTTCACCAGCCAAGGAATTTCAGTTCTGCAGCCCCAGTGGCACCTGACCAACTTCATGGCCAGCATCAGGAATAAAATGAACTTTCTTTTTTTTTAACATGGCAATGTCCTTAAAGAAATCAAAAGATCAGTGCAGAGTAAGTAGTTCTTCCCTTCAGATCATCAAATCTGTCCATTTTTTAGGCAGAACTGATATAATGCCTTGTGAAGAACTTTTCAGTTAGTCCATTAGTTCTCCCATTCAGAGCAAAAGTGCAATTCTGTCAAATATATGTGATCAGATGCTTTCCAGCAGGAAAAGGCTTAATATAATATCTGAAAGCAGTCAGGCACCCTGTATTCTACTAGCAAAGAGTAGTGGATCTGCAGTGGCTCTGTAGAAAACCTTGTTGGCAGATGACCAGAGATAATCAGAGAAAGACTGGATATTTTAAAAAAGATTATATCCAAAAATCAAGGAGTTATTGTTTGACAATTTCTCTCTTATGCTAATCCATACTTCAGTTAAATCAGACATTCAGAATAGCTGTTCAGGTATTTCATATTCTATTCTAACCACCTCTGCTAAGAGCCATATAACTCTTACGTCTTTTTTCACAGATGTTGGATGAGAGTGAGAAGCTGATTGTGATGGGTGCCTGCCTGGCATCAATTTGCACAGCAGGAGCTAGACAGGAAGAAAACAGATTGCAGTGCTTAGGATCATACACTGAAGGGTGAGTCTGCTTTCAAAAACATAAACCCAAAGGTATTTTTGGGTTTTGGGGTTTGGTTTGTTTTGTTTTTAAAGAGGAAGACTGCATAGCACCTACAGAGATAGAATGGGCTTGGCCCCAACCTGTGGTTCTGCACTGAAGATTACTTACACTTGCTGAATGAAATGCTCTTGATGCAAATATTTTTGCTGGCGCAATATATTATGACTCTATCACTCACCTTGAAAGAGGAGACTAAAAATGCTTTGATAAATGGTTTGAAACATTGCCCAGTTTCACTGGCTTTGTTCTTCTAAGTGTTTGTACCTCTTGCTTCAGCTGCAAAGTTATTTCATCATGTCCTAAAACACTGCTATGCAGAGAACTGCAGTATAACAAGCTATAAAGTTGGCCTAATCAGCCAGCTGAGAGAGTAGACTTAAGAGAAAGTGCTTTCTACCCTTTGGAGGCCAAACATTACAACACAGCACATTTACACAGCATGACCGTACCTTTACTTCTGAGAGACGTGTTTGGTGCTGTCTCAGGTTTTCTTTTTTCCTTTGTAGTGCAGGCTGGTAAAGCAAAGCCTTTCTTGCATTGTTCTCTTCCGATGGCAGTGATTTCCCACTCTGTACATCTGGATTCAAGAGCACCACTTTCAGCCTCCTCTGAGACTTGGCTTCACCTGGTTCCCACTCTTCTGTACAGCAGTGACTTCTGGGGCTAATTATGGTAACCAATCCCCTCAATGAGTTCTCTCCAGCTACAGGTTAGCATGTTACCAGTCTCATACCAGCAAGGAGCTGGGACTTCTCTCCAAGTTCCTGCAACATGCTGGTGGCCACGGACTTATTCATTATGTTCAGTGGTGACTTCTCATCCACCTGTGGGATCAAAGATGTTGGGCAGATCCTTGGGTTTGAGCCCTCCATAGTGGTTTTACACAGGACACATCATAAAACTGGATATTTTTCTTTCCTTGTTGTATCACTTTTTAAAAAAGCATCTTCATGCCCTTTGGTATGCTCCTCTGTACAGATGACACTCCTACCTTGAATTGGGCTGAGGAGAAAAAAATGCTGCATTATTCAGTGAGACCAGTACCAGATAAAAACACTAGAAAACAGACTGGGCATCTTTGTTGCCACAATCATGTTGCCACAATCACATCAATATGTGAACAGGCTGGCAGCGCGTCCTTACACAGCTGAGACTGAGCCACATTTCCTCCCAAGGAAGACACTCCTAAATCAAGCTTAGAAACACCTGTGCAGAGCAGCATGAGGAGATTTAGTGCAGCCAGTGCCAAACCAGGATCTTTGCACTGACAGTGTATGGTTTGGACTATGCCTGCTGAAGTGCATGTAATTTAACATGGTCATTGATTTCTTCTCTCCTATGTAAAATTATTTTCTCGTGCCCCAGAGAATGGTAATCAAATAAATCCAAATTTTTCATTTCTTAGATGTCACATGTGAAGAACTTTTTGATGTAGTAAAACTTTGAGTGTCTGAAAAAGTCTTCTCCAGTATCTACTGATTTAATCTCTCCTATTTTCTGTTCAGTTTTGGGGTTTTTTTGGTTGGTTTTTATTTTTTTTTTTCTGGTTTGGAAACTGATTTTCCGTGGTTTTGGGAGGGCCATATTTATTATAATTAGAGGTCTGCCAATGTGAAAAATTTCTTAACAATTTTTTTGAGTGTTAAAATCTGAAATACAAAGAAAGTTTACCAAGAAAAGTCTTAGTCTTCAAGCCTCTAAACACAAACAAGCTTAGCTGTAACCACATGGTTACCCTTTCCAGTTTCAATGGTATCTTTTTTCACTCCCTGAATGCACACAAATAACTTCATAAATTAAAACAATCTGGA
This sequence comes from Poecile atricapillus, assembly GCF_030490865.1. Classification (NCBI taxonomy): domain Eukaryota; kingdom Metazoa; phylum Chordata; class Aves; order Passeriformes; family Paridae; genus Poecile; species Poecile atricapillus. The sequence continues at coordinate 31,584,319 of NC_081289.1, read as the reverse complement.
GTAAACTTCTGAAATTCCAAAGCAAGTTTGGCAAAACAAGGTTTGTCCTTGGAACAAAAATATCAGTTTAAAGCAAATGTGATGAGATCTGAACTTAAAACCCAGTTATCCTGGGGAGTCACACCCCAGAGGAATGCTGTGAACACTGGCTCCCAGTACATTAGTCAGCAGACATGAATTTCATTAAATCCACAGAGCTCCACACCCAGCAATGTGCTATTGTTCAGTCCAAGCCAAAACAGTAGAACAAAGCTAATATGTGGCATTATACAACTAACTGTTCAAGGCTTTTAAGTTAAATATATTAAACTCACAAAATGCTGACAGCAGAAATGAACATTAGGTATCACAGCTCAAGGAGGCAGGGTTAGATATAGGACACTGTCACCTTCCCAGTTTTCTCTCTCTGCTCACACTGCATGGCAGAGTGCCAGTTCTGGCCCTGTGCTTCCCCTGTCTGTACTGCTCTGTCCTGACCACATCTACCTTGGGAGTAATTTTTGTGCCTTCTTTGAAAAAGTAGTTGATAGAAACTTCCTTGGTCCCACCACTAATGGTGTCACACCATTACGTGGCAGTAAAGCCAGGGGGAAGATCTGTAGTGAAATACAAGGACAGTTATGGTTTCTTGCCTTTCTCTTTCATTCTAGTTTTCATCTACAGCAAAATGAATGACTGTTTCCAATTTAAGACTGGAGGAGGTGTGAAGGTGAAATAGGAGACTAGCCAGGATATAAAAGAAAATACCTGGTGAAAGAAATATACAGGTACTGCCTCCAGCACTGCAGCTGTAAACACTACTTCCATTACTTCCCCAGAATGAAGAAGGAGTGGAGCAACCCAGAAGAAAGTTGCTACATCGGCAGGCTGTGGAAAGGAAATTGTTAGTGCTTTTCACGCTAACAGTGAAGCTGAGAAATTACTTTCTGTGTGAGGTCTTGAAAATTTTCTTCAGGTAAGAACTTCCACTGTGTGAATGGGAATACATTAATACATCAGTGTATTAAATTATATAAAATTGATTACAAGTCTCCAGTTCAAAATATAACTTTCTGATACTTTAGGTTCATACCACTCTAAACTAGGGTTTTCAGGAGATATGACCTACAACTATTTCTGAGGCTATACAGTGTCTCAGTTTGTTATGTGAAAGACTGCTTCCATCTGCAGTTATGACTCAGTACATCAAGAAAGATGCTTTTATTATAAAAAATAGTTTTTATTACTTTATCGTAAATACCACAAACAGCAGTCCAGAGACCCTTGGCTGTCTGTAGCCTTTCATTCTTTACCAAGACTAGGCACAGGCACAGAGATGTGCTGTCAGGGAGATGCTCACTGCAGCATGTCCTAATGTATGTTTCTGCATACCTGCCTAATGCAATAGCTCCTTGTCACAGAAATATAAAGAGTCTTCCTGAGACACTGTTTTGTTCATGTGAATCTTGTAGCTTAAAAGCAATTTGAAAAGGAAGCTCTAAAGAAGGCCATAAGCTGACTTTTATATTTTACAGCATGCATCTATTGATGCAAACTGAGAAGCATATTTGCTTTGTCCCAGTCTGAGTACACACACAGCAGTCTGTGCTTCTCACGGTGACTTTCACCACTGAGATGAAATTTACTTCTTTTCAGAAGCACTCATACATCCCTTGAAACCTGTCCTCCAAGGGACACAGATGTTGGGACACGAGCTGAGGCATGGCAGTATGTTTGGATTACAGCTGACAGGCTGTAATCTAACTGGTGTTTGGCAAAAAGAAAAAAAAAAAAGCAATCACTAAGGAATGTGGAAAGAAGGCCACAGTGAACAGAGTTAAATGTGAACTTTTTGCCTGTTTTTGCCACTCTGATCTTGCTACTTCATCTAGGTTATAAGAAAATTTTAGAGATGGCTGAGGAAGCACAAGAATCCTTTGTCCTCAGCAATGGGTGACAGGGAATATCTTTCCTTCTAGAGTTCGTAAGACATATTTGCTGTCATGCAGGAAACATCTTCCTTGTCTAATTCCAGGATTTAGGCCTAATATTAGACCTCCAGTCATAAAAATTTTCCCATTAACTTTGGTGAATTTTTACAGCTGAGTAAGGACTATGAGTTTTGGCCCTAAGCTAGGAAAAAGAGTATTGAAGTGTCATAAACACATAAATATTGGCATCAGGCTCAGAAATACAAACAGAAACAAATACAACATCCCACTATTCAACTCTTCTGGGGGCTGATATAGGCCACTTACTCCCTAGTTGTCCTTGCCCACTCCCTTTCCAGGATTAAACCACAGCTGTTGGAGACAGCTCCCCCGCTCCATTCCATGCCATTTCTTGACACTTACATATGGTTTGAAAAGAAAACATGAAAGAAAACATAACATACCCTAAAAAAAAGTCTTTTTCTGAAGATCATAACTTCATTTGCTCAGAAAATACTGCAATTTGAGCAGTCTCCTTAGAAGAAAAATAAGAGGAGGTGACTCTCTGTGTTGTCTTTCAGGAAAGTGTTTTAAATCCTGCTGATGTTTTGGACTGCATTCAGCCCTTCCCTCAATTCCCCAGCCACTGCCTGCCTTTGTCCAGGAGGTTGGTTAAGAAAAACGAATAGTAAGAAAACAAAAACCTCCAGCTAAAAATGGTACTCACAGGTCTTTCCTGGCCTATGGCCTGCTGATACTTTCACCTTATCATGTTGTCTAGTACAGCATGAAATTGGGAAAAATAGCATCCATTAATATAATGTGTATTAAACCCTGACTGGCAATAATAGAAGAAGGACAAAAAACACTGAGCTGATAAGGACATTCTATAAGATGTGTCTCATTCTCTCTGCACCTGTGAGCTTGGATCATCTTAAAAGCAGCCAGATGGGGAATATGGAACCTGTTGTCAGCCTGTTCATGTTAATGTTTGTTTTGTCAATGCAGTCAGGCCAGCTTCTTTCTCCCACTCTGTAATATTTTTTACAGAGCATTCCTATTTTTGCACATTGGTTATCACACTATTATATATGGTGCTAATTCTGGGCCTGGAAGTAGCATAACCCGGAAAATTCTTTACTTTGCTTTGTCCAATGTGCCCTCTTCACTCAGAGCCTGATGCACACAGCCTGGTCCAATAACACCATCTCAAACTGCAGAGACACTCAGTTAATCCTGCTTCTTCTAGCTCACACAGTTTGCTTTCACTCTGCTGGACTTTATTATATTCTGTGTTAAGTGTGACACAACTCTACAATTTACTTTCAGCCTACTTTTTTTAAGAAAGGAGGTTTACTTGAAGGTTCATTTTCAGACAAAATTGGTGGAATAACACACCCAAACGTAATGATGCTTGGACACACTTTCTAAAAATCATCATCTGAGTAGACAATAGCAGCTCAAAGAAATGTTCCCACGTAAACAGAGAGAGGCCAAACTGCTGAACCATGTGGCGCAAGTCATCTCTCCCTCTCTGTAGGGGTATCACAGTGACTATGAATGGTGCCAGAGTCATTCTGGGGAGGAAAGAAACAATGCCCTGAGAAAACTGCCTTTGTGAGTTCAGCTGATCACAGAAACATTTATTCTGCTTGTGAATTTTTTTCCTCTGATGCATTTCCAAATCTCACATTTGCAGCTTCTGCATGAGATGTATTCTTGTTTTATCTATCTCTGGCTAGTATATCTCCTTCTGTCTTCCCTGTGCTTCTGCAGACTTTATGGACTCCTTTATCTGTCATTTCACCTCTAGAGTCAACAAAATCCAGGGTCTGGCAACCTGTTTTGGCATACACCAGATCAAATGGAACAGGAGCAGAAGCACTCTTTTTCAAGCTGTCAAAGGCACCAGAGGGGTTAGAAGAAGAGGTAGAGAAGTCTGATGTATGAGAGGCTAATGGAATAAAGTAAGCCACAAAATCACTGCTGTCAGATATCCTGGGACCATTACACTGTCCAACTTAATAAACACATAACAGGAAGATGTAAGATGACCCAAAAGAGAGAATGCAGGGAATTTGGCCATTGATGCTCCCCCTTTCTCCTGCCACCATCCACAATAAAACCCAAACCCAAACCAGATTGGCTCTGTAGATTCTGCTTTTACCTTATTTCTATTTCTAGAATAGAAAGCAATAAATCCAGAGTGTTCTAGGCAGCATTAGTGCACATGCATTCTCAGTGTGAGAGCAGTGGATATCGTGCTGCAGTGACACTTGTTTGGAGCAGGATGGACTTTGATCAGTACTAGAGCATGAGCTTAGTCTTTCTGAGTCCTTTTCTTGCTGGGAATTACATCAAGTCAGGAGTGAGGAGATGCCCATGGGTGTGAGCCAGGGAAGGGGCAGGTGGAACCAGACGGCCTCTGTGGGGCCAAGGGGACAGAATTGGTACCTCAGTGAGGAACAAGGCATTACCAGTTTTCCCAAAGACCTGCCTGCATAGCTAAGCAACACAATGCCTGTTTTTAACCTTTATATGTTATCAGTTATAATGGCACTACATTATACTGTGTTGTGTTCAAGTATACCAAGGAGGAAAAGCATTTTTCAGCCAGCATGGTTATACTAGTAGAAAACCTGTGAAAAGTATAAACTCAGTAAATTAATTTTAAGGATTGGGCTGATTAATACTTCATTAGTAGATGCTGGTAATATTGGCATTTTGCCTTGGTTTTCTACGTAGTAGTAGAAATGGGACAAGGCAGTGTCCTCTATCATGTATTAGAATCTTCCCATTTTTGATCTATGTGACTTGAAACAAGTGATTTTTTCCCCCTTGGTATTATTTTCCTTCCGTACACAAGTTATCTCTCGTGTAAGTTACATTTCCTCAGTGCCCTCAAATGGTAAAACCTTGACAATCATACATGCCGTAAGGAAATGTAGCAGCTGTTCCTTCTGACGGAAAGAGCTGTTTTTTAAAGATTTCTTCTTTCCATTTTTTATCGCTCCCCACAGACCGGAGTTACCCCGGCCACGCCCCCGCCGCCCCCTCATGGGCCCGCGCGCGCACACCGGCGGCAGCGCGCGTGCGCGGCCGAGGGCCCGCCCCCTCCCGGCCGAGTCCTCCGCCGTCCCGGCGTGCCCCGCGCGCACCACAGAGCGTGGCGCCGGCCCCGCCGCTCTCCCCGGCTCGCTCCGTGCGCGCGAGGCGGCGCGGCCGCGGCGACATGGCGGGCGTGGGGCGGGCGGAGGAGCGGGAGCAGCACCTGAACGGCGAGCTGCCCCCCGAGCCCGACGACAAGGACGGCGCGGCCGGGCTGGGCGCCGAGGATGGCGCCAAGAAGAAACGCAAGAAGAAGAAGAAGGGCAGAACGGGCCCCGCGGGTAGGGGCCGGGCCGCGCCGCGACCCTGCGCTGACGGGCTGGGCGGCGTGAGGGGCCGCGGACCGGCACACCCGGGAGCGGCCGCGGCGGTGGGCGGGCGTGGGTGGCTGAAGGGTCCCGGAGTGCGGGTGCGGGGCGCCACCGAGGCCGCTGTCCCGGCCCGTGGCAGCGGTGCGGGCTAAGGGGGATCTCTGCGGCTCGGACGGGGCTGGCGGTACCCGGAGGATGCTGCTGCCGTTCGGCTGGAGCTGGGGTTGTCCTCGGTCCGGTGTGCGCAAGAGAAGCCACCGCTTCCCTCAAGCTCTCCTATGCCCCGGGGGGAGAAAGGTGTAAGACTGCTGCTGTAAAAGTCATCCCGCCTGATGGCGGCTCTGCACCCCTCCCAAGTTCTCGGAGAGAGCTGGAGCAAGTCTGGGCAAATAGCATAAAGGCGCGATGGTTTGGGTTTGTTTTAGCAGGCCATCAGTTAGCGATGATCGTGCTGTGCGTTTATAATTATCTACTTCACGCCCATATTATCTCACAAGAGCAGGTTGCTGCTATGGGAAGAAGAATTAGCTACCCTGGCAGAAAAAAGTAATCAGATGTGTCAATGTGCACGGTTACAGCCCCTTACACTTTGGGGCTGCTTTAAGACAGAAAATAGCATTAGGTGCTCAGATGTCTGTAGGATGAGTACAACATAACGTTTTTATAAAGTTTTCGGGGCTATTGTTACTAACGTGGAGTTAATGTTTTACTGTAAGTTGTACTTTAACTTTACAAACAGGACAGGAAACTGATAAAGAAATGGAAGGTGCTGTTGATGATGTAGCAAGACAATTGGACAAGCAAGCACTGGAAGAGAAGGAAAAAGATGATGATGATGATGGCAAGTATAACTTATATTTTCTCTTAACATTTCCATTTTCACCTTCTTTCAAGGCTCCCTCTTAACAGACTGTTTACAGGTGTTTGATTTTGGTTGGGCTTCTTTTTGGAGAGGTGAGATGCAGCTGTCTATACTTTCTACTTTTTGTCAATGATTTTGCTGTCACAGAGGCATACATATAAAAAATAAAAGAAATACAAGATTTATTAAAGGTTTGTGTCTTCAAAGACCTACTGAAGGGCAGTGTTTAGTTTAAGATAAGGTAAGCTATAAATCTTTCTTACTTGCATTACCATGGTCAGTAGACATTTATGTTCCAAATTATGTCTCTTATTCTTGGCTTGAACCAAAACATATAGGGAAAATTTTAAGGGAGCATTTTAATAAATAGGTTTTAGAGTCTTTACCAGTGACTTGAAACCAGCTCATCTATAATTACAATTTTTCATTAAAATTAAATTGGGGGAGATTAATACATAAGCAAGACACATGCTTTGTGTGTGTTGCTTGTGCTGTGTAGTTGATTTTCTAAGGAAGAACCTTGAAAGTGTCTGTATTGAAATTCTGACCAGGTCTGTCTTTTCTGTAGGAGTATCAGATAAAGGTGCTGTGTTTCCTTTGATTTGATGAATAGTTCTAAACAGAAACGGGTGTTTAAGAAAATCTTAAATTAGTAATTTAGTTTCATTTTTCTGAATTATATAAAGTTGGCTCAGCACTTTGAGCAGTCTGCTTAGAAATCTTAGTTCACTTGCTGGAATTTGTCCTTCCAGAGTTTTGTTTTAATGAGTTGGTTATGGAAGTTTTAAAAAATTAATTCAGAGTGATGAGATGTATTAAGTAGAAAATTTATCTTTGACCATTACCAATCTGCAGCATTAAGTTTAATGCAGGTACTTCACATAGAAATGTGTTCTTATGGTTTGTTTTGTGGTATCTTTCAGGTTATGGAGTTGAAATTAATGCAATATGTGCTTTGCCATCATTGCAACTTGGGGAAGAAGTATTGAGGAGGGTAGTGAAAACCGTAAACAATGAAAAGAAATCTTAGAAATCATTAGAATAGTTGGAGTTCTGTCTCAGGAAAAATAACAAGATAGTTGTAGATCAAATGCTGTGCTCTCTTACCTTTTTTACACTATTAGCAATTGTATTACAGTATTAGAAAGCATAAAAAAATGAAGTGAATAATTTTCCCCTTTTTTCACGTATTAGACTTGCATGTGTTTTTAGTAAAACTGATACTTTGCAGAAAATTAAAACTAATTAAAGTTTTTTTGAAGACAGCTATGTTCTTGCCTGTGCTGGTTCTCACTATTTGCCATCTTAATTGTATTGTTTATTTAAGACATGCTGCTTTAGATGAAAATTAATAAAATACCTACTCCCTTTTTTCTTTTTTTTTTCCTCTTGATAAGCCTGTAACTGAGCAGCCTCAAAAAGGAGACTCTAAAACTTCTGAACTCTAGGAGAGATTAGGAAGTGCGCTTTGTATTTCTCTTGCCATGTTAAAATATACTGATATGTAACATTTTTACATGATACTGTGCTAAGTTATTAAATGGCTATACCAAAATGATACAAGGTTGGACTTCTGTTTTGTGAAAATCTGAAATTGCTCTTTTTGGTGACCTTTTTTTTTCTTTAGCTGAATAACCTGAAGACAAGCAGAGTATCAGTCAGATGCAGTAGTTATGTTTCTGGCAGCACGGTTAGTCTGCAGCAGTCTTCAAGGACATGAAAGCATAGACAGGGTTTGTTTGGCTTGCCGTTGGCAGTTTCACGTGCAGTGATGTATGAAAAAGCTACAATATGCAGATAACAACAGCAGCAATGTTTAAGAAATGCTGGGGTTTTTTCCCTTCAGTTTAGGCCTGGCCTTTTAAAAAAAATCCAAAAATCACTTGATGGGTGAATTGAAGTATGTCTAATTTCTTTATGAATGGTTTGGACACTGCTCAAGGTCAAGACAAATGTGACAAAGTTACCACATTTAAAATAAATTTATATGTATTGGTAAGGATTTTCGGTTGCCTATGAAATACAGATTGATGAAAAATCTGGTAGGTTGGAACTTTATTATAGATACAAAATATTTTTATTTGTAATTTTTTAGAGAAACTTAAGATACTTAGTGCTAAAATGAGCTGGGGAGGGGCAGGAGTGACATTACTAAAATTTGCCCCAGATGCAGAATTACAGCACTCATCATGGCATAAAATTGCAGATGGGGTTGACCATCATGAGAGTCTTGAAATCTATTGACTGGAGTGTTTTGGTTTGGTCTTGTTTTTAAATACAAACTTCTGTATGAACACACTAAAAATGGAATGCTTTGATTTGATTCTAGGAGTTCTTTTAATTTTACTTCCTCTTGTATATGAAAATGTTCTACATGTAGATGACTAGTACTTGTCTACTTTGAAAAGAATTTGTGTTTAGGACCAGAAGGTTTAGGTAGCTGATAGCACCTGAGATACTGAGTATGAAGTAAGTAGGCATCTGATGTAGCCAAATGTGAAGCCTGTAGGGTTGTTGTTACCTCCCAGATGTGACTTTAAATGATGTGGCTGATTGTTGCTTCTTACCTGCTGTGCTCCCTGGAACCTCCCATTGGTGTTGGATTCATAGAATGTTTTGGGCTGGAAGGGACCTTTAAAGGTCATCTGGTCCCAGCCTCTGCAGTGAGCTGGGATGTCTTCAGCTAGATCACATTGCTCAAAGCCCCATTCAGGCTGACCCTGACTACTTCCAGAGATTAGGCATCTTCCACCTCTCTGGGAAACCTGTTTTAGTCTTTGACCACCCTTGTATCTCCCAAATTCAGTGGTTTTGCTGAGTGTTGTTTGTGACATTCCCTGTTATCTCAAGATTAAACTTATCCTGGCCTAGAGTGCTGTCATCTTTACTTCTTTGGGGTCTTTATCCTTCCAGATGCAGTAAGTTCTTTTAGCTGAAGCATCAGAAGATGGGGTGGAAGTAGCAGTTTCTAGCTTTTTGTTAGCTGTTGTGTCTAATACAGTTCTCTCATGTCCTTCAACAATTCCTGGGCATCTAATTGCCTGAAATGAGAACAGATGAGTATGAGGTAGGACGTTCTGTAAACACTTCACTTGAACTCTCTTTTTTCCTCTGTTTGATGATGCGTTTGTTGTTGACTTTCAAAACTATTTTCTTAGGTCTGTGTTTGGTGTAGGGACTGAAAATGCTGATGGTTTGGCAGCAGCTTCTAGAGGTTGTTTTTTAATCCATTAAATTCTGCTGTAATAGGAGTGTTTTCAGATTGCCTAGATGTTTTTGTGTTTTATTCAAACTCCTTTGATACTTTTAAGATTATTTTATGTTCAGCTGAGCGCTTTCTTTCCTATAGATGGAGAGGGTGAAGGAGATGGAGCAACGGGGAAAAAGAAGAAGAAGAAGAAAAAGAAGAAAGGACGTAGGTATCAAGCACAAAAATACAGATTATGTGAATGTTTGGCATTAAGTGTGTGCAAGTGCTGTTCTTGCAGCTGAAACAAATTTAGGGGTGCAGTTAGTGTTTGTAGGCTGAATTGTCTTCTTTCTGGTATCCGTGAATGCCATTGAGGGCATTCATTGGCCTTGAGCATTGGCTAAACAAAGTCATGTGAGGGCATTGTGATACAATGTTGTCTTGGTAGAAACCCAAACTCCAGTTAATGGGATCTTTAATAACTTCTGCTGTTTACCTTTTATGGTGGAAATAAGATGGTTAATGTTTCCAGAGTCCCATGTGTAACACTTTCTTAAATGATACTCAACAGCTAAGGTCCAGACAGATCCACCTTCTATTCCAATATGTGAGCTATTTCCCAGCAACGTATTCCCAAAGGGAGAAGAATGTGAATATCCACCAACACAAGATGGGTGAGTGTTTTAAGCTTAAGAAATAAGTGCTTTCATTTTGATGTGCTGAAAAAAAATATGAATGTACAGCTAAATGGCCAAAATTAGTAATGTACTTTGGGTTTTGCCCTCTTTTTCTTTAACTGGATTATCCAGGAACTCAATGAACACAGGTTTTCAGGCCAGAAATGTTTGTCTTTCCCTTTTAATTAAGGTGTAGCCCATATGAGCATAATTGCCATGAGGCAGGGGGCCCTTGAGACCCAGGGTACTGACAGACTTCCAGGAGGCAGCTTGTAAGAAAAACATTGTCTGAATTAGAAGTGAGTGAAGGTTTAAAACTGAGGGAGATAAGACACTGTTATGCAGCAGTTTTGTGACCATTGGGATGCCAACTTTGTTACTTATTTTTTGGTAGAGGCATGTCAATTTCTTAATTTCATTTAAAAGCCTACATGGTATATTTTGTACATTGCTTCTCTCTCTTGGAATGAATCTATCGTTATTGTAACCTCACCTGTTTTTGTAACTCATAGTGATGTGGGACTAATGTGCAGTTGCACTAAACAAGCAATAGCTTCCAGTGGTTCACTGGAACAGAGGTCTGCACCCTTATGTTTTTACAGGAGACTACTATTTCTTTATGCATTGTTAGAAACTAGGGAATACCAACCTGAATGAGTTTTCCTGATTTTTTTTTTTTTTCTTTTCCTATGTGATGTGTTGTGGAAGGTCATATTTTACAGAGACACAGGATACGTGGCATAGAATTAGCTTGAATTGTATGCAAACTTGAATGAAAAGACCAAGTATTACTGAAAACTTTGAAACTTCACAGGAAATACTGAAACAAAGGTCTCAAAAAATAGTTTGAACCAAAGGGAGGGAGTAGGTAAATATTTGTATGTCTGAAAGCATTGTCTAGTTTTCAATTACTTTTTTTTCAGAATGAAATTATTTTGAAAATTTTTTATTGGTTATTTTAATTTAATGCCTGTTTCTTAGAGAATGTAAGTAAAATAAGTAAGAGTCCAATACCCCCTAAAAATTGTGTTCAGATAATACAGTTGCATTTTTATGAGATGAAAATTTGCTTTTAAGGAAGCTTTTTCTTCTTTTTCATTACTTCAGTTTGAGCACAAGGTGTACTCCTATTTATTTATAAATAGACTGCCCTGTTGGCATGCTCAAGATCAGCATGTTAATGAGGAGCTTGCACAGGATAGTTCTGACAGGCTGATCCAGGAGTGATTCTTTAATGTTTGAGTTAAGTATTTAACATGTGCCATGTTTGTAAGAATATGATTTAAGTAAACTGGGAACTTAGATAATAAACAACTTAATCATGTATGTAGTTTATTAACTAATAACACACTATCTTTACACCTCTAATACATATTCAGCTATTGAAGATTAAAATATTTGCCCTGGTTTAACTACTATTTATTGAAAAGGAAAAGAATAAAAAGCCATAAAAACAAACCTCCTCTCATAGCAGGGGTGTCTTTTCTGTACTGCAGTGTTCAGCTATGGAGGAAGAGTATATACTTCTAAGGAACCTGAAGTAGTCTCCTCATGTCATGTGCTTAAACAAATATGTGCTTATTTTTCTTCCTCGTTCAAATATATAAATCTTACTACTTTAGCATTCCCTAATACGAGCAACTACTTAAATTATTAGCTGGCATTAATGCCAGGATATTTCATATTCTGAGTAACAGCTTCATTTTATATACTGGTGGAGCATTTTTGTGCCGTCCCTTATTCATGCTGAGGTCAGTAGGGTTTTGTCTTTGATTTTTTTAAGTGTCGCACTTCTATTCTTAACTGTTGATGTCATGTGCTTTCTAAAGTTACCTCTCATCAACCTACAACTGTATATTTTGTGTGAGAAGTTCAACTAGAAATGGATGTCATTCAAATTTCAGGGGAAAAAAAAAAGCAGATAATCAGTACTTCCACAGACAACAGACTAACAGGTTTAACGTTTTTATATCTCCAGTTTTTTTTTTTTTTGGAAGCTTGTTTTTTCTTGAAGACGTGGGAATTTGAAATTACACAGCTGGGACAGCAGAAAATAAGCAGTATTTCATGATACATCAATTTTGTTAAAGTAGAATTAAGGAATTCTTGACCCTGCCTACTTGTTTCTGCCTATGTGCTGTTACAGAGTCAGACTGGTTCGCTTTGGAAGATATGTTGAAGATCAGCTAGTTCCAAGCTCCCTGCCATGGTCAGAGACACCTTCACAACTTCTCCAGGCAACCTCTTCCAGTGCCTCAATGCCCTCACAGCAAAGGATTTCTCCCTAGCTTCTAATCTAAACCTACCATCTTTCAGTTCATTGCCATTACCCCTTGTCTTGCCACTCTGTGACTTTGGAAAAACCCTTTCAGTTTCTGGAAGGTGCTATAAGGTCTCTCCAGAGCCTTCTCTTCTCCAGGCTGAACGGCCCCAACTCTTCTCAGCCTTTCTTCATGGGGGTGGTGCTACACCCATGATCGTGTTCATGGCCCTCCTCTGCACTCACTGAAAGAGCTCCATATCTTTCTTTTGTTGGGGGCCCCAGGGCTGAATGAAGTATTCTGGGTGGGGTCTCACAAGAACGGAGTAGAGGGGCAGAGTCACTTTCCTTGACCTGCTGGTCGCACTGCTTTTGACGCAGCCCCGTGTATGATTTGGCTTTCTTGGCTGTGAGTGGACATTGCTGGGTCATGTGGAACTTCTTGTCCACCAATACCCCCAAATCCTTCTCCTCAGGGCTGCTCTCAATCCGTTCTTCACCCAGCCTGTATTTGTGGTGGGGTTGTCCTGACCCAGGATGCAGAACCTTGCACTTGGCCTTGTTGAACTTCATGAGGTTCACGTAGGCCCACCTCTCAAGCCTGGAATGCTCCCTCTGGATGGCTGGATTATCTGGGTGAAGATAATCTGGGGAAATTTTCTAGAATTCTTTGATCACTAGAATCTAGTTTACAATGTGATCCTGCAATGAAAACTGCAGGCTGTGAACTGGAGTGAAAAGCCAGACCACGTGGCTTGGAGCAAGAGTTGAATTTCTTCAGCTGACATATAGTAGGCAGCACATTAAGAAACTGTCAAAAGCTTGCTAGTTAGCTTATGTACCTGGTGGAGGACTTGATGTTTGGTGTGAAGCCTTCATCTGACCAACTGATTTTTCATGTGTCCTGAAGTGATTAGGCCCTAGCAGGAATTCTTGTTGCCTCCCTTCCTGAGCTCCCAGGTGGCAGTACAGCTTTGTCAGCAAAATGCTTTGATACAGTGTTCTTACATGTAGAGGCTGTTCTGTCCCCCAGTCGACTTGAGTGAGGTGACTATATGCTGAAATACAGTAAGACAGAGTGAGGATGGCTTCCTGCCAGTTTGCTGGAGTTTGCACTCAAGTCTGTGACAGATGGCAGAGCAGCTGCCCAGACTCTGTCAGCAGTTCTTGCTAGCAAGGGGTGTTCGCTGCTGGAATCCAGAACAGTCTGAAAGGATCCTTGAGTCTCTGTCCCCAGTGTTTTTCTGCAGTGCACCTTTTCCATCTTCAATGACTACTGTGATGGCAGAAGTCCAGTTTTCTAGTGGCAGTGCGGGGGACCAGGTTTTGCAGCCCATTGCTGTCTTTTTTTTGGTAGGATTTCCCAGATTGAGGCAAACTGTAAGAGTAGTATGTGTGATACTTGATATTGGATTAAGAAAACTGCTCAGAAAGGTAAATGTAAATTGCACTTTTATCTGAAAAGGAGCAGAAAGTTCAATGAAAACAAGTGAAAGGGTCTCAAAATATTTTGCATCCTCTGATCATCCTGACAAAGATGCATGGAATATTTGCCTGTCATCCTCCTTTAAATTTTCAACTTTTTTGAAGTACTCAGTATAAATAGATATATATACTTATGAATTTACATACAAGTATTTATTCTTAGTACAAAGTGCAGCAAAACTGCAGGGCATAGTCTCTTGGTTCACTTGTACCTGTTTTTTGGATGTCAAGAAAACTCAGAGTGGAGCTAGGTTACAAGTCTATGAAACAGGTGAAAAGCTACACCTTTGGATTTCAAAAACTAATCTTTTACACTCTGGGTACTCAGTTGTTTGCTTAGAATCAATTAATTTGCATTAATTTCTAAATTTGAAAACCGGTGTACTTTAGCATCTTTAGTCCATCTTTTCCACCGCACATTTTTTTAAGATCACCTGCCAGCACGTGTAGCTGTGTATTGTTATTAGTAGTTTTTGTGTTGCATAGCATGTATGGAGTTCTTTGAGTCATCACTAGGCTTTTTTGCACTATTATGTGGTTGCAGCTTCACCATTTAAAGGGTTGTCTCTACTTTGTAGTCAGAGTAGTCTTCTAGCCAAGTTCTGACAGTTGTTGGAGGACTTAAATTACATTTTTGTTTGTTTGCTTTCATGGAACCTTAGTTGCTATGTATTTTTGCATAATGCAAAATATATTCAAAGCTAATCTTACACTTAGCCCTTTATTAAAAGATATTTGTATATTTATTCTGTGAACCTACCAAAGAGACAGAATGAGTGGTGCTCTCCCATAAGACATGTTAATTCACCATCCAGCCCATTTAGAAAGTAACATTCTGGCATGTGTCATAGTTACCATGCACTGTGTTAGGTGTTATTACCTAAGCATTCTGAGTGTGAATGAAAATAATACTGGAACTGCAAGCTCTTAAATTTTGAAGATGCTTATTGTCTGTGTCAGCAGCGGTTTCTGGGCCAAGCAGCCACACTGCAGTGCTGAGGTTCATCTCTATACAGGAGCAATGCTGTTTGAATGAATAAGATTGGGAAAAAAACACCCCACTTTTGCATGAGTAGAACCTGTTGCAGTATTTTGCCCTGCTAAACTTAAGGTGGAATTGCAAGCATTAATATGAATTTTATGCCTGTTCTATCTCTTTGAAAACTTGCTAATCCTTCGAGCACCGTGCTTGTCTGGGCCTTTGGTAGGATGTTACTGCCTTTCACAGCTGCTAGTGTGTAGTACTGATAGATTTCTTTTTTTTAAATAGCCTTCTTTTATTCTGAAAATTGTATAAATCAGAATATTTTCTTTTACACAGGAAAATGTAGACCTGACTGGTTAATAAACACTGTGCAGGCTTTAGACAGAAGTTGTAATGACTGCTGTGATTATAGTAACTTGTTTGAAATATTTCCTTTATTTTCAAGGCGAACTGCTGCTTGGAGAACAACTAATGAAGAAAAGAAAGCACTAGACCAAGCCAGTGAGGAAATCTGGAATGATTTTCGGGAGGCTGCAGAGGCACATAGACAAGTGAGGAAATACGTTATGAGCTGGATAAAACCTGGAATGACAATGATAGAAATCTGGTGAGGACACACATCTACTGGAAGACTACTGTAGATTTTTCTTCATTTTCCAGAAGGGGAGAGATTTAGTCTTAGTTTTATGTGCTGAATTCACTGTGTAATGAGTGTTGGAGAGATTTGTGTTTGAAGTACATAACCAGTGCTGCCAATTATTTCCTTTAAGTTTCCTCTTGTATTTTTAGCTTATGCAGCTTTACAGGGCCTGGGATTATACGGAATTTTAAACTAAGCTTTCCGTGATGTTCACTTACTTTGATTATATGCTTCATTTAGATTTCAGTGCCTTTGCTACTCTGCAGCGCTGCTTGGAGAAGCAGCAATAACAGTAGCACTGCTGCTGCTTGCCAGAATTATCATGAAATGCCATGTGGACAGTGCAGGTGCAGTCTGTGCCTGGGACTGAGCAAAGAGGCATAAAACCAGCATGGCTGTGTATTCAGTCCAGGGCAGGAAGGTTTGTACTATGTTTAGTCTTCATTGACTGACTGATGTTTCTGGTGGAAACACAGTGGGGTTTTTTATTATTCTCAGTAAGAAGTAACTGAGAAAATGGATTCAGGTGAACATGAATTTGATTAAGTTTAAAGAAATAATTAGCCTAGACTGATTTTTGTGACTCTTCCAACTATTACTTTTTCTGTCCTTCAGTTTATCTAGATTGAATGTCTACTGTCCAAGTACTGCACCTATCCAGAACAGTTTAGCTTCCAAAATCAGGTGCATTCAGCCTGGTGTGACTGAGGACTGTGCTGACAAGAGTAGGATAGTAAGAAAGCTAATGAGAGCTGATCCCCAAGGTAACTGTGCAAGGATAACAGAAAGACATAATATACCACGAGGAAATGTAGAAGAAAAGCAGCTCACTAGTCTGGCTGAAACAAATCTGTCAAATTACAGTTTGACTGCTCTAAGCAGTCATTTTCTCAAAATATGACTATTCTTCCTAAAGTACCTCATGCAGTGGGGCCTTGCTGATTAAAACATGCTCTCTTTTTTCATATTTCTCTTGCTTTCTTAAAATCAGTGTTTGGTGCACTGCAGTGAGCAGCAGTTTACCTCATTCACTGACACTGAAGGGGAATGCACTGATGGACATGTATTTGTGGATTTGCAGTAGCTAGCATTTTGAGATTAGACAAAACCAAAAAACAAATGCTAGTCTCACAAGGTTTTATTTTATCACAGTTATCACTCAATTTTTTTTAAAATATCCTTTAATAATGAAAAGTTGAGGTTTTTTTAATAAAGGAGAGGCTTTACTTCCTTTTTCCCACCTCCTTTTAAATCACAGTAATTGTAAAGAATGCATTTAATTTGCCTGAACTTTGGTTGTCTAACCTCTGCTGCTCAGGAAGAATGGGTTAAATGTAGCTTGTAAGGATAAATATTTTAAACTTAGATTATAAACAATAGAGAAGGATTCATCTTTTCCCAAGAAAGGGTAGAGAAAACAACACAAAGAACTGAAAATTGTTGTGTTCTGCTTATGTTTTCCAGCCTAGGGTTGTCTATCTACTTGGCATACAAATAGTTTGATTTGACATAAAAGCATTTACTTTAATATTTCTTTAATATATTAAAGCATTTACTTTAATATTTACTTTAATATTTGTTCTTGCATTGATTTATTTGAAATTATCATAAGAAATACTAATCACAACTGTCTTGTTCTTTTTTTTTTTTCTTCTCCCTCTCCTCTGCATTTTAGTGAAAAACTAGAAGACTGCTCACGTAAGCTGATAAAGGAAAATGGTTTAAATGCAGGTCTTGCATTTCCTACGGGATGTTCTCTGAATAATTGTGCTGCCCACTACACTCCCAATGCTGGAGATCCAACAGTCCTGCAATACAATGATATTTGCAAAATAGATTTTGGAACACATATTAGTGGTTAGTTTTCATTTATTAATTAAAACTTTGAGAATGTTATTCAATGCAAATGCTATGAAGCTAACCAACCTCTGCTGATTTCAGGTCGTATTATTGACTGTGCTTTTACAGTCACATTCAATCCAAAATACGACAGACTATTACAAGCTGTAAAGGATGCAACAAATACTGGAATAAAGGTATGACCATTATGTAAGTAATTTACAAAGTCTTTTTCAGTAAATGTTGTGATTATTGTCCATTTAAATTTGCACTTTATTTTTCAGTGTGCTGGAATAGATGTGCGTCTCTGTGATGTGGGAGAGGCCATACAAGAAGTTATGGAGTCTTATGAAGTTGAAATTGATGGCAAAACATATCAAGGCAAGTTATTTTCTTTATATAGGGGTAGTTGTTTTAGAAGTGTGTATCTGTATATAGATTTGTACAAATATTGATTTTGATGTAGGATATTGAAAAGACTTTCCTGCTAGAAGTATGGTATGAGTCTTGCATAGATACATGTTCATGGCTGGCTTGCCTTTCCTTTGGAGAAATGGTCTTGGCTTATCCTTCTAAGTATTGTATCTTTAACAGATAAGATGAATGCTAAACAACACTTTTGAACTGTGCAGATAATTTGTTACTTGCTATTTGGCTTTATTAAGAAGCTTTTATTACTCTTGGAGTTGCTGCTCTTAAATAATGAAGCCTTGCTAAAGCATACAAAACTAACTTGTGTCTTGGCTGGTGTTTGTACAAGATGTGTGGATAATTCTGTGTTTGGTTCCTCCGCAATATGACGACACACTACTGTACTTTTTATATGGTATAAGAAACCAAATTGCCCTAAAGGGTTTTTAACATTTGCTAGGAAATTGCCTGTAATATTAATGTTTTCTTCCAAAGTGAAGCCAATTCGTAATTTGAATGGACACTCCATTGGGCCATATAGGATACATGCAGGAAAAACAGTCCCCATTGTGAAAGGAGGAGAAGCCACAAGAATGGAGGTAAGTCAAGTTCTTTATTCTTTCTGCTAAATTTCCCCAGTATCATTGCACGAACAGTATTTCCTGTGCACTTTCAATTTGTAGTTTTTGTCATCCTGGTGAATAATTGTAGTGGAGTAATGGCTGTACTGTGTAATGATCCTGTACAGGAGTAGTTTTGTCTCAGTGGCTTCTTCATTTTAGCCCTGGAGTGTTCAGCTATCTCACACTTTCTGAAAATTGAAGCCTCAGAACTCTGCTATTTAAAAAACAACCAAAAAACAAAAAAACGTCACCAAAAGAGAAATCCACTGCTGCTGAAATCTGAATGCCATAGTAATACGTACTGAAATTCCTGCATATTTATTTCTCAGTGTGTATATGATATTAAATGGTGTGTTTGAATGTTGCATTTAGGAGCATGGAAAAGGACAGGAATATTTAGGGGTGAACTGGAATTCAGGAAATCAGAGTTTTCCTGGATGACTCGCAGGTCATTCATACTCCTGTTTGTTTCTTCTGTAATGAAATCTTCTCTCACTCAAGTAATTCTTGTAGTGTAGTTTTGGATGACTTTTTGTGAGTACTGTTAGATATAGTATTTTTCTTGAAAAGCTTCCAATGCAGTCTTTCTCTGAAGATACAAAATAACTAAAATGTATTTGTAGTTAATGTGAGAGGCTAGTTGAAAGATGTTGTTTGGATAGTGTTCTGGAGCAGGGGAAGGGCAATGGCTGTAGATGATGTGACAAAGTACCAGTTGGCAAGGCAGTATTCAAACATGGAACCTGAGATTTAGCCATCATTTTCACTGAAGCTCTTGTTCTAATGAGGTAAGATTTAAAAGTTGGGTGATGAGACAAGAAGCTTTTAATTTCATTATAAGCCTCATCACTAATGATCACCAGTAAGTCTATCAGGATAGATAAAACTTGTAAGACCTGATTAGGCACAGGTGTGGTCTGGACAGGATTGTTTTTTGAGGTAGGCTCACTCTCATCACCCAAGACTTGTATCATAGTTATTGACCTATGATGTGCATAAAAAGACAAAGTTTTAATTATCATCTTATCTATAAGGCTGCAAAGGGATTAAGAGTATTGGAAAAGGAAGGTAAAAAAGCTTGTGTGTTCTTCTTAGTTTGACTTAGTTAATGGTTTGGTTTTGGGGAGAAGACATTTTTTAATTTCTTCAACTTCTGTAGGTTACTTAGGACACAATCCTACATCATTAAACACAGTGAGTTTGGCAATGAAGAATGTGGAGCATAGCCAAGGTCTTAATGTACTGCGCTATTTATAGTATCAAACTGCAACCCAGTGAGTTTTTTGTGACTAACAGAGCCTCTCATGATCCTTATTCAGAAAAAGTGGGTGTTAAGTGAATCTTGTGGCAGCGTTGCGTGGGGGTTTTTGAGGGTTTGTGTTTTTTTTAATGAGTCAGTTGAATATTCAGGGATATCTTCAAGAGTTTTTCTTGAATTTGAAGCCCGTGTTACTGCTTTTCATATGGCTTCTTATTTTGGGCTTGTGACTTTAAAAGTAGCTTAATAAAATAAACAATGCAACTCAGTGTCCCTGTCACAGTCCTACTGTTAAGGATGTGTGAATGCTCTTGGCAGAAATAAATTTGTATAATGGCACTTCAGTATGTTCTTGGCTAGAATTTTGATAATGCCCTTGCAGATATACATCACCTTCATTTCTTGAAGAAATTCATCTTGTGGAATGGAAATGAGCAGGTTAAGGGTATATACTAGCACCTGTTCTCAGAAAATTCTTGCAGAAATTGGGCAGAAAGTTCATCAGTGTAGTGTCTGTAATCAACACCAGTTTGCTACTTCTAAACTACACATTTCCTAGGACTTATATCTAAATAGCACAGGAGAAGTGCTTCCAGTTAGCAAATGTAGTTTCTCAGCTGTGTTAGATATATGCCTTGACAATGTTTCAACTGCAAGGACTTTGAAAAATTGTGTCTAGAAACATGCTGATGCTTCTGGCTTGAAATAAAATGGTACTAATGTAAATAGTTGATGATTTGGAGATAACTGCAACCCTAATGTGTGAAATCTCCTTGCTGAATTTTTTTCTACGTTGATTTGGTGATTGAATAGGTTCACATTTAATTACTTGTATTCAGAAGTTGTCATACTGAGATGTTGTATCAGAATGACACAATGTTACATATTCATATTGCAACATGTTCCTTTTTTCTCTCCTTAGGAAGGTGAAGTGTATGCTATAGAAACCTTTGGTAGCACAGGAAAAGGTGTTGTTCATGATGATATGGAGTGTTCTCATTATATGAAGAACTTTGATGTCGGGCATGTGCCAATAAGGTTGGATTTCGTTGGTGTATTTTGATAGAGCTACCACTCCCTTGGGATTCAAATTTGATATAATGCATGTTCTTCACTAACAGCACTGTCAGAGGACTCAAAGGACAGTGTTAGCAACTTACAAAATACACTCTGTTAATGTGGAACAATATGGAATTATTTCCAAGAAACAGAAAATATGTTTTGAGAATTTCGTATTGTTTTTTTAACAATCTTCCTACCATTATTTTTTCATGATTTCATGATGATGAGTAATATATAGATTATATTTGTGTATTTATCTGTGTGTTAAATGTACAGTGGGTTTTTTTAGTCAATAGCTATTCTGTGGTTGTGTGCCACAATTTTTGTCTTACTGCTGTTCCCAGAATCTATTACGCTATTTGAACTGTTTTACTTTATGATATTTTGAGAGTTTTGAGTTTCTGTTTTAGTGCCTTGCTGTAAAATGAAGAAATTACTCATTGTTAGGTTCACTGGCTTTGCATTTTGGCATTTCTAAGGAGTGCAACCTATTTTCTGAAACAAAGATACTCTGGTGGGAAACAGCAGGCATACGTGCTTTTCCATAGCACGTACTAGGAATGTGAGAGATGACGGGAAGAATTAGACTAAAGATTGCAGAGGAACTGCTTCACTGCAAATAAGCTTAGTTCTTCGTAGATCTATAAATATATATTTTTAATGCCTGTATATTGTAAGAAGTATGAATAAAAAGCTTACTGAGTATTTGGCTACAGAAGTGAGAACTCAGCATTTTAAACCACCAAACTTCTGCCAAAATTAGTTCAGATTACTGATCACTCTGGATCAGGAAGAATTCTGTTTTTCTTTATGAAATGAAATGTCCTTTTATTTTTTAAGAGAAAGATTCCTGTCTCTATGTTTAATGTAGGTTTGCAGATAGGTTCACAATCTGTTTTGAAGGTTACCTATTTGCAGGAGGAGAGTGCATTTTATTTTCTAAAGAGAACATATGATTGATGTAGAAAGACATCTCCAAGTCTAGGCAATCTGAAAAGACCTTGCATTCTAACCTTATTCTTAATTGGTGTGCTTTACTTCTGTAGTGAATGCATGCTGGTGATACCTATTTCTTCTCCAACGCATTCTTGTTTGGTTTTTTTTCATTTCAAGGCTTCCAAGAGCGAAACACTTGCTAAATGTTATCAATGAAAACTTTGGTACTCTTGCCTTCTGCCGCCGGTGGCTGGATCGCCTGGGGGAGAGCAAATACCTGATGGCGCTGAAGAACCTGTGCGACCTGGGCATCGTGGATCCGTACCCGCCCCTGTGCGACATCAAGGGCTCGTACACGGCGCAGTTTGAGCACACCATCCTGCTGCGCCCCACCTGCAAGGAGGTCGTCAGCAGGGGCGACGACTACTAACTCAGAGCCACCTCAGCACCTTTATACTCTAGGCTTTCTTGGAACATACTATACCAGAATTAATTTGCAACACATTGTCTGTTTTAACAGTGGACTGATGTTAATACTTTCCATATTTGGAAAGGAAAGAATTTAAGCTAAGGCAAGTCTTCTAATTGTAACTAACCATGGAAAAAAAAAAATGCTTTCAGGCCTTTAGAAATACTTCAAAAATTTTTTCTGTTCAGGGAAATATGTGCTATGAAGCTCAATTTTCAGTTTGGAATGAGTTATACATTTTGTTCTGAACATTTATGATAAAAGATGCTTTTCAAATATTTATATGACCATATTCCTACTTGAATGCTTTGAATGACTACACCTGATTTCTGCACCCCAGTCCTCTATGATATTGCCTTTTAAACTTCCTGGAATCCATTTTGTAAAAAATAAAGATAAATTTTCAGATCTGAAAATATATATACTTTTTAGAAGTCTGGTTATGATTCTGGTCAGGAGTCCACTGGGAAACTGCTCTATTAAATATTTTACAAACTTGATTTGCCATTTCTTGTCTTGAAACTGGACCTTGTCTTATCCTTCATATGAAACTTGGCCTTTCATGCTTGTTTAAATAGTCTTGTCAGTGCTGCAATACAGGGCAAGAAGTCATCAACACTTTACAGGACAAAATGTAACAACTACAGTAAAGGTGTGTGGTAAAGATTTTGAGTGTGCCAGTCTTTAGACTTCAGCTGTATTAGAACATGTCAAATGCAGCTGGTGGTCTCTGCTGCTGGTGCCATCAACATGCAGCTTTGAGCTGAAGTCAACTCAATTTCAGTGTATGTGCCTATGTAATCTTTGCCATTGGCTTGCCCTCTTGCATAGAGTCAAATTTCATGTGATTTCCCATCTTTCTAACGTTCACATTTGATTGCACAATTGGTGGGGATATTTATTTTTGAGTATGCAGGCATACTTTGAGTATGCTGCAACTTCATGCAGGCAGAATAACCTGGAGTATTTGACGTTTTCATGACGTAAAAAGTCATTATCTGTCTTCCTGCTGCAGTGAAATCTGACTGTTGAATCTCATTTGTAAAGGTAAACTAAATCCCGTGGCTCTGCAGGCCTATATGCAATGTCTTCCAATTCTGTACCTTTGCCTCATTATTTGCATATTAAAATTTTCAGTAGTTACTGGTGGTAAAAATGACAGCTCTGGTAATAGGTCAGTAACAGTGCCTTAAACATAAGTGCTTAGGAAACAGACACTTCACCTGCTCCTTTATAGTCACAGTCTGTCTCCATAGAAGAGTTCATATTAACTTAGAAGTATCAGTTCTTTTCTCCTCTGTTTTTGGGTAAAAGCTGGATTTTTGTCCTTTCAAACCTGATTATGTGAGCTGCAATTTAGAAGGGCGCAATGTCATGTACTGCCTATAAGACACTGATGGGGTTTTTTCCCCAATTACAATTATTGTTTAAACTCAGTGCTGTTTAAATGTGCAGAAATGGATGAAATGGGATACAGAAATGTGTATTTCTGCTGTTGCTGTTTGGGAATCTTGGCATCCCAGCAATGAATTTTAATTTCTGCAACTGTGTGAACTTCCCAGGAAACACTGGCTAGTGTAAGTGCTTGTGCATTGCAAAGTGAAAGCTGGCACTTGAAAGAATATCTGGTGAGTGGGGTTGCTGGGTATATTGCTGCTGCTATTTTCATTTATGCTAACAAGACCATACTCTTCTGCACTTCTTGACGTGATAGGAGCAGGTTCTTGTAGCCTGGCTGGCTTCCAGCTCACCTATTTTTGTACTAAGTCTGCTAGAAACAAGCAAGACAAATCTGTTTCAGTTCTTGCCTGCTTATCAGCAATTTCCAGACTTTTCTCTCTGGAAGGTGCCTGTTTAGTAGTAGCTCAGTGAGGCTTGGTATTGTTTCTACAGTTTAAGGCTTTCTTAACTTCACTCATGGTTACTTTAGATCCATTTGGTTTTACAGATGTGTTTTCTTCCCTTTGTTCTTTTTTGGGTTTTTTAAACCCAAATATAATAGACCCAGACTAGTAGAGCTAGTTTGGACTATGGCCTCAATTTTTAAATTGCTGGCTGTTTGTTAGTTCACATGTGTAGGCTGATAATCATGTGTAACAAGCTGCAGTGGAAATTACTCAGAAAAATACTTGCAGAGTGTGCTGATTATTGCCAATAAATTTAACTGGGTGTATCTGAATACAAATGTCCTGTGCTGCTGGCCCTCCTGCATCCTCCAGCCCAGCAGTATAAAAGGCAAGCCCTATTTCTTCTACCTCCTTAAAATAAATTAATTTCCTATTGCTTTCATGCTCTTCAGGCAGCTTTTTCCTGTTGCTCTAACTGTTAACAGTAAGTCAAGCAAACTTACCTGCTGTGCTGTCTGCTAAGTGAGCCATGCTCTCTTGTCACTTGACAGGACCAAAAGACTTTTGAGCCAGATGTTGAAGTCTGTTTTCAAATACCCAGAAGATGGGGTCATCTTTTCTTTTACATGCAGCACCAGAAATGGTGATTCTTTTCATAGAAATTATTAGAAGCCAGAGTTCAGAAGCTACTTGGTAGGGTTTTTCTTACACACACACCCTGTGGGACACATCATTATAGCAGGTATGGCTTGACCCTGTGTGACACATCCTTTTGATGAAGGCATGGCCTAAGATGTTCCTAATTTTAGACTCTACCATGCTTCTCCTCTTAGATGTGGGTAAGACCAGGCTGGTGGGTACAACAAATGCATCTGGGTGAGTATAAACATTTCAAAGAGAAGGATGAAATAGGGCATGTGGGGTAGCAAGAAAGCTGCTGCTCCGTCTATTTGGTTTTTGGTTGTGTCATGTTCGCTTCAGTGTATCAGAACACTATTTGTATTTCAGAACAGTACAATAATACAGTAAGATGGTATGGAAACTTAATGATGGGATGTGTAAACATAACTGGAATTTGTTAATTTGACTTTTACAGCTACCATTCGTGGAGATGGAAGAATTTTGCCAAATCCTGTTTTGTTTTGTTTTTTAAAAAAGAGGCTTTTCATTGTTATTCATTTCCCAGGATTATGCACTATTGGTACTCAGCCTTCTGTGGAACATCAGTCAGCTGTCCAGAATGGGAGGTGGGCAGTATACTTTCCTCAGTCCAAACACTTTCACAAAGGTGTGTTTAGAGATAAAGACTGCGTAGCCTGAGAAAAGCATGGCATGCTTTGAAGCAGGTTATAATTTTTTAAGACTTATGCGTAATTATTTTTTTCTGCAAGGATTTAAGAGGCTTTTCCGTTTTCATAATTTTGAATGTTTCAGTATTTAAGTAAAAAAAACCCAGACAACTCTGCTGTGACTCTTCTATCATTTTTGACTTGTGTTTTTGCCATGACAGGAACCCAACTCTTATAATTCAAAGTCATACTCATTTTAGCTTTGCTTTGCATTTCTACCAATGCTTTCATCTCGCTTCTTTTACATAGGTACGGGGCTCTAGATAAAAAACACAAGCTGTGTAGGCTAGTCAGCAGTTCAGATGAACAGTAAATCTTTTACCTAGTTGTTTTGGAAGTGCCTGTGTCCCCAGTTTTTGAAACTATTTTTTTTTTTCTTTCAGGAAGGCTAAATCTCTGAATCCTGTAAATGGGAGAGAGCTCTACAGAAGCCTTCCCTACTACTAGAGAAAATGCATGCACTGTCAAGATGCAAAATTAAATTACCACCTGGGACTGGAAACTGTTACTATTTTTCAGTTCAATGTGAGGCTACTTTGGCCTACCAGCTGTGTCCCTGTGATCTCTCATCAAGTTTGCAGATGACACAAAGCAGGAGGAGTGGCTGGTAAGCCAGCTGGGGGCACTGCCACACAAGGGGAGCAGGACAGGCTTAGGAAATGAGACAAGAGGAACCTCATGCAGTTCTTCAAGTGGAATCACCACTCCTGCTCCTGGGCAGGAATCACAGGCTGGGTGGGAAGCAGCTGCCCAGAGAAGGACTGGGGGTAGAAGCTGTCCATGAGCCAGTAATGTGCCCTTATGGCAAAGGAAGCCAACAGCTTTAATCTGGTTAAAGGGCGCGGAGCTACTTACTACCTGAACTAGCAGAAGCTGTGGAGAAGTGCACCTGAATTAGCTCATCCTTGTGGTGGACTGCACTAATCATCTCTGCTCTCCCCCCTGCCTTGAGTCAGAGGACTAGAACTCTTTCTCCTCCCCTTCTCTTGTTCTACCCAAGAGCAGCAATGGGAAGAAAATTGGATTTGCTTTTGTAAAGCTAATGATGTCTTTCAGAGAAAGCCTTGAGACTCGAAATCTTTGCTGCAATGCAGGAGAATAGTTGGAAGCACAGCCTAAGCAATTTTCCTAGTCAAGATGGCAGGGTAAGATTCCACCTAAGGGACTTGAGTATGTGCTTAATAGTGATGATTGAGACTAATAAACTCTCACACCCAAGTTGTTCTCTACATGTCCAAGGACACTCTTCCATTAATGCTTGAGTCTCTGACAACCCCTATGGATCTCTTAAGAGATGTGCTTGGAGAAAAAAAAAGTATCAGAAACCTGAAAGGCAAATTTTCTGAACTATCTGTAAGTAGAAAAAAGTGTTTAAATTACGTTCATTTCCTCACCAGCAAGGATAGCAAAGTATTTGAAAGTCTGAACAGTCATAACAAGTGCATTTGTCAGATCACTCACTTCAGCACACCTTTTGGCTAAAAAAAAAAAAAAAAAAAAAAAAAAACCCATAAAAAAGCCAACCAATCAAAAAATTCTGCAAACCAACACTTGAACTGTTTTGCACACTTAATTATGATGAGTACAAGACCAAGAAGTTTGAGATCTGAGGCTGCCATGTGCTTGCTATGATATGGCATCTTTCAGAAACAGAAATGATAGCAGAAGTCATTAATAAAACCAGCTGTTAAGTCACTGACAGATGCACAAAGCGGTTGTATAGTTAATGCCTTAACTCCCGTTAGACAAAATCTTAATAATAATTTTTAAAAATGTAATGATAATGTAGGAATTGATTCCAGTACACACATGCTTTTCTGTCCATATCACGGCATTTTATTGAGGTATAAATTTTGCAGAAGATGAGGTAACAATTTGCATAGGACTTACACAAAATAACTTCACAATTAAAATGTAACTGGCATTAACTACTGTATGTGGAGGATTGATAATTCCTGCTTGTTAAATTCTCCTCACTGCACAGTTCTGTTAATGCTAGTGGTAGGACCATGTAGTATAAGGTACAGCAGTTGTGGGTAATGAAACCAGACTGAGAATGCTTTCATGCAAACATTGCAGCTGCTTCTCATCAGCTGTTTGTTCAAGGATGACTGAGAGACAATGCTTGCTACAGCTTAAAGTGAGCTGGTCCAATTCAAGAAAAGGGATGCTAATGTTCTTGTAGCAATGACAGTGGGGTGAGTGTGGTTTTATTTTTGGGGGGGTTACTGAGTTTTTTACTTGTTTGTTTAAGAAAACTTTTTAAACTTTTGGAATAAAAAAGCCCCTGGCTGTTAAATTACTTTGAATTTGGCACTTAAGTTTTAAGTTGTCAGGTTTGTTAAGGCTAAAACATGCAAGTCTTGATAAAGATACATTCTTGTGTTATTAAACACTCCTCTTACATACTTACATGAAAATAACTTCATGCTCTATTCCCTCAAGTTCATATTTTAAGAAATTCTATCAGTGTATCTTTAGATAGCCATCCAAGCTTGCAAAATAATTTCATAGAAAGTTGCCTACGAAAAATTCAGTTACTATTTGACGTGTTTTAACATTACTTGCTGGTGAATGTCAATATTCTAAGACCTAGTAGCAATTCCTGCAAGACAGTAAGGATCATGGTATCATTAGAACTATACTATAAAATGTACACAAGCATATACAGAAAATTAACCAGAAAAATATCAGTTGCCCATTGAAGTAAATTTTCTAAACCAATTCAAAAATATTATCAAAATACAAAACCAGCTTAAAAAAATAGCCTGAGGTAAAAGTTAAATGCACATAGCAATCTCTTCCTTAAAAAAATAGCTGTATTGAAATTCTAGGTACTTAGAAAGTTACTTATTGTCAATAAAAACTTTTGCTAACCATTATAAAGAGTACTTCAACTAATACAAAACTATATAGACATTGAGAAAGTACAACTGTA
This sequence comes from Poecile atricapillus, assembly GCF_030490865.1. Lineage (NCBI taxonomy): Eukaryota > Metazoa > Chordata > Aves > Passeriformes > Paridae > Poecile > Poecile atricapillus. The sequence goes on along the minus strand of NC_081289.1, from coordinate 31,556,159 downwards.
CTTCCTTTTAAAAATACATAGTAATGACAATTTAAACCTTTACCATACACACAGTTAACTGGCTTTGGATTAGCTGCTACTGTTGTCCATGGAACAGCCAGCTAATTCTGTGTGCTGCTGACTTTCAGCTGTGCTAGGACAGGGGACTCTACCATGTCCATTTGCCTGAGTAAGTCGTTGGCTGTAAAACAAAATGTAGGCTTGAGCCTTGCATACTTCTTCCATAGTGCACATGTTGAGTTTCGAATCATTGCAGTGTACCCAAAATCCTATGATAAGGAAATATATCAGAAAAAAAATGTCATCAGGACACTCATTTTAAGTAATTGCATCATATTTAATAATTAATTAGTGTTTGGTCCTGTTTAATGAGCTGTGTACAAACAGTAAACTGTTCCAGTTTACTGAAATATATCTGGTTTATTTACCTCAATGTTTTAAAAGCCCAGCTTAGCTTCCTGAGATTTACAAGAGATTTTATAGCTAGAACACATTGAACAAGGCAATACAAAAACTGAACTGCTGGTCTACAGAGCTGCACTTCTCACTCCAGACAGGTCAGCTACAATGGATTCCCTTTTGCTTTTGAGAAAAGACAGTCATTGTACCAGTTTAGAATTAGGAACACCCCTTTCTCCCTCATTGCTCATTTCCCAGCTGGTTCCTACCTCCTTCAGAATTGTAGCAGTAGGCAGTGTAGTGCCCTGAGCCAAATCCTTTCCCGTGATGCATTACCACAGCGGACAAGTCGTAGATGAAGCAGTCAGGCAGGAGAGACTTGAGGGATTCCCTGCAGCAATAAGGCTCCATGTTTAGCATTTGATCAAAACTAACATGTACACCAATCTTCTCACGGTGATTGCGTCCTGACCACCTGGAACGTTAAATGAAAACTTACGTTTTTTTTTAAAGAAAGAGCACAGCATTCTGAATTGTGTTTGAACATAACATAATATTTTCACTATTATTCTGTGCATAAAATAAATGTTAGGGTTTTTTTCCCTAGGCTTCCTCTTTCACTTCTTTATTTCAAGGCCTTTTAAATGTGTCTATGGTACCTACTGTTCTCATTTTCTGAAGTATCCATCTTAAGATCTGTGCAGTGGTGAGTAGGAAGTATTTCCCACCTGTTACACCTCTTTGGTATTTCTCATTTATTCTATCTCATTTTCAGTTTCCTTTGTAGGAGGGACAGATGGTACTGATGTTGGGCTATGAGTTCACAGAGATGCAGCGTCCACTTCCCTACTCTGAAGCTAAATGTATTTATGTATGTGGATATAGGAAGGTTGTCTGAGACTTCCACTGAATATAGTTCAGGTTTGTGCATTAGTGGTTATGAGCATCCTACTCTACCTCAAGTTATCACACAATTAATTTTTACCAAGAGTTCAGAGCAAGGTTAGTAGATTTTGACCAGAAACAAGGATAAAATAATTTTGGTACTAAAGTAGCAAGTATCTGAAATCCAAAAAGTTAATTCCCTACTTATAACTAACATATTTTACTGATGTTCCAAGTGAACAAGAAAAAGAAGTTTCTAGTAACTATTTCTCACCATACTAGTAAAGGAAATGAAACTGATGCTGAAAAATATTGATCCTAAGCAATGGTAGAGCAAGACTGAATCGGTCAGTTTGCAACACTTTTTGTAGTGGTTCTACTTACCTAAACCGTTTAAGGTGTAATCTGAGAACCTGAGGTAGTCGACACACCATAAGCTGCTTCTGAGCTTCTGTGAGTATAACTGGTTTAGAAGAAAACTTCCTTCGTTTTGCTGAGGTCAAACACACAGTTACACAATACAAATCTTGGTAACAGCCTTGTATTTCAGTCTAAGGTTTGTCCACAGAATTTGTGTGGACCCAAATATCTATATGCCTCCTTAAAAAGGATACACTCTAAGAGCTGTTTTGCAAGGTTTATTTTATGATGCAAGTGAAATATACTTGTGGTCACTTACATTAGTCACCTTAATTTAAAAAGGTGATGGCTTCTTCAGCTGGGAGTACTAGAAACCCCATTAGTGTGTCATGAGACTGTATCTAAAATGAAGCATCACACTTCAAAACATCTTTTGAACAATTTAATCTTCTAGTGGGCAAGTAACAGCTGTCAAGTGACCACAATAGGACATATGAAGGTCTGTGTTCACAGTACACTTCTAAGACTTCTATACTTGCACTATCAGTTTATATTTTACACAGAGAACATATGCATGAGTACATACTGCCTTTACTCACTGTTGCACTGATCACATGCATATATCTTTCCTTCCAAGGCTTCAGTTTCTGTAAACTTGGCCAGCATTTCTGTCAGCAGACATGGATACTGAGACGATATCTCCTTGCCATTGCAGTGATACCTCTCGGGAAACTCCAGGGACAGGTCCCAGAAAGGTTCTATGGTATTTGATTTATTGTCACAGGCAAGACATGTAACCTGTAAAAAAGATATTTCACCAGCTGCTTACACTCAAAAACGTACTTTGCTAAACATGTACCACAACACAGCTCTAAAAAGAGATTCTTTTTCCTAGAGATAACCAAGAGTAACCAAAGACAAGACAAAGCAATTTAACAAGAGAGATGATACACCTAATTTCTTTTCTCTGAAGCAGCATGTCCAAAACTGTTACCACAGACAAGTGTTCTTATGTTTTACTGAGAAACAAAAACAGTGTCAAAATGTTCTGTCTGGGACTGTCCAAAAGAAAGCAGCTGGTGAAGTCTCAGGAGTCTTTTCTCCAAAAGGAAAATTTACATGAGAAATTACAATATAGGTTAATTTTAAAATAATTAAAAATAAATAAAAAACACACACACACAAACGAAAAAAAATAAAAATAATAATAAAAAAAGGAACAGCTGGGGATTTTAAAGTCATATCCTTCTTACTTTGTAAGTCTTCCAGGGAAGCCTGGATTAGGAAGCACACTTCTTCAAAGAAAAATTAACAGGTAAAAATAATTTATTTCTTCTTTCAGTAAGTGGATCCATCGTCACACTAGGGAAAGGACAAGCAGTAAGACAACATAAATAAAATGTAAAGAAGTGAAGTGAGTCAATCTGGAAAATGCAGATACTACAGCAGGAGACAACTAATTTATTATAACATTCAATGCTTAGGAAACTGCTGTTCTATATAAATTCAGTGTAGTTCCCTTCAGTTTGGTTAGTAAGCCTATGGAAGTGTGAAAGTACACTCAAGTTTTGTTCAGATGCTCCTTTGTTTTCCTCTGAAGGTTTGCTGTTAGGTAATTATTCACCCTGCTTTGGTATTTCAATATCATTTATATAAGGATCTATCTGTCATCTCATGTTGTCTTCCTCCTAAGTGTTCTTGTAATTGCACCCAGTAGCTGCGACAGCTTATACTCCATCTCTGCATTAGCCACCTAGTGCTATGTGGATTTGTGTCCCAGCATGAACATTTAGCAGTGCAGTTAGGAAAGCTGTTAACTGCTCTAGGATGAAAATGCCCCTGCCTTGCTCTTAGAAAACAAAACTTCAAGCTTACATGGCAGAAAAGAGGAGTTTCCTCTGTTTTAATTTACACTGTCAGGAGCATCTTTTGTAAGTGCTAATATCTGGCAACATTTCAAAGCCACAAATTATTAGTAATTCAGAGCTGAAATCTAGACATGGGAGACAAAATGGTATGTTTGGCCACAGTTTAAACACACTCCAGCTTAAACTCAGAATGACTAATAAATTCCTGCCATACAAATGGGCAATTTTGTTGGGCCAAAAGTTTATTTAATTGATGAGTTACTTAAGAATTGGTTGTGCATGAATGCACACTTAAGATTAAGGAGCTCAGGATGTAGAACACACATGACCTCAATACAGATAATTTTAACACATTCTGAGATTTTAAATTTAGTGTATTATATTAATAATCTAGGTTAAGATCTTATTTCCCAACTAGCTAATGAGTACTATCCCAGAGAAAAAGAAATTAATAATAGACCCAGCTTCCAATTTTTGCCAGTCAAAAAACCTGATGAACACAAACAGATGGCATAAATCAACTTTTCATCTCATCATGCTACTGTGAGCAAAGCTTATTTGTGGAGTCAAAACCCTGAACTTACATACAGCTGCACTTATTCCTCAAATGCAAGCCAGTCCTCACTGCAGCAGAGTTAAACTCTGGGATTTATGTAGCTGCCAACAGTGCGGTAACCCGACACACCCGGCCAAGCACGCCCAACCCCATCAGCCCCCGTGCGCTCCTTGCTGCTCCTGGACGTGGTAGGAAAGGACAGCCAAGCATGGCTACAACAAGGGTGGAAGTATTTTTCCTAGCCAGGCCTGTGCTTACCCACTGGATTAGTCAAGAAACAGGAGGACTCCCAGCCTACCGTGGAATCCATCTGCACTGGCCTGTCCATTGGCACTGGCTTCACGACATTGCCATTGCTCTTCTTTCTGTCCTAAATGCGACTCCTTTATCTCACACTCCATTATCATTCACACAGTGCCAATGGCACTGTCTGCAATCCAGAAAGTCTGCAACCCAGACTTTCTTTCTCCATGAGAGGAGCAGAAATTGTAAAAACTGTTCAAAAGTTGGTTGAATGAGATGAGATGTTATAAAACACAAAACAAAAATAATCCCAAACATGATCTCAAAGGGTAAAAACTTTATGCATTTGTCCAGTGTAACTTTATATACTATAAAGTATGCACAGTAATAATAGGGAAGTGAGTCTACTCTAGCAATGTGGTTAGTGATGTCTGTCTTTATGATTGTACTTTATAAATTCAGAGTTTGATTCCACCTTCCCATTACAATTCAGAATTGCTATTATAGGAATCTTTAGTGCTGTCATTTATAACAAAGCAAATGAGAAGTTCACATTAGAGCAAAGTAAATTACAGATTTTAACTAGTCTGAAATCTCTACCTTATGTTCTGCCCTGACCACCCTCTCATGCCTCAAAACACGGGTACTAAATACAATTGTTTGGTTAAAGCTTAGTATTCAATCATGGGCCAAAGGCCAGACTGAAAAGAGCTGGATCAAATTGCTTGATTCAAGCTAAGCACTGAGACTACTCAGACAAGCATCATTGTGGCCACAATAACGTGATAGACAGCCACTGCCCTGGATGGCATTCAGTGAAAATGCAGCCACAGAAAATAGTTAACATATTGCTGCAGAAAAAGCCAACTCCATCATCAACTGTTTTGCCTATGTTCCCTGCACTTGCATGGAAGAAAGAAAACTTTTACCCACCTCTGCCCCAACTCTTTTCTCCCCCTTTGTTGTTTTTAAGAAGAGTAAAATAGCTGGTCCCATTTTTGTGCTTTCAGTAGATGAGACATATATATAATGATTAGTAACTCAATTTTTGCACAGGAAAGTAATTGAAGTTGAAGGGGATCTCTGGAATACAGCTACAATGCAGAATTCATATGACAGTCAGCATAAAAAAACCCCAACTGAACTTTGTAGTGATAAGCATACAGCATCATCAAAATTATCTATTTAGCTAAATAACATAAAGCATAACCACAGCTAACTGTGGACTGTGATTCAATGGCCTCTTATAGATTAATTTAAAATGTTACTTTCATCTAGCTGAAAAACAACTTGAAAACCATTTTGTCTGTCAGGCTAAACATAAAAGCACAAAGACTAACACCAAAATATAGAAATCAGTATACATGACATCAGCTGGTTTAAGTGCAAATCTTCCCATTACCTACCTGAAGTTCTTGTCTTTTTAAGTCTTTTGACTTAATACCCAGCAGTACACAGATCACCCTCAGCATTCTCCCCCAAACTCTAACTCCCAGCATACTACCTAAAACTGAAGGCTTTCAAACAACTCAAAAATCACATTTCACCTCTTCTCAGACAATCTGTCCTGAAATATGCTTTAAGAATAGTTTACATACTACACTGGTTAGAACCTACTTCATCACTCTGAGACTTGGCATATTTGTTTCTCTGATGACTGCATGCTGTTATTCTGGTGTGCTGAGCAGGAGCAGGGGGAAGCATTTTGTTCAGATTCCATCCCAAAAATGATCAGGACGAAATGAAACTGCTTAGGAAGTTTTAAGCATGCCCAGAGGTAGGTCCGTGAGGCAGTAATGTGCCCTTATGGCAAAGGAGGCACACAGCCTCTGGAGCTGCATTTGGCAGAGCATCACCAGCAGGTTCAAGCAGGTGACCCCTGCCCTCTCCTCAGCTCCCAAACAGCTGAAGTGTTGGGCCCAGTGCTCAGAAAAAAGGGAGACATGAATATGCTAGACTGAGTCCACCAAAGGGCCAAAGAGTCAATGAAAGGCCTTGGACATATCTGACCTACGACAAAAGGCTGAGAGAGCTGGGACTGTTCAGCCCGGAGAAAGAAACTCAAGGTGGATTTTATCCTTGTAGGAGAATTTCTGCTCATACAATTTCAGAGCACATGTGGCACACAATAAAATCTGCTATTTCAATTTCTACACCTGTCCCCTTCCTTGCTTCATATGGACAAAGTTGAAATAAAGATACTTTAAAAATTGTTGCATACTGTGCTATTTAGTTGGTACCATTTGAAAATAACACAAGCCATAAAACTCTTGAGACAACAGTGAACATACTTGAGCTCTTGAAGTGTAAAGATCTGTCAGCCAGTGTGGGTCAGTTTACCACTGCCACATGAGCTCATAGCACAGGAGTTTCTCCTTCCCCACTGAAGGACTGAGGACAGGAGACAGTAAGTACCTTCCACAAGAGTACAAGCACTGAGGGATTGAAAACAAGTAGGATTTTAATAGACATATTGGGATCTCAGAGTCCCAATGGGTTTGAGAGGTAGGAGCCACTGTCTCCAGACAATCGCTGCAGAAAGACTAGAACAGAGGGGAAGGGTTTTTACACCTACAATGCAAATCTTTACTTCTCTTAGATGTACCAGGTATTGCAGTTTCACAGCCCTGCAAAGTAAAAAGCTGAAAGCCTAAAACAGGTATTAAATTAAATATAAAATAAAAAAACAGACATTACCTAGTCTAGTACTCCATGAAACAGTAACATATTTCAAGTAGCAGATGAAGAAAACGTACTTTAAATCAACTGAGAACACAGCAAAACAAAAACGACTACCTCTTATAAAACATTCAATTGTTTTGACATCACCCAAACCTTTTTCTAGTTATCAAAAAGTAATCTGTGTAAGATTCTCAAACACTCAATTCTCTGCCTTCTTAACCTTGTATCTTAAGTTCAGTTAGTGCTGAACCAGGCAGCACTTCAATAGCAACAGACTGATGGCAAACTCAGGATTATGACTTCCCCTCAAGTTAAATTAGAACTAGAAGAAGGGGGAAAAAGTTTAGCTGCACATGTGAAAGTAATGTGATACCTAAGTAAACACACAGCTTATCAGCACTGTAAGGGATCCTCTGCGTACTTTATCAAGAGTAATTCACAGTGTTCCTGAGGTTTGAAGGTCAGGGAGATTGACTTCATGGCACTTGAGTATCTCACAGAATCAAGTATCTTGAATTTGTATTTTCTGTAAAAATGGCCAGTAAGTATGGTAACATTTTAGGGGTTCTAAAATGGAAGGCAACTGCACATAGAAACATGCTTCCCAGTTCCCCTTTTTCAACGAAGTAAGATGTAACTTAACACTCTAGACTAAAATCCCGTCTTATTTTTAATAAGGGCAGCTGGGAACAGCTCCAACTGTCTTCTAGAGAGAAACTGTAGTACTGTCACAGTATTACATATTACTTTATTTTTATTACTGTATTTATCACAATATTACTTTATCTTGTGGGTAGATAAAGTAAGGCCTGTAAGGACTAAATGTACACTCCTTGCTTTTAAGAGCTAACACTGTCCAAGATGTGATGACACAGCAAGAAGTTTGGGGGTTTTCTTCAGCCCTGCATGGGTGTTTTCTTGCCGTTTTTGTTAACTTCATTAAAGCAGTTCTGACAAATGCCTAGTAAAATCACGATGTAGGAATATTACTGAGGAAAGAAAAATAATTGCCTAACAGAGTTTTTAAAGTTCATGTTTCCATGTGCAAACACCAGGGACTAAATCACCAAGATGACCTAAATATATTTTACAAGGAAGAAATTTAAATCTTCAGGGCTTACCTTTTCCTCATAATATTTATCATGTTCAAAACCACAAGTGAAAACTAAACTAAAAAAAGGAGTGGCAGAAGACAAAGGGAACACTGGGAGGGGTAAAGTGTTGAACAGTCCGTGGGAACTGCCTAGCAAGCCAGGGAAAAATTACTAGATAACAGCCTCAATACTCTTTTCCTTGTTCCTCTCACTTCAGGCATTCTTGAGTTCATCAAGGCTGTATTCTGCACACAGATATGGAGCAGCTGCAGTAAGAGCTCTGTTTAGTCACAGAAGTCACAGGATACCTCAAAAGTGCTTAATTCCCTTTCTGTTTTGCTCAATAGCGTGGAAGTGAGGAGTCTTTTTGTTTTGTATTGGTTTTGGTTTTGTTTGTTTTAGTTTACTCATTAGTGAATTCTCACTACTCCCCTCCTGGTCTCAGGAAGGTGGGAGGGTTTCTAGTCACAAACCTCTTTACATAAAGCTAAAAATATGTGGGAGTAGTTATTACTGAAATGATGCTGTGTCTCTAGAGCCTTGAAAATTCTTACCAAAGCAATGAATCCTGTAAGGAGGTTTGCAACGCAAGCAAACCTTGTCAGTATTCCTAGAAAATGACTTTATTTTCCTGACAAAACTGCTATTTTGGAGAGGAATGGAATTTTCAAACAAAACACTCTTTAATGACATAATATACTAAACACGTCCAGTTGTGCAACACTGACACAAGATACGTACTAGCCAAGGAGAAGAAGTATGCCACAGAAGTGCTTGTACACTGGGCCAGACGGAATAATCTGGTGATCCAGTTTTATTGACAGATCTTACATTTTCCAGTAGTTTCACAAAACCTAAAATGACTGAGGGCTGACATATGCTGCAAACAATCCTGTTACCCTCCTGTGAAGTTTACAGGTATTCTAGCCATAAACAATCCTACCTTAGTCAAAAACCACTTAGATTTCCAGTTTTACATATTAAAACATTAAACCATCTATCAAATAGTCAGAATACCAGGAACAGACATTGTTGTGTTAAGCCTTTTCTTTACACACAATATTCATCAAATGCTTCTGCACTCCCTCAGTAAGATAATCATGTATACAAGAGATCCATTCCAGGAGCCAGGAATTTCCCAACTTCTGTTCTTGCTGCAATGTGGTTAGTTTTTAGATTAATTCAACAGAAACAAGCATTTGTTTGTTCAGTCAGTATTCAGACATTTGTACACACACACTGCTGGGATATGCATAATAGCAGTGAACACACTGAAATACTTAACAGGGAGCTGAAAAGTAGGAAAAAAAACCAAAAAGCAGTCATGCAGAAAGAGGGAAAACCACCATTGCCTCCACCCCACAAATTTGGTTCTGGTGTTGACAGAGCCTTCTGCATCTTTGTGTTGTAATAGAAAAGAAGTATTAGTATTTCTGTACATAAAATCATGACATGCATTTACTCACTGGTAATCAATCTCAAATTCAAGCTATTTAGTGAAATAATATCCTGTTTGACATCCATTACCTAATCAGTTTCTACTTACAGGAGATTAACACCTTTTATCTAGTAGCACTATAGTGATAAGCCAGATACTTAAAATTGTAAATTCTTTGTTCCTTCAAATGAGTTGGTGCTTAACAGCAAATACAAGCATTTCTTGGTAGGTGGAAAGATGCATTTTAAAATAACAAATTTAAGACTTTTATGATTAACAGGTGTATTGGGTTTGAATGGCCTGGTTTTTGGTAGTGGGAGGGCTAGAGGGTGGCTTCTATTGAAACTGTAATATTACTTCTGAAACTGTGTAATATATCCTCACCATCCCTCCTCAATAGTTATAAATGTATAAAGCTTCGAAGTATGTCCATTCCTGAGTGACCAGAGTAAATCCAGAACTAAATCATTAAACACCTTAAAAAAAGTAATCATAAAACATACCTGACTTAATAGCTGTCCATGAAAAATGTTGTTAACCACATTCAAAACCTGCTTTATAAGTTTTCTTTGAGAAGCAGGGATGAGAGCTGGATATCTGGTCCCTGTAGTCTCCAGTTCCTGCTGTACTTTATCCAAAAGTTCACAGAGAAATTCCTGAGCATCTTGTTGGGCATAGCCTCTGAAGGCTGGAATTAGTCTCCACACAGAATGAAGCATGGCAAAAGGAGACACCAGTGCCCATTTGCCAGACCACATAACCTGGAATAGAGTATGCAGCTCGTGACAGAGAGAAATATGCTTTGAACTGGGCTCCCTGGGCTGAATAAGTTCCATGCTTTTTGATGCTCCTCCACTTAATCCAGAGGATAAACTAGGCCGCCTCACAGAATATGATCCCTTTACTGTCTCTTGGTTCTCATTCATGTGTAATGTTGAGGCAGCTATTGACAGGTGTTTAGATGAAGATCTTGTTTTACCATTGGTTGCTGTTGCCAGCAGTTCCTGAGTTTGGTTGAGATCAAGCTTTAAAAAGCATTCTCGGAAAATAAGTAAGTGACTTAATACCTGCAGGACAGAATTCATATAGCATGTGTTTCCCAGGTTTCTCAGTCCTGTTACTCCAGGAGTCACTGTAGGCCTTCGTTTAATTGGAGAGTCACTTATTTTTTTCAATCTCAGTTCTTCTGAGGTATATGTTTCTTTCAACTCTGCCAAAAATGCCATGTTCTGTGACATTTTTTGAGGGCAGGGTTCTGGTTTTGAGGACATTCTAATCTGATTTTGTAAACGACTGCTCTTTCTCGGAGGCATCTTTTCCATCTCTGCTTTCAACTCACGCTTTCGTTCTTGTCTTCTCTTCCTAGCTTTGTCCCTTTTTAGCTCTGCTTCTTCTTCATGTCTTTCCTCTTCCAAAATCCTTTTTCCAGTAGGTGTCAACTCAAGCCACGATCTGAATACTTTGCCAAGGACCGCACGCCGTCGGTGCCAGAGAGCTGTGAACATCCTATCTTCATTCCGAAGCATGGCCTGAGCACCACCGTGTGCAAGGTAGGAATCATCACTTACAGCCATAGAACGCAAAGTCCTCCCACTTCGAGTAGTGCACTCATAGTTTTGACTCTTGATTGCACTTAATGTACTCCGCAGGAGTTTTAAATCACCGGTTGCGTTGTCATTGAGAACATAATCATCGCAGAGATAACAGAAAACATACAGCTCATTTACTTCCAACGCCACCGGGTGGCTGCTCTCCTGAAAGTGCTTTAGTGCATGTTCCTCGATGTATCTTCCACACGCCACATGCGAGCAGCTGAGGCACGCCCACACGGATTCCGTAGTATTGCAGTCCATGCAATGCCATTTCTGAGGATTGAGAATGGAGTGATCTTGGGCCAGTCGCAGACGTCCTACGTGCTTACACTTATCCATTGTTAAAAGTGAAATTGCAGAGATATGCTGGCAAAATGCATCATCCAAACTATTTTCTGCCCATGATATTTCAATCTGCAACTAAAAAAAAAAAAAAAAAAAAGGAAGTTATAGTTCATATATACCCAACTGTATCCCTTTTGCAGGAGACAGTGTATGAAATTCATATTGAGATGAAGATCACTATCATCATCCAGCTGAGTCCCACACTCACACTCAACACCTTCAACAGCAATTCCACCTTCACACTAAATTGCCTGAATACCACTGTTTATATTCCCAGTGTTTTGTGGCTCAGGGCTGAAGCATACTAGCTACACTTTAGGCCTGGTTTGGTTTTTCTTATTAAAGGGCACTGATTCTGTTAAAAGATGTCGTTACTGAGTTCAGATACAAACACAGCTTAAAGTGAGAAAGGCTGCTCAGAGAAGCTGTGGATGCCCCCATCCCTAGAACTGGGATTGGATTTTAAACAACTGGGTCTAATTGGCACACAGCAGGGGATTGGACGACAGGATCTTTATGGTCCCTTGCAACTCAAACCATTCTGTGATTCCAAAATTCTCCTTTTAATTCTACTCCTAAGTATACAGGTGCAGAAGTGCAAAGTTCACTTAAATTTATTATGTTTACACAGTGCCAACAGTTGAGACAAATGAGGCTTTATACAACTGAAACCCCTAATTAATCCATACCTTTAATTAAATCACTCCCCCTCTGTGCTCAGTCAACCCCATTATACCATTTCTATAATAATGTATCTTAAATATCTACATTTTAACACATCATCCTAACACCTCTGAAAGAGTAATTTGGCAAAGCAGAACTTGATTTCTTGAGACAGAAACACCAGGAGGTCTCCCGTCAGTTACCACAAACTTTGTAAAAACTTTCTAATCCAGGTCTTCAAAAGATCACTTAAAAATCTGGCTAGCACTGTCTTACATCCTTTATAAAGTTTTTATTTGTTCAAAGCTGCTGTTTTTGCTTCCTCCTGTAAGATGCATTTACCTAAAATAGTCTCTGATTAGGAAAAAATTAAAGAGACAGTGATTAATTATTGTTTTTACCATTTTCTTTGACTATCTCATTTAGATATAACATCTAGACATAAATAATAACAGTGCTATAATGCATCTGGAAGTGATTACACTTGATCTGGGGCATTTATGCCCACCACATCACTGACCAGAAGGGTCAAAGAGCACACAGCACCAGTGCCATTATGCACAGTACTTGCCAGACGAAACAATGAATTCACCTGAGGAGTTCAAGGCTTTGTCAAATATTCAATCTATGCCAAGTGAGATGAGTTTGCCATTACAAATATATGCTCTGGACCTGGCCTAGGCTATACGGTATCAAGGTCCTGGATTCTATGTTTTACAGGTAAATAAACCATACTACAAAAGTACTCAGTGATTTACACAACTTGGATAGAACAAAAAAAACCAGCTATTAGCCTTAAATATGCCAATACTTATCAATTTCTACAGTTCTGAAACACACAAGAATAGGTTACTCAATATAGAACAGATGTTTAGTGTAAAATAAGCATTAGATAGAGGGAATACTGATCTACAACATGGCACCACTAAGTAAGGGAAACAGGTGAAAGGTTGCAGACGGCTAGAAAAGAAGCTCCAATTTTCATCTGGTACTTCGAGAAAAACTGTTGTTAAAAGATTCAACCAAAAATAGCTTTGTTCAGTTAATTGGTCCATGGCTAGTGCCTTTTAAAATGTTAGAATACAGATACCAACATAAGAGCTGCAATAACTCTCTAAGCACATAATCAGCACCCAGCATTGCATGTGCTGTATAGAATTTATTCTGTAATGAAGAAAAGCTTGAACCAGCTGTAGAGAAACTAAAAAATTGTACACAGTTTTACATGCCCATATTAATCTCTCATTCATTCTGGCTAAGAGTGGCTTCCAGTCCATACTGACTGCACTGAAGAATTTCAGGCACCACAACCCTTGGGGAGCCATTCAGCAGCTCCCAGATCAAGTACCAGCCATAGTGTCTTAAGGGGAGGTTGAGGTCTCTTGTGTGCTGTGGTCAACAGATCACAAAAGTAACAGCTTGCTAGACTTTTTCATCTTGCTTGGACCCATAACATTCATTCCTTCTAAAAGGCAGTCTTATCTGCAGGCTGCAAATTAAGAGTCTTCTACAAATAGTTGTGCTGGTAAGATTGTTTTTTATATTGTCTCTATAAATAAGACCATCAGCATTATCTCATGTCTTCTAGTCTGACAACCTCTTTTCCACAACAAAGTGGAACTTTTGTAACACTGATAAAATTCAGGATAGTAATATGTATGTAAAGTGTGCTGCAATAATTAAATATGGTAGAGAGAATTTTTAAGGGACAAGACTCACGTTTGTGTTTTTGGGCTAACATACATAAATTCTACTGCATAACATATTAATAACAGTCCTTTCCAACAGACCAGAAAAGAACACTAAACCCTGCCTTCCCACAGGGCCATCACACACAGCAATGCTGTCAGAGAGAGGAATCTGACAGCTCAACTCTTTCTGGATTTGTTAAAGTCACGGCATAAACCCTGTGACTTATTTTTCCTTCCTTTTAATACTATATAAGCAGATTATTTTTTTCACACTTTTAGAAACATTCTCAAGACTAAAACTGCTTACATGCCTCAGTGTAAGCAGATACTGGACTGAGGACAAAAGTAGTCCACTGATTTCTGGACAGCCACCGTGTAAATTAGGACTGCACACTCAAGCTCTTCATGCAAAAGCTGCACGATTCTGCGAAAGCGCAAGATCAGCACCTCCAAGGGAAAAATCTAAAGATTCAGCTCCCCCACCAGCAACCAAGCCAGCATGACATTTTCCCACCTACATCGATGAGGGGAGAAAAGAAACAGGCTGGAAGGGGGAGGGGGGAGGAAACATCTTAGCATGGGAGAAGTCTTTGAAAAAAAGAGAAGAAATCAAAGTGCACTTTGGTCAAAAAGACAGCAATATCTGAAAACATTGCAAAAAAGCTTAGAGTACAAAAATGAGATGAAGAAAAATTCAGATGAATGTCAAGCAGCACATTGACATCATGAACGTTTGAAGCACTGAGACTGCACCAACCCACATTTAAAAGCTGTACCTTAGAACCAAAACTTGGCAAAAGATCTCAGGGTAAAAATAGGAGTGATGTGACAGATAATGATGGAAGAAGCCAGAAAAATACTGCATACTCATTCACACACCTGAAAACTGCAGCTGGAATAAAATAGTACAATCTAATACTCCAATGTTAAAATTCCCTAAAGGAAGTTATTCAACCCTAGTTTCTGCATTCTTCTCTCCTGAGGTTCAGTTCTGTGCACACACACAAAGAAACTTTGAATTAGTTGACCAGCACTTCAGAGATCAAGCCCCCCTCTGTGTTCTTACCACAGACCTGAGCTGAAGTAGTAAGCAAAATAACAAGTACTAGAAAATAGAATAGTACTATTGAAAGCATTAAGTTGTCTGGAAACAGAGATATATATACAGAAGTTTTTTTATTGCACCAGTTTCACAAGCTAGAAACAAAGATATATATAGAAAAGGATCTTTTTGTTGTACCATATTTCAACCTTACTGACACACTCATTCCCTTTGTTCCACTCAAGAATGGCTGGCAAAATGTACAATTTTGGGTAATTCATGAGCTGAAAAAGTACTTGATGCCAAACCAACTTAGAAGTCATGAAAATTTATGTTTTTCTTCCATTTCTGTTCCATGGAAAAAAAAAATTTAACAGTTGAAGGGTCATTTTCACATCTGATAAATTTTAAAAATGTAACTATAAATATAAGCAAAATGATGTATTTTACCCTTAGTCACTACTTGTGTAATTAATTGCCTGACACATAAACGAGAAGGCTCAAACATTAGACTAGAAATGAAGTACAGAATTTTACAATAATATATATACACGTGCGTGTGCTCTTGTGCCCCATTTATATTCTGGCTTTTAAATCGGATGACTGTTTACAACAGATTTTCATCAGGTTCAGAGTACCTGCTGAATATCTGAAAACACAGGAATCATGGGTACTTAAACAACTCAGTTTTAGATAACAAATACACTAACTGGAAGGCGGATTACTGCTTTATTGTTTTTTTTAACGAGTTTTCTTTAAGAAAACAACTCAACACTTACGTGCGTAACTTCAAGCTGCAGTACAGTCCTGCAGGCGTAACAATTTAGCCTTGAAATCAAAGCAGCACTTCAAAAAGAAATTTTGTGAATTATTTCCGATTTCCAACAGAACGGCCTTTGACAAGAAACCCCACTAGTGTCCTCTCTTTCGATCCCTGCAGGTCGCCATTTAATTTTTTTTTCTCTATTTTTTTTTATTACCAGCTAAAGAATGTACATGCAAGTGTGCTGCCTAGAAGCGGCCATCTACCCCAGGACACCACAGACAGCGGTACGGCTTTACATTCGACGTCTACTACTGCAAATAACCGCGCGTTTCCTGCAGTGCAGATTTCACGATAAACAATACAGACTGAAACACTTTCAAACACCAAAAACACGGCATTTCTTACTGATCTAAGTTACACTTGACAGTTCTTCCCGCTTAGAAAACCGAGCATCTCTGACTGCTCTGACAGCTCCTGTTCTGACAGCCCCTGCGAGGACGGACACCCCGGCCAGGCTGGCCCAGGGCTCGCAGCCGCGGTGCCGTTCCCACAGGAGGTCCGGCGCTTCCCGGCGCACCGCGACATGGCGCGACTTCGCCTTTGGCCACAACAGCCAGGAGCCGAGAGCAGGGGGCCCTGCTCTCCGCCGCCCTCCGCTCCTCCCCGCGCTCTCCCTCACCTCGACGTCCTCCCGGCCCCTCAGGGACGTGTAAGGGAGCGGGCCCCGTGCACGGGTTCCCCGCCACACACCGAGCGCGGCGGGAAGGCGGCAGAACCCCTGCTGCCCGGCGCGGGTGGCCGGTCCCAGGGTCCCGCTCCCCCGACCCCACGCCGTGCCGTGCCCGGCTCGTCCCCGCGGCAACGAGCGCCTCCTCCTCAGGTGCCACTCCGCAGGCATCGCGCCGCCGCTACCGTCCCTCCCCGGGGAAAAGGCGCCGGTGTCGCCCGCCCCGCGCTCCCCTCCGCCGGGCACCTGCTCCCCGCAAGCCGGCCCCGGGCGGGCTGGCAGCGCCGCCGTGCCGCTGCCGCTCCCGCCCGCCGGTCCCGCACGCACCCTTCACCCGCCGCCATCTTGGGCGCCCCGAGCTGCCGCCGCCTCGGAGCGGCCCCTCCGCGACGTCAGTGCGGCGCGGGGCCGCCCCGCCCGGGCGGGGAGCGCGGCGGGCGGCGGGGGGCCAGAGGGGAAAGGCACGGCGGCGGCGGGGGAGCGCCGCGAACATCCCCGCACTCGCCCACCACCCGCACCCCCGCGGCCGCCCCGGGCCCTGTCGCCGCCCCGCACCCACCTGCCCATCGCCATGTGCCGGCAGCGTCTCTGTCACCAGATTTGTAGTGGCAACCGAAGTCCTTCCCACGTCTCCTCCCACCTCCTCCGGCCTCCCCCGCCCGCCGGGCCGAGCGGGCCGGTCCCGCGGAGCCGGACGCGGGCAGCCTGGTGGGGAGCGCCGCGGGGCCGTTGGGAGCCGGTTCCCGAGGAGCTGCCGCTGCCCCGGCCCGTGCCCGCGGGGCACCTGTTTGCCCTGAGGTGTGTCTGTACCCAGCCGGGAAGAAGCGGGGTCTTGGGCCTCCCAGGAGTGGGTGACCAGATTTCCCTCCTACGTTTTCACCCGTGATTTGTCATCGGTGGCGTCGTCCTTGTCCGAGCGCAGCACAGCCGGGAGCTGTGTGGGCTGAGCACTGCCCTGCACCCCAGGCCTCGCCCGGTGGCTCCCCCGGCTCGCAGGTGCTGCCAGGAGTCATCTCTGGCTTAGGCGCTGCCTGGGCGCGACAGCCACACACCGCACCGGGGATCTCAGCCCGTAAAACTCCTTCATATCATATCGCTGTGCATGTTGTTTGTGGAAACTTCTGCAAGGCAGCTCACGTGATGAAAAACCCCAATCTCTTATCAGGTCCCTGTTACTCGTCTGTTGACTACTTTTTCAGGCTCAGGTTTCATTACAGAAACTTAAATAGGCAAAATACTTGTAAACTCACATCCTGCAGATATCCTGGTTTTTAAATTTGATGCCTCTTTACACTGATACTCTTAGAACCAAAGTTTCTGTACTGCAGCCAACTGTTTCTAGCTGCTTTCCAGTTCTGCCAGCGCTGAATTAATTTACACTTGTGCATGCCTTCTGCTCTGCCCTGTGTACATCCAGGCTGTGTTTGGGACAAGAGGAATCTGGTGTAAGCTCCCTCCTGAATGGACAGCATCACTTTCTGCATCCATGCTGAAGCAGGCTAGCTTGTGGTTTATGTGAACCTGCTCAGAAAGTCCATGCATGGTGCTGCTGGCTGTTGCAAAATGTAGTTGTGATGTGTGAGTTGCTGCTTAGTCACAATAAACAAGCAATGCTTTGATGCAGAGTGTGAGCATTTCAAGACACTCCCCCCATCTTGTTTTGGATCTGTTATGCGTTAGGATGTTTTCATGACAGCATCAAAATCTCACACATCTGTTTCTGTGTTTCTAGTTGTGTCATCAGAGAAAATGTGTTTCAGTTTAAACGTTTAAATCTATAGGCACTGGTTGCCTCAATTCTGCTCTGGTGGTGCATTCCCATTCTTTATGTTTCTGATAAGGCTGCTGAGATGGTATTAGCAGGATGTATCCAAGAGGCACAATTCCATTTGTCTGCAGGGTCACTTTATCATGGTGCTTTCAGAAGCTCATAAAAAAATGTATACAGATAAAGTCACCAGGCTTCAAATGTTTCAAACTTCTAACTTTAAAGTGAGAAATACTGTTACGTAATCAAAATATTTATAGAAATTGTTCATGCTTAGTGATTCCACAGATTTGCATATCCCTGTTAGGTGTTTTAAGATATCTTTAAGAATTTTCAAATAACTATTTCGTCAAGTTCCTATCTCCATCTTTAAAAGTAGCAGCTTCTTCTTGAGTCATGTTTGGCAAACTAACCCATCAATGCTTTTTCTTGCTGGAATCCTATTGCACTATTCCCACACTCAGGACGTCAATCCAGCTCTGTGTGTGTCTGTGCATTGGTTAAGTGGATATTGGATCTGCTCGCAAGACCAGACTGACTCGCCATCCCTACTGCGACCTCTTCAGCTGCCTTTGCAGGCTGCTTTCACCCGGGCTGCTCTGCTCCGGGAGCCTCTAGAGAGGGAGTCCGAGTTCCTGATGCTGCCACACACATTGGAGGTCTTGTCCACGTTGTCCGGGTGAATGAAGTGTAGGTGAGACTCAGGGTATTACCATCCAGGGCACTGAGAAAGAATCCCAAATCCTGTTTTTCCGAAGCATCCTGAGGAGACTTTGATCTGGGCTGCTCACAGGAAGGCTGAGGCCAGCAATGCAAATGGGAAGTGGAGGCTCTCAGCCATGCACATACTTACCCCCACTCCCAGCCGGTGGCTCACTCAGACACAGCCTGAGGCCTTGTCACCAGCTCCCTTTATATCCTAAATGGCCACTTTAAGCAGCTATTCCCAAAGTGATTATGATCCTCAAAAATTCGTTTTTATTTATGCCCATTTTAAATTTTGTAGTCTTATCATCTTTCTTATCATCTCTCTTATCATCTCTCCAACACCCCTTTCTCCTTCATCAAATAGTGCCTATGTGTCCAAACCCTGTTTCAGTGATAACAGAGAATTGCCATGTCTCTGCTTTCTCTGCAAGTGTCTGATTTAACACAGAATTAAGTTAGTAATTTCTTTTATTTTCCTGTTTGTGTGTGATTTCCCTCCGCTAATGGACAACATTTCAGCTGATATTCACTGAGCACATTTCATACCCTTACTGGGTTAAGGCAGACTTCAATCTTTGTTCCTGGCACGTTGGCTAATCCATTGCAGAACATTGATTTGGAGCTGGGATTTGGCTTTGGCATAATGAGTAAATCACTGAATTGCCATGTGCTGCTCTTACCGTATATTCTCTGCTTCATGTGTGCCATTAGTGACATCCTGCTTAAAATTTTTCACCTTCCTTTAGCCTTTCTCTGACTCATGTATTTATTCTTCTAAGCAACATCCACCTTAAAAACATTCAAGGCTGATAAGAGAATTCCTGAGCCTTAGGGACACATAATAAGACTCAAGTAATTTCCACCATCCAGACATTACAGCTAGAATATTGTGATTTATTGAAACAGACAGAAAATTATTTCCCAAATGTGGTTTAATTTAAAATTCATTGGACATTTATAAAAATGGATGACAGATACAGAATATATTGTCAAGAAGCAAGCAAGCAAATGTAATAAATTCCTACAAGTAATAAGTAACCTCCTATGATGCATGAAAACATTCTCTGGAGGTGAAAACCACCTCTAACTGAAACACAATGTCTCACTTAATGTTAAAATGTTCCAATATGGCGAAGAGTTTTAATGTGTTTTTAAATGGTTGCTAGAATTATACGCAACAGCTCCATTAATACAACTGAAAAAAATTTACTTAGTGCATTTGACAGAAGGAAGCATCATAAGCTATTATTCAAGTGAGGCATCTAACCTTGTGCTAATGTATTAAATTTCAAATTTCTATAAAATATAAATGTAATTATAAAATAGTAATAGCTTTTGATAATCAAGAACAACGAAGTGATAGGCTAACCAAGTCTTCTGGGTCTGTCTGAAAAGAGAGTTGATATGGTACCAGGTGTCTTTTTCTCCACTAGGTTTGGGTCTGGTTTTAAGGTTTGAATGCTCAAAACTGGTGAAAAGGAAGAGAAAGTCCTGTGTAAGCTAAAGAAAGGAAAGCAAGCTTTAAACAAACACGGAGTCATCTTTTGCTTTTGCTGGTGTGAACACTTTTACTTGTTTGCAGCTGCCCATTTAGTTAGGAGTGGTGCTCATGGATGTCCCTGGCTTGCAAGGTGTGATGTCATCCTGGCAGCCGCAGTTTTCAGATATGAGCTCACTGATCTGTTTTCACTCTGCCTGCACCCACACTGCTTGCACCAGGAACTGTCTTGAGGTCAAGCTGCTCCTATATGAAATTTCTCCTCCTGTAGACCCAGCTGGCTTCCCTGAAGTGCAAGGCAATATTGGCTATCAGGAATCCTGTTCTGTTGCTTTTACAGCAGTATATTCATGTCCTGTGTAGATGTTGGCAGATGGGCCTGACTACATGGAGTTAATTGCACATCCAAGGCGCAGAAAATAGATGACATGAAGGGAGCGATAATAAATCACAAATTTACATATGTTAATATAAGCAGCTTGATGCTTTCTAGCCCTAGATGATAAATAGAAAAACTTTTTTTTTTTTTTCCTTAAAACAATGTGAGCATTTTAAAATAGCACAAAAGAAGATGAACCTTGAAAAGTGTATCTAAAAGCTCAATACACATATGCACCAGTATTTGCCTGTTTAGGGAACGTTTGCATGCTTACTGCTTACCTTCATGCAACATCTGCAGTAGGAATTCATTATGTTGCCGTGTTTATTGATACAAAAAAAACTCACTTCAATTTATCTATAAACAGATTCAGGGCTCAAAGAGAAATTCTGTGTGTAACCCTGAAAATAACAGGACTTTCTCCAGTGCCTGTGAAGCTTTTGGGCTGCAGTTCAGTTCAAGATGAAGACTCATACATGTTAGTGTCTACATATGAACTGTGTTAATTCCCAGTAGGGCTGGGGGAACTTGTGTAAGATATACCTGAGGTACTTCTGTGGTGTGAGATGTTCAAACAGGGCTGACCCACCTGGGATGTAACCTGTAGGGCCGTAATGCCTTTCTGGAGCAGCAGCTGGAGACAAGATGGGCTAACCTGTGACTTCTCAAATGGTACTGGGTGCTGAACTGAGCACTAGAGCTCTGCTTAGGCTGAGCCTATGTAGAGAGCTGATGGCTGGTTCAGTGAATCTCCAGAATGCAATCTCCTTTGAATCCACCCAGAAAGAGCTCATTTAGTTCTATGCACATCAAGTGCCACTTGAGAAGCTTTGGGATGTCCTTCCTGATCTGTGGGAATCCTTCTGGAAATACATCAGTTCTCATATGTCCTGTGCCATACCTGCTGGCTCTGGGCAGGTGTCTCAGAACCTTAGGGGTTCTCACACTGCTTTAGATGCCTTCACGTAGGCAAGTGAATAAAGCCTTGGATCTCCATTGCCTGTAGCAGGAATGCAGACATGCTTAGTTGCTTAAATATAGGCTCTATAGGTGCCTCTGGGCACCAAAGGCATCCTTAGAGGATGATTGGCATGAGATGGAGTCTGAGAAGAACCAAAACTTCCTGGAGCTGCTTGTGGGCCTGAGTGCCTCTCCCCAGCCCAGATGCCTCAGGGCTGACAGATGCCTTATTTATCCTTAGGCAATTGAGTCCTGCACTTAGCCTGTGTAAGGATACTTCTGTTTGGGTGTCTGCTGGTGTGCTGGATCCCACCCCTACTCATTTCATCCAACTTCAGCGGGGTCCAAACACAGATGTATTTTGTAAATATGCATTTTTCAAAAGTGGGGTGAAAGTTTATGATGATTCCTGAGTTTTCAAATAATCCTCAGATTTAAAAGCAAAACAAAAATTGTAAAGTGTACGTATGACATTAGGAATCACTAGAAATTTTTCCAAGACTTTCCATACTTTCCTTCGTAAGAATAAAGAAAACAGAAAATACTAACTTTAATACTGTTTTGAGTGAAAATTGTCATTGTCAAGGTTAATGCCATGCTTATTCCATCCTTCTTCCTCCCATTTGATTTCCCTTTACTTCTTCACATTGGCTTTGCCAGACAAATGCAGTCAAACCTATCTCCACCGGTAAAATGGTTAAACAATACAGACATATTGGACGTAGGGCTTTGAAGGCCTATTAACAATGTTAAATACATGAAAATACTTAATGATTTTTAGGGTAGTTCTGTTGGGTTTTTTTGTTGTTTTTTTTTCTTATTATTTCGCATTTTTAAAGAGGTTGAGATAGAAATGAATATTTAATAAACAGTTGTTTAGGCATGTGCTGTTGATTTTTATTGAAAATAAAAGACTCTAAGGTTCTATTTCATAATTAACTATTTGGCTTGTTCTCCTTGTGCTGCTGGTGAGCATCTGAATTCCAACTCTAACACAAATATTGCTACTAAAAGTAATCAGACAGGTCCTGGTTTTGCCAGTCTTTCATAGAAAACAGCTGAAAATGCATTGGAAGTGTGAAGAGGTAAAATTTAATGCAACAGAATTCTATAAGTCAAATTTTCCCACTGCTTCTTGTAGAAACAAGTGTACAGGGTAAAATGTTTTTAATTTTCAGGCTCAGGAGCTATCACTTATGACTGTGAATCCAAACTATACTGGTGAAAAGACCTTTGTCAATATTTTCTTCACCTGCTACACTGAGTCGTGCTCTAGGAGCATACCACATGAAGGATATCTGATTTGGAGATACTTAGATTTGAACTGACTTTGAGTCTAGACAGAAGGAGATTTCTTAGTGATGTTGGGGTTAACAAGCAAACTAATATTGCTCCAATTAATTCTTAATTCAAGGACAATGTTACACTCCTATCAACCAGAAGGAAAAGTAAGTGCTCTCCCCTGCAGAAACCTTCATATTGTGGATTTGGCTGCCAGATGAGAAAGTGCCCAGAATCTCTTGTATTTTCGCTTTCCCTAAATCCTATATTCCTCTGCCTTTGCTCCCCATGAGCCTGGAGAGTCATCGTCCCACGTCCTTCCCAGAATACAAAGCACCCTCAGTGCATGACCCCTCTCCTTGGCCAAATGCTGAGTCCTTTTCTTCTACTCTAAGAGCTTGTTCTGCATGACAGTGCTTCTGTCTTTAATACGTCTTTTGTGTAGCAGGTTCTGCCCTAAGATTTGCTATGGATCTCCCATCGAGGTCAATGGATGTGGGAAGTATGTCTGCATAGCTCAACCCTGCTTTACTGTAATTGCAAAGAAAGGCGAAGTGCTCAGATGTGATAAATGTGACATTCTTCGTTCTGGATGCTGGCTATCACAGCTACTGTAGTTCACTGGCTCCTCAGAGAGACTGAGGGCACAGCTTGCTTTTCCTCCCAGCCCTTCTCCTCCTCTCATCCTCCCATTGGAGCATCCATACAGTCCCGCAGAGAATGACCCTATGACAGATGTCTTTATTCCACCCTCTTCATCACAAGGGAACTGGCCAGAACAGATGCACTGATGGGTTTGGACTTAAATGATTTTAGGCCAGAAAGTTTGCTTCAACCAACCTGGAGATTCAGTTTCAGCTTATTTCAGCGGCGAGCGCGTATGTCCAGGGACTTCGGTGGGAGCAGTGTCTGCAAATAGATCTGAACCTGCAAATATTCGAACTAGCAAAAGAAACTGCACTTGATTTGGCCCCTTACACACCCTGTAATTCCATTAAAGAAGCAGAAGGATGTGCTTTTCTATTTGTTTTGCTGCTACATACTTTTTGTTTGGTTAGTTTTGTAGGTGCAGAGTTGATGGTGTGTTATTCCCCTTGATTTTATCTGGTGTCCGTCGCCATTGCTCTGAAGTCGGACTGTACCCTTTAATACATTTTTAAAACTTTTATGAGGTTATTAAATAAGCTTCTTGTTACTAAGTATCTCAGACTTTGCTCAGTATCTCAATTGATAATCAGCTCTTTGCAATACCTCTGCAACTGGAAAAAAATTACCTGTAAAAAAATTGGATTTTGGGGGAATTCTTGCTGCTACTGCACCACATGGTACAATGCCACTATTTCTGCCTTCAGATGTAAATGTCTGTGCAAATGTAGCTTTTCAATTAAACTGTAGTACAATTCGTTGAAGTTTAGCCAAAGAAAGCCTGTGAATTGAAACACTTAAACGATACATTAGGATTTAGTTACAGACTTTGCATTTGCTTTCTCAACCAAATGTAAAACAATTGTTTAGTGGCCCATAGGAGAGAAGATTTTACTTGGGTTTTGTTTGAGCGTCAGTGTTAACGATCAGTGCTCAAGCGTTTTAGATTTCAATCTTAAATTAGCAATTTAAAGACAACAAAGAATGATTTTCATGCTTGTCAGTTCTGATTAATGTAACATTAACCCCTAGAGAACAGTATATTGCTCCAGTACTTTATTTCAACTTGCAAGAGACCAGTCCTGCGAAACAATGAAAGATTGTTTTGGGCTTTAATTTTTTTTTTTTTTTTTTTAACGTAAAATGTAAAGGTAACGCTATTGGTGTTATCATGTTTTTTATTGCGGGCCTTATGGTTGTTATCTTCCAAGGTATGTGACAACGTGAGATTTCCTAAATCACACCTCTACCAAGTTAATACTCTTCCTACAGATCCCGGCGCTGATTTTGCCGCTCTCGTGCGTATCCTGAGCAGCCCCAGCTTGCTACCTGCTGATCTGAGCTTTCAAGGGCAAAAACTTCTGGCAGCATGCACAGGAAATTTATATGTCTCTCCCCTGCTGACTAAATTACAGAGAGGAAACAAAACCAGAATGTGAAAGTGGCACATAAAATAAGGGCAGTTTTGCTGTAAAAGCAGTTGCTTTTTGATAACTCCCTGTAAACCCAAAATTTGTTGTTGTTTTCCTGCCTGTAGAACAGCAGTTTAAATGGTTGCTTTTAGTTATCCACAATTCAGAAATGGTGAGACAAGCATATGAAGAGGATGATGGAGATAAGGGGAGACCAGGAAATAAGGAATTTGCCATCGGGGTGGATTAGGATGTAAATGGGGGGGTCCTCAGGTTCCCCTCGTCCCTTCCCACAGTAGCGTCAGACAAAAACCCTGCCCATACGAGACAGTAAGAGATCTGCCATTGACACAGTTAGAGTGCCCCCGAATAAACCAATGGAAACCTGGTGAGATGTTAGCAGTGTGATCAGTCAATTCTCTGCCAGACATTGCTCCTCATGCATGTTTAAAGGAGGGCTTTGGGGCAGGAAAAAGGGGTTGCAGTAGGAAAAAAAAAATAAAAAGAAGGAAAGCAGCCTAGAAAAGTTTCAGTTTCCTAGTTGCAACAATTAAACCGTTTTGCATAGAGATGTCACCAGACTTTCAAATAATTCAAATGTGTCATGGCTGAGATAACTCTTACCTAGAAACCCCTCTGTGGAAGGAATAAAGACCATAAAACCTTAGAGGCACAGGGAAAAAACTTGTTTCTTCCACCCCAGCTCTTTATATTTAGTTGTGCATTTCCAGGGGCTTAGACCACATTTTGTTTTGTTTCCCTTCTGTTACTGCCTAAACACTGGGGGTGGAAAGCCAACAGCTGCCTCACATGAGCCCATCACACAGCAAAGAGTGCAGCATGCTTACATGTGCTTACAATATTTCCCTTGACTCCAGTGGGAGCTTGAGGATCTGCAAGAACTACAGACCTGGTCTTGAAGGATGATTTATGCTTCCTATATTTATTTTCCCTTGGTATTTGTGTATTTGGAGACATTCACAGGTTTGGACGGAAGATCAGGACATGCCCACGTACATGTACATGTTTGTCTCCCACAAGATGACAGACTGATGGCAGCATCCTGCTCCTTTAGTCATGGTAAAAATGCATAGCAAGAGGAATTTCCTACAGTGAAGAGACTGCATTTAAATGGATGATACAGACCCAGGGGATAGGCGAGGAAGTGTATGATATTAATTATTATATTTGTCATGCTTCTTGGGCTGCTTCACCTGCATGGGGTTCAGCACCAGTAAATTCTTCTGGGTGACAGATGGCTTGACCTTGAGGTGTCTTTCAGAAAGCCCTTACATAAAGAAAAAACTAATTTAACATCTGGAAACATGATGGAAAATTATTGATGTTTTCTCAGAGGGTGGAAGTCCCCTCCCCAGACGACAGGGAGGGGCCAGGAAAGCAGAGTGAAGGCTGGACTTCCCCACGGAAGGAGCTCAGAAATCAGCCTCTTCTCTCACCCAAGCCTTGGCTGTGAACAAGAGGAGGGAAGGGGAAGGGTGGCCAGATCCAGGAGCAGGGGTGCTCCCTCAGCCCCTAGGGTAACCCCTGGCTGTAATGCCTGTTCTGAACATGAACTGTTCTGTACATGAAAGCACACTTCTTCCTTCCTGTTAAGAGCTTTTTATTTTTTAAAATACATGCCTGATGCTATTTGAATAATAATGGCAATAGAACAATTTACGTTTCACTTTTTTGTAAACTTTTTGGAGGCTTTTCTTTCCTCCATTTTTTGTTGCTTACAGGGGAAAAATGTAAAAAGAAAGTATTGACTTTTGAGCCTAACCTAGGATTATGACAACTTCTAGTTATCCAATGCTGACATTTAGCACAGTTTACTGCACAGTCACCCAGTGCTGTTGCAGCAAAGTTTCATAAGAGCTGCAACTGCAATTACAAAACAGATGTGACACTCTAGCTTACGTAGAGGAGGAGATGATGTAATTTTTGTGGTTCTACTGCAAGATTAATCAGGAACCAGGACTCTCTGCAGACTTGTGCTCTTTGTGGGCAGTGAGAAGTTCAAGCTGTCTCTTTGAGAAACTAAGTAGAAAACCCAGTTCTGGAAAAAAAAAATCACCTAATATGGGCAAAACTACCTCCTTAGTGTACTAGAGCCTGAAGCAATTCAAGGAAATGTCTTTCCTGTTTGTTTATTTCAAACCTTCAACAACTTTGTGGACTTACTGGCTGTATCCTTTCTCTGACTGTTTGGGGATTTTTTTGTGCCCCACCACTCAAGTGAGCCTTTTGTGAAATAAAGGTGAAAAAATTATGCAGTAAAATGGGAGACCAAGATTGTGAAATCACTGCTTGTTGCAAAGGGCATTTGGCAGGCATGACTTTAGAAACCACTATGATTTTTTAAAACTGACTGGATTTCAAGGTCCTATTTCTGACTTCCTGGGCTTTTCAAAGCAATTAATCTTTTTGGTGGGCCTCTCCTTGGGCCATACACTGACCTGGGAATACAGCACTGAACTAGATCCTCCTATACACTGCATGCACCCTATTTCAAATGTCTTTTTGTGTTGGAGAGGGCTTGTTCTCCAGACTCCCAGGCAGGATGCTCATCCTTGACACAGAACTGTCATCTTGCCACTGTGTCCAGCAGGGACTGGGGCTTCACAGTCACACTGTACAGCAGGATGAAAAGATGGTCCCTCCACTTTGTTTAGAGCAAATCAGAAGCAAGGGAAATAAACATCAGTACAGACAGGGAAGTAGGAAGAAAGATGGAGAAAATAACACCACTCTTGCATCTCAGCTAGGCTCAAAAGTCCTTGGATATGTCAGCAGCAACCTCTTGCAAGTAGCAGCAGAAAGGAAGTTGTTGATAGTGTTCACAACAATGCCACGGGCATGTCTTGCTCTAATTATAGATGCTGTGGTGACTTGGGCATGACACAAGGGACATCACATGGACTTGCCAGACTGCTACTGTGTAGCAAATTGCAATGTCCAGGCCTTAAATGGTGTGGTCACTGGTGATAAGAACTGGGGCTTTCCAGTGGTGACCACTGTGGATAGTTTGTGGTCAGGAGGATGGCAACCACAGTGAAGAGTTTTCAAACTGTAATTTAAAACAAAAGGTAAAACCAGCAGGAGTCTGTGAGCATTTGCAAAGATATCCAGACTGTTGTAGGGAAAACAAGGCCACCACTGAGGCTGCAGAAAATGCCCGTTTTTACCAATGTCCTCAGTTAACAGAGCTATTTTTAAAACTAAAAAAACCCTTGTGATTCTTTTTTCCTTGCAATTTTGTTAAACACTGACCAACATTTTTCAGAAAATCCAGACTTTGCTTTCATTGAGTTATAAACTAATGGGTCTAGAGATACCTCTGCTACTCCCTGGTACCTAAGTCCCAGGGCCAGATCTGTGCAGGCTCCTCTGAGACACCTTAAGCAGAGGTTTTACTCTCACCTCATGGGGGAAGGATGCGTCTTTCTGGTGAGAAAGCTCATTTGGATCTCTCACATCTCATGATTCAGATGTCTTGGATGTCAGCATGTGTGAGAAAGTTGAATAAACCCAAGCATTGCTGGGTGAGGCTGGGCAAAGACAGGTTTAGACCTAGCTGGTCCAGAGTTAATCTGGAGCAAAGGCAGCTCCTCATCCTCACTACAATTGCAATTGCACTGCACTGAATTGGCCTATTTTTTTTTTAATTTTTAATTTTGCATGGGGTTTCCTTGCTTGTGCCATACCCACTTTATTACTGGGAGAGAATGGAGATAAAGGAATTATGCAGTCGAAGGAACCATGTCACATATTTAATAGTTTTGATGATTTAAAGACCCTTTTAAAAACTTTCTTTATCCAGGACACCTCATGTACAGCTTCCTCTCCCTCTCTGAAGAAGCAGGAGGTATGGGGTGCTGCATGCCCTCCACAGAGGGCTGTCAGAGGCTCCAAGTTGGTCTGTTGAGGATGAGGGAAGATATACCTCTTGCTGCCTGTCTGCCAGCAGATGTGGGGAAAACAGCTGGGAAAAAATAAAAGCATGGAATATGTGCCTCAGCCTGCAAGGTCCCAAGGGCAGTAGAGAGCCTTTTTAAAGGTTCACTGAGGCAGTAATGGCCTGGGAAGAGTGTCTGGCTCAGGGACCAGGGCAAAAATATGTTTGGGTCCTGTGTGCAAACATCGGGGTTTGCTGGATCTCAGGTGCCTGAGGACAAGAACCAGGAAACAAACTCCACTCACAGCAGCCCAGGAGGAAACAACTGGAAAGGGAGAGTGTCTTTTGGCGCTGACACAGCTGCCCTTTACTGGGTCATGTTCAAACCTACTCTTGTTTGGGGGACTGGAGTCTGGGCTTCATGGACCAAAGCTGGCAGCCTGGAAAGTAGAGCCTTGAATGTTACATTCCTGCACAAGTGGAATGGAGCCTGTAAAAGTCCTCGGGCTCATGCAATCCATCATCCAAGATGGATAAGGCAGTAAACGTAATGATGTTCATCTCCACTTAATACACAGGAAAGCAGATAGCTGAGGGAGAGAAGTGACTTATTCTGAGTCACTACAGGGAGTGCAGCCCCATTTCCCAAGCTGAATTAGCAGGTAAGTGAGTTTCTCCTGGGGAAAAAGAGTTTTCACAGCAGGGGCATCTGCGCATTAGAAAGGAACCAGACCTTTATTTATTTTGCTTCCTCACTGGTTTTGTGTGTTGAATTTTGGTCTTCTGGCAACTCAGCGCTTTCTTGTTTATACTCTTCTAATTTTGAAGGAAGATATTTTACTGACATTCATACAATACAACTGTTTCTCATGTCAAATCCATAGAAAAGTTCTGAAGTTGCTGTTTTGTGGTTATAAATGGGCTCCCTTCTTAGTCTGTGCAGGACTGTAACGCATTAACCAGGTGTGACTCCTGGTTTTGCAATCAAAAGCACAGGGTATTGGTTTTCCAGATTGAATTTCTAAATAAAAGAGGTCACATCGAGGCTTCATAACATCAGGCAAGGTAACATACACTAAGAGCTGGGTGCCAAATGGGACTGAAAAAATGTTGATGAGTCAAATATCTGTTCCTGTCCTCCACTTACCTTGCAAACTATAAATCAGCTGTAAGAGGAAATAACTTCTTCCAGAGGGCTGTATGGTCAAACAGGTGATGTATGTCCCTTCCCCAGCCTGTGAGCTGTTGCCACCAGGAGAGAGCTGTAGCTCAGACACACTGATGCTGGAGGGAGAATGTAAATAGACAGTGGATTAAATAATCTCTGTCTGCACGGCAGGAAATGCAAGACAGTTTTTCTCCAGGTCACTGTTTGAACAAGCAAAGCTGCCACTATAGTTTCCTTTCTCTGCCTGGGAATTCGAGCAATTGGCAAGGGTCTCTACACCGCAGGTGGCATCCTTGGTGTTTTTCCTTGTCACAAAGCTACAAAAGACCCAGGGCGCTGTCCTAGAAAAAAAGCAGCAGTGGCTTAGGCTGATTTGGAAGCAGAGCGGGTTTTTTTTGGCTTCCTTCCTGAGCCAGACCTTGCTTCCAAAACATCACCTGAGCTATCAGTTCCTTGCTCTGATGGGTACAGACTACTTTCTGCTGAGTTGTGCTAAGGTGTGTTTGTACCCGGGCGGATGCGCGGACACCCGCGGTGCCTGCGGGCTGTGAGCAGGGACAAGCAGCTGGCTGTGGGACACCCCGCTGCTGTCCTCTAGCGGCTGGATGTGGAGGAGCTCGGACACATCCCAGCCCTGCGGGGAACATGGGGTTAAGCATCCCAGCTGGACGTGGCCAGTGCCACACGGCGAGGCTCCAAGTGTCCAGGCGGTCACCGCAGTGAGCACCCTGAAGGCTTAGGGGGCACTGAAAGTGCACTCTTCAGTCCTCTCTCTACCATTTGGGCAGACTGCATGTTTGAAGTAAGTGACTGCTGTTTTTTTAAGGCATTTGTATATTGAATAAATGATATGAATGCACAGATTAGGTCGAGTCCTTCCCACCCTTGCTCTAAAATGGCGAGAAACTCCTTCGCATGTATCTTTTTTCACTCATAGAAGAGGCCACCGTGTGTGGGGCAAGATGAGCTCCCTGCGGAGCCGCAGCCAGGACCAAAGTGGTCAGAGCAGCATCGAAGAGCAGGGTGGAGGCTGCAGATTACCCTGCCTGCTTGCTCATTTCCACCCAAGCAGAGCTCTACAACATTGACACATTTGTCCACAGCCAGCTGAAGTGGCCTTTAGGATCACTTTGGTGGCCGCAATTCTTCTGTCCTGGTTTTCTGGTGCTGTCTGAAGCATGGCAGAGCTCACACTTCAGCAAAACCTTGTCACAGCTGGCCCTGTGTCTGAGAAAATCCTCCAGTTTGTAGGGATTTGGAGACCACTGAGAGCCTTCATCCTGCACAAAAATCACACTTCCAAGAAGTCAGACCTTCTCTAGTGTGTGTGAAGAGCAGTGTGTATGTGTGTGTAAAGCACAAGAGAGTGAGAAAACTTCCTGAACACACGCACCAGCTGGGCATGCTTCTGCCAGAGGAGGAAGGATGGACAAACACAAGGGTACCAGGTATTGGCCAAGCTGCTGATCAGGGAAATGGCAGTGCTTGGGACTGGCAGGATGACTCGGTGACAGGACCAGTGTGGGACAGAAACCAATCAGGCAACCGTGGCTTCTTCCCTCTCATTGTTCTGTAATTTTTAAGACTGGACTTTTCAGTAACTGAACTTTTGAAAAGCCTAAGAAAACTTACAGTTTAAAATTTTGCCGTAAGAGGGCAGTCTGAGATAACCACATAAACAAGTTACCTTGCAAGGACCTTAGTTTTTTTTCCCTCAAAAAAAATAAAAAGAAAGACTGATAGGAATAAATTACTTGTCTCAAGCTGAAGTCTTAGGTTAAACTTTAGAAGGGATTTTTGCAACTGGTGACACAGAACGAGTGTAAAAGGAAGCATTTGCAGTAAACACAAATATCTGTTTTCCTGTAAGAGACATAAAATGTTGTCTGAGACCTGAACTCTGGAGTCAGGAGGATGAGATTTCCTCTTTGCACGGCTGTATTCTCCCACTAGGAACATGGGTTTTGAATTTTCCTTTCAGTGGAAAAAGTATGTGGTCTAATGTGGGAAGTAAATCAAGATGCCCATGGTGAAAGAGCAGGGTAACTGCAATTCAGGGATAGGGTACTATGGCATCTTTAGAGATGCATTTATAAGGGGCTCTGAGGTCTTGCTGTTGAGAAGGCTAAGTCCTGCCAAAAGGGGACTGGCAGCCATGACCCTCCCAGTTCCTGCTGAGTTTCTCCCAGTGCACATAATCTCTAATGTTGAAAATGCCAGCATGGCATTTAACTCAAAAGGTTGCCTGCTGCTAGTCTGATTGCTGGGGTCTGGAAGACAAAATCTCATCCCCTTTAAGCCCCAACTTATCTTTCTGTGGTTCTGGGCAAGGCACTTGTGTCCCCTAAGCATAAGCCCCTAATGAATGGAGGCAGGATGCTTCCCACAGCGTTGTTCAAAGACTGCCTCTTGCAGAGCGCCTTCAAATGCTGCCAGCACTGCTCTTCCATGTCAGATATATAATGCACTGGCATTCCAGCCCTTGTTTGCTGTTGTTGGCCACTCCCTGGCACAAAAAGTGGAGGAAAAGAGAATTAGAACTGCAGTGGCTGCTGCCTCTCAAGGTACTGCTGAGGCACCAGTGGGGCAGTGGCAAATAGGACAACCCCAAGCCTGGCTGTAAGCACATGAGGTCCAGAGTTGGGAGAGCTAGTGGGATGCCACCTCTTCTTCCTTCTTCTGCCATCATGGTGGCTCCAAGCAAGTGCAAAACATCTTTTGTTAAAACGTCTTTCTGCTGTGCTCTTTGTCCAATACATTTTACACTTTATTAGCTCAGACAAATTAATTTGCTTCATGGCGCAGCTCAAGGGCAGCTGTTCAGTCAGTAAAAAAACTAAAAGAGAGCAAATGTTGTTTATGCCCTAGTATTGCTCTGCAAAGCAAAACCAATCAAATTTGGCCCTTCCTGCAAGAAGAACCGTGAAGGGAGGCACACACCAGAGAGGGCTGGTGACAGTGCGATGTTAGAGCACAGAAGCAGGCTACATTCAAACCACAGCAACATTCAAGGGTGGGAGATTCAATCCCTGGCCTTCAGACTCAGGGTGTGGAGTGCACTCCGGTGTTCATGGCAGATCCCTGCTGTCCCTCTCCTGCAGTGATGAGATGACATGTCTTCTGATAATGCACTATGCTTGTCTTGAGCTCCATCAGTCCAGTATAGATCAACCTAGAACTAATCTTGTCTGAAATGAAGTACTGGTTTGTATGGGAATGGGCAAGGTTATAGCAAACTACAACTGGACTCGGCTGTAAATTTCGGATGCAAAATTAGCTCTGATTTGATTTCAGTAGTTCCAGTTAAAGTTGTTTGCTGTGCATTTTTCAGTGTTGTTTTGCAAGAGTGGAAACCAAAAGTACATAAAATATTTTCTAGTCCCTCCTCAGGTCTGCTTTTATTATCGCATATAATGCACAGCATAAATTGTTAAAAGTAAAACACCAGATAGTCAGAAATAACAGCCTGTGGGAGGAAGAAATTGGAAATTCCCCAAGATGTTCCAATCCCAGTAATCTGAAAATAGTCCCACATGGATTTCATGGATGTGCTAAGAAGGAAAGAACATTTTTTTTTTAAACTCAAGTTCACAACACGTAATACTTAATAAAGCTGCTCCTGGGAAGATCTACAGTAAATCAATATACACCCCATCTCACTATAATTACTGTATTAAATACAATTAAGTGTTTAACTAGTAGTTAGAAATAGAGATGATCTTGCTTTTTATGGGTAGGAGACAGATTTTTAGTGAAAGTGATCCTTTGCCTTTTCTGTTCATATTAAAACTGAGGGAACAGGCAAACAGCTTCACAGTCCAAAGAGAGTTTGCAGTTTGCTACAAATGCATGCATAGGCTTCATAGGAGCAAAGTGAACTCCTCAGCTGTATATGGGCAGATTCCTTAAATCAGTGCAGTCATCCTCACAGAAGTAAAAAATGGACCTGTCATCTCTGAGAAGCAGTTAGTCCACTGCTCTGCTCCCATGGGAAAGGGAAAGGCAATTTTCCCAACAGAAGGAATTGCTCCGTAATGTGAGAGGTCATTGAAATGCAAGTAACAAACCAAAACAGATGAAATATGTGCAAAGTAAATAGATCAAAGACATTGAGATAATTAATTATCGGTGGTCTAGTTCTCAGAGAAAGACAATTCATTCACAAAGAAGCCACTGTACTCGACACTTCCCAATATTGGTGTCTGCAGCATGCATTTACTGATGTTTGTTAATGAGTAAAGACAGAATTATTATGCCAGATAACTGTCTGCCCTAAAAGTTTATGTTCTGTTACCATAATGCCTTGGCCTACAAATAAACTCCACTACATTCATAACATTTCAGTTTAAGAAAAAATGCCAAGTCCATTTTTGTGTTTACTAATGTGGAAGTTTTGATCTCTATATGTTAATCATTTGTGACTTTACACAGCCATTTCAAAAGAAAACTCAACAGTGTTTTGAACTCAAATTCTCTTAATTCTTAGTGCCTGGATACCCATCTTTTTAATCCCATTAGCACAGCAGGAATATTTCTGCTGCAAGAGCAGAAAGTGTGGAAAGGATGAAGTCCTTTCAGCCAGTCCTAGTGCTGGCTCTTTGGCTGCCTACACACTGAGATGGCTCCCTTTCCCTGAGGAATTACGGGAATGATAAAAAAATTGATGGAATTTTCTTTTGTGCTGCACACCCTGGTCTCATTGGAATCTGAGCACCTTGAAGACACAGCAAACCTTGTGGTTACAGGGCTATTTCTGTGAGGAGGAGCATAATATGAAGTGTGAGCAGTAAATGGTAGTTGCTCTGAGTCTGCAAACCCAAAGGTTTGCCAAGTGGGAGGATTTGCTGGGAGCAGACAGTAAGCTGAAAGGCAGCAGGAGTAAGGAGAGAAAGATGCTGATTGCTACCCAGGGGTGGCACCTACCTTCTGCAGAAAACACCAAGAGCTTGTTTTAGGTTAGGCTTCTCTCTCTGAAGAGTAACATTTGAAGCATCCCAGGGAAGCTGCATGTTTCTCAGAAGTATTCTGGGGGATGCTGAAGATACTCATCCCACCCATTCCCAGCACCATTTCTGTCACCTTTTTTTGTTTTGTGATCTTCAACCTCTAATTTTTACTCCTTTAACAGGGGACTGAAGGCACAGGGTTAGAGGTACAGACCCTGTAATTTCTCACTCCTTAAAAGAAAGCAACGCGCTCTCCTGTCATAGCCATACTCTCAGAGGAGTAAGGCTGTGGTGGAAAAGTCAGGGCAAGTGATAGGAAAGGTCTCTCATGTCTGTAAGTGCTAGCAATTTGGGACTTCCAGCATCCCAGCTCTAGTTCTGCACCCCTAGAAATTTTGACTCCACTTAGGTGGGACCATGGTCTTGTGGAGCTGCCTGGAAGATGCATGGTGCCATAGCCTGGGATTTCACCCACTCACGCAGGATCTGTGAGCCCACCAAGGGATGGACCAGGTGACTCCACCAGCCATGGCAGGAACAGTGTTATGGGACAATAGGGGGGTGAGGGGACAACAACCATGTTCCCCACACACCTGGGGAGCATGACTGGGAGAGAGAAAAAAGTGAGGGTGCACAATACAGTGCTCCAGTTGTCTGTGGACAAGACTGGGATGATACCTTGAGGGGAATGGAAGCACATGTGAGGAGCAAAATTGTGCTTTGCAGCATGTTTGATATGCAGTTGGGGTGGAGTAGTCTTTCCTCACCCTCTCTTTTCCTTTTTTGTCCCCAAAAAACATGTCAGCCATCACCTGGATGGATGCATGTTTGTGTGAATCATTGACAAGGGATGGCTGGTTCATCCTCTTCCAGATTACCCCCCAGACAATTATATCCCAATTGACCATGTTCAAACCAGATGGGCTTTCAAGTCTGAAAACTTGTCACGGATTCTCTCTCCCTTTTAACAGCATCTCAGTAACTATAAAATTAATGTGGATAAAACACTCTCTATTTAGATGAACATGGGGGATGCAGCACATCAGTTGTGTGCCTTGGGCTTCATATCTGGCGAAGACCCCACCACTGTCAGTACACAACTGCAACTCCAGCTTTAACACTCTCCCAGAACAGTGTTCTCTCACCAAGTTAATAGAACCTAAGCAAAGGGATTTAAGGAGCAGCAAGCAAGTGATAGGGGACAAATGTGAAGGCTTAGTTTACTTTGTTTAGCAGAGAGCTTTAATTTTAGCCACCACAAATATAATAAGGCCTTTTCTTTATTTATGTATGCAGCCATGGGGCAGAAAGGGCAGAGGAGCTTAAAAGATTTATTCATGCAAGCAGGGTTGCTGTGCTAAGTCCTCTATTTACATACTGCGAATGTGTTTCATTCACATTAATGCAATGTGAAGGAAAATGGATGCAAATTCTGTGTCTCCATCTCTGTGGAAGTACAGAGGCTGACAGTGCAAACAGAGGCCAGTAATATTGTTTTTTTCCCTTCCACTAAATGGAAAATTCATCTACACAAAAGGGCTGAAAGTGTTTTCTAAGCCATCCCAAACAGAACAAAATTTGCTTGTGTTCTGTGGCTCAGGGACTGCTATAAAAATTCTCTGTCATCTTCCTGCCTGCTCTATTTCAAGCAGAATGGTTTCCCAGCTAAGGGAAAAATAGTTTGAGACATTATTAGCATTTTTCAAGAATTCCTGCTCCCAGTCTCTTGCTCGTGGCAGGCAAATTTGTTTTGCTGAACTTTGGCACAGTTTATGCAGAATCTATCCAGGCAGACTTTTGGGCTGTAGGTTGGTACAAGCAGCGGAAAATGGCAAAAACATAAATCATCTTTTCAAGGTGCATCTCTGAAGCTGTTTTCCTGTATCCATGCACCTTTCTTCTATTGATACCTGTAAGCCAGAAATAAACTGGGTTTTTAAGAAAAGAAGAATTAAAAGTCAAGGCCAAGATAGCTTCTTTGCCTCCAGAAGCCTGTGGCAGGACTTTGGGAGGAGTGCTGCATGTCAGGGTGCCACCTATTCTCGGCAGCTGGAAGTGCTGTGGGAACCCTGCCCTAGGGTCGTGGCCAGCTTTTACCAGCCCCTCCCAGCACCTGGGGTCATTCAGCAAATTCTGATGAAGCTGTGACAACCTCTTAGCTGCTCTTACAGGTGCATTCGGTGCCATGCAGAAGCCACGTGCCCCAGTCATGCTTGGCCACTGTCACTACAGTCACTATTCTTGAGCCAGGACTCCGCGCAGTGCCTTGGGTGCCATTGTGGGACAACAAATCAGTAAAGCCTTTGCTGCTTCTGCATCCTGTCCAACACCAGCACCTCCTTCTCTCCAGCTCCATAACAGACGAAAGTACCCAGGTAACAGCCTGTCAATCCTACTGGGTGATGATTCCTGAAATAACACCTTTTGCCACCCCTCCTTTGCCTGGAGTGGGTTTTTTTGTGAGCTCTAATCAACATAAGGACTAACCTGCACCATGGGAACACCTATTTAAAGAGATACATTTTAGCTGTTTCTTTTTGTAGCCAAAGTGCCTGGAGAAAGGCCAGGAGTGATTCTCAGACATCTCTGAACTGCTGTAGGAGAACCATGGGTAAAGGAGTCAGGGTAATGGCAGAAGATCAGTTTTATCTGGCTCACAGATTTACAGTCACTCTTTCCAGGAACACATTCCTAACTACTCTGGTTCAAAAAGTGCGTTTCTTTGTGCAGCCATCACTGCTTTCCAGCTCATTTTCTGATTTCTGTCCTGGCTTAAATATTTAAAGGAAGGATGCATCTTGGAAAGTCACTGCTGGAAAGCTGCAGCCTTCTTTCATGTCTCTCAAGGACTACCAAGGTACCAGAGACCAGAACACATGTTTTTCCTACTGCACTAAACATTCTGAATGTATTCTAAAAATGTTAATACATTATTGAAGGGCCTGGAATTTTTCCTTCAGGTGTGATGCCTTTAGGCCATTTCTGCTTCACACAGGATTGCAGGTAAGGGCTTGTTACACTGCCAGAAACATGCACTTAATGAAAAGTTATTCACTGTCTTATTATAGTCAATAAGAGAGCTCAGCAGTAACTCAGCTTTAATGTACCCTACTTTTTCCTCAAAAGCTTTGCTCTTTGCTCTTTGCTCTCACCCAGGGGTTGGGAGCCATACATCCCAGGCACCGCCTGCAGGGATCCAGTCAGTCCCAGTGGCCCAGTGAGATTGTGGGCTGCTTTGCACCAGGAAAGTTTAGTGGCACAAGCCCTTGTGCTTGGAGAAGCTCCTTATGGCTCTCAACAGTTTTGCAGAAGCTGGCTATAAGTTGGCTGCTCAGGTAATACCCCAGTGGAGTGTCCATCTCAGGGCTCCCTGGGTGACTTCATGTTTCCTTTCTGACTAGCTTTGTCATCAGTTGTGATGTGACTATTTCATTCTGATTGCATATTATTAGTTAAAATAGTCCCATACTGACTCACCTTTTCCTGAAGCCTCAAAGAACCAGCAGGCTCAGCTCTCAGGAAGGAGCTGATCAATACCTCTGGATAAGAGCTGGAGTTCTGCAGTATACTTGAATCAACATCAGGTTTCATTGGGTTTCTCAATTTAGGTTTAACTTCAGGCAATTTGAAGATGTTAAGGTACCAAAGGGCACATTCCCAGCTAGCTGCACTCAACACAAACACACAGGTTTTCTTGCTGGATATTGGCAGGGTCTTGAGGTACAATGCACAATCAGGGCCTCAGAGTTCATGAAAAAAATTTCATTTGCAAGGAGATGGATCCACATGGTTTGCAGAAAGGAAGGATTTTGGGAGGGGGTCACTGGGCTGAGCTGTATGCCTGAACCATGCTATGTGCCTCAGACCTCACTGAACTGGCTGGGATGTGTGTTGTCCTCTCCCACCGCTGTCCTCACCACCTTGCAGGACAATGCCCATATTTTGACTCCTGAACGCGTGGCCTCAGCGTGGCCGGGCGCTGATCCCAGCTTCTCCAGCAAGCAGAGCGTGTTGTTCCGCCTGTCTGCTCGCAGCTTTTGCCTTTCTTCTGTCCTCCTGCTATTCTATCGCTACCATAAAATGCAGTTCTGACCTTTTTGTCCTCAGCAACCTATTCATTTAAAATACAAATGCTGTCCTCAAACAGCAGCCATTAATATGAGGCAGCAAATTCTTTTCTTTGTTCTTTATTGTTGATTTCCCCCCATTGGGAAACCGGGTGGCAGGAGAACTGCATAGCTGCAGGAGCAGCTTGCTAATTGCATACTTTCAAATACTAATTTGTATGGGTTGGTTTGGTTAAAAAGGGGAAAAGAAACAAGGCAGGGGGTGATAAAAAAATGTCAAGGTTATAAACTCCACAGAAGTTCTCCAGCTTGGAATTTTTATTAATTCTTTAAATGTAAATTGCAGGCTATGGCTGCACATCCATGCCTCCCGCGGAGTGCCAGGTAGTGTGGTGTAATTTGCCCTGCAGACCTTCAGTGCAGCAATCAACCCGAGGAACTGAGCTCTGCCCTGGGCTGCCCGGAGCAAGGCCGGCGAGGTGCCAGCCGAGAGCCATTCCCAATGCGGACATTGCTCCCAGCTGGCGCCTGGCTGGCTGTGGGCAGGAGCCAGCCCACCCCAAGTGGGGCCAGGCACATCTTTGCCTTTAGGGAGCTGGGGTTTGGAGCGCTATCGAGTCAGCCTTGTGTCCTTGTGATGGTCTAAGGGAAGAGGTGAAAGAAGGTACTCATCATGGAGTGACATTCTTTACTAAACCAAGAGGTATAGCTGAAAAAAAGGCAAGTCTTTGAGCACCTGTGCTGAGACTGCTGCTCAGAGATTCCCCAACTTGCAATGCCATACCTGCCAATGGTGGTGCTTACTAAACATGAACTGCAAGCTTTTAGTGTTTTGTAATGTGCCTGGATGATTTGTATTGGAAAAGAAAACAAGACTTATGGATATTCAGCTCTTTCAAGCCCTTGACTACCATGTCCTGATAGGTTATTTGAGGTGGTTATTATTATTTTGGGTGGTTGCCTTTGCCCACTTTCAGGTTTTTTGCCATATTTGACGTCTTCATTCAGATTTTTCCTTGCCACCAACTAATGTTTGCCATTTCTCTTTGTAAAAGGATATTTTTAGATGCTTTCTTCTGAGAAGCTCACAGAGCCCATGCAGAGTACTCATGCATAGTGGAGACATTTCTGCCTGCAGAAACCATCTCAGTTCCATTTGAACATTATTGTCACTTCACCTCCTTTTCTGTCTCTGTCCCTGTGCAGTCACTTGTTTGGAGAAGCTCCCTGTGCTCACCCTCAGTACCAGTACTGCCCTTGCACCAAGAACCATGGCAGCCAGCAGCCCCTGCTGCTTGCAAGGAGGTTCTCCCAGCACAGCTGCTGTCCACACAAGGATGCCCCAAAATGTGAACGGGGGAGAAAAGCAGCCCTAGGGCCCTCTGTGCTGCGCCTGCATGAAGGATGTGACAGAAGCCAGTGCCAGGAAGGACCTTCCCAGGGCAGAGAGGGTTGGAGGGACAGGCAGGGCACAGGGATCTGGAATTCACTGTCACACTGAGCACAGCAGCCAGCATATCAGCAGCTAAAGATACTGGAGGGCTCCAAGGCTGTGAATGTGAGGGAGGCAAAGTCAAGGAAAAATTTTATTAACTGTGTTATTTTGTGTCTGTTTACTCAGAACAGTAGCTTATCTCTGTTTGTTCACTCTCTTGTCACACAATGTGATACAGAGTCAAAATGGATTTTATTGTGTACCATTTGCATTTTTAAAAAATAGTCCTTCCCAGTGTATGCTCTAATAGGTCACTGTTATTATTTCCCTCTCTGCTTAATATAGTTATCATGGATGCATGGCAGCATGAAGGGGAAAAAAGTATGTGGAGGCACCAGCTCTCTCAAAAATAACTTGGATTTCATTGATGAGAAAAGGTCAGAATCCTTGGCCAAGTCCCACAGCTCAAGTGGGTTTGCAATGGAAAACGCCATAACTGCAGCCTTGAGCAGCAACAAAACCAATATCTAATTATAACACATGCAAATGTTGTGTTGGCTGGGAACTGATACCTGAAGGTTGTTTCTCAGTTTATAAAAGGCAAAACAGCAGATCCCTTAACAGGAATCTAATTTTTTTTTAGTTTTGTGATGCTTAATATAATTGACCAGTTGAGCGTTTCCTTAACGGTAAGAGAAAGAAAGGGTCAGTAATCTTTATGGCTTATTATTAAAATAGTGTTTAATCAGTGAGTGGCAGGGAGAAAATTGCAGTGGAAGTGGTACTTAGCATCTTGTGAGTCACTGGGATAAACCCACTTGGTTGCAGCTAGTGAGGTCTGTAGCACCTCTGGTTTGCAGACTGTGACCTTTACTGGCTCTGCACAATCACCAAGGGATCTCCTCCTGCCCCAAGCCTATTAGAAGTGGCCTTTGGTGGGCTCCAAAGCCTCATTTTATGCTTTGTGACAGCTTTCACATGTGCTGGAAAACAGAATCACAATGGTTTGGAGTTAGAAGGGACCTTAAAGAGCATTTGATTGCAACCCCTCTGCCACGAGCAGGGGCACTTCCCACTACACCAGGTTGCTCACAGTGCCATCCAACCTGAACCCTGAGCACTTCCAGGGATGGGAAGGTGGGTGGATTCAAAGCAGAGAGTTTGAGGTGCCATGTATTATTGGTTCTCAGCAGGCTTGTTCCACAGCAGCTAAGCTGTCACCAGCAGGCTGTGAGCTAGTACGTGTTTCCTGGGACTGGGGCTCCTGCAGCCACACAGTGGCTTCTGCCTCCACCCTGGGGCATCTACTGCTTGACAGGGGCCTGCTGGTAGAGGGCATGGGCTGCAAAGCCTCTGTCAGGACTGTGGAGAGTGGGAGGTGTGGTGGTATTACCATGTGAGCACTGCCAGCCATCAGGGCCCAGCTCCACACTGCTCCCAAGTAATGCCAGGGAAAGAAAACAAAAAGAAGACAAAGAGGACAACACTTTTCCCCTAAACTCTAGTTTTCTAGAAGCCCTCACACACTGCAGTCTTTTGGGAGAAAACTTCTTTGGACAGCACTTAGTATAACCCAACACCAGCATCCACCAACAGAGTGCAATTCTGCACCAATTTGAGAGGGGAAATTGGGAAGACACGTATCTCTGTGGATTACAGATAATTAAAATAAAAATGTTTCTTCATTTTAATGAAGAAACATTTATAACATTACAGAAATTGTACTAAAATGATGGTAACACTCATATTCTTTTGCAGCAAAGCTATAGGCTTTCTTTGCTAAAATTCACACAGAAAAAAACCTAAAACCTTCCTTAACATAACATGGAAG
Source organism: Poecile atricapillus (assembly GCF_030490865.1). Classification (NCBI taxonomy): domain Eukaryota; kingdom Metazoa; phylum Chordata; class Aves; order Passeriformes; family Paridae; genus Poecile; species Poecile atricapillus. The sequence goes on along the minus strand of NC_081289.1, from coordinate 31,513,812 downwards.
CAAAATCCTTGCTTCCCCAGGTGAGGGAAACTTGGAGACTACCCATGTATGTCTGTTTTTCAGGATGCCTTCAGATAAGCTGCTCCTCAGAATAAGCTGCACTGCTAACACACTGCAGGAAAAAATATCAGTGCATGAATTGTAACATGAAGCAAGAAGTTATCACAGTTGTGGGCTCAAGTTTGAAGCTGGCATCCAGCTGGCAGAGACTGGATGATTATTAAATATGTCAACAGCCCCAGATGAATGCCAGGATAGCCTTGTGAACAGGAACCCCTGATGGTGTTTTTTTTCTTGTACTGTTGCTATTTTTGTTCTTTTTGATTTCTCTCTATTTTGGTGGTTACATAGAGGATAAAAAAAGACTCTGCTAGAGAAATCAAAGTCCTGGAAGGAAAAGAACAAGGATGCCAGCTAGTCACTCCTCCTTTGCCCCTGGCTAGTATAACTGCAGTGTATTTGATTTTTTCAAGTCACAGAGGGTTTAAACAACAGGTATGGTATGGCTTCAGCGTATGTCATCATCTGCTGGGTATTCAAGGATTTCTGAGGATTTAAGCTTGCCTGCTGTTTGAATACAGGATGAGCAGTGATTTCTGTTTTCTGGCATGTGTTGTATTTCCCTGAGGGTGGAAAGGGAGACTGGAATTTAAAGTGATTCTCATTTATGTAGTATTCCCCTGTACAAAAGTGGGGAGTTTTCCAAAGCTGACTGGAGTGCAGTCATTTGTGGAGAACAACCCGTGGCTGCTACCTGGGTTACGTCGGCATGTAACAATACCTGTCTGCCCCATGAATGCCAGACAAAGCTGTCATAAATCTTGAAGGTCAGGCAGTAAAATTAATGGGAATTGCAGAGAGCGGGACCTTGTCAGCTTCATAATAGTGCTGTGGGTGGAAAAAAAAAATTCTCATGGTTTTCTTCAGGCTTTAGGCAACCCACCTACTGATGCTCCGTGGCCATTATCCAATTATAAGTGCTTTTTGCTCAGAAGAATTCCGTCGTTACTGCCTTTAATGTGTCGGATGGTCACCAGAATGGAGAACAGGCAAGGGAGCAGACCCCGCTGCGGTCTGCGGCAGAAGCACCAGGGATCGTCTCCTCCTCTTGCCCGTCTCTGTGGAAGCTCTTTGCAGCGCTGCTTGCATTTTGTCATTTGCAATAATGCTTTGTCATTTCAGAGGTGACCGGGGCGCGGCGGGGCCCCGGCCTCTTCCCTCTTCTGCCTTGTCCAGCTGATCGCTATCAGCCAGAGGTGGGGCGTCCTGTTTATGTCCCCGAGCAGGACTGGGAGTGCTGGCCCGTCCCACAGGCACCGCCGCCGTCCCCGCTCCCTGGAGCGCTGCCGCCGGGGCCGCTCCGCGCAGCGCCGGGCCCGCGCTGATTGTCCGCAGTGCATTGTATTTACAGGGCTTTTCGGGGTTTCTGCCGGTCACCCGCCGCCACCGGGGAAATATTTTTATTCCCCCTCTGCCGCGTAACTTGGCTTCTGTTTTCTTGTTGTTGTTTTTTTCCTCCTGCCTTTGTAGATGTTGGCTGCGGCCAGGGCCAAGTCACGGGGCAGGCAGGATGTGCTGCTTCTGCGGAGGTACAGGCATGCGAATAAATGACACGGATTTCTGCAGCTTCGCCGGGCTCTGGCAGGTGGGAATCTGTACCGAGAGCTGTCAGCTTGGCTCCTGGCACAGCCCTGCACCACTTCATCCCCTCCTGACCCCCTGGCTGGGGGCTGCCCAGGGGCAGCATCCCTCCCAAAATGTCTGTGTTAGAGGTGTTTGATGGCACAGACCGGGGTTGCTTGTGTTGCAGGCTGGCTCTGGGCACGTTTATTTTGCACACACAGCTCCACATGAGCATTTTCAACCTCCTTAGGCAACTGCAAGCTGCATGTGTTGCTGTAACCTTATTCAGACTCCCTTGAATCGACCTCCCTGCTCCAGCCACACCAGCAGCTCTGGGGGCCTTCTCGAGGACCTGCTCTGCAGATCAAGGAATGGCCTCTTGTAGCTCTCTAGGGAAAGAGGCTGATCAGGTCCAGGCAGCCATGCCCAGAAAGGGGCAAATGCTGAGGCTTCCTTGTCTCCAGTGGCTGGGGTCCCTTGTCACAGCCCACAGCTGCAGAGGTGACAGTGTCCCTGCTTGGACCTCTGTTCTTTTTAACTTCCCTTAAGCATTAGTTTAATCCCCTGCTTCTATGCCAAGAACACCTGGTTGATGCTCCTCAAGCTGTACAAGTACCTGTGCATCTTCCTGCCCCAGCAGGGCTGCCCTTGCAGCTGTAATGACCTCTCAGGGTCTCCAGGGTCTCTTCTGCAATCCTGGGGTGATCGCGGGATCCTGTCCTGACTACCATGTGCCACCAGCACCTCACACTAGGTGAGGTGAATCTCTTCTTGTTTGTGTATCTGAAATAATGTTTTCTGATCTCCTACAGGTGTTACTCAGATAAAGCCCAAGCAGAGATTATGCAGCAGATTTGACCACACAGAGGCTTCACAAATGCTTGAGGTCCAGATGCAAGTTGCACCTGATGCAAATGAAGGAAAGCTCTGATGAACAGCAGAGACAGAGAGCAAACATATTTTTTAAATGTATACACCTTGAGGTAATAATGTGAGAAATGTCTTCTACTAATCCAGGAAGAGATTGTGTGTGAATTTGCTACAGGAAATGCAGTGAGGAATACCCTTTCTTCCAGGTTAATGCCAGCCTAATGGATGGTTGTTTGGTTTTGATATTTTTTCACCTGTTTATGTACCTTGGCATGTGCTCTGAGCCTGGAGCTGGGCTGCATTTTGCACCTGCTAGAAGGGGTGCATATCCATGTCCACAGCAACTCAGTTCAGGGAAATTTCATTAATGTTTGCATTAGGAACCAACTTTATTCTTCTCAGAAATTTGTATACAGATCTGAAGGCCTTTTGCCAGCCCTCATTTCCAGATGGCTTAAAAGCCATGTTCTGTGCTAAATAACTGTATTTAATTTCTCTGTATAAGTCTGAGACAAGAGGTCAAAGAAAGAAATTACATCAGTGTGAGTAACCTGCTTGGTCAGGGGGAGCTCAGAGACATGGGCAGGGAGAGTATCCTCTGGGAAATGAAGAAATGAGCATGGGGATGCACATAAACACCTTCATCCATGCTTACAATCCCCCTAGACCTTTCAGCAGTCTGGCAAACTGTTTTTATGTATCTTCTACAGCCCAGAAAACGTCCAGGTAGTACTTGGAGATACCTAGAACTTCACATGGCATTGCAACAAAGCTTGAGCATGATGACATTTTTCTGGGCTACAGGACATGGTTGGGCTTAAGTGTACCTGTGAGTGCATCACACCAGTGATACATCACATCACATCAGTGATACATCAAGCAACCCAGCATTATTTTTGCTCCAAAGGACCCCTTAAAGTGATGGAGAAGTTAGGAGATGAGCTAGACACAGAGAGTGGCTCTCCTAATGCCTGCTGTAACACATTGGCCTCTTGGCCATGATAACATTTTCAGTATGCTTACAAGTTTCCCATATATAGTGTATTTCCCAGCATTTGAGCCTTGCTGAGGCATCACTGCCTTCCCTTGGAGCAATACAAGCCATTCGTGAAGTTTCTGTGCTGAACTGTGGGAATAGAGAGGCAAGAAGCTGTGACCCCTGGGTAAGAGCATGCTTTGGAAACACCATCATCAAAAAATGAACACATCAGCCCAGAAGGCCCACAGACAGCTGATCCTCTCCAGCCTTATCAGAGAGAGAGCTCCTGTGGATGCTGAGGCAGCAGCCACCGGACATTTTTGAGATGTTTATTCTATCCTGTGTTGATATGAAGTCAATACGATAACTAAAAATAAAGATTAAAAAAAAAGTACACAGCAGCTATTTGTTCCTGAATTGTTATGTTTACCCATACCAGCCCAGATTTCCATTTAGGCAGGCCTGTAGTCCCAGATGTTCAGTCATTTTCAGCAACACGGTCATATCCCAGAAGATTTAGCCTGCTGGAGCAACTATATTAAACATGCCTGTAATTTTCCACTGTAACTGGAAGATTGCATTCCTCAGAGGTGAGCAATCACTGACTGGACAGGCCCCGTGCACATGCAGGCAGCACAGCTCTGAGTCCTCTGCAGCCTCTCACCAGGGCAGGAGGGCACAGCACTTCTGTAGCCCAACAAGGCTTGATCTGGGATGAGGAGGCTCCCATCAGCAGCACTCCCTAGGAGAGGTGGCCATGCAGCTGGACATCCCTGGCCAGTTGCTGCTGCAGGGATGGATGTTGCTGGGCCTGAAGGTGGCTTCTCTGCTGGCCCTCCTGACACTCAGAGCTGTAGGCTTTTTGCATCACCTCTGTTGAGGTGATCCAAAGAGAAAAATGGCCTTTAACTGAATAAAAACAGATGTTTCACCCAATCACCTCCTGCTTCCTGATGAATGGGCTGGGCAGAGGCACCCATCACAAGGTCCTGCACAGCTGCGGAGTCTCACCCTGCTTCCAGGTACTGGTGTAAGGCCACTTCTCTGGGGAAGGATGGGGCATGTCTCTGAGTACAGCCTCCTCTAAGAACCCAGCTTCAGGTCATTGAGAACTAATGGACAGATCTGTGTGGTTTATTCTGCTTTCTTCTACAGGTAGCAGTGGTGGCAGAGGACAGTGGAGAAAGCCACAGCAGCTTAGTGCCTGTTCCTGACAATACTTATGGCACAGGATTTGCCTTGGAGAGTGCAAGGAGTCATTGAAATCCAGCTGGAGCCAGGTGTTCCCTTCTCTGTGCCAAAGCATCTGCTGAGAGTTCATGAGCCAGAGAGTGGAGTGCTCATGTCCACCAGAAGGAGTGAAAGAGGTGTCCTGTGAATGCCTTGGAGGAACACAGGTTTGGATGCTGCTGTGCTGGAGGGGCTGTATTGCCCTCATAGCCAGGGTCAGTGTTGTGGTGGCAGCTGGTTCCAACACACCTGCCTTACCTCCTCCAGCCGAGCACAGGTTACCAACATGACTCACTCCTGCAGTGCTGACAGACAACCAGGAGCACAGGGGCTCTGGCAGGCAGCTTAGCCCCTATCACTGATCCCTGGCCACTGCTTACATCTGGCCTCCAGCCTTGGAGAAAGGAAGACTCCACCATGCTTCCTTCAGTAGCAGAGAGGTAGTTGTTCTTTTGGTGCCGGTAAGGCATAAGGACATCTCTAGGGAGAACTGTGGAAATTCCCATCTTTAGTTCCTGAAAATCCAGCACTCACCTCTTGACAGGAGCAGAATGATCCAGAAAAGGCAGCCTGGCCTCAGCTGCCAGCTTTGCCTGTATCAGTGGGGCAATTCTGGAAGAAAAGACCCCTAACTTTGATTATGACTGGGTTGGTTTTCCTGCCACTGATTTTTGTCACACAGAAGGATTGGTCAAGGCATTGCTGCTCCTGGAATCATCAAGCAATGTATCTGCTCTTCAGGTGGGCAGAGCCAGACATCCTCTTCTCAGTCACATAACAGAGGGGAGTAAACAGATAAATCAGGCAGGCTGCTTCCATTAACTCACTGAGCTGCAAAGACTTAGTGTCCAAAGCAGCTTTTCCTGCTAAGGAGGGCCTGGCTGGCCATCTTGTGATCTCATGTGAATAGAGGGATAGAGCAAAGGTCTAGAGGGTAAGTCCTGTGAGAAATGGCTAAGGGAGCTTGATTGTTCAGCCTGGAGAGAAGGAAGCTCAGAGACCTCTCTCTCTACAGCCACCTGAAAGGAGACAAGACAAGACAAGAGGACATAGTCTCAAGCTGTGCCAGGTTCAGGTTGGACATCAGGATGAATTCCTTCATAGGAAGGATATTAAACACTGTAATGGACTGCTCAGGGAGCTGGTGGAGTCACCATCCCTGGAGGTGTTCAAGAAACATGTGGACATGGCACTTAGAGCCATGGTCTAGCTAATCAGCTGGTGATTGGTCAAAGCTTGAATTCAATGATATCAGAGGTTTTTTCCAACCCAACCGATTCTGTGATTCTTTGATATCCAGCTCACCTGCTCCTGGTAGTGGGACACTTCTTCCAGCCAAAATCCTCTGACAGAAGTTTCTCATGGGCAGATTTGCCCCACAGAAGTTAACCCTTTTCCTTCATAAAACCATCAGTGCCCTCCTCCAAGGCCAGGACAGGAGTCAGACAAGATGCATAAGCAGCACTGCCGACAAAGCCATCCTGGTTTCCTACAGTGCTCAAGCTGGCTGGGACAGTGGGATCACACCCTCCAGCTTCCACAAGGTCACATGAATCAACTAGCCATTGCCAATGTATTTTTAGTGGCATTAAAATAGAATGAAGGTAAAAATATGTCAAGCAGGTAAACACACAGTTTCAAATCAAAACAGAGCTATTGGAGGCTCTTGGTCACTGAGGGCCTCATAGGAGAGCCTGTCCCTTCAGTCTCCTCCAGCAGGGAGATGGGTGCTGCCGTAGTCACTGATTAACCACCCACCCAGGGAGCTGCTGCCCACACTGTGGATTATGTCTTGACCCCCTGGCCACTAATTTCTGATGCTTGACTTCACTCTGCAGTGTTTTTGTAGACCTTTTGCTACAGCATTTGTTTCCCACAGCTTTTTGTTTCCCCTTAGTAGCTTCAAAGGTAGGGAACAAACCTTATTTCTTGCTTCTTATAAGTACCTGCTCTGCACCTCAGCCTTCAAGCCTGTGTGGAGGCAAGGATCTGGTCAGCTTTGAAAATATTTAGGTACAGTTCCCCTTCTTATATGAAGAGCTTATAAGCTTCCCAAAACTAGAGGTGAAATGGGATTTTTTTGAGCCATCCATGCTACCTCTCTTTCTACCACATGTTGCATTTTATCTCCCAACCAGAGAGGAAAATATCCCCCATGGCAGCTTCTCCTCACCCAGTGCAATCTTTGCTTGTGCTCTTTAGTGCAGGCATGAAGACCCTGCTGCCATTGGCAACAACAGTAACAGGAGAAGATGTTGAAATCATATTATATTTATTACATACATGAGATACAAAAACAAATTACCAAAATAGTATCTTTTTTTTTTTGTGAGTCCACAGGACCTTGAAAGAAAAAATACATACGTAAAGTGGATTGATAGACCAGTGACTTTTCTGGTGTTGTATGTCTTCTTTCCCCTCACACTCATGAACAAAATACACTCTATGAAATGTGGTTTAAAGATGCTTTACAGAAAATATATATTTTAGTGCTGAAAACTGCAGTAAACTGTGCTATATTTCATACTGGTGTTAATGAGGAAGTATAATGGCTGTATATATTGCAAACAATAACACAGAAGAAAACAAATAAAATGTTCAGTTTTAAATACTAACATAAAAATAAAATAAACTCCAGGCCCACCATGAATCGCTGGGTTGTGATATGTGAATGCAAGTCCTTTCCATTCTCTGCATCCACTCCTTTTCCTGCAGTCAGAGATTTTCTCCTCCGGCAAACTGCATTTTTATCTCAAAGTCTCTTTTCCTTGCTCTATTTGCAAAGTCTTGCTGGAGTCCTGCCCACGGGGTCCAAGTGCTGGTCTGAAGCTGGGACTTCAGTGCAAATACTCTATCTTTCAGATTGCATCCTCAGATATTCTGAGTGGCCAGTGCCAGGCTGGCCATTCCCTTTATACTGTTAACGCTGTCCAATTGCGGGGGGTCTTCAGGAGTGCTCCTGTTTCAGGGAGTTTTTTTCACGTGCCACCTTCAAATTCTTCTTTCCCCAACACAATTAGACTTCCCGCACCGTGAAGTGGCAGGTAGTAAAGTGCTTTATACAATGAAATATTTACACTAGGGCTAGGTTCATTTTTTAACACTTCAAGCTCAGAGACGCTGCACCCTCTGCAGCTGGCTCTTCTCTGCAGCCAAGCAGTGGGCGGAGAGCTGGCCTCTGCCCTGCATCCCCCCTGTGCCAAGGCAGAGGGATTCAATTCACTCCAGCAGCTCTCTCCTCAACAGCATCAGCAGAGAATCTAGCCCCTGAAACCTTCAGCAGGGCAAACAGGTTACAATCAAGTGGCACCCAATTCTCTTTGACGGGTGCCAGCTCCTAACCTGCAAGGGGGTGTTTCTAAAGAGTGGTTCTCACTGCTACGCTGGTGCCAGCACCTACCCACTGCTGTGGCCACTGCCTTCCCCACAGCATCCTCTGGGAGCCCCTGGAAGTCACTCAGGATCCACACTAGTAGTACTGGCAGTGTTTTGCTTCTCAGCAGTAGCTCTTCTAGGATGGCAATTTAGTCTTGGGTGAGCAGTGGCTTCATGGGAGTTGCTCCAACATTGCACTGGAGCGAGACAAGAATCCACCACCTTTCCTTATGTTTCCCTCAACATTACGATAAGCAGGGCTCAGGGTGAGGCCCTGACAAGGAAGCTATAGGCAAGTGAAAGAACATTGGCCAGAAAGAGTTAAATTAGACAGTGCCTACAACTCTGAATGCCTCACTACATGTGTGTTGGCACTATTTTCTTACATTCCAGTTTTCATGCTAGAGGTCTTCGCTCTGTGGGGGCTGTTGCATTTTGTGCATAAAGAAATGCCATTGGCAGTTGCACACCACTAGTTGCAGTCTCTTTTCAAAATCTCCAAGACCTTTCTTCCAAGAGCCGACTTCCACTGATGGACAAAACTTTTCATGTTGACAATGAGTCTGCCTGTTCGGACGTCCTCATGTCCTGCCACAAGATACTCCAAGCCTGCAAACCAGCAAAGCGGTCAGAGACTGCACAGTACCATGCTTAAGAGGCCTATTGAGCTGCAAAGTCAGCCTGGATATCTAGTCCCATGTAAAAAAGCACTTACACAAAGAAATATTTATATATATTGACTCTCACATATATCTGTATATCTATAGCTTCATCTGTATCTATGGCAAAACGACCCCTGTGGCTTCCTGTCAGTGAGATGCAGCACCCAAAACGTGATTTTGTTTGTTTCTACATATAAATGAAAGCTGAACTCTGGGGGCAGCACTGCAAGTTTTTATACCTTTTCTGGGAATTGCTATTACCTTCATTTGGCAGCCATCTGCCTCCTCCCTGAATAAATCTGGGCCTGGAAATCAGTTCAGCAAATTCAAGGAATGGAACAGTGCAGGATAGTCCAGTGCTTGCTATCTTGCTTGGAGTGGCCAGCGGCCCCTTGGAGGCAAAGGCATGCCAGACCCCAGTGAGAGGCAACACTAAATGTGCTGGCACCAGTACCCTAAAAGAGCCTGAAGGAGTGGCTGTCACACTGAAAAAAACCTGCTAATTTCTGCCTCTGCCAGATGTTTTGGAGACATGACAGCAGGGTCTGACAAGAAGGTCTGACTGGTTGTCCAGAAACAGATAGAAAGGTCTGGAGTGTGTCCCTGTAGTGCCCTGCTGCAGGTCTTTCCTCAGGCATCCAGGTCTGTGCTTGACCCTCAGGACACAACTCAAAAGAGTGCTTGGAACCGGGTAACTAATGATAAACAGGGAGATAGAGCAAAGCCTTTGGCTTGAATTAGCTAAAGAAACACTGCCACAGATCCAAAGAGCCTAAATGGGCCACAAATGTGCCATAAATGGGGATAATAAGGAGGATAATCCCTTTCATGGCAGGAGAAGCTCCCTGCCAGAGTCAGCATCCCACTGCAGCACATTTAGGATATAGCCAGCATTGGACTCCTCCTGTACCCACTCCTTCTTGCACCAGTCAGGGGAGCACAATGCGCTGGTGCAAGCCAGGAATGGGAGATGGGCCTTCCCTGGTGCTCTCAGTCATCCTGCTCCATCCTGGCTGCAGCTTGTGCTGTCTTGGGTTTTCATTTTGCAGTCCAGAATAAAGGGAGGGTACCTCCCAAAGTCAGAGGTCAAGCAATACAATTCGCTTTCTACTTTATCCGAGTTTTTGGGCATGCACATCCTCTCTTCTGCCAATTAAACACAGCATACTTGTGTGGCAGCATTGTCCTTCACAAGGCATTAATTTTGGCCAAGTCAATCTTACTGTTACAAACATCACTTTTCAAGGGTTCCTAGATTTATTTTCCTCGAGACAGAAATGTGGTATGCACACTCAGAGAGCAAGCAAATATTGCCATGGTTGCTGACTGTGTAGGGCTTTCTAGATTTTCAGCCTGATGCTACAGAACTGTAAAATTAAAATGAATCAAATGACTGAGATGCCACAAGCCAGGACTTGAGGCTGTGCAGTTTGCCCTGGCAGGCTGCTCTCTGCCTCTGTGACTGTTTGGCAGAGCTGTGGAAGGGATGGGCTCCTCTTACCTTGAAAACAAGGTTTAAATCTTGCAGCTCAGTGTCTCCCCAGAAGCAGAATCTGCCTCTGTGCATGTGTGGAGCAGAAGGTGTGCAAGCGTGGTGAAAGGGTTCCCCTTGTAGGAACTTAAGCATGTTTTTCATCTGAAAATAGCCCACAGAGATTTGATAAATGCTTGGAGTTTTTTTTTCTTGTCAGAATCTTCAAGAGCCTACTCTACTTTCGGTATCCCTTTAGTTCTGTAAAATAGTATAAAAACACATCTGCCTTACTTTTATGTTTATCTTTGATCTCCTCTAGGTTTTTGAAGATGTGATTTTCATTATAGCTGTATGTCAGAAAATTGTTTTATGTCAGCTTGCCTTTTCATCCATCTGGTTATGGTTTATTCACCTGTAGGCCATAAGCTCTTACTGTCACAGAGGGTTGAATCTGCTGATATTTTATTGCAAGCCACTCAGAAGTGAATGTGGTAGCTAAAGAAAATAATGAATTAAAAAAAAATCTGGGATCCTTTTTTCCCTCTTTGACATTATTGAATCTCAGAGATTCACTCAACGGATGTTTTCAAGTTTCCTATTGGCAACAAATTTCATGACTTCTCTTCAACATGAAGGCTGAGACTAATTTATACTCATGGGACCAGCAGCTGCATTTCAAAACAATACCAAGTTTCACAGCATTAATCATGAGAGCTGGCAAGGAAGTAACAAGGGAGTTGCACCTGATGTGTCAGACACCTGGACTGTAACTAAAGACAGTTGCATCTCCACCTTTCTGCTGTTATCTAAGAGACCTCCATTGGTTCTGTGATTAATGCTGTCTTTTCATCAGTTGGGGAAAATCAGCGAAGCACCTCTGATGTTAGTCGAGTGGCAAAGCTGGGTCTCAGGTGTGAGGCTACCCTGCAGGCTCAGCTTTGGACAGCTTCCATTGCATTCCTTCAGGTTCATACTAAGGCAGCTGCATCTGGGCTTTCTTGATTGTGTTTTCATTGCATATGGAAAAATAAAACAGCTATAGCTATTTGATTAGTGATTTATGGTGTTCCAGCAATATCCAAAGTCTTACTGCACTTAAACAGTAGAGCCCTGCCTAATGCTGCTGGTTCATCTGACCTTTGCACCTGACAAGACTTCCTAGCTACAGCTGTGCTTGCCTTGGAAACCAGACAGTCACTCCTGTGGACATGAAAGAAGACTGCAAACACCTCATCAGTGAATAACCTTTCTGCACAACCCAGCCTCACAGACAGCCCTGTACCCCCTCCTTCCTAGTGCTGCACATGAAAGGGACCTCTCAGCACCTACATCAACGCTTCCATTGCCAATTTCCCAGAGGTGTATACACCTTGTGGAAAGAAAGCCCTTTATCTGAATAAGCTGGTAGCTGCTCATTTATCTTGGAGTACTAAAGAGAGGTGTGTCAGCTGGAGCTCAGTTTTGCTCTGTGGAAGAAACCCCTGAATCTGCATGTCCTTGTCCATACTGGAGACTGCATGCCCAGTTTAGCCACCACTGGTTATACTCCATTTCAGTGAAAGAAGATGGGAAGAAACCGTGGAGCTCTCTCCTCACTGCATATGAAAATTTCCTCCAAATCTTGAAGATGTAAAGTTGTGTTACTTACAAAGAGAAATCTTCCCTTGAGTTTAGATTAGAACTTTAGTGCAGTATCACAACTCAAATTAGATTTAAATGTGTTTTTATGGATTCAAATTAGCTTTAGTTTTGAAAGATATATCATGCAGTTGGGGCGTGATGTGCACCTCCCTTCCTCTGGGAACAGAGACTGGTAAAACTGAAAGCCTGTTGCTGTGCTACATAAAGTGAACTGTATGTTTCAAAGTCCATAGGATGAACCAAGTTTTTCTCTGTGAAATTTCAATTTGATGGGGATTGCTGTTGGAATCCAAGTGGTGTAACAGCCAATAATTTTTAATCAGCACTGGGCTGCAATCTCAGCTCACTGGTATGAGGGGACAGAGGTGCAGGAAGGAAATCTGTGTATATGTGGTGGGGATATACTGTTCAGGGACTCAAACTTACCAGGATTGAGAATGGGACAAGTACAGCCTCTGTTAGTCCAGGATTCAGGGTAGAGTGTCCTCTTGCCCCGGAGGATCTTCAGCTTTGTAGATTTCAAGACTTTCTTGATCTTCACACTGACTTCTGCATGGGAGCCCTTGTCATGAGCTGATAAGATCTTTGTCTTGATCACTGGGAACACAGGAGTTCAAAACCAGGAATATACAGACAATTTACAGGGTTCTCTTTTTTTCCCTGGTCTAGTGCTGGTGTCTGGATGAAGCAGTGAGGACAGTTGCTTTGCCACAGTGGAGTTAGCCCAGTGCTCCTTGCTGGGGAGCCCAGGATCAGAGCAGGCACTGGGGAGCACATACATCCCCACACCCATGGGCAGAAATGCTGTCAGTTGTTTTGGCCACGGCCCCTGGAACTGCCATGAGGGCATGAGGTCCCATTTCCCCCCAGAGCTCAGCAAACCTTTTGTGTTCCTTAGCACTTTTGGAAATCAATTTGATTTAGGGATGGACCTGGAGGCTTTGCTGGCCTCAGCCTCATCCCACCCTGGTGGCAGTCCTGCTGCTTTGCAGAATGGCCAAATCCGAACTCAGTGGAGAAGAGTGAGACATTGGTGGGGACTGGGACAATTCAGGGAGTACTTTGAGCTCACCATACCCACAGGCACATTTCTACCACCTGACATTCCACTGCTGAGCCCCTGCATGGTGGAGGTTCAGGGCTCAGCTCCTCCACCCCACCTGTACTGGTATCCCCATACAGTGGTGCTTTATTCAGCACTCACTTTGGGAAGCCTCTCACAGTGTGGCCTCCTGGAGCTCATGATGAGCCCCCTAATTCATCTGTCTCTCTAGTTTAGCTGACACCTTCACATGTTGACTGATGAAAGGAGGGGAAGCCTGAGTGCACTTTAGATAAGATTTATGAACTTGGAGATTTTGTGACTTTTTTTTTCCTTTCAGTTTCTTATCTTTTCCAAGATTAAACACGGTTACTATTGTGGCTGGGAAGCAAAACAGAGCAGAATCAAATTTTTTCCTAATATCACTAAGCCAGGGATACATTTCAACAACTGGCAGCCCCTTGAACTCCACTTGTGGGCTGCTCTGCAGCCTGCAGAGGTATGGGCTATCTCTCTGTGCATTTTCAACTTCAGTGTGAGATGAAACAGGTGCAAGAGACCCCTGCAAGAGATTTCTTGCAAAGGAAGGGAGTGCTGCACAGAGCATTCCTTGCTCTGCCACAGTATGAAGTTCATTGGCATACACCAGGGAAGTCTTGTGACAACTTGACACAAAGTGCCTCTTCTCATTCATTTATATCTAAGAGACACCTAGACACATACATCATCCCATTGCAACAGCTGAACTTTGTTGACAGGGGAAGATTCCCAGTAGCTGCTGGAATTATTTCATCCATGGAGTGGTGATCATGGTCCCTCCTTACTTTCAGTCTCAGATCACTCAGATACAGCCAGTTCTAGATTCCAATTAGGGCACCTTGTCTACAGACAGAGTTTCAGTGACCCATTTTTGGTAAGAGTGGTTTATAGTCCGTCTTGGACCTAAACAACCTCCCAAGGACACTTCCAGCTCTTGTTTTCCCATGATTTTTGTAAAAGGGTGTTTTGCTTGATAGCAAGACAGAGGGGTAACAGAACAAGATGCTTCACCCACCTTGACTTGGAATCATGATAGCTATAAAGGTTGGTTGATGATCTGCCTTTAGACAAGAGTATCCTGTGGGTTTGCCAGGATGGAGTGGTGCACACACAGCACCTCTCGTGTTTTATATACACTTTAGCACTGACTTGTAGCACCTCCCTTTACAGCCCCCTCACCCACAACTCACCATAGGTGTACTTCATCCCGCAGAAGACCTTGGGATTCCCTAAAACTTGCTCTTTACATTCGCATTTACCTGGGGAAAAAGAAGGAAGCAAATGGCTGTGAATTGTGCTCTTAAGACAGGAGCATTTGCAGGCAGAGACTGGGAACTGCCAGAGGTTTTTCAAATGGTCCACAAGCCTCCTGCAAAAAAAAGGAATTTGCAACTGTTTTGAGATTGAGAGCGAATACAGACTCTTAGTCCAAGGGCAATTACTCCTTGTTTACAATAAGAAGAGAAGGAAAACAAAGGCCTTATTATTTTGCCTTGGGATGCAAATAACATGCGTATCTTTCCCTCTGGTATTTTCCACACCGTAATGTACCAGACAAAAATTTAAAAGGAAACGTTGCAGAGGTTAAGGCAGATTAATGACTTCGTGATCTTAGAACAAAGAATAACATGATATACTTATTTACGTTTAAAATGAAATCTCCTAGACAAATGATGGAGCTTTCCCCTCAATTAACTCAATTATTGTATCTTCAAGATGTTATCAAGCCGCTCTCTGAAAATGGAGGAAATGACGATTGCCTGCTTGCATGCAGCAGCTACAAGGGAGGACAGCTTGATGCTGCCCCACGGGGCCAGCCTGCCTTGCACCAGCCTTCATGTAGCACCCACCTCCCACAGGCTGGGAACACAGGAGGAAAATGACTTCTCCAGCTGCATGCTAGACCATCTCAAATTGCATCATAAGCTGCAAGTGATGCCAAAACTGTTGTGGGTATCGGGGAAATAAATTCTGAGTTAGAAATCCCTTAATTGCCTGCCACTGAAGTGGCAAACCCCACCCTTTAAATAAAGTTGCTGGTTTGTTGAGTTTTAGGGAATATAAGGATACCTTTAAAACATGATGGTCAAGTAAAATGTGAGGGCATTCTGCCTTGAAATTCAGAGCTGGAACTGCAAATTCTTGCCTTACAACACCTAAATGCTGGGTACAGGTGTTCCCAGCTGCATGGAGCATCTGCCTAATGGGTTTGCACAAGCTTGCATTGATGGGATGAGCCATAAGGCTCCTCTGGCTCTTGGAGGGGAAGGAGGTTGTCACAAGAACATTCCTCCACATGTTAGTGGGGGAATGTCTCTTCCCCCCTGCAACTGCCAGGGTGCTAACTACAAGTCAGTGCAGAAGACGAGGTCTGCAGTGGCTGCTGGCGGGAGGGATTGGGCAGGTGGAACACGTACAAAGCCGCAGTCCTACCAGAGTGCCGGAGTGCTGAGAAGCCCTGCTCATCCTCCCAGCCCCAGGTGGGCTCGCTCTCATTGAGCACTGCCTGGAAAGGAGGTGCTTCATTGTGCCAGGTCACATCTGAGCTGTTGGGGGGAAAGGAAGATGATTAGCTTTCTTCCAGGAGCCAGTGGAAAGGAGGGCCACTAGCAGCCCATCCTCCAGACACGATGTGACTGTGTGTCTTGATGACGGTAAATGCAAGAGGCAGTTTTGGAAGGTGAACGGGTTGAGTGTTGTCTGAGAGGATCATGGATCCATTTTGGGTTTAAAATACATAATAGGGATTAATATACCACAAATGTCTTCAGTTTGGTAAAAAAAGCAACATGTCAGATTTGGAGAGTGGGGTATTATTAAAATGTGCTGTTTTCTAAAAGTCAGAGCTTGACTCCAAGCCACAGTCAACATAAGCTGAGTTACAATAGCAAAATTAAGCCTTTTGTCTTCTCTCACTCAGATGTCCCTGAGGCCCACATTTGCTTGTGGAGAGGAAACGACTGTGAAGGTTATGGAAAACACTCGATACATTAGCACCAGCCTCAGCTCCCACTCTATCCCCGCTCCTTACCCATACCAAACCCCAAGGATTTTACACAATGGATACTTTTCAGCCTGCTTGCCACGTGTAAACAGAGCCTTCCCTGGCACTGAGATACAGAGGTGTGGTGAGGTATGGTGAGACCCCCCAACTCACCTGCTGCTGTGGCAGTCACCGGTGTGGGGGTCGCAGCTGCGGGCGCAGTCGCAGGGGCGGCAGCCGTAGGCACCGAAGCCCCAGTAGCCGGGGAGGCAGTGGTCACAGCGGGGCCCTGCCACGCCGGGCTTGCAGGGGCAGTCACCGCTGCTGGGGTCACAGAAGGTGCGGGGGCCCAGGGGGAGCACGGCCGATCCCACGGGGTGGCAGGAGCAAGCTGCAGCAGAGGGACACCGTGAGGGACAGAGCAGCTGTGAGCGCACAACCTCTGCTTCGCAAAGGCGCAGGAGATGCCTGCAAAACCACCTCTCTGCCTAGGGACACCTCTGGGGTTTCTGGGCTTTTTATCCCTCACCCAGAGAAATCTGAGCAAAGTCTCCCTTTGGAATCTGTAGAATTTTAACTTTTGTGAGCTAGTTTTTAATTAGTCAACCTACACTGATGTCGTGTTATGTTTTGCCAAACAGGCCTTTATTACTTTTCTTGCAGCATCTGGATTCTAATCCGGCCAAGCACCCAGGGATGTGCCTGCCTCACTGTGATGTTTAAGCAGCTGCGGGTGCTTCATTGCTAAAATGAATCAGAGCATAATTGCTTTTTAAAGTAATAACAACTGTCTTGCATCCAGGAGGTTAAAAAACCCCTCAGAACAGTCATTTTAATTAAAGTGAAGGCTGAGCAAAAAGTACCCCTCTGTCTGTGTCTGATTTTTAAAACCATCAATTAAAAACATTAGGAAAGAAGAATGAGGAAACTGACAGCTCAGAGATAGGCTTTTGCGTATTCTCCAGGACACAGGTTTGCAGAGCGCACATCAGAAATGTCAGCTGCTCTCTTTTGTCCCTCACAGCCCCCTGCATCAGAAAAATGCACTAGAAGCGTGCTGTGGTGCATGTGGTGGTGTGAAGTCTTCCTTACCTACTCCTTAGGGGCTTTTTTTACATAAACATAATTTATGTCTGTTACAAGGTTACTGTCCCCCAAAGATGTTAATGTTTTCAAAGAACAGAAATATATTTTTAAGCATAAGCCAAACCTCTGGCTGTGTGGCCAGGTCAGCAGGCGATGCTGTGGCCCACAGAATCAGTAACTGGTTTGCTTGTGCTCTTCTTGCCCCAGGGTTTGGTTCTCTGACCAGGACGTGGTACAGTCAGCCTTACACATTACAGCAAAAAATTCCCTGCTGAGAGACCTTTGCCCAAAGCTTCATTTACATAAAATTGAGTTTCCTGAGAAAATTATACCTGTAGGGAATACTTTCACTAAATTCTAATACCAATCTTTCTATTTTGCAACTGTGAAGGCAATAGAGCAGGAAAGCCACTACAGGCAACATATTTCTTTCTCTTAAAATACGTATTGCTACACACTTACATTTAATTTTGCTCCAACAACATTTTTGTGGTTTCAGGAATCTGACATACCCAGAGTATAGTTTCAAAATATTAAAGGATAGATTAGTATTGGCAGTTAACTTAGAGGCGACTACGATTCCAACATCTTTGCCAAAGTAATCCCCAAATTTTCCCCACCCTTCCCACTCGCAAACAAATATAATTATATAAAATTAAAAGATTAGAAAGCCTCTCCACAAACTGTGTAAGTAGCTGCAGGCAGTGAACTCTGGTACCTTTAATAGCATAGTTTTCAACAGCGTGCACTGAGACTTGCATACCTTTCTCCTGAAGTCTGTGAAGTGTTTTACACCTGATACATATAGCCAAATGCTCTCTTTTCCTACTAGATCAGGAGGGTATTTCTGGCATTCCTCAGGCCCTTCAGGGGAAATATCAGGCACTTAAGGCTCTTCTATTCCCCTCCAGTTAATGAGATAAACCCACTGCTCAGCCAGAGATTTGGTCCTGTTTTGGTCAGGTTTCAGCTGAATTTTACATATAACCCCAATGGGGTTGGAGCTTTTATGTTTTAGACAATTCTTTTACACACTTTTTTATTTCTAATATAAAATTTAACATCAGTAGCAACCCTATGGTGAAGCATGAATATTAAATTTACAAAAGCTGTTATGAAAAAGAGCAGGAAACTCATAGGCTATCTAAAAGACAACTAAAAATGAGAATGTAGTTGGCTGTACATTTTAATAAAAGCCACAAAGAGACGTGTTGTAAAGGCTGGTAATTTCTAACAGGCCTGCATATCCACTTCCATTAATTCCATTCTTCCTGGCTGCTCCTCAATGAGCCACCAAGGTGTCAATCTGCTTTCCAATGGTGGCGGGCAAATTGAAGGTTTCTACTCTTGGATTTTGGGTGAAGGCCCAGGATGACACTAAAGGGCATTAATCTGAATGGTTTGGGTGGGAAATTTTGGAGTTATGGTTATGGAGTGCTTCCATACTATGGCAAGGGCAGGAGGGAAAAGATTGCAGGACTGATTATCCAATGTTTGAAAGCTGGAGCTATTGGTCCCTCATGGACAGCTGTGCTTTGCTGGGTTTAGATCCCATTTTCCTCCTTCCACACAATCTGCACCTCACTGTAGCACTAGCAGTAGGAGATCCACATCCAGGAAGGTGAGAGGAGCAGCTGAGCAGCACGAAAAGTAGCTGTGAGGGAAGGAATGGCTGGGCCCCAGCCTTGGATCAAGAGAAGGCTTCCACAAGCTTGCTCCTTTTGCTTTTTGATTTGTAAGCAGCATTGCTAAAAATGCCAATTTACCAGCCAGTACTACATAGCAGGAGTCTGCATGTGACTTCCATGCAGATTATGAATTAACAGCTGCCTGTCCTGGCATTGCATGGCTGGGATGGAAAATCAGCGAGTCGGATGACAGCAGAAATGGATTTCCCTGCCCTGGATTGGTGATACTGTTGTGGTTTCCTCAGCTACCAGCTAACCTTTGGAAATTACAAATATTTACCCTCAAAACCCTACAGTTGAAAAGCAAAATAAACTTGGCAATTATAAAACTCGATTTTATTGTCTGCAATTGTACCGTAGCTGAGTCTTAAAAACTCACGAGGATGGAAAGAAAAGGACTCATAGGTATGGTGGGGGGAAAGAGTCATCAGATTGGTGTTTTAAACAGCAGAATGTTTCATTTTATCAGGTACACACCTACTCCTGAACAAATATTATATACACTCTTTGCCTGCAAGAATCTTTAAAGTATCCTTAAAGATTACGGCTTAACAACTCCTTTATTTACTTTAACCTAGGTATTTTTAAATTTTCAGTGATTGAATAAAAATGGTGTCTTGAGCCAAAAACAAGCAGGCAATGCCATGGCCTTCCCAAGAAAGAATAATAGAGCTCCATGCATGTCCCTTATTATTGCAGACCACGGCATGGTCCTTGGAAATGTTCCAGGCATAGGCTGTAATTGATCTTATACAATTTAATTTAACAGTCATTAGTCATTTTCTACAGCCCTGCAGCTGCTATCTCCCCCTTGAGACGCTGGGTCCCTGGGTGCAGGGAGCATTCTCAGCAGCAGGAGACCAGAAGTGAAGAGGTGAAGGGGTCTTAGGGAGGAGTGCATTTGTGAGGGTTTGAAAAGCCCAGAGAGAAATCATCTGTGAGTCTGTAGTAACAGGGTCTCCGAAAGGAAAGCATTCAGATAATCCTTATATTTGTGGAATTCAGTTTGTGCTAGGAAAAGTTGTCTTCCTCAGATACTTGAGGGAGTATCATGCTCTGCAATTCATAAATGCAGGAAAAAAAAAGTGTCATGAAGTAGATGTACTTAATGCAGAAGGTAAATAATGTAAATTTTTTCTCACTATACTCAAGAGTATCTTACAGTTCTTGTTAAATATATGTTATCTTTGGCATTTAAACACCGTAGTTCATGAATATCTAGTGGTCCATAAAGCTGGATTGTTGCATTAAAGAGTAATGGAGGCACAATTTTTTTTTAAATGTGGAAAGTGGAATGCCATGGGCCAGTGATTCAGAGATTAATGCAGAAAGCCAAGAGAACCAAGCACTGGCATATGTCAACAAAAATACCCATTAATGATCAAATATCCACAGCTTCCTCTGACTCATAAAGGCAGGGAGAAACTTTTTAATCAAGAACCCTAGAATTTGGCTAAGACATAGTTAATGATGTGATGCACTGCCTGACTTCATTAGCAATGGTCTAACCTGCACACAGGCACGTGCACAGGGTTGGCAGGCTTCCCTCTGAGCTGGGGCTGCTTTGCAGCAATATGTCCTGAGACCTCTTGTTTCCATCTGGCTTTGCAAGGAAGGAGGCTCTATGCTGGCCAGCCCAGGAGGTGCCACTTGACTTCCTCTTGGACCCCCCTGCAAACAGCCACAGATTATGGACTGGGCATTCTGGCACAAGGACAAGCCTACAATGAGTCCCTCGTGAAACTCCATCCTCCCAATGGACTGAATGAGGTGACAAAGGAGATAGAAGCCATCTTTACTGCTTCCAAAGTGAACACCGGTGTTTTTACACATCAGAAAACCACACCCAACCCAGTTCCAAAGCTTCACTTGTCTTCAATGGCCTCAGAAGAGTGCATATTCTTCCCTGAAGGGAGCTGGCATATAAAGAATATCAGGAATTACAACCCTAGCAAAGGTACCAGAACCACAGTATAATGATGTTTCAGAGCTTGAGGGTGCCATGCAGCAGTTATTTCAGTCTTCAGTCCTGCACTATCTACCAGCAGTCAGTTAATACTATTTGTTCTTGTTTTAATTAGCAAGGATGAATCCATGAGTTAGAAAAAAACATATAGCTTCTGCTTTGGGTCTAAATGCAAGACTTAAACTTGTTTTTTTCCTAATGAAATTCCGAAAGTTCATTGCCTAAGTTCTGGCAATAATTAAGAAGGGAAAGTATCTGATGTTACAGAGGAGACTCAGAACTTTGATGAATACAAGTAGGTAATGGAACTTTTTAAAGTAATTAAATTCACTGTTTAAAAAAAAATTATTGTGTACATTCTGCAGCAGTGAAGTAATTATTTACACAAGCAATTGAGAACTGTGGTCAATTCCGTTTCCATAAAGAGAACCAGGGTGGTAAAACAGGCAGGTCATCTGTTGCTGCCCCTCCTTGCAATGAGCGAAAGGTGGAGAGGAGGAGCACCTCTGCAACAGACTGGTGGGGCTGCCGGGAATCTCACGAGGATAATATGCAGCAAGGGAGCAGGACAAAAGCAGATGTTCCCCACCAGACTCAAAGAACAAACTGAAACCTCACACACCCTCCCCGCCTGGGGTGCAGCTCCCCACCACAGGAGGGTTCTCTCTTCCTTTACATGCAGGTACTTCTCCTTGAGAGGGGAGAGATGTGCTCAGTCTCCTCAAAAGACACAGGCAGGGTGTCAGCTGGATTTCTTTCTGTCACTTGTGAAGGTCCCCCTCATAGTAAGTGAGTCAGCGAGGAGAAATGCGGTGAAGCCGGCTGTAGGCTCAGGGAGAAGGGCACGCCTGCACCCCAAATTTAGCTGGCCAGTATAATGTTGTCAGCGTAATTTGGGGATCTGGAGTCCCCCCATGGTGAGTCACCATCCTCACAGTGGCCCCTGGGGAGTGTGGCTTTTGGATTGCTTCTTTCCTTGGGAAAGATTTAATTTCACATGTGCCTGAATCATTGCTTTTAGTCTTGCCTCCTCAGTGTCCCACCTTCTGGAATATCACTTAACTTGTTTTCCTGCCTGTCCTTCCATACCCACCTGCTGCTGCTGCGAACACGAACTGGTGGGCGATGCTATTTGTCAGCTGCACCCCTGCTGGCTGAGGAACCTGATTCTGAGGTTACAACAATCACCAAACAAGGAGAACATGAAAACAAGATGCAGCTTTTCCTCTCCAAAAATAGCAGTAGGAGAAAGTAAATGAATCATCTCTCTTCCCCTGCCCTCAGGCTAGAGGGATTCTTGGGACAAATTTGTCGACAGCATCTGCAAACTTTCACCCTGCAAATATCACCACTGCTCTTTGCAAGTAGTATCACAAAGAGGATTCAAAGAGCTCCCTGTCCTTCACTGAAGCAAGAAGATTGCTCCAAGGAAGGGCAAGATGATGTCACCTTTCGTTTGACACTTTCCCACTGGAGAAGTACAAGGTCACTACTGACTTACGTTTGCAGGCGTCTGGGGCAGAGAAGGGCTTCCTGAGGTCGCGGTAGAAGCCCAGCTTGCAGCGCTGGCAGTGCTGTCCCTCCGTGTTGTGCTGACAGTTGTCACAGACGCCGCCACTGCGATTGCCCGACGCCAGCCACGCATCCATGTCAAAATGACAAGTGTCAGCATGCCCATTACACTTGCATGCTGAGGCAAACCCAAAGGTAACAGAAAGATACATTAAGGCAGTGAAAGATGCTGATTTATGGAAAAGAGATACAAAAACTCAAACTGTGTTTTGGAATGAGGACTTGACCTGTTACTCATTCAAATACATGAAGTATCACTACATTTTCATCCACACTTTCCAACCTCTGGAGATAATATTTAAGACAGAGTATTTTCTTTAAATCTTCTGTTTCCAATACAGGTTTTCCACTACAAGGACAGCCACAGGTAGTCAGGCTAGAAGAGAGATCCACATTCATTGGTCCTGCTGAGGAAGGGTCCTTCCCTCCCAGTCTTCGAAATCAGCACTGCCCTATACAACATCTGCCATGAGAGTGCTGTCAGGATGTTCCCTGCAGCTGATGGAGGAAAAAGGCAGGTGGAGGAGAGGTGTGTGAGAGAGGACAAGCATCCTCCTTAGGATTCCCCTGCCTCCAGCACTCACCCTAAGTGTCCTCCCTGGCACTGCAAAACTGATCTTCAAACCTCTAGAGCCCACCCTCAATGGCTGCTCCCACACTCAGTGCCCAGGGGTGAGCAGAGCCCACATTCAGCAACAGAAAGTCATAGCTCCTGCACAGGAGCTTGTCAGTGGTGTCCATGGAGAGGACAAATCTGGCCCCTTGTCACCTCCAAGCTACCCTGGCAGGCTGTAGTCTGCCCACAGCAGCAGACCTCATCCTCAGGAGATGCACTTGGGTCCCAGAGAAAGGCCAAACCAACAGACATCATGGTTTCATGAGGATTTCCAAGTGAGGGGCTGTGTAAACAGGGCTGTCCCTGCCACACAAATGTGTGGTGGGTGCTGGGCAGGGCCGTGGCAGTGGCTCTTCACTCACTGAGCTGCTCAGAAAGCACCTCCCCCCCACCCCGGGATGTGCTGCCTCTTGGACACACGGGAGACAGGCACACATGGAGGAAGCTTTTCCCTCTGGCAGAGGATCTGGAGACACGGTTCCTGCTGGCTACTTACACTGACACTCTTTGGGGGCTCCGGTTTTGCCGTCGGCAGCCTGCCAAGGCTGGTCGTTGTAGAGCGGGGCACAGTGCTGGCAGTGGGACCCTGCGGTGTTGTGCTTGCACATGCATTTCCCATGCACCTAGTAGGGGAAAGAGAGCAAGGATCACCCACAGTAAAGGCCAGAGTCTCCAGGGCACAAGCCCACACACAGGAAATAGCATGCCAGCTACATGCTATTGCACTGACTAGAAGGAGGGATATAGCATGACGTCCATTCCAGCCAAGGGCAAATACTCTGTAGTTACACTTTCAGTTAGGTTAGTATGTGTAGATCTGCATGTCACTGTATAAAGAATTCCCAGGAGAGATTAAAAAAATGCCAGGATTCAAAGCATCCTTGGGAAAGACTGTAAAACCTTTCTCTTTTTCTCTCTCATAATTATGAATACACCTTTGCAATATAGCAGGAATAGCACCTACAATCTCAGCACCCAGCTCTGTGTGCCCAGCTGTCTCCAGCACAAGTAAATATGAGAGAAAAGAAAATCAGCCCCCTGAAAGATAACTATCTACCCATCTTAGGCAGAATTTTTGCCCCACAAAGGAAAAGTCAAGGATAGCACAAGGCCCGTGACTGACTATACTCGGACATGCTCATGACAGATAATTTAACAGCTAGACAGGCCAGTGTAAGGGAGTAATTAGAGATGAAAAGCCAGCACAGCACACTTGATGCCAGCTGCCCTGTCAGTCGCTGGCATTACTCACCCTGTTGGCAAATGCAAAGAAAACAGGATGTAGCCAGAGGGCACGAGCAGCGCGGCAGTGCCTGGATGCAACAAGATCAAGCTCTGCAGCAGCAAGGCTCTGCTGGCAAGACTGAAGGCCCTGCCTTTTCCCATGGAGCAAGGCAGGTAGCTACCTACTGTAGCTATTTTGATATGTGCCTGTGCTTGCAGCTTTACTGTGCTCCACATTTTGCTTTTAAATGCATGGTTCAGCTTCTCCCGCTGCTCATGACTGAGCTGAGGGTCTCAGTCTGCCCTGCCAGCGTGGCCCTGTGCTCAAGCCACAAGCTGGCCATGAAACCAACAGAGCTGCACCAGCTGCTGGCTGCTTTTGGCATCCAGGGGAGCACAGGGTGGTTGGGGTGCCTGGTGATCCGGCCTGGAGCTGGGGCATGGCTTTAACTGCTACTGGAAACTGCTGCCTTCCACACAGTTTAACTTGTGGTTTTACAAGTGTGCTGTTCCTAACTGCATGACTTGCTGCCAAGACTGCCACAAAAAGGTTCCTGTGAAAAGCCTGAACAGTAAACAAAACAGAAGAGGACCTTGAACATGTTGTAAACAGCTTCTGCTTGTTATATATGTGCATACACACACACACCCACCACACACACTCCTGGCTATTGATGACTTTCTGATTTATTCATTTTTAATGAATAGATTTCAGCTGCTCTCACAGGAGTCAAATGCAACCAATACAGACAAAATTTCAAAACTGACCTGGAAAGTCCTTCAAACACTTTTATGCAGAAATGAAAATAGCAAGATCTTTCAAAAACTTATTGAATTCATTCCTGCCCTATTAAAATGTCAGATCATCAAAAAATACAGAGCAGGAACTGGGCTTTGTAAGCAATGAATAGGTACAGATGAAGTCAGAATGCACAAGCATCTAAGCTAAAGTGAAAATACTAAGTTAATTTTTTTCTGTGCAAAAGTCTTTGAAGGACTTTCCAGGTACTACTTGGTCTGCCTGGCTTACCATATTGATATAATCTTAAATGTGTGTTAATGAGAATGAGAAGTAAATATAGAAAAGAAACAACAAATTTGCAGAGAGTATATGTAGTTCTCAAAGTGTGTCTTGTGTTTTCATATTTTCATTTTTGCTACCACCAACAAAATGTTCTTCAAACTCTCAGATACCTCCCTCTTCTAAATTACTACTCATTCATAAATTTCTCTCATATTTTTTAGGCAAGGTCCACACACAAACCAAAGTTACAGAATCTCTTCACACACATTTAAAAGCATACACACCTGCATGGAAACAGAGGATGACTAAACTTGTACTGGTCATCTTCTGGTGGTTTTGATGGTGTCCTAACTCTTTGATGCCACTTTTGGTAGGAGTTTCTTGCAAGCCCTTTGGCCATTGAGTGGTTATGACTAGACATGTTGTACTAGCCTGAACCACATCTGTGGCAAGAGACATTCTCCAGAAATCCTTCCTCACAGGCCTGTCCCAGCTGTAAGGGTACAGGGACCCACCAGACCCAGGACATACATGATCAGGAAGGGAAGGTGACTGGAAGGAGTTGAAGGGTGCCATAGTCAAAATCAGGAGGTCCTTTGGTGCTTTTGCAATCATGATGCCAAAGTGAGAAGGACATGGGAGAAGAATTACAAACAAAAATAGTCTCAGACATGGGGATACTTGGGATTACTGTGGAGGTGTGTGCTCCCCCTTTCTGTGCCCACAGCCTGTAGTCTCATCCTCCAAATTCAGTTTGCTCCTTGCCAAAGCCACACACAGAATCAGTGGGGACCCAATCAATCATTCAGAGGCTGCTCAGCATTAATAATCCAAAAACTCATCTGAAACTCAGCAGCATGTCAGAAACCCTCTATGGATTAAGCATCCCAAGACACCAGCAGAGAGCAAGGCAAAATGCTCCACCAAGGAGCATTCATGGTTCCAAAGAGCAAGAGCTGGGATTTTCTGAAAGCCCAAGTACTGTATAATAGAGCATGTTGCATTGCTAGAATAATGGAAGGTGAGTGAAAATAAAGCAGAATAGGATGGGTATCCCAAGAGTTTGCTGTGCCACCATTAATTTGGCACGCAGAACTAATAAGTAAACCACTGAATAGCTGGGCACCAACATATTAATATTAATCTGTATGTGAACTCTAAGGAAAGAAGTTGTATATAATTAAAAATCTGTTGCAGCCATAGAAGGTTTGTGGTCTTTCATGCTGTGGCAAGGAGAACTGCAGAAGAGCCAAGTCGGAGATGATGCAAATCAAGCCAGCTGGTGTTTATCTAGATAAACTCAGAGGCAGAGCATGGCATTGATCATACTCCTGGTATTGATTGCTTGTAAAGGTGCCATGCACCTGGGAGAAAGGAAACAAATGATCTGGCTGCAAGGCTTAAAAAATAACACAATAGCACGATTCCGACGTCTGCGTAAAGGCAAGTGTGGGGCCAGCACAGAGGCCCTGTAGGCTTGGGCTCCTGCCTGGCTCAGTGGGTGCTGAGCTCCTGGGCCAGGAGGAACACGTTCCCCATTCTCATCATACGAGTGCTGTGTTGCAGTGTCCTCTCCTCAGGGTTTATCACAACCAGCCTCCATCAGCTGCTCCCTCCCAAGCGCAGATCCCACTGTGGATCCCTCTGCCCACCTGCGCAGGGCCGAGCACGGCTGTTCAGTAACCCAGCCTGCAATGCACCCTTTGCAAACCTCTGTGCTGAGCTTTGTCTGTGCTGTCCCACTTCTGACCCTTCTGTCCCACTTCTGACTTACAGCACTGCAGCTTAAATGGGCTGAGAAAACTTTGCCTCTCCCAAGGTCCCCTCAGGTCTCATGGTGGCCCCAAGCCCTCTCAGCCAGGCAGAGCAGGAGGCGCAGACCCACTAATGAAGAAGCTGAAGAGCCAAATGGGCAATCAAACCAAGGGAGCAGAGGGAAACAGTCTTTAACAGCTTGCTTCTCAGTACAACCGTTTAGTTAGTACCTTCTTTTCCATATTCCTTTTTCACAGAAGTTTAATGAAAAGTCAGACCTAAGTGATTCAAAAATCTTGCCTCAGGCTGATGTATTTGTTCTCTTAGAATAGCATTACAATGAATACCACCCAAATGAACTCTGCTTTAAAATGTTCCTCCGACCTAGCTTTATCCCACTGAAGAAAATACCTTCTTTCTTTTACATAATTGCAGCATGACAGCAAACATTTTCATGCATTGGAAACAACAAAAAAGGTGGATACTAGCAAGCCCTTTCTTGCAGCCCATAGGTAGACATGCAGTTTTCTTAGTTATAAAGAAATACTGTGAGAGCAAGAAATACAAGAAGTATAGGACAAGAAGGGGTAATACAAGGAGAAGTGGCAGCAGGTGAAAAACAGCCAACAGACTGTCTACACTGGGCAAAATGAATGTCTGTAAGAGCTGTAGGAAGGCCACTTGCAAGACTGGTCTGCCATGCAAATACCCTGTCATGCCACAGAGCAGCTGGGAGACGGGGCTGAGAAACCAGCCCAGGAGCTCTGCTGAGACAAAGGTAGTCTGGGGAAATGATGTACCTGGCCTTCAGGATTTCTGCAGCATCTCAGCACCTTTGTGAAGGCAGAATGTGATCCCTGTGCATTGACAGGGAAAGGAGCACATATATTCTTCCCTTTGCATTCACCTCAACTTATAGCTAGCTGTAAGGCATACCCACTAGGGTCATTATGAAGCATCACTAAGTACACAAACACAATTCCCAGTATGTCTCACTCCTTTAAGCATTCACACGGCTCCTGACTCATTTAAGCAGCAAGGCCTTCTTATAACATTTTTCATTTTGTCACAGGGTCTTTATATCCCAGTTCACTTTCACACTGTTCCCCTTCTTAGCTTGACAGCCCCATCACAACGTCAGTCATTAGAGGGCACAATGCAAACACTGTTACAAAAGTTGCCTTCTGTAAGATAAACGAGCGACTGATTTCTCTATACAAAGACAGTTGCTAGGGCATGCTTCCTTCCAGAGCCTTTTGTTGCCAAATTATAACCTTCCAGTGCTTCCTTTCAGATTACAAATACATAGGGCTTTTTCTCTAGTTGAATCCTATAAAATCCTTTTCCCCATATTTATCATGTTAGGCAGTGACAAAGACTGTTGCACTGGAGGAAAAAAGCTTTCAGTCACCTGTTATGAATTGATTTATATTGCAAGAACTCACCCACTATATGGAGTCCAACACAAATGCACACTAAAAGAAAATCAATGTCCCAAAGACCTGATAGCTTAAACAGTCTAAATAGCTGGGAGGGGCAACTGCTTTTAATAGAATTTCCTTTTGGAAATGCTAAAACTGTATTTTTTTTTTTTTTCAGCTTTCATGGAAAACAGGCATGATACTAGCCTAAGGGAAAATGGCAGCATTCACACTGAGTCTCTAACCATAGCTTTTAAACTGTGTTGTGCTTGAACTGCTGTGCCACTTTTAGAACCAATGCCTACTGGTGGCTGTCAGCATGCAGGGAGGTATTCTTTTCCCAAAGCACCAGACAACCAAATTTATGCATGAGAAAATTCTCATATCCTATCTTGTTCTTGTGAAAGAATACAAAGCTTGTTGTCCAGGGTGTGGGGGCTGTGTGGTGGGGTTTTTTTAATTCCTGGTACAATAGGCTTCTGTCAGCGTTACTCTGGAAGACCTTGAACATCCTTTGATGTCAGTAGCATGATAACAATTTATAACAGCCACTGGGTTGGCCACATGGGAAGTGGGGGAGAATATTCACCCTGCCTAACTACACAGAGGTGCTTTAGCCAAGTATCTTAGTCCACCCAGGATCCCAAACTAACCTGCAGGAATCTCTATTCGGGGAGGGCCAAGGAGTCTCTGAGATAGATGACCTCCAGCTCTCACCTTGAAACAGAACTGCACAGCCCAGGTGAGGTATCTCTGGGCTTGCTTTGCCTACTTTGGAGTCCTAAATTGCAAGATCCTACTTATCTCCAGGCTTGCACAACACTTGCCTCTCCTCTTACGTGCTGCTTGCCATAGCTGCAAGCAGGCCATGGGGATGCTTCAGCTGGTAAGAGGTCAGGCATGCAGTGCAATGGCTCCATGTGCAGAGCTACTGGCAAAGGGTGAGAAGCTACTCTGCCACAGATCAGAGGAAAAGAACAGTTTTCTCATGGCCACTGAAGATCAGGAGGGATCTCCTATATATGTGAATTTGTTTGTTTGCTCATATTTGTGGTTTGCCGTGTGATGCAGGTCACAAAGTGATCAACTGCTTAGCATGGTATGGTAGGAGGTCTCTTTGTACATGCATCTTTTCCTGAGTGTGCATTGGGCTGTTCCTGATGAGATTTGGGAAGTGACCCTTTGAATAAATTTGAGAGAACTGGGAGAGAGAGAAAGTGTATCTGTATCAAACCTGTCTCTGTATCAACAGCTGTCTGTTGCACATGAGTGTACAAAAAGGGACAGTCAGGATCATACTACCCATGAGGAGCAGCCCTTGCCATCCTAGGAAGGCAACCAGGTCTTCTCTGTAGCCTTCCTGGGGAGCTCATGGGAATACACCTTCCACTAGAGCAGAAGTTCCAACTGTATATTCAGAATTCAGCTAAAGGCTGACATGGCATTTCTGACACTCAAACAAAAACAGAGTTTTCCTACACAAATTCCATTCTCTTTTAGGATAAAGGGTAGGTAGGGGAATTGCCAGAAGGAGAGGAGCATCATGGAGAGTTCTGTAGCTAAACAGTGATGAGGGCACAGAAACAAATCTCTTATCAGACTCTATAAAGTTGAACTTTGACTCAGACAGATTGCAGATTGCAGAGGTTTCCCCACCCCAGAAAATGAAGCTAGAGGTGCTTCTGCCAGGGCAGAAGGATCTCCTCTTTGTTCATGAAGCCACCTTGTTTGCATCCCAACCCCACACCCTGAGGGTATCCCAGGTAAGTATTATTTCATGGCCAAGTGGACTTGTAGCCTCACTTCAGCCACTCACAATATTTGCCATCAAAACCGTCACCTTCTCAACTCATAATTGCCAAGATCTCAAGAAAAAAATACATCCAATGTGAGGAATCTTGTGGTAGCAAGCTGGGCCCATGTCCCAAGCTGACCATCCTGGCCCCTTGGGTCAGGATCCTGCACCCAACCTGCCAGAGCAGCAGCCCCCAGCATTCTCACATACCCGTGTCCTTTTGTCAGATCGACTCTGGGTGAGGTGGCTGAAATGCTTCTGGTCACTTTGTGAGACCTGGCTGAGACCTGGCAGCTGTGCCCAGTGCTGCTGGGATAGCCCAGCTTACTGCTCAGAGCAGCCCAAGAGAAAAATAAATATATCACAACTCGGTCTTCTGCTGGCCAAGCAGGGACTGAAACTAAGGCTGCAGTTAGGATTTTGTTTGTAGGCTGAGAAAAAAGTGTGGGGTTAAGAAAACTTGCACATAGATTTTTTGGAAAAGTTGTTTGGTTTTTTTATTAAATGATCTTAATCATGCTCATATTTTGATGTTAACTCTCTGTCTTAGAGGATATTCTTCAGGGGTGCCTTTATCTAAACAAGCATAAAAACAGAGCTAGATTTTATAATCGTATTGTGAAATGATACTGTGTTTCCCTGCTTTTGTTTTCCTCAGTTTTACATTATTAAAACCCTTGGTAGACAGAGTTACATAAAGACTATACTGAAGTCTCCATCTCCCTCTTGAATGACTAGTCATAATTCTTTAGAATTATATTTGCTGTGAGTTTTTCAAATGTACAAAAATGCTCCCTGTCTGAAATCCTACTTTGTTCTCAGAAGTTTTCTGACTTCTCCCACTTAAACAGCCACAGACATCGCAATCTTTTGTCCCTTTTCATTCACATGTTTGATGAATTCCTATCACCTTGGAAATAATTCTCTCTTCCAGTCTTGACACAATGCACTGGCAAACCCTGGGATGGGTTGCACAAGGTGGGTGCCACTGCAATCCCCAGACAGCAATAGCCTCATGTCACAGGAGTCTGGCACAGACTAGGCTCAGCCAAAACTGCCCCAGTTCTATGATGGAAAAAGTGGTATTGGGAGAGGAAAGCTCTTACCATGCCTTGGCTGTCCCTGCAAACCATGGGGTTATGTCACCCCTACACTGGCACATCCCTCACGAGACATGCAGGATGAGGTGTAAGTAAAACACAGTACGACACAGCAAAATGAGTCAGCCTCACTGTGGAAACGTCACCTTTGGGACTCCTGCCACATAAACACTTATAACCGGAGTTGAATTTCCCCCTCGGGGCCAACACAGGGGTTTGTTGCTATTTCTTGCTCTGTTTTCAGTGTGATTTTGGCACTTGTTTCCTTCCCACAGCACTGCCTGTTACCTGCACACCATGGCTGCCACACGCTGTAGCTGTACTGGAAGCCTATTTGGCTGCAGGCTCTGTTACAACTCTCAGTGGTGCTCCGGGGCATGCTCCCATGCAATTGTATCCCACCAAAATAATCCTGAGCAAACAGCTCCTTTCAAAGATTTCACTCAGGGGACATCTGCGGAAAGCAGAGCAGCGCTACTTGAAACACTCTTATCAATCACAGTGCCGCATGCTTTCAAACTGGTGTATTTTCAAGATGTTGCAAGACTAGCTCTATTAGAAGGGAAACATCCTGTCTGCTTCATGCCTGAGACTGTAATTTCAGTGAAATGAGAGCTCCCCAAAGAGCTGGACTCCTTACCTTGACTAACTGCCTTCTTTTTTTTTTTTATGATTTTTCTCTTTCTAACATTTTCCAGCACAGTATGTTTGGCTGCTCTGTGTTTCCTTACTGCTCCTCTGCCAGCAAAGCCAGAGCTTTCAGAGCCAGCCTAGGTGAGCAGAAAGGACAAAATGTACTGGGGGCAGCAAGTGTCCCTGGACTGGCTGGGTGCAGGCATGCCAAGCCACAGGCATCCAACGTGTTGGCCACTGCTGTGTCCATCTCCTGCCCAATGGGTTAGCTGCTCTTGCTTCCCTGGAGTTTAGGTCTTGGTGGGTCCTTAGGGATTTGGGGTCAGAGCTCTTGTGAGAGCCCCCTTGAAACCAGAGCACAGGGGTTTTATGCACAGAAATGTATTGCAATGTGCAGTAGGAAGCCCATGAGTGAGAGTCAAAGCCCATCTCTATGCCCTTGGTTCAAGACCTAACCCAATATCCTAGGATCCTCCAGAAGCCATGGTAGTCACGTGATGATTCATATCTTCAGAGAAGCTCTCCTCCTTTTATGTTACCAAAATGCCCTGCATTTTTCATCCTTTAGATATTGTGTTATTGCAAGTCAGCATTTGGGGAAAGATGGGTGTCAGCAATTCAAATTTATTTTTAAAGATGTACTCTAAAGAAGTAAATAAATTACTGTGGAGCACCTTTGAAGGATGACAGTCCCACACCAAGACACAAAGGAAGTTCAGCACTTCAGCCCCACATGGAAACCACCTCCTTCGTAAAGACCATTTCTGCTCACTGTGCTTGGAATCCAGGGCATCACACGTCACATTTCGCATACTTGGACCTACACCATACTCTATACCCTCCCTTACTCTTTTTAAAATTCTGCTTTCCTGCAGCACAGACGCTGTTGGGTGCATGTACATACCACGTGGAAAACACCCCCTGCCTTGACGGGCTTGAATCCAGCGACGGGGATGCAGTGGTCAGCATGGCCATTGCAGAAGCAGCTGCCCTTCACGATGAAGTCGTAGATGGCGTAGTGCAGGGATGCTGGGGGCTGTGGGGCCGGGCTGGCCGGGAGGCAGGGGCAGCCCTGCCGCTCCAGCAGCCGCACCCGCAGGTTGGTGATCTTCAGCTGCGCCTGGGCCTCCGCGCTGTACGGATCCTCTGCGGCGTAAGGCGGTGACAGGGCTCGGAAGATCACCTGGGCAGAGAAACACAGCAGGTGAAGCAGAAAGGAGGATGCCAGCCAGCCCCAGGGTGGGCCATGGGGTGGAGCGGCAATGACAGCATCCTCTGGGAGCATGCACCAGGCCCTCATGATGCTCTTCCCCCTCTACAAGGGGTGGGAGCAGCAAATCCACCGCCAAATCAGTGCGCACAGGGTGATCCACCCATGATTCCTTACGCTCCTCTCCACAAGGAGTAAGGACCTGACGGGTGTCAAGTGACATTTTGCCACTAACTCAAATCAGAGGTGGGTGCCCCTGCTATGTGGTGTGGCCCAGCACAAGGACCAGCACCCTGCTGGGGGATGCACAAGTGGGGGACCCTTCATTAACATTCCCTCTCCCAGAATGGGTGTATTTTTTAACAAATATAGCTCATATTTCCAAATATTTGGTTCCTATCAGTCCCAGGCTGCTTCCTAGTGGAAAAGTGATTAGGTGTGGCAATTAGTGACAGCAAGCTGATAATCAAGAGAACTGAGATAAGAAAGAAAGGAAAGAGGGGGGCTTCCAAAGTTTAAACAAATACTTATCATTCATTCTTTATTTTAACTTCAGTCTGATTGAATAGGCAAATATTGGCTCAAGCTGAATATTGAGAGTACTAGATAAAATTAACCAATTTTCTTGAAAAGGCTTATTTTAAAGTTTTTGGTCTAGCTGCCTACAATGAGAAATCAGAAACAGCATATACTTTATATGACTACCACTGACATAAACCAGCACATATGTGATAGTGATATGTATTAGTTACTGGTACATTCAACTTACAGTGACACTTTCTGAATAGTTAAGTAGTTCTTCAGTGAATAGTCACTGACAGCTTGATGAACTACAATAATTATAAACAACATTTGATCAAATCACTTGAGTGCTTGAGGGTGCGATGCAGGCTAATGACTCAATGCACTACTCCCAGCAGTGACTTAAAACCTCCTCAAACTGCAGTGCTGCCCCACTGAAGCCATCCAAAATGCTGGCCAGCAAGGACGTGACCATTGTTCCCTGCCAGGTGAGAGGCAGGGCACCAACTTGCCGCTGTTGCTAGCAGGGATCACAGCCTCCTAGCCCTAAATGCACTCCTTCCAAAGAAAGTGGCTGATACGCTTCAGCTGATGAAGGCTTCCCTTTTATTTGACCAGGATCCACAGATCCTGGAAATAATGATCACAGTGCTGCCAGCTGGCTGGCCCACAGGCTTTGCCTACCAGCTGCTGCCTCCATCAGCCCCACCACTGCTGGCACTGCTCCTGGCTGGGACCTGGCTTTCCTCCAGAGCTGACAGAATCCAGCCAGAGGAAGCTTTGTGTCGGCCTGGAAGGAGATTTAGCCCTTGTTTCGGAGCTGAATGGCTGCAGCATGCTTTTGCGTGCCCCGCCAGCCTGCCAAGCACAGTTGCCACCAGCATGCTGGTGACAGCGGGGCTCGGCTGTGCTGGAGCTGGGCATTGCATGCTGGCAAAGACATCATGGCTGCAGTTCTGCACTGCCCTCCTGCAAACACTCCCTCCTCCAGAAGAGCATCTTCTGCCAAAAAGACACAGATAAGGGAGAAGGTTTACTGGGAGAGGTGGTCAGAGGACAAGGCTGGTGAGTCTGCTCCTTGTACAGAAGTATTGAGTCTGATGAGTCCTTTGGACACACTTCAAAAGGGGTCTTTCCCCCCATCTCTTTCAGGGATATACAGATTTATTTTTTTTTTCTTTCCTAAAATAAAGATACAAACCAGATATCAGTACAAACCCAAGTGAACCCCAACTATCAAGTCCTCTACCCAAGGCTTGTTATTTACCCAAATTTAAATCAATGCCATTCTGATCACATTTACTTGCTAGTGGTTTTGTGAACACAAGATGCTTTCAGATATGGAAAGAAAATTCCTTGGAAAAAATCCAAACTGGAGACATTGATTTCCTTTTAGTGGAGTTGATAGAAAATGCCGGGTCAAGAATTTTCAGTAAAAACTAGCATTTTGGGTTTCTTCATATTACATAAATTGCATCTCAGAGAATCCTTTCTTTGTCCTTATTAAGATGAGAGCAGGGAAGAAATTATATAAATGAGAACAATTTATGCTAGATGGAGCTGCAGACTTTCGTGTTTTCAGTTTTCCTTGTTTATCTATCCCTGTTTAATGCATGTGACTGATGTTTGTGGTTCTAGTAAAGACAACTGCAGCAAGAAAATCAATAACCCCTCTGCACTGACAGAGTTAAATCTTGTCCATGTGGAATTCAGGGGGAGTTATGCTGCTGATTTCAATGGAGCCAGTATTCCTGCTCAGACCCTAAAATGCTACAAACATTTCTTTTTATGGCTGCATGAAAATAGTGATGCTAAACATGAGTTCTGTCTGTAATTCCCAGGGGCTGTGGGCTCTCAGCTGCTCCCCCCTGCCTGTCCTGAGCTGCTCTGGCTGTGCCCAGCAGCCTGGCCTGGGCAGCTGCACTGTGCCCTGCAGCTTTGTACCAGAGTGAGCCTGGTCTCAGTGCTGCCAGGCCAGCAAGTATCCCCATCCCTCCCTTCCAGACCCCCGCAGCCCAGCTTTAACAAAATACTAACTGGCCATTATAACATGTAGGGCATCATACAAATAGCAATTTTCTGCTCTGACACAGCAGATTCAGGTGGGATTCTACAAGCCCTCAGACACTGCAGGATAAGGATAAGGATAAGGATAAGGATAAGGATAAGGATAAGGATAAGGATAAGGATAAGGATAAGGATAAGGATAAGGATAAGGATAAGGATAAGGATAAGGATAAGGATAAGGATGTGTTTCCCAGCAAGATTTCCCTGTTCAGTCGTTAGCATCACTAATTTATCCCAGCTGGGATCAGGTCTCAGGAGTTTGCACAATACTGGGGCCACACTGGTCTTACACAGATGTCATGGGTTTGCACCCCTGAGCTTTCCAGCAGCCCAGCCACACCTACACACATAGACAGTGCCAGATTTCCTGCTTTTACCTCTTAGGCTTTCCCATGCAATAGTCCCACCAATAGGATGGGCTTCAGCATCCTCTCTACTAATGAACCATGGTTTGCACAGCAGACCTGACCTCTGGTTCTGCTGGCAACTCCTAGCTACTGCAATCAGAGGTCTCCTCATCCAAAATATTGTTAAGTTTCAGCAGTGTAGGGGGTGGGGGGGGGGGTTTGTAGGAAAAATTGGAAAAGAACACTTTGTCAACATGTGTGCACATCTGATGATGTGATTTTATAAGCCCATTGTCTCCCTGGTACCAGTGTCCAGCCAGGACTCTCTTGGGCAGTGGTCCCCAGCCACTCTGCGGGCAGCAAGCCTCACCAGTAAGCACCCCAGAGTGACCAGACTTCTGTCTTTCCCACTCAAGTCCAGCTCTGTGTGTGAGGCCTTCTAACAAAACATCAATACCCAGCATCACAACGTTAGGCACACGGTGTGAATTATGCAGTAGTCAGCCCCATGTATGACAGCAAAGTGTGGGAGGCCCTGATCTTTACATCAGCAGCTCTGAAATGTATGCACCAACTATAATATTATATTTTGTAAAACAAGTCAGAAGTAATACATTGAACCATCCCTGCATTTCTGTCCTTTACATCCATATTATATCTTATCAGAAAGATGTTTTCATTCCCAGTGTTGCTAGCTCACAAAAATGTCTTAAGATATTTGGGATTCTTCTTAAAGGCAGTCTCAGGAACTGAATTTTTATCTCAGCTTCCATTTAAAATTAAGTAACCAGCAATAATTCATGTCACAAACCAGGAGGCAAATAGAACTGCTAAGAAACAAAATATCTAGTCCTTGGGGTAATGTTCCTTCTGTGACACGTGGAATGATGCTGTTGGATCCCACGTGCTTTAAAAGCAACCTTTGCATGAAGCAACATCAATTGAAGAGCGATTTAAAAGTTGCACAGAGATTTTTTTTTTTGGCAGGGTGGTGGTCTCTACACAGCCAAATAGGAGCTGCAGTCTGCAGTCTCTGAGTGAGCTGTAATCTGAGAGTCTCTGAGTCTCTGAATGTCACTGTTATGCCTCAAGAGGGTTGGGTTCCCCTGACCTTAGTGCAATGCATGTTGGTGGCAGGAGGGAGCCCACTCCACTCCCATGGGAAGCCAAATCCACTCCAAGAGAGCAGGAGTGGATAAGCTGTCCCACAGTACCTTGCACGTGCCATGAAGTAAAAATGCTCTGCTCTTCAGCCAGACCACTGCAGCTGTCTGCAGTTTGGTCACATCATTACACAGCCTCTAATACCTTTCCATGGGATTTCGATTTCCTTATGGGTTGCCATGAGCAACTCTTGCTCTGTTGATTATTTCACAAGTTGTAGTGTCAGAAGAAGCCCAAGCTCCTCACCATTCCACAGATGCAGTAACATAGCCCTGTATATAAATAAAGCAGCAGCCACGGACGTGGTGCACTCAAGTAACCACTTGCACCACAATGACCTTGATATATAAATAAAGTCCCTTTGCAAGAAGTACCCTAATATGTTTACATGTGAGAGGCAATGAAAGGACATCTTTATATATATCTCTACAGTGGGAAGGAAAATGCTAAAGGATGATTCTGACAGCAACAAAATATGCTGTGAAGTCAAAGTTGCCTGAGGAAGTCAACAAACTCAGTGAAAGGCTTGCCAGGAGCAAAGGTTTCTCAATGAGTCACAGGCTCACCTCCACTGGATGCAGCTGCAAAGGCCTGGACCTTTGTCAAGATGCAAATGTCCAGAGCAATGGAGTGGGATCCTTGGGATACAAATGCCTGTGACATTCAAGAGACATGGATGATCCACAAAAAGTTTCTTCCCCACAGACCCTCAGAAACAGGCACAATTACAGAGGCTTTGCGCAGGGTCCTGCAGCTGCTGTGCATGTGCCTGTTCCCTGGGTCCCTGCACCTGGCCAGACGAGCCACGCTTCAACCTCCAACTGGGAGCCTGGCCTCAGCCAGGAAGGCAGCAGGAGATGGTTCATGAAATGGCAACATCAATAAATTACACAGAGAGAACAAATGGACAGAAGACTCAGAAATAAAAGCAATAAACAAATATGAAAAACATAACCACATTTTTACTTGGTTGTAAATGAAAACCAGGGTGGTAATATTGCATGAAGTGATGTGTGATTTCTTTCCAAAAGAGACTGATGAACTCTACCCCATATTGTCTGACCTGGATGCATGAAAATGTATCCATAAGTACTGTACAATAATGACATCCGTATTAGTGATTCGTGTAATTAGCTCAGGGACATTAGATAAAGTCAGTACTGGTTTATTTGGTATTTGCTGGTAGATTTACCCCTTTCAATGCATTTTACAGGAGCAAATGAAAAAACCCAGTATGGATAAAAAGAATGCAAAGTTTGTTGCTTTATCCAGATAGACAGCCAAAGCAATGAGGGATGTGCACTACTTTACAAAAGGGTGCATGATATCTAAGTAAGTGTTTAACAGAAAAGTTAAGGTTTGCATTAGGAGACTGCAGTGACTCTTGGTATGTAGGCACTAAATAAATGTGCTTAACTGGCCTGTATTCTGGGGCCCTGTGGAATCTCCACGTCACTGGAAGTGATCTGATTTATTTAGTGTCTGGACAAGACTCTCAAAATGTAGGCAGCAAATGTAGTGGTGGAGCTCTGCCAGCACATCCAGGACCTCAGCCCTTTACCTCCTGAAAAATTTCTCTCAAGCACAACAAGCAGCTGAGGTTAGCCCCTTGCCTGGTGCTGGAGCTGAGGTGAAAGCGAGCCCTTGTCTCTGACATCCTGGCCCTGGGATCCCCAGCTGTGTGCCCAGCATTGCCTCACATCTGCCTGTGCTCACAGGCCTCGGCTGTCACTTCAGACTTTGGCACAAGCTGAGATAGTCCATGCTATATCTGCTGCATGGTGCACCTCTGCCATCCCCCAGCCACTGCACCCCATCCCCCTGCACCTCCCTCCACAGCCAGCCCAGCCCAGGAACTCTCCTGTATGCACTGCCCAAAACCTGGGCTGGTCTTGTCCTGAGAAGCTTAGTAGGGAAATTTTATTGTGGCAATTAAGTTTTCCTGCTCAATAGATGTAAAAGTCATAAGTAGTTAATTCTCTTGGTAAACATTATGGAAAGCTCCCAGGGAGCAATAATACAGGTTTGTAGAAATGTGTAACTGAAAATATTAATAATGATGCAGTATGTGTGCCAACTGTTGACCTGCCATAGTGTCTGCTTCCAACTCCCACCCAAGAAATGTACTAGGAGCAATAAGTTTATCATCACCACACGATTGATGGAGCTGGATGTAAATTTAGCTGCAAGAAATGCAATGCCAGTCAGGTGCTCCCCCTTGGTTCTCACACCTCCTTCCTACACCCCTGCTTAGTGACCTTCAGTGCTGCAGAGGAACCTTGGAGCTTAACACTGTTCTGTGCTTGTCCCCCTCTGCCTTCCCAGGAAAGAGTAATTAAACTTCTAACACCACAACGCATGCAGGGAAAACTGAGGTGAGACTGTCTTACTGTTCATGTGAGGATGGCTTGACTTTCAAGGTTTGTGTCATACAGCGAGACTCAAGCTGCAGCAATGAATCTAATTTGGTATCTTTGGGGAACAGGGACAGTCCTACTTGCCCTGACACCTTTGGGAATTTTTTTTTTTTTTTTTTACAGTGGGAAGCCTCAGATACAGGAGCTGCCTGGTTTAACAGGGCTCTCTCAGCAGGAGCAGCTCAGGCGCAACTACTGTCAGATGTGTGGTCTAAACACCAGACCTAGTGCTGCCAACAGCCAGTAGGTTCCCTGCCCTCATATGCCTTCTGAGAGAGACACAGACTCTGCAGGTAGCTTCTTTTGTCTCCCACTTTCAGTATCGAGGGTGCAACTCTATGCTAGCATTTACCCTCCTGGTCGGTATTTTAGTTTCTGGGATTTCCTGCTTCAGTGTGGTCAAAATCTGCCAGGCTCTCCTTGGCTCTTCCTGGGGGGGACAGCTGTGTCTGCAGAGGAATATTTTGCTTGCAAAATTAGTTCCCTGCAGAAATGGGCCCTGTGCCATTGCACTGCATGTGTATCCATGTCCTGCCCATCAGCCCACTCTAAAAACTTGTCTAACTCCAGACACCTTTTGGAGGTATATCTTAAAGATGTTAACCTCCTGAAAGTTTTAAGAAAACAATCTCATTGCTTCACAAAATCAGGCCTGTTGGACTACTACCCCCTGTGAAGAAGGCTGATAAAGCCACAGTGGTGGTACCTTCTACTGACAGAACACACTTATTTCATGTATTACCATGCCAAGCAACAGGATTTTAGGAGAGAAACTAATGTGCATCTCTGTGCTATGTTCATTGCAATGACCCTAGGCTAAAAAAAGACAGATCTGCTTTTGGCAGATGCTGCAAATAAATCACATGGTGTAGAAGGTTCATCAGCCTAAGCTGGGCAGGTCCTCTAAAACACTTCTCTGTTCTTCTGCCTTTCAGACCAAGTGGACTGCAGGGAAGAAGAGCCTCTTTTTCTTGTGGAGAGGTCTGACCACCCCCATGGTGCACACTTCAGCATCACCTGGATGAGCTGAAACAGCAATAGGAATTGGAAAACCTGCCTTGCCACTGCAGAGAGGAGACCATCAGAGACACTAAGACCACAGTGAGCACTGGAGTATTGCAGGCCACAGCGTTTGGCACTCCATCAACATCCCCAAGCAACCATGACAGAAACCCATTGTGCACCACCACCACCAGCAGTCCCTGAGCTGCTTGAGATGCAGGAGAAATGGCACTCCTGCAGCAGCCTTAACAAGGCTCCTTCATGTAATTTGACATAAGAAAGCATTTGGCCCATGCCTCCAGCCCTTCTGCAGTCTTTCACAGCACATAAATCAAGGCAAATAATCCCTTACCTCACCATCCAAAAGTTATGCAATCTTACAAAGACTTC
Organism: Poecile atricapillus; assembly: GCF_030490865.1. Taxonomy (NCBI): domain Eukaryota; kingdom Metazoa; phylum Chordata; class Aves; order Passeriformes; family Paridae; genus Poecile; species Poecile atricapillus. Next base: position 31,472,895 of record NC_081289.1, on the reverse strand, counting down.
AGGAGGAAAATCCAGCTATTTCAAATAATCAGCCCTCCCAAATTAATTTATACCAAGGTAACTTTTATCTTTTGGGAAACTCAAAGCATTCTTCTGCCATTCTCAAAAGCGAGAAGCTGTACAGGAAGAGCTCCAACCCACATGCAGCAGTTGACCAGTGAGGGGCTGGAAAAAGCACAAGGAGAGCTAGGGAAGACTCTTGGGATTTCTACAGGATCCTTGAAATCTCTGGCAATAATCAGCCAGATGAGAGCCATCTTCTCAGCTTTTCTTCAACATTCAACATCACAATCTTATTAAATGAAAATGAAACACTGCTAGGTCATTCCTGCTTTCATGCAGTCAGTGACCACAAAAGTAATGTTCTTATCAGAAAGATCTCACTACAGCTCAAACCTCTTGGATTTCTTCATCTCTGGTCAATAGTGCTTCTCCAATAATTGATAATTTATTCCACAATGGCTCCATTTTGCTTAACCACTGCTTTAGCTCATCAAACAGAAACCCTCGGTTTCTTGGCTCACAAAACCCTCCAGATGTGTGATATCATTGGCTATGAACTATCAAGGGAAACAATTACTGCTTTTTCTCATCTTTAGAATCATCGTTTCCAAGGCTGCGCTAGCCCAGTCAGGAAAATGAACCAGCACATCTCAGCTGATGATATGAAGTCCTTTGACCCATCAGCAAGAAAGATGGTATTTAAATACTCCTCCCTCCAGCAATTCCCCTCCTTTCCCTATCCCCATAAAAGATTTATGTTCTCAGCCGTAGCCTGCTGGCAGTACCTGTTGTGCATATGGAAGACCAAAAAAATCCTGGAGCTACCTCCAAGGAGTCAAAGGACTGGACTTGCTTCTTCATTGGCAGGGCTGTAAGAAAAGCTGGCTCACTCCCCAGAGCTGCAGAATAACCTCTTTAACAGCTTCTGAGCACAACACACCACTGCAAAAGCCTGAAAGGCAGCAGGTTAGTGTTTCAGTAACAGCAATGGTACTAAGGATCAAGGGGATTTCTTTCAGCCTAAGAGTAACAAAATTCCATTAATATTTTTCAATTGCTCTTGTTTATAATGAAGAGGTTTTGTGTCTATAGGACTGTCTGCTTGAGCTACCCAGCTACCATGAGCTACACTTAATTCTAGGAAAAAGAACACTTGTCAGAATTATATGTAACTACACACTGTCAAAAAGGTCACAAGAAACAGCACCCCTCTTTCAACCCATACCTATGGATTTTGACTACTGGAATGAGGGATGCTGCAGAGAGACTGAGGCAAAAGACTCATAGCATATGCATCTAGTAAACTGGGTTCTGGACATTAACTTCTTTTCCTCCTGTAAATGTTACCCATGGAGAATTTGAGAACTTCACCATTTGTGTAGGATTTTGCATGTTGTTAGAGTGGGTATCTCACACCGACACCCACTGTTGCATGGCAATTAATCTCAAATGAGCTCTTGATCTAAAGCTTCTGAGACATGTCAATACATTGCTTTAGGTTACACGCTTCCCATGTAACCAGTTGTATCCAGGAATCCCAAAGAGAAACATGGCAGTCCTTTCCAGCCAGAGAACTGGGAGCTGAATAAGTGAGTTAGCCTTCTCTTCATGCCAAAAATGAAGTGTGAAATGAAGCAGTGGGGTGCATTCTCTCCTGAAGAGAGGCTCCGGAGGCACTGTTAAAATCCCGTGGCACTTTTCTCAAGGGAAGCAATAGTCCTGCTAACAAGGCCAGATGCCAATTTAGAGAATTAAATTCTGCCTACCCAAACTCCTCTTGTTTCATGTGGGTACAGTGCTCTTCACGTCCTACATAAGAAGTTTGGAAAGGGTCTCCTGGAGCCCTGGAACCTATTCCCTCCTGCTGTTGGCAGCCTACAATATCCCCCCTTTCACAGACTGGTCAAGCTCCCTCCACAGAATAATTTGTTTTAGCCATAATTGGAGGTTGATCCAGAAGAAGTTGTTAGAAACTTGCTGTTCCAAACAGGGGACTGCCGATATGCACTGTTAAACACTGGCTATGCTCCATCCCAGAGGGGGCTGCATTTCAAGAGCTGGCCAAGCAGAGGGCCAACCCCCAAGTGCCAAAAGCACTGGGAAATCCAGGAAGAAAAGGAGACGATCCTATGGGCTGGCTGGAATGGGAGAAATAGTGCAGAGGATCATGAGGCAGGTTGGAGAAGCATCTTGCTCTTCACAAGCCCTTGTCCTTCGGAGATGCTGAGCATCCAGGAGGCCTCATAATGGGACATGTCACTCCTCTAGGAAGGCCAGTGGGAGAGGGGGAGGGATTTGTCACAACCTGGCCCACAGATCTGGCAGTGTCATGCCAGGTACTCCACAGAGAGAAAACTTCAAAGGCAGGTGCTAGTGCCCTGAAAACAACAGTTGTGTTGCTCAGCCCTGCAATGACTGAGCTCTGAAGTATCTTTCATGGTAAAATTTGTCAGAGACCAAAGGTTCATCTTCACATATGCCCAGAATGACCCTTGTCTCTTGTCTTCCCAGACACAGGTGAAAGCTAAGCTAAAGTTTCCCCTTTCCCAATTCACTTTTTTCTGCCCCATTATTTAAAGGGAAAATCTCCTCTCCTCCACTGCTGGAAATTTGCACTGGCTTGGAAATACTCCACAGTGCTTGGGAAGGTGGACTTCCCTGCAGGAAGGAAAGCTTGAGGACCAAACCAAGGGATGCATTTCACCACAGCCATCAGCAAGGTGGCTGGTGTGAGATGGTGCCCTGCTGGTGTGCTGCTACTGCCAGCTGCCACAGCCTGGGATTTCTAGGCTCCTATAAAATTTTATTGACTCCAGCCTAGCCTCATTTACTTCATCTCATTAACTATTATCCTAGAAATCACTATTCTTGTGCTTATGAAACAGTGGTCCCCATGTCTTGCTAGTTTTAGTGATATAATGTGAAGAGCTGGACAGGATTTGGCCATCACCCCAACCACCCGTAGCTGAACAGCCTCTCCTTTGCACATGGCATTTCTGAACAGAGCCCAACAATTTGTGTTTTTCCAAAGATAGGATAACCAGGAGGATGCTGTTAAAGAGGTCTTTTTCCTACAAAGTGCACTTCTATAAAGTGTAGAGATGGGACTTGAAAACATACTTCCATAGGTGTGTCCTCACAGCTAGGCATGTCCTGAGCTCTGCTGAATGCCTGCCAGGATCCCTCTTTCCTTCTCATCAGTTTGGGCCTTTGTTTTCTCTCTGTGCAGATGTCAGTGGCACAGAACAATTAAAAAAGATGTTTGCATCCCTCAATGGGTTGACATCCCAGGCTGTTTTGAGTTATTCTTGCGTATTTGCTCAGGTTCTTTGTGGAGACCTGCAAGTGACTGAACTGAAATCTCCTGTTACCCACAAGACCCTTGAAGGACCTCAGCACAATAAAAATGTAGCTTTAGTTAAGGACAACAATGATAAACTTGAAAACCAAGCTTATTTGGGCCAAAAATGTAAAAAACCCCAACCAGGCAGAAGTTTCTACAACCCAAAATCAGGACTAAAAAATAAAAGCTACTGACCGTCTTTAACTCCTATTTGTTTCAGCAGCGAGTGTTACAACCACTCACTGTCTGTCATGATCAGACTTCTGAGTAGAAGTACACAATTTACTTCTGCTCTGTGCAGCCAATTTCAGGTAAAACCTGTAGGACTGGTGTCCAAATCCTCAAGGAAGAGAGGCAGGCTGCATGCAGTAACAGAGAAAGGCAAAACACATGAAGGTTTTTCCGCTACGGAAGGCACGAGATCAATAAAATGCTCAGTAGGACATGCATCCCACAGCAAAACAGTGGTAATGTGATGTTTCAAAAGTTAAAAAGCATGTCAGAATTTGTTGCTGGAATACAGTCAAACTGCAAATATGCCTCCTCTATAAATAGCAAACAGCAACAATAGCCGAGGTCCCCAAGTGATTTATTAGCAGTATTCTGAATAGATGAACGCTAAAATAAGTTACCAAATTACTAAAATCTTGTCAAGGAGACTCTGCTTCAGTAAGCCCTTTTATCCTGGAGCTTGTCTAAATGGGGACACTCAGGCGAGCTAATCTGAATTGACCACAGATGGGAATGTAAAGTGAATGAGATAATTGCATTGCAGAGTGGACAGTCACTCTCACTCACAGTTAAAGAATTAACATCTGCTAAGGGCCCCTTGTGGATGAGCCCTCAACAGTGATCCCTAGCCAAGGATAATTTTAAGATTAGTGTGTTGAAAAGGAAATATTAATATGATCTGAACTATGGGAGGGAAAATAGCTTTTTATGCATACTAGTAAAATTAGTACTCCTGTCTGAGCATGAAGCTGAAAGAGTTTATTTCTGCATCTTGTTTACTTAGATCAGATTATGTTTGGCTGGTGAATCCAGTTCCGATTCCCTTTGCAATAATGTGGCTGAAGGGTTACACCCTGAAAACCAACAAAAATACTCAGCATTTGCAGCATTTTTGTATGATTCAGGCTAAAACTTGGCCGTAGCCTTTCTCTTAAAACACTGGTGATACAAGGCTAACATTTAGAGGTTTCTGCCTATGCTAAACAAACTGCTGTTGTGAAACTATTCACTTTATTAAGCATAGGGGAAGCCTAAAATGACCTCTCTGCATGCAGCTGATCTGAAATTATTCCCTGACATGGGAATGTGTCCCCTTTGCAATGCTGCAAATCCAACTCCTCGAACAGGCAGATGCTTGAAGCTTGCTGGAAATCCACTTTGGCTGTACCAAGGCTGGGATGCCAGGGGAGGAGATGGGCACCCACCATCTGCCTCCTTTCTTCCTCCTGTACTGAGGAGAGGCTCATTTGGTTAGTTTGACTTCTGTATACCTGCAAAGAAATCACTGACTACCTTGCTGGTTGTTGAAATAGTGGTTCTTCTTTGCATGAGGTCAGACTGCAGCCAGGCTGCCCTGATATGGGGCTCAGCTCAGCAGAGCCCCTGAGGTCCCTGGACACATGCTGACCTGTGTCTCAGGCTTACTTCCACCAAGAAAACCATTTAGACCAAACCCAGAGCATTTCAATGCAGTGTTCCAAACATCAGCACAGCCTTCAACCTCTTTGCTTGGCAGTTTTGCCCCGATTTGTCCTGTCCTTCCTAATCCCACCACTGAGCTGTGGATCCTCCATCTCTTGCCTGCCTCAGGCTGGAGCCGCATCCACATCAGAGATAACCACGTCCTGTGGACTTGCAGCATTAGGGACAGGTAGCAAAGAAGAGCAGGGACCTGCCATGTCACCTGGTGAGGTGATTCTACCCATCAATAGACCATCCAAGTGCCACACATGGTGCGACATAATGTCTGGTTCCCACTGCTGAGGTGGCACCCAGCTGAGGTGACTGCAGCACCGTGCCGCCTTCCGAAAGTATTGCTCTCCATCACACCCCAATCCCACTACTGCAAAGGCAAGCCCAGAGCCACTCTGCTACAGAAGGATGAAAAGCATCTCTCAGAGCCATTTCAGCATTTCTGAGGTCTGGGTCTTTGAAATGAACCTAGAGGCTTGGCAGCTTGTTTTCTACACTATCGTAAATCTCCTCAAGATCAACAACATGGCAAATTCTGATGAGGGAGGATTTTTGCCATAAGAGTTGAAGTAGGCATCTAAGGAATGACTCATGATGATGAGAATGCAAAAAGTCTGATCTTACTTTTTAATAAAAAGTGGAGCAGATACACTTTTGACCCAAATTAAGACAGGTCATACACTGAAAATAGGCCCTAAGCCCCTGAGTGCTGTGGGGTTTTTCACACTGCTGCCTTGAATTGGGGCTTGCAGGCACCGTGACAATCAGCAGAAACCCAGGTGGACCAGCACCGCCTGTTCTTTACAGAGGGCAAAACCAGAAACTACCAGCCCAAGCCATAGGTCTGTGCCAAACTCCAGTGATATTTGGGGTGAGTCACCACCACCTGAGGCCTCACCTAAGACAAACTGCTCATCCAAGGGGACAGACAGCAGTGAGTGAGCTGCCAGCAGCATATAGAGAGACCCCAGCATCCTGCAAAATCCTGCAAGCCCTTAGTGCCGAGCCCAGAAATGCACATGTGGCATTGGAATGTCTGAAGTGCGAGAAAGCAGAGTACAGACATGGTGACACATGGTTTGGATCACGGGTTACAGTTGTTACATCACAGTTGAAAAGAAATCTAAAAAAAGAAATCCAGTGGCACTCACAGAATTTGTAGTTGTGCTTTAAAGAAAATGAGTAATACCCTTCAGACGTGGACATTCTGGATGGCTGCATATTTGAAACCACTGTTTCAAGTGAAATTACCGTTTCCATATGTCTGAAATTAGGTGCTACCAAAGTGGGAGTAAAGCACAACATAACTCCAAACAGAACACAAAACTCTGGTGTTTCTTTAGGTCAGATACATGTTGCTATTGGCAGCTACTAGTAATTGCTGGAATGCAGCACACTGTAATAAATTAAACGTGATATTTGCTAAGCATGCAGGCTTGCCATCTGGAGAGCTGCTGCTATTACTTTGCAGGTAAAAAGTAGTGTTTGAGTGCAGGAAACTGAAGTGTACCATGTAAGAAAAGTCTTCTACACTCCAGCCCCTTGGATGCAATATTTGTTTAAAACTTGGAGCAATTAAATACTCTTGACTTTTATAGCTTCTTTGCAAAAACACAGACTAAAGTGATGCCAAAAGAAGAGGTCCCACGGGAGCAGGCTCTGTATATAGTCTCTTTTTGCAGCATGCTACTGCAGATGCATCAAACACCACCAAATTACTTTTCTTCTTGAGACAGGCATTCGTTTCTACACACAAGACCTTGATTCTACTGTCCCCACATTGCACCAGCCCAGACGGGAACTTGCCCAAGGTTGGGATTTGTACAGGTTCTCTCTCTCCAGGCACAGCCCCCATCCTGGTGTGCAGTGACCACAATGGAAACTGCACCAGGATGCTAGCAACACAGGACCCAGTACCAGTGAGGCAAATATTGCCTTGTAGGATGCCCTGGGTTTCTCACCCCTGAGTAAAAATCCTTGAAAAGATAAGAAAAGGAGCTTGCAAATCATATACCCAAGAGAAGTCCCACTGGATGGCCTAAGAGCTGGGGATTTCTCCTGCCCTCCATCACAGGCTGGCATAACTTTATGATTCAGGTGGTGGAACCCAGAGTCTGGCACAAGTACTGAGGGCCTGAGAAATTCCCAGTGGTGTACATGCAGCCTTCCTTTTGTAGGTCTTACTTTGTAGTTAGTCCTGATTCAGAACCACAGAATTATTTGGCTGAGAAAAGACCTTCAAAGATAATCAAGTCCAACATTCCTGCCATGGGTAGGGAGGCATTTCAGTAGATCAGGTTGCTCAAAGCCCCATCCAAAGTGGCCTTGAACACTTACAGGGATGAGCCATCCACAGCTTCTCTGGGCAACCTGTGCCAGTGCCTCATGACCCTCATAATCAAAAAATGTCTTATGCCCAATCTAAATAAATTTCAGTATAAAACTGTTGCCCCTTGTCCTGTCAGAAAAGGCCATGTTGAAAAGTCTTTTTCCACCTTTCTTGTAAGCGCCTTTATATACTGCACTCTGAAAGGAAGTTTAGGCAGCTTTTTGGGGGCACAAGCAAAAGGTGGCAGGAAAAGAAAGATAACATTTTTTCTCAGCAGCCATCTGAATTAAAATGTAATGGAATAGTCACCCTGGATCTGTCTGACAGGTCTGGAGATCCTTGTTTCTCAGCTGGTGAGAGCATGGAACAGCTTCTCCTAGAGCCAGACATCAGCTGCCTCCTGAGACACAGCTAACAGATGCACTTTAGTGAAAAACAGCTCTCAGTATTTCTGCAGAGTGGCTTCCTAGCCAGAGCATGGCTAGAGGTGACCACAAACGATTGCAAAGGGGTCTGAAAACATGACTTTTCTCAACATGAATGCTGGTCCTCAAGGATCGGGCTTTCACCTCACAGCAGTTCTCAGCAGAAACTACAATGATGTAAGTGATCTCCTGATTCACTAACCAGATTTTATCCTTTCTCTGTGTTAGGTCAGAGGGAAATTTTGATTAAGCTTTCAGGCAAGTTCATGAAATCAGGCCACTAGAGGGAGCAGCCTTTGAAGTCCGGAGCTGGTGACCGGGGATGTGTCCCCACGAGTCGGGGGACACAGGAGCGCGGTCCCACGGCCGCGACTCCCAGGGAAAGCTCCCCAGCACCGGGGGTCAGAATTGGACATTGGGAAGGGCATTATTGGTAAAGCCTCCAAAGGCATCACTTGTTATCTGCTGCTTCAGATACTGAAAATCATCCGACTTTCACGTATATTTTTCTTCTTAGCAAATATGATGTTTTCCTTCCTTTTTTCCCAAGTTCCTTTCATATAAGCGTGCACAGGAAAAAAAGAAGACAAGGTATAATTTTTAAAATTACCTGGCTAACCTGGTTTATGGGAACCATACTTCAGTGTGTGGCGAGTAGCTACGTTGACTGGTTACACGCCAACTTCTCAGTGAAGTCACTATTAAAAGTCAATCTGGTGACTTAATTTTAACACAGTTGCATGTTGGTCAGACTGATTTACATCACCCTAAAACCACACGACTGCAAGTTCTGGAGAAAGCTGTCTAGAGTGACATTCCCTTTGGCGTTCCCGAGGAATCAGCAGCACGTGCCTAGGTTGCAGTTGTGTAGCGGAGTTCACCAGGTGAAAGGAAAGGAGTTTTTTGGAAAAGAGAGGGACCACGAACGCAGCAAAGCAAGAGGCAGGGCGGTGCCTACATCACCTAGGAATGAATTACGTTAATTCGCCTCGTGAAATAAGTGCGATGGAGATGCAGGTGTAGTGAAATACGAAGCGTAAACACGGGCGCAGAGGTTGCAGAGAAATGGGGCCGGAGCAGGGGCTTTCTCGTCCCAGCCCAGGCAGACTTACCTCTCCTCCAGTGCAGGGGAAGGGGCTCGAATATCTGGAAGTGCAAATGGCTCCTCTCTGCCTCACATCATCCTCCAGCCCGAAGGTGGCCGAACAGTTAGCAGCAAAGTATTTGTAAGGCTTCCACGTCTCGCCGAAGTCCTGGGAGCGCTCCAGCACCATGGCAGCCGGCCTGGGCGACTTGAAGACCATAATCAAGTGAGTGAAGTAGAAGGCGGCTTCCAGGTCCAGGCGGATGGTCTCTCGGGGCGCATCCTGGGCCGCCTGCCACCAGGTGCGGGGCAGGCGGAACGGGGAGTCGGCCATGGCTGCGGGGGGATGCGCCAGCCCCGCCTGGGCCCCGCTGCAGCGGCCGCACGAGGGGCGCCGGCAGCGCCGCTGCTCGTCCTCGCTGTAGCTGCAGAAGGGCTCGGCGGCGCGGCGGCCGCAGGACGTGTCGGTGCGCAGCGCCCGCCCGTGAGCCAGGTTGCCCATCCGAGGGTTGCAGGCCTTCTCGCAGGGACTGCTCGCCGCCGCCACGCCGCCCAGACCTGCGGGGCAGAGAGCGGCGGCTGAAGGCGGCTCCCGAGGTGGGGACACCTCGCCCAGCGACAGCAGGCGCTGCCCCCGCCGAAGCCGAGTGCCGCCGGTAGCCACGGAGCCCTGGAGGGGCCGTGCGACAGCGTGCGACACTGCTGCTCAGCTCTCCCCTCTGTGCAGCTCGGTGCGCCTATAAAAGAAACACACCCCCAAACCTTTCGGGGTTTCCCTGCGCTTGGGAAAATCCCTGCCTACCAAGAGATGCAGAGCGGGCAGCAGACAGGGGGAGAGATGAGTACACCCTGCCCTCCCGCGCCGGGGCACCGGAGCAGGGCTCAGGCTTCAGAGCCATGCCACCCATGCCCCGAGGCCTCCAAGGGGATCCAGGTGGCCCTGGGGAAGCGGAGAAAAGCAGAAGAAAGGCAAGCTGCCGCCAAGGCAGCATGCTGCCACGAGGCCAGGAGACTGCCATGGGGAACAGCACTGCAGCAACCCAGCCCAGGGTGCAGCACATCGGGTGTCAGGGGTGTGGAGCACTCAGGAGTATCACCTGCCAGCAAGGACCTCAAGTCTTCACCTCCTTTCACACCGCTCCATCCCTACCCCAAATCTTCCCACAATCAGAAACTGCTGTTGACATCAGTGTTTAATTGTAGCACCGCTTAAGTTTGGAAAGGCTGTTGCTAGTGTGTGTAAAGAGAAGGGAAAAAAAAAAAAAGTTTTGGTTGAAATTATGCTGGCAAGCTGCCGCACAGCTGAGGCTCTGTGGTTTTTGTTCAAGCTTTTCTGGAAGTCCTGTCAGTTTTGAAATCCAGTTACAGAGTCAAAGAAAAATAAAATCACCATGGGCTTTGCTGTGAAACCATGTCACTCTCACACATAATCAATGTAATTCTTGCTGCAGGAATGCTTGATTAGGGGCTCTCCAACTTTTTATTAATGAATGTATGAGTAGGTCAAAGTAGTATTTGGTGAATTGTTTAACATAAAAAAACAAAACTCTGTTGACTAGGATGTGTGCAGGTCAAAAAAATCTGAGGTTCATAATGTCTTCTTTTTCACCAGGCCAGTCATACACAGTCAGCTTTGTGCACCAATTAATGTCTTCTTGGCATTTTTGTTATGTCTGAAGGTCATTTCAGTTTAGCATCCAACAAATCCTTTCTCTGGGGCTTATTCAGCTTTTGCCTACAGTGTCATAGTTGCAATTAAGCTATATCATGCACTAGCAGTGCTAAGCCTTCCAAGCCTGACAGCATCCCCCACTTCTTCCGCTCCTCAAGAAGCACCCTGGATAAAAACCATTTTTACCACCAAAGCTAAATATCTATACAGGTTTTCTATAGTGTTTCCTCAGAACAGATGTGGACCCCTGCTTGCTATGCACCCAGTGCAAGGCACTTCTGAATCCAGTCTCTGGATTTCACTGGGTAAGCAGTCTTGGGAAGTTCTTAGTGAACAAGAAATGCTCAGTCAAGTTAGCTTCCTACAGTGTGCTGGTAAAGGTGTGTTGGACGTGACCTATAGTAACTGTGCAGAATACGATTGCTCTAGAAAAGTAAACAAATAGAGCTGTAAGGTCAATGTAATATCACTTACAACTCCTGAACATCCTTTTCAAAGCCTTGTATAAACATTAACTAACCTACGTAGCTCTCCTGAGGGGTAGGTAAGTTAAGTGCTATTATCATATTATCAGTTAGGCTAGCCAGTAGTTGGCCTAATTTATGTCTTTGGCTGCTTTCCTGGATTCTTTGGCTACGTGTAACACAGTGCAGTTGGCCGCTACACAAATAGATGAACATTTACTGCGGTTCCCTCAGTTGTGGGATTGCAAAGCAGATTTGGGAAGTGGTAGGAAGAGCAGGGCTCAGTCAGCACCATCAGACAGGTTGAGATTACTGTTTGTGTTCATCAAGTCCTTCTGTTTTTTGCACACCAGACTGCTGCCTCCAGGAATGCAGTGGAGGAGGACCTGGTCAATGGGAGGTTTCCCTGTGACTACAGTTGGTGTTAGGGCTGTCGTAGATGGCCCCAGGGCAGGGACAAGGCTCTGCCTGAGCCCAGATGGGAGGGGTTGGCTACAAAATCCCATGTCAGACCCCGGGAGCTGAGAGCATTTGATTGCTCCCAGCTCGGGGTGTGCTCCAGCCCTGGTCATGCACGGTCACTGACTGCAGTTGTCTTCGGGCCAGGCATAGAGGGTCCCTTCCTCAGCCGGGATCACATCTGGGGCAAGCGACCTTGGCTTCAGCAGGATTTGAGAAATGCTGCTGGCACACAGACGTGGGTCCCAGGGGCAGAAAGGGGGGAGAGGAAACCTCCTTTGAAAGGGTGTTTGTTTTCACTTGAATTGGAAAAGAGTTGCATGACCGATGCAGAGCACTTCACGTTATGAAAAGTGACAGCTTTCGAGTGCAACACTGGCTGCCACAGCAATTCAGTAAAAGGACAAACTGAGAGCATAGAGATTTCTATGCTGGCAGTCACAAGTTCACAACTGCTCCGACACAGCACTGGAAAAGGTGCTTTTCCTTATTGCACTTAATGCATCTTCCCAACTAAATCTTCCCATTCCATCTACTGCACATGCCACCGGACTGGGACCTTCAGTAATGAGTAAGAGCATGCAGCAAATATCATGACTCACCTGGGAAAACATCCATGGAAAATCATATGCTTCCTGCTTAAGCATTTTAGCAACACATGCCTTGTGATGTTTCGTTTATATCTTGTGCCTGATTAAATGTTTGTATCCCATCAGAGTTTTTTTTCTTCTTTTTAAAAAAATAAATTTGGCACTCGGCTTGCACCCGGCCGAGGAAGCGTTACGCAAACTGTTTATGCCCGAGTGTGTCTGCTGCGGGACCCCGCTGCGGGCAGCTCTGAGCGCCAAGTGTTTATGCTGCGGGAAGGGGCTTTGAAAACCCTGCCCGCCCTCCTCCGCACCCCGACCACTCGGGCCACCGCCGCCCAAAGCGCCCGCGGAGCCCGCAGCGCCCCGCAGCCGGGCCCCGCTCCCGCGGCATCCCCCGAAGCCCCGGCCCGAGCCCACCCGGCCTCGCCGCCCCGCCGGACGCTCCGCGGGCAGGGGCGGCCCGGCGCGGTGCGGTGCGGCCGGACCCCTCTTTGTCTGCGGCGCGGGGCGCGGGGGGGACGCGCATCCCGGCCCTGCCTTTCCACAGCCGTCCGCGCACCCCGCGTACCGACGGCACCGCACGTGCGGACACACGCGCACCCGCCCTACGTGCGCGCACATCGGCGCGGGTACAGGCGAGAGCGCGGGCGCGCGGACACGTGCGTGCGGAGACCGACGCGTGTGCGCCCAGCGCGCGCACGCCCGCGCGGTGCCCCGCGGGCGCGGCCGCCCCGCCGCACGCCCGTACCCGCACACGCGCGCGCATCCCCCTCGCGCTCCCGCGGAGGACGGAGAACGCCGAGCGCGGCCGGTCACGACCCACCTGCAGCGGCGGCGGCGGCGCCCAGCAGCAGCAGCAGCAGCAGCAGCAGCAGCGCCAGCCGCATCCCGCGCCCCATGGCCGAGCGCCCCGTGGCCGCCCGCCCTGCGCGCCCCGCCGCCCCGCGGCGCGCCCGGCCCCGCGCGGCATCAGCGCCCCGCGCCGCCCGCCGCCCGCCGCGCACCGCGCCGCCCCGCGCCGCCCGCCGCCCGCCGCGCAGCGCCCGCGCCCCGCCCCGCCCGCCGCCGCCGCCCTGCCCTCCCGGCCGCCCGCCCGCCGGGGCCGCCGCGCCGCGGGGGGCTGTTGCCGGTGCGCGGCCAGGCGCGGTACTGCAGCGCGGGGCGCCCCTCCACACACACGTACACACCCCCCTGCCCGTGCCCGCAGCCCCGGCGGCTCCGCCGCGGCAGCCCAAAGCTGGGAGACAGAGAGAGATCCGCGATCCCCCGGGACGGGGGGCTACCCCTCGCAAACCTCCGGAGGCTTCGGCTTCCGAGCCCGGGCGCGCTGTCGGGGCACAGAGGGTGGAAGTGAAGCTACAAAAGGCAGCCTTCCGCCGGCCCGGCTCGGTTTCAAACGAGGGACTTAATTTACCACAAGTAACCCCGGCTCGCTCAACTTGGAAGACGTTACTTGTTTTATCGGCTCCTCTGGTAACTGAGCGATGGAGCCACGTAAACGCAAGAGGTTTTCCCTTCCTTCCTAGGAACTGACCGTCTGTGTCTTAGCTGTCTATGTCTATTATCTATGTCTTACTGTCTGATGGGTTCGGTAGCATCGGTCACGACACCGCAACCGCAGCTTTGGGCTCTGAAAACAGGAAAAGACACAGTTGCATCCAGTGTTCGTCACCTTTTTAGATCTCAGCAAAGGACCATTAGGAGAGCAAGGGTGGAGCACTTCTGAGCAGTCATTTCTTTTTACTTACCTGAATCTAATCTGGGAGGCAAGAATATTGCAAGAGCTACAAAATGTTGCATATGTCATTCTCTGCACTTTGAACTTGGACAACTTCAGAACAATTCTGTTTTAAAAAGCAGCATGACAGTGTCTTAAGACTACCATGCTGCCTCCTGTAATGTGTTTCAAAAGTGCCTCACATTTTGAGCTGCTAGGATTATATCATCACCAAAATGAGCACTGAAAGGTATTTAGTGCACAATCATCTGACTGGACAGTGTTATCTCTATGTCTTTACCTCAAAAGGTACAGGAAGGTCGTTCTTTGCCATCTTTCCAGTTTTTCAGTGCTGAGTTATATGCCACGGGGAAGCATTTTGCTCGCCTTGCTACTGTCGTTTTCTCCACCCTCCAGGTGAGACAGTCTAGACAGGGACTTCTAGTCTCCAGGCACCTGTTGAGTCCCCATGTCTCAGGGGGCTCTTCAGGGGCTTTTCCTGCAGCCTGCTTGTCATGGTGTGACGTCTGAGCCTCCTTATAGCAGTGACCACAGAGAAAAGAGACTTTCTGCCTTGCATCTTTCAAAACAGTGATGTATTGCCAAGGAATCACACAAGGGTTTGTGTTGTTGCAGATAGATTGCAGCAGTCACATTCTGCAGGGCTGGGAAAAGAAAAGTGCAAGCCACAGGTGGGGAATTTATCTCCATTGCAACTCATAACTCATAGCTCCTTCTACGTCAACAGTGCCAGGTGGTAAGTCTGCTGTAGGCTGATAAGTCTGGGTGGACCTGAGCAAGAGCTCACGCTACTGTGTCAACCCATTTGGCATCAGGAGCACAGAGCAGGCCGAGGTCCATAAACAGTAGGAGTCATTTTCTTGATAGGGCAGAAGGTAAGACTGACAGGAGCAGAGGATGGCTCTGGAGAAATCCCCGGGGCAGGAGGGAAGGAGATGATCTGGACCAAAGAACTGCAGAACAAAAATTTTGAAGGAGATGAATGGTGCTAGCACTGGCTGGAGAAAGTGTGCAACCAGGTTCAGGATTAAATTGGAAGAGGGAAGAGTAGTGCCCAGTGAATGGAAATGAAGATGAAGGTGACAGAGTGGGTGTGTAATTGTGGGGGTAGGAGACGGAGAGAGTGTGTGCTCAGAACAAACTCACAGCATTGTCAGAGGCAAGAGGTCAGATATTGCTGAAACAGATTAAGGGAATAGGAAACCGGAGAGAATAAAGAACAATTTCCAGATAACCTCAGAGATGACATCCAAAAGTCATCTTAGGTATCCACACATTTGAGAGCTTGATAGCGTGAGACCACTCCTTTGAGATGCTGCCTGGCTCATGTGCCTCAGTCCTCTTAAGCCAAATAACTCACATTTTCTTGCCTAGCAGCTCTGCTCTTCCTACAGGACTTTGTTTTACTTTTTGGAGGCCTCACAGTCTGCAACACGGGCCACAGGGAGCTCGTGTCCTCTTGCACCCCTTCCCTGGCTCCTGGAGGCTCCATGGGACCTGCACACACCTGCAGCCATGACTGCACCCAAGCCAGTGGCTCAGTGAATGCATCCTGGGGAGCTGTGCATCGCCACAAACCGTGGACATCTTCCCAGGGCAGGTGTTGCTGCTTCACTGGGCTGCTGGGAGTTCACCAGAAGGTTAGAAGGGCACAGAGGTGTTTCAGCACAGTTTTCTTTTCTTTGTCTGTCAGTGCTGCCTCTTGAGTTGCCAGAGGAAATAAAATCACGTATTTGCAAGGAGGTGAATGATCACCTCTCACCAAATTTCTCCAGGATCATAAACTTTTGGGTTCATACTCTACTACTAATTAAGGAAGGGCAAGAGTTGTTTACAGCTCATCGTCACTTTTCACTGTGGGTGTGGTGAGGCACTGGAACAGAATGGCTCAGAGGAGTTGTGGATGCCCCATGACTGGAAGTGCTCAAGACCAGGTTAGATGGGGCTTTGAACAACCTGGGCTTATGGAAAGTGTCCCTCCCCATGGCAAAAGGTAGATGCTGGATGATATTTGGCCCCTTCCAACCCAGACCGTTCCGTGATTCCATGATTCCTGCAGTGTGGCTGTAGGCAGACAGGTAGATGGAAAGGCTCAGAATGTGAAGATCACCTGTCTGAGGCATGCATTTCTCAATTATACTTAAGAAGTCTTGAAAGTGTAATGATGTTCCCTCAATGAAGGTGTCACAGTAAATGTGAAGGAAATAATCGGGGATGGCAGGCCTGGGGGCATGGCCTCTGCCTTCTCAGAGATGCTGAGGAGGTAACCTGAAGGAAGGAGCCTGCTGCTTTGGTAGAGGCCCCCAAAAGCATGATGCTATCCCTGGGGGGTGGAAGCAGAAGCCTTTTGGCCTTACCTGTCAGTGTGAAATCCTGGGCCCTGCATTGTGTGAGGAGAGATGATCCTCAGCGAATCTCCTGCCCAAGCACCCTACCAAGGGTAAGGATGAGCTGGGGGTAACACTTTCGAGTCAGTGTATGAAGCTAAATTTAGAAGCAGACCACAGGGGGCAGGGGGGGGAGGAAATACCCAGTCAGAGCCACCTGGTTTAGACTTTTGTCATTAAAAAAATCTCAAAAATTCAAAAGATCAAACTTATTTTTAACTAGAAGCTTGTTCAAAGATCAGCATTTTCTCTGTTGGCATCTGTGTAAGTATGCAGAACTCCTGTTACAGTTTAACAGGAGGCCCTTGGGGTCGAGGCAGTCCTTCAGACATGCCTGACTATTTTAAGTGGTGTGACGTGTGCTATCTTGAGCCTGCCAGTTCATTCACTGCTCCTCCACAGGCTGGGCATAGCCTGCTCAGTGCTGTGCAAGGAGCGGAGTTGCTACCCAAAGAGACCATCACAGCTTGGCAGGGAGATGAGAGGCTGGATTGGAGCAGTCTCTGCCAAGCAGTATAACTGCAGGGCAGCAATTCCAGCCAAACAATTACCTGTGTGCTTTAGCTCTAGAGATGCTTATTTTTAGTTTGTTAATTGTTTTTCGTTGAGGGACCCTTTCAGCGTCCCTTGGGCAGGACTGGATGTATCTCGCTCTGCTCAGCAGTAGAACTGGTCCTTTACTGTGTAGGAAATGGTGATGTTACTGTTTCTGTGAAGGATCTACTGGATTAGCAGTCCTTTTTGTTTCAGAGAAAATTTGGCTGATCCAGATCCTTTGGCTGTTGTAATTTTCAGGAGATGAACTGCCCCTTTTGCTATGAACAGAGGTTGATGTACCATGCACACATTTTAAACATGTTAGAAGAGCTTTGTAGGAGAGAATAGAAATTTGTTTCAATAAAAAATATGGTTTTGATTCAAAGCCTACTGAAGTAAATGGAAGTTGACAGCTGATAAGTGGATTTTGGATGGGGTCTGAAGCCACCTCCCTCCTCTCTGTTTTGGTACCACATCTTTAAATCCTTTCTATTAAAACACCTTGTTAACTCTTGTACTTCTCCATTTTTTTTCTGCAAATCACTGAAAATCTTCCAAACATCATTCAATAAGCAACAAAAACCTTTCACTGACTCATAAGATTTTGAAACAACTTGATTCCTAGGTTTCCTGTATGAAAGTAAATCAAAGGAAAACCCAGAGCAACCATTACTGATTCAAGCTCCATATTCACAGCATCAGAGAATCACAGAGTGGGTAAGATTGGAAGGGACCACAGGGGGTCATCTGGTCCACCCTCCCTCAAGCAGGGTCATCCTAGAGCAGATTTCACAGGATTGAGTCCACACAACTCTTGAATATTTCCAGTGAGGGCGACTCCAAAGCCTCTCTGGGCAATCTGTTCAAGTGCCCTGTGATATGCAAATTCCTGTGAAAGCTGAATTATGATACATGACAACATCCTACAAAAATCTGGAGAAAATGAAGGAGCCAAAGTGCCCTTACTTTGCCCTCTACCCAGTGACTGATTGACTTAATTTTTTGGAGACAAGTGTTTTGCATGCTGGACCAGGGTGCATATAAGAAAGGGAGTACTTTCATGGGATTTATGGAATTCAATGTAATTGGAAGTCAAGTAACAGCAGGATTATGCAGTGATAGTACTATTCTTCAGAAGTCTTTAATGTGGCTGGAAAACACCAAATTTCTGCCCACCACAAGGGAAAAATGCAAAGGGTCCGTCAGGAAACTGAAAAAGAGAGGAAGAAGAAATCCTGGAGTTATTCACTGCACTTCACATTTAATGTGAGGGCAAAACTGAGACCTTGACAATCTCTTGTGTAGACTTCTGCACCTGGCACATAATGCTAAACCCCTCCATTAATCACAGAAAAACTTGTTTACTATGTAGTCTGGTAAAGATTTGAATCCTTGCCACTCTGTGTATGGCATGGGGCCTTTTAGTGTGGGAATGGCTCTCCCCACACAGGTGCTCCAGTAAGTGTTCATCACCTGAAAATGGTGATGAAAGCAGGTATTGCTTCCACTTACAGTCCTCTCTTGGGATTCATGGGAGGGACGAGAGGGTTAAGGCTGTTTCAGGTATCCAGGAGGTCCAATAGCTGCTGCACTTCCCTGACTAGCAACACCAAAATGCTTTCTGACAGGGATTTGTTTTAGGAAGAAAGGTCAGTCCCAAGTCCACTGCTGCAGGGGATTGCCTGGCAGTGCACAAGACTGGATCCAAGTGCATTAAATTCTCTACATCCATTCCTATAAAAACCCAACCTCAGACCCTATTTTCAATAATACTTTTTAAAGGTTTTGCCATCTTTCTGGAAGGGTGAGTTGGTGTTTCATTCTCTCAGCCATAATAGCTCAAACCCCACATCAATTGTTTTTCATGTGCAGCTGTTTTTTATCCACAAGCCATTGCTCCAGGCATTTTGAGATTTTTTTTTTTTTTCTCCTTTCTCTCTCCCTCTTTTTACTGTCCATTTTGGACAAGCAGGAATGAAGGGAAACCAGCTAATCTGCCCATGCTCCATTTATAGGGGATTCAGGAGGAAAAAAAGCAAAGTAAAAGACAGAAAGAGATGGGAAGGACTTGTAAAGAAAGAAAGTGTTGGTAGGCAGTCAGCATAATTTTTTGCAATAAGACCTGTGCTTGCAGGACTATTGCTGTCACTGTTTTCTTAGCTCCCACATAACCTCTGCCCTTCCTCCTCCCCTTCTTTCCTGGGTAATTGATATGCAAATATCAAGACCAGGATGAAATTTAAATGCCATAGAAACCCACAGCATCAACGCTTTCTATGTCAGTTCTCTGCTCTGTCCTTCAGGCTACAAATTATTAGGAGGATTAACCTGCTGGCTGCTTCCTGAATGCCACCTCTGCCAACTTCAGCATCTAGTCAGCAGAAACACTCCTGGCAGCCAGGGAGAGCAGCCGAGGCGGCGAGAGGTGGCTGGGATGGTGAGACAGCTGGCCATGGCCAGCAGCGATGGGGCTGGCAGTGGGACGAGACTGGGCACAGCCCTCCCAGGCCCTCACACTGGCTTTGTTTCAGCCCTGGCACCCAATCCTGAAGCTGGGAGCAGAGTGCCAGAGGAAAGCCCAGCAGCCAGCAGTAGGCACAGCAGTGGGATGTGGGGCTGGGGATACAGAGGGAAAAGGATTAGCTGAGGAAATCTGCTGTCACCTCTCCACTACCCTCCAAGCCATAAGTTGGTCTGGATGTTTGCCTTGTGCTGGAAAACCATCAAGGGTAAGAGTTGCCACATCTTTCATCTCCAGGAAACACCTGGCTGGCCATGGAATACCACAGCCAGTTTCTCAGCTCCTGACATGGGACTCTTGTAAGATGTCACTGATGTAAGGTGAGCCAAACCCCCAAAGCTGGGGTTCAGTGTGACTGAGGGAGGGGTCCCTGCCAGTGGGTGTTAGGGTGTTATTCTGTGTGTGGACACAGAGACCATCATGCTGTGCTTCCCTCTGTGCCTTTGCCAGGGAAAGGAGGGCAACACAGCTGTGTGTGCTCCCACTTCTCAGCCAGGACATCTGTCAGCAGAACCCTTTTGCAGGACCTTGGATGTACGGGACACAGATGTTGGTGAGGCCATGCCACCCTCTTTGGCATCTGCTCCTTACTTTTTGGTTCAAACTATGAGCATCATCCTCCTCAGCTCTATGATGCTGAGCTGTCCAGGCATCCTGAGGACTCTCAAAGCATCCAGCTCTTCCCTGGTGGCCTGATCAATGGGAATTTGGTACTGAAGTGCAGGAAACAAGCCTATTGCACTGCACCTTACAGAAAGGGAATTTAGCAGAGACAGCTGCAGGGACTTTCAGATGCAAACAAAGAATGAATTTAGAAAACCAGCTTAAAATCTAACTAATCAAGCCAGGAATAGGCACTGGATGATCAGGGTTTCCTCCAGGACAGCGACTTATTGCTGAACCTGCTTCCCCAGTGCGTTCAAGAGCTGCACTACATTTGAATTAAATGAGGTTAATAGCCTTCAGTTACAATCACTACTCATGCGAAGGAAAGATGGTATTAGTAGAAAACAAGATGGGAAAAACATGCCTCTGTCTGCCTGATCAACAGGATGAGCAACGAAAATCTGACAAACTCAGTTTAGAAATGCTCAAACAAGCATTTGGCAGTGGTTTCATGGCAGACTTAGGGAGGGTTAGGAGGTTGTAAATCACCCCCTTCAGGCATTCCAGACCAATTTAAATAATGACCATTTATCACACATAGCAATAAAGGTAGCATTTAGAGAAAGCACATTACTGTTTCATGACCCCATTGGACTTCATTGAAAACGAAACAGAAATGACTGTCAGACAACATGTGAAAAAACATTGATTAAATGATTTCACTTGATTGAGCTGTTGGAATAGAGCTGTTGGAATAGAAAGTTCCTCTCAGGGTCTAAGAGGCACTGTGAGCATTGGTCCCCTCTTAAGCCTGAGTCCCTCTGGGCAGCGGTGCAAGGGCTCCCACCCTGCCTGCTGCAGGACATGCAGTGCAGCCTCCAAAGGCACACAGAGCCCCATGCAGAAGTGATGGGGAGTTTGTACCAATGAACCAGCGGCAAAGATGGAAGGAGCTACAGTCCTAAGTTGTCACAGCACAGCCGGGGAGGGCAGGGACATGACTGGCTATCCTCCTCCTTCCCCTCTGTGTAGCACAGACTCTACAAAAATATGACAGAAATTATGTCTGTCTTATACTGATGAGAAAGCTCTCTTGACAAAGAGGCGTGTTGCAGAAGGTCTATTTTCCCTCCTTTCTTTGGAAAACAAAGAACATCAGGAATAATCCAAGGGAGCCACAGTCCTGGCTCAGAGGAAAATATTGGCCATGCACCATGGGGTGCAGAGGAAAGATCTAATGCCAGAAAGAACTCGTGCTAGTTGAGGTACTTTCATTGCAGCCAGACTTCATGATGCAGGTTGCTGGATGTGAGCATCACTGAGTGCTGGCTGGTGGAAAATACACCTTCAAAAGAGAATTAATTCTGTATGTCTAACATGCATCCAGCAGATTATCTGGAGTATACCATCTAGTCAAATGAATTAGCTTCAGCAGAAGTGGAAATGGAAGAGCACTTCTCTCTTTAAACAGAAAGAGCTCCATAAATGTGGAATGTGCTGTGTCTGTATTGTTGTAGCACCACCAGGGTAGCACAACTATGGATTCATGTAACTCATGCATTTGCTCTAGTCACCCTTTGGCTGCTTTCAAGCTTGGATCACTAGGGAGATTTTAAACATAATTTTTTATAGGCAGTTAAATACAACAGCCCTGGTTGTTCAGTGTGTCTGGATTTAGAACATGTACAGAGTGGGAAGATGGCCAGAGAGCCAGCCTAAGTAACACTATTCCCAGCTGCCTTATTCCTGCATATGTTAAAGATGCCAGGGGCCTCATGACTTTTGCTCTGGTTGAAAATAGAGTAATTAAGCTAAATTAGCCTGTATTAAGCTCTTGCTTACAGCTAGCTTTGGTACCTCTGAGCCATGCTGCAGGCAGCAGTGAAGACATGAAATATCAACATGGCCGAAACAAAGCCTGATCATCTCAGAGAGAGTCCTCTGGGGATTCTCCATCCCCCTCAAAGCAGCTCAGATTTCCAGGCCCTGGTGTGTATGCTTCTGATCCCACAACATGCAGCAGGAACACAGGGATCTGGAGACATTTTGCAGTACACAGTAGTAAAGTGACAGATTGTTATCCTGGGACATGCTAGCTGTGTACCTGTACCCAAGAGGTTTAGGAGGAACTCTCAGAGAAGAAAAAGAAGTTGAGGCAGCTTTGGTTTGCACAGCCTCTTCTCAGCAGCTGATCTGGTAAATTCACAGAAGAACAGAAAATACAGCTGCTATAGAGCTGTGAGACCTTAGATGCCCAAATCCCTTCTGCAAGTGGGCTTTGGGCACTGGGAGCTATGGGGGAGCGGAAGGGGCTGCCGTACCCACACACAGCCAGATGCATTAGTTCATCTACTTCTTTTAGCAAAGTCCTATGGACTCCTATGAAGACAGTTCAGCAGGCAAGACTTCTTCAGGTGTTTGTTTTAAACTCCTGAAGGGCAACTTCAATATATGGTGGTTTAAAATCACTTCCACTGGAGAACAGGCAACTCCTTCAAGTGCTATGAGTCAGTGCTGTGACTGTGCTTGGAAGGGGAGGAAAAAGCACACAAAAAGGGGCAGATACCAGCCAGATGTTTAGTTTGTATGAATAAGACCATTCTATCAGCAGCCCTGACAATTTTGCTCATAAGGGTATGCTAATTCAGTGGGGAATTGGAACTCTGGATGCACTGGTATTTCAACTGGGACAACACCAGCAGCAGTCAGGGTTGATAGCATTGCTGCTTGAATTGAAACTTTTGCTGCTAACATAAATGACTCCTAAAAATTGCTGTGAGCATTATGAAAAGGTTTATCCTAGCATTTCCTGATCAGTATTTCCTATTATAGCTAAACCTATGTCCTTAACCCAAAAATATTTTCTGCTATTCTGAACTGTGCCTTTCAGTCAATGAAAGCTTTGACAGGGATGTTTTTTTCTCCTTGTCATGAACTTATCAGCTGAAACACATACTCTATTCTTTAAAGAAAAAAAAAAAAAAAAAGGTCTATTTGGACTGGAAAATAAAATTAAATGAGATTTCATTTCTACTGTTTCTTTCTTATCTAACAATCTTCTATTGTTGTTTTCTTCCTTACTCTAAGTTCTTCTTAAGTTTCAAACTTGCTCTGCTTTTCTATGTTGCAGCCTAGATCCGTCCTTTATTTCCTGCCATTGTGACCTTAAATTCTCTCCAGTTAAAAAAACAATCCTCCCCCTGTAGCCTACACCTGATCTCTGTCTTCCCTTCCATGATCATACCCACCCACTTCTCCCATTCCCCTTCTGCTGATATCTTTCTTTTACAAAATTAGTATAAGATTGTGTGTAAGAAATTATCCCTAAAGAATACTTGACAATAAAGGAAATGCTCAGGCATGACAGACTCCACTCTTCTGGGTCATTATAATATCCTTTTGTGCTATAAAGCATGCGTCCAAAAGCCAAGTCATCTGCAGAATGAAAAAAACATGAGACAATCCCTCTTTGTGTTTCCTGTCTTTATAAAATGAGTCTAGACTTCTTAGAAAGTGTCCATTGAGAGCCTTGAAACCCCTCCTCCACTGGGCAAGCACAGTGGCTGCAGTGACAAAGTGACTGTTGTGCTTAGCATCTGAAAACAACGAAGTCCAGCAGTGCAGTGGCATGTTTCCACTATCATGACCATAAAATCTCTGACAGACAAACATGGGAGTAGTCTTGGCTTTGTAGGAGCAGTAGTGCAGTTTGTAAACAAATTCCCTGGTAATCTCCATTTATTGCTAAGTGGTTGGATTTGCAGTGTGGTTCTGGCACATGAGAATGAGATTTCCTTCAATGACTACTAAGCAGGAGCTCTGCTCCAGGAGAGCACCAGCAGCACTCCAGCACCTAGGGGCATGTACAGGATCACACGAGTGACCTGTCCTTCAGGTCAGGCCATCAGGGTCCTATAAACCAATGGCTGATAGGGACATTACAGTCCAAAGAAAACCCCTTGGACAGATATGGTAGATGCTGATTTACATAGAGATTCATTTAGCATGATGAATTACCTCCTCATGTCCTGGAGCTCCAATGTCCTGACCTCTGTAGTCCCATTCCTGGGCACCCAGCTTTCTCCTTACAGTGCACACAGACAGCTCACTCAGGAAAATATGGACAAGAAGGTGGCAGTATGCCTAAAAGGAAGATGACAGGACACTTTGATTTGCAAAACTTCTGTCTGCTTGTGGCCCCAGTCCCAATGGAAATTGCATTCCTATTTATTTAGGCACTGCTAAACCGTGGTCAACCCTAGACCTTTAGCTTGAGTGTTGTGATGCAAGGGGGATTAGGCTGACTGCCCTCCAATAACCCAGACAATGAATTAATGTTTCCTCTGCCCTAAGATCTATTCTGTAACAGAAAAACTCCTTAGAAAGGACCTAGAGGTCTGTTCACCAACTTGGGAACCCCACTGTTGGAAAGATGCTGAAATGCTGATGGGTTTCGTACAAGAACAGGAGAAAACAGAGAGGGAGGACAGACCTCTGCTAGAAGCACAGACAGTGAAGCCTGATCTGGCTGAACAAGGACTGGAGAGAAATACTGATAGTAAATGAGTCATGGTATGGTTGTTCAAGGCAGGACAGCTGTGCACACAAAAGAAAATCATAACTGAATGCCAGGAAAAATTAAATGCAATATAGAATGAAAGAACAAATTAAAGAAGTTTAGGGGATTTCCAACTCCATTAAAAAACATAATAATGGATAATACAAGGATATCACAGCACTGTAAGAGTGAGACATATGAGACACTTATTTTCCCATTTCCAGTTTCTATATCTTTAGAGACCATAAAACAGAATGCACTGCCCTGCAGAGCTAAGATTTTTAAGAGAAGCAAATAAACACATACATAGCTGCATGTGAATGAAGAGTCTGTAGCAACAGACAGGATCAAAAACATTTTTAAGACACATAGCAGAAACTAAACTCTGGGGAATATCTCTAATTATGGTCAAATAATTTAATTTCATAGTTTTCCATTCTGAGCTTACTTGGCTCTTCACCAGATCTTGGCCATTCTCAGAGATGGGGCATAGAATGATTGAATTATGACTGAGATAATGTTCTCCTTGGTTTGAAAGAAGAAATCATTGGAAAAGGATGAAGAGAGATAAGCAGTGCTTAAGAGGAAAATTCAGAAAGATTCAGGAGTTATTAAGGATGGAAATATTTTTATAGCTTTGTGATTTTGGCATTGGACAAAATTTTACATACATTCCTGACAGATGAGATACTCAAACATCTGGAGAGATATGAGCTGATACAAAGCCACTTAATCATATTTCATACAGGATAATTTTAGACATTTCTAACAGCTAGAGTGACTGTGAGACTTGGGCAGGGCCATGGATGTAAGCTCCCAGAAGTTCAGCAAGGAAACAAACTGACAGCCAGGCTGGAGACCAGGACTTCACTTCATTGGCAAGGGGAGGATTTTCCAAGTGCAAGGGGGTTCAAGGAGGTAACAAAATTTTCCTTGTGTTCTGAACAGACCACTGAAGATCTGGGTGGTGGGAATGGACTTCTACTGCTTCTGTAGGCCAGTGACATTCTAACCCCCACTATAGATCCCCGGCTCAGAAATGTCTCCAGGAGGTTACAGACTGAAATCTGAAATCTGTGGTCTGACTCCCATCCACCCCCAATGCAACACAGAAAAATGCTGCTTTTGGGAGAGGGTAGGGACATGGGGTGCCCCCAGGTCCCTCTTTCATGCCAAGGCCAGGCCATGGGCTGTAGCAGCCTTGTGTAACCTGAGCACGTGCTGTGCCCTGCAACAGAGGGGACAGCCAGGACAAAGCTCGGGCCACAAACTGGGAGGTATTTTGGCACCTTACTGCCCTTGACTAAATAAGACACCTGAGCTTCTGGAGGCCAGACAGGAGTGGGAACACTACAGGACAAATGGCTCAGATTTTTAATGGGTTTAAAATTGGTTTGAAATCAAAGAAGATGAGATCCATTGATCCAATGTCGACTGACGTTCTTGAGAGGAAGCCAAGAAAAACAAGCTGCCATTCAGAAAGTCACTGAAGAACAAAGGACAGAAGTAGGAGATGAAAAGGGGAACGGAAAAAAACATGAAGCCACCAGCTCAATACATGTACCTAGCAGAGGTCTGTCATGTAAGTACTACTGTCTAGTGAGGTCAGTTAAAAAAGGACTTTTTGTTCCATAAAAACTTGTTGATATGTTTGAAATATCTCTTACATAACTAAGAAAATAATTTCTGATTTTCAAGTACATTTCAATACATAAATTCCCTTTCCAGACTGGACAGATACAGAACAAGTTCTGGGATTTGATATGGTTTAAAATTAATTAAAGGGGTCATTTTTCTTTTTCCATCCATCCTCCAATATATAAAGCAATATTGCATTCATGTTTGCTGATCTAAACTGAAGTTTCTCCCTTACCCTGTAGTCTTTTTTTCTCCTTTCTAGCATAGAAAGTCCAGAGAAAAGAAAAAAGCAAAAATGTAAGTGACTTGGGTTTTTTCTATAAGGGCTAAAATAAAAGACCATTTATATTAGTATGAAATCACATTTTGAAAGTTATTCCACAAAATTTCTGTTCTATAATGTTCCATAGAAAGCAATACTCATGTTGGTCTCCTGCTTTATTTAACATACAGCACGTTCCTCATTGCTGCAGCAACACATCACAAAGTCTGAGCAAACTCCACTACTCTTGGAAAGGCAAGGAGATGTGGAACAATCCACATAAATTATTTTTTATACATTTATTGAACAGGCATAGGGACATAATGAAAGTAATCAAGCTATCCCAGCCTGCCAAGGAGGACAGAGACCGACCCAAAAGCATGGGTTCAAAATAGAGCTTAGAGAAAAGCCAGCAGTGACTCAGTTCACAGTTGTGAAGGATTGGTGATCTATATTTTCTATCTTGGGACAATGCTTTTTTATAGTGAGTAATTGTGTGGGTTTGTTTGTGGCCTCCCACGCACAGAAGCTCTGTATTTTGAGAAAAGCAATGTCCAGTGGGATTTCCACTGAACTCTCTGACAGTAGATTTTAGTGTTCAGTGAGCAGCCATAATTGCTTAAATTTTTGAAAGTCAGAATACATACTAATTTTGGGTTTCTTTCCCCCAGCTAATTTTCAAGATTATTCTGAAACAGTAGACTAAAGGACAATCTCCCAAAACCAGCAACTGTTTTGCCTATGTCCACATAACAACTGTAACATTCATGGTGTTGCTGGAACACGTGCTGTCTTTATGGGCTCTTCGTGTAAGAATTTTAATTTATCTAAAGTTGAAAGTTTAAAGCTTGTGCTAGCTTGTTCTGAAGACCTTTTGTACTATTAACTGAATTATGTCAAGTATTTTCTGTCAGCTATAAGATTTGTCATAAATCACAAGAAATCTTGTAATAATGTAGGTCTGAGCATTATGTCTCCAAAAAGCCCCTTTCATAATGGGAAATACTGTCTTATGCTTTTTAATGTCTTTTTTTCCTCCCTTCCCTTGGGCTGTGCTTTCTTCTTCCTTTTGTCCTTTCTAGGGAAATTAGAGCTTTCCTTTGGACTAACAGGAGAGAATCAAACATTTAGTTAAATTCTGTGTTTGTACCTTCTTTATCTCCCTGTAATAGAGGCAATTTCCTTTCATCTGCACAAATATTCGGTACACTGGACTCCACATTTACCATTTAGTTCCTCCTCAGTAATTTTCCACTCAAGATCTTTTAGCAAAGATGGACATAAGTGAGCTTATGAGAAAGACTTCTATATGCTGGGAACATTTGATTTAGGGCCAAACCCATCTCCTGTAAATGAGAAACACCTACAACCATCCAGCCCCAAATACCATAACCAGGTAATGCTGCCTGTTGGAGCAGGTACTCCTAACATAAAGAGATCTCCTGGATGTCACTCTCCTTGCATATCCTTGGGAGGCCCAGGGCAGAAGATGCCCTTCCATTGGCACCAGGATATCCAGAGCAAAGGCAGGGAAGCTGAGTTGGGCCACATACACATTTTCAAAGGTTTATTCCCCTGGGCAGTGCTCACTGGTAGGCCAGGGATGTGCACTTTCATCCATAATGCTGAGGGAACAAGCAGACAAAAGAAGATGCTGCTGCTAAACAAAGACAGCAAAGGTCTGTCTTTGGTGAGGGAACCCATCTAGGACCAGCTGATGGGAGAGGCTGTGTCCAGCTCACATTTCCACCCTTCAGTCACTCAAGACAGGCAGCAGCTTTGGCTAAGCTGCACATAGCAGGGTCACTGAGAGATAGCCATTTATTTGTTTCAGACCAAATCATGAAAGGAGCAGCTGCTTCAACCTCTTCAGCTCCAAAAGAAGCCTTGCAGGAGTGTGCAAGTCTTTGAGAAATATGTCTGTGCAAAGCTCACACTTTGAGTGTGAGTATGACTCCCATACTGGAGACAGATGAATTTCTGTGGTGAATGGAGGAACTTGTTTTGATCATGTTGCTTCACCTCTTCTCCCTTCTCCTTTCAAAGTGCACAGGCCCCATCACCAGGTGATGGCAAGCTTTGAGGCTGCTCTCATACAACAGGAGCCACAGAATCACAGAATCAGTTGGAAGGGACCCACAAGGACCATCAAGTCCAACCCCTGGCCCTGAGCAGCACCATCCCCAAGAGTCACACCACGTGCCTGACAGTGTTGTCCAAAAGCTTCTTGAACTCTGTCAGACTTGTGCTGTGACCGCTTCCCTGGGGAGCCTGCCCTCACGGAGAAGCAGCTGGATCCTGCTCAGAGCCACCTCAGTGTATGAGCTTCACCTTCAGGAGGGACAAGTGAACCAGAGTTCGGCTGTCAGGTCACCCCACGAGACAGAGCTGGATGCAGCAGCGCAATGAGGCGGGAGCTGATTCTGGGCTCTGCTCCAGGACCTTGTGCAATGTGGACTTTAGGCCTGAAGTACCCCATAAATGACAAGTAGACACTCAAAGGGGCTTTGAGCAGCAATTAAGTGACAGGCAGAAGCCTAGCACCAGCCCCCTGTAGATCCCCTGGTTAGAGCCACTCAGGGCAGTCATGCAGCAGGGAGTATGAAGTTTTGGGAAATGAGTCTGAAGAATCTGGGGTATTTTTTTTAAACATTAGCTGACTGTCTGTGCAAATAATTTTCCGCCTATGGGTGTCCTACAAAAAGTTGACTAACATGCTCCACTAATGAACCTTTGTGACTGGGGTGCCTTGTGGATGAACCAGTATAGTTTCTAATTCTCTAAGCAAACACCAACATTCCCTAGCATGAGTAAGTTGAGTGGTGAGCAGTGACTAATGAACAGCTGGTATGAATTCCTGAGACTCCTGGAATCCAGAAATATGTTGATGAATTCTGGCAGAAGTCCAAATATTTGCAAAGTAATGACTAAGGTGGTAATGAACTACAGCTGACTGGCTCATTCATGTTCAGAGGCTCAGCGATTTATTCCAGTGTATATCCAGCATCTCTGACCCAGTTCTGGGTCACCTTTTCCTGTGTGGAAGGTGGTGCATGCCTAGGGATGCTGCAAGCACTGCAGTGGAATGGGGAGCCACTGGAGTACTGGTGCTCGTTTGCATTGCACACACGCTCCATCTCAAGGCAACCAGGACCTCTGGCTTGTGTGAGGGCCCCAAGCCCCTTCCCATCTGCAAGGCAAGGTGCACAAGCAGCTCTACAAATACTGGCCCAGGCACTAGATACTTCTGGGAAGAAGGAAACTGAGCATCAAATTGGGAAATGTCTCATCTTGGACAAGAAGCAGCACAGTGAAGACTGAAGTTGATGAAGGAGATGGAATGACTACCAGGCCAGCAGGGACAGAACGATTTAGGATTAGATAATTTCAAACTGGAAAGAAGATTAATCTCTGGAAATACAACCCACAGCTGAACAGTAGAGAAGGATGGGAAAAATCTAGGCTAAAGAGCGTGGATTCTATGTTGCAAACATATGTATTTACAGATGCTGACAGGCACCAGTAAGCTGGTATCTTCTATGGTGTCACCTTTTAACACTAGATTTATGCCAAAGCCCTGCACTGATTTAGTAGGGTTCCTTTTCACATGCACAGACATATATGAACAAACCATACCTCGGACAATGTTCCTATGATAGCTGGAGACATATCTGGCTTGTCTTCCAGCCCTTCCTTGCGAGCAGACACATTCAGTATATGTGAAGACAGGCATATTTCCCAGCATGGACTGGGAATGTTATTCACAAATTTCCTTTGGTATATTCAAGCAGACATCTCAAATTAAACTGAATTCAGCCCAGCACATGGCCTCACTTTTCCTTTCCCTCTTTTTGAAAGGGATTTATTCTAATGATACATTAATTCAACTGTCAGGCAAAACCACAGATGGGCGAACAAGATAGATTGATGTAGCCAGATGGAATAATGTTTGTTTTTATCCACAATCAGTGGGCACAGCAGCGACAGCCTTTTAATGCTGCTTTACAGGAATCAAGTGCTCTGAAACTCGACTGGAATTATGTCATGGCTCTAGCCCAGCTGGAGCCAGAGATAACAGAGTGTAAGGCAATGGTGGTGCAAAATTGCTTCAAGGGAAAAATCCACCCAGAAACTGTTGAATGTAGCAAACCCAAGGACTGGGAGGAATCAGCTGACCTGAGGGAATGTTTCGGCTCTCACTGACTCCTCGTAGGCCAGCGGTGAGGTTTCTACCTTATTCAGGAGCAGTAAAAAACACAGCAAAAGAGTTTTCTTGGCAAGTGCCACTTTTCCACTGCTACTTCCACTGACCTACTCTTCCTCCTTCTGCCTCACCATCAGCTCCAGATGCAGACCCCAGTGACACCACGGGGACACGAACCCCACCATCCATGAGCTGTCTCCACTGCACGCACCCTCTTGCTGGGGGCTTTCCACTGATGCACAGGAGCTTTGCACTGGAGCAGGATTTTGTATCAGGGCAGGGTTTTACTCACGTGACCTCCGTTTTATGGTTTGCTCACTGCCAGATTTGAAAAGAGGAATCTGGACCGCTGATGAAGTTCTCTCCTCTCTCCCCACTGGAGCCCCTGACTCTTTTGTCACAGAAAGCCATAGCCGTTAGTTCTTTCCAAGAAAAGCAGCAGTGTTGTGCTAAATGTGCCGACTGGCAGCAGGTTGGCATTGGGTTTCTTTGTTAAAAGATAACAGAGCTTACGTTTTCCGGGAGAAAGAAAAGTCCTATTGATATAATAATATCATGCCAGGCAGACAGCCCTGCTTGTGTAATCCGCTTTGAGCACAATGCCGTGTTGTGGCTCGAGCATTGTTTCCAGCTGAAAAGTGGCTGTGATTTGCCTGGTCAAGGACGTTATCCTGACTGACGGGTCTACAAAAGGAGACAGCGTGTGTAGCTGGTTGAGAGGCCAGGGGAATCCACCTGAGGGGTGAGGGGATTGGGCAAGGACTGGGGCTCAGGGACCTTTCCATGTGTGCACCTCCTGTGGGTCAAAAGGGTGCCAGGGGCTTTCCACAGAGCTGGGGGAATCCCACGGTACTGGTGGCATCCCACAGAGATGGGCTGCAAGGGAAGCAGTGATATTTCTAAACCTGACAGATTTGTATAAACAGAATTAGACACCGTTTGCAAAAACTTTTGATTTTCACTTTGTATTTTTTTGCTGTTTACTGGATGTTGAAAGGCCAGGCTGGTTTACACTTTCAAAATGCATGATGAATGTGAAAATGTTTCTAAACAATGAGTTAGAAGATAGTACCAGGTTGTAGGCAGGAATCTGCCTTAGGTTTAAATCTGTAAATTGCCCCTTTACCTCCTATCTTTTCTTGACAATTCATGTGAAATCAGAAAGACACCATTGCTTCAAAGTGTTGATCCCAGCTTGCTTTGGATCACACATGAGTTCTATAGCAAATATGATGAACCTTGTGGGCACTTCTGTCACCTTATGAGCTAAGTTTTGTTTTCACAATATAGCTATGGGGTTAAGAAGTTTGTAGCAGAAAGTCTGCTGTGAAGCTTTGCATATATATCTACTGACTCTCATGCTGTAGAGCATTTGACACTGGCAAAATTGTGTTGTCTATGTAAATTGGTTTAGTACAACCACTTGTGTCATAATGACCATCCCTGGGCTTTTGCAAAGCCTTCTTTAGGGCTAAACTCAGCTTTCAGGTATACAATGATAAATCTGATTCATACTGGTCTTACAAAGCTCATTCAGGGGTCTCATGCTAGACATTTAAACCGAAGGTGAGTTTCACTCATATGTGAAACGTGTGTAACAGCAGCATGGCCAGATGAGTGTAGGAATCATATGGATAAGAAGGACAAAGAATGTAGGAAAGGAGAGATTTGTTCTCCTCTTTGAAACTTGATACTTAATCAATGTCCTATCTCCAGCAAAAAAAATATTTCAATATTTTACTGATGATACATGAGCACCTGCAGGACTCCAGACCAAACCATCCTCATTTTCCTTACATCTACTCAGGGGATGGCTCTAGGAGATAGTGCCATGCCCATGGCCAGCACACGTGTTCTGCAGCATCAAAGTACTTCTCTGCTCTCTGAATAGGAATTTCATTCTTTAAATGCCAAGCAGTCCTGTGCTGGTCTTCAAAATCAGGCTGGTTTTCCCTCTCCTCATGGAAAAATGGGTATGAAGTGCTCACTTCACAAACTTTGCTCTGGATGTTCCAGACTTCCAAGCTAAGTGTGGCTGGGACAGTAGAGGATGACTGAGAGAAGTGCCTCACCTGCAGCCTCTGACACCACTCCTAGATAAGGCATATAATTTTTTGACAACTTTCCATCTGGTACTGACCAGGCCTGAACATGCTTAATTAGTGAGATCTGATGAGCGCTAAGCCTGAGGTTGTATTAGTCTTGCTTCTAAATTTGGACACATGCTTTGAACTAGTAATACAGGAGTTAAAAGCATAATGTAAACAGGATTAGACTTGGCTCCCCAAACCTTGGCTTCTTCCTTGTTTGAGGGAATAAGAGACAGCGAGAAAGCACACAGTAGAGCAGATGCCTCAGACAAAAATGGCTAGCAACTCTAAAAACACACCTTTCAACATCTGCCTCTGAGCATGCAAGAACATGATATTCCTGGGGTCCTGCGATGGGTGTCAGCACCTGCAGGTGGGACGATGTGCCTGGAAAGCAGTGGCACTCAGCAGCAGTTGGGAGGGGATTCTGCCTACAGCCCTGCCGAGCACAGGCCTGGCTGTCCTGTTCAGGAAGCACATCCCATGGGATAGCGCTGCACATCTGCACTGACTGGAGCAGACTGTGCTATGGAGCAGCCTGTGAAGGTGCACCATGACCCAGCCTCCCTGCTGAGAGGGAGATCAGGACATCCACAGCCCTTATCCATCCTTGGGGAGCTGGCAAAAGCAACATGAGCGAAACTCCCAGGTGGAAAACAAAGAAACTGTCCGGGAAAAGAACCTTGTGAGGTTCACCCTGTGATTGTGACAGAGCACTTAGGCTGTTCTCTGCATCCAGATCTTCTATTTCTGAACTTCAGAGATCACAGACCGGGCAACCACTGCCTCCAAGCAGGGTACAGTGCTGCCACAGTGAACACTGAAGAAAATAAAATATGAAAGCCTTCCACTCAGTGTTGTGGTGCAGGCATTTAAGTGGGGATTTGCGGTCTCAGCAGGAGTGCACCAATAACACGTGGAGCTTGATATGTTTGAAAATATGTCAGATGGCACTGAAACCCATGCACTGATGGATGTATGCAACCCAGCATGTTTCATATATCTGAAGTATAGCGTCATGAGGGGAATTCAAGCTTTAGGGAGCACATAATTTTCCAGATGAACGTCTTAATGTGTGTAAATTCAGTCGAGAACACTGAAATCAAACGCTGAGATCAGATTCTGGTCTGAACTCTTGACATTTCCCAATGTAAGTATTAAACAGTAATTTTTCATGTCTTGTGAATATGATCATGGATGAACCCCAGTTTTGGAGCTCTGGGTAACATGAATGCTCTGAGAAATGTATGTCCATATTGTTCCCATCCAATATCCAGCAGCCCTGAGCAGGGATCTCCCAGGCTAGCTAGAATTCCTTAATTTGCATTTCTGTTTAAGAGAGAATTAAATCCCCTTTATGTACTATTTTCCCCCTCTTTTCTTTTTCTCATTTATGTGCAGATGTTTCAGAATTGGAGCAAAGTGCTTAGAAAAAAATCTCCCAGCCAATGAACAAAAGACAGCATTTAATTTAGTCACTTTCAAGTAAACCAGGCAAGCTGTTCAGACATTTGTAGCCTAACAAGATCATCAAGGCTAAGAGGCTTGTATATACTACTCCTATTGTTCTGGTGAATTATTTGCCTTGTACTTAGAGCGGTCTGTAAACTGTTTCTCTCTATAATAATGAGAAGGAATTTTACACGTGTAAAGAATTCTCCATGCTTCAGTTTACAGATGTGATTTAACAGTCTTTGCCTTCAGTGAGCTTGATGAAGAAATATCTGAGGTATCTAAAATATTATAAGAGGGGTTAGAAATGGCACTGAGATCTCAGGACCGGACGCTTTTCTCAGCTTATTTAGCCTGCTGAAGCGAAAGAAGTGCTTTGACTTTTGGAAAGCGTATTTAGTGGGCTTGGAAGGAAGTGTACTAAAGTCAAAAATATCTTCTGGAGGGTTTGAAAAACATCCTCTATTCTTCTTTATGTATTTGTTTTCCCATTGAAAAGTAGTTTCAGTAGAACATATCAAAATGGCTTGCTGTGAAGGTACTCCAAACATTAAGAAAGATTTTTTATATAGCCTTCACATCATAAAGTGGAAAAACTCATCTTCTGAAACCTTTTCCCTTGTATTAAATATTTCCAAATGAACACACACCCAGAAACTGGAGCTCTTCACACACAAGGAAAAGTAACATCGGCTCCTTCCTTTGCCCCAAGGAATATTAGATGAGCAGCTGTTTGTTCCATTCACAGAGGTGGTGGCCCTAAACCATCAGTCTCCTCTAAAGGTTCCTCTCTGAATTCCTCCTCACTCACCTCCTTCTGGACTCCTGCATCTCACCAGTCACTTTTGTCTTCAAACATCAGACTTCACCTCACTTGCTAACCTGTGGTTTGGACCACATTTTGGAGAACATTGGTGCAGAAACTGTATTTGAGATTTTAAGACATGTGTCACTGCGGGCTATGACCAACACAGCTCTGTTAGTGGCTCTGAGATGCAACACTGAAATCTTTGTTCCTTTGGACTATGTCTCTTCTGGCTCAGTTGAGATTTATCTTCTTTTTCCTTAGTCTTGCTGAGTCCAATTTAAATTCAGTGCTGAAAATGGACTTGGAAGAAAATAAACTGAATGCTTTTTTTTGCACAAGCAAATTTTTTGTAGTTGAGGAAAGCTTCTTTAATATTAGTTTGGTAGGCCAGAATTCCTTAAAAATAGATAATAAACCTTTTTCCCTGCTTTGTACTGTGTGCTTAAAGCAATTCAGGAATATGAACCAGGTCCGAAAAACTGGACACTGGTGAATCTCCCAGAGGAGAGAGGCTGCCTCCCTTCCAAGGTTGTTTTGCTGCATACAAAACCCCAGCTGCACTCCTACCTACACCACTGCTCATAACTCCTTCTTCATAAAGTCAGAGTTTCTCTATCTTGTGGGAAGGACAAGACACTTCTGTGGTTTATCTCAGCAGCAGACTCTGCTTCTTCTTGTCTTTGACAAAACATCTACATCCACACCCATTTCATTCCTCTGCTGTTTTAGTCTCCCATGCAATTCTGCTTTTAGGGATTTTTTCACAAAATTCTCAATACAGTTTGGGAACAAACTGTTTTCTCCTTGTTTACTTAGCAGTACCTTACAGCCTTAGACCACATCAGACAGCCTTTTAACTTGGATGAACTTAGTTTCTTTCTCTCTCTTTGCACCTTTTTCCATCAATAGCTCTGTTTGAGGCCACTGGGACAGTACCAGCTGTCACTTGCCAGCAGATGATGTCACCATCACATATATCTGCTGGGCCTCTATTTTCACAAGAGGTAAGTTCCTCTGGATCTCGAGACACACCGCATGGTTTAGACTGCATCTGAAACCTAGAGCAATATATTTTACTTTCTTTTCAACAGCTATAGATCCTGAAATGGAATGATTTACTATCAATTCTGCCCAGATCATTTTAATCTCCACATTTGTCTTTAAGCAGTTTTTCTGCCTGCATCAGATCCAAATTTAACATTTTCTGCTAATGTCAATGACATGCTCTTACCTCCAGCTCATTAACAAAGCTGTTAGAAACCTTTTGTCGGTCCTCAGCATGATTTACTATGTGTTGCTGCTTCTCATGACTAAGGGGGGGCTATTAGTGGGTCTGGAACATCGCCAGTGTGTGCCTGGAAATTTTCTGTGTCTCCATAGTTCAAGAACTGCATGCAGGACAAGCTGCTTAGAGGAAAGAAACAATGAAATTACACAGTTTTAGACCATGGCCATTTCCTCCCTTCTGAAACAGAAGTTGCTTCTTTGTGATTTTACATACTCCTCAATACTTCAGCAATAGCAGTGAGCTTCTTCTGACCACAACACTTGAGTACTTAGAGAGCTGTGGTTCAGAAAGTCTTCTTATTTCTAAAGCAGCTGAGCTATGGGAACAGCACACTGTGATGATCCTTTTATTTATTTACTTATTCATGGTCTGAGTTGTTTTTTCTTTCATTGCTGTCAAATTAGGTCCTGCTGGCATTTGCCTTAGAGTGACTGCTTCCAGTCTTGATAGGTGGTATTTCTCTGCAGTAGTGCTGAAAATTGTTTCTCTTAATGAAACCGTTTCATGTTTCTGCATTAAAATTTGCAAAAAATCTCATTAAATTTTCATTGTCTACCAGTATGCAGTCAGTCCTTACAAATAAATGGGTTTGCTCTTTTTGAGTCAAATGACTAAATCTGAAAACATCAGTTAGAGGACATACAGTTCAGGGCTTCAGCTTGCATAGAAAATTCTCTAATACTACATCAAATATATGCAGCGAATGTGAAATAAGATTCCCCAAGTCCTGTTCCTGTCTCATTAGAAGCGAGGGCATCTGTTGCCTGTAGTGACCAATCTACTCAACATTCTCTCATTGTGGGCTTTGATTGAAGATCTCTTCTTTGTAAGCATCACTCTGAAGCTGGAGGTAAGGTAATAGCATTCTGTGACTGTCAGAAAAAACAGCTCATCATGGCCAGCCCTCCACACCCCTCTTG
Source organism: Poecile atricapillus (assembly GCF_030490865.1). Taxonomy (NCBI): domain Eukaryota; kingdom Metazoa; phylum Chordata; class Aves; order Passeriformes; family Paridae; genus Poecile; species Poecile atricapillus. Next base: position 31,435,813 of record NC_081289.1, on the reverse strand, counting down.
CCAAACCAGGCTGAGGAACTTCTAGTTGCTGATTTTCACACACAGACGAGTTACATCCAGAGCATTTCTGCCAGACTCAGAGGTTCCCTGTCTACCACTCCAGTGACACAGGACTGTGGATAGGATCTCACATCTAGTTCCTGACAGGAACAAAAGTCACAGCACAATGCAATGCGCCTGGATTTTAAAAGACAAACTACCGACAACAGTGAAAAGCAATATTTAATAGTATTCCCAGTTCTTTTCTTGATTTCTTTTCCCAGGCTGATACCTTGATCAAGATGTCATGGTGAAGCCAAAGGAGGAAGAGAGACAGCACTTGAGAAATCAGACCCAGGACCTCAGAGCTGAGCTGCTGCCTCGAAATCAGCCGAAGTGTGAATGCCTGAGCCCAGGGCTGTCTCCCGTCCCTCTGAGCAGCTGTAGCTTCACTGTAGTATCATACGACCCCCTGCTGGCCTCATTTTTCTCCTCAGCACTTCTGGCACTCCAGCTTTTCTGGTTTTCCCCTCCTCGGGGATCTCCAAGGTGTCACCTCCTGCAGGTGCTCCTTTCTGAGGATGAAAGTAATGTTTTTTGGGAAAGGATGGCCTCGAAAGGGCCCGACCGGTGTTGCCCAGCATTGTCCTGTTCCCTCTGCAGCGGTGGTGACGGTCCCTGGCAGGAACCGACCGTATCTCAGGCTAATGAGTTGTCAGAAACCCGTCCCCGTGCCTCGCCTCCCGGGCAAGTTATTATTATGAGGGCTGTCAGTGGCGGGTGAGGATGGGGCAAGCAATCCATTTCTGCAGCCAGCGGGGAGCTGCGAATCTGTTCACAGGGGATCAGCGGGGTGCTGTGGGAACCGGCCTGCCCTGCAAGCGTCCACCAAGGGCTACCATTCAAGAGAGCGCTGTGGGTTCATGGCGAGCGCAGCCAGTTTGCCTCTAATGTATGCTCTAATGAGTCAGCGGAGGGTGTTCTGCCTGCCTGAATGTCTTTAGTGTGGCAAAGCGGAGTGGACATTCCCATACAATAGTGGGCTTAAATTCAGCTTCTCACCGATGTCTAATTCATGGGCGGAACGGCTTTTGTAATACCTATAGAAGAGAAGTACAGTAGGTCATTTCTTCACCTAATTGGAGTTGACAATCCCATATCTATCCATATCTCAGAGCCATTTGCACACAGTTGGAAAGGGAGGCATTTCGTCTTCGCTCATGTGGTCAGCCACCGGGAAGGGAAAATAATGCATGTATGGGTTTCTGCTTTAGGCAGTCACAGATTTGAAACAAAAACTAATATAAGCTGGCAGTGGCTTTTTCACTTCGTTAATGGCAGGTAGAGCAGTAAGAGCTGTCTTTCTTACCCTCATTCTCCAGCTTTTAAACGATGCTTCCTTTCCCCTACCCGTGGTGCAATATTTCTGCAGGGCACCCTTTTCTGACCATCAGTTGTCCTGCAGTACAGAGACTTGATAGTGCACAAGTCTTCTGGGTGCCATCATAACCTCAAGGGCCAGAATAACACAAAACACCCCTGCTTTGCAAACAGGAGTTTCACAACTTGCTGAAGGCCGCTTGCTGGACCGGTCAGGCCTAGAAAGATAAAATGCATTGAAGGTGACACATGTTTTAGTCTTTTCAAGCATGACAGGAACTTCTGCTGATATCAACACTTTATCCACTGCCTCGTTCAGATACAGCAGTTGCATTTGAGTGCACACAGAGAGTACTAATGCTTCCAATTTAATCTGGCATGTAACACCTGAAGAAAACTTCCCAAATTCTGTGAGGAAGCCAAATGAGTACTGTGCCAGTGACGTGAGTGATGTGCCGGTTAAAATTGAATCCTCCTCTTTCTTCAGTAGACCATTTTCTCCTCAAAAGCATCAGCCACAGACCTACGTCCCATCCCCACCTATGGCAGTGTTTGGGAAGAATTAATAGTGGTTTGAGCTAACTTGGGGGATTTAAAATATATACATACATATATATATTTAATAAAAGCTTGGGCTTGTCCACTTGTCATGATAAAACCACCAGATTTGCTCAATGTGATCCTCAACTCAGTTGATATTATATGATGAAATCATATAACTAAATTACTAGCCTTTTCCACTTACTAAAGGCTTACTCCACCTGGGATCCAAAACGTAGAACATGGTAAAATTGTCTGGTTGGTACTTCATGCTGGGACTGAAGGAGACTGTAACACCACCAGGCTGGAGACAAATAAACTTTACACATCAAGCCTGTTGACTCAGAAATCATTTAGTTGTTCTTGATTTGACATGGAAGTTTTGTAGATGCTACAGAGCTGGGAAGCAGGATAGAGCCACACAGTATATAAAAAAAGATGAGATTAGCTGACACTTTGTTTTTCTAAATATGTTCATTGAGGATATTAATTTACTTAGGAGGAAAAACTTTACTGTGGTTTTGCTTTTAAAAATAATGATCTCCTGGAAGTGTGGGAAATATTTTTTAAAAAACCCAGTAAATGGAGCACACGTCAGTAAAGACAGCTCAATTTCGTTACGGTGGTGTGATCACAAAAACATTTTCTACCATGCAACTTTTAATTAGTCTCGCAAAAAATTATTCTGCTTCACTTATACAGAGTACAGTAAATGGCTACATAAATGCATAAGGAATGAAATAAATATGCTTTGTTCAATCGTGGTGACCTTTGGGAAATAAAACGATAAGAGAATGAAGTTTCTTTCTGTTTCCCCTTGTATTTATCATGTGGCAAGTCAATGTTCCTTCATGAAATACAGTAATCATGATAAAAAATAAACCGAAGTGAACTTCTTCACTTCACACTTCAACAATCTTCCAGCCATACAGACGCATTCATGCATGTATGGCTGTCATTTCCAATCCAGACAATTTTTGATAAGCTTTAGCTATTCTGAGGTGCTGCCAGTTTGAGTGACAACCTTGATACCTGCAACTAAATGGTTAATCTGTTCACCATTGTGAATGTAATCAGTGCTCTTAGACACAGTAAAATCCCACATTTTTCTGATGTCTGAAGTGGTTGTTAGTAAATAATAGAGAGTATATGTACATATAATGTCCAGCACATAAATAAATATTAATATGCAAGGTACTGTCTGCATGCATTCTGTGGTGTCACATATGTGTAGATATATACATATAGGAGTATTAACCAGACAAAATATGGAAAGCAAAACATATTTTAAAAAAATATGAAATAAGTTTGCCTGTGTTATAAATAAAAAAAATAAAAAATAAAGTGAAGCTTTTCATTACAGCAACATTTCAGACGTGCAGCTCAGGTCTGAGTCATGTGTGCTCTGTGACTGCTTGGTATAATTTAGCATCCAGTTCCCATGGAACTCAGGAGCATTATGCCCTTGAAAGCACAACCATTACTTCCATCCTGCTGCTATTTAAACACACTAGAGGATGATGTGTACTTCCAAACGTGAATAAGGCAACACCAGTGAAGGCAAAGGTTATGTAGGCAAAGGGTATTCAATTTCCCTCATTTGCTAAAGACATTACAGCTCCAGCCAATGTGCTGAGCTTGCCCCTTTTATCTGAGTCCACTTGGCAACATAAAAAAGTTGTATTTTTCATTTGTATAAGCAATTATATATTCATATGTTTGCTCAGCAGCAGAATACTCAGCAGTATTTTCCATCTATACTTAGATTACTGATGTTGACTACTCAGGCTTAAAAAATCGAATTTCATGGAAATTTTCAGAAAAAAAATCCCTGAAATTCTTATGTGACCCATAAAGAAAACATATGGTATGAATAGTGTTTTAGAGGAATGGGCTTCTTGATGTATAGCCTCAAAGATACCTCACAAAACACAGGTTCTTAAGCCTGCTAAATGTTGCCCTCCAAACACCACAAAAAGTAGAGCTTTATAGGAAAGACTCTGCTAACACAGCCTGTGGGAAAGGCCCTCCACAGGCCGAAATTCAGATGGTGAATGGTGACAAAGCACCATGGCATTCAGGTTTCCAGCCACTCTTATCTTATGGATGGGTAAAGGGTCTGCCAGGGTCTTCCAGTGGGAGCTTGTGTCGGGATGCTGGGACAGGAGCAGCGTCACGCACTGCCACAATCGCACTTGGCCTCAGACAGACCAGTTCAGGGGGGCATGGGAATTGCCATCCACTTCACTCTACTGAGAATTATCTTATCAAATACTTAGTGTAAAGTCATAGATCCATTAAAATTCTTGGTGTCTCAACATGGCAGTATTGTGAATCAAGATTAATCAAGACTGTTTAGCACTGAACTTTTTGCCTGTTTTTAAATAAATCTTTAATTGTATCATTTAATCCTCTAGATCTCCTTTCCCTGAGATAAAACATGATAAGAGCTTCTTCTTGAGCATTTAAAGTAAAACCCCACTAAACCACAGATGAGCTGATGTGTTTTATGTCCAATGCACAGAAGTATGTAAATCCATAAAGTGTCACAGGAATGAACTAGCCCTTTTCCCCTTATAATTACGTATCTTTTACAGTCTGTCAAAACAAGTAGTCACTTGCCTTACGTGAAGTGTCATAGGAAAGGAACATCAATATCAGTCCATTGCAACCTACAACTGATCAAACAAACTTAAGAATCATTTTAAAAATACAACATTTGCCAGAAAATACTCAGCATTGTGTAAGGCTACGCTACATTTTTGCTTGTGTGCAGCAAAACAAAAAAAGGGTACAAAAGTTAAATGTCTAAGCTAGCTTTTATTATACAAATTCCGTATCAAATGCATCTGTTTATTAAGTGCAGTTGGCAATGCTATTATTAAGGTTTCAATGTTTTCCATCCTAAGCTCCTCTATCTTTGCCGCTTATAAGTTTGGCAGTCTTTAATTGTTTGTATAAACATTTACAAGAGGCAGATCTCTAGAAAAGCTTTCCTGGAAGCAGGAAGTATCTGCTCCAAGCTGATATGTTTCAAGAAAATTTCAGAAGGTCATATCCAAGAATGGTGCTTGGGAAAAACATAAGTTCCTTTCCCTCTACTTAAAAAAAAAAAAAAAAAAAAAAAAAAAAAAAAAAGAAAAAAGAATAAAAGTTTCTTCTAGAAAAACAAAAGTTTTGTAGCAAAGACTTGAGTGCTGCAGCAAATAGTTTTTGTTGAGAGTACACCTTTTGTGTACTTGTGCTTGTGAGATGTGGCCATGGTCTAACCCTTGAACATACCTAGTCCCCCAAATCATCCCAGTTTGCACGCAGTGGATGGAGCCAGCTCAGACACCACAATATGACAATATGTCAGACAATATGTCTGATATGTCTGTTGGCAGAGAAGCAGGCTTTTATTCAACTGTTTTTATTACCCAAGCTAGCTAAGTGTCTTTATCCTGCATTGCAGTAAACAATGCAATCAGGGCACGATCTTCCCTTTGCTGGCCTGGTCAGTACCTCTCAGTGCAAGTGTGCTTGTCACTGCATTCCTGGGCAGAAGAGAGTGTCCCCTACTGAGCACCTCTGGCTCCTACTGCAAGAACATGCCCTGCTTCACCACCTGGGCCTGCCCAGTGCCTGCAGTGCAAATTGCCACAGAGAAGACACTGCTCTGGAGAAGGAAGGCACCAAATGGATGTGAATGCCTCTAAGAGACCATGCTATGCTGCTGAGGCCACTCATGGCAAATGCAGACACCAACAGTGGCTGCTGTAAAAGATTCAAGGAATACAAAAGGACCCAAAGGGAGGAGTGCAGCAGTAGGGCCAAGTCTGGGGCATGCAAGGAGCATAAGGAATTGTCAGTGCACTGTCAGAAGCACTGAAATCACTCATAGTATCTCTCTAGGCTCTTGGTCCAAGCAGGGAAGCCCAGGGCACATCAGCTGCCTCCTCAAAAACACCTGTTGGGCAAAGAGAAGCCAGCTCTTGCCCTCCGTGCACTTCCGAAAAAACTAACAGTTGACCTAACAGAATACTCAGCAAAACAAAAGCAGAAATGCCAAACTAAATGACAATTTACAGCTTTACAGGAGGCAGTTGTGTCAAGGGAACACCAGCACACCAATGGACTCCTGACTAAAAATGAACCAGATACAGCTGGTCTCTGGGAGTTGTCATTGACATAATGCAGTGGAAATTTCACAGGCCAAAACTCCAACTTACTGAGCTCTTAGAGAATTCTCAAAAAAGGCATTTCTGTGATTCCACACGGCACCCAACACATACAGCTGGGCACTGCCCCAAGAAGCATGAAAGTCAGGGCACTGGTAATTTGGGGACAGTTGGCATATGACCAGTGTAAACAGCTACAGCCACGCTCTCTCTCCTGGTGTGTAACAGATGATGTGTGGTGAACCATGGGATTTTGTGTTACGAGCATACTGCAGTCTTTTGTGCTGTCTGCCTTGGCCATTTGGTCCTAATTAACTGACCATCTCCACAGTTAATTCCTGGTTCCTGTAGTCTTTGCTACCTTGGGCAGGCTAAGCCTCTGGGGTTAGCAGAGTTCAAGAAAAGCCTGTCCACCTACACAATTTCAGACTCCTGCTTGCTTCAGGCAGGCAATGAGATACTCCAAAGTTCTGGTAGCTGGCCACAACTACTGGCCACAAACTGGCTGCATGAAAGCTTCTCCTCCACTCTGCTCCACAGGGAAGGTTGTTCACCTACATTTGCCTTTACAGTGAACCCTTGGCAGTCCCTCAGAGTGGCCCTAACAAAAAACACAGAGCAGAGAGGCAGAAGCCACTGGTCTCAGAGCAGTGACTGCTGCCTCCAAGACGAGATGTGGGCCTTGGGCTCAGGTTCAAGTCAAACACGAATCGCAGACGTCACTTCTGGCACATTTCTAGAGCACAGGAGGCTGGGGATTTCTTCTGTCTGCAGATCCTTCCTGGAAATGAGACTCTCTGGCCCAGCTGCCTGAGGACCAGCACTGGCTTTCCTGGGAGGGGTGCAAATAACTGAGTAGACTTTGCAGAGGCTCCAACCCCAAATCACTCTTCCCTCTGGCTATCAGAAGAATAGATGCATCTGCCAAATTAACAGAACCAGAACAGTAAAGCTTCACTGTGTAATGGAGGGAGGTCTGGACATATTTGTCCCTGCAGCTGCCAGTCAACCTTGATGACTCAGGTTTCTTTGGGACCTGGGCTCCTATTTCTCTGCCTCATCTCTCCAGAATATTGATGGCTTGGGCTCAGACAGAGTTTTCTGAGAAATTCATGAATCCTAGATTTAACTTCTCCTTTTAACCCAGCATCATTTGTGTCTCTTTCTCCCAACCAGCTAGTTTCCCTCTTTCTCTGAAATGGTGCAGGGGGAATCTGTACAATACCTAGTCTCTCCCGACCAGCAACACTCTATTGACCTATGTGCCTGTTGCCTAGTAACTCCTTTCCCTCCTCCCTCCCCACAAGATTCACTGTAAAAATGGCAGCAGATGAGGTCCTCTGTTACAGCAGAGCTTGCCACCTAACAGAGAGAGCCTCCAACACCAGCCAGACTTTCTGAGCTCTGATCAGACAGATTTCTCAAAACATCAACCCTTCAACAACTTCTGTGATTTGGAGCCAGTTATTAATATCTATTAAAATGTTTGTGTGAAAGCACGGTTTCCAAATTCCTTCTGCACAATATTTGATCTCCTTCTTTTTGACACACACACAAGTACACCATTTTATTATTTGTACTTTGTTTTCCTCAGTACATAATTTCAATTCCAATTCATTAATGTCAAAGCATAAAAGAAGCAACCGCACATAAAGCAACAAAAGTTTGCTAAACCCAGAAGATAACAGCTGATAATTAAGGAAGTCCCATTATTTCTTGGCAAAGGAGACTGTGTTTTCAGAGGCACATTCTTAAAGGGCCTCTCTTTAGTGTAGCTGCATAATTTGCATGAACACTCTTTGCACAGAAAAATAAAGGTTTTCAATATGGATAAAAGGAGGCTTTAATGTGCCCATAATTTCTGTACAATACCCATCCCATGCCCCTTCTTGCTGGCACAGCCCAGCCTTGTGACAGGTTCACAGAAGAGCCACTCTGGCAGATCTTTGATGGTGTGGACAAAAGATTGGGGATTTTGTTAGAGCATACCTGCCCTCCACCCTCAGTCTCATTTTATACTGATATCACTGCAGAAAAAAACACATTGTATTGATCTGAAACTGCACATAAATCCTCTACCCAAGAAGAAACCCTTCATTTCTATCTTGCTCTGCAAGTTGTTCAGAGCATGGTCTCCTGCTAACTGCGCAAGTCCATCCCAAACAGACTTTTGCACTCATTTGTGTGCCCTCACATTACTGTTGCTAGCCAATGCCAGGCATGCAGGGCCAAAGGAAAGTCTCCTGGCTTTTGTGGTCTCCCTGTGTCCTTCCCTTTGGCTGTTTCCAAGTGTTGTTCAGCAAGGCTGAGCATCTATTCTGGGCTACAGTCTTAAAGTGAAAGTCTGCCAGCATGTGGAAAATGGCATGTTGCTTGGATGAAGCCTGAAACAGGCTAACCAGTTTTGTGCCTCCTAGTACTTGGATCCTGTATATTCACCCCTGTAGCACAGTGTGGCTTTACTTTGTTTGATGAGAATCTCAGAGAGAAATTACAGCCCCCTGTTCTTCTTAAGTCTGATGTCACTGCCTCCTAACTCCCGGTCACAATCTGTGGTGGAGGTCTGTGGTGGATGGTGATCGCCTCACGTGGAGATTTGATCAAAGGTGGTGTTATTAAAATTACAATCAGCAGAGAGGAAAGGTGTTTCACTGGTAGACTTTTCCGAAAAATACTGCTTGAAGCAAAAATGTTTCATTCTGGCAAAGCCCCATAAAGCCAGTACTATACCTCATGTAAGGGCTGTTGATAGTCCACACTATACTGCTACAGAAGTTCCCAAGTCACCAAGAGCTGATAAATGACACAGATTTTCTGCATGTAGAGAAAATTTTGTGTTACTTTTTGAAGATTTTTAGACAAGATACTCTCTACAGACAAATTGTGGGTAAGATCTAATTTTCCATTCCAGTATGATATCTAATAGAAAATCTTGCATTATGCCTATTCCTGAAGGAAAAATAGATGTCCTTTATATACATACTTGGCCTTGTAAACTCAATTGTGAGCCCACAATTATCTGCCACATAGCAGGGCTAACTCATGCTGCTACATTGGATCCCTTTTGATGCAAAGCTGTCCTTTGAAGGTGCTGTCTCCTGATGGAGCTTCCATCCTGTTAACTCAGCTCTGCCCACATGTAATTCAGGGCTGTGCTTTCATGGCTGCTTTAAGTTCTTTGTCTGCAACTTTTACCCATGACATGCTGATGCCCTGACTGCTCTGGTGGACATGACTCTGTGGTATCAAAAGTAGTTCGCCTGATGTGGAAAAAAGATGTAGTGGGGGTAATCCCCACTGACACTGGCAGATCACTAGGAAAAGGCACAGGATGGTCACTAAATGTACAGCCTAGTAGCTGGAACATGGGGCAGCTCTGAAAGTTTCCTTAATAATGTGTTTATGGCAGGCAGAAACAGGTTATTGCAGGGAGTTCCTGTCCCAGCAAACTCGGCTGAATCCAGAAGGAGTTCTGGGCCGCTGAGGTTCCTCTCAGCAATGTGATGTTACAGGGGCTCTCTCAGCCTGGTTTTATGGCAACACAGAGCATTAGTGATGTCAGTGAGCATTTGCACTTACACAGACAACACCATCTAACCAGTCCCTCCACCAGAAGTGCTGCTGCCCTTGAATGTCCAGCTGCTTAATGTATTTCTTTAGGAACATAGTGTAGGCATTTGTGTTAAATTCCCACCCCTGAGCTGTAAGAGAAAATCCTATCCATCCACCCAGGAGCTAAAGTTTGGATTAATCTATTACAACAACTCTTTCCTGTTCATTTCCTGTTGAGCAACAGCCTAAATACCCAGACCCAAAGGCAGAAAAGAATGCAAATTATTACTTCCCCTATTACATGGGAAATACAAAGAGGACAAAAGGTGAACTTCACCCCTGTGCTGAAGGTCCAAAGATCAGCGTAAGAAGACTGTCTCTGAGTCAGAATGATTCACTCAACAAGGTAAACAACAAATTCCTCATAAGGGACAAAAACCCAACAGCTATTTGACTGACTTTTACTCAGCTAACTACATCAGACATAGTCACGCATTCTGTGCTTTCAGTACTCCTTCCCACCCTACCACCACACAAAATTGCTGCAGACCCAGTCTGCAGCTGATGAGATTACTGACGCATGAATTCATGGACCAATTATGGAACTAGAAGTCAAGCACTCTCACTCTCTGACTTCTACACTGAGATCCATGTTGCTGGGAATTGCTTGTTTTTTGTAGCAACGGGGTTGGAATATTTACTCACTTGATGATCAGAGTATATAAAAACAGGAATATAAATGCTCCTGTTTCTTGGTATACAGAAAGTTTTCCCAACATGAGTAGGAGACATTGTGGTCAAAACTGATTTTGTATGTAAAAATAACTATTTACAGATAACATACCAAACCTGTCATACTGTCATTCACAGACATACATGTTTATCCTTGTCAGAACAGTGCAAAAATTGCTCTTACGGTACAATTTTATCCAAGACAGTTGTGCTAAGCTCATTGAATTCTGCCACATTATACACGTTATCATGTGAAATCTGCAAATTCTATACTGCAAATGGCATGAACAATTTTATATATATACCATTTCCCACTGTGTTAATATTTTTTCTACATAGTCTAAACAATCTTGTAAGTTAGTTACTCTTTCAGCTGGCCCATAGTAAGTACTGCTACCAGAAAGATAATTAGCATGATTCTGGTGTTATTTCTGTTGCTTATCCACTACACCTTAAAAGAAAATCACTATTATTCCTAATGGTTGTGGAGATGTGCATCTAGACATCTTCACAAGCAGTTTCACCACAACATGAGGAAGAATTTCTTCATGGTGAAGATGGCAGAGCACTGGAACAGGCTGCCCAGGTAGGTTGTGGAGTCTCCCTTTCTAGAGACAGTCCAAACACACCTGGACACGTTCCTGTGTCCCTGCTCCAGGTGACCCTGCCTTGGCAGGAGGGTTGAATCAATATTCTTCAGCGGTCCCTTCCAACCCTAACAATTTTGTGATTCTGTAATTGCACTTTTGATTTATTCTAGGGAACAGGAATTACAATTCCATCTGTTTCACTCCTACACATTCACGGTGCCGCTGTGTGTAAGGACAGTCTGGACATGGAGAACACGGCTTGTTGCATCAACAGCTTTAAACGTGCCGATTCAAGGAGGCGAGAATGGTTTTGCTTTCAATACCAGGGCACTAGACTCACCTTTGGAAGGTGAAGTGCTCGAAACCCGTAATAGTTCTGTTACTGAAAGGTTAAGTTTCCTGAATCTGTGTTTTCCGCATTCAGCACTCAAACACTGAAGATCAAGGGAATGCGCTGTATGCTGGAACAGAAACACACATCGTGGCATTTGCCGAATCTATACATAGAGTAGTAGAAGACATTAGTGAGGATGTGACAAATTGGTACACGGTACAGACGCTGCTTCAACATATTTGCCTGTCAAAGGCTAAGACACAGGTTATAGCTAGTGCAGGGCTGATGTGTCACGCCTCTCTCTACACCCAAGAACATCTTTGCCTGCGAGTCAAAAGACACTAATAGGGAATTCGCACTTAATGCGTCCTATAAAGTCTGAGATTTTCCATCTTTGGTAGCGAAAAGGTGTCGGTCCGCGGATTTATTTTCGCAGACGGATGGACGCCGCCAGGCTTTCGCCGCCCGCGAGGCCCGCCGGCACCACCAGGAGCGGCTGTCGGAGCCCGCCCGCCCGGTGCCGCGGCCACCGCGCCGCTCAGGCGCTGCCACCTCGCGGGGACGCGCCCGCAAGGAGCGGCAAGGGGGACGCGCGCGGGGCGCGGGCACGCGCGCGGGGACACGGGCACGCGCGCGGGGACACGGGCACGCGCACCGGATCGCCCCCCCACGCTGCCCACAGCCGCGCGACCACGGCGCGCCTGGCGGCAACAGCGATTGGTTGAGACGGAGGCGGAGGGGGGGAGGAAACAGAGCGGTCCGGCCAATGAGAGAGGCCCGCGGCAGTGTCCAGCCAATGGGCAGCCGCGCCCCTGCTCGGCGCGTTGGGGCCCGCCGGCCTATGGGGGGCGCGGCGCGGGTGAGAGGTCGGAGGTGGGAGAGCGGCGCCCCCGGAACTGGAAGCGGGAGCGGAGCTGTTCCCATTGCCTCTCGCCTCCCGTTGTACCGCGGCGTGCACGAGGGGTTCCCGCGTGGGCCTGCGCTTCTCCCGCCATGGTGAGCGGGAGCCGGGAGGAGCGGGAGCCGGGAGGAGCGGGAGCCGGGAGGGCCGGGAGCCGGGAGGAGCGGGAGCCGGGAGGGCCGGGAACCGGGAGGAGCGGGAGCCGGGAGGGCCGGGAACCGGGAGGAGCGGGAGCCGGGAGGAGCGGGAGCCGGGAGGGCCGGGAACCGGGAGGGCCGGGAACCGGGAGGAGCAGGAGCCGGGAGGGCCGGGAACCGGGAGGAGCGGGAGCCGGGAGGGCCGGGAACCGGGAGGGCCGGGAACCGGGAGGGCCGGGAACCGGGAGGAGCGGGAGCCGGGAGGGCCGGGAACCGGGAGGAGCGGGAGCCGGGAGGGCCGGGAACCGGGAGGAGCGGGAGCCGGGAGGGCCGGGAACCGGGAGGAGCGGGAGCCGGGAGGGCCGGGAACCGGGAGGAGCGGGAGCCGGGAGGAGCGGGAGCCGGGAGGAGCGGGAGCCGGGCCGCTACCGGCCCCAGGCGGCCGGGCGAGGCGGAGCGGGAGGCGCTGACCGTGTGCTTTCCCCTCCAGAGCCTGCCCCTCAACCCCAAGCCGTTCCTGAACGGGCTGACGGGGAAGCCGGTGATGGTGAAGCTGAAGTGGGGGATGGAGTACAAGGGCTACCTCGTCTCCGTGGACGGCTACATGAACATGCAGGTGAGGGGCCGGGGCATGCCTGGGACGCGGGCGGTGCCGGGCCCCGGCGCTGTGGAGGCCTCATCCCTGGCAGTGTTCGAGGCCGGGCTAGATGGGGCTCTGAGCAGCCTGGTCTAGGGGAAGGTGTCAATGCCCATGGCAGGGGGTCGGAACGAGATGATGTGTAAGGACCTTTCCCGCCTATAGCTGCTGCGTGCTGGGATGACACGCAGTGCCCCCTCCCTCTCTCCCTCCCTCCATCCTCAGTGGGGATGCTGTGCAGTGTTGGAGCAGGGCACCCTCTCATGTTGTAGCCGAGCCCTGGGCTGAGGACAGAACAGTCATGTGCTTTGTGAAGCCACTTTTATTGCTGTCATTCTGATTTTTTTCTCATTTTCTTTTCAAGCTTGCAAACACAGAGGAGTACATAGATGGTGCACTGTCTGGACACCTGGGTGAAGTTTTGATAAGGTAATTGGGGTACTTGTTTATGGTGGAGGAAGGCTCTAAATTACCTCACCGCTTTCATTAAAGCTTGTACCGGTGGGTGCCGTGTTTCTTGTCTAATTAAGATGCTAAGTGTAGCTCTTACAGGAAGGCTGTGAACGTGTCTTTTGTGTCAAAGTCCTTTCTGAAAGGAAAAAAATTAATTTTTGAATATATTTAAAGAAGCAGTTACTATCCCCTTTGTGGTAACTAAATACTTTTTTTTTTTCTACATTATTGTATATCTGGGAATCCTTTGGCATTGTAAACCAGTGCATTGCCACTGGAAACATTTCATATGCTTGGAAGTTAAACTTGACGGTAACTGTTCAACCAAAAGTAAAAATTTTTTTGTACAGCAATGTCAAAACAGTTTTTACATTTATGAAGTTGCGCAGTTTAATGTACTATGTGGAAAAGGAGTACAAGGTCAACAGCAGCATTTTGTTCCGTAGAATGCCAGGCTACATTTAAGCAGGAGAATGTTTAAAGCATGTTTTATGTGGGGAAAATGATAATGTTTATAGCTAAGGGAACTCTTGATTCTATTTACAGGTGCAATAATGTTTTGTACATCAGAGGTGTGGAAGAAGAGGAAGAAGATGGAGAAATGAGAGAATAGGTGTTTTGTATTTCTGGAAATAAATTTTTTTTCTTTTTTGTTTTTCATACTTTTGTAGTAAGGTGTTTACTTTTTTCCATTGTGTTTTAGTGTGAAAAAAATTTACCCTTTGAAAGGTCTTTAATATTTTATTGGTGTCCAAAAAACTAATGCTGGAGGAACAACAGGTAATTGTTTCAATTTAAAACTGAAAATATTAAAAGGAAAAGTGAATGTTTAAAAAAATACCAGTTATTTTCCCATCTGAAACGCAGGAGGACTTGGCAGTCTCTATATTTTACAGTACGTATGTAGTGACTATTTAAGTATATTTAATCTTTAAACATGTTTATAGAACATTTGGAATTAGCTGGGAGGCTTTCACTGCAGGTGAGGTGTGGAGATCTGTTAAATCCCAGTTTCTCTCAGAAATATTCTCCTGCTTTGCCTCAGGAAGCTGGGAGTGTGGCCGTACAATCATTGAGGAAGGACAAACTTGTATCAACTTAGTAGCCAACAGCCAGACAAACAAAAGGCTCCTGGCAGCTGTAGAGATCCACAGACCTCATTGGCATTAACAGAGTTGAGACAAGAGACTGCAGAATGGGAATGTGCTTTGTGAGTCTCTGCTGAAGGGTGGAAAGGATGCTGTGGTCCTCCTCAGCATGTCATGAAGAGAAGATGTTCTGTCTAAAAGCTGCACAGGTTGTGGCTGCAGTAGGTGCATGTGGAGTGCAGATCTCCAGCCCTGTTGGCTGGGATCACACATCCTTTCAGACAGCTGGAGTGGGCAGTGCTGGATGCTCGGGGCTGCAGTGGGATAGAACACTGGTTATGTGAACTGAGGGAAGGACACCAGCCTGTCAGGATAGATCCTGCAGAGAAATACCTCCTCGTTTCTTATGTTGGAAGTCATCCCTGGAGCTATCCTTGTGTTCCTTTAATATTTACGTATGTAAGCTTCTGATTCTCAGGGTTTAAATCAGGATCTGACCTTGATTCTTGGAGAGGCCTAGAGCACAAAACCGATTTTTTCTTTAAAAGTGTAACAACACAGCTCACAGGTGTGCTGATTTTTCCTTTTTTCCCCCTCCACCGCAACATGCTGTGTTTTGTTCCTGACAAAACAGCTCTCAGCCCACCACCACTGCTTAAGCACCACCCACAATGGGATGTCCTGTGCTTGTTACCATGCTGTTGCCAGGTTCCTCTTCAATATCTGCTTTCAAACATTGTGATGCTGCTGGGGAGGGCCAAAGTCAGCAGCAGGAACTCCTGGAAGTGGTGAAGCACCCTCTACCACCTCCCCTGTCAATCTTCTGCATGCCTAAGTGAGAGTTTAGGCGGAAGACAAAGATTATGTCAGTGGAACAGCACCACAAGATAACACCCAACACTATTGTAGCTATACTCACTTTTCAGGTTTGGTAATAAGTACAAAATACTGGGCTTTAGGTGCAAATCTTGCCTCATTTGCAAACAAGACTTCAGCAGAAGGGCTCTTTCAAAGAGTCAACATATCCAATTTTTTTCTGCTGAGCAGGAGTATGTATATGCACATACGTGTGTTACCGGCATTTTAAATCACTTCTCTTTCTAAAAGAAAAGAAGGTGTCTAAAGAAGATTACCACCCCGGGAGAAGTGTTTGAGGGAACACTTCTTTAGAAAGACACTCAATTTTTCATCTAGGAAAATACTGGAGTCCTATAGACGGTATGAATACGTGAAGAGAGAAGAGAAAGCCAAAAGTCCGTGTTGGGAGCAAGTATTTGCTCTCTGATTCTCCCATCTCTCGTTCACTAGGGGGCAGCAGAATTGCACAAACGTTTCGTTATTGGACTCGGATAAATTATTACCTGCCTGGATAAATGAATGTCTGCCTGAATAACTGGCGCGGTGCGTGGGAGTCGTGGTCCCTCGGGGCTTGTTGCTGGGATGCGGGCAAAGTGGTTGTCGCCGGCAAAATGAAGGATGCTGGAGAGGTGATGGACGCCGGGGAGGGGGCACGTGGGCAAAAAGAAAACTCTCACAAATCAGAAGTTTCTGTTTTCTTGGCAAAGGGAGATCTCCAGGTGGTGCTGTGAGGACTGAAAGCTCCGGGAAGTCCCAACTGCGACACCCGATGCTTCGGAGCCGGTCACGAAGCAGCGCGATGCACGGATCTTATCACGTTATCCTGGACCGAATCCAGGCCAGCATCCCGCTCCCGGAGCGGGCTGCAGCCGCGTTAGGGCAGCCCGAGCCGGGCAGGGCCAAGGCTGGCTCCGGAGCCGGGGTCGGGCCGGTGCCGGCGAGGCGGGGCAGGACGGGGGGCGGGAGGGGCGCTCGGCCGCGCCGCCCCGGGGGACTTTGAGCCGAGCGGCCCCGGCACTCGGTGTTCAACACCATGGCGGGCCGGCAGCGGCACCGGCTGCTGCTGGAGAACGCCGAGCAGCTGGTGCTGGTGTGCGGCCGGCGGGAGCCCTACCTGCGGAGGGACGGCGCTGCCAGCCTGGGCGTGCTGCGGGCAGCCAGCCTGGTGGTGGGGATGTGAGTGCGGGCAGCCAGCCTGGGGCTGGGGATGTGAGTGCAGACAGCCTGCCTGGGGCTGGGGATGTGAGTGCGGGCAGCCAGGCTGGGGCTGGGGATGTGAGTCCGGGCCAGGACCGGGACCGAGCGCTGCTTCGGCCCCCTGGGCTCGGGGAGCAGCAGCTCCGTGGGAGGCTGGAAGGCATCCCCCAAGCGCAGCCCAGCCTTCCCGGTACCATCCTCGAGCTCCTCTGGGAGAACGGTCCCAAAGAGGCTTCTGTGGCTTCCCAGGGCGTGATCCAGGTGCAGGCGGTGGCAGAGTACGAGTGCCCTGAGGATAGACAGATAGACAGATGGATGGATAGATGGATAGATAGATAGATGGATAGATAGATAGATGGATAGATAGATAGATGGATAGATAGATAGATGGATAGATAGATAGATGGATAGATAGATAGATGGATAGATAGATAGATAGATGGATAGATAGATAGATAGACAGACAGACAGATAGATAGATAGATAGATAGATAGACAGACAGACAGACAGACAGACTGATCCCTTCTGGAGTGATGCTGTGTGCTCGCTGATCCACAGGAGGAAAACAGGAATTAGAGCAGAACAGCACCAAGGTGTCCTCCAGAGGGATCTAAGGAGAGGACAGGTGTTATGGCAAACAGCTTGAAAAGCATGGCATTACCCCAGTGTTCGTTGTGCATCTGTAAGATTAGCAAACCACCTCCACATGTGCATCTCTAGTCCTGCTGAGGATCCTGCCCCTATTGTTCCAGGAGCTCTGTCATTGAGCACTTTTAAACAGGCTCACACGTCCTTCGTTCATTGCCTGTGTTTTGCAGGGATGGTTGTATCAAAGCTGTGGGCCAGGCAGATGTTATTCGCAATCAGTTTTCAGAAGCAACGTTTGAAAGGATAATTGACTGCTCTGGGAAGTGTGTGTTACCAGGTAGGTGTATTTTTATGATATAAAGGAACAGCACTGGCAACAGGTCAAGGGACGTGATCCTGTTACTCTACTCAGCCCTGGTGAGGCCACATCTAGAGTGCTGTGGCCATTTCTGGGCTCCACAGTACAAGAGAGACATGGAGCTCCTGGAGTGGGCCCAGTGGAGGGCTACAAAGATTATGAAGGGTTTGGAGCATCTCTCTTTCAAGGAGAGGCTGAGTTTGGTCTGTTCAGCCTCAAGAAGAGATGACTGAGAGGGGACCTCATCAATGTCTGTGAGTGTTTGAAGTGGGGTTGCCCAGAGGAGGTTTCCAGGCTCTGCTCAGTGGTGCCAAGCAATAGGACGAG
This sequence comes from Poecile atricapillus, assembly GCF_030490865.1. Lineage (NCBI taxonomy): Eukaryota > Metazoa > Chordata > Aves > Passeriformes > Paridae > Poecile > Poecile atricapillus. The sequence goes on along the minus strand of NC_081289.1, from coordinate 31,418,001 downwards.
AAGCAAGGGGCAGAAACTGATGCACACAAAGTTCCACCTGAACGCGAGGAAGAACTTCTTTACTGTGCAGGTGACTGGGCTCTGGAACAGGCTGCCCAGAGAGGCTGTGGAGTCTCCCTCACTGGAGATACTCAAGGGTTCTTTTGAATTTCATAGTGGAGCTCTGTCTCCTCTTGTTTTGTCTTTAGATCTGTTCCTCTGTATCACAGATCACAACAGGAATGTAGCTGATCCACAGAGTGATTCTTCAGATTCACTGCTCTTTCCTGTACTCTCTCAGCCATTCAGCCACGGAGCTCAGTCTGTCCATCCTGCCCACAGCTGTTTGGAGGCAAAAGGGATTTTAGGTCACATATTCTGCAACTTTACATGATAAAAAAAATCCCCAAAAGATGAGCAAGTCTATTGCATGTTCAGCTATCCAAGTGGTGTTAGTACACGAGCTGTCAGACCTGTGTTTCTCTTACAGTGGCCTTGCCATTCAGCAGTATCAGTTCCAGAGCTTGTGGAAAAGGCTCCTAGGGTAGTAATTTTTGCCAGAGGAAGTCTACTGTGCTGAGCCCAGCCTAAGCAGTGTGCCTTTTTTTAAAGCGTACAGGCTTAAAGACTAATGAACTCTTTCAAAGTTTGTTATTTATCCTTTCTTCCACAGTTTGAAAATTTGATCAAAATAACATGACAACCTGGAGACATTTTGCATAAGGTGTTAGACCTAGAAAGAAAAACTGAATGAAAACCAATAGTCTCTGAAGAAAATCCTAGATATTTGTCTGGTTGGATTTTTATTTTTCTCTAACCAATAGAGACTTTTTAGGGGAGCTTCTGCTGTCTATTTAACTTGCTTGAATGTTCATAATCTTTTCTCTTACACAGTGAATTAACTCAAGTGTACATTTACTTTGTTTTCTTTAGGCCTGGTAGATGCACATACACATCCAGTGTGGGCTGGTGATAGGGTTCATGAGTTTGCAATGAAGGTAACAACATAAAATTGCACAGATGGATTTTTCTTCCTTCTTGTTTTTTTTATCTTTTAAAATGTATAACTGTTTCTACTTCCTAGTGACTCTCATCTTTCTTTTATAGAAAAATACATAATTTCAGTCAGATAATCTACCTGAGGGAGGAGGGATGAGTTTTGAATACTGATAGGCTGAGAGTGTACCTGCATCCTTTGCAGCCACCCTTGATATATTTTTGCATTGATGAAGCAATACAGGAATGCTGCCTTCTATTACCATCTAAGTCTTGACTTTTTCCTTTCTTTTTCTTTTCTACATAGATGAATTTTGAGCTATAGATCAGGTTTTCCCTTGGACTCAGGAGAAAGCAAGTTCAGAGTACTTCTCTTTATGCCACTTCTTACAACATTTCTTCACTTAAGTGGGAGAGAGAAGTAAATGGGGAGGGGGGGGGAGAAGAAGAATTAATGGGGATTTTTTTTCTTCTCTCTTTGTCTTTCTCACTGCAAAGAGACCTCAAGACACTTTCCACTATCTATTGGGTGGAAAACACACTGTTCATAGCTAATTGTATATGAGGAGTGGTTTTTGTTTTCTTCTCTTTAACCCAAGCTGGCAGGTGCATCATATATGGAGATCCACCAGGCTGGGGGAGGAATCCATTTTACGGTGGAGCACACTCGGAAGGCCACGGAGGAGGAGCTGCTCTCCACCTTCCAGCACCGCCTTGAACGCATGCTCAGAGCAGGATCCACGCTGGTGGAGTGCAAGAGTGGATATGGCTTAAACTTGGAAACTGAGCTCAAAATGCTCAGGGTGATCGAGCGTGCTAAGAAATCCATGGATATTGGCATTTCCTCAACGTACTGTGGAGCTCACGCTGTGCCCAAGTAATAGGATTTGACTTTTCTTTCTCTTGTTAAATGCTGCTGCTTTGCATTGAGAATTGGTTTCTTCTTCCCCACTCCTAAAACGCAACATACTTGAAAAACAACAGCCAATATTTATAGGAAGCTCTGCTAAACTTTAGTTTGAAGGACTGCAGTGCAACATTATTTTGTGACTCCTAATGCCAACACAGGCTTAGCACAGAACCTCTGCCTCCAGCTGGTGCTCACACTGTACATAACACAGATTACAGGGCTTCCTATACAGATCGTTCTGCTTGCATTTGCTGCTGTCCTTCAAACTTGGTCTCTGCCATGAGATTTTATTTTGGCCAAATAACAACAAAAAATACTATATTTAATCTTTATATAGCTCCATAAACAAAGTTTAATTATACTTCCATGCAATGAAGACTTGCACACATCTTACAGCTATGAGATGAAGATTAAACTGTGTTTAATCAATTATTCTGGTGGGTCAAGTAGACATATCATAAAAAATCCTCTCTCACTTCTGATTTTTTTTCACTATGGTGAAAAGAACATCTTCATGTCACCAGATTTCAGTGTATGAAGGAATTAATGAGGAGTTTTAGCTAGATATTTTGACATATTGAGTGGTAGGCTGCTGTGAGACAAGGCATGTGAGATGGAGGCAGGCTTATTATGTGGCAATATTCAAGAGATGTTCATTAAAAGAAAAAAAGCAGCATACTCCAAAAAAAACCCTCCCAGCCTTTTCTAACATTCAGGAAAACATGACCCAGAAAATATTTTTTGGAATCTAATTCTTGTGTATTTGGAGCAGGATGGTAAATTATCTTTTGTCAATTTAACTATGAAAAATTAATCCTGTATCATCTTCAGTAACTGGAAGATGGTTAAGAATAAAGTAACTAAAATCAGCTGAAGGCAACAGCTTCTTCTTTCAAGAAGTTATACTAAAATTTAGAGGACTTAATGGTAAAATAAAATTGACCTTTCACCCCAAACTATATATGTATTTATTAGTCCTTCCTTTCTCCCTCCCCTAAAGGGCCTTGGCAGGATCTCAGTCAAAATCCTGATAAATAGTATTTCCCACCAAAATGCTTTGAGCATTTTTATAAACCAGTGAAATCAATTCCAGTGTTTTTAAATATATACTAACTCTCATGTGTTAGAAAGACATGTGCCTTCTCATTCTGTGCACACTTCTGTCCCCACTGATGCATCAAGCATAATGAAATGTAGTAGAAGTAAGGATACTGTATTTTAAGTAAGGACAAAAGGTAGTTTGGGATTTGAGGAAATTATCTGAAGGAAATATTGAGTTATCTGTATTTTCCAGTTTGAGTCTTTTTAAATCCTCTCTTCTCTTTTCAATCAAATGTTTGTGTCTAGGCTATTTTGCTTGAATTTTATGCTACCCCTCAAACTTAGACTCTGGCTTGGGTTTTTATTTTGACTGGGAGAAAATCTGCAGTTTTTCCTTGGTCTCTCCAGTCATCATTTTGAATCGAGCTTATGATTTGGGAGATGTCTGATTTTTAAAAATCATCATTATTTTTTATTGGAAAATGATTATTTGGTCCGTTTCAACTTTATAATGAAATTTTTAAAGTGTTTTCCTGAGCAGAAATCTTCTGCATTAAAACCACAGCAGTTTTGTTTTGCATTTTGGGGCATTATATTCCTCAAAAGTGGAATTTCTTAGTTTTTCCCTCTGTTTTATCTTTGCTCTGGGCATAATATTTCAGCCCAAATTCCTCCAAAGGCTGCTGAGTAGAAAGAGAAAAGGGAGAGGCCTTGGCACGGTCAGAGGCTGAGCAGCCCCAATGACTGTTTCAGTGAGAAGGGAATGGAAGAAAGGCTCTGCTTTATAACCTTGCTGATAAATTCAGGCAGAACTTGGCTTCTTGAATTTATTGCCATTGCATAGCTCCAACTCAGCCATGTGTGGCACTCCATAGTGCCAGTGTCTGTGTGCCTTATGGTGCCTGAAATGAGCATTGAGATTCTCAGGCATTTAGCTGCTGTACATCCCTTGTCCTTAGATATTAAAATTGGAAAATTCTAACTCAACTGCATGTTTTGGGATTATTTGCTCCTTCTAAGGCATTTAGTGATCTCTCCTGGGTTATCTTTATGTAATAGAGGATTCATAAATGATTCTGACTTTGGCAAGTCAAACCTTGGGGAGCTCCTCTGATTAGAAACAGTTATCTGTCCATCACTCTGAATGGTATAAAAGGAGGACAGGTAAATTAAAAATAATGACTTACACTGCATGCCTGCTTTGAGCTTTGACACTTGCATAAAAATATTATATGAATACCATTTAACATATTTAAATACTCATTTACATATTTTAAATAGTTATATTTTAGAATACAGTATAAAGAGGTCAGAATATATGAATAGGAAAGCAGAAAAATTTGTTTTAAAGTATAGTATATCTTTGTTAGCATCCAAGATGCCAACCTTATTAAAAACATTCGGTAACACAATCTAGTATTCTCTGAATGGAAAGTAACTCATGTTGGAGACTGCATGAGTTACAATGAGGCTTTATTTTTTAATGTGAAGTTTTTTTTTGAGGGATTCATATTTACATCATTTCCTAAGTAATTCAGTAATTGCATGTATGGCTTGAGTGTGTGCCAGATTTCAAGGATGTTACTCATACAGCTCTGTAATGTAATTTTCTTTTCATTAGAGGGAAAACTGCTACTGAAGCCACAGATGACATTATCAATAACCACCTTCCTAAACTGAAAGAACTCAAACTAAGTGGTGAAATTAATGTTAGCAATATAGATGTGTTCTGTGAGAAGGGAGTCTTTGATCTGGAGTGTACAAGGAGGATACTTCAGGCTGGAAAAGATATAGGGTTACAGATTAACTTCCATGGTGATGAACTCCATCCGATGAAATCTGCTGAGGTATGTCTTTCTTAACAATTATTTTTGCTCCTGTGAGAGCCCAATCTGTGTAAGAATTGCAGTCTTCAAAATGGAGGTTGTCTTTTCTAAGACTTTATGAAATAGACCATCTGATAGAAGCAGATGCCAGGAAGAGCAGTCCATGTGCAGCTTTGGAGTTAAGGACATGGGAGGAAGCCTTGACCTCTGGGACTAATGTGCACTGGCTAATCAAACATTGACTTTGCTTATCGTCCACACGGGATACAGATCAGGAAGGTGGATATCCATGCACCCAAGAATGACAAAAACATGGTTTCTATGCAACTTGAAAAATATTTTTTTGTTAAATGTCCTGTTAGAAGCAACAAGTCAAATTGCAGTGAGCACACTCAGTGGTCTCATTACTCAGATATCAGATATCCGAGCACACTCAGAGAGGTGGTTTAGTCAAGACTAGGTTCCCAAACATCTTGATAAAGAAAGTCCCTTTGACACCATGTTTGACCATCATTTAAATATTGCTTCCTTCCTGTAGGGTCTGCCCAAGCTGTATATAAATATAAAACAACAAACCAAACCAAAAACTTGATTGATCATAAAAGACTATTTGACTTCCCCATTGAAGGCAGCATTCAATTTTGTGAGCTATTTTCTGATGGATCCTTTATGAACAGGAGTTGATAATGTTTCCATCCATGTCTCTCACACAGTTTGAGTGTTAGGCTGTTAAAAACACCACTGAAAGTGTGCTTCTGCTCTGTGGATAAAGTGATCAGCCTTTCATGCAGCAAATTAACAAATATTTTGTCTCTGTATTCCGATTGTTCTTTCAAGCATTCTTTGCTATTTCTCTTCTGGTATATTTTACATTAATAGTAGATTGTCTCTTCCAGTTGTTTAGAAACAACTTTTAAAACTGAATAAATTGAGAATAGTGAGTAATTTGCTCGAAAATTTACTTAGCTTGGAGCTGAGCTAGGAGCCCGGGCCATCAGCCACCTGGAAGAAGTTACAGATGAAGGTATTGTGTCAATGGCAAGAGCTAAGTGTGCTGCTGTCCTCCTGCCAACAACAGCCTACATGCTAAGGTAAGGCCACTAGATTGAAGGGAAGCTCCTGCAATTGCAAAGCCGTGTGTGTGGTTTGAGGGTCTTTTAATCTAAAAGCATATCTATGCCTTAAGGATCAGTCTGGGTCAGTGAAGGCAATCACACCTACAGAGAACTGAGCCTCCCTCCTTAGGTCTTATTTCTGCTGGAAATCCTCAAAAATCTGTGAGATTGCTGAGAAGTCTCACAATAGATTTGGAGTGGCTTTACAGCAGCTATGGCTAAAACTTCCTAGAGAGTGTTTCCAAGTGCTCACCCTGCAAACACCTACACAGATTAACCCAGGGACTGAACAATTTTGAAATGGCTATTCCAGATATCGAAGTTATTGAAAATGCCTTTTGCATTGTAATTGCTAAGTGAAAAGATCTCTAATGTACGCAGACTAAGCTCAGACTCAAAAATTGGGAAGGGATTATTGCATTGCATTTACCGCTGCTCATATTTTGGAGCCTGTCTTTGAAGCTGTAAGAAATAGAAAATAATTTTCCAGAAATGAAGATTTTCTTCTATTAAATTCTTAAATGGATGAGTTCTAAATAATGGGGGTAGTTCTAAATTCTCAATAATTCTGGGTAAATTCCACAATTTCATTTGTCTGAGCCTGATGGTTAACACTGGCTACTGCCACATGATGTTACTGCAAAAGCTGTGGCTCACACTTCTCATTGATGCTGTCCATAGGGTGATGGGTAGGGGTGCAAGAGGTGAATTTGGGCTTTCATCTCCATAAGGATCAGTGTAACTGAAGGCATGAATGTAGCCAAACTGAGAGATGACTTTTGCCTTTGTAAATCATTGTATGATAACTAAGCTAACTGTACTGATAAGTTTATTTTTCCCACTAGACTGAAGCAACCTCAAGCTAGAAGAATGTTGGAAGAAGGTGTTATAGTTGCTCTTGGCAGTGACTTTAATCCTAATGCATACTGTTTTTCAATGGTAAGATAGCCATAATACTGAAACCATTGAATTATGGCAATTTTTACTAGTACAATTTGGGTATTGCACACTTCAAACTGGTTTCACGTGCACAAGGAGAGCTGCACGCTCCACGCAGACGGCTCTCTGCGTTTGTTTGTGCGTATTGGAAGTTTTTGCCAGAAATTCTTGAAACCAGAATGGGTTCCATCCCTCATATGCACTGAGAGGCCTATTCAAAATGCTCTCAAAGCTACTGATCTTAGAGTTTTCATTTTGGATTTGGCAAAACGTATGTTGTACAAACAACTCCTTCTGACGTGCAAGGAAGAAGGAGAGCACTTAGGGATTTGAGGCATAAACAGCTTTGTGTTCCTGGTAACTCCCATTGTCCCCTTCCTTGCCTCTCAGCCTATGGTGATGCATCTGGCCTGTGTAAACATGAAGATGTCAATGAATGAAGCACTGGCAGCTGCCACCATTAATGCAGCTTATGCTCTGGGCAAATCAGACACACATGGCTCCTTGGAGGTTGGCAAGCAGGGGGATCTTCTCATCATAAATTCATCAAGGTTTGTTCTTCTGTTGTCGTTTGAAATGTGCTTTAGCCTTAGTTATCTTCACTGAATAAAGGGACACTGGTAGCATTTCAGACACACTTTCATTTTCTTTAATTACTCCAGGGGAAAATCAAGCCTAAGACTTTTGGGGCTGTTATTACAAGTAATCCATGCCTAATTACAAATTACCTAGAATTAACATGTGTTTATTTTGCGGAATAGATTCTCTACTGAGAGAGTCACTGTATTCATGCAGCAAGAGACAACATGTAGGCATGGAATGGTGTTTTCCCATTTTCAAGAAAATCTTATAAAATTGCCAGGTATTCTGGGCATGTGGCCTGATCTTATGCAAGTTTTTATATTCTTAAACATTTTGTCTTTTTAGATGGGAGCACTTGATTTACCAGTTTGGTGGACATGAAGCATTGATCAACTACGTTATAGTTAAAGGAAAAGTTGTCTATGAAAATGAAAGGTGTGAGACAATGAGCAGCTACTGAGAGAAGGCAGTAGTTTAATAAGCTACTAAAATCAAATTAGCATGGAGTATTTCAATGCAACAGACAAATCAGATTTGTATTTACCAGTAAATTGTTTTCCTGCTCACCTTACCCTTATTCAAATAAACCTTACCAAGCATTACCCATTTGATGCATCTCCATGTCCGTTGTCCTTCAATAAAATAATTTCTAATTGTATCCATCTTAAATAAGACAGTTTCCAAAAATGTTTTCTATACAATTAATCTATAATATTATTATATTTTAAAAGAACCCAAACAAACTGGCAATAAATAAGCAGAGTTTGGATCCAGGTAAGATTTACTGGGGAGTGTGATGTTAAATTACCTGTGACAGAGGGCCAGGGGCTCAGGCATACACATTTGGGATGGCCCTTGGATGTGTTGGAAGAAGACCACATGCAGTGTCATACAGATGTTCCAGAAAAGACCTAATTTTATTTATTCTAGGCTGAATCTGAAATAGCATCAGACGTATTTGTTTGTGGAAGTTTGAGTGTGATTCTGGTAAGATAAGTATGATAACTTTTATTCAAAGCTGTGTTGAAACTTAGGAGCCTAACTTCTTTAAAGCGCTCTTTCATTTATCTTTCAACTACTGCTTTTTTTCCTACAGCTTGTAACATAATTTAGGAATGCAGTATGTAGAAAAAAGGATGATACAGCTCTGGAGAATTTAAGCTTTTGCAGTATTTAAGCAGAGGGTCTGGGGTAGGAGGGTCTCTGAATACCCATGGACAAAGTCTTCTTCAAATTTTCAAATGGATGGTGGCTGCAGAAGCAAAAGGGATTTACTTTCTGAAGGTGAGGTCATAAAATTGCACCTGACAAGCATGAAGAACTTCACATCAAAAATAATTATTGATATAAGAAAGCAACATAATCTGTAATACAGAGCAGAGTGCTTCAGTGAACAAGACCCGTGAGGAAGGACAATGGTCTCATTCTGATTAACAGATATTTGAAAGCCATCATGAACATGTATGAGAATTATTATGATCTTCTGATCTCCCTGAGCCTTGGGCACATCTATTTAACACCCAAAATCTGCAAGCCATGCCCTGTAGTATCTTTCTTCATGCTTTATTTGATCCAGGCTAGCCAGCTACATCAGTTTTTAAAACAATGCAATAGCATTCCTGCCACCTGATGTGTTTTCCTGCAAGCAGATGTTGTACCAGATGTGGGCATGGAACTTTATTTTTATAAAGCTTGAAAGAACGTCTCAAGTATGTGGTTGCACAGCCCACTCTGCCCAAGACAGCCTTCCTAAATAATGTTTATACATTAAACATTAATTTATGTTTATTTCCCAAATTTATTAATTTGGGAAGGCTATCAGGGAAGGAAGCACAGGGACTTCTTAAATGCAGGGTCCAGGCAGAGTGGTGCCTCTCAGCTCAACACAGGCACCATGCAAAACCTGAATTCACCATCTGCAGTGTGTGTTGGGGATCCCTTGGTCTCAGAAAGGCAAAAGCAGAGGTGAGTGGGAAGCAAGGCCCAGAATCTCTTCTCTGAATGCCCAAGGCATTTGCCAACCTGCTAGGTTGCCATGCAGGCAGAAGCCCTCTCACCAGAGCACATTTAACATGGCAGGTGTCAGACATTGAAAGGCAGCCACACACTGGTGTTTTGGCTGCCCCTTGCAGCACAGCCAATAGCCTGGGGAGGCTTTCAGCTTGTGCTGAATGGCCCTCAGCCAGATCACTACTGCCATGTCATCACTGCTGCAGGAGGTGAAAGCCATGTCCTGACTCTTCCCTTGCAAAATAAAGCCTGTGCTGGAGGTCAGTGTTTTGACACAGAGCACACTCAGTCATGATCCCATCTGTGGGGACAGGGCCCTTGGCAGACAGGCAGAGATCTGGGAGCCATGGGAGTGTAGGTCTTGGTGCTATTGCCTCAACACTGGTTCGCATTCATTAGTCCTACACCTCCTCTTCCCCCTTTTCTGGCCCCTGTGTTACCTGTCCTACTTACTTCCAAATTAAGCTCTTGCTTTACATTTTCATCATCACACTCAGGACAGGAAAATAGATTGCTACAGCTGTATGTGAAGCCTCAGTTTATTGATTGCAGGTGTGAGCCCATAGCTCCTGGAAAGGTGCATTAAATGTAGTCCATCACCAGAAGCGAATATATTTTTTCTGGAGTGATGATCTCCATAGCACATTCCTATGCACACAGCTTCTCTGATTTGTGAAGCACCTGCTCTAAAAATGCTCCTGTTATACAAGAGCCTGTACCTCACATATGATCTACAAATGTGAGAAGAATTAAGTGTAAAGATAATCTTGTTTGTGGCAAAATGAAGGGGATCGCAGCAGTTATCCAAAGGGGGAGAAAACAGGTAAGAATATCAAACTTAATCCATTTGGTATCATTGGCACAGATGAAGAGAAAACAAACAAAATGTTGACAAAAATACTGGTTTCAGCAGCAGTCTGAATGATTTGTATTCAGAAGTTTGTGAAATTCAGTCAAAACCACACTATCATGACAAAGTTGTCTTTTACACATGAGGAAAGCAGTGAGACTTTTCTTTACTATCTATTTGTGCTTCTGAGCTAGACAGACAGGTCCTCTAGGTCACCTGGAGACACTACATTGAGTTTGAGTAGAACAGCCATGCTCAGGTAAGGTTCTGGAAAGGTTCTGCTCTCTTCCAGAGGATCACAACTCCTAAAGTTCATTCTGATGCTTGTGGTCGTGACTATCATCTGCACTCATTCTCAGCGACCCCAGGGAGAAAGCTGTAGGTGAAATGGGTCTTGATTCAGGGATGTGTTCCCTCCTGTACTTTTCAATGTAAGGTTTAGCCACTTCCCACACCTGCAAAACAAGAATGTGAAACAGCACAGTCAGAGGCAAAGAAAAGGTCAGCTAAGACATCAATGCATGTGTTCAGGAAACCCTGAAGAAAAGTTATTGGGTGAGATATGCTGTATGGGAGAAGCAGAACTAGAGAGGCAGATAGAGCAAGTTTTGGGGAAGAACATGTGGAGGGAGCCAGCAAGGGATGGGAAAGCTCCAAGGGAACAAGGTGAAAGGATTAAAGGCAAAAATACTTTGTCTTGTTACCAGGGTAATGCTCTGTGTACAATAGTTAGGAGACAGTCACTGCCACTTGCTACAAAACCACTTGACTATGAAAAGGATTGGGCAGCAAAAACAGCAGCTGGAATGGACAAAGAAAAAGGGCGTTAGACAATCCTACACACAAGCCAAAAGCCAGCACTCACCTTCTGCTCCACAAGCAGCCTGTGAGCTGCTTCAATGTCTGGGGCCATGAAGCGATCCTTTATCCAGGGCCTGTAAAGAGACATTGGGCAAACATTAACCCCCACCACCAGCAGCTGCTCTCCAGGCAGGCAGCCTCTGGGGAAAGTGTTTATCTGATCTTACCTCACCACAGAGCGCACAAGGTCGTAGACCTTCTCCAATGGGGTTGTCGTTCTCAGAGGGCGTAGGAATTCAATGCCCTGGCAGGCGGCGAGCAGCTCAATAGCCAGAACTAGGAAACCAGAACAGCAAAAGGGATGTTTGGTAGGTACAGCTCAAGGCGAGGTTTCCCATGCAAAGCTATCCCCGGCCCTTGTTCTCACTAATATGATATGGTTCAGGTGTGAAAAAACAGTGGATCCACACCCCCCAGAAAGCCAGCCCAGTGGCAGGATCATTTAATGGATGATGCTGGGGGCAGTATCCAGCATTTCAGCAAGCAGAGTTTAGGTGCTCTGTTCTACAGACCTTTCAAGTGTACCAGGAACTCTTGGTTACCAGAGTCTTAAATCCTTAGGAATCTCTTCCAGAGTAACTTGAATACTCGTATTAATGTCCATCATAAATCAGAAAACTTTTTTAGCACTGAGAAAAGAGGAGCCTGAGCTAAAAATGACAGTTCTCCCTCCGAAGCTTGCCAGAACCATGAAAACGCCAGTAAAATGACAGCGCTTTGGAAGAGAGTATTCTGTCTGGAGAAGTTTATATTGTATCTGCCTACCTCACACCTGATTATTATTGGTATTAGTTCCTCATTTTCATGATTCAAGGTCTGTCTGGAAATCAGAATTTTAATTTCACCTTGTTCCACATGTTCAATAACTCTCAAAGCTTTTCTTGCAGCCCATCCTCCCATGGACACGTGATCCTCTGTAGCAGCACTGGTTGAGAGAGAATCCACCGAAGAGGGGTGGCACAAGGCTTTGTTCTCAGACACTGCAAAAACCCAGCACAATGAATGTAGGACAGAACAGGCATGAGACAGCAGAAGCAATGGACAACATGGAGGTAAGAGCCTATCTACCACCTTGGGTCCTACTACTGCTCCTCTTTCGAGGATACATCAGCATTTTACCTGGACTGAATCATTTGTAATAACCACCTTGAAAACTACTATTGCTTCTGAAAACAGTAACCAACAGCAGTCTTTAGATGAAAATAATAACCAAATATGGAATGACGGCTCACTCTTCACTCCCTTATCTCCAGTTTGAGTTGCTGTGGCTCAAAGGCCTGGAGGAAACTGAAGAAGAGCAGACAGCATGACTGAAACACAAGCCTGGTCCTGCCTGTTCCTCTGGGGCAATTCTCCGTAAAGAGCATTGGCTCCCTCTGGTTTTGGTCACGAATATCACCCCTCCCCTCCTTTCAAGAATACAGCTAGAGATCAGCATCTGGTCTGCTCTTTGCAGCTGAGACACTTTCAGAACTTCCTCTAGAAAGATGGGGGAATACAATACAAACCCTCTCCCTCCTTCCCCTCACTACAAGGCTGCCCATGTCCCTGAGGGTGACACACTCCTGCTTTGAAAGCCAGGTGGAAAGGTCTGGAGTAAATTCTCATGCTGCATCCAAAAGCAACAGGCATATGGCTGCAGGAGAGGCCTTAGGCACCATTCAGTGACAATTTGAGGTTGAGAATTACTCTTTAAAAGAGAAAAAATGAAGTCTGCATTCACAGCACTCCGGCTGTACTCGGCCTTTTCTTTCTGAAGCCCAGCGGGATGTTGTGTAATGCCCTCGCCAAATTAGCGGCTTCAGAAAAGCAACAGGAGTGACAGAAAGGTGGTGACACCAATTGCAAATAGGCTGGAGTGACAGTTTAGGACCAGAGCCCAGCTGGCACATTCAGGCAGGTGACAGCAGGTCCCAAAGAGGCTGCATGTGACCACTGCAAACAGCTTGGTCTGGCAGGCACAGAACTGCTGGTGCTGGTGAAGACAGACACATCCAGCAGTGTTGCAAAATATATACAGGGTTTTTTTCCAGATTTATCTATTAACCCTGGGAGTGAAAAACATTAGCTGGTACACAAACAATCCAGAAACTGGCAGTGATTTGAAAAATATTGGTAATTAAAAAAAACAGTTAAGAAAAATAAAAGGAACTCAAACTTCAATTCAGATAAAATCCTGGCTGTTTTGATCAGGATGAGATGATTTTGACCCATGGACATTTAGTGTCAGCAGAGGCAGGGCTGTAATTTTCATTTCTCACAGCAGAAATCACAAATACCCCAGAATCTGTCACTCCAGATTGCAGAAGTGTGCAATGAAACCTGAAGTCATGCAACCAGCTGAGGCTTGGAGCCATCCTAAACTCTCCCCAGCCAAAAGGGGATGAGCATTTCAGCTCCTCTTCCATACCCACTTCCCAAAACAGCCTCTAGGCAGGGTTCCTTTAGCACACTGATTTAGTTAATTCACTTGTTTTTCTGAAGAATGTTTACCTACACATTTATCTGATATCCTCCATTCCTGTGTTTGTAACTTTTAAAATTTACTCTCTTCTCATAAGCATGTTTATATTGGCTCATGCTTCCCTGCACCTATGAACTGTAGTATCCCAGCAGCCAGCAAGCTTCTTATTGCCTTAGCCATGAGTACTAGAGGAAAAGCTGAACTGATGTTTAATTTCAGTGTGCTCCCCCAATAGCCAGCCCTGTGAACCCTGGTCTTCTGAGGACTGTGGGGTCTGATCCTTGATTCATGCTCAGAGCCCTGAATGTGCCCAAGGGTCGGTGCAGAATAAGGAAGCCTGAACTGAAATAATTGCAGCTACACCCAACGCTCATACTTTACAAAACAGAACAGAACACATGGAGAAGAGACAGAAAACAGGAGCCAGATACCTTTGTGTCTACTATTAGATTACATCAGTCTTGAAAAAAATCAGTCTTTCTAGCTTCCTCTCTCTACGGTACTGCTCAAGCACTCACCCAGGGCTGCTGCTGTGCAGTGTGCAATCATGAAGCCTGAATTCAGACCTCCTTCAGTGACTAAAAATGCAGGCAGTTCACTGAGTGAGGGGTTGCAGAGCCTCTCAATTCTTCTTTCACTAATTGCAGCAAGTTCATGCACACCAATTGCTAAATAGTCCAGAGCCTACAAAAGAAGATCTCATTAAACCAGATGAACAAAAACAAACAAGCAAAAAAATCAAACCAGAATTTATTTTTTTCCTTTCTTCAGATGGTGAATTACCTTTGCAGGATATTCACCATGAAAATTTCCTCCAGAAATGGTCTCTTCTCTTTCAGCAAACACCATCTTTAAGGAGAAGTTAAGGCCTACATGAGTGAAATACAGCTTACATGAGTGGTATTTGCCAGTAATTGGAATATCTTAACTGAAGGAGTGTTTGTGCCAATAGGCTTTTATTTGCAAGCACATTATATTGCATCCACACTTCCACTTTTCAGGAAACGAAGATACAATCTCAGTTCTTCAAATTTGTAGGTACAATTTTGATTTTTTTCAAATAAACTACATAAAGGAAGGTCTTTGATCAAGGGTGCAAAAAACCCCCATCTGTTCAGATCCTAGCATAGATTTTCAGCTCCTTGATAGAATCTCTCCGTGACAGTTACAATTTTGAACAGATTAGAAGCAATAATGCTTATCAGCAGTTAATAGGATGCTATGGACAGCATCATTATAACACTGACAGAACTGCAGCCTTGCATTACAGTGCTGACAGAAATCCTTCCATGCAGTCATAGGGAAAGGAAGAGAGGTTGCTGTTGCAAACAATGGCAGTTATTGACCAAAGCCAGTTATCACTTTTTTGCCTCCTGTGCAAGTAATTATACAGAAGAAAAGAATAAAAAAGGCCAAGCAGAATTTTATATATATATTTTATGGTAATGAAGTAATCAAAAAGATACAGGGTTGTCCGTGGCGCTGTTGATTTCTGTTGTTATTATGTCCTTCACAAAAGCAATTGTATCATTTACAATTCCATGGACCTAGAACAAAAGATATTAGTGCCTGAGCTTAGTGTCTGCACTTAGTTCATCCTCAGGATGCTGACTGAGCTGCAGGGACCCTCTTTCCCAATCATCCCACTTGACTTTCACACTTGGAAGATGGTCTTGGATTTGCTTTTAACATCAGGAGCATCACTGCCAATCCTAGACACTTGAAAGATGGTATTTACTATTATTATGGCAGTTTTACCAAAAGAGTAATCTGAATATGACATTCTTTACTTATTTGGGTTGGTTTACCTGAGTGGAAGATATTTATTCAGTGGCAGAAGTGTTATGAGGAAGCCTTACAAAGACTCCCAGAAAACAAAACCTCCTATTAATTAATTAACTTCCATTAATTCCACTGATTTAATAGCTTTGCTCCTGTTAAAATGCGTAGGATCAAGCTCTTCCAGTATCTCTGAGATACTACACTCTGCTGGCTTTTGGAAACACCCAGTTTATATTATTAACACAAAAGCAGAAGAAAATCCCTATAAAATCTTCAAGCATGGAAACCAGCACTTTCCCTCTGCTTCCAACCCCTGGCCTCTTCCAGATCTGGACACAGCTTTGTTAGATGCTGCCTGGTGTGTACATGCACGTGATCAACAAATTACATGTCTCCATTAACACTACTGTGAAGTGAAGAAGCAGCAAAATGAAGCCCCTTACTCTAACAGCGTCAGACAGCACATAACTGACTGTATTTCTGAGGCAGAACTTTCACCATCATTTATCTATTGTTATGGAAGGATCTAAAAGTCAGTCTTTACCTGAGGGCAGCAGCGCATTGTGTACGCATCCTGAACTCGGTCACAGAATCTATGGCTCTCTAGAAGACACAAGGAGGGCAAACCCCAAATATTGCTTACAGAAAAACATTGTGTTCTGTTGAAGGACCCAGCCTGTTCTGGTAACCTGAGAGGGTGAAGGTTAAGATTGTTCACCTGCTATTTCTGATGGATGATGGTCAGAATCCAGGAGGGACCTGAATCGAAAGGCCACTTCAGCCTGCCCTCGATGCGGGCGCACTGCATGGATATCTAGTAAGACAAGTTAGACTGTCAGGCTGTACCTCTCTTGTCAGGAGCTATTCAGCAAAGATTCAGGGAGGGCACAGTACCCACCAGTGTCAAAGGCCCTCGTTGTACCCTTCAAGACTTCGAGTGTAAGGGCAGCAATTATGTCAGCTTGCCTCGCTATAGCCCCAGCTCTTTCAACCGCCTCACATCCCAGAGAGGTGATCATTTGTGTCCCATTGATGAGGGCCAGACCCTACAAAGGGAGAACAGATGTTAAGCAAACTCATTGCAGCTATTCCACACGCTGGGTGGAATTCCCTCTGTTTGTGATAATTCTCCTTCTTACATGAAGGAGTTAAAGATCTTTCCCTAGCTTTTTGGGCCATCCTGAAATGATAAAATGCACAGCTTGATTTTTTGCATCTTTGCAACATAAAGTGTCAATGCTCATGACCCCATTAAGTCACTGCAGACACCCTTGGAGCACTAGTAGTTCCAAGCAAGTCAGATACCTGCTTCAAGTCAGTCATCTGACCTCCTGTTATGGCCAAAGGGCAGATAGGTACCTTGGAGGTGCCTCTTAGCCAGCTGTTTCAGGATGGTATAAAGTGCTTTCTGAAGAGGCCTGTCTGTCTCTACTGACCACAGAGACAATCTGAACACAAAGTTGGGTCTGACATTTCAAATCAAGTAGGGTGACACCAGTAGTGGCAAATCCCACTCCCGACAACACTTCATCATTATCCTTCTGAAGCTTGACTTTGAATTATTATTAATTCATGTAAGGTTTTATTGTACATATAAAGCAAATAGTGATTGACCATGCTCATTTTCATCTGCTGGCATCATTATACTTTATTACCTCTTTTGGTTTCAAGGTAATTGGTTTCAGTCCATGGGCTTCCAGGACCTGCAAAGGAGTTAAATGACAAGGCAGTTAATGAAAGATACTTTTCAGTCGCTGAAGATACAAAACTGAGTCACTAAAACTTGAAAGTTTCCATGAACAGAAATATTAACTAATTTCTCAAGTGATGAGAGAAAAAGAGCTTTATATCAAAAACATGTAACATATTTTTTCTGCTGGACTAAATACAGGGCTTCCAAGGTAGCACCTCATTTCCTAGTGCCAATACAAGAAGGTAGCAGGAGCACTGAAGCAAGATATATGTCACTGTCACAGCCCATTAACATCTACCGTGTTGTAGAAGATGGGAGAGGGCAATAGGAAAGAAGGCTGGAAACTTCTTGGGAAGGCAGTTCTGCCTACACCCTGCCTCACAGCACTTTGGCTTGGCATAAATTATTCCTTTTTAAATGATCCCTAATCCTTTCTATAGAAAATCTCTAGTGACAGGAGGAGTCCAAACCAGTTCGTTCAGTACATGTCTATTCTATAGGGCAATTGCTCCTGTGGGAAATGGAGAAACAGCATAACCTATTTCTCATTTAATCCTCTCACCCTGTCCAATGGAAGAGGTAATGCATCTCAGAAGTGTACAGCTGTACCTTCTGTCTTGAAGGTCCAGGACACATTGGTCTGCTTCCTCCTTACTCCTCTCCCTGTGTAGTTCCCAAACCTTCTCCAGTCTATAGTGATGCACACCTATCAATCCATTAATGAGTCTGGTATTCAAATATTCATGGATAGGAGTTATAGGCATAGCAGAACAAACTACCATGAAAGACTTTGGAGGGGCTGGACTTGGAGATACTTAATACAAGATCAGTCTCCTGATGTGTTAGTGGCAGAATAACGATGGATTAAATACTAATTCCATTGTAACATTTCCATCTTGTGAAGGACAATGATAGAAAAGCTCCTTGTAACCCTAGTTAATTTATCAAAAATTAAATATCCAAACCTGTATATTTACTTAAAGCCATTATAAAATCAGTAGAAACTTTACTGTGAAGATCTTGCCTCCAGTAAATCCCCAGGTACTCTCAGCATTTGAGAGGTGATCTTGGATTTTTTAGAAAAGCATTGATGCTCATCAAAATGCTCATCAGAAGCTGAACATACAGTAATAATTCTTTCATAGTTGGTATCATATCCTATCCCTTTCTCCAGTTCACAAATGATGTCCCTGTGGTATCTTGTATAGCAGTACTATGGCATGATATTTCTTTAAGGCTTAATAACATACTGCTTATTTATGCCTGCTCCAGTAACTTGTGGGTCAGTTCTTGCATTCTCCATGGATACACCTTCCTCAAATCAGAGGATGAGTAGCTAAAAGCAATCTAGTCCCAATTCAAACTGGTAGAAAAAATCCAAAGACTTTTACAAGAGCAAAAGTTCTCTTCCTCTCAAAGCTACATGCAGATTGAAAAATGAATCAGCATGCATAAAAAATCCAAACTATCAGGTGCACAAGTCTTACATATTTAGCATCAGCCCAGCCACTCTTCGGGGACCACATCTTTCCCTCTCCAATTAATCCCAGAGCAAGATGAGAGAGAGGGGCCAAGTCTCCACTGGCTCCAACTGTCCCTTTCTCTGGGATATAAGGAAGGCAGGATGCTAGAAAGAAAACAAAAATAATTTTAGAGCCTTCCATTGATACACTCCTTGGAAAACCAAGAAGCCAGCTCGTAAGTGTGGTCACAGTAGCAGCCTACAATCATAGACAATGGCACCAATAGGACTACTCTTATTGCAGTTCTAGTCCTGATCTCTCACAACTACCAGGTTGAAAAACCAACATCTGCATCTTGACCCATGGAGCTACACCCTTTAACCAAACAGTTAAAAAGAAAAAAAAGGGAGATTTTCTTTAAACATCTTTTTACCATTAAACACTTCAATAACTTGCTTGAGGGTTTCTAGGGATATTCCACTGTATCCTTTGGCTAGGACATTGATTCTCAGTGCCAACAGCATGCGAGTTCTCTCTGGGGTCAAAGGTTTCCCCACACCTGAAACAGCAACAGAACCCTCTCAGGTTACTCCCCCACTACCAACAAGGGCAGAAAAGGGAAACACCAAGCAATCTCTCATTACCTGCAGAATGTGAACGAACCAAGTTCACTTGAAGCTCCCTACAGAAAAAAAAAAAGTTAAACCTCAAAAAAGTCTTGTCAGGTTTTTATTTTGCACAAAACAGAAGGAATTCCTGAAGCAGCTCTCTCATTTAACCCCAGCTACAGGGTGGAACTGTTCCCTGCCCTTCCTTTCCTGAAAAGAAAGGATAGAGAAGGCTGCACACAGAACATACCTCAGTTTACTGTTTGGGATTACAGTCCGGGCAAACTTTCCAAAACCCGTGGTGATTCCATAAACAACTGCAAGAAATGCACACTGCTGGTTAGGGAGAGAACTTGATGAAGTCTTCTAAACAATAATATTATTATTGTTTAGAATGTTTATAATTCTAAACAATTAATAGTTAAAAGCAAAAATATTTACCTGTCTGTTCCTTTACAATCCTTTCAATCACTTCTCGGGATTCCTTGACTTTAGCTTCAGCTTCAGCTGTGAGCTAAAACATAAGTAGTTTAAATATTAGCTTGTTTGTCATTATTTAGCTGTAGAAAAATTAACATGTAATTTTTAGCTGCATTTATTCAGAATTTTTACCTTTATCTTGTAGAGTCCCTTTCCTAAATTGACCAAGTCCTCCGTTGTTAAGCTGTTGCCATCTAAAGAAATATACTACACCAAAGAGCCACATTTTAGTTTGGGATATGGATACATACAAAGTTGTTTAATAATCAGTATAAATAAAAAATACAGTCAAAACTCAGCAATGACAGGAAGCTTCTTCATGCTTATTCATAAGACAGGAAGCTGAGTAACAAAAACATAATAAGCACATTGCAGCTTAGTTTCCTATACCCAGCCAATCTAATAGCCCCTGCTTTTGTGAATACTGCACTGGCTGAACTCTCAACATTTTCTGGTGAGTAGCAGGATTTGTTACTGAGTTATAGAATCACTGGTGATTCCTACCTGTTCTGGTTCTCGGTATTTGCTGTATCTGAAAGTTTTGTAAAGGAAAAGAGCAGACAAGATTTCACAGGCAGTGACCACTCAGTTACAGCTGGCAATGTGTTTTAGGAATAAAGGAACTCTAAAAAACGCAGGCAATCTAGAAAACTATAAATCTGTAATTGTAAAAACTTCTCAAAGCACTCAAAAAGGATACAAATGAACTCCCTCTGGCTGAGATGGTATGAAATCTGGAGACATTATATCTCCTTCTATAACTAAAAGAAATAGGCAGAATTAACACATATAGTATTAAATTGCATTCTTCACATAAATTAATTTGTTATTTATTACAATTCACAGCAATAAGAATTCTAATTTCCAGTTATCAGCCCTGAACATACTTGCATGCTTCTGGGAAAATAACAAGGAAGTATGTATTTATTTAAGGTATTCCAAAGGCTAAAACAGAACAGCTTACACTATATATGACAGCAGATACAGAAGATGTACATAGAATCCTGTACCTTCTAACTTTTATGTAGTTCTGTTCCTAAAAATTAAATATTTTTAAACTATTGGGTATTTTTCCATATAAGACTGCACACAATCTCTCAGGTGCAATTTTAGATGAATCTAGATAAAGCCACATTTATCTTTTTATATCTATTATGTTGTTTATATCTATTATTTTATATCTATTTATGTTGTTATGCTGACTCAGATAACAACACAGTCACTCTACGGTCCGATGTTTAAGGCTTTGCTTACCAACTTCAACAAATTCATTGTCCTCTAGAGCATCCCCCACGGTATCATCAAGATCCAGCAAGCCAAGTCCCTTGCACCTTCGAATGTAAAACTTTACTTCTTCCACTGAGGCAAATCCCCCGTTGTCAGGTTTGTTTTTCATGTACCGTCTCACAGCTTCCTTTCCCAGCCACTCAATGGTGTTGGTGGAGCTTAGGCACGGCACTGCCAGCCATTCTCCTCGGACGTGCACCGTGTACCTCGGCATGCTTTCTCTCCAAAAATTACTCCTTGACCAAGAAGGGCTGCAGCGTGCAGCAGCTTCACATTTACCATGCGATAGCCTGAACTGCTGTGCCTATCTAGAGCCCAGTGTTGCAATCAGAGGGAAAAACCCACCCTCAAAATCCTCATCTTTGTAAATAAACTAGATCAACGTGTTTGCCTGACTTCGTCCAATCAAACCAAACCCAGGGAACACACCCTTTTCACAGAAATGCACACCCCCCAGCTATTGCCACCGCAATTTTATTCCAAAGATCACATCAGGAATATGGAAATGGAAAACTAGGAGCTGAAGCTTATGTACTAGGAATAGATAATAGACTAAGATGCAGGGCAACTATTCTAAAAATGTAAGGATTTAACAAGAGTTAACAGCTATTGCCTGTTATGTGCAGTAAAACACACTAACAAAAACCTCCACGAGGGACAGGACTGCAAGAGAGGCACTTTGGGAATATGGGTTGCTCATGGCTGCTAGGACTGAGAGAAGGTTGTATTATACTTTTACTGTTCTATCCAGAACAGGATAAAAGCAGGTTGTAGAGGCAGCAAACCTGCTTTGATCGGTCCCACACTCAAGTTTGAAAACATAACCGTTTATTATAGGTAAGAAAAAGATAAATTAATTTCTACAACCTTTTCCCTTATGCTCTGGAAGATGTTATTAAAACAGGTATCGACAAATACTAGGCCACAACTGCACACTATCACATTATCTCTACACACTCTGATGCTGCCGTGTCATGCTTCCTTTGCAGATGCAAAGAGGAAAATATATGGAGATAGCTATTGAGATGGTGCCAAAACAAAATATAGAAATAACCATGTACACACAGAATCTGAAAATACCTCTTGTTTTAAAGGTAGAACGGTAACACCACTCATTGCCCATGCTCCCCACACTAGTGTTCCTAAAAGGGACTACACCTAGGGTTTAATTACTGTAGGGAATGTTAACTTGGGATCTTTTGGTGGAAGACACTGTCGCAGCAGAGCTACCTAGGACTGTGCTAGAGAAATCCATGCCTGACACAATTTTCTTTTTTCTGACTCTGACAGCAAGAAATCAGGATTATCTGGCAACAGGAACTCTTAACTGACAAAGGACTGTATACCATACATGGGTTTTTACAACAAAATGCAAGTTACCCCCAAACTAGTGACATACGGTGTTTATAAACAAAGGACAGTTTTCATTGCAATTTGAAAACTCAAACCACAGCCTGTTAACATCAGATGTCCCCTCCTCTGACCAGACCTCATGCTCACATATAGAGCTGGGGGAAAAAGGAAGCAGAGGGACATTTGAAGTGATGTCATTTGTCTCCATGGGAAACCCTGCCCTCCTAGAAATGGCTGAACACTTGTCTACCCATGGGAAGCAGTGAATGAATTCCTTGTTTGGCTTTGCTTGTGTGCACAGCTTTTGCTCTGTCTAATAAACTGTCTTTATCTCAACCCATGAGTTTCCTCACTTTGACTCTTCCAATTCTCTCCCCCATCCCACAGGGGAGAGAGCAAGCAGCCACGTGGGGATTAGTTACTGCCTGGGTTTAAATCACAAGTTGAAAGCTTATATGGATCAAAACTTGGAAGTAAATGAGCTGACAGGCTCCCCTCTCATCCTAAGTGCCAGAATGAAGCTAAGCCTTTTTATATTATATTGCTACTCTCCTCCCCCAAGGCAGCACTTTTTGGTTTTGTTTGTCACTCCTATACAGGTTATCCCTGTGTCAACAGATTTCATTTATGCAAACTGATCATCTGCAGGAAATGCAGTTCTTACCAAACTCGCTGCAAGACCCAGCCTAGAGATGGCAGCATTTGCCACTGCATCATCTAAACCATTGCCTGGAATTGCTGTAACAAATGCAGGAAAAATAGCTCTCCCATTGTTTCTGAACTTCTCTCCAGCTGTTATATGAGCATGAGGGGTAGTGCCCAGAACTGGTTAAAAAAATCCAAATATTAAAAGAATCTAACTGGGTAAGGAAAGACTTGGGCTTCAGCCCCCCCTGCAATAATAAGTTTTGAAAATAAATAGTGGGTTGAAAAACCATTTTGGTCTTCATTGTCCTGTTGGACTCATAATAAAAATTTCTCCCACAACACAGAAGAATAAATAGAACAAAACTATTAAATCAAAATTTCTTGTACAGATCAATCCACAGACAAGACAGACAAGTAGGGAATGAAAAGATTTATGTTTTATTCTTTAGGTACTTGAAGTTTCAACCACTGTGCTATGGAAAAGAATGCTGTGCACAAAGAGTAATACCATCCACCAATTAATTTTCCAAGGTCTTCAATTCTATCACTGACAAATGACCGCATCTCAGAAGTTTTTGTGTATTCTAAAAATTTCTTGTAATGAAAACATTCTCTCAGTTCCAGAGATGTAGCAATTTTGCTGCTTTAGTTGGAAATGCAAAATAGAAAGTACTGAACTTGATTTGGAAAATTAATTTTAAGTTACATAAGTACCAAAGCAGCAGAGCATTTTATGGCATAATCAAGCACGCATATAAACGGTTTGGGCAATCAGTCTCTTCTTTCAGCAACACAAAAATCTCAGAGAAATCAGTACATTTGTCACTTGTCCTGCTTCAAGTCTTTGCCCACAAGCATTGAAGTGACAGGGTGCATAGAGGCTCTATGCTCCAGAAATGTCTTGACAGCCAGATCTCGACTCTTGTCAAAACTGTAAAGGTCCCTGTAAAAGAAGGAGTGGGGGGAGGCATGATTACAAAAATCCAAGAAAATAATACAACAGGGATTTTCCTGAGGTTTTACTTTTCCCTTAAAGGCCTTGCCTTAAGGTGCATTCTGGGACCAAGCTTTCTTCTATGCAAAAAAATGTCAGCAAGTGGAAAGCGGCTCTGAAGATAAGCTTGTTCACAGTATGCAGAGAATTCTGTATTGTGCCACTTCAACATGTGCAATAAATGCATTTCAAGTATTATACATTCCATTATACTAGAAATGCCAACAGCATGAGCTCCTGCAATTTGGAGATTACTCTTACCTGAACAATGGTCGAGTAAACTTCATCCTGCCCTGATCTGTTGCCATTTTTAAAGCCAGAGGAATAGCTTCTTCCCACTTGGACCTGATACAGAGGCGCAGCCATCTGGAGGTGTAAGAAAAAATTTGCACTTATAATTCCATTTGTGCTAGTGTGGTGGTTGGTTATCAAACAATTCTGTTCCTCTAAATGCTTTGAGCATGCTATATGATCATGGGAATGAGATTCTAGCTAAATTCAACATAAAATATTTAGTGTTTGACTAATACATTACAAACACCAACTTTTATGTACAACAGGAAAAGATTGCAGCCAAATTCTTCCAAAATGGAAGATTATTTTCTGCAGCTATGTATTTTTTTTATATTACAATAGTGCCCAGTTGCATCACTCCAAACTGAATTATACAGCACTTGTCTCATTTTACCAATGGATAAAACAACCAACCAACCAAATGAAACGCCACCAGCTACTTGCATGTGCTTATTTTGTTTTAAAAATAAATTTATCTTGTTACAAGAAGTAGAAACCATACAATATATGTTTCAAATACTTTGTTATCAGGTCATCAGGTTCCTTTGCTAGCATGCCAGATTAAAATAAAGAACAGCTTATCTGCTGTCCGAGTTATACTAGACTGTATTTGCCCAATTCATGAATAACAGAATACCACTCTGGCAAGCATGATGCCCGCACATGCATTTACAAAACCACAACAGAAACCCCAAATGCAAACCCTGCCCCAGTTCTGTAAAACAGGATGTCTCAGGCAAAGCAGGACACCTTGTTTTATGAAGACATTTAAGATTTTAAAAGTTCCCATACTAGAACAAACCTGAATCTTATTTCAGAGTTGTTTATAGCATTGAAGTCATAAACTTCCTGCATGCGCTGGACATGTGACAATGGAAGAGGTGCCTGAAAAAGAAATTGCAGTCAGAATAAGCCAAAGGAAGACTTCAAGCCAGACATTTAAATAATAAACAGAGTAATTCAAGAAGATTGATGCTGCAAAGAAATGGAAGTCCTACCATGACAAAGACTTTATTTGTTCCTTTCATCTCTTCCGTGTATGGAAAGGGGCAAGGAATAAGTATTACCTAATTCCCACACTCTGTACTATTGAAACAATTCAAATACGAACAAAAAAATTGTTCAATTTTATTTATAGCTTATTTGCTATAACATCCAATACAGACCAATTCAAGCACCTTGTGGTTTTGTTTTTAGCTTTCAATCCAAAATATTTCATATGCTGTTCATTAGCTGAAGAGCCAGGCATAGTAAGGGAGGGAAGGCTGAAGGTTTCAATAAATATACATTGTGAGAGCAGATTAATTTAGCAAAACTTAAAAGAAAAAGAGTAACTTAATTTCAAAGCATAGTAGAGCTTCTGTGTCTGCTTTTCTGATACCAGAATCAAGTCATCCCAAGTGTGCAATTACCTCCAGAAGCAACAGTGCCAGGAACTCAATTAACTGATGAGATGACATTTCCTTCAGGTCTGCTGAGCTGAATGAGCCCAAATCACTTTCTTTTGCCTAAAAGAGAACAGTTACTTAATTTTTAATAGGTATTTCAAAATACAATCAGGTATAATTTTCTGTTTTGACATCCATTCTTACTGTTGAGCCACTTCACTTAAAGAAGATACTGATTTGTATCTCTGCAGGACGTTACAATTAGGCGAAAGAAGGGAGCTTAAGCTGCTATCTGATGTTTGTATTCACTTATTTTCTCTCCACTGATCTTTTTATCTCCACTGTCTTTCTGTTAGTTAAGTGAAAAATCAAATGCTTTTTTTATAAAAAGTAGCATTCAAAAGAAGAAAGTTAAAAGATAGGATGGCAAGTACAGTGTAAAGACAGAGAGATAACAAAATGAAGGTATGCTGAATTCTCTATTAGTTGTATGACTTCTATGCTTCAAATTAGGAGAAAATCATGTGGTATTTATTAATATACTTTATGTACCAGTTTTTGATGGGAAATACATACTACATCCAGTATACCATAGAGGAAGTACTGCTAATACAATATAATCAGTAACATAGAGGTACCCTGGCATTTGTTTTTAAACCAAGCCATAATATCAGGGTTTCAAAAAGTATTTTCTGTTTGGTTACTACATATGTATAAAAGAAGTTGGCTCTGTGTCTTGTTAAAATATGGACTGCACTTCACAGACAGGAGTCACAGCTAATCCCCTGACTCTACGATGAAGGTCTAGTCTAAGAAATGCAAAATCCCTGGCAGTCATACTGTGACTATAAATACACAGTCTGAACAAACGAGAGACTTCAGAAAAGAATGGCTCACTTTCTGTAACAAAAATAATTAGCTTTTCAAGATAGAGACACTTCCCCATTCTTTAACCACTCACTTGGATCCATCTTTGGCTCAAGGCAACACAAGCATTTGATAGTGTCATATCATACCTGTCAAATATTAAAAACAAAGGTTCACATAATGAAATAGCCACAGAATAAAAGACTGAAAACATTAAAAGTGACTATTTTTACTGCTAGGTACACCTACATAGTAGTAGGGCATTTTCCAATGAAAAATTTATAAGACTTTTACCCTGGTTACAAACTGCTTTATGACTTAGGAAAATCACATGCAATCTGGAGAAGGAAGAGATGAACTAGAAAAGAGTGCAAGCTTACGTAGGCTTCACTGGTGGCATTCCTGGAGCATGAAACCACGAGTCCCAGTCAACTTTATCAAGAATATCTACCTATAAAACAACACAAAGTCTTATTAAATTTTAAATGTGATTTCAGGATTTTTATTTCTTTTTGAGAAAGCGAAATCTAGTTTCAATCTCTTTATTTGTTTTGATAACATTCCTCCAATTATCCTGAATAATCCTACACAGATTACTTCAAAACAAAGCATTCCTCTCTATGAAAAGAAAAAAAATTAAAAGGCATCATAATGCAAACCCATTTTCATAAGATGCCAGATTACTTCATAGTAAGTTCTTGAAATAAAGAAATATAAAGAACTGGTCTTTAAATAAGTTCTGACCTAAGTCATAATTTCACATAATTAAAAGGTTTCAAGCAGTCTGTTTTAAATATTACCCAACCTTATCCTTGAAGTAGGAGTATAAGAACTTCTTCCAGTCCTCTGTTACAATGCTCTTATAAGCAAAGTGCTGAACATAGGCCTTCAAGAAGCCAATGAAGACATCTAACAAAAAAGAAAATGTTTTAGTGTTTGAAATTAAGGTGGAAAACAAAGACATAAAATCAGACTAATGCCAACCTGGTCCTCCAAGGAGCTGTTCAAGGTAAAAAAGCAAAGCAAAGCCTTTCTCATATGGCACAGATGAATAGGCAACATCAGGATCTACTTCATCCAGATTAATGACGAGGTTAGTTACAGGATTTTTATCTCCAAGAGTATTTATCTGTCAAAGACACAAGAAAACATTAATCTAGGAAAACTGGCACTCCTTCAGATCTGTACTAATTCTATTTATAAAGGTATAAACCATCCAAAACTGAGACAGATTTATTTCAAAGCATTGTCCTTCTTTTTCCTGAAGTTCTGAATCTGCACAAATGTTAGATTACTAAAATTTAGAATCAACCATCCTGTGCTCCAGCTGTCTCAAAGTAGTTAATTACTATCATGTCTGTCATAACCATGAGCACCTATTAGTCTGGCTATATTTATCCTCTTATTAACAAACTATTTGAACTTCATCATTAAGCCTTTAAATTTAAAACTTCTATTGACAGAAGGAGAAGTTTCAGCAAAACTTCAGCTCTGGATATGAGCACAACAGACTTCAGGCTGCACAGGAAACTAGTAAGATATCACAGACTAGAAATCTGAAAGTTAAAGTTTGACTATACTACCAAAACAGAAAACTAAACAACCCCCTTAGACAGTAAGAAATCAGTTGCTTGCATGAGGCACTGGAAATTCTGATGGTAATGGCTGCAGATAATTTTGATAAACTTTCAGCTGCTTACCAGTATGCTAACAGGTAATACTGCAATTTAGCCATATCCAGAACAAACAGAAGAGGCTGTAAAGATGCTCATCCTTATAGAAAAGCGTAAAACAATTCAAAAAGCTTTATCTAATCTGAGTATATTAAGCTATTACCTTGGGTAGCAATCAAACACCTTGGAATCAAAGTTGTTTATCCTCTATTAAGAAAGCATTAGGAAAGCTGACTAGACAAATTTTATTTGTGGGAAATGATAACTTTAATACTTTATTACATAATACTTTATAACTTCAATACTCTTTACCGTATTCTGCAGCTCTCGCCAACCTCCTAGGGCCTGAAAGTGCCTGAACTGCTCACCAAACAACCGACCACCAATCCTGCGTTCCAGGTACACAGTATGACCCTCGTTCAGCCTGGAAAGACATCGGTGAAGTCAGCACTGGTATGATGGCAAAATGAATTCAGTCAGTCTCTTTACAGATTAAATTTAAAATATGATTTGCATTGCATTGAACATCATACCTACCAAAAATGCTCCCATGTTTTGTTGGTTACCAAATTTCCTGTCCAGCTATGAGAGATTTCATGTGCAATAACCTAAAACACAAAACCAAATGCACCATTTAGATTCCTCTGGAAAAAAACCCCATCAAATCCCAATAGAAAGAATAAAATGTTGATGTGATCTCATTTACTATGATGTTATGTCCACAAAGTCAGTTAGCATTCACAGTTCTGTAGACCTACCCATATAAATTTTAAGCAGAGGACCAACACGACCCTAGCTGACAGAAATGATTTCAATGCCCAGCCTGCAAGCCATAGAGCCATACTGATCAACAGAAATAATTTCTCTGGCAGCTTGGTGGAGGTGACTTGTTTATAAAATCATGTTTCAGAATACAGAATAGCAAGTGATGGACTAGTAGTGCTTTCCCACCTAAGCAACTTCTGCAGTGGGAAAGCTAATGATGCATGATACATTAAAACATATCCATGTCACATATTACAGCATTCTTGGTTTAAGACAGTATTTTTTTTTTTTTTTAAGTGTAGCAGTACATCAGTCTAGTAAAATGACAAAGGCAATAAAATTGCATTCCAAGTATGCTACTTTGTAGAAAAAAAAAGTATTTACTCAAATTGTACTCATTATTTCTACTCTGAATAAATTTGTATATGAGTTTTAGTGCACAGGCACACAGAGGAAGAAGTTATCTCCTAACAACTTCAATGAGGCCAATTCAGCTGTGATTTTTAAACACATCTATATACAGGTGTTGTGGTTTAACAACATGGGAAAAGAGTCATGGAGCAGCTAACCTCAGTCAGCCCCCTATGTCCACAGGCACCCACGTTATTTCCATCTATCCATTATACAAACTAGATATGTCTCCACTTTTAAAAAGTTTACTTAAAACTAACACCCACTTTTGTAAGAGTTTTTGAGTTACTGTCTTAACTTTTAATTTCCCCAATGAAAATAGACCAAGTTTTCAGGTATTTATTATAAAGGAATTCAGGTACAATTTCAAGCTGTGCTCTACTTGAGGGGATGAACCTATTTTTTACTTACATTTGATAGAGATCGATCACCTGCCTAAAAAGAAAAGGGAAAGACAAATTAGTTGTTAGGTTCAAGTCAACCTCAAAATAGATCACTTCAATCAGTTTCTTGTATGATCCCTAACTCCAAAGAAGGCAGGAACATTTACAGGTCTTTCTAGGAAGAAGAATAATGCAATTTGTGCATTAATATCCATCACCTGATTGATAGGCAAGCCCCAAGGAACAGCTGACTTTTATTACAGCTATACTTACCAATAGTGTTGGAGTTACAAAAGTAAGACAAGGATTCTCCATACCACCATACGGAAAAGAAGGTGGTAACACTAACAAATCATACTGACCCCACACATAAGGGCCTGCCAAATCTTCTGCTGTTTTCAGCATAGCTTCAGCCTGGAACAAGAATTCACACTAGTTACTAAGATGATTTCTGACTGCAAACACTGAACAAACAATAAGCTATTGATCCCATATTTCATTCCCTTTCACCTTGGCAAGTCCCACATGTAAAACAAGTATGGGACAGTATCAATAGATATTTCCAGTACTAAGTTTGTACTGCAATAGAACAGCAGCATTTTGTGGGATGGGAGGTAGAGAAAGGACAACTAAAGATGAACAAAACAGTGAGCTGTAGTCTGTTCTTTTCCAATACTATGTGAAATAATTATATAACAACATAGTCTTTTGTTGTTTTTTTTGTTGTTAATTACTCACCTCAGAAAATTCATAGGCTGATTTATCCACTAGTTCCTTTTCAGCCCACACCAGTGTCCTTGGGCCAATCTTTCTGTTGAAAATAAAAATAAATGTCAATAAGACAGTACAAACCAGAAGTAATTCTATGGGAAACTAATACAGAGAGCGTATGTGTAACTGTGCAACTCCACATTGCAGAGGAAACTCATTAGAGAATCTTTGTCTGCTTTTCCTCTCCACTGCTTAGCCTTACAAAGCAAAGCCTTACAAAACAAAACAAACAACATGCATGCATTATTCAGCACAAAAGAAAAGGAAAACCACTTAAAGATTTTTAAATGCTATCAAGCCCTAATATAACAGCATTATTGTTGCCTAGATTAACACAACCTTGTGCCAATGAGAAATGAAGCTGAAGTAATACTTTTCTGCCTTTTGTACATGACAAGGCTTAACTGTTACCTAAGAAATATCTATTCCTTGCGCTAAATTGTAACCACTAAGAGGTTTTCCAGGTCCAAACTCTTTATGTTGTTTCTCTAATTTACAAAACTAAAAAAATTATTCAAGGGCAAATCAAGATACATGCAGTTTGATACAAATAAATCGGTTAATTGAACCTCTAAGACCCTTTAAAATTGGAAATAAGATCAAGAAACAAATTTTTAAAAAATCTCCGAAGATTTATTATGGTTATTAGTATTTATTCATTGTACATATTCACTCACCTACTTTCTAAAGCTCCAACCACTAAAGCAAACAAGTAGCAAGGTATGGGAACCTGGTGGAGAACGTGAGAAAAATAAAGAAATCTTATTTGTAATGTCAGTTATTAGACTACTGACTCAGAGAAGAACAAAGGTATGTAAATAAACATGCTTTCCTCCATAGTTTCCTAGCTTAGAGGCAGGCACTGTTTTATCAAAAACATTGTTCTTTTTCCCCAAATGATACTCCTTTATCTACAGGATGTAGATAAAGGATCTTGCTTCACAGATGTTTCAGGCAAAACCCACAAAACTGTAAGCATCATCTCTGTTTGAAAAATTCCGCATACAAAATTCCGTTTGGTTTCTCTTCAAAAGAAAGTCAGTTTTCCATATTCATTTCAGTTCCATTAAATTTTATGGATGGAGAAGTTACGAGACACTGCCCAGATAAAGGGTAGTTTTATCACACAGAAAGATGCAGGAAGAGCTTTAATGAAGTAAACAAGGATATTTATGGATATAAAAACATTAAAGACAAAAGAGTCAGGAAAAATAAAAATGTATACATTTGATTTCTATGTTTGGAATTAAAATAAACTCTAAATATTTGTTATTTTAATGAAAAAACTCCTAACTGAAGTATCTTTATAGAGAACTGCTTTCTCCAAGTGCTCTGGAAAGAAAGGGGGATAACACAGCCATCCCTGTAAAAGTTCCACTTTATCCGACTAAACAATGTTAAGTAAGAGAGGCTTTAAATCATAAGTAGCTGGAGACAAAATTTCAGAAAACTATATTCCACCATTATCCACAAATCATTTAAATATTGTTTATTAAAATACCCATATTATCATGTGTGTTTTAATTTTATCTACTAACCCACAGAACATATTCTTGAAAAGACCAAGAGACAACATACCGCTGACTTATGCTATAGACGAGTTATTAAAAGACTATAAATACACCCCCACATTTTGATGTCAAATTTGCTATTTTGACATTTTGAAATTCAAATTTCAATGACTGTTGGGTTGTAAACTCATTTTTACAGAGGTTGCTCTCCACTACCCTTCTTTCCAGCCTGGCTATGCAGGAGAAGAAAAAGTAGTTTTAGGTAAGCTCACATACATATCCAAGACCTTGATGCATTTGCCTCTTTCACCTAAGGAAACAGACAGTTCTTCTGACAAATCAGTGTCATGGTCTCGTATATCAGATAATGTGTGTGTCCTTTTTCATGTGTTTGTCTTTTTTCATTTATGTATTTTGTGCTAAATGCATTATAACTTCAATTACACTAAATGTTATTTCTAGTCCAGGTCCACCATGCTTATCAACAGTGTACTCCTAGACAACATTCAGCTCTGGATTACACAATATAGAAGTCTTCTGTACTACACTGAGAGTGGCAAATGTTTTGGCTCCAGAGAGGGCACAGACTGCCTACTGACGAACCCACAGATAACAGAACTTTTTTTCCCTCTCTCAGGTTTCATGCAGCAGCCAAATCAAACCTGACAGCTGCTGCAGTTCAGAGTAGGCTCCCCTCTCTCCTCCACTCACATCATCTCATCCCTCTTGGCAGTCATTCAGTCTCAACAGCCCAAATCTCATGTTAATTTTATCTGCTTGCTCAGCAAAATGAACTGGGCTCACCAGAAGAGCCCATAAACACCAGAACTGTAACTCAAAAATCTGTAAGAACAAAAATGCCAGAAGAGTAAATCAAGACTGCTGCTTTATGAGCAGTGAAATCATTAGACCAGCTGCACCACTTAATAAAACTTCCAGAGAATAGTAGTCTTTAATTGGCTGGAGATACTCTTTATAGAAACCAAAGTTTTCAGGTTTCTTTCATAAAAATTTTAAAATCTGTTGTCAGAATTTACCTAACTTCAAGCTAAAAATTGGTTCTGACAATGAGTTTCACTGCTTAGATCTTGGTGAGCTTAAAATTTGCAGGATCTGTTTTCTGAAACTCGCTCTCATATTATTTGCATCTACGCTATTTTCCAAGAATCAGTGCAGACAGAAAGGGTTTTGACAGAACTAGCATTGAGTATTGAAACGCTTTCAGAATTTGAATTTGGCTTTTCTGCGAATGTAAAGAAGAAGGTAAAGAAGAAAAAATATGAAGTTCCATAATGCCTCGTATTTCTAGAGTGGCAAAGACCCATTGTGAGTCATATGATTTATCGATGACATCAAAACCATAGCTGAGGTGACTGTGAGCTGCACAGGTTAGGAATGAGACTCAAGCAGCCATTTCCTAGCCCCGAGCACTTACGTTCTGGCTGAACCGGTAAATCTTGTGAGCGCTGTCCTCTGGGTCGGGCGCCTCTCCATCGCGATTAGCGCTCATCAGAGCCACCAGCTCCTTTGGGACGGATATCTGAAAGGGCACCCAACCATAAGCAATGCAGCTGCCACTCAGCATTACACTCCATATGACAAGCAGCTCATAACAAAGAATAACCCAGATTTGCTCTGTTGTTAGGTCATCTCTGTCAAGTAGAACATAAGGCATATAGAAAATGTTGCCTTGAAGACTGGCAATATTGAATTAATCAGAGGAGTATCTTCAACAGAAGTTAAAGGCTCACTTTCTTCAGACAACTGAATTGTAATGTCACAGTGCACATCTTGCTTTTTTCTTTCTTAAAACAATTTACACCGGGACTGCAAATATCCCCTAACTATATAGCAGAATATATTACTTAAGGCATACATGAGAGCCATTTCAAGTATTTTTTACTTTACAGCACTCTTTGCTGTCTTCCTGTCAGCTTTTTCTGATTTTACACCATATTTCTTTCTTACTACTACACTTTTATTTTCCTATGTAAATGACATATCAATGACAAAAGTGTTGATATGTACAAAAAGGAAATGGTAAAGTAAGAGAACTGCCACAGGGAAGATCAATTCTTTCTTCTCACATTAAGCTAAAAGTCAATATTCTGTTTTTATATTAGGCCACATGCTGACAGCTACCAAAAAACCCTGAGCAATATAAATTCACCCATTGTAGCAGTTGTCTTTAGTTAAGACACACGACTAGGTTCATCTACCTCTGCATAGTAGGTTAGTTTCACAGCAGGTGTATCTTGGCATGGAAAAATGGCTCTGCAGTGGATAGCCTATAGAGGGAGAAAGGAAAAGTAAAATTATTGAAACAAAACAGTCTTTCTAATGCAGAGGACTAGAAAGAAATTAACTAATACACTATAGTGGAATATGCTATACACTATAGTCTATCCAGCTCCTCCAGAGAATTCATTATCTATAATCCAATACTTCTATCACTTAGACCTTACAGACATTTGTAAAAGCAACAATAGTAGGTAAGACAGATCAATAGGCACATATATTGGTTGTAAAGGACTGTATGTTCTTCAGCAAGAATACTGGAGTGGGTAAAGCAGTTACAGAATTACCAAACAGCGAATATATAATAAAATCTCAACAATACCCTGACATTTAACTGTTCTCATTTAGGACCTTTGACACATACAAGTGGAAGTTACAGGCTACTGTTCTCCTCCTTTCTAGCCTTCCTCTCCAGTTCTTTAGAAACCAAGGGAAATTACAGTGGTATGTCAACAAGTTTGGAAAAAATGAACTCAACCTGGCACTGGCTGAAGAGAAATGGGTGTTTCTTTCCAGAAGTTTGCTCTGGAGTAAACCACTGGAGAGCTGAAGACTGCGGAGAGCTTTCAAAAGAGATTTCAACAATTGCTTCTTGTCCCCTGTATAATAAAGGACACAGACTGTTTTGACACAGATCCTGATCATGCTGAAATTCCTCTGCAAAGATGTCTGGAAAATAGGTCTGTACCACTGTCTCAAAAGCATTAAAAATGAGAACAAGTATCATATTAAAAGCAATTATTCCTTTTCAATTATGATATTAAAAAATGGCTAGTTTATTTCAATTTTTATGTCTCAAGGCACTTTTATTATTGTTTTTACTAAGCAGAAACTTCTCTTCTTCTCTCTTTAAGGAGAGCACAGACCTTTTCTTTAAACTACTTGGGCCACCCACATGTATATAGTTTTGTCACAGATAAGTAACCTTGTACATGAAGGTGTAAAAAGCCCTCTGCAATACACAAACAAAAAAATGCAAATCTACATAAGATGACACACGATTAAATTACACAGAATAAATAAGTATTCTGTAGATCAAAAAAATTAGATTTTGCATCTGATGTTAATTTTCTGCAAGTATTACCCTTAAGAAATAAAAAACCACCCTGAAAATTATCAGTAATTACAGAAAATTCCTATTAACAGTAGGGGTTAACAAGAAAAACAAATAATGTTCAGATTTCATTCATGGTTTCAGGACTGGCGTCAAGTAAAAACTAACAGTTACATGTAAGACAGGTATCAGCTTGCTAACAAGACAACACACACAAACCTGACACATTCATACTCTTATTCATTAAAAACATATCTCAACCATCACTGACACCCAAAGCACGTGGAAGTACTTGCTTCTGCTCTCAGAAAGCTCCAGATTATGCATGCAACTCTTGGAATAGACAATACAGCCATAAATCAGAACAAACTTCAGCTAATCAGAGGAGCTGGACACTAGATAAGCTGACCAGGTGAAACATCTGGTTTATAACCAGTATTCCAAAGTACATATTCAACAAGAAAAGTGAAAATAACTGGTATTACCATAAGGCACATTGCTTTCTGAACAATCAGACATTCAGTTGTAACTCCCACTCTTTCCTATTGCTGTTTTATTGATAGTTGGGGGACTATGTCTCACACAAGATTATGAATTCTTGCGGTCACAACTCATACCTCCCTCTTTTTTTCTTACCAGGAAATTTAGCACTTAAAAAAAAAAAAAAAAAGGCAGCTGAAAGTCAAACAAAAGAAACAGGCCTACACTTCTGAAGTGGCCTAAGTACTTAATTGATTCAACTTCATAACAGAGCAGAAGGGGTTTTTCCAGAAGGGACAGCCATCTTAAAACATTTCTTTATCTTCCTCATTATTTGTGTTTTTTAATTGCACTAATTCAGAGTACAACCTTAAAAAAAAAAGCTTGGAAACCAGACTAAACTGAAAGTTTTCAAAGGTAGCAACAAGTTCTAAAAACCAAACAATAAGAAGAAGCAACTTAATATTCAATTGTATTCAAACAAGAGAACTTCCTTATAAAATCACAGCTTTCAGCTTTGGCACCACGGAGGACTGAGATACCACTGAGTTATCACGCATTAACATGCAAAGCAAACTGCCAAAAAACATACTGTAATTTGGCAACGTACTTTAAGAGGTAGACCATGGTTAGTTCACTCTCCATTGTGCTGCCAACACTCAAGTTCCAGTTTTCAGGGACTTGGACTTAGCGTAGTCAACAAAATAAAACTTTGATTACTTGAAAACATGCTTCTATCTAATCATAGTGGTAACCTGAAGTTCTACAGAAATGCAGAACCAGCCCTTGTATAAAAGAATATCTAGCAGGGGCTACAGTTCCATGCGCTGTACACTGCAACAATTCTGAACCAGGCAGTTAAAGCAGAAACAATATTACTGCTGAGAAGCACTGGAAAAAATTGTGATACATTACACATCATTTTGCTACTCAGTTTAGCTAGTAATTTTGTACATGATACAAGGTCTGGGGACAGGTACAAATACTCACAAAGTTTTGACTAATGAAAGACAGATATAACATTAATCTACAAGATCTTACCAAACAAATGCAATGTCCTA
This sequence comes from Poecile atricapillus, assembly GCF_030490865.1. Lineage (NCBI taxonomy): Eukaryota > Metazoa > Chordata > Aves > Passeriformes > Paridae > Poecile > Poecile atricapillus. The sequence continues at coordinate 31,381,164 of NC_081289.1, read as the reverse complement.
ATTTTAATTTATAAGTCCCTTTGCAAGCTTTATTCAACAACCCTACAGGCAGACAAGCAGCTTATACAGTGCATTTTGAAAACCACCTAAAGGAGCAGGCAAAAGTGTGTACCTTCTTAGTTCACTTGGAAATGTGATTTCTAGGGGGGTCCCCTTGAAACTGTGCTTTTCTCCAAAAGCAAATTGTGCATCCTGTCCATTTACAGTCACTTTAAATACCTGCACGTCTCTTGTATCCAGGACCTGTGAAAAAGAACATATTGCACACCAGTTAAATAGTGTAATAATAAATGCAGCACTATGTAACCTTAAACACAAGTCTCTCTGAAAGAAAAAGTATTTTCTAAGGTGACTGTGTTGACCACCAGGAACCAGCATTTTAAGAGATAAGCACTGAAAAGGGAAAGCTGGAGGGGAAAGAGGAAGCAAACAGACTTTTAACCATAGAAGTGAGTTTACAAAGAAAAACGGAAAAGGTAACAACTCCACAGTACTGCTATGAAGTGAGGAGAACGGAATAAAAGCCCCTGCTAAGGCTTCCATCCTGGAACACGCCACTGCGAATCGAGACCTTCATGCAATGGAAGACGAATTAAATAGCGCAGTACCCATTTTTAGCACGAACGAGGCGCTACTCTTTATTACTAACAGGACTGGGATTTTTTCCTAAAAAAATAAGCGACAACCACAAAAGAATTTTACGAAGTCAGCATGAGAAAAGCCCACAACCCCCAAACTTCGCCTATAATGCGAAGTTTAAGAGGTTCACATGCTTATTTGCAGAGATAACAGAGAAAGCAGCTGGCATAACGAAACACACAGGAGAAAAAGCCCAAAATCTAGATTTCCAGTGATTCATTCCCATCTTTTCGGGAGCATGCTCTTCGCCGTTTTAAAGGGAAGAGACACAGTCCTGCCCTTCCCTTGCGCACCGGGCCGGCTCTGGCGGGCTCGGCGGGAACCGGGGGCTGCGAGGCGCTGTCAGGCTCCAGCCCAGCAGCAGGCAGGGGCGGCGGGTCCAGGGAGGGCCAAGCGGCGGCGGGGAAGGAAGGAAGGAAGGAAGGAAGCACCGGGACGACGGCGGAGGGGAGGACGGGGGAGAGGGAAGGATGAAGGGAAGAGGGAAGGATGAGGGTCAGAGGGAAGGGGGCACCGGCGCGGGCTCCGGGCTCGCCCCTCACGGTCCGCGGGGTCCCGTCGCGCCCCCCGCCCGCGCGCCCCCCCGCCGTTACCAAGCAGCGCAGCGCCTCGCGCTCCGCGCGCGCGGTGAGGGCGGCCGTGCCCCGCAGCGCCCGCGCGCCGAAGTCCGCGCGGCAGCGCAGGTGGAGGTGCCGCGTGGTGCAGCACGAGGGAGACGCGAAGGAGCTGGGGTCCGCCATCGCTCGCGCACCGCCTGCCCGCCCTGCCCGGCCGTGCCACCGCGGGCAGCACGGAGCCCGCCGCGGGGAGGGCAGGGGAGGCCCCTGGGAGGTGTAGTGCCGCCCTCCGCGCGGAGAGGGCGGGAGAGCGGAGCGAGAACTACAGGACCTATGGTGCATTGCGAGAGAGGCGGGGCGGGTGAGCTGTGAAATGCAGTTGGCCCGAACTAGCCCTCAGCCGGCTGCGAGCCACCAAACACAATATCAGCTCTGCGGAAGGGGTGGCTCTTGTACAATTCCTCGTTAGTATAGTGGTAAGTATCCCCGCCTGTCACGCGGGAGACCGGGGTTCGATTCCCCGACGGGGAGGTACACATATTTTCCTATTCTCCTTGCCCAGAGGCAAAATAGTTTTTTTTGTAAATTAAAGCTGTTCCCAGACTGCAGTAGTAAAAGCTTTGCGACTCTGAAACAGGAATAACAGAGCAAAACCCATCAGGTTCCGGCTGCATACATGCTCCAGAGCCGGGGTAGCTGCAGGGTCACAAGATCAGCTGCAGAACTGAGAGCAGGCACAGGGAAAGTATTTTCATATTTTAATGGCTCAAACAGCCGAACAAAGGGACCAAACCTTTCAAAAATACTCAGCCTTTTTCTTAAACCTAGATGGAAAAAACCTAACCTAGCCTCACTTGGGTCAGAATCAATGGGAAGGAGAACGGGTCAAGCAGGTACAGGAGAACAGGGCAGGTGGAAGGCCAGAGGCCATGTCCTAGCTTGCAGTAACACAGCCTGACATTTTTGTCCTCAAAGTGAGAACTTCACCGATCACAAAGCCCTGAGGCTTCACTGGATCCTGGCTGGAGCCCGTGTGTGCTCTGGCTAAGAGTAGCTTGCAGAGCAGCTGTGAGACTCCAGCATCCCTGCTTACCTTTACTTAGTATCCCTGAAAATGCTTTTTTAGGCACCCCCTCTTTTAAAATCCTTTTGCCACAAATGTATTTATTTATTTATTAATTATACAGTTCAGCACAAATATCTCCTCCTGTCTGTGGGAGGTCAGTAGATGCTGAGCAGCAAATATGATCGCCCAAATTTCTCTTTTTCCAAGTCAGGAAATAGCTCCATGGCCAATTGCACATAAAAGGAGTAAGGAACTAGGACCCAAGGCAAAAGGCCAAGACACCCAGCTGTGAGGGACGCAAGGATGCATGTGCCTGTTGTTCAGAGCAGGAGGCTGGTGAGCCCTGCTCTGGCCCTGGCTTGTGCACTGAGTTTCAGTAAAACTAATTTGATGCCCTGAACTGCACACTGAAAGCAAATAGTTCTGTACCATGAGCAACCTCGCATCAGCCACCCAACCAGCAGCAAACACTCAAGTGAGAATATACACAAGAGAAATTTTCTCTGTGTAATAAGAGCTATGGGGCAACTTGACAGAAAAGTCTGGCAACAAAGGGCAATTACTCTTAACACAGCATTGCTGGAAACCATGGACATGTAATGGCAGATGCAGAATCTAGCCCCTGTCACTCTCAGAAACTGGTTTTTGAAGCAGCACACCTTCAGCGCAAGTGTGCACAGCCATAGGAGCAGCACACCAGGAGCTGTGGGGAGCTGAGGCTGCAGAAGGAATTCTGGGCCTGATGTACTGTGCAAGACCAAGAGATAGCTTCTGTGGACTCATCAGCTGATGGTAAAGCCCATGGGTCACTCAAGAGCATCCCACTGCCCCAGCTGTCCCATCTGGATGCAAATCTGAGATGGCAATGTGAGAAGCAGGTGAAGAGGGGGTGTGAGCACCATCCACACTGACACTCCAGAGCTTTGTACAAACTCCTAGACTGGAGCCAAATGCCCAGACAAACTAAGTCAGGACAGAGAAGGAATTTCAGTAGGTCTGTATTACAGGAGGGAGAAAAAATAACCATAACTTTTTTCCTTTTGTGATTTCTGAATTTCCTGCCACGCTCACTTCCTTTTCTCAAAATCCACATATATATGTCGTCAGAAAATCAAGGGAACTTATTTTGTTTAGTAAGCAGTTTATTTCAAAACAGAGGTCAGACCATAAAATAAGATGCAAGAATCATTTAGTAGTTCATGTGTGCTGGCATCCAGTCAGGCAATTTCAGCTGTCATAAAACAATAAGGGATAAGAAAAGCAATTAATTCAAAACAGAACTCTGCTGACAGTGTTTTTAGTCATAAAAAAAAAAGAAGTCTTGTAAGCATTTTCATACCTGCTTACTTGTGGTTCTTGTTTTCAGATTTAGCTCTCACAGTGCTCAAGCCACTACCTAAGAGGCAAAGTTTTGCTGTAAACATATAGCTCCTAAAGTCCTAGAAATAAATTCTCATTGGTGCATGGGCAAAGGTGAAAGGAAGAGGAACAAGGAGCTCAGGGCACTGAGCAGGGTTTTACAAGGGTCAGCCTCTCTCCACCTGCAGGGTACTTTGTTCACACCTAAGTCATCCAGGTCAGCTCAACCTCTTTCCCTTCTCCTGTGCTACCAAATCCTTCCCATGCACCCCCACTGTGCTGTTGTTCTCCAGCTGACTGTGGGGTGCCAGGACAGCTGGAATGCCAGCGAGCCCAGACACAGCTCCCCACACGTTTCAGACCTTTCTGAGATTTCTAGTGCAGTTCAGGATGGCTTCCTCATGGGCAAAGTCCACAGGAGGCACAAGGCAATGGATCACTTGTCTGGAAGACTTCTGCAGTTGTTTGCAGAAGTGCAATTTGAATGAGCACTAATGAAATCTGGAGAAACAAACAATTCAGTATTGATAGTAGAATTCTTTCCCAGATTTCTTTTTCAAATAAATTAAATTCTTTAATTATCCACACACAGCTTTAACCTTTTTAACCTTTAACTCTTTTGATGCTTCTAGTCTTCCCACTTAGCTTGCCATCATGCATGTGTTTTATTACCCTCAATTTATCAAAATCTCATGGAGAGCCAGCATCATGGCTGGTCTGTAGCCAAACCAGCAAGACAAGAGCAGGCTGGAGAGTAAATTACCAGTTCCAGTCTTGCTGAATTCATAGGCTGGTAGCACAGCAACACTGTGGGGAGGTGTGGGCTGGAATGTCAGCATAAGCATGTTAATGGCATCTTGCTAAAACATCTGTTTTTAGTGTGTTCAGGCCCTGGGGACCGTGTGATTTCAAGAACTCAGTTCTCTGAGGGTTGTATTCATACGTGTATTTAACTAAGTGCATTTTATGTACCCTTAACTCTGCCAAATACTTCAACTAACCTTTGTCAAGGTGATTTTTGAAAAGCAAAATATTGATTGCAAATGTTAAAAAACACTTTATGTCATTACTAATGATGAAACAAACTTAGGAGAACTCAGTATCTCGGAAGTTTTATATTGGTGATTACTCTAAGGAGAAGGAAAAGAAGATAGGACCCCTTCACAAACTTAATAACTTAACTGCATATCGCTTGGAAGTAAACTAATCACTAAGTAGGGAGATGAGGTAGAACAGATTAGAAAATGTCACTATAAATGCTCATCAAGGGATAATAGCAGGAATAGACAATGACAAATAGTTCACAAGCTTTCTTGCAGGTCAAGAGATCCAATGTGAACATGATGAACTGTCAATTTAGGATGATACAAGCCCTTTACTCCGGATTGGTTCTTCTACAGAGACTCCCAGCAGTAAACCTTTTGGCTGCTAAGAGAAGAGGAGAATCTTGGCACATCAGAAAGTGCTGAAACACTTTGCAACAGTAGCTGATGTTTGCTTCTGATCCCTGCATAGGGGGGACCAGCAGATCATATAAATAAGATAAGCAATGTAAAAGAATTTAATCTTCATTGGAGAAATTTTAGCTTGTCATCATTAGTATCCACCTCCTTTTGGTCCCAAGGATGCTGATTTGCTCTGCAGTCTTCTCTCTCCACTGAGGAGTCTGGCTGCCAGCAGCCCTGGCCAGCTCTGTGATGTTGCCAGCCGTGGATCAGCTCCTGGGAGAAGAGCAGTGTGAGGATGACAGCTGGGCCATGGCTGTCCCCAGTCTCTGCTGTCCCCACCCCTTCCCCACTCACCGTGTGCACTGTGGGCTGTGCCCTTGCTGGTAGCAGCACAGCCCCCAAGATGCAGCCCACTCCTGCAACTCCCTGGCACACTGACAGAGCAGGATGTGGGCCTGTGAACACAGAATGCCACCAAGGAGCTGGCAGTTGAGTCCTTTCATTGAGAATTTCCAACGTCATTACACAGGTCTGGGCTTTCAATTGATGCATGATCCTGCAGCTCCACTTGGGTCACTGGAACAACGATAATATAAACTAGATGGGATACTGGCCTACCTGTCAATTAAAAATACCCAGGCGACCATCAGGCATTTGACCCCAATGCATTGTGGTTTTATGGCTCCTCCAGACTAGCCTAGCATCCTTCCACATTCACTTATAACAAGGGTAGATTAGGTGTCCACTTTTTCTCCAGTAGCTCTTAACATCTTGAGCACTTACTACTTGAGCAAAATGATGTACAAAGAACTGTTCCGTTTTGTACGTGGATGACCATTAATGGAGCCAGTTTCCTGGGACATATAGATAGAAAATATTTTAATGCAATATCTTAGTAGTAGTTTATTCTTCATTTATTTGTTTTTTACACTGCTTGAGAATGTCTATTCTATTACTTTTATTTTTCCTGAGCAAGACAGTTCCTCCGTGCTATCTTCTTCGTAGAAGTGCACAAACAATTCATACAGTTCTATCTCTACCTGTCAGATGGTCTGTTAAATATAATTTCTATGTTGCTAGACATGCACACAAATTACACCACCAGAAAAATTAGCCTCTGCTTTTAGGTTATGTTTTTTAGGATATGTTTAAGCTACTAGAGAGATCTGATGTTCAGATTCACTCATATTATTCTAAAAGGAAAGCACCCAAAAACCACAATAAACATTTGATAACATTAACCTACAACTTTGGAATAAGTAAGTAACTAACTTTAAAATTGCTACTTGAACTGCATATATTTATATTTCTACACAATTATGGCACAATTCCTTTTTAGCACTTCAAGGTGTGCATTGTGTTTTCTTCTCCAGAGGATGTTAATTAACTGTGCATGGAGATCTGGCAGCCTCAGGATGCCATCGTAACTGGCTCAAGTAAGGATAATTCCTGCCCCAAACCCAAAAATCTAGATGATGCACAGTTAACTCATCTGCTAATTTGATGCTAAATGTCTATTACACCATTTTGCCTATTCAGGATTTTGCTTTGCTTAAATTATTCCTTTGTTAAATATTTTGAAATACCATGGGTGACAACACTTCCTCTTTCTGGTCATGTTACTTGTGTGTAGCAGCAGTGGGTTACAACATCCCTTTTAATCTGAAAACCCTAGTGCATATGAAAGTTTTTATACAGACAGAATTGTGGTGTATGAAGAAATCACCTATGTGTTACATGTATCTATAGCTGTTACTATCTTCACAATCTTCTCAGTCATCAATTTAAAAAACTTCTGCTTCTGGGTGATTCTTTCTGTTCCATGAGATACCAAACAAACAAGCTCATTCTAACCTTTAAGCATCCAAGAATTAACACTGAACCAAAAGAGACATTTCACACAAATGTGAAATGTTTTTTCCTGTTGTTTAGTATCTAAAGCTTTCCAAGAGGAGATTTCATGTTTGTTTACTTAGGATTCAGCTTTGAGAGACCTTTACTCTGGAGATGAATAGAAACTGGCCTCTGTATAAACTTGGGGTATGGTTTTAGAGTTAGGAGTGTTGAAAGATACTAATTGTTGATAATTTTATTAGTTATTTTGCTCCTAGCTAGTACTATGCTGTGTTTTGTCTCTAGTAGTAGAGGAATATTGTCAGGCCTACTACTGTAGTTCAGTATCTTGGATTTCCCTTAACTGGCCTTGATATTTTTTTTCCCTTAGACTGACTTCTTGGAATCTTTCTTTGATTCTTCAGGAAAAAGGTGCAAGTAATTAGCTGGATATTTGTCCCTTATATCCATATTCAGAGCAGGAATGGAAACCAAAACAAAAACACAAGTAGAAACAAATGAATTGTGCAGAAAAAATACTTTATTACTCAATCAAAAAGCAGAAGTCTTCTACATCTCACTTAAAGATGTCTTTATTCAAGAGTGGGGAGCAGAGAAGAAATATGTACTAAACACCAAAAGCTTCTATTAATTTTGTAAGAAAAAATTCAGTTGTGTGCTTTCTTCTTTTCATTAGGGCAATAATATCTCTGTAACTATTGATTGTTGGAGAGGCATTGCTTATTTCTTCTGCCTGGCTTACTACAGTCACACCATCTGCAGCATTCTGCTGTTGCTGCATCTCCAACCAATGGACATTTTTGCAAATCATTTGATATTATATTTCTGCCCCTTCTTATGCATAGACTTGGAGTGTGAGCTGAAGGCTACTCATTAGAGCAATGTTTATATTACCATGCAGCCTCACGTGATGTTGTCAGTCTCTCCAAATTTCAAAAGCTCTATGTCAGATGAATAAGAATTTCCTATTTTTAGGCCTGAATTTCCCTCTGTGACTTTTCTGCTAGGTTTTGCCTGGCAGCAGCATAGGACTCTATTTGTAGAGTTAAAGCTGAAAAAATGGAGTTATTCTATGCCAGTACTTAGCAAACTCTGCTTTATCACAAAAAGCAATGGAAGGAGTTTAATCAAACAATATTATAGAGGAGAAAAAAGAAAAAAGAAAAAGAGAAAAGAAGTGAAGGAATTATCAAAATAATGAAAGACAAATGCTTTCTCCAGAATCAGTGAATGATAATGGGAATCTTTATCACTCAGTGAAGTGCTGCAAGGGTGTGAACAACAACTGCTTGTTCACAGTTTGTCTTCCATTTCTCAAACCCAGGCAAGCCTTTCCTTATCCTCATTTCAGTTGCTGGCCAATAACCACTACTGTTTACTCTGCATGAGCTGCTCCCTGCAATGCTCCTCATTAGCTGTCTCTGCTTTTCCTCTGCTCCGGATATCTCAGCTCCTTTGCAGAAATACCCACAAAGCCCACAGTGTTCTGGCCATAAAGTGAAATGTCCCTAAATAGATGCACTAGTAGACTTCCCCCTTTGTCTGTATGTGGATGCCCCAAGTCTGAGAACAACTGGAGACCCTTACCACAGGCACAGCCAGCTTTTCACAACACAGGAAGTAATTTCCATACTTCTTGTACTTCAGCTGTTTTTTTTGCCATGGATATTTCACAAGGCAGAAGTGTCTTCCTACTTCTCCCACAATTTACTGCATAACATGCAACATAACACATGAACTGATTAAATATGCTATTCAGGTGGAAGTCTCTCCCCTGAAAATCTGTGAAATAACCCATAGATGCAGGTTTCCACACGTGGTGCTCTCAGTGGAGGCATTGATCTACTCTTCTTGACCCACTGTGCATAACCTCAGCCATGTAACATTGCACAATGCCTGCAGCCCTGCCCGGTCCATGCACACAGAGCTGGGAAGCAGGACTTTCTTGGGAAAGGCCTCACACCAAGAGGAAAGGTCCTGTACAAGTTTTGTTCAGAGCCATGAACTGCAGACCTTTCCACTTCTCCCCCTTGGTCTTCCTCCTGAAATATGTGGGGGATATCCTCAGCACAAGGGAAACCTTGGGGCTACATCCTTACTCCCTGAGTCTGATTGAGTTCAGATAGCCAGGGGTGGATTTTTCACTTTAATCATCACATGACCTCAAGGAAAGTCTTTGCTGAGTTGTCCAAGGTCATCTTCAGCAGAGACAAAGGTTCAAGAAGGCCCAAGAGGCCAGAGCTGAAAAGTCTCCCTGAACAAGCATTGCACTGAGATACAGGCAGTTCCTCAGGCATGTCAAGAAATACTTCCTCTAACTGTTGGGACTGCTCAGAGGAGTGGGATCCTCTCGTCCTGAGCACACATCAGGGTGCCTGCGCAAACACTGCAAAGCCTGGGCTGAAGAAATAGCAGAGATAGCTCTCTTTAGCAGAAACTGAAGCAATTCTGGCTCACATAATCTCATTAAGGGGAAATAATAAGCCTGAAAGACTTTGGCAGAAGTCATATTCAAATACATTTATTTTGCAAGAGCCTGATCTCTGCAGGTTTCTGGCTGAAGTCCCAGGGAGCACATTGAGCTGTCTGAAATCTGATTTCAGGCACTCAGAGGTGGTCAGGGGGGCTGGATCCCCTTTGTAGTTCTCAGAATTGGGATTTGCCAGGATCAGTGGTAAGACCTTCCTTCAGCCATGCCCTCTGTGAGCCAGGAGAGCCAACAGTCAGGGATGAAGGATTTGTGATTTTGTGAGGAATATAGCACCCCAGCTTCCCAGACTGACACCTTTCACCCTCTTGCACCCCATTAGCCAGGGCTGGGCTGTAAGGGGCACCATGCAAGGCTGATGGCATAACCCAGCCAGTTCCCAAGGAGCTCACAGACCCTCTGAGCCTTGGCCATCCTCACTGAGATGGTTCTCAGAAGCAGTGCAGACAGACCACATGTGGTCTGGTGCAGGTACAGCAGCTTAAATATTCCCAACATCCCTTCTCTCCTGCTTTTCACAAAGCACAGCATAAAGCCTTCTCAACATAATCCCACTCACAGAATATGAAAAGTACCATTTCTACTAGGGATCAATATATTTCTCTTTTCAGTTATGGGGTATTTCTTTTTGTTTGAACTTTTGTTTCCTGTCTGATTGCCCTCATTAGCTTGCCAGCACCTCCTGACAATGTCAATTTTACACCAGTGTATGGGCTGCCAGAAAGAGGCTGAAAGTGTGCCAAGCACCTCAAAGAAATGAACAAATAGGCAAGCAGAGACATGCAGGGCCGTCTCTCTTTCCACTAGAACAGTAGCAGGAAAGGAAAGAAGGAAAGGAAAAAGGAAAGGAAAGGAAAGGAAAGGAAAGGAAAGGGAAGGGAAGGGAAGGGAAGGGAAGGGAAGGGAAGGGAAGGGAAGGGAAGGGAAGGGAAGGGAAGGGAAGGGAAGGGAAGGGAAGGGAAGGGAAGGGAAGGGAAGGGAAGGGAAGGGAAGGGAAGGGAAGGGAAGGGAAGGGAAGGGAAGGGAAGGGAAGGGAAGGGAAGGGAAGGGAAGGGAAGGGAAGGGAAGGGAAGGGAAGGGAAGGGAAGGGAAGGGAAGGGAAGGGAAGGGAAGGGAAGGGAAGGGAAGGGAAGGGAAGGGAAGGGAAGGAAAGGAAAGGAAAGGAAAGGAAAGGAAAGGAAAGGAAAGGAAAGGAAAGGAAAGGAAAGGAAAGGAAAGGAAAGGAAAGGAAAGGAAAGGAAAGGAAAGGAAAGGAAAGGAAAGGAAAGGAAAGGAAAGGAAAGGAAAGGAAAGGGAAAGGAAATTCTGTGTATGACCTTTCACACTGCCCAGCCTCTCTCCCAAAATTCATTAGAAATAAGCAGCTACACACAGTTTTGACTTCTGTGTGCATTTAATGTATAACTGTACACCATTCCTATTTCCAGCCAACAGCAAACCTCAAACCATGGGATAAATCCCCATGCACACAAAGGGGTGCTGGAAGTTAAATCACCCTTTGGGGACTTGTGTGCCACTGATAGGTAATATTCTTCAGCCATCAGTCCAGCTCATGGGAAGTGCAGTGCTTGCCCTTCTTCCACTGCCAGTATCCAGTAGGATTCCTCCCGATTTTCCTCCAGTTGATCTCTGGAGTACCCTTGAGTGTCTGAGACAGTCCAATGAAAGAAGTATTCATCCAGTCTTGCTTTTAAATAAATACTTCCCAGCAAACCCTAAAAAGGAGGAAGCAATATTGCCAGACAAATACACAGAGTGATGCAAGAGGCTGAGCTGAACATATTTACTTTTGTTGCTAAAATATGTAGCTGGACAATAGCCACAGCAGGCTTCAACCCAAGTAATATGAAACAGGTTTTATATTTCTGTAAAGACACTGATGAAAGCTCAGGGAATGTATTTTTTAACATTTTTTAAAATAGATGTCTATAAAGTCACAAGTGGTCTGGGGAAGATGAACTGGGAATGATTATTTATTGTTCTTCATAAAAGGAGAACTAGGAGGCATACAGTGAAATGTTTGGGAGGCAGTTATGAAAAAGAAAGCAGTTTTTCCATGCAGTTAAGTTAAATGCAGCCATTTAAACTATGAAACTCATTGTCATAGAATGTTGTGGACACTGGGACTATAAACAGGTTCAAAAGAGTTAAACGGTTGTGAAGTCTAGATCTAACAGTGTTTTAAAACACTTATGAGTGGATGCAGCTTCACAGCCCTGAAATCTATAAGTGCAGGTTTCCATGACCTTGGAGATTATAGCAGGGGTAAAAATTGCTCCATACATCTTATGCTGCTCTCCTTAAACAAGATGAAGGTACTGAGTGAGGTGAGCTCTTAGTTCGATTTGCTTCTGGACTTTCTTAATCAATTGTATTTCTAATTAGATATATAGTTTTTGTCCCTGGCAAGCCATGTATCCCACTCAGGAATGTAGTGTCTGGCTGGAAGGATATGGGATCATATCAGCATAGATGTTGTCACAGACACTGACTGGGATTTCAGAGAACATCATATTGTGCTCATCTGGGCTCTGTCACAGATTCTTTGTGTGACTCATTTCAAAAGTTTTGCTAAATGAGAGTAGTTTCCTCTTCATTGCACTTGTGATTTTGACTACGATGCTTTTTTTGGGAAGGCATATTGTTTCAGGGCTTAGCATCACAGGTTCCTTGCAATCTCTTTGGATACAACTTAATAAAGGAGCAAGAGAACATGCAAAGGAAAGAAACCCCTCTATCTTTCTCCCAGATGGGAGAAGGGTGAAAGGTAGGAAGAGAAGATTATTACCATGGGGCCCTCACACTTGGCTCAGTTGGTGTTACTTTCCCAATAGTACAGATGAGGTTGTCATATCCAAGAAATGGATCTGCACGGTCTCCTGCCAAAATGAACTTGGCGGCAGCAGTCAGCGTGACAGAGCACTCACCTACCAGCAAAAATTACAAATAGTATTAATGTCACATCGTGACTCACGTTCTCTTATTCAGCCACTTGTTTATGTTGCTAAGGAGCTATCAGTTACAGGAGAAAAATCGAACCTTCAATTTCCAAAAAATTCTTGTTTTTTCGAAGGTATTGAATTAATTGGCAAAATGTTGCCGGTTGCAGTCTGGCAATTCATGCCCTGCTGTGGCCACTGTGCTTGGGGGTCTGGAGCCTTCCCACTCTTCAAGGAGTGGAGTCAGGCAGCAGCTCTAGAAGCCAACAATTTACTGTCTTTGCTTGAGGATTTGCTTGGAAGCCAAGCTTGCACATACCAAAATTGGTTGAACTAGACACTTCAGCCATTGTTAACAGTTTATTATGAAAACTTCTGCCTAAAGAGTTGTTTAACTCCACGAAAATGTCTGCAAGGTTTGCTGGCCATCCCTGTAATTGTGACCAGTTAAAAAGTACATTTGGTATTTCCAAAACCTGTTTTGCCGATCAGATGACACTTGTATGTCCCAGGAGTAGTGTTGTACCAGTGTTCAATCCCCTATTGTACAATCTCTTCTCGTGGGGGAGGTATAGAGCATTATGATACACGAGGCAGAGAGGAAAGAACACATTTCCAGCTCTGTTTTCCTCATGAAACACAATTAGCCACCTTAGCCCCATTGCCACTTTGGCTGCTGTGAACCCACAGACAGACTCTTGGTCTGTTGGACAAGCAGGGATGATGTGAAGCCAGGCTGCACCATGTGCAGGTGCAGTGGAAAGGCTCACACCCCGCCTATTCCAGCCAAATGAGGCCTGAGCAAGGCAAGCAAGGAATTTGAAGGCCAGGTGGGAGCCTTGCTTTGCAGTGTTGAGGCTGAACCTACACAGAAGTTGAACCTCAATATTAAGAGCCTTAAACCAACAATGCCAGGGACTTTCAGGATCTGCTCCATCTCATCCAGTGCCACTCTTGCTGTTTGCTGCAGTAACTCTGCTCATTAGCCAGGAAAATCCTTCTGTAGGAGTAGAGGAACCCTTAAGAAAGAGACTGCATCTGTTAGATGAGAGTTTATAGCTTACCACCTCAGAAATCTGCTGCTGTGGACTGGTGACACCTAATGGTAGTGACACAATATAAGACAAGGACATGGCAGGGATGAAAATGAGAGAACTGTGTCACTCGTCATGGATAGGAAGTCAATGTCAGGATAATTTATGCTATTTATGCCCGCAACTGCGTAGAATTTTGATGCAATATCTCCTTTTCAGCCTTGGCTACCTCGATGTAATGCATTTTTAAGATCTGTTCATAGAGACTTAATTTCTAGTTCTGGTATTATACTAGCCTTTTCCCTCATGTGTTATCCTCTGTTCTGCTAACCCTTTTTATTAAATCCTGCAATTTGTAGCTTGTCTCAGAGCAGCTTGTTCAGATTAGACTTGCCTAGGGGCTAGTTTAAATTGCTCACATGACTTCTCATAAGAAACATTACACACATGTTAAATTCATGAGCCAAAGAAGGCTTGTGTGTGGAGCGCTTTCCATTTCCCTTTGCCCTTTCCAGGTGCCTTTTTCCTCATTTTTCATGCCTTTCCCACATTCCCCTTTGCTTTTCCCCCTGCCTTTCTGCAGCTTTGAATGGAAAAAAAAAAGAGAATCTCATCTTTGCACAAATCCAGTTTGACTATTTAAATATTCAGGGCTGGAGTCTGTCCCTACCAAATCTATTTGCAGGTAATTGTACTAAAATATGCAAACATACCCGAAATGTGGAAAGAGAGCAAAGGGAACCATCCACATACCCAGTGCATTAATAAAAGAAGGAGGCATTTTTGCCTCTGGTTCTGGAAAGCACAAAACAAGAGTGGTTGTTCCCACTAAAACTTTGTTTCAGATTGTTCTGTATTGCTCTTGCAGAGAATAGCAGCTTTCTAGAGCCTTACTCTAAGTACAACCCAAACATGTTCTCTAGAGTTGAGAGTAGGACTCCCAGTACTCTGATTACTTGGGTACTTTTCCTGCAAAGAGCATCCTTAGAGGGTCACAAACACCTGCTTACAGCTCCTGTTACTCAGCTACATCAGGAATACAGCTTTCTGCAAAGTTTGATTTCTTCTAGCTCTTTGCTGGATGGCTAGCAGATGTTATGCTGATGCAGAAAGATTTATTTGTTTGTTTTGGAGGTGAGCACCTACAAGATGAAACCACTCTCAGTGTGTCTGAGACTGGTCACAAGCCGAGGGGGTAACAACCAAGTATGCTCATTACTGTGAGTGGAAAAAATTATGCTTATTATAATTAAATGAAAATAAATAACTGGGAAGGAAGAAAAATCCTACTAGTGCCTCTATTGAGGCAAGACTGTGACATTTTTCCCTCTTTAGGTGTAATGGAGGAGAAACATTCTGAACCAATTTTTCTCAAGTAGAGGAAAATAATTTGCTAGAATTCATGTCTCCTTAGATTCCAGAAAATTCAAACATATGATAGTACCAGACCTTCTTAGCTCTGCCTCACACAAAACTACTCCTCCTGAATTTAGTTACTGAATAGCCCATGTCTGGTGCAGGTGTGACAATACAGCAAAGCCAGTCACCTGTTCCAGCAGCAGAGCATGTTTCCACAGTGGGGAGAGCTGGCTGAAGGAATGGCACAGCCACACCATTTCCCCATCTGGATGTAATCTGAGCCATTAGTGCTGTATAAAACTGCATGGTAAATGGTTTAGAGGCTGGTGTTGAAGGATCATGTCTTCCTCCACAGACCTCCGTGGAAACTCAGATAATTGGAAGTATTTTTCCTGAAAGTCTGTAAATGTTCATCCAGAAGAAGAGTACATTTCAGCATGACTGCAGCTGTGCAACACCACCCTCTCAGCAGCCTGCCGGTCCTTGCTGGTCTGCAGTAACACATACCCAGCTGATACCATGCCTTGATTCCACATTTGAATCAGCTGCCCTAAGCAGACTGGGAAATTGCTGTTCTGCTTTGTGCTCCTTTGGTATAATGTTCTTCCAAATTTAAAATTCAGCTATAGGAGTCCCCCACCCAGGAACCTTCCTGCCCCATTCCCAAGAGTGGAAAACCTCTGCCAGTCTCAGACCTAGACTTCAAACCCACCAGCTCTCTGGTAGCCCTGTGCTCTCCTGCTCTTCCAGCCTCCTTGATGACCCAGGGTATTTCCACAGCACTTCAAGAAATGTAGTCCAGAAGAAATTCCCATCTATCCCACATGAGATTGTCAGCTGTGAGGTGCAAAACTGCAGGCTGCTTGTCCTCACTCTGCACCTCTTTCCATTTCCCATGGCCTCTTCCTCCATGAAATTCCCTGTGATCTCTCCTATAAAGCCGTCAGGGCCAAATGCTTCCCTTTACTGAGCTGTGGAGAAACACCAACGTGTTCTCAAAACTGTTCCCATAAATGACCATAAAGAGTGGCTCTTCACTCCCCTGGTACTCCCACTGCTTTCCACTTTAATGTGCCTCTCCTTTTTATGGAATTAGTGGGAATTACAGAGAGTTCTTTTTGAGACAGCCATCAAAGAACAAACTTGTCCCAAAACAACTTGCTATCAAAGACTAGGCCCTCCTCATTCAGGAAAGCAAAGGTTCTTCCTACAAATTTTTCAGTGCTGAGTTAAACGCATTAAATCAATAAAGTCACGAGGGCTTTCCTTAGAACATCTGTGATGTCATCAGACAATGAGGATGCAGGTATGCACATAACTGCCAACAGTAAATATCCACTTACCTTTAGTGTGCCTGTAAATTCTGTTTGTATTTGCTTTGCTTGCACACCCATGGGGGTCCTGGGGTCCTTAGCCACAGCAGCAAGAACACAGCAGTGGACTGGAGCAACTGCATGGTAGGTAGAGACCTACTGACTGGAGCAGGGTAGCTTAACTTCTTCAGGGAAGACAGATTGATTTAAGGCTGATATAATTTTAATTGAAAAGATCCAAACCATGTTCACTTGGATTAGGATATAATTTATTAGTGAATAGGAGTAAACAAAGATTTAATGCAGACAGGGCAGTAGAGCACGTGCTCTTCCACATGCTTGGCTGCAAAAGCTGCCTGGTGTGTTGCATTGCAATGTAATCTGAAAAGCCTTTATTATTTATTCTTGTATTAGTGGTTCTTTGTTTGGACCACACAAAGATACTACACTAATCTATAAAGAGAATACCACATTCTCTGTTAATATATACCACATTAGAAGGAGACCATTTCCATCTCCTGACACCCTGCCCAGTCCAGTCTCCACCAACACTTCCCTATGATAGACATGTGATACCATGTAGACATGGTACTTCCTGGCTATATTTGGTGTCAGATAGTTGAATATTTCATAGAAAATGATGACTGGATTTGCAAAGTGGCAGACAGAATTTTACAAATTTAGGTTTCCAGGTTATATGCAAAAGTCTCTGAGAATTCATGAATGCTGTTGGCATCAACATGGAAGGAACACAGTATTCAATGAGCCATACATCATGTACTGAAGTACAGGCAAAAATATTCTTAGTGTTTATACAATGTTATAATTAAATGTCCCTTTAATTCATGTCCATTAATACATGCAATGCAAGTTATTTTTATTATATTTTTATTTACTTGATGACTATTGCACAAATCATAGACATACCCCCCCGAGACATGCACACTTTTCCTTATGGATGTCTCCCCAGAGAGACAACTATCCAGTACATATTGTTGTGTACATTTAAAGATTTATGTTTCAGTGACATTTTTATTTGTTCTACTGACTTATTTAATGTTGTAAATGTAAAAAAACAAACAAAAAAGGTAATGTAAAGAAAAAAGTAATGTAAAAAAAAAAAAGTATTTTATATTTTGATGTCCTGATGGTGGCAGCAAGAGGTTTTACAACAGAGCTTGCAGGAAGAAACAATGACCCAGCAGTAAACAGCCTCATTATGTCTTCAAGAGGAAAAACTGCCTAACACATCATACCATTACTTATTTTGTTCTCTCCATTGAAACACAAGTGCCACATTCTAATTTACACAAACCCAGTAAGTAACGAGGAATCAAGAGCTCTTCCAGAAGCACTGATGCAAGTGAACAGTTGCCTAATGCATACATTCTCCTCTATAAAATTTCTTTGAGAGGAGAAAAGAAGAAATGTAAAGAAAGACGTATAAAGGAAGGGGAAAGCTGCAGACAGGGCACCCCTATCTACGTCCTTCAGATAGAAGATCAACCATCTCCACAAACATTTTATTGCCCATGGCAGAGTATTCAGACTGCTCCTCCTTGGAGAATAGAAGCAATTTTCATCCATGATGACCAGAGGTTGCTGATGACAGAGGGCAAACTCTCACCATACTTGATTTGTGTAAAACCTGCTGTGTTGCAGCACAGCACCAATGCTCTCCCAGTGTTCTTACCTGCTCCACAGCTTGCTGCAGCTAGGCCAGTGAAGACAAGCCCTTTTTTCCCCACCATGTACTCTGTTCTCTGGCACTGTGTCTAACTTTGCTCACTTGACCATGTTGGTCATGGTGGGGGCCTGGGGTCTTGACACACCACAGGCTAAGGCAAAGACTCTTGATTCTGCAGACCTTATGGTGCCAATGTGTCCATGATTCAACTGGAGCAGGACTAAAATGACAAAAAAAAACCCAGGGAAGAACAGGTACAAGTGTGCCACCAAGAGACACGTGGGTAGACACACTGTCCCTGCCTCTGCTGCCCTCTTCTGCATTACACTTGCAGCTGACACAAACCATGCTAACACGGAGTGATTAATAAGAAACCTAAGCAGCTCAACAAGTCTGCCTTCTGGCTTTAAAAACTAAACAACACTAACTGAAAGTAGTAACAGGGCTTTAAGAGAGATCAAAAAGAAAGGAAAAAATATATTTTCACTGAACTACTTTAAAAACTATATTACAAGAAATGAATGCCTGTAAGTGGAGAAGAATGGATATATTCACTACTCATATCACAGAGGTAGACTCTGGTGCATAGTTCCTAGGGAATATAAATTGTAAATATCAGTAGCGTGATCCTTATCCTGCATTTACCATGGTATAAAGGAGGAGCCACTCCACAGGGAGCTCAGAAGTTAAACCCACTCTAAAATTCATTTGCATGAGACCTGAGTCACCCTGTGTTGTGGCCAGCACAGAACAGTGAGCTGAGATTGATAAAACTTGCCAAGTCTCTTGCTCAAAAAGCAACTTCACACAAAATTGAGATACTACTGAAAATTAAGCAAAAAAAAAAAAGTAGGACCTTAATAACTGGGAACATGCACCAGCTATTGTTTCACAGACTGAAATCATAAACCTGTATTAAGGCTATCAGAAAACGAATTTGGAGCATTAAAAATTTATAAAGCCTTTTGAGTCCCTGGAAAGATCATTACTAGGCAACATATTGCTGTAGTTCCCGTCACAAGACACAGAGATGGCACGAGCCTGGCTTCGGATCAGCCCAGCTCCCTCCACCCTCGAGGTGCAGAAGAGGGAGCCTTGTGAACACTCTGGGACCATAAAGTGTCTTTGTGAGAGAAGATCTTTGCCGCTCTGAGTAGCACCGAGTCAGCAGGAGTCCACTGAGGCACACGGGGTGGGAGGACTGAGGTTTCCAGTTATCAACATTCCTTGGGTTGAGCTGTAGAAAGTCTGGTTATTTCCAACGTTTGCTAGTCAATGCAGCTTTGACCTTTCCCTTATTGTGAGTTAGCACCTTCCCCCTCTATTTAGCAGGCTGAATCTGACTCAAAATGCCTCATGAGAAGTACTTCAAATGAACAGGTTTCTTAAAAATCCTTTGATTTTAAAATGGCTTAGTATTTCAGAGGTACTGCTGCCGGGTTCATTCAGAGTGACTGCACTTTTTATGGTGCGTGCAGTTTTCTCATTTACTGCTGGGCGGTTTTGTGGCAAAAGCACTCAAGGGGCTCGATGTCTCCTCAAGGCTCTGCCTTTCTCTTTCAGCCGTAACACCGAATGTGACACTTTCTCTGCAATAGCTTCTGTAGTTTTGAATAGGGAAAATAATACACTGCCTCTCAGAAATATTAAAGAGCTCTGGTCCTCCTGCTTATGAAGTGCCTTCAGTTTTCAAGAGAATGTGCTGTAAATGCAAATTATTTATAGGTATTACTCAAAATAAATGAAAGAGAATATTTATTTTGCGGGTCTCAGATGAAGAGGAACAGTAATGTCAAATGTGCAGAGTTAGTAATAACTCAGAGAAAGGAAAACTAAGACCCAAGATGTTGGGATTGCTATCAAATCTATACACAAATGTACTTTTAGAGGCCAGGGTTAGGACTAAGGCTCTGGCAAAAGTTAGATGGGATTTACTAGGTTGTTGCTCTCCTGTCAAAATATATTGCCAAAAGGCTGATTTACTTTTACATCCTTATATCCATTGCTTTATATTGTGCTGGTTGTTTAAATATTTGTGTGCATTCAGGAACAGCAATTTCATCTCTCTAACAGAAAAATGTTGCAGCTGGCAATGGCTCTGGGCCAATAACACACAGGATGTTTGAACAGCTCTGTGTTCAGTGTTCCTCTGCCCCAGCAATCTGGATTATGTTTTTGTAAATTTATTTGATCATAGCACTCATGAAAATTACAAATTAACGTCGGTAAGTAGAAGCTAACATGGTCTCAGCGTCTCAAGTAGCTGCCCTAGCTCTTCTCAGCTTGGCCCTGACCTGCTGTGCTCCTCCCCTTCTGAAGGTTGTGCTCCTTTCCAGACTGACAGGGGTGGTGCACTACAGAAACCACAGATCCTACAAGAACTGAAAAATTACTCACTTTGTGTAATTTAAGACAAGTGAACCCACTCGAGTCTCTTATAATGAGAGGAATATGAAATAATAATACTTCAGTGCTGTAGTAACTGGCCAGCAATCAAGAATTTCATTATATAGAATATATTTATTCTAGAATAAATTAGAATATACTCAGGTATATCCCTACTTTGCAATGCATTCCTATGTTAGTTCAAGCCCCCTCATTCACACAACCATATGAATTGTTTATGCTCTTGGGGAATGATTAGAAGCACATCTAAGATTCAGTCCTTAGATGAAGGGTGTGTCAGTGACTGAAGACTGATACAAAGTGGCAAAACGAACCTGTTCGAGCCTGCAGCACTAATTTCTAACACACCCACACCCACATACACCCCCACCCCACCTTTAGTTCTCAACCACTTTAAAAAGTGACTCACTTCTACATTTGGAAAAATATTAGTCATCATCATGGATTTTGGCAATACTGAAAGAAAAGAAGAACAAAAACAAAGAGCAACAAACATTTAGCATCACACAGTAAGCTATACACACTGTGCATGCACCCAGGTGACATCCTAAGCATGTCCCAAAGGCATGCAGTGAAGCCATTTACACGAGCAAGTCACTACCTCAGTGTTTAAACTCAGATTATCTTCATATTTAACTATCCTAAGGAAAACTGTCATTTGTTCACTGAGGAGCTGTCCAGTAGGTTAGAGTAAAAGAGGTCAACAGAATCAGCTTTTGCCTTAATTTTCATCATGAAAGCTTACATGAAATTAAATTGAATTTGATGTAACCTGAAACATACCATACTGCCATTTAATTGCATGGTAATATATCATATAAAGCACCCCTCAAAGCTGAATCTGCTAGTTAATTTGATTAATTGAACATTTAGCACTTCCTCCCATGTCTCTCTACCCTCCGTTCTCTCCTTTCCAAAAGAGAAATTGATCACTGGCTTTGATTATTGGTTCCTGATACAGGATAATTCCCTCTCCTTTACAATGCCAGTATACAGGTGTTCCCATCTGCTAAAAAATCAACAAACATAAAGATGATGAAGGGTATTTTTAATGGAAATCACAAACTAAGAACAGTAATGTTTGCAGAGACCAGTACACTTCAAATTTTAATGCTAACCTCCACTGCTGTGGTGAGGTAAACACACCCATGACATCCAAGTGTCCCACAGCTGTGGCTCAGGCTGACCTTCACTCTGCAATTGCTGTACCAGTGGATTTCATGGGCAGGACAGTTCGCTTCATCATTTCCACCTTTGCAGGATCTGAGTGGGAAGGCAGTCTGCAAACTCCCAGTTTGGGGCTGTTGCTGCCTTCTCCTGCCTCGGTGCACTCAGCAGCGTCCCAGGCAGTGGCACTGGCTTGTGTCCCTCCTCTGCACCCCTGCTCTCAGCCCTCCAGCCAGTTCTACCCACTGGCATGGGTGCCCAGGCACTGCTACTTCATCAGAAACAGCTTTAAATGCTTCAGTAAGTAAGCAACTAGCCAGCTATTCTACTAGGAATGGAAATTTGAAAATGAAAATTGTAGTCAAGTCTGGGTCACAACACTTTTTTCTAAGAAGAGTATAATATTTAGCAATAATTAGTATTCACACAGATGGATTTCCCCAGACACTTACCTCTTCCTCTCAGAAATTATGCCCAAATACATTTTAAGGTTTATCTCAGATATCTGGATTGATAGCTATAATTGATTGTCCAACACTGTGACAGAGCTTGGACTATTAGAAGATCTGATCATACTATTAGATTTTGACATCACTACTAGAAGATTTCTCTTTGCCCTTCTGAGAGAGTCATATGGGAAATAAGTGAAAAGCAGAAAACATTGCAAAAAAAATTTCAATAACACAATAATTTTTCTGCAAATTATTTAAGAACACAAGCCCTCTAAGCCATGTCCACCTCTTTTTGTAACTCAAAATGCTCAGCTAGCAGGAGACATCTGAGCCTGGAATGGCAAACAATTTCTAAAACTTGATATGGGATTCTGCCTCAAATCTTATGCCTGCATAGCATTAAAAGCCTCATGAACTGGCAGAAAGTAAATTACCCTATGACCAAATACAGTGGAGTGCTTTTTACAGGTGACAAGATGGGGTGGTTGTGCAAGCTTCACAGAGCCCAATGCACAAGCTGTCTGATTTCCTGTGAGAGCACTGGGCCTGTTAGTAAGTAAAGAGGGGCTGGTTTATGAAGCCCCTGCCGTGTTGCTCCAGCGGCAGCTCAAGATGTGAACAGCAGCACTGTTTATTCTTTTCCTTGAAAGATCACATGTCCTTCCTGAAATGTAAAAATCTGTTGTAACTTAGTTTTGGCCTCTTGGGAGCCTTGAAGCAGGACCAATATGACTACTCCATTCACACAAGGCAGAGCGAAAACACGTGACTCACAAGTTGGAAGCTTTTCTTCCTGACCTTGCGGAGAAAGCACCAAGCTCCTTTTAGCTTTGCGTTTAAAAATTCAGGTTTTCGGTTTTCATACATCACAAAGTCCTCCTGTGGGAACTTCATCCAGCTGTGCCTCCTTCCAGGTGGGTCTGGAAGTGGGAGAGAAAACTGTCACCAGCATCATTGCAGAGGCTGCTGATGGGAGAGCCTGGGACACCAGGTTCAGGAAAGCCTCCCCAGGAGAAGGCAGGAGGAATTACAGCCTCCAGAAAAAAACCTGCCCTTCTCCTCCCCTCACCCATAGGACTGAGCTTTGGAGTACACATTGAGGTATTACTGCTTGAAATTCCCAGTTATACACCCAAAATTCCACTAAAGGAATGCTGAGCTAAAGAAATTATATTTGCCTTTGGTTTCGTCCTGCAAATCCTGCAGTTGTCCCTGTCTCTGGTGTAGTAAGGGGTACGGTTTAATCTAGTTCTGGCTCTTTCCTCTTATTGGAAATAACATTGGTGCTCCAATAGGATGGAAATGTTAAAGCCAGGTAATGTCACAGACAGAAAGGAATGACCTGGTCAGGAAGGACTGAAGGGAGCTTTTTTACCTGTGTACAAGTACAGGAACACATACAACAAATTGCAGCTACTGGATGAATTGCTGGTGCTAAAGATGTCCTGACACTGTGTCCAGAAGTCCAACTGGCAGTATATTACAGGTTTGCAATTTTCTCAGCAGCTTCAAAGTGAACATGAAGTTTTAGCTGTCTTGAATATTGGGGTTATTTAGAAGCATACAAGAGTATAAATAGGTCAATACTCAATAATAGATACTTAGGTCATATGTACAACACTTATCAAGATGGCATCAAGTGATGATAGAACTGGGAGATGATGCTGAAATTTTGTGCTGCATATTCCAGAAAGATTGTGTGAATGTCACCATTCATGCATTGAGTTCAAAGACAGCAAATTCCTGCCTTTTTTTCCTCACTCTGGGGCCTCCTGGAGACAACCCATACTGAACACACTGGAAACTTTCTGCAAGATGGGGCTGGATGGGGATGAGCTGGAAGAGGCCACTTACCAGCGTTTCAAGTGGTGCAGCTACACCGTGGCTCACAGAAATCCAGCATGAGCAGGGTGTGCTGGCACCTGGGCTTCAGTACCAGCAGACCTCCAGATGGCAAAGCCCTTTCAGTTGTAAACCAGAAAGGCAAGAGATTTAATTGTCTCTGAAGGAGACAGCATTCAATGCTCTCTTTCTGTCTAGGTCCCTTTATCTGTGCATTTTTTCCTAATGGGAAGACATCACAAGTGGTCTATTGGCATCTTTATTCGCTTGTAGGAATAAAATTTGGACTTCCAGAAGGTAATAGTCAATAAATATCATTATCTATTTCACAGGAGTAAAGTACTCAAAAGAAAGACGAAAAAATGCATAGTCTAAATCAAAGCTGATGATTGGAAGAAGAGAAACATAAAAAATACAGAATGTACCAATGTTCAGATGTGTTGGCTCATTTGTCAGAACCAGTGGTTCTTGGATATAAAAATGACAGATTGAGGGGTTTGTAAATCACGATTAAATTGTCTGTTTCTTCCCTGTTATAGTGAACAGAATGCTGTGTAAACATCACCCAGTGCCAAAAGATGCCAAAAGATTGAAATATGTGGTCACAAGAAGAGTTTCATTATTTCCTTGTACCACCATCATAGGAGCAATAAAAGAAGAGATTTATGAGGACACATGGATAGGAAAAAAAATGGCTTAGAGGTGTCAAAAAAAAAGACTGACAACCAATGAGCAAATGCTGAGAAGTGATCAGACTAACAGTGAAGGACACTGAACTGCCTTCCCACTTAAGATTAAAATCCAGCCACAGAATCAGTGGAGATGCCAACATGGCTTCTACTCTTGGCAAATTAGCTTAGTGACTCTAGAAAACATTTCAGCTACCTTCAGCTGGCTCACTTACCAGTACACCATATTGCTGCAGACACTCTCACACAATTATGATATGTGTAACAGAAAAAAAAATACTTGTTGAAAACAGCTCTTACTGAGTTTCACACTTTGGGTGGCTCATCTGCCACTGTAAGAAGATGAATTGCTTGCATGCTGGGTTATTATTTTTAATGTTTTTCAGGAGGGGAATTATTTGGAAATAGGAAACAAAACTACTGGTCAATTTTGCAGCTCTGAGTGCCTCTTCACAGTGATAACATTTTTCAAAATCTGCTGAAGGGAAGGTCTCACCCACTGAATCCTGTGTCTAATCTAAAATAGTCCATACTAAAACTTCCTGTAGCTTGAAAACAAAATGAAGAGGGAAAAAGAAAAAACATGACCAAGAGGAGAAAAAGGAGAAAAACATAAGAGAGATTTGGTTGTGTTATTAACAAACCTTTGAATTGCTATTTTTGACAATCACTTTTTGAGAAAAAAAAAAAAAGAAGATTGTCTCAGGCCTGTTTCTAGTATGTCTTACTGTCTCAGAAACCCATGATGAGGATTCAGCTTGGGGTTCTGCAGATCTGTTCTGCAGGGCAGACGCCCAATAAAATACAAATGATCATGTCTTTGTGGCAGAAGAGCTTAAGCCAAACATATTAAAGTCAATAAAAATCCCCTGGTGTTTTCAGTAGGATTGAATCAGGGACAAGTAGGTGATGGGGAACTGTGGGGTTTCTGCCACCTGTCCAACTCTACCACAGGATTTCCAAGTGACCTCAGCAATTAATTTATGCTTTATGCCTCAATTCCCCTACTTTTCTGAGTCTGCCAAAGTCCCTGCCCAAATCAGGCTTAATGGCTCACAAGGTGGTTGTAAGATCTTGGGAAGTGCTAAAGGACTGCAAGGTATTCCCACTACCCAGCAAAAATCTTTTATGTCTGGTTACACACTTAATCTTTAAGATATGAGGGGCTGGTGAACACAAGGGTTAATTACAGGTTCCCACAGATTATGTTTTCTCTCGTGGGTCTACTTTGAACTTCATTCCCATGTTTATTTAGCTGTGCATATATGTGTGCATGGCCCTGCATGTAGCAAAGGGCCAGAAGCACTGAGCCCCTCCCTGAGGAAGCTCTGACAGAGGATCTGTGCAAATGTGCTTCCTCTTCCTTTCACTCCCCAACCTTAAGGTCAGAGGATCTGGAAAATCCTCCTCCACCCTGTGACTTGATCTGATGATTGTAAGAGAACTGCGGTTCCCCCGCGCCTTCCTGCTCCTTCCGCTCCCCACCCTTCCCTCTCACAGCCTGGTAACCCTTTAAAGCCTTCTCCAGAGTGATGCCTATCCATCCCAGGCACTGGACAGGGACACAAGGGAGTTGGCTGCCCATGTTTTCACAGGATGAGCAGCCCTGGGCTATCCCAGGTGGAAGAGGCTGTTTCTGTGAACCCCATGGGCCAAGGTAACATGTGAAAATTGAAGTTTTTCTGGGGCATTGCTTCCTGTTCTCTGACAGACGAGACAAGCCTGGAAAATGCATAAATTATTAACTCAACTGAGAAGAGCTAACTGCCTTTTTTTTTTTTTTTTTCTTTTCTTTTATTTTCTTTTTTTTTTTTTTTCTTTTTAAATTTCAGATTTTTGAATTCAGGACAACCAAGTCAGGAATTCCTGCCTTTGGCTTCCAGCATCATGGGAGACCCTCACAGTGGCTAGTGCTGGTGGCTGGCACAGGTGGGAGCATCAGGGCTGCAAGGATTTTTGTTCCAGGCTTTGGGTGAAATGTTCCCATCGAGGTGCTTCCCCACAGCTGCTGGTGCTGCCCTAAAGCACCTGCTCTGAGGACTCTTAGAAAGGGCTTCAAGATCCTCCATGTGGAAATCACAGGAAAAAGGACAGGCGGCCAGAGGTGTGTCTCCATGCCCAAAATATGTGCTCAGGTTGGATGCCAGGCAAAACCATGAGCAACCATCAAAACCATCAGCTCCAGGCATGCCTCATTCCCAACAAGGCAGCACACTGTCCACCGCCTGGACTGTAAATATCCCAGCACTTGGCCTTGGCTCCATTTTTAATGTAGCTCCAGTAAAATGAAGTACCCAGCTTCCCAGCAGAAAGAAGCAGCAGCCCTGTCCCACCACAGCCCAGAGGAGTCTTCTCTCCCTGCTCTCTGGAGCAGTGGGATCACATTCCCAAGCACAGAGAGACCTGGTGGCAGTGATGTGATCACAGGCTGCTGGTTCAGGTCACAGGTTCACCTCTGTTGGCCAGTCAGCTGGGATGGCTCGTCCTGCACGCCTCTCCCTGCAGCAGCTGGAGGTGCAGGAAGGGACACTGGGGACAGGGTGACTTGGGGCGTCTCTGATTCCACCCTTTGAAGCTCTGGGGTCATTTCAGCAAGAGGACAAGAACCTGTCCTGTCTGGGATGGGACAAGGGAGGTGGCAACGTTTCACCTGCTGCTCGCATTTGTGATGGACAGTCTAGCCAGCACTTTCCAGAGATCCTACACACACACAAACCTGATTATTGTGTATTAATCTGAATTATTTTTAAGGAGCCAAAGCACTTGCTGCTTTTGTATACAGTCTGACTTTCTGATGCCATATGTAGACTTTGCCTCCTTAAAAGGAGCTGAAGGTGCTCCCAAAGGGCACATTCAATGTGCTCCTCCATTTCTCTGCTCAGTCTAGACTGAGCAAACATTTTCGGTTCTATCAGTGTTTGTGGTCTGCAATTAAGAAAGCAGAGACAGATACAGATTAGTCTAGTTCTTGTGCAGATTGATTCATTACAGACCAACAGGTCAGGGCTGCAAACAGCAGCAATGCTGACCCACAGAATAGGTACTTTCTAACATCAGCATTAACCCAGGTATTACAAAGATGCCTATGTAACTATGCTCCTTCACTAAACATATCTATGTATAATGCATCTTTAATTTAAAGAGCACAAAATGTCTTGGGTTTTACTCCACTCCATTTACGCTAAGGTGCTGTTACTCTTCCATGGAGGTGAAACTGTACTGGGCTTCAGCCCGGAGAAAACCACAGCTGTGTGTTTGTATCCTGCAGAAAACATTTCTGGATTCCTACACTAGTGTTTGTACAGGTAACCATGGAAGGAGTAACCAGGGAGCCACAAACCTGGTTATAAATATATTCAGAAATTTCACATCTCCTGAAGCAGGAACTGATATTTGTTGTGTACAGCACCTGACACCATGTAGTTGTGAGCTGATTAGGGTTCCTGTGCTGTCCTGCAGTGAAATAGTAAATAAAAGAGTGAAAATGGCATCTTCTTCTTTCCTTCTGCACAGCATTATTACTGTAGTGTTTTGGTTTAGTGGAATAAAAAGGATTTCAAAGAGAGCATGATTTGTCATTTGTGAATCCCATCTACTTTAAAACAGGGCATGGATTTCTTGAATTTTTTTAAGAAACATGACCGTGGTTTTTACAATAGTAATGAATTCTGTGCAGTGGAAAAGGTCATATGAAAAGCAGTAGGAGGACAGGATGCTGGGATAAAGCACTGAGCAGATTTACTTCCTAAATTAACATTTTTCTTTCTCTCTTTTTTTCTTTATCCCCCTCTACTCTCTCTGGGACTTTGTGGAATAACAGCATCTTGTACTAGACAAAGGAAATGAAAGAGCATTAAGTACAGGTATACTGGAAATGTGGTAGGCAAAATATTGGGACATTTCTAAAGTAAAAAAACCCAAAAAATCCCAACAAGGAATGCAGATTTAAGTGGAAACATGCAATTCAGCTTATCAGTGGTTTTACATCTTACTCATTTTTAGATGTACTTGAAAAATATTAAGAGGACAAGTGCATTTAAAAATTGTCAAATATTATAAAGACAATGAAGTAATTAAATTTAAGAGAAACCCATGTACATCTCTCCATGCAAATATGAAGTAGGGCTATTACACCCACCTGTGGATCTCCTGATTTTGAAGATTCTGGACCAAATTATTCTCTATCACAATTTCATCAGTTTTCAGACATTTATTAAGCTCAGATTTGCCTGGTCTAAGTGCCTGAAAACATAAGCTCCAATAACACTTGAAGCTGACAGATGTAAGGACATTTGTTTTAATAAATATAAGGGTCACACTTTCAAATGTCCAATATGTGTGGAATACATTTTAATTAAAGACAAGTTTTGCACTCTGCAGAAGCTAATGATTTGATTGTACAAATCTACGTACAAATCTTGCACATATCTATGGCAAGGCATAAAATGTCATGACAAAGACTTTGAAAATATTGCCAAGTTTACCAGAAATGTCCATATACATTTGCCACTTTGCTTTACCAGCTAGACCTTTCTGCCTGGTCCGAGGTCGCAGGAGGACTCTGCATTCAGCTGCCCCAGGCCAGGAGGAGCACTGGGGCTCTTCTGCTTGGTTGTGGGAGTAATTTATCTCACCATCCGGCTGGATATTTTGGCTGTTGCAACAGGGGGTCAGCGCAATTCTTTGCCTTTCCCTGTCCTTCAACATGCCATGGAGATGTAGAATTTTCAGTCCTGGCATCTCTGCCCATTCTTCTCTTTTAGCCTCCTCATCCACGGGACTGTTTCTAATTTCTTGCCTTGCTGTCACACTTACTGGGCACACCCATTCGTCCTCGGGTTTCTGTGGGATAAAAGGAGGATCAAGTTACCTGTTTTCTATTTCTGGCAAGAATTTCAGAGCCCTTTCCTGTCTCGAGTCCCCCAGACTCACTAAGGATAAGCTCTTGCAGAAGAGAGGAAGCAAAGAAAACTCCTATAGCAACAGCACTCCTTCCCCTATCTCTGAATCTTTCTGCGTACAACCTCTGGATTTTCATCTGCAGAATGGAAAAAGATAAGCTTTGCTCCATCTTCCTTTCCCACAGGCACTGAAAGATTACAAGGAGGGCTGGGGGACGTAAAAAAGCAGAAACATAAATAGTTTAGGAAAAACAGATTAAAAACAAAAGATAAAAACCCGCAAGCCAGAGAAGAACACGGGGCAAAAAAAAAAAAAAAAAAGGAAAAAAATAATGTGGAATAAGAAGGAGAAGAACCAAAGCTACAGAAATCACGATCCTAAGTATTTGCACAGCTGAGGCTTTCACTTCCACAGTAATGTGCACATCCTAGATTGACAACACTGTGCAGGAGTATTTTTTCCTCATAAACACTAATTTCACACATAACCAGTTGAAAGGATCACAAAAACACAATGTTCTGTAAGATGTCTGGGAATAGCTATATCCAAGTTACAGTTCCAGGGAACAAGAGAGAAAGTCAATACAGTGTGGTGCACTACAACATCTTTCTTCATTCTGCCTGGGGTTGCTCCCCAATTACCTCCTACTGGGATAATTTAAAACTTTTAACATCCATGACCAGCACATACAAATTGTATTCTCCTTTTCTTTTTCTTTATCATCTTCCTCCTAACCTTCCTCTTAGCCCTTTGGGTCAAAAGGGCATAACTTCCTGTCTGCCTCCTAAAACCACAGTCTTTTTTATTTTGAAAAAAATACTGAGTTGAAGACTAATTTTATTTTGCAGATAACTGAACATGAAAACATTTAAAATCCCTAGGAACAGAATTGGAGGTCTTTTATAATGGAAAAAAAAAAAATCAAGCAAAGTGGTTCCCTCAGAATACTTGCAAAAAAAGAAACAGATGTGAAAAGACCTGAATATAAAATAAACCAAATAAATATCAACAACAACAAAATCCAAATGTGTAACTTTTTTTTTTTTTTTTTTTTTTTTTTTTTTTTTTGGGTAAAGAATGCTAGGTTTTTTTTACATATCCTCCAAACATGGAGACAACTTATTTGGAAAAGTAAAAAATAAGGTGAAAATACAGCATTACAGGCATAAAACACCAAAATCAATGAAAATAACAAAGTGAGTGAGAATTTGGAGAAGCCAAATAAATGCTGTCAGGACTTGAAGAGAGAAAATAAAATAATCCTACCTAGGAAAAGATATTCTCTCCATTATAGCTGAAAAAAAATATGGAGAGATGACACTTCAGAAGATGATCGGTTATCTTCATCAGAAATTTCCTAAATTCTGACCCTAAACAGGCTGTAGTAAATAATTTCTGCAGCTGATCAGCATGCTACTTAAAAGGATGTTTGTTTTATTTTCTATAAAACAGAGACCACTACTAATACCACTACTTTGAAGTTTCCAGACAGTAACACCACATACTTGCGGTGTGTGGGTTATTTCCAGGCTGAAAGGTTTAGAAAGATGTACAACTGAACTCCTATAGAGAAAATTCATCCCAGTTGGTTCTAAAAGGTAATCAATTTATTATTATAATACTAACTTCTTTTTTCTTTCACTATTTTGAGGAAGAAAAGTAAAAGCCACACTTGAAAAACTGTGGGATTAGAGGCTTCATGTGTATCTGTTGAACACTTAGTACAAAGAGCTACAATCCTTATTCCCTCTAGGAAATGAATCTTCAGTCTCAGTGAATTTTGATGTTCAAAACACAGGCTCACTCAAAATCCCAGGTATGTGTCTGGCAGAAATCAGAGGTTTGGTTGATTTACTTCTTCATAATTTTAAGATATGTAATACGTTGCGCACACAGGTACAGATTCTAATTCTTCAGATTCATTTGGTTTATAATATGCAAGATGTCAACTGCCAAAAAAATGGAAAAAAATGTGACAACAGTTATCATTTTACTTTCAGAAATTTCTTCAGTGCTATTGACAAAAAAACCCAAAACCAAACCTAAACAACAAAGTTTTAAAATTAGGACATCAGGGCAAGCTCTTTATGAAACTTCCTAAGCAATGATGACATCCCAAGGTAGACAATTCTAAAATTTCTTCAGTTTATATCTCACAGATCAATAATTTTCTGCAACCTCTAATGCTGGACCCAGTAATGCACTGTAATCTCATACACAATCAGTACAGCGCAACCCTGTACATTAGCATTAATGTTGGTGAACACATAGAATATCCACCGGGTGTATAATTCACAAACATTTGAGAGTATAACTCCTAAATTAGGATATTTGTATAAATTGTGTAAACTGTTAGATATAACTGAACACAGTTTAAATCTCCTCTCCTCTCCTCTCCTCTCCTCTCCTCTCCTCTCCTCTCCTCTCCTCTCCTCTCCTCTCCTCTCCTCTCCTCTCCTCTCCTCTCCTCTCCTCTCCTCTCCTCTCCTCTCCTCTCCTCTCCTCTCCTCTCCTCTCCTCTCCTCTCCTCTCCTCTCCTCTCCTCTCCTCTCCTCTCCTCTCCTCTCCTCTCCTCTCCTCTCCTCTCCTCTCCTCTCCTCTCCTCTCCTCTCCTCTCCTCTCCTCTCCTCTCCTCTCCTCTCCTCTCCTCTCCTCTCCTCTCCTCTCCTCTCCTCTCCTCTCCTCTCCTCTCCTCTCCTCTCCTCTCCTCTCCTCTCCTCTCCTCTCCTCTCCTCTCCTCTCCTCTCCTCTCCTCTCCTCTCCTCTCCTCTCCTCTCCTCTCCTCGAGTCTCCTCTCCTCGAGTCTCCTCGAGTCTCCTCTCCTCGAGTCTCCTCGAGTCTCCTCTCCTCTCCTCTCCTCGAGTCTCCTCTCCTCGAGTCTCCTCTCCTCGAGTCTCCTCTCCTCGAGTCTCCTCGAGTCTCCTCTCCTCTCCTCGAGTCTCCTCGAGTCTCCTCAAGTCTCCTCTCCTCTCCTCGAGTCTCCTCTCCTCGAGTCTCCTGTCCATTTTTCATTCTGCATTTGAGGAAGCTGGTAATACTGGATGAAATGTCTTTTGTCTCCTTTCCGTCTTTGTTATTTTTTCTCTTCTATGCCCTGGAAGAATCCCATCCTCATCTCACAGACAGATGACTTCTTGTCATCTCCAGACAGATGACTCAGTATAGGTCTTGCTTGAAGTCACTCAAATAGCAAATACCTGTAACAGAGTGACAGTGTGATTGGTATCTTACCTGTAGAGTTTGCCTGCCCCTTTCTAAGCAATTTCATTGGAAAAAGAACCCAGATAATGCCAGAAGCCCTTGCTTCAACATCTGGGGCTCTACCTTCTCAAACAGATATTTTCCAGACAGATGACCTACCTTTTTCTCCAGACCTGAGAAGGCTGACAATAGAAATTACTGCAAGATAATATCCCCTGAAAGATACAAAATACTCTCATAATTTGGCAAAGATCTTAAAACACCTAAGTAAGTTCTCCCTTCCTGAAGCAAATTATCAATAATTGTTCATCGCTTCCTGGAACCCTTGCCAGGAGACCCAGAACATCTCAGTTTCCTGTTTCAACCCACTCAAACGTTATGCAGAACTTTGAAGAGAGGCGATGAAGGAAGAAGCATCTTGGAAAAAAGACACCACCTCTATTTCCATACAGTTACAAGGAAATTAAGCAGTCTTGTGAGAAGAAAAGCTCATTAAGAAGGGTCAAAATGCTACAATTCCAGATTTGCTTTGTGCCTAGACATCTCTAAGCTAGCAGTCCTACCTTAAAAGTAGCTGGCAAGGCTGCAACGAAGAAAGACAGAGGTGATTCTTTCCAGGAGAAAGGCAGGCATCATAGAAGTTGCTGTTTCCTCTTCTATACCACACATCCTTGAGGGCATCTGTTTCTAGATTATTAAATTAATCTTCTGCCTGTGAGTCATTTTTGTTTTTTCACAAACATAAACTCCCTTGGCAGCTGTTCTGCTCAAGCAGGGAAAGTATCAGGCCTCAAAGGAAGGTTTCTGCTGTGGGAGAGAAATGGAAGTGGAACTTGAAGGGACAGATGCAGCCCTGCTCAAAATATGACTTAGAGCCATGATTTAATGATGTGGCACTTGAGTGCATGGAGGTCTTGCTGGCCATGCTAACTGGGGAAGCACAGGGAAGAGGAAGGAAACATCATGATAAATGCTCAGCTTGGATACCTCCCACAGGAGACACAGGTCATGATTCTGACTTCACAGTTTTCAGAACTACATAGAGCACTAATCTTTGTGCCTTTATCTCAATAAGCTCCTCACCAAAACACACGCTTTTAAAAAAAATTGAATCAAATGATGAAATGGTATTTCTGGGGTGAAGAAATAATTGTTCAGAATTGCTTATAATGAGGTTTAAACAACAAACGCACCTGAAAATGCAGGCTCTGAAATAGCTATTAAATATTCAAGACACTGTTCTTTACCTTTAGTGAGTCTTTCACTAGAGCAGCCCCTTTCTACTTCCATGGAGCCCAGGTCCTATCTGTCTCATCTAATAAAGCTGATCAGAAATGTAACTAATAAATTAGTGTAAAATAGACATTTCTTTCAGTTTTCACCATTTTTAAAATAAAACTTTTTCTTGTTAGAATCACATGTGTGATTTTATACTGGTACTCTTAAGGAAAAAAGACTCCTGCAACCTCTAGAGGAAGGTATTGAACAGCTTGCATTGGTTTTGGGGTTAATCCAGAGAGCAGAATTATCTGGACCTTCTGATATGTGGTTTCCTAAAGCTGTGATAGGCAAACCAAGGTTATTGAGACAACCAGAAAGACCAAAGAAGATGGTTAAAGGCTGTCTATATTTAACTGGTGTAACGCTGGCCCTAAGGACAGTCTGGTCTTGCCTAGAAGTCTCTTGTGTGGGTTAGACAAGAATAGAGGAATTTATATCTCTGGAGCTGTGCAAAACACCAAGTTCCAGAAAGGAAGAGATAGTGAAGTCCAGCTTCATATGGCTTTACCTTTTTTGACTGGGGTTCTTTGTTGCCTTAAAAGTGCAAACTCCAGTTGGCTCTAATCACATGATAAAGGCATTTATACCTTATCATCATGTGGACTCATTGGTGTCTGTGACTTGTTGAGTTCAGTTACACTTCTTCCTGATTGTAGCATTAACAGGATCTTCTTCCTAAGAGCTAATTTTCACAGATTTTTTATGGAGTTTAAAGTAATGTTCATCTTTGCCCAACCTGCAGGTGTGTTGGGGCAATCCCAGACAAACCTGCAGGTTGGGTGGAGAAATGATTGAGAGCAGAGAAGGACTTAGGGGTGACGTCTGCCAAAAAACTCAGCATGACTGGGCATTGTGAGCTTGCAGCCCAGAAAGGCAATGGAATCCTGGACTCAATCAAAAGCAGTGTGGCCAGCAGGTCAAGGAAGGTGGTTCTGCCCCTCTGCTCCACTCTGGTGAGACCCCACGTGGAGTACTGCATGCAGCTCTGTGCCCCTAACATCAGAAGGACATGAATTGTAGGAGAAAGTCCAGAGGAAGGAATGATAAGGGGACCAGAACACAAAGAGAGGCTGAGAAAGTTGGGGCTGTGCAGTCTGGATAAGAGAAGATTGAGGGCAAACCTCATAGCAACCTTCCAGTATCTGAAGGGGGCCTGTGTGGAAGCTGGAGAGGGAATCTCTGTCAGGAGCTGTAGTGACAAGACAAGGGGGAATGGCTTCAAACTGAGAGTAGCTTTAGATTAGATGTCAGGAAAAAATTCTTTACTATGAATTTACCGTGAGGGCAGTAAGGCACTGGCACAGGTTGCTCAGAGAAGCTGTGGATGCCCCATCCCTGGAAGTGCTCAAGGCCAGGTTGGATGGGGCTATGAGCAAGCTGGTCTAGTTGGAGGTGTCCCTGCGTGGGAACTACATGATCTTTAGGTCCCTTCCAACCCAAACCATTCTATGATTCTATGAATCTAATGGTCAGTTTGGCTGAAATGGGAAGCCTGGGTTAGCTGATAGCAGGGAGAACTGACAGACGCCGTGCAAACTCATCAAAGTGTGCAAATCAGTTGCACACACATTGGTTCTCTAACTTGCACTCACATGCTGTGTGCTCAGAGAACATTTTTTAAAAGAATGGGTTTAAGATATTTCAGTCTCTTTGGGATTGGCAAGCCAGTATTTATTTCTGAAACATCAACAGGGCTCTGAAATTGTTCGTAATTAGCCCAATGAAAATTCAGAGTAACACCAATGATTTCAGTGGTGTTCTGTTAATTTAGACATGAGGGAGCCTGAGCAGAACAGGAGTTGGAATCAAATCCATTAACCACAGAAGAAGAATGCCCTAACACAATTATAAATATTTGCCATATGCAAAACTATACTTCCCACTGCTAACTGTGATCTTGTGATTTGAGTAGAAAAAACCCCACTCACTTATTTACAGTGTCATTGTGTCAGTTTTAAATACAAGGGATTTTTAGGGACCATTCCTTGCCACATACTATCCTTGTACTAAATTGCTTGTTATTAAAGACATAATTTTTATGGAAGTAAAGACCAGGCAAGAACATTATCATATAAATAGGTATGATAAATTAAATATAGGTTAAATTGATGTATACTTCTTAATAATTGGATAATCATTGAGGACACAAACATAAAATCATTAATTTTGCTGGTTACATAAAACATCTCCCTTTTTTCTATTTGATTTTTGTATTTAGCACAAAAAGAAAGATTACCACCCAAATAAAATATATACATTATCAGAAAAGGTGGTGGGAAAATAAAAGACTGATAACTATATAGGGAACTTAACTCAGCAGATCTTATCCATGCAGAGGTAGGAGTTGTGTTCTGTATTATTTTAAAAGTAAATTGTGAACCATCTACTTACTGTTTGCTATGTATTTCAAGAAATCATCTGAAACCTCCACGTATTTTTAAAGTTTATGCCTTTTTACATTGTTTTTAGCTTGGAAGTTCCATGGGTTTTTTTATTATTTAACACACATGAACTTAGGTTAAAATGTTTGTTTTCTGATCTTCTCTGTCTACCAGATATAATTATATAATTATATAATGATACCAGAATAATTCTCTTCCATTGTACCCAGCATCATGCCTTATTGTTATGGCTAGGAAAGAACTGCTGAATGATCCAAATGAGAAACATAAACATATACATCTGCACGTATATGTGTTCAGGGTTATAGAACAGGTTTCCAACATACAGAGGAACAGTACAATGATTAAAGCCTATGCTGACTGCCCAGGAACACCGCCCATTAGCATTGTCTACACTTTTAAAGCCCTGTTCCTTTATTTTATTGTAAGTATTAACTTTTAGAATGAATTAAAATTGGAACTCAGATAAAGGTCTTTACTAATTTCATTATTTATTACTGGGAGTTAGGAAGTTCCCCTACAATTCCCACAAGGATGCAGACAGTCTGGATAGACAGACAAGTGAAAAGTGGGAGCTAATGAATATTGCTCCAGTGTCAGACAGGTAAAGCACTCCCCCCTTCCTGTTAATTCAGTCGAAACAATGAAGAGAAAAACCCAACCCACCCTTGTCTTGTTTGGCTTAGACATGAACCCTTGATAAGACTCTGGAAAACAA
Organism: Poecile atricapillus; assembly: GCF_030490865.1. NCBI lineage: Eukaryota > Metazoa > Chordata > Aves > Passeriformes > Paridae > Poecile > Poecile atricapillus. Next base: position 31,344,361 of record NC_081289.1, on the reverse strand, counting down.
GAAACTTTGTAATAGATTTTAGCTACCTTTGGCTGACAAATTAATATGTCATAAAAACGTAAAAATAGCGGTGCACTTCTGCCACTCAGCTTGATATGATGTAGATTAGAGAAAATTACTGAGATAGAGAATAATATAACATTTTTACTCGAATATTACATACTTTACATTTCTCTACAGAAAGGATATCCCAGCAGGAAGGAGAAAGGTGGAGCACAATCCCTGTAGCATTTCTTGTTCTGCATTGTACAAAACTTTGTAGGGACACAGGAAGAGGATACGGAAGTTTCTACAGGAAAACAGAGAAAAGTTCAAACATAAACAGCATCCAAAAAATTTACCAACACTTTATAACATTTCCTTTTTCTTTTTAAATGTTTAAGGACAGTTACATTACAGCATAGTTTACTACACATTTCTATATGTCAGTATTTTTACAATTCTCTTGCAATAATAAAGCAATTTTTAAGATGAATTGTGAAAACTTGCTAAGAGTGATGGATGCAATAATCTATTTGGTATAGCATTGTCCTCTTAACAGAATGAGCAAGTGTCAGACTAACAAGTTTATACTACAGTCTATGCAGAACTTTGAAGAAACTTGGTATTTAACCGAAATCCCCCTGAAGACCACTTTCTCAACAGACCTCTGACTGGAATCCACCACAGTCAAAAGAAACCTAACATAGCTTCAACACCTTTTACAGAAGGATGGAAGATCTTACTTCAGCAAAGTTTAAGAGCACACTTAAATCCAGTGTTGCAGGCAGCTGAAATATGTATGAGAGGGTTTAGCCAAAGACCTGTCCTATCACCTGGAGCAGCCAGGTGGGATACATCCATGTGAGCTGTTCCTATGAGCTTGTTTGGAAACATCCCTGTCTGACCATCCAGGAGCCACCCTGGCAGTCACACTCGTACCACCTGAGCTGAGACCGAAGCCCCTTCCCAGCCACACTCTCCACAAGCACACCAGCTCAACCCCAGGTTTCCTTTAGCAGAGTCTCAGACGATCCTTAAAATAATCTAATCTTGGTACAATAACTAATTAACAAAACACCAATGCAAGCTGGCGGCTCTGAGGAGGGACCCCAAAAAAAGGAGCCCCTTTGCTTTCATCGTCTCACAGCCTAAGCACAGGGAAGTCTGAGGGTCGTCGGCTCCTGCTGCATCTCTGAGCATCTGGTCCCCCCACCCTGGGTCCTTTGTTACGCACTTCACAGCCCCTTGCCTGGGGCTCCAGCCACCCAGAGCTCAAACAGCAGCTCAAACTGCAGCTGCACCCTGAGCTACCTGCATTAAATGCATTCCTCAACATGTTGTTGCTTGAGTATATTTTGTGTTAAGCAAAACATAGAGCACATGGCTGGCTCCTAAGAATTTGTTCAGTAAGTATGGACTTTGGCTTGTGTTTATGGCCTTTTGCTAAGTCTGGCTATGAAGGAGCCTATGGTTTGCATCAAAAGGGCTTTCCGTATAAATGTGGCACCTTTTGACAGCACCCAGTCAGAAGCAACAAGAGCCAGGGCAATATTCATACAGCTGTAGGATTGGCAGCATATGGATGCTAAATATGAGCAGAAGCAGGGAGCACAGTGCCTGTGGAAAAGCAGGCCACGTAACTTTCTCAGTCTCCCCTGAGAAAGTGGGCTGGGAAATCATAAGCAGGAATTAAAACAATCCTCAGAGATAGAAGACAGCCTTGCAGGTGCTGTTTGTCAGTTTCTTGTTTTCTTGAAAGAGAAGGTCGAGGGGTGGTGTACACCACTGACCAATGATGGTGATGTGTTAGTTTACTAACCAATGAGAGTTTTACTTTTCTGTACTTTCAGGTGTTGTCTATAAAAGAAGATCTGAGGTAATAAACCTTGGAAGAACTCTCCTGTTCAACTCACAAGAGAGTCTGTGTTGTTCTTCTCACCGTTCCAAATAGACCGACAGCAGCACACCCTCAGTTCTCTTAGAACTTCAACTGCCCCAAGCATGTGATGATTGGGTACCAGCTGGGATAATGGGTATCAGCTTTTCAGTGTGTCTGTTTCAGGTACAGGTAGGACAGTAGTCGTGTTCTGTTACAGAGCAAGTGAGTATATGAAAGATGTATAAACTGGGAATTTTTTTGAGGAACAAGATCAAGTTTGCATTGCAAACCTACGTTGCTTGAGTTTTTGAAGGAGCAAAATGTTGTCACTTTTCAGTTACTTAGATGTGAGTTTGTCTACACTGAAAACCTTTCATACTCGTAGTTAAAATGTGTAGCAAATAAAATATCCTCATTAGCAGCTGTAAAGTTAGTCCACACTTCAGCTGTACAGAAGGCAGAATCTGAATCAAAGATATACCTATGTCTTCTAACCCTAAGTAGATAGATAGGGTGGCTGAGTTATCTCAGCCAGGATCCATGGTCAACAGGGAGAAGCAGGCACCTCAGGAGCGTTCATACCAGAGTCCTAACTAACGTGCCTTGAATTATTTTCCAAAATCTTTCTCCATTACCATTCAAGAAAAAGGAGTGCTCATGAACATGCAAGGTACAGGTATTAAGACACATTAATTTTTAAACTCTTTTTGTGTAATATGACTTGAAAAAAAAGGATTTTCTAGCAGGCAGAATGGAGCTACAATTATTCTAATAGCTGTCATTTCCCATAAGAAACACAAAATCTGTGTACTTTATGGTCTGCACCAATGACTGGTTAAAGGGTTAGTTTCAACTTCTAAAAGCCAAACGTTTTGAAGACTTTGCTCTTCCAAAGTGTCTTTTATATGAGGATTATAATTATGGTTATGGAGTATGAGAACAGGAAGGGCTTTAAGAAAACATTAGTTATTTTATTAGAAAATGCACATCACCAAGAACAGGCATAATTAACTTTGTAACTATAAAACACAAAAAAACATTAATTGGAACATTATAATAAAATACACAGTAATTAGAAGAGAAAAAAAAGTTGTCATTTTCACCTATCTGAAAATTTTAAAGTAGAACTGTGTCCCAAAGTATGTGTCATAAAACTATAAAGTCACATGTTGATGGTAAAATATGTTCAATTTCATTCATCACTTAAAAATTTTAGAATTAATGTGGGCTAAACAGAGGTGGCAGTGAGTTGTGCTCCATTTGACCAAAAGCATTTGAGAACAGTAAAAGCAGTTTAATTATGTTCAGATGCTATGGTGATATTTGTCAGTAGAATTACCTTGGATCAGTTATATTTAGAGATTAGGTTAGGATAAAATAGACAGATGGGAAATGGGGGGGGTGGGGGAGAGACCAATAAAATGCAACTAAAGTTCTAGCTCAGACCTTTAATTAATTAGCCTGGAAAAGAAATTGCTGTAGAACAGATTGAAAGATTTAAGAGAAGCCTGAAAAAGTTAATCTTTGCAGTTAGATTAGACTTCATGGTTAGTTAGAGATTCGTGGAATCTTCTTTCTCTGTTTTCATGGGTTGCCATTAGATGCTCTAGGCTCCTTCAATATGCAGTGACACCACATTCCTTTAATGACAAAAAAAATCAAAGGCAATTACACTGCACACAGGATGTAATTCCTTATAAATCTTTCACTAAGAAGGTGAACCTAATGAAATTGTACACGCAATGATGCTTTTACTTGAAACATGTTGGGTCATGTGCTTTCTTCCACAGCACACAGGGAAAGCAAAACATTCAGGAAAGCAAAATGTGCCAGAGGAAGAGGAGTGTAAAAGCAGTCATTTCCCTCAAACACTCCTTCCTGATCAAGCACCACAGCCTTCCGGGGGTGGATAGGGGAGAAGAGGAAAACCTTGGGGTCTCTAAAACATCATTCTCTAAAGACTGAAGGCAGATTTCTAACTGCAAACCAACAACAAATCTCATTCACAGTCAGTCACGAGGGACTAGAACGTGCTCCCTAAGGGAAAAAGAAGTCCCTGGGAAGACAGAAGAGGCTCCTGCTTCCTTGCCAAGGTCCTACCATCTGTACCGTATACTTGTTTCACAGTGTGAAGGAGCACTTAGCCCTTCTCCTGCCTCTAACAGGAAATATTTTAGGTTAAAACTTACAGGATTTCTTTGTTTCAGAAAATGTGACATGAAGTTTTGAAGCTTTTGATGGCAACATGCAATTTTTTCCCACTAATCTGAACCAACTTTGAACAAGAGGTTTCTCAAGAACAAATACAGTTCTGCTGATGTCTGCCATCACTTCTTTTAAAGTTCACCATTTTGCTCTAAATAGCTCAGCAAAAAGCCCAGGAAGAAATACTTGTGGGAAACACTGTGCAACCTGGTCCCTTGAGTTTCCATGGATTTAGTCAGTGTTACATGCTAGAGCTATGGCATTGCACATAGCACTTTTCCTGCCAGTGAAGCTGCCTGTGAGATGAGATAAAACTGAGGACCTGATCACTTTGTGAGCAGTATGGATCCCCCAGGGCTTTATGCAATAATGAAGTTGTTGGCTCTAAAGCCTGTGCCCTTTCAGCTACAGGAGAGTGTGAAAGAGAAAACCCAAACCTCCTAGGGCAACATTCATCAATATTGATGCAACATTTGCAAGACCCTTAAATAATATGTTGTGAAGGGCAACCAAGAATCTTACACAAATTAGACTGTCATTTCAGTTCAGGTAATTAGTTTCTATTTACCCAGTTTCCAAAATTCCCTGGAAATCCTTTTGTAACCTGTCAGGTGGTTATTCAAGTTAGAATTTCTAGAAAATAAGAGAGAAGAATGATTCGGAGTGTTTCTCCCACAGAACTATTGTGTTTGTTGTCCTAAAGGCAGACACAAATCTGAAGCCTCTTCACTGCAGAGCCTGTAATCTAGAAAGAACTAAAGCATGATTAGAGAAGATGAAACAATGAATACATTCATTAAATATATTAGCACTTAAAATATTAAATGAAACAACAATTATTTCCAACTGTTTTCAACTTTGTTCTTGATAATTACATGCAATTATAAGCATCTATGTACACTTAAGGAAAATTGTATACTGCAAAATGACATTACAATGACATAATTTAATTTAATAATTTAATTACAGGGGGACTCAAGGCTCAGAGTGAAATTATACTAAAACCTAGACCAACCCACTTACGAGTCTCAGCCTAAAGAGCTTTAAACGGAGATCTAGAGGACTGAAAATCTACCTTTACTTTTCTGTTTCCTTCTCTTAGATTGTTTAATTACAGCAGCGCATGAGATTTATGAACAGTTTAAAAATGCAGGAGAAACAATCTGAAAAGGCAGACAAAGCCTGCTTTCTTAATTGATGTAATCTAATAAAATGAGGCAGAATTATAGTCACTATTCTTAGGAATGCTTTGGGGCAATTTTTTTTCAGCAGGAGCAGTTTATAAATACAGGCTCTTCTGCAAATCGCACTGTCTCTAGGTAAACAGAGACATCCTGGGTGCATATGTTTGTTCAAGGATTGCCTGAACCCATCAGATTAGGACTTTCAGCAGCAGTAACTTGCCTTACTTGTCAAAGGAGAGCTGTCTCAGTTAAACTTAGTCCTTTACAACAGCTGTTGTCTGGACCAACTCTGAGCGAGGAACAACAATTTCCAGAGCTAAACCCTCAGATCTTCATAGCTTGAGGACAGAACTAATTGTAATGATATCATGTGCTGATGAATGGATGTGAAATGAGACACAGAAGTTGACTAGTGACTCTGCTAAAAATATAACCAGCATTTTTATAACTATGTCAACCAACAGGTTTTCTGAAAAACAGAAGAAAGCTACTACACAACACAAACACACAGTTTTCCTCATTCATCATCTTGTATTTTTGCATCCAATAATCCTTAAGGTTAACTCTAAATGTAGATTAATTGAGCCAGGCAGATATTGCAGAGGAGAGTTTCAGCAATCATTCTGTAAAGCACAGTGCTTTTACCAAGACATAGGTGTAGTTTCCAAAGATACTTTTCCTATGACATCCATAGTGCCGTGATCAGTAGCCCTGGCCAAAAGCTCCCATTTTCCTCCACTTGCTGCAGAGCTTTCTGAATTGCTTGTGTTTCCAACACATCCTGGTGTCTTCATTCTGTTAAACAAGTTCTACACTTTTTACTCCAGCTTTTGTAGGGTAATTATGAAGAGCCTTCATCCAGTAGTCATCTGACCTCCAGCATGGCAGCCTTATTTAGGTTTCTACCTCACTAGACAAAAAAAAAGGACTGGTGTTGCAAAAACACATTAAAAAATTGGTGCTGTAAAGAGGTACAGCATAGGAAATTGGAGAAAAACAAATTTTAAACAGTTTTTAGAGGCATAGTATTATTCGTAGAAGAAAAGAACTAGTACTGATTTTGAGAGTTTGTTCTCTCAGATCTCCACACCAATAGCTGGTCAAGGCAACTGTGGTAAATCTGCTTCACCTCTTGGTCAGAAAGACAATAAAAGATAAATGTAGAAGATGAGTACCAGTACTCCCAGCTGTCAGTCCAGTGTTTCATTTTCATACCATAAAAACTTCTCTGACAGTCCTGTTTGGAAAACTGTGTCTTCAGCTGTAGTTCCCAAATAAAGACTGATGCTTTCACCCTCATGACTTAAACTAGTGCTTACCATAAGGACTTTATCCACTTTAATCTAGGAAATATACTATCTGAAATTAAACATTTTATTGCTTCTTTATTTGGGAAATACAATATGAGGATTTATCAGACCTCGTATCTCTATTCTGAAATTCAGAATGACTTCTAAAAAGGAATTATTTAAGAAAAATAACAAAGTTTCATTATTTGGTGTGCTGGTACCAAGTTATTCTTGCTCCTCTATGGCATGTTAGAAGATAAGAAGGAAGAAACCTGATGGACTTCCTCAAGAGACTGAATTTGATCCTATACCTCTGTTCAGATGCTATTAACTGATGCTTCGTGGCCATCTGTGACAATCTCTTTAACTTCATCCAAATATACTTTTGTTCCCAATGGCATTGCAAGCAACAAACCAATAGAGCCATAAAAAATAATTGCGGCTTCTATGTCGGTGCTCATCAAAAACATTCTGAACAGCAGTTAGAATGCTGGAATGATAAATCTCATTACTATTAAAAGAAATAGCAGTATTGGTTTTGAAGTATTATGCCTTGAACATCACTGATATTCGAGGCAGACAGAAGATAATGTCACTCATTCTGAAAATTTCCAAATAAAGTTAGAAATGCTGATATACGAGACACAAGAGAGACGAAATTTATGTAAACTCCCAATACTGGAAACGTGTCCCTTTTAAAAAACCCAGACTAGCAGTTTAGATCTGAGGTCTACGTCTTGAAGGTCAAAACCTAAACCTCAAATAGCTAACTACCACTGATCTGACTCTTGAGAGCTGCAAGATCCAGCTTGTATTTGATGATTTGCAATAGGAAAAGGGGTAAAAATTTTAAACTAAAAGAGGATAGGTTCAGACTGGGTATAAGGAAGACATATTTTTACAGTGACAGTGGTAAGGCACTGGCACAGGTTGTCCAGAGATGCTGAGGTCCTCTGTTCCCGGAAACATTCAAGGTCAATAGCTCTGAACAACCTGATCAAGTTGATGACTTCCCTGCTCATTGCAAGGGATTTGGACAGGACAACCATTAAAAGTCCCCTCCAAACCAAATAAAACTGTTATTCCATGATTCCATGATTTGAGTTCTCCTTGATTTTTAACATGTTATTTCCCTCGATTTAAGTTGTTGTACTGTGTTGCACCGCGTTTGGACTTTGCTATCCCTGTGAGGTTGTGCTTGGGAAGGTGGCCAGCGAGCGTTCAGTGCGCTACTGCATCCCACCAGCTCCTCAGCCCCCAGTGACCCCAGCCACAGGTACCCAGCGCTCCCTTCCACCGTGACCTCAGCCCCAGCACGGTGGGACAAAGGCGGCCGTCTCTCCAGGGGCCAAAGCCCGTCACCATCCTCCGGGATGGAGAAGCACCGCGCGTAAGGGGCTCATAAGCATTTCTCCGGTGTCCCCCGGGGAAAAGCGGATTTATTTTGGCCCAAGCAGCGGGGGCGGCCGGCGGGAAGCTCCTCCCTGGGGGTGTAGCACAGGAAGGGGTGGCGGTCGGGGGAGCCGGGGAGCTCCCGGTGAGCCGGCGGAGTCAGCGCTGCCCGCTGTACTATGCGTGTGTCTTGTGTTCCAGCCATGCTGCACATCGGCGGCCAGAGCGAGGGGCGCGGGGAGGAAAAGGCTGTTTACACAGACTGCAAACCGCCCGGGGAATAGTGCGGGAGAGGAAGTGAGCCGGGCCGCTGTCTGCCTGCCCCGGCTTCCTGCTCGCTCCCTCTCACGGGCAGGCGCTCACACACACACACACACACACACACACACACACACACACACACACACACACACCGGCCCGAGGGGGAAAAAAAAAAAAAAAGGAAAAAGGGAAAACAAAATCAGGATCTCATTACTAGAGCAACAGAGAGCCTGCAGAGGACTGTCAGCATGGAGAACCAGGGAATTTTACTCAGCTCCCTCTAGACTACCAGGAGAGAGAGGAAAAGTCCCTCAGCCGCTGGGTAGGTACAAGTGCTGCTGCGCCCGCCCCGGCTCCCGCGAACTTTCGGGGGGCTGCGGGCAGAGAAGGGGAGGCCGGCGGCTGCTGCGGGGCCGCGCTCCGCTCGCTGCTGGGCTGGCAGCGGGGACAGCTGGCGGGAGGGAGGTGAGGCTGCCGGGCACCGCGGGGAGGGGGCTCGGAGCCCCGCGCGGGGCCGGGGAGCCCAGGGGTCCTGCCCCGGGCTCGGGCCCGGGCAGCGCGGCGGTAACGAGGCGGGGGGCGGCGGTCGCGGGGGCGGGATGTCCGAGGAGGCTCCCGCCGCCGCAGGGGCCCCCCCGCCCCGCTGGAGGGTTTCCCCGGGGGCCCTGCCGCCCGCCGGGAGCTGCGGGTGCAGGTGAGGGGACGGGCCGTGTGTGTGAGTGTGGGGGGCGATGCGGGAGAAGGAGCCGGGGCGTGAGGAGGGGCAGGGCCGGGAAGGAGGCGCCGGGGGTCGCGGGGAACCCCGCGCTGCCCGCAGCCCCTTGGTGTTGCCGGGGCGTATCGCGTCCCCCTCCCCGGCGGTGCCGGTGCCCTGGGGCTGCCCCCTGCCAGCGGCATCCCGGCTTGGGCATTCGGGGCGGCGGGGGCCGCCCGGTGCCCCTCAGGGCGGCGGGGGCGCCGCGGGGTCCCCGGCGGCGCTGCGAGGCCGAGGAGGGCGCGGGGGGAGGGAAGGGAAGGCTCCTGCAGAAACTGCAGAAAGGGGCTTTAAAAAAGGGGGGGGCGGGAGGGGGGAAAGTGTCGGGAGAGTTTCTGGCTTGTCTGGAAACAGCAAGACTAATTGCCATGCGCTTCCGGTTTGAAACTGGCAGCAGACAACATCTTGAAAATGAGTCACTGCAGCTCACAAAGAAACTCTGTGGTTTTCTCCCTCTCAGGTTTATGTATTTGCTCCTTTTTACAGTTTCCTTTGTAGTCTTCTGCCTTCTCCCCGGACCTCCCCCCACCCGCTTTTCTTAGCCACCCCCTGCCCCCAGACCCCCTTGGCCGACGTGGATAGTTTCCACCACTAACTGAAAAAAAGAAAAACACAAAAAATGTTTGTAAAGGAAGGGGAAAAAAAAGAGAGAGGCAGAAAGGGAAAGAAAGTGTAGAGTTGTTGTTGGATCTGGCTTTGGTGAAGGTTAGAGGGACTCTGATGCTGCAGGGGGAAAAAGTTCCCTGAATTTTCCACTGGCTGCAGGAAGAGAGCCCATTTAGTCATGGCTAAGTAATGTCTGCACACACACCAACTAATCTCATTAGGAGTTTCCGTTCCCTAACACAGGAGGGTTTTGTGAAGCCCTGTCAGCCTTTCTAACGTTGCAGTTGAAAGGGAGACAAGTTACATCTTTATTTACTTAGTAGTGCAGTGCTATGACAATTTTGTATAATGTAGCATCTTTTAGGTCAATGAGGACTCCAAAAGTCAATCGTTACATTTTGTTTCAAGCTAAAAGTCGTCGTTCATCTCGTATTTTGCTTATACAGACTTTCCAATTATTTCAGATTAATTTATGCATAAATATTTCCATAGGGTGAAGCGTATAAACGGGGTAGCAAGATGTCTGTGTTACGATAAACATGTTTTATGCATGCCTGACAATTGCATGTAATTGCAAAGTTAAAAGACTTTTGAGCCAAGATACTGAGGTGATGGCCATATTTGAAAAATATATTCGCCCACATGGCCTTCCTGTACTGGTGCTTTATGTATGTAGTTTTCAAGTGATTTTGTACATACCAGTTTTGATTTAGTGGTTTGTGTAATTACTTTGTGGTGATTTGCTTTCATAATGGTCATGAAAGAAGTCTGTGTTCAGAATCACAAAGATTTTTGCCGTGCCCCACCAATCTTTAAATTAGAAGTAACAACTTTTTGCGGAAAAAAAGGAAAAATTCCGGAGCAAACAAAGAAAATTCTTGCTTGCAAGTGGATTTTAGCTAAAGGAAATGTCAATAAATGCAAATAAAATGTTATGCACTAGGAGGTAACACTTAGCTACTTACTTGAATTATCATGTGATAGCATTAAACAAATTTGCAAATATTATGCAAAAAAATACTGCTTGCAGTATACCACGTGTTTACCTCTGAGGATCTGGAGTGTTTCCTGCACTTTCTGTGTCCAAGTGGCGCAGAAAAGTTCTTCATTTACATCACTTCACAGAGGACTTGTATTAGCGGATTAGTGACACAATCTCCAGACACAGATGTCTCTCGATTTTCTAGCCAGGCAGTGAAGAATTTTTGGAACAGTGTACAAACCAGACAATGCCTAATCTCTGTCTCAATCAAATGCAGCCATCAGGAAGCAAGGGATTATTTTTCAGTTTTGGAGGTTTATTTCTTTCATAAAATTCTCAGTTTTAGAGAAAGAAGTGCAGTACTGGACATAGTGTTCAAAAACCTGCTGAATGTGTTACGGAGCAGTTAGTGCAGTGTACAACACCAAAACTTACTGAGGAGTGTTTCCTGGCTCTTACTGTCACTCTCTGAAATATGGACATTGAATTTTTCATTTATTGTGTTAAATATTGCTGGAATTTCAGTGTGCTATCTACTGAATCAGAGTGGATGAAGCACACATGTTCATTCATACATACATACATACATATATATATGTATATGTATGTAGTCTATCCACACTACATAAATTTTGTATGTTGTGTTCATTCTAGGTAAGTGTAAAATATCTTGATGTCCTCAGGAAAATAGATATAGTGCTGTTGTACTTTGTGTTGTGTGTTCTGTATATTTGAAAGACTGAATGAGAAGTAATCCATAGATGTGTTAAAAATACAACAGTTCTGTCTGGAATAGAAAAAAAATCCAGCTATCATGTGATGCATGATAGTTTCCACTCAAAAAAACTGTTAAAGGTGCTTTTATTGTAAACATAATTTTATTCTTTACCTGTCTAAAAATGTGCTAGGTGTACATATTGTCTGCTAAGTGTTACAACCATTGCTTACCTCTTGATTTTTCCAAATCAACTCTATGAGTTGTTCCTAAAAAGAAAAAACCCACAGGTTTCTATCCTTTCTGATATTACCAACTCCACCTAGATGCAACAGCTGAAATAAGCAACTCAGTCTCAGGGGAGAAACTAAGCTACAGCCTTTCTTGTAACTGTTTATAACACCTCGCACATGGACACTTTTATATGTAGAAACAAAAGTGTATTTTGTTTTATTCATTAGCGGTTCTGCTTACTGAAAGCGCTTCTTTGCTCCTGTTACTTAATGTTATTTCATTAAACTTAAGCCATGGAAAGAAATCAAGTACATCACTCCAAAGACTGAAGTATTTCCCCTCTGCTGTGCAGAAAATCCAATTATGTAAACTTTGCCTTCTTGTTGTAATGCCCTTCTTGGGATGGAGGTATTCTTATGACAGAGTTATTCTTAGGGGCACCTATTATTGGTCAAGCGAACAAAATAGTGATCAAAATCTGGTTCTGAAAGACTTACCAGAGAATGAGAGTCAATTTTCAGGTTCACCAAGGTGCACGGAGCTTGTTGCTAGCTTGAGGCTCATATGTTTACGTGTAGGAAGGTAGCTATACACATCACAGACATGGAGGTCCATGAGCTGCAGAGAAAGTACAAATCTTGGCCTTGGGAATGCAATCACATGACAACATGTTGTTTCAGAAGAAAGAAATAGGTACCAAAATAAACAGACACTTGGCTACTAAAGGGGGTGTGGGAGAAGGCTGGGAGCACCAACACATAGTTACTTGTGATGCATGTATTTATAAGAAAGGATTTTAACTAGTGTGTTTTGGTGACATCATATAAAATTTGTAAGTTCATGCAGTTACCATTATCTTTATGAGTGGTTCTCTGCCATGATGCAGCAATAACCTAAGATAGTAAAGAACTGATAAATTAGCTAGTACTTCCCATAAAGATATGGTGGGTTGGACTCCTTTGTGCAACAAGGTGATTTATCAGTCCGTGGCTTTCTTCTGGTGGTGATGGCTCCGGTGCGCGGCAAGCCTGGATGCTGCTGCTGGAACCCATTTTGGAGCTGACACTGATTATAGGACAGTTATCCTGGGCCAGTTTCAAAGAGCACTGTTGGTTTTGAGCTGCTGTCTGTGCTTGGTAACCACACCCAATGGCTCATGCCACAGGCTGTCGCTATGAAAGTCGTGTTGTGCCGTGTATCCTTGGATTGATTCACCGTGGATTTCTCCTCCGTGTTTCCCACAATAGGGAATCTCATCGTCCTGAATCATTAGACAGATGTTTACTTCATCTGTGGCTTGTTAAATGAATCAATGAGTATTCTGGAGGCTGTTGAGAGCCCTTGAAAGACAGAATACGTCTGTTCTCATGTTGGAGTATTTTATTGAATAATGAATGATTAAAGATTTAGTCATGATTTTGAGGAGAATGTCAAGGTGTAGGCACAGGAAGTCCAGCTCACTGCACCTCAAAGACAAGGCTGCATGGATGGAAACAAAGCGGATGAAGCCTCTCATCTGTGAACTTCACAGAAAGAAATTCATCTTTGTCCTTAAAACTTTCTCCAATGCATTGTGATTTTATGTGCCGGTAATTGTATCAGATTTCAGGTTCTTAAGGGGTTGTTGTTAAGAGTGGATTTTAATTCAAAAGCTCTTTGAAGGACACTTGCTGCTTTTCTAAAAGCAAGAGCTAAAAGCAAGAGCTAAAGAAAACACCTGCCAATGAGTATTGATACAAAAATATCACAAAGGCACTACTTGCCAGTTAATAACTTTGTAGTCAGTTCTGCATTTTTATTTTTTATGAATACTGTGGTAGTTTCTTTGGACTACCAAAATGTACCCTGGAGCTGTTGATCTGCTTGATAGGTGCAATTCCTGGGCAATACCTCATATTATACCAGACAACTAAATATTTAAATAATATTTTAAAGTTATATTGCAGCTAAGAATATAGGAGGCAAATTTTGCCATTACCTAGGCAGGTACGACTCAGCTGAAAGTGATAGGGTTTTTTTACCATTATGGAGTTCTCAATATCATGTCTGATTTTGGGCTGCTTGCTCAAGTAGCATTGCTGTGATTGCCTACAGCAGTGGGGTTTGTCCTTCTTGTATTTGTGGATCCATAATTATTCCTGAGCAGTCGTGCCCATGGTAGGGGTGCTGCAGTGCTTCTGCCTCACTGCCAGGAGGAAGGTCCACTGACCTTCGCGTGCACGGCCAAGTGTTGAAAACTGTTCAACTGTATGAGGACAGTTATAGACATGACACCTATGGACTTTCAAGATAAATATCAATCAACTGTATAAAGAAAGTTTTTTAAAGACTATAGCATGTGATCTGCCTACATCTGAGCAGTTAGATACAGACAGCTCAGGATCTTCAGGACAAGAGTCTCTGTAGGAAGCCACAAACTTACTTTGTTTTGATCTTTTAAAGCACTTAGGCGTGTATTTACTTTTGAGTGTGTCAGCACTTCTGTTAATGCACTGAGGCTAGCTGCATGTTAAGTGTAACTAAGGCACTGCAGTGGCTCTTGTTTGCTCTGTGAAGGGTCCTCCTAGTCTTCCATAGCTCTAAATTTTCCAGTGTCAGGATGTACTGAGTATGTGAATGATACTGCCCATCCCGTGGCTTCCCCCAGACCCATTTCAGAGGGTCACATCTGTGTCTCTGCTTTCCAATTTACTACCCAAGATTTGAAGATTCAGAATATAACTTGGTTGATCTTTGCAAATACCAGTTTACTACACATTAATGTGTTTGGATCTTACGCAAGCAATCCTGTCTTAGTTTTTTGAGCTTTAGAATATATGCTTTTCTTATCTTGTGGCTCCTAACTTGAAGATCATTTGAAGTACTATGAAGGGGAAACTCATGTCTTAAAAATTGTCTTTTATTTTTCACTGTTATTAAATGATGTAATGAATAAAATGTAATTTTTATGATTATTACCAATCATGCAAAATTTGTAAAAGCTTTCTAGGATCTAAGTACTAAGTCCTAAGTCCCAGTAATACAATTTTACACGATGGGTTTTTTTCTGAAAACATTAGTGAACAAGCAAAAATGTTTGTGTAAAACATGCTTTTGCAGTTGTACACAAAAGAGTAGACTTGGATTATATCCTTCATCTAAAGGATCTCAGTGTTTTTAATCAAATGTCCTCCTGTAAGTTTCCCATCCTTATTTTGCAACTCAGCTGATAGTTCATCTGGAAAACAGATTTCTATTCCACATCCATTTGCCTCTAATGTGGTGACAGCACCTCTTTACTATGTCTCTGTATATTTCTTCTTTTTTGTTGGTTTTTTTAAATGGAAATTGATGAGATGTGTTTCAGTTTAGGCTTTCTGAGAAGGATGCTAATGTCTGTTATTGTTTTTAAATGTTTATATTGTGGTAGTGTTGAGTGGCCTTTGCTGTATCAAGTCACAATACAGCACAAACAAAAATTTTATAGACTGAAGTACCACCATTATCTCTCCCCAGCAATTAACAGTAATTCATGTGAAGAAACAATCTTTAAAAAGCATTTAAAAAATAAGAACAAATTCCTTTTGCAGCTCAGTTAGTGAAATCTGGAGAAAGTTGAGTACCCTCAGAGAATTTCTTCCATGCTACACTAACATAGCTGAGATGGGAATGTGGGTTTAGATTCTGGATATAGACCTCTGTGAAGTCTGGTGACTCAGAGCAGACTCAGAGCAAGTGGCGTGTGTGGTCAGTTTAGCAAACTGAGTGTGGTATAGGGCTGGAATAGAAAGTATGGCTGCAACACTCCTGCAGTACTGCCACTGCAGTGCTGAAGCTCTGCGATAAAAACCTTTACAGAGCAGAGTGCTTTGATTCCTTGGGAGCAGGGCACAATAATGATGACTGTGCAGTCTCATCCAACTTGAGGAGAGGTAATAGAGTCTTTGCATTTTATTTAAATGTGCAATTTTATACAGAATTCAGGATACAAGTCAAAACCGTGGCTGTTACGTATTCTGAGCAGCAGAGACATTGACAAACCAGTTGGTGTATTGATGTCACTTCTAAACATGAGCAATCTGAGCCCTCTGTATACAGCAAAGTTTGCTGTAATCATTGAAGTAGTGTCTCATTTGCCTCTCATTCACAGTTTGCAGCAGCTGTGGGAATTAGCTTAAGCACATAGGACACAGAGGAGTGACAACCAGATCTTCTCCTGTATCTTCTCCTGAGATCTCATGTATTCTGTGATACATTCTGTGGGGTATTTGGGTGTTTAATGAATGAAGTTAGGTGAAACGTGTAGGTATGACCTGCATATTAGTAGGCAAGTGAATAATTTCAGAAGATTAAAATATTTTAGTTGGGTTTTGGTTTAGCTTAGTGCATGATAAACAAACATATCAGAACTTTGATTAGAACTGAGAAGAATAGTAGATTTTTGGGATTTAATTTATATTTTTACTATGAGATAATAAAAATAGACTAGTAATAAAATATTAAAATAATAAAAATAAACAAAACAACAAATATTATATAATATTTTATTATTTAAATAATAAAAATTGACTTAGTGCTGTGACTCATTGCTCATTTTTTATGGCTAAGCATTCTGGCTTGTGCTCCAAAAACTACTGCACTAGAGCTAATGTTTTGGGAAGAAACTGTCCAGGTAAAATGATTCCATATTTGTAGGTTACCATCTGCTGAATTGTGTTGCACTGTTTTTGGTATAATGCTATAACTGACTCCCATTGCAACATGACAATATGCAGGTAAGCTTGAATGTTATTTAATAGTTCAATGGCCCATTTTGGTAATCCATCAAATTCTGAAAATCCAGTTTGCATGGTAAGGCAAGTCTGTCTGCCAGTCTAAGCTGTGATGATCTTGCTGTGCTTCATGTTTCATGAGAATTGCCAGCCACCTTGGTTTTCCATAAGAGAACTCCAAGGACTGTTTCCTGTCCTTTTTGCCAGGTTCCTCTCTGCTCACAGTATGAAAAAGACCTGCTTGAGTTTTAGTCTAGGAAAAATCAGTGGTGAGAGGAAGATTAGTTTGAACATGTGAATATAAAATATATTAAAGAGGTATTTGAGACAGCAGATAGTAATAGTACACAATTTTACACATTAGAGCCACTGCACAAGTTACAAAGCATTTAGTCTGTTGTTGCAAAATTGAAAATTTTAATACTTCATTTAAAGAAAGGAGTACAGATAAAACATTTACATTTGGGAGTAATCATCTCTTGATGTATTAAGTAAACTTTCAGAATAGCCACTGTTCTGGAGGTTGGAACCTCTGCCCTCTTCAGCTCTGGAAATATCAGAAATTTTATATGGGATGGTCAAGTAATCATGATCTGTGTCCTACTGATGCTGACAAAAATATAAGAGGAAGTCATATGGGAAAAATAAACATATAGGACTGGTTTGGAAGCAGGAGTCCCTCAGATTGCAGCAGAGCGTGTTGCCAGCATGCCACAGATGTGCACCACATGAGCAGACAGAAAGCAGTGTGAGGAGTCTGTGCTCATTTTATGTCTGTCCCAAGGTGAAGGGTTGGAGCCATTACAGATTTATGTACTTTTGTATACGGCTAGCTTTGGAAGTAATTGAGCAGGTTATTTTTTAAGCCTTCACAGGGAAGCAACTAGCCATTTTCCCTCCTGCTAAGGGCTTTTACTCCAGTGGGATTAAAACTGTTTCTTGAACTGTATCCTTATAGAAAATGTGAAAACACTCCTGTTGTAGAGGCGCTGTCATCACACCTCTGCTTGGCAGGCAACCAGCCCTTTGTTGTATTAGTTTGGAGATTGCAAAACTTTCTTCCTCTGGACATCTGCCTCTGCTTTTCTTTGACTTAGGTAAAAAAATTAAGAACGGCAAACACTGTATTGCCAAATGTACCTACTTGAAGCATTACTGGACGTATGTGTGATTGCTTTCTTCTCTGCAGTGGAACTTGATGTTATCCCTTAATATTTTGTGAGATCCTGCTGCTGTCTCTTTTGTGTTGCTCTTGACCACAGGAGTCTGTTTATTTTTTTTAAATGTGCTGGGCCGTAACAGTGAGTATTTTTGTTTGAGAAGGAGACCTTGCAAATTTTTACTGTAAATAATCTTCTAAATTAGAATTTAAAGTAAAAAGATGACTGTTATGCCAGGGTAGTGGAGTAGTGATACCTTCTATGACTCTGTTAAGTAGATCATCCAGCCAAACCCTCTTTGTTTTTTTGGAACATCCTTAAACCAGTCTGTGTTTGTGTGGCAATATTACTGTAGTTTTGTAGTAAATGGGAACTTGTGCGCTGGGGTACCCCTGTGGTTTTCTCTAATGTTTCCACTGGGTGGTGCTGCAGGAATTCAATTTTTTTTTTTTTTTTCACTTGAATCTGCATTTCCCAGAAAGACGCCTCTAAAATATAATAGGAGGAAGTCCTGATTTAGAAAGTTTTTGCAGTTTCAACACAATAGAAGCACTCGGAGGATGCTCTGACAGGAAATGTCCTGGTTGCTGGATGTGGAAAAATTACCAGCATTCTGGATCATACACAAAATTGGTTCCCTAAAGTGTCCTGGGTATGGATTGCACCACTAGTTTGATTTATTACCTTAAATAGAGAAAGTTCTGCAGCAAATGAAACCACGTATATTTACACACTTAGCTGAGAGCTTATTTTTTCAAGCCCAATTAAATTAGCAGTAAGATCTCCTTTGATGAATATTTGAAAACTTTCTGAGTAAACAAATTGATATTTGGTTTTTCTCTTTTCTGGCAGAATCACTAACTCCTCACCAACCACATCCTATTTATCACCCTTGAACCATCTCTGTTGAGAAATAAAGTGTTAGGACTGACTCAGCTTTTTCTTTCAAATAGTTATGAGCAAAGATTTGGGCAGATTTGGCAATTGTCCTTAACATGTCTCATGATATAGTCATAGTTATAGTGATGAATTTTCAGTGAGAAATGTTACGGCTGACTAATTTTTAAATTATTTTAGGAAAGTTCCTTTTGTTGATCGACACTCTTGCTTCTGTAATTAAATGGAAAACAAGTGTACTTTAATTTTTTTACAGAAACTAAAATGTAAAATAGAAAAAATTGTCCCAGAGGATTTATAAGCTCTTCAACTTTTCATGTGGGCATTCACTTTAGAACTGTGTTTAGGATGTATATAGACACGGCCTTATTCCATATTTTTCTCTAGATATGCTCTTTGATATAAATGTTTTGGTAATTTTCAGCTAGAGTTTAAAAAATAAACCACATGTAACTGTTTATTTTCTAACTATTAATAGACTTTAATTTAGTTAAGTAAAAATCTCCATTTCTAGTATTGAGAAATGGTGGTTAAAAAATAATAGCAAAAGTCACATTCTTGCACATGGTATTGCAGCAGTCATCTCAAGGGTTAAAATGAACCTGAGACACTTAGAAAAATAAAACCAGAGCTGCTATTACAAACTGGGACAGATGTAGGAGGCCAGGTTTCCTGTGGCCCATTTTCCAGTTTCCTGGCTGCAACCTGCAGAAATAAAGGAAGCCAAATGCTAACGTGAATGAGAAACTAACAATGCCCCACGTCACGCTGCTCGGAGAAACGTGCTGGACAGAATTAGGATACAAAAGCAGAAAATGGACGTACAAAAAAAATGTACACATGTTTTCCAGAGTAGTTGAAATGGTAAAAAAGGCATCTGTAACTGAGAAATGCTGTGTGCTTGCAAAAGCACACACGTGCCTGTAAGGGAAATGTAAGTGGAGGTGTGTGCCTGCTGTGATGGGACATACAAAAGGAGCTGGATCTTTTGCAGCTGCTTTGGGAACAGAAGGAATCAGCAGTTTCTTCATATGCTAAGGGAAATTAATTTCCCTGCCCTGACTCAGCCTCTTAATCCTTTTCATGTACATGTCTGATCACCATCTCTCTGTGACTACCTATATGGCATAATGCTGGCTAATACCTTTTATGTATTCTTGATTTAATTGGTCACCAGCTGGTTTTTTTCAGCCTCTGGGCACCCCAGCCAGTCTGTCCCACTCAGCTGTCCCTCCTCTGCTGCCCCAAGTCCTACGATCTGGTTTATAGCTCAGGCTCCCAGATGTTGTTCCCTTGCAAACCCTCCAAAGCAAAAGTGACTGGTTTTGATCCTAACGCCTGGACAGTTTCCTAGTTTCAGCCTTCAAAACTTACTCATGTTGATTGTTCAGGAGCAGCAGTTTCTCTCTGTTCTAGAAAAGCTGTAGGGGAGCTAACATGGAGAAAAAAATCCAAGTAGGAAACCTGGACTACTTGGGAGAGCAGAGGTGTGTTACAGCTGTAACGTAGTTGTGTGGAAGCTAAGGACCTCTGCACAAGTCCTGAGTTGCTACAGAACAGCTTTCCAGCTTTTTGCCTTTTACATGTGGGTTTTCCTATGCAAGAATCCTACAAAAGTTTATGCTTCAAATACTATCCTGCTTATCTCACAGTTCATGTCATAAATCTTTCCAATACTGAGGTTTTAGTTAGCTAGATTTGTCTCTGAGTCTCCTGGTTTTCTACCTGGTTATTTTTTTTTTTAATAACATGCCTTGCTTATTTGTTTTCTTTTGCCCAGCAGGTTAATAACCGTACTTTTGGATCTTAATGCCACCTTACTGACTGACACTTTATCACATGGAATTTCATATGTATTGTCTCGTTAAAAGAAAAATCCTATGCAGCTCATGAGCACATATATTACTACGTCTTAACTATTTCTAGTGTAACTTCCATAATGTTTTCACTGTGTTTTTTTTGTGCTGGTTGAAGCCAGTCTTCATATGCTAAAGGGAGAGAGAGTATTTGGCATGTAGGCCCCTTGCCTAAGTGAGGAATTTGGGTACATCCTTTACAGGAATATCATCTCTCAGATGCTCTCACTTTGCTCTATGGATGTTTCTGTCCATTTCCATTATCCTCTTCAGGGAGAGCTTATGGTGTTGACTCTGCTGCTGCTGCTTCAAGTTTAGGCATTCCTGTTAGTCTTTCAGTTTGGTTGAAATAGGAGCAGAATTTTCAGCACAGATACTCTGATTTGCCACCTTCTGGCATCAGACCTAAATTTAAAGTTTGGTGTGTGGAGGGCATGTTGTATCATACTGATCACACAGTTGCTAGGGTTTGTATGGGGAAAAGCACATTGCAAGGAACGTAAATTGCTAATGCAGATGGTGTCAGTGTGGTTCCCTGTCACAGCTGCCAGAGAAATGGATTTTCAGAAAACTCAGTCCTGAAATACCATTTTGCTGTCTAACACAGCATTTCCAAGTATAATTCCTTCTAACTATGCCCATGATTATTTGCATCAGCAATAGTGGAAGTGACCACAAAGTAAAATTACTAGGCTATCTAGGTCAGGTCAAACTAGCAAATTTTGTTTCATGGCTTAGAAAGCATCTTTGACTGTCAAATGCATTGTATAAATATTTAAAAAATGGTAAGATGGCAAAATCAGACGTCAGAGTTAATGGATTAAAAAATTGACTCTTTTGTCTGTATGAATTTTGATTAGGTTTTTATGACATACGATGCATGTTTCTAACATAGGTTGTGTTTCTCATTCTGATTTGTATCTGTACCATTGATATATGTCACCATCTATATAAGGGTTTTTTTAAAACTATTTTTTCTGCTAATCCATGTAATTCAGTGCATGGTTCCATGTATTATTTATTGCCCTGCATTCAAATCTTGTACTGAGCACAGACGTAAGAGGAATATTTATTATTACTATTTAATATTAATAACAAGTTGAATGAAATGTGGTCACTGTAGGAAGTGACCACATCCTAACAACCCTTTCTGTCAGAGTAAGGCAAGACACTGAATTCCCTTTGAGTCAGTAAAAATTCAAAAGAATTAGAAAATACATAAATGAAATACAGTGTTTTCTGAACATCTCCAACTCTTCACAGTCATAATTTATTATGACTTTTAATACAGGTACCAGATTTTTGGTTGAATTATATGTCTTCTAATAAATCCAATACATCTGTTGTGGTTCCCTTGCTTGACCACTCAAATGAGGCACAAGTTAAGCCCTGTGTGGCCATTCTGTCCTCCCAAGGGGACAGTTAGTGCCTTGTGGAATCCAAAACATTTCTCATAGAGAAAGGCAGGTTAATATTTCTGTTGGCCTGTTTGGAAATTAAATATTTGGTATCAGTTAAAAAAATCCTGTCACTGCAGAATCTTAGATTTTTACTATTGTTGTGGGCAGAATGGGAATTTGGCATGGGCAGAATGGGAGCTTCAAACACAGTTTATTAGAGAAGCCTTCCCTCTGAGTCACGAGGTGCAGAAGGGATCTCTTTGCTTTCCAAACTCCTTCTCAGACAGGAGTCCAGGCAGAGCATCCTGCTGCAACTATTCACCTGCAAATCACATTTTACAGAATGGAAATGAGATTAACCCCAGTTTACCAAATCCAAGAAATCTGAGATTTTACTTCACCATTTGTACGTAGAACAGGACTTTTGTTATAGGTAGTTACAGCTGTGAATATTCAGTGTGACTCAGACCTGAACATCTCAAGTTTGGTGGTTAGAAGAGTAGGACCATACAATTAATGATCGGCTGAAAATGTAATTAGCATGATTTGGCTCATATAGGAATCATACATACAGTAGCTGTACGAGCAATATGGGAAGCTTTATACAGGAACTCAGTGGCAGATGGAGGGGATGAAGCACAATGCAGCATTGAGCTGTTTTAATCTCATTTCTGTAGGGGCAGACTTGGGTCATACCAGTAGAAGATTTATGCATGTACCAACTGAGCACATTGATGCTGAAGTCTGAGGTATGCAGGTCCTTTATAAAGCCTGTTCAGAGACACAGGCTTGGGAGAGTTGATGTTCAGGCAAGACAGGGTTGTGAGGAGCTGCCTAAATCTAATCCCACCACAGCCATCTGCCCTGGCTCCAGCACCTGAAGTGACCCCCAGAGATTATCCATGGATCTCAGCTGGAATGACTGAGGCACTTCCAAAAAGGTGGCATAACCTTTTATGTAATAACCGGATGGGAGTCACGTCTCCTTGCTCACCGGGACGTATGGTTTGTGGAGTGAGTATTCCTCTAGGATTCTCTTGCCCAGGCTTGTGCTGTTCATGCATTTTACATGATGCCCATGGCTGAGCCACCTTGTGCGCCACACTCAGTAGATAAAATGGAATCCAAAACTGTTTACATTTTACAGATGATAAGCATCAGAAAACAGGTTCATAATGGAAAGTGTAGTACAAAGTTCGCTGTAGATTACCCTGTGAGTTTTCATGGGCAGAGGTGAATGGGGATGGAGCAGGCTGCAGCAAAATATTCTTTGCTTTGTTTTCAGTTCCACCTAACCTCTCTTCAGAGCCATGGTTGCTGATCTTGTAGCATAAGATCTGGAGGAGAGAATTGTGTCTCTGAGGTATTACACTTGTTTTGGGTGATGATGTGGTGGTGAAGTTTGTGTTGGTACTTCCCTAGTTCTCATCCCTCTTTATTTTCCTCAGCTGAAGTGCTGCTGAGAGGTCTTTGCAGAACAGGATATATTTTGGTACAATTTTCAAAAAAGATATTTACACATTACTTAGAGTTTTCCAGAGCAACAAAAATTTTGTTTGTGATTTCTTGTTAGGAAGAATTGTATGCAAGTTGAAATTATGCAGGGTATGGCTGCAAAGTATGTGATGTGCAGAAAGTAGGATTATTTAAAAGTAATATGATTGTCTATAAATACACCTTTTTAGCAAAGGAAATTTCAAAACTTACAAGTATTATTATCTATGAAGTTATAAATAAATAAGCTGTTAAAGATGCTAATATCTGCAAAGAGGGTGTAGTTTAAAGGAATTTTTAAAGGCTGTAAAGAGAGCAGCTGTCAGGTATATTCAATCCTAGCTATGAATTTTTTTCTTGCCTTATTCTGTGTGAAAAAGGATTTGTTTAAAATTGCAATGAAGCAAATGCAGACGTTTGAAAGTGCCAAACCTTCCATATAGGCTGTTCTGTTTCCAGGATCCCTAACAGTCCCAGGAGCCTCAAATGACCTTTGAAAATGCTGTGTAGTTATGATGTCACTCAGCTGGGCACCAGTAGTTTAGTCTTTGTCTTTCAGAAGGGACTCTAAATTAATTAGAGAAATGAGGATTTTGAAGAGATAGTAAAGTCATCATTGATTCTGCCAACCCTTGTTTGGCCAGCGGACTTAAAAATTATTTAGACCAAAACAGAGCTCCAAATTCTCTTTTTCCACGGAACTGTTGACGCCGTTCTCTAGTATCATGAACTCGCTTTACACTAGTGAAGCTCATGCATTTTATTTTTCTTTTTGCTCGTGAACCTTGCGGACGGTGGTTTTCTTCCCGCTGGGGCAGAGCTGAAGAGGCAGCTGTTCCCACAGGCTCCCGCTGGCCTGATCCCTGCCGGGGATAGCTGGAAGTCTTGTGCCCTCTTGTGGTTCGCGCATCCAGGGAAGGGGCAGGCAGCGAGCCTGGCATCCTGTGCGTGTCACCTGCTGGGGCACAAACAACCGTGTGTTGGGAAACAGAATGAACGAGGGCACTAAAAATCCTGAGCTTGCCTAGATAAAGACAAAAATACCCATTGTTTCTTGCACAGAGGTAAGTCAGGTAATAATTAGCCCCATTAGCACCATAGTCAATTAATCAATACCAGCAATAAATCTGTGTGACATAACGTATCCAAGTTAAGAATCAGAAGAGGCCAAGAAATAATTATTCGATCCAGTGTTAACATGCTAAGGCTGGGAATGTTTTTGAAAGTGGATGAAAATCTCATTTGATGATTTGGTAGTTTAAAAGGTCAATTTTAGCTGCATCTTCATTAAAATGATAAGTCGTTAGCAGCAATAATGCGCCCAGTTTTTAAGTTTTAAGTTTTTAAGTGTATCCCTGTATAAGCATTCAGCTTATTCTTTTATTGCAGTGCCTGAACAAAAGGTTTGTTCTAGGGAGGGCTCAGTAGCACAGGCAGTTAGCAGAGGAAAACTATACTCAAACAACCTTTAGCAGAGAAAAAAATATCAAAACAACCTCAGGTGTGAGACTCAGGCACTGTTAAAAGTATTCCTAATTCTCAATAATATGTATGATAATGAAAGAAAAGATTCCTGTTAAAGAGAGGTTCAGGGTAAACATCACTTACTGTGCTTAGGTGTACTGAACTTTCAGCTTTTCTAAAAAAATAAAGATTATCTTTTGAGCTATTTGAATTGGCAAACAGAAGCAGCAATTGTAATTTCAGGCCCTGGAAAAAACAAAATAGACAAAGGCTCTCTGGTGGTGAGGGAGAGAAGGGATGTAGCTTCTGGTCCTGTAATCAAGGGCAATAGCTCTGGTCTTCCCTCGTCCTTGCCTTTTTCATGGTGACATATCCAAACAAGTCCAGTATACTCCTCCTGACAGCAAACAGCAGGTTTTTAATATCATTTCAGTGGATAGTTATATTAAGTCCTTTTCTCCCAGCCTTAGATATTCCTTTGAAGAGTGATTGCTTACAATGAATAGAAGATGATAGCTGGTGGTGACCTTGTATAATGTGAACTTCGAGGACAGTGCTTTTCCAAATACTTCCTCTATTTTATGTGTCCCTTCAGAGAACAGCAGTGGGAAAAATACTGGAAAAGCAGTGGAAGACCTATAGGTCTTGTGGATGTTTTCTTGTGAATGATGTGGTAGCTTCCTTTTCTCAATTACATAGGATGACTCCTGCACGGATCTTATTACTGAAAAGAGCGCTGGGTGGAACACCTGCTCCCAAATGTTTTTCACACTGTTGCTCTCCTTTGTCCCTTGTAGGTATGGAGAGTGCAATCACACTGTGGCAGTTCCTTTTGCAGTTGCTGCTAGACCAGAAACACGAGCACCTCATTTGCTGGACGTCTAATGATGGCGAATTCAAGCTACTCAAGGCAGAAGAAGTGGCTAAGCTGTGGGGACTCAGAAAAAACAAAACTAATATGAATTATGACAAGCTGAGCCGGGCGCTCAGATACTATTATGACAAGGTAAATTTTGTTATTCTCATGCAGACTAAGAAAATAGAAGTGCTACCAGTTAATATTTCTCCTCTCTGTGGAAGCTGTTCAGAAGTTCCTCTAACTAGTCAAGATACTAGAAGGAAAAGATTGTAGAACACAAATAGACAAATATTGTAGAACACAAATCTTGCATATTCACATTTCTCAATTTTAGACTCCAGTAAATTCAAGGAGTTTCCGCACTCTTTTTTGATGAATATTTTATTGTTTTTACTAATCAATATCAAATCTTCTCAGGATTAGTTCTCCTTAAATGGATATTTTTCAATAACATATATAAATTCCAAGTTACTAGGTTTTACTTTTTCCTATATTCTTTAAGATTAAATGTTAATAACAAAGACTGTTACAGATTTTGTATATTAAAAAGGAAAACTTCATAACCATGCTTAGTGGCCTGTTTTCATCTTGATTTTCAGAAAAGCGGGTGAGATGAGAATATATAGTGAGTAATACCTGTGTTCAGTATTACACAATTAGGGCGTTTGCTGCCTGCACAAGGCAGAGGAAAGTAGATACTGTTTCTGAACTGACCTTAGAGTACTGTTGTCTTGTATCATCTGTAGTGCTGTAATTCTTGCAGGGCACAGTGCTATGCAGTCAATCTAACACAGCGATCAAAAAACGTGTTGACTGCAAATGAACAATGAAAAATCGGATGATCAGACTTTTCATGACCCACAGGGGCTCCTTCTGGAAAAATTTTTTAGTTTCAGATTTAGAGATGTTAGTGTTTTGCCCACTAGAAGTCAGATTTTCCCACTTAACATGTTTCAAAGGTGACCTGACTGCAAAGGCACAAAAGGATTCGGTAAGGACAGTACAGCTGCTGTTCTGAGCAGTTGGTGTGATGAATCCCCTTCACTAAGTGTTAAAAAGGCTTCTGCTCAGCATGGGGAAGCTTGCTTCGTTATATGACTCCAACCCCTCTGGTTATAAACTTGACTGGGATCAATGGAGACAGAGTGCCTGCTGGTGCATGAACAGCATAGCCAGGCAGAGCCCAAATATGCTCTTAGTGACTGAACAGACATTGCTTAAAAACAAGGAACAAGATATTTGTAATGCTTATGCTTTGAGATCTCTCTGATCTCTTTGAAGTAATGGAATATAATGGCTCCTTACCTGAGACTTTCTTGCTTCTTTTATCCCTTAACCTTTTTTTTTTAACCCCTGTTCTGTTTTCAGTTCCTGGCTTCCAGCACACACACATCTTTGTCATGTTTTGTCTCTGCTCAAGCAGCATCTGCTGGAGTGGCTGTACAGTTTCTTCATCAGGGCTCTGGTTCAGACAACTGCTGTTTGTAGAGATGCTCTTCTGTCTGACAGATTTATCTAAGTGTGGCACAAGGATTTTAGCCATTTTTTCCAGTGTTCTGCAGTCCTGTGGACATCACAGCTTCTAGATGGAAAGAAGGATAAGTTCTTTCTTCCCCATGTACTGCAATCAGGGTTTGAACCCCAACCCAAATCTATGTCTGTTTCTATTTAAATTGAAAGAGTAACTCCTTTAGAACGGAACAGTGGGAGCTTCTTGCTCTGTGGGTATAGTGTTTTGTGTCCTGTAGGTTCCCAGACAGTGGAGAAAGGTGGATTACTGGGAGACTGCAAAGGGACAGAGCAACTTGCTGCAGGTTTTGACCTGTGAGAGATAATGGCATAAGCTAGCAGATAGTGAATCCTTGTAGAGTGGCAGGATGTGCTCAGCAGTGGGTTCAGTCCTGAATGCTTCCTCTGCCTTCAGTTCAGTCTGTACTGCATAGCGCAGAAGGGAAGAAGTCAAGAAAGGGAGGAAAGGCTCCTTGACATTCTTCCTTCCCCCCTGCAGAACAAAATGGGAAGGAAGGACTGGGGACATGAAAGAGCCTTTCTCAGACTTTAATGCTCTTTTCCTTTAGACCATTCACCAATTTGTGAAATAAACCCAAAAGCAGTCTAGTCTCTGATGTAGCCTTAAGGAGCCTTCTGAGTTCCTTGTCCCCTCCCTTCTTGTGTGCAATGATGGATGTGTTGGCAGCTGGGGGTGCTGGGGCAAATGGGATGCACACTGAACAAATGGAACAAACACTGAGCTGCAGATGGGGGAGTGGCAGCAGAAAAGATGAGGCAGAACTCTGGACAAGACTTCATTTGCACTGTGGAAGTATTAACAGGGATTTCTCTACTTATAACATAAGTGATCTGGCAGCATGTGAGTTTGAGACAAGGGTCAGTGATTTTTTAGAAATTATGGTAGCACATTGGCTGGACCTCGCTTTCTTGGACTGCCCTCTGCTCTTACTGCATACAGTTGACACTGAACTAATGTTTCATGGTCTATCTTTGAAATTAATCACCATGGAGAAATAAAACCTGATTGCTGGATAAATGGGGGTTTATAAGCTCTGCCTTTTGCTTGGGGGGACCACTGGCTTGTTAAAATTCATCATCTGATTCATCTGAACTTAAAAGTAAATTAATTCCAGTATTGGAGAAAAATAACACAATTAGGACAAGTTCCTTAGCCTGGCTAGGAAAACAAGCATGACATGCTATTGAGGCTGATGGCTAGATTTATGTTAAACTCACATAAAAAGCACCCCAGGAAATGTGGAGTATGGCATGTCTTCATTGTAATTTGCTGCCATGATTATAGTTGCTAAAGGTTTGTAGATAATCTGAAGATGCCATTTCCTGTTTCATTTGTTTCCCAAATTCTTTCCCCCCCTCTAATTTTTATTTAATGCATTTCCCCTATTGCCTCAACAGAGCAGCAGCACAGATGAAAGATAGCACTGAGGAAGAGCATCCTGCACTCTACCTGCAGCTTGTGTCCATCATGTCACACACTTTTGCCGGTCAGAAATCTCTTGTAATGCTTTCAGGCAAGGAAATGCTTCAGCACTATTCCCATACGGAGCACTTTAGCTTGAAGTAAAATATCTTCAAAAGTAGGGTTAATAAGTTTCTTTTTTTCCCTCAAGTTACCCAGTTATTTTGTTTTTATGGTAGCTGTAATGGCACATATCTTCTGGAAGTCACCAGGGGTTTCTAGACTTCTGAAAGTCCCTATGAATATTTCAAGATGACACCACAAGAGAGAAGCTAGTGAGTTTTCTCATGAGGTTTTTTTTTGAGGGAAGGAGGGTGAATCCAGGAAATTACACACCGATACTGACATTAATAGGATGTAGCAGTTGTGCAAGTAAAGTCCTCAGAAGTTAGGAAATAAAAGAACCACAGTTCCCTGGATAACCCTAATGTTTGCATGAGTTTTGCTGCATCTTTAATTACACAGTCACATACTGTTGTGATGAGCAGCTATTCAATATTTTTGCATTCTCTCTGAACAGTACGTGGCCCGAGGCTTTACTCAGTGAGTGCTATTCAGTCTGTTTCAGTTTTAGTTTCAGTTAATGTCTGCCCACTTGTTTAGATGGCTTGGCAGTATGATTTATAGTATTAAAATAATATGGGCTGCTTTGTGCTTATTGCAGTGCAGGGACAGGGCTTCTCAGGTGCTCTCAGGATTCAGAGGTGCCAATGCATTCACTCCCCTCCCATAACAGGTCAAACCCAGTAACCTGGTTACTAGTTTGTACTTTTAATGTCCTAGTGTGGGTGGAAGCATGGAGGAGTTGTTTTGGGTGAGGATCCCTTGCTTGGATGCTTACTAAACTTCAGGATATAAAGTGATAACAAAAACTGTTATTTCACTTTTGGGAAGGTAAAATATCTGAGGGGAAATACAATCCTACAGTGAAACAATAGCAGTGTGATTATGCTGGAGTACCAACTATACATTATGTAGTGGTACAGGTAAGAGGTATTACAAGGAAATACTTTAAGGGGCATTAGAAAGCACCTTTATAGAAAACTGGAAGGAGCTTCATCCAAAAGTGATTTGTGGAAGTCAAGAAAGTGCTTGGCTGAAATGGCGTAAATGGTTATATAGTGCTATCCAAGCACTATATATATATATAATCCTTGGGTTATATATATATACTATATAACCCAAGGACTTGATACTCAGTAAGAGGTGATGGGTAGAGGAGACAACCCAAGAACACCTGCCTCAAAAAGACACATAAAATAGTTCATGTTTAATGTGAGAGAAAAGGGGTGAACTGCAGTAGAGAGAGCAGAGAACCTGGTCATAGGTGCCAACCAGAGAAATAACCTTTACCTTCCAGATGGAGGTGAGTGAAGAAGACTGAAGTCCAGCTAAATTAGGGTCTTGATCTTCCCAAGGTCAGTACAGGTGCACAGTGTAGTAGCACCTGTGCCTGCATCAAAAAGTTACAAAATCTGGCTTCTACACACACAGTGTAGTAAGCATAACTGCGTAACTTGTGATGCTAGCAGAATCTGCCTACCTGCACATGCTGATGTGGACACACTCCCATTTTTCTGAGCAAACCATCCTGCCACAGGTACCTCCTGCCAGCATATGTACTTCAGACATTGGAGTGTGAGCAGCCCTCTGTGTGGGTAGGGGTCCCAATAGTTGGAAGCAGCCTGGATAGAGTTCTGGGAGAAATCTGTAGCCTGTGTTCCTACACATGTTGCACCCCTCAGTACCCTTAGAGCCAGGAAACCTGCAACACATCCAAGTGGGACTTAGGAGCAGCAGCTACAGCTCTGGTCTTTCTTCTTTTCTGATCAGGGATATTTAGTACCTACAGACAAGGTCGTTATGCTCTGTCATTCATTTTTATATCTCAGGCATCCTTATTATAGGTCACTTCCTGGAAAGAGGGAAAAATGATCTTCCTGCTCCTGAAATCCCTCACTAGTCTGAAGTTAGATTAGGAAGTGTATCCCATTTCCCAGCCAAGTGGCTCCTGTAGCCAGCAAACTTGCTAGCTAACAGGTTTGGGCCAAGCCACTAAAACCCTTCAGTCACTCTGGTAGTATAGTTACACATTTGCTCTGAATGGCTCAAACACAGAGCAAGAGTCAGAGCTGATAAAAATGAAACACAAACACATGATAGATTTCAGTAGTGCATATACACAATTGACACAACCCCTCCCCAGTATAGTCTAGTTTAGGCTGCAGGGAGAAGCAGTCCATCGAGCCTTTGGCATCCAGCTCAGCCAGCTGCTCTGTGGAGGACAGGGGCAGAGGAGAGCCATCCCTGGTGATTCAGAGCTCTCGGGTGAGGCTGCTTTTGGAAGGGCTCATAAAGCGAGTTCCTGAGGTGCTGGGGTGTGAATAAGCCTGAGCTCCGTAGCAGGCAGCAGGCACCGCTCCACCCGGCTCCTAGCAGCGGCTTTCGGAGATCTTCTCAACAGGAGAGGGTGGGCACGTTTGCTGTAGTCACTGTTCTGTACACTGGGGGCAGAGAAGGGGAAGTGTAAAGTGTTCAAGAAGCCAACAGAAGAGGGGCATTCCCTGCTGCCTTCCCACTCCCTGAGTATCAGAGAGTGCTGTCTATTGATGAGGGTTTGTTTTGGCTGTTGGACTGGAGCCCCTGCTCTTGTCCCGGCTGCTCATTTCTTCTCTGCAGCAGCTGCATGGACCCAGCAGTCCTGGCCCAGCTCCCTGCAGCCCTGGCCAGCAGCCACTAGCACTCATTGCAAGCCTGTTCATGAGGGAATTTACACAGAAAATTAAAACAACAATAAAACAGGGCTAAATATTCACATAGACTTACTGTCCTGCTACCAAGCAAATGGTCTAGTCCCCCTGCAGATGCAGGAAGGCACAATTCTTTGCCCTTTCAAACCGCTTGTTGTGGCGCCTGTCACTGTCTTCTGTGGTTTGAACCACCATAGCTCAGAATGATTCTGACAGATCACTGAGATGATGGTAAAAATGCATTGCTTTTTACCTTCAATTGTTTGTCAAAAAAATATGGAAAAGTCAGTGCCTTTCTGAGGCACTTCATTAATTTGTGTCCTTATTTTCTCTTTCACACTGGTGGAGATTTCCTCAGGCTACACATTTAAGAGAAGCCTGCAAAGTGCTTGAGGGATCTGCACTTGAATCTTTTCATCTCCAGCCATCGTTAAGTGGGCCTTTGCTGCAGGCTGGCAGAGTTGGAGGAGCAGCACTGCAATGTTCTTAAAATATAACTGTATTTAATAATAACAAAGGAAGTATAAACTCACCAGTCCGTTCAGTTGCTTTTTATAGCAATGTTCCCCTGTTTCAAGCCTGCATCAGTGTAAAACTGCAATCCTTAAATACATTTAATCTTGTTCTGCTGGGAGTCACATTTTCCAAGGAGGATCTCAGTTTCTAGTGCTTGATTCAACAATAATTCAAAGTTGCCAGGAGCAAAGGGGAGGCATTATTTTAAATTAATATATATATATTAAAGAAAGAAAACAAAAATCCAGTTGGGATGGGGTTTTTTGGTATGTGAATAGTTTGGAGGTTTTGCTCTTTGGAAAAAGAATGCAGTATCGAGTGCAGAAAAAAGTGCAATCATCCAATGTTGCACCTAATTAGCAGTGAAAAAAAAAAAATCTAGGCCAAGTCCAAAGCCATGGGAATTAAAGCTCATGCAGATTGAGATTCTGTGGGCTGTTTGTCCTGAACCTTTGGAGGGCAATAAAAGACACTGCAGCATCAGTCAGGTGGGTAGATGTGTGTACAATTCAGCATGGAAAAGGGCAGTTTGTGCCCTTAGTCTGAACTTGCTGAGTTTAATTCTTCTCTTTGCTACAGGTCCCTGTTATCAACTTGGGAAACAGCATTTTCTATTTGTGCCACAGCTCCTGACCTGTGATGCAAAGCTGCATCCCAGGGTTCTTTGTAGGGTTAGTTTTGTGTTTAAGAAGGTGTCTGAAAGAAATGCCAGGACATTCAGACAAATTAATTACAGAGCGCAGTAGCTCAGCTGAAAGACAGAAGAGGTTCTGATACCCAAGTGCAGATACCCAGATTCTTCTTTCACAAAATGATCCTTGTTTTTGTGACTGAACAAGGTGTAGTGCAGGCACTACAAGCACCCAGCACTACATGTTGTCTACACATAGAGAAAAGTGATATTTCTTTTCCTTTTCCTTCTTTTTCATTTTCAGTCAGTCTAACAAATATTTCCACTATTGGTGTCAGAAGCTGTGGTAGAATGAAAAACCAATTAGATTTTTAGGAAATCTATAAATATTTACATTCCCATATGTACAGCAAAGCAGATGTCTGCAGAATAGCAGCTGGAGATGCAGCAGATGTGCTGGACTAAAGGGAAGCCTCTTGGAAAGGGCTTTTCAGAGGCAACTTAAACTCTCCATCAGGGGTTTGAAGAAGAGAGAAACTAGCATGGAAATCTCAGGACATATTTCTTCTTTTGTTCCACAGCACTTGGCTTAGGGTGGTAAATGTTCCAGTCCCTAGGCCAGGCCTATGCCATAAAGTGCCTTTGTGGAGGAGCTCACATATCCTTGGGAATTGTGTTAGAACAAGCAAGCCAAGGGCTGGCAGGAGGAGCACTAGGACTAGAAACAGGATGTTCATAAAAAGTCTCAAAAGGAATCAGCTCTTTACATAAAGGGGACACTTCAAGAAAAAAATAAATGGTTCTACAAACCTTTGAGAGGTTTGGGACTTTTTCAATAATTAATTTCCATAGTCAGTTTAGACTGATAAAGACCTTCTGCCTGCACCAGTGAGCATCCTGAGGCTAATGCAGACCTGGAGATGGTGCAGGGGATATCACAGGACAAAAGTACTTTTCCAGCTCATGCAAGGGAGCATTTCTGTCTTCATTGACAGAAAGACAGTCACTCTTAATCTCAATCCTTTCCTTATGTTAAGGAGTAGAGGGTGAATAACTGGGGCCAGGAGACTGAGGTGGTTTTGTCTCTTGCAGACATTTTGAGAGTACTTCATCCTCAGGGTAGTTGGTGTCAGTTTTAGGAGGCATGAATGAAGGAGTTTGCCTTTATTATGGAATGCAAGTGGTAGCATGGCTTGAATCCACAAGGCAGCAGAATTGCTTTTACTGGAAAGAAAATACTCCCAAGCTGCTTTAGGAGAAGCAGAAATCAAACAGGCTACCAGTAGGTCTTTGTCACCAAGTGATGGTGGTTTTCTTGGAAACCATGAAGAGCCAGGAGTTGACTCCCTGGTTGAGCAGAGAGAGGTATTGGAATAACCCAAGGATGATCAGCATTTGGAGCCCCACAAAACGACCTGCGTAGCTTGACGAGGAAGCAGTGCCCCCTGCCCTTGTGTGTGCAGTACTGGGTGCCTCTGAAATGCTGATCTTTCTAGCATCTTCTTTCTATTTGCAGAACATCATCAAGAAAGTGATTGGGCAAAAATTTGTGTACAAGTTTGTCTCCTTTCCTGAGATTTTAAAAATGGATCCACATGCTGTGGAAATCAGCAGAGAGAGCCTTTTGCTGCAGGACAGCGACTGTAAGATGCCTTCAGAGAGCAGGGATCAGCACAAGCACAGCTTGTCAGCACTGAAAAGCACAAGCCGTAATGAGTATATCCACTCTGGCCTGTACTCCTCTTTCACTATCAACTCTCTGCAGAACCAGCCAGACCCTTACAAGACAATCAAAACAGAAAAACTGGAGAAGTCAGAAGGAAACACACCAGTTGAAGAAGTCCGGACTGTTATCAGATTTGTGACAAACAAAACAGACAAACAAGTTACGAGGCCCATGGTGTCGTTGCCTTCTACTTCTGAAACAGCAGCTGCCTCTGCTTTCCTCAACTCTTCAGTATCACCTAAAATATCTTCTTTAATGCTACCCAACAGTGCCAGCATTTCATCTCCATCGTCATCCTCCTCCAGATCAC
This sequence comes from Poecile atricapillus, assembly GCF_030490865.1. Lineage (NCBI taxonomy): Eukaryota > Metazoa > Chordata > Aves > Passeriformes > Paridae > Poecile > Poecile atricapillus. Next base: position 31,310,072 of record NC_081289.1, on the reverse strand, counting down.
CATCTCTGTCTCCCACCTCACCCCTCCCTACAGAACACAAGAGCTTCTTCCTTGACTCCAGTTGCCACGACTCAGATTCCCTTGAGCCTCTGAACCTCTCCTCAGGCTCCAAGGCCAAATCCCCATCTCTTCCCCCAAAGGCTAAAAAACCCAAAGGCTTGGAAATCTCTGCCCCACCTATGATTCTTTCCAGCACCGACATCGGTTCCATCGCCCTCAACAGCCCCGCGCTTCCTTCAGGATCCCTGACTCCAGCTTTCTTCACTGCACAGGTAAGACCGGCCTGTCTCCAGGCATTCCTTCCATGTGGCCAAGAGTGTTAGCTCTGTGGGTCTGTCACCATGTGATGGAAAAACACCCCAACACGTGGGAAAGAGGGAAACACAGCAATGTTCTGTACAAGGGGTGGAAAATAGGTTCCTCCTGGAGTTTGTTCGTAATTGAGTGTGGGAAAAGCCATCACAGTTCACAGACTGCCTGAAAGAATAAGGAGATGAGCAGCCATTAGTGAATTGTTTATCGGTTCAAACCAGCCTCCAGATCTACAAAACAAACAAAAAAAGCCAGAAAGAAAACCACAGGGTTTTGTAGGTCACAACTCAAGCATGTGGTATGCTTGGTTAGATTTCTCTACTAGATGTTGCATCCATTCAAACAGTGTGACCTTTTTGTTAATTTGTGAATATGGAGCAAATTAAGTGGTTTCTAAGATGGTGATTTCTAAGCTCTGAAATCAGTTTAAATTTCTGAGGTTGTACAAATTTACAGAGCACTTGCTAGAGCTTCTCTTCAGCACAGACCTACTGAATAACCAGAAGGTTATTTTGTTCTTTTTAAGAACATGTATGTGGTAATGTCAACAGTGAGTTCTCATTTTCCAGCTAGTCTATGAGAAAAAGCCTAGGAGTTCAGCGCAGAAGAGGAAAATCATATAGATATGACTCAGTATGTTCATTGGTGAGTTTTGTCTTCCAACACCACCTCAAAATCAGACAAAAAAAATCCAATCATAAAATTATCCCAATGTGGAACATCCCCCAAGATGCCCAGCCCTGAAGTAACAGCTGATGCAAATACTAGCATTGAATGTAGCAAACTGGACAGTAAACAAATAAGGACAAAGGTGTGTTACAAGCCCTCATTTACTTCAGACTGCCTAGAAGGCACATGGTACCCAGAATCCCATCACCTCTTCCCTCTTTGAAGGTATTGGAGGTGTTTGATGCATGGCACAAAGGCCTGGCAGAAGTGAGTTGGCAAGTGCTCTCAGGCAGCACAGCACTTGCTCTCCTGAGCTTGTCAGCTGGCTGCAGAGCGAGGTTGTGCAGCTCAGGCACACCTGTAACTGAGATATAAAATTGTGTCACCAAGAAAGAGCAGTTTGTGGGCTGACACCTGTCATTTTTGGCATCATAAAGCCTTTAAGTGAAGTTTTGTTTGGCAGGAAGAACAGAAGTGTGGCAAACCAAAACTGAGATGCACTGACAAACTTATAACCTCTAACTGTGGTATAACCACAGTATTTTTTTTGTAGGGAGCAAATCTCACAACATCAGATGCCAACCAGACACAATGACAGTGTGAGTTATTTCAAACCCATCTGCTGCTGCCCCAAACCACAGGATGAACAGAGATTTGTTTCCTTGTTTTGTAATTATTTCTTTGAATATTTAACTTTCCCATGCACTTATAAACTGGTGTACTTGCTGCCCTGAAAGACGTAGAAGGGAATTACGTTGAGAATTGTGGCACTGCTTTAGCAGGAGGGAGAGCTAAGGCTGTGATGAGTGTTACCCAACTTAAAGCCATCACAAATCTTTTCTACAGGTTGTCCTATCACAGAAAAGGAATATGGCATCTGTGTAGGGTTGTTCCTGGGTCTATTTATTTAAACTTTCGGCTTTTTAGCTTTTATCCTCTCCTTTTGCCTTCTTTTTTACAGAAGTTTTACGAAGTGTGGATAAGAAGCACCTGCATCCTAAACACTTGTCCTAGTGAATATAAAATGAAAATTATGTAGCAGCTGCATTCAGATTACTGTAATATCACAATGCAATACAACTAAAGCCATAATTTAGAGTGGAAATCTGCTGTTCATCACATTATCCAAGGAAGAACATGCATCATAGCTCAAACGTTCTCTGATTTATCAGATCTCAGTGCAAAACACCTGCTGCCAGGGGCAGGTGCAGAACAGGATGTCTGCTCTAGGAGTGATGTATATTCTGAGAAGGTACTGCTGCCTGAGAGGATATTTCAAATGGCTTTCCACTGTACCTACTGGCCATGAGGAATACTCTCAGGTGGAATGCTGTGAAAGGGCACATGTTACTCACAATCAATTCTAGAAAAGAAATGTATGTGACAGCACTTGCCTGCTTTCTAACAGCTTGAAGTGACAAGATTGTACTTACATACATTGTCACAGAAGTCAGGGGGCATGAGCATCATTGCTTAACATAATTCTCTCTGTGCAATTAATTATTTCTATTTAAATTGCTCCTGTGCTTAGATTACAATGAAGTTTTTAAAGCAGGAACTTCCCAATGGAACTTCCACATCTAATACGAGATGTATGGCTGCATGTGGGCACAAAATGAAGTGACACATCAATTTCCACATGTAATTTAGGGATTGCCTGTCCTGTGGTGCTGTTTACACTTAGGTTTCCTCTGGTGATTTTGATGCTTGGCTGATGGCAATACTGAGAACAAGGCTGGGAGGCCCTGTGCTCTTTTTGCATTAAATATTACACAGATTTGGAGTCTTGCTTTGGCTGGCTCTTGGTTCTGGAAGAACTTGCAGACATTAGTGCTCTGCTCATTGAAGGATATGAGCTTTTCCTTAGCACTGTTTTAGGCATGTTAGCGTGCTTCTAGAGATGAATGGAGGGCAACTCAGTTTTTCAGGTCTCTCTGCAGACTGGCTTTGGCTACATCTAGGTAGGAATAAACACCTCCAAGTTTTCCTCATTATTTTCAAAAGATCCCCTCAAGAACTGCACTTTGAGTTCTAGATATCTGCAGCTTCTTAGAGAAAAAAATAAAGAATGGAGGCAGCTCACTGGAGTTCTTGGTAAAGCTGACAAAATACCGTGTCCTTAGTTGAATGTTGTTGGGTCTAGCTACTTACATCTTTGGTTTTAAGGTTAGTAGGCTCTTCTGTAAGTAGATCTGAGTATTTATCCTGACCTAATTCAGTGTTGTCAGTCTCATAAATCTCCACTGGTAGCTGCCTGCCAATGGAGCATCAGCTTGAAACGTGGCACAGGAAAGGGGCTCTTGCTGGTGCTGCTGATTTCCTTCCCCATGAAAGCACCATGGTCCTGGGAAGAGTGTTTGTAAAGAACTCTTGACAAGTGCCTGCTTGTCAAGTGGGGTTTTTTTTGTTTTTTGACAAGAGCTGTCACTTGATGAAATCAAGACTGAGGTCTTCTCCTTGCCAGGCTTGCACCCACTCTTTGCCCCTTTTGTTGGCTTGCAGATATATTCCAACCCTGACTGGTACTCCTGTGACCTGCTGATTTACTGCATCAACACCTTTTGCTTTACCAGGGATACCACAGGTTTATTGCTCCTTGGGACAAACATGGTTTCTTCTATGGGGTTTGGTGTTTCTGATCCACCTTTAGCACAAGGAAGGTGGCAGGGTCCTTTCCCTACACATTTCTCCACGAACCCCACTTCATCTGAGATTTGTTAGCAAAACCATTCAAGCCAAGGTCTTTGTATTAAACAGCCTTTCAGAATCACCAAGATAACTTTAATGTTTGCTTCTCCTTGTCTTTCCCATCTCTTCTGCTGGTGCCAAACTACCTGTTTGACCCTGTTGTGAACTGCAGTGCAAGCACGTCACAGCAGGTCTGTGTTCCCGTGCGCCTGCACAGAGCCCCAGACACAGCAGCCGATGCCTCAGGTGCTGCTTGGCAGATCAGTCTGTGGTACTCGAAATGCACCTGAGCTGTGGCAGTGCCTGTGTGAGCCGGCTCTCTGCAGGGTCTGGCAGAGGCAGGTGTGATGGGCCCGGGCATCAGCAGCTGCTAAGGGGGACCCCAGGCTGCAGCTGCCCTGTGTGGGACTTTGTATTTCTGCCCTGGTGGGGAGCACCAGAATACATGACCTGCTGGTTACTACAGGGACGTGCAGGTACTCTCTATCTTCTGTCTTCTCTTCACATATTTTAAACACTGGACAAAAGGATGCTCCAGTTCAGAAGAGCACCGAGGCAGTTGTTTGACACAGCACATGCTTACTTGCTAAGTGAGTACTCAAATTCCATGAAGTGCCTTGCTAAAGAGGACTGATTTTGATAATTGGCATCAAGATTACCGGTGATATTAACTCATTTTGCCAAATATTTTTTTCAGAAGTGCCACATGTTCTTTTTTGACATGATGAAAGTTATTCTGGATACAGAATAATTCACATAATCCTTCATTTGAATGAAGATTTGCATGTGCTCTAAGTCTACCTTCCCTCCAGTTGTGCTTTAAGAATGCAGAGGGCAATCCCAGCAATTCTTCTGTATCGTGGCACTGGAAGGAGGCACCTCTGAGCTGGGGAAAGTCTTGGATTCTAAGTTCTTGCCATTTTGATTCTTTTCCAACAATTAGCTGTGCTCTCTGCTGTCCCCCTGGGCACCCAGCCCATACACCTGTCTCTCCCTGCTCAACCCATGCATTGCCAGCTTCTTGAAGCCTCTTCCATTACAAAGAGGCACCATCAGGGGCGTAAACGTGAAAGTCCAGCAGTGACTCTTTCAGCTCCACGCACAATTGCAGTAATGCTTCAAAAGCTGGAGTCAGGTCAAGGAATTGCTGCCCTTCAAAAGGCAAAAACTGATTCTGAAGGAGACTAGGTGCTGTTGGCAGGCACTGGGACACACATGGTATTATTCTGTATGTTACACAGTTGGGTGACTGTGGTTCAAATAAACAATAACTGTGCATCTCGTTAAGCAAACAGAAATTAAATCAATTTGCATATGAAGGAATATTAAATGTGCAGTTATCCAGAGACAGGAGGCAGGGCTCGATGGGCAGCTGCTGCTGACTATGCTGTGTATCTGAATTCACTGGAAAATAGAGTCAGTGGATGCTGTGTAGGGCTTTAGTGGTGATGAGTGCTGCGTGGAGCTGTAACTCTGAGCTGTGTGTTATGGTGTGGCTTTTTTCTTGCAGACCCCCAATGGATTATTGCTGACCCCCAGCCCACTGCTGTCCAGCATTCACTTCTGGAGCAGCCTCAGTCCTGTTGCTCCTCTGAGTCCTGCCAGGCTGCAGGGACCAAACACTCTGTTCCAGGTAGGTCTTCCCAATGCACAGGTTTCATTGCTAAATGCACACGTATGGAAGAGACATTGTGGGAACATCTCCTCACATCAGTCTGGAGCTTTTCAAACAGATCCAAAAAATACAGGCATTAACAGGCACTTTTAAAGAGAGGCCTACTTACCTGTACCCTTCCAATCCTTGGCAGCACAGTCAGAACCTACAGGGCAGTGTCTGCTGCAGAAAGCACACACATATTGTGTGAAGGAAAGAGAAATAGATGCTGGACCCCAGAGAGAGCAGGTAACAGAACTCTCAGAGCTGCAGGTAACAGAGCTCTCAGAGCTGCAGGAAGAGACTGCAGACCAGCCAGTGACCAGCCAGGAGGGCTGGAACATGGACTCTGGGAAAACCAAGACAGTTTGGGTATCACCAGAGGTGGGTGTAGGTTTATCCTTTTGTCCTAATGAGCTACTTCTCAGAAAGACAACGCTCTCTGAACCTGAAGGCTCCATTTCCAGTTCTCCTGCCAGTTATCCATGTGCCCTCAATCAAGGACATAACCTCTGAGCATGACCTTGCCGTATGTAACATCAGAAAGGCAGCGTTGTGCCCACTCTCTCCTGAGTATTGGCAGAGTGAAATTCCCAAAGTTTTATAGAGATGTGGTAAATACAGAAGTTATTAAATAACCCATGATGGCCACAGCAGCATTTGCCTGAGGCTCAGGAGGAAGATAGTGGGGACGGTATTTGCAGCTCCAGCTGTAGTTACTGCAAAACAGCTAATTCACTAAGTCACAGAAGAAATGATGTTGATCTGCTGATTGGCAAGGAACCCAGTGGCCATCTGCACACTGCTGAAGGTGCAGATGGCCACTGGGCTGGAAGTAACACCCTGATTGCTGTGGAGGGCCAACACTAACAGGAGAAGGCTACTGCTAGACAGGGACCCCATGTTGGTCTCAGAACCTTAGGGAGTCTGACTGCCCAAACCAAGGGCTTTAGCTCAAGACAGCTCAGGTACTGTCTGCACCGGGATAGTCTTTCTACCTCCAGCTGCACATGGAGCTCAGGGCTCCTTATTTGTGTTTCAGATAAGCTCATTAACTCCTACTGGACCTTAGTTTTGCACACATAGTTAGAAACAGCCAGACATTTCATTTGAGAAGTGCCTGGGCCAAGATGTGGAATGAGCTTCTATGGACACATGCCGGCCATTCCCTGGGGGAACTGAAAGTGAGGAGTGGCCTTGGCTTTTCCTTCTGAGAGACCCAAAGGGCCTTATGTTTGATGATTGATTCAAGCAAAGGCCACGATGACAAGTTGTAGAGCACAAAGCCTTATTTTAACAGCAAATAGGAAATGAAAACCACAGCTGAATGGCAGCCAAGCCCACCCAGTAGTGACGGGTCAGCCAGCGAAGGCATCAGGGTAGAGCTCTCCTCAGGCTGCCTGCACAGGCCACAGCCCACACTCCATGCATACCCAGGGAAGAGCTTGAATCAGGTTCTGTGTTTTAATGCATCTTGGCAGAAGTGATGGAAACATTTCCTGAGGTTTGGCGTGGTTAAAGCAGAGGTATCAGCCAGCTAGGGCCAGGAGCATGGTGCCAGACCCCCTGCAGCACCGCGCTGCTCAGCCCAGCTCTACACTGAGTGGTGGAAGACAGGTATCACCAACTACCATCTGAGTGGAAGAGTAAACTTGTTATGAGCAGGTTACGTGCAGGGCGTGGTTACACCACAGCTGGCTGTCCAAGGACTGATCTGATAAGGGGTAAAAATACACCAGATGCTTGAAGTTGTTGAGCTCTGTCTCCCTCAAGCCAACAGAAACCCAGCACAGCTCATGGAGCTGGGCCTCGAGGCCAGATCAGTATCTACCACTGGGATAATTCCTGCCTCATGCTGCAGCAGGTTTATTCCACCTACCACTTTACTTTTTCTCAGCTCAGACATTAAGAACTAGTCAATACCTTCCATTGCAGGCAAGGTGCAGTCACAATTCTGTCATAAACTAGGAACACCTGGCTTCTGTTCTGGCTAAGTTTTTTTGCACAGTACTTCTGAAGCAGCAGGTGACAGTAAATGACAATACATTCTTCTTCACCTGCTGAATGGAGTAGCTAGTTTGTAGTTTCTGAGTTAATACAGAAACTGTAATTACTTGAGAGTAACTTTCCCTGTGCTTTGTATCTCCAATTGTACTTTTTCTAAAAACTACAATCTCAACTTTCACTTTTGCCAAACTCTTTCCTGCATAAAAGAAAGACAAACAGGATGCACTGTAATTAATAGTGTGTAGACTGAAAAATATTTTTGGAAGCAGAATGGATGGCAAAGATTCCTCTGTAGTGTTCACTTTTCCAGGGTGATGATAAATGTATTATGTGAACTTTTATATAAAAAATAGCCAGCAACAGATTTTTATATCCTCATGCATTTACAAATTCTTCAGGTTTTGTCCTCTCTCTTGCATTCCTAATGGCTGATGTAGGCATTTGGTAGATGTCTTACTGTATAGACATCACAACTCTTGAAACCATCTGGAGCCAGTTGCTAATGCTAAATCCATGTGCTTCCTGGGCTGAATGTTTTGAGATAAAGAGTAATTTTTACCTTTTGGTCTCTTACAGTTTCCAACTCTGTTAAATGGTCACATACCAGTGCCACTTCCCAGTCTGGACAGAGCCTCTTCACCAGTACTGCTTTCTCCAAATGCTCAAAAATCCTGATGATGCCTTATCACACCAAGGATGTATTGGTGGATTTAACACTTCATTCCTATGGGCTAGTTTTTCCTGTGTCATGAGAAGGACATTGTGAAACCCTTTATTACTATGGTTTGCACTTTTCATTACATGGATAATCTACTTTTATTATGTTAGCATTTTTCAACAGTGTTTATATATAAAAGTATATATAAATCTGTTATGCATTAAATGAATTATAATTTTTTTATATCATAGCTCTCAAGTGTTGAACACTTCTGTTGTTGATGAAGTACTTTTCTTAATGGATTGCAACAATGTATCTAACAGGGATGTGAAGCTTCTTTTTAATCCCTTTTTCTGCATATTATGCATTGCGCTTGTGTAAACTATAACCGGCTGTGCCTTCTTTTGCATAAAGTCATGTAAATGATTTATACATTTTCTAGTATTAAGATAAAAAGTTGAAAGAAAAAAAAACTAGTACTGAACAGCCCTATGGTAGTACTTCAGTATTTTCTCCACGGATAGGCCATATGATGCAGTGTATTAATGTAACTTTGTATTAAGTGCTTTCAAATTGTATAAGAATAGCCTTATAATTTTTCTTTGCTGAAGTGGAAAACATGATCCATGTTACAGCCAGGAGATGTAGTTCAGAGTAACAAAGCCACATTTACGCCCAAGTTCTTCTGTCAAGTTGCAACAGGGAGGAACTGGGCTGTGTATGTTCGTGAGACGTTTCCAGCATTTGAGAGTACTTCTGTAGAAAATGAGACATTGCTCAGAATTTATCTGGCCTATACTTCTTACGAACTGTTAACATTACAGCTGAAAAGAGTACAGGTAATCTCTGTCCTCCCAGGGAATGAGGATCATTCCTGATAATTTCCAGGTGCTTTGTTCAGCTGTGCCAAGTGCCTTCTATGACTTCCCTGGAAAGACTATTGTGCTACTCAAGCTCTGAAGGTCACGTTTCCCCTTCCCCCATAGCTGGACCAGTTACAGGTCTGTAAATTGATGCCTGGTGTTTGCAAAGAGGCAGAGACTGTACATGTGGGATGTTTATGTATAAACAGCTGAATTCTGGATGAAAAAACAGCACTGTGTTACTATATACTTGCAACTTGAACTTACTGGGTATGTCCTCTACCTTGAGGGGATGGTTTAGTCATCTAAATGTCAGGTTAGGATTAGGGCAGACTCCCTGGCACCACAGACTCTAATCCTGGCAGGGCTGATGCAAATCTTCAGTTTCCTGAGGTGGCTAAATTGGCTTGAATGCAGCTTTACTGTGTTGGTTTTTCAGATGAGACCTTAAAAGCCAACCCCAAATCCGATCCATTTGTCAGGTCATTTGAACCTCAACTTTGCTTTCTGGCCGAGCAGCTGGCCACAGTCCGTTCTTTTTGAAATGTATGCAGTGAGTTGTCTGCTGATTTTCTGCTTGGATGCATTTCAGTGATGATGTGTGTAGTTATTTGTAAAGTGCTTTTGGATCCTTCAACCTGAAAGGTGCTAAATAAACATTTTATTAATGCAGTTCTGATGTTGACAAGCCATTTTTGGGGCAGAGGCGGTTGACAAAAGACAGCTCAGGGATTTTCCTCAGGCTCCTGGGTTGTACAACCAAAAACTGCTCGTCAGTTCCACTTGCAGTGATAAAAACCTGCTGTAGCCATGTAAGCACCAGCTGATAAAGGCAGCAACTGAATGCCAGACATGAGGAGAACAAATGAAGCACTTGGGACGTCATTTGCTCGATTCAGTGTTTCAAGAATTCAAGATGTGCCACCCCATGGAGTCAAAAAGAGAAGATGAACCTATGCAAAATTTATGAGTGAATGCAAATTTTATACAAAGTGAAGTCAGAATAGGTTGGAAGAAAGGGCAGCATGTAACAGATGGGATTGACAAGGTTAGTGGAGATAAATCACAAGGGCTTGCAGACTTAACATTTCTCTTCCAATGCAATCCTCCCAGGTACATGGAGTATTTTTCAACAAGTTACAGAGAGGCAATTATTTCACACTAGAGAGCTGACTCCTGCCTCATTTTTAAAAACCCACGAATACCTACTTACACCTGTAAGGCATGAACAGTAGCAGAGTCTTGTCTTGTACGTGCCACTGTAGCTAATGGGAGATACTGGCAATTGAGACCATGTTCCTGAGTTTAAAAAGATGAAAACATACTAGTATGGAATATTATACTGCAAAAAAACAGCTGACCACGAGAGGAGGGAGGGTGTGACAGAGAAGAAATTCTTAAAAGTACCCAGATTCCTATGTGGTTTTTTTTCTTCCAAGGTTTTACTATTAATAAGGCAAATTTTTTTTCTTCTCAAAAGGCTCAACACACCCACAGCTTCCCTTCCACCCTCCAGCCCTTAAATGATTTTGGACTTTTTTTAAAGATAGCAGAACACAACAATTCTGGGACAAAATGCTATTTGAAAAAATTACTGGAAAGGATCTGAGAGAATCCAATAAAACAACGGAAAACAGAAAGTGGAAGAAGTGTTGTTTTCTTGTCTTTGAGAGAATAAAAATAGCAAGAGAACACATCTTCTGCTAGTTGACTTTTTAGTTGAAAAAAAAATAGGCTGTCAAAATCTGCCTTCAGATTGCTGGAAAAAAAATTTTTGCTATTGGGAAGTATTTATACAAATAAAGTCCGGCCTCTCAAATTTAACACTTATATGAAACACTAGACCGTTATGCCTTATGCTTTGAAGAAATTATTCTCTTGGAGATCTACTGAATTTTATTAACAGGTATCTTTTTAACTGTAGAGAAAATAAAATAAATGTTTTTACATAAATACTGTGGAAGTGTCAATATTTCTGTGGGATGGAATGCTCCAAGCCACCAATCCTGGGGAACAAAATGGGAGTTACTCTCTTTTCAGTATTCTTGGCAGTAATTGCAATTTGATCATACTTAGGGGATTTACTACAAGATTTTCACTTTATTCAAGCTTCAGCAATACACAAAAAGTTCCCAGTTCCTATATAGGCTGGGTGCACAATTAGGGTGTGTTTGGCTTACCTGCACCTTCTTTCTTCAGGAAAGCAAGTATCCCCCAGAAGGGCCAATGCTACAGGGAAGCTTTGCCAAGAGCTTGTGCACACCTTTGGCCCTGGCACAGCTTCAGTTCTAAAGAAAACTTTCAAGGTGGGGAAAACAGTGATAGGTGATAAACTATGGCAAAAGACCTGGAACACATCCATGATGTCAAGAAAGAATGATTTGTTTTGTCTGACTAAAACTGGTCTCAGACAGGCACTTATCCATCTGGAAATACCTACCCACAAAGTGAAGAACTGTCACCAAGGTTTCTGTTTAAAGGGAAGGTGGTCCTTTCAAACGAGACTGCAGGGTTGATTTTAACAGAACAACACTCTGCATTAAAAGGCTGTGTGATCTCGTGCCTACAGGAAACATCTTCAGAAGCCATCATGACACCCAAATGAATTTAGAAAAGGCACAGTAAGTACACACAGTCTTTTATATAAGGGCATAGCTATTCCCTTCTGATCTTCAGACTGTCTGTATATCCTGTAGGATAAACAAACACAGGCCTAAGATTGAAGCATAACATTCCGAAGCCATCAGGAAGCTACAACTTTTAAAATCTTTTTTAGCCCCAAACCGTAACTGCTTTTACCAATTAATGTGTGAGTGCTCTGCACAGATGGAGTACAAACCTATATCTTGAGGGCAAAGAGACTGACAGCATGAGTGCAAAACAGTATGAATTTATTTAAATGAAAAAAGCAGAATAAACCTCAAGCAAGGATTCTGGAGCAATCAGCATCACAGCCTGCCTTGGGTAGGGGCTGGTATTTGAAGAAAGCATCCTAGAAGAGAGGATTCTAGGATATGCTGGAGTTCTTTTGTGAAAGATTCCCATCAGTTCACATTCACTCTGCAAGAAGCGCAAATGCATAAATGTAAACTTAATTATTCATAATGTGGCTCCAAGCCAGCTACCCCCTCCTGCAAATCAAATAACAAGACAGCAAAGAAAGGAAAAAACAGTCTTTGAAAAAACAAGCTCAGGGTGTGAAAGAGGAGGGGCAGGTGACAGTGCAGACACAAGGCCTGGAGGGAGGTGCTCTTACAGGAGTATGTTGGAGAAGAGATAGGGAAGAGCATCTCCCCCGGTTTGCAATCCACAACCACGGTAATTCCATCAGCAGAAAGATCCCACTGCAACAAATGAAGGAACTTCATAGCTCTCTGGGGAAAAATGTATTTCAAGGCAGGGCATCTGAGCCAAGTGAAACTCATATTTCATTAGAACCATGAAAGTGATGTGCTCAGGCAGGCCTACTTCTTGAGTGTGCTTAAAGGATGCAGCCAGCACAATAAATGAAGCAGTTATTTATCACAGTAGCACGTGTGTATGTGTGCATTCATCGTTTAAGTTTGCTCAAAAGTTACGGACCTTAAACAATTTAAAGGATTTTAGAAAACATGAAAAAATAATTGGAAATCGTTCCCCTTTTCCACTGACATCAGTTTAACTCAGTTGGAGAGGCACTACCCAGTGAAAGTCACATACAAGAGATTACAGAAACCAATTTAGAATATCTGAAGTCTAATCCCAGTTCTGAAAACAGGTTCCCACTATGGCCGAGAACGGGACTATGATTTTTGTGCAGCTGAACTCCAGAGGTGAAAGAAGGTGCATGGTAGAAATTCCAAAGCCCCTGTACCTGCTTGGCTTTTATCATTTTCACCATCATCCCACTTGTACAGTCAGAGTTTACCTACAATGTTCCAACTGCTACATACTTATGTTTCATAACTGCATTTGTTACCTTGCCAGTCTCCTAAACTGGTTATGACACAGATACCAATACGTGGATGTACACAAATGAGAGCATTAAATCTTTAACAGCCCAATCTCTGAAAAAATAAAAACCCCCAAACAGCTTAAAGTAAGCATTCAAGTTCCTTCCCAAAATTAAGGCACTTGATAGAGTTGTTACATTTGTTTTAAAGCCAAAATTTCTGAAGGTAAATAAGGTACTGAAATGTGCTAATAAGGTGCATGAATTACTTTAACTCTGCTCATCAGTAACCAGACAAAATTATCATGTCACAGACAATGTAAGTTTTGATTTCTCTTCAGTGTCATCATGTGCTGTAGCTCTGTATTTCCATACCCTGATTTGTTTGGATTTCTCCAAAGTCTGACCTTAATTCCGAGTAATTCCTGGGTTTATGATACTTAGCCTGCGGATATTTACCACATACCTTTCATATATTTTGTCCTCAATAACGGAATGTATTCTTAACCTTAATTCCATTTTAACATTGCAGAACAGAAACAACGTACCTTTATTACACTGCAAAATTCATGCACAAACAACAAGCAAGCAGCCCAAAGAATGCTACCTTGCAGTTTTTCAAATGATTTGCAAATACAAAGTATGTTGATTCTTTAATAATTGTTTATTTTAACTTTTATTGCCCAATTCAGGGATACACTCTGGCTACTTAATGCTGTGGTAAAGCAGCACAAAAATAACACAGCCATGTTGAGATGCACGTTCCACTAGAGCATTGCTGAGCTGCTGGTTTGCCCCTTCCATCTCCCACCCTGTCCTGTCAATCCCCATCCTCCACCCATCCTCTCTCCCCTTCAACCTTCACCTGCACGTGAATGCAACCACATCACCAGCACCTGCCTCTGTCCTGGCTTCCTGCCCACCTGACTCTGACACACACCTACACCCACACCTTGCCAGCCCTACCCTGGGCTAGGTGGGACACACCAGGTATCTTCTAAAAATAACTACCGAAAATAAGCCACGACATGCAGGCCATTTCTCATTAACTGATTGATCGGCCATCGTCAAGCAAAGGTGGTCACACCAAACACTGAAAGTCATCCATTTTTAGTGACTCTTTGCTTGGTTTCTGACACACTTGAGGTCTTCTCCCAAAAAGGCCAACACTCCTACAGTTCTTGGGGACAGTGAAACCAAGTCCGTAGTACCTGACTGCCAAATAGGAGGCAGAGTACACAATCCCATGGAAAGAATGTCAGATGCCCAGCAACTTCAGACTTGCTGACTACTGCCCCAAACAGGCAACTGCCACAGAACTCTCTCTGATGATTAAAGAATTTCAATAACAGGCAATTTTAAAGAGCCCCAAACTGGCTTGACAACAGATACCAAATTTCTTAAATATGTTCTTTAAAGCTACCTCCTAATGAAGAACACAGATTCACTTGTAGGTCCTTAGAAAAAGATTCTTTATAAACAGCCTCCTTTAGTTTTATGGAAGATCTTTTCATTTGTAACAAAAAAGTTGAATTCCTACTTAAAATGAAACATCCTTTTGTTAGCTGCAGCTGATCCCTTTCTAAGTTTATTAATGCACTTCATTTTACCAGGTAAACCTTTAAGTCCTTTACTCATTAGTGTCACATTATTACTTGTTCTTTTATGACCTATAAAGTATTACTGTTCTAGAAATGCTAAATCCCACATTTATCCACAGTGAACATTGAGTCTATCTTCACTACTGTAAAAAAAGATGTTTTTTTGACACTTCTTTCTTCAACACTGTCACGTCTACAACGTATTTCCTACAAAGTCCATCAGTATAAAATCTAGATCAGATCCTTAGCAACTATAAAAATATATATAACAACTATTTCAGGACAAGGTTTTTCATCAGTGCCAACTGTGCCTCTGCCACAGCCGTAGCGCTCGCACTGGGATCGAGGAGCCCTGCGTGTGTCCGAGCCTCACGTTACGCTCCCAAGGCCGTGTGACACGCAGGGCTGGCTCACCAGCACTGAGACTGCACCATCACACTGAGCAGGTCCTGAGCAGCCTCAGCCATGGATGAGCCATGTCACTGCCACTGCCACTGCCTCTGCACTGAATGAACTAAAGCAGCGGCCAAAGGTGACCCTGGGGGCTCCCGCTACACACGGACCTCGCTAAACGCTGCCAACAATGCCCCAAGAACTGCAAGTTCACTTAGTCTGTATTTTTAACAACACAGGGCTTTTGTTATTATAAATTTCAAAACAAAACCAAAGAATTCCACATAATATTTATACTTTCAAAAGTACAATATTAATACAGGTCGGTCAGTTAGAAATAACAGCAGTTTGTTAGGTCTACAAGATTTAACGTAAAACCGGTTTACAAATGCTGAAAGCAGTAGTGGTCCAATAGTCACCGTTACACATGAATTTCTCTCTTCCAGAAAATAAAATTAAAAAAAAAAAATCCCAATTCAAATTTACTAGTATCAATGAAATATTAATAAAACACCCCCAAACATGCCACAATCACTATTCACAAATAAAGTTAAAATGAAATATACAAAAATTCACTTAATACTGTTAAATAACAATAAACTACAAGATTTCCTGAACAGAAATGGTAGGACCCCTGAACGCTTTACAGTGAATGTCAGGAAAAATTAAGTTACCTATGACTATTTTCATGATATACCAGCCAAAGATTTACATGACCATTTCAAAATATACCAATAAAGATTTACAGTCTCTTTAAGATGCACTAAACAAATAGGTTCATAAAGGTGAACACAAATGCTTAAAAATACTGTAACCATCACCAAGGGTGTACTTATGATGCTCACTGAGATGCATAAGCATAGTAGTAATATGTTTACTATCTCTGGAAAACAGGTAACATCTAAGATCTGAAAAACTCTCTAAGTTCTCATTGTAAAAGCTCTGTAGCATAGTGAGTTCTTCTCAAGTACAAACTTGCATCTTTCCAGTTGATTTCAAGTGAATAATGCACAAATGGGAGAGCAACAAGGTGGGAAAATGTGACATTATTCCCATGTTTGTGTAATTTGTTGTCCTGTTCCTCTGTAATGAAAAGTAAGCCAGGGTCCAACATACATGAATTGTCTTTTTACTATTTGTATTTCTAAGTTAAAAACAAGGTAAAAAAGTTATTGTTTCCGCAGGCCCCATATGCACAACAATGTGCAAATATGTTATGCTGGAGTAAGCCTGACAAAACTTCCAGCCTCCATGCTCTAATTTATCAATAACTAACAGGATCTGAGAGCAAATCAAAATTACTTTTCACTTGTTTGAATCAACCTTCACACCATGTGCTTTTCAAAAACGTAATATGCATTATAATTTTTCAACTATTTCAACACATACTTCCAATGTTAAATAAGGAATTAAGTGCCAAGAACTTAGAGCATTAAAGATGGCTCACCTATAGCCAAGCAAAGCTATGTTTACATTCCAGGAAACACTGCAGTTTAAGAAATACAAAAAAACCCCGCAGCAGTAGAACATTTTATCAAGAGAAACAGATGCATTCACATATTATAAAGCCATTGCAACTTCTTCAGGCATGGAACTGTTGTGTTAACTATACAGACAGTAGTTATTTAGCAGCAATGATTCCGCAATAAATAATGCACTGTGTTTCTCAGTCCTGCACAAAAATTGCAGCTACAGTTACATCAACAGCTGTAACCTACTGGCTCTAGTGGCAGAGGAGACCTTAAAACCAACTGTACAAAAAATTGTCACACTGTGACAACAAATATAAAAACATAATTTGCAGGTTGGAAATAAAAAGACTCCACTGTTAAGAGGACAGTGTAGACAAACTGCGATTCCAAGTCCACCAACAGAAAGCACTGCCTTTGGATCCGAGTCCTTGATCGACAGGATAGGCTTGGGCTCGACTCTGCACTGCCCCCTTTAGAAAAGCATGCTCTGCCTTCTGTTCTTCCCATGTCCTGCAACACAACACGGACCATGGTAAGAAACCGAAGCATTTGCACAACGGAGCATTAAGTTATTATCCAGATCTTCGTCCTACTTCAAGGCAACACCTCTTGTGCTTCAATCAGCATCAGCATCTTTCCTTTAACTGCCTTCACTGCATTGGTTTTTCACTTTGCCATCACTCACCCCCATGCAGTACTGGTTTGAAACTCCAAAATGTTCTCACCTTCACAGTCCCTGCCCATCCCTAGTAAAACTCCCATCTTTCTGAGCTTATACATCTTATATGTATACAGGAACCTCAGTAAATCATTCCGGATTTTTTTTTCAGTATATTCACACAAACCAATATAACAAAGCATTTTTCAATTCCAAATGCCTCTGGCACGGTATTCTTTTAGCAAGCATGAGAATATATAAAGCTTTCCATACCGGTCTCTGGGTAAGTGGAATTTCGAAAGCCAGGGTCTTTTTGCAACTGAATCTCTTTTAGACTGAATATTGAAACACCTGCAATGTAACAAAGAAATTAATTCATATACAAATGTAAATCTATGTTTTATTGATCAAAATTATATTCTTAATTATGTAGTTTAGATGAAAAAAAAAAGTTTCCAATTCACAAATATTTAAGCCACTAGATATCAGACTTCTTTAATACATTAGAGTTTTTCCTTACACAATGTACTTAGCTTTAATGCTCTATCTTAACAATACTCTGCTACTTTACAACTCCTCTTACTTTCAGGCAGAGTGTGTATTCTTGTTCCAAGACTTCTGAAGTATGCATGTTTCATGGCCTCTTCTGCTGAAATTCTCTTCTTTGATTCATACTATTAACATAAAAGCATAGAATTGTGTTGATTTCCATTAAAAATCTCTTTGCATCAAGTGATTTTAAGAAAGGGAGAAAGAGTTCTATTTTCTCAGTATTTCCCATAATTCACTAGGACAATTTTTTTTCATTACTTTCATTTTACACATGACTACCTAAAATTTTATCAAAATCAGTACTGCCAACATATAACAAGATTGCTGAAATAGTAAAAATAACTTCTGCAAACAGATGCAGGTCAAAACTACACCTAATCTTTATTTATAGATGGTACAATAATTAGGTATCTCCTGCTTGACATCTATTCTAGATGGAAGAATACTGCCTATTCTAGGCAAGAATGCAGACATTTAAAAAGCTGCACACAAATAAATTACAGTACTGCATCTACTCAAAGGTGTCAGAGTTGACCTTCCATCTTGCTTCCAGCTCATTTTTAATACAGATTCAGAGATTAAACCTGCATATCACTTCAGCTTTTGAATAGAGTTGCAACATCAAGGACTAATATTACACCTTAGTAACTCCTTCTCTAGTATTAAACTCAGTTTATCATTAAATAAATTTAGCATTTGTATTTAAAAGTTCTGGTTTAATACCGTATTTCACAAGAGATTTAGTTTTTTCAGGGCTAACATAGAATAAATAATTCTGTTTTTACAAAAGGTAGTAAGAGAAAAATCAGTTTTGGGGGAAAAAAAAGCAAGCATCAGTTTTTTAATTCTCACACTACACTGGTTTCTTCTC
This sequence comes from Poecile atricapillus, assembly GCF_030490865.1. Classification (NCBI taxonomy): domain Eukaryota; kingdom Metazoa; phylum Chordata; class Aves; order Passeriformes; family Paridae; genus Poecile; species Poecile atricapillus. Next base: position 31,291,743 of record NC_081289.1, on the reverse strand, counting down.
ACATCAGTCATCCACTACAGACTCAGCTACATATTCCACTTTGAGACAGAACTAAATACTTTGGCTTCTAATACATTTTGTATGTAATACATTAAAATTCGAAACTTGCACTTTTATAAAGTAAAGCCACAAAACACATCTTACTTGAAGGAACTTCGCTATCAATTCAATTCCTTCCGTGTCTAGCCTAAAAATAAAAATATTTTTAAAAATTAAAACAGTTATTGAATTGTATTTATGAAAGCAGAACTGCAGAGGATCTGACTTAATTAAATTATATGAAACCTGAAAATTATATCTAAACATGGAAATTCTTTTACCTAAGCAACATTTATTCATGTTAATGTGAATACTTATGAGTCCTAATATCTCAGAACAAGACTATATGGAAAACACTGGGGACACACAAATCCTTGGTTGGGATTGTCATTTACTAGGCTTATCTGGATCATTTACTTGAATCTTTTAAATTATCTCTTTTTAGCTTAATACTACTCATTTACTAGAGGGATACAATGTTAGATCTTCTTCAAGATAAACAAGTATCTTTGTTATTGATTTTACTTATAATAACTGCACAGACCCTTCATCTTCCTCATTATGGTTTTAAAATGATTACAAGGAAACCTGGCCATTTTAACGAACGGCCTGGGTCTAGAATATAACCAGAAGAGAATTTGTGTTCGTTAGGAAATGCTGTGTGAATTCTCCTACTATAGAGACATTATTAATCGGAGTTTTATCGTTCTACAAGTCATTAAGGAGCTGTGGTACCTATTAGAGGAAGTAATCACATAATACCAGGTTCTGTTTTGCATTATCATCTCCCCACAATAACACAACTGATGAATAGTTTTACACCATTCTGTGGCAGATTGTACTCAGAAATTCATTCCCACTTAGGAATATGCAAAGCCACAGGGATGCATATTTTCTGTTAATAAAACATGAAGTACCTTGGTGCATGGTTGATGAGAGGTTGTGGTTTATACTTAGGAAAGTTGTAGTTTCTAAATTCATCACTGGAAGAAATGCCTGGCCATGTTTCTTGACATGGAGTTCCTGTATTTAGAAGCAGTAAAAAATTCAACTTAAAAAATATAAATAAACAACTTAGACATTAAAAAAAAAGCATTTAATCCTGTAATGTAAAGGAGAAAGGGGAAAAAAATATAATTCAATATGCCTATGTTGTGCAAACTCAGCTGTATAGTCAGCTGAATCATTTTTCACAACCATGACTACAATGCAATAAAATATTGTTCCAAGATAAAGATTCACAGTTCTCATACAAATATGGTGCATTAACATAAATATTACTAAAAGTATCCATTTACCAAGAAGTCTGAAAATTAAGTGCAGCTCATCTTCAACAGTAGAACCAGGAAAAAGAGGCCTTCCTGATGCCATTTCAAAAAATATGCATCCGACGCCCCTTTATAAAGACAGAGAAAAAGATAAAGCAGAAATAATCCTCTAATTTCAGCTCATAAAGATTTCTGGGATTTCTCTTCAATTAAAACAAATTATTGGTTGTTAGCCATACACTACTATTAAAATATTTAGAAAGAAGTGTAGCAACAGAAAAGCTGTCAAAGACCAATCAAAACCTATGTCATAGCTATATTATATCCTCTTCCTACAGATGTTGAGGCAATCAATTTTATTAAAGCTCATGGTAAAATACCACATTACCCTATCACTAGGAGAAGGCTTTTCTTTTTCTCTAATGCTGTGGGCCTAATGCTTGCTTACTCTGAGCAATAAAAAGGTACTCTGCATTTTCAGAGAGGAATAATAGCATCCTCCCAGTCTACCAATCCTTTCCCAAAAAATCTACCTCAGTTCTAGCCTACAAAAATTCAAAGGTTGAATATTTGAATGTTACTATTTAACAGCAAAGTTGACATCTTTTCAGCTTGACTCAGAACAAAAACTTGAATTAGACAAAGCTATACAAACCACATGTCAATTTGAGTTGAATACTCTGAAGATCCAAGGAGAACATCAGGTGGTCTGTACCACAATGTGACAACTTCATTGGAATAAGTCTTCGTAGGAACAGACTTCGCTCTTGCCAATCCTTGATAAAAAGGGAAATGAAGAGTCATGTACAAGTTGCTGAAAACCTTTTTGTATGAAATTGACAAACTATTTTTAGGACCTTATTATACTTGCTAAATACCATATCTTAATGCTATTTAAGGCCCTAATAAAGAGATTTCTATTGCCTTTTAGTATTTATGGCAATCTCGTGGTCAGCATTCTTAAGCACAGAAGAAAGGTAAACAGATGAAAACCTGGACTCATCCTGTAAATTTCATTAAATCAGTATAGCATTGGATTGATATGACACCTCCCTGCTGCGAAAACCTTCTGCACTGTTTCTGGAAAATTACATTGCAAAAGGCAGAAGGCAACAAACAATTAACTAAATGGTGGAAACAGACCAAACCAATGTTGGATCAGCAGGGGTTTTCCATCCTAACATCATCAATTTGTCAGCAGTATCTTCAATAAAATCCAGGTATCTGAGCAACTTTCATTCACACAGAAGGGGTAAAACCCGAGGCACAGAGCACAACTTTCAGAGGACCTCCCAGACACAGAAAATAACAGGAAAATGTGGATGCCCCACTCCACCGTAAATCCCAAGCAATTTCGTGTATCAGTGACAGTGCAACACCTGACAATTTAGCACATGAACAAACCCTTCCTCTCTCCTGTCATTACCCTGTATTAGAGTGACTTTGCTGCTAGGAGAAGCAAGGTGAGCTCCACCTTAAGGATTTGACTAAGCATCAATTTCACAGGAAGCTGTAAGACTACTTTGAAATTGCAAGTGGAGCACCAGTGTTACCTATAGAGATATTACACTGATTACTTTACCCTGTTAAAAGTTACACTTTACCCTGTAAAAGGCTGACTTTCATTTTCCATTTGAGAACACCCAAATTCACTACAGACCCAATGTACTCATTTCTCCTTTTAAGGAAAAATGATTTTCCTTTTCTGAGAGAAAAAAAAAATTGTTATAGAGTACTTATAGGCCATACCAAAGTCTGCAAGCTTCAGTTCTCCTTTCTCATTAATTAGCAGATTTTGTGGCTTCAAATCTCGATGTAACACCTTTCTCCTATGACAGTACGCCAAACCACGAAGAATCTGATATAAAAATAGCTACAAAAGAGAACATTTATATAAATTAGACAAAAAATGGTAATCTACAGATTGCATGACTAGTTGGGCACTGGAGAGTTAAGTACTGTAAGTAGGACAAAATTACTTCTCTATAAAATGAGTTACTCTCCTTATAAGCAAATTCTGGACATTATCATTATTGTTCAAAGATTTAAAATCCTTTTACGCTAATGCACTGCTTTAACACCATACTTTACAACAAAGACTTTAAGAGCAATTTGTTCTGTTTAACTGAATAAAACCACAGGGCTGTTTATTTTTAAAGTAAACATTTACCACTGCTCTTCTCCACACTAATGTCATTAAAGATAACTGTCTCTGACAAAATACTCAAGTTCCCTTCTGCCATTGAGTCCCTTCTGGAAACGCAGCTCAGCAGTGTTTCTATCCAACTGTGCTGAACTACGTAAAGAAGCTCTTGGCATGCTACTGGAAAAATACACGTAGATTCACAAGCTTAGGGAAGATGGAGAAATGGGTAAATGAGGATTATTAAAGCAGCCCAACTGCCTCTGGTATTTACATTCATCCCCTCACCTTGACACACACAGGTTTATTTTAATCCATTGGAATAGCAAGCCAAGCAAACAACTTCAGTCATGCATATCAATGCTGCACATATATAGATATAAAAGCAGTCTGGGGCAAATGAAGGTTTAGGAGTGGGCAGCCAAGCAAGTTTATGTATCACTGCATTAAGAACTAAAAACTTTGCAGTTTCTGTATGTACAAAGGGTCTGATCTTGAACATGGGACTTTTGGGTAGCCATTGCTGGCATTTACCACACCTATGCTACTCAGCATAGGTAATCAAATGTACAACAAAAAAATACAAAACATTACAGAAAGCAACAAACTAATCATGTAACAGGACATCTAAGAAAAGCACTAGAATGTTTTTATATGACCGTATTCTAGTACATTGGTTTATTTTTGCATCAAGTGACACCACCAAATTCTTCCTCATAAACTAGACAAATACACAGCAGGTGTAGTGACATCCATCTGTTCTCAGTGTGCTGACATGGGGTTCATCTGTGCTAGAAAAACAGGAATTGGGATTGATTTCTTCTGTTTGCTTTCCTTTCTGAAGAGCAGAATGAAAAGCAACAAGTCTTGCTCCATCCACTCAGGCCCATACTGCTGCAGGGGTAGTCAGTCCCAAGCTTTATTAGCAGGACTTCAATAGAAGTCAATGGTCCTCTCTAATGTACACTGGGACTGCAAGGTTAGTCAAGAATGCAAAGCAGATTACAGAAATTGTGAAGCTTCACCACAGTTGGCAGAGATCCTTTTGGAAATGCACAGGATGCCACGTATTCGTTCAAAATTTTGGTTAAAACACTAATACCTGCAGAGATCACACATATTTTCATTTTGCCAACACACAAAACCCTAAAATTAGCTGAGGAATGTGAGGAAGTGATGACAGGGAGGTCTCTCAAATGTTAATGATGACTCAAACCCCCACAGTTATTATAAGGTAAGCACCTACAGCTACCGCAGCTAAGCAGCTGTTGTGGTTTCCCAAGTGCCAAAGGTATTGGCCATACAAATTTGCTCTCTGAGCATAGTTTAAACCATAGGCAAACATGGAAAAACAATTCCTTTGCTTAGCTCAGATTACCACAAGCAGATTCTGGCTTGTTCAATAACTGCACTTATTACAAGAGTCAGGCTCCCACTTGCAGCTTTCCCTTAATTTTTTTAAGCTTAAAGCACTGCTTATTAACTTGCAGATAATTAAAAACACAAGCCTAATTACAATTTTTGGTTGTCTCTCTGAGTAGTAGCAAATGAAAGAATTTCCCTTTGCAGACTCTCAGAGGAAGCAACAGAGCAGGTTATGGGCAGATGTCTTTCCCTGGAGATACTTCCAGTAATGTGACAACAGAATGAAAGGGAAAGCTCACCAAACACTAATAAATATCTAGCCTGAGTGCCAAATCACTAATTTCACAACAGTACTGCACTCTGTTTGGGAGCTAGTTTCTAAAGCTCTAAGTATTAAAGAACACTAAATTTTCCAAATAAAAGACTGCTTTTTACAAGAGAAGTAACACCTGACCCTGACTTAGTTTCAGCAGGCCAGATTGGAACCTGAGTCACTTGACCTGGCCACAACCATAGCTAAAAGAAAAAGCAAATTAAACCCTAAGTAAAATTTTATTTCTATTTTCTCACTAATGGAAAGATGAAAACTACTCTTTCTTAAATACGTATTTTTGATTTCTTATTTGTGTGGTAGGCAGTGGTATCCAAAACCACACTCATAATGTGTTATATGAGGCTACATTTTCCTCAGTGTCCATATATAAATTTGAGGATATATCAAACTACAGACTTAGTAAATGAGTACAAAATAATGGAAGGACAAGAAGTCAAAAGAGTTCTGAATGTATTATGTTTTAGGAATTTTGAAATTCTAGATATGTAACTTCAAAGAGAATGAAAACACATGAAATTGTATCATCTCCTCTTTCCAATGTTTTAAACACTTAAAACAAAGAAATCATCTGATGCCAATGATGGCAATGATGATCAAATGTAGCTAAGTCAGGCCAAAAAGGAAGTTAAGTTTCTTTATTTTATTTTTGAAGAGACTACACCATATAGTCTCCTCATTATTAAGTTCTCTGAAATTCTTAGGACAAAGCTGGAAGGCGGCCACTGTGACTAAAACCACTCACCTTTACATTGTGCATACTCATGATGTTACCACAGTCATCCATGTACTGCTTCAGGTCCTTGTCCTATCAAAACACCATCATCATGGTTCAGTAAAATTGTGTGCAACAAATTACATACTACTTATTGTTAGAAATGAAATGATACATTGAAGAATTAAATTTCTGCAAAAGGTATTATGTGATAAAAACTCCTAAAGCCTGGACACAAATACCCCTGGTATTCCAGAGGATAGAAATATCCTTTTTCCTGGAAGCTGCACTGTCTCAGGCAACACTTTCTGCCATTGCCTTCTCCTCTACATATGTGAGGCACTGTATTTTATAGAATTGGTATATTCTCCAATTACACTGTAAGCCAGCTATGTCACAACAGAAAAATATAATAGGAACAGAAAAATATCATTTGAACAGTAGTGTGATTACCACTTTATAAAGGTAATGATTCTGGACAAGTAGACAGTTTGATCAGGCAGACCACCACTATCTGCTATTAATGAAATTATGAAATGATCACAACAGCAATTTATGAACTGAATACACTGCTCTCATTTTTAACTGAATGATTGTAAATACAGGAGAAAACTCAAAGAGTCTCAGTATCTTAAAAAAGAGTACAGGATTTTGTTATGCTTCTGTTTCTTAGAAACAATAAATCAAATGTAAATCTCACTAATTGTTTAAAAGCTTACCAGGTATTCAAAAACAAGAGTCAATGACTTGTCTGTGTGCACAATATCATGTAATGTAACAATATTTGCGTGTTTCAGATCTTTTAATAATGACACTGCAAGAGAGAACAGGAAGAACAAAATAAGTAAGTGCAAAACACATGAGAAGTAAATGCAATTTATAGTTAAGGTCATCCATATAAGCTATCTGGGGTTTTTAAATTAAAAAGCTATTTTAAACAACATAAAACTCACATAAATCTAGTTCATAAGAAAGGTATTTAATCAAAACACCAAACACACCCTTGAGTAACACACCTGTATTTCCTAAACTATACATTTTGAGAGAAGTAATTCTGTGAAAAGTATTCTGAGTCCCTGAAAGTTACTCACTAACAGGAGTCTAATTCAGTATTTAATCATCCACTTGTAATACTGCATATGAGATCACAATCACCCCCCATAAAGTAAATAAATTTGAAACAAAACTGAATATGTCAAGACTATAATTTTCTTTATGAATACTAATAGCAATTTCACTAATGTGCCATGTAGCCTACGTATTTACAAGTACTTATGGTGCTTTGGTTGAAAAGAAATCCAGAAGTATCTGAAATTCTAAGAACTAATAAAAAAAGTTACCACCTTCTCTTATGGCTGTGCATGGTGCTCCCTCTTCATGTTCCAGGCGGATTTCTTTCAAAGCTACCAGATTCTCTGTCAATTTACTTCTCCCCTTATAAACTGTGGCATAAGTACCCTATAAAATGCAAAAAGAAGTGTATTTTTACAAGTTGTTCCTTTATCAGAACATTAGTCAAATAAGAAAATATTAACTTTTGTCTGAGGATCTACTAGGTTTCATTTTGGATATGAATAGTTTTTACATTATATTTTTTTAACATATGTAAATGTACGTATTTTTTTAAGCACAGGACTGAACTCACAGAAGGCACAAGGGATGTATATGCCTATCAGCTCTGAAAATTATATGGAAACCTAAATAGACCAGAGCTACCAAAGAAGTCGTATCAGGTAGCATTAAGTTGACTAAGTTCACTGCTGGGATCATTTACACTCCTGGAAGTCTCTCTCTGGCTACAGATACCTAGCTTGGCTATCTCTACACTATGCTGCAGTTATGTTTCCAAAGGCTGCAGACATACTCTTCCACAACCTCAAAGAAAATTTGTAACTCCTCTGGATAGCTTCCTGTCTTCATTATATATTTTTAGACAGCAAGACTCTAGAGGCAGAGTAAATTAAGGCAATAAATTCTGACAAAACAATAGGCAAAATGAATCCCTGCAAATGCCACAAAAAAGTAACAAAGGTACAGAAACTGCCCTAGAGCACTACAGTACCATAATCCTCTGCAGAGGGATCTGGACAGGCTGGATCCATGGGCTGAGGACAATTTTATGAGGTTCAACAAGACCAAGCACCAGGTTCTGCACTTGGGTAACAACAACCCCATGCTGTGCTATGGGGTTGGGGAAGAGTGACTGGGAAGATGATCCAAAGAAAAGGATGTGGGGGTGCAGGCTGACAGCAGCTGAACATGAGCCAGCGTGTGCCTTGGTGGCCAAAAAAGCCACTGGCAGCCTGGTCTGTGTCAGCAACAGGCCAGGGAAGTGATTGTGCCTCCGTACTCAGCACGTGTGGGGCCACATCTCCATTCTGGGCCCAATTCAGGGCCCCTCACTTCAAGAAGGACATTGAGGTGCTGAAGTGTCCAGGGAAGGGTAATGGAGCTGGTGAAGGGTCTGGAACACAAATCCTGTGAGGAGAAGCTGAGGGAACTGGGGAAGTTTAGCCTGAACAAACGAAGTTCAGGGGGATCTTACTGCTCTCTACAAATGCCTGAAAGGAGGTTGTAGCCAAGTGGCTATCAGGCTCTTCTCCCAGGTAACAAGTGATAGGAAAACAGGAATAGGCTTCAAGTTGCATCAGGCAGGCTTAGATTTGATTAACAAGAAATTAAAATGTTTTAAATGGAGGACTGACTGCAATATTCACAGCAGAGATGCTAACCAGCCCTGTTGCCTTCTGCAATGCTCACTTCATCCCATTTCAGCACTCCTGTCCATTTCTGATTCCATTGGTCAGCCTCAGTAAAACTGGAGAGGAATGACACTTGGCCCCTCCTGAATTCCACTATTTCACTGGAAGTCAGAGGCAAAGCTGCTTCCCCCTCCAAGTGTTACATATTTCACTTGGCAGCACCTGGCTGGCTGCCCAGCTCAGGTGTGCTCTTCACCAGGACATGCACAGCTATTGCCTGCCCCTTGCAAGCACTGGCCTCTGATCCATCATGAGTGTTCCAACACCTAAGTCATGGCAAGAGGACACCAGACTTAATGTTACCATCAAACTTAGTGTTACCTTCAACAGAATGATTTTGTCTATCTGAAAAAGAGCCAGCTTACAGAAGAAGGTCACAGCATATTTGCTAATGGAGTCTCGCTTTTCCCCAGCTCTCTGACAGTTCTCCTGCCTTTTTTTTTTTTTTTCCTTTTGCTTATTATATATGCATAAACATTTGTGTGGTTGTGAAATTGTTACACATGTAGAATATGTTTGGTTTACTGAAAAAGTAAATTCAACAGCATTTTCAGGGATATGGAAAATTTCAGTTAAACTTACACTAAATTTTAGATATGACATTGTCATCATTCCAAGAGAAAGCTATACGTACCTCTCCAAGCTTTTCTAACTTGATATAGGTTTCCATTTTTCCAAATCCAATTTCTGACTGCAATGAGAAGAAATGGCAACTTGATCACTAAAACACTTCATTTGTACATCATTTAACAAGCTAAAGTTAATTTCAGAAAATTACCTGACAATACTTGACTAACACTGCACAATTCCAGTATTTTTAAAACAAATTAGCACAGTATGATGTAGATGCATCCCGGCACCCAAGCCCAGTGCTCAGCCTATTTTGCATCCTGGAGGGATTGTGAGCTGAGTTACACTAAGACCAAAACCTCACTTTAACCAACCTCCTACTTAGGTCTTCTCCACTCTTCTGATCTGATTACTATTAATGAGGTTGTTATAGCTTAAAGCACAGAAGTCATCTCAAACTAGTTCATCACTTCCCTAGCTCAGCTTTTTTCAAAGTAACCTTATTTGTTTGCTATGTTCAAGATCTTAGCTCCAAGCTTCCTCTTCCATTCTGACTTCTCAATGCCTTTTGGACTAAAACCTTAGCAAGAAAATCCCTAAGCATCATTTCTCAGCAAGTTTCAGCTTTGTCTCAGCAGTTCACATTTCATACCTATTAACGCCAAATCTTTGTGTATTTTACTTGGATGTATTTATTCATCTTCTCTTTTTTTGTCACCAATTTAGCTCTTCAGTGCAAGCAGGAAAGGTGTCCCTGCCTATGTAACACATTCACGTCTGAACACTCTAAGATCATTATTCTTTTCCTGTTCAAATCCACTGCTATTCTCATATAACATGGTTATCTCATAGAATTATTTTCTCCTAAAACCACTGTGAATTACACCAAAGCTTCCTTTTGTTCCTGCAGTGTAAACAATGCTGGAAGTAAACACTTAAGTATGTGAACTCGAAGCAATTGACAAAACCCCCAAATTTATAGGCTTCATGGGGTTATGCTTTACTGACAACTGAACACACTGAAACAAAAGAGCCAGGTTTTCACCCCAGCATCATCCCCTCCTTGCACTTCCAAATATAGTTGTTCAGTGGCTTTTTCTTTCCAAGGAACAATCCTTTGACCCTAAGCTGTCTTCAGCACCAAGATCCACATGTCACATGCTGATTTGCTCCTAAAAATCTGATAGATTTGATAGTTTTTTACTATTTCATTGTAACACAGGGTAACATAAAAACTGTTGACTGTATTAAGATTTGACAAGAATATAATATTAAGGGAAGAAAAGTTTGATTAACACTTAGTTTTCAGAACACATGCATGAAAATACATCTGAACTAAGAGTAAGATCTTGTCTGCAAACATATTTAGTATATCTAGGGGAAAAAAAGGTGTATAATTACATCAATATAACAAGAGCAATTCTGCTTTATTAAACTAGTATTAGAACTGAAATGTTTTAGCTGTATAAGGAGACTTCAGTATCACACACATTTGGGAGCCTGTCGAAGACAAACTCTTTATCTCAAAATATAAGCAAAGTTGATATTTGCTACCCTTGTAGCTCCAGTGAGATTTTAAACATACCACTGATATAGGTGCCATGTTAGCAAAATAAATACTACGTTTCCGAAGTGCATTTTGACCTAGTTAAATAAACATATCTTGAAGTGAGTATTAGCTGGTATCAGAATTAAAAAGACAGGCTGCTTAGTTTATGGAGAAAATGAAGAAGGACTCATAATCTTGCTATCACCAGACAGTCTGGAATTCAAAAGCCTGATTTTTAAGAAACTTCAGTGTTTTTCATTAGACTCATAAACTTAAAATCTGTTTAAAAAAAAATAGATCATACAATATTTCCTACATACAGAAGAAATGTATTCTTCAAGACCTGCTTTACAATGTATTTAAAGTTTTGAACACATCTCGGTTTCTTACCACTCCTAAGGAAAAATAAGCTTTAAATTCCTCAAACTAAGATCAGTTTCATTTTTAGTTCAAAATAATTTTTAAACTGTTTCATGTTTTCCTGCAATATGCATCTATCCTGCCTTACAGAGAAACACTGATGCACAGTATTTATGGTCTTTTACTTCTAGTGATTGTGCATACCATACTGTATATGTACACACAAAATGCAATTACTGTAAAAACTGATTTTTTTTCTTGTATTTCAAAGAGAAACACCAAACCTAAAGTACAAGTCCTCACCTGGTACTTTTTATAGCCTTTTCCCTTTGATTCCTATTAAGTCTTGAAAAGATATGCCTTTGAAGCAGAGCATAGTATTCATCTATTATAAGTAAAACTCTGCTAGCAGGCTTTCAATAACAATTTAAGAACAATTTAAAACAAAGTCCTTGGGTTTCTTTTTTTGAAAGCTTAGTTTGAAATAGCAAATGCATGCCTGCATACCACAGGAGTGCTGGCAGGTTTCATTTTGGACTTGAAAGCCCTTTAAAAATGAAAACATTTTTAAAAGGCGAAACAAAACAACCTTGTGACAGGAAGCTGATTCCAGGCACACGCCACATTCATTAGAGGGCACTGTTTTTCTGTCAGTCCTCTCAGAGGTAAAGAGGAGAGAACTTCAGCAGCTCTCAGGGGTCACCATTAAATGAGAAAGGGAATTCAGATTTACAGGAAAAATTCCCCCAAGCCTCAAATACTTAACTCCACTGGCAAGGTTCTACTGAAAAGGTATTTTTGCCAACATCTGAAAAGAGGTTTGGGGAAGTCTGTTCCTCAGTTCCATGCTACAGCAGCAACTAAGAGGTGAATGAGCTACAAAATTCTGAAACAAGTATTTAAGCCTGATACATTATCATTACTTCCAGAGCTTCACTCAAATATTTTCTTTGTTTCTAATATTGTTTTTGCAAAAGGTGGCATGCAGATCTGAGCTTTATCAGTCCAGCACACAATTTTTTTTTCTTGCAGGTTAAAAATACTCAAACACTGCTTTGTTATAGATTTTATTCATAATGAATGAAAATAGGTATTTTACAGCTAATAAACCTATTTCACTAATTATTTTTCAGTAAACATGTAAATAAATCAAGAAAACAGCAATGTGCACTTCATAAACCTATTCAGTTTTTCTCTGTGACATTTCTCACCAATGAATTTACCCAGAATATCAGTAACAGTCTAGTAATTCTTTAAGACCTCAACACTAAAGAACACTGATAGCTAAAACTATGACTGAAATCTAGCATATTTTAAAAAAATAAGGCAATATTTGCTTTTTTATTATTCCAGGGATGTGCATAACTTATATGTACAAATATCCAAGTTTTTTCAGCATTTATACTCTTAATTACAGTATAGGAATCCTCTGTCATCTCTAAGGAAAAGACTTACTTTTTAAAATAATAACCCAATAATCCAAAAATGTATGTGAATTTATTCCTTCATTCTTTTAGGAAATCACATATGCTTTAAAAAAGAAAGAAAAAAAAAACCCACAAAACCCCCACAATTGTCTCCACAGCAATTCTGAGAAAGAACTGTTATCAAATACAACAAGAGCAGCGAGGAGGACTTGCCTTCATATTATGCTGCTTTAGGGCCTTCCTACTAAATCACGAGGAGACCCAGCCTTGACCTAAGACTGTGTGGCCTATTTGCTCAAACAGATCATCCCTGCTCTAAAAAGCAGAAGGATTTAAGTATGTACTTCTGGAGTTGAGTTTAGCCACTGACTTCAATAGGTCAAGACCTCCACTGAGAAATATGACAGCACCAAGTCAGCAGAAGGAAAATGAAACAAAGTGTGAAGTTCTTCATTGGATTTTGACAAGTACATGCTGATGCTCAGGAATAAAAAGTCCAAGTGGAAATGAAGCTGAAGTATACCTGTGGAATACAGGCCTGTGCATGAAATGGACTGTGAAGTCCTGAGAGGTTGGGGAGAAGGGCAGGTGCATTACACTTACTAGGGATGCTCGACGAGAGCGCCGACTCATTGGCTGGTCAAAGGGCGGGCTGTTAATCTGCAGCTTCTCCAGGTACCCATCGGGTATCCTGATGTCAGCGGGCAGGGACAAGCGCTTGTTCAAATCCTGCAGCAAATAATGTTAAAAAGAGAAGGGACAAGTAGAATTCAGAATTTTCTAAAACATTTTTAGCATCTGTAGTGTTACTATATAAAACTGAAATATTTATAAAATGCAAAATAATCTCACAGAAATAGTTTTAAAAGCATAGTCTCTTCTTAAAATAACAACTTGCTTATATAACAGGTTAAAAAGCCTGTGTGAACTTATTACTCTGACAAGAGGAATGAAATATTAAAATGCAAATAATACATTGTGGATAAATGCTTTGAGTTCACTTGAATACTTATAGAGACTTGGAATACCAGAAACGGAGAATTCAGAGGCTTGTGAATGCATTTCTTCTCATATAGCATTTACTTTAGTATAAGAAGAGATTTCCATAATTCAGAATGTATCATCCTCTCCTTCTCTTGACTACAAAAAGCTACAAACTTAGTCCATTTTTTCCAGTCTCACAAAAACACTTAATTACTTCATTATTAGAGCCAACTATTACAAATATTATTACATTTCTTTTATCACTAACTCTTTACTACAGGATCTTTCGAAAATGAAAATGCCATTATATGAAAGCTGTTCTCTCTGCAGCAGATTCTGTTTTTCCCCAGTAAATTTTTCCAACAACATACATTATTTCTAAGACAGGAGGGAAACAAATTCACTTCATTTTTTACCAAATGGGAGGGGGAAAAGAAGATTTTTTTGGGGGTGAATGCACATTCTTATTGTTTTTATTTTCAGTTTGGCTTTAATCTCAAACACGCCAAGAAACAAAAATATTAAATATTGTCTTAAAAAGGCCAGCCACCATCTCAAGAGATAACAGGACATCATAGCCAGACACACAAAAAATGGGAAGTCATCTCTGAAACAGCGGTAGTTGTTTTTCAGTGTAGGTAGTTTATCCAAGTAAAGAGAATCATACTCAACATCAAAGTGTACAATTCCACCCTGGTGTTGAGGACATCTCTGGAGGCACCAGAAGTTTTCACACTCTTCTCCAGCACAAGAGGTAACTGGATTTCTGATGGTAGACCTGAGATTTAATCAATACTGACCTAAGGGCGGTAAACCCCTCTTGAAGGTACTCTTTTCTGTCTTACCTATCACCTCCAGCTGGGCATCCTGAGCTAACCCAAATGTTGGCAGCTACATCCCTGTTTGGTTCCCCTCAGGCTTGACCATGTGCTTCTACTCATGTCTGCAGCAGCTTTGAACTATTTCAGCATGTTAAATCATCAAGAAACTCTCAGGCAAAGTGCATAGCTTCCTGCCAGCTTTGTGCTCCAAACAGGTTCAGTGTAAGGTCAGACAAGCTCACAGCCTGAACGCAGGGCAGGGGAGGCACAGCAGGGCAAGCCCGAGAAGCTGGCAGCCAAATTGGCTTAAGGCTGACAAAGAACTGGATCATCAGACTTTTCAAGACTTGAGATCTTGGTGAACAACTTGCTAAGCTTTCAGTGATGAGAGTATATTTGAACCATGTATATGCATGACCTGTATACCTATCTGGAGCAAAAGCTAAGCAAAAATACCAGTTAAAGAGATATATTTTGAAAAACCTATGTAATTTGGGAATTATCTGAATCTCAGGTAGGACTGAAGTGCTAATATTCATCCCCCTGGATGATTTACAAATGCTATTCACTATGGCCACCCGATACAGGCAGACATTTTTGGAGAGAGGCCAGCAAAGCTCTTCTGGCAGCTGATCCTCCTGTTCTTCTTTTGCTTCTCACACCTCCTAGGTACAGAGCACAAAGTCTGTTAGCTTATACTTTGCTGCCCAACATGAGCTTCTTTGCACAACTGGAAAACTCAGTCTCTGTTTTTCATCTAGTACAGAATTTTTAAATTGTCTTTGAACAAATAAAGTGCTGTTCACAGAGTGGCAGCTTTGACCAACATTTTGAAGCTAAATTAAAAGAAAACAGAAAGTATGGCTTCGGTCTGGTATACTTTCTGGTTTATTAACTCATTTTTCAACTTGCATATTTTAAATTTTTTAAAATATTGGCAATTGTAGAACTGCCTGTGTGGTTTTTTGGGAGATTGGTAGAACCAACAAATTGTAACAGGAACCACAAGTATTCCCTAGAGTAAAACAGTATTTTCTACTGCAGTATTTTCCTTCTTTTCACCAGGCTCTGCTAATGCTTCTCTCCTATGAAAGAAGGTTTCAGATTATGAAAAAAATTATTTCATCCTATAATTTACTGCATTTTTCAGAAAATTCTGGTAGCTGTTTACAACAGCTGAGCACAAAGGAAGGCATGCCCTGTTGACTTAAAGAAAGCAGCTTTGACATCTCACTGCAGAGTAAAGCCATAAACCTGCTGGAACAAGACAGGGATGACAAGAAAAGGATCAGCATCAATTTCTATCTCCCCTTTCTAAAGTAATCCCAGATCAACACTGGGCCGATATACTGGCTTTTTGCTTTTTCTGATGGCTCAAGAACAATTTGATAAATACCAAAAGAACAAAAGAAACGATCAGTGAGCTGAGTTTTTCAATGTAACTTCCTGAACACAACAGATACCACCATTATACTATAAACTCTGTGACAAAATAGCTTTTTCCTGCTCTTACCTATTAACCCTTGTGGCACAGAAACCTATTGTAGTGCTCTCACTGTCCCATGTTTACAGGGATTTTAACAGAAAATGTTTATAGGGATATTGAAGTTATGGACCTCTACTCAAAGGCCTCAGGAAATACTGACCAGATTATATCCCAAAGCTCTCAATATGCATGTTCTCTCCCCTCACAGCACTCATTGTTGGCACAGCTGAAGAGCTGCTTCAAACCCACCTCCACAGCCTCCAAGAAGCATTCCCGAGCATACAAAGTTGATGGGTATATAAGAAGAAGGGAGCAAAGGCACCCTTTATGCTGCAATGGCAATTTGAAAATTATGCCATTAAGTGTGCACTGCACCTGCCAGTGTAAACACACACCTTTTCACATGGAGGGCAAGGGAAACTAAGCAATTATAAGATTCTACACAGGTACAAAGAATCCATTACTTTGAAGCCCAGCTACCATAGAAACAAGATAAAAATATTTTAGGCGCTGAAAATATGATAATGGGAGGTAGATGTAATTCTGTTACAGAATTCCTATTCCTTCATTCTCAAAACCTCTGTCTATGTCATTTTTGCAATAAGCCCCATGACTTTACTTCAGAGATTCATGTGACATCCTCAGTTCTAAACCAAGTTCTTGAGCTATAAACTTACATCTGGTGCTTCACAGTAGGTAGTAGTGGGTGTAAGTACTGCTGCAAGGGCCAAAATCTGTTTGAATTCAGGTAACCCCTCCAAAAACAGTAATCCACTTTTACATAAAACAACAACCCTCATCTCCATCCCCTGCAATGTCTTTCTTTAAAAAAAAACCCTAATTAACTCACCACAAACTAAGGGAAAAGGTGATTTTTTATTTTGTTTTAGAATTAGAATACCTGATGTTAGTAACATTTCTTTCCCTATATTTGTAATGTAGTAGACAATACATGACAGCTGCTCTTTTTCTCCCCTCAGAAAAAAAAATAAAATTATGTGCTGAAAGCCTAAATTTTTGACGTGTTATATATAAGATCAAAGCAATATCTATTCCCCTTAATTTTCCTGAACTGAAGAAAGGTTATTTTCTGTGAGAAAACCACAATGATTTCATGGAAACTGCAGTAGGTACTTTATAGATCTTTCCTAATGATTTACAGTACGATACCTCCAAAACTCATGCTTATTTGGCTAACCAAGCCAAGACTTCCTTTTTAAAACCATACAATAAAATCTGTTACCTACCAGCCAGAAATGGCTTTTATGACACCAATATTTGAAAGATTACAGAATTATATATAAGAAGTCTCCTTTGTATTACAATTTTCATTAACCTAACTCCCTAAAATAGACAAAATTGAAGAAAGTAATTTAGAGTACAAACCCAAATACCTGAAAGAAGGAAATTATTATGTTCTATTTGTCTATACCACCTTAATTCTTCTCAGTTTTTGCAATAATTGAAGCAACCACCTCTTGGGAAAAGCAAGCAATTATAATTAAATGCTATACAGTAACATGAAAGGGGATTCATTAGATGTGCTTGAGAGGAATAAGCACAACATTTCCTAGTGGCTAAATAGAAAAACTGGAAACTAAAATTACATCAGTCTGACACAGTTGAAAAACCCAGCTAATTTAACTGAGATAATGTTCAAAGAAAAGCAAGAACCTACCACACACCTACCAATTTTAAGCCTTAAGTATTCAAGGCCAGGGAGCCTGCTGATACTCAGGCAGCCTGGTCATCTGATGGCAGCACGACACTTGTTCTCCCACTCTGGGCAGCCAAGTCTTCACATAGCGTAGCACTCACTCTCTGCTCCCACAAAAAGCAGAGAAGACTGAAGGATGGTGAGGAGACTTGTGGGTTTAGGTAACAGCAGTTTAATAGGAAAAGCAAAAGCTGTGTGCCCAAGCAGAATGGGAAAAGGAACTAATTCACAGCTTCCTATCAGCACGCAGGTGTACAACTGCTTCCCGGAAAGCTGGGCTTCAGCATGCACATGGCTCGAGAAGCAGAAGACAAATGCCATAGTCACAAATGTCCTCCTTCCTCCCTCTTGCTTCAGCTTTTATTGCTGAGTGCCATGCCAGATGGCACAGACTAGCCCTTTGGCCAGCTGGGTCAGCTGTAAAGCCCAGGAGAACCAACCTGTTTCCCCACTGGTGCTGACCAGCCTTTATGGCGAGTCTGGCCTTGGTGCAGGAAGCCTGGACCTGCCCGTTAGATGCAATCACCATCTCCACTCCCTCTGCTGCTCCTGCAGCCATCCCACTGCAATCCTGCCATTGCTGCTTTACCAGCAGCAAAACCTGCCCTTCCCTTCAAAACCACATGGCTTGCTGCTGTTTTGGTGTAACACCAGCCTGGAGGGCCAGCAACAGTAGGAAACAGATTTTTAGGAATTTCAAATTGTCTTAAATCTCTGTGGAATTCTGTGAAGCAATGAGAGACTTTCTTGACAGAGAACTTTGTTCACACTTCTTTCAATGACCAACTGAATACAGTGACCTGTTAGCATTTCCCACAGAAAAGAAAAAACTAAAAAAATTAAACCAAAGTATAAAATATCTTGTTACAATGCTGTTTAAAGAAGTCATAAGGAAACATGTAACATCAATGGCGGGACTGAATTCTCCCTATGATTTTTGAGACTGTCAACAGTACAGAGTTAAATGTCCTTTTTGAACACTAACTTTGCACCCCTTTATAAATCTTCTACATGTTTAAAGGTAGTAAACTAGAGCAACTCCTTATGTTATTTTATATATAGTTTTTTTAATGTAACAGGTGTGTAAGTGCTGTACACAGACCCTCAGCTATGAGAGAGAGAATCTGGCTACATTCCTTTATAACTCTTAAGAAGCAAGAGTTTACTGGAATGCAAAACCTTAGCTTTAAGGGGCAACAAAGTACTTCAGGTAAAACAAACAATCTTTTAAAGAATTGAAACTATATTCTTTTTTTGTATACCACTTAAGATTTATTTTTCCAAATGAGGTCTAATTTGTGAGAAAATGCTTTTGTGAATTCATTGCATTTTCTAGTTAATTATTTTATACTTATCTTTAGGGCCAACTTGCAACAAAATATATCAGTATTCAATAAACGTGGTACTCTAAATGATCAAATGCCTACGGCTAACTGTATGTTATTTAATGACCTATTTTTTGATCCAGTTCCAGATTATACTCTGGAGAACATACTCAGCCACCATTTGATTTGTTAGGGGAACTGGAATGCTTCTGGCATTTTCCTTCTCCTTCTACAACTTAAAAACACATTATCTATCCTCATATGCAATGCTTATTCTCAGTTTTGCTTTACTACTGGCAGAGAAATGCATCTATTTTTATAATTTGTCTGAAATGAGTTTCACATTTGTCCTACTCTGCTTCATGGCAGATAAACCTGTAAGCACTTGTGACACTAATACCACTTTGTTTTCCGTGGAGATAGACTACCCTAACTTGTGCTTATCTTTATCATCTATTTCTAATGCCAGCTACAGCAAATGCTGTAAGAAGAGCTACACTTTGTCCAGCCTTCTCTTTCATTTGGTTAACATCCAACTGTATTGTTGTAACGTGAAGTGGAAGTTCCATCTACCAGTGACTACTTGCACTTGGGCACAAGAAAAGGAGTCAGGAATTCCAACTAAAATTTTGCGGGTTCTGTGAACTGAGGAAGTGACATTTTCCGTAACCAAATCTGTCTTCTAAATGAAAAATAAACAAAAAAAATACAACCTTGCCCCCAAACTTTGTTTTTCAGGCAAATAAGTAAACCACAAAAATCCTAACTTTTTTATTTCATTACCTCTGGTCCTCTTCTGGATGGCCTAAAATACTATTGCAAACATCAGCTTCTTCACTTGCCACCCATAGCAAATCATTCACAAGACTGCCAACTTTTCAACTGTCAACTTTTTCCTTAGCTACCTATCCTTTTCTCCTCTTTCCATAATACAAACTTACCAGCTATTCCCTTTTCTAACTGCCTGACTTGACTCATTTAATACTACATAGTGCCACATTGTGACACTTTTCAGAAAGTCTCACTTCTGACCAACAGGTAATTTTCAGTCCTCCTCAACCTTGTCAAAAAAAGTACATTGTTCTACAGCATAAACCTATTTTTATTTGTGAAAAGAACACTTTATGTTTTCCACTTTAAATCAAGTATTATAACAAAAAAACTTACAGATTTCCTTAACTCACCATTTTTTTGGCGAAGATGCTCTACACACTTCAGTAAATTTCACTGAAGTTGATAAAGATTATTCTAACTCAGGACAGACAATGTTTGAACTTTACATGTTGAAACTATAAAAAAAAGCAACTCGAAACATTCACGTTTTTTAGTCTGTCTTCTGTCAACTCAAATCATTGTCTTTGACTCACATAGCAGATTTAGACAATAAACAGTAATATTTATGATGAAACAGAAAAAACATTATTTAACACAGAAAAATACATAAACAGAAAACTTGACCAAGGAAGGATTTGTTGAGGTCTTCCAAGTCCTACAACCATAACTACAACCATAACTACTTTCTGGTTAACTACAACCATACTACTTTCATTTTTAACCTGAAAAGAATGCGCCGATTTACACAGTGCTCCTTTCTTGCTCCAACAGTAAGTCTCCCTTGTACCTACTGGACTAGAAGCACTGCTGCTAATCTTTGAACTCCTAGGCCATTTCACACTGCAACTGCAGCAAGAGAAGGAAGACTTGTGCCTCTTGCCAGAAAAACTTGAAGGGAAAACCCTGATAAACGTCAAGTTCACTCTGAGTGTTTCATTCAGCAAATCTAACAGCTGAGTATCTCCAAAGTCGGTATCTCACTGCCCGTGGCCAGATGTTCCCATTGGTTTTGGAGGAGAAAGGGCTGGGTGTAACCAAGTCTGATAACTACACCTTCCAGAGAAAGGATCTTATTATCCACTGATACAAAGTTCGGAGCCAAGGGGAGTAGGAAGCTCTTTGTCAGTGGATGACAGAAACTATACTGACAAGCACCATCATTATATATCAATCCTTACTGCTTTGGCTATTCTGTTTATTGGTGAGTTACATTTCTAGACCAACCATTATTTAAGGTATGTACCTATATGGCAACAGACAACTTGCTAGTCACCTCTCCATTAAATTTTAGTTTAAGAGTTGATTCTGCTAAATTCCATCCATGAAATTCTGTTACAGACTCAAAAAGAGAAAATAATTGCTCTTCTGAGTCTACAGACATCAGTCTGATGGCCCAAACAATCCACTATGGATCAAATGAAAATGCTCTTGTGTAAGCATCAGTCTGGATTAGCCTTCTCACCAGTGAGACATCTCAGCTGCAACCACAGGCTGTTCACTAGTAAGTCACTGTGCTTTTCCTCACTGGAGAATGCCTAATGACATCTAAAATACTGCATCATATAACCTTCTATGCAACGCAATTCAACTTCTTTACATGCTTACTGTAAAAGAACCTCCAAAACACACCAAGTTTTTACACCATTCTTTCCTTGCATATTTTAACTAAGAATGTCTATTATGTGCTACCTCACAATACAAAAAGCAAACAAATTAATTTTAGGACATTAGCTTGCGCCAGTAAGAATTTAAACATTCTAATACACAACTTTTAAGCATGTACTCACTGTATCATTTTAGTATCAGATACCACGTGGAGTTTTTTCTGAAGGTTGCCTTATCAAATTTCAGTGCATTTTTGTCAAATGACAGCACAGTTGAAGCCAACTGGATCCTCTACAAAATTATGATATAGAACAAAGACTGCTAGAGGCAAAAGTAAATATAATAAAAAAAAACCAAAAACCTGCAAACTAGAGAACATATTTGTAAAAAATTGTTACTTGGTTACAGCTCTGTAGACCTTAAAGGTCTCAAAGAAAAACAGCAGCATGCACATGCACCAAAAGAAACCTATAGCATCCTTGCAGCACACTATTTTAATACCTTTATAAATAGGCTTCAATTACTGTAACCAGAAAGACTATTTTAACAGCTGTGATGAGTTATCTATACCAGTCTTCCTTATATATATATAGCCATTGTCATTCCCCCACACAACTGACAGGTTTAGCTATAATTTCATTATGATGCATAAAGTGCATTTTTTTTTTGTCTTAGCAGTGTGATTTATCGGAATGTTACATTTTTCCTTTATACTTGAATGTTGTTAATGTTACTATTTTACTGAAACATTAAATCACAATTATTCAATTACTATTCTGCTAAATTTGAGGAAAGGGTCATCAAAGAACCTCTTCAGTTAGCAGCCGTAATGAAAATACAATCTTAAGATCAATCTACAAAGGATCACTGCTAGATCCAGCCATTCTGTTGAAATGCAACACAATTTAAGAAATTGTCAATTTTGAGTATATTTGGGACAGAATTGACCCCAAATACAGTGGATTTCATTAATCAATTAAATCAAAAGGCTTTTTCCCAAATATACTGATAGAGAATGCACTTTCAGGGATTTGATCATGAGATTGAGGCCATTTCAGACTCAGAAGAAACACCACTGAGCACAAACAGTGCATGTTCTCTGCCTCCTGCCCAACACAAACATTGTTTGTCAGACTGGATTTTGACATGCCAGGCAAAGACAAGGAGCCAAGTGTAATCAGTGACATATTATTAAAAATTATAGGGTTAAATCTCTGGTTTGGGACTAGGTGTCACATTTTCCCAGCACATCTACTATCATCAATCAACAAAGCAAGGACTTCAACTGCCAGTAGCTGAAGAACATTATGGCCAATATCTACAGTAGCTATGGCCCTCAAATAAAAATGTAAAATAAATATAAATAATATAAAAATTAGAAGCATAGAAAGCAGCATTGCAAGCAGGTATCTTTGTTTTTATTTACTTTAGCACCATGAAAATCTTAGGAAATGTGCTAAGCATCTTTTCAGCCGTATTTGCAACCATTAGTATTTTTGCAGGCATGAAATAGGAATTACAGGCCAATAGATTTTTTTTAAGCAGGTAAAAATCTGAATTCTGAGCGCTTTCTTTCTCAAAATACTTTTAGTGAGAATTTTCATTTGATGGATATGCTGCTTAGGCTACCAACTAGCTGAAAAAAACCTGCTCTTTCACACATTTTTCAAAAAAAAAACACAGGCTGTTATTTTATTTACATCATCTCTCCCATTAGTTTTAGAGAGAAAGGTTTAAACTGTTCAGCACAAACAGTGTTCACAAACTGCATTCCAGGAACTTCTATCCACAACCAATGAAACCAAACTAAAACAAATACATGTGTCATAAAACCAATTTTGAAATATATGAGAAAGGAGGAATGAAAATCAAATGTGAGACATTAACTTTCCTTTCAGCAAGTATATAAATACACAGGGAATTTTTAACAGATTATACCAGAAACACTTGAAAATTCTTTTTCTGGTTTTTTTTTGGTTGGTTTTTTGCTTTTGTTTTTGGTTTTTTTGTTGGTTTTTTTTTCTTTGTTTTATTATTATTTTATTGCATCAGAAAGCTTGTCAGGAAGTGTACTTAGAGAATGTAAGGAAAAATATGAAAAATAATAAAAGCCATAAAAATACCATGCCTGATTTTGTTTGCCTTCTAAATTATCACCTATCAAGATACCACTCTGTAGCATTAGCCTCAATATAAACCCTGCTGAAATTCAGCATCTATGGCTCTTTGATTCAGTGGTAGGTGCTGGGCAGAACAGAAGGTAATAAAGCAAGCTCTGCCTCACCACCACACCTTCCTGATTTTCAAACACGAATTTCTGTACATTTTCATCAGTTTCTGTAACATAGCAGCAAGAGAAACTACCCTGAAAGAAAAAAGGTAACATAGGTTACCAGCTTTTAAGAAAAACGAGACCAAGAGGAAGGAAAAAGAGAAAGAGAACACACCACTGCAAAAACACAAACTCGGACA
The DNA here is from genome assembly GCF_030490865.1 of Poecile atricapillus. Lineage (NCBI taxonomy): Eukaryota > Metazoa > Chordata > Aves > Passeriformes > Paridae > Poecile > Poecile atricapillus. The sequence goes on along the minus strand of NC_081289.1, from coordinate 31,267,970 downwards.
TTTGAAACAGTTCTGTGTAATATTACTTACTAACGCTAGCATTTACATCATCAACAATGCTTTAAGTACCAAAAGCTAAGTCCCATGAAAAAAAAAGGCTAATTAAAAATAAACCAACTTCTTGAATACGAAAATGGGAAATCAGACCTTCCTGGATAAAGGCTGGAGTACAGGGTATGACACTGCACCCCATTTCTGACTTCTCATCAGAGGCATTTCTGTGATTACAAGAGATGTGTTTTATAGATGACTGAACACATCCAATGTGATACTAGACTACTCCTAAATGGAATTTAAAGGAAATCCAAGTCATTAAGACACAAAACCAAGAAAGCATATATTCCATCCTCATAGAAAGAACATTGCCTAGTGCAGTAACTTTTCTAAAGGAGCGTTCTCAAGTTCTTGCACTTGAACTTCTTCAAGTTCTTGAAGTTCAAGTGCAAGAACTTCAGCACCAGAATGACAAAGGTTCCCAACAGAAGGGCAAAAAAAATTGTTAATTGCTGATAAAAAAGGCAGTTACCCTTTAAAAAGTCTGGTAAAAGGCATGTTAAAGTCTTCTGTTACCTAAGCTGAAATTCTTTTTCTTTTTGTTGCGTCAGTGTTCTGTAAAAGAAATGAGTCTGCCAATCAAATAGATGAAAAGGAGGTCCATCAGCTTTAACAAAACTATACTAGCAATTTAGAACATGCACCTGGGTTTTTAGAAGGGGGCTTTTGAAATCACCAAGGGCCATGGAAACATGAAAGTGTGAGTTTATAAAAATGGTAACACATTTTCTAGTGTAACCTTGAAAAAGATTGAGAAAAATGAGATCAGTGTGACTGAATGGAGATAGTATAGTGACCACTGAAAATAAAAAATCTTCATTGTACACAGCTTCAATTTTTTTTTTTCTGTCTAGTACTGAAATCTTCTGGTAGGTGATCATGTGCTTAGATTCATAGAACTGACAATCAGAAAAAAAGCTACCATTTTCTCAGGAGTCATAGACAACACTCAGTAAATATGGCAGAGAGAGTTCTGTAGCTGCCAAGCACAGAAGGAAGCGGGACGGAGGAAACTTTGCTCAGAGAAGGCCCCAGGTAGTATTGCCTGCTTGGTATACAAGGAAGCCTCCTGGATGGCAAGATACTTTGGGCTGAATGCTCAGGCTGTCTTGGATAAAGTGGCTTCCTGGTTCCAAAACTAATGGCAGAAGAAAATACTGTACTGCCCATGACCAAAAGCCTGGGTCAATACTGCATCCAGTCTGCTGTTCAAGCATTTAAACAATTGAATGGAGCTGAGAGTGCCCTATATGCACATGAAAACGCAGACCTATGAACCACATTCTGATCTGAAACCTATGAACAAATTCTTAACACTTCTATCAGCTGAAACATCACTTAATTTTGTGTATTTTTCTTAGGAGAAGGTACACTTGCCCAGGTGGACCAATAGCATGTTGAGTTACTGTTTGTCAACACCCCCTATGCAGTTACACCCCGGTAAAGAGTGAAGCTCACAAAAAACTTATTTTTCATCTACATTCTTACTTCTGGAAGGTGACCATCACAATACACACCTGCCTACAGCATCAATTTGTAGCCTTCTTATTTCCTTCTGTTCAGCTACAAGTACTAACCCTACAGCTAATCCTCCCAGGGGAGAATTATACCCTATAGCAGTGTGGTAGGAGCAGTCTGATCTGGAACACACTTCTGTCACTAATGTGACAGTCAGATGGATAAGAACTGTTTCTCAGGATAAAATATCTGGGAAACAGGCTGGTGAACAGTGGGTTATGGCCCTCTGCCAGTTCACATGCTAAGACAGCTAACAGACCTTGGACTTCTGGGAAAGGGAAACAGATGTTTCAATTTGCACAGACTGTTTCTCCTTATTTTTTATCCACCACAGCTCTTAATGATGCACTCAACTATCCAGTGCATGGGCAAAGGGCCCCCAGTGAATACTTACAGCTTGTAACATGAATTTATATTAATGCATTACTTCTTTATTTGTATTAATGCATTACTTCTTTTCCAGCAAAATCAAACTAAAAATGCTTTAAGCTATAGTTCCATGATCTGGAAGAAGTGTTTTCCACTGCATGTCGAAAGCACCTGCACTTAAAACAGCCATATATGTGTAGACGTTCTTAAGCTGTATCGCTGATACTTAAAAATTATTCCATCTGTTTTGTTTGATAAGTCGTTTTACTGACTCAGTAAATAATCATTAATATTAGCATGAGAATAGAAGACATTTTAATTAAAACCTAACAGCTGTTTGAAGCCAAACTTCACACAATAGATGCTCACACCTACTGTCAGCATGGCTCCTGCCTGAACGAGTGGAAGGAAGGAGAAAGAAAAAGCAACTGCTTTACCAACAATTTGTAGCCTGTGGATTACAAGCAAAATAAACTTTATCTAGGCAACACAATGAGACTCTGGTATTTTCTCTTTGTCTTCTAAGCACATGATAAGAAGGAACAATCATTAAAAAAACCCCAATCTTAAACCACAACTGCAGCGTTGTCGAATTCAGAAGCAACCACATTATCTTCTCCCTGTCATGCTGGCCTAAATTATAACTGATGGGGGAATGGGGGCGGTGGAAATGACAGACTGAAAGCTGGCATTTCCATGGCTGCTACTGTGCATGGAAAGTTTTCACCCCAACAGACTTTTCACTGCTGAGCAGGATTCTTTTTCATTGCACTATCACCACTTCTTATTTAAAACGTTTCATATTTAGGTTACACTGCAGTATGATGATTTTCTATCTAAAGAAGGACAATTTAAGGTTATGAAATTTCAGCTTTCTATTGCTATGGAGATTGTGCTATAACAAACACATTTTTGATTTCTCTCTCCACTGTCTATTTTGTATTTTTCTATGTAAAAATTTTACAAAGATCAAGTTTTATTACCCAACAGAATCTTTCATATATTCTGCAGCAGAGAATATATCTGCTCTTTGACAACTTTTATTTGTAGCTATGCATTATTTAACTGCAGTGGAGATGGGCACTAAAAATCAGTGTATTCTAATGGACAATACATGTCAGGAATAATAATGCTGCACTTTTTTTTTTTTTTTGCTTGCTAATTAGCACTTTGAGTACAGTATGCATTTTTTTAGCAAGCATTTAATAAAATATGGTTGGGTTGCTAATTTTCAGAATTTTAGAGGAAGTTCAAGCTGAGGATAAAAAATTTGGTTATAAATACAAAACTCCTCTAAGTAAAAAAGACCGTGTCAAGGTTTCAACTTTACCTGATTAATTACCTCCAAAATGAATTAGGACTTCTGTAAATTCAGCAGAAAGAACCAAATATACATAACCAAGAAATTATGTACAAAGCCACTATAAATACAGAGAATATTGGTCAAACTAAACACAAGAAAAGACACATCCACAGTGTGACAGGCACATTTATCTCAGGGAGGAGGAATAAGGAATATTGCTTTATCACATCATCCAACTGTGTGTGTTTAATAATTAAATACATTCTACAATGGATTTCAGCAAGGGCTGATGACTTCAGCAGACTACTGCAAAAATACTCTGTCACACACGTACTAATTTACTCCAACCTGTGATGTATAGCACACAGCTATAACTCATCCTAAATGGCCATAAAGGGAGTATTCCTCAGGCCACCCAATTGTCTAGAGACAACAGATCCCCACCAGCCATCAAAATAAAACTGAAATAATAGAAACTGACATCTTGACATAGATTGCTTCTTTCTCTTTATATAGTCACAATGTTACTACTGAATCAGCCAACTCCATGGCACAAATCCCACAAGGCATACAGGCACAGCTCTTTACAAGAGGAAAGAAAACTTGATTCGGTTCTCTCAAAGGTCAAGGAAGCAAGTGATCCCATTCCACAAAGAGCAAAAGGAGTAAAACTGGGTTTTCTGTGGACTTATATTTTGCAGCTCAACTCATAAGTGGATATTGTGGTTTTTAACTAGAAGTGGATACATTAGCAAGGTGTCCCTATGCAGAGCTTTTTCCACAGAAATAGAGAATTTGAATCTGAGATTTCTAGCCATTTGTCAAATCTGACAGAAAACGCCCATTGGGATAAACAGAAGGAGGAAAAGACAGACAAACAATGTAATTACCTAAAGCCTTTTTCTTTAGGAAATGAGAAAGTTGACTGAAAAGATTATCATTAGAAAGGTGTTTTAACCAAAGCTATGAGATTGTTGTATTTTCCTCCCTCTGGAATGCACAAACAGGTACAAGTCTAACCTAATCTGCTACAAAGTACTTCTAAAAAGCAAACTGAAGTCCACCAAAAACATCTCCCGTTCTTAAAATTCAAAATTAAGACTGCATACATCAGCATGGAATCTTACAAGAAAAGTCACCGTATCAATACTATGGTGATTTGAGGGAAACATTACAATTCTCACAGAATATACAGGAATAGATGCCAAAAAACCGTTTGTTCTTTCACTATCTGAGCAAGTCAATGAAGAAATAATGTTAATTTCAACAGTCAGAAGCAAGCATTCGGAATTTGGAGGAAAGTGAGAAAATTAGCATTGCATAAACAAAACTTAAAAGCTTCCCAAAGCCTCTTAGACAATAATATTAGAATTGTTTTACAATTGAAGAGGCAAATGAAAAGATGCTTTTATTTGAAAAAAAAACAAAAACCTTCTGAAAGATTACACAGAATTTCCTGACTTTTACTATTCCTGAGGTATTTACTAATTTCTTTTAGAGTTCTTGAATTCTAATACAAAAGAGAATCCTTCAATGGTTCTTAGCCCTCTCTGGAAGACTTGACAGATTTCCATTTCAGTTTCTTAATTTCATTACGAATCATTAATTTCTTTGTTTCTTTCTCCTTCAAAATATGCATTACAAAATGAAGAAGAAACAGACAATGAACAAAAAGTAAATAATCCTTTAAAATAATTTCCTTGATTTTTAGTTTCTCCAGCATACATTCTTATAAGCAGGTTTTCACAATGAATTTTTTCCCTAATTTAAGTATCCTGCATAAACCAATAAATACACCTTTGTTCTCCCAAGTAAACTTCAGCAAGCAATGCCAGGAGAACAAAGGTCTTAGATCAAATAACACAGAAGTTAAAGAATTTGAATACAAAACCTCCCAGGTGCAAGAAACTACCTAAACAATTAATACAGCTAATTCACACTTTTGAAATTATATCTGCAACTACATGCTTGGAGTCTTGGAATTCCAAGCATAACAAAATGCCTCACAAATAAAAAATTTTGGGCATGTACACCGTACTGTAACTTAGCCAAATCAGTTTCCCAATCCAGTATTTTATATGAGGCCTTGAATGAACATTCAAAATTCTACAGCTATGCTTATTGCTATGTATACTATAAAGCAGCAACTACAAAATTCTACAGGCTTCTGTAACAAAGACATCATTTTAACTGTAACTTTTGTACACTAGAAAAAGGGAAGTGTTCTGTTTTAGTTCACCAAGGGAAATGACAACAAAGCAAGCACAAGGGTGGCTAGTATTCATAATGAGACCCATAAATAAAGGAAATTATGTGCACAGTTATTCATAAGGTACTTTTCCTCCTTTTGTTTACCATCCTGTAAAGTTCCGTTCATGAAAAAAAAAACAGGAAGAGAGGAAAAGGCTGAAGCAGTGAGGACCATCGCTGCTGCTGCAGCATTAGTTTTGCAAAGACTAGAAAACATTTTTAAGTAAAAAATGTCTAAACCATGTATCTTCTTGAACACATTCACTGGCTTGCACACAATGGAACAGAAAGCTATTCAAATGCTACACTTATGAAATTCCTCCCAAAAATTCAAGTTCCAAAACATATTTAGATTTTCAAAATTAACAGCTCATAAACAGTGCAAGATAACCATCATTCGGTGTGACAAATGGAGACAAATTTAAATAGTATTGAAATAATGCTCTCTGCATGAAATATATGGCAGAATGGTTGGTTACAGTTAATTGAGAAAACAACCAGTTACAACAAACAATTAAAGCAACCCCCAACTCTCCTAACAATTTAAATGATCCGTATATGAGAAGTGAATTACCTCCATTGAGATTCGTCTGTGTATCCGGTTTCTGAGACAAACTCCTGTGGGAGACTGAACTTCATCAGATGACGTTCCAGAAGCTTGGTCACTTTCCCCATCCGACCCCATTTTCAAATTTTCATGAACAATATCTTAAAAATAATCCAAAGAATTGAAAATAGTTAAACAGCAATGCATCAAACAGCTCTTCTGTATAGATGGAAAAGAACTGAATGATTACTGTGCAACGACTTACACAGCAAAGTCAAAGACTCATCACAGCCATGGCAGTCTTGATACATACTTTTTATGGTTCAGTAATAACCACAAAATGAGCAGGATTATTTTATAGGAATTCTATGCAAACTTATTTGAAATGCAGCAGAACTCAGTTTTCCAAAACGAAAGACAGACATTCTAATCTCATCTGTAATTCCCAAAAGCCAGCTCCCCCTCCCAGCTTCAGTTGCTAAAAGCTCTCAGTACCACTTCTCTTTTAGGTGGTCTTGGATATACAACATTACTGAGAATAATTAACATTTTCAAAGCAGATTACTGGATTCTGGTAACCTAAATGTATCTTCAGGAAGCCTAAAAGTCCTACCAAGAGGCATAGTAGTATTTTCAGAAATGACAAAATAGAAGCTTCAAATATAAAATCCCCTGGCACCCATGTGTGAAGTCAGAGCCATTAAGTGAAATTTGTAACCTTACGGAGGAATTTCCCTAACTGCTTGAGTTATGTGATACGGGATCTTCACGTCAACTGAAACTTTATTTTTAAACAATCCTTAAGATTCATGCACATGCAAGCTTATGTATATTATATATACATATACATAGATATATTGCTTTTAAGCACCAAAGAATTTTTCAGACTTTGGAGATACAGTGTAGTGAACAAAAGAAAATCAAAGCAGTGTCATTATAGCATAAAGAGCCAAATGATTTGCAAGAGGACACACAGGAAATTGGTCATACAAGAAATTCACTATGAGTAAGGCTCCATCATCAGCTTTGAAATACCTGAACTCCAAAATTACTCCAGAGATTAAATGCCTATACATATATAATAAGTGCTTCAAAAGACACCAGTTTCTCTGCTGGCTCCTGATCCTTACTATTAATCGTTATCTTCTACAAGGTATAAGAGAAGCTGAGGAACAACTAAAAACTCTAAACAACCAGAACTCTATCCCTAAAAAATGCTAATACTAGCAAAACACACAGAGATCAATTCAGCCTTACCACCAATACACTTGAAAATATTTAACATTTGCAAAGCATTACAGCAACTTAAAAAAGCCCCACGAAACCAAAAGAGAAACTGCAAGTTTCACCACCATTAACAAGCAAGAAAATTGGATTTTTCTAGGGAAAAAAAAAGCCATTAGGGCAATGTTTCGTTATCTGCAGATCTTCTAAAATATTTGTCTAGCTTGGCTCACATAGAATCATGCACACTTCAAAGGAATAAATTCTTCCTCAGTACAAACAATTTCCTTTTATGGCAAACAGAATGGATAGAAAAAGAAAGATTAATTTGTAAGCTATTAGCAACACATATTTTAACTCAAAATACTGTAATTAAACACAAACAAAGCATACATCTCACACAAAGCAAATTTTCCAGCAGTGATGCAGATTTATATTAGATTTCTATTACAAACCCACACTGAATCAGAATTTTCCCTGCAAATCATGCTCAGATTTGGACTAAATTAAAAAAAAAATAAAAATTAACCTGCACTCCTTATATAATGAGCAAACTTCTGATTTCAAACAAGCTAAATACTCATCAGTGCTTCTAAAGGCATGGCAATTTGAACCACAGGAAAAGACTTCCAGAAAGCAGTTCCTAAAGATCAGCCTTAGTTTTGAAGCTAAGGAGAAAAAATGTGACTCTCTTGCTAAGTCACTAAGAAATGTCTTATTCTCTGTGGTGACTTGACAGCTATCTTTTAAAAAATTTCTAACAAACTGTGGAAAATTATTTTTAGTAATATAAAAGCATTATTCAAAACACTACTTGCAGCAAAGCTGTTATGCCAGCACTGTTATATCTGGTATAATAGCACACTCACCATATTGGTTCTTTAATAAAAACTCTCTTTTTAAATACTTTTCTGAGAAGTAATGTAATCTAATTTAGCAATTACAGCTCTTGAGATTCTGTTAGTAAAATGAAGTGTAACAGCTACTGACAATTGTTCCCCAATCTATTTATCCTCATGTTAGAATAAGTCCATTGGTTTGGACCCAAAGTCTATTTTCTTTATGGCAGCTAGGCAAGGGACAGCTATCTCAGTAATCCCACAAAATAAAACCCAACAAAATTAAACTAGTACTGCATTTTTAGACATGGTGCAATTACATAGTTTCTTTTTCAGAGAGACTGATACTTTAAATTAAATAATTATGGGATTGATACTGTCGTATTTTTCACATTTAATTCACAAAGGCATTTGTATTATGAAATTACTAGTAAAAAAAGACAATTGGAAATGCAATGCTCAGAACTACATAGAGGCACTCTAGTTGACAAAGATAATTCTTCTTCTATGAAGATAACCTATAAAAAACACACAAATAAGCACTGTTTGAAGAACTAGTAACACAAACCTATATATATGGGACAGATAATGCAGTTGTGAGGAGATTCTGTTTTATGAAGATAATAAATCAGGAATGTGAAGACAAAGAGGGTGTGTACCATTCAAGTCTAAAAATGAAATATTTTAGACTTATATAAGATGATGATTTGAATACCTCTGTGATATGATTAATTCTGGTAAGTCTGGATAAGCTATATATCCAGAACCAAAAGGGTTTATGTAGGATACTGGCTGGAGCAACCAAAACTGTATTATTAAGCACATGCATTTCCAATGTGCTAAATATCCAAATGCTCCTATCTATAAGGGTTTGCAGATGTTTTAATTATTTTCTAAACAGATATAATTTTAAGCTTTTTAAAAACGACTGTGTTATCATCTGATATAAATACATCTTTCTATTTGATTCAATTAAAAAGGCATTAGTAGAGCCTTACGTTCATTATTTTAATGGCATAAACCCCAGACTAAGGCATTAACCCAGACATTTTAATCATTTTTACACAGGTGCACAATGATGTTTAAATAAGCAATCATGAAAACCATGCAAATATTTCACTAATTTCTCTAAGCCTTTCTGTAGACAAGTTTACCTGCATGAAAGCTTGCTTGCATAGTCTTCAGAGGTTTTAATCATTCAATAATGTATTGAAATGTTTTCGCTGCAATATCAAGCCACTCCCTTACACAGATGTTTATTTTAATGTACTCTGTATATCTTATTAAATATCCAGAATGGTCATGTAATGAAAAGCTAGATGTAAATGACTACACAATAACAGGGAAACTATAGAAGTACATTAAAAGGAAAAGGCTGTCCTCATTTCAGCTGCGAGGAACACACAACAGAGGAAATTAATACAGGGAACCTATGGTGCAGCAAATGAGAACTCCTCCAAGTAAGCTATAATCGAAGTCACTAATTCGTACTAAGTCAGACTGCATGATCTTTCCACCTTATTTCAAATTATTACAAAAATAATCATGTGACTTGCATAACGGATTTCTTCCAAGGTGCACTTTCCAAAGCTTACTTTTCTACGAAGTGGCTACATTGCACAATTAATTTCAGTGATAATATACTTTGAACTGAGGAAGGCCATAGAGAGAAATTGCCTTTGCCATTCTTTACTGAGCTAGGAAAGCTGTATGGAAACATCATTCCTTTCAAATAATATTTATGACAATGAAACAAAACTTCTTCATAACTGAATCAACACAACAAGCGAAAGCCAGGATTAACTCTCTCCTGGCTGTTACTGCAATTCACCATCAGGGCCAGCTTCAGTTAGCTCTGCACGTTCCAGGAGTCTCTCCAGAAGTGACATTAATATAAGCAGGGAACAAGGACAATCAGATTCATTCTGCATTCAGACAGGTCAGGTCCAAAAAAGGTTTATTAGCTCTGGCTTCATCAGGGACTGCAGCAGCTAAATGTTTCCAGAGGTGCAAGACTGCAGAAGCTGTACAGATACAAGTGAACTAAAAAAAAATCTATCAGCTAAACACTCAGTAGTTTCACAGTCTGGTCTGAGAATCACCTCCATTATTTAAAATCATCCTGATAACTGAACACTAAATTTAAAAATTGCTAAGAAATTTTAAAAAAGGTACAGCTCAAAAATTTTTCCCTTACACAGTATTTTACGAAACATAAAGGTAACAGAGCATTTGCAAGCAGAAATTCTTTTTAAAGTATCTTGGGATTCTACAGATTATGATAACTGCAGAAACTCAAGTTCAATATTCAAAAAGCAAACGAAACTCCGAAACCCTCCTAGGCTTCTCAGTTTTTATAGTGGTAGTCTCATTCAAATAAAGGAGGCATGAAGATGCACTTGTGGCAGGTCTCAATTTAATCTGGTTTCCTTTAACAACCATCCTTCACCTGCCATGATTTTGTGGTATTTCAAGCATATCTTTCTGACACCACTTTTCTGCCTATGAAATAGAGGAAAAACTGTAAAGAGGGTGGATGAAGAAAGCACAGGAAAGTCTCATGCAGTGTAGCATATTTGACTATTTTGTTTCTGATGTCATTATCCCAACAGGGAAAACCTCAGCTTCCTGATGAGTAATAACCATTCTCATATGGCAGGAACTAAAGAAAGAAAGATGTGAAAAAGGAGCAGAAAGAGAAATTCTGATTGCACGTACTTATACTCCTGTTTTTTACCGCTAGATAACATGCACAAGTAGCTTGTATTTTAATCAAGTAAGGAGTTTAAAAAAAGGCGTTATCGTATCCAAAGCAAGAACAGGTGTTTAACATAGACATACAGACCAACTAGGCCCAGTGGAAGGTGTTCCTGCCTACAATAGGGAGGTTGGAACAAGATGCTCTTTGAGGTCCCTTCCAACCCAAACCATTCATTCTATGATTCCATGACACACTCTGTACATACATCTATTCCGTACTACTTAAAAAATTACAAATTGTTGTTAAAGGTAAAACACAAATTAGAGAGTACAGGCATTTACAGTACATTTGCAAATTTAAAAAACATTTTTGCTGCTCCTGTACTTAGTTTACATATACCTAGTTTGAAAAATAATCCATAAAGACTACATATTCAAATAAACACAGATTTCTTTAACTACACAATTAATTTTTTAAAAAACTCTATTAGAATCTGTTAGATTCTTGGCAACTTAACTAAAGCTTGGCTTGGTAAAAATGAAAAAGCAAATACTGCGTACAGGACTTGAGTGAAGTCAGAAATTGATACAGCAGTCAAACTGGCACACTAAAACCCATTTTCTAGTGTGATAGCAACAGCTGCTAGAGTAAATTCAAAAAGATATAAGTCTTTTATCAGTTGGAATGGTAATTCAAGGAGTAAAACGACAAGTTTTTGAACATGATGAATGGTATTACACCAGAGGAGGATAGAAGTGGTTTGACTATCTCGAAGATCAGTTTATCACACTTCTAAAGGAGGGCAGGAGACTGAAAAAATAATAAAACTCTAATTAAGCTGTGACTTGCTCTCATTTTTCAGTATCAATTAATGAAACGTAATTTAAAATAACATAAAAGCAGGATAAAACATTAATGGTGACTGGAGGCAGCAAGATGACAAATTACTTGAAGAAAAAATATTTCATAACTTATTTGCTTCACAGAAGCGCAAATATAGCTCAGGACCACAACAAAAAGATAATTATAGTTGAGTGGCCTTAATTTAATTTTTTTTTCTCTATAATAGTGAGAAGTAATACAGAAGTTCTCTTAAAAATTCTGCATATAGCATGATTATCCTCTGTTTTTTCATATTACATTTATTGTATTTCTTGACAATGCTTAACTGAGATGGATACAGGGGCTACTTGCAAAGTATTAAGAAAGAATATTTTGTTACTTTTAAACTTGTAAAAAAATCATGGGTGATTTCTGTGTGTTCTTCTAATTGCTTTCTTCCTGAAAATCTGAAGAGACATTCAGTGCCTTAAGAACAAATTTCTCGACCTCCAGAAAAAAATTACTGCATGCTCAGAGATTTATTAAAGCATTAGAGTATCTGTACCTCTTGTTACGAATCAATACCAACATTATTTTTCACAGAAAAAATTAATTTAAACAAACAGTGTAGAAAATTACCTAATCTGCTCCCATTTCTGGGCATTGCCATGAAAGAGCCGAGGCTGCCCCCTATGACGCTGTGTGGTCTCCGTAAAGGGGGCTTCTTGAAAGATCCTGTGTATTGGTGGAGAAATGAGTGCATGCTGTGAGACGTTGGAGGCCTGCCATTCTTCACAATAGGCTCTACAGTTCACAGGGATCAAAATATTCATTGCCACAAGCAAGGAGGATTGTCAGGAACATGCCAGAAGAAAAAAAGAAAGAAAAAAAAAAGAGTTAGTAAACAGGAAATCACCAGTCTGGTAAAATTATCTTTCATGCTAACAGCAGACCACCATACTACGGCCATTTCTCTATTAACAAACAAGTACAAAACATGGCATTAAGTGTTACCTAAATTTAATTTTACTAAATCCTGTAACTCTGCTGCTGGATGAGTAAATGCCCTGAATAGACTTAAAATCTTAGAACGTTGATAAAACCAGAGCATTGTAATTATTTTCTTCTGTCTTACTGCACAATGCTTCATCTTTATTTTTAAACAGGACAGCTGATCAATTGTGATGAGCAAATTCAGCTATAAGCCTTCAAAAATATTCTCCCTCTCAAAATTCTTGTGGGTCACCAGTACCAAAGCCTTGCCACTGGAGATCTTTAGAAGTAAACACACCTGTCTATACCTCACAGAGCTGTCATGCCATAATTAAGGTTATTAACTTACAGGCTATCAGAAAAATTTAGCATTCAATTTTTCATTTTGGCTTTCTACTAGATTGTGTTTCAGATGGTTCACAGAGATTTTAAAAAAAAGTTATTATCATCGATAAGCACTTTCTAAAAGAATGAAACGTTAGAAATTTTTCCATCTTATTTACAAGTGTGAGCAGAATTTGGGTGTTCATGCTCCCTCAGCAACCTGACTCTTCACACACGGACTAGCCCTCCAGGACAGACATGGTCTTAGAAGCAGGCTACCTCTGAAAAGATGAGGGTTTTTTTTAACCCCCAAAAGAAGCAGAATAGATGCCCATCTGCACTGACTGTCACAAAAGTGGACTTAGCAGAACCACCAAAGAAGTAATTCATACAAGAAAATAAAGATGAAAGAAATACCCTCACTTCAGAAAATGAGACCAGAGTCATCTGGCAGCTGCATGAAAACACTCCCTATACAGGTTTTTATTTTTCTGTTCTGCCTAAGAACAGAAGCTATGCCTAAAGAACAGTTGAGATTCAAGTAATTTTACTTTTCCATTATTTGATTCTTATTAACATTACAGATTCATTATTTGGTATTATTACAGAAGAGAGAAAAGGCAGCAGCCACACACTGAGCAAGCACAGTGTGAGTGCTACCGTATGCAGCAGCACCCACTGGAGCCACTGCTCCCAGGGTGTGCTCAGAGCTTCACTCCTGCCTCCTGGGACAGGGAGCAGTCTGGGATGCTATTCCATCACTCCACCTTATTATATACCCACATGAAGGGATCCCAAAATTTTCCTTTCCCTTCCATGGGAGTAAGAAAAATATAGCTAGGAGTACATATTATATGAAATCAGAATTTCAATGGTAAAGGAAAGGAACAGGAACAAACACCTAATAACCTAAGGAAAACAGGATCCTGAATGGAACACTCTCCCCCCCCCCCCCCCATACGAAAACCTTCTAGATACATTACTATGATTACTCTGAAGCAGGGACAGAAGTACACAGACAGAATTACCCAAAGACAAGTCAATGACCTTAAGAAATAATTATGCAAGGAATTTTTGCATGTAAACATGAATAACACAGTGAGACAAAAACCCAAAAAACATTAATTCAGCTGCTGCAGGGAAAAAAATAAAAGCCCTGGGGGAAAAAAACCATGCTGCAGGCCGAAAACAGAAAAGACATGTCAGCACTGTTAAAAACCTGCCTGCATCCTTTCATTAGCATCCTTCATAAACACAGCGTCAGAGTGGGTGAACACCAGGAAAAAATACACCATACATCTGTGTATATGTTTGTAAAGTATGAACAGGGTCCTCAAACCTCTGCATATCTTGTCTCAAATGCTTATTTCTCTTCTAATAGTTTGCATCACCCTTTTGACTTAAGAGTGGTACCAGCTTCCTTGTTGCATGCCTTTAACAACAGATTTATCCTAGGGCAGCAGGCAGCAAATTCCTCATCAGTTTTTAACAGAATCTGTAACTATTTCCACATGACAGGGAACAGTTTCACATTCAGCACAACCACTGCTTTCGGTAAGTTAAAAAACTGCTTTTTGCTTTCCAACTTTCTTGCTAATTTGATTTGAATTCGATTAAATTTCTAGCCTAAACACCTCACACTAAGTTTACATGCAGTGATGAATAAATGAATAGTACCGTATATGTTACGGCTTTTGTCTCCTCATGCTGAAAGCAATCCACCTTCATGAACTGTTCAGTATGTAAAAGAGGCTAGAATTTATGAATACACTGAATGTCTATGTAGAGATTGAGTTTTATGTTCATTACTAACATGACAGTGTAATGCACAGAGATATTATTGAAAAAATCTGTTTTCCTCATGATGCTGGTAAATTTGTGTGTATTTATAGTTTAAAAGAAAATTCCTAAATTATCCTAACACGCAAAGTTCAGCTCAAATATAAGGATAAAAACAGACCACATTAATAAGTAAATTTATAAAAAAATGAAAGATATATGACTGATTATAAGATCCAATTATACAGAAATAACTTTTGTCATCATAGGCAACTACTGCCTTCCTTCACTGTCCTAAGTACTGTACTAAATTGTAGCCCATTGGAGCTCATTATAAAATTTTGCAACGATAATTTAGGTCATGTAGTAGGACAGGCATAACTACTGGCAGACAATGAAGTACGAAAACACTCACATGACACTGGATTTCTGACTAAGACAAGTATTAATACTACTCGTTTATAAACAGGGGTTTAAAATCCTGATACACGTTAATTTACAAAAAGGAGGGACTATATGGCATATGATGGTATAACACAAAGGCTAACATTTTGGAAAGTATATTTGTTATAAACTATTCAGTGTGCATTGCTGTCTGCTAGGAGCTTCTAAAGACATTAATTCTGCACTGTGTTACCTCCTCCCTGAAATTGTGACAGTAACAGCCAAGAGCTGGAAAAAATATTGAAAATGATCAAGCAAACTCTTGCTGGAAATTAATTTATAAGACTGTTTATTACAGTTTTCATGCATTTATGAGATACAAGAGTTAAATAAAGTGCTTTTGAAAAGACTACGTAACTCTCTCTCTCTCTCTAAAGACTCACAAGTATTTCTTTTAAAGTTACAATTTCATTTAATTCACTTCATTTTTTCCAGAATTATTAATATACTGATTCATTATATTTAAAGTACAACACTGCAGTTACAAAATGCAAGTTTAGTCAACTGTCTGGCCTTGAATATAATACATCTAAACTGTAAAATTTATATGCCTTTACTACACATATCTATAAAAGCTACTTATAATTTTATTTCTGTGATTATAGGTTTGTCTTTAAAAAATGTTTCCCCTATATAAAACTCACAAACATCACTTAAGTGTCACTGTACTTGGTAAATAAACTCAGTAACCACATGCTGCTGTTGGTTTAATATTCAGCAACAGGCAAAATGAGTGATGGAAATTAAAAGGTACATAAAAAAACATTAAAAAATTCACTGTTCAAGTGGATCTACTGCATTTTGAGATCATGCACAAATCTGGTCTTCCTCTCTCAACTAGATTACAACAGCAGAAGCATGATACAACCCACAGACTCAGCGGAGGGTACCAGGGGATGCACTGCATCCACCACCTCCATCAGCACGAGAGTGAAAAAGCCAGCCATGGCAGGTTGCATACGGCACACTGAATGATTCTTCTGTGGGAACTCCCACCACAGGATGTTAAAACTACCCAAACTTGCATGACTCAAAGGGAGACTAAGCAAGGTCTCATGCTCAGGGTTACTAACCACACAGAGACTTGCCTAGTTCAGTGAGCCTCTGAGCTAGAAACTGATACAGTACACTGGGGAAATGATGCTGTACTTTGGACTCTAATCTTAGACTTGTCCTCAAATGTCATCCTCAGAGACTGAAGAACAGACAGGCAGAACTCCAGCTGTCCTTACAGCACAAGACTTCCACAGCACCTGGGCATTTCACTTGTGTTGGTTGTTGCTGGCTCAACCATTCCAATAAGGGTCTTTATCTACTATTTATCTACAGCTTCTTTCCTCACCCTACCCTATAATCTGTAACTCCATACTGATAAAACAAACTGGTATGGAAAAAAAGCTGAAACAGAGACTTTTCAGTGGTTCCTTTAAAATTGTATTTTGTCAATTGTTATTATATCCTCTTCTTATTTTGGCTACAACACCATGTAATCTTGGACTCATCTTTCAAGGAATGCCGTTTCAACTCTTTCATTCCTTAGGCAGCCTACTAAACTATCATGCAAATCCAGCTTTTAAGTGCAAAAAAAAGTTAAAAAACATTCTCATTGAGAATATTTATTAATATTATGCTGATGTACAGGATGCCCACAGTTTTCTTTTCATTGTCCCTGAACAACTCTTGCAGTAGACACCCTTTAAAATAGTGTATCTACATACACACATTAGTTTTCTATCTATAAAAACACACACCACTTTTTTTAAATGCCACATCCGTGTCACCTTGCTTAAGTGTGCACCTTCAGCAAGGTTTAAAATTAAGAAATGCATGGTGACTGTGCACTTTTGTATTACTCAATGTTCAAGTTTGATGAGTGCAGAACTAACCCTTTATATAATTTGGATTATTTTCCTGTACTTCTCACATTCTGTCATTCAAACTTCTGTTACTATTGGCATAACCCAAAATAAATACAACAGTGTTCAAAGAAAACACTGTTCAAAATGCAATCAGCCTGGCTTAATAGTGGTTTAAGAGATGATAGATCATTAAATGTTTTGGAATACACACACGTATTTTAAGAAAACACTGTACCCAGTAAGGTACCATTGCTTTGTTAAATTTGAATTAATGCCAACACCAATGCTAACAAACATACAAAACCAGAAAACAACTCAAATGAACCACTGAAATAATTCAATTGTGAAGTGGCATAAATATATGTTTGAACATAAGTGGAACTAGTTTTTTCTTTTTACTTCATAATTATGAAAACTGCCAGAGTCAAGTAGAACAGCAGTGTACATAACCAAGAAACCTGTCCAAGGAATTAACTAAACCCAACAATTTCCTAAAGATGCGTTCTCTTCTTCCCTTAATTGCAATTTAAATTAACCACAAACCTTGACCTGAAATTACTCCTGATTTAAGCAATTTTTCATTTAATCCACAATGTTTCTTTTCCTCATCCATCTGTGATAACAAAGACCCACACTACCACTTTCTTTCCTGTGCTGGATTTACTTAACTGGATTTACTTAAGCTGAGCTCCAGAGAGCCTGCAGAATTGCCTGGCATTTCTTTGCAAAGCCTCAGCAACTGACATACTGTCACACGTCAGTCAGCTGGTGGATTAAAGAAATAAAGAGTTTTCATTAGGAATGTAAATGCATTTTAAAACACTTTTTATGAATATATATTATCACATACTCAACTAACTCATTTTTTTTTACCGTCCCATGAGTATCTCTAGTTTGTGACAAAGAGACCAAGCTTTTTTTTTAGATTTCACTGCCTAAATTTTGCAGTGGTATTTTCTTTAACTCACTTTAATAAAGAATTAAATCACCAGCCATACAAGGTGTCATTCTCCCTTAAATCAAATATCTCTGACAGAGCTATGTCTGCAAAAAAATGTTTGATTCCACAATCACTATCCATTCTGGAAAGTAAACCATATAACTATGTATTTTAAATTCATATAAATAAAGTTAAAATACACATGTGGAGATTTTATAATCAAAATAAGAGATATTGGAGACTTAGCATTTATGATTACTGATTTAGGTAGAGAATAGGGATTGAACCCAGGCATGTTCCATATTCTAAGTAAGGATGAATTTTTGTGCCTGCCACAATTTACTGCTTCTACCAAAAATGTGGCTTCAAGGTTCTTACCCCCAGCCCCCAACAAAAAAGAATTGCAATTTTGGTTTAGGTTTTTGAACTAGATTACTATGGGATACACAGAGCACAGCTGCCGGCAGAAGGATGGAGGGAGAACCTCACTTGACACTTCTAGCTACAACTTGACTTTTGACTGGCTCAAGTATAATAAAATCTCACTAAATGTCTCGAGAATCCACTACTGGATTTTATAGGACAGGACTCAATGTAGTTTCTTTTCCACCACCTTGACCTCACACTTGCTCCAGAAAACTTACAAGGCTAGTTTTTATAATTTTCAATTTGATAGAGAATGGAAAAGTGTCAAAAATCTACATTTGTGAAATTAAATATTCATCTCTGAACAGCTTCGCATTCATGAGGCTTGTGATGCATCATCACAACCTTTTAAAACTATTTATGTAGGCTTCTCAAACGCCACTGTCGTATAACTTACTCATATTTCAGCATCATCTACTGCACATTCATTTACCTGATCTAAATGTTAGGCTCTGCTAATGATTATTCAGTTTTTTACACAATAAAACCTGATATTTTTTTTTGGACTTGAAATATAAAATATTTTGAACAAACTGCTGAAGAAACTGTTGTCGAGAAGCCCTTTATTTCTCCAGAAAATCTAGAATGTAAGCAGGTGAATTTCTGATATTACAGAAATTGGCATGCTGCACTGTATAATACTTATTTACACTGCTGTAAAGGCAGTCAGACCCACTCAGTAAAATTAGTTGATTGCAGGTGACAGCTTCCATAGAAGATACACTTAAATAACCCAAAGCAGCAACATGCTTGCTGTATATGAACTCTCTAGGAGCTGGCTGAGGAACACTACAAAATACTGTGTATTTATAGATTATTTTATGGGGTAGTTTCCTTGGATTCTGTTATGTGATACCCAGGAAAACATTAAGTCACTCTAAAAACAGAGCAACCACTCGATACTATTTAAGCCAGTGTTTTTCATTAAAAAATAAGATGAAATCTTCAAACAATTGAATATTACAATTATAAATTTGGCAAAACTTCAAGGGATTACTCCCATTGCTCGAATTAATCCATTTCAGTACAGCAGTCATTCCAGAGCAAATGTTCTTCACCTGCACAACACAAGGCAAAAAATATTGGTAGAACATTTGAAAAAATATGCTAATATAACTCTGAAGAAACACAGTTGTCAACTTCCTCCAAAGAAATTAAGTACCTCAACTATTAAAATGGCACTGTAATGTCCCATAAACCTTTTTTTTTTAATTTAGGACAGAAAGGACAGAAATTTTTCTGGCTGTTTGAACTACAAAAACAATGCAAAAAACCAAACTACAAATATGAAGGCAAAGAATGAGATCAAGACATCTAAAAAACACTATAAAAAGCCTTTCAAAGTTGACTTCATGCAGAGTGAGGTTTTGCCTTCAGTCTGGGTACCAAAACAATAAAGATCACAATCAAGTGAAATATATTGAAAACCAAACCCCTGCCTTTAAGATTTACGTATTTCATACTGCTTAGAAGATAATTCTCAGATAATATATTTGGTCATTAGAACCTGTACTGGAACATGGTAGCTCTGTACCTCATATCATATAAGCATAAAATACCATCAGTTTAAAACTGTAACTGCAAAAGGCATTACACTACACCACACCATCCAGAAAAAGATTTCAGCTACAATTTAATTCAATGCAAGTCAATACCATATCCAAGATACAAGTATCCTTGGCCTCTATCCTTGCATTTACACACACAACTCCCAATGCAAACATCTATGAGACCATGCTGCAAACCAAACCAGAGAACAGAGGATCTGGCTCCTTTTTGCCCTGCTTTCAGAAAGAGTGCTGGCTAGTTATTTTACTTTTCTGTACTTAATGACTCCACCTGAATAACATTTGAGAAAAAATCTCTGCATATTCATCAGTGAGCCTACACTAACAGAAATCTGGTGTATTTAGAGAGTCCACTTCTGAATCTAAACATGATGTTCCTGCCAAACTTGTATTCTACTTCTAAGGAGAACACTTAAGAGTGGACAAAGACCCCACACAGCCCTCCAAGACTATAGGTCTCTGCAGCATGCTTTCAGGCATTGAATTTTCATGCTCGTTTCACTTTATAAGCACTTCCACATATGAACAGAGCCTCTAGGTTTTGTGGGAAGAAGCAAATTAAAACAGAAGGGAAGAAAGAACACTATGTTGTGCAGCATACGTGGGATGGAGAAACCATACTGAACAGTAATAACAGAAATGGATGCAGACCACAGCACAGAAGGGTACATACAGACTACAATAAAAACATTGCCAGTACAGCGTAAGGGACACTACAAGGATCCGTGTTTAGCTGTGACAACTACCAATTACTCACAGTAATCTGCAGCTCTAGAATGAGCTCTAGAAATTCTGGGGATTTCTTCTCCCCCTACCCACCCACACCTTCATACTGATACTTTCCTCCAACATCAACAGAGAAATTTTACCAATTTATTACCAGTAAGCATTTCTGTGCTCATATTTTCAATTCAAGTACACTGTCTTGAAAATATGTTGCAACACACTGTTTTCCTTCCACACTCAAGGAATTATACATAGCAGATGGAATGGGAATTTCTCAGCTCTGTTGAAGATGACATGAAATGATTAAAACTACAAAGGCATTTGGATGTTCTGAGACAGTATCGCAATGTGTTAATTTTTATAAACATTCATCCCTCTTATCAGAGTATTAACTAGTCATTAATGCCTTAAACCTAAAAAACACTTACGCACTTTACCGTAGCTGATCCTTCCATTATTACTCACACCTGTAAAATTACAAAAAAATTATGCAAGTGTTCATGAGACTGGATCCTATGATCACATCACTGAGCTAAAAGAGACCAAATGGAGATAAGTATTATTTTACAAATTCACGTAGCCATTTCTATCAGAACTTCATCTTTTTTGGTTCAGTATGTACATGTGTATTTATCTGTACCAAAAAACCCAACAAAATAGAATGCTTTCCAAATTACTTATAAATTAATGCAAGAGCTGTGGATGTATTTTGGAATGAGTCTTGCAATTATTCTTAAAAGCATGCTTGGAGTTTGTGATAATGCATTTCATAATATTAGACAATACAGCCACATTTTTTGCTTTCATTAGAGATCATATGCTTTTGAAGTATTTGCATAAATTTTACACTTAATTAGGCTTTAAATATGCATGATTTGGATGTTACTCCCAGCCAAATTTCATTAGTATGTCATTGCCAAAGAAAAATTTCAGGGGCAAATTTAGTTGTCAACTGCTAAAAATTACCATTTAATATTTTTAATATTAATCTAAATTCATATATTAAGGTAAAATCTAGAATTAAAGAAGCAAGCCAGCACACTGTTAGTATGAAAAATTAAAAATATACAACAAATCCACCTAATTAGTTTTATATGTTGAAACATCACAGACCATGAAAAGCTTTTGTCCCTAGATAAAAGGCTAGCCCGAAGTGCACTTCATACAGTTCATAAGGCTTCAGATATGTCCCTCAATTTTTATGGTTTATGACCTGATTTGGCAGTGCTTCCTCATCCAGAAGCCAATTATGATGAACATAATTTGTAAGAAATATTTAAGTATATATAGGTTTCTGGTCACTAAATAATTTGATGGTGTTCCAAAAAACCCAAACCCAATGGTTATTCTATATTCAGTGCAACAGCTCTGTGCTACTGCATTGAACAATACGGGTTGATCCCTGCTAATCCCATTTTGCTGCCCATGGATGAGTGATGCATACTGAGATTGTACTGACATCAA
This sequence comes from Poecile atricapillus, assembly GCF_030490865.1. Taxonomy (NCBI): domain Eukaryota; kingdom Metazoa; phylum Chordata; class Aves; order Passeriformes; family Paridae; genus Poecile; species Poecile atricapillus. The sequence continues at coordinate 31,245,820 of NC_081289.1, read as the reverse complement.
ACGATGAAGGAGGCCGTGTATTAAATGAGACTGCATACAAAAGGGTAGCTGATTCAGTGGTACCAATGCACTGCAAAGAAATCAAAAGTTATAGATCTATTTTTATGTCTGCAAGCTACAAATGGGACAATTTGTTCTACATTAGGAGTACTGTTCTTTGAATCTTGAAACAACCCACTCAAAGCTGGAGCTAATGACAAGGTGGGCCTCTGGATGGGAGCTGCAGTTAACTTGAAATCACAGGCAATTGTGGGAGAAGATACATTTAGCAGGGGCCTGAACAACACAGGCTATTGCAAAAAGGTGACCATAAGGAAAGGTCCCTAGTATCATGCACAAGTGATCTACATATGTAATGGCAGTGCTGAACTGCAACTTCTAATGAAGATTTTTACAGGAGACATGCATATATATATATATAAATATATATATATATATGAAAGTATTTCACAGGATATAAACAATATGGAGATAAACCTGGATTCTAGGTCAGCACAGATGTGTTTTTCTATGGACAAAGTCTCTACAATCTCTATAACCCAGTAACACAGCTGTTTCCCAGGAAGGAAAAATAAATAGCATAAATTATAACCCTCAGTGAACACAGCCATCAGCATGGAATGACAGGAGACAAGATGAGCAATTTGCTAGAAAGAAAAAATTAAAACAAAAAAATTGGACAATAACAATGGAATTAAATTCTGCTGTTAAAGCCTTCAGCATTCAAGATCTAGTCTTGCCTTCTGACCTTAAATGCACAGCTTCAATGCCCTTCAACTCTTACTTCTCAAGTTCATAACGTAATGCTCGAAAATAAAGCACACATGAGGAACCACTTTCTGAAGATTATTTGCATCCCTGACTTTGATTCTCTGAGATTAATATATTGGCATGCCTTTGATTTACTAGACAGTGCTTTTAAACTTTCTTTAGGAACAGATTCAAAGCCTGTTAACTGGGCACATTTCTTTCTCTGTTCCACAGGGTAAAGGAGCCATTTATTCTTTAAAGCAGAACTATGGAGATGGCTATTCCTGCCTCTTGAGATCACCACCATCGCAGTAAAGGATGCACTTTCAAGATCTTGATGCAGCTATCTTTATAAAATATTCTTCAAGAGACTACATCCTCTCATGTGTCTCAGCTGGATATTTACAGTTAGTGGAGGCTTTTTAGCACTGTGATTTTTTAAGATGCCAAGGAAAACCTTTTTCATTTAAGCACTCCTATGTAAGCAAATTTTTTTAAATGCCCACTGAAGGATTTTTTCCAGGTCATGTTCTTTGCCAAACTGGTCTTTCACCAAAAGAGAAAAATAACTTCTTGTCTGTTTTTCCAACAATTGTTGTTGCCCAAAGCCCAATCCCTGCAGTCTGCCTGAAAAATACTCTTTCCAAATTATCTTCATCTGTGGAAATGGTAGAGCGTCCTTTAGAAAAGCAAGACTAGCTAGAGCAGCAAGCATTTTCCAGCCCTACTTTCTAAGAAAAGTAAGGTCAGAAAGGAAAAGCAAAGGAAAACAAAAATCCACAATGCAGCACCCTGTTCACCTCTGCAAGATCAAAGATAGCCCAAGTACTAATAACTGCATTCTGGAAGAATCTGAAAAAGGTAGCAAGTGTCAGTAAAACTTTTTTTAATAACATGAAATGATGAGTTGAAAATTAGGCACAGCAAAGTACGGGTTACGTTCTTTGTCTTCTTTCATGAAGACCGACAACATCTTGAGTGTATCCAAGAAGACTGTACTAAGGCATCGACTACGTTCTTCATGTATTACCATGGCATATATTATTATCACAGTTTTAATATGTAAGGTTCCCTTTGGCCAATGAATTACCATGAAAAGCAAAATAAAAACAGCACTAAAAGCTAGGTAAGTAATTTGCAATTAGGAACATTTTCTTGAATTGTATTTTTTACTTATTTTAACATGAAATATCTACTGACAAGTTAAGCTCGTCACAGTTTGGCAACAAGTATACACACATCCAAGTATTACTGTTTGGGATTATTCTCAGATAATATTACAAGCTGCAAATGGTTTTATAGACGGTTTAAGAGGGCATAAGCTCATGCTTCTGTAAAGAAGTTATTGTGTTCTCTGTCCCTTGAGCTGACACCCAGGACATGGTCCAGTTTAAGGTAAAATCTTTTTATTTTTCCTGGATTCGGTTTTCAATGAATCAATTCAGCAACCCAGTTTAGTACACTCATTGATGCTTTGATGATTCATTTTTTTACGTTCATTTTTCAGCATGGAAGTAACAATCTTTGCACGTGTTTACATAATGAAATCAATCTTGCAGAAGTATATACAGGTCTGAAAAAATACACATCAGTAACAAAGGCAAATACAAGTGAAATCATGTGGGACAACTCAATGTCTCAGAAAGGACTAAATAGGTATCAGTGCAAAAATACTGCAATTGTTGCTCCAGAGTAGACCTGTTGTATCAACATACAGAAAGTTGTAATAAACCTTGTCTCACAAAATACTGGGGATGGCCCATAGTAAAAACAGGACAACAGCAATGAATATACCAGGGATTAAATGTGAAAATGAAAAACATTATTAGCTTTGTTTTGCCAAAGGTAAATTCTGCTTCCAAAATCTTGGTATGCAATGAATTTGAATGGAGTTTTAAAAATCTGCAGGGCAAATTCCATTGTCTGTACCTGTACTCGAATTTCCTGGCCCTTTCAGTTTTCAGTGGGAAAATTCAGAATCCTTTATTGTTGTGAAGTGGGAGAAAAATAGAATTCAGATCTCTTGATAAATGAAAAAAATCTTAGATATCAGCAAAGCAAAAAATAACACTAATCAGCATTGAAGATGAAATATGACTTAAAAGCTGCAGCCCAGGAAACAAACAAGCAACAAAACCTCTTCCAGTCATTACTGCTGCAGATTGCATCCAAAAGCGGCATCATCACTAATGTGGACTTCACAGCAGCCGGCACATTTATGGGATCAGCCAAAGACTTATGTAAGAATACAGAGACAAGCTGGTTATCCTGAATGTTTCTAGCCACCTTCATATTGGTCAAGAGAATTACTTACTGAGAGACATGTAGAGATTACAGAATTTAGTGTACTGTACTGCATCACCAATGTAAGGTAAACAGTTTTATATGGAATGCTTAAGCAATTAGTCAATCATATTACTAAATAATGATTTTGAGAACAGACTGAATTTGAAGCCATATGAAGCTGATGTGAGACCTGCTAAATCCATACAATGGGTTTATACACTGCAAGAACATCTATAAGCCTTGCTGCACACAACATAAAAAGATAAATTTAGGTAGCTTTTCATAAATTGCTGTATAACAGTTTAATACCAAATCAAACCAAATCAATATGCAATAACATATCAACCTGTTGAAAGAACTAGGGTAGCGGAATGTAAGATAAAAAAAAAAAAAAAAGAAAAGAAAAAAAAAAAAAGAAAAGGTTAGTGATAAAGTCCCTGCAACTGTGAAAACTGAAATAAATCCCTGCAATACTCAATTGAATAGGGCCTGACAAAATTCTTACATTTTCTACAAAGTGAAAGATATGCTTACCGTTATCTTTGCTGCTGTTTTCTTCAATTGTCATTTGTTCTGCTAGCTCAGACAGTGATTCATCAATGGTCTGGCTTCCTCGCAAGGTTAAGGAAAGTCTTCTCTTAAATTTTTTCATTCTATCGATATTGAGTCTGGCTTAAGGAAGCCTGAAAAAAAATGAACAAAATGTGTGAAAAAATTATTTATTTAGAAAAGGAACTTTAATTGTCTGACATAAAAATGCCTGAAGGCTTACAGAAAACTTGCACAATATGCAAGTTATACACAAAAAAAATATCCTTAAACAAGATTACTGAACTGTATAAGAATGTTTTGAGAGGCTGATGCCCATACACTTTTGCAATTCTTATTTTCATTTGGAAAAAAAGAACCTTTGGGTTTGTTTGGGTTTTTTGTTTGTTTTTTTTTAGAAAAACAGCTAACTTAGTCATGACTTTTACACTTCAATAATAAAGGAAACAGTCATCTGAAAACCTGCTGAGTGTGTGCTCTGTGGCCTCCTCCACAGTCTCTTTTACTAATCCCAATAAGCAGAAGGAGACTGTAGCCTTTTCTCTTTTTCAGCCCAATTTTTGATGATGAAAACTTACCAAACTCCTCTATATTTTACCCTTTTCACAAACAGAAGAAGAGGACAATGCTTGAAGTTTTAAACACAAAAGGAATTCTCAAACACCATCCCATCTAGGGAACTAGGACAGCCAGAGTCTGGTAACAATGGCTAGAATGGATGTTTCTCTTAAGAGTCAAGCAATAGAATGGAACTGGGAACAAAGCAGCAGTCACTTTCTCCCTGGAAAGTTGTAAGCAAACAAACAATAATAACAAAGGTCCAGGTCAATAAACTTGCTGCCACAAGTCTGAGCTGGTAAGCGAACTTTGTGGTGTGCCATATGTGTGCCCTTGCACAACAAGACACACAGTTCTGTCTTTCCTCACTCCATATGGACAGTTTACCCTTCATGTTATTTCTCAGTAATTTGTTCATCTGGTCATAGCCTCCAAGAATCACACATGCAGTGTTCAACACAAGTGCAGAATACTGAAGTCTAAAATGCTCATATATATTTTCCCCCATCAGTTTATTTTGCCCCTATTTTGCCTTCCAAAATTCATTATTCACATACAAAATCAGATTTTCCTCTATGTTCTCATTTCAACAGAGAAATGTAAGAAGTAGTATGCCAAAGATCCACACTTAATAACAAACTGCAAAAACAATTACTTTCGTATTGACAGCATCCCTTTAAGTATACACATTTCAACTGTGGAACTTACTCTTTTTTCAGCTTCATAATAAAAAGAACAAATTGGTAGAACAAATTTGAAAGTGGCTGCTGGTGGTAGGAGAATGCTTATATAGGCTAAACTTTCACAAGACAAGATTGTTTAGCACAGCAAGTAACACATTAGGGATGGATAAAAGAAGACCTTTGGGATATTGGCTCCAAAGTCTGAGACGAACAGTAAAATCACTGGCAAAGAAACAGCTGCATCCAGTGGGAAAGAGGTGGATTAAAACACAGGGTAACTAACACCTCAGACAATCACAGCTATATAAAGCAGAATTATTAAGGGACTGGGTACTGATACACAGGAAATAAAATACACTGCTGTAAATACAGTTAAGCCACCGGTTTCTAAACTGCCCCTTTAATGCAATGCTGTAAGTGCAATAAAGCCCTTAAGATTAATAATTTTACTCTTTCACTCAAAAGCACGATATTGTTAAGAAACTGCATTCAGAGAACATTCCAAAGGGAACATTTACTTTTCCTGTTCAGGACCAGGCTATAAAGATCTTGAAACTCTTATTTCTGCATTCAAACTTTTTTTAAAAAAAATTGCCTGTGTTTCTCTAAAAGGACAATTTTGTAAAACATTTGGAAGGACACCTCACCTATGTGTAGTTTTACTCAATTCTTCCATTTTGTTTTTCTAAAACCTGCATTTTCCTCCATGTATTATTCTCAAAAAAGGATACATGCAATTTTTAGCTATATAATGCCCCAAAGCTCTCTGACAGCACAACAATTTCCTTCCAATTTTCCACTTGGGCAGTAACTGAAAAAGCAGGTGCCTTTAAAGGGAAACAGGCCATTCCTGGCTTTTGATCCTGGCAAGTACTTAAGCCTACACAAATTTTTAATCAAAAAGGTCTACTGCTGAAAAATATTACATATAAATTAGCAGACATATGGATTAGAAATTCCAGAAAACATTCTAAATCTCAAGCTAATAAATAAACCCCCAAAGTATTTTGTCAACTATAATTATAACATTTTTCCTGTTATGGGATTGTTTAATCGAGTAATGAAGTACCATTTTTACTAACATTCAGGTTAAATTCATAGCTTGGTTTTTAAATAATTTAGCAGTAAAAAGGAATGAGGAGCAAGAATCCACATGTGTTTTCTTCTACTGAAATGTATGTCAGCTTTTTAAAGGAAAAGATGCTCACCAATATGAAACCTATTTTTTTTCCCTTAAGGCATCAGTATTCTTGCTAGTACACAATTGTAAAGGAGGGGGGAAAAAAAGGAAGTATTGACTAGTATCTAGCACTTAGAAATGTCCTCTTTTTGCCTTCTTTATTCTCATGGCCAAAGTTGCAGAACCTATTCAATCTTGGAAGTTCAAGACAAGACATCAGTGAACAACAAAGCTTTGAAAATATCATCTGTACAATCCAAAACTAACACTGGTTCTCTAAAATGACAGCACTTTCCAGAAAAGTCCAAATTGTCTGATAACCATTTTTCACCAGTTAACAGCAGATGCATACCTATTATCTCCCTTTAACAGCAAATCTAATTTAAATCCAAAATGGAATTACTTGATTAGCAATATACATGTAGAAGCAATGCTCCCCCAAATTCTTAATGACTGTGAAAAGAATACAGTTATTTCTATATTTAGTTTTAGAACAGAGCCCACAGGCTTGACATATTCTATTCTGCAAATTTCTCTATTCTAAGTCATACCCAAATCAAGTATTTCAGATGTCACAGTAGATAGCTGCATACACTTGAATGCAACTAATGCAAATTCTAGTCTTCTGCAGACAGAATGAGGACAAGCAATCTGATATGTCACTATCTGATACAACCTACAAAAGCTGGCAGAGACATATTTGTTCAATCCTTATACTAATATCAAATTAAGGAAGCAACACTGTATTAAGGGAACTCCTGCTTCTTACAATCTGCAGTCCAACCCTGAAAAACTGGTCTGTTTGTCCTTAAAAGTAATGCAAGTTAATCCTTGAAAACAATGCTAAAATTTACCTTTTCTGTTTTCCAACAGTCACTGTCATTAACTCAGTCCACTACTCTAGTCTTAAACCCCTGTCTTGAACCCAATGTCTTTTAAAAGTGATCTTCGTAATACAGTTCTGAAAACAAACTCCATTTTTTAAACTGATCCAGGTAAGATTAGATTTAAACAGGTGTGTTTTGGTTCACTTTCTCTGAATCTCACTAATCACACCTGAAGGACAGCACTTCTCATTTAGCACGTCTGTATGTTCACTACACCCAGACTGTACAGCAGGCAGACATGAAAGCACTTGGATTCCAAAGCAGTAACTCAGCTAGATTTTGCACAAATGTATTCACCAAAATTCAAAGGTCTTACACTGCCAGTGGCCAACATTCTCAAAAGCCCTTCCACTTCCTTCAATTTCCCAGATTCTTCATTTCTTGGAAGTTAAAAAAGTAAGGCATTAAGACCTTTGTACACAATTACTAGGTGTGCTTAATCCTTGTAAGTTTAAACAAATTCAGTTAAATTTTTCAAAACCAATAAAGCTATTTAACAACTTAAATTTTAGTCAGTTTATTTCATGAGGGTCACAAATACCAAAAGATCACTAAGATTTTGCTGATTCAAAGCCCTTTGAAGTCAAAGGGAACCTGTCCTTCAACTTCAAATAGCTTTGGATCAGTCTAAGTGGTGACTCTTAAGTTATATTGCATCGAGGTCCATCTACATAGAGATTAAGCATTTTAAAATTACTTTTCTACTTAGATAGACCGTGAAGTTGCAACCAGACTGTTTTTACAGGTTGCTTTACAAGGCAGTAGGTATTTTCCAAACATCTAAAGGCAGTTCTTGTTCTGGAAAACTCACCTGTAAGACAACAGCTTTAGTGGAAGGAAAGGAGAGGATCAGAAACCCTACCTAACAGCAGGAAGAACAGCATGGATGCAGCATGGCCCTTAAAGATGAGTTAACAAACTAAGGTACAAGACTTGTGCGCAGGAACAAGACATCAAAGAAAACAGGTAACAGCACTCTATATGAACTCCTTGTGTCAGAAAGAGAGGCCTGAAAAACTCAAGAGTGCTGCAAATGGTATTAATTACAAACTGAAATAGGAAACACCTGTCAAGGATATTGTCCCCTTATTTAAAGAAAAATAAAAAAAATCAGCTTTCCACTATGTCAAACTGTTCTCAATCTACCTGAATTTAAAAAAATAAACACAACCACTGACATTAGCATGTGGCACATCAAATACAGAGCAAACTATTAATTATACTAATGAGAAATATATAGATAATTTATCCAGGATAACAACCAACCAGTTTGAGCACTCATAAAATTCACATATAGTACAGATATACCTCCTTACAATCACAATTCTACTCTACAAGAATGGATTACAAACATGGAATTTCAGTCACTGCATTTATTCTTTGTATTTGTCTCAACTCACATTTGTTAAGATCAGTGAAAAAAAATTTCTACTGCATTTTTCCTTGGCCTTTGGAAGCAACTTGAGACTGGTCAACTAGACTCTTGTCAGGAGCACAGCTGCTTAAAAAGTTACTAGCTTTATGCTGCATTGGGTCAAAGAACTGACACTGTACAGATACAAGCGACACCTGACAAACAAGGTCTTTGTTACTGATGAAAGAAAACTGTGAAGTCAAATACCTCAGCTTAGTCTGATCTCACCAGTGCAAAAAGGGCAAAAGGACTCTCACAGTTTTTTCCTTTAGGAACAATATTCAATATAGAACTAAACTTTCCCAGTGAAGCCCTTTTTAATGTACTTATAGAATCACAGCCAAACAATTACTCAAAATTGGAGGTACAAAGGTATTTACAAAGGTTAGCTTCTTATCTGAGGATAGTTTTACTAGTTAATATAGGCAAATAGGCTCCTCCCTAAGTGAATGAGAGCATCTATATTCAGCTCCTGATCTAGATCATCAACTGGAAGAACCACTCCAAAGAGAGGAAATATATGGAAATTACCCTGTCCTAATTTAATTTTGACTATGAATACTTTCCCTTATCTTCACCCTGCTCCCCCCCAAACCCTTTGCCTTTAAAGAATAATGAAGGACATAAATTAGTTCAAGGGGTTTGTGGTTGTTTTTTTTTTAATTAATCTTTTCAGTAAAATGTATATATATATTGAACATTACTACAGGCATATTTAACTATGCTATTGGTAGAGAATTTAAAACACTGAAAAACATCAAATTTGCCCAAAAGATCAAATTTTGCCCTTCTTTTTTCATATCCTATGCTTATCTTCTTTCTCTGGACAAAAAAGCTTTACTTAGGTAACCACAGCAAGTTTACATTCTTTAAAATGTAGACATGTATTTGCTTCCATGTAGATTCAAGCAATATCAAACAGCAAAATCAACAGAGATGTACTATTTGATAGATCTCCCTGGATTAGATATGTCATACTGATTAATAGCTCCATGTTAATTATCAAAGGCTCTGATCTCTCAACTGCTAAGTGAAAAAACACAGTATGAGTCTGGTTAAATTGGCTGACATTTAAGCCAAGAAAACAAATGAGCTGACTGGCAAAGCTTCTACACTTGCTGTCAGACTCATAAACTGAAAGCCTCTTTTCTATTGAAGGGGAAGGCAAAAACTAAAAGGTTACATGGATGTAGCATAAATACTACCAGACAGTCACAGAACTTCAGCTCTCAGAAGATGTAATGAGCACTGGAAACCAAATGCAATGTCTGTAAGTTTCTGAGCTTTGATTAACAATCATAAAGCCTTAATAGAGCATTCAGGAAAAAAATATTAAAAAAAAAAAGAGTTGCGCACACAAAGATTGCTTTTCCCTAACACTTATTAATTAAGCAATAGATCTACAATGTTGCACTATCACTTCTGAGACAGTCTTTCTCACTCTTGCAAACAAGCAAGTCTCTGGAAGAACACAGCAGGAAATTCCTTCTAGTTCAAGAAGACAGTGTTGGTTCTAAGACTGAAAAGCATCTGCAATTTTCTGTGAACCTGAGCAATTTTGCCAATAAAAACGTACAGCTTTCAAGGCTGCTTTATTTTTTTTCCATCACAGTTCAGGCACCAAATCAAACAATCTCATACCAAAGAACCTTCTCCCAAACTCCAGTAGCTCTCAGCCAAGAAACACCTGTCCTCTAAGCATCTGAACTCCCACAAAAGAGCCTTCAACATTTGCTTCTTATTGTGCTAGCAAAAGTTTTATTTACAGCCCGAGACCTAAGGCAATGAAAAGGTTTCAACTTATTTCAATGTTCTTGAATCAAGCACTAAGATACAAAGACACCAGAGCAATATGAATTTAGATAAAAACTGGGAGACACATCTGTTTGGATGAACTTAGAACAAGCCTACAAATTTCTAAGCAAGAAAAAAACCAGTCTGGCCTTTTTCTCTTAGAACAGAAATTAATTACACTGGGAGAGATTTTTGGGAAATCTTATGATGGCCTGCCTGGAAATGAACCACCAGTGAGAACTCATCCCAGGAAAAAAAAAATTGTAATTGTTAAGATTGCACACAAAATGAAGACTGTTATAAAAAAATCAGTTTTCTAGCTCTAGTGTCAGATTTTTGGTTTATTACTTGTTGAACCTCTATACACTTTCTATATAGTGTGAACAGAAAAAAAGCCCCATCAAGCAACCCAGAAAGTCCTGACAGTAAAGCAAATCAGGCAAATATAAAATCAAGCCCTTCCATAATTATTGTATGTACAACTCTGTGCCTAAGAATAATATCAAAGAGCCATGAATGGTTTACAAACATACATCTTGGGATGCATTTCTCTTACACTACTATGTGCATGCAGAAGAACTTCTATATGCATGCAAAGAAAACCAAACAACAAAACCCCAAGCCAGGAAAAACAAACTCTTTCACAGTAATTGATGGTTGATTTTTGAATTTATTTATTTATTTTCTTAAGGAAGAACGATATAGCAACACAGGAAGAGCTTTCACTTAGTGCATTAAGAGACCTGTAAGCATCAAGGCACAGAACACATCCTACAGTACTGATGACATATATGTGCATTTTTCTAACAAATAACTGGCCACATAGAAGACCTGATACACTGAAGGCATTACATAGAGGCACAAAACAAGACATTAAGATGATAACACTGACACTATTGAGACATTTAATGCCTAAGATTTATCCATCTTCTTCTGTATTCTGTTTTTCTAGAGACTTCTGATGATAGTAATACTGTCAATGCTATAACTATTATTCCTGAAATAACAGAGAGATAGAATACCTTGGCCACAACTAAGAAAGCAACTACTAACAGAAACTACAGCCTAAAACAGTTTCTTATAGTCAGGGTAAGTTTAATAACTGCACTGAGATATTCCATAGGTAATTCCAAAGGAGCAGTAAATAAACTCATCCTTGAAATAAATAATCTTTGAACTATGGTTCAAAAATTTCTTTGAATCCATGAACATCTTTTACCCAAACATATCAACTTCTCTGATTCGGTATTTAAAAAAAAAACTTACAAATTATTGTCTTTTCTTCCCTTCTCCAATCCTGTCATCAGTACAACTTCAGAGATTCCTCTGTAACAGAAAATGTCTGAACAGTAGCTAATTACAGTATTTTCCTGCTGTATTAATTTTTACATAGCAGTCAAGATTGTCACAGCATGGCACCAATTTGTTCTGTTATATAGACAAATGTTGCTATGTCTGTCTGAAGTGTTCATGTCGCCATTTACTGGTCAACCGAATATGCACGCATGGATCATTTCAGTATTCATTGCCAAGGATACTAACCATGTAAGACACCATTCCTAATGCAAATGATTATTTAGCTGACAACCTGGGTAAGAAAGAAGAGTTTTAACATATGTTTTGCCAAGCAGCTTTGCAAATAGCTGTGCTGGCAACAAGGTGATGGCAGTATGCCCTGCAAGGCAAAGAGGAAAGCATGAGGCTGCTTAAGCCAATTTAGTACCTCCACAGAAGGAGAACACTGATCATTAGTGCACATCAAATCCAAGGTAAGACTGTCCTTACAGGAAGCACTATGATAGAACTGTACCAGAAAAATAGCCTGAAAAACTACAGGTTTGCTAAAAGCCTATTTAGCTTAGCTAAACAAAACCTGGGATCTGAAATAAAAGCAATCTGTGAACCAAATAAAGGACAACAGCAAATGCTGTTAAGGGAAGATGATGGGGAAAATAACAAATGGATAGGAAATAAAGCAAAGCACAAGAGCCTTCTTCTACTGCAACAGGTTCTGGCCACTGTGATTCCCACCACAATAACTACATGCAGACTCTGTCTTACTCCTGTACGAACATTCTGCTCCCAAATTAAGTCTCAACAGGTGACAGACTCACAACAGATATTTTTCAGGGTTCAAGAAGCCAGGGAAAAGAAAAAAAAGGTACAACATTATTTAAACATACAAAATAAGGCAACTGCCATACATCAAGCTGTCAAAACTGTCACTGGTGGCTCAAGGACAAGAACTCTACATGGAGACTAACAGATACGGAGACTAAAGATCTTCCAGTATCACTCAATGTTCCTTTTCTTTGCATGAGCAGATCATGCATGTCTTTTACACACAATCTACATACTGCTGTTCCTCCAAGTAACTGAGGCTGTCCAGACAACTGAGGCTGTTCCCAGATCTGAAGCTAAGCAGAACAATGAAATTACCACTACGTAATCTGGGTGACTCCAGTTAATCAGTTTGAGAGGCCGCTCCCCTTCCAGACTGAGCAAACAGTCTGGCACATCAAAGGACGCTTACTCAAACTTCACATTATCTCCTTTCAGTACAAACAATTCTCTACCTGAAGGTATCCAAGCAAGTTTTCTGGACCTTGAACAGAGACCAGAGAAAGATTAAGAAACAACAAAAGGTTATATAGAACTGAGTCAATGACAACACTTCATCTTGACTCAGTAAAGGAGACAAACAGCAACCACTAAAAAAGAAAACTGTGTATCTGCATGTAAATGTCTGACCAGTAAGAAAGCATTAGTATACAGGAAACCTTGGAAAGTAACAAGTATTAATATCAGTCAATAGCATTAAACCACACAAACACAACCTGAAGGACATATTGTATTCAAATTTATTTTTAATAGAATTATAAAAAAGTAAAGTAACTGTGACTAATGCCATTCAAGCAACACTGATACCATCAACAAAAGCAGAATTTCTGTAGGATCTTCCTGCAAGCTGTATTTTAAAGGCAGAGTAAGGACAGATGGATATTTTACTATAAAATTTCTGTAAAGAAACAGTTAAGGAATCAAATAGGATGTACAGAACACTGTTTCCAAATATATATTTGTGCTGGGCAGATGCATTTGCCCTTTTTTGTTTCTCAGGCAGAAGAAAGTAGAATTTTATATTTATCTTCAAAATAATTTCTTCCAAACTATAAACACTATCACTCTTCTGCTGCTAGAGCCTAGTGCTTACCCAGTCTCATCCTGACAAGGGCAAACAGTGAGCCAAACCCTTGCACAGCAAACTACTTTCCATTCTGGGTGTTAATTGCATTGCAGAGGCTGGTATTGCTACTGCTGTCAATGATCTGGATAAACCTAAGATTTGTGTCACCAACAGAAAATGTTTTATGAAAAAGTAAATTTAAATTTTTGCCTCTACATAGACCCAAATTCCCTACAGAACCTTACTTCAGCATCATATAATATTATGCTCTAATAAAGATCAGTACTGAAAGTAAGTTTTTCACTTGGAGAAATACTGGAGCAGTTTTGCTGTAAAACTCCAGGGGAGAAAAAAAACCAACCCTGGTATTATAATGTCACCAGATGCCACAACTCTCAAACTAGTCCAGTTCAACAAGAATCACAAAATGGCTTGGGTTGGGAGAGACCCTCCAAGGTCACCCAGTCTAACATCCCTGCAATAAACAGAGACCTCTTCAACTAGACCAAGTTGTTCCGAGCCCTGACCAACTTGACTGTGCATTTCCAGGGATGGAGCATCTACCACCTCCTGGGCAAACTGCTCCAGTGTTTAACCACTCTCAGCATAAAAAAATTTCTCCCTTTTATCTAGTCTGAATCTACTTTCTTTTAGTTTAATACCATTACCCATTCTCCTATCACAATAGGCTCAAGAACAATTTGGACCACTATCCCTCTACAAATGAGAGAGATGGCCAATTTCTTCCTCCCTCTCCAACTACATTCCTTCAGCAACTGTGTTCCCATAATGCTTTTATGGGAACCTATGGGAATCTATGTGCTGGGATGAAGAGAAACAAAGACAATATCCATGCTAAAATGGCACTAACATTCAAAACTAATAAGCCAAGTTTAAGAGCAACCTTAGTAATTTTCTTTTTAATCTACTTGGTTCATTGTTCCTTGTCCTCCTTTGGATCACCTTTGCTGTTTTTCTCCTCCTGTATTCAAATCTTTAAATACACAGTATTTACCCTTAATATACAAAGTCCAACTGATGTCATCTGTCATCTCACAGAGCACAGGATCATGTTTTAACTGATATAACAGAAGGCCTACTTCTTTAAAATTTGAGAACATGCTACTCTTTCGCCAAACTACTGTTTCTATGTCAAGTACTTCAGCTGATCTTGAATTGCACACTTCAACAGCCTTGGAAAACAGTATCCTTTTGCCAAAATATTCTCTAAAATAATATTACATGCATTCTAAGGGAAGCTTGTATTTGCGTTACCACCCAGGTATGCTACCTTTCAACATACCAAAGAATGCTGAAGAGTAACCAGAAATCTTCCCACTGCAGTTTATTTCCTTTTGGTAATTAGGATCCATAAGGTTGAAATTAAACAGTCCAAGAAGCTTCTAGTTTCCACTTGTAATTCAGATTTATAGCTTTACTTTCTTTAAAATTAGTCTACATTACTATTTAATGAAAGGGAACCAAAGAAAAGGCCTTCAAAAGGACCAGTCCTGTCTCATTAGTAAAGCATAAGATAATCAGGCACTACCATACTGAAATTTAAGTTGCGCATCTTGAATACAGTTTCAGCACAACACCTAGTAACCACATGATCTTTAAAGTAAAACAAGTGGAGTTTTTTTATTACTTAAAACTAACTACAATTGCTCTTAAAGAAGGTTTCTTAACTAAAACCCCCCAAACCTTTAAGATTCTAGTTATGCAATTATTTCACTCTTACATTCAGATGAAAACTTAAGAATAAAAATCTGCCAGACTGTTGCCATGAAGTGAGCCGTAATTTTTTTATCTCCCTGGACTCTAATCTTTTCAATACACTTCTGTAACAAGATTTGAGAATGCAATTTCTCATCAGTTGAATGGTAAACCAGAATGGCAGAGGTTTGCATTAGTAGAGGCACTACTACTGTTTACTGAAGTAAACTATAGATTTGCTTCACAGAGAAACAAAATATACATGCACAATTAAGAAATTTTATGCTTGTGTTTGGTAACAGTAAGCAAACCTTGCTCATTACAAAGAAATACTAGTTTTAAGGAAGGCCAGGTCATAGCTACTATGCAATAGGGAAATAAAAAACTGAATTTTCTGTCTGCTGAACTGTACATGCTTCATTCTGCTGAATTTTTGACATGCACTCTCTGCCATTCCTGATTTTAATCGTATGAAATAAACCATTGGATTGCAGTCCAGCCAATATGCCACCTAAAGATATACTGTGTAGTCATACAGCAAAATGAACTCATCTTTTTCTTCCCAACATGGTTCATGTTGTATAGGTACTATCTCTAAATAATCCTCTAGGCATTACCATTTCTTGCATCAAAATGACTGGAACAAACCTTTGACCACATTTACTGGAACCGAGCACAAATCTGGGTTCTATTTCCCAATCTTGTTACTTTAAAAGTATTAAATCTAGAAATTTAACTTTAAAAAAATTAACTTAAAAACTACTAGTCAGATATCAGTTATCTGGATTAATCTCATGGACTCTCTTTAAAAATAATTATTACTATTGTCATTTCAAACAACTGTGATAATTCAAAACAATCTCACTGATCTAAGTTCATTGGGATATTTGTATCTTTTATTCCACACCACTGCTGAAACGTGCACCGTTTCTCCAAGGTCCATCTCTGAACCCAGTATGTGCCTAGCAGAGGTTATAAGGAACACCTGTTGAAGGGATTTTTACCAGGGTATTTAAATAAGCTTTAGATATAATCTGGGGGACTCCTAGCTCTTCAAAATGATTGTTATTGTCTCTACAGTTCAGATTCTTCTTTCACTATGCTGCTATGGTGACTACATATTATAAGACATCGACCTTGACGTTTTTAAATTCAGTTTGAAATAGAATTCACCACAGAACTAAAACAACGTCATAATACAGTAAGATAAAGAATGCTTACAAAAATCCTTTCAGAAATTCTGAAAAGTTGTTTTAAAAGAAGCCATGAGGAGAAGGACATGGGCGTGTGGGTGAATGAGAGGCTCAATGAGTCTTGTCCATGTGCATTTGCAACCCAGAAAGCCAACTGTACCCTGAGATGTATCCAAAGCAGTGAGGCCAGCAAGACAAGGCAAGGGACTTTCCCCCTCTGCTCTGTTCTGGTGAGACCTGAAGTGCTGCATCCAGCTCTGAGGCCCCTACCACAAGGAAGACGTGGACCTATTGAAACAAGTCCAGTGGAGGGTCATCAAGATGACCAGAGGGCCAGAACACCTCTCCTACAAGGAAAGGCTGTGAGAAGAGGAGGCTCTGGAGAGGCCTTTTAGCACCCTCCAATACCTAAAAAAGGCCTACAAGAGAGCTGGAGAGGGACTTTTAACAGTGGCAGGTATTGACAGGACAAGGGGGAATGGCCTTAGAGTTGAAGGAGGGCAGATTTGGATTAAACAGTCCGAAGAAACTCTTTACTGTAAGGGTAGTGAGGCACCGTAACTGGTTGTTCAGAGAACTTGTGGACCACCTCTGGAAGTGCTGAAGACCAGGCAGGATGAGGCCATGAGCAATCTGGTCTAGTACAAGGTATTCCTGCCCATGGCAGATGGGTTGGAAGTAGACGATCCTTAAGGTCTCTTCCAACCCCACACCATTCTATGATCCTACAGAATCAAGAGAGCCTTGGACCTTCACAACTTAATTATCTCTACTGTTGGAAGCAGGGACCAAAATGAAGCCATTTATCATGAATGAAGATAAAACAGTCACAAATTGTTATGTAGTTATGAAGTATTTCCCTTCTGAATTCATTAGTTTTCTTAGAGCAGTAGGAGAAACTTGATGATGGCAGCACATGTGGCAGGCAATAAGTTCTTCTGTCTGATGAATTGCAGTAGAAGCATAATCACCTTTGTTTTATACAAAAAATACAAAACATACTCAAGTTGATGAAAGTGAAGATGGTTCCCAAGAATCAAGACCAGATTTGATAAATTAAACAGGGCTTGCTAAAAAAAAAAATTCAAGTTCCAGAGAAATAACAAGTAAAAATACATATTATGTTAGTATACTATTACTGAAACTAACCAAACAAAAGAAATTGAGCAAAATCTCAAACAAAAATCTTCGAAAGTAGAAAGCAACCAAGTAAACATATAAGAACTGCATAGATTACAATGATCTAAACACAGTCCTAACTTCACTGTGATGTTCACTTTAACAGCTCAGCCTCTACTTTGCTGTCCACATTATAATTTATATAAAACCTACTTCAATTGTCTTTCAGTTTATCAGTCTTCAATTCCATGATACCATATAAGCTATTGAAGAGAAATTATGTCCTATCACTAAGCACTCTTAGGGAAAAGAAAAAAAGAATCACCTATTTTCATTGTTAGTATCATACCAATACTTAAACATTTACTAAAAAAGACTGTGAAGCAGTGCATAAAAAATTGTTCTTGATAGGAAAGTTACTCTGGAATCTACAATTAAAAAAACTAAAATAAAACAAGTTCTAAAGCTAAACATACATTAATGCTTCCATGATAAAACAACTAGAGCACTGAAGAAAGAAGTTTGAGCACAGAACCGCAACGGGCAATGACAGATGCAAATTGAAATGAGGAGTGAGGAGAAACTGAAGTAGAGAGAAGATTCACAAGGAATTAAAAAGCCGTGAGAGAAATTACTGGAGTAAGCTGCAACAAGTTCTCTCACCAACAAAGAGGGAAAACGACAGAGATTTGATCTACATTTCAAGACAGTAAACTGGGTATTAGGCTGCCTAATTATTAGATCAAAAGCCCACACAATTCACATGATGCACAACACCAGAGTTTTCCAGCTTTTCGGTATGAATTTGTTCAAAACACTCTAAGTGTAACTCTGATTCAAACCTACAGTGAACAGAGGATCAACTGTGCTACCACAGCCACCACAAAGCTGAAAAGCAGTATTGTTGCATGTTCTGATCAAGTCAACAGAAGTGTTATTATTTGCTTACACTTAGCCTGGATCAAGTTTTCACCGATGGGTGATTCTGCAGGGAGAGTAATGAACAAATCCGCCATTGCTGGAGGTGCAGCTGTGACTGAGGTACAGGAGCCTGCAAAAAGAGAACTGCACTGACAGCTTTCCGGAATAAAACAGGAACCACAAAACCCTATGGCTGCCTAAGCAGCCTTATTTCACACATCAAAGAAACAAGGATTTGAAAGAAGTCCACTTATGGGCTAACATACTTATTTGTATTTTGTTTTAAAAAAGTCTTTCCCCCCCACTGAGTAAAATTTTTCCTTTTTTAAATTTCTATTTTAACTTAATTATTTTCCCACTGAAGACATGAAAACTCTCCAACTTCCCTAAGAACCATTAGACCAACCTACCACATTTAAAGCCTTGCTTTAAATTTCATTTGCAAATGGAACTTTTCAAAAGTTCCTATCGGTTCACGAAATTTTATAGTAAAATATGAAATTTTCTGTTTTCCAAATCTTCACTTACCCATTTTTCAAGCGTTTTCAAGAAAAAAAGAAGTTCAAGAACCACTTCTAAGTTTCAGAACCAAGACCATCTTGAAACTAAGCCTCTGCCTTGCATGGGAACAAGAATTAATTGTTCAGTCAAGATACCATTCTTCTCTTTTACTCAGTGTCATGATTTTTGTTTTTAATTTAACTTTACAAAATTAGTCAGATCTCTATGAAGCCTCAAGGGGTTGTTCCTTCAGAAATCACTCCGAAAAAGGACATAAAAAACTGTAAGACAAAGTTTGGGCTAGTTTGTAGTTGTGAAGTCTTCTTATAAAAATAATGCAAGAAAGAATAAAAGTGATAACATATCTTTAACCTATTGAAAAATATGTTAATGATCTGCCTCGTCTAATTAGTGAATCCTTAAGTGCCTATGTCAAGTTTTAATCTTTAAGAGGAAATGGCACACAAGATCTCCAATACTTCAAAGATCTCTGGTTTCCTTTACTGTGCACAGGAAGCCTTAAGTCAATGAAGTGTTGCTATCTTCTAAAAATCATCTGAACATTTAGTCAAAGGAATGATGACTACTGATACCATAGAAATTGATCTCATTCCTCAGCAAGCTCCAGTCTGGTACTCTCTTCATTTATTCCACCCTCAAAAATGGTGGAAAGCCCAAAAGTGTGATGAAATAAGAAGTCAGGCCATGAGAAACTGAAGTAGAGAATAAAGTCTAGAATTATCAAAGGTCTTCAAAACCCAAAGAGGAATTTTATTCAGAAAAAAGGTAATATTCAAATCTGTTTTTTAATGGAATTGTAACTCATCCCCTGCAGGTAAACCAACAACAATTCCTTTCCTTTTCAGAAACATCAAAATAGAGAGCTGTGATTTATGAGGATGCCAGCGCAAAGCCAAAAGCCAACTCTTACACAGAGTAAGAAACACAGGAGTATGCCAACTCCTTACTTACACTGTCTAGGTAAAATTTTCAATGTGCACTGTAAATAAATTTACTGGTTTTGGTAAATCAGATATATTTTAAAGCAAAGGCATAGCACTTGAAAGTTATTCTGTTTTAATATCATGTATTCTTTTGCTCTTAAACTGCTTGCTCTAAAAAATTAATTCCTCTAGTCTGTTTTTAAAACTAGACTTCCTTGCCTGTAAAATTAAAGTACTCCTTTAAACTATGAAGTAGATCCCTAGCCAGCCATTACTCTGCCATCTGTGTCCAGTCTTCTACCTTAGATGGCCAACTTAAATTTCATGCAGTAGAAACGATTCAAAGTAAAAATACTGAAGTTGTTATTTCTAATTGTCTTGTATGCTGCAAAACAGTTCCTTAAATTTGAAATAACAAAAAAAGAAAAGTTCAGAGAAATATATGACTCAGCCAATTTGACAGGAACATTTGATATTTTACATAATTTCAGCATTGTCACAATGCATATTTATATCTGGTTTTGAAGCAACTACAACTAAAATTTCTGATACAATAAGCTACTAACCTGCAAGGAATTTTCATTTGAATCCATAAAATACGATATACATATGAATAACAGTTGTACAACAGTACACTGCTTAAGCATACATATTAATAGAGGAATTGATTTCTTGGAAGCAAGACTGATTCTTCTTGACTGTGAAAAGTAATATACTACAGCAAAGGGCTATATGGCCATCACTGATGATTTTTCTGTTTATTTTCTCAATGCTCCACATTTTACAGAACTATTTTAACCAGCAAAGGAACAACAAGAAATTGGAAATAAATGCATTATTATTGAAGATGCAGTTATTTGAAGCATTTTCAGTATTTTATCATAATATATAAGAACAGGTATCGCTAAACAATAGATGGAAAAAATATACAGCAGTATGAACACATTAACCAACTACTTGATCCCTCGAAGTGGACAGTCTCACTTTGCCACAAATGGATAAATTAAACAAGAAAAATATTAATATGAAAAAAAATTGTAACTTCACTGTACTTGCATGCCCACTGTTGAAAAGTATGCTGTCAAAACCAGTACTTCTGGAAAGAAAATAATGTAAACAATCTATCTATAAACTAATCTTAGAAGAAGGATTTGCCCTGGATAAATGTATGTATCAATCCTCAGTTTCCTGTAGGGATTATTTAAGTCATCCAGTAGTCAAATTGGGATTTTACTGCTAGGATTTAAGTTTTCAAGGAACTGCAACATGAAACATGTTACAGATTAAAATCAAAGAACAGTATAAAGTGGTCAATAAGTCAACAATACAAAAACATATCCATTTTTCTTGACAATTTTCAGGATTGCTTATAAATTCAGTTACTAGCCTGTCATCAAAGCATAAACTATGAATGCTCTTTTAGAATCCATTTTCCCCATCTTTTCCCCCATTACCTAGTCTATGATTATTTTATCTTTTTCAATAGCATCAACAAATATTACAGCCATATTTAGAATTACAGAACAGGCCATTCTGTGATTCTATGAATCTTAGAATGGTTTGGGTTGGAAAAGACCTTAAAAATTATCTAGTTCCAACTCCTCTGCCATAAGAAGGGATACCTTTCACTAGACCATGCTGCTCAAAGCCCCATCCAGCCTGACCTTGAACACTTCAAGGAAAGGGGCATTTACAGCTGCTCTGGGCAACCTGTTCCAGCACCTCACCATCCTCACAGCAAATAATTTCATTTTAGTATCTCATCTAAAACTAATCTCAATTTTAATCCATTCCCCCTTGACCTTTCACTACATGCCCCTGGAAACATCTCTCCATCTTTCTAACTGAATCCCTTCAGGTACTGGAAGGCTGCAATCAGGTTGTCTCAGACCCTCTTTTCCAGGTTGAACAATCCCAATTCTCTCAGCCTTTCCTCACAGGAGAGGTGCTCCGACCCTTTTATCATTTTAGTGTCCCTTCTCTGGACTCTCTCCAGCAGCTCCATGTCCTTCCCGTGCTGGGACCCCAGAGCTGATGCAGCCCTGCAGGTGGGGTCTCAGCAGAGCAGAGGGACAGAATCCCCTCCCTGGCCCTGCTGCCCACGCTGCTTTGGATGCAGCCCAGGACACAGCTGAAGTTCACATCTTGCTATTATAACAACAGAAGAAAGTAAATGCATTTTACAGGTGCTCCTAGTCTGATCCAGATTCCATTATAATGGACACCGCTCAGAGAAGTGTTTTCAGAATCTCGAGTATGCCTTCAAGGTAGTGAAATTTTTTTGCAGGTTCATCTTTTATCTCCTTTTTTTCTTATTTTAATAAAAGCATCAAAAAAAGGAAATTGTGAAAGCTCTTGAAAATTACATTCAAGTTGAATCTGGCTATGAAGTAAAAACTACAACAAAACACCCCAGTGAATAACCCTCCAACCTTCCAAGTAAAATGAAAAAGAACACTGACAATGGATTTAGTCTCTTAGCCCTCCATGATCTCTACAGAAAAATTCTCATGCTTAAGATGACAGTCTTGTTTTTTTAACTGCATCTGTTTACAAGACCATGAGTGCCTTTACAAAATCCACACCACTAAGACAGCATCATTTAAAAATACCCTCCTTATGTAAGAGTACTTTAATATGCATTTCTGCTGTTTAGCTTACTCTTCCTTGTGTGTTAAAGCTTATTTCTGATTGCACTAGATAGGCGAGGGATTAAGTTCTCCTGAACTGCTGAAGGTAACCTTTCTGGATATAAAGAAATAGATTCAGTGAAATAAGAAAAGCTAGAATGAAGATTTAAAATAAAAAGAACAAAACACTAATCTGTGAGATGCTTTTACTGAAAGCAACAGAAATTAACTACTCTAAGGCTCAAATCCTGACAAATATTTTTACAATTTTCCCCCCCTTTAGCTTTGATTTTAAAAATTCCCACTTTCATGCTAGCATAGCTTGTTTAAATATCAGAAATAAAAGTAACCAAAATAGCACCATTACAAATGAAAAATCGCCAAAAAATGGGAAGAATTTCACAGATCTATTTTTAACACTGAGAGATGCTGAGCGAATTACGTAGGAAATCTTACCCTTTTCACGATACGTAGGAAACACGTAAGAAATCGTATCATTTTTCTGAAGTTCCCAAACTTGAGTCCAGTAAGTTATTGTAAAAAAGAACTGAAGAAATTAACAGGGATCATAGCAAAGATATACACAACCAAATTATTTTGAAAAATAAAGATCACATTTGATTTAGTTTTGCCGGTGAAAATCTGTAACTTGCAAATCTGACAGACTGTAATTTAGCAAATCTGAAATATTCAATCAATTTATCAACCCTCAAAATATTCAGCCAAAGTACTGATTCCCAAGAATCAATAATTATCATATAGACTGGAAAAACAACAGAAATGTGTTAATATTTCACGTCATCCTTAAAAATATGAGTTTTCTGAATCTAAATAAATTAAAAAAAAAAAAAATCCAAAAGAATACTTTTTCTTCCCTCTCTATTTTTGGTATTATTTGTCTTTTCTATATAAACTTACATCTAAATCTCGCCATTAGACTACCAATATGAAAGTCAACTAAAGCTAAAAGCCATTATGCTTGTGGACTGTTGTCTAGAGAAAAACAAAATAACCAAGCTAACAAATAAATAAAGAAGAAAAAGGCAAAAATGGCTTCCAACTACCTGGCTTTCCAGATTTGGGGGTGGGGGTGGAGAAGGAAAAATAAAAACCCAAAAAACAAAGGCTTGGTTTACAGGCAAGAAGTTGTAAGCAATTTTCTCATTCAGTAGTATCAGCAATGCCACACTTCCTGTCTTCTAACATAACTCTTACCAATGATTCAAACGGAGATCCTGACCACTTAAACTCATACACTTCCCTAGTAAGTTTGTTTTAAGCTGTGTATCCCCACAAGTAAAAACCTTACTAGTGTAACAACAGTGGAGAGAAAGGTTTATCTAAAGGATGGCCAAAAATTACACTCCATGTAACATTTTGATACTGCATATTTCAGGACTGACAGTGGAATACTTCATTTTAGATTTGAAAACTTGTAATATGATAGATAGCCGGTGATGACAATCCAACAAAATACACAGTTTTCAAACAAGCTCTTGCTTTGCACAGCCTCAGCAAACATCTCAACTTCAGCATGACATGGGCTATTTTTATTGTGTTTAGACTGTATTTCAAATGGTCTACCAAGTTGTTGAGGTGAGGGGGAAATAATCATTCACTGACCACTTGCTGTCACAGATAATGAAACAGATTAACAGTTGGAAAAAAAAAAATATCAGACTCCAGTCTCCAAATGTTGAAGTTAAATGGAACATTGAAAAGTGAAAGGTTTTTAAACCTGCAGGGAATAAAAAACTTCAAGTCATGGAGGGAGACAACTGGTAAGACTTCATAGAAAGTTTTATAACGTTTTCTGCAACCACTTCCAGTGAAAGGCTTCTGCCAGTAGCAGTGTGCACAACAACTGCTCTACAGCCAGCTCAGGTATCACTGCTGCAGGACTGCAGTACACAGAAGATAATGAAAAAGATACACAATCCACCACAAAATATTTCCCCTCATGCTTTTGTTTAAATTGTTGCCACCTATACTGCCCTCACAATTATGCTGAGGCACAAAGAGAATTCTAAGTTTTCACAATTTCAGATTTTACTGAGTTTTTAAGTGCCTTAGCCTCTTCCAGTGAAGCAACCAAGGTACCAGGTGCTTCAGAACTGCAGGTAGTTTTCCATTCTACTTTAATCAAATGTATAACATCAATACATGTAAGTACCCTCTGCCCAGCAACAGAGGTGTTGCCTGGTCCCCTGAAAAGAGTAATTTTCTCACCTAAAGAAAGAACTGCAGTTTCACAGAATCAGTGATTAAGCTGGCCTATTTCTTCTCACATTTATTTTGATTTTAGCTTCTATTTTCTAATTTTCTCTTTTTTCCCTGGGTGTAGGAGGAAATCCTACCCTCTGCTGACAAAAGAGATAGTAGGATGTAGCCATTACTCATGAACTAACAAGAGAAGCTCCTCTTTATAATGCAAGAATTTGAGAGAACCTCACTAAGGAGAAATACACACTTTGCTTTAGTGGCAGAAGGGATGAAAATACATTTTGGACTCCCTATGAGATATAACTACATTGTCAACAATGCCTCTGCCATCACACATCTCACATGCTGGAAATCTGGTTAAGAAAGCACAAATGCTGTACGTGTATTCAGAGCATGTTTCCTAGACTCATCCCAATTAGTGCTTTCCCTTCTGTTTCCTATCCCTTGAATAAAAACATTGGGAAAGATCCAAATAATGACATTTTGACAGCATAAAAGCAAAGACAGTCAAACACTACCAAAGCAAATCTGAAACAAACCAAGCATAGAGGGACCTCTTTTCCCAACACCTAATTCCCCATTATATGCTTCCATGAACTTTAATCAGGTCCTTGTAACAAAGATAGCATGATTCCCACATACAACATAAATTTTCTAGATACAGATCAATTATCTTCCCAAGAATTAATCTGTACCTGTAACAAGCTTGAAGAACTTCATTAAGTATGAGAGACTAAGGAAAAAAATACTGAACCTGCAAATACAACTACATGCAGCTTGCAGATCTCAGATGCATGCAGAAGACAGCACTCATGCAGATACATTTACACTGCAGCTGATCAAACTATGCCTGAAGAGTAACTTCCCCCTTTAACAAAGAGCAATTAACTAAGTCACACAGTTAACTTCTGAGGGAAAGTAACTAAACATACAACTATCTCATAACCTGATAGAAAAAGCTTTAAGCTTTGGATTTAAAAAAAAAAAAAAATTAAAAAAATCAGCTATTTGTCTCAATTGAGACATCAAGAGGAAAATAAATGGCAGAGTTCACATGCTGAATGTCAGTGACAGACAGAATCAGGATGCCCTAGGAATAAGACTGACTGATCTGTATGAGCTGCCCTTTCCCCCACATCCATCATCCAACTTCTTTACCACTCTAACAAGACTTTAAAATAAAAACCTCTATAATTCTATCAAAGAATCTCCCCTCCACAGGGTTAACACCATTCACATTGATTAGTTTTTGAAATATAAATTTATCACTAAATTTGCATTTTAAATATTCAAATCTGATTTACAAAGTCAAGTTGGGACAAACTCTTTTTAAGCTTATTCTTGCTACATATACTGCCACATGCTGTGAAAATCTCTTACAACAGAGTTACACAAACCAGGTATCCTGCTTCTCTGCACACTAGATTAGCTCTTGCTTACTACTGAAATATGACAGAGTTATAAACAAGTACAAAACTCAAGCAGAAAATACTTTTAGTTGATTAGAACTTCCAATATAAAGAAAATTAACCTAATAACGGCTCATGAGTATCCCAGTAAGATGATGTAAAATACCAAAATGCAGTAGCAAACTTTCATTTGGTAGAAGACTTGAGATAAAACCCCCCAACTCAAAGATTAATGAAATAAGCTATACACATGTGGCATCCCACTGCAGTTAGCATATGCAAGGCCAAGAAAACTTTGTAAGCCAAACCCAAAGATTTATAAGCACTTAAAATATCTTGTATCAACCCTTTGAAATCAAATGTTACTGTATTTCCTCAACAGTTATACAGAACAGATTGAACATAAAATAAAAAAATGGAAAAGAATTGAAACAGACATTGCCTGTCATATATACTAGCTTGACACCTAAAGCTAAACTTTCCGTTCTCAGGTGTAAACAAACAAATCCAGCTGTAAATACCATGCTGAATCCCTTGTACTTCACAATAAAATAAAATAAAAGCAGGGATAGGGATCAGAGTCTGCTACTATCAGAACATTATGACTTTATCTACATCTCAGTAAGCTTCCGAAGCTTAATTTCTTGTGCAGTTCATGGTTTACAAACCTTCAGCAAAAATTCTCATTGATGTATTTCCTTAAGACAGTACAATAAGCCCAAAAAACAGCTTGTTTTGATATGACTTAAAGGATTGACAGAGTTTGTTTCACAATTTAGAATGATAATTGAGAAATGGTTCAAAACAGTTTAATTATGTATTACACTAGCTGACATTTATTAAAATAAGATGAGGTTATGCATGAGGTGTAAGGGTAGAATTAATAAGGCTTGTAATGAACAGGTTTTCACTTCATTTTTGACCAGAGTCAAAGCATCCTCTATGAAGACTACCTAATTTAATCACCAAGTCAACTAAAAGACCTAAGGATCTCCCTTTGTTCTGTAGTACACTACATGCACTTTGCAGAGCATCTTGGAGGACAAACTGAAAACGTGCCATTTTTTGGAATGCATAGGTCTGATGAACAGCAGTCTGACACATTAGTGCTTAGACCCATGAGCATATACAGGAAAGAGCTTTGCAGCAAACAATTCATCTAACAAAATGGGATGACTAAACATGAACTCTTCTAAATGTCATTAATTTAAACTCCCACTCAGAGAGAAAACCACAACATATTTACCATGCCGTGTTACCTCCTCCTATCATGGGAGTCCTTTGAAGTCTGCAGGGGAGGAAAGCTGTCCTGGACCATCAGGTGATGGAAAAGGCCATCACTACTCTACCTTCATGACCACCACATTGACAGAAAGCATGGTGTGGGGACAAGGCTAAAGCAAGTTATTTTCAACCTCATATAGAGTGCAGTAGGGGAAAAAGAATTTACTCAAGTTGGTTCAGCTTCAGTTTCTTTTACTAAGAAACAAACACATGCATACTCCTATCCAGATTTTATAAATAAAGACATTTACCAGCATCTAGGACATTGAATCAGTTTTTATGCTGTATCTGTAGAGTAGCAGGGGGATAATACCAGGCAAAAATCAGCGACATTTTTGTTTGTGCCTCACATTACAGCTTTATGAACTAAAGCCAGAAGTCAGAGTAACACAAATTTGCTATCTTTCATATAGACAGGCAGAGTTAACTAATAAAGTTTTTAATCACAATGGGATCCCATACATATCAGTACATAACCTAGGCAGAACATTTAGAGGTAATAGCAAATACGTATTTACTTCAAAGCTTTTCTACTCTTAAACCACAGCTTTTTTTTTTCATTAAAACAAGTATAGCTTAAACAGGTGAATACCTTGCAAATGAATGTTCGTTCTCCTGTAGCTCACACTATTCTCAATCTAATCTATATCCGAGACATCTCTTTACATCAATGCCAACATCAAACTTTAACTGAGTGTATGTCTGCCAGCTAGGAAGACCAAATGATCAAGTTAGTGAGAATACAGACAGGAACAAGAACTCAGCAATTTACCAGGTATCACTAGTTGAAAGAAAAGGATTAAAGCAACAATTTAAGATGCTTTTCCGAGCTTTAAAGTAGCAACCTAGTTTTATCATTAAAAAATGCACCCGCTAGAGGCACAGAAGAGAAGCCCTGGTGGCCACATCATTCTCCATGGCACAGTCAGGCTAAGAAGATCCCGGTCCCCACCATGCCCTGACCCAGTTAGTCTCATACCCTCCAGGACTGGAATGTCACTTCCAGTACTCCTACAGAGGCATGACCCCTTGTGATAAAGACTCAAACTCTGGCTTTAATTCAGATTATTTATGTTGATCTGACTGTATAAATAAAAACACCTAGAAGATATTGTTATTTTCCTAAACGATCCTAAACTGAACTGCATCATTTTGTTAAACAGTGCATCACATGCTTCAGATCAGGTTAATTTTAGCACTGTTCACCATTTCATACAAAGAAAATTCACTTCCCCCTTTAAAATAAACAATTAACTTTGAATAACAACCAAAAGCTGTTTAAAAGCAACTTTCTCTTTATCCCAACTAGATGATTAATACTGCTGTTTTGAGACTGGATATCTAAATTTGAGACATCAATTTCTTTCAGAAAAGAGCAGTGTTTTTAATTTATTTAGTGCTTGTATTAAAATTCTACTTTAGCATGACAAAGACTTTTTCTTTATTCACACAGCAGGTAATTTCAAAAAGTGGTCCATGCAGCTGAGAATGTAAACATAGAGATATTGCTGATGACAGCATTTAGGTCTTAGGAGAATTCATTTACTCTCTCAAGTGCTGCTAGACAATTCTGGGTAATGAGCAGTGAAAATACTGAATGAAGTATTTATGATTTACACAGTATAAATCATATCCTGATATGCCAGACATGCATTTATAACATGCCCAACACACATTAACTAATCATGAAGTGTGCAACAAAAGTAACTGCAGAAAGTGCTGACAGAACATGCTCTTGCATGTGTGAAGAATATGGGGTTGCCTTTTTTTACATCTCATTTGCTACATATAAATTTCACCCAGGCATAGAACTGCAATTTTAAACCTCCTCCTCTCAATATACAGGAAAGTTTCACTAAGGAAATACCTGAAATTTTCCTTGCACCTTTCAAGTAAGAAGACTTCCAAATACATCATAAATAAGATTTTAAGTAGTCCAAAATCTAAAAAGAGGTCACATTTAGTGGAGTTACTTTCAGACTCCTTAAGCAAAACAAACAAAGGCCTACTAATGCTTACTATACTGTTAAATACCTCCTGTTTTCTACAAGGTCAGAATCTCTTTCTATCCATCTGGCTTTCTCTTTTCTATTAATTTAATTACTTTTTAGTATGCCATATTTCCTCCATTTACTTGTTTCAAGTTAACAGTTAGATAGCACGCCATTTAGAAAACAAAATTCAAGATCAAACCCTCTTCCATGTAATAGATAGACTGTCCCTAAGTAGCACTTTGAAATTACACAGAATTAAGTAATTCTACATGGCAATCTTTTCACACATAGATTTCCCTTATCAGAAGCTAAAAGTTTCCATCTTTATTACAACAGTACAAATTTGTACAGCTAATCTCATGGAATCATTTAAGTAAACAGATTTCTACACAACACATGTAGTAAAACCCAGAGAAGAGTAAGGAAAGCCTGGACAAACAACCTCCAGTAATCCAATTCTGGATGAGTGCACAGAACACCATGCACCACCTGAAAAGCTCTTTTGGTCCTGGTTATGCATTCCTTCCCCCATTTCTGACACCTTCTGCCCTCTCTGCTACCCAAGAAAACCCAACTGCTAACCCTAAGGTTTGGTTCAAAAACGCAACAGAGCTACTCATCCAAAGAGGGCAAAGGGACATTATTAAAAATAAAGATGTATCTCTATGCTGTAAAACAGTGCAGCTTTTCTGTATTTCACACTGCTTAATCAAAAAGCTTCCTAGACTTTCCAATAAAGAGCCACGATAAATCAATCCAACTGGAATATTACTACCTAGCAAAAAAAGCAAGGCTTGTGCACATTGTGGAAGGAGATAAACAAGGTGAAAAGACCATCATAAATGTCTCCCACTTCTGCACAAAACAGAACATGTTATTTTTCCAAAGCCTCTTATGATCACAGAGAAGCAAACATTTATAAACTAGAACATAGCACAGACGACACAGCAAAATACCACAAAAACCCTTGGAAGAATATTAATCCATGAAGTTTTCTTTATCCCTTTCTAACCTTTGAACACAAGAAAAAAAAATAAATCTATTATATCACAAGGATCCACTAACAGTTAATTATATTACCTTTGGGGAGTGGCACTTTCTCATAAAAGTGACTATACAGAAAAGGAATTTTCTCTGTCAACAATTTTACTTCCTGTGCTTTATCAGACGTTTCAGGCTTTTTTCCTTCTTCAGTGACAAAGACCTTTGTGGGGGGGGGGGGGTTAACAACCTACTATTGGAAGCCTTGCATATAAAATGTAGTTAGGAGAAGACATTCCCTATACAGGACAGTTAACGGGGCTCTTTTCCAAGTCTGTGTTTCAGATCTGGCTGGAAGCAGTGAGGTTACATACTATGTTAGCTTGGTATGATATATGACTGGAAAAGGCCCCACGCAATTAACTACATTGAGACATAAAGCATTAATGTAGATTAAATAATCCAGGTTAGACTCACATTGGTATAAACAGACTGAGAGCAAGATAACATCTAGCCATAGAAACAGGAAAAGCTAGGCCATGCTGTTAGTATAAAGGCAGCTTAGAAGTATTTTATAGATACACCGTCTTTGCTTCTCCTGCAGTTTTTTCTTGGAAGTATTTACTAGAATCTATGCCACTAGGTTTTCAGATACTGTCAGGATATTATGGGTATAAATGTTAATTTCTATTAACATGTCTGTGCAGACAACTCCACTAAGGCTGATTTTCAAAGCATCCTCAGCACCTATAACCTTAAAATCAGCATCTTAAAGAAGCCTCAAATTAAACAACCCAAAATTGGCATAATCCACCCCTACATACTTTTTTAGCTAGTGATGCACTACTTTTCATGAGAACTGACCAATATCACTACACCTGTTGCACACAATGTCACACAAAACCTGTTGCAGTTATATTTCGAAATATCGTCAACAATTCATCTAAACTAGCATAGTTTGGTTGGCAAATAATGTCAACCAATCCAAGGAAATAATTCTCAAAATTTAAGTACAAGAGAGATTTCACATCCTATCTTTCAAGTAAAAACACAAAACAAACAACGGACTCTGAACTAAAATACAACTCCAGTTACCAAAAGCAGATATGACAATCCAATCATGTAAATACGTAAATTCACCATTAACTTAATGAAGTATAACCTCATTAAAAAGTCAAGTATGAACATCAACTGCAGGTGTAAGATATGCTCAAATCTTCACTTGTCTTACTTCATCACAGAGCACATATAGTCAAAGAACAAAATTCTTCTACTACAAAAAAACAGATCATTTTTATTTGTCCTTGCAATCCTAGTTTCTGAAATTGCCAGAAGACACAACATGGACACAGTTCTTCAGGAACCTATTTCAATATTAAAATATACTATCACTACTACTCACATGACTAGAATTTTAAAATGCTAAATACTCACAAGCAGGAGTGATGAATAAAGAAAAATATGCATGTTTCATTGCTTACATATTGAAAGACCAAAATGCATGAATGGGAGAGGTGGAAGGGAGTGGGAATTGACACTCATCATCTTTAGGCACCTGAGGCACTTAAGAGAAAATTTCACAGCAGTGCTGGAGACGCTTTAAAGTTTCCCAACACCAGTAAGGAAATGCTTGCCTCCATCCCCCAGCCAGTCTCTCTCTTCCTTCTTCACCATCAACTTTGTAATGCAGACAGCTGTGCAAACCTCCTCAGTTTACTGATGCAACAGAAATTATTTGGAAATAAGTGCTTAATTCAACTCCAAGTGTAATGCTGTAATACAAGAACAATGGTTCTGATGGGCTCTCTCCACGGTAAATGGGGAAAGAGAGGTGGATCTCTAATAAGATCTTTGAATTACCCTCTGAACTTATTTCTCTCCACTGGTTACAGATATATGCATTTTAAAAAAAAGGCACAATGCAAATCGGTCAATCTGGCATAATTCATATTTTAGATGTGAATAATTTATTTACTGAAATAAATTTCAGGTTTTATCTACCCGCTGCTAGAAACAGATGATTAAGAAGAATGTAGGTATTTTGTTAGATGCAGCTACAGGTGCATCAGAAAATGATCACTGGCTATCTATCCATGCCCAAATTAACTTTTAACAGTGAGAAACAACTAATGACTTAAATCCTTCAAGTAATGTCTACTTCTTCCACTACCAGAAATATTCACAAATACCAGGAAGCCAAAACTCCTATTATGTAAGACCACCACAAACAGTATAAAAAAAGGAAAAAGTCCCTTTTAAAGAAAGCAAGTTCAGAACACTTGATTAACAGCACTGAACATTTTATATTTTAGACACAAACCATACTCAAACACATTTTAAAATACTAAGTATTAGTAACTAAGCTGACTAACAAAGCATACCAAATCCATATCTTCAGAGCTCATAATCTGCTTTGTATTGCTTCTAAAATACTAAAATTGCATAATCCAAGAAAAAACACATATAACTACTGAAGAAACTAATTACTATACACCATTATGTTGTTTCTCCTGTGCAGCCCACAAGGGGAAAAAAAAAAAGACTGTGCTCAATAACCAAAGGCCACCTTCTGACTAAATACATTTTAAAGCTGTTTTTTGGCTTATGGATGAAACATTTTTGGTTTTGAGAATTGTACTGAGATGTATCAGAAACAAGCCTCCAAAAGACATTTAGGTTAACTGTATTTCCTGATAAACAACCCAGAATTAAGAGCAGCAGGTTTAAAAATACTGTGACTTGTGCAAATGGGAACACTGTTAAGCTGTTTATCTTGTTTAATCCCGAAGGTAAATAGCGTAAGCTTCAAAATATTTTGCTTCTTTGCCATAACCTACTGAATCACATTTACAAAGGTAATGAAACATTATAGAAAATCTTACATTTTTGGAATTGCCTCTGAAATTGCTTTACCTGAGTATCATACAGGTCATTATTCTCAAGACCACTGTGTCTGTAAATTTCACTGATTTAAATCCAAACTGTGGCTTCAGTGATGCCAATTATCTTGTCTCTCCCGAGGTGATTAATTCTTCAGAAACAAAACAAGAATCCTGCACAACTGCAGTACTAGGCCCATTTTAAAACACGAATACTACAGTTAAGTCATTTTTTTATTGTGGCATCTTCCAAATATTTTCAAACTCCTACTGTAGTTAATTTTCAGCTTATTTAGTTCAGTTTTTTTAAATATTATTTGCAAGAAATAAAATGTAATTTTTAGTTTCCTTAGACGTCTTTCGTCCAACACTAATGATATCCACACCAAAAATCCTATTTAATTTCATAACTCTCACCTCAAACACGTACCTATATTAAAAATTAAGAATCTATTTTACAAGATATATCAGTAATTATTTCCACACTGTGCCTTCTTACCCAGTACCAAAGCAGGTTTCTGAGCTGCTGTTTTACACATCATTTTTAAGACTTTAATGCAGCATATATGATTGATATATTTAGCAGCTGAGCACCTCCTTTCCTCTCTGTACACAGGAAGTTTCCCCTCCCATCTGCTCAGGATATTTAAAAAAATAAAGCATTACAAACTGCTGTTTTTCCATCGATACTGCAGAAAGTGACTGTTATTTACCTGTAAACATGGAAGTACAGTTGAACCCAAACACACAATGTAACCTCCCTGACAAAGTCATAAGACACCTGCTGGTACAAGGGCAGGAATGTGGGGATGGGAGCAGCAGCCAGCAAAGGGAAAATCACTGCAGCTTTGAGTGATAGCACCAGAGTTATGCCAGGTTTAATTCTTCTGTGGAGCAACCAAGTTATTCACAGGCAGCATCAGCCCAAGCTTTGTCTCTCATAGTCATATAGGAAGTCTTTAGTTTTATATTTTGGTTTCAGGCACACATAAATAAGGTGAATTATGAAATAGACCCATGCTTTACAAGCAGATGCTTGAACCATTTAGTAGGTATTTATGACACAGCTTTAAGGCTGAATAGCACCTAAGCAGGCAACAGGCCCCCTGCACGTGTAGGTACTCCACTGCTGTTTATGACAACCAGGTCCTGACAAGGAGAAAGGACAGAGGAAGATGCACTGGAAATAAACTAATGACAGACTGAAAAAATGCCTTTTCATTTTCCCCAGTTAAATGTATTTACAGCCACATCTTTTTTGGCCTACAGAGAATATTTATGAACTCTGCACTGGAAACTCAACTTCATTTCAAGACATACAGATAACTGATGGAAATAAAAAATGTAATCTATTATTTCATAACTGTTTTTCGTTCTCCTGTGTACCACTAATTATATTATTGATTACTATATTTTCAAATTAAAAGCTCTCCCTAAACCCCACAAACTGAATGCAGATCAACACTTAGTGTCTGTTCTGTATTATACATGAGAAACTATTCCAAACCTTTACAGAAAAAATAAGCAAACTAAAAGGTAATATTAATAACTGTGTATATTTGATTTAGTTACCAAATATAAATGATTTATTTTAAAAGTTACTACTCTGTATCCAATCTTTTAAAGCCCGATATAAAATACTGCATAAAATAAACAAACAGGTTTTCCCAAGCATCCACCCTGTGCTAATGACCTATTCTTCACAATCTATGATTTTCCCAGTTTTCTGGAGCTATAATTTTCCCAATTTTCTGGAGAAATAATGGGCAATTCTCACTGACTTTCACTTCATTAGTGGCAATACCCAACAGCTGACACTGAGCAGGTTTCCCAGGGCTTCCTCACCAACGTACTTTGACGATGAGGAGCCCTCATCACATGCAGTTACGTAACAGCCACTATTTATAGGTAACCACTTGATTCACATTATCCACTGGGTTTTAAACCATTTCGTACGTTGTCACTTGATCTATCATTTTAGTTCCATAATCAAAATGCCACGTAAGAGCCAAGTAAAAAGTTTCAGTGACGCCTGTCTGCAATATCAACAACATACCACATGAAGTATTTAATCTTATCAAGAGAACCAGACGTTAGTTTCACAAGATTGGTCCTCTATAAATATATGCTGAGCAACAGTTGTTTTCTTTGCTTCATCTCCCGCTCTGTCAATATCCATTACTATGCATATAACTAACTCCTAAAACCACTGAATGAAACCTTAGTTGTGCTAAAATCACATAATTTCTCAGTGTTCTTAGACATACGGAGATATATGACCAGCATTTCCGCTCCACAAAGTGCCCTACCAACTTCTACAATTCTTACCTCACAACTTCAGTGACAGCTGTTTAACACGTTCAGGTTCTCTTAAGAAATGTCTCAGAGAACCACATATGACTATCAGCTGGTTTACTTATGAATATAGCAGTTTTTCATCAAATCAAGAACATCAAATGCTTACATTTTATTCAGTTTTTCTAACAGGCTAATGAATTTCTTAGAATACAATTTCATCCTAAAATACACTTAATTGTAATAACATGGGCTTTCGTCATCACAGACTTTGGCCTTTCTTATCAATCATATTAATTAATCTCAGTGTCAATTTCTTAAATTTTTGTAAACCAGCTTCTTTACGTTTTTTATAAACTAACCTACAGACCATAACTTCTTAATCCAAACACTCTTCTTTCAATTAAAAGACAATGGTTTTGTTGATGAAATATTTGAAAATATTCTTTGGTAATTCTTAGTAATCCATATTTTGCAAAGATATTTACTTCAGCAAAGACCAATTAACTGTAAACCTCACAAAATGTTAATTTCGACGACTGCTGTATAAAGACGCCTTGCACACACCTGAACAACAGCCAAAGAAAGATACTTACATATCGTAAGATAAGAACAAGAAGTCAGAAATACTTGGGAAAATACATTTCTGAAAGACTATACAGGTTATGACAGTTGACTATGATATTATTGTCTCAGTACAGCTACATGCCTGCAAAATGCTCTAATTCACCAAGCAGAGAAGAGAATGTCATGATTCTGACAACTTTAACAGAAACTGAAAGCATCCAAGTATCCTCAGTGAAGCTGACTACATGCAGATGTTAAAAATCAGAGACTGTTGTGAAACTCTACCAAACCTTTAAAAACAACAGCAGTCAGAGAAGGGAGTACAATTACGAGGTACAGATAATAATTAAATGAAATTTGATTAGAGGGCACAGATTAACATTCACTTACGCAAAATACCTAAGAAGTTCAATTTAAAATCAAAGATAGGCAAGAACTGCAGCTAGGAGTGCATGTGAAAGACATGTCATTTCTTTGTTCTGCTGTAATAACACAGCCCTGATCATCACTATATATGCAAAACTAGTTGTTCCAGAGAAGATAAATAAAAAAACCCAAAAAGCTCATAACCAAAACATGAGATAAAACTGTCCTTCAGCTTATTGCATTTTTAACATGTTACTGAAATAAGGGAGCAGAGAATTGTCCTGAAATTAAGAGAAACGTGTTAGTGTTTAGTTAAAAATGCTATAAAATTGGTACTTTTAGGTCTTCTTAAAATCATTTTGCATAATTCCGTCTTACTGCCTGAAAAATTAAAACGTGACTCGACAGCTGTTTCTTCTGCTGCTGCATTGACAATGCTGCTCTATCATATTTCTTTTTTCCCAACACTCGTGCTTAGGCATAGCACTCCTGATAAACTGATGTTTCCTAGTGAATGAGATTTCTAATCCTTTAAAAGCAAGCACTATACCACAAAACCCCAAATATGCCAGTAAAGGACTGTTAGAACAATTCCAAGTATCAATGTGCCTATGGTATCTTATAACACAGCCAGGTATAGGGTATAATGATCTCCAAGGATGTGGCTAAAGCCTTACTATTCAAGGACTGATGTACCAAAAGCTGGTCCAATGCAAATTAGCTGATTTATGCACCCATTATGGTCATTGCTTTCCACATAACAGCATTACAGAACTAAAGTAGTCCTTTTTCTTTTCCCCTTTCCCAATGTTGTTCTGCTCCCAGTTGGCAAATCAGCTGAAGTACACGTCTTGTTTATTCCTTGTGACTATCGGTGGTTAAAACTACTGTTTGTACATGTTCTAATTAGCCAGCTCTACTAAACTCTTGACAGTTGACATCACTGCTAAAGGAAGTTCAAGAAACCAACAACTCTGGAAGAATTGCCAATCCATCAGGTTAGCAAAGAATGAGTATCTATGGATTTGTACTCAATACAGAATTATAAAAAGTCATTTTTCCAACAAGCATTAACTTTAATTCTTCTTCAGATAAAAACTGTCAAAAGTGCATCATGACTCTTCACAAAATACACAGGAAAAAAATCCAAACATCCCACACCACTAGTGGGTGTTCCTGGAGAAAGCCCTGTTTCATGAGGAAAAACATTACCAGGGCCCAAAAAGAACAGGATATAAAATATTGAGAGAATTTTAAAAGCCCCCTAGGCCTAGACTTATTTTTTAAAAGCAAATTATTGTCTGTGATATATAGTGATTAAAATATGTAAATATAAAATGCTTTTACCTCTATCATCCAAGTTGCTACATCAGTATGTGAACAGGCACAAAAAACCCCTCAATTCCCAGTTCTTACATTCAGAAGGCAAAAGCCATTGCTATAATTATGTGCATCGCAAAATAAGGCAGTGATTGCTAACAATATGCTGGTTTAGTTTGTTCTTTAGATGTGAACCATAACTCTCAAGTAAACATTTGGCATTTTAAAAGCATTTTTACATGCTAAAGTTGTAGTGTATTATATAAAATTCCAAACTGACACTGATTACAGTGGTGTCCAGCTGCCTTAATAGCTATACAATGCTTGCTGCAGAAATAAAAAGAGAGTAAGCATTAGAAAGCATGCAGCTAAAAAGTTAAAAAATCTGTAACTTCAGAACTATAAGCAACACTTAGTAAGTTTACGCTAGAAAAGCTTTATAATTACTGAGCTTGATTTTAGACATGATCTTGTCCATTTTCACATCATACCATATAGATGCATTCAACAAATAAACAACTAGTATACACAACTTTTTAAAATACAGCTCATTAGCTTTCTTGGACAAAAAATAGAAACTGATTTGTACATGGAATATCAACAGCTTCCACTTAACATGAAAAGAGGGTCACGAGCAAACTCATGGAAAGATTTTAATGTAGACTCTTCACTGAACCATATTTCAACAAAGCCTTTCCCAACTGCACTTTTGAGGTGCAATTACACAAATATACTGCTGGACATAAACTTATTAAGATGAGTAAAACATGGCTATTTTTTTTTTTCTAGCAGCAGGTAATCATTTTAGAAATTACAATATTACAGTATGTTACTAGGCCAGTCAAAAAATTCTGCATAGTCTTACCGTAAGAGCTCAACATCATAACAGTAACACATGCAGACTGAGCATCTTAACATCCCTGTCATAAGCTATACCATATTTACACACTGCAGTCAGTGTTAGGCAGAAATTGAAGCCAGAGCTATTCAGGAGAAATACACATCCATGATCTGTTTCTCAATTTAAATTATATTTGCAATTATAAATTAGGTATTTCACTACACGCTAGTGGCATTTTACATATTAAAAAGATCAATTAATGCACTACATTCTTAGCCAAGCTTAAAATAAATGACTCCCCACATTCAAACTATAATTTGCTTCAGACAACATGGGCTTTAATTTGCAAACTCTTCAGTACGGATGTAGGCAGAACCCACCTCATGATTTGTGTAGAGCTCCATCCTGGATAAACACAAGGCTACACAGCACAATATGCAAATAAAAGGTATGAACCTCATTGTGATATTCTTCCCAAAGATTTTTTTAAGTCAGACTCATTATTGTCAAAACAGTATTTAAATAACACCAGCAAAAAACCCCAATGCTTTCATCTTTCCAATTTAAGTGGTCCTTTTAATGCCAAGTTAACATTACAATGGTTTATCTATGTTGGAGAATTGAATTCAGTTTGTTCTTTCAAGCACAAACAATTTTAAAGGAAAAACTGCACCATGTATTCAAACATGTGATTTTATGTTTTCATATCTGTTACTTCCACATTAATTATTCAAAACAAGCCTCTCTCGTGTCACTTACTGAAGTGCAGATGTAAATAACAAGAGCTGTGTGTGAATATACAGAATTCTTACAACAAAGCAATATGGCAATTTCTTTAACATCTTAAGCATATAAAATACCAGATCACCTACTTCCTTTTTTTCCCAATTCTAATAAGAAAAACAAATCTGAATTTATCTAATTTCATAAACGTTTTCTTCTGCCCCCCACCATCTTCCTAGTATTTAACCTTTGGTGATATTGTTTCCAGTTCAATTAATACAATAAAAAAGCAGAGGGGAGAGAAGTAATGGGAGAACACCAAACCAGGCTTGCTCTTGTATCTATACCGTGATACCTACAAGAATGCTGTTATTGATCGGTTAAAATTACAAAAGAACAGAAACTATTCACCATAATTAAAAAAAAAAAAAAAAAAGGAAATGGATGCTTTTCAAATTACTGAGTTTGGATTATAAATCAACCCCGTTTTGCTCATAAAACCCGTAACACTGTTAACAACCATCAGCAAAGTGCCAAAGACAGCAATGACTTTAAAACAACCAGAGCCAGCTACCAAAATTGTTGCAGGAGAGACAAAGGGGATCAAGGTCAGCATTCTTCTAACGCAAGAGCTAATCCACTCATATGAACACGGTACTGTCACTGGTGGGCATAATAAATTTGAACAGAAATATAAAATACACAAGATCCCACCTGATTTCCACCGT
Source organism: Poecile atricapillus (assembly GCF_030490865.1). NCBI lineage: Eukaryota > Metazoa > Chordata > Aves > Passeriformes > Paridae > Poecile > Poecile atricapillus. Next base: position 31,205,898 of record NC_081289.1, on the reverse strand, counting down.
CCTTTCGAGAGAACCATTTTGCTCTACTGATCTCAAGCCATTACATATCTGAGCGAGGAAGGAGAGGGAGGAGTTCACAGAAGTTCAGGGTCAGACAATGTTCACGTATCCTGTCAGCTTCTAACTCAAAGCTCAGAGCAGAAGTACTCTTATGCCACGCACTGAAACCTACATATTTTGGGTGTGCGTGTGGGGGGAGACCTGCAATAGGAGCGATGTGTCATACGTGCGGAGGCTGCGAGGAGAAGAGCTGTCAGGAGAACGCTGCCTCGCTTGAAGAGGAGGAGGCGGTGGGGAAAGGACGGTGACGAACACAGGATCACCAAAAAATCCGGCAGCGCTCAGGGGCTGCCATCCCCGGCTCACCCTTCCCTTCGCTCGGCTCCCCTCGCCGAGGGCTCAGCCTCCCGGAGCTGCTCCCTAGCCCCCGCGGAGCCGCTCCCAGCCGCCACCGGCAGCGGAAATCCCCCGCAGCCCGGCCCGACCCTGCCCGGAGGCGCCGAGCGGCGCTCCCCGCGCCCGGGGCTCCCCGGGCAGCCCCCGGCCCCCTCGCGGGGCGCTCTCCCACGACCACCATCACTTCCACCCTGCTCCGGGGCCGCGCTGTCACCTCACCCCCCGCGACGTCCCACGCTCCGAGAGGCCGAGAGCCAACACCCCGCCGCGAGCCGGACCCGCACCCCTGGGCCGGGAGACAATGAGCAGCCACAACTCACCAGCAGCGCCGGAGCTTCGCGGGTCCGGGGGCGGTTCCTTTGCCCCTTCTCCTTCCCCTTCTCCTCCGCCTAGGAGCGGTATCCGTGCGCCGGGAGCCGAACCCCTCCTCCCCTCGCCGCCCGAGAGCCTTCGACTCCGGCGGACCGCCGGCCGCGCTCCCTCCCCGAGGAAAGTCACTTTATTCCCCGCTCCAACATGGCTGCTCCCCCCGCCGCCGCCGCCGCAGCAGCAGCTTTCTCCTCGCCGCGGCTCCCCGCCGCCGCCTCCGGAGAGCGGCCGCAGGCCGTGCTCGGGACCCGCCCGGCCGGCCGCTGGCGGTGCCGAGAGCGTCAGCCGAGCCGGGCCGCGGGGGTGTGCGAGGAAGGGGCGAGCCGAGGCGAGCCGGGCTGGGCTGCGCGTCCCCGCTGCGGGCTGACGCCTCCGCCCGCTCGCACTGAGCCAGCCCCGCCGGCTCCGGGCGCAGGAGGGGCCGCGGGGACGCCCGTGCGCCGGCGACACCTGGCGGCCGAGGCGGCCCCGGCTGAGCCGGCGGCTGCGCGGGGAGCGGGGGGGTCAGGGCGGAGCGCGGGGAATGCCCCGGGCGGCGGCGCGGGGAGCGGGGGCTGCCGCAGCGCTTTTCTGGGCCGCCCTCCCCGCTGCGGGGGAGCCCGGCCGCGCCGGGCCGAGTGGGGCGCTGCTGCCGCTCCTCCGCGGCCTTGCGCGGCCGCCGCCTCCCGCGGCAGGAAGTGGGTCTCATCGGCAGAGGCTCCCGGGAAGGCGCCCCGAGGCCCTGCGTGCTGCTGGACGTCCGAGGGGTCTCCCCGAACCGTTTCATGTAGGGCAGGGTAGAAAAGGGGCGTTTGCTCGCTTCGTTTTTACCGGTTCCTTGGCAGCGTTTCCTCTTGGGTTTGCAGGGCGATTTAGCTCATCTCTGAGGCATCCTCCTGCTCCCCTTTCCTACGGCTGGCACATTAGTAGCCGAAATTAAGGGAAGCCGGGTGTCTCTTTAGATTAATTTCTAATTCATGTTTTCCGTATTTATTCTTGTGGTATTTTCTTTCCTTTGTCTCCTGCATTCACGATTCCCGTACCATCCCCCTTGTCCTTGTGATCGCTCTGACTGCTCCAACCGTGCTGCCTTTCTGCAGCTTAGAATCTTTTTCCCGTCAAAGTGATCTAGTCTGTGTTTCCTCATTTCTCAGCCGTTTCCAGCCCTAAATTTCTTAGGCTTTGTGTGTAACTGAACGAGACCTAGAAGGTGAAAGCTAGTCTTAAGAGCCAGCTGCTCTGTACTATCTTTTATTCACATTTCCATCTCACAAAGAACAAGATCTGTCAGGAAGGCCAAATCTGAACTGGTTTTAGTGACATGCTTTTGAACTTAAAGTACCAGGATACAGGTACACTTGGACCAGAATTTGGAAATTTTATTTTTTTTTTCCTTTTGGATATCTGCTAATTATTGCTGCCTACCTGCTCTCTTGCTTTTGTCACTTCAAATCCAGTTTCATGCAGCCTTTTCTCATCTTCATGCAGACCAGGATTATGAGTCTTAGCTTCTCCAGGCTCCTGTGGATGCTGAGTGAGGCCAAAACTGCTTCATTCTGCAGGCAGGTCTGTACTGTGCTGTGTCTAGGCGGAGACTGGAGTAGATTTTAATTTGCAGCAGCAAGCCCCTGATCTTGAGGAACTCCGTGTGCAGCTTATTTGAGCCAGGCCTTCTCCACAGTAGGGCCAAGTGGGAGCTGCCTTCACAGGAGCAGTGCCAGCTGAAAATTCCCCTGCTTCCAGCTCTGTTGACCCTTCCAGCAACGCAAGCAAACCAGAACACAGACAAGTATGTTTCCCAGTAAACACAGAAGTCAATTGCTCTTGCCTAAAAAAGGAGCACAAGTATGAAACCACATCTGAAATGCACAGAAATTAACTTTGCTCATGCTGATGTAAATTTCTAGTGAAATTGGTTTCCGATAAAGAGAAGTAAATATGACTCAGAAACAAACTTTCTGTTTATACAGACTAAACATGATTACCAAGGTGTTTTTGCATGTTTTCAAGATGTGGGATAGCTACCTTACATTTGCAAAACCTGTGGGATTTTTAATAACACAGAGAAAGCAGACACTCAAGCTTTGAACTTTCTGGTAATGCAAAGATACCCCTTAGAGATCTCCTTTAAAGCTCAGGACTTACCAGTTCTTGCTAGACCTACCAGTTCTCCTGATCTTTGAATGCTAACTAGATGATATATGTTTTGTTTTATCTTGTTCAATTTGAGGGCTATTTTGGGTATGTAGTAACATTAGAAATAATAGTGTACAAGTTTATTATGTGCATGATTTGTGAAACAAGTTTTTGAGACAGCACAGTAACGAGTGCAGCACGTCCATTTATTGCAGCACACCCAAGTAAATGCTGCTCCACCTAAGAAGTACTGAGAGAAGGTGGGTTGGAAGTTTATACAGCTGTGTTTTTATACATTAAAAATACCAGTAAAATATGCTTGTTTTACTTGATACATATTCATGTCTGCTGTTGATACTTCTGTTATTACAGGAAAAGTAATTATGGCAAATAAAGGCAGAAACTAAAAAAAATGAGCGGTTAGGATGAGTCACCCAAGAAATAAGGGGTCAACACTCATTGCAGTGTAATTAGGGGATTTAGGGTTTTCCACTTGTAATGGGGAGAATAATGCATTGTTAAGAGGGAAGATTTTTTGACAGTAGAACAGTTGATATGCATTTGGCCTTTGTATCTGCCACTACCTCATGACCTCGGATGAAGATTTTCACATCTGCAAAAGACAGTGCAGAAGGAAGACAGAGTGACAGTCTTAAGTTTGAAATGTAGGCACTGGTTTTGATTGATTTATCCCATGGGTCTGGTTTTATAACTATAGCTATTGATTTGTTTTATTATTTAGTGGATTATGTAGCAATCAATCATATTTCCATCTAGCTAACCATGATTATTAATATTTTAAACTAGTTTTAAGATGGATTGGCTGGTGAGTGCAATAGGTCTTCTCTCTAACCCAGCAAGAATGGAATACACCCAGGTTACATGGAATGAATTATTGCCACTGGACAATCTGATGAAATCTACATCAGCCATTAGAATATAAATCCAGCAGTAGGAATACAGTGCTGTCAGGGGACTGAGATTTCCTGCTTTGAAAATGAACATTTTGGCTTTACCTCTACGTTTCTTCAACAAAAGTATGTAGTTATTCTGTGACAGTAAAAGTATGGGAGTTAAATTAGTGGAGTTCACCTAACGGTAGATGGAAACCCTACAAACACATATGCATTTTTAACACAATTTATGTGGAAAGCAGTTACTTCCCTGCCAAGAGGCAAGCTCAGGATTCTGTGTCACTGCATCAGGAGTCAGCGGCCTTGCAGTCAGCCAGCAGTGTGGGAAAGCATTGTGCTAAACTACAAGGGATGTGTTCGTTTGCAGGGGAAAGACTGAAAACCTTGGCAGGTTATTAAAAGAGGAAATGGTTTCCAAATACAATATTCTGTTTTGAAATGCAATTGTTTTTTTCTATTGGATGCCAAAAATTTCTGAAGAATGCAATATCCTCTAACTAATTGTATCTGTGCTCTGAGAAAAGAAACAGGGCTATTGTTCTCCTCTCAGCACGAGCTATTTATGTATTAGTCTGTGTAGCACTCCTTTCTGTAATGATTGTCTTCCACCTACGCAAAACTCCAATCCATTTAAAATAATCAAATTAAGATAGTTTCTTGCTTTCTTACACCAAACTGATATTCATAAGACAGTGTTTTCCAGGTTACTTGGATTTAGTGCAAGGCCTCTAAGCTAAATACAGTAGAATTCTATTACCTCACTGGATGACCAAACCCCTTCCTTTCTGATGAATGGAAGCAGGAAGTAGTAACATGAAGGAGGTACCCCTTGAAAGAAACAAAAAGTGGTATACTTCTGCTAAGAAGAGCTGTAGCCATTTATGCCATGATTTCTGTAACTGGTACCTTGTCATTGTTTTAGTTGCACTTTGCTGTAGCTGTGTATATTTCACATAGGTACATTGCGGAAAGTTACTATTTGTTCTTGTAAATCTTGCTTTTGGCAAGCAGGAAAGTGAAAATAGTAGGGTGTTCATTATCTACACATAAGATTTTCATTTGCATAGCTATACATGTGTTTGGAGACTGATTAACTGCTGCAGAAATTACTAGAAGACTAAGCTCATTACCTGTGCTTAGCTTCTATCTCTGTATTCTCATTTTATAGCATATTAATGTTTGTAATATGTGATGCAACATATACATATTGTTTTCTTCCTTTATATTGCTAAACCTTTTAGTTCCTATATGTAATGTTACAATATCCTGTCGCAGTGCTACTTAAATGTTGTTTCTCATTTCCTCACACCTTGCATCTCTAAATTTTGAAGAATATTTATCAGACATGTAGATAATAATTTCAGTATCTTTACAATATCAGAATTGATGCTTTTATTTATATCTGGCATTTATGGTATTTGTACATACAAAGTATCTACCAAGTTGTATATATTTTTTGAATCTGGAACACAGTTTTAGTGGAAAATCTAGTTTCATTGCTTGTTTTTTCTTGACTTTTTTTTTTCATCCAGATGGACATTTCTCCAGCTAATGTAAATGAAATCTTTCCACTGACTTTAGCAAGAGTCAGCTTAGCCCTTGTAGAAGGAAGTTAATAGTATGGAGACAGACTCTTTTTGTACAGTTCTGCCTGGGTTTGCAAACAAACACTAGACACACCTTTATTTCTCTACTACTTCTCTGAAAGACAGGACATCCTGCTTTTCAAAACAAAAGATATTAAGCCTACTTCAGCTAGGGCAATTACCATACTCAGATAGAAAACATTATGGTATTTTCTGTAGATTATCTAAAAATGAGGTTTGTGCCTTGGAAGATAAATCACTATAAAACTCTAGCCTAATGAAAGACAGATTTTTTTATTCCCACCCCCGCCCCTTTTTTTTTGTTTGTTTTGTTTTGTTTTGTTTACATTTTGTGTTGGAGACTAAAGGTGGTGAAAAGATTTTGAGCAAGACAGTGAAGATCTGCTGGTAATGAAAACTGGTCACTTGTATATGCACACCTCTGCTGCTTGTCCCTTTCAGGTACCATTCAGGGATACACTTCTCCCTTCATGAAACAGAAATCTGAAATGGCAGGGGAAGAGGCTTCTATTCTTCTCTGTTTCTTTCATGTAGGTTCAGTGTCTCAGACAGAATAGCAAGCATCTCTTTCTCTTCATGGCAAGTAAATTGCTTCCTAGAAATTTGCAGTCATTATTCACTGAATTGATTAGAAATGCCATCAGTGAGTCTCAGAACATTTGTATCGTTGCCAATTTGAACTACTTAGTGGATTTGAAATTAAAGCACAAAATACACAGAGACTCCTGGAGTTAGAGGACTATAGGTGTCAAACATCTTGGTTATTCCTTATTGTAATGGTTGCTCTCTCCAGAGTGTTTCAGGACTTAAATGAAATTGCTTTCAGTCATGACAGCTGGTTACTTTCCTGTAATCCTGTTACATAAAACTTAAGTTTGTTCTAGCAAAGATGGTATCTGTTCCAGTGAAGATGAAACTAGATCATTCTCAAATTTCTCTTTTTAATGCTGGACATGAAGATATAGAGAGACACGGAAATAGAAGAAGTGGGAGCAGAACTAGAATCTGATGTAGAGAATATGATGAGAAAAGGCACATAAAAATGGAACCAGTGTGCATAGTGAATGCTGGAAGTAAAATGAGACACAGGAAATCTGGGGATAGAATGAAATGAGCTGAGAAAAACATAGGCTATCTCAGTGAGAACTGAGTACTTCACACATTGTTTTCTGCATGCCACAGGTCAAGGGTATATGATACATTTTTCACGTGCAGAGACTTTCTTATATATTCTAGGGATCCCTGTGCATACTCAGATCAACTACATTTTGGAGTTTTTTGTGCACTGGCTGCTGGTTGGCTGACTGCTTTGAAATGTATAATGGCAGCTTTAGAGATGTCAGTAGGAGGTAGCCTTTGCAAAACAAGCACTACAGATAGAGAAGGGGGACAGGAGGAGATCTGGGATGGATGAAAGAGAATGCAAGAAAGAAGATATGGAAAATAAATGCAGGAAATTAGGAAGTAAGTAGATGTAGGGCTTTATCTATCAGTCTTGGCCAAAGGCTTTTACCGTTTTGTAATCTTAACAACACTAACTATGCAGGGGAGATAGGTAGAATTAAGATTTTGCTTTTTAACTGCCCCAGCTAGTTGCCCTACCCTTCTGCAGAAAGTTATTACACCCTGAGGGAGAGGAGATGGAACCATACCTATTTCCCTGTATAGAGTGGCAATTAGCTTTAACCACCAGTGAGGACATAGAGGCAGGTGAGTCAGATGCCTGTAGTTTCTTCTGACACACCTCCTAGGGAGGGTACCCTCTGGCACATGGGAGGGACAAAGTGCTGAGGTCTGTAATAATTTTTTAAGTTGCCACAGCTAGATCAGTCAGTCTTTTCTTAACTAATTTTTGCTGTCCTATGAATCCTGCTTTGGGCAGTCATGTGTATATTTATATGTTGGTGCTAGATTTGGAAGACTCCATCCAAGTGAGGCAGAAAAATGGGTGGCATAAAACCAGAAGAATATAGATGGCAGCTCCTATCTGCTCATTGAAATAAATGCTTCCTCTTAGGTACCAGTGAGAAATTTTACATAGCTACATGTGCGTTTACAGTTGCATAAGACAATTGATTAAACCGATATGTAATCCATAGAATTTTTCTAACACTGAAAATACCAAAGTGCATCTTCAAATCAGATTAACAATTTCTACAGATGTAAAGGTAAAAAAAAGGAGAGGTCACTCATAAATTCCAATTGATTTAAGTGTGGAATTCCTCACCAATTTCTTTTTGTATAGCTGCTTGGTTTGCCAAATCGCTGATTGATCAACTAAACTATTCTCTAACTCAAGCACAGCATTTTTCAAGTTGTGTTTCAGCACAGTATAAAATAATTAGAGCTATAAACAAAAAAGAAGCAGGAATGCCACAGTCCCCCATGTATCTATTAGTTGTCATCTGTAGAGTCTAGCTGTTACTCAGAAGCATGTCAAAATTAAATGGTGAGCTTTATTTAACATATTTGTTCTCTCCTTCTTTACTTTACCATTCTTCATTTCAAAGCTCTTTTCTTGACTTCACAACATGGCATATTCCTGGTCATGTAGATACTTATACTCCACAGTAAATTGCTGCACAATTATACTTATCTTTTAAAAACAAACAAAAATTCAGTTGGAGCTTTTGTAGCCACTATATGCATGGCTTTAGAATTATTGAGGTATTTTGCAGGACAGATAGAAATTATATCAGCTTATAGACCATACAGAATTTAGGATGAATGTCTACTAGAAACTAAAAAAAAAATTTAAAAAGAGGAGGTAACTATGTACTTGAAAATCTGTATTGGTGTGATTTAATCTCATTAGCTTCATTCAGTATTTTATTTTGAAAAACTATTTTACCTCTTTTATAATTCATCAAAACAGTTTATTTTGCCCACCAATAAGCTCTCCATAGAAACAGTTGTATCTTAGTAACATACCAAGACTAGAGTTCAGGGAAGACACTGCATCTGTATATACTGCCCTTAAAGAGCCATTTGTAGTTGTAATAAGGGCAGGTGAGAGTTTCCGTTCTGCAATTGTAGCAAGCACAGCACTGCAATCCATCTTGGTGCTACCTAGGTTGATCTTACACATGAGATACAGGTAATTTCTGCCTCTTATTCCTTGCCCTTCATAGAGCATATCAGCAAAGCTGTCCCTTACAGCTGGGGGGTAATTTTTTGGTTTTGTTTTAATTGGATGCTAGTTGATGAACTACGGGAACACTTCTTGCTTTTGGCCCTTGTCTAAATTCAAAACTGTTTTTACTACTGCCCCTGGTTTTTTGTTTTTTGGGGGTTTTTTTGGTTGTTTTTTGTTTTTTTTTTTCCCATCCCAGGTCTTTCTACATGGAGAAATTGTGAAAATTGTTTTGCTGGTATCACCTTGCATGTATCTGTAGTTGCTCTGTAGGGCACTACTTTTCTACACTCCAGATGACTCTAGCTTTATCAGCTCTCTCGTTGTGTTCCCTCTTTCCTTTCTGCTCTTCCGTGCTTGCTGTAGGGCACCTGTTTGAAATCTGGCACCTTTGTTCTCTATGTCCCTCACAAAGCTGAAGTGATCCAAGGGAACGGTTACAATGACATTTGAGCTTCTCTGTGGCAATGTGTTGATATTTGCACTGAGCTGATTATTAGCAAGTTGAGCATATGACTACATTGTAAAATCTACTTAGTTTAACCAGTGCTTCAGGGGAAAAGAAGCAGGAAGTGGAGTGATGCAGGGGCTGTCTGTCGCTCCTTACACGGGTTGTAGGGGCTGTGCCATTAATTTGTCTGGATAGAAAGGGATGCAGCATGCTTTTCAGCTGATTCTTACACTGCTTTGTAGTTATTTGCTGCGTATTGTCTGGCTTGACTGGTATTCTTCTCTGCTTCAAAATAAACCATCTAACACTAGGGTGGAGTGGAGGGTGTCCTAACCCCAGCCCTCCACAAGAAGCTTTTAAGATGTCAATCAACACAACATCCCCTCGCAGGTTTTGATTAAGGAAAAGAGTAGTTATCAGCTTTGTCTCAGGCACAGACTAACTGGGGGAATGAAGGCAGAGGCAAGATACCTCTTGTCTCAGCACACAGTTAATAAAAGAACATGTCTGGAGGCAAAAAAGAGGCCCAGGAACCCGGAGAAAACAGACAAATTTAACAAGAATTTCTCTTACCCTCTGTGTGGGGAGAATGAGGCAGAGAGAAAGTATCTTGCTGAAACATGGTTTTAGAAATTTTGTATTTGTGTGGTTAATCTAAATTTGCAGCAGTAGCAAGCGAGCTATTTCAGAATAAGAAATGGGGACACTGGGAGGGGTGGTTTTTTTTTTTTTGTTTCAGGGAAATGTTAGGGTACTGTGAACTGCCAGTAATTTTTTAGGAGGCTGAGGTATAAAAAAACAAGCACCAGAGCTTTGGAAGTCATGAGGGCTTTGACACCCCTCTCTACCAACCTGTGTATGCCCACCTAACCCTACAGACACTATTTTCTCACTTCTCTTTGGCTATGGCATCTCCATGCTCATGTCTCAGGCAGCTGTTGGTCCTCATTCTACAGCCTGCATCATTTCTGCAGCCACAGATCACTTCCTGTACCTTCCATGTGGGTGGAAATGAGGCAGGCCAGGGACCTTTTCCAACATGGGAAAGGATGTAGGGAAAAAAATAACACAGAGGGCTGATAGAAGAGCAGGAAGGCCTGCAGTGATATTGAAAGGTGGTCTACGTGGTGGGAAGAGATTCAGCCTAAAGCAGCTGATCTCTCCTAGGGCCTGGCAGAACCTGCAGACTGCTCCCTCATCAGCTGTCAAAGAAGGCTGTGTCCGCAGTAGCAATTAGTTTCAAAGCAACAGTGTGGTTTGGAGGAAAATCGTGTCATTGTCTCCACTTACCATGCAGTGTTTCAGTTCTCAAAGTGGTTTTGGTGTATACAAACCAAATTCCTTCAGGAGGAAATAAAAACAGAAGCTCTGCTTCCAATCTGTTCCACATGCACCCTAATGCTAATGGGGACAAGAGGTTCCAAAATAGCGTGTGAGCTGCATCATCACAAGGTCCTCTAGCACATACCTAACACTTCTTCTCAGAAAGCTTTGAAACACATGTGTAGCGGAGGTGTTTGGCTCCAGTGACCAGGCTATATAATATAGAATAAACTCCCAAAACACATACCATTTAATTCTACCAATTCAGTCCTTATGTGCTGAATTACTTTCTCCTGAAAATACTGCTTAGTTTTTCCTGTACCTTGAGCTGGCTTTGGAAAATGCCAAATTTAACCTAAAAATGTACCTAGAATGTTTTCTTGTATCTGGTAAGGGGGATGACCACACAATTTAATTATATATGTTAGCTCTTTAATCACTAAAGACAGCCCTCTAATCACTATTAAAGAGCTAATGTTGCTCATCTTAACTTGAATGAAAGACATAAAGAAAAACCTGCCAGCAATCACAATAGTAAGTATGCTGATACTGTAGCCAAGGATACAGGGAGAGCTGTGGAATTGTACCCCAGGGTGGGTAAAGGCACATAGGCTGAAAACTGCACTCAGTAAGATGCCTACTCACCAAAACAAACAAAAGGCAGACATAGCTGGGTGAATAATGGTGACAATGTCATGCTCTCCTGAATGGAAGCTACTGTGTGCCTGCTATGAGAGTAGAAGAAACCAGTGTTTAAGCCAGAATGATGAAAGATGTAACAGTCTACATTTACCAATAGAATTACAAAATTATATAAATTCTTAACTGTTGTATTGTCTTTTTTTTTCCCCTCCCCATTTTTCCTATGATTTCCATTTATTCATGAGCTTTTTTATTTGCATAGCTCAGTGGCAGCACTGATGTAAGCGTCTGCAAGTACCCGATGCTCTGTGCTGCTATTGTCACTTACAGTCAAGATTTAGTTACAGCTGCTCCCAGGAGCCATAATGTGCCCTCATCCCTCACATATCCTACTGTGAAGTGAAAACATGTTCTAACAAAATGTTATGAAACGACATGCAAGATTACAAAGACATTTTTTCATATGGAAAATTTTAGTGTTCTTTAAGAATCTGTAATTTGTACAGTTTAATCTTTTCTTCTTGCCATGTCAGATAAACCTAGACATTCTGCTCTCAGATGATAGCACGTTTGGAGATATTAGGGAAACAGGGAGCTGCTGGAACATATTGCAGAAGCCTAAAGCACTTAGCAACAGAGAAAGTGTGGGCTGCAGCGACAGAAGCCGGAATGTGGAAACAAGTGACATTGAGGCGGCTGTTTGGGAAAGAAGAGCTTTTACTTTGTTTATAATTTCAGTAATTCTAAAGAACTTGGCAGTGTGGGAGGTCACTGCAGTCTCTGACTCTGCACATATCCTTTTCTGTGTGACCGTTTTTCAAATGCCTATGATAATTATTACCAAGAGTGCTGGATGTTCTAATTTCCTTTTGTATTTCCTGTTTCTCAAAAACTAGAGAAGTAAAATTAAGATATTTGTTTTGCTCCGGTTTATCCTGTTAAGACATACTGATGTGGCAGGCGCTGTGAATAGTTTTTTTTAATTATAGTGATAATGTCTTCTGGAGTGATACAATCATTTACCATGGTGTTTTTTTAGTGCTTTGCACTAGAACGTCGTGATAGTGTGCACTAATGATGGATGTCAAATAACTGCTAAAGAGAAGATGCCTGAAGTGCTGCACAGGATAAATTGAGTTGAGATAAAATAAAATTTTTTCTGACGTCACAGTGACTTTTACAAGGGCATTCAGAAATCAGTGCCTTTCTAAGTCCTGCAGGTCCTACTGAGGTAGAAATTATCTGGAGCACTTTACTTACCACTTGCTGGGGACTGTTTTCCCTAATGCATATGCACCTGCAAATGCAAAAATCTCCTTTCCTCTCAAAAGTTATTGTGCACATTAAATTCAGGGGCTGCACGGCTCTAGGGTTGAAAAAAAAGGCCTTAGGTGATACAGGACACTTAAGGAGCTTGGAAACCCTACCATAATTGTAACATTTTGTATTTAATGAAGGTTGAACTAACCATTAGCTTGTATTTTCTTTTTCCTCTCTATAAATGTCTCTTGTGGTTTCCATTATTCAGTAATCTAATTGTGTCTACTTTTGAGGTATTACCTCTTGAAAATAACAGTCAAAGTAAATGATAGAGATGTACCAAATTATTATAATAGAGGTGCTACAGAAATTCATAGAACAGAAAAGAACACAAGGATTAAATTTATATATAATAATAATGCTTGAGGAACTATTAGTATTGAAGTCTAACAAATTTATCTACTCACTGAATACTACAGTGTTGAATAGCTTCAGGCTACTGTTGATATTCTTTAACTCCACAGGTGACCTGTCACTGGGTAACTGACCTTTTAAAGGGAATTGAATTCAGCCTAACTGCTGATCAACTGTTTACTTCCAAAATGCTATAGTAATTTCAGTTATTAAAATGCAGTAATCACCTCCCATTAGATGGCAAAATTAAAAAAAAAAAATAGAAAAGTAAAATAAAATTTAAAAAAACAGCACAAAATGCAGTCACCAGGCCAAAGCTGGGTAACAAATGTATTACTGAGAAAGTTAAGAAAGTACAGAGACATTCCTAGGCTGTAAGAGAAGTGTAGTGTGGGCGTTATCAAATCATTCAGGCTCCAATAGGATGAACCTCAAAAGTCATCCCATGGCACTTACAAACAGCAACATCTTCAAGCCTTCCAAAACACACTGAGGGCTTTACTTATGGAGAGAAGATAGTTTTGATCTGAACCTCCCAAGGTCTCTTTGCTTAGGAACAACTCTGAAAATATGTTCCACCACTTGTAGCCTCAGGGCAAAACACTTCTCCTTGAGGAAGTTTCCCACAGCTGCCTGTCTGCAAACTTCTCAGGGACTACACGCCAGACTGTCTCTTTACATTTTAATGTCTCGCTTCCATATTAATAGCTACAGAGTCCCAGGCAGGAAGTATCACCTGTTGAAGGAGTTTAAAGACCTGAAATTCCAGCACCATTCCTAAAATATATGCCTTGACTTACTCCCACTTAATGTTTTTCCTTTCTTCTTGCGTTCTTCTATTGCTCTCAGCTGCTGCCTTTCTCTTATAATAAGCAGGACCATTATCTCTTTATCTCAGATCTCTGTTGTACCCAGCGTACATAATTGCCACCATCAACCCTGAATTCTCTGGTGCAGAAAATGTAAGTCAGAGGCTTGAGTGAGCTCCATCTGCTCTGCAGTGGTCTGCCAGGGCCCCTCACCTTCCCATTCAGCACTCCCACTCTACTTTCAGTTACTGCTCCAAAGAACAGCTCAGATATTGGAAACTGTAGGAGCAGTAGTTAGGCACCACACTTGCCTCTGCTAGAAGTCTTAATTTTTATTTTTTAAACAGTGTAAAAGCTTTTCCAAAGACAAGGAAAAAAAAAAGGCCCCAAATCAACCAAGCAGCCCTTTCCCAGCTCTCACTCCCCGCCAAAACACCAAAAAAACATCTTGAGAATTAAGGCTCTTTTCTCTAGAAAATGAGCCTGGAACTCCCCTTTCAATGTCTGAAGGCAGCCAGCATCACTATCAGGCATGAAGCTGGATCCAGATACTAGTCAGTGTTATCAAAGGTAAGTTTGTCCAACTTTTAGATCTGAGAAATAGAGGCTAGGGACTAAAGTTGCCACAGCTAACTTTATCCTTTTCTTTGCCCAGAGCCTCTGACCACAACAAACATATAGGAAAGTGAAAGTATCTCTTTTAGGAAGGATTCTGAAGAAGATATTATTTTTAATTTTTCATGTATTTTCATCTTCTGTCCAGACTGTCTCTCACTATCCTGAGCAACCTCTGGAGATGTACTTGATTTCAATCAGTGTTAAAGGCATGATATTTTTTCTCTTAAGGGGAAGACTGTCCTCCTGAGGACTCTACTCTTAAACATCACAGGCACTTAGGGTGCTGCAGACCATTTTCCTTTCCTCTCATGTCCCTTCACTTCTTTGTTCTGTCTTTGCCTTCTTGTCCAGTGCTTTCTGTGAGTATCTATATTCTGTCTGGGCTCCCCTCTCTTCTGCCCTGAAAAGAGAATGCCAGTCACATGCTCTTTTCCATCCTGTACAACTACAACAGAAGTTGCACTATCATCTACTATACTTCCTTCTCCCTGCATGCCAAATACCACATCTTACAGCCCTTGAGCTTTCCAAGGCAAATCACAGTTTCTGCATCCCATTAACAATAGTCTCTCCCCGCTTGTCATCTCCATGCCTGTAGATTCGCAGATCCTTCACTCTGTGCACCTGTGATACAGTGAATACTGGCCATTAAATGTGCACCCACACTACACAAAGCAGCACCCCATCAGAAAGACACAGCGTGATCCCGATACACTGAGTCTGGAGACAGACTGTTCTGGTACATCCTTCTGCTGTAATTACATTGTTTTGGTATTTCCACACTGAGCAGTGCTATGCCAAGTGGCTAAGCCTGATTAGAGCTGGCTCAGATGCTGCATCTGGCGTCAGATCAGAACTGGCAAGAGTCATCTGACCTCTCACTGAAATGGGAATTTGGCATTATGGCACTGATAAACTAATTTCCTTTTCTTCTTATGCTTTCCTGAAAACACAACCGCTTTCACTGTCTCTGAATGATCAGGCTCCTACAAACTATAGATCATATAAATGCTGAAAAGGGTTAGGTAGATATTGCTGGGACAACTGAACAAACAGGAGGAGCACTATTACAGTAGGATAAACATTACTCTCAGACATGTGTCATAGTATGTGTTTTAAGGAAATTATTATGGGTTCTCTGGAGGGACCATGCATATCTGCTGCATGGTAAGGACAGGCTCTCTATTCTTTCAGCCCCTGGAAATGGTTGTAATGAAGCAGCATGAAAAGAGCCATCACACTGAATCCTACAGTCAGTGACTGATCTTCTGCCTACCAGTCAAGCTGCACAGACACAGCAGTCCCTGGCTGAGGGGCAGCATATACATGTAGATGGCCTGTGGGGCGTAGCCTGAAAACATGGAGGCTCCTGGGAAAGCACATGATCCATTAAGTTTATCATTTTAAGGAAATAAACCAAAGATCTAAAGAAAAGGATGTTGTTATCCCAGAGCTGGAGAACACTTTGTAACAGAGCTTAATGAAGTGGTCATCTTTTCTTAAACAAATCACGAGACAAACTACAAACCAGGTGCACAGGCCCTATTTGTAAACTTTAACCTGATATGATACCATACACAATGCACTGGCATGTTTTGTTAGGTATTTGCAATCACTGCAGTTTTGTCCTCTATGTTAATGGTACCAAGGGGAGACTAAAGATATTCACCTCTTGAAGACAAACAGAAGATGTAGTTCTGCAACAAGTAAAAAATGTTTAACTTGTGGCTTAAAGTTTGTAAGCATTTCCCTCTCCTCTGTCTGCAAAGTGGAGATAGCAGTGGTGTCTTAGGCTGTGTCTTCAAGTATAGATATTTTAAAAAACAGCTTTCCAGAAATGGCAAATTTGTTTTCATCGTGCTTCAAAGGAATTTTTTTTCCCAATTAGCAAAGTAGTCTATGGCTATATTACCAAGAAAAACAGTGTAAACAGAGCAGATCTATACTGTGAAACAACTAGTCACAGGGACCAGATATTCACACAATGCACATTTTGGAGGTTTTACCTAGTCAGTTCCTGGAGACTGAATATCTGGTATCAGATGGAGGATGTTAGATGTGCTCTTGGAGTGCACCCTTCATCTTAGGCTCATACAGAGGGAGTCCAGCCCATGCACTCAAGATGTAACATACATCTGCAGACTGGGGATACTACAAAAGTGTGGTATTGATCACAACCAAATTGCTAGTGTAGATGCACCTCAGAATTATAATGGAATTTTTTTTATTCATGTTTCAAACCTAGTGATTATGTTTCTGACGAAAAAAATATGTCTAAGTTATTTTTTGTGCTAACCCAGATGGATGTATAATGCTTTACTTCAGAGAAGTTCTGTCTGCCTTCTTTAAGGAACCATCTGTCAGCCTTATAATGGAATTATACAGGTACAACATAACAACATTTTCTTCTTTAAGGATAATTTATGAAGCAAGTCCATTGCTAACAATGTAGAAGAAGGAATACAATCATTTACTTGGATTCTACAAAAGTAAATGCCATGGTTTTGTCTCTAAATGTAATAAATGTAATATGCCAGAGTATATGAAGTGGATCCACTGAGTAAAAAATGGTTATTTTAATATATCCATATCTAACAGATGAAGAGCCATATGTTCACCTGAAAGCATTTTAGTAAAATTTTCAAAACTTGCTAACAAGGTTTCATCTACATTTGAGGCCAAGATCTAACCACTTTTTGTTATTGTTATTAAACATGGTAAAGTGCTAATAGCAATTTCTGTTTTTCCTAAGGTATCATCATGTAGAGAAAAGACATTTGTTCACTTTTGCTGATCTGAAATTCTGAGGGAGAAAAGGGTAGATTACAATTTTGTTTTTCTTTTCACATGTATGTAATATGCAAAACAATTACTTGTTCTTGAACATAAATTTTCTAAAACTCTAAAGTATTAAGATAAACATTCACAATTACATAATTACATATATCATTACTAGAAATAATACGTATAAAAAGATCAGAATGGTTTATATTATTAAAAACGTTAGCTAGAAAATATAATTACATAGAATATTTTTCTTAGTTACTTAAAAATATGAAAAATCCAAATAACTATGTGAAAACAAAGATTTTTTTTTTTTCTACTTCCTTGAATAAGCAATGCTTAATAATAAAAAAATAACTACTCTTCCATGTTGTGTCATTTTCTACTGCTGACCTGCAGGCTGCTAAATGTCTTAGTCCAAGGTCAGGCTATTGTCCAAAACAATTTCTGTCAGCTGCTTGAAAAAACCTCAATCAGCACATACTTTGACCTTGGAGTGAAATATTCTTGCAAGCAAGTGCGAAACTAGTAAGAATGGAAAATGGAAGCAATGTTGTCAAAAAGTTTCCAAATTCATACTGTAATGCAGTAAGAAAAGGCCTGAACAGAAACGCATTTATCTAAAAATACTGGAGGGCATCACCAGGTTATTTTAGGTGTCTTTTTGTTGCCAATAGTTAATTCCTAGAAGAGTCTATTTTGATCCTGTGAGTACTCCCAGACCAAATGCACAACAGAGAAAGAGTCATGATAAGGATGCATTTGGCTACTCAGGAGTTATATATACAAACAATAGTGTAATTTCCCCAGGATCATTTCCATCTACAGCATTTGCAGCAGCTCAGAATTATAAACAGCAAATGTGCGTCAGGAGAATATGAATAAAAATGCATTGTCATACTTGGCTTCAGGAGAATCGGGGAAGATCTTCAGAACTAATTTATTTCTTGGACTAGGCTATACTCTCTCTCATTTAATGTTTGTCTTGAGAATATTTATGAAATGAAGAAAATGTATTTTAAACAAAACATGCCACCACTTTTTTTCCAAAATCAAATCTAACTACTAGATGTCTATCTAGCAATCAGCTTAAGCCGAATGTAGCTGAAATAGAAATAATTTCCACACTCCATCTCTGGTACTTCACAGTTCATGGCAAAAAACGACCTCAGTCATCTCTGCTCAATAAATTGGATATTGTCTTTAACTAAGGACTCTGTCTAGCTTTTTTATGCATACATCTAAGTGTTCCATGTTTTTAGAATGTTTCTAAGATGCAGATTCCATGCACATCACTAAAAATCTTGTGCATACTTTCACTTTTTCATGATAGGAAGGGATTTACAGGGCTTTTCTGCAAGACATCTTTACTGTTGCTCTAAACTAGCCTTAGGTGTAGCTTCTTCATTAGAAGAACCCCTACGTCTTCCTGAGATTTGAGACAAAATCTTTAAGTGCGACATGAACTTTCCTCCATAGTCTCTCTAGTGAACTGAAAATAGTACATTCTCAGATGAAATATCTGCAGGTCCCTAGAAGCCTTCGCAAAATAATCTCGTCATCAGTTGATGTCTACTTGAGTAGAATTTACTTGTAAGCTGGACTAAAGTATATCTTAAAAAAATAGAATAACATGAACTGTAAGCAAACTCTCTCCTTGAAGTAATATTTCCATTTTTGGAAAGTCACTCATGGACTTCCGTATTTCTGCCTGCTACCTTTGGCACTTAAGTCCATTATGAAGATCTCAGAATCTGTCATGTTTCAGTTTAAACCTCTTACAAACTCAAGCAGCTATATAAAACCCCTGCTGTATCTCCCTCCCCAAAGACTGCTTAACCCACTCAATGCATAATGATACAACTTGAGTGGGTGAGTCAAATCTCACAGATTGTTCACACAAATATTACACACTCCTACACTTTCTTTGCAATGGGGGGGGGGAAAATCAGCTGAACAAGATCACTTCTCCCAGATTTCTCCCATTTTCTGCAAGTCAACTGAGATTAATTTATATGCCTAAGAAAATTTTCAAAATTATAAAAAGAAATTGAGAAAACCTTTTTGTGAGCATCCACACTCAGATTTTAAAAGAAAAAAAAAACTTACATATACTATAACCTTGAAAGCTCTTACATAATCTTTAGAGTTTGGCACTGAAGCCTTTCATATAATACAATGAAAACACAGAGACAACTGTCACCCCAAGCTTGAACGCAGCTCTGTAAGAACCTGGCACTGGCATAGTTCTCAGTCATTGCAGTTCTTTCTTGTGTTGATCACTCTTTTTCCTTCCTCTTACAACACTGACGAACTAGATCAGAAAGGAAGCCAAAAACCATTTTCAAGTGAAAATTTAGCATTTTCCTTCTCTTAGCTTTCACTTGCATTTAAACTGTCCCAGATCTGCTTTCATTGTATCTTAAAAAATCATCAGTCGCTTATGAAAAGACACACATGCCTCAGTTATTGTTAGTCTATGTCTCAGAGTTCAGAGACCATGCCATTATCTGACAAATTTTGTATACTGATCACTGACAGGAAGAGTACCAAAATATTTTACAAATATGTGTCACTGTCTCAGTAAAGGACTTGAACTGCTGCTTTGTTTGAAAAACTGTATGGTGTCCTAAGTAAGCCATTCCCACCATCTTTTCACATTTCCCTACCTTTGCAATATGGCATGTAGCTTCCTAGTTCAGCATATGTTTCTTCATGGTACAGCAAAAAACCACAAATGCTATCAAAACAGGACATTGTATCTCCCATCTCCTTGATAACTTTCCTATGGAAAGGTAGTAAGTAGCCCTTAGATAAGGGTAGGAATCCACAAATTTTAGTTGAATGTAAAGGCAGATTTAAGTAAGGCATCTGAGTCTAATGACACTTTCAGTAAGCCTCAAGCAGCTTTACCAAAAACAGCCCAGAAGCAAGGAGGTGGGAAGGAAATGCTGAGTAGATATAATCTCTCAAAGCTGCTCATAAAGGTCCAGGATTTCCGTATGTGTCTCATTAGCTGTAGGTATAGACAAGTGCCACAGGAGGTGACAGCAAGAAGCTTGCAGGTCTGCTGCACCTCTCTGCTTCCTGTACAGTTAGTTATATTGGAAGGTCCATTAATTCCAGCATGTGTTTTGCCTCTTGTAAGCTCAGCACAAGTTCTTATTTTTTCCCACTGCCATCGGACAACTTCTTCATATTTATAAAGTGCCAGTGCTCCTGGGATTCAGCAGCTTCTGAAGTTCTTCCAGCTGTCTGATGGCTTTTCTATGGGGCTTTATCAGCTTTATTGGGTAACTTAGAGCCATTTCTTTGTATTAGACATGATTCCTCTATAGCATGTAAATAGTAAATGCTGTACTGTCATATAAGATGATGTGTTTCCTTGACCTTGTTTTGCTTGACTAATTCACAAACTTAATTTCTCCGTAAGAATCTCTACACACCTGCTATTACTTACTTCTCTAGATTTTCTTCTATTTTTTGAATTCAATGATTCACTCATACTCAAAGGAGAATACCCTACCCAAAGTGGATTCCCACTGGCTCTCAGGACCAGGTAGGCATACTGCAACTAGAGTAAATGCAGATCCCCATTCTGAATATGTAGTATAAGTGTATTAAGCATTACTTTAAATTCTCATGTCTTCATTAGCCTATCAGCCTGAGATACTAAGTGATGGCACAGAATAATTTCAGCTCAGACTATTTTTCCTGAAAGCATCAAGGAAGAGATGACATAAATGTAGCTCTTTCAAATCCCTGGGGACTGTCAAGTTACCTTGCAGAATTCTGGCGATACAGCATCCATGACTGCTTCGTGTCTCTGAAGATCAAACAGCAAAGTCTATTGGCACCATAATTCAGGTGTATATTTGCTACAAGCATCCTAGAAAGAGATCTGAACATGCATCTGAGAATTATCCATAGGAAGCAAACTTTGATTGATGTACTAGATGGGGCTCAGCAGACATTACCTCAGCCCCTGAACCCAGATATCACTGCACACTCTTCCTGCCCAGCTCTGCTGTGATCATGCAGTGTTTCCCCCTTTTGTCTGCTCTTAGGAACCACTGCTGTTCACACAAGTGGAACAGACACAAGAAGTAAGCAGGCAGCTTGATGAGTTAGCAACAAGGTTTTCCTTCTTTACAGTTCAAGCATACTCTTAGCCCCAAAGCAGACACTTCCTTATATGGGTTTTTACTACGTTAACTCTTTGTGGGTGCTTCTATTTATGAGGCAGCTTCCTTCTATCTGATCTGGTGGTATTAAAGCACAGGTTGCTAAATCCTCTCTCTTTGGGTCAAAGGATTTACCTAAGTTCCATTTCTTGGGATCCTGTCCATGCCAATGCTCCATAATCTATCCTACTTTCTCCCTAATGTTACTGTAGTTCAAATTATTATCTAAATGTTCACCTACCAATGAATGAATCATTAGCCTTTCAATCAACAGACTACATATTTTTAGGGTGTAGGGACCCTAATGTAAGGTAATTTAAAAAAATTGCTATAAACTTTCCAAGTCATACAGGTATGCTCTATCTTTTGAGGAAATTTTCCTATCATGGTTAAAACTTCAATAGCCATCACTCTTACTGTTTTGTATACATCAAACTTTTCTCTGTAAAGATCAGGTTATATGAGATGAATGCTTCTGAAGAATCTGCACTCCTTCTGCAGTTAAAAAGTTCTAATCACTTATCTATAAGCCTTTTTGACTTTTGGACCCAATTAAATGTTCAACACACTAAATGTTAGATGGAAACTACATGAAGTTTAAACTCCAGTCTTCCCCAGAACAGTATAATAGGAATCAATATTGTAAGCATTCAAAACTGAAATAATGTACACACCGTAGTGTTTGTGGTGGTAGTTCCTTGCTATGGTCCACCCTTGGTGCTGAGAGGGTCAGAATTGCCCTCCATACATTAAACCTCCACCTAACAGGGAATGCGTGCTTTGATCCTGTTGAACTCTGACCCAGGAGTTTTAGACTATGCACTCCTCATGAGCTGGCTGACCAACTACACCCTGGTTAACCTCCCAGTGGTTAAAGCTTTATCTTTACATAGTTCTGCAATCCTGCCCTCTGGGGAATGGCTATACTCCCTCTCCTTTATTGTTTTCCTTGACTCAGTTTGTTTTCTATGGCTGAAAAGCTAATCCAGATAACAAATGTTATATTCATTCCACCATCTCCTACCCAAATATTAGAGATACATAAAGTTTTACTCAGCAGTCTCGTTTCCAGTCTCTCAAGTTCCCCTTGGAGCTTCTAGGCACTGCTGGTTTGAGAACAGCACTCTCTGCATTCCATGAATGTGAATATCAGCCCTTTGGGATGCAGCACCATCTAGTGAGGCAAACTAGCTCTGAACTTCATAGGGACTTGAAACGGATGCCACCAGCAATATGTACAGTGGCACAGGCCACTTTTCCCAGGAGGCCAGTGTTTTATTAGTCATCTGGTACTCATCACAGGGAGTTCTTTCGTTAGCATGGCAAAGCACAGGCAAAAATCTTTAAATGTTGCAGCAGCTGCTCTCCAACCCAAGTTCTCATATTTCATTTGTATTGTAAAATTTGTCTCTGAACACAGTGATTTCTAAATCTCTGCATCAGAATCTTTTTGCCATGTCTTTTTATTGCAGACTTCATTTTCTACCTCCTTCACACATATCTGAGGAACCCACTCCCTCTTGTGCTTTGTCTAAATTTGCCATCACCTAAATGCATAGCCATTGTCACTGGATCTTCCCATAGTCCCACAATACCTGTTGGACAATGGATTCACACAACTGCCAGCAGGTATTGTATTCACAATACAAAATCAATGTGTAAAGTGAATCAGACATGTTAGTCATAAATTAATCACATTTTTGCATCTTCCCAATTTTCCAAGGATGAATAGTAGCTAGATGATTCCCATGTCATTTCTTTGACCTTGCTAATGCAGTATTTTCTGATTCCAATAATTCAGCATGCTGATGCTGTGTGTCTCCAGCTGTTGGAAGTGTAGTTATTTTGTAGTCATCTATTAATTATCTGAATGCCGTTTTCAAGTGTTTCTTTGCTTTTCCTATTTCTATTGATCCTTTTCCATTCACTGTCAAGAAACTGCCTCCAAAGGCCCTGGTTGTCAGGACACCCTGCCCACTTACCACATTTCTTTCATGTTTTCAGTTCAGCTGTCCCTTACACTCATCGTGATGACGAACATGGCAACAGAGTCAGTTTCCTTCACATCCCTCCCAAACCTCTTTACCATGGTGTCTGTAAAGAACTTCAAAACACATAGATTGCTATAGGCACCTCCTATAACATAAATACGGGCTGGTAATTACCTAGCTTCAAAAGTTCACTTTTTTACTGTTCTTTTTTCCTTTTCTTTTCCCAATAGACAAACATAAGCATTTAGCGGGTAAGCACACTTTTTTCTTTTATGCATAGCCGTGCAGTGGGCACAGCGACACAATCAGTAAGTGCAAAGTGTCATCCTCGGTGAAACAGGCTGTAGAAAAGCCGCGCCGTGCGGCGCCTCCGGGCTCGTCCAGGCTGGTCCCGCGGGGCCGCTGCCCGCGGCAGTTGCCCGGAGACAGCGTCCGCGCCCGGGCCGGCCCGAGCATGGCGGAGCCCGCCGGGCCGCCGCCCCCCGCCGCCGGCCCGCAGGCCCCGCACGCCGCTTTCTTCGGGCCCGTGGCGCGGGGCAACCCGGTGGTGGACAGCTTCGAGGCCGAGCTGCGGCGCGTCCTGAGCTCCCTGCGGCGGCTGCGAGGCGTGAGGGAGGCCAAGCCGTCGCAGCACGACCTGCACCGCCACGGGTAGGGCTGCGCCGCCGCCCCGATTCGCGCGTAGCCGCCCGCCCCGGCAGCCGCTGGCCCTGGTTCCCTCTGCCCCTGCCTCAGCTCTCTTTCTCGGCTGCACCCCTCCTGCTTCGCTCTGTTCCTACAGCCGCCCCGCGGGCTCTTCCCGCCGGGCTGCGCTTTCCGGGCCGCCGGGCAGCGCCACGGCTCCCGGGCTGCGCTTCCCCGCCCGCCGCTGCTCGGCTCCCCCTCACGCTGCAGCCACGGGCTGCCGTGCGAGTACCGCGCCCGCTGCACTGGGAGATAGCCAGGAGTTTGCTCTCTGAACGAACTTCCCCAGCAGTCTGCCAAAGCACCCGCAATCCGGTTTTTTTTGTGTGTGGGTTTTTTTTTTTTAAATAGTACTTTTTCATTGTAACGAAAATTCCTCAGAATCTGAGCACCGCGGTTTTTTTATATTTTATTTTATTTTATTTTATTTTATTTTATTTTATTTTATTTTATTTTATTTTATTTTATTTTATTTTATTTTATTTTATTTTATTTATTTTCTCTCTTCTCAGTACTTCCTAGAAGTCAGCGCTTTAGGTAAAAAGCACGAGGGGCTGTGGAAGTTGGCAGCACCGTTGTTGGTTCTGCCAGAGCTGCCTGAGCTTCCTGGTGGGAAAATCCCTTGACAGTGCTGCAGGGACTGGCAGCCCCCCAGCGTGTGCTGCTGCGTGCGAGGGTGAACACTTGTGGGCACGTACGTGCCTTCAAAAGTAGGGCTACACGAGGATAACACCACACAGCTCTTTCTGTGCATATGTCTCTGTCTACGTTGGTGTATTTTTATACACATAGATGCAGGCAGAGCATATGGCAGGTATAATAGTGCATATTTGTTTGCTCGCGTACATGCATATCTGTGGGTATGCATAAGTCGAGATTTTGTAATGCCGTTAAGATAGAGCAACTGGAATCGGTCTGTGATTCATAGTGCATACATATGTCTTTTACAGACTGTGCATTTCTCATGTAGCTCTCCCTGCTGCATTAGGCATTGTGATACGAGAGCTCAACTCTTTTAAGGTGAATAGTTGATTTTCTGTTGTTACCTGAATACTACTCTGTTCAAAATGTACAGGCCTTTAACATAAACCCCACAAGTTTCCCAGGGTATCAAAAGTTCCTTCAAAAACAGCATAGGAGTTAGGTTACCGTATTGCTTAGGTGCAGCCTTTACCCTTGCATATTTCACTCAGTAGTTTCCTAGAAATAGTCCAC
This sequence comes from Poecile atricapillus, assembly GCF_030490865.1. NCBI lineage: Eukaryota > Metazoa > Chordata > Aves > Passeriformes > Paridae > Poecile > Poecile atricapillus. The sequence continues at coordinate 31,180,989 of NC_081289.1, read as the reverse complement.
AAATTACCCTGCTCTGAAGTAGGTGTATACATTTTCAGAAGGTGTTCAGATTCTGCAGCCTGGCCTTTGAGCTGGAGATCTTTCCTGTTCTAAGCTATCTGGCTTCCTAATTTGTTTATGGGGCATGTTCATCATCAGGTCTAGGCCTCGATATATCATGTAGGTAGGTATCAGTCTCCAGGTTTTTGCCTCTAGTGCTTTGAATCTCACCATGTTGGTTTTTTTATATTGTTTATATTGTTTCAGCAGCTGATTTTGAAGCCTTTTTATAGTTATAAACCTTTTCAGCTTTAGCTGATAGGTGTTATTATATTAAAAATTATTCTCTCCAGGCCAACTTAGAAGAAGTAACACTACTTAGCTGCTTCAGACACTACCAAAATTGCCAACAGTGATTCTTCTATGTGTTCTTTGTATCTTCTAGTTGGGAGGTGGCCGTGCTGAATCTAATCTGTTCGCAATATTGTGCTAAGTTACCAGTTTTTGTGAAGTGTCTCCAAGCTTTTTTTTGCTTTACCTCTCAAACCTAAGTAAGTTCTGCCTTATTCAAACTGGTATTTTGTGGATGTGACACATGACCATGCATACCTTGGCTGGCATGAGAGCATTTTCACATCTGAAGAAATGTGCAGTGTTCGTCATGGAGATGAGAACTCACTCTATCAAGGCCTTGATCCCAGAAGTCTCTGGTGGTAATGATCCCTACCAAAATTCCAGGGCATTAGGAATACTGAGTAACATGAAGCTCCAAGCAGCTCTGCATCCTCAGGCATTCTTCATTTCTATATGGACAGTAAAAAGGTAGAAGACTGGAATTCTGATTATAAGCATATGTTCAGGCAGTTAGCAAAGTCAAGACTATTTATTTGTGACTGTGAAATTTTAGGGATTTCTCTCCCTACTGCTTCATTGTTTGATAACTCAAAATTGGTGCATATGCTGCTTGCAGAACCAGCTGTAGTCTGGTCCTAAGAATTTCTGAAGGTAATGGCTATTACAGATGCCTTCCTAAATGCTCTAAAGACTTCTTGCTATGTCATTTTTCAAGCTGTCTTTTGTGGCATGGATTGAGATCAAAGTGTTCTTGTTTGCAGCAAGAAAACCAGCTTCCACGTGGCACGTATGTTTCATTTAGAAAAATAAAATTATCAGCTATATTCCTCCAACTCTTTCAACCTTTGGATTTTATAGGTCAACAGAAAGGCCATAATTCAGGCACTTAAATGTTCTAAGGTAGGAAACAAAAATTACTGAGGGCTTGCCCTGGTATCACAAATCCTTTCAGTCGGAAATAGTAACAAAAGTAATTTTTCCTCAACTAAACAAGAAATTGTTTTGCCCCATTTCTCTTGGCAGCAGAACCATCAAAAACTTTACCTTGAGCTATTGGTTTTATCTCATGTTGTGTGGCTTAGCTACCCTTATTTAATAAGATGGCTTTTGATAAGTATCAGAGAATTCTTTATACTTGTCATAAAGATTTTAACCACGTGGGCCTTATCCTGTGCACACTATTATGGGTTGACCTTAGGGAAATTTCTTCTATTATGGGTGGAAATAAACAAATTTCACCTCTGAGCTCCAACAGTCCCCTAATTTTTTTTAAGAATTCACTTGTTTAACTCGTTACTCTTGTGTCCTACAGGCTGCTTATAGGAAAGGCTGAGGAGCTGTTTGAGAACTGTCTCACGCTCCTCTTGTCTGTGTCAAAGAAACATTCTTGTGTCATGAACTCACTTGAAGTTAGTCATGGCATTATAGCAGAATCATTTTACCTTAATCTTCCCACTGAAGCTGAAAGTCTGGTCAGTTCCGTCAGTACTTTGCTAAACTAGTTTTTAACAGATTTGTTACTTGTTTATTAGAGCTGAGAATCTCACGTGTTAACATGAACATTCAAAGCAAAAAATGAAGATGACCATTTCTGGGGACTTAGAGCTGATCAGTCTTAAAGAAATGTACTAGTCTTACCTTACCAGAGCTTTATCTAGGGTCATTCTTTCTATCTCTTTTCCCTCTTCTTCCCCTCTTCCCCTTTCCCCCTAATATCCATCAAATCTCCTGGTCTCTGAAGGTGTTTTCCTAAATTCTTCCTTTAATAGTCCAAGGGAACTTTGCTCAGCTGCCTGACAGATTCCTTTACTCTGGAGCCTCTTTGCAGATACTAAGTAGTGTGGAATATTTTTCTCAGTATAAGAACTCAGTACCCACCCAGACTGTTAATTGTTAAGGATGGATCAGGAGGGACTCATTCCCGTCCATTTGGAGAGTGACCTTCATTTCACTGAGCTATGGTTTCCTTAAAAAAATTCTCCTTAAAAATGCCTTAGAACATTTTATTCTGATTGTTGCTTTTGGCCTAGTTTGTGCTGTTACTGCATTTTTCCTTTAGGATACACCTCTAGGATGTCCTACTTATTTCCTTACTGCTTTCTTTCAAGAAATGAGAATTGTGATTAGATGATACTTTTAGAAAAATAAAAGGATTATGATTGCATTTCTTTGTTGTAAAGATAATTTTGACAGATTTCTCATAAAGCCATCTGTTTCACCTTGAAATGTGAAGGTGGCTCACAGCTTTCTGTGTGGAAAAAATGTTATTTATTGTGCTTTTTTTAAAATTGGGAGTGTTCTTATAAGCTGAAACGAAGAGTTATATGAGAGACTGAGAATGCATTCCAAGTGCTTGAATGTCAAGAGAAGAGTTTAAGAAAGTGTCTTGAGTTCTGATCTACTCAGTCTTGAGAGAAGTTGAAAAGTTCCAGCTACCTCACACCAGTACACATATGGTTTATGCATGACAATTCGGCTGGAACGATATTTTTTTCAGATGGTAATGTCTTTAAATGTTAATTTATGTTTCTTCAGTTGTTTTCTTTCCTCATAAATTGCTACCTATAAATAATTTGGCTGTAGCAGTATCACAACTCTGCTGATGTTTCTGGACAAGTGATTTCTTATGAGAATAAATGTAAAAGATGCCTGGGATGGTGAACACTGTCAATACTGGTAATGATTTGTTAACGGGAATCTTTCATGAAAAAGTCCCAGCGCTAATTTGCAGTCTGTCTGATCAGTTATTGTATTCCAGCTAGAATGTAGCTTTCTTAAAGAAGCATAGTGTGGGGAAGTTGTACACATGGGGGCATGAGGCCATCAAGCCATGGTTGGTAGGGACTGTAGTACTGGCACGATGTAGTCAGTGTCTCTGTAGCAGAGGGAAACTGCTTAGAATCTGTTACCATTTGTGGGAGGCTTGCTGGTTCAGCAAAATAGGCAATTTGTTAAACAAAGAATCCTTGATGACAACTGTGGCTAGAATCAGACAGAGGCAGCAGAAGAGCATCACAACTATTGCCATAAAATCCTCTCTGTTTTAGCAAGTGTGTAATTTGGTTCTCTTTGAATCCTACTTACAATTTAAATCTTGTTTCCTGACTCATGGTGTAGCTCTGTATACCATGAGCTCTGTATTCTATAGCTCTGTATACTCTGTATCTTTATGGTTTATTCCATGGCTACCAGTTCCCAAGGTTGCAACTACCTGACCATACACTGTTATTTTGAGATTTTTTTCCTGCTCTTAACATTTGTAGTTTCTGGTCCAATAATTGCTGTGAACTGTAATTCATTGAGTCTAAGATACCAATTTTTTTCTCAAACAGAGCTTCTCAAATACTAGCTGAAAGGTGGGACAGATTTTGTGCTTGTGATTGTGCTTGAACAACACAAGGGAATTATTACTAGGACATTTTAATGAGAATTTACATGGGAGAAAATTCATCCTATTTAAAATGTATGGTAAAAACTGGTGACAGAAATGAAACCCAGAAATATCCTTGTCTGCCTGTTAAATCTGATTTTAATGATCACTTGTTTTGAAATATGTAGAAGTTCAAATAGATTTGGAAGAAAAGAGTTTTCACAATTTGAAGTCTTCTTGATTTGTTTACTTGTTATGACAGGTCTACTGCCAGTTTAATCTGAAACTTTTTTCCTTATACCTTTTTTTTTTTAGAGCAAATACTTTGTTTGACATATGGATCAAATATAAGCCACGGCTACCAGAGTGGTATTACAATGAAAGACTTGTGAAAGTTGGTGATACCCTTGCTCAGATCAAAGTAAGTCATTTCAATGAGAAAAGGTTCAATCATAGCCTTTGTTTCATTATGTTTCTATGCTACTTTAATTTTTAATCATATTTTACTGAAAGCTATTTAGAAAGTAGCAAAAACTTCTACAAAATAATTCCAGTGACAGTTGATTGTGAGTATTTCTTGTTTTTTTATTGTAAAATTGTCCTGATTTTTGAATATATTTTCTATATCTGTATTTTCTATGCACCCATTGCCTTTTCAAACACCCCAAAATCTTTCTTTAATATTTGTTTGATGTTTCAGCGTGGTAGAGTACAATATCTGACTGTGACTTTAATGCTGTTAAAGTACAAACTGACGATGATAGAGAAGTTCCACTGACTCAACTCCATGCTCAGTTAACCAACCATGGGTAAAAAGAATTGTCAGGAGAGGATCAGAGAACAAAAACCAGACTGCAATTGCACATTATACAACTATATGTATCAGTGGTGCTTCTGCATCTTGAATTATGTGTGCATTTCTGGTCTCCTCAAACAGGGTAGATCACAACTAAAAGGGATTCAGGCGCTAAATTGTTGAAATCAGAGTATTATTTGACGGATGTTTCATTATATGATAACTCTATTTTTATGCTTTTACTTAGTTGTGTGTTACTGACTACAGTTGGAGATGGGACGCCAGGCTAGTAACTGTTGATCTGACTCAATAAGGCAAATATATTTTTATATACTATTTGTCCTTTTTCCCATAAAAAATATTCCTGAAGTTTTCATAGCTTCTGGGCCCTAGGAATTGCTTGAAACATTACATGAAGCCTTTAGTGCTTGCTAACTGCTGCTCTCACAGGTTATTTCAAAAGTATCAAATGCTGCTCCCTGTACTCTGCATTGGCTTCCCAAAGCAGCGCTCCAATATAGTTTGGTCTTTATGTTCGAGGTGCTTAATGACCTGACCCTAGATTGCCTGAAGATAATCCATGTTTCTGCTTAAAGACTTCTGCTTGCAGCTTCAGTTTTCTAGTGTCATATATTTTTCTACAGTAATTGGTGTTGCTGAAGAAGTTGTTTTGCTGGCCAGCCCAATACTTTCAACTTCTTTTTCGAAATTCTTCTTTTTTAAATTGCACTTTTTAAACTTAATTTTAGAATGAAAACCTAGTTTTCATTCAATTTTTTTCCTTGAAAAGAAATATATAGAAACAACAAGGGGTGGATGTTGCAAATTTCAAATGCATTACAGGAAGGATGGATATGATATAAAACCAAGGTCTGTGATAGGTGGGGTAAAGTCTATTCCATAAGTACCCCTTTTGACTCCTAGTTGAAAACTAGTGTTGAATCTTTTATATTTTAACCTTCACATTATATAATAATGATGTGTAGTCCTGAAAAAATAATCAGTGGGTAGGCACCTGCTTAGCTTTCTGTCCTCCTGCTGTATTTTTTTAATGCCTTTAGATTCCTTCCTATAATACATCTGCTATGTTTTTTTTAGGACACACCTAAATTCATTAAGTCATATATCTGGAAATTACTTAGTCCATTAGTCATCATATGATCAGCACTGACCCGTTTTCTCCCTGCCTCCACTCTGCCTGTATCTGCCTGTTATCCTGGGTCATGTGTTTTTATCCTGGGTCACACGTGTTTTAAACAGTTTAGGAGAGAATTTACTTTTTTGTTATGTGTCAGTAGCTATCCTAATGGTGTTCTGATTGATGGCTTTGGATTCTAAGTGTTAGCACAGCCTGAATGTACATATTAGATTACACAAGTGACTGACTGCCCATAGCTGTCCATGGAAAGTCAAAGTTTCTAGGTATGGCTGCTGCTTTCACACAGCAAATAGGATAATAGGGCCATGTGAGTTGGACTCCTCAGATGATTAAAAATTTAAGGTGTCACTGTGCTGGAAGGAATTTGTATTGAGAAAAAGAAGGAAGTGCAAGGAAATAAGAATTTTGTGTGATTAAATGTTAAAGGATCATTTTTAGTGGCAGAAATTAGTTACTGTTTCCTACAAAATTTATTTGGTGTGTGTGCTAGAATTAGTGAAATTGGTAGAGAAACCTAAATGTAATCCTTGCTGAAGGAAGTGGTGGTGATGATTCAGTAAATGTCACTTCCAGATCTGAGTCAGAGCTGAACCATAGAGTCAGCATGATTCTGGAGTGGTTCGACAAGCTGCTGGGGAGCTCTATTTGGAATGAGACATAAAGCTCAACATCTTCCTTGCCAACAGTTCTTAAAGACCCAGTGGCAATTTCTGGTCTATTAATGCTGATTTCTTGGCCATATGTAAATTCCAGTTTTCACTTGTTTCAATCTTTCTTTAAGGCATCTTACTCTCTCTCTCTGTTTTATATTACACAAAAGAAAGAAAAAAAAAAAAGCTTTGACAACATGGAAACAAGGAAGAGAGAAGTTATTACATCTATATATTGCTTATAAAGTTCTACATTATGAAGTACTTTTTTCTGAAGTTTAATGTCATTGTCATTACTGTTATGAAGTTGTAGAGTATTCCAGCAACTCTTAATTACATTAGCCCAGCACCCTGCTTTATAATTGTTATCTGATATGTCGTATTTATGATTAGAATAAAAAAACTCACTAAAACTTGCAAAGCACAAGCCATTCTTTTAAGTATTTCAACCTTTCATATGTTGAGTGTTCACACTACATTGCTAGATATTTGTATGAACCTGTAGTGCTTTACTTCCTGTTGCTCTTTCATGTTGTTACTTTTTTCATAGAGATAATAAAAAACTATGTTTTATAGAAATAGAAATTAAATATACAAACCATAAAAAGAACTTAACATTTTTTTTTCAGGAATATAAGTTGGCACTTGTACAGTGTTATGAAAGATACCTTCAGCAGTTTGTTTCTGTAAACCTTGATGATGTCATGAGTGATGTGCACTGCTTTAAATCCACTTTTTTTCCAAATGGTGTCAAAGACAAAAAAGCAGCACTTATGGTAGGTTGTGGGTTTTTAAAATTTTTTCTGGTCAAAGACATTCACAGATTCAAAGTAAGCAGTCCATTTTATCCTCCACGAACGTACTTCATATTAATTATATATTAACATTAACTAATATTTAATAGTTTGTTGATATCAATTGCATTGAGATTTAATGATCATATGTATGATATGAACATGTGGAATTGGTGTATATTTTTAAGAGGATGTTAAGTGCCTTATGCTTTTATGGCAGAAGCCAACCACCATCAACTTAGTGTTAAAACAGCAGTTTTCTCTGAATGTGGTGTTCTGTAACTGCTTACAGCAGTTTTTGCTCTAAAATAGTTGCTATTATCCACTGTCAGAATCAGGATGTAGGCAAAATTTGATAAATGTCCTGCAATTTTGGAAATTTCTGTATTGCATTATCTAAGAACCAGGCAGAATGCAAGACAATTAAAACATTCTTCTGTATTTTGTACCGTAAGTGTACAAAATACCACTTGTTATAAAAGGTCACGACAGTTAGAAAAGCAGTGTTTTTTTTTTTTTTAGCTTATTTTCTCACTGTGAAAAAAAAGGGAAGAATGCTGAATAATTTTCTAAGTGCTTTAAGCTCTAGGAAGCCAAGTGATCTTACGAATGTTTTGGAACACTTTTGTGTTAACTGCATATCAGAGTTGGGACTTGCAGTATACCTTTAGTTATTCGTGGAAGAAAGTGTTTCAGTTGATATAGGTAGAATGCTAAAAACATGTTATATTTTACTTTAAGCAGTTCTTTGCTGAGAAGCTCTACTTTTGTAAATGATGGGTATTTCGAATTAACTAATGCAAGTTACTCTGTGATCAAGAACAATGAACAGAAATGGTAGGCAGCTCCTGTGTATTGAGCTAATCAAATTCATATCCTCAAGTCAGAGTGTAAATAGGTGTTTAGTGAAGAGAAGAAAGCAGATGGTTTGCTTAAAAGCTAGAAGCAGAATCATAATAGAAAAGATACTTGGTTTGTGTTATTTTTTTTGTTTTTAAAATGTGGTTCAGCTTCCTAGAAAGAATATGATCAAAGACTGTTAATACATTTTTTAAAAATGTTTTGTAAATATATTTTAAGTTCAAGAGATGCTTTCCTCTGTTTTCTGTATGTTTGAACCAGTCCTACTGGCAAATGTTATTGCAGCCCATACTAAAATGCTTGTTCTGTAACTTAGCCTTTACAGACTAAGATATCCCTAAATTTTCAGACATGGAATCTAGTTTGGCAATGATCCCTACAATTTGAAATGGAAAATGATAATGTGTCAAATGATCACATCTAAAGGCTCTAGGTGTAACTTTTTTTGCCATGTTCCCACTGCGCTTTTTTTTTTAATTAAGAAATGGCATTTCAGGGCTAGAAACTTCCAGCTTTGGTGAATTAACTGCAACAAAATAATATAATTTCAAAAGTAACCAGTTTAGGAAGCTTTGAGAGATTGATAGGTACTGACTGGTCATGTCCCATTTAGCCCAATTTTTAATGTTGTTTGTTCAGTTGATGCTGTAGTTCAGGCATGACTGAGGTCACATTGTGTTAGGTATTACAAGGAAGAGAAGAATAAATCCATCTGTGTAAGAGAAAAGTAACAGATGAAAGCGAGAAATAAGATATTGGTGATATAGATGGAGAAGTATAGGTAAGTTAAAATTTGCCTTAGTTTGTGGAAGACTTCTACAGAGAAGCCAAGTGTCAAAGCTAGATTATTTGAATAGCATTTCACAATGCCACATTCTCCCTACACCACTTCCAGCACTCCTAGTGCACTAGGTGTTTTTTCATCCTGTGACACAGTGGAAATTGACTCAGGTTAGTGGTACAGCAACCCTGAAGCTTTAGCATTTTCTCAGTATTCCAATGCTCAGTTCAATGTTATACTGATTTTTTTTGCTGTTATACCTAATCTTTCCTTACCATTTTTTTGTACTTTGCTGATGTGAACTGAAATATGCTTGTATTTTAATTAACTTTATATATATTTCTATGTGTTTTAGTTCCATGCTTTGCAAGCGAGAAATGTTTGTATTTATGAGATGGTTTGCAGCAGAGACAGAAATCTTCAGAATCAAGAGTCCCTGCAGACTTGTCTCAGTGTCTTGACCTCATTACGACTCACTATGCAAGTGGCTCTACCTCAGGAGAATTTGTGTTGGCTTATCTACAATGGTACCTCAGGCTTTCCATTTACATTTCTTTGCTAAGCAAAGCTGTGAAGGGAAACTTTTATACTCTTTATGCTCTTCAAGGTCAACCCAAGGGTCATGAATAAATCTCTAGTTAGTCTTCAATCATAGTAGGGTTTTCTTTGTAATTTTTGTTTTTCTAATAGAAGGGATTTTAAAATTAGGATTTCCACAGTGTCCATTTTCAGGTGGACTGTTGTAAAAACATCAACTTTTTCATCATCATGTGCTTAAGAATACTAATAAAATCATAAGTAAGGACATTTTTGGAGTAAATCCTGATTAACAAAAAAAGCTCAAGATTTTTCTATCAATAAAATGTTTGTTTTGATGAGTTAATTTTGTCTTGGTTTTTTGGTTGGTGGGGTTTTTCTGGTTTTGGTTTTGTTTTTTTTCTGCTTGTTTGCTGTTGGGTTTTGGGGTTTTTTTGAAAAGAGGATTTCAGATCTAAGAGCAAAAAATTGTCTGCCATTACATCTTTGTGTACATTTTTGAAAGTACTTTGAAGGGAAGAGCTGGTAATAAATCTATTCTAAAAAATACCATATGGTACTTAAGAATTTTGATCTGTGTATAAGATTTCAGGGTGCTGATTGTAAATGCTTGTATTAGGGAAAAATTGAGAAAAGAATGGAACTTCTGCAAACTAGATACAAAGAGAATGATTTCTCTATTTTAATTAAAGATTTTAATTTCAGGAACAACAACAGCATACTTTTGCTTTGAAAGGCAATGTTATTTATTTTATGGATTGGAAGGGCCGTACAAGGATCATCAATTCCAACCCTTGAGTGAATGGATGGGTTGAGCCCACAACCTTGGCATTGTTAGCACCATGCTTTGACCAACTGAACTACTATTCAATTGTTGCAATATAATCTGCAGAAATAATATGTTTGTAATTTCATTTTGAAAAATGCACTTTCTCTGAGCTATGATTGGTCAAAATTCTTATCCTTTTGTTTTGCTGGGACTGCTGTTGCCATCAGTCCCTACTTTTGAGGTGTGTTTTTTGCTTGTATATTTCTGTGGGAGAAGAATTAAAACTAAAATATACTCACCTGCCATTGTGACATCCCACTGCCTGTGAGTGGGACAGGTCTCTCTACCAATCCTAGCCAATAATCTACTCTAATTAGAAGGAGACAGTAACTCAGTTTTTCCCTAGTTCCTGAGCATTTTTCTGCAATTTCAGACAATAGATTTTGTGCCTCATTACACATTTGACTGATAAAAAGAAATCTTCCTAATACTTGCTCCATTTAAGCTTATTGGCATAATAACACCCTTCTAGCTGTGACAGGTGACATTGTGATGCCTCCTGCTGCCACAGGTGTCCCCTTCTGAAGGTTCATACAGAAAGAAGAATAGGCTTTTTTTTGTCTCCCAGAACTGCACTGTCTTTTATACTTCTAAGACTGATTTTTGAAAATTTTATGACATTTCTTAAATCAAGTACATTTTTGACAGGTTTTTATTTCTAAGTCATTTTGATGCTTTTGGAAACTCTACTCGCTTTCAAATTTCTTCATGTCACTTATCATACTTAATATCATGTAATTGTGGTAGTGTCTGCCAGGTCAGTGCTGTGATGGGCTAAAAGAATCATGTAAGGTAAGGTCTGTGAGGAGAGGTAGTGTTTTGCTTTAAAGAGCCTGGCATTTGGGGATGAAAGTAAGATTTGTCTCTCTAGCAGTTACTGAGTGAAAATTTGATTTGGTAAATTTTTAATATTTCATTCTCATGAAATCTCATGATTATACAGCTTCACTAGTAAAACTAATATGGAAGAAGAATTTAATGGTTTCATCTTCTCTAAATTAGAAGTTGCTTCGGAAAAATCATTAGTTTTTAATTTGTTTAATGAAAAGTCATTAGATTGTTCTTCTCTGGAAGTAATAACCCAGATAATAAGAAAAATATTGAGTTGCTTAGCATAACAAATTTCATGTAGGATTATAGAACTTACCTGTTTGTTTAATTTATTTTTGCAGGTACTATCCATATTTACACCATATGCAGACAATTGATGGTGATGGGTCAGTCTGCTAAGGTACGGCAAAATAAATAGAGCTGTAAAATTGGCAGGAGTTTAGAAAATGCACCTGTGTTTTGAATAACACCGTACCCTGACTTTTCCATTTCACTGGTATTGCCAATAGTAGTATTTTGTCACAAGGAAATAAAATGTCTGTGTTTCAAAGTGGTTGATTTCTAAGCCCTCATGCCTTCCTGAGTCTGCTCCTTCCTCAGCTGTGGAATGGAGCCCAGTGTAATGTCTTGCTGGACATTGAAATGCCATATGTTAGGCTGTTTCAGAGGATTCCAGGTCCTTTGTTTTTGACAGCTATATATGTTCAAGAATTGGTCTTTTGTTTCTTAAAATGTGGAAATGTGCTGACACCTGGTGGCTAGGGTTTTAGTTGTGAATACTTGATAAAAATAACCTGGCCTTTCCCCCCGCCTTGTTTTTTTTCTGAATGTAGTTTTTATTTGTCTTAGCTTTACTATTTTCTCCTAAATCTTGAACAGAATTTGAATCAGCCTTAATACAATATATTTTCTCATTTGTTGTTTTATTAATCTTTCACTGAGCAGGAAAGATTTTTTATCTTTGAACATCTATTAAAAACAGAAATGGCTTAGAACCTCCTTTAGCATACTCAGGTTTGTGCTATACAGGAAACAGAGGAATTGGTCATGGGTATTTTCGATTCTTGAAATTTAGACTAAAAGAAAATCTGTATATTGGCTTAATTTAGGACAAAGGTGGTGAACATTTTATGTACCTCAGGGAAAAGCTGACTCAAAGAAAATAGTAAGAGGAAGATAAAGATACTGTTCATTCAGTCAAGGGCAAATTATTAAAATTAAACTGCTGCAATGACTATGTTGCCCTGCAAATTAGGAGCCAAGAGTTCCATGGGTATAAATTAATCTAAGTGCAGGTTTTCACCACAAAAGACAGACTTCAACTCTAGATCACTAGAGCTGCCAGAAAAGGGAGGGAAAGCTCTCAAGAGCAGATGAGAGAGAAGGGCAGGATCTTTGGTGGCAAGACTATGGTGAACTGGAGTGGTTAAGGTAGCTTGGAGGCTAAAATAGTGCTTGACTGCTATTTAAGATGGAAAAAAACAATAACATGCAGGTGGAAGGCTTTTCAGTCAATAAAACAGGTTAAAAACTATTACAATTTCTGTGATTTTTTCCCCCCTCTTTCAGTTTGTCCCACCAGGTGAAGATAAGTCTTTTTATCTGTCCTTTAGTAATAGGAAGCATATTTATGTATGTTAAAATGCATTCATTTTGAAATTAGATTTCTTCAATACAGGTCCTGGAATACTTACTGTGGGCCAGTATATGTATGGAATCATCCATTCCACTCTTATCTGTGCATTATTTGACGTGGAGAGCCACCCTATATACGGCAGTTTCTCAGTGTTATTTTGATTGTCAAGCTGGCATTCATGGAGAGGTATCCTGATTTACCTTATGTAGCATTTCAGATGCAATCAAATAGGAAATATTTATTTAAATATTCCTGCTTATTAGCAGATCATATGTATTTAGAGTTCTGTCCATATTCCAAAATTTTACTCCAAAGGGGAGATGTGTTTCCACGTGTAAATGTATAATCAACTGAAATGCAGTAGCACTTTGTAATATACTCACAGTCACAGACTTCTAGCATTAAACACTGGCCAGGTCCCATGCATATATACAAAAGGTATTTTACAAAGGTTTTATTTTCCTTTTCAGTTGTTCAGGACCTGGCTTTCATTGTGGCTCTTTGCAGTTGTATAAATTCAGGAACTATATTATTCTAAAATTAGATATCAACACAGAGTATATATATATATGTATTTTTAATTCTTTGGACAGATATTTGCTCGCCGTGGTTTGATTAAAATTGATGAACTGAAGCAATTAGAAGATACCAGTTCTTCTCTGGAACATACAGAGACAGAAAAGATTTTTAGAGAGGCCACTCTAAAGGTATCATCATGCAAGTCATTATAAAAAGGTAGAGGAGTTATGATCTTTATGAACAGAACACATAAGATATATATTGACTTAATTTTTAATTTGTGCCCCAGATGTCAGTAATGATTTTCAAGAGAGCAGTATATGAATCCAGAAGAAAGTCGAACAGCTCTCGACGTGAGTCAAAAGTTAACCCAAGAAAAGCAGTAAATGTAAGTCTGATATTTCATATAATCCTTCTCTTCCTTTACTATTGTCATGTGATGAAACTGTGATATAATTTTTCCAAATACGGATGGTGCCATACACAAGCAGTAAGTTTTATATTTGCAGTTTCATAATTAACAGAATTTATTAAGAAAACTCAGAACAAGCTTCAAAGTAGGGAAGATGTACTAATTATTAGTTTAGAAGATTATCAGGAGACATCTGCATGGTTTTAAACTACATGGCCTTAATAGTCTTCTTCATAATTTCTATTGTACTATTTTTGAAGAAAAATAACATGCCAGAGTGTGTCTGGTATTGAATTGATTAGTCTAAGTACTGTACCTGCTTAGCATGAGGCTTTGCTATGCCTTTGAAGCATGACATTAATAACAGTGATATATATTTTACAGTATGTTATTTTCTGTTTTGAACATGTACTTACTTTCTGATGGAGAAATGTTTTGAAAAAAATCTTGCTTTATTGCAAGTTTAGATGTCACAAGGCTTAAATTACCTCTTCTTACTTAGCTGTCATGGCCTCGCACAACTACTGAGCGGCTGCTGGTGGAAATGTTTGATGGTGCTGCAGCTCAGTTCCTTGCCATCCTGGAAGCACTGTCTGATAGCAGCAGGAATCTATTGCCCCCTCATCCTCCTGTTCCTGATGAAATTCAAATCCATGTTGTCACTTCTGAGCTTTTTTCCGCAGGCCTAGAAATCCTCTCAGGTAACAGCTTAAAGAAGCAAAGCCAGTGTAGGTGGGGAGTCTGGAACTCCATTTTATTTTATTTTTTCTATTAAAAAAAAGAGAATGAGCCTGAAGGTATATATTTAATTGATAACAACAGCACCTATGAAAACAGGTAGTCTTTCTTATCTTCACGTAATAGAAGGTAAAAATCTGGTTTGATCTCCATGGTCTATTATATTCAGTAAAAATCTGCAGCAGTTTATGCATCTATTTTCTAAGTAAACTGGAGTTCATTATCTTTGTAGTGGTCTTTACAGGCTTTACTGTGCCATATATTTGTCTAAAATTGTTGTTAACACATAGTGTTTTCACTACTGCTGAGCAGTTATTGCACAGCCTCAAGGCTGTCTCTCCAACCCTCCCGTCCCCAAAGGCCGCTATACTGGGGGTGGGCAGGAGGCTGGGAGAGAACATAGCTCAACTCACCAAACAGCTGATCCACACCAAAAGCTATCCAGTTCAGCAGCAGCATCTGTGACTAAGGGAAAGGATGGGGGGATTTCCCAAGCAACTGCTGCACATCCTGAAGCCTTGCTTACCAGAAGGTGGCTGGGTGTCTGCCCACGTATGGGAAATAGTGAATAAATTACCTTTTCTTCTTCATTTGCAGTCACAGCTTTATTTTCTTTATTTATTTGGGAGTGTCTAAACCATGAGCTTTCCATCATATTTTTTCCCACTGTCCTGTTGTGAAGCATGAGTGAGAGAGCAGCAGGATGGGGGTTGAGAAGCCAGGCAAGGTCAGAGTACCATGGTATTTGATGTATTCTATTTTCTTAAAAAATCTATTTGAAGTTAGATGTGAAAACTTGAGAAAAACACTGGACCTGATGGTTCCTTCCACACTTTTTTTTTTGCTGGTCTGAATATAGTCCTGGGTATAGAGGTATTTTGTCAGTAAAAGGATATATAGAGACTAAGTACACTTCAAAAGGATATTTTTCTTGGCATGATTACTGGCTAATTAAAATTTAACAAGTCAAATAAATTATAAATTGATTTAATAATTTTATATGTTGAAGGTGGAGAGAGCAATGACACCAGTAATTTTGGTATAATTAATCCATCATCTACCCTTCTGCAGTTGATGCTAACAGGTAAGCTAGCTTTGAATTTCAAAGGATTTCTTTAACCCAGTGATGTAAATGCTTAGTGGACAGAATTAATTTTCATGTTAGTTCTATACATAAAGAGTGTGCAAAATGGTGTCCTCTTGGAGTGGTTGTGTACAGGGCTGGGAGCTGGACTTTGTTGATCAAGCTTGTGGGTACCTTCCAACTCATGACAGTGAGTGTGGCATATTATTAGGACTACAGAAGACTGCTGAATATATTAGCTAAAAAATTGCTGAGAGTTCCAAGGACCAGGAGGTCTATTTTCTGCCTTACTGTGGTCTGGGTAAACTTGAAAAGTGAGAAAATAGGCTCCTTATGTGTATACGAGCATTTTCTGACACAGTAAGGAGAAATGTTTACCTGTCTTGAAATAAATTGTATGTGTTTACATGCAATTTTTAACCCAAATTTTGGATAGCAAGGGTCTTTACAGGGTGATAAGCTCTTCCTGCAACAGCAAGGACTAAATCCTTGGTGTTCTTTACACAGGTATGTTAATATCAATAATTGTAGAGCCTTTTTTGAATGTTACACGACAATGTAATATAGTCAAGTGGGCATGCTGGTATTTGTTCAAATTTTGGATTTGATTATCTTGGAGGTCTTTTCCTATATGATTCTATGGTTGCAGATTCATCATTAAAGCAGTCTGTAAGCCTAGACATTACAGTGAAAAGATAAAACTATTGTTTCTTGTAAAGTTATTAAAACATCCTTCAAGATTATGCTGACTGCTGAAAAATGTTTTGTATTTATCAATGCCCAAATCATGAAAATAAATTAAATTAAACTTTCAATAAACTTCTGAATACATATATGTAAAACAAAGAAAATATTTTTGTCATCACTGCAGGACAAAAAGGGGTGTCTGGAGATGCTGCTGTGAAATTTGTAAAATTAGCTTTCAGCTATGAAGAGTGGGACGTGTTTTATTCTGCGCTTGAATTTGTTAATAATTTTCTTCAGGTAATCTGGATATGATTGAGATATTCTTTAGTTGGTCTTTTCCTATGAGGGTAAGGAGTATGCAAAATACATATTTTAATGACCAGTTTCTATGTTTTTTTCCCTCTCAATTAGACTCAAGATGACCCAACATGGAAGAAAGCTGAAATAGAACTCAAACTCCTTGCACTGATGCAACCTTTAGTATTCCCAGGAAAATTTGAACGTAGTTTTTCTGTTACTGATGATAATAGCGAAGAAGACAGCACACTTCAAGGTTCTGAAAAGACACAGACAATTAGAAGTGAGTGTTGTTCAGTTATAATTGCGTTTGAATTTCAAATATTTTTACAGCAAGAGGTTTTGTTTATTATTTATAACAATGTAATATGTTTCATGCAGTAGTCTATGACAAAAAGTAGCAATGGAGAAAATGCTACCTATTTTTTCCAGTTTTCATTTGTCAAAATATGACTTTATATGATTTCCCTTAAAAATGCATGATATATGTTAAACATGTGTCTGGTTATAACCAAAGATGCAAAATGATTGAATGTTTTCAGGCAAGTTTTCAGGGAAAAAGTGAAACACATCTTTGAGGGGCTTTTTTTTGTCTGTTCTTACGCTTAATTTATGCAAAATTTCTTTACACAGAAGCAAGAAAAACTTGTTAGACCAACTGCAATTTCATTCTATGACAATCAAAAACCTGAATATATCTTGAAAACTTTCTGTTTCCTAAAAATAGAAATGCTCATTTTCACAGAAGTGAATAAACTTGGAATTATCTGTCCCCCTCTGAATTTACTGTTTCTTAGACCATGTTATCTGCTGGTTTATATTAGTAAATTAGTTGACTCATATATTTTCAAACTTAGTTTTTAAATTAGATATGATGTCTTGCCTTTCCTTTTTCTCCATTTTTTATTATACATGTTGAGTGTAGAGAAATCCTTAAAGCCTGAAGATCCTTTTCATGATATTACAATTCTGGCAACAACAGCGTTTTCCTGTATCTCCACATCTGAGCAGGTAATAACAGAATTTGAGACATTTCTTCTCAATGTATCACTTAGTCTGTAATGAATGCATATAATTGAAGATCAAAGGAATCAATTGCATGACTAACAAACTGCAAGAATACAAAAAGTGAAAAATGTATTCATGAATATTTTTAGTTTGTGATTTAAAAAAATGGTATATTTGTTCTAAAATTCTCTGTAATCAGTTACTTTAAAAATATTTATTAGGTATTAAATTTATTTGGAAGACCAAAGGGCTGATTGCATGTTTCAGCTAATAAAGGAGAGATCAAATTTCTTTACATACGTTAGATTTAGGTGGGCAAATATGCTCAGCTGTGGAAAACCGTTCTGCAATATTTATAGAAATGGGGGCAGTTACCCTACGGAATGATAATACCTTTTTAACAGCACTATGTCTGCAATTTAAGGTCAATTCTCACTGCAAAGAACTGAAACAAGCAGCAGCAACAAGAAAACCAGTGAGAGTGGGACTCTGTGCTGAAGTCTCCACTGTGGAATTAAGCCCATTATGTATCTGATGATTTATTCCCAGAGTAACCACTTTTACTTGCTCAAACTGAGATTTCCCTTATTGTGCTACTGGGAGGGGAAGAAATTACAGTGCAATGTCTCCACTACTAGCACTTATATTAAAATAGTTTGTGATCCAAACAACTAATGAATTTTTTTCCTTAGAAAAAACCTATTCTGATAACATGGCATATATCTTAACTGCAAAAATTTTTTTAGATGTAATTTGAATACTGCCACAATTTGGGTGTAACTGGAGCACACACTTTTTTAGCTTTGGTGTATTTTATATTTAGTCAAAGTACCTTGCCTGTGAGGTACCCCACAGATACCTTTAGATACCATGATTTGTCAGTTTTAAATGTGACCTCTGTATGGAGGCAGTTATCTGGATTTAAACTCTACTTGTTCCTCTACACTTTCCTGCAAATCTTCTTGATCTTTTGTCCAGAGAGGAAAGACAAATTCGCCCCTGATTAACAGAGCATTCACTGGTGGTGAAGTTACATGATATGTAGCTGAGGCAATCTAGCAGCTTGCTGCCACCAAAACAGTGCAAAAATAATTTTGATTTACATTTTTCCCCTTTTCTTCTCCCCTCAGTTTCATTATCAATATCCCATAAATCTTGTGCTCAAACATAGATGAGAGTATAAATAGTGTGGATATATCAGGTTTCACTGCATCTGAGATGCTGATTCAGCTCTGCTGTAACTAGTGATAAAGATGTGTACTGATCCTTACTCACTGTTGAGAATGTCTTTAACACATAGATGGATTCTATTGCCTTTTAAAAAGTGTTAATTAGGAGGTTAACTGACTAGAGTTTTGAATTTGTTAATTATTCTCTTTGCAAGATGCAGGTAGGGTTTAACATTTCTTTCACTTGTTAGATATTTCAGTCCAAATTTTTTTCTAGTTGTTTGTTTTTCACTGCTTCATAGTCTCAGATGCACCAACAGCCTATGGAAGTACTCTGTCAAGCAAAATGAAACTATTAATTTAGATTTTCTTCTGAAAATATTTAAATACTTCAACAAAAATAAAGTTTTTTCCAGACTCTACTGATTTCAGCGTTATAGTTAATTTGCTCTCTCATGTAATTTTCACCTCACTGATTTTCTTGTCTGTGTTACTTTTAAGAGCTTGCCAATGGAAAAAAACAAAAAAAAACTCCAACTCCCCAGACCTCTAAACCCACTTATTTTGTTGAGAGAAGAAAAGCTAGGGTGGTCTACCAGAACTTATTTTTAAAACAAATTTCTAAAGCTTTCAAAATGTTGTCATCCCTTATAGGAAAGTGACATATTTTATTTACTTGTGTTGGAAAATGTTGGGACTGTTCATGTACTGGGCTATTTGTGTGTTTATATGCCTACCTGTTTCCACAATTATATTGTTTTTTCTTTCCAGAGTGTCCATCCTGACAAAGAAATACTTGTTGATGTAGTAATGTGTTTGTGGCAGAAGTGTAAAACAGACCTTCAGCAAATCCAAATGAGTGGAAGTGACTGCTTAGAATATATCCACAAACACCAAGCTTACCAAGTACTCCTTCATTATAATGTATTTCTCTTAATGTGAATGCAGTCTGTAATAGTAAAGGCAGTGAAATACTGGTATCCAGTCTAAGTACCTTTTCTTATGGTAAAATGCAGATAAATCTTCTTAAAAAATATCAATTTATACACACTTTGAACACACTGTGCTCACATAAGCCAGTACCAAAATATTCTCCAAGTATAAAGTAAAGTAAAGTAACCCACTGTCTGCCAGTGGGCCATGGTGGTAAGAAGCTAAGTTAGTGAAAACATTTGGGCAGGATGTAAGAAGAAGAATTTAAGATGTTGCGGCAGAAAATACCAATGTATTTCAGGAAACTTCCCTAGGTCAGTTGAAGAAAGTGCCAAAAACCATACAACTTAAGGGAGATGGGAGTCAATAGTAGAATAGTATTCAGCCCACTGGATGGAGGCACAGCCTTACCTTGAATTTGTTCTGTGGGTGAGAGGCTCTTGGTGAAACGGGCTCGCTGGGCTGCCAGTTGGTGCTAACCAGCCAGTTTCTGGAGGAGTTATTTTTGTGACTCTATACAGCAAAATTGTTTGGAACTTCCCCAGAAGGTAGTGTATGGTTATTTTCCTCTGTATGTACAACCGTAGCGTTTGGGTCTCTTTTATTCTGATTTTAAGTGGGAAGATATGGAGATAAATGAGAAACATGTAATCAAATCTACTGGAAGGCTTACTGCACTAGAGGAAGGTATTAAATTTATGGCTGTAGAACATTCATAAAACTTTCCAAAAAGATTGGCAGGAATAATAATGTTCTAAAATAAAAAAAGTCTGCTGTCTGAAGGAACAGGGTCTATGGAGCAGCATAATTCAGCATCTTAGTCTGGTGACATTTAAAAAAAGAAGGCAGATCCAGGAAACAAGTTGTGTGCATGCTTGTGAATATTTTTAAACAATTTTGAGTGCAAAACCCTGTCTACCTCTGTAATACATAAATGTCTTCCAAAATTTTGATTTATCTCCATCTTGATTCTTTTTCTACCCCTTTCCATCATTTTTAGTGGGTTCACATACTCTGGATAGTGAATGAAATAATTAAGAAGAGCAACATAGCAGACACTAATGTAATGTTTGCAGAGATAACCTTATGTCTAGCTGCAATACTGGAAAATGTAGCTGATTCTACAATTGTATCTAAGGAAAAAGAAGGTAAGAAAAATTGAGTTTTCTTTCAAAAATGGCTTTTAAGATTGGAACTTTTCTGAGCTGAAAACTGACTAACATGCAAATTAAAAAAATACTGTAAAGACATTGTTGAGAGTGGAAGGACAGTATTTTTCACACAAAATTTCACCCATTATTTGAGCTAATGAAACCTATTTTCCCAAGGATTTATGATTCCTTTCCTTACGTTTCCAGTTCTACTGAAATAACCCCATTTTGAATTACATCTCTTATTACTGACTCTCCTCACAGGTCTTCTACATGTCTCTTAGCCCCTTCAGAGTAGCCTCAGATCACTGCTGTTTTCTCTGAATATGGGCTACGCAAAAGGCAGTACGTGCTGTTGCTAATTTGGAGCCTTCAAATGCTGGTTGACTAGTTGCAGGCTAAAGGGGAAAATATTGAGGTCATACTGAAGCTTTTGCATTTATTGAGTAATCAGTTTGGTTTTCTTCTCTATGTATTCTTGATTTTTGTATAGTAATTCAATTGTTTTTGAAGTTGAACTTGGCTGACATTACTGGGATATGTTAATCAATCACAGTAAACAAATTTCCTTTCAAAACCTGACTAATGTTGTAAAACATGAATATTTAGACATAATTTGAAAGCCCTCTGTTGTGTATTTTGGAATATGAATCATAATTCTTATAAATGTCTTACAGTAACTAGAGAGTAAATGTTAAGGATCTTATTAGACCATATCTAGAAACAGAAAAAAATTATAATAGTTTTGCACTTTTGGAAATAAAAAAATCTTGGGAAACTACTACTTATTAAGGTCGAGTAGGTATTGGTTTTGGTGGTGTTACTTAGATCATAAGGTTCTCAGGCAGGCTAAATGAGTCTTCATTGTAGCACTCTTACTTTTTCATTCAGTTTAAATATGTCTTTTTGGAGGAAAAAAAAGCTGAATAGGTAGGAGCCATTGGTCAAAATAGGCTGACAGTCAAGCATGTGCCGGTGCTGAAAAGAACCTATTTACTGAGTGAATGCTGAGTGAATACAAATTTTCTTTTTTATGAGGAAGAGACAGTGAACAAACAAAAACAAGCATGCAAAAGTGGCACAAGGAGTGACTAGAAGGTTGTTCCTCTGAAAGGCGAAAAAAATAATTTATTTCATCAAAAAAATGAAATTAGATGGTTTAACCAAGAACTAAATAAATGGTTTTTCTTGTTTTGAAGAGGGAAACATAAGTTTGGATGCTTTCTTCATAAATTAATGTAATTTAAACAATCAAAGCAAACTTTAAAAGAATGATAATACTGTTTCAAGAAATATTAAAATGAAATAATATCTGTCATAATAATATGACCTCCTATTCCTAAAAATCCTTCTATAAGTGAAATTAACTATGAATTAGATAATAGGTTTGAGTTGATTTCAAAATGGAGAATTGCTATATGAATGCTACAAAAATATGAGGAACTACAAAATGAGTCCTAGTTTCAGTAGCTTGGTTATGACATGGCTATGGTGCCTTTAAAATACAACAGTATTAGCTAATAATATCCTGTATTACTATAACTGTACATAT
The DNA here is from genome assembly GCF_030490865.1 of Poecile atricapillus. Taxonomy (NCBI): domain Eukaryota; kingdom Metazoa; phylum Chordata; class Aves; order Passeriformes; family Paridae; genus Poecile; species Poecile atricapillus. Next base: position 31,158,862 of record NC_081289.1, on the reverse strand, counting down.
ACATCGCTGTGTGTCTAAGCCCTTGAAAGCTCTTCAAGAAACAATATTGTTACCTCTCATAGTCAAACACTGAAGAACAGAATTATTGCCAGACTCTGAAATTATTAATAGAGCTGATCAAATGGTACTAAAATTTTCTGGATTTATTTGATTTTTCACTTCTGTTTTTCTCCCTATAAGAAGGAGGAAGTGCTTCTCTTTCTCAAGATGAAACCTGTGATATGCCTGAAATACTGATGGTAACGTCCAATTTATCTTAATTGATACATTGATTTTGAATAGAATAAGAATACTTCTGCTTGAAGCTTTTCATAGAATTTTGTATTTAGTTTTACAAAGATGAAATGTTTAATGAAATCCTTCTAGTGCAGAGGAAAAAAGCAAAGATACTTTTTTAGCTGAAATAAAATTTGAAAATTTTCTCTGAGTCTTTTTTATCAATCCTTTTTCTGGAAGAGATTATATTTGAAAGCTTTGTTACAGCATGAGCATAGTAATTTCCACTGTATACCTTTTTATTATGCCAGTCTGTAGTACCAGCCTTGAATGGTTTAATAGCACATTTTATTAGGATGGTAGGAATTTTAGTTCTTGCTTAATTTAGGAAAATACTTTGGGTTGTGTTTTTGTTTCCTTCTTTTTGGAAGGATTATGGGGAATACATGAAATTCAGAATTTCCTTGCTTTGTTCAGCACTTTTTAGAATTGTCCAATCAAATGGCTTACTAAAGCATGTTAAGGACAAATGATACGTGTTAGTCTGAGGATTTGGGGGGTTTGTCAGTCACGTGTCTTAATACTTACACACATGGACAAGGTTTAGTTCAGTGACAGTCTACTTAAAGGTGGTGTTTCCTGAAAACACTGTGTTTTCTTAGTAGTGTTTAATGGGTTATTGAAAAATTGCAAGTACTATGGTTTCGATTTAATTCTTTAAGTTTGGTTTCATTCTGCTATAGGCTAACTCTAATGGGTTTTTGTTTGCTTTTGATTTGTGGTTTTGTTTTGTTGGGGTTTTTTTTCTGGTTTTTTTTTTTGAGCTGATTTTATTTCAGTCCTACTTGAAATTTAAAACATTGATATTAGTATATCGAAGTATGAGGAGCTGTACCTATGTAAAGATAATCTGACAGTTTTAAACTTCAACAGCTAAGAAGAAAAGCACATTACTTTTGATAGTCTATATTATAGGTTTTTATGTTATCTAAGGAAATGTGTTTACATTTTCATTTCAGAAAACACCTACAGAACAATTAAAAATTGCTTATGAAATTCTTGAAAAAGCAATTAATGACATGAACACATCTCGGTTAATGACCCTTTTACCAGATGGAAAGTCGATATTTGACAACTGCTGTACAAAGGTAAAATTTACAAAAAGCTACGCTGCAACAAAATCTATCAGTAATATATTTTGATGACACAAATTTAATTTATTTAGAAATTAATTTTATTTAGAAATGTTAGCACAATCAAATGTACCTCATCTTCCTTGCCCACGTAAGAAGAGAATAGAAAAAAAAATATATCTCTGTGTATTAGTGTTGTGGTTTAACCCCAGCTGGCAACTGAGCCCTACAGAGCTGCTCAGCCAGTCCCTCAGTGTCCTGGAGAAAAGGTAAAAGCCAGAAAACTCATGGGTTGAGATAAGGATGGTTTCATGGGGAAAGCAAAAGCAAAACAAGGAATTAATTCACCACTTCCCACATCAGGCAGGTGTTCAGCCAACTCCAGGAGCCCCCATCACATGTAGCGTGGGTGGCTTGGGAAGACAAATGCTGTCACTCGAACATCTGTCCCTTCCTCCTTCCCTGAGGTTATGTACTGGCTGTGATGTTGTATGGGCTGGAATATCCCTTTGGTCAGTGGGATCACCTGCCTCGGTTGTGCCTCCTCCCAACTTCTTGTGCTTCCTCTCTGGTGAGGTGGTGTGAGAAGCAGTGCTGTCACAGCCTTGAGGCTGTGTGAGCACTGCTCATTAGTAATGAAGACATCTCTGACATTATTAACACTGTTTCCAGCACAAATCCAAACCACTGCTCCATACCAGCTACTACGAAGAAAACTAACTCTGCCTAAGCCAAAGCCAGCATGAGTTGAAAGAGCATTTTTCTCTTTCAGTAATAGACTGTGAATTCCTTTAGGCTTTCTTTAACATTTTATTTTGAAATAATTATAATATATATAATATATTATATATCATATATTGTATAAAATAAGAGCAGAAATCCTGTTCATATTTATTGCTTGCAACTGTTTATTATTAAAATAAATGTTTGTTCTTGATGTGAGTTCAAATTTTCTAAATATTTTCATTCTATATCAATATGATACTTGTTTTGTGGATTGGTAACACAGTAAAAGATAGTTTTTGCGGTTTTGTCTTTATTATTGATCCAGTTTTCTATTGAATCTCAGATTCTGTCTAGTTCTCTTTGTCAATTATCTGTGCTCTCTCTGGCTGGTCACTCTCCTTTCCATGCTTTCTTGGTTGACTGCCTATTACACGAATATGACAAATTTCAGTTTTGTCAGTTTACTGAAATAATATCAATATCCAGAAAAATGCAGTAAGCTAAATAATGGAATTTTGTATTTACTTAATTGTCACTTCCTATTCATTAGGTGGACTCAAATGATCAGAATTTGAATTCTGTTCTGGGATGTGGTGATGGTAAAACAGGAACAGATAATGGTTTTGTAGCAGATTTACACTTGGAGCTCATTCAGGCCCAACATCGAGTAGCTGTGAAACTTCTTAAAATTACACAAGGTAGATTTCAGTAGTTAAAAAATCTTCATGACTTGATTAGAGCCTTTTTGCTAAGATATTCTGTAGTACTAAGAAGTAAAGGAGTATCTGCTTTCTGGAGAGGAGCTGATGTTTTGGCAGTTTATATATAATTTATGTACCAGAAATATTGTACTGAATTTGCAGAATTTAGATTTACATGATACTGGTCTCCAACCTTTACTCAGCCAATGGCAGTTAAACTTCACTGCAATTAATGGATTTCATTCCTAGACAGTTGTTGTATTTTAGTTATAATATTAAGTTTTATAATGCCAGTAAAGAAAAATCGGGGGATGTTCTGCAGATTTTTTTTTCTGTAATGCTAATTTTCTCTCTAGAGAATGACTTAAATATTTTATTCAGTGCTCTTGGTAATTTGAACTTCTACTCCTGTGAAGTTGTCTCTTTATCTTTCCAGTCAACGGATACTCCACTTTTGCTAAATGGCTTCTGAAAAAAACTCAGCTTTTTCTCTCATTATTAGTGTTGTTTTGGTTTTTTAAAATTAAAACCTAGTATTAATTTGACACTGCAGAGCTACATTGTGCCCTGCTCCCTATGATCAAACCTCTCTTTTTCTGTGGTGTTAATATAACTACTAAAAATGTAGACAGGAGGATGGAGTATTTTTAGTGGCATGATCTGTACAAGAAGTTCTACTTGAACCAAAGAAAAGAATGTGAAACAGAGCAGAGCTTTACTATAAAACTACGTATTAACCTATCACTCAATTTTTTTGCAATAGCACTATCAAAATAACTCAATATTCCCATCCTACACAGGTACTCAAGTTGTTGACAGACGTCTTAAGTCTAGTAAGTCTCGTGAAAAGAATATTGAAGATTTCCAGTATTTATCAGGTAAGACATTACTTAAGATTTTAGAAGTATAATAAATTATTGCCACTGTTTCATAAATATCTTAAAATATCTGTTTTTTAGAGGAACTTATAATGAAAAAAATTAAAAGGAATAAGCTATCCAGAGCAATCTTTTTGATGCAAAAGGCTGCACAGAAGTTCCCTGAAGAGTTAACTACTGCTTCCCAAAGGCAGCTACTGGAGGTAATAAGAACTTTATGATAGAAATACTTTACCATTAGCACAGTTTTTCATGTTCTATGTAATTAAGACACGTAATACTACTTTTTATAAAAACAAAAATGGAAGGAACTTGAGGGTCATTGTGTGTTTTTAACTTGTATTGTCAATTTTTTCTGGAGAAGTTTCAAAGAGTAAAGTGACCTTAAAACAAAGAAAGGGCACATCCCCAAATTTTGTGCATACATGCAAATTTCAGGAAACCTGAGAGAAGATTAGATCTTTCCTTCCTTCCTATTTTATCTCCTGCGCTTTGCAGTTATGAACCTATACGTTGCCAAAATGTCATTCAGGTTTCCTTACTGTAATCTTCGACACTGCTCTTTTTCCAAGATCTTCAAGTCTTAGAATGCTTTAGCTGGTGATGATGACATGGACTTTATTTTATTCATTCTAAAAAAACAGTTTATATATTGGGATTTTGGAATCTATTGGAGCTAAAAGCAGAGTCTTCCTGGATTTGTTTCAGTCTTTTGAAGTCAATGACAGTATTTCCATTGACCTTTGTGCCAGCATCTGCCCATGAAAATTGCCATGAAAAAGCTCATCAACAGGGCTTGAAGTTTCTTTATAGCCTTTATAACAGATAACAGTATCTGCAATTTTCAATATGTCATATATAAAAGAGTATTTTAAACAAGAAGTTACTAGAAATTGTTTTTCTTTTAAGTGCCACAAATTTGGAAGCATGATAAGTAATACATATATTTGTTACATCAGAAGAATGCAAAAACTGGATCAGAAAATGCATACATTAAAAATATCTCATATATTTGTAAAATATGTGTTATTTATGAATATCATATCAGATGCTGTGATACAGTATGAAAGTTGTAACTGTATTCACCAGTAAAGACTTACAAGCAATTCCCAAGAAATATGTGGTTATCCCAAGCAAACATTTACCTGTCAAAAATGTTCTTCACTACATTTTGCTTCTGTGCACTTTTCACCAAGAAAGATGTAGATAAAAAAATATATCTGCAGGTAGTTTCCAGAAAATACTGGAATTAATTTTGTCTGGACAAACTTAGCATGATCTCTTTGACATTTATTTTATGATGAAATATTTAATTATAAGCTCAATTAATTTTACTGCTTGAGGTGGATGGTACTCACTTAATAAACAGCAAATCCGTACTTTTATTTTCTTGCTTTTTTTTTTTTTTTTTTTTTTTTTGGTAGAGTTTTATATTGAATTACTTGCATCTTCTGGTCTTTTCTCCTGTAATCAGCACAATATCCTACAAATCTGTTTTTATTATTTAGCAAAATAGGAAGCAGTTTATTTTATTTTGAGAAGCATACAAATAACCATTTCTCATGCAGTAAACAACTGAGTAGAATATGGAAGCTTCTGAGTCATATGTGTTTACTCAATTACATCAAACTGCTTAACTGCTGTGCATTTTTATTATTTCTTTCACAGTTGTTTAATTCGTTCTTCCTGTCCTATATGTCTGGTTGGTTATCCAAGTTTTTACAGAATTGGATACACTGGTAGTTGTCATGGGCCAGTTGTAAAATTGAAATAATGTGATTAAGTTAATACCATGGTGCAAGTCCGTGACAGAGGCAAGGATAAAATGTGTTTTATCACAGTTCAAGCATTTGGGGTTTTCATGATGACATTTGGCTTCCTCAGCTGCAAGATTAGTCTTGCTCATCTTGCAACACTGCCACGTTTATTATCTTCCAAGTTCTACAATTACTGAAGTACAGGTCATGCAGTGACACCACTCTCAGTCACAACGCCATCTTTATTCAACCTGGGAGCATTGCCACCCTTGTGGTTACCAGATATATGTCCTCAGACAAGTATGAGTCCATGATACTTTCAGTTAAAAATTGTATCATAGGACTGCTTGCCATGGAGAAGTGTAGTTTTGAAGGAAGCAGTGAAGCTTCAAACTACTGCTTGCAAAAGTTGAATGGCTGAATGATGGAGTCACTCCATATCTTGTTCTTTATCTTGTATCCTTCCTGTAATATGTCCCATTACGGTGGATGCTAAATGGTGCTAAAGGGGGAGGGGATGGGGTGGAGTGGTAGGGCTGTGAAAGTGATTAGCTATGCAAGTGGTTCTATTAAATCTTAGCTCCCTGTTTCACTCATTTCACCATAAACCTGTAATCCTTTCATAATTTTTGGATATGAGATTCCAGGCTTACTCAGTCTGTGATCTGACACACTATTGTGTAGTCTTCTAAACACATGAGGACAAAGACCTGTTAAGGTATAAGATTAAAGGATTGTCACTGAATTACCAATAACTTGGAATTTTTTTTTCATTTTATCTTTCAGACTCAGCTCAGCCTAAATCCTTGGTCTAGTACTAAATCCTTCATCTAGGGTACTAAAATTCTTCAAATAATAAAGTTTCTAGTTGTAGGAATGCATAATTTCTTGTCTCTACACAAAATGTAATCCTTGTTCATCTCTGTGAGTTGGCCTTTTTAGCTTTATTATGGGCTGAACAGCTGCCGCAAGTAAAGATATAGAAGTACTAAGTTCTTAATATTAGATTTCCATGTTAAGTTTCTCTTGAACTGGCAGTGAAATCAAGGTGAAGAAACCTACCAAGTTGCTATTCAGTCAAGTACGAAAAAAGTATAGCCTCCAACCAAATGGCCACATAATCATTGTATGCAAGGTTCCCCCACATCTTTGACAGCTGTCAGCTTTCAGCTGTCTACAGATAACCAGGGGGAAAATGGCTTAGCCCTACCTTTTCTGGACCCAAATTCTCCTCCTTTTTCTTTATTTGTAGACTTAATTTTTTTTCCCCTCTGTTTCTGAAGTACAAAAAAATTCAGTCTAACTGCTTCTACAGCTCCTCTAGAAATTCCACAGGTTAGGTTTCTAGCTCCTAATTAGGAGTTGATATCTTTTTTGTTTCTTGGAGATAATCCCTGGGTGGCACTAATTGCTTATCAGCATTATATGTGATCACTCTATTTTTTCCTATGGGTTCTTCCAAAATTGGATATGCTTCTTTCATAGGTAACCCTGCATTCTCCAATTCTGAAAGTAATCTGCATATATGAGTTTACACAAAGTACCATTCATCCTCATTTAGGATGTAGGGTAATATGAAAAGCTACTGAAAGTTTTGTATGTAGCAGTGAAATTTTCTATGAGAATTTGAAAATAATGTATAAAATTTAAATCTGATTGTTATATTTTAATAGTTTTCTCTTTTGTTTTAATTTCAATCATAGGAAGCACTAAGTTTAATTGAGCAGGTTGAAGCTGAACAAAGTGCATTGTATCGCAGTCTCAAAGAAGCTATGAGAAGCAAGAAAAACATCAGGACTCCTCCTCCTCCTCTGTTGCTTTCCAGATCACATTGCTCCATGACATTTAAACCAGCCCCATTTGATTCAGATATTCAGGTAATGTTTTTCATGATGACTGCATAAGAAATAACTAAACCATACACAAGAGAAAAAGTTGCTATACAGTGCTATACCAAAACATTTTTCTTTGTTCCTGAGAGGATTATGTTATTCTGACTTAATTAAGTATCCCTTTTTTTGTCCTCTGTGAGTCAATTTTCCTCTGTGACTCACTGTTTTGATCTTCACATTTGCATGAGACTTTCTTAATCTCATGCATCATGTCCCTTGGTGCTTCTGTTGTCTAATACTTATTTATTCTAAAAGCTAATTTTCTTGTTGGGGGTTGCAACTATCTTCCTAGTTACCCTCTGCAGAGAGGCAAGACTGTTGCATCATGCGATGCAAAAAAAGTTCCACACTGAAGTCTCTGTTAATGAAATGTTGAAGTGGCATAGTTCAGGTGGAAATAATCCACTTTCTGTTGAGCATGTAGAGTCACAGGACGTAGGGGGCATTAGAAGTCTCTTGTCCAACCTGCTCCAAGTGGAGTTGCCTGTGAGGCTAAGCGAGTTTGCTCAGAGCTTTATGCATTCAGTTCTGAAAACTTCCAAGAATGGAGAGAGCTTCTCTGGAAAGTGTGTTCCAACAGGGCAACATGAAAGAAAACTTTTTTCCATGTACAGTTGAAGTCTCCCTTGCTTCAATTTAGATCTTCTTTTTCCTTCTCCTACCATGCACTACCGTGAAAAGTAAATGGCATCTCCTCCTTCTCCTTCTTCTGCCAATCAAGTAATTTTGTCACAGAGGCCAGTCATGGGGGTCAGCCCTAATTTGCCCTTGGTAAATACCTTCTGACTTTTCTAAATCACCTTATTCTCCTTCCCTTGTCCAGAAAGGATTCAAACAGGCTGAAGTATGAAAAACACACTATGCAGGTTATTTTTGAGAGAAATCATAGTGGTTTTGCTAGCTTCTTCCAAATAACCATGTGTATAGACCCAGTAGAAACTCAAATCTTATTAATAGTGGCAAGAATGTTTCTGTGAACAGTTGTTTCATAACCTGCAGTTTTATTGCAGTTTTATTAGTAAATTTAAAATATTTTAGTTAGGGAAAAGTTTATAATTTTTATCCTTACTGATTCTAAAATGGGAAAAAAACCCCAACCCTTTAAAATTTAGTTGTTAATTTATTTTCGTATGTGTTCAAACTTTTGTTTGACAGGAGAGTGAATGCAGCATCTTGGGCCACTAGATGGCGAAGTGTGATTATTGTTCTTAAAATTTGAACCCAGTCTAAAAGAAATTTTTTTTCTGAAGTTAGCACATAGCTGTTGAGCAGACAGGAAAGCTAGTTTTTTAATGTAGACGTTATTAACTGAGCACTTAGGATTTTAGTATTTATTCTTAGGATAAATGTGTGCCTAGGATTTAATTAGACAAATATAGTGTTTGTACTAGGAGTCAAAATACCTGTGAAATTTTCAGATCTTAAGGCTCATTTGCTGAAAATAATCTTCTCAATTTCAATAACATCTTGTGAAAAACAGTCAACAGGGGAACACCAACAAATGTCACATTTAGACTTCTGTAAGGCCTTTGATATGGTCTCACATGACATGCTGATCTCCAGATTGAAAAGACACAGATTTGATGGATGAACAGCCATTCGATAGATAAGGAATTGGCTGGATGGACACAGCCAGAGAGGGCTCTATGTCCAGGTAGTGGATGGTGATGAGTGGGGTCCCTTAGAGCTCACTTTTGGGACTGATGCTCTTCAGTACCTTCAGTGATGACAGTGAGATGGAGTGCAGCCTCAGTAGCTTTGATGACGGGAAGCTGAGCTCTGCAGTTGGCACATCAGAAGGAAAGGATGTCATACCTGCACTTCTTTTGCCTGATTTTAAGGATCTGTCTTCAAGTAGTTTTCTAGATTGGAACTCAGTCCCAGCTTTAGAAGAGTACCATTGAACGGATCAAATAATGGATCTAGGTGATTTTAAATCTATGACCTGTAGAGTTTGTGCTTTGAGATAGCTTTGAGGAATAGGGTAACTCAAGATGGGGTTAGCATAATGGAGAATCATCTGCTTTTATTGCCACTAGTAGTATATCTAGTTTTATAGCAGCTCAATAAAATAATTGATGTTTTAATGCAGTGAGACTATACTTTTTTATAACTAAGCTGAGGTTTTTTGTAGAGATTGTTTTCACAAAATTTGTGCATTCTACATGAGGCAAAAAATGGAAATAATACTGTGCATCAACTAATTTTGTTCTCATTTTCTATAAAGGTTTCATGGTACTGTATTTTTGGCTGTGTAGCAGGAGGAAGTCATACAAAAGTAAGGTTAAATAGCAATAAACTTCAAAATTCAGGAGAACAGGTAAGACAGAGGTAAAACTTGCTTAGGTAATTCTCTCTTCCTCTAAAAATACCCCAACTCTGAATCTTTCTATCTGACACGTTTTTTAAAATGTAACTGGCTAAGCCTTTGACAAACTCTTGTATCTTTATACCAAAAAAAACTTCCAGGAATCTTTTTTGAATAAGAAATTAAATTACTCAAAAGCTTGTAGTTAAACAAATCTCTACCTTGTTATAACTATGGGTTTTTGAGTGATATCTAAGAAATGCAAAAGTAAAATAAAGTATATGACATATTTCTAGAGTGTATTACAGACACTACTCTTTCCAGGAATTAAAAAAAGAGAAAAGTTCTAAACAGATAAAAATTCATTATTCTTCTTAATTGTGTAACACCTATCAGCTATTTCTTCTAAACAAGACATTGCCTTACTTAATTCTGGCAGCATGATAATACAACTTTTTCAATAACCTTCACATTCAGACACAGTTTATTTCTAGGTTCATGCTCTTTCCCTTTCATTCTGTGAATATGTGGTATGGTGAATCATCCCTTACATCTTTAATTACTTATGACTGATCATGTTGACTGTGTTAGTACTCCTACGTTACTTGTTCATTACAATTTAAACATCTTGGATTTTTTTTTTCTGCTTTGTTGGTTTGGTTTTGCATTTTTAGGTAGGTTTTTTTGTTCCCTTTGGATCATATTCTGGTGTTTCTGCACAGACTGAGAAAGTTCTGGTTTTCATTCACTCATGCCTGCTATTGCATTGTCCTCCAGTATGACAACAATGAACCATCCAAATACTATGCATTTTATGATTTAGGAAAGGAGGAAGAAAGCTTCAGGATATCCTCTTCAGCAGATTTTTCTGTAGTCTAACACCTCATTGATCACCTCAGTGATAATTTCTATGTCTGCAAATCTTTATGAAGAGTTCTGTTCTTTGCAGGGCAGGTCTCTTGTGCTTTCTGACAGAAGAATGATTTCAACTTCTTTTGCCTGATGTTTCAGGCTTTCCTGGCTCTGCAAGCAATAACTCTGTATGTGCATTGATAGACACTGATGTGAACACTGACAGTGTTTGGTGATGGAGAGGGAATCTTCCCCTTTGCACCTATTCCCATGGTGCCTCTCCTTAAAAGAAAGTGTATGGAAAGAGGTGTGTGTAGGTACTGGCAATAGAGGCTATGATGTAATTCCTAATACTCTGATCATCAAATCCACAAAACCAAGCTTCATGTGGTGTTTCGCAAGTTAGTTTCAATATTCCATTCTGTAGCAGGTGAATTAACTGCTTGACAAGTGACTTTCAGCCCACTGCCAGCTGTTTTTTCTGTGAATTTGCTGTAGTCCATCTAAGCCACTGACCTTCTTAGCTCTGACAGGCGCTGGATGCACACAGACCTGAGGTTAACCATACGCCTCTGCATTGGAACTTCTGTTTGCTTTAGGATATGCTTTGCAAAATGCTGATCTGCAGACAAAATCTCTATCTGCTGACTCCAAGAAAAATGTTTAGAATTCTTGGGATCAAATGATCTATCAGCTAAGCATAAGGGGATGTTTCAGACTGTTGTACAGATATTTCTGGTCTGCTGGTTCAGGATTCAGCCCCAGCATCTGAAGGGATTTCAGTTGTTCAGAGGCCTTCTTATGAAGGACAGACTGTTTGAGTAAGACCATTCTGTTGATGCTGATTCTCATGTTATCCTTCCATCTCTGGCACTTGTTTCTGGTTTCAAGACCCTTGAAGTCCTCAGATCTTCCTTGTGTAAGTCACCTTGGTCACAGAGAGGAAGGTGGAAAATCTTGTTAGGAGTGAGCCATGATATTGAGGTGCAGGTATACAATTACTTGAAAGAAAAATGAAGATGTTGTTTGCTTTGCAATCTTCAAAGTACTTTTACTGGTGCTGAAAGGAGCAGATATATCTCTGCCTATATCTGATGCAAGAAGGTCGCATGTATGAAGGAGAGCAGTATGGTCTTTGTCTGGAAGCGCAGTTCAGGGACAGAATGTTTCAGCTCAGTGACTGCAAGCATGGACAATCACTGTGTGAATGTTCAAATGGACAGAAGTATCATAGAAAAACATCAGGTCCTTTTACTTAACTGTTCCCTTAAGTTATGTGGTCTGCATATGTGTTGGCATTCTAGAGAAAACTGATGCTTCACCTATCATTTCACTGTTTTCTCATAGTTTCTCATTGTTTTCAAGAATTTAATACAAGAATCTAGTATACGACATGCTATTAATCTGGATTGTACTTTGATTGTATCCAAGACCATTAAATAGTTTGTTTAATAATAAAAGTTTAGAATTTGTGACTTGTTTTTGATACGTACAGTGAGTGTAACTAGAAAAATATTTTTATTGTTAGATACCAGCGAATGGGAAAATTCTCTTTGAAGTACAAGGGTTAGATGCCAATGAGAAATACATATTTGCTGTCGCAGCATATTCTTCAGATGGAAAACTTATTGGGGATGCCATTGGCCAAATGACTAAGCCAATCCTTGCCTATCCACCCCTTTCTGCTACTACTGTTCGAGCATATTTAACTCAGGTAGGGTTAGAATATGATAATGGACCCCTACTTCCATTTGGTTGTAGTTACTTGTTTTCAGTCGTTCTAAAACTGCATCTGGTAACAACTTGAGACCTTCTTGCCTTGATAAGCACAAATCACAATTTTAACATAAAAATAGTATATCTAAGTAAGTTGATTCTTAATTCAAAATTACCAGAAATGTCAGGTTAAGTGGAGAGGACTTGGTTTTCTTACCCATCTCTGTTTTAAAGTCTGCATTTTACTTCTTGCTTCTCTCTTTTTTTTTTTTTTTTTTTTTTTTTCATTTTTGTGGTTGAGACCAAGTGCTAGAAATAATTTTGTTAGTCATTATGGAACAAAAAATGTTATTGAACTTAGCAGGTGTCAAGCCATTTTCATATTGAAATTAGTTTTGTAGTATCTTGTGAGAGACCACAATGGTTGTCAGATTACTATAATTTTCTGTGTTCTTACTGAAGGATATTTAAAACAGATTGTGACACAGAGGAAAGTGAAATTGTCTAGCCCTACAGAGAGATCATTTGGAACAGTTAGAAGCTTTCCTAAAATAGTCCAGTGTAAGATATATCCACGTGAATTTATGCCTACTTATTTGGCTTAGTTTACATGCTGTTATTCAGAACTGAAGGGCATTCTGCCTTCAGTATTAGCAAAAGAAAAATGAACCTAGATTAATTTATATGCCTTCAAAAACTTCAGCACAATGCCTGTAAGGTTTTCCACACAGGGCTGTTAGAGCATTGGTCAGCAATCAAGGAACTCCTTTGCTTTCTCTGATACTGAATCTGAGCTGCTCTAATATTAGTAGGATCCAATTGTTGCTACATGTATTTTCTTCAACTATGGCAGAATATTCTTAGAGAAATTGTAAATTTACATGTGGGGAGTTTGAAACATTATTTATCCTATAATTTTATTTGGCTTGGTTATTTCATGAGCATGTCAACTCATTGTTTGTTTGTTTTGTAGGTAGCCTATCAGACGGGCAACTTTAGATTAGCCAGAGCAGCATTTTCACCAATGTGGGATTACTTTGTTTTGGATTCTTCGCTGCCTCCCAATGCAGCTGTTATTTCTGCAAGGAGTAATTTGACTATATCTGAAAAAAGGTAACTGGTGAAACAAAATTATAGTTAATTCGTTATTTATAATTATTTTCTCATTATAGATGTGCAAATTTTATTTAGAAGAATTTCAAGTTGTGGAATTTTGTTCAGGCTTGTGATATGAAAAACGTTCTGAAAAAAAATTATAATTAGCTGAGGATTTTTATTATTTATGGAACTGCTAACATTTGCACACCTAATTCTTTAGAATGGCTGCTGTTTTCTTAAGATAATTGTGAAATATTTCTAAAGTGGGTACTAATTTTGTGTGATGGATTTTCATGAGCAAAGTGTATCATATGCACTGGGTTCCTGACTTTCCAATTAAGGGAGCAATAGATCTCAGAAACTCTGAACATTTTGCCAAGAACACCAACCAAAATAGGTAAATGTTTGCTAATTTTATTTTGGGGTGGCTATATAATGTGCCAATAATCTTTGCACATGCTAAAGGGCTTTAGAGATATTTAAAATTAATTCTTTTATGAAAAAATATCAAATGCTCAGCCATAATTATGTAAGTTTTTCATAGCCCAGCTAAAAATTTTGTGGTTGCATTTACTGAAATTCAGTAGATTCAGGTTTGGAAATACATCAAAACTCAATTTAATCCCAGATAAAAGAATTTTTAGGAGATAATAGACATGAAATATTTTTTAAAATAGTTTTATATGTAAGTCAGCTATTTATGATTTGATAATGAATTAATATCCAATATAACTGAATACAAATGATCAACTTCACCATCTGCCTTTTAAGTGCCACCACGTGTCTGATAGCTGACAAAGAGATGCACCAAGGGGCTTGATGTTACATGCCATAGCAGCACTTGGGATTTGCACCCAGCCTGTGGACTCCATAGATGCTGGCAGATAATTACTACACATCCTATTTAATGATTGTGTGGGGTTTTTTAATCTATCCCTGGCCTGGGAAACAAAAGCAGCAATAGTCACTGTGCTGTTTTCTGCATTTGTTTTGTCATTATATTTTTTTCATAGGCATTTTTTTTTAACATATCCACCCCTAGAGATAACATTGTAATGAGTCTATTTTCAGATAAATCAGATAAAGACAGAAAATTTTAAGCAGCTGTGCAAACCAATTTCAGGGATTTTGCTTTTCTAACAGTTATGGCCAAGCCTCTTTTTTATTTTTTATTTTTATTTTTTTTCCAATTAACATGGAAGATTCTCACGGCTGCGGTATCGGGCAGTTTCACTTTTACTGAGCAGTAGGTAAGAAATTGGACTTGCTAAAGGGACAGCAGAGGGAGCCTAAAGGAAAGAAACCTGTGTTTCCAGCCAGAAGCCCTGGTGGTGGTATCTTGGTAATGTCAAGTATGTGAATGCATCTGTTTGATCTTCCTTCTCGAGTTTCAGTCTTTTTCAGGAAACACAATCGAGGAGAGGAAGGAATTCTTATACTTCAAAACCATAGGATTTTTCCTGTAACAAAAATATTAAAAAAATACAGCAAGTACAAATGCCTCTCTGTGCCCAGTGAAGGAAAAAAACAACCAAAATTATCTTGACAGAAAAGCAAGCAAAGGAAAAGAGATTCTTTTGAGACTTGTAATACAAGACAAAAGTGTTGAAAAGGAGTCTGTTAGTAATACTTAGTAATGGACTTCAGAACTGCTTGTATCATTATCAGAATACAGAAGAACAATGTGTAAAAGGAGACTGAAAATAAATGAGCTGTAGCATCTGAAGTTTTCAAAGACAGTTCAAAATTGCTTTCACTGTATTAGATGATGTGAATAAGGAAAAGTCATAGATTCGTAGAAAGTGGATAGCAATTTCAAAAGAAGTCATATTTTTATTTATTTCATTTATAATTTAGAAATTTCAAGCAATTTTTCAGTTTTATATGTAACTCTTATTTCCAGAAAAAGTTATACTAATCCTTTTTGTCCATAATTTTAAAACTGAAGACTTCATTTTATTATAATGCAGTGTCAGGCATGCAAGATTTCAATCATAATTAACATGCTTTTACCGTTCTTTTGCTTTTGTATTTTGTAGGTTATGTTTTAAAGCTGTATCTCAGGCTTCTCCTATTACCTTGCACCTCTTTTTGAGGAATATATTTGCTGTTTCTGACATCAGTGTCATGGAAGGAGCACTCTTCTGTGATTCCATCTGTTCCAATGAGATATTTTATAAGGAGCAAGTATGTGTGGTTTAAAACAATATACTGGATTTGATTTTACTTTTTCATCATTGCAAGATATTGCAAGATAGATGTGGCAATCAACTAATCCTGTTTACAGAATACTCCATTTTCTGTGGGTTACATGGCCTTTATTTCCTTCTTTCTGAAGTATTTCAGAAGCTGTTGGCTATTCAGATCCTGCTGGAATGATGGTTTCTGAATCACTTATTGCCTAATCCGAAGCCAATCCGAAATCCTACTGAAGGATTTTTCTTTACTTCAGTGGTGGTAGACTATAATATAAGAAAGAAGTATAATAATAGTTATTTTTGTCCTGTTAAGATCTACCTTTAATTTTTAACCTTAAACATTTATGCTATTTAATACATATATCTTAATCAAGATGTGACTTCTAACAGGGTTTCATGGTTTTAATATACTAATATTTTATTTCAGAGTTTTTTATAGTATAATGGCATGTTAATGACAAAAAACACCCTTTCTTTTTTATTTGGATAGTCAAGCTTTGCCTCCTGTTTTATTGCATTCCTATTCTGTTCCTTTCTTTGCTGAAGTACTTGTAAAGTATGTGGGCAGTTCATTATGCAGTGACTTTACAAGATCAACTCTCACTTGCAAGGACTGCAACAGATAACTTGATGGCAAAGAAGAATTATCCTTCCCCTACCTACTCTGAGAGACTAGCATGTGAAATTTCTGCTCCGCATAGTGTGAGGTTATTAATCAGCCTCAATTTATAAACTATATGGGCAAACTCAGAGGGCACAATTAGATCAAGAGCAATCGTTTCCTTTAGTATCAGGAATAATTTGTTTTTAATATACTTCTAACAGGTGTCAATGTAAATTCGCTTTTAAACTTTCATCTTATTTGCTGCTTATCCTGCTTTTTAAATGGCAATAACATCTGTCTTCTTCCACTCTCAAATGATTTAAACTACAGAATGCATACTTAAATCAAAATGTGTTTTTCTTTTACAGGTTGCTAGATTAGCTGAATGTGAAAGAATGACTGTGGCAATTGAACTTAGCAACTGGTTGAACAATGCAAGTTACACCCTGCAGTCTGTTGTACAATGTTATGGCCTCCTTGCCCCACTTATTTATCACAAGATTTTTTTAGTGCCAGTAGTTCAGGTGAGAGCATTTTAAGACATAGCAGCTGTCAGGTTCTGCAGTGATTCAAATTAACCTTTTAATAGGCAGTACAGTTGGAGAGATAAATATCTATGTTTGCCTTCTTAATAGCTGATGAAAGAAAAGCCTTTTAGAGTTTTATATGTCCCCAATGCATGTAAGTTAGGTATAAGCTGCACACATTCTGCTCTCAGATATGGTGAAGTAACTGCAGAGTATTGATTGTTTCTTCAGCGTGATTGTTGGTATTTTAAACTGTAGCAGAATCTACAATGTAATTTCTACTTGAATGTTATTTGCAGATGGCAATTTTGAGGAAACAAAAGCAGCATTTGCCTGTGGTTCTTTTTTTATTTTTTAATTTTTAAATTTGGAATGTTTGCTTCATATACAGTTTTGTTTTCTTCTTAAAGAAAAGAAAGCTATTCAGTGATTTGATAATGCAGTCTTTCCGGAAGCAAACACCTTTTCTTCAAAAATAGAGTACCTATCCTCCCATGCCATTTATGAAGCAGCAGATGTGGTTTTTAGATTGAGCAAGCACACAGTGGAAATACACAAATCTTTTTCCTGTAATTAGGTAGCTTTTTTAGGTAGCAGCAATAATAGTATATTGGCTCTGTGAGAAAGGATGAGGTGACTGCACTGCAGGTGAGGCACAGACCAGTAGCATCTGAGTATGGCAGACAGAGCAGGGTGGTGGTAAGAGGATCCACTGACAGTCCAGAGAACGTGAGGTTAGGGGGCTGGCCCAGTGTCCATCCAGGACAAAAAGTCAGGAGATGCAGGAATTGAAGCCAGAGGCTGGAGACAAAGCTACAACACAGCTCCAAGGTCCATCCAGGACAAAGAACTGAAGACCAGCACAGCAGTTCTGGAGGCTTGTGCCTGAGCTTGATTGGCACTCTTGGGCCCTGGGCAGAGGGTGTGAGGGGAGATCTCAAGTTAAGTAGTCCCCAGTGGGGGACTACTGGGGCACTTAGGGCCCTGGGAAGTTTTCAGGAGTCCTTAGAAAAAAAAAATAAAATCAGCAGTTTGAATACAGGGATAGCTTCTTGCTTAAGACATTGTTGGCTGTGGTCTCCAGCTAAAGGTACTGGTACAGCCACTGGAAATGGCTCCTGTTTCAGATTTCATAACTAAAGTGAAAAAGAATTTATCCACATGTTCTTTTCATTTCTTATGGACAAAATTGGGGAAAGAAGCATTTTATATTTACAGCATACTGGAAATATTTCTTTTTTTTCATTTGAAATTCTTACCATCTCAATATATTTTTAAACAGTCCTCCAACAGGATTATGTAATCTCACTGAATTAAACGTTCTTGGAGTCCGTGTTGGTTAAATCAGCTAAAATATCCATCATGTATTTATATACTAATATCTGGGATTTTATGTGAACATGTCATTTATTCCAAAGGGCTGTGGTTGAAATCCTGACACTGCTCAGTTAAATGGAAATTATATTATTGGCACTTGTACAGCTAATGTTTTGTCCTATTCATTAGGTTTCAAAGTATTTTCAAGGTTCACCATGAAATACAAATGGCTGTACAGAGATACAAGCTTCTAGGTATGCTTCAGACTCCAAACTTTCTTTTTAACCCTTGTATTTTCAGATCCTGATTAAATGCTTGGCTGTTCTCCAAGAAATTCCAAGTGCTACTTTGCAGAGGAGACAGGAAGGATGTTATGAGAGTATTCAGCATATGATAGCTTGTACTTCATATCATACAGCAAAGGTATGGTTCATATTTTTGTGCTTAGAGATGAATTTGAGATATAGCTCTTGTCATTTAGAGAAAAAAAAAAAGAAATTTAGTAAGCTGGCCTTCAGAATGATATCTTAGAGATCCAGCTATCTTTAATAATAAAAGCATACAAATATTTATTAGTATCTTTGAATCAGTGCATTTTTATAACAATGCATTTTGACTTTTTTCTATTTATTCTGGAAAGAATCTATAACTATTAGTCCATGTCATCAGATCTACATTTTTATATGTATATTTTTACATGCAAGGTAGTACTAATTTCAATAAGGTACATGTAAAATGTAAGTTTAAATGTTTATTTATTGCAAATAAACCATATTTGTAGTTTTAATCAGATTAACATATCTGTTTTAGTTGCTAGTTAGATGCAAGAGACTTTATACTGTTTAGTCTTGCATGCTGGCAGAAATAACAACACCTTGACTTTCAACCATAATACATATTTGTAGATGACATTTATGATTTAGGTACTCAGTCTATTCAGTGAGATAAGGAGAATGACGGTACTGGATTTTTTCCCTCGTGTTTAGAAACATGCTGCAGTTCATTACTCGCTATCAGAAATGTGTGATACTGAAAAAGCCAGATTTCCTCTAGCTTTGGGTACGCTTCAGCTAAGAGCTCATACTGAAGCTGAGCTGTGGCTAATGATCTGAGGTATTCCCCTGTGCTGGTGATTCCTCAGCTTGGTCTTCATAGGAGCTGAATCTCTGTGCTTACCTCATGAGACCAGATCAGTATCAAATAACCCTAAAAAGGCCAGCATGGCTGTGAGGCCAGGAGCCAAAGGCAATGCCATGGCTGGCAGAGCAGCGCCTGGTATTGAGGTTCAGCCAGGCATCCAGATTATCAAGTAAATTTGTGGTGATGAGGCAGGTCAGATTTGAAGCTGGGAAGTCAGTCCACAGATCATGATAAGGCCTGGTGAGGTGGCCAGGTCAGACAGAGCCCAGCAGGCTGGTCTGTCATGATGGGAACAGTCTGATGTCAAGCTCAGAAGCTGGTCCATGGGCCAGGTGCCCAGTCTAGTGGATCCATTGCCACACCCAGGCATAACTTGGACCAATCTGGAGGACAACATTCCTGCCATATAGGAGCTAGCAGGGACTGTAGGCTTAGACTTGAGCTGAGAGGGAGCTCCTGGCCCCACAGGCGTGAGCCCCAGGTGACTGCTATCAGGGCCAATAAAGCATATTAGATGACTTGAAACCTTGATTAAGTGTTTGTTTGTTGTTGGATTCCTCAGCTTAATGTCTACCTACTTATATTGCTGATTTTTTTTTCCTTAGAGATAGAATTTCAACAGGATAGCATACAGAATAGCAAAGAGAATGAGTGAATTGCAAAGGTTTCTCATTAAAGCATGGTATATGTTTTTCTTTTGACTTACAGTCAGGTCATGTACTGTGTTTATCCTAAGGTAATCTATACACGTAGGATCAAAAAAAAGAAGATCTTAATGTGAAGTTAGCTTGCACGTAGTAGAAGCACTTGGGTCTTTAGAACTCTATCTGAAGAAGATAAAGCCATCTAAAAACATTTGCTACACTGTTAATTTATAAATTTCGTAATTTAAAAATAAATTTCACCAGTCCTTTCACTAATACAGTTGGGATTTTAAAATGTGCACTTGATACCAGAGAGGTAAATGAGGATCATTTAGTTACCCTTTATGTTCTTTGATAGCAGTACTGCCTGAGAACAGGGAGAGTGTCAATCACAGCAATAGATACTTCTGGGTAAATCTTTCTATTCTCTGAGGGTTAAGCTAAGCAGAAGTAGAATGCATAGATAACAGATCTGCAATTCCAATTATCTTACATATCTACAGTCCTGTGTTTTTTTTTATTAAAAGAAACTTGCATATTGAGTAATTAATTTCTATTTATAGTACTCCTGCATTTTGACAGTTATAAGTAGACAGTAATGAAATATTGCATATTATGTAAACCAAAAAATGTATAACAGATGATTCTTTTATAGGTACTACATTCATGGAAAGAATATGAACTTGCAGTAATTATCATTAACTATGGGAAAAAATTGTTGATCTCACCAGCAGTTTCACCTGGCCTATCAGGAAATGTGGAAACTAAAAGAGCACACAGTGGCAAAGAGGTAAAAGTAGTTTCTCTGGTTTTTACTTTCTCTTTTCTCTAAATTCTGTATTCTATTATTTTGAAGACTAGATTTATTAGTATTTTTGTTCTAGAATCATAGAATTGTTTGGGTTGGAAGGGATCTTAAAGATCATCTAGCTCCAACCCCCAGCCTTGGACAGGGACACCTTCCACTAGACCGGGTTGCTCAGTGCCCCATTCAGCCTGGTCTTGAACACCTCCTGAGGTGGGGAGTCCCCATGCTTGACAAAATCTGCTGTGCTAAAAAAATCATGAACATAATTTTTATTTCACCACAAAAAAAAAATAAGACAATTTGATGAAATTATAAAATATAGATTTAGAAGACTTGGGATTTAAGCTAATTTCTACTATTGACAAGCTGATTTTAGCTAAAGCTAAGCTTTCATAACAAAGTATTCAATATTTCAGAACCATTCCTCATGGGCATCCCATTTAGCAGCAATGAAGAAAGCAGCAGAAAATCTGAGTAGTCTTGAATCAAGTCTCCTCAAACTGACAGAACCAGGTGGGTGTACTGTTGAAATACTTCTTACCTTTGTCTGTGGAGTTTCCTATAGTTTGTAAAAAAAACATTTACTGAAGAAGTACTTTTATATCTTTCATGATGAATCAACCAAAGCAATAATGATCTTGGTAATTATCACCTGGTAGTGAGTGATGTGTGTATTTGTATTTTTTGTAATTTACACTGGAACACTCATTTCTTCTTTGAAAGGAATATTCATTTATGAACAGTTCTGCAAATACCTATGTTCTTCCAATATGCTTGAATTGGATTCCATGTTATTTAGCCTTGCTTTATCTCCTTATATCCGAAAATGCTATGTTCAAAGCCTATTTGTAACTTGTCTTAATACTCTTCCAATGCTCGTAGTAATGACCACTGCAGGAAATTTTAGTGGAGAAAACTCTCCCTGAAGGAAGTTAACATAAATTGTCCTTCTTGTGTGGGAATTGCATGCATACTAGTATTTAACTACCTTTTAACTCAGGAATGAATATACGAATTTTAACATATCTTAGAGTCTGGATCAAGCACAAGAATTTTCTGGCTTATAATCCTGCCTAAGTTAGATGAATTAACAAGTAAGAATTATAAAGAAAATTTGGTTAGAACTTAAACTCAGAGACACTACTGATGTTTTCCCATTATATTTACATGGTATCTTGTACTCTTTGGAGTACAAGATAGATTCAGTATAGAACTGTAAAATAATGTAGGTTGGAAGGCATTTCTGGAAGGTATTTATTCCAACCCCCTTCTCAAAACAGGTTCAATTAGTTCAGGTTGCTCTGAGGCTTGTCCAGTTAAGCTTTGAATCTTTCTGGAGAAAGAGATTTCACAACCCTTATGGGCAACCTGTTCCAATAGTTAACCACTCTTATGGTTAGAGAGGTTTTCTTTATATGTGTTTGGAATTTTCTGATTTCTGGCTTCTTTCAATTGCCTGTTGTGCTATCAGTGAGGACAGTCTCCACATTCTGTATTCCCCCTATTAGGAAGGTGTGGATTCCTCTTAGCTTTCTTATCCTAGAACTGAATAAACCCAGTTCCCTCAGGTTCTTGTTTTGTCATGCACTATAGCTCCTTATCATCTTGGCTGTCCTTCACTGGACTTACTCCACTGTGTCGGTGTCTTTACTGCAGTGCCTAAACCCAGGCACAGTAACCCAGATGTGGTCTCACAAGTGCTGAATAGAGGGGAATAGTCATGTCCCCTGACCTGCTGGCCTTGCTGTTTCTAGTATAGCCCAGTATGCAACTGCCCTTTGCTGCACACCCCTCATGTTCTAGTTGTCATCCATCATATCTGTATATACATTTGTTCGAAGAGGAAGCATTCTTGTGAAAAATAGGACAAGGGCTGATGGTCAAATTCCATTAATCTGTGCAATAATTTTTACTTCATTTTTGCTCATGTTGATGCCTACATTCCTGTAGAACAAGTCACATAAGGAAAGAATTCTGTAAGTTAATTGAAAATCTTGTTGGTTACTTAATAGAAATTAAATTAATGGATTGATCAGTTAGGAAAAAACCCCACATTTTCAGTAGCTAGCAAATAATTGATGACTGAAGTCTGTTCTGTTGTTGAAATAGCCTATTTGTCAATAGTTTCAGGATACAAATTGAGAAGAAGCCTTTTGGTGTAGGTATGCATAACTGACAACTGTCCGAACAATTATGTATGAATGGTTTAGGGCAATGTGCACACCTGTAGGGCTTGCTGCTAAAAATATTTTGGAAAAAGCCTTGTCATAGGAAATCTTTATAATTGGAGCAGCACTTAGCGTTCCATTGATGATAGTCTACAAGAAAAATGGAAAAGAGCTGAACCTGCTTCTTTCAAAAGAAGAGAAAACCAAAATATTTCACACACAGTACAATTCAAATTCTGAAATTTCAAATTTTCCCGATTAAAAAATTTTGGGACATATTTTTCTTTGTGAAAATGCGTATTTGGAGCATATTGGAACATATTTTGAACTTGTCACATGGGAGAGAGTACTTTAAAAGGATTTCCTAAAAAGTCTGCTTTTCCTGTTCTGACTTAATTGGACATTATTTACATTCAACAGACCTAAACTGACGGCTCTTACTGGAGGTTGTAGCTATTGATCCACAATTACAACTGGTTCCAGAGCGCATTTTTAATCTTACTTTTTTCAGGGATTTGCTGCATTGATGCTTTTCAACAACAGGACTTCTCTATACACCAAATTTGTAGGTTGTATTTCTTTATTAAGGAAAAATAACAAGTAGTACATGTAACATTGTTTTGGTGCTCATTAGTGGGTAATGCAGTTGTGTTTAACTGCTATTTTATGTAAATATTTTATGTAAATATTTTATATAAATATTTAATATTTATAATAATAAATAAGAAAAAAGAATCTTCTACCTATTTACATTACCCATATACAGATCATGAATGCAAGCATTAGTCAATAGCAGTATCATGTGATCAGTTCTTGCTGTATAGCCTTAAATACATATTTTGACATGTCCTTTCTGCACATTATTCTTCACGTATGATTTTCATGTCTCTTTGTTAGAACTCTGATGAACTCCAGACATCCTCTGTATTAGTCTAGTAACTGTAAGTTCATCACTCACATCAGCTCTTACTTGAGTTGTACATCTACTTACATTAGAAGAAAAGAGCAAGCATTTGAATTTCTCTGTGGATGACAGTGAGATTTAAAAGCAAATTCTGTGCTAGGGAAGGATTTTTTAAATTTTCAGTTATAGGTGGAGTTTCTATTGTATGTTCTCACTGCTTTTCATAATGGATTTCATTTGCAGGTCCTGGAACACAGCTTACAGGAAAGGAATATTCTTTGTTCCTCTACCCTGTAATTTCATGTTGGACATCAGAGCGTGCTTATCGAGAAGGTAGGGATAGCTGGTGTTTATATTAATTTTAAAGGCCCCTTTACTTCAGAAAGTTGTCAGTAAAGCAATCTCATTCTTGCTTGGAATAAGCTCTTGGGAATGTTATCTTCATTTGGTTCTCAAATACACAAAAGCAAGTGAAACATAGCTTATAAAAAGTTCTGAGTATACACACACTGAGAAGTGAATGCAACCCCAATTATTTGGGGTGTTGATGCTACGTATATAAAATACTAATATTTTAAATTAAATCATGTTTGTTTTGTAATAACCTTAGAAACAATTAAATTTTAAAAAAAAATGTGCCAAGCTTTCAAAGATTCTCTTTGTATGGGATGTTCTTTTAAAATTGAGATACCCCATTTCCACATTAAATTATTTTACTGGACGAAGAATTCACAGAAATCTCTGCTTCTATAATGTTTGTAATTCTAGGAGTGTATTAAATAGAGTGAGCTTGTGATTCTGGATGCCCAGTCACAAGAAACATTTAACAACTGCCATTGTGTATCCCTGACATTAATGTCACTATGAGTATACAACATGACATAAGTAAGTGCTTTGAGACATACATAGCTGTAATTCTAGCTGAACTCAGACTCCTGTTACACCATAAACACCTGTGTTATTTGTTACTTTATTTCAGTGCTTAAATTCAAAGGGCAAAAACGTTTCCTTGAGTTCTTTGTTCAACTTTTGCACAAAGTCCTGAATGAAGAGAAGTTTCAATGTGTTCTGGAGTGGGCAGACAGTATGGAAGATTTCTTGAAAAGGTAGATCTCTGTTACAGTAGTAGTGAAAAACTACTACTTAGGCTCATGAGAGTCACAGTTACAAAAGAAACTGTAAATCTTACCTGTCAGAAGACCCATCAGGAATAATTTCCCTGACTCCTAGTCTGCAGAAATTCCATGAACACAGAGGATTGTACAGCTACAGTAAATACTGTATTGTGACTTGACCGTACATGGAGATGTAATATTTTGGTGATTTGCCATATTATTATGGGGTGGTGGCATAGCTTGGGAAGGTGCAATGGGTTAGATCAAAAGCAAACTGATCAGGGCCTATGATAGTGTCAAAAAAAATTCTATGGGGAAAAGATAAATGGAGCCAAATTGTAGACACTTACCTGAAAAGATCTTCTTTTTAAAAAAGCAAATCAGTATTTCTAAAATATAGGAAAGGAAAACAGTGAAAATGAGATGTATATTTTAGGGAACAGGAATTGTGATTACAAGAGACCAAAACAATAGAAATTCTGTGCATAATTCTGTTGCATAATTTGAGTAATAAGGAAAACTTTTGTTTTGCTAGGCATTAGGAAGGCGATTTAGCTGTTACTCAAAAATTCAGATTTCTATAATAAACCTTGAAAATTAACACTTCCTGTTTTCTGAAGGGGATGAAGAAAAGAAAACCTTCTGAATTTAAAACTGCAAATGAAATAGAAATTGCATATTGTGCTCTATATGTTCCCAAAGATAGTCTTTTATTATGAAAGGAGTTTAACATGATGAATATGATGATGATTTTAAAAATATTTTTTTTCAGGAGGAATGAGAACTTCTTTGGTACTGATGGAATTTCAGCACAAGCAAAATCTCTCAAAATTTCTCTGGGAGAAAGCACACGTGCTTCAGGAGTTCAGAAGGTAAGTTTTTTTTTGAAGGAGTTGTGTGTTTTTACTGGGTAGCAATACCATAAGAACAAAATAAATTTTTAAAAGTTGTCTCATAAAAACCTCATCTGGAGACATCCATAGTTGCTAAAATTTAGGATGGAAACTCTAGTCCTCTGACTGAGCACAGCTGACCTCTGGACTCCTAAGACCAGGAAGAAAGGTTGGCATGGGATTCATCTGAAAGACCAACAGTTTTGAGAATTTGAGATGAATCAGAATAAGGCATTCCAAAATCAGAAGAAACTTGCCTTTCCTTACTGCCTTTATAATAACATGGTGGTAATAGGAAATGTCTTGGATCCCATCACATTCAGAAAAGGAAATCAGCTCAGGCCTTTTTGTACAATATGTACTTGCACTTTTTTTGTGAATAATTGTTCTTGGTTAACTCCTTGTGCAGATATTCTAATTGCACAATAAAGGCTTTTTGTTCAGAATTAATTTAAAATAAATTTTTGCTTTTACTGGAAGATACAAATAATGTTAATGGATTTATATTATTTTGGAGGAAGTGTTTTCTCCCACATTATCCTCTAGTAATGTTGTAATACTGGTAGAATCTGAGCTAGATTAGTAAAAGAGTTTTCCTATCTCAGCTTTTGCATTTCAAAGTTTTACTTTGAATATTAGGAAAAGAACTGTCATTGTTTCTGTGATGAAAACACTAGTAGATGAAAGATGTTTATGGAAATGTTTAGGGACCTGGCTGGGTTCTTTGTGTCAGGCATTTGATGTAATTTCCAGAAAAATGATGAAATATTTCTTGTGCCACCTTAGTTTGACAACCATTTGCAGGATATTTTTATGTTCTGTTCCTACATAAGCCAAACTGCTCTATACCTCAAGTAATTGATAATGTAGGTATAAATAATTATTTGAAGTATATTTAATATTTTGATGCAAGATTTTTTTTAAAGGGAAAGGACACCTCACCTTCAAGGAAACAAAAGGCATCACCTTCGAAGAAACCAACAAAAAAAAACATGCCTAAGAAAGGACCTCTTAGAGAGTATTTAATGAAAAATCCAGATGCAATGAGTTCTCCAGAAGCACAAAAGTAAATGAACACATTTGTCAGACTTATATACAGAAAAAAAGATTTTGACTGAAATTTAGTTTACAATTAAGTGTGTATTTTAATTTTTGTTTTATATTGAAGAGACTAATTTCTGCACAGGCCTATCAATTTTCTGATTTAGTTTAGTATAAAATTGTTTTCCATTCAAGGAAACAAAATCTGTTGCATTTCTGTTTAAGAAAATAGCTGTTAAAGATTTCAAGTATTTGTATTAATAATAATTAATATTAATACTAATATTAATAATTAATAACAATAATTGTGTTTCAGTTGTGTTAGCTTAAGCATTTTGATTCATCAAGGTGGAAAGCTCTGTTAATCTGTGTATTATAATGCTTTTCAAACTGTGTTGGGGAATTTACCTGTTACAAAGCTAATAAAAAGTATTTATTGTTTCCTGTTTTTCAAGTAGTTTCAGAATACTTTTTGTGGTCCTTGTACTAGTCTTTTTGGACTATCTGTTCTGTAGCTTCCAGAAAACCTGTTTTTTGATTAAAAAAAAAATTAAAAAAGAAAGATATTCATTCACCTCTTCTTCTGGCAGATATTTGTATTAAACAACCTAAAAAATTTCCATATAATCTTCTAAATATTCACCTAAGCCATCTAAAAATGTTACTATTCCTCCTTGACAGAAGAAACCCTGTCTTATATAAAATTATTTCCATGGCTTTCAGCACAAGAGGGGATGCTAAGCCTATCTTGGGTTTTTATCAGCTACTCTTTTGTGTCATGCATAATGGTAATGCTGCATAATATAATCAAAATCGTATGTGGTATACTTTTCTGCCCATAATTTAAAGGTGGAAAACAGGCACAAAAATAATTTAGATTTTAATTTTAAGGGATCAGTTTACAGTTAATTACTAAAAAAAGAAAAAATGAGATTTGGTTTGCATATAACATGGTATGTTTGTGAAGTAATACAGAATTTTTTAATCTGTCAGGGAAACTAAAAAACCTTGGCTGGAAATTAAAGGCAGGCATCCAGATTTGAAATACTGTGTTCTCTTCATAACGGAGGTTGTTAACTACCAAAGAAAAGCAATAAAAAAAATTATCCAGATTTACAGTATAATAGAAGACCCTCCTAAATTGACTTTGAAGCACGTTGTATTTGCTATAATAATCTGTTTGTACAATTCAGGTACAAATAACTTTAAACTGAGCTAAGCTTTTTAAAGTACTATGACAAATATCGTATAGAAGTTGATAAAATATAAAATAGGATTTATTGTGTGTTAAAGATTAAGTGCACTTAAAGAGGGAAAGCACCGTTGCTTTTCTCAACTAAAGCAAAAGTCTTTTAGTTAGAAATATGTCATATGCTTATGTGCTTATGAATATAAATCTGGGGATATGCAACAGGATACTTCTGTGTGTCTTTACCAGGACTTTCTTTTCTAGAGCTTCAAGAAAACAGAGTTTCACTTTTTGCTGCTTCATATGTTTTGGTTTAGGAAAGGCAAGGATAAATTGAAGAAATTAGCTCATCAAACCTTAGTGATGCTGCTGAGTAAATACATAACCCGAAGTCAGTTTTGTCAAATGTGTCTTGAAGAGATGCCCTGGAAGTCTCAGATGAATATCTATCTGGCAGTTGCACACTACCACTTATTTAAAAAGAACCTCGAAGAGCAATATAATATTGGAATTAGTGGTTCACAGCATTTGGAGAGGTACGTCTTACTGCACTATCAGTGATTGCTATTAATATAGATAACTGTGCAGAGAGACCTGAATTACAATATATTCATATGAACAGTTCAGCTTTCAAATACAAATGAGTTGTTACTATTTAAATTGTTTTTCTTTACATCCTGTGGACATCAGGGACAGTTTTGATTGCCAACTTCATTGGTGAGATGAAAGCTTTGAAATATACTATACTAAGTTACTTTTTGGTTGCTTCTAACATTTGGCTATCATTCATTATTTCTTATTCCTAAAGCTGCTGGAAAGTAATCACTTCTGAGAACCTGAATTTTGTGTATGTATTTTAAAATACTTTTTGATATTGTATGTGGGGTTTTTTTGGTGTTTTCTTCTCTTTCTCCCATTCTGCAGTTACAATATTTTGGATCCTGAGATATTCTCATTAAACAATTCTGGTACTGTACTGGCGAAAGATGCTGTAGAGGATAACATAGGAAAATCAACTACTTCTCTCCTTGAAAAGTCAGAAGTGACTGAAACCCAAATCTGTAAGAATTTTTATTGGTGCACAACTGAAATCAGTTTCAACTTTTTGTTTCTCTTGATTTCTGTCTGTCTTGACCTCCATCATTAGTTGTCCACACCACCTTTGGAAAAACAGTCAGTCATGCCAAGTTAATAGAAGGCATTTCTAGGTTTAAATTGTCCTCTATATTTTTGTGTGGCATACCTTGTATAACAGAAGTCATAGCAAGTGATGTGGCATATCTAATAATTCTGAGCATTGTTTAATCTATTAATAAATATGTTACAGTTTATAAATTAGTTATTCTTTATCCTATACTTTATTAACAAGTTTGTAAGTTTAAAAAACATTAATGATACTAGCTTTAGGTTTGCAGATACCACACCACCTACATATATTAAATTGATAATATTCTTAATTATTCTGAATGCATTGATAATTTCTTTTAGTTTCTGAGGTTTGTAATTGGTTGGTAGTTTCCTTTACATTTCCTAGCAGGTCAGAATTTTCCTGAGTCATTCTGTAAGTAATTTTTTAAAGTTATAGGATAAGTTTATTACTATCTTTCAAATTTTCAGTAGAATTTAATTTTCCTTCTCTGCTTTCTCCCCAGTGTTTTTCTGTGTCAGAAGCTATCTTCTTATTTTCTAGAAATTTTATTTCATTTCTCTATCGCATTTGAAATGTATTATTATTATTATTATTATTATAGCTATTTTTAGTCCTATGAGGAGGTTCCAACAGGAGCCAAAAGCTCCTTCTCTGGGTAATTGTGAAATGCAGGACTTTGATTTCCTCAGATATTAGTGATAGTGTACAAGTCAATGTACCTGTATCTTTTCAATAGCTCTTCAGGGACACATTCTTGCCACAGCAGTAAAGGTCAAAATTCTCCTGTCTTTTCACACAAGAGTTCCTTAGATAAAATCAACTGTCCCCTTTGCCTTCTCCAAGGAGGTGTGACAAAAACTAGCACTTGAATTCACTTTGCAACAGCCTGCTTTTACAAAAACACCTTTGCCTTCATGCTTACCAGTCACTGAGAACCACTGAAATTGGCTGAAACCTGATAAAAGTCCTGCTTACTATCTCTTAGCCTTTGCAACAATTCTGATTGAAAGGATTACATAAAATGTGTAATTTGCCATCGATTTCAAATGCTGTATAGCTTGGAATTAGCTTCTGCCTGAAATCTATAGTTCAGATATTGCCAAACCCCACTACCATGAACCTTTGCTTTTCCCCATGGGGGATATTTGATGGCGAATAAAATAATGAAGGAATCCTACACATACCACAGAAGTTTTCTGAAATCTTCATTTCTTCCTAACTTCTCCTTTAAGAGGTTTCTGTTTAAGAAAGATTCTTGCAAGCTTGCCAAGAGATTTCTTGCCATGGTGATTCCTTCGTAGAACTTAAATGAGGATTGTGCTTTGGCTTTGACGCTGAAGACTGTTTGGTACCCATTATGATTTTGCTCAAACTTTTTTCATCCCTGCTTCTCCCAATTCCTAAGTAAAACCATCTTATATTTTAAATATCATAACCTTACAAACGTGATAACCTTAACATTGGCATTTCCTAACATTTAAGTGTTTAGCTGCCTTAGCAGCTAGGAAAATCCTAGCTGACTGTTTTTTTCTTTTTTTGAGAACTTCAACTCAATTTTAACAAGTGAACTTTTTGTTTTCAGTTACAGATAAATCTTCTAAGAACAGAAATAAACGGGGTCGAAGTCGAGCAACAAAGACCCCCAAAGAACAGGGCCAGTTTCCATCGGATACCCTTTTACTGAAGCATTTTACAAGCATCTTCTTGCATTTGAAAAGAGCAGTGGTAAGACGTGGTTGGTTTCTTATTAAACTATATATTACTAAGCATTGTGTTACAATACTTACTACTTCTTACATGAGGAGACCTCACACTTCAGAAAATGAAAAAAATTTTTACTGGTTAAAAGTAATGTTTTCTTACCTTCTGAAAAATATCCAAATACAATGTGTGAAATGTCAGACATCACTTGTCATAATATATATTTCTATCAAACTTACAATAATTTATAAAATTGTTCTATTTTTCATTCTACCTTTATAACTTTCCTTCTCATGTTTTTTAATTTTTTCTGAAAATACTTGCAGGCTTACCTTTCCCTTTACAGGTCTTGGTGAATGTCACACTAGAAACAGGAGAACCAGGGATTGAAGGGAAATGCAAGCTAACTACTCTCCTCATAAAAACTTCTAAACTCAAGTAAAAACACACATATATGTGGTGTGAATTAAATTTTAATTTCTTATTCTCACACCAAAACCTATGAATAATATAAATTATAAATTAGTGCTTCCATGAAAAGGTAAAAATTAAGGTTCTATAATGCCTAGACTGTAATTCTGAAAGACTACTTATGCTAAATTTTTCAACAAAAGAATGAAGCTTTTAATTTTTGCACTTTGAAGGTATAATTATATTTTGAATGGTATACACAGGTTCTTGCTCACCGTGGTGGCCACTGGACATTGCTTCAAAATGCTTGTCGAGAACTTTGGAACTACACTCAAGAATTTCAGTTGATTGCTAACCAGTCACATTCCCATACAGATGCATTTCCCATCACCTGGGATATTCTTCAGAACACCATTTGGTTGCCATTTTATTTTGCTTCTGACATGATCATTGATATGATAGTTGACCTACAGGCAAGCAGTTCTCTTAAGGTAAAAATTACTTTTATTAAGACAATTCTTTATTATCACATTTTCACTAGAGTTTTCTCTTTCTTGCAGTATATTCTGGTATCTCCATGTTGTTCTCTGTAGCAAGTTTTTAGATGATTACAGTACTTTCTAATCTCTGTAATAGATTTCTCCTTAAAACACATTTGAAAATAACAGGTATAATAATGTTTCTTCACTGTAGATTGTGGATCCCGAAGGAGACTTTTGCATTCCCAGTTGTTTAGGAGGTATTGTGGATGAGAATGGTGGTTCTAATCTTCATCCCCAGCCTCCCCTGGATGATGTGAATGTGGTTGATCTGAGATGGATATGTAATCTGATTCTTAAAACAATAGAATTGTTATATCAAATGAAGAAGTGGGAAGCACTGGTACACATAGCTGTACAATTTAACATATTTACACAGTAAGTTATACGAACTCTTAATAAAAACTAAAAAGCTAACATATCATTTAGTATACCATTATATTGCTTAATTACAACACTTTATTTTTTCTTCCAGTGAGAGGTTCACAGAACAAGTGAGTCCACTGCTGGTGTATGCTCAGAGGCAGCTGATGGAAAGGATACAGCAGTTCAGTGGCCCAGACAGCCATGAATCTCATGTCACAAAATATCTGTCTGATGACGCATGGAAGGTGAAACACAGATTTATTTTTGGGGCACTGACTCTTTATGTGAACTAAATGTGGAGTAGCAATTTCACTGATTAGATTAATATGCTTTCTCACAGTGTTCCCAACTAGTCAGTTATAACAAACTAATGAACATAATTGATCTAAGTGCATGAAAAGGCTTGTATGATGTGATTCCAAGAGCAGCAGGTGACCCAGAAGGCATTTCTTCCATGCACAACAAACCCATTCCATATTATAAGCCTAAATATAATTTCATGTTGTTTCTTGATGACTCTTTTAATCTTAAAACATTTATTTGGATATTGCTTTGTTTCTATATTGGAACACCGCTCCAAAAATTAATAAAATGGAGTTAAATGAAACACTGACAATGCTGATAAGAAACTCTAAAAAACTTGATCACCACCAAAAAATCCCTAAGCAGCACAGCAAGTTCCTCTCGTTAAAAGCCATGGCTCTTTTTCCAAGCGCCACTTGGAAAATTTTCATTGAATTAGCTATTAGAAATTGGAATTTTCCTTTTTCATTTTTATTTTTTTTAATGTAAGGTTTCTTGCTAAGAAGTTTTGCTGAAGTCAGTCTCACTGTAGGTATTTTTAGGCTGTTTCTATTACTAATGTAAAGAGAGGACTTGAGGGAGAGGAGAGAGAAGTGGGGTTTGGAGTACGAAACAGGTTTGTTCTGAACATGAACATGAACATGAACATGAACATGAACATGAACATGAACATGAACATGGGGTTGAGGAGCCACTGCCTTGCCTAGAGACAGCACACTGGTGCTCAGGGTTTGCAGGGACTCTGAAGGCACTGGTGGCTCGCAAGGGCAGCTGGGGTGCTCTGTATTCTCTGTTTCCTGCTGACTCTCTCTGGCCCAGCTGTTCAGAACATGGTACTTTATCTACAAAAGGGCACCATAGCAAACCACTTCATAATGCTGGTAACTGAGCTGTCAAAGAGTAATCATAGTTTTGAAAGATAGTTTACAGATTAAAGACTAGTGCTAGCTGCCAGTAGTAAGGATTTCAGGTAAGAAATTTGGAGCTTATGGCTACATTTCATCAATCAGTGCCATTCAGAGAGTCTAGAACTACTTCTGTTGGTCCTTGTGCTTCTGAAGTGGTGTAACTACATTAGCAAAATAAAAAGTCTGTCGTGGATTGGTCCTTTATTGGAGTCTGGAAGTTTGCTTCTCTGCCGGAGAAAGCTCTGTTTTTACTTGCTTAGAGCTATTTTGTATCTCCTGATGTAGCTTTACATTGTGTTTCCGAGGCAACGTCCTTTAGGCATGCTTATGGTGACAGGTTCTGTGCAAGCATGCATTCATCTGGAGAAAATAAGGTGCAATATTTGCAGAATTTCAAGGTGTTTCTCATGATCATGGCAAATATCAAATAAGAGATAAGTTTAGTGCAGTCACTTTGAAGCACTTACATCCAATATTTAGGTGTGAATGTTTCACCTCTTACTGACAAGAGTAGTTATGGGCCATTGGTGTCTTTCTTAATTTGTCCTCTTTTTATTTTGTCATATGACAGAGTATATAGATATTTAGCTGTAAGAGCCAAACATTGAATTTTCTTAACATTGTTCAGTTATCATGAAACAATTCCTGCTTTTTAGATGAGTTGCAGAAACTACATAGGGTACAAATTACAGCTGCCAGTTGCTCGTTCTGCCAGTGAAGGGGTTTTTCCTGGACGTTTTTTCAGTCCTGAGACAAATAACAATTCTACAGGTAAGAGCAAAATGCAGTATCTTGTGTTCTATTTTCTTACAAAGTTTTTTCTTTGTTTCATGCTGGATTTTTTAATTTTAATTCTGTTTCTCCTCCTTATCATAGTTCTTCCACTTCTCCTACAATGTGTCTTTTATTTCAAACTGAGCTTTTTCTTCAAATTACTGTTCTTGATATTTTGGATGGATTGCAATGTTGTCAAGATATTCAATTCAATATTCAATATATATCAGACTATGTCTGAAAGAAAAAAGAAAAGCAGGTGCCAGATGACCTACAACCTGTGAGGCAGTGTGGTGGTCTTGGGCCAGTTTTCTGTTGCAATTTTTGCATATCCCACAATATACCCAGAAATTAGTGTGAATCAGCACTGTTATTGACAGAATTAATGTTCCTAGTGGTTAATAATTTGCTTTAAGTCACAAAACAACAGGAAAAAAAGGGAAAAATTTTATTATACTATAGTTTGAAGTTGTGAAAATGTTCAAATATGTTTTACAGGGTGATTTACTAAAAATATTTATTTATATATTACAAAATTTTTCTCCATAATTATTAATTCCTTTTAGATCACAATCAAGCAAAAGACCTTTTAGTTTGTGTGCCTCTTGATGTGAATGATACACTGAAATGCTTTAGAGAAACTCTAGAAAAATCTAAATATCAAAGCAGAGCACTGAGACACAGCAGAAAACTACTTTCTTTGTTTCTTGCACACACACAAGGTGAGTGATTCATTGAAGTGTTTCTCCCTTAATAAAGTCATATGCCTTTGAAATAGTAAAGAGTGAAAGGAACAGATTTTTCTAAATTTAAGTTTTAGTTCATTTAGGAAAAAAATATAGAATATGAAGTTAAATTTGAAGTTCTATGAGCACAAGCTCTAAACCTTATTTCCTATCGTTTGTCTAATAGTTGGATGATAAACTTTTGTTCATCCAGATGTGTCACCTGTCTGTCTGCAGCCATATCCATGTCCTGACTGGCAGATCTTCCCAAGTTTATTTTCACTAACAGAGCACATATCCTTTGGTTACACTGACCAGTGAATTATGTCCAATAAGTTTTATTAGAAGACACATAGAATTATAGCACAGGAAACCAAATAGAGATAGGGCACACAGGAATTTTAAATTTGTTCAACTAATATGGTGTGGAAATGTTTGGGGTGCTAGAAATAGTATAATACTTTGCTAAACTGATCATATAAATCACTTTTCTAATCTAGAAAATGCTGGAAGAGCAATCAGCAGTCATATCTCCTCAAGTAGAAAGCTGAAATTTAACATGGCAGATGAAGTGATATTTCTACCAACACCATGTGACCTTTCTCAAGAAAAATACAGTTTCTCCAGTACGGTTGAGAGTAGACCAATACCAAGGTCACAGCTTTCAGTAATTATCTCTTCCTATGAACAAACAATAGGTAATTTTTTTCATAAATTTCTGCTTACAGCTAAGAAGTAACATTCTGCCTGTGTTTATATATATTTATTCCATTGTTATTTTCCTCTGTTAGACAGCTGAATCTGTCTGAAGGCTGGTTTCCAGGAATATACAACCTTCTTCCTCATGACTGAGGAAATCTGCTTTAGGTCCTAAAAAAGCCAGTAGTTGGTTCATAATTTTTACAGTTACCTCATTTTATGAAAAAACATTACTTCAGTGATGTTATGCTGATTAATCCCCAGTTGAGAATCTGATGTAATGCTTAGCAGATTCTGTGCATTTGAATATATGACTTGGCTTCCATCTTACATTCTGGTATAGTTTTACTCAATACAGTCAGAGCTCCTTGTGACTACCTGTATTTGCTGTGTGGCTAAACAGGTCAAATGCACTAGGTCAACAGATGCTCTAGGTGGTTTTATTTGCAGCATGGATTCCAAAGATGAGTCTGTGAGAGTACTGCTGTGGTGTATGCAGGCAGAGTTGTTTAGCAGGGCCAGTGATCTGCTTTCCAGTTTATCTTGTGAAAAGGAAGAAATTTTAGAGGTCTGGAAAAACAAAATTATAAAAGATTAGGTAAACAGACCCATATATCTTATTTTTGCTCTCAAAGTGAGTTGAAATAAGAAATGATACATTTGAAGGTAAAATATACAAGATAAATAAATTAAAAAAAAAAAATTGTGCATTGAATTACATGTGAATTCATGTCCACTCATGCCAAATTTGTTCAAGGTTCAGTAACCGATTTAATGATATGACAATGGCTTTTTTTTAATTGATTGAAAATAAATTACAGGAATCCTTGAAACGAGTAACCAGAGAGACCTCAAGGTGCAGGCTCTCCATGAACTTGGAAATCTTCACTTTTATGCTGGAAATAAAAGGTACATAGTTACTGGATTTAAAAAGATAAAAGTTTCAATTTTTTTAATTGTCAGCCCTATACACCTCTACTATCATGTAAGTTCTTGTGCTGTCTGCTAATCCATAGATTTTTTTTCATCTACTTACTATTAGCTATATTTTGAGAGGGCTTTTTCCTAGACATTGTTTATTTTTCTTAGCTATCTAGTTGCCATTAAGGAAATTAATAGTGCATTTTTGTGTTTTTAAGAACTAATGTTGATGGCTTGGTGATTTAATTTGAGTCCAAATAAGTCTCTTGACCAGAAATGGTATATTTTTTTGGTGTTGTAGAAACTATATTTCAATTTTTAACCCAATCAGAATTAGTTAAATCTCAGTCAGTAAAGGAAAAATGAGACAGGTCTTATCTTCCACTTCAGAAAATGTCAGCAATGTGATGGTATTTTCTATGTTACAGAGCTGCTTTTAAATATTGGTGTCAAGCCCTTGATGAAACACTCAATATTGCTGATGCTCTTAACACCTGGCAAGAGTTAAGTTTTCAGAAAGATGCTACAGACTGCTTTGCAGTTGGAAGATCAACTGATATGAGTCAGAAATTTCTTTCTCAGGCTGGACCTTGGGGATGTTTACATGCAGCAGTCCTAGTGGCTAAGATAGCTCAGTAAGTATCTTATCCCTATATGTATTTCTATCGTATTTTAAGAAAATTGCTCATCCCAGATATGAGGCAACTTCAATTTAATTAAAAACCAATAATGAGATGTTACAAAAAGGATTCATCAAAAGCAGGGGATTTTTTCCTTTCAGGGAGAAATTTGCTTCTTTGGAGAATATTGTTTTTTCCCTTTTATTGAGTTTTATCAAAGATTTATCATCTGATCATAAATGCAGCTGTATGTTATATGGAGAGATCATTACAAGAAAACAAAATGATACAAAGTCATAAGTGCAAGGATTTTACAGTCATACTGATTTTCAATCAAAATATCACATTTCCCAAGTTATTGCACATATTAAATATTAATGTATCTTGAGGTCAGATTTACTGCCTAAAGTACTAGTTTTCTGGTGAATTAGAACTAAATAAAATTTAAATTGCTGCATAAAAATCTGCCATCAATAAATATTTCCATGTAGTACTCTCTGACTGCTGGAAAAACTCTGTGAATGTAATTCTGAGTTGTTCCTCAATGTATTGTGCAAAATATAAATCTAGAAGTACCCAAGACAACATTAAATGACCTTAGAAACACAATGAAAGGGCAGAGCTTCATCCAAGTAAATTACCTTACCTGTGAAGCAGGCCATATTGATAGCACTGTAAAATAGCTATAAGCCAAGGCAGTTTTGTAAGTGCTAGCATGGGTATTTCAGAATGAAGTGACATTTCCATACTTAGAATTAGCACCCAGAAGGATGCTAAATCTTGACTCAAGGAGTCAGCTCCCAGGGACTGAGTTTAACTTGATTATAAATGGCAGCCCTGTTAATTCTGAACTGTGGTTCAGTGTCAGGTCCCATTAGGCATGACCAAACCCCTAGCTGCTTTTACAGGTGATTGTGGCACCTATTTGCTACATTGGACACTATCCCTTTACTGCTAATACTTCCATGCCAAATCATGGCAGGATTTGGAGGGAACTGTCCTCCTGGTTTCTCCCTCAGGTGTTTTTTTTGTATTTAGACCTCACTTGGACTGTTAAACATCTTTCTCTTGAGTTACTCTTTCTACAGCAACTTAGTCACAGGCTGTAAAATGCAGATTAAAGGATTCTAATATTCTAAGATTGAAGTAAAAATTTCTAGGATTGTTGATCACTGGACTACCCTTCTGCCAGGATGGTTTAAGGCTCTGATGAGGTACTGTGTGGGAATCATTAAATTTAGCTAGACACCTGCCACGTTAAGCTACTTGTGCTAGTTATTTTAGGCTTCCTTTATGGAAAGAAATACACTTTAAAGTGTGAGTTTCTTAATCTGCTTTATCTTTTTAGTTTTGTATGAGATGGAGTTTGCCCTTAGATTGCCTGTGTCTCTCCGTTAAGTTTGAAGATAATCTAGACAACTCACTTTGTCTAGTTACATCTTCGGTCAAAGGCTTCTTTGCATGGTGTGGCTGAGCATCCATTTAAAAACAGGCAGTTGTTTTCCAGTAGGAAAAACATCTAGATTGTATTAGTATTATTATCACATTAGGCTAAAAAGCCAAGGATTTCAATAATTTATGTTGATGGGTACATTTGTATTTTTTATTATTTGTTGCGCTTTAGGTATATAACAACATCACAGATGAGATTAAGAACAAAATACTGCTATTTTTCTGCGATACTTTTTAAGGTAAGAATGCAATTGCAATTCAAATTCATGAAGTTAACAAATTGCTTCTGAAATGACCCTCTGTTAAAATAATTCTCTTTTTGTTTTGCTTGTAAAGGAAAAATGGAGATCAGAGGTAGTATACAATTTATGCATATTAGATACAATGTTTTTATTCTTTGTTTTTTAACATTATTTCTGTATTATAGCCTAAAAATTATCATTTCAATAGGAGGCTAGAGTGTCTCAGAGAAAAAATACTGAAAAGGGAAGATGACTAAAACATTTGATAGTCAAATATATTTTTCTTCACTTGAAGTATTCTGCTCAGGAAGAGCTGGATGGCATCAACAAGAACAGAGTGCTCTCTTTTGGATCTGTAGAGTTTTCACAGATTGTCTTCAGTTTTCAACCAAGAGCACAGATTCTTTGGAAAAAAAGAAATTTTTGAATCTTTTTTAGCATGGAAAAATATTAGTTTGTAACACTAAAATCTCAGCTCTATAATAAGTTTGCTCTAAAACCAGAGGATATTAAAAATGATTCAATTTCACTCACAAAGAAAATGATATCATTAAAATTAAGTTTGCAGACTTTCAGAAAAAAGACCTATAAAGAAAAAAACCCACAACATTTCAGTTTACTTTTAAATGGAAGTTAAAATGCCAGTAGCAAAAGCAGTACAGGAAAAAGGACTGCAAGTATTCTGCCAGTTATACTCTACTGGGATCAATGATTACTCATCTCAGTGCAGTTTCAGGAAGTTTTCTGGCTTCTTCCAAAACCAAGCAATGACATGGTCTGATACCTTGTGTCATGATTGTGACTGTGAGACCTGCCCTAGGCCACACTGGAAAACTTGTTAAGCTCACCAAAGGGAGAACAAGTTGAAGAAACAAAGGTAAAGGAGAATTTTGACTTGCTTCTAGCACTGTAATTGCTGAACAATTACAAAGCTGAACAAT
Source organism: Poecile atricapillus (assembly GCF_030490865.1). Taxonomy (NCBI): domain Eukaryota; kingdom Metazoa; phylum Chordata; class Aves; order Passeriformes; family Paridae; genus Poecile; species Poecile atricapillus. The sequence continues at coordinate 31,119,285 of NC_081289.1, read as the reverse complement.
GGTGATTCCTCCTTTCAACAGAAGTGGTAGCAAACATTTGTTCCAGTTGTGTAACAGTAGAAATAATTGTGACTTGACTGAAGTGGGTCTGATGTTAATTGGGATAGAAGCAGCTTGCAGGGTGATTGTCTTGAAAAATATAATCAATTACTGTCACTGTACTGCAAGAAGTTCAAGCCATAATTTGTTCCTTGAATTGGAAAGCTTTTATAACCTTGTTTAAATTCCACCTCTGGTGTAGGCTTTAGGCTTGTTAATATTTCAGATCTGAGTGTAAATGCAAATTTCTCTAGCATATCATTGCTAATTACACCAAGATAAACACAATTGGGAAGGAATATCCAACATCAGATACAATGTTAGCATTCTTCCCTTTTAAAGAGAGAACATTTAAATGGTTTCCTTGAATTTCATATTAATTTTTAGTTATATGATTTAAGCTGTGCTAGCTGACCTAGTTAAAGGTGGAACTAGAGTGAAACAAGCTTTTAAACTGGCTTTAAAGTCAGCAACATTCCCAGAAATTATTAAATTTCATGTTAGTTTTTTTGTTACATGATTTAAGCTGCACTAGCTGATAAGCTGCACTACCTGACCTAGTTAAAGGTGGAACTAGGGTGGAAATAGCTTTTAACTGGCCTTAAAGTCAGCAACTCTTCCAGAAACCATGGGAGACATACTGTCCTTAGACTGTTTACATCTTGTTTATTTCTCCATCAGCCTCACACATAAAACATTTTCTCTAAAAATATTTTTCAATATTGTGGCTGGAAACAGCTGAATAATTAAGGCATTGATGGAATTGTGTTTATGAAGTCATTTATGAGTTGGAGTTTATAGTGTCTCACTAATACCTGTACACTTTTTCACAAATAATTCATTGTTATTACTTTTAGACCCTGTTTAGAGCTTCTCTTCAACATCCAACATTTGACTGTGACTTTGTACAATATGAAACAAGTATTCTTATTCCTGGTATTGACCTGTTCTCTGATCGCTACAGAGCTGATATCTCTACTGTAGTTGCAAGTCTGAATTTCATTATGTTTGAACTACACTGTGCAAAACAAAATTTAATAGTAAGTATTATTTTTATCATCTGGAAATGATTTTTAAGACACCTAGTCTAAATTTTTTGTGTGGGTGTATTTATGAGATACCTCAGAACCTCTAGCAAAATACCCCTATGGCTAGGTTCTGTGGCACTTGAAACAAGGTACAGCTTGCTGCATACAAGTTTTAGAAAACACAGGAAAAATTTTTATTCTGGAAGATGACAACACATGGTTCATTTAGCTCAGACATTTTAGAGGAAATTTTCTATTATATACTACTTAAAATACATAGTACAGAAAAATACTTTAAATGCAATATGTCCTGAATGCTTTCAATACTTTAACTTCCAGTAGATAAAAGTCCCTTCTGCCTTTCTCTTTTTCATGTTCTTTTATTCTTCTGTATGAAGTGTTTTTATAACTTTCCTCCTATGCTGCTCATGTGCCTATTTCCTCCATTTAATGTCTGACCATTTCCACTTCAATCCAGCTTCCTTCAAAGGTAAGCAGGTACAGCAGGTACCATCAAGGGTACAGCAGTGCTATACATTAGAATTCAGTAGTAGTACTGCAAAAGGTACAATACTCTCTCTTTTCTAGTTTGGTCCTGTATGCACAGAATTTCCTGTCAGGTGATTATTTCACTGTAAATCAAGCATGACAGAAAACTCTCCATCTGAAAAAGCAGATAGATTTTTTCCTGCTTTGATGAGTTAAATCCAGTTATGGCAAGGTCCTGCAAGTGGCGGAGCCAGTACCAGGGATGGGGAAAGATCGGAGGGTTGGCAGCAGGGAATAACAAAGGTTAGGAGGTAGAGATGGAAGAGGAGTTAGGCAGGAGGAGGCAGAAAGATGTTACACCTTTTTTGCCTGTAAGCCATTTGTTGAATTGATTTCTTTTGGAACTTCAGGCTAACTCCTGTTGTTGCTTCTTCCGCTCCTGTGTTACTGGAGTTCACTTTGTTATTTAGCTTTGTGTTACTTCCTCACTATGGGAGATCCAGGGAAATCAAGGAGCAGACAATTACCTAGAGGCAGAGGCACTTAATTTGTCTGTTTGCTTCACATGGCCATGCACATTTTTGATTCTTTCTGCACTTTTGCCAGCAGAATATAGATCCGGGTCTTGGATCATGGTCAAAGAAATTGCAGTTTTAGCCGAATGAGAGCTTCATTTCCCCTGAATGCTTATTGTGTGGGAATGTTTTGGATGGTGGGTGCTAAGTTGATTTGACACTTAAATCAAAATACATCAAGATTCAAGTTTTATTAAAAATAAAACTTCAAAGACTAATTTTGTTGAACTACTTCAAATATCAGTAGGAAACTGTATGGGTACATTTAAAACATTTGCCTCAAGCATTTGTAATCCAAATTCAGAAATATTAAGCTACATTATGAAAACTTAAAGTAAATTTGACAAAAATCTAACAATGCTGTTAGCATTTTCTAAGCTTGGGGACATTTTAAAGTGAAGAAAAATGTAAAAGCTGAAAAGTAATTAAATTTCGGAAGTTCTTTCATTTTCAATAAACACATAAATCTGTTAAGAAAGAATCTACTTTTTCTGAAATATTGTTTAACAATAGATCATAGAATCACAGAGTGTTTAGGGTTGGAAGGGACATCCAGATCATGTAGTCCCAACCTCCCATGCCAAGGGGAGGGATGCCTCCCACTAGACCAGGTTGCTCAACATCCCATCCAGCCTGGCCTTGAACACTTGCATGGCTGGGGCATCCACAAGTTCACTATGTAGCCTGCTCCAGTGTCTCAGCACCCTCACAGGAAAGAACTTCCTCCTAATATCTAACCTAAATTTCCCCTCTTTCACTTTGTACCCATTATTCCTTGCCTTTTCACTACAGTTCCTGATGAAGAGTCTCTCTCCAGCTTCCCTGTAGGGCCCCTTAAGATACTGGAAGAATATACAGTGTATCTATACTTAAAAGAGCTCAGTTTTAAAATGGTTTTTTGTTAGTTGTCCCTACAAAAAAATTTCAATTTAAAATGTAAATTAATTTGTCACTAAGTCTCATCACCATCTACTTTATGTTACAACTGGTATAATTTCACTGAGACAGTTGCAGGACTTCATTGTGTTTATTTTGAAAAGCTTACAGAATTCTATTCTTCTGTTAGCTATACTGAAAAAAAAATAAGGCATCAAAATGCAGACAGTTTTAGAAATCCAACCTGTTTCCAGTAGGTTTACTCAGTAATGCTGTAGTAAAAGACCCCACCTTAAATACAGAGAATAATTTGGACAAACTTAATTTCCTACATTGTGTAGCACATTTAAGGTAGTATCAGAGCTTAGCTTTAGTGAGTTGATTAACTTTTTAACACATTAATCTTTCAGAAAGTGTAAGAGAAGTAGTGATGGTGTGTGAAGGTCAAAGCAGTAATCTTATCTATATACTTTTGATACGTAATTGCAATGTGTTATTTCCATAATTGTACCCTGTGTGATGTTTATAGCTGCATGATCTACTATTTTGCTACAGCTTTTACCTCTGTTCACATTATACCAATATATTGTGTCTGAGATTTGTAAGGATCCAGCTAAATGTATTGAAGGAAGAATCCTCAAGGTAATCAAATAAACTTTCTCAAAACACATTGTGCTTCAAGTAAGCTTTTCAATTCTTTGTTAAGTGTAATCAATTCAGTATTTGTATATTTCTACTATGAAAAGTAATGCTTTAAAGTTCAGCTGCTGCTTAGTGTTTCTTAGCACAGCAGATGGTAGGGCTACTTTCTAAATGCAATTATTATTTATATTCTCAATTTTAGGAGCATGCAGAGTTATTTACACAATTTTACTGTTAATTTCCTACATAGGCTGTTGAGTGCTTCCATAAATTCTTTTTACTCTCTATTTAATGAAGAGGAGGTTTTCCTTCTTTGGTCCAGACTTCTCACTTGGTGTTTTTTTATCTTGTTCCACTTCTCTTATAAATGTTTTCTTAAGTGTGAAACATGAATGACTATTTTTTCCCCAAATGTTCATTTCTGGATTTGTTCTTACTATCATGGTAGAACAAGATTCCATGAAATCTAGGAATAGATATTTGTCTTTTCACTAATGTTCACTTTGTGTTGTTGTTTAAATAATTTGTGAGTTTTGGGTTTGTTTTTTTTAAGGCATCTAACTATCAAGAGATATTAAGAGTATTAAAGAGTCAAAGTGATACTGACTTCAGATATTTTCAGGAAATGCTGATATGGATTAGGTAGAGTAGCTGAGTACTATGAGACTATGAGTAAAATCTGTGAAATAAGTTTTGATCTTGGGCAGTCAAAACTCTTACCAGATGAAGCAAGTTTTTTCCCTTTCTCAGGAGCAAGTTTTTAAAGAATTTGTTTTTCAAAGAGAAAGACCCATCTTTGCAATTATTCACTGTAATATGTAAAAGATTTCTTTCCATTGAAGATCATTCTCCATCAATGTACTATTCTAGTTGTCAAATCTATTGAAAATTACCTTTGAATACATTTTATTTTGAGCAAAAAGAATAATGAATAACATTCAAATCAAAGGCTTTGTTATTTTTTCATAGATTAAAGTACTTACAGATATAAGATTTTTTACGGAGGCCTTTCATGAACTGTCTTTGCTTATTTCGGGAGAGAGAATTCCATGTAAAATACCAGCAGGATACAGATATACCGAACAAATCCAGGTAAACACCAGAAAAGTATGACATTGAACTTTAACAGTCTATTTTCTTCATGAAACTGCACATACTCTATATCTGCAAGTTGTTACACGTTCCTAAGAAATTCCTAAATTTCTTTCAATAGATGAATTAAATAAGCTTTGAATGACATTAAAATCTCTCACTAAGTAGCAGGGACAAAAATCAGTTTTGAAACAAGTTTTTTATACACTGAATACTGCAGATACTACTGTAGAAAAAACGTGTGATTTCATATGCAGGCATGAAAAGTATAGATAAAGCTGACATGGGGTCTTGGGTCCTGGGGAGGGCAGGGACAGCCTCAGGAGATGCTGGGCCATAAGCGCCATTGCTGCTCACAGGGCTTTGACACTCACATCACCCCAGGTCAGTTTGATTTTCCCTCTATCTGGTCACTAATGTGCTACAGGGGTTGGAAGCTGTTAACAATTGACCGGGGCTTTTGTCTTACCTGTGAGCATACCTGTGTAGGCAGATCAGGTTATTGGGTAAGCCTCCCCCATAACCATCCTTCCCTTGCTTCCCAAGCACATACCGAAATGGACTAATGATTTAATCCTGCATGAATGCAATCAAGGTATCCCTTATCTGAGTGATGCTTTTGGGTAGGTGACATGACAAAAGACTTCTGGACAGAGCACTAGCATTCAGCATGAACAGTAGGAAAAATTTCATCACCAAAAGCGTTGTCAAGCATTGGACAAACTTCATGTTTGCTTCCTTTACCCTGTGTTGCAGACAGTGAAGCAGAGCGAATTGAGTTTAATGAGCAGATTTGAAGGGAAATATCCCTCCTCCCACCTCTGTTAACTCATTTGTTTTATACTCACATTGTAACATAATAATTTCTTTTGGTTTTGTCCATTTTCCAGGCCTTAAAAAAATTCGATTCCTCAAAATCTCTCATGAGTACTACAAATTTGCAGGTAAAAAAAGCCTGAAAGAGGTAAATATTTTATGCTATAAAAAATATTTATTTCACTGTCTTAAGGTATGAATTTTCCAGTTCAGAAAAAAATTCATGTTATTATTAAAAAAATCCAGTAAATTGAAGACATATTCTTCTCAATGGATTACTGTTTCCTAAATTTTAAATTTTATGGCTGACCTCTCAAGGGAAGGGCAACTACCATTTTCACCATTTTTCAGATGGGAGATCTAATATGTACAAATCTGTGGCTTTTCTGTGCAAAACACACTAATGGAGTTATTCAGTCTTTGTTGTGATATGGAAGCTTAGGTGTTTATCCTGTTAAAATATTGAGTGTCAGTTTTAATGTTATAATTTCTGTCAATCAGAATTGTCTTCATAGATTTGTCCTAATTCAGATGGGGGTTGAAGTCTGTTTCTGGAGGTAAAAAAAAATTAAAATGGTGACTCTATAAACCAGTGTCTAAACAGTAATTTTCTCATTTTATTTAAAATCACCTGTTTATCAATAACTTCTTTTGTGTTTTTCAGTTTCAATAATTTCCTTTTATTAACCTTCTGTCAGATCCATTGAGCTGGTAGGGGTAAATGTTAGCAGAATGTGAAAAAATTGTACCATTAAAACAAATTGGTAAAATAAAACCTCTACTTTTTTCCCTCCACTTGTCTCTGTTGTTTACAGTAAACTTATGTGTCCCATACAACAATTGGTATTACAGGATGGAAATGAGAAGTGTATCTTGACAACTTTTGATCTCACTAGTTTCTGATTTCTTTTCAAGTGGTGCATTTTCTTGAGCTTTTGATTTGAACGCTTCACAGTATATGTGGCGCTGTTACTGGTCTCATAATCTTGCAAGTCTGTGTAGACTTTCACCTTCTAAATGTATTAATCTAAAATGAGACTATTAAACTCATGATAAAACAAGGATGCTATAATGAATAACAAAAAGAGTCTATGAAATGTGCTAGAATGATGTGATTCAAGAATTTTTTTTACCTTAACAGCAGACTTTTCTTTGAGTTGAACTTTTTGAACTACAGATTCACGTACAATGCAGAAAAGTAGTACTTGCAGTGATAATAGCTATAACTTCATAGATACACCTTCTACTGTAAAACCAATCTCTTGAGGCTGTAGCAAGTGCTATTAAGGGGTGAAGTTTGGAAAAACAAAAAAACAACTCATTCATAATAAAGGAGAATATTACTAATGTTATTCATGTTAATTGTTGATTTGTGTTATAATTAATAGAAGCAGAATATGTCTTGAACAAGAGAAAGGTAAAATGTGTCATTTCAAATAATCCCAATTATTAACCTTCTTGTAGGTACTGGAAGATACATTTAATTCGATTCTGTCTTTAACAGTGGTGCCACTGTGCAACCAACAAACTATGAATAAATTAACCTTAGCCAAAATGCATCTCATCATTTGTCTTTCTGCTACAATAAATAATATACCTGAAAAAGTTGAAAAAAAAATATATTGTGTTGACAACAGCGGCTTGCCAGAGCCAAACAAAACTACAGCATCAAATGTAAGAGGTAATTATAAGGATGGTGGAAAAGTTTATTTATATTGTTTCAAGCATGTTTTTTTTTTCACTTTTAACTGCATATGAATTAATATGCCATGTTATGAAAATACTCATTTTAAATGTTGATGAAAAAAATTAGTCATTATTGAAATAAGCATTAAGACTTGTTGAAGTTCTTCTAGTATTCTTCAATTATTCTTCTATTATTCTTCTATTATTATTATTAATAATGATAATAATGATAATAATGATAATGACAATAATATCAAAAAGAACAATAATAATAACGACAATAATAATAAGTTCCATTATTACTTACTTTGATGTTGAAAGTCCCAGTTGTTTGTAGAGACAAAAGGTCTATGTTCTTCAGTTACTGAGAATGCTTTGGTTCTGCATCTGTAATCTGAAATTTTATCAGCAATGTATTTTACAGTTGATGCTGATCAGAATTCAAGACAACAGGAACAAAGAGACAGAGTGGTGCATCTTGTTGACCGTAAAGATGAATTAAGTATAGCCATGCTGAAGGTAATTTTGACTTTTAGGAGAAAGGATTAAGAAAATGCAGATTGATCCAAAAACATTGCTAATGCCTTCAATGTAACAGAAATTATGATGAGAGGATGGTATGAAAAAGGAGACTAAAAATTTATGTTCCTAATTTGACTGTAGTCTTACTAGCTGTGCATGAAGTGTTGACCATTTGGTGCAATCATTTGTCATTTTTTGTACATAATTTTTCAAATATTTCCACAATCAGATCTCAGTATGACTATTTCAGCATAAAGGGTAAAGACTGAATGGGATTTCAAGATAGAATCATCTCCTTTCAGAGGGTACCATCTGTAGAACATGCCAGAGACTCTTTGATGGGGCAATATGCTATGCAAATAAAAAACATTCTCTACCATTCTCATATGTGAAATATTTCAAATTTTTCATGTTGCTTTTTCTGGTACTTTATTTTGAAGAAAACATACTTTTTATTAGAAAAGTATTGCTATTAAAAAACATACTATTTATTAAAGAAGCTTAGAACTTCCTTGTTTGAAGGGGGTTTGTTTAGTTGGATTTTGCTTAATTGTAAACTTTATCCTTGGCAGTTTCACATCACAAAAATACGAAAATTAAGGGCTGACATATTCTTCATTCAGAGGGGTCTTGCACTTTGGAAGTATCTACTTTTGGCCATTGTTACAAGCAAAGTAATGCACAAAGTACATCTGGAGAAGGGAGGATGAATTTGTATAGCAACTGGTGTAGGTTATATGCTAGAAAGTTAAAAGTTTCAGAATAAATTGAAAATAGCAACTTGAAAATAACTAAAATAGAAATGTTCATTTGAACTGATAGGGCTCATTTAAGAGGCATAATATATTTCTTACTCTTGATTTTTGTTTAACTATTCTATTCTTTTGGAGGGGTTTTTATAGTTTGGGGTTTTTTTGTGATTTTTTTAAAGCAGAGCTCTGAATTTTGATCAAAGTAGTGTATTGATCATACAAACATTTAAATTAATTTTTAGTTCTGCTGAAAGCTTCACAATTGAGATTTAATTTAAAATTAATTTCTTCTTAGATGTGTTTTTCACAGCTTCCTACAGATTTGTTGATCAGAAAGACTGTAAATGATAGTTGAACTTTCAGGATATATACTGCACACAAGGATGTCAAAATATAGCTAATAAAGAGTGTAATACTTCTTTTGACACCTTTAATATTGTTTCTAATATTGTATTTATTGTTTAAAACTCCTAAACATAGTGAGAAGTATAGTATAAAATTATCAAGTATAGCTATTAGATAAAGAATGGGAAATTAGTGAGTAACATTTCTAAGCCTTAAAATATGTAGTTAAGCATGCATGGCAATAGAACTGGTACAGTTAAGATGTAGCTGATTTAAACACAATAATTCTGAAAACATAAGAAAAGCAGAATTGCCCACCCCACCCCCATTTATAGAAAAGGCATATTTCACTTAAATTGATTTATTTTAAGATGCAGTGATAGCAGGCTGTGCAGAAAAAATATATCTAAAGAAAATGTTTATTTCTTTACTTTTTGAAATCATATAACTCTGTTTTTCTCTAGGGGATTTTATTGACAGAAGCTGAAGAAAGTCTTAGCTATTTTGTACAGGACATACACGACAAATATGATGGAGACATATCTCGATGTTCTGTGGAAGATTTAGAGGCTCTTATTGAGGCCAAACTTGAACTGGCTTCTATTTCTCACCAAAGGCATCAAGCAGCTCTCAGGTGATTAATACTATGAACAACCCAATCTTGCACAGCCTTGACCACCAGTGATTAAAAAATAATTTCATTATTACTACATCAATATTGTAAATCTGAGCATTTATCTGTAACAACTCCTTTAGTATATTTACAAATGTAAGATACAGAAGCATTTAATATTTTTTATTATTGTTTTATTTTACTTTTAAAAAGATGATCAGTTATAGGGTCAGAGATTCAATTGGCACAGAGAATCAGTTACAATTTCCCCATGAGATGTTTTTGTGATAAAGTGTTGTATAAGAACAAAGAAAAAGTTGCAATGTTCATGATTTTGGTTAAAGTCTGGATATGTTAGATCATGTGTGTTCTTACAATATTAAAGTGTACAACAGAACACTAATGTTATCTCTGAACTACTGAATTCTACTTTGTTCTAGAGTGTCCTGTGTTTCTGTCCTAAAGGAACATTTCTTCTTGATGTACTTATTGGTTTCAAATTAAAATGTCAAGATTTTATTTTTTAAATTACAGTGGTTAAAAAGCATTGAAGTACACATTAACATATTAGAATAGATTTTAGCAGCATTAATTATACTGTTAGTGATGGTATCTAAAATACTGTTGTATTATCTCTACAGCTGAATTATCTCTATGTATCTGTATATATCTCCCTGATATTTTCTCCAGATTAACATTCCCAAATTCAGTTGTTTGTTTTGGTTTTTTTTTTTGAGATTCTGATTTCTTTTGCAGAATTTAATGTTCTTGGAATATACTGGACATACAGAAATACATTAACACTTTGTAGATGTTAATTTCCATTGTTTTGGTCTTTTACCTAGGAGGATTCATCTGTTTCACATACCTGTAATTTTACATTAATTTGTGTAAGAAGGATGTTAGTTTAATGCATCATTTTATCAGTGAGAAGCTCTTTTTGTCTAATACTTTATTAGAGGGAAAAATCTTTCAATTGCTAACTACAGATGGAGCGCACTCAGGTGTAGCACCATCACCTGCCAGACTAGATTGAGACTTGGTACAATGTAATCAGTATTTATGATGTTTGTTAGGTCTAATCTAACTAAACACACCAGAATTGCTGCAGTAAATCTTATATCACAGTAAGCATCAAAAAAAGGGGAAAAAATTAACCCTTTCTTTATTGTTGAAATAGTGGTGAATATTGCTGATGAAATGGTAGGTGGCTCATCAGGCCAATAGATAAATCACTCTCAGTGGAATTTCTTACTATGGTTTATTCTATGACAAAACAAGCCACCTTCCTTCTCTCAGCTCTCTTTGCTGAATAAAAACTCTCCAAATCAGTACTTTTAAATAGCACAATTTCTTTTGCATTGTTATGGTACAGCAGTAACAATAATTAACAAGGACAGGTGCTTCACTGTGCTGTATAGACTGCTGAACTGAAAACAGTAACAGTCTGCAGTGTGGTCTTTACCCCAGCTTTTGTGTATGTTATTTTAAAATTATTATGTTATTTTCCCTAAGATTCAGATATTAGGACTGTAATCATTTAGCAATAATGTCATTAGTGAAGATGCAAAGCAAGAATTTGTAGGTTAATTGTGGACATTTCTCATCATGAAATATAAATCCATTTCAATGGGTTTTAAAGCAGATTAATTTACTTTAAATTGTCAAGGAGAAATCCACTAGTCACTGACAGTCACCTCATCATACTTTTGAGTGTCCTGAATTTTTTAAAGGCACTATACTAGTAACCAAGTATGCACACTTATGAAATATTGTGTGTGTAATCTTAGCTTGATACTAGGCTTGGTAAAACCTATATTAGTGGAGTCCTGTCTCAGACATTCTTACCCTGCTGAATTTGATTATATCCAGTATATGCAAGAGATTTCAATGAAGAAGCCTTCATTTTGTCATGCAGTTTATATCCTAGAGACTAGTTTCTCTGTTGGTTTATAACTTGTCTCAGATTGAAGAAACTTTTTTAGAATATTGAGGATTTCAATGGATGTCAAGGATTTTATAGATCACTTTCTGTGACTCTCAAATTTTTGATGGGTGTTTGTTTAGTGGGTCTTATATCTTGATAGTGGTCAGTAGCAGGGGAAAAAAAAATCAAAAACAAAGTAAGAGTTTGGGTTTTTTTAACCTATTTTGCAGTTTTATTGCACTGCCATGGAAACTGCTGATATGTCTGCCTCAGATAGAAATGAAGCATTTCTTCAGACAGCTGAATGTTTCTGCCTGCCAGCCTAGAAATCAAACTTTGCATCATATTACAGAAATTCATCTTTTTTTTTTTTTTTTCCTTTAGCGAAATGACCTAGTGGTGAAATTGTTACAGTCAGCTGTACTTTCCTATTTTGATCATCTTGTCACTTTCTGATCCAGCTGATAAAAGGATGTGTATTTTGTCAAGGGAAATATATAGACACATCACTCTTGTTGACAGCAGAAGAGGGTCACAAAAATTTCATCAAGGGAAGCTTCTGCATTACAAGCTTCTGTCTTGCAAAAAAATGTATGTTTCAGAATTAAGTTTATATATAGGACTAATCCCATTGATCTCAAGGAGACTAGTGTCTGTCCTATAAATGTGAGTTTTTTAATTACCCAAATGTGTGCTTGTCTGCTTACATTAATAAATCTTGACTTAAAACAAGGCATATATGAATCTTTGGGCTTGTGGTCTATATTTTACTTAGGAATCAATGTGTAAGCATATAGGTAAAAATAGCCTCATTTTCAATATTGCTAAATGTTGACAAGAGCAGTTAACTTGAGGCAGTGGTGCTGAGGAATTTAGGTTAATATTTGTTAATAGCCTGTATATACTCTTAGGTGCTGTACCTTCTCCAAGGTATTTGAGATGTGAACCATAGCATCTCAAGCAATATTACAAGAAAAAACAGATTTTGCAGTAATTTAACTTTGATGTCTGGTTTCAGGGAAGAACTCTTAAAAAAAGAAAAGTAGTTGGGGTACATCATTGCATTATCGTTATTTTCTGTTTTCTTTTATAAGCAAATTCTGTTTCACCTTTTCTGTTGTTAGAGAGAAACTTATCAAATTCAACATTGATTTATTCTGTTTTCATTTTGTTGAATAAAACTGAGGTAAAGGGATGATGAAAGAGATTCATGAGGATTGAATTCTGAAAGGTAAAAGCCAAGATATTAATGGCTTTGGCTCTCATTGTTACTTTGGGGTCTATTTGTGCTGAATTGGTGTAATCCATCCAGGTCTGCATCATAAAAACAGCAAGGAGGGTAGAATCAGAAATGACAGGAAGACTTAAACTGCTCTCTTATCTTAACAGGAGGTTATCCATTCTGTGGTTATACATAAGTTGACAGAATAATGTGTGTAATTCAGAAGTAGTTCAGCTCTTGTTCAGCATTCTTTGTGCAAGATCTTTGCCTTTGGAACCATTAGTCTAGAACATCTCAAAAGCAGTACATTCACACAGACCATGAATCTCTCTTGCATTAAGAACTCTTTGCATTGTTCTGGCAGCATAAAAAGGACTTAAAAGTGTTAATAATTCTTTTCTATTTTTTTTTCATATGCTTCATAACAGCCAGTCTCAAAGTAAAGAGAGTCTATATAAAAAACCAGCATAGATAAGAACTTTGGTTATACATTTTTAACAATTAACCTGCTGAAAAAAATCTTTTAAGTAGTGAGCTAGGCATACTCTCTGGTAGCTTAGAATTATTAGAAAAATGTTGCTCTGGGCAGAGAACATGTAGAATGGTAAAAAAAACCAACAAACCCAGACAGACAGTCCCCAAAACCAAACTCAAAAATGTTTTAGAGAAGATGTAAGAATGTAAAGATTTACAGACATAGAGGAAAATGTGCAATTGGGAGAAACCAATACAAAGAGACATTGGTTTTTGCAGTTCTCAGAATATTTTGAGTAGTGTGTCCTCTGGACAACAATTCCAAATTTTCATAACAACTGTTATGAAAAAGGTGTTCTGTCTATGATGGCTTTGCAGATGTCTTCATCTAATAAAACAATTGTATTTACGAAGTCTGCTGCTGTAGACACACATTTTGTACATGTAATGAAAGTGGAACATTATCTGAGTGTATCTGAGTGCTTATAAAGACAGCAAAAAAAGAAAAAGCCAGTAGTTAATATTTTAAGAAACCTGACAATATTTTGAGATCTAAGCCCCTCATTTTTTGACACATAGGGTTGAATGTTGCAGCAGTCCTAATGGTGTCTGTATCTTTCAAAGGTGCTGTTCAGAGTGAACTCCAGAAAAGAATTTAGGGTATGGGGGAGGGAGTACAGTAGATGCAATGTCATGTGATTTCTTACTGATGGGGTACCTCATTATCTTGATGGTGTTTACTAAGATCCTGTGAGTATTTGACCATGTGGATTTAACGGGATTAATGCATAGCCTAGAAAAGTTTTAAAAAGAAAGGTATTAATCTTAGTTGTGGATGACATAGAACTCTCTTAATGTATCTTGTAATTTTCAGTATTTTTGCATCTTCTAATTTCTAAGAACTTATCCCTGAAGACAGAAATCCCATGGTTGGTGTTGATCTAGTGATTTGACTAGATCTAAAAGCTGGGCTTGACAATTTTAGAGGTCTTTACCAGTAAAAATGAATCTATAATTCTGTGTGTAACTGGAAATTATAATGGAGTTCTGTTTTGATTGCTCCAACAGAATATGATATATTTTAGCTTATGTGCTATTGATAGAATAATACAACCTCATGGTTGGAAGAGACCTTGAGCTCATCAAGTCTAACCATCAACCCAGCATCACCACTGTGACCCCTAAACCACTAAATTGTATCACCCAGATCCAGATGCCTGTTAAGCTCCTCCAGGCAAGGTCACCCCACCACCTCCCTGGGCAACCTATTCCAATGCCTGACCACCCTAAAAGTGAAATACTATCAGGGTGTCTTATGGCACAGCTTTTTCCTCTTACTGCTGTTTTGTCACTTTTATGATGCAGTGCCTACGAATTCAGAAAATAGTCTGAGTGCAACCTTGTTTTACTGATGCAAAATTGGTAACTGTTGATTTACATCTCTGGCATAGTAAAAAATAAAGTATCTATTTTAATGAAATCATAAAGTGGCAAATATAATTAGTATTTTTAAATAATATTTCTCTTTTGCAATAATAATATAATAATATAACAGAACAGAACATAACATAATATATAATAATATTTCTCTATTGAAATACCACAGTGTTGCTTTGGCTTTCTCTGCAATTCGACTTCTCCAAGATGCAAAAGTTTTTAGCATTGATGGGGAACATTTTCAAGAAGAAAAGGATGAAAGGGAGTGTTTGGTATGTCTGGATATTTGTTTTAGACTTATCTTTCTTTGTATATGAATCTTTCTTGAATTAATTGTTGAGTGATTTCCATAATATTAGAACATAGCAGTCATTTGTATTATGTGGTTACCATTAACCTGGGAAAAAAATGATCTTTGTCACACTTTGGATACCTGCTTGCTTAAAGTGTGCTCAATGTGTCTGTAGTCATCATTATAATTTGTATGAGGTTAGGAATTACAGTTTTTATTTCTATTACTCTCAAATGGCAGCACTGAAAATCTTCTTTTGTTTAAAACCCCCCAAACAAAAAAGAAGTGAAAAAAAAAAAAGCTATCAGTTGAAAATCTTGTATTATTCAGTTAAGGTACTTTAGATTTTCTGATTGAAAATGGAATTCTCTTTGAAAGAGCCATATGGACCCTTTTACATCATAGCTGTGTTCCACATGGAGCAAGATTTCAGCTGGCTTCTGTTGTCCAACACATAGGGATTCTGACCTCTGCTTTGGAAAGCCTGTTGGTCACACACCACAGTCACTTTTGAGTGCACAGTGAGTCAAACTGACTCACATGGTCAGAGCAATTGAGCAGTTAGGTTTTGTAACATCTATTGAGACTGGACTTTATTGCACGCAATGTAATTATTTTCTGTCTGTGTTGCGTAGCAGGGGCTTCTGTCTCTCTGCACTTGCTCCTCTCTTTTCTTAGGATGGTCCTGTATTCAGTAACTGAGCTCTAGGTATTTTTTTTCTCATTTGCATTAATGCAAGTCAGTCATGATGTTTTTTTGTATAAGTAAAATGCATGTGGTGGACTGCCCGGTGATGGCTTGTTGAAACAAATAGTAGAACATGGACTATGGAATTTCAGTAATAGAAAGACTTTTAGAATATATAAAGATAGCACAAGGAGTTGAGCTGAGAATTCTCACAAACATCTGTAGTACTACATTACACTAATATTTGTTTCTAAACACTAGAAACATAAAACTCTGGAAATCAAAAACTAAAATTTTCTTTCTAGTCATTACTGAGGTACCAGAAATTGATACTGATCCTGCTCTACAATTAGATTTCTGTGTGCCTTAGAATTTTTTGTAATATTCCTTTTGGAGTGGAATAAAATCCAAACTCTTAGAATTATTCTTCATAACAAATATAGTATATAGATATATTTATGGAGTCTCACTCAAAAAGTGGTTTAATATTCAATGCTTAAAATTATTTTTATGTGTATTAAAATTTAAATAATAAATGGCCTCCTGTTATTAAAAATACTTATCTACCCTTCAAATAAACTTCTGTTTAGAATGTTACTATCATTTGTAATATATTTGTATTAATTTAATTAAGACAGATGCTGCCCAGTTGCCTTGTTTGTAGTTAAGTATGTTACTCAGAAAGTAACATTTTTCTTGCTTTTGGGACTTATTAGGATTCCACCACTGAAGATGTTCAACTCCCTTCCCATGTAACAGCACAGGGGCACGTGAATGTACGCTTGTGGCTGAGGTGTCGAGCGATGCTAGTGACTGCACTCGTGACACAGATACATGGTGTTGTTGATCTGAAAGGTACTATATTTTCTTGCTTTGTATTTTGGGATGATACTGGGAAAATGAGCCTATACAGACACAATTCTTCTCCTAGTTAAAAAAAATACTAACATTAATTCTGAGGCTGTATTACCACTGAATAAATTATTTGTACTAAATTCATCCAATCCAATAAAGAAAATAAATCTATGAGCACATTATCACCTAGAACATGGAAACAGAAAGTATTATATTAATTTTCATTTAATGTTCATTATCTTTTGATAATTGTGTCTAAAATTTTCAAATGTTCTAGTGTAATTAAGAAAGTATGGTTGTTTTAAAAAGTGCTGATGCTGAGTACTTCTGGTTTTCAAAGTCTCAAAATATTTTTCACTTTCTATATCTCCAATAAATGAAATATCCCTATGTAAAATTTCGTAAAAATTTTCCTGATTATTTTTTAAAAATTTAAGAGAGATATTGCAAAACACATTTTTTGAAGTTTGGTTATGAATAAAATATTTTTCGTTCCCTGGTTCTGTGAACAACTCTGATGCTCACTTAAGTATCAAAATCAGTCTAAGTCTGTTGCCAAACTCTTACTTAATCAGCGTTGGATAATTTCTCCGAAGGCTGTTACTATTTTAACTAAAATCAGATTTTTGAACAAGTGGAACAGATCTAAAATACTGTAATGTTTATGTTGGTGGCTTGCATAACAAGCATTTGGATGAACTTTCACCTAGTGCAGTTTAGAAACAAAGTGATTTTTCTTTCTTTTAAAAGTGAATTTGACACAAAATTGATGAAATTGTACAAGTGCAGTGTGGAATTTATAATGTCATCTTTTCTGTAACTTTTTAGTGTAGTAATACTTAAGAATGGTGGAACACACAGTAAAGTATTTTCTATTCTATTTTTACTATTCATATATTCTCTTCTTTTAGGAAATGATGTGGCTGAGCGCCGAAGTGTGATTAAAGAAGTAATAGTAGAGGCAGAAGCCTTTGGTGATATTGAGACTCAGGCTGAAGTAATGGTGCAAGCTGCTATTCTTGACCTGCAAGAAAAACGTCCTGTGGCAGAAGTTAAACTTCTTTTGCAGGTTTTAACACAAAGGAAAAATTTCACTTTTCTTTGATGCATTTTTTTGTGTAGTCAGAACAGCTGATGGCAGCATTAAATAAGTTTGAAATAGTGCCTCTAAAATAGATTTTTTTTTTCACTTTGTGTGATTTGTCCTCATAAATAGACAGGAAGATAGTAACTACTTTGGTTTATGTTCTCTATGTCCAAACAGAATATCATCAGTTTACTCCAAGAGGATACATTTATTTCCCTGCCAGCTTCTTTGACTCTTGTGAAAAGTATGCTTCTGCTGGCAGAAATACTGTCACTGCAAACAGAGGATTCAGAACATTGCTCTTCTGCAGTGGAACCATTAAACTTGCTTGTTTTGGCACATGAGCTTACCATTAAAGCAGTGAGTACATGTCGGTGCATTTCCAAATCCTTTCAAGAGCCTTAATTATTTATCCTGGAAACTATTTATCAGTTATTAAAAAGGGCTATTCCTAGTAACTGATCACTTCAGTTTTAACTACATTAGAATAGTGTCAAGAAGTAGTTAATCTTACCAAACTTTTTATCCATACTCATCATGCATGCTCACATGTGTAATCTGGTATTTTCACAGAATTTAAAAATACTGAATAGTTGCAAAATACACATCCAGATGTAGAAAAAGATACAGGTAATTTGACTTTTGAAGAGATGAAGAACACTCTCTTTTTCCATTTTCAATGAGGGACATGTTCATACTGAACACCTCAGGGAGAATGTAAATCATTAAATTCCTAACTCTGAAGCATCCAAGAATTTAGCTTTGCGTCTTAGAATAATTTGAATCAGGCCAATCTGTTTTAAGTAGCATGATACTTTAGGTGGATGGATTGTTACAATTGGTATGAAGAAATAATTTCCATGTAAAAATTTAAATATGTAAATAAAAAAATAAATCTAAAGACATGCACTTCATGAGAGTACTAAACCTTTACCTGTTTGGGATCCAAAAATATGTAGGCATTTTTATCTGAATTTGGTACAGGTTATAGAGAAATATTTCTAGATCAAACTCTCTCCTCATATTTTCTAAAACAGAAGTTTAATCCATTGAAATATTTATTTCCTTTAGTAATAAAGAATCATATAGATCACTTCAGTCTCAAACTTCCAACTGTGAGATTTGCTAGCCTTCAAGTGACTTGACACTTTACAGTGTCACCCCATTGTCTTATCTCCATGAATGAAAGGTTTGACTGGCCCCTGCATGCTAATTTCTTTTTCTTTTCCAGCCTTTGCTGGGTGTCAGATTTCTTTGTAGAAATGACAGTTTCTTTCCAAGGCTTTGGTTACTCTTGAGATCTATTTCTTAGATACTAATTTTAGGGAGTTTTAAGAGCCAAAGCCTAAAGTTACTAAATTTAATCAAGAGTTCATTAAAATTGTTTGTTTGCATCACAAGACTCTTCTGCAAGACAAGTACACACTAAAGAAAAGGAATTCAAGAATATTGAATTCTTTTCTAGTGCTCTTTTCAAGACACATCAGTTTTGCAATACCTAACTTACTTCTTCAATCTGCTATTTAATTTGCTGTCTGCAGCTTGATTTTAATGAGCATACTCTTTTCATAGATTTTTGATTATGGTGAACCCATTGAATGGCAAAAAGACAGTACATTGACTTGTCTGGTCTTACCCACGAAGAATATCTACCTGCCATATATTAACTTGCTAGCCCAAGTCAAAATGAAAATTGGTAAGACAAACACAACTCATAATTATTTTTAAGTTTTAGTTAACTTTCACTCATACAAACAATATTATAATTTTGTATTTATATCCATCGACCACTTGAATTTTTGGAAATTGAATTTTAACAGTAAATGTGTAGCAGCATCTCTTCTAAAGAATTAGCTTATTTTCACATTAATTGGTTGTCTACTAAATAATGTACAAAGAACTGTTTTGTTTTTTTGCTTTAGGACACACATTAGCTGAAAAAGTAACTTCTACAGCTGCAACAGATCGCTTGCAATGGCTCTATGCTCTCAGGCATTTAAAATCAGCATTGAATCTTTGCAGATCATCTGCAACAAAAAAATTTAATATGAAAGCTCAACTTCTTTTTCAGATAGGTAAATAAACCCCTGTTTGTACATCCTGAGTGCCTTCCTAGGCAATGTTAAGCATGATAGTTCTAAAAATGCAGACATTTTGTGGCCTGAGGGCCACACTGTGTGTGCACAACAGCACAGAACAGGCCTCTGTCTGCTCATCAAGTCCGTATATACAGTGCTCTGCTGGTTGGGATCAGGAAGTGCTGGGAATCGTTATGATTCCCAAGTTTGGTTATTTTATCTACTCAGTGAAGAGAGTTGTTACACAAGTATTGTGCATTACCTTTTAAACAGATCTTGCTTATCAGGAGAATAGATAATGTACTGTGTTCAACTTTTCTGGAGGGAAAAACAGATTGGGTGGGTCTTACAGAAGAAAAATTGTTAACATCTTGAAAATTTACTTTCTGTATTTCTTTCTAAGGTAAGATGGAACGCCAGCTAACTGAAGCAGGCAATAACAAATCATCTAAAACTATTGAAACACTGTTGGAAGCTATTAAGATCAGCCAACAACATGATCAAAAATATGAGTAAGAATATAGCTATATAACTTTGAAAAGAATTTAAGTAAAACATGAATATAATTTTTAAACAGTTTTTTGAGACTTGGTCTGGGAATTCTATTATGGAGTATCTTTTATGTTTTAGAGAGTTTTATTTCAATCGAGAAGAGCTAGTGGATGTTTATTCTCTTATTTAAAACAAATAAGAACATTTAAAAGCATTTTTTTAGCGCTACACTAAAGTTGCAGCTTTCTGTTCTATTTCCAAATTTGTACCCTATCTGTCAACACTGGGAACAGAGCTATCAATTAAACAGGAGGTTTATTCGTATTTCAGAAGATGAGCTGTGGTCTGCCCCCTTCCAGATAACAGAAATCCAGCTTGAAAAGGTTACCAGCCAGAAATAGTCAGAAGAGCAGAAGCAGAAGGAGCGTAGGAAATGTGTTTGTAACAGATATCAGGACAGTGACTTTGGCATTAGTTATCAGCCTAGAAGATGCCTGAAGAGCTGAGCCAAGACAGCCAATAAATTCTGTCAAGCAGCTCTGATACATTGGACTTCAGTTTTTTTGTTTCTTGACCAGTCTAAATGAATAATGTGCCATGTCTAGTTAAGAGACAGTGTAAAGGCAGCAATTTACCTTGCTTGTTTGGGTATTCTGTTACTTAAGTTAATGAACCAGAACTCTGAATGTAGAAGTAGTAGCATAGTAATAAACCTCAACAAGCAGCCAGCATGATGAAAGATGGTGCAGAAATGGACTGTGAAGTTTTGCAAGTTTAATTTGCTACACTCTTGTTTAATTTGCTACGATCTTTTTAAAAGAATGTACAGAGACATCAGTGGACCATGGCTTTCTTGTTTTAGAGAGCTTAACATCCTGCTCACATTTATACAAGGCCTGTGATATCTGTGGGATTGTTTAATTAAAGTTGTTTCTTGATGTCTCACATCCTTTTTTGTTAGCAAGACTAGAAATTTAACTGAATTGTTGCCAACCAAGTGTAGAATTTGCCATCTTCTCAGTTAATTTGCTAGGTCTTTAACTGTACAATACTCTGACTTTTGTATTTTGCTTTACACAAATTGTACTAAAGCTGCAATTTATTGTACTATATAAACAACCAACTCTGTGCAATATTAATCTGTCCAGAATAGTAACTGTATGAGCAGGAGTTTGTTGCTATGCTTGCGGAAGTCAGAAATGAGATCTGAAGAAATCTGCAGAGCCAGCAAGAATCTGCATAAAAAGACTGTTATAAACCTATAGGGAATAGAAACATTGGAGAAATTCTCCAGGTATAGTGATTTTCAGCAGGTCAAGGGGAGTAATTCTGCCCCTCTGCTCTGATATGGTGAAATCCCTCCTGGAGTGCTGCACCTAGCTCTGGAGTTCTCAGTACAGGAAAGATGTGAACCTATTGGAGCAGGTCCAGAGGAGTGCCACAAAAATTACGAGAGGCTGGAACACCTTTCCTGTGAGATAAGGTTGAGAGAATTGGATTTTCAGGCTGGAAAAGAGAAGGCTCCAGGGAGACGTTTTGGCAGCCTTTCAATACTTTAAGGGGGCTTAGAGGATGGAGTTAAGAGCTTTTAATAATGCTTGTAGTGATAGCACAATAGGTGATGGTTTCAAACCAAAAGAGGGTAGATTCAGACTAGATATAATAAGGAAGAAATTTTTTACAATGGTGCTTCATTGGAATAGGTTGCCCAGAGAGTTAGTAAACGCCCTGTACCTCAAAACATTCAAGGTAAGGTTGAATGGGGCTCTGAGCAACCTGATGTGATTGAAGATGTCCCTGCTCCTTGCAGGGGAGTGGGACTAGATGACCTTTAAAGGCTCCTTCCAACCCAAATCATTCTATGATTCCATGATTTTTGTTTAGTTTACAGTACTACTGTAAAAATCACTGAAAAGAGAAGGAAACATAGAAGGAGAGTGGGAATAGGTGATCACTGTCTGAAGGTGTGAAACGTTCTGCTACAGAACTCAAAACTAAGAAGGTTCCTCATCTGAGCCCAGTTAGGAAACAAAAGTCTGTTTGGTCACTGTGGGTATTTTAGCTGATTCTTGGGAGTTTGACTGAGGATCCAATTCGATTGATATCCAAATTTAGCTAGCTATGTTTCAGGGAAACCAGGGCCATGTATAAATACCTTAAATTGTGCAAGGAAGACAAACACTACAGAAAGATCACTTCCCTTGCAAAAGTAGGGTTTTCTTACTAAATATTTGCAATTTATTTATGGAATATTTGTTTCAAATAATGCAAATTATATTTGATGTACTGTTAAATCAAGCTGTTACTTGTTAAGCACACCATAGGGATGTTTTAGACTCACATGACTTTAAAACAGGATCCCATGGATTTCTGAAAGAAGCTACACTTAAAGTAGATGACAGGCACTGGATGAATGGTTTATTTGGATAGGTATCTAGCTAGTCTTATGCAGGAGTCAGATTGTATCACTGTAATGCTTACTTTGATAGTAAAGCTGATTATTCTATATGTTGTTTCTTACAGGTTAATAAGACGGTCATACCTTGAAATAGCACTATCATATTTGAATTTTGCTGAAATTAATGAGGATGAATCACAGACAGATTTGGTGCGTTCCAAATCAAGTGTGTGTTTTCTATCTCTTGGGCAGTGGCCTCTTCCAAACAGGAAATATATATTGTGCACCTTGCCATACTATTAATTGCAGAGACTTTTACATCATACTGATACTGAAAGTCCTCCTAGAAAAATCACACAAAGAAATAAAATAATTTTTGATCTCTCAGAATTTGATCTTGTTTGATGTTATCTCTTCCTTTTATTGCATTGAATGATAGTATTTAAAATATTTTTCTGTACGAAATAGGAAGACACAGACCCAAGTGTTTTCATTTTTGATTATATATGAATTAATTTTTACCTTGCAAAATATAGTTAACATTCAAACATATTCAAACATTCAAACATATTTTTAAATGCTAACTTTATCAGATTTCAATTTTTCTATACAAATATGAATGACAGCATGAGAAATACAAGTTTCTACAAGCCACGGATAGAAAGCAAAATGTGTAACATTGGAGAAAAGAGGTAAAGAAGATTCAAAAAAATGGAATATGATAGCAGCACTGTATACAGTAGTGACCATAGTATAAGCTGTTCTGAGGAAACTTTTTCCAGGAGCAGCCAATTAGTATGCTCTGGAATTTTTTTTTCATTTTTAGCAGTTAATCCATGGATTTACAGTCAGTGCTAATTTTTACAACTTTCAAATAAAACAATTACTTTGTAATTTTTTGTAATAATGTTTGCAATATTGTAAGTAGGAGGACTTTTTTTCTATGTTTGGAATATAATTTACCTTAATATATTTAGAATCCTGATTATGAACTGGTATATAATTTTAGACCCCTTCTGAAGATCGGTCTTCTGAGGAGGCTATGCAAACAGAAGTCTACAGAGTACAAGCCTGGATTGCAGTAAGAGCAGCTGCACAGGTTGGTGCAATATCCTGAAGAGATTCTTCTATTCTTACATTTCATCTTATTCTACTTACACAAGCAAATAAGGCAATACAAACAAGAGTGAAGGTTTCTTGAAATTTCTGTCATGGGTCTTATTTAATAAAATTAAAATGGACGCTGAATAATGCATTTAATCTCTCTTGGACAGATCTGACTCTGTTTACCTTAACTTGGATTCAGTGCAAGTAAAATGGCACATGGCCTGATATGTGTGCGTGTGTATTTGACATGTGGGCAAACATCAGTAGCATCCAGATGAGGATGTCTGGTTTGAAATCACTGTGTAGTAATTAAGCTGTCAGCAGTAACGATTTATTTAGATAGAATGTGTACCTTATGTGAGCAAGAAATAGAATATTTTCCTAACTTTTAAAAATATAGTATGTTTAATAATTAATTTTTTGTCCTCATCTTGCTACTCTGAGAACGAGTCCCAAATAAAATAAATGTTATTTTTAGGTCAGTGAAGCTGTGCTTGCTTCTCAGCAGTTAATTGGAATGAAGAGAATTAAAGAAAAGCACATGAAGGATGAAGTGAAAAAAAAAATCCCAGAATTTGCTTCTATGGATCTTTTTTCTTCGTACAGAGATTTCATATCTGGTATTCCTTTATATCTAGTAATATAAAAAAAAATTAATATCTAACTTTAATTTATGAAAAATTATATATCAGTTTTGGAAAGTAAAAGCAAAAGTCTCATCGTGCATAGCAATACAAAATATTAAGTAGAGACTTCATGGGCCTTTAAATATCAGCCTGTGCAGTTGTTCAATATGTTAAGAAAAATTAATTGTTTGCATACTGTGTTTCAGAAAGACAGAGTGCACATACTGCCGTAATTTTGGAAAAGCAGATGGTCCTTTGTTACAGGACATCCGCAGTCACATAAAGCAGATATTGGCCTCCCTATCAATCATCACTGCTTTCTTTGCTTTTTTTTCTTTTTCTTTTTTTCCCCAAACCTTGACTTATAACTGATTTTTTTCCCTAGGTATATTAGCTTTCTCTTGGAGAGTTTGTTTTCCTCTTGGTTTTGCAAAGAGATGTTAGTGTTGAATAGCTTCTCTCCCTGCATCATCCCCCAAAAATCCAACCAACACAATAAAAACAAAACCACAAAAAACCCACCAAAACTAACAAGCTCAAACTCTTACGAAGTCTTTCTCATCCAATGGATTATTATTTAGATATGCTTCCATTAGCTTGGTAGAACTTTGCCTGGTTTGTAACTAAATTCTGCATTTATTTTTTAGCTAAAAGAATTGATGAAATGGAAGTTTTTGATCTGAAAAAAAATCGCCAGTGAAATCCATACTGAAATCCAACAGTGAAACTAGGAATTCTGAGATAATGACTGCTAGATGTTATATAAACACTAAGGCAAAATCATAATGTTTATTTTTAAACTAGGAACCATTAATTTAGTGATACAATTTTGGTTCAGTGACTTAATTTCAATTATCACAAGTGACTGAGAAAGATTGAATTGCTCTTTTTGATAGGTGCTGGCAAAGCTGAGCCATGTCTGCCTACTGTACAGTGTTTAAACATATGTGTTTTGATTGGTTTATGAAAACAAGTGTTGTATGCTAAGACATTCCATCTGATTGTTTTGTACTGGCTCCATTTGCTTATAATTACAGATCATTGTTTCTTTTAGCAAATGCAGCAGGTGTTTCTCCTGATAGTTCTGTTAGCCAATACTAAGAAGAATAGAAAATGCAGAAAAGCAATAGTAGGCCAAAACACAAAACTGGAAATTCTCAGCATAGCGCACTAAATATTTTCTATAAAACTTTTAATGAAACACATGTTTAAGTTTTCATCTATAAGACAATATGGCCATTGAAACTCTTGGCATTAACAGTGAAATGTCAGGAATAATAGAGACATTCAGATTTTGTAGAAGCACTTATAATTATTTTCTGAAAGCTTACTGTTAGGAATCACTATAACATAATGTTTGTTCAATTTGGAGTGAAAAACAGAGCTCAAGAACTGTGCTTTTGAAAGAGCTGTGTACTAATACAGTAAAAACCAGTACTGAATACAAGCAGTGATGTAGTGATATCTGTACTGATAAATTTTTCCTCTTTCTGCATAAGTACAACTTTTAGGCAACACAAAGGAAAATATTATCTTTTGTTTTATTTCACAGTTTAGAGTATATTTCATTGAAAATGTGCTTAATATCTAAAGGGGACGAAGGATTAAAACTAACAATGAATAGTTCAGAGTACCTAACTCTTCTGAGTTTGGGTCAACATAACTGGGAGGTTCAGCTGACACAGTTATGATTGACGATTTCCTTGTATTGTTTCCATTTAGTAAATATCTCCTATTGAACAACGGGCAGAATTAATGGTTTTATATTCAAATTCAGAGAGAGAGAATGCACCTTGCTCTCTACTCTTTTTGAATTTCTTGCAAGGATTAGTAAGGTTCCTACCCATGATCTGTGAAACAATTTTCAACTACTTTTAAGGCTATTTACTATTCCAACTCCTATTAATGCAGAATAGAAATAATTTTTCTTGTATCAAAAACAGAAGCAGTTTCACAAGTTATACTTCTAGTTACAGATTAGTCAATTCCAATACAACACAGAAATAGCCTTTAAATTCCAACCACTTAATGTGTGTTCTTGAACTCTGATTGGAGTTGCAGATGGATACAATGTTGTCTCTGAAACTCCTCAAGTATCTTCTACTGAAAACAAACAAATCACAGAAGACTGTCGGAGTGAAAGTGAAGGAACAGAAAGTCTTGTCACCAAGGCCAGCCAGAAGAAAGATAAAATAACATGGGTTCACCTAATTCGCTACTACAATCATTTAAAAAGAATTTATAACACAAACCTTTCTGGTATGTATTTTTATTTCCTTCTAGAACACTGCTAAAGATCAGATACTGTTCTTGAGTCAGGTGTAAAGTCTGTCAACTGAAATAGCCTAATTTTGAGTTCCTTTAAATTGTATAAATGGAAAAAAAACTTCATGGAAATCCAGATTTATGTCAGTTTACAAATGATGCAAGTGAAGATATTATTACCTTTCTTCATAATTATTCATAAGCCTCCACAATAACAGGAAGGACTCCCTCAAATTTTAATTGTTATTACTACATTGGAAGTTCTAGAAAAATCAAGCTTAAGTCACATCATAAATAAATCTGTTCAGTTTGAGGTTCCATTTTGGAGACCTGAATGTAGGGTAAATGGGAAGGCTGAGCATTATTGATTGTGTTTTGACTGAAACCCCAGATGTGATTTGCATGCATAGATTCATTCACTGTAAACAGAACATGGTAATAGATAGGGCCTTTCAAACAGAGTAAGAATCCATTAATTGCAAGGCCTTAAGACTCTGCACCTACATGTGATGGCCAGCTTTTAGATATACAAGTGATGACCCAGTAGATGAGAAGAATACTTCATTGTACATACAGATGTTATTTAGAGAGAAACCTAGCAACTCTGAAAATAACAGTTCCAGAGAGGGCTGGGTTTTCTCCTTGCAGCACTAAATGAAAATATTCTGGCTCACCACAGAACTGTAAGGACAGGAAGGTATCATCAAGTAGGTATTGGAACATGCATGTAAATCTCACCTTTAGTTACCTATTGGGGAGCCTAGGGGGAAAATCAGCTGATCAGCCCCTAGCTGTCTAAACTGGGGTCTTAAGAGCTCTTAAAGCTTATTTTGACTATATTGAATATGTGTTTATTCTAGTGGGTGCTTAGGCATCTAGTGAACATACTGGTGCTTAGACTCTGAATTTAAGTACCTACACCTCAAAATTACACCTCCCATTTGATACTACTTTATAATGTCTAGAGGGAGTTTGTTTCATTGTCTGATCACTGGTGGAAAATTACAAATAACGTAAGCTAGTAATATTTAAGGACAATCAGTATAATTGTTGGATATGCATTTATTTGATATTGAATCTATTTACATATTTTATTATGTTTCAAAATTTATGAACATAGAGTAGCTGTAGTAACGTGACAATTTAATGGAAAACAATGATGTAATTTTAAAAATGTCTTTTAAAAACTTCCCCCAACCTAGGACCCGGGTCAGTTTCTCCAAGAGATGGACTCCTTGGTTTGATTTCTGACACAGGAATTGTTCTGCGCATAGCAGAAATGCATTCCTTCCTTGAAAAGAATTTGTTTGAATATTCAATGTGTTGTCTTGAGAATTTTCCAGAAGAACTACGTGAGGTAGAAATGTCACTCAGTAGTCACAGTGATTCTTCAGAGGTACTTATGTTCTTTCTAATGTTTCAAAAATATTATACTGGTATTTCATTCAGATTCTCAATAATTCCAATGGTGATATTTCTGTGAGCACTATAGAAGTATGAAATTATTTATGCAGAGGATCAGTACAAAACCAAAATCCTGTGCAAGCAGTGAATTACGTAGTTAACAAATGCAAATATCCATGTGTTATTCATTCCAGCAAAAATAATCTTCATCCCATAGCCAGTGTATTTAGACTCTAGAAGATTAAAAAGAATTATATTTAAAAAGGTGCTTTTATTGGTTAATAAAGTTGGTTGTTATTCAGTAAGGGCTGAGGTTTTAAATCTTGCAGATCTTCATCTTTCATACCAAAAATGTGAGGTCTGCCGGGACAGAACTTGGTGAGCCTCTGAAATTCCCTGTAGACTTCTCTACAAAGTGCATGAGGATCAGGTGGACTCTTGTCACTTCATGGAAGTAGCCATATAATCTGAGAATGTTAGGGTGCCTAACACTTTGTGGTTGATGTTCTGCACCAGCTTCCTCAAACTGTGTTTTAAAGAGCACTTTCAGTGCAAGAATAAATTTGTTTTGTTTTTCAAGTGCCAGGTACACTTACCCAAATTTTCCTTTCCCTGGAGGATGACCACTTTAAAAATCATCAAGAGATCATTGCCTTTTTTTAGTCTCTTTTCTTTTTGGTCTCTTTGGTTTTCTGTTTAGAGGTGCTTTCTGTTTCAGGGTTTTCTGCAGGTCCTGCAGCCTGGTGAGATTTTTCACTGCTCTTGCTTGCAGCCTGAGGTCTCACAGTTGCCTGCTGGGGCAGTCTGGGTTGGTTGTTGGACAGTTTTTGGGTTGACAGTACAGATGTTTTTGGATTGCACAAGAACTTACTGGGCAAAGTTTGCAGGACAGAGAGTGCTCTAGTGCCTCTGGTCAGTAACCGGCTGTGGGCTGAGTGCCGGGATACAGGGACATGTTTGGGGGCATTTCCAATGGGATTTGCAACCTTGGTAGCGTGGCCGGGGTGCACGGTGTGGTTCTCCATGTTCCTGCCCCCAGCGCCAGAGCGGGAGCGGCACATATGGCTCTGACCCAGACCCGCCGCCTCAGGGCCGCTGGAGCTCCGAGAGGTGGAATCATCAATATGGTGACCCACAGGGGGCTGTGGGACACCAGGTTGACTGGCAAGGGGTGAACCAGGCCAGGTGCTGGAGATGGAGTAGTTTGACTGTATTAAATATAATATAATAATTATATAATTATTAAATTATTAAATACATGTATTTAAACATTTGCATAACTCTTAGTCTCAAGTGGAACATGTGCATGTGTCTGTTTAAATGTGTCTTTGTAATTAAAAGAAAAGGGGAATTGTAGCAGAAGGGATTACAGGCAACCTTACCCCTGATGAATCACAGCTATATCCAATAAGGATGAGTGTGATAAAAGGGTAGGTTGGCTGGTCAGGGGAGGAACTGAAGGACAGACCAGATGAGGTATGATCCAGAGGAAGGACCGACCAAACGGGAGAGACAATTGCTGCTGTGAGGTCAGACAGAGTCTGCAAGGGAAGCCTACAGTGGGGGCTTGCTGTGGGCCGAGTCTGCTGGAGTTGGTGTCAGGATGGCTGAGTCGTGAGGAAGAATAAACAGGGATCTTTTCATGTTGCATGAGTAAGAGTGTGTCTCTTCTCTCATTTCTATCTCTAACATGCGGTCTGCTGTGACAAAAGATCACTGTGGCTTATTTTTTAGTTATTTTATTCAGTATTAAATGGAGACAGGGGAGCCTTGAGGAGGGAGAACTTGGTATGTTATAACAATGAATAAAAATACTTCTGTGAAAGTAGCTTGTCTAGAGTTGGTGAACTTTCTACAGTGTTGGACAGCATATCATTACTCATTTCCCAACAAAGAGCTGACTGTGCCACTGAATAAATTGTAAATATATAGTGTGTGACATTTATAACAGCCATCATATATCAAAAATTATTTTACTGTCTGCTCTTTTTTTGACATAATTAGTATTACAGTATCCTAGAATAATAAGCTTCAGAGCTCACTGTCATGTTCATGACGGGTACAAGCTGCATAATCATGTGTTAACTTCACTGTTGTAGACAGCTAACAAGCATAAAACTCTTACTTTTTTTAATTCTAAGATTCATTGATTTTTATCACAACATTTCTAGAAGCTTTAACTATCCAGAAGGTTACAGATGTTATTTTAAAAATGTAACTGTAATTTATTACTGTGAGTTTTAACAGTACAAATAGACAAACCTTTTGAAAGAATTATTTTTATGTATGAAGTTGTTTCACTTACATCTATCTCTGTGTTCTATTTTTGACTCTTGAAGGTTTTTTCAGGTCTGCTGACCAAAGAATCCAAATTACATTAGGTCTATAATTAAAATTCTGAGCCCTGTTACATTTTTCGTGCTTGTTTTTTGTTCTGCTCCATGATAGTAAGTAGGACTGGAAATACTTAACTAAAACAGATTGTTTTCAGATTTTTGAGAAAGTTGAATAGACAAATGTTTTATGTATGATATTCAGCAACCCACCAGTTGGACAACAGCCATTGTAATGTCCTTCTTCAAAAAGATTCAATATGAATAGAAATCCAAAGGGTGCAGTTCAGTAAAAAAAAACAAACATAACACACATTTAAGAAAGAAATATATAGCATAAAATGGGATTTTAAGAGCTCTAGTTCAGGGGCACATCATAAATTAGGTTCTTCCCATGTCCATATATGTGTTTTCTCCTAGTTTTGTTCGCAGTCCATGCTTGCAGGATAGTTGGGTGATTCATTACTGAATTGGAAGAGGGCTGTAGAAGGTGGATCTTCCATGCACACCCCATGGCTTACCATGGGTTATGGCCACTGAAGCACATCCACGCGTTCCAATTTATGACTTCCACATGCCTGGATTCATCATTACTTTCACTTCTACTAAAGTTTCATGGCTTAATGGCATAAAATTAGGTTATTGTGAAAAGTCCATCTTCTGTTCACTTGGATTTACTGCCCTGTAGTTGTCATACGCTGACTTTTCTGTAGAGAATGTAGGTAAAAATTCTCCATTTTTTCTGCCGTGGACATTCAAAATTTGAAAAGAACTAACTCCCCAGAGAGCTGTTTTTAGTGTCCACATTTTTGAATCAATGATGGAGACATTAGGACCTTTCCAAATAGTTTCCACATTACCTGAAAATGTGACTGGCCAGTCTTCTTTGCAGATAGATCTATGTTATAATTTAAAAAACAGAGATGGTGTGTTACTGTTCAGCCTTTAAATCAAATATTTCACAATTTTAAGAAAAGATTTGGTTCATGAATGAATGTTGACTGACAGTATTCCTGCATTAATTCCTGGTGAATGACAGCCAGCAGTAGCTGTTTGATGAATGCCCTGCTAATGTTCCATATGTATTTTATAAAAATACAACAAATCCTCACAAATTAAGTGATTTAATTTTCAGCAGGTGTCACCCTTTGTTAGTTGCACAGCTGAGAAAACAGATAGGTAAACATAAATAAAGCATTAGTCTAACATTCAGAATCCTATTTTAATTATCAATATGTATGCTTCACAAATTACTTTTTCATCACTAAATTTTGTATCGTCAGTGTGCCAAATACTAGCTTTGAGCCAAACCCACAATGCCATAATGATTTGAAGTCAAAGGCAACAATCATTGTGACTGTGGGTGTCTCTAAGTCAGACTACAGACCCTTTGTATTACCTTTAGAAAAGTGTCATCACATGAGCTTTGAAAAGTCTTAACTTGGTAAAAAGGACAGTTTTAAAAACTACCCATTTACCTAAATAAACATCTATTTATGCTGGAATGAAAGTCATACCAATTCCAGTAGACACTTGATTATAACAGATTTTTCCTGTCTCACCACAGAAAATATAATTTAAACCTTTATTTTGTGTTTCAGATGTCTCTTGATATTACTGAAATTGCATCATTAGTGTCACATGTGAGAGTAGCTTCTCCAGTTTCTGTCGCCACAGAAGATAAGCGGACAGAGAGTAGAGCAACAAATGCTTTGGATAAGGAAATTTACATTCAGTGGTATATTCCTTCTGTGGCAAAGCCATCAAACCATACAGAAACTAAGGTATAACTAGAGCAAAGCAGTTCCTTAGGTAGTGGAGCAAATTAAGTCTCATTTCCAATGGATATTTGTGTTGTGAGTTACCAGCTTTTTAATCAAATTAACTGGTAGGAAGAATTTATTTACTCTGCTACAAACCTGCTCTTTAGAAAAACAGAATGCCCTGTCAGTTTTTTGTTGGCAGGCCAAAACTCCACCTTTTTTTTGCCCATATAGAGCTTCCAAGCCATACTGTATTCATCCCTGTTGTAAATCCCTGAAGTCTTTAAGATCTCCACTCTAAGTTTGGGTAGACCTGACCGATACATTTGAATAATAGTTTGGTGGGAGACTCTTGGAAAAGCAAAGATACACATGTACAGGGAAAATGAGATTTTATAAGCCTCACTTTCCTAAAAGATCAGACTGAACATGAAAAATGAAAGAGATGGGAGGGTTGCAGGAATGCCAGAGACTATGACAAGGAATTTGTTTTATTTTCACACAAGGGAACAACATATAGGTAAAATTTCTGCTACAGCAATAAAAATCCATGATCTCAAACTTTTTGGCATAGCAGATCTGTTTCTAAATTTCTGTTGGAACCATTTATCTTTATTAGGAAACTGATAGAAGCTCTGTGAAATTAATGTAAATAATGTACCTTTTAATATGGTTTTACAGGTTATTTTAGCATTAGCATACAGATCAGTAGAGGACATGGGACAAGTCTTAAAATCAAATAATGTATGAATGCCATATTCTTGACATTTTCTATATAGTCAAAATACTCAGCTACCCTTAGGAATCATATTTTCAACTGCACTAGTAAATTATTGCAGTGAAAGATGAGAATATTCTATTTAATTTTCTTATAATGATATGGCTTTATTAGATTGGTGAGTTATGCACACTTCATGGATTTAAACATAGCATGATGACAGCCATGCATATGATTGATGGGGATCAGGACAATGCTGGGATTTTCAAAGTGGCACCATAGGGTATACCTAATTTTCAAACCCATAGTAATTATATTCAATTTAATTAATTAAATTGATTTAAAGCCTATAAAAACTGAGTGGAGAACAAATTCATATGAAGCCACACTCCTCTCTTTTTCGAAGGCCAGTTATCTAAGGCTTCATCAGTACATTATATTTGATATTTATTGTATCTTGTATCACTGAAATAGCTCAGGTCTACTGCATTACAGTTTACTCATTCTGTCTCTTTTATAGGTTTTGTTGCTTTATGCTTATAACATAAACCCTATCAAGATCAGCGAAATGACGGTTTTTACTCCAACGTCTGTGTTTTCAGGCCACTTGTGGATTCCATTGGCTAGGTAAATAATCACTGACTCTGTCCTGTTATTTCATGCTGTATTAAAGATCAATCAGCCATTTAGGATGAGAGAAAGTAAAGTGCAAAATATCAAAGAGCTGTAAATCTTTAAAAGCATTCATTTTTTCTTTTCAAAGATTTTTGACTGTAAAACCTGTAAAATGTTGTACACAGTGTTAAACCCATCCAAACAGTTGCTTTTTCAATTCATTCATTAGCATTTTAGTTTTGATTCTTAAAGAACCAAGTAACACATGCTAATCATATTACACTGGCATAGCAATGTAGCAGCTATAAGAAGCACTCCCAGCAGTTATTCCCATTCTCTCAGTGGATCACCTGCTTTCTCCATCCCATATTACAACCCTGAGAATGCAAGAATTTTTCTCAGTTGTAGCACCATACTGACCTGAATTTTACATCCTATGGCATTTTTCATTATTTCTTCCTTGTCATTCATCTTGTCTTAACATTTTTGGAACTGCGTAGTGGGTTGATGAGAAGAAATAATGGGCAGCCTCTGCCACCCTTGTGCTGGTTGGATGAAAAAAACTTTACTTAGAGAGACATTCCTAAAATAATTCTTCCAGTTTTTCATGTAAAAAGCTAATGCATTCTATATCTCCACTTTATTAAATGGAAAGCTTGTTTTTGTAAAATTAGGAGATCAATCTTGACATTAAAGAAAATGTAGAACCTAATCAATATGTAATAAAAGCTAGATCAGCCTAATTATAACCTGGAAACAACAAATATTGTTGTTTTATACCAATAATAATGAAAAACACTGTCTTCTTTTAGAATT
Source organism: Poecile atricapillus (assembly GCF_030490865.1). NCBI lineage: Eukaryota > Metazoa > Chordata > Aves > Passeriformes > Paridae > Poecile > Poecile atricapillus. The sequence continues at coordinate 31,085,213 of NC_081289.1, read as the reverse complement.
ATTTCTTTAAGGGAGAAATTGACTGATCTGAAGGAGCAAGTTGAAATAATGATGCAAGGTTCTAAGAGCTTTTCAACTTCAGTACCAACAAGTTTTCTTACGCAAAGTGAAACTTGGAAAATAAGTCTTTCAGATAAACACAGAGTGAGTGATGTGCAAGTGCATCTTGATGAAAAAACAGAAGTAAGTGAGAATAGTTTGGCTTTTATATATGTTAGACTTGATTTAAGATGTCTTTTTTGGGGAAGTAAATGACAGGCAACTTGGAAGGCAGACATTAAGCTTCCCTCACCTCTTTAAAGAAAAGTTGAAATACTTTCACTCTCTATTTAATATTTAACTTTTCCTAATATATTGCTTGTCACTTTAGGGAAAAAACCCAGGCATTTTCAACCTTCTACTTGAAAATACAGGCTACCTCTTCAGGTACATAGACTAGGAAACTGATACCTAATTTATAGTAATCTACATCTGAAAATCCTTGGCAGTGTGTTAAATCAGCTTGGTGATCAACCCAAAAGTGTTTTTTAAACATCAGTTGCACATCTTCAATGTAAAATGGGCAGTGGTGGTTTCTCAAATAAGAACCTTCTAATAACGTTATTGAGAGATGACTAAAATTGGAACTGAATTTATTTTCATTTTCTCTGTGCCATCTTCCTCTTTTTTTTTTTTATTAGCAAGGCTGAATATGGTCCACAAGCCAAGTAACTCTCCCCACATACACACACACACACACACACAAAAGGTAATTTCAGAATTTTCCATGTGCTCTGTTTGAGATAATGTCATTGGAATAGAATGTTGCCGCAGCATAAGTGCGGCTTGATAAATGCCAAGGCAAAATAGACGTTTATTTTCAAAGTGGGAGACATTTATCATGTGACAGGATTCTCTTTATATCTATTATGTGAAATGATTAATGATGTAGAGGCTGTCATTTTGTCTGATGGATGCTGTGAAACAGTGACAATTGTGCACTGTGCCATTATTACGAGGCTGTATTTTGACCAGCTTGGAGAACAAATGATATTTTGGCCAATCACTGTTTTCACAAGGGTAGATAGAGCTGTCCTTTAGTGGGTGTTTCTGATTACCTGAAGGTGTTTGCTCAAACTTTCATTAATATATGTCAGTAATTGGTAAAACAATGTTTAGAATACTAATAAGATTAACGTGCCATGCATTATACATGTATAAATATCATCTTGTCAGGGTGTTTGTTTATCATATCTTCAGTAAACACATAGCAAAAGTATGCTCAGTCACTGGATTTAAAACCTGAACCAGGAGCAATTTTGCCTCAGTAGAAATTGCAAGATTTGGCCATTATGTTTGTACAGGAAATACAACTATTTGTGTTGCAGAAAAATTATATTCATCAGCTAAGATTCATTTTGCTGTAAATTCAATTGGAATAACCTAAAACTTGAAAATTCTGAAAAATTTTGTAAGGCTGAGCCATCTGTTAGTTTATCAGAGGAGACTGATAGTACAGCATATGTTTGTACTACACAGATAGTACAAGTTTTTTCTTGTTTTATACCATTAGGAAATAGTTAAAAGGTGTTTATCTGAAGTCAAAGCACTGCTGTCTGTTATTCCAGCCCAGTCCTCTCCATTAACTGAGGTATGTTGTTCTTATTAAGAGTAAAAATCTGCTTTCTAAAATAAAACAATTTAAATCAATTAAACTGAAACATGGATTATACCACTAAGCATCTTCCCATTTTTTTTCTCATTGTTGGACTTTCTGTTTTGGTTTTATTTTATTATCTTTAAAAATAAAATCCAAATGTGCATGATTACAAACTGTGAATATCTTCACTGTTCATTAGAATCAACTTTTCATACCCGTAAAAATGTATTAAAAGGGGATTTTTGCTCACAATGGTTAATACAGATTATCCACTACTCTCTGGTCATTATTTACACAGGCTCCAGTGAATTTCCATGATGCAATTGCCAAATGCAATTTCTTTCCATTATTGCTTTTTTACAGTTATTCAGGCTTGATTATTCCATTTTCTTTAGCTTTCTCTGCCTTGCTCATGACATGTTTTGAGAGATAGCATACCATTTTTTGTCCATACTGTTGGACAAAACATCTTATTCATCCTGTTACCCAGTGCAGTCAGTATCCCAGAGAAGACTGTGAGAACTGGCCCATGGTGGGTGCTGTTCAATGTTCTCAGCCACTTGGGGACATCAGGAAAGGACCACAGCTGCCAGACTCAAGAGACTCCACGGAAATTCTGGAATCCACTGTAACATATCACTCCCTCAACTAATCCTCAAATATCTTGCCATTATTATTCACAATGCAATGATAATGGAAAAGGCATCCACTGTACTCTCCCTGTCAGTCAGAGAGCTCTTCCTATCAGAACAGAATCTGAGTTTTATCTGAGAACAGTTGGGCTAGTGCCGGCAGAAGAGAGAATCTGTCGTGCTGTTCTGTGCATCCTGCAGTCCAGTATGCACTTCCCTTTGATACACATTGCTCCATTCTTGCCACTCCTCGTTACCCATCCTGAAGTTCTCTCTCAAATGATGCCCAGGCCTTCATGTCACTTAATGTGGCTTTAGCAATGCATCAGAATACACCCACATCCCTTCTTTTCAGAGTCCCACTGAAGTGTCTTCCGTGGTAGCAAGATTTGATAGATTCCTAGGGAAAAATACAGACAAACTTTTTCAAAGAATCATAGAAACTTCCTGGACTGCTTAAATTCTCGTGGATTCCTTTCACCTTGTCTGCTTCTATTTGTGGATCTATGATGGAAATGAGGGAGCAGATTTAGTGGTGTTCTTCTATTAGAACATCATAGAACATCTCATAATACGAATGTGATGTTTACTGCATTGTTTTATTCTCTCTAAATTCCACAGCAAACTAAAATGTTTCAATGGGTGGAACATCACAAAGCTTTTTATCAGGAAGTTTCAAATACAAACTTCAAACTAAGATGCTTTGAGATATGGTAGTTTTGGTTGAGCAGCTGAAGCCTAATCCTTTAAGATGCTAAGTATCTTCGTTCTCCTCTGAAGCCAATAGAACTTGTAGGGTGCTTAGCACTTCATTATGTATAACATATGTCAAAGTAGCATTTCCAAACTTTCATATAAGTTGTATGTGTGTGCATTACCCTGTCTCAGGCAGAGATAGAAAGCTCAGGGAGGGACTATGTACACCACAGAACAACAGTACATTAATTTGTTGTCAAGCATGCTGGAGAAGGCAGCAGATACATTTCTTATATGTAGTTTTTCACCATTTCCCCCCCACAAAACACTTCTCTGTTGCTCATCTTCTGGTGAATTAATTGGACAAAGTCAGTTCTAATTTGTGGTCTTTGTTTTCTCATTGTATGAGCTGTCACACGTCTATCGTGTTTCCACTTTCTCTTCTTTGATACTGTTTTTTCTGTCTGTGTGTCTTACAGTGGTTTTGATTCAGCCCTGAACTATATTTATAAATGGAAAATGTGCATTTTCATTGAATTATTCATTTAAAATTATTTGACTCTTCTTGTTTTAAGAATAAAAAAGGATTAGCCTGCATGTTTTTAATGCTATTTAATGAATAGCTATGTCCTTGAGGGAGATAAAGTGTAGTTTGGAAGCTGCAATCTTAAATCTGAGAAGTAAATTTATAAATAAAATAATTGCATTAAAAATTAACTTCCCTAGGTAGCTTGTTCCAAGCGTCTCTTCTTTCAGTTTTTTTTGTGGATACCTAAATCAGTTAAATAGTTTTCCGTGTTCAGTGGACGCTCAAACCAGTTTACATTGCCCTTTATTTGACCTTTTACTGTTACCTCAATTCCTTCAATTTCTCATCTTCGGAAGAGCCTTTCTTGCTTGCTCTTCATTTTACCTACAGATGATCACGATAAACTTTGTGAGCAAGACTGTTCGTAAAGGTTTCCTCCCTTGAATCGTGTTTTACTAGTTTCCTGCCAGAGATGTCATTAACCACAAATTTATACCAAGGCAATAAATATTTCTAACTTACCTATTGATTGCAGTTCAGTAATCTGGCTTTATATGGAACTACTGGTATATATGTGTATATATATCGGTATATATGTGTGTATATATATATATATATATATATCAGTATGTTGGTATATATCTACTTTTAGGTACCTCTAAGCTTAATAAAGTTACTCATTTGTTTGTTTTTTTTTTCAGATCCCATTTGATGTTACTTTGCAATCAATAACAAATTTGGAAGATATGTTTGATCTTGCCAATGGATGTATAGTAACTGAAGCAAATCTTTTGGATTGGCTCATTTCTCTGCTTCACTAAATGCGATTTTGCAATAACTTAATCAGTTATTAGCTGAATGCTACAGACCTAGACTTAAGTTCTGCTGTTAATGAAACAACTTCATTAATCACACCAGGATTTGGTTCCTGTTATGTTTCATAATTTTCACTTTTAGCTTATTTCTAATTATTTGAGCATTAATAGTTTTTAAAATTAAAATAATTTTTAGGAATTTAATATTTTATAAGTATTTTTTATAAGATTTTCTAGATTTTCAATAATTTCTTATTTAGAAAAGCTGAAAAGGTTTGTAGCCTTCTAGCTCCTGCTACTAGATATTCCTTTTTCTCCTGAAGTTGTATTCTCATCAGCAATTTTTAAATTTCTTTTGCAGTTCTCAAAAGTTGGTATTGTTTCTGAAGTTGAGAATTTTTGAGGGTCTAAAATCATCCCTGAGTTTTTTCTTTTGTTCATCTGTTTGGAAACTAGCATTTCAGGCTGTTGAGGGTGCAAGTGATCATTCAGATGTCTTCATAATTTCAAAAGCACTTTTTAAAAAAACAAAACCCCCAGAACAAATAAACAACTCCTCCCCACCAACAAGGCAGTACAAAGAATAAAACAGTACAATACAGAATATTTTATTAATCATTCTAAAAAGCTAAGGGAACCTTTCTGAATGTTGCTGTAAATATTAAAGTGCTCAAGAAACACAAATGAGTCCTAACAACAGCCACCTGAGTCAATATGCTTGAACATACCAGAGCATCTCAATGCTCCAGCGATTGAGATGGAGAATTTGACATGAACAAGTGAGTTAGCAGACCAGAGAGGGGCCATAGCCCTTTGGTTTTGCTCACATCCCAAAGCCAGGCACTCCTTTGATACTTATATTGATTTGTTTGCAATAAACAACAAAAAAGCCCAGGACATTTTGGCAGGAATCCTGTGAGACTAGTCCTATAACTAGTTATGGTTTTGTATTTCCAGGAAAATTCAGCATAAATGGTTACTATTCCTGGGTTCATTTCCTGTGAAAAATGCCAGTCCCTTTCACTTCAGTCAGGCATTCCCTGTAGTGTAGCCCAGTGATTAAAAAAATAAACTTTTTTGAGCTATTTGGGAATTGCACTTTTATCCTGGTGTGTGCTTTTCAGAAAAATGTTACCTGGTTGAGTTTCTTTTAGGAAGGAAGAGGGAGAGAGAGGTAAGATTCTGAATAATGAGTATCTTAAATGTGATCAGTACAAGAAGAAAGGGAATAAAGTTTTCTGCTATTTTTTTTCATTCCTATAAAAGAAAGAAGTTTGGATGTATTTCTATTATGAGTAGCTGTTTAAAAGTTGCACTGTTTTTTATTTTGTGTACACTTTTCTGGAAGATGGTAGGTAGTAGGAAAATTAGAAGGATAGTGATACTATGATGAAAAGGAATGAAAAACTGAGTAATTGATAAAGCAGTTATTTTTACAAGACAGTTTTAAAACTGAGTTAGTATGATTATTTAACTCAACTGCCTAACAGCCAGTGTGGAGGAGACACTCCTTAGCATTATTCTTTCATTAAAAGAATTTATTGTTCTACAGTTGTTCACAAAGCAGGAAAGGTAAAAATTGACATTACTCATTTTTCTTTTACAAGGAACAAGTAAGAAATTGCAGCTTTTTTTTTTTTTTTAATTTAAAAAAAAACCAGTCCAACCAAACAAGGTATTCTTTCTTTTGTTGTGCTTTATGAAAACTAAAAACCTATCTTTTTCTGTTTGGGGTCACCTTGAGGATTATCATAGGACTTTTATGCACCTTAATTAATATTTGTAAAACATGCTATAGCATCAGGTGAAAATGGAAGTAAAGTTCTATTACAGACAAGGTGTTTTGTCAGTGCTGCCTGTCTGGACCTTGTTATATTTCCTATACTTGAAAAAGAAATATTAAATAAAAGACTTTACATACTCGTTTAAAATACATTACTATACTTACTGTCCTGTAATACATACTTTCTGAGATTTTTTTTTTTGAAAGAACAATATTATCCTTTAACACAGCACAGTGAAATAATAGCATTAAAACTTTGACCTCACTGTATCCATAGCAGCAGAATTTATTCTCATAAACACAAGATAAAGTATTCAATACAGGTTTCAGAAGAAACATTGGAGAAAACATTTTTCTTTTAGCATATAATTAAACTCTTTAGTTAAAATCTGCTTGTATGGAGGGAAGCACATATCTAAACGTCTCCAGTAATCACACAAAAAAAAAAGAAGTATAAAATGAACCAGTAAATGAAGCCTTACCAGTAAATGAAGCCTTCAATAAACCAGAATGTATTTATGTCAGCACCATGCTGAATTAGATTTGCATAAAATACTTGTCTGTGTCACTGTCTCCAAAATTAAAAAGGAAGAGGAGGAAGGGGGATTTCACTATGTAAGGGAAGACCTTCCTGCTATACGAAGTTCTTCTCTATGATCTCCCCCAACAATGCCAAAGAGTTACTTACCATATTGGCAGCTTTGAACCCCTGGCATGTTTACCAGTTCTTTTCAAATTTTAACTGAAATATTTCTTCATTCTACGTCTGTGGAAGGAATGGATAGCGGTTCCGTATCTGATAAATCGTGGGATGGGGAAAGGAGAGAGACAGAAGGGAGAGTGCACTGTGGGGAGAAATTGAAAGATTCTGAAAAGAATGACATTTTATCTTCAGTGCATCCCCTTGGGTGAGGGACAAGAAAGACCTATGCAACACTAAAGAACAGTAGAAAGTGGTGTTTGGGTTTTTAAATTATTTCGGTATTTTCCACTATGTGAACTGAATGAAGCAAAAATGCTGAGAACAAAACCAGCTTCAGGTCCTGTAATTAAAAATTGTATCATCAACAACATGCTAGAGATCAAATTGAATTTGAACAGGAAGCTTAACAGTGAAGGTCTGAATGGATTTTAGAATATTTCAGTTTTCAAATACTGCTTCAATATTGTTTTAAGTTATATTGGTGCCTTGGAAGATGTTTATATTCAAGGCATTCACAGGATTTCTCATGCCTACAAATGTATAAAAACTTGAAATTATTTCTGGTTAAATTAATTTTATGATGTGGAAATCAGTAATTTCACACAGATTTATCCAACTGTATGTGACTGGCTTTTAAATTCCACTACAGCTCCAATTCACAGTAATTTTTTGTTGCCCAAAGTATATATCCATTTTCTGGATGACATCAATCTAACAAAATAATCCTAGTAATTAGCCTCACTATGCCTCAGTTTCTTTATCTGAAGATAACAGTAATCCCCCCATCAGTGAGGGATTTTATGTTTTCTGCATCAACATTTGGAAAATATTTTCAGATCCAGGAATGAAAGAGGAAGGCTATTTATATTATTATTCGATTGAGACACACTGAAAAGGGAACAGTCATTTTTTTCCAGTCCATTTTCAGTAAAATCCAAGAAGGAAGATTCTTTAAAAGAATAATGATGGAGTTAGAATTAATTGTTGGCTAATATCCTGAACTAATTAAGCCAGCAGAGAGATCCATTTATGCTTGCCAAAGGTTTTCTTTGAGTTAAAGATACTGAGAACATCATTAAATGAGAGAAGTGAAAATATGAAGCATAGGTTAATCTTTAAAACAGAGTGGGTGAAAGGGTCCAGAGGCAAGTGCTGAAGTCAAATATTTACCACTGCAATTTAATTTTCCACTTTGAAACCCCAGAGATAATTAGAATTATTCTCATTTGTCTACAATCTCAGCATGATTTAGGATTCTACTTAATGTGCAAAGGAAAAAAGGAGGACTGTGCTGAAGCAAATGGCACCAAAACTCTCAGTGCGGAACCAGAATACTCTGCCTAAGGAACAGCCATGAGCAGACTGAGCCAGCCCTGTAGTCCTGTGTGGAGGGTGAGTGTCTGTGAAAACACAGAACACCTACAGGGCTGGTTTAGCTCCTGGCCAGACATTCAGAGTTGAAAAGTACATTTGAGCAGCCACCAAAACATTTCAATGCCCTAGGCAAAGCTCCTTGCTTCTTGGCAGTGACACATCATTCCCCGTGAATTGTGCCATCATACAGCTAGTATACAGCAGAGCTAGCAATGAAAGTCAAGATTCTGTCTATGCTGTGAAATTACTGTATATGTGTTATCATCATACAATGTGCAGTCTATTAATTAGCTCTGGTACAGTCCTATGATTCCACTACCAAATGGGATAATACCAACTTTGAAGTGGTTTTCAAACCGCTCTAAAAAAACATTCATAAAGAAATTCAGGCCTTTTTTTTCCCCTAGTGTCCTGACTGGTCGTATTCCCCTGGAACTCTGTGGCTCATCCTACAACCTAATGTCACTGTCCCTACAATGAAAACCTTGTTTATGGGCAAAGAGGAAATCTGTGCATGTTTAAAGGCAAAAATGTATTAGCATAACTGGAATCTTAGCCTAATCCAAGAATTGATATTAATCCAGGTCTAATTATTATGGGAAAAGAATACTTCTATATGCTAAAAGTTTTAATAATTGTAGTAATAATAGTTACAATTATCATATAAACTATTTTTGCCTCTCTTCACCTCTGCATTGTTCACACTTCCACTGCTTTTACAGCCTTGCACAGAGGCCTTTCAGCACCAACACTGCTTTGGCTTTAAGGGTTGGGCTTGTAGCTGTAGTCCTTTCCCCAAACAGGATACACCAACGTGTCCCAGTGGGCATATACCAAGTACAAGCACAGCACAGGCACTGGCACAAAAAAATACCAGCAAAGATCCTACTAGTAGGAAAAACTGATTTAATTGATTTAATTCTGTTACAGAATGAAGCATAACATGCTGATCATGTTTACTTAAAATCCCCTAAATTGTTAATTGTTCAAGACTTCAGGGCTTGTCAGGCAGGTGCTCACCATTGTGCCTGTAAAACCAGTTATGCTCCACAGTGAGGAGATAAAGAAAAAAGGCAGAGGATATGGTTGTGGTAAAGAAAAGGCTTTAGATTCTCTCTGTACCAAAGCATAACAAGTAGGAATGAAAAACAAGCAGTGTCCTCAGAAGTGAAACAAGATGGGTTTAGCAGAAAATTAGGACTATCAAGTGGAGTGAGGATTGAATACTTGCAGGAATGCTGTGAATCCCTTACCACTCAGCTGAGAAGGCAGGTAATTGAAGATACAAATTATGACTAATGATTGTAATGAGGATTAATAGATGCAATAAAGACATGATCCTCATTGCTGTAGGGAAATAATGGCATTTTGTTTAACAGTGGCATGATTTCTTTTCTCCTGATTCTGAGTTCACTTATATAGACTAGATATTAAATGAACTTGGAAAATCAGAAAAGGAAAGCAAATCAGGCATTTCAGCTCGACTGGTTCTGAGGGTACACAGGGTAAAGGCAAATATCTACAGAAAGTTTTGCTACAGGTTCCACGTCTAATATACCTTTAAATTCAGTATATAATTTTGTGTTTAGGGATAGAAAGCAGGAGTATTACCTTAAGGGAAGTGCTACCTTTTATTTTACCAGATGAAAATAACAAAGAAGTCCCTCCTTCTGTAAAAATCAGCATGACCAGGATAACAGCTGTATTGCAAGTCAGGAAACAGATGCAGCAATTCTCTATTAGTTGGTGTTACTAGAAGTAATGTATTAACTGCTATCGCTTATTTCGCTCTGTGGCCATGCTGTCCCCGTGTCCCAGATGTACGGACATTCCAGATGCCGGCTGTGCTGGATGCCTTTTGCTCAGCACTGGAACAACAGGTTGCCTTTTGCTCAGCGCTGAAATCTGCGTTTCCAATTCAAAACGCGGCAGATGTGGTGCCCCTCAAAGCCACTCACGGTGGGTTTATTGTGTGGCCAGCGGCACCTTCCTTCCGCACTGCCAGGGAGCGGCTCCGTGCCCGTGCGGGGTCAGGGGTCCGTCCGCAGCGGCCGCCCCGGGCCGGCCCCGGTGGCTGATGCGGGCGGCTCCGGCCCTGTCCGGCGCGGGAGCCGCCGCGGGGCCCCTCCGGGCCGCCGTAGCGCCGGGAGCAGCGCGCGGGGGCTGCCGGGACGGGGCGTGTGAACTTGGGCGCGGCGCGGAAAGTCGGGCCGCGAGCGCGCGCGCGGGGCCGGGGTCGCGCGGCCGGGCCCAGTCGGGGCGGGCCGGTCCCGTCCCTCAGGCGGAGCCGGGGCCAGACCGCTCCCTGAGGCGGCTCTTGGCCGGGCCGGCGGGGCGAGCAGCGGGGGCTCGGCCCGGTGCCCGCCCGCCCAGGTGCGCAGCGCCGTGGGGAGAGCGCGGGAGCGGGGCCGGGGCCGAGCGGTGCCGATGCCAATGCCGTGGGGCGGGGTGCGCCGAGCGGCTCCTCCCGCGGCCTCCAGGGCTGAGTTGTGGGGCGGGAGACGAGCCCCGTGTGAGGCGGGAGGGGCGGCTCCGCGGGCTGATGCCGAATGAAGGCGTATGTGGACCCTGAATTTCTTGTGTAGTTTTGTGAGTGCTGACACTCCCGGCAGTAAGAATGAATGGCCTAAAGCGGTGTGGAAACGTCCCGCAGACTTTGACTAAGGGGTGGTTCCGTTTTCAGCCGGAGGGAAGGCTCGCGTTTACATTTGTCGTTTGTTAATAGTTTAAAATTACCAAGAGTAAAAATCTGAGTGTCAGCGTTTCAAACCAGGAACCGGTTAACCTGGCTTTAACTCTTAAAAGGTATCATTCAAAATAGGTAGCGGTATATTGTTTTGGCCTTTTTGTTTTGTAATGTTTTGTAAGGTGCGATGATGGGTGACTCATTGTCGCTCGTATTCTGCTGTCAAAGGTTTAGTTTAAAGGACTTTGGGATATCTCCGTTGGAGTGGTGAGATGAACGCTGAAGTGAGTCCTTTAGGTCCCCACTGCCAGCCTTCCCCTGCAACAGTTTGATTCTGGTTTGTATTTCCCCATCTACTGGTGGGAAATGGGTCTTTCAGATACTCATGGCTTCCTGGTCGGCAGCTGTGAACTGTGGAGATAAAAGCCTCATTTTAGTCTCTTGATGCCATAGAGGGGGTGGGTTTGTGAAAGAGAAACTACGCATTTCCTGCGAGAATTCAAATAAGCAAATGCTTGCAGTGTCTGCTGCTTTCACTCGTGTATGCACCTGCATGGTACTAACTGTTTAAATCTCCAAATAAATATTGTGGTTGTCAAGAAAACTTCAACCGGACCATTTCAAATTGCGTTTTTGAATTGTTATTTTGCCTGGTTTATTTTTTTATTTTATGTCTTTTCACTTATTCTTTCATTTATTTCTGCCAAAACAGGTGCAGCCATGCAAGAAAGTATACGTTTTGCATCATCAGGAGATGACGTTAAAATATGGGATTCCTCATCTTTCTCTGTGGTGGAGCAGTTCAACCCACATACACCTTCACATCCAGTTAGTTCACTGTGCTGGGCCAGCAATAGTATCCTTTACAGTTTCAGCCGTATTTCTGTGGGTGTTCTGCAAAATTCCAGTGGTTTTTTTCTTTCCTTTTCTTACTGAAGTATTTGTAGAACACAGGCCTGACACGTTTTGAAGTCTAGTTTAAAAATGTTGGTATGTATTTTGACCAAAGTTTTGCGGTTCCCCGTGCTGAAGGGATTTGCAGAAGCAGTTAATGCTGGTAAATAATTCTGAAGAAGTTTCTCATCTTGGGAGCCAGTGCTTTTCTAATGGCTGTAATATGCCTGAATTGCCTGCCAAGTATAAAGCTTACTCATTTGTTTCTTCAGTAGTTGATTATGATACTCACTTTCAAGACAGTGCTTAATTAACTAACAAGCTTGAGCAAAGCAATTACTGGTGTAGTAAAATTCTATACATAGTATAGTGAGGAAAATTGTCATCAAAGATTTTTTTTTTTGCCTAATGTATGGCAAAAAAACTTACACCAGTTGGAACGCTATGGAATGTTTTAGCTATGGAGCTTGCAGAGAATTTGAACCACAGATAATATGTTTTCATGTATATGCGTACACACTTGGATGTGTTTAGTAAACTTTATGTGCAGTCTGTCTTATGGTCTTTCTTCTACCAGGTCTCCTCTTCATCTGCCAGGACGGAAACAATGAAGTACCTTGCTTTATAGACTTGTCAGCTTGTTAGGGATAAAGCGTTAGTTCTGGTTCTGTGTAGTTCTATAAAATTATGCAGAAGTGCCTTAAAATAATGAAAGCAATAGCAAGCACTACTCTGCCTGCTGGTTTTCTTGTGTTAAATCCAGCCACTTAACCTGTGTTATTCTTAAATGAGCAAGTACAAAATCAAAATGGTCGTTGGGCTGAAGACTGAACGATTACTCAATTTGTTGTGTGGCAGTGCAGATACAGTCTCCTTGCTCTGTAGTTCTATACGTGTTCTTATTACTCTGGGGTACTTGGTTTCATAAAAGATTCTTTTTGGGCTTTTGTTTTTCTTTTCTCATTACAGAGTGGGAGAAATTGGCAACTGCTCTTTGTACTCTAGAAACTGTATGGTGAAGTAGTCTTAACATTTGTCATGACCAGGACCATTCTTTAAATCCATAGTCTGCTAACAGCAACAGACATTCCTTTGAACTAGTGATAAATGGGGCTCTTACTTGGGGGTGTGGGGAAACAGAATTGTAGACTGGATAAGCTGCCTTAGTGGTAAAGAGCTCTTAAATAATGCCTGGCAGGTATTTCTCATCTTTTCTATCAAAGAAATTGCTGTCTCTCTTGTATTGGCAAGTAAGGGCTGTAGTTAATTTAAGAGCTCCTTAATGAAAGCTTGGAAAATAGCCTTATGTTTCTGTTTCTTGGTCCCTTCAAGGTGCATTGCTTTAGACTGGTTAGCCAATCTGTCTTCTGTTCAATAAGGGAAACTTCCTGTTTCTTTTATTAATCACCAGTATCCTACAATTATGCTCCTTAACTTGTGACAAAGATAGATACCTGGCCACTGCTTCTGCTGCTGGTGATAAAATAGTTGTTTCAAGCTCTAAAAGCAAACCTGTTCCACTCTTTGAAATAGCTGAAGGAGTAAGTATGAGTAATGCTTTTCCCTAATTTTTTCCCCAGTTCAGTTTGTATCCTGTGTGTCTCACCTCTGTTCTGCATATTGGGATCAATTTAATTTAAGTATTGTTAGAATTATGACACATATGTAAAAACATTTCCTTGTGTATTGTTACAGAGTGGGGACAACAGTGCTTATAAAATAGTTCTGTCAGTAAGAAAATACAGATGCAGTTATGCAAATGTGATAACTTGAGTCAGTGGTTCAGATGTGATCTAATGTGAAGGAGATGGGATAGCTCAAATGTGAACTTCATTTTCCAGCTGTCAGTATTGAGCATGCCTATGAGTTGTACACTAGAAAACATAAATAAGAGTTTATGTAGAGGTTGTTCTTGGAGCATACATGTGCCAGCTTCTGGAATTGCAAGAAACAAGAATTTGTGTTGTGTTCAAGGTTTTTTGTTTTCCCCTGTTAAATGAAGTGTTGCACATCAAAAAGCTGAACTTAGTTTTAGAAGAATCTCTTCACATGGTCTCTTACATAGCTTGTTAGTTCTAAACCATTCTAATTATTCTCCTTGGATAGCTGTTGTAATGCTAATTTGGACTGGAAATGTTTTGAAAAGTTGTTCAAACCTTGCTTAGAGGGTGCTGAAGCAAACACTTTCAAAGGTGGAGTGTTTGTCCTGAAGATTTCACTAAATTTGATCTATAATTAATGCAATCCCTTGCAATTTTATCATGTCAATAATTAGATGGACTTGTTTTTTCTTCAGTCAAATCTTGAGAACTTAAAAGTGAATTTTCAACATGATGGAACTGAATAATAATTTGTCCTCAATGTAGGCCTATCATTAAGATTGACATTTTTTTTTCAAAAACTGGTACCTCAGTGATTATTTTAAAAAGAATCACTTAACTGAATTATGAGGTTTGCTGCTATATTATTCCCTGTAATGTTTAGGGAATGTGAAGTATGTAACTTAGACAACTTCTTGATTTTCTTCTAAAGAGATTTTTTTTTTCCTTAACTTAGGGTTTTTTTTTTTAAAAAACTTCAGTACCTGAAAAAAGTACCATGATTGCACTTTACAGAGCTATAATTTAAAAGGAAAATGCGTATTGGAGGAAAAGGTGCCAAAAAATTTGAAATGGAAATATGCAGTATTTGAAAGTTTCTTAATTTATATTAATTTATGTGCTTACATTTTAAAGTAGATTAAATGTATGTCCAGCTGGACTTGATTTTAAATGCCTTTTGATAGAAAATGGCTGTAGAGTATGAATAGGTCTCTCTGTCAGTGGGACTGTTTGTGCTGATGAAATTGAAAACACACATCAATATGCTTTGAAGTAGATTTGCATAAATCCCTTAATTATCTTTAGCATACTTTTTTCTTCTTTCTCCATTAGGCAAAACAGACATGTGTGAGCTTGAATTCTAGTTCTTCATACCTCGTCAGTGGAGGCCTTGATAACACAGTTAATATCTGGGATTTGAAATCCAGAAAGATTTACCGCAGCCTAAAGGTAAGTTTGGCTGAGGTAGCTTTCCACTCCCGGGTTTTGCTGCCAACTGTAAAAAATATACTTTCTCTAAGTCCGGTGTCTGTAGGATCAAGGTCATATATAGTAGCTAGCACACATCTGGGTCTTGTTCAAGTCTGTGTTCTTTATGTGCTGTAAATAGCAATGTTAACGAACATATGTGACCTGATGTTTTCAGAGTACAGTTCTATAATAATATATGTTTAAATTTTCAGAATAGACTTCTTATTTTGCAAATTTTTATTGGGGTTGTCTGATGGGGATTTTTTACAGGCATTGCATTGCAGGTATTTGCTGTTTCTGATATGTTGAATGAGAAAACACTTCTGTATTTGTGGAATACTTTAGCAGAACTAATGTTGTGCAAAACTGGGAGATGGTTGGCTTCTAAATGATCCAGTATGAATTGTCTAAAATTTTGTTACAGTGCACGATGACTTAGTATGATAGGATGACTTAGTATCTTTCCCAGATACCTTCAGTAGATGGTTTGCCCTTATTTAGCACCACTGTTTTAAGAGGCTATGAAACTTTAACTTTGATTTATCCTTTTTTGCTTGGACTTTCAGAGTTACAGTTGGAAACAAAACCTCTAGGTAGCCAATACAATACTTTAAATATCCATTGCTAACTTTTGGGTTAGAAGTACTCAATCGTGTTCCCCTATATAGGAAGATACGGGAAAAATAATATGTTCATTATACACAATATCATCACTGCAAATGACTGTACTGAAAAGCTGTTTGGTAAATACATGTGTTAAAGCTAAAAGTGACATGTGTTAATGCTAAAAGAAGGGGAAGTTGTCAGTACATCAGATTAACAGAAAGTATATTCAAATAATATCACTGGGATATAATATTTTGTGAGACTTTACCTTTAAAATAATCTTCATAACAATTGTGGTAAATATTTCTGTGGTTATCTTATTAAAATATTGTATATAATTATGTGATCATCTTTACTAATTAAAACCACCTAATGGAAACAATCAGAGGGTGGTTATGATTGATCTTTGGTATGTTTTGCTGCTGTTTTCTGTGGTATTCCATAAAAACTCTTAAATTTTTTAAAATGTTACAGATGGTAGAAAAAAATCAAGCTGAAGTTTTTTTTGCGAAAGCATAAATTAGGAAGAACGTCTTTAACACTCTCCCTCTAACCTCCCTTTCCCACAGGAGCATAAAGATGAAGTCACATGTGTTGCATATAATTGGAATGATGGCTATGTTGTTTCTGGGTCTTTGAGTGGTCAAATCATCCTACACAGTGTTACCACCAACTTATCAAGTAGTCCCTTTGGTTATGGCAGCAGACAGGTAGGCTCTCTGTGTTAAGTTCCTTCAGGTACTAAGCTTAATTTGCAGTCTTTACAAATTGAAAGTACATATCAAGAGCTTTTAAATTTTGGTATTCTGTTTCATTTTAATTTTTGAGAGTGCCCTTAAGGAAAGGAGAAAGCAGATCACTCGCTGCATTAGAGCCTTAAATACTACGTAGCATTGAAATACAAACTTCTCAAGTGCCTTTTTTTCTATACAGGTTACAGCAAATTTTACTTGGTAGACACTGGCTCCTCAAGAACAAACTTGAAGATATCTTAGAACTGGTTAAAGCACAGTTGGCTTTACAAACCAAAGCAGGATTTTGATTCACCACTCTATATATACTGCAGAGGGCAAACACCATGCAGCCTGTCTGGGTTCTAACTTATTCAAAGCTTTCTGTACAGTAGAGGTGAATACAAGCCTGTATTTGGAAATAAATTTTTAATCTGGAGATTAAAATTTCACAGCTGCTCAAAGAGAAAAGTAATGAGGTTTTATCTTACCTACTCTAGGTATTTAGTTAGTATTTGGGAGAACTAGTTGAGGGAGAATTGTGCACAAGGCAAACACAAAGCATATGTACTACTTAAGACCCTTGTTAGGGTTTGCCACTGCAATTCCTTTCTGCAGACTCAGAAGATATTAAAAGAATTAGTGGGTATCACAAGGGGAATTCCCTTGATACAAAAGCATTTGCAGTAGTAAATGAGCTGTGTTGTCCCACTGGAAATTCCAGTGTGTGCTCTTACTGAGAATTGTCTTTTCTTATGGACAGCCATGTGTTTGAGGTCTAGGCAGGCTTTTGTTTTTTACTGAATCATTTTTACAGAGGCAGGAGCTGCCTGGGGGATGCAGCACTGTTGCTTTGGTCCTAAACCTGACCTTTAATGTTGCAAGAAATGCTGAAGTTGTAACTTACTCCTTTTCTGTTTCTGCAACAGCTTTCTCAGCCTTAGATTGCAGATAGTGTCAAATTAAATTTTTCTCCTGTCTCGCACAAACAGTATAACCTGGTGAAAAATCTCTTACAATCTCATAGCATCTCAGGAATTATGGTACACTTACTGATGAAAAATCTCTGTTAAATTGAAGCTATCTCTGCTCCTAGGTGCTGCAGTCTTTGATCCATTGCCAGTCTCATACTTATATTGAAGCAAAATTGTACTTCATACTTGGTTTGATCTTAAAAATCCATCTATATAGTCAGGTCATTTTTCTGATTTGATTGTTACGATTTTATAAAGAATGTGGATGTGAGGCAGGAGCTGCAGGGAGGTCTGATGCCTTGAGAGGCTGCCTGGAACGGAGGCTAGACAGTGTTAAAGGAATAAAGTAGGTATTTATTAAAAGGCCTTCAAAGGATACACCTTGGGCAGTACAAGAGCCTGGCTGGGGCTCCACCCAAGATGGATGACCGGTCACGAGATTTCACACTTCTGTAAGTTTTGGTCAATTTACATACTGGGGTTAATTGTCCAATTACAGCTTCAGGTTATGAAGTCCCATCCTCCCAGATTGCTCTCCTCAATTCACTGTTTATACTTTTTGGGCCTGAAGCTGGAACAGTGTCCTTGGTTCTCAGGCTGGAAAGTATTGTTTTGTCTAACTACACCATGAAAAGAACTTGCTACCACTATATGTGAAGTTCATATACTAATGCAGTACAGAAACTGGAAAATATAAAAGCTAAAACTTAGGGCATCAGGTCCATGGCTGGATTATGCAGCTGAGGTGAATATCCAGAGTGGGGACTATGCTGCTAGTTAATTGGAAAATGAAGAAATTCTTGTGAGGATGGTTTGCATGAAGCTATTTGATATATTCAATTCTTTCCACCAGAAAGTGATTAGGAGTAAGAGATATGCTGTGAATAACTGTTTTGTCAGATGAAATCAAGAAGTCTGCTGCAAAGCTGAGTGACCTTTAGGATGGATAACACTATTTGATGTGTTAAAGTAATTGCAAACAAAGAGTTCTTGTTCACATTCTAAAGGGTCTGTAACGTTTTCTTAGGGAGGTCAGTTATTTGATTATAGCTTTAATTTAAAATGGAATTGAGCTATGATTTTGTAATGAGTTGGCTAGTTGGATGTCCCAGTTTACCAGCTTGTCTTTGATCCTAAAAATGTTCATTACTTGTATGTGCAGAAATGGCTTTATTATTGTTTTGGGTTTGAGTTGGAGAATTGATTCTGCAGTGAAGCAAATATCTGAAGACTTGTGTAATTCTGTTAAATTTAAAAAGCCTTTACTTGATTTATAGCTTAGGGGCCAGGTTTCCTTGAGAGTAAACTTGAATAGATAAACAGTGTATTACGGTGTTTGATCCTGGTGCTAATTTTCTGACCTAGGACGGGTCACCACTCCATAGTAACTTTTTTTTAGAATTGAGGAATGTGAAGTCTAACTAACCTTATAAATTTTAGCTTGTCTGTGTTTGATTCAGCATGATGGAATGTAGTTTCCATGCCAGTTAATTTCTCCTGTTGTGTAGATTCTACAAGTAGTAAAATAGCCCAAGGTTGCAGTGCTTTCTCTGACTTTAAACAAAATTCTTTTCATAGGAGCATTGGTCTATATTCTGTTAATTGATTTTAATTTAGAACACCTTTGTGTTTTATTAGAATTGAGTTCTTGCAGAGTTGTTTGCAGATCCCATAATTTGTCTTTGCTATTGGCATTCATTTAGACTACCAGATTCTTATCTGCTTGCTGTTGTGAGGATAAATTAAGGTTTGTTTCAAAATACAATGTTTGTTCAAGTCTTCACTGCCTGGTGCAATTCTCCTAGCAACAGGATTTAGTTTAGCTGTTTGAACAGCTGGCTGATTCGTAAAGGAGTGTGATGGATTCTGGCCACTCCATATAGTGAAATGTTTGTCAGCTTTTAAAGCTAAAAGTGGGGAGCAATGGTAATATGGGGTATGTGAGCATATGAAAGAAAATGAAGAACTTGCCCAGACCTGTGATATTAAAAGGATAAAGGAAATGGCTGACTTGGTAGGATAGCAAGGGAGGTTTGAGAAGAGCTTGAAGAGAGTAATGTTGGTGGGCAGAAGGACAGGAGTGAGAAAATGAAACGAGCAGATGCCAGGGCAGTAAGGAGGAAGGTATTTGGAGGTGAAGAATTCAAAGAACTTTGAGGGTCAGGAATATTTCCCATGTAGATCCTGTTTGTAATTAAAGCTGTTACTCCTGAATCTCTCAGTATTTTTTTCCATATAAACAAACAGAAAAATGATGATAAAATTGTGACTAGTAGCAGACCATATTAATGATGAAGGGTTGTACTTGAATATGCAGTTGAAAGTACCACCTCTTTAAAGTAGGTTTAAGCAATTTGGCTTCCAGCAAGACACACAATACAAGTACTGGAAATAATTCTGGAAGAATACGAAGCAACACATATCTCCATTAAAATGAAGTTAAAGACAGAAATATGATTAAGGGCAGTAAAATATGTTGTGGTCTGTACCAGAATAAAACAATAGATTTTTGAGAACCTTTTCAGGTAAATTAAATATAAGAGCACTCATTGGGCTGGATTTGAGTAGAGTACTTGATTCAGTGCTTTGTGAGAAAATACTAGATAGGATGGGTAAGAAACTCATTATATTGATAAATAAAATATTTTCTTTCATTATCTATCTTGTTTAATATTTTCATTATATAGAAATATATATTTTATGATAGTAGAAGTAAGGTCAGCAAAACTGGGTAAGGGTCTGGAGCATGGGTCTTGTGAGGAGCAGCTGAGGGAGTTGGGGTTGTTCAGCCTGGAGAAAAGGAGTTGTGATGGGACCTTATTGCTCTCTACAACCACCTGAAAAATAGGTACTAGCAAGGTGGGGGTTAGTCTCTTCTCACAGGTAACAAGCAATAGAAGAGAAAACGGCCTCAAGTTCCACCAATTTAGATTGGATATTAGGACAAAATTCTTCTCTGAAAGGGTAGTGAGGCATTAAAACAGGCTGCCCAGGGAAGTGTTGGAATCATCATCCCTGAAAGCATTCAATTCAAAATTCATAGGTGTGGCATTTAGGGACATGGTTTAGTGGAGAACATGGCAGTGCTAGGGTAAGGCTTGGACCTGATGGTCTTTGAGATCTTTTCCAGCCTTAACGATTCTGTGACTATAGGTAGAGCTATGATTGAACCCAGTGGGAGGGCATTTGCCCATAAGAGGGGATTGTGTCAGTATCAAAAAATGATTGAAACTATTGACACAGGAATAACTGTGACAGAGTAGAAATCAAGATACCACATTTGGGGGACAGCTGAGACTTTTATTAGAGTAGAATTTCAAAATTCCCAAGGGAAAGAAGGAATTGGATTTCTTAATATAAAATGACAATGACCAAAACAGACTCAAAGAAAATGCAATCTAGGACATTTTGTGGTGAGTATTTACAGTATAAAATGGATGAAATGTTATTGCTGTTGCAAAGACAGTAACAAAATATTTTGAGGATCATGAAAGATTTTAGTTGTCTGTATTCAAGAGAGGGTTGCAAAAAGACTGATGGTACTGAAAAAACAGTCCTGGGGGACTGTCTCACTTTTTTTTTATGGCAAAATAAAGCCTGAAGGAAAGTGAGCTTGCTGCTCTTTAAAACAGGGGATAGCAGCACTGGAGAGTTAGGAAACTGGTTAAGTGTAAGGGCATTATGGTCACAGGAGCGAATAGGTGCAGATGGGTTGTAAGTAAAATTGATCAGGAAATTGATTACTGTAGTATTAGAGCAGTGAGGACATTCTGAAACGTCCTCAAACAAAATACCTGTCCTGAAAGGCAAGTTAAGTTCCTGGATTACTTGGTTCTGTGATAGAGAGGCTGTGTGTGATAAACCACACGTTATCCACTTCTGTGGTCTTAGTCCACAGGCTGAAGTCTGGTCTGCAGGACCTTGCTTAACTTTGGAGTCTGTGTGTCTTGTCAAACTGGCTGATAACCAACTACTTCAAATCAGTGAGGGGAATTAAGTTTAACGTTTTTGGCAGAAGACTAGTTGTTGAAATAATGTACCTTTTCACTCCTTTAATTTTAGATGTGATGTGGGATTTTTTTTTTTTCTATGAAGGCATGATATTTGCTGAAAATTTGAGAAACTTTTCTGGAAGTTTCATTTTTCTTCTTCATAATTTTGCTTATCAGCTCAAATGGTACCCCATAACAGTAAAAAAAAAAAGTCTCCCCCCTCAATAGCAAAATTGGCATTGTAATGCAAAATTATTTTTCTGGTTTTATTATTTATATTTCAGACTTGGAAGCCTTTGTAGATTACTTCAACTTTGTATTCCTAATCTGTTTCTGTCTTTAGAAAATAATTTAATATCATGTTTAATATTGGTATTAAAATTCATTTTTATATCTGTTTTACAGCCTGTTCGACACTTGAAATATTCATCCTTTAAGAAATCCTTGCTGGGCACTGTTTCTGACAGTGGAAATGTCACTCTCTGGGATGTAAATAGCCAGAACCCATATCATAATTTTGAAAATACTCATAAAGCACCAGCCTCAGAAATCTGCTTTTCTCCAGTTAATAAGCTGCTGCTTGTAACTGTAGGTTTGGATAAAAGAATTATTCTCTATGACACATTAAGTAAAAAGTGAGTATATGAAAGACCTTTTGATTTTAGAAGATTCCTTATTTGAGTTTTATAAACTGCAAAAACATGTCTAATTATGACATGAATTATTTCATTCAGCCCCCATGCAGAATGGTTGAAGTGGCTGGCATATTGCTATTGGAAAACCTTTTTTTTCATTTTGCTTTCTAAGGTAATAAACAAACAATTGAAAAACCCCAAGGCATGTGGGAGCTAAATGAAGTCCAGTTCATGGGTGATGTTCTCCAGTGCTCGTGTATGGGATTTCTTGTTGATAGAGAGCAGTTAACTTCTGTGAAGGGCAGTGCAACCTGTGGGGACCTTCAGCCACCTGAGCTTAGCTTGCCTGCTTTTCTAGTTAAGATAAAAGATGTACCTGTGGTGCACAGAGCTGCTGAGATAGGGGAAAATGTTGGATGAAAAAGCAGGAAGTTTGGGTGATGGGACTTTGGAGCAAGAGGATAGGATGGCAAGTAGTTTTGTGGGACATTGGTTTTAGCATGAGTAGTGATTTTACTGTAGCTGAATAAAAGCAGGAATCAGTGTTGTGGAAGGATGTAGTAGACCTGAACTAAGACCTGAAGTTTTTCCCAGAGCTGTGGGAAGGGTAGAGTTGATAGGCTTGGGAAGCTAGAGGATGAGAGGATGTATGTAGTATGATTGCTGTTGCAAATGATGATACCAGTAGATAATGTTGGTGTTTGCTATTAAGAAGGCAGTGTGATCATGTCCTCATTAAATCTTTTGGGGCATATGCAGTTTTTTTCTTGTTAGGCATGAATGCTCAGTGTAAGCCTAATGCACTGTTTCTTAAAATAGCTCACTGAATTTACTTGCCACTGGAGAAGTTGAACTATTGACCTGTAGCTGAATTATGAAAGCTTATATATATATATATATATACACATATATATAATTTATTTATATTTTTTTTAAGACACTCTTTGTTGAAAAGTTTAACTTATGAATTCTAAAAGATTCATCCTGTCCTTCCTTGTATTTGAAGGTTACTGACAACAATTGTAGCTGATTTTCCTCTGACCACAGTAGACTTCATGCCTGATGGTACTACTTTGGCTATAGGATGTTCCCGGGGAAAGATTTGCCAGTATGACTTAAGACAACTGACATCACCAGTGAAAGCAGTTGCTGCTCACAAAGGCTGTGTGAAATGCATACGTCTTCAGTTCAGTAGCACTTTTTCCAAGGTATTTTTATTGTTCAGTATGCAGATTAATGAAAGCAAAGCATAAGTTTAAGTTCTAAAAAAAGTTTAGCATTCACTGTCTAAGCATTACAGATGCCAACCAAATAGGATCATCACAACAGAGGAATTATGAACTGCTTAGTCTTAACTGTTGTTTAGTCATTGTTAATGTGGAATTCCCCCCACTCCTGGCCTCAGTGTAGAACTAAGTGGAATTTGTGGTCTTCTAGGTTTTCTGGTGTGGATATGCTGCCTTTGCAGATCAGTTTGTGGCACCTCTGGTTATTTGTAGGCAGTAGTAGAAAAGTCTGTAATGGCCCTTCTGCTTAAGGAGAAGACACAGGGCTGCTCATCTGAAGATATTTTGTATGTCCTATATATGGACTTCTGCTAGCACATATAAACAATGGAGAAGTTAATAGAGAAGACCTAAGAGGTTTCTCCAAGAGTTGATTAGCTCTACTATATCCAGAAACCCTGTGTTTCCAGTTAGCGGACACTGAGAGAACCTTTGAAATGGATTCTTTACCACTCTGAGATTTTCCTTCTCCTCTAGCACACTTGCTAGAGCAGTAATAGTGGTTAACTATTTTTGTAAAATTTGGAGTCCCTAATAACATAGTCTCTTGTTGTAATGTGATCTCTCTTTTCTGCTAGGTCTAAACCTGGAATCTAAATTGACTCATGCAGGGTCATTTCACTGTTAAATTGTTGCTAGCCTTGTGGAGGTCCTCACAGTAGCTATATGATAATACAGATGCTTCCATGCTCTGAAGTTACATGAAGATATCTTTTTTTTATATTTATAAAGGCATATCTCCTAGGCAGCCTTTGCGACTTGAACTGTTTTTTCTTACTGTTTTTAAAAAGGAAAGTATATTGTCTTGTATTTTTACTTCTGGCTGAAGGAATAGCTTCTCTTAATTTGCTATATTTTTTATTCAGTCTAACCTCACAGGTTCATCAAATAAACCTGTGTCCAAAAGACTAGAAGTCAAAGCTGGTAGTAATCTTGGAGGAATTCAAAATACAGGCATCAAAAACATTGCCTCTCAAGCATCAGCAGCAGTTTCCTCTCATCTTACATTGACGAATGAGAATAAGGGAGGAGAGATTTTTCAGGAGAAAACAGGTAATGTTGTGTTCCTACTTATACAATAGTTGGCATAATGTGGAAGAGGGAAGCAGTGTTTCATGTTTTGATCATTACAGTATTAAAATTTCATGGAGGGAAGGGCACTTGTTAGGAAGTACTGTTTGCACATACATATGCACATTCAATAAACTTCTTTTCCCTCCCCACTGTGTAATATGTGCTATGAGACTGTAGAAGGTAAATTGGGTCCTACTATAAGCGTAAGACACATGATATGTAAAAATTGTGGTGGTACTATGGAACTATCTCTTGCATTCTGACTTCTTGCAGCTTATCTTTATGTACTTTCTGATGCAATGTCTGCATAGAATGTAGAGCTGAAGATTTGTAATTCTGTTAACAAATAGGAGTAACAGACATCATCCAAAAAACACCACAAAAAAACAACCAACCAAGGAAAACACAGGAAAAAAAAAACAACCTAGTCCAAAAACTCAAGTGACAACTGAACTATATTTTTGTGAGAGGCATGATTCCAGTATCACATGGTAGGAAACATGTTAAATATAGTTGCAAGTATGATTAGTTGTATAACTGTACTTGCTATCTGTGCCTCTGAAATTAACAAGATCTTTGTAAGAATTCTGAGTATTCCAAAACTGCCACTGTGTGAAATGTACTCTTAAAATTTTATTTAATTCAAGAGTTCTGAAAATATCAAATCAGTAACACTGCTAGTTTGATTCTTGAAAAAATTCCTTAATCCATTTTAATGTAACAGCACTTCCCCCTCCCTTTTAAAATAAGGAGA
This sequence comes from Poecile atricapillus, assembly GCF_030490865.1. Lineage (NCBI taxonomy): Eukaryota > Metazoa > Chordata > Aves > Passeriformes > Paridae > Poecile > Poecile atricapillus. The sequence continues at coordinate 31,060,339 of NC_081289.1, read as the reverse complement.
ATTACATTTAGTAACAGTAATTAGGCAGTAAGCTGCTGCACTCTATGAAAATGCGTATTAATGACCTCCCTTGGGTATGCAGTGAAGTATGAGGTGAAGTAGAATGTTTCCTGTGTATGCAAGAAGTGCTGCTAATCAACATTACTGAAGGGTGTGGAAATTTTTTTTTTTGGTTAACACATATGATTTATTATCTTTATTTGAAGATGTCGCGGCTGTTACCCCTTAAAGAGAACCGTGCATAATAAATAAATGTTTTAAGAAAGTAAAAGCTTACCAAGCAAAACAGTTTTCCTTAATCTGAGTGTTCACTTTAAAAGTAAAGACCTCTGAATACTCCAGAAGATACAGTCTTTAAGGTTAAAAATGGGAATGTATGAGATACCACAAACTTTATTTGTTCTCTGGAATTTCTTCTAGAGCCTGTTCATGGGATTTAACTTTGGAGAAATAAGGGGCATTCAATAAAGTAATCTGATTGCATATTTAACAAAATTGAGGCTTTTTGTCACAGGTGTTTTTAAGGTACAAAAGTATAAATGGAGTCAAAATATGATGAGAAGCTTGGATGTACTTGGAGCTGGCTTCCCATAAACTCCCATTTACCAACTGTTCTCTGCTTTAGGTACCTTACTACATTTAGATTACTGGGAATGGGTGAAAGTGCACAAGATATTTTGGCCCAATTTTACGTTTCACTTTTTCCACGTAGAGCCTCTAAATTCTGACACACAGGTTGATACTGCACTTCTGATTTGACTCAGTATACCAAGTATTTACTTAACTAGCAAGTGCAGTCCTATGCTGGTGTGACAACTGACACATCTGAAGAAGTGAAAAATGTAATCTATTAATATATTTAAATGTGAAATCGTAAACATGACTCAAGTTCCACGTAATGTAAATACTTGGACGTGATTAATTGCAGTCACCCACACAGTCATATTTGGATCACTTCAGCAAGTAATCCCACTTAGAGAAGTACTTACAGGTTTTTATGAACATTTTGTGAAATCATGAGAGTTATTTTGGTGATTGTCTGAGCAGTTCAATTCACTTTCTAAAAACTGTAGTTTGAAGTAGGGATTTTTTTGAACTTAAGATATGCTTCCATTCTTCAGACAATTGTCCTTGGTATCATGTATATGAAAGCTAACTTTTTTCCCCCTCGATTGGGTCAGGGATGGGGCTTGAGGGTAGAGTGAGGAAAGGTCTAGGAACAAGTTTGGTTGGGTTTTTTTTTTTGTCTTCAATAGTATCTCCAATTTGATTTTTTAATATTAGGATATATAAAATGATTGTCTAATATTGGAAATATGCAGAGACTATACTAACACTAGGTAAGCTTTAAAAAAGGTGTGTTATATAATTTCTCTTGGAATGCTTAATGGCTCTAGTACAGCAAACTTCTTCTTGCATAACAAGTTTAAATTTTTATCATCTGAGTGTGGTTACCTTATTAGCAGAAGGTACAGTCACTAGTTTTCACTTCAGCTGATCCGCCATAAAATTGCTGCACCCATCATGTAGACTTCTTTAAACATGGGTGGGTTCTCCAATTTTACAGTCCTCCTCTTTTGCTTTTAGTTGTGGTCACCTTTGTTGTCAGCCCAAATGAGGAAGTTAAAATTGATCCTCGATCTGGCATCTGTACGATTCTGAAGTGCTTACTGGACTTGCCCAGTATCATGAGTAGTGTGAGATTGTTTGGCCATAATGTATGTTGTTTTTGGAAAAGGTCAATTACTAACTGAATCATAATGTCCTTTGAAGGTTTTCCACATAGTTCCAGCTTGGATGTCATTCCATCTAAAGAAACAGATAATGGGAAACGTGCTGAATTAAATAATTTTGATGATTTGGGTCGAAGCAGTTTAGGAGATATGTTTTCTCCAGTCAGAGATGGTAAGTTACTAATCCTGGAATTTTTAAAGCATCGTTTGTCTGCATGTAGTGTGACAAAATGTCATTAGTGTCTTATTGACTGCTGTACCTACTTGATATTTTAATTTGTCTTTGATTATGAACTCGATGTAGTGATACAAATAAACACTTAATTTGTCTGTGTTCTGCTATTTTGTAGATATTATTGCAAATAAAGCAACTGAAGATATCCAAGGAAATGGTAAGCATATGCCACTGATAGGACTTTGGAGGACTGTGCTAGTTCTCAAATGCTGATTTTGTTGTACCATTGAAAACAAGCAAATGACCAAAGCAGACACTGAAACAACTTTCCTAGAAATTGTCTGACACATTGAGAGACACAACATGGTAATAGGAAGTCAAGACTAAGGTCCTAAAGTGATTGGTTTTTTACCTTTACACAATTTACAATGATAGGCAGAGGCTTTTCATGTTCTATTACTTTTATAAAGATGGGGGCACCATAAGTTGGATGGAAGGATGTAGTTTTTGTGGAGTACATTTTTTGGTGATTTCTTTTGTCAATCAGTTTTGTATGAGTGTGCAGGCATTTTAACTGTGGGATAGATTTGGTGTGTGCGTTCATTCACCTGTGTGTTTCATCTTTTTAATTTTAGGCCTGGATTTCACTCACCTATTGGGTTTGGATTTTCTCCCACAACCAACCATTGCCTTTCCAATAAAAAGAAACCCAGTGGGCAGTAGTGCGCAAGGGACACAGTCTAGCTCATTACATGCACTTGGAGGATCTCCAATTAAAGAAGAAGAGGAGCATCCAGAGACTGACTCTAAGAAAATAAGTCTTGGAAAACAAGAGTCTAAAGATGTCTTGAAGCCGGTATTCTTGTTATGAGTGGTCTTTTTAGAATCTTGGCAGAATATTTTTCCTTGAAGAAAAAAATCCTGAATAATGCTCCATCTGTTTTTATTTTGCAGCTCTTTTCACATGCTATTAACACAAATCTAAAACCTTGTGTGATTTAGATGAGTTTGCCTTCAGAAATGGAAGATAAAAGTATGTTTGTCTTAAATAATATCAGGTTACATAAGTTCCCATGAAACAAAACAGGTAGCCTGAGGAGTATTTCGATTTTTCTAGAAAATCAAGGATCACTAGCTGGTTGCACAGTATGACTGATTGTTGTTTTTTTTGGTCAATTCCACCCCTCTTCTTTCCCTGTTCTCTGTCTCCCTCTTTTCCTTGAGACGTCTTTGATAAGCCTTTGCACAGAGCTTAGCTACTTTTGTATAGCACTTGAGAAGTCTGAGTTTTCTAGGAGTGATACAACTTAGTCACAACATTTTTGATGTGAAAATTGAGAGGCCCCCGCCTTTTGCACTTGCTTCTATGTGCCCACTTGAGGAAATTTGGAATGCTTTAGCAATCAGTTTTTCAGATATCTTGCTAGGAAATGAAAAGCATGTATTTCTAAAAAGTTTCCTAAAAGCAAAAACGTTTGAAAGTGTATTTTGGAAAACTTAGTCTTCAAGTGCAATTAAACAATTGTATAGATTTCATCTTTAAAATTGAAAAAAAAATTTTTGTTTTCAGGTTTCAAAATCAAGCTCATCAAGCATAGAACCTATAAGTTCTCCACCACCATCTACTCCTGATGCAAATGAGAAACTAATGAAGAGTATTCAGGCCCATCCTGCATTTGATCTACCAGTAAATGGTACTACCTCAACAAGTAAGTTGATAATTTTGGCTCAGTTCTAGGTGTGGTTGAATGTAAACTGACGTGAAATCTTACAAAATGAACTTAGCATTAGAAAAGAACATCTGATCTCAATTCTTTAAATTGAGCCAACCCTCCTAGAAGTCTTTAGTTGCCTCTGAAAAGACTCGTTCTAATTCTGATATTATTTTTTTTAAGCAATATTTGAGATAAAATTAAATAAATAATTATTTTAAAAATAGTATCAATGTAATGCAATATATGAAAGGTTTTATTTGTCTTGAGGATTCTCAGTATTTTATTTTATCGTAAAGGTTCAAAGATAACATCACCTGTCACTGCTGGAGTTGCAAGTTCGTTGTCAGAAAAAATAGTAGAAACCATTGGGAGTAGCAGACCAAATGCACCTCTGACAGCAATTCAAATAAACTTCATTCAGAATATGATACAAGAAACAATGGATGACTTCAGGTACTGGTATTCCTGCAGAGTGTTGTTGTTTTCAATGGCATGTTTTCTTAATGAGGTGTTTCAGCATCTGCTCAAACAAATTTCTCCTTGGATTAGAAAATTACACCATTTATAGCCCTATTTTTGAAAAACTAGTTATGAAACTTATTTTTTAATAGCTCTGATGACTAATTAGACTGATGCCTCCAAGGGCTGTTGGTGTATGACTTTGCTGATGTTTCCAGAATGAGTGACTATTTCTCTGATGGTAAATTTAGTCTGCATAGCGAGGTCTCTACTCTTTCCCTGAAGCCTTGCACTGATTTCTTTTGTTCCTTGCTCATCTCCGTATCCCAGCCGGAGAAATTTCAAGCTGACAGTGAGGAGAGTTTGACATAGCCAGTTGACTTGTGTTGGCTTTGATTGTTGTTATCTTGGCATGTGTAAGGTAAAACAGTGTGTGTGTATTTCTGCTGGTGGAACTTTGCATTGAAATAATCTCTGTGCTGTAAGTGATGGTTGGTTTCAGCTTACTTTGTGGATATCTAACCAACATTCCAATTGTCTTGAAAGAAGTCAGATTAGCACAGTTCTATTTAGAGTGGAGTTTGAAAAAGGTAAAGATGTTAAGAGAATTTTTCTTGGGGATCACTTCCCAGCCCATGTTTAAGATGAAGTAGGTTGAATGGAGATGATGGAAAAGAATTTCTGGGCAGGGGAAGTGCTGCTGTCCTGTTGATAAAAAGCAAAGCACTAAGCAAACTTAGCTTAGGAGGTCTGTGTACTATGGCTGTTCTGTATCTGCCAACAGAAAAAATACATCAGATGTTATTTAATGTCTTTGCATAAATATAGTATGGTAAAACTCCCCTGGGACTTTTTGGCAATAAATACACATCTGATGAAAACCTGTAATTGATGTAACTTAAAATGCAGTCTATGTATTACAGATGTGTTTTCTTTAAAATCTGTGTTCAGGCACCCCAGAGTTAGAAGTTATGCTTGCCTTTTACTGGAAGTCTTTTACTTCCAGTACTTGAGATCTGAAGCCTTAAATATTGTGTTTCTCCTCTGACCTATACTTTCTGGAGTGGCTGGAAGGCTCTGCTGGGCCTTGTACCAGTTGAAAGTTGGAGATGCAGTTAAACATCATAAAATACTTTTAGTACTGGGGTCAGAAAGAAGGAACTATTGTAAGCTTCCCATTGATGTAACTACCTTTCAGCTGCTGGAATTTGGAAAGGATTTTTATCTTCCTTGCCTGAAATTCATTCCTCTTCAAGTAATAGGGGAAAAACCACAGACCTTCAGGAAAGGACCAGGAATAAGATATAATTCATTAGGTTCCTAAAAGATGTTTGCTTCTTGATCTCCCTGTCTTCGGGACATAACCCACATCTTTGGATTTACAGGATGCTAGCTGGCATCTATACTTGATACACTCAAGGAAGATTGCCTCTAGTAGGAGTTCTGTAGAACAATGATCTGTGGAAAGCAAAAGTGAAGATTCCATTTGGGTTTGCTGTATGTTTGAGGAGAGGAAAATGAAATAAGATCTGTGAGTGTCCACTTAAGAAACACCTTACTTTGTCAGGCCAATGGTACCCATATCACAGTACTCAGTCTCAGACAGCTGCACTGAGCTGCACTGGTCAGGGAGAACTTGTGAGCTTGCCTGCTTTTCTGTGAATATTCTCCTTGTTCTTCCTCATCTCCTGGAACTGTTGTATTATTGTTATGAGGCAATTTTCAGGTGTGGATTTTGTAGTGCAGAATGGATGTCCATGAATTAACAAATTCATGTCCACTTCCAGAAAACACTGCCACTGCTTTTTATGTAGATTAACCTGGATTATTCCATGGATTGGAGAATAATATATCACCACAGCTGATGCTTTGGGCCCTTTTACAAAAGAATTTTGAAAGTCATGTACTGAAAAGGTGTATCTTCAAGTACAGATAAATATCTCTCTGTGGTGCTTGTGATCAAGGGACAGAAAATTAGCTTTGAATGGTAAAAATGAGAGGAATTTATAACTTGTGAATGAAAAAGAACCTTGGTATCACCATGTATATGTTTGTGTTTTTAAACTGAAAATCCTACATCTTCTTATGTGCTAAAAAAATGGTACTTATGAAAATCGATGTCATAACAAAAGTATTCCAAAACAAGCTGTAGAGGATTATGTTTCATGGTCTAAGGGTTTCTAGACTTCAATGAGAGTGAAGGTGAGGAGCTGTGGAGTTTTGGGTGCTGAGGGTATGAGAGAGACTGCTTCCTAAATGAGTCTAAGCATCGTCTTTTTGCAATTCTTCCCCCAGAGAAGCATGCCATCGAGATATTGTGAATTTGCAAGTGGAGATGATCAAGCAATTCCATATGCAGTTGGTATGTACAAGGACCATGACGGGAAATGTATTGAGTTTTTAATTTTGATGGTACCAAGACATGCCATCTTCTTTCAAAACTGAAAATCTTTTTTGTATATTAAAACCAAGAAATGGAGGATTTCATCTGAAGGAGGGGGAATGGATGAATGGGAATCCGGTAAATTGTTTTTTCTTTGATTAATAAAGGGAACCTAGGGGTTGAGTAGGTATGAATTCCATACTTCAGGAGTTACAAACAAATTCAGCTGTCCTTTGGAAAGGGCCAAAGGCTGGGGTAAGGAGAAGATGGATGGAATTCAAATAGAAAGCTTCACTTGTAGAGACTGTATGTATGCATGCTGGGCTGTTCTGTATTCTTTAGCTTCACCTTTTTATGAATCTTTGTTCTTTTGATCTGCATTAAAAAGACCTTGTCTGGGTTCTGAGCATTTTAATGGAATCTGCATTAGTAGATTCTCATCCTGAAGAACTGCAAAATATCCTTTGATAAAATATTCACTAATGTATTAATGATCAAAATACTGTATGTCAGCATAAAAGGGAAAATCTTACTTTTCTTATCAAAAGTTTCTAAAAACAGAATTATCTACATTATTTCATTTTTAAAAGAAACATGAAAGCCAATAGGATAAAACTGGAATTATTAACTTTATTACTACTAATTGGGACTTTTTTCTTTTCCGTAGAATGAAATGCACGCTTTACTTGAAAGGTACTCTGTAAATGAAAGCTTAGTAGCTGAAATTGAGAGACTGCGAGAGGAAAACAAAAGACTGAGGACTCACTTCTGAAAGATTTACATTGCTAATTTTATTAGCATGAACTCAGTACAGGTGGTGTGTTGTCTTTGAGATCATCTATCAACTGAAGTGTTGTTTGAAGACCTGTTACTATTTTGAACGTGAATCTATTCTTCTAAATAACTGGTGTAAGATACTATGTCTAATTATAAAATCTGTAGCAGATAGGCACTGTATAAAGAACATTTATTTTCATCTTCATGCTGACCACCTTGCAACGCAGCCTTCTAACAGAAAAACTCAAAGGACAAGTACGGTATTGGAGTTTTAGCAACACATAAAGTGCCTTTTCATAAACAAAATCAAACCAGGGCAGATGTTTTTGCTGTAAGAACTTTTTTATATATAACTACTTTTCTATCTGATTCTTTATTCTTCTGCTGTCAGATACAATCACTGCAGCTTGCCTTTCAGATACTTTCCTTGAGGAAAGAGGGAAGTGAAAGCTCCTCTTTTGCACAGCGTGGAGTCTTGTTTACAAAGAGCTGGAAAGTACAGTAGTCAGTTAAGTTTATTCAGCTGGAAACTCTTCTGTCCTGAGTAAAACTAGAGCTTGAAAATATTCCCAAATTCAGTGCCACAATCTTTCTTACTGAATTCATAAGTTTGTTGTTGCAAATGCTACATCAACTGCACAACAAGATTTTTTGTTACTACTTTGGCTATGAATCTAGAATTATTTTTATTTACATGTATTTGAATGTTGTCATAGCTTGTCTGATTTGAATGCAACTTTAGTCTTCAAAATGTAAGTATATTAATAATATAGCCATTAATAATACAGCAATGTGTAATTGAAGTCTTTCAGTCTGACTCAAGCACCTTTTGTGCCCAATCCCCCCTTCCATTGGTAGTGAACAACACTTAATATTGAGCAGTTGTGTTTCAGTTTTGAGTCATGTTGGTTTAGCATTATTGTGGCCTTTTTCAGATAGCTGCATACCAAATCTGTTATCTTGTATTATTAGCAACCATTAAAGAGCGATCATTACTTCAGTAGCATAATAGTATCATACTGGTATGTAAACATTTCTGAAATGAAGCTCACCAGGAAGTCTTGACTATTGAAGTGCATGGGATATTTGGCTTGGCCTTTATTTTGCCAGGAAGATGAAATTAAGACTTCAATTATAAATTACTTTAAAAATCAAATGAAAATTTTAAATTGAGTTAAAAATTTCCCTGAAAGACTTCTACAAGTGCTTCTTGCTATTTAAGTTTTTCTGGAGGCTTCTTAATTTTCCTTCTAATATATGCTTGTTTCTTTTCACAGAAGTCTGAAGAACATGGCAGGTTAATAATTTGCATCTAGTGTTTAAATCCGTGACGACACTGCTACTAAATGAGTAGAAAAATAAATGAAAGCCATAATATATAGTGTAACTTATTTTTATATGTTGCAAAACTAAAGAAAAACTCCAAACATGTCTATAACTTCCTTACCTTTCACTTCTTTTGAAAAAGAGACTTCCTTTTTTTGATGTCATTTAATGAAAAACACATTCTTGTAGCAAAATGAGGGTGTTCAAGTAGCCTTTAATATTAGGGAAATAACTTTAAATGTCTAGTTCTACTGTTTTTATAAGCTTTAAAAAATATTTCTATATCACATATAACTTCATATTGAAAGGAAACAAAGTTGAGATTTTTTTACTAACTTCAGACACAGTGTAGAGAACTCTTTGGTAAATTCAAGGGATATGTAAGCTTGACACGTAGACCACACAGTTTGTGAAGACAGTAGTAGTTGAAGGTAGCAAAAATACCTTAGCATCCTTCTATGTATTATTTCCAGTGTTAATGAAGTAACCTTTCATATTTCCATCTCTTGATTTCTTCAAGTGCTCTTGCTGGTGTACCTGGATGACAGCAGGGAGTTAGACCATTATCTTGGGTATTTTACTTACAGGTAATTTGTTTTCCTGACTCCAAACCATGTAATGTTTTTAATTCCCAAATGGACGTGACTATAGCAAGAGTAATTAAAGATTTTTAGGGATTTTTAGGGCTTTTGTCCATATCTCAGGATTACTGTAGTGCAAGTGGCTACACATGGTGTGTGGAGACCCACTCTGCCTTTCACTATAAAGGTATGTTTTGCCTTGTACACTATCTGATTTGTATGTTAAAATAAAGCTTCTTTTCACCTTTTTCAGTAAAAAGCTGTGGTGACCTGCTTATTAAAGAGAATGATCAGTGTTGTAATTGTTGTGCCTCATCAGGCACCGTCTACCTGAAATTCTGGAGTAATCTCTCTTCTACCTCTGTGGCTTTGTGTAGGCCATCCAATAGTTTCCACTGAAATGCTCACAGTACCTCATGTTCTTGGAGTAAAGGATAAATGGGCAGTTCCCCCTTCCAACTTGAAAACTGTTGCCATCATGCCAAAGAGATCATGTTCATAGCTAAGAATCATATTCAAGCAGGTGTTTCGGGCAGGGGGAATAATGTCTCCTAAGCTCCTGGTGAGTTGGACGTCCTGTGTCTTCATGTTAAACTTGGGAATAAAAAAAATTAACATCCCTTTCTCTCATGTAAATAAAGACTTTCTGTGATGAGAAGTTTATTTGCAGTTTCAAGGTATGTAGGGTTTGAAAGCTGATTTTGACTAATAGATTTATTCTCATAAAAGTGCAAAATGCCAGCATGTTCTTACTTCCTGGCAGCAGTCCACAAGTGCCTGATACACACACCGTACTCTTCATAAGCACGACAAGGCTGAATTTGGAAGTTGCACGTTGCCCCTCCTGCACAAGGAACATGGCATACTAGAAGAAAGAATGTGCTTTACAGACTGCATTGCCAAACTGTACAGTTCTTTGCCATCTCTAGATACTAAAACTGAAGATGCAAAATGGTTGTAGATTTCTTGTATATAAAGGTAACAGATCTGACACTGCTGAGTGCTTAAGGCTGACAGGTGCTGTGTCTGTGCTTCCCCACCAGTGCACTTGTGTCTGTGTGTCATTACTGGTGTGTGTCAAGAACTGCACCTTCTGGTCAGGCTGAGTACAGTCATTTTCACATCATTTCAGGCCGTGCATCTGGGCAGTGCTAATGAACAAATTCTCAGCTGTGGAAACCATCTTGTACTCTCCCTTAAGCATCCTGTGCCAGGCACTGGCAAAGATAAATTACGAAGCTGGAGGGACAAGAGTAAAAAATTCTGAGGTGTTTTCAGGATTAACTGTGAAACTACTTTTGATTTTGGATGTCTTTCTCTAGCCAAGGAAGTACAGACAGTACCTGTGTACTTCACATTTTTATATTTGTCTGGCGCAGCTATAGGGCAGGGAAACTTAACAGTGGAATCATACTCAATAACTACTTAGAGTCACGGAAAGCACATCTCTTTTTAGCTAATTTTATCAGTTGAAACAGTGATACGTTTGTGGGGCTGAGAGCCACAATCCTTCAGATGTGGACAGTGTCGTATCTAGTAAGCTTTCCACAGCAGTTGCTAATAACGCTTCTTATATAGCCACTTTTACAAAAATTAGGGGCTTATATGAGATGTTTCCCTTTTTTTGTGTGTGGAAAGCTATCCTGGAACTAGAATGCATATCTAATATTTTCAAAATAAATGGAGAAACTTTTGAGGCAGTGCGTATATCATAAACTGCAGATTATTAAGAGCATCTTTGAGATGTTAGGGGGGCTGATGACCCAAAAAAAACTATTCTTGGTCCAGAAGGCACTTAATTTTGAGAGCAAGTTAAGAATCCACTAAATAAGCAGAAACTTACACTTTATTCTCTCTTCACCTGGATATAAACAGCAGCTGACTAAAAATGAGGGAAAGAGAAGTACAGACTGCTGATAATTATTCCTTAGCCTCATTGGTACTTAAAACATCCAGACCTGAACTCAAGTAGGAAGCAGCATTCCCTCTTCCGGAGAGACTGTATCATGACTGAAGATGTTTAGTGGAGCAAAAGTGCCGTATTTATTTTGGACTCTGCCTGTGCTGAACCAGTTCAGGCCTCCAAATGCTGGTGCAGCATAAAAAGTAATGCCCATGTTGTTTAGGGGCTAAATCATGTTAGAATTTTCTAAGTGTTGGGGCTCTTATATTTGCTGATGAGTGCTGGAAGCCATCCACACTCCATCACATACTAGAAGAGTTCTCTGAAACAACTGCCCAGCTTTGTATTACCAGTTGTCCCATGTAGCCACTGGCCTAGCTGCAGACATGATTTTGGAGGGAGTTTAAAATTGTCATTATACCTCTGAGGATCACCTGAGATGTGTTCTAGTAGTAAAAGCTTCTGTTGTTGTTACTAGCAGAATATTTTTCTCCCTTAGTTCTATCATGTGTGAGTTTCAGAACAAATGCTCATGCCTTGGGCTCACTTTCTTGAATTCCCCATTTGTCCTCTCATTCTAGCTAAAAATACCAAGGCTCATATAATGGAAAGTTATTATGGTTCCTTTCCAATTTCTTACACCACAAAGTTCTGTCTCTTTATGGAAATCACTGAGAGACAACGCTTTTTCAGCCTATTATTTTGCAAGAATGATAATTCTGATTTATCCTTTTCATCCCTGCTTGTCCTCTGAGTAATGGAGAAGGAACGAAATTACAGAGAGAAAAGGACACATGAGAAAAGAACACAATTTCCTATACAGGTTATTTACATACAAGCGCCTTTACTGGTAATAAAAATACACATTAACACAGGGCAGAAGTGTTCCAGAATTAATTTAAAAAAATTAGTACTATAAATAACTACTAGTGCCCGGTTGCATTACTGTAACACTACTTACAGAATGCCTGAATACCCAGAGGTGTCCAGCTGGGGATATTTTTTATAATTATCAGGTTCCAGAGGGTGAGCTGTGTTTTCTGAACAGCAATTCTTCATGCTTTCATAAGGTCTTAGACTGGCCAATCAAAAATTAGGGTAAACAAACTTGATTCATCATTTCTGAAAGTTTTGGGCTAAGTAGATGGAATTGTCCCCCTAATTTCATTGCATCTAAACCGAAGCAGTTCTGGGTTTCTGGTGTGCCAGTTCTCATCACTGGGAGTCAAGAAGTTGATGCAGCTTATTTAAGTCCACCTGAATAAACAGAAAGGGTGCAAGATTTATCTAAATCTTGAGGAGTGAAAGCACTGCTCTGCCACTTAATGCCATCCACTCAAGTTTTAAATTTCCAACATTACACGAGTGTCTGCAGATTTATCTTCTAGTTATTTTGTTACTGAAATCCTCTTGACAAGAGAAGTTGGCAAATTAAGGCAAGCTTAAATTAGATAGACCCTATGTCCTCATGCCATGGTACCCAAAATTTCCATTACGCATTTGCCTAAAAGAAGTCACATGTGGTGCTAGATGTCACACTCCAGCTTGTCCCCACTGAGTGGAGAAAAAGTGTCACTGCACTGTGTCCAAAATACTTGTTTCCAGAGTCCTATCTCTTACCAGCTCCTCCAGCTTTGAGAAAGCTGCTGACTCCCCACCACTCAGCAATAGCAGAAGGAATTACAAGTTTCCTTCTCCGGAAGGCATTTGGCCCTGTTCCTGGAGCCCCTCTCCAGGGTGGTGGTGCTCATCACTGTCTCATTTTGCCAGTGCCCATATCCCGCTGAAGGGTGTCATTCCACAGGGATGTGCTTCACCAGGTGCAGGTCATGCCATGTATGGGTAAGGCTCACAAATATACATAAATGCCACTGCTTGTTTCCATGGTAACTTTGATGCTTCAGGATGGAAAAGACAAAAAAGCCAGGAACAACAGGAGACATGCAGGGAGGTAACAGCACTTCAGATACATAGATTTGAGTTGCCCTGTGCAATTCTGCAGCGCCAGAAATCCCAGCTATGCCAGACAATCATGCTATGACGATACTTCAGTGATACTATGATTTCTATATTTACCCATCTCATAGCTGATTTGGCTATTTTTTTGTCGTCTTGGGGTTTTTTTTGAAGGTCACTTTCTACAGGTATTAGGCAAACAGCAGTGGCATCGGTATGACTGCTATGTACCCTCTGCATACAATATAGAGATCAGTGGTATGAATGTTTTGAAAGCTATGCCACGCTTTTTAGAAATACAGGAATTTCTGTATGAAACCCCATGGGAGTGCAACTGGGATCAAACAAGACAAACATTACTCCACCTTTTCAAAAGTGTTTATCTTTGTGAAGTTGAAAAGTATTTTGATCTCATTGTGTTAATTCACAGTACTTAATTGTTGCTGACCTCTCACAAGTTTAATGCCTAGTCCTGTAGTGTATGCATTCATTTCACTGTTGAAAGCTGGTTTTGTTTCTGTTTTACTTAAGTGGCAATTGTGTGGCAAACTTCATGGGTGAACTAATCTCGTACTGAGAGAATTGGTAGCCTGTCAGTATTTCAATCTCATTAATGACCAAGGCTTTTATACTTGCAGAGATGACAAGTTTCATCACCGCCACCACCTAATCATCATCATCATTACCTTTGTCAAGAGGTCTCCTCAGGGTAAGGTAAATGTTAAGGAAACTCTCCTGTCTGACCATCCAGGAGGCGCCCTGGCAGTCACACATGCACCTCCTGAACTGGGACCGAAGTGCTTTCACAGCCGCACACCCCACACTCAACAGTCAGTCCAGGTTTCCTCCTTACCTCCTTGTCCCCAGGTTTCCTATAGCAGAGTCTCCGACGTCCCGATCCTTACAATAACTTAATCTCGGTGCATTAGCTGAATAACAACAGCTCAAACTGGTGCCTCCGAGGAGGGATCACGAACAAAGGAAACCCATGGCTTTTATCCCTTGAGAGTCTTAGCACGTCAATGAGGGGATCGTCGGCTCCTGCCGTGTCCCTGAGGGTCCGGTCTCCTGGCCGGCGCCACAGGTCCCCCGGGCCCTTTGTTCCGCAAAGGGCTGGCACTTCATGGCCCCTTGCCCGAGGCTCTCGCAGATTGCAAACCGAGCTACCTGCGCTGAATGTATTCCTCAGTAGTAAAGAAACCAAAATATTTCGTACCTAGTCCTTAGATTTCACCGACGATTTACTCTGCTCGTGACTTTCGCCTGTTTCTATCAATTCAGTCTCTGCATACATCATACCAGCACCTTTAGGAAGAGTATGAAGATTTGTCTTTCTGAGGGAGTTGATTGATATGCTGTCAATCAGTTCAGCAGTGTCCTTTCTGGACAGAGAATGTGACTACCGGGGAGAGTCCACATTTCAAATTACCGTGTATTTTATCCTTTCCCAGGAGTAACACTGGGCTGGAGAAACCCGACTTGTTGATCATAGCATGCTCAGGAAGGAGGGAGAAACAGACCTAATGATGGCTGAGCAATTAACCTGATTCATCTGCTAATCTCCTTTGAAGATGGGGACCTTGAAGTTGATCTACAGTTTAAGAGAAAACCCAGCTACTAGTGCAACTGCTGCTTAAAAAATTCCCTCTAAGGCCTCCATTACAAAGGAGATCAACTGCTTCGTATTTTTCTACACTGAAGCTGCTCTTCCCAGTAAATTCGTAGGTAGTAGCTTAACCTAGGGACCCACAAGGCTTGGCTAATATAAGTCAGTCAAGCTGCATCAGAAAAGATGGAGACGTTTCTTGCCGCTGTTGCTGCGTGTTAAGAGCATCGAAGAATGAAAACAACTCTCAGAGGATTTACAGCCCTTGCCACACACTGAGTCACAGCACTGAGGATTGAATAACGGGAGCCCTCCAGGTCCTTGAAATGCTTCTTTCAATGAGCATCCACTCCACCACACCAAGGCTAAGCGTAAACAAACTTTTCTATCCATATACTTGTCTCGGCCACATATTGGGTTTTCCTGATAATGCCAATGCAAACTGAAGAAGAAAGCAGTATGGCTACTCCTTGTACTATTTCAGCATCGGGGATCAAATTAACATCCCTGAGGGTGGGATAGCTTAATAAGACTTCAGAGGGCTTGTCTGAGGGCTCTTTTAAAAACAAGAAAATAAATTGGTATGTGGGGTTGTGCAATGAACACTGACACGGAAGAGGCGGAGAGGAGGATGGAGCTACGGGGCAAAGAGTGGGACCTCGCTCAGCTTTGGGGGGCATGAGACACTGGGGTCGTGGCAGCGGACCTGGCTCTCGAGTGCTGCCGCCCGCTTTCCCGAGGCGGCCGGAGCACGCACAGCCTGTTCCCCGGGCGGCGGGGCGGCAGGACGGGCTGCGGAGCGCTGGCCGGGGCGGTGCCGCCCGCGCTGGCCACGGCACGGGGCGCCTTTCCGCCGCTCTCCGCCCACCGCCTGCGCTGTCGGGGGCGCGGGGCTGGGGCCCCTCGGCTGCGGGCCGGGAGCTGCAGGTGCGCTGCCTGCCGGGCACCGCTCCGCCGCCACCCCGCCGGTGCCCGGGGAGCAGGGCGGCCCAGCTGCCCTGTAGCGTGGGCAGGGCGCTCGTAGCGGAGCGGCCCCGCGGGAGGCTCGGCGCGGCCGCAGGTGCGGCGGCAGGCCGGCAGTACCTCCGGGCCCCCGCAGAGGGCAGGGCCGCCCCGCGGCTGCGGCCGCGCCCCCTCCCCGCGCCCGGCCCGGCCCGGCCCGGCCCGGCTGACTCCGGACAGCGAGCGGGCGAGCCGGGGCTGCGCCCAGCCCAGCGGTAAGTGACCCACCGGCCCCCACCACCGCCGCACCAGCCGTCATCTGCCCGTGCACATCCTCCTGAGGTGGGCTCGTCACGGCAGTGGTCTGTTTTGAAGAAGCCTGATAAATAGATTTTCATTCCAACAGTTTACGGTGAAGAGATGAAAAGCGATTTAAATTTCGTTTTAGAGCTACATGAAAGCAATATGACTTTAATGAATTTTTTAATTGATAATTATTCTTGGTAATTGAGATATTAAATATTCACTAGGACCTACATTACATTCTAGGGGCAGAAGGAAGAAGTGAAAGAATAGGATGCTATCAAATGACCTCTTTTGTGGTGGCTCATTTCCTCCCACTGTGAAAATAGTAAACTTCCTAAAGCTAAAAGCAAGGGAAAAAGTAGTTTGAACTATTTCAGTGTGTATTTATAGCCCCTCTCTGAGAGGACCAGACCTTCTCTAACCCAGTGTTGTTGTAACTGTGCAGCTCTAATAGGAAAGTGAGACTTCACATGACCCCGTAGTCAGAGGTCTGAGTGCCTTTGACATTGCGGGGTGCCCTGCTTCACCTCTCTCCTGCAGGAAAATGTTACTAGTGGAGATCAAGGCAGCCAAACGGAAAGATTAGTCAGTATTTCTGTTTCAATCCGAGTAGAGCAGGAAATAGAGGTAAAATTCTCCTCTGTCATGATAAGTAGCCTATGAATATATCGTCTTTGTCAAAAGTTTTTATTCATTGTCGAATTCGCTCTCATTTGCTAGGGAAGTCATCTTACGTCTCGAAATAGTCACCTTAACCCAAGGCCTGACAGCTGTTGGAGAGCAGCAGTCCTTGCTAATGCCACACCTGTGCAAGATAACCCTGAGAGAGTGCTAGACGTGACTCCAGGGTGGCCGGGCTGTATCAGCCTGTGTGCAGGTGCAAACTGTGGGGGAGTTAAGGCTCTTTCTAGCTCAGTCCTTTCTTTAAAGGAGTGAGAACACACAGTCTCCTCTTCCCATTCCCTTTGACATGGGTTTTGGAAGAGTTTGGAGACAGCAGCTCTGAACTGCAAAAGGAGTTTTGCTTACAGAACCAATGGTCTCTTGATGGCCACCTCTGAGTGGACCATATGCATAGATATGTATGTGTATAGTTTTTGTGTTGGTTCTGGTCCTGTGAATGACCCCACTCATGGGACAATCCTATTCATCGCCTTTCAAAGCTTGGCTAGAAACCATGGCATAAGGTAATTCATGTTGTCAGATTTTAGTGGCTCTTCATGTGCCTCTCAGCTGAGAAAGGGGGTCTGCCAGGTACTTACAGGAACCAGGTGATAATTTTAGCTCTTACTTTTTATACTTAGATGCAGTTAAGTACTTAATGGTCTTTGAGTTTAAGGGTGGATTCATATGCTTTTTTTCACTGGTTGGAAGCTCAGGTCATGCTATTCTTTATAAGTTAAAGGAGTTAGCAATGTGATAGGAAAAGAAAGACCAAGATTAGGGCCAGATGACCTTCAAGCTAATTCAACAGGGTGTGGATTTGTGATTGGAATTGTTATTTGTGGCCACGGTGTAAGGTATTGATTGGATTCTGAATTATTTTGACTGTCTTGTTTGTGTCTTTAAACAAGAATAAAATTTCCTATCAGCCTCTGATCAGCAGGAGTGGAAATAAGAAGTAAAGGGAACAATGTGGCTTTAAAGCCTCTGACCCACTAGCTGCCTTTTAGCCTTTTAGGCTTCAGTGCACAGCAGAGCATGTTCCTCAGAGACAAATCACCTTTTTCTTCTTTTGTAGCTGTTTGAATTTGACAAGAGTTCTTCTGAAACGGTGTTTATGTGTGAAACAGCTGTAGTTCAGGAAGGGAGAGGACATTTTTTGTTAATTTCTAAAGGCAGTGGACTCTGGTCATTCACACGTTTCTCAAGAGTGAGTTACATGTCTTTGTGGATGCCATGAAGGGTGCTGGTTTCTCCTGTGATAAACTCTTAGTTTTGATATCATGCAGCTGTGGTCCTTGGGTTAAAAAAAGTCTCAGCAAGTGGCATAGATATTACAGATACCTTTGTTCCTCTCTTTTTTATTGAGAGAGATGCTTCCAACCAGTTGTGTTCAGCGCAGGGCTGAGAGGTGGAGCAGAGAACAACACCCCTGGGCAATATCCTAAAGAGAGTTTCCTCTCCATCCAGTGAAGGCATGTTTCTCTCTATTGAGGGTATGACTGGAAGTCCAGGTCAATAATTTAAGAGCTCAAAGTTGGGAAGTGCACATACATCCTGCCCTTCATCCATTTGCAGGCATGTCCAGGCTCATTTTGGGTTTGCTGCCTGTGTTGAACATTGCTGTTGGGTAGTGTGCTCAAAGGACTGAGGGCACGGGAAGAGCAAGGGGCCTGTGAAGTCATGAAAGAGTCATTTTCATATGAGTGAACAAACCTCTTCTTCCCATTTTCCTATTCTTCCCTGTGGACTGTTTTTATCTTTCATTTGTTTACTAATGGCAATGGCCATTGGCATTTATATCAGAAAGAAGGGAAAGCCCACATTTCCTGTGACACCAAGCAAAAGCAGTTTGGGGTTTGGATTTTAATGATGTTGGTTAAAGAAGTGTCTGTGCATAGTTCTTTATAAGCTATTGTGAATATTTATTTAAAAATATTTTTCTTCATTTTAGCTACTTTGAGATGGCTTTTATTTATTCTTCATCTATGACTGCACTGATGTTGAGCTTCTGTTTTTCTCTAGAAAATGTAGCAGAGGGCTATTCTGTTTATTTGGAGAAAAGCAGTAAAATCCTGACTAATAGGCTGAAATAATGCAATAAAGAACAGTGTCAAAAATTTGCATAAAAGCAAAGTTTGTCAGTGTGAGACATTTTGTGATGAGTGATTGTTGAATAGTCAGGCCAGAAAGAAGGTTTTCCTTGGGTCTGTTGGGTAAAGACTTGCCTAAAATAAAAAAAAAATCTGTTTTAAAACAACATTATGAGGAATTTTTCACTTTCAGTGTAAATTATTTTCTCTTGTTAATCCTAACAGTGTTCTATTGGATACATGGTATTTTATGACAATTAGTTTGGAGTTCAGTGGTTTTGTTTTTCAGTAAAACAATGTCTTCTCAATTTATGATTTTTCACTGTGTGCATTTTCTGTTAAAAGAGAGTAAAATGACACTTTCTTTGTTTTCTCTGTGTTCTTCCTTGTGCATTTCGGATGTGTGCCCTCTTCCTTCCTTCTGTTTGTTTTGGCCTCTGGTTGCCATGTAATGGGGGATCAAGCTTAAAATGGTTTCAAGAGACTGTTTCTTCATCTGAAGACTCTCCAGGGCTGCCAGAAATAACCAACAATTAATGCAAGTACTGTTCTAGTACTTGTTTGGAGTTGAGTCACACTGATGCTTGTAGCACAGGGAAAACAAACACCGTGTGCTCAGCACCAGGTTGGAAGGACCATAAGGGAGGTGCAAGTGGGTGAAACCCAGGAGGAGGTAGTAAATAAAACAAGACTGGATGGTAATCAGTGTTTGGTATGAGAGAATTAATCTGAGGAGGTGTTGAAGCAGAGGAAAACAAAAACAAAGTCAAAAGTATGCTTGAGACCATATGTGAAGGTTGATGGTTATTTGGTTTGAAATGTAATAGGAAGGCAAGCAGAGATGAACCTGTGGTTTCAGCTGAAAATAAAGTACATAGCATGTGGCTGAGGGAGGACAGAGTAATGAACCTCTCATTTTACTGAGCTGCATGAGTTGGATAAACAACTTGTAAATAAATTTGAAACAAGTATTATCCCATTTTAAGGAACAGTAGCTTTTAAAAGTGAAACTTATGATGTTCATTGTGTTCCTTGATTGCTTGGCTGAAGATGAATGGTGGGATTTTCTTCTCTACGATCATAAAGCTGCATTATGTGTTATCCTGAAATTAGGGGAAAGACATACAGGTACAAAGCGTAGGAGTTTCATATTCTGGGAATAACTGTGATAATGGAAAGACTCAGGAAAATGCTTTAACTTCTAGACAGTGTTTTACTGTTTGCTTACAGAGAGTAAGTATAGTCTCACTGCTACAACAGTGGAAACCATGAAAACCACCAAGGCTGAGATAGAAAACCTGTGATTAATTTTATTATCTTAATAGTCATGTGGTGATTCACAGAAAGTGCCAAGGATTTTTCCATTTCAAATGGATTGCTATTTTACTTGCATACTTTCTAAGTAATAAAGCTGAAATGATTTGTAAAAGAGCTCAGCTGAAGTAGATGGATCCATACCAGCAGAGGATTTGTTCCAGTTTCCTCTTCTGTATTCATTAGAACAATTGGGAAACTGTTATTTTCATGATGTAATGCACTGGTTGTTTTAAGAGCTAATTTCCAAACAGTGTGCTAATTGGCCTGAAATAGTGCGGTGCATGTGGTGCCCCCTTGGGATTTGAAGTTATGGATTATCCTGTTTTTTAGTGGCTTCAGAAATTAAACCTCTCATGAGTGTTTTAACTGTGCTTTTGTAAGGAATGAGTGAATAAGTGCATGATAGTTTGAAACAGTGTTCAGAGCAGTTGTTCTATATTACATGATTGCTGGGCAAATTAGACTTGCAGAGGAAATTTCCTTGCAGGCTACTGTGCTGAAGTTTTTGGCTCACCAGCAAATGATTGCAAAGATGTGATAGAAGGTATGACATATATCCTGGTCTAATTTTGCAGTAAACTAGAAATCATTTTGCAATTTCTAATGGAAAAGCAAGACACTTGGAGAATAGAACAAAATACTTAGAGGAGTGCAGCATCTAAACAGAGGCTTGAAACCTATGAATTGACTACTTACATTCCACTTAATTTTTCTATATGTTCTATTGTCAGGATGTTATGCTTTTATATTTACACTGCTTTACTACGTTTTGAGTGGTGGAAGAGGAGTTGAAAAGAGTTTTGACTTTTTACAGCTTTGTAAACGATGGTGAGCACTTCAGCAGTTTGGAATTTAGATTGACAGTTTTAACTGGATGTGCCTGAGCAGCTCATCAGGGACACAAAATTGATTAAGATCTTGCTACCTCCCCACCTGCCCTCCCTCTCTCCCTCCCTCATTTAGGCTTCTGAATCAACTTGATTAGCTGAACAACTCTGTTCTTAATTTTTCAGATTTGCTCAGGATGTCTCCAGAGTAGGGAAGGTGATATTGCGCTGGATTTCATTTGATCCATGTTGGTGATTTCATGACTGTGAGAACAGGGAATGTGTTTTGTTTTCAAATTAAAGGTTATGTTTTTGTGTGGTGAGGCCCCAAACTCAGGAGCAATTTCTGCAGTGATTTCTACAGTGAGCAAAACCCTACTGCGTGGCTGTGGGCCAAGATCAATGGTGGCATTCCTGCTGCTGAGACTCTCCTGCCTTGGGACTCATCTCTGGGCTGAGCCTACCATGAGAGAAATCAAAGGTTATAAAACTGGTGGGTAAGTAGATGTTTTACTGATGAATAATGATTCAATTACATAACTTAACTATAATATTTGCTAATGGGAGTAAAGTGCACAGCGAAAGAGGCATCGTAGGCCGGTATATGTGAAATGTGAATTAATTCAGACAATATAGAGAACATTGGAGACTTCTGCAGTATTTTTTGTGAGTGTTATATGTGCCTCATTTTAATTGCTTGATGTTATTCTGCCAAGCTGCATGGAATTAAATAAAAGGAAACTTACAGTGGAACAAACAGGAAATGAAATAATATGTGGAGTAAGATGTCTCTGGAGAGAATGGCAAGGGATTTGCAGTAATATTTGAGAAGTTATTAGATGTGAGTCCCACCTGTGTGCTCCAGCAGCCTTGTTTTTCTTACACCCATATAAAACTACATGGAGAGAAGTGAAGGTGGGAAAGGCTGCATGCATGAGGAGCAGAGGCTGGATGCAAAGGCTTTTGGAGTGGCATACAGATGGAATGTTATATTTCATCCCCTCTTTCTGCATCCCTCATCACAGCAAGTTTGGACTGGGTGGGACATAACCACAACTGAAGAAACAATAATTTGTGGATATTTGAGGCAATGAAGTATGGTTTCCTACAGTGTTTTCTCCACCTATTCACTCATTGGTGCCCATCATCCACCACTCCCCAGCTGCTCTTACACTTCAGTACCTCTCATTTTCCTCTGGCTGCTCACTATTACTTGCAGCCTCCTCATGCACACCTGAAATCATGGAGCAGTACTCCAGCTCAGCCTCCTTGAGTTCTATGGGCCCTGTGCTGTAGGTGGTTGAACACGTGCTAGGCTCAGAATTTACTAGAGTAGCACTGTCAAACTGCATGGTCTGTTTTTCAGCCATCTGACATTAATTTGGGAGGAAGGCTAATTTTGGCTATAATTTGGCTAATTTTGGTATATTGTGGGCAGGATCTTGTTGCTGTGCAATCACCAGCAGCAATAAAGACTCTTCTGGTTCCATCTTCTGTACGGTGCAGGTGCTGCTGTTATTGCTAAGCTGTTTCCTCTAGTGCTGCTTCACCTCTAGCCTTGCCATCAAAAATGGAAGCACTTGCATAGGCTACTCATCATTAGATTTACGGTTACACTGCCTAGCCCTGGTCAAATGGGACAAATTTGTCCCTTCATAAGTGGAATTTTAGCGTAATATGCACTGGCCAGCCTTGGTCCTTCTCTAGTTGTAAGCTTTGCAGTACTGCAGTTTGGTCAAAGTAGTGTGTTCAGTATGCTACTGTGATTTCAAGTGCACAGAAAGAACCAGTCTGCTGGTTACCAGGCTGGCATATACTATCAGTTTTTTGAACACAATGTTTGCATCTTAGTCAATGTGGCTTTTTTTTTCTTTTTTTTTCCCACTTAATACAATGGAGTTGCAGTTTTGTTGGCTGTGGCTCTCACTAGAGCTGATTGAGCTGGTATTTCTGTTCTCTAAGCCTTCTGTTTGTGGCTTCCATAAAGTTGAAACCAGCTCTTGGTGCTGGTTATGTATTTTTCTGGCCTAAAATTTCACCCCAATTTCATCTGTACCAGATAACCCTTCTTGGGTTTATTGAATATTTTCTAAAATTAAAAAGAAAGCATTCTCTGTGAAGTTTTTTTTTTAAATTTGAAATGATCTGTGGTATTTCTGCTAGAGTAAACACCTTTTGCTCTACATGTAGTCAGTTTTTTGATGTGAGTTTGATATGGGACTCAGGGCATCAAAATAATTTGTCTTATTGAACTATAAGATGGGAATACTCTTTTCCTGTCAGGCCTGTGAGCTCCCTCCTGGTAAGCTGTAGTAAACCCTTAAATATTAGTATTGAAATTTTTCACACCATCTGCTTTTTTATTTGATGCCTCATCAAAATGTTTAGGGTTATTTTTAAAAATGAATATGTGGGGGAAAAAAAAAAGTATTGTTTTGTCACTTGCAAAAGCCCCTTCTGTCATGGCATTGCAGGGTAGGTTTGGCAGAAGTCGGCATTTTTAGAAGAAAATGCTCTGCTCCTTTTATTTAATTCTTGCCAAGTTTAGAAGTCTCTGAAAAATATGTGTCAGTAATAAAATTCTGAAAGCTTACCTGTCATCTCCGTGCAATTAAGCAGCGGATGTCCCATCCTTGCTGAGCAAGCAGGAATGTTGCAGCCCTGGGGTTATTGTGTGTTTGAACAGAGCTCCCTAAGCAGTTCCCTGTTGCTGCAGGCTCAGGTTAAGCTGCATCCTGAAACGGAAAAGGAGCTTCTGTTTCCAAAACACCTAGTGACCAGCATGTTATTTAAATGCAGATGAAATTCATGCCAGGCTGTGTCAGGTGGTGGGAAGAGGGATGGAAGGAAGGAAGCAGGAGGAATTTGGACATGGGCCTTGGTGACTCAGGGTGGGAAAGGGAGGGAAGTTACCTTGGAAGATAGGAGTTCTGCTGGAAGATTGCTCAGAGATGTCCCTGAACCTCTTTTTTAGGTCCTCAAGCCTTATCCTTCCCTGGTTTCTGTAAAGAGCTACATGAGCATGAGGAAAGGATCCCTGTGAGAGCCTAAAATCTGTCTTTGGGTACCAAGTTTTACACATTGGTTTCTGCTGGTCTGCATAACACAAATACTGCCACCACATTTGCACTTTTTTAATCTCTTTCATGCAGAGATTAGTGTCTGTTGGCACTGAGGTTGAGACAGTATTTACTCTTTTTGTCTTGTAAAATGCTCATGTGTACCTTATCTGAGCTTTGATTTTATATATATTTACTCCATTCTTGCATTGTTTTGGGAAAACACGTTATTAATAGATGTAAACCTGAGACATGATTTAAATAGGATGGAAGTTATTCAAAATAGGAATTGTCTTTAGCGTTTTTTTTTTATGTCTTCAATATTAATTCTTTGATTAATATTTTATGTGATTGAGTTTGTAGTATGAATTTCACCAGCTCCATACAGGAGGCAGCAAATACAAATTGTGAGATCTAACAGCTTTAAATTCTGCCTGCACTGTTATGTTAGACATCAGTTTCACAGTTTGTCCTCATGGATCCTGCCCACCTGCCAAGCCCCACTGCTTTATCCATGGCTGCATCATTTCTAACCAGGTCTGGTAAAGCCTTGAGGCTTTACTGGGGCTCCTGTCAGGAACCATATGTGTACCTAATAAGTCACAGTCAGAGTCCTGGGGGGCTTGCCATCTGAATGGAGAAAGACACAGCAGGTAAGTGGCACACTCAATCAGAGGAAAAAAGTGAGAGTGGGATGGCTTGGTCAGATGTGGCTTGGTTTGGTGTTGAAGTTGGTGGGCAGTGCTACCCCATCACCAGATTCAGTCTCTGCTGACACTGTCAGGTCCAACATAAAGTCCTCTGCAGGTGAAGCTTCTCCTCAGAAACAGCCTGGCTTCATCCTCACATCAGTCAAAAAATTCCCTATGGTTCCTTTTACTGAAAAGCTGCTCTAAAACCAAACCCTTTAGCAGTCAAATCATTGTCATTTTGAGTTTAAATTAATTTGTTCCTTTATTAACAGATGGCCATGCATTCCTTGTTGTCCTCTGGTTTGAAGGACGGTTTTGTGGGTTTTGTTCTGGCTTAGACAAATCAGTGTTCCTTACATGAAAAGGCATGGCTTTTACCTTATGAGCATGCTCACATTAGAGTTGTTGCTGTGAGTGTGCCTCTGTAGACACACCTGACATACCTTTGAGCTTCCTCGTTGATACAGTTGCCAGCCACAGTGTAAAGGTCAGTACCAGGTGACCAGATTCAATTTGAGTATTCTAGTTTTTGGGATTTTTTGGTAGAACCTAGATTTCTGGAAACTGAAGACCTAAATCTGCCACAGAAATCTTGTGGTCTTCTTTAGAATTTTTAGATTATATAGAATTCTTTAGCTTCACCTCAAGCCTTTGGCCAATGTCAGGGCCCTTCTCCAGAACAGTTCTGAAAGCAACATCAGTTCTCATGGCTGCACTTTCCTGGTCTCAGGATGGAACCACAGTGATAGTTTGGAATCATCCTGCACTCACAGTTCTTACAGACACTGCAGCTTGCACTGCTAAACATTGTTTTGTGTTCATTGACATGCTTTTCTTCACTTCTGATGTTCAACTCTGTCCTAAAAGACCACTTTGAAGAAACTTCCTTAATAATGAGCTTTCTGCCTGGTAATTTCCTCTTGCTCTTGCTTATCTTTTAAGTAGTTTATCTGATTTATAGATCTTATACTTTTACTGACTTTCCCACTGTTTCCAGTTTAGCCTATGTAGTACTTTGCCAAATGATTTATTAAAATTCAGACAAATTACATTCACATTTTTTTTGTGGGAATAAATAGAAAAGAGACATTTTGGACTAGTATGCCATGATCAGTCTTCTGTAATGTATTTGATCTGCTTTTGTTTTCCATTCTTTCGTCAAGATCTGTGTGCTATCTGTAGATGACTGATGCTTCTGTGCTACCAAAATGACATTTTCCCCCTCTTTCCTTCCAAGTATAGGCACCATATTTGGCTTTCTTCAGTCATGTGGTACTCCCTCATTTGATGGATTTATTTAATATCTGTGCTATCAGACTTAAAATTTCATGTACCAGTTCTTTTGGTGTTCTGTGATTGAGATTGTTCTGCCACCCAGGCTTGACAGCAATAAGCTCTTTGGATTTTGCCTCTATCTCAGTAATTTCTATCCCTGAGAACTCATTCTTATTAGCTGTCATGTGTCTGCTCCACTGTTCAGCATCAGTTTGGGGTTTTTTAAAAATGAGTGGTGATAGTAATTTCTTTTGGGAGGTATATGTACATTTAACATGAAGTCTGCCCTACTCCAGTGAAGAAGTTAATGATTCTTTTCTGTGTTTACTGTGCTAATTTCTTTGCTGTTGTGTGTTTTTGTTTTATTGGCGATTTTTTTTGTTTGTTTCTTTTTGTATTTAAAATGTATCTGAAGGACTGTCTCACTCCCTATATTATTTTAGCAGACTGGTTCATCTTTAGCAACACTGCTGTTGTCTGTTATCTGTCTCATCAACTCTGAGGACACATGTGCTTGTGAGTTTCAGGACATCAGAACACATTCAGCAGTTACCCCTTTCATTGTGTAAGATCTCTTTTTACTGTTTCTCCTTGAGGTTAGCTTGTGCTGGACCCTTCTCTTACCAGACTTTCTTCTCTTGGGGTAAAAGTTGGCATAATAGCTCTGTCACTGCTTCCTTCAAGAAATTCAGCATCACTGCACACATCTTGAAGGATCTCTGCTTTTTTAGTGACTTTGTGGAAGTAAAGAAAATTATTGTGGGAGAGCAGAAGGATGATGTAGGTTGTCTTTCAAATAATAAAGAGAAGACAATAAAGGCATGTATGTCTGTAAAAAGTACTGTGGACTGTAGGTAGAGCACATAATTAATCTGAAGCTAGATACTTTTTAGTATTGGGCCTTTTGTCCCCTACTGAGGAAGAGGCTCAATATTTCTGAAGTATTCCAGAGTAATTCCATTGCCAGCGGCACAGATCATAAAATAAACCCCAGAGTTTTACAGTGGTTTTTTTTTGGGAAGAATTTAAATTGATCTATCTTTCTGGTTTCTTTTAGAAGTCTAGCAATTAGGAGCTTTGCAGACTTTCAATGTCAGCTTTTTCTTTCTGAAGATAGTTCACACAACAAAGTGTGACCCAGTCTTGGAGTGGGTGCAGAAGCAGCATGCGTTTTGAAAAATTTTAGCCAGCTCTAATTGCTCCATGCCAAGGATGTAACTATACAGTGGGTTTTGAATTAATCTAAACTGCACTAATTTAATTCTCTGTGGACAATTCACGGACACTTTGTTATCTTCTGAAAAAGCTGCAAAGCAGCAGGGAGGTATTTTTAGTTTTCTTCTGGTGCTTCTGTGGAAGCACAGAAATTAAATAAGGGCACCTTGCTTGAAAGGGCACAGATAAAATTGTATGTGGTGTGCTGCCATTGCTAGCTTTACTCAAAGATCCGTGTCTGCTGCCACGTGTAAGGTGCTCTGCCGGTGAACTGTCCACCTGACAAGCGATAGCACTCTGGAAACTGAAGCAGTTTCTGACCTGGGGAGATCCTGCTGAGGGGTGGAGGAAGATGTGGAAGACCATCTTTTGTGCTGGTGCAGGGATACAGTCGAGTTCCAGCTGTCAGTGTGGGATCAGACAACAAAAGACTATAAGCAGAGGTGGCCTTGTGAAGGACCTGCTCAGTTCTGGCAGGGTTTGGTGGCACCAGTACTGTGAGATTCAGACTGAACTAAGCTCTTCTGGAGTCATCTCAGTAGTACTGCTTCTTCTGGGCATTGCCTGGCCATATGGGTCCTGATAGGGCCAGGCTGGCTCCACAAAGAGCTGCTTGGCTTTTGAGGGTGTTTATTAGGTTGGAGCACTAGGCTTGAAATCAGTCCAGATTTGGTGCTATGCTAATGCCAAGTTAGTCTTCCTAGAACTGGAGTGCTAAAGTGCAGATCCACTGGTGTCTTTGTAGGCATCAGAACCAAGCTGTTAGGACTAAATGAGGGCAGGAGACCCTGTACACCTGAGCTGCCTCCATGTGCCTTGTGGTTTTGCCCTGAAAGCCACAGCTTTTTTTCCCTAAAGCTTTGATACCATGGTACCATAATCTCAGTTTTTAAACAAATTAATTCCCAAAGTAACCAGCTGGGGAAAGCAGTGTTCCCAGGGCAAACTATAACACAAAGGTAGGTTGGATTAGCTGGAGCTACATCTGCAGCAGGTGGCTGTTTCACCTTACCAAGGCTGGTGTATGTGTTTGTGTGATGGCATTTTTTTAAGATGATGTTCAGTATGTTCTGGCAGGTAGGGGAGGAGCCTATAGCCAGAGCTTTAAGCTACATGCTTTTAGCTATCTCTTTACTTAGCATTTGAGGAAAGAATAAATGTTTTATTATGCATGTCTCTACCATGATGATAATATAAAACATTCTAGGTAGGCTCCAAACATTCTGTTGTTTGCCTACTGGGAGCCAGCAGGAATAACTAAGATTTTGTCTGTTTTTTCACTGTAGATGCAATCTTAGATATCTTTCTATATTGAAAATCACCACAGAAAACAAATTTAACTAGCTCCCTGCTACTGTCAGTCCTCCATGCCCATTTGACGGTGTCCTTGATCCCTGACTCTTTTTGTTCCTCACCAGATTTGTCTTACATTGTTCTACTCTACAGCTGGAGATTTTTGTAGGGTGTTGGGAGATTTTAAGTCTGTGCTGAATCTGAGCATGAAGAGCAGATGATTGTGGATGCAGAAAAAATGTCATTACTTGTTTTCCATTTGGGTATCAAAGCACAGATTCAGCATGTATGCACACTGGAGTCATACCATACCCCTTCATGCATGAGTTGACATCCTTACTAAGTTTTAAATTTGATTTTTATGCCCATCCTGCCTCAGTTTCCAGTGGACTAAATTTTAGCCACTCTTCTCAGCCAAAACTATAAAATCAATTGGCTGCCCCTCTGGATGATTAGGGACAGATATGTTAGGGAAACATGATGAGAAATTGTCATTGTGAGTGCTGTAGCACTCATCATCTTTGTGTGTGCATTGACAGAAATGGATGTCCAGGAAAAACAATACCTGTAAGAGCTCTTGGTTGAAAATATTGCCTTTACTGGTGTCAGTAACTGTCTCTTGCTGTGAAGAAAGAGATTTTAAGTAACTGCAATTCTTCCATTTTCAGACACTGAAACTGTGGAAGACAATTTGATTTTATAGTTGGCTTATTTTTTTTCCTCCTGTTAGTGGGAGGAAATGGTGGAGCAGTTTTGTAAACACTGCTAATGCACAGTTTCTGGAGTGGCACTGGATTTGATAAAAAACCTTATCAGAAATCCTGCAGTTTAACTCTGCAGGATTCAATAGAACTATGAGGTAGATTATGTAAAAGGTATTTGAAAAGCTGGAGAGGATGAACAGCAATGTTTACTCTCTTTCATTAAAGAAGAATCAACAGCAGGATGCAGAACTCAGTGTTTTGCAATTCAGAATTTTCAGGCTATGGCAATAAATTAGAAGATCAAATTACAGCAGTGGTTTGATTTAAAAAACAAAACAAAAACCACATCCAAAACATATGGAAAAGTGGTATACTATTGGATATTATAATTTCTTTTGCCTGAAAAATATCACTTTGATATATAAACAGTATTATTTATGAAAGAGAAGTTGCTGAGTTGTATTTATATTAGTGTGAAAATTTAATTTCTCTTTCAGTTTGTTTACTGGAGGCCATCACAGTTAGTACAAGCAGCTATGTGTGTGTGATAATGACTAATAGGGTGGCTGTTCATGGTATTGAATGTTTTAAAGCTGTTAGTTTAAATGCTTTAGGTTTATTATTAAAAATGAGGAATTAGATTCTTAAATAGATAACACACATAACCTCAAGAAAATGAAATATAACATATTGGAGTCTTACGGAAGCTTAAACTAAAAGTGTTTGCCAACAAGTTTTTTAAAATCAGATTATCTCTTAGTTGAAGTCTCTATAATGTTTGGATTACCAGAGACCATTGGGAATATCTCTTTCTGTTGTAATTAAATTGAATGGTCATGTTTATGTTACATCTTTGAAAGCCCTTCTTTGAAGGCATGTAAGAGAGCCCCCTTTAGCAAGGGAAATGCTGTAGACAAATGCAATGGATATTGATATGAATGTATGCTGTTTAATGAAGAAATCTTAGAGACCAAAGTTCAACAGCAGCAGAGGTGAAATGAGAAACACTTGGGCAAGTGCACCAACCTAAAACCTACATAATTGATCATGATATGAGCACAATAAAATAAAGGTTAAGAATCACAAAATCTCATAAAGCAATGTCTCTGAAGTGGCTGGAGCAGAGTGGGTAATTATTCCACACAGGCCTGTGATCTCTCCAGCACAAACAGTTCTGTGCTGCTACTGAGGTCAGCACTGCTAAGCCTTCTGCAGTGCTACTGCTGTAAATGTAGTTGAGAAATTGTGGTTATATTGTGAAGATGAGTGGGTTTTAAGTTCAGTAAACTTTCTCTCTCATCCCTAAGAGCTAAAATGAAGTGGCTGTCTTTATGGTCCAATTTCAAGAGAGGTAATTCTCTTCTGCAGGTCCTTAACAACCTCAGAGCTTTATGTTACATCACAAGGGTTGTTTTCCTCTCTTGCCCTGCTCTATTCTGTAATTCCTTGTGAGCGACGTCACAGTGTTTGATTTCTGGCTGATGTTTGAGACTTTGATATACTGTTCAATCTCTGCCTCTTTCCAAGAACTTCTAGGTGTTTGGCATTGCACTGGGTGTCCCTGCAGGGCTCTGAGGGTGTTGAGCTGCAGGTGGTCCCTGTGAGAAGGGCCCAGAGGCTGACCCAAGCTGGACATGGCCAGCTCCAATGGACTCACCACAGGACACAGTAGATCCCATCAGCCATGAGTGTAGCACCTCTGTAAAAAACTGTCTAAAAAGGGGCAAAAATACTGGACAGGAAAAGGAGGAGGGGGAAAAGTGTGAGAAACAGTAGAGGGAAACAGATGTCAGAGAAGGAGGAGGGGGAGAAAAAGATGCTTTGTAGTACCTTAGCAGATAGCCTGAGGAGGAGCCCACACTGCAGACAAATATTTTCCTTAAGAACAGCACCCTTTGGGAGGAAGCCAGGCTGTAGCAAGGGAGAAGAGAGAAGAGGGAAGGGGTGATAGAGAGGAGCGCTTGTGTACCAACTGTAAAGCCCCTATTGCCCCTGTGCTGCTCAGGGTTTGGAGGATGGAGGAGTGTGAGGAGGGAAATTGAGTCTGGAAGGGAAAGGAGAAAGGATGTTGTTTTAGTGTTTGTCTGTGTTTCTCCTGGCAATAAATTGAAGGAGTTTTCATCTGTCAAATCTGTCTTGCCTTTGAAGGTAATTGGTAAGGAATATCTCTGCCTTTATCTCCACCCACAAGCTTTGTCATCCTATTTTCTCCCCCTTTCCTGCTGAAGAGGAGTGAGAAAACAGCTAGGTGGGCATTTGGCTCTTTGCTGGGGTTTCTTGAACACTTTGTGCTTGTGGTAGGTCAAGAGGTACATACTGGCCTGCCTTGCAATGATAAGAAACCTTAGTTGTGTATTTTAACAGTGTTTTACTGTTAGGCTCAAATATTCTGTGAAAACAATAGGAGCAGAGAACTAGTTGATTCTTTAAAAATGACACTGTGAAATAGACTTGTAGAATTTTAAATTTCAATACATTTTATTTTATCTGGAATTTTGATTATCTGTATTGTTTCTTATCTTCCCTCCTTAGCGGGTAGTGAGTCCAGCGGCCAAGCAGGGAAGGGCTGTGGGGTGAAAAAAAGATAAATTCTACTGTAAATTCTCTCTGACTTCAGAGAGTTTATGGAGGCATTAACCCTACGAGAGTCTCTTTGCATGGCTGGATCTTTGATTTTAACAAGTATTTATCTTGAATTCAGTATCAAGCCAGGAGAGACATTAGGGGAGTTTGCAACATGAAACAGATGGCTGTTTCTTTGGAGGAAGCTAGTCTGAGAATTGAAACCCAGTCTAATTAAGCAGTTGACAGGTTGAGTCTCTCATCTTTTCTGAGCAGTCTGCAGCAAAATTAAAAATGCAAATCCTGGAAATAGTTAATTAAAAGCATCATTTTGGCCATGCAAGTTGCTTCATTGAACTGAATGGGATTTCTCCAGCGA
The DNA here is from genome assembly GCF_030490865.1 of Poecile atricapillus. Lineage (NCBI taxonomy): Eukaryota > Metazoa > Chordata > Aves > Passeriformes > Paridae > Poecile > Poecile atricapillus. Next base: position 31,028,398 of record NC_081289.1, on the reverse strand, counting down.
TCAGTCAGCTGTGCTGAAGTGTTTCCAGGGTTTGCATTTTTCATCTGTGAAGATCTAGACTAAGGTTCTTCAAGCTCAGGGAGTCTAATTTTTGTTGACTTTGTGATATTGAAAGCCCTAAAGCCACAGTACTGAGAAATACATAAACACTTTCTCCAAGGGTAGGCATTTTGCTCATAGCAGGAAGTAGTTACAGGATAGAAGGAGGATAAAAAGCACATGAACTTGTCTTTTCTGTTCTTTGCCTTTGAAAAGCCCAGGTGTATCTATTAAAAGACATCAGGTTTTATCTGCCTCATTTTGAAATCTATGAATTTAAAGTGATGGCACTTGAACCTTTTGCTCCTACTTTCAGTACTAGAAATACCTGTTGGAAGGCCCATGTTCTTGTATCTCTTTCTCCTTCATGTTGTGGAAAACAGAATGACAGTAGCACTTAATGTTTTCCATCTACACGAGGAAACTTCAGCATTTCTCCCTCTCGTATTATGGATGATTGTCATGGAGAAAGTGGAGATTGACGTTTGCTGAATTATGAAACGCAGCTGTTTGATCTTGTATGTAGTGGATCAAAAAGAGCCATTTCTCATTATTTTGTGATTTTCTCGACACATTTTGGTGCAGCTGAAACGTGCTATTACTATGAGAAGTATGGAGAAAGCCATAGGTTTTCTGTCCTCTGGCAGTACGTGTAAAATAAAAATGAAGCATTAAAATTAGGTTGTGGTGATATATATTCAAATGTCTGTAAAGGTTTTGTTTTGAATAGGTGCATTTCATCTTGTCTCTAAGAACATAAAGACATTTTAAAACGTGGTTTCTATTTACCTGTGCTCATTTCTTTTATTAAAGGTTGTTGGTTAACATTGTAACTCATAGTATGCTGATATAACACTTTAAAATGTTCTGCAGTGCTTTCCACAGTTCAACAAAACAGAATTTAAGACATTGCTAAAGGACTGGTATCTGTCTCTAGAGCAATGAGGCGAGAATTACTGCAAAGACGTGCCTTGTCAAATACTCAGCCTTCTTGGTGGAGTGGTTATATCTGATAGAGTTCTGATACACTTCTTCATCTCACTTTTGTTTTTATAAATGTCTGTATCTTGGTGCTTAGTTCTTCTAAATGTGAGATGTAGGAAATGGAACAGATGTTTGTATAACTACTTATTGAGCTCATGGAAGAAATGCGTAAAGTGGTATTTTCATTGTTGTAATGAAACTATAACTACATTTGCTTGTGAGGTTTGAATTGGGTTCTTAACAGGAGTATGTTCAACAGGCAAAAAAATATTAAATGGCATAAAACATCATGTGATATTCGAATAATGAAAAATGTATCATTTAACAGTGTTTGCATTATTCAGAGTTATACACATACAAGTGTCTGCTCTAATCCCTTGCCAGCATGTTGTCTTGGTAACCAGCTACCTGCACACCTGCTCGGCTTCTGCAAGTGAGGGAAAATGGATGGTTATTGGCCACAAATATATTGAAATGGAATATAAAAATCCAGCAGAATGTTAATATTTAATAAGGCTGTGCCTTCAAACTTCAGTGTTCTAGCTAGTCTCCAGCAGCAAATTTTATACCTGAACAAAAAGAGACTTGACATCATTTGTGTTCTTTCTGTAAAGCAGGGAGAAGTCAAATTCAAATTTGTACCCAAAGATCCTATAACACAAACAAGAATATCAGCAGTGTGTATATTAAAAATAGTGTTATTCTAGTGAGAGTCTATTGAGTAACTGCTTTGGAGTACTTAATAACTGTCAAGGAATTAATCACTTATCAAAACACTTCCTCTTTTCCACTGAACTGAGATTTTAGTTCCATACAGGTAAATGGACCTGAGAACCAGAAATGGATGGGAGGAGACTGGGGGGGAGGGGGGCAGGTAGATAAAATGCTGTTAGGACTGGACCTGGAAATACCCTCTGCTTTGGCTGAACTTCGTTGGCAGAGTTTTACCTTAACTTGAAACAATTTCTCCTGCTTGCTTTATAATTACAATCTTCTACTGAGCATGAAGAACTTGACACTGAGATTTCAAGAGCTGTAAAGAAGGCATAAAGGCTCATACAAGCATTTTGTTATATTTATTGAACTTCAATTTCATGAATAACTGCTAGAAAATTGGGATTTTTGACTAGTATAACTGTACTTGGAAAAAATCTAAAGAAAGCAAAAAGGTGAAAAAATATGTAAAAACCATAAGAATAGGTACCAGAACATTTTTTTTGGCGTAGAGGTGCCTGGTGCACAACTGGAGCCCAAAATAAGCCAGAATGGGTACGGGATTGGTTTAGGTATGACATATGAGGCTTTGTGCAAACTGATGGTGTCCCACTAAGAAATGTCTTCCCAATGCATGGACAGAGTGAGTTTGCACTTGCCTAGTGCTGCAGTTGTAAACCTTTGCTGAGAGATGTCTCTCTATACAGGCATGTGTATAGTCAGAGATGACAAACCAAAAGTTATAATCCTGAAAAGGACAGCTTTTACTGAAAAAGTTAACGATGTTAACCAGATGCATATTTAGCAGATTGTCTTCTGGGTAGGATAATGCATGTCCCTCCAGCATTTCTTGTTGAGAATATTCTAGGCATCCATTTGTATGGTGTTATACACAGTCCTGAATCACAAAATGCGACCACATTGCTTTAGAGGGATTTCTCCTAGTATAAAAATTGGATGTGTTTTGCCTTTGTTATTTTTTATTTTTTTTTTTAAATTCTAAAATGTTAAGGATTAGGAAATTAGAAGTTATATGGAGTTAGAAATCCAGCTTTTTTAAAAAAAGCAGCCTGAACCTGTATTCATGTTAGGGTGCAAGTGGGTTTGTCCTAAAAACTACCCTGGTGCTCTTTTAAAAATGCCCTTTACCTCAGTCTTTTTTTACAATGCAGGGTCTTACATACCTTTGTGGTACAAAGAGTTGAACTGTGTGATCTGGTAAGGTGGAGTTCAGCCTTTTCCAAAAAAAGGAAAAAAAAAAAGGGCAGAAAGTCTTTATTCTAAATAAGATGTAAAAGATATTGCATTCAAAAGCTGGTTTTAATATTTTTGTTTCTGCTCGTGTTTGAGTAGCCTTGACAGCACACTAGGCTCTGCCCACGCAGAGGAAGGCTGTTTCATTGTCCTAATGTATAGATCCCATTGCACAAGACACATGGCAAAAACAAATGAATCACCACAGGAAGAGTTTCAAACTTGAGCTATATTTACTCCTGTGCTTACTCAGAAGTTGATCTAAGATGAACTGGGCCTCTTTTAAGAATCATGTGTATGGATATGTATGTAATTTATATACACACAATATAAAAATGGAGTCCTCTAGATTTCTCATTAGCTACTCTTATTGTTAATTGTTAGTAAAACAGTAAAACTAAGTGTAAATTTGATGCTATTGTATTGGCAGTTCTGAAGGCTGGAGGTCAAAATAGTTTTATATTAATTATTACTTGCTTTTGTTTTGTGATTCTCTGGTACTGTAGGAATGTACTTTGCCATGCTTTTGGCATTAGCATTATAAGCTTGAACAAGTGAAATGACAGTTGTGTTTTACTTTATAGGTTATGCAACAAGCCCAGAGATTTTGCTAACTCTGATTTACACCTCAGGATGGAGAAGACCACCACCTCAGTGGTTCTACTTTCACAGCAATGTGAACTTATTGAATTGACAGCATTTTGAAGTATAAATTCGAATTCTGTAGTTCAGAAGTATGAGAAAGGATTGTTCTCTGTTAGACAGGTTGTTCCCTCTCAGCCATGTGGGAAGGGTGTGCACAACACTGGATCTAGCTAAAATTACATGGTCACTTATGCTGCTCCCCTCTGCTCATCCCTGGTGAAACGCCGCGGGAGGATTGTGTCTCGTGCTGTCTGTCTCACTCCAAGTGAGTGGAGGGTGTCCAGCAAAGCGTTATGGAGAGCATCAAAGGTCTTGGAGCATCTGATATACAAGGACAGTCTGAGAGAGCTGGGAGCATTCAGACTGGAGAAGGGAAGCTCAGGGGGATCTTATCCATGTGTGTAATGGCCTGATGGGGAGGTGAGTAAAGAAGATGAAACCAGGCTCTTCTCAGTGTGCCCAGTGACAGGATGGGAGGCAAGGGGCACTAATCGAAACAAGGGGAAATCTGTTTGAATGCAGTAAAGATTTATTCTTTTTAGGGTGGCTGAGCACTGGACCAGGCTGCCCAGAGGGTTTGTGACATCTCAATCCTTGGAGATATTCAAAACCTGACTAGATGCAGCACTGAGCAACCTACTGTAGTTGGCCCCTCTTTGAATAGGGGGTTGGACCAGATGACTTCTGGAGTTCCCTTCCAACATGGATGCTTTTGTTAAAATTAATCAGAAGTTGCTAATTGTTTAGCAGTTCTGATACTTTCATCCTGACTGATGGTGGGCACTGTTAATGTAACACTGGTGTCCAGAAGTTAGGTTTAAAGACAGGCATATGCATCAAACAAATGGTTTTTTCCAACATGTTGTGGATGTTGCGCTTAAACTCTAGGGTTCTTTCATTCCTATAAGCTGAGTATATGTTTGCTTCATTGAGAGCTTGAGAAATGCTTCTGTCCAGCACACTGAAGTGCTCCACAAGCACAGGCCCGCTTGCAGAAAGCACAGCAGTGTTGCATGGGGTGACTTTGGGCACAGGTGTGTCTAACCTTGGGAAATTCTAGTTATTATCACTAGAGGACAGGATAAATTCCCATCCAACAGCACTCTGCCTGTTGCTGGGTGAAGTAGGCAAGGCAAGGTTTCAGAGACTGCCAGCCCCATGATGAGCATGAAGGGTTTTTTTTCCTATGTTCTGTTGAACTATTTCAACAGAAATAGTACCTGTATCTGTAATTAAAATATGAAAGCTTTTAGAAATGTTTGTCGATCATAAACTGCAGATGCCAAGAGTCAGATCAGAAGGTAAACAGTTAAATAAAAAGGGTGATATTTAAGGTCTGGATTTCAGAACCAGCCTCTGCTAATATTTCATCTTGAGCCTGTAATCAGCAGCAGCTGTGAGGGAGAGGAAATATAAACATTATTATTTTACTGTAAAACCCTAATTCTGAATAAACCTTTCTTGCAGATGTGTTTCTGAGCACCAACAGAAAATCTCAGTGTGAAGACTTAATACCATTTTAGTATGCAGGATTGTCATTGACAATGCTCTATGGAAAAGAGAGATTTGCTTTGGTAAGGGTAAAGTGCCTTTCAAGCTAGAAACAACAGAAAAATCCCCGATCAACAAAACAAAAGCCAAAACAGAAGTCATGGGTATAGTGTCTGAAATGCTGCTCAGGAAAGTAAGAAAGGAAGTTTTTTTCCAAGATGGATGTTAGGTGTGCATCTTCAAGAGGAATGTATATTTTCATAGTGGTGCTCTTTGAAGTTCCAGTGTACATGTAGAAATGACTGGCAGCTCCAGGTGGGCATCTTTGACAGATTAAAATTTATTTGCTTCTCACAACTCATTGCATTGTTGGCTATTCCTGTGCAGCTTTGCTGAGATTTTAAAGCATGTTGCGATAATTTGAACATTTTGATGGATCTCTTTCTGGACTTGTGAACATAGAAATCTCTAGAAGTAACTTAACTTTGGAACTTTGTTCCAGAAGAGAACTTCCGAAGTGGAGCATAATGGGGGAAAGGGTATGGGTATTATTATGGCCTCTTATTAGAGCTTTGGTCTTCAGCTGTTTTTGAAACATGAGGAAGTACTAGTGATTATTCACAGGTTCTGTATGTGCTGTTTAGGGACAGCTTTACCTTTAAAGCAGTTGTAAACCATGCTGTAACACAGAGCCTTTCTGAAATAGTTAAGTCTAAACTTCTTTCCTTAAATACATTTTAATCCATGTGATAATGTATTAATCAAAACTCCAAAGATGGTATTCGGTGGCTGTGCATGGAAAATTGAGGTGTGGGAAGGAGTGGAAGAGTCTGTATGCTGTAATTTTGGTCAGTATTTGCAGGCAGTGATGGTCAGGTTCAACAGAACTGCCTCCATATCAATTTTCTATTGGAGTAATTGATGTAAGGGAAGTAAGACTAGCCTTCAACTTTTGTGTGATGTAGGCAGTATATTTAAGCACATATTTATGTTTCTTCCTGTTACCAAGATATGTGATATCCACCAAATTAGTGCAATTTTCAATGATGGCTGTACATCAGCTGATTGCTGCACTGGGTATTGGAGAGGCACATCCCATTAGCTGTGCAGCTGTCCTCTGCTCCCTTCTGACTGAGGGCTCCTCTGCTTTTGGGATCTGCCACCCCACATCCGACAGTCAAGGGTAAGGCTGGTTTAGATGTTATTAATCCCCTGATCTTATGGATGCATTAGATGTGCTGGCCTTATTTCTTCTCTATTTACAGTTACTTAAGTTTGACATTACTGCCTGAGGAATGTTTATTTTCTTTTAGGAAAAATGCTTTGGAAAAAGATTTTTTTTTTTCCCAAAGATGAGATCTTGAGTGAAAATAGCACTGCTGCTATTTTACTGCTGATTGTACTGATAAGCTTTCTATCTTTTCTTTGGTCACAACTGTGGTGAATTTCTTAGGATTAAAAATGAAATGATCAGTACAATCTGTAAAAGTAAAAAAGACAGTTATGAGTTTGTGTGAGTCCATGAGCAAAATCTACTGAGTGAAATGTGGAATGTGGAAAAGTTTTTTACTGCTGATTCTAGAAGGTCTTTGGTTTGATTTTAATGCTGTATCTTGTAGCTACACAGGTGAAGCCTTTATGAGTTGGTCTACTTATTTTACTGTAGTTATGTTCTTCTCTGCACTGCTTTTCCGTGACTGCTTGGAAAATGGTTGATATAAATCACTGGTCATGCAGTGGAAGCAAAACTGTTACTTTCAAATGAAATTTAAATGTTTAAAAAAGGCCATCATTTGTGGAAGCTCTGCACCTTTAAGTCACACTGATATACTCAGTTATAAAAGTTAGTTATATTGATTCTCAATTAGTATTTTTATGGGATATGCAGTCTTTATTAGCAGACCTTGAGAAAGCATGAAACAATCTCCCCCCCTTTCAGATTAGCATATAGTTAAAATCTAATTAAGGCAGTACCCATTATACAGGGTTATAATTTACAATTTAAAACAATTGCCTAGTAAAACAACTAAATATGCATTAAAAGAAACAAAAAAACCTTAGCAATTCATGACCTTTTAAAATTGGAGTAATCAATCCAGACTTGTTTTCCACTTTAATGAATCCTGGCACCTCAAGTTTAAATGCCAAATGTTGTTTCTTTTCTCTCCTGTGGGTCTGAGGACATTTGTTGTAGATGTTAAGCAGAATGACAGCTGGTTTTGTCTGATGGGCAGAGCTCTTGACTATCCTGTTTTTACTTTCCTCCATAAGAAGTCGCTAACAGAAATTCACTTATCTGCAGGGTAGAGTTAATTTGTCACAGGTATTGGGCTGGTGTAACAGGAGTGGAAGGCAGTAGAATAGAGAAGGATTTTTGTGTTTGGGCTCTTTTTGACTTGGTGATGTCAAACATTTTCCAATAAAGAAGTTCTGCCTTAATGCAGTGAAATTTTAAGTAATTGTGCTGTGTTTGAAAAAACATGTTCACAGCTAAATATTTGAACTAAGGGAAAATTTGAGATTTTTTTTCCTTATGTGTCTGTATTTGCATAGTCAAATATTTCAGTGCTATTGAAAATACTTTTGCTTATGAAACAGTGTATGATAAGGTCTACTATTAATAAAATAGTATTCTGAGAGGAAATAGCAAACTTGTGGTTTTGGTTGTATCCCAGATAGAAAATCAAATTTTCTTTTTCAGGATGTAAATTATCCGGGTTTCATCCTCAAGGTGCTTTTTCTTCAGTTTGGGTAGTCTAATACTATGGTCAAAATGTCCCTGTGAATGTTTGCGTTGGCACTGCACCTTTGGGGATCTCAGTATAAGGAGGCAGCAGAAAGACAAATGAACAGTAAATATTACTTCAGAATGACGTAAGACAAAGCAAATTATGTAGTTTGACACTGGCTTGCATTTATAAAAAATTCCAATTCACTATAAACCTCAATTAGAAAAGGAAATCTTTCTTTTCAAGAAGTATCTCGAAGAGCAAGATGTTTAGAAATTAATTTGAGCAGTGGGGTAACCTTTACAAGTTTTGGTAGCACATGAAATATTCCCCTAAGCTTGCTTTTATTTTTTGTTTCTTATAATCTTTGTTTTTGATGGTAATTCTGTAAGACAGAACCAGAAGCTGACATGCCTTCCCACAGCTTGATATAAATCTCCTCTGGTATAAAATGAGTTGAGCTGCAGTGAACTTAAATGCTAATGCTGAAGACAGAAGGCAACCTGCTGTTTAGTATTACAAAGTTTTAACTTTGGCTTACTCCCCCATCTTCCTTGTTCCAGTATGAGTTAAACTGGCACCTTACTGTGGCTGATGACGAAAAGATGTTCTTATTTGCAAACAAAGTAATTTTATGATCAAAAGGGTCACTAGTAACAAGCATTGCACAAGGTCATACATACCATAGTGCAGGCTTCAGTCAGCTAATGAGTAACCCCAGTCCTACATAAAGATACAAAAATTATCAAATAGGTTTGACTGTATGGCTATGACTTTGTCTTTAGAAGAAACAGTATTTTTCTCAGCCTCATAACCTGTATACTGGCAGAATGTGTTCAATCTATAATAGTGCATCTTTTATGACATAATTATTTTCTACAATACATACTATTCTTTTAATTAATTACTTTTCCTTTAAAAATAATGGTCTTTCAATGATAAGGTATCACAGCTTCCTTCCTTTCTCCACTACAGGAACTTTCATGTAACAAACTGAGTGAATTAAATAACAAGGAGTCTTTCATTTAAGCCTTTCAGAGGCTTAAATGTTCTAAGTTGTTCTTCTTTACATCTAATCAGAAGAAAATTTTGACGTCTACCCTTCTGCTACAAATCTGATCCCGCTGAATAGTTCTGCCTCTTAAACTTTTCAGGAAATGTTTCTTAGTTGGGGTAGGCGTGGTTCATCTGTAGTGGGCTGCCTTGTGTCCCTTCCACCTGTGGAATGTAATGCGGATCTGTCTCCACAGTATCTGAAGGAAAATGCTGAAATGAGGCACTGCATCTGGTCCATCAGACCTGGTAATGGGGAGGATAAAGGGCTAAAGAAACATGAAGCTCTGCCGTGTAGACAGTGGGGTGTTTTGCAGTTCTTGGTTTGGAGCTGTCATTTCTTGGTTTACTGCACAAAGCTGGTATAGTCTGATGCTAAAAAATATTGCCTGCTTGGTTGCCTTTGATCTGTATACTTAGTCTTCTTCATCTCTTCTGAATTCTGTTGAATCATTTACAATAGTAATTCTTCTGTAAGACTGAAGTAATTGGGTCTGAAGTCTTCCATCCCCCTCTTCCCCACAGCAAATTTTTCATCCACTGTTTCTAAATACCATTGTTTAAAGCCTATGTATGTATGTGGGGTTATGTGTTGGGCAGAGCCCATCATGTGATGATCACGAGCTTGAAGGTAACATGCTCAAATCTGACTCTGAGCAGGGTGAAGAAGGTCCATCTCCTGTGAGAAGATGGTTCTTTAAATGCATTGGGAATTCTGTGGTGTGCTTCTTAGTTCATTTAGAAGATTTACTTATAACCCTGGGCTAAACTAGTTGCAAGACTGATTTATTTACATTTCTGTTATTCATCTGATGTGGCACTAATTTTATATTAAAATTAAATCCTTGGTTTACATCGGGAGATTGAGAAATGAAAAGCTTTGAAAGTATAATGAGAATCTCTTAGTCTGTTCTTTTTTTCCCACTTTTTTTTGGATATTGCATTAGTGAGCTGTATTGTCTGCTAATTTTTTTCAATTATTTTGATTATTGTTCAGGTTGTTCTCTGAATATGGTTCTACATCCTGTGTAGCTGTAATTTTAGCTAAGGTTTTCTGACATGTTGGTATTTGTCTCTTAGCAAAAGTCTCACCTTGGGGAAAGAAGCTTCTCCACTTGGTTCTGATTTTAATCACAGAATCACAGAGTAAGCTGAGTTGGAAGGGACCAACAAGAATAATCTAGTCCAATTCCTGGCCCTGCACAGGACCCTCTCCAAGAGCCATGCCACGTGGCCAAGAGTAGCTGCTATTCTGAAATATTACAGAAAGGATAAGAAAGTTTCTCAGTCAAAATCTGAGTAAAGCATCTGCGATTGACAATTTCTTGCAAATGAGGAGGAAGAGTGTTTGTGTCCTTTCATGTTGCATATATTAGTGTATTGCTATAAATTTTTTTAAACCAAGGTAAGTTTTATGATTGAAATGTTAAATGTTTAAGTGTGCTATCTAGACAGTGTCACGGGGTATTTGCATAATAATTTAAACAAATTATGGCAGTTACTGTGGTTTAATAAATTGATTTGAGCAAATTGGTTTGTTTGGACTTTGGGGACCTGGTTTCAGCATGTGGAAAAGGCACTGAAGCTTCATGTTTTGTTGTTATTTTGTAAGCGCTGGAAACAGTTTCAAGAAACTGCAGTGAGGATGTGAGGATGTGATGAATAACAAAAAGATTTAAAGAAAAATATCTATGCAGTTTTCTAATTGCAGATGTAAGAGTTTTGCTAATCTGTCTCCACAGATTACTAGATTGTATGGCTGGAATGGAGCTGTTGTCTATTTTCAATTCCTCTTTGATGTTTTCTGCAAAATGGGAGATTCAGCTAACTTTGTTTGCTGATAATAATATTTGTGTTCTTTCACTGGCAGCGTTCCATATTAGTTGTTAGCATGCCAATTTAGCTATTTTAAAGTAGTTTTCCTTGTGATGGAAATGATGGATATGTGATGCATTTGAATATTCAAACAGTGGTATTTTCCTTCTATTTATAACCTTTCTTTGGTCATTGGATCCTTGTTCTGAATATATTTATTTATTTTTGAGATGTTTGTAAAGAACACCTCCAGAGGTTGTTAACATTTGTCAGCTCTTGGAATGACAGCTCCAGTCACTATAGAAGACAAGTAATTTTCCTCTTGAAGAAAAGGGATGCTAATCTCCACCTACAGTAACATGTTTGGAGAAACATAATGCACTAAGAAAATGTACCAATTACTTGGCTGAAAATTGCTTTCCTTCTGCAAGATAGACAATCATAACATTTTTGGATTTTTTTTTTTACTAGTTTTATAGCATAACTCCCTCTTCTACAAAGTTGGAAACATGAAGTTTTAGAACAGACTAATATTCTCTCAGGTGTTGGAGCAGCATTGTACTGTGGTGTGGCATTTCAGACTCTGAATTGTGTCCAGGCTCTGTAGCTGGAAAACAAATAGGATCTGATTTATTAAGAGAATGATTAAATAACAATATGCTCCCATATGTTTTACTTGCACAGCTGAAGGGGGGTTCTTACACTGTTGTGTAAGGATGGGGAGTTATTTTTTAGGTGTGGTTTCTTAACTGGCTTTCAGAAGCACATTACTGATTTTTACCTGCAAATAATGTAGAGTTGTAGGTAGAAATGATATGTATGTGCATGAATGAGTGTATGTCCCAATACCATTATTGGTATATACTAAACCAAGACAGTAAGGAAAATGGCAATTATATTAATGAAGTTGCTTAATTGCATAAAATGAAATTTTTAATTTACTGCAACCTATTGAAACTATCACTGACCTAATAAAGATTATATTCTTTTACTTCTGTTGTTTTCTGTTTTAATCAGCAGGAGTATATTAAAGCAAACTGCTTAATTGTTGAGAAATTAGATTATTTGGGAAGGAAAACATAAAGATAGAAATATAAAAATTGACTCTGTTTAATAAGCAGTTAGACAAAACTATCTTTGTAAAGATGTTTTGTGCCACAGGCTTATGACATTAGCAAATGAGTCATATCAAGTCACTTTACTTGAAAAGATTTCGAATATTTCAGCTGGAAGCCATTTGCAGTTACGTCTTCTGACAATAAAGAGCAATGTTACTTTTATTCCCAGGTTTGTGGGACTCCAATGGGGCAGAAAGATATGCAGTAAGTGGCCTTTAAGAGCAAAGAGGAGTAAAAGAGAGAAAAAGCTTAATTACAGCTCGTTCTGAAGATGCATTTTTAAATTGTGACAGTGGATTTCTGCAATGTAAACAGGATAGTTGGAGTTGCATCCAGCCCTTTTCTGCTCAGCGCTCCATCCCATCCCACCACTATGATTTCCTGGTGCTTGGACCCACCAGGAGAAAAATGTTCCTCCTATGCCCTGCTGCCATCCCTTTAGTAGCCTCGTCTCTCCATCTCCTTGTGAGACCTCACTCTGTTAGCAGCACAGGTGTTCGCTGCTGCTGCTGCCCTCTGCGAGGGAATTGGCAAAAGGAATTGCAGAGGTGGAAGGAGATCAGAAAAGTTTGGGATGAAGTTCAAGTCCTGTGCAGAGTTGCCAGAACAACAGGTTTCTGGTAGGATATAACAGAGGCAATTAGGAAAAAAATCATGCTAGCATAAAGGCTGGAACATCTGTTCAGTGGTTTAGAAAAAGTTTAATGTTCGACTTCACTAATGGCACTAAAACTTGCTATCGTTAATGTGAATGATAAAGAGTGACTCACTCCAATGTCTGATGAGTTTGAGAGGGATGATTCCAGCTGGAGCTCTGCAACTGTTGCATTTGAAGTCATAACACTTTTACTGGAGAATTCCAGCAGGACAAAACCTATTTTGAGGTGTGTTGTTATGCATGTTCTTGGCATCTGACTAATCTAGTGCTATTTTTTGTTCCTGGCCCTGGTTATTGCTTGTATTGGTATTGTGTACTAGTGCCTAACTCCATCATAAGAACTGAAACATCTCAAATGTTAAACTTTTATTTAAATCCTCTTGTACTTGGCTTGTACATGGAGAAATACGCAGCCTAAGACTTTGTGTAAGGAGGATTGTTGTATTAAATGTAAGCCTGGAAATCCAATTAACTGCTCAACAATTTGAATATTTTTTTTCCAGAAACACTCTAAGCGATTTTCATCATCCCTCTCTTACTTTTAAGCTAGTTGTATCTTTGAAAAAGTAATAAAAGCTTATTTCCTTTGTAACTTGGTTTGTATACTCATGGCTGTCACATTAATCTGGTGTTAGTATTAGATTTTAATAAAAGGCTCTACATAGTAAGAAGTAAGAGCCTTGCTGATATTATAGTGTATTTCATATAATTTAATTTTTTGTTTCTAATATTTGTGCTTTTGGTATATTGTGAGTGATATTGGACTTTGCCAAACATCTTTTATAAAAAACCAAACAAACAAAACCCCAAATACAGGAGTTGCGTTGAAGTAATACTAAGACAGCAACAGAAGGAAAAACCTGAAAGGGCAGAAATCTGCAAAGTGCTTATCTTTTACCTGGCTTTGAGATTCAGGGAAAGGAAGAGAATATTAAAAGTGAGCTGATGTTTCTTATTAGCAATTGCATTTCCCATTAACAGTTTCAATGGAGTTCTGTGGAGTTAAGAAAACACAGCATTTCAGAATGGATTGTGGGGGCGTGGGTGTTAAAATTCCCTTGGAAGGTTTCTAGGGGGCATGATTGTATAATTAATTATTACAGGTGGGCTAGAGGCAATCCACATCTTGATAAACAAATTAATCAGTTCAGGTTGCTTCCCACCTATGAGGCTAAGTTTTGGCTGGTCTCATGGTTGAGATGACAGCTACATCTTGTTGGGTGAGGCAATCATGGAAAAGAATATCCTGAGATAGTGCTACTTCAAACAAACAAGAAATTCCCATATGCCCTGCTCTTGCAGGCAAGAAAAATTTGCCTATGGGTAAAATTTATTGCCATTGCCTTATTTGTTATCCATCATATAATCTCTTACAGCTTTTTTCTAAATTACAATATTATAGTTTAAATGAGAGAAAGGAGGAACTCTTCTTCCATTGCCAAAGAACTATTAAATATAGTATCTTTATGTGTAAACTTGATTTAATATCTATTATTCAGGAAGGAAGGGGAAAACCAAGAAGAAATTTGGTTTTCTGTAGAATTTCCTGTGCCCAGCAGTTCACAAATCTTCTAAACCCTGCTGGATGTTCAAATTTGATATGACTCCTGAAGATCCTTGTTTTAACACTGCTGCTTATGCTTGCCACCCCAAATTCCACTGCAGCCATTTTTTTTCAGTACAGCACCTCCAGAAATTGAGATAAAGGTGTTAGATAAACTTAGGCCATCTGCAGTGTAATGGGCTTGTGATACCCTGAGACTGGATACTGCAGTGAGTGCAGAGGCTTTCTTCCTACTCACCAGGCTGGGCCTTGATCTAGTACAGGTTTACAAAAGAATGAGCTTGGACATAGACCAAAGATCCCCTACAGCCTAAGGGAGAGAACAATGATCTTTGCTATGAATTTCCAATAATTTAGTTCATTACTAAGAGAATGAGATGTGGATCTCTGTGTGTACACATCCTTATGTGTAGTCTGTTCTAGTTATTGTGGGGTTCATGGGTGCTTGAAAAGCATATATGTGCTTTTTCTGTTAGAAAAGATTTTTTGTGATATCTCTCGCTGCTTACAGGCTTTTGTCACTGTCAGTATAGACATTGGTTTCTGACCTTGGGAAATCTGCTGTAATTATTTAGTAAATGTAGTGTGTGAAGTAGTGTAAAAAAAAAAACCCCACAAAACAAACCACTAAGTCATAATTAACTGTAGCTTCAATAAGCTCCACATGTCTCTAAAAGTCAATAGCAGAGATAAAGTCTAGGGCTGTGTTGCTTTTTTTCTTTTCTTTTTTTCTTTTTTCTTTCTTTTTTTTTATTTTTTTAATGTAATTAAAGTTATTTGAGCAGGATTTCTTGGGATCTGGCTTCTTGGAAGTGTCAAGGTTTAAAAAAAGTCCATAAACAACAACAAAAAACCCTCTAATTTTCTTTCCTTTTATCATTTTCTGGCAACAAGAGTAGAAGACTCATTGTGTAGTTTTTCTAACATACTTTCATAAGAATTAAAATCCAAATACAATTGAATATATTCTTGAGAGAAATTTACTTTTGAGTTATGTTTTCAGTTTTTGAGGTCTCAGTTCTCTTTGCAAAGTGACTACTGCTTATCTGCTCTGATTTCAATGAAAAATATTTCTAGTTGCTTACATTTGAGGGACCATGTGTAGTTTTTTTGCCTGGGAGCCTGAAAAGTGGAGTTCTTGTATGTCAGGGAGAAAGGACAGGGTGAAAGTGTCACTGATGTGGTGTTTGTGTGTCTCCTTTCTTGGAGATGAAAAACTGCTTTCCTTTATCAGAGGCAGGTCCTGCTTGTGTGGGAGACACTGCTGTTACAGCCAAGATTCACATTTGCATTTTCCAGCTGGTCTGTTTGTTTTTGGGGTTCTTATTGTTAAAATTTAATTTGGTAGGTAAGCCAGAATGATGCTGGTTAGAATGCTTTGAGTTAGTGGTAGTTGGGATGGGAATGTGGCTTTTATCTCTTCTGGGAACTTGATATGACAGTCAAGGCAGTGTTGTGAAAAAATGGTGTAGTGATGTTGAATAGGTATCTTTGGTAACATCAGGACATACTGATATCTACCTCATGATTGCTGGGCTAATGTGGGAGAGAAGAGAAGAAAGCAGCAGTCTGCTACCCATCCTAAATTTCTAAATGCCATATGAGATATGCAAGAAATAAAGAGGAAGAACTGTCAAAATTACCCACTATAAAAAAATTTGGTGAAGTGATTCAGAGGCTTGAATATTTATATTGCCTTATTAACAGGAGTGACATTGGTTTGTCAAGGGTGTACATGCTCTGAAGTCCAGACTGCCACTTAATTTGAGTGTGGAAATCTATGGGTAATCGTTATAGGTGGAAAAGGGAATTAATGGTGATCTTCTCACTAGCTAGCATGATTACTGTCAATGAGTAGGTGTAGAAAGAAGAGAAAGAGATTACTGTTGTATTTGCTGATCTTGATGAATGTCATCCCATTTGGGAAAATGGGTAAAATATTCCTGTTCAGGAAAACATTGACAGAATTTTTGGTGAAGATGGTGAATTTTCAGAAAGATGAAAGAAAGTGAGAGAATGTAAGAGGAAGATCAGAGAATTGCAGACAATTTACCTAACTTAAGGTCAAGTAAAGTGCTGGAGCTTACAGTCTTTGACAAAATTGAATAAAACCAACATATACAAGGCATAATGACTGAAGGCAACTCTTTTCAAAGCAGGCCTTTTAGAATCAGAGAGTCTGTAAATGAGATGAGATGCAGCTTGACTTTAACACCTGGACTTTTTTTTTTTTTGCATGCTACACTTTTGAGAAAAAAAAAAAAAATACAAGGTAGCTGAAAGAGCTGCAAACTGAATCAACCAGTTAGGAAACTGTGCAGACTAATTGTGTGAAACATTTGCTATTGAATAGGGGACTGATGGTGTTTCTGGAGGGTTTAGTTTGGGTCTGCTCAGCATACTTCTTTACTTTGCAGGCGGCCATGAGGAGGAAACAGCAAGAAGTTTGGAGGACAGGATTAGGATAAACATGCTGGACCAACAGTCTACAAAAAGTTGGGAGAAATTTAGTAAGGACTTTTGCAGTGTGTTAGTCTTTGGCATAATTAATTGCACAATCACAAGGTGAAGAAACCCCTGCTTAGAAAATGCTGAAGAAAGCTTATGGTAACTGTATTGGATACTACACTGAAAGTGAACCCAAACTCTTCTGGTGTTTAAAAATATTTTGTAAATAGCATTACATTATGTTATGTATAATAGGATATTGGCAGAACTTATATATCATGTTTGGGGCACTGGATTTAAAGAAAAAATCAGATAAACAGCAGAATCAAGAAGGTGAGAAAAGTAGAGGGAAGAAAGAGCACTTGCAAGGCCTACTGAGAGCAGGAGAAGAGGAAAGTTAATTTGCATTGAGAGAGATTCAGGCTAGATATTAGGCTAGATGTAGGAAATTACTTTTTTGAAAGTGAGGTAAGTAACCTCATCTAATGCCTGGGGAATGCTGTGGAAATCTCTGCTGCTGGAAGCCTCAGTTAGGCTGTGTGGATGTCTGTAGCAGAAGTGATTGGTCTTACCAGGGATTATATGACCTGTTGAGACCTTCTTACTGTGTTGTCTTGCTATCTGGAAAGTTTTATTTGAAGAAAAAACAAACCCTAAACAACTCAGAGCAAAAAAAAAATCCATCTGTGATTCAACTAAAATTTTTATAGAGCAGTATTCCTCAGTAATATGCAGCGTGGCCTTTTAATATGAGATTGCTTCTGGGATTTCTCACTCATCTGTTTACCAATTACTATCATTACTCTGATTATTTTTTCCTACCAGAAAGCAGAACAAAAACTACCGTACTTTCATGAAGTTTCTTAAAGGAAATGTCAAAAGTGTCATTCATTTGGGAAATTTAAATGCCGAGTCCTTTCCTTGGACTCTGCAGTGTGTCATACAGTGTTTTACTCTAGTCTTTCAGAAAACAGTGCAACATAAAAAAAATGCTTGAGGTGTCAGATTTTCTATTATCTCTATTGTTAACTGCATATTCTGTTTATAGGGACTTGCTGTAACACAGCACCGTCCAAATATTTATTATTCAGGAAGCAACATTTTAGCTCATTTACATGACAGGAAACACTTTTAAAAATCCTTTTTGTTGATTTACTGTCAAGGCAGCAAAGCATATCACTAGTAATTTATTGCTGTTATCTAGCTAAATATTAGATTTTATTTATTTATTTAAACTAGCGGCATAATGTTGGGATGTGTACCACTATGCCTTAGAAATATTTTTCAGTATTTTTTATATTCGCATTCTTCTTTTGTCTGCCATTTTCAAATGAATGTGCATTAGGTGATAAGTTACAGATTGAAAAATTTTAGATGGCACACCGAGTGACATAAACATTTTCTGAAAAATGCATCCTTTTACCTAATCTGTTGCCTGCCTACCTAAGGAAATGAGGCATTTGCTATTACTCTCTCTCTATCTGTACTCTAATAGCTAATGGATCTTTTTGCCAATTTAAAGCAAGATCTTAAAAAATTCGAGGTTTTAGAGGTTGCATGAAAATTGGTGTTGAGATGGAGTAGAAACCCATGTTTATGCCCCCATTTTGTGAAGAAGGAAGAGAGACTTCTGCTCTTATGACCTTTATTTTCAGAATGTGTTGTTAGAAGCAGCCTGATGTATCTCTGGGAGAAAAGGGAACAAGGGTCCTGTGCCGAGGAGTCTAAGATTAAACTTGAATATATGGTGCTGTGTGCAGGAGTGTTTTGGGCAAGAATTGAGCAGATATGGCATATCAACTGGCTTAGTCTGATACAAGAAAGGTCTACAGACCTGGTGTGGCTCTGGGCATGTTGGACAGATATGGGCTGTTACAATGACAGATGTCAGGAATGTGAAGGAAAACTGGAGTTTGTGAAGGACATGGTAGACACCAGGCTAATTAGTTTAGCTGCTCGAAGAACAGTTAGTTAAGGTCCTTTACTTGTTCCTGTGTTCCTAAAACTGTTCCTCCTGTTGACTGAAATCCAGTCACAGATGACCAGACATGGACTGCAATTAATCTGAAAAGACTGTTTATAATATTCTGATTATTCTTCGGTTGAACTGAAGAAACTTCTGTAATACAGTACAGAAAGTTTTGTGCCCTGCATTCCACTTCCCTTCTGAAATTGTTCCAGGCCACTATAGGACTTCTGTGGTTGCATTTACTGGGTTTTTTTACCCTTTCCTTTAAGAAATGTTAGTCATCAGTTGCTCTTCCATAGCAAACATTAGAGAACACCTGGGGGGGCAGGAGGCCAGGGGAAAGGTTAAGGCAAATGTTTGCAATCACTTCACTCATAGAAAACTTCAGCTTTACAAATCCACAGGCAAAATTAAAACAAGAAATGAGGCATAACACACTACTATCTGTACCCAACACACGGCATTTGGCAGATTGCTTATCTGATCTCACTGGCCAGCTGTCATGGGATGAGTGGAAGCTAAAGACAGGCCCTGCTTTAGCCTTAGAACTTTACCACACTTTAAAATGAAGGAGTCACTCTGCAAGTTCTAATGATGGCAAACCAGATCTATTTATAAAGGTGAATATTAAACAGACAAGAGATAACAGATGGAAGATCTTAATCAGAATTGCTTACTACACAGTATAAAACTAAAGAACTCCAAGTAGATTAAAATATGACATTAAACAGTACACTACATTAAGGTTACTATATTAAAGCTAGCAAAAGAAACAGTACCGATTAGGAGTTGAATGTAGCTTACCACCAGAGTGATGATAATGTACACAGAGTTCTTCACACTTAACCTCCTGGTAGTAACAGAGCAGCAGGCATCCCTACTCAAGGGAGAAACTGCATAAGTTTCCAGGAAAATGTCTGGAAGGTTCGTGCTTTGTGAAAGTTTGGTGTATCTTTTATAGTTTGTAAAGTCTGATGTTACCCCATTCACTATAACTGTTTGTGCCTGACCTGTGAGCCACTTGCTCACCTGCTGTATGATGTGGTTATCCAGCTGTGAGCTGGATATCTTGTCCAGAAGGGTACTGTGAGAGACAGTTTCAAAGCTTTTCTGAAGTCCAAAGGAAATACATTTGCTGGCTTTCCTAGATCAGCGGGGTGGGCTCCCTCATCATAAAAGGAAATCAGGTTTCATAGGCAAGACTTTGCCTTCCTGAAGCCATTCTGGATGTCTGAAGGTGTTAATTGCTATAGCCAGGATTATGGATTCTTACATGGTCTGCAACCCATCTGAATCTTAAGTGCTTGTTATAGCT
Source organism: Poecile atricapillus (assembly GCF_030490865.1). Lineage (NCBI taxonomy): Eukaryota > Metazoa > Chordata > Aves > Passeriformes > Paridae > Poecile > Poecile atricapillus. The sequence goes on along the minus strand of NC_081289.1, from coordinate 31,008,602 downwards.
GGGTGCAGAAGTATTTTGGGACAGGATTAAGCAAAAGCATATCAACTGGTTTAACTGAAAAAATCTAGTGTCAAAATTTATCTTTTTATTTCTTCTAATTCAAAGTTTACTTTTTTTTCCTTTAAGAATAAAAGACAAGGAATAAGACAGAATGCTACTGTTACAAATTCCTGAATAATGTAACTCATCTAGAAAGTGTTATACCTTCTGAATAATACAAGAAAAACATCAAGTCTTTGTTTGAGAAAGGTCTGACATTCTAGGGGGCTGGAGATGTGATCTTTATTCCACAGGAATACCTCCATTCTGCCTTCTACTTGCAATGAATTACATGCCATATGCTCTGACTCACTTTCAGGTGTTCTCAAGGTGAATTGTGCTACTGCTGCTCTTCATAGTGCAAACTGTTATAAAAGCATGTCTCTTCCAAGATGCTTAATTCATACTTATGATATCATGATTTGCATAAAATGAAGTCAAGGACCCAAGTTCTTAATTTTGAAGATATCTGCTCTCTAAACAAATACAGGACTGTGAACAAGATTAGCTATCCAGGTGATGGGCATCCCTGAGTCCTTGAAACCCTTGGATGATTCTGGGATGGCATAAACCTGCATTATTTCCTTCTCACAATGCCAATCTCTATGTTGGTAACATCAAAAGAAATCACTTGCACTAGCATAATAACAAATAATATAGTTGATCAGTAGTTTGCGTATTGAAGGTAATTCACAGTAACACTTTGGGTTGTTCAAAAATCTCATAGAATATGATACCACTCTTTCTGTTCAACTTTCCAAATCACTGCTTTGAAACTTCACAACATAATTGAAATCAGTGAAGTCTCATCTTATATTCTACCACAGATCAGGATGGTAATGCCATGAGGTTAATTAAATTGTATAACTGTAGAAGCCAAACACTAGATAAACATTATTGTTTCTGTGCTGGGAGGATATGTCCTCTGTTTCTATTCTCATCAAAATATCCATGAAATCTATTTCCTGTGGCCATCATTCAGAATTGCTGAGACCAGGACTCCTCAAAGAATATGAGAAGGCAGTAATCCAGTCATATCAGAATTCTGATTCATTGAACTTTGCCAGACTGAAGAGACAATATGATATAATGAAGACTTTTATTGTTCCTCTGTGTTCCAGTGTGAAACACTAAGCCTCAGTCAGATAGTTTCTCTTGTGCTTCTTTTATGTTTTCTTCACTTCTACAAGAAATTGTTTCTACAAAGAGCTTATACTGGGTCTCTGCTCTGTGTTTGTTTCTGGAGAAGCCTTTCTTTGTTGAATACTGAAGAGCCACAGAATACTAGCTGCCTATGTAAGCACCTCAGCTTCAGTGGTGTGAGTACCTCCCCCTCTGGAAACTTGAAAACTTTGTTTTTCAAGATGGGATTGTTACAAAAATATTTTTGTTGTTTTTGGGTGGGTGTTTTTTTTTGTGTGTGGGTTTTTTGTTGGTTTTTTTTTGTTGTTGTTGTTGTTATTGCTTTTGTGTGTGTGTGTGTGCACCTGGGCTATTTTTGTTACTATACTTACATTTTGAAGTAGTATCTGTGCAGTATCAGTACAGTCCTACTCTAGTGTCAAAGTGATATTAGAAGTAGTGTTAATTAATTCCTGTGGTATTGTACTGAGGAATACTGGTTAACACACGTGGCTGAATGAGGTTAGTTGGAGATGGGTTAATGCAGGCAGGAATTAACAGCAAAAGCATTTGTTAAAGAGGTGTTCTGGGCATGTTGGCAAAGTTACTGCTTAGATTTATTTGCTCCGAGACTCCTGTAATAAAGGCTGTGGTGTTTTGAAATCTCAGTGAAAACCTGTTGAGTGAGACCATGAATGATCCTTAACGGATTATTTTTAGTGCTTTAACTACCTGATAACCCAGTATTAAACTGGAAGAACCTTTCAGAAACTTCTTTATGTCTGATTAAATAACAGAAAAGCTGTTACATGGAAGGGAAACTTGAAGTCAGCAGCTAAATAAATCATTGGAAAGAGCATTCTTGGCTTTATCGATATCCTGTACTCAGGGAATTTATTATGTGAGCAGTAACAATTTCCTATATGGGCCCTGAGGAACCACGATTGTTGAGGAAACCTCAGCTTTGTTTCCAGCTGTATGAAAAATCAGCAGGCAAAAGCACTTTGGACAGACAACAAGAAGCCCAAAATAAAATTATATAGATCCCATAGGGAATTAGTCCCATGATAGTCATGTAAAGCTGCAGAATAAATCTTCTCTGTCAGTAGCAAAATACAGCTGAATCCAAAAGAATAGATCATGCAGCAAATTGATACCATAGTCATGAGCACAACCCTGTCTTACAGCATCCAGCCTGGAGCACAGCTTGAATAGATCATGCTGTTTTGCTTTGAGTAAACTCATAGCAAGCCTGAAGGCTATTTGCGTGAAGATCTAAGTGTACTTCAGCATTGTCTGTTTTTACTACATTTCAATCTATTGGCCTGACCTTTAATCCTCAGTTGGTCTGTCATTCAGCATTTGAAATACCTGAAATACTTGGTTCAGATTCATCTGGGTTGATAACTTTGATCCTAGATCAAAGATACAAGCACAAAACTGTTTTCATCAGAGTGTTGTGGTGTATTCCAGAGATACATAGGTAGAGTTTTCCAACTTGCCTGATTTGTCAGACTGTAGAAGAAAAGTCTTGAAAGTTAATGCTCCTTCCACAGACTGCTGTTTACCAGTGCTGAAAATTGTTCAAATGCAACTTTCTTTGAACATATCCTAGGGGATGGAGCTGGGAAGAGGCTATCTTAATGTCTAATTAAAGTTTTGTAGCTTCTTTAAAGCTCTGCCTTTTTCTGCAGTGGAAAACTCCCAAGGTTTCTGAATTCTGAAGTTTCCAAGCAGAAGTTGAACAAGTTTCTGGGACCCTGACTTAAGGGAGTAAGTTTACACGAAGTTTGGTCCTTTTCAAAATCTTTTCCCTCTGCGTCCCAAATAAATAAAATAAACAAATTGTTAGGTGGTTGTATGTGGGGTGAGGTTTTTTGGTTATGTTTGTTTGTGCATGCCATATATTGGGTTTTGGTCTATTTTGGTTTGGTTTCTTCTTTTTTATTTTCTTTTCCCCAGGATCCTGCTTCTTCTGAAAATGAATAGTATATTCCTTGGCATGCAATACTTGGGCTTATAAGAGAAAATTTAGTGTCAATATTCTTCATTAGAAAAAAGATTCATGAACTCCCAGAAATAAGGTGTCCTGTCTGGAATGTTGTGTATCACAGGGTAATGTCAGCTTCTGTTGAATATGTGAAAGTCAGTAAGTTGTTAAATCAATGGCTCATGCATGGCAGCGTGGTACTGAGTTGTGTTGTCAATGCAAAGAAGGGTCAGTATTGTACCTGAGGACCTAGAGGGATGTTACTCCTATAAAAATGAGCTGGGTTTAGCCATGGAAATGGTAGGAGATGACTGTGGCTTTGCTTTGGTATTTATAGCTTCCAATGCTCTCTGTTGGGGTAGCATTTAATGGAAAGACTGCCTACAGGGAAAAGAAAGCAATGGTCTTCACTGGAAGCCAGAAAACTTGAGAATGACTGTTCCATACTTGCCTTATTTTGTATGTTGCCTCTCCAAATGTGACCTCTTTTCTGCTGGTTTAGATGGCCTCTTGATCTCAGCCAGAAGAGAAGGTTGACTGGATGATGTTTGAGAGGTTCATCATCTGTGCTGGGCCTGATGTCTTGACAGCCTGATCTGGAATGTTGGATCTCGAAGGTGTAGGATCTGATAAATTACAGGGACATCATTGCTGCTGCTTTTCCTGGTCAGACTCCAACCTGCTTTGAGGCTGTTCTTCCTGTTCTGTTCATCTTGGGCCCTTGGAGTATGGCCTCTGAGCTGGGTTTTGATCTCTTTAACACTCAGTTCTGTACTACCACTGGGGCCTTGTTGGTCTGGCTTTAGGATATCACCATTTTCAAGCTACAGCATGACTGCAGCCCAGGAGTTTGTCTGAAGCACTGAAGTCACTTTGCATGTATTGGGTGGGTAAATTTATGGAATGCTTTTGACTGGGCACTGTATGCTTCCAGAGAGAGGCTGGGTAAGTCCATTATGTGTATGTTATCTAGCTTAGAAGCAGTCATTAAACACAGGCCTGATCATATCATCCTGTCTCTTTCCCATTGTGTCACAGTAGCAGTTTTCTCAGATGAAATTAGTTTTATTGTTCTGCTTGCTAAAGATGAAGCTCTGAGTCAGGGAGAAATGTTCTCTCAGCCTCAGTTAGGGTCACCTTTATTGCTGTCCAGAGGCTGTGCTCAGCAGGAGCTGCATCCAGAAGCTGTCTTGGGGTGTACTTTGTAGCTGTGCCTCTTGGAATTCACAATTGCTTCACCTCAGGTGCACAGGGATGACCACAGGGTCTCCTCAGTAATTTCACCCATTGGAGGTTGGATAGCACAGAAATTATGTGAAGAAATTGAATTCAAAAGAGGAGCAAGACAGATGTCTCCCCTTTGATATTGTTTCACCAAAGAAGTAGTAAAAGTCAGTGGACGTTACCTCTGGAAATTGGTTCAAAATGCTCATCTTCAAGAGTAATATGTAATATTCAGGTGGTGGGATAGACCCACCATCTGCATGGGCTTCCTCATATGAGTTTTCTTCTGAAGTAGAGGCTCCCTTATGACACAGAAGTAGTTATCGCTGGGTTCAGTTTGATTGCTTTTTAAACTGGCTTTCAGCTTGGGTTTTTTGTTGTAGCTGTTGGTTTGGTTTGGTTTTTGGAATTTTTTAAATTTGTTTTTGGTTTTATTTTGTTTTGGTATGGGTAGAGCATCTATAATTCAGTGGATATTTATTTGAATCTTGTAGTGTTTGTCAGTTATTGTGAAAAACAGAATGTACGACAGTGAGCATGAGGGCAGAATTTTTTATTAGCAGTTTAAGTCCTGTGTACCTCTCTGGATAATCCCTCTCCTTACTGACTTTGTGGGAAAGAAAAACAAGATAAGTAAACTTTCAGTGATATCAGTAGAAATATTTTGGAATTTAGATGAAGAACAGTTGAAACTTATTCTGGTTTAGGCCTATGTTTATTCTGCTTTGTCTTCTGTAACTAAAGGACTCTTTAAGATTTGCCTCTGCTCTTCTCTCTTCCCAGCCCTTTTCTATTTTCCTCTGGGTATTTTCTGGGTAATACATGTGTTTCAAAGTTTACTCTGAAATGGGATGATAGATTTGGCGATACCCATTGAATATGTAATTAAAAGAAATCCTACAATGGCTAGGCTTTGTGTTTCACCTTATGAAAGTAGTCTAAAGAGATCACCAGATATCAAAATGAAATGTGAAGTAGTCCTCTGAAATTGAAAGGTTACTTTAAAATATGTTTGTATGATTAAGACTTTCAGATTGGTACATCCTACTGGTCACGTGATAATGTTAGCAGGAGTTGGGATTCAAGGCCAGGTTAGGTGGGGTTCTGGGAAACCTGGTCGGGTTGAAGATGTCCTTGGTCATAGAAGGAGAGGCTGGACTAGATGACTTTTAAAGGTCCTTTCCAACCCAAACCATTCAAAAATTTGTCAGTGGATTTTCATGCGCCTCTGCATCTCAGCTGTTTTTATTTACAGCATAATACATTTGAGTACCACTTTGAAGATGCATCCTTTTCCACTGGGTAACCTTTGGAATAGACCATGACATTCAAAGACAAGGTATAACCAGGAGCTGACAAATTTTAGGAGTTGGTACTTTCCCCCTGCTATTTGAATATCACTCCCTCAAAATATTGGCTGATTATTCTTTTTCTGTAAACAAGTGCATAGATAGAACTTAATAATGCTCTTCCTTTTGTATGTAACAACATAAATAAAAATGTGCATTCAGACAAAATGTACTTGAATTTTAATTAAATTCAATGGTTTCTGTTTTTCCCTAATAGTACTTCTTGTTAATGAGATAGATGAGTCTGCTTGGAGTCACAAATCTGTTTAGGAGCAGTGGGAAGTTTCAGACATAAAAGTAGCTCATTCTCAGTACTCAGCAGGTTACTGTACTTGTTTTTAACAACAGCTTTTCCAGAAAATTCTGCTTCACAGAGATATGAAGAAATAGAAAAAGGAGGATTGTGGAACATATGGTAAAAGGGTAATATGCATCCTTATTTCATAAACAAACCCCTATATTTGTCTTCCTGTAATTTCAGTAGTTCATCACAAGAGCAGTCATGCATCTTGTACACCTTTGGAGTTCTGTGGTGTTTGCTGATGTGTTCTTCAAAAATACGAACATAAATTAATGTCCTTCTAATGTGAGGATCATCCTCAGGGAAGAATGCTTTATGTATGATCTTAAGTTTGAGGAGCTGTCTAAAAAGCTTTGATCAAGCTGCATGGGTAGTTTTTAGAACTGTCCTTTCAGGTAATTTCCAGGTTCAAGTGGCATTGCACCAATGTGGGTTAGATTCACATTATCCAAGGGATTCATTCTGACTGTAGGAGTGAAGGAAAGTGAGCAGCCTGGCTGCAGGGTGGTAGGGTTATTGATCTCTTACACATGCATGTGTTTTTTGTTTACCTATGGAGAAGAGTCTGAGCCTCAGTTAGGATATCACCACTTTCATTGAAACTTCATTTTTAAAAAGTATTAATTTCAGGAAATGAGGACTGAAACCCAAAGAGAAGTGGGGGAATGAGGGCCAGAGATGTATTTAAATGGCAGAACTATGAGCAAACCTTTCATGCTTTCCCTGGTGGCCCATCTACCTGTACCAGTGCATAGGAAGCAACAAGAAATACAAAGTCAGGGTAGCATCTGAGTACCTCTTTAGGGGTACAGAGATGTGGTATGGGATGGCTGACATGAATGCTGCATGGTAGTGGAGGAATGCAGACTCTTTTAGCAGTACCAGCTGCTGAGATGGAAGAAAGGCTTGTGCTCCAGCGGTAGCTTGAATTTGCACATCCAGATTTGATTGGAAGGAGTAATAAGCTGGTCAAGGTCAGAGAGTCCAACATGAATGCCTCTCAGTGATCATCTGCTACAGACTGAGTGAGAGGAGAAAGGAATTGTCTGAAACCTTCTTTAGAGGACTGGAGGAAGCTTGATTGAAAACGTTGTTTCTTGTGAGCAACTTTGACCTGTCAACATGTGTTGGATTGCATAGCATGGTATGGCACATGCCATCAAGGAGATTTTTGGGATGTGCTGAGGATCTGTTTAAGGTAAGTGCTGCCCCATCAGTCACAGAAGGTGATCTGCTGCTCATGAGTAGAGTACCTGGTGATGCATGGGAAGGTCAGTGGTGGCTCCAGCTATGTACCTGTAAGGTGGTGGTGAGGAAGGTAAATGGATTAGAACCCTGGAGTTCAGAGTTCAGTAATACCTTGGTGGCCAAACTGATGAGATACTGATTAGGCAGACTAAGGTAGCAGGGAAACAAGCTTGACTGTTGGGCCTAAAGGCTTAGGGCCAGTGTGATCTGAAGTCCAGCTGATCACCAGTTGCTGGAAGTTCCACGGGGTTCAGCACAGAAGCCAGGATTGCTTAGCTCCTTCATAACAATCTGTATCATTCTTTTTCATGCAATCTCAGTGAGTTTGCCCAGTGTTGATCTTTTGGAGGGAAGTGGTTGATTTGCTGGAGCACAGGCTGCTCTTCAGAGTGCTCTCAGCAGGCTGAAGAAATGGGCTTGGAGGAACCTTGCCTTCAGCAAAGGCAAATGCAAATTGCTGCAGTTAGGATGGAACAACTGTGTTCAACACTACACAGTGAGGGCTGTCTGGCTAGAAAGCAGCTTTGCAGAACACCAAGCTAGAAAGGGAGCAAAAGAAGCTGAGGACTGGATTGATTAAATATAGAGAATAGAGGACTGAAGGGGAAGTTTGAGGCACAACTCTAATTGTTGTCTTCAATTATCTAAAAGGAGCTTATAGAGAATTTGGGTTCAAGACTAGATGGCCCAGCACCTTGTCCAGCTGAATCTTAGTTGTGCCCAATACTGGGGAATCATCCACCACTTCCCTGGGAAGGTTATTCCAATGTCTGGCTGTTCTCATTGTGAAAAACTATTCCTGTTCCATCTCCCCAGTAGTAACTTGTTCCCATTACTCCTTGTCTTTTTCACATGACTCCGTGTAAAAAGGGGATCTTTTCTTTGTAGCCATCTTTAAATAGTGGAACATGGGGATAACACTTCCCCTAAGACTTCTTTTCTCAAGGTGAACAAAGCCCTCCCTTCATGGCAGGCTTTCCAGTCATCTGTTTCCCTTTGTGCCCCTTCTGTGGACCCTCTTCAGTCTGCTTGTGTCTATTTTTTATAGTGGGGACCAAAACTGACCAAAATACAGTATTCCACACAGGTGTGGCCTGACAAGCTCTGAAGTGCTCTACACAGACACTTCCTTCTTGTACTTCTTAATACTTTGTCAACGCATATAAATTTAGCATATTCAAAGAAAACCAAAACCAAGTTGTGACAGCAAAGGCATGGATAAAACTTAGGACTGATAATCTTGCAATCACACAATTCCTTTTAAAACATGAAATCTGTTAAAGAAATTAAGAACATCAAATTTGTTAACCAGCATTGTGTTGTCACTCTCCAGATTTATTATGAAACACATTTTTGTAACCATTAAATAAATGAGCAAATGAATAAATAAAGAACTTGGATTTGGATTAGTAATCAAAGCAATTCAGCCAGCTTATCCATACCAGATGTCAGCAGATTTTTATTTCAAACCATGAACGAGGTGTCTTAAAATTTATTTTTACTTTTCAGATACTCTGGGTGAATATTTCTACTTTTACTGCTGCTTCCTCTTTTGCCAGGAGTATGATTCAATATTATAAAAATAGTAAAAAGAATACCAAGAATTTCCATTTCTCTTGTGCTAATATATTACCATGTACTGGAAGTGGGCTCAGACAGGGCTAATGTTGAATCTGAATTAAAGGACAGTGCTGTCAGCCATTATTCCTCATTCCTGCATTGCTTAAAGACACAATTTTCTGATGCTGGATAACAGGCATCTGAAAGTTAAGACAATACACCCTCCTAGCAGAAGTTCTATTTTGGAAGAAGGATTCTCAGGAAGTGTCTGCACTTTGAAGGTATTTGTGATGCTGCATTGTATGACTGTATGTCCAAATATGATTATCTCCTTCCTTCATCTGCTACTTGGGCAGGTTTGAAAGCAGAAGAACGTAGAGACATTACTTTCACTGTTGCCTGTGCTGAGATATACTGAGCATTCAGTGCTTCTAGATAAATTTTGCTTTTGTAAGTCCTGCTAGGTGATAGATTTGGGACAATAACACAGCTACAGTTATTTTTTCTGGTTATGTAGTGATTCCTGCTCTATCTCAAAGCACTTCAGGCATATGGAGAGCTCTGAGGGCAGAACCTACAGGGCTTGTGCCAAAGTGTGCAACTCAGCAAGCATGCTTTGTGTGTTTTAGCTCTAGTGATGAGAGAAGCCCATCTCTAAAGGGGAGAACCTGCTGCCTGTGAGGTGCTGGCTGCACTGTTAATACTACTGAGGGCTTCAAGGTCCTCACCTCCTCTTTGTGCCCACCTGTGAATGCAGATAACTGGTTCAGTGGAGGGTGAGGATGAAGGATAACAATGCAAATCCAGTGGCATTTACATGACCTTGAGTTTATCTCCTTTTTATGTGAACTAAACAGGTGAATTTAGGGAGGTTTTTCCCCCCACCATTGTTTGGTGTGCTTGGACATTGCCCTCTCTCATTAGCCATTGTCTTTGACAGTCCGGAAGAGATTGATGTGATATCTTTTTCAAATGTTATGCTAGAGGTTTTTCCAGCTTGCTTTTTACTTCCCTCAAAGTGTTGTGGGGGTCTTGGCTGCCAGGTTTCTGGTAGGTGGGTTTTTTTTCAGGCGGATGAAGCCACTCTTGAGGGATAGTGGACCAAAAGAGAGGAAGCAGGTATGGAAGAGATTTTTAAAGATAGCTATTAAGTGCTAATAGTTCCTTCTGAATGCTTGTAGAGAGTTGTACCATGGATTATTTGATACAGAAGTCCCCAGTGTTGCAAAAAATTGGAAAGCTATTTTTTAAAATGAAAAATACCAGGGTTTCTCAGTCATTACTAAAGGCTTGTAGTAGATCTGTACAATTTGCAGTAGGTCTTCATGGAAAATATTTGAAATGCCATGGAAGGCTAAATGAATAGCACTTTGGCAAAATTCGAATATACAGTTGATGCAGGTGAAGATGGTGAAGAGTGGTGTCTCTCAAATTTAGTCTCAAAGAATTCAAGTTTTTCACTTTCTTTGTATTTCACTATTTAGATTTAAGAAGAGATTAATTCTAAACATGGTTTCACTCAAAGTCCTACCTACTTCTGAACTTACAAAAAATATCACTTTATAAATTGGTTGCTGAAGACCAGGTATGACCTTGATGCATTCACAAGGATCCAGACTCCTGTTTTACTGACATAGAGCACCAAGGCATTGCTTCCTAGGGAGAACATCTTCACTCTGCCTTAGCTGACAGAACTGGTCATGGAGTCACTGAGGATTGATTATATTTTTAAGATGTTGTCTTATGTACCTCACTTAGCTTAATAATAAACAATCTCACTCCTCAAATGTATTTTAGATGAAAAGAGTGAAAGAATTTTCATTTGATTTGGGGTTTTTTCACCTTTTCTTCCCAGATCTGTATGAGTTGGGGCCTGTATCTGTACTGGGGAATTGCTTAAGTGCCTGCCTGTGGATGTTCTTCCTGCCTTGGCATCCTTTTGGCCTGGAACTGAAATATCAAGTGATAGACAAGGAAAATTTTGTTTGTAAACTGGAGGCATCAGACTTGTATAAACTTTAATTAGGGATTAGTGTTTCTTGGTTCAAATACAGACATACTGATTATTATTCTTGCAACAATGGAAATGCTCATTAAGTATTGTAACCAAACAGAAATATCCCCACTAAGATGTCCTCCCCAAGTCTGTTAGAATGTTGTTTTAAGTCAGTTTCTCTTAACTCATTATTAATTCTGGTTACAGTGTTAATTATATTTCATCGTAAGTTTTGTTTTTTGAGAGCAGAGAGCAACTATGCTGAGAACTTCCCTGCTTATAGGGAACACTTTTCCTGCTGAATTTGATTTGCATTTCTGTTTATCTGTTCTGGCTCTTGACATACGTTTTTAAGAAGGTATAAATCAGCAGTGCTGCTTCCAAAAAGTGAATGCTTTTGTCATTCTGCATGCTTCTGAGCAGCCACCTGCATTAATATTGAGGATGCACTGGCTTGTGCATGAATTCAAGTTGATTAGTCAAGTAGAGAGTGCAGTTCTTGGTTTTATTCAGAAAATGAATTTTTTAATGAAGGGCAAGAAATTTATTTTGAAGCAGAAGCCAAGATACAGATAATATTTTATATTTGTACGTTTACACACCATAGTTTATAGGCTGCATGCAGCTCTCCCAACTCAAAATTGCAGTATCTTAATGTGTTATACAGGAAGCCTTGCAATCCATATATCCTCTTCTGAAAAGCTTTGCAGAGCATTATATTGAGTAGTAAAATCCATTTTTTGTGATATTATGCACAGCTGATCTTGGAAACATAAATTAGTTGAACATTAAGTTTTCAATAGTTTTTTAACAAGAGCTTTTTCAGTTGATTGGTTTGTTGAATTTTGCAGCACTTCAGAAATAAAAACATCCACTACATTTTCTCAATTGATTATGGAAATTGAGTACAACTTAATGTTATGCTCAAAAGAAAAATCTAGAAGCAACAGCTCACCCCAACCAGTGGTTTGACAGAAACCAAACATTTTGAAAACAATTTAGTATTACTGGAAGAGAAATTATGCTCAACACAGTTCCTCTTGCCATGTTGACTGGCCTCTGATCCGTGGGGAGTAATTTGCCTGTCCTACCAAGGAGAGAAAAAGTATGGTAATGCACTGGCAGCTGTTAACAGCAGCTACCAGAGGGATATGGAGAGAACACACATCTTTTCTACCAGCAGAATTATGTAAAGACTCCATTCCCCTTAGTAAAAGACCTTATCCTTTCAGTCTCATAGTGCTAAGAAGGCAGAGATAGGGATATTCTGCTATTGTTTTATTGGTATCTCCTGTTTCTGAGTCTACATTGCAAGCACAGCTGAAGAAAAAATGAGTTGACATTTAAGTAGAGCAGATATTCACCACTGGTTTTCCTTCCTGTGCTTTGCTAAATGGAAGTATTGCTTGACTTCATTGTTTAAGGGAAAGGATTTAAATACGAGTTTGTATCATTCATGTCCTTGACTGCAAGTTTTTGAACTTGAAATTGAATTGTTATCTTTCAGTAACTTTTATCTTTCTGACTTGTATTTGAACACTGTGTGTCCACAATGATGAGAAGGTGATTAGGCCATTGTCATGCAGACACCATCTCTGTGCATTTAGCAGAGCTCAGATTTGATTCTGCTGCCGCTGGCATTATTGTGTCATTTTTTCTTTTGCTTTCCTCTTTTCCTCATAATTCCTCTGTGGCCTGCCATGGCTCAGGTGCTACTGGCTGCTGTTAGTGTCCAGGATTTATGAGCCATCTTTCATAGCGGGTCTCACATTCCTGGCAAGAACTAGACGGATGAAACGTCCTGGATCATCACTCAATGCTGGTCTGGTCATGAAGAGCATGTGGTCGCACTGTAGGGCCTGATTATTTCTCAAGAAGTCCATTCACTAGCAAAGAAATACTGAGGAAACATAAAAAAGTTAAAATACTAAGAGTAGTGATTTTTCAGAGAAAGTAATATAGTATGCTCACACCCATATAAAAAAAAAAAACCCTCAAGATAAATCCAGTATTGGAGTAGAGGATGAATTTTTATTGACTTCACTTTGAATTGTTGCCTATTTATGCCTGGCTAATCCTGGGAATTACCTGAGCAATGACAAAGACAGCTCAACACAAAGAAGCAGTGTGCAGTTCCTTAAAATGATGTTTTTATAATTTATTTTAGCCTATGTTAAACTTGTGAATCATTCTACATTGTGAAAAAAAACAAGTAAAATATTCTCCTGGCTATTTAGTTGTGTGTTTGCATATGTTTTTAATTTTTTCATGACACAATAAAGTAGACAATTTTCTGAGTATTTTGTGTAATGGCAGTGCAGAATGTTATGACTCTATCTACTTGGCAAAATGTCTTGCTGAGATATAAATAGATTTCTAATGGCTGTCAGGCTCTGTGCCCAAGAAATTTTCTTGTAGATATCTCATTACAGAAATAACATCATCAATAAAATAGCTGAAATATTTTGAAAATGCGGGAATATTTTTTACATCAGTAACTGCAAGGAAAATACCTACCATATGCATAATTTGAGGCTGATTTAAAAACTGTAATTTATCATAATTATCTGCATATTATCATGGCAAAACATGCTTAATTGCTTTTGACTGGACTGGTATTATGATGAGAAGGAAAGTTAACAGCAGATGGCCCTACTGTCAAAACTGTAGTCTCTTAACCCAAAATGAAGTAGCAGACTCAACATAACATGTTTCTGGCTTCTTTTTCTGATTTTCATCATGAACTAGCATTTGGTGGGGTTGTGAATGTTTACAGACCAATAGAAATTGTCTCAGCTGGTGACAAAAATAGCAGTGTAAACTTGACTACATAGGATTCCTCATCACAATATGACTTAGATTTTCTAAAGCACATGAAGTTGTTTAAAATATTAAACTGGTCTGAAAAGCAAATTCCTTCCAAAATATGAGAATGGACTATAACAATATTTTCTGCCCTTTTACTTCCATATGTGCATCTTCTACTCTCATACAGCAATGAAAAAAAGAAGTGCTTAATCTTCCATACCTGTCTGGCTGTGAAGAAATAAATTAACAGTTGAAGAAACAGATAATTTTGCAGTGCTTCAAATAAGTTCAGCTTTGCTGCATCAATTGCAGTATGCCTGAAGGATTTCTCTTGTATTAATCACAATGTGCATGCACAGATGCGGTGCTGTAAAAATCCCAGCATCTCTACTCACAAAATGCCCGAGAGAATTGAAGAATTTAAGATTACATTTGTACAAAGTTAAATTACAGAATAGGAGAGAGAAAGACTGGTTTCCTTTTTTTTTTTTTTTTAAATGTCTAGCCAGAGAGAATCGCAGTAAGCAGGTGGTACATTATACTGCTGGATGGTCAATGAAAGTAAATTAGCTGCTTCAGCTGATAGAAAGGAAATGCTGGCCTGATCAGCTTAAATAAAGGTGACATGTTATTTGTGAAATAATGTGAATACCGAAATGTGGTTTAACCCCAAAGTTTGTGTGTGTATATTTTTATGTATATTTTGTGTGTGCCTCGTATTATAGATTTTATAACAGTTAATCTTCTAGACTAAAATAATGGGTGAATTTATTAGAAAGCAGAACTCGTTACAGGGAGAGATTTATTATTTGCTTTGTGTCAGAACCAATGTTGCTCAGATGTGCTGATTGATGGGACAATGTAATTTGTTCATCATAGTAACCATGTGTAAAAGGAAAACAGTGGGACAAATATATTTTGCACCTTAAACATTTTCCCCTTTTACAGTCCAAGCCTAACAGGTAAATTTTTAGAAGATATACTATTTTTTAAAGGGCTAACCAAAATAAATTGGTAGAGTTTTTAGATCTAAATTAAATAGTAAGACATAAACAGTCTAGGAAAAAAACCTTTTGTGTAGGTATTTTTAACACTGAGATGATGCATATTTAAACTTTTTTCAATACATCATCGTTTAGTGATGATGTTTCTGGAAACTGACAGCCAGTTGCCAGTTACAATCTGTATAATGCCTATTTCAGGAGGCTGTTAGTTTTTTAATCTTTAAATTTGCTCCTTAGGCTTTATCATCTTGACCCTTGTTTCAGTTAATGCAGATACACAACTTGATAACATTTCATGGTGTAATGTAGGTATACAAGGGCACAGTAGTCAGACTTTCTCTGCTCTTTCAAAACCCAAAAGGATACTTTGAATAACTTACTGCACATAGCAATAAGTTATGTACAATATGTTTATAATTTTTATTTAGCATACTGTATCATAGTAGACACAAAGATAGGTACTTTGAACATTCAAAACCAGTTGTAAAAAAGCCTGTAAGAATTTTCCCATTCTTTATTTTTCCTTGGAATCATCCTTGCCTTTGTAGGAGGTTCTCAAGATAGGTTTTCTTTGAACATCTAGTAATGCGATATTTAGCTTTTACCCCATGCTGGTTGTCTGAGCATTCTCTAAGAAGGTTTCTGTGATCCAAAGTTCCAAGTTCAAATTAATTAAAATATCTCATTATTTGAATCTGATTCATGTACTGTAGAGGTTTTTTTGGGAGACTTTAATAAATCAAGTTTGAATTAAAATGAAAAACACTTGATGATTCACTTATCTTTTGCTGATTCTCTACAATCCCTTACAAAACATTAATGCAGTACACAGAGATCTTGGAAGTAGGGTGAGGAGCACAATCTCACAAGAGTTTTTAAGAGTTTACCTGCTAAGCTCTATTTTTAAATGGATGCCTTATACAATTCTGGGAAAGTTCTGTTTGCTGTTGGAGAATCGTATTTCTCATTTTGTATGTGCAGTTTTGCTACAATCTTTTTAATTGCCGAAACCTAAACAAAGAAGCAGAAGCCATTTACAAAAATGCATAAATTCTGATTATTTAATTTTTTTCCTATTGTTTCTCCTCTGCCATAATTTTTTCCTACTACTTTTTTTTTAAACCTATGTTAAAGTAATCATTCACTTTTATTTATTGTTCATCAAAGTGTTCTTCTCTTGTTATAAAGCCTATATTCCCTATCTTTTTATGAGTCAGCAGAAGGGTGAATTGTAGAACGTGATAACTATCAAGATTCTGAAAGCCTCACTGTAAAGAAAACACAATTTTTGTTTGTTGCAGGTTGACAGCTGAAATCTTGAGAAGTGAAAGCTGAGCAGGATATCAGTAAAGGAGTGAAAGCTAGATACAAAGATTCAATAATATTCCAAATGTTACAATGAAACAACTAATAGAATCATTAGAGAAAATTTAAAATAGTGAGGAATTCACTTTGAAATTATGGCTTGACATTTTTAGTCCAGTAAAATTTTCTGCCATGGGTTAAACAGTTTGATCTTGCAATGAAGCCTTAGGTCCAGAGCAAAGAAGAAGAAATCTCCATCAGTGTGCATTTATAGAGAAGTCTTTCTTCTTCATGTAACTAACTGGAACAAAGTATCCTTGTGTAGGGCATCTAAAAGTATGTGGAGTCACGTTCTGTTTCAGACCTAAATAGTACTTTTTTGCTTTATACAATTACTGTTCTTGCTTCAAATATTAAATCATGGTTTAGTTGAGTAAGAACTAAGTGGCTTGTTTTTTTACTCCTGCCAGATTATTAAGTTGGTTATTTTTTAAGTTATGCGTCTTCCCAATTCTTTACACTTGAACTTCAGTACAAGGGAACACCAAAATGACATTTATTGAAAATGAGTCTTAAGTTGTTAAAGGCTTGAAGGGTGTCACTGCGGTGTTGCACATGTCATGAAACCAGCAGATTCTGGCACTACAGTTGCAACACAATGCCTCTAACATTTTTCTTTTTCCTGCCAGAACAGGCAAGCTCCAAAGGCCTGTGTTGACAGGTAATGAGATCTAATAAGCAAGGGGAAAAGGGGTAGGTGGGAATGAAAGAGTAAGGGAACATCCATATTCATTATTTAATCAAATAAGATTCTCTTGATGGATTTTGGGAATACTCATTCCTTGCTTCAAAAGCTTCTCTGTGATAGCTGTAAACAAATTACCTCTATGAATAACTTCTTAATCAGCGAAGAGTAGAGCTGTTCTCTACTTGATCTCTCCCTTTGGGTGGTCCCAGTCAGAGAGCAGCAGCCATCCTTCTGATGGCTTGGCTTCAGAGAAGCTACATGATATTATGCTGACAGCTGTAGACCTCTTTTTGTTAGGGATAACAAACATCCTGTGCTGAGGACAGCATCAAGCCCAGCCTGCAGTATGCCCAATTAGAGAAGCTAAAATCTCATTTGTTTCACCATGGGAGTCTCTGAAAGCACACCGTTTTGGCCTCATTACAGTATTTTTAACTTTACAAAAACAATTTCATTATGGAAATTAAAGAAGCTCATTTAGTCTTAGCGTTTATGCTTAACTTAATAAATTCCACAAGTGTACCAGTTGCCCTAGTGTGCAGGCTTTTTGTTCTTTATCTAAGAAAAAATTTGTTTTAGAAACTATTTGCAGAGACTGTTTCATAAAGGAATGTGCCATTTTAATATGCTGGTTATTTATTATTAAAATGAACAAATTTCTGGACTCCATTGTAGTAATTTTCCTTTGTTGAACATCTGAACATTGACCAGCAGTGACTCTGCTGTACTCCATCATGTAAATAGGTGAAAAGATGCCAGAGGATAATCTCTTTTAGTCCCTAGCAATGTGGGCTAAGGATAGAATACCTTAAGGTACAGGTGAAGTAGCTGTTTATCCCACTAACTACATGTGATATGCTTTAGTTTCCCTGAAATTTTTCTTTAAGATGAAATAAATCAATAAAAGGGGACTGCTATAAACTATGCAGTTACTATATAGTTCTGAAAACAAACTAAATTGATTGTAAGCATCTGTTTTTATGTACTTTTTTCTCCTTGGAATATGTCCCAGTGGTTTGTTCTTTGTTAGAATGATCCAATTTACTTAATAAGCTATAAATATGTTGAGCTCAAGTCAACAAAGGTGTTTTCAACAAACACAGCAGTATAAATAAATCAAAATTTTTTCTTACAACTCTTATGGGCTGCAGTAGGAGAAAGGTAATCAGTATCAGTGGTGCACCTGGGGCTTTTCTGGTCTCAGGTGCCAAATTCTTTTTCTTGCTGCTGGAGTTGGCACTGTCACCGCTGCTCCATTTTTACTTGCCATTGTAGACAGGAGCTGGAAGGAAACAGGAGTGAATGAGGCAGAGGCAACCTCATTCCCACCACTCTTCATCTTTCCTCTACTGTCACTGAAGCTACCCCATCAGCTTCCTTGAATTCCCTGTGTTAAGATTTATTTAGACCACTGAGAGGTGTCTGCTTAAATCCAGCTTAAATGAGTCATTTTTCAGAGATGCAGCTGTCCAGCTTGCTTCAAAACTGGATTGTGGTTAGTGGCTATAATAATTTGTTTCTCCTATAGTTTGCTTTTTCAATCAAGCTATGGCATTTTCCATAGTTAGAATGTGAGCTGTCTTTGTTTGCTTTTTTGTTTAACTAGGGTGAAGTGATACAAAAGACTGTGAGAACATTCTGTTTCCCTTAAAATAATTGGACTTCAGTTCTTCAAAGATGATTGTTTTCTTTTTTAGTCTGTTGAAACCCAAAATCCTTACATTACTGAGAGCTGAAGTGGTGATTTGATTATTTTCATCCCTCTTGGCTCTCCAGCAATGTGATAAGAAGTTGGACTCATTTAAATAAACGAGCATAAATAAAGCTATCCAAATGGAGGAGTGGTGAAAATGGCTAATCCGCAGTTGGCCTGTACCAGGTATTCTCTTAAATCACAGATGCACAGTCTCAGTCTCTCTTTCGGTTCTCCTTTGGAGACATTAAAAACTTGACTGAACATGGCCCTAAGTGACCCAATGCAGCACAAAAGTTGGCCTGGTTTGAGTGAGGAGTTGGTCAAGATGACATCCACAGGTCTATGCTGTGGTTCCAAGTCTAGGAGGGAATAACTAGCTGAATGTCTGGTTCCAGTGGATAATTTCCTTGGAAACATAATTTTTCACCAAAACTTGCTTTTAAGCAGCTGTGTGAAGCAGGGCAATGTATAAGTAGTTACTGAAAACTAAATCTGTGAACTCCTCATGGTTGTAAGCCTGCACTGCCATAAAAATCACAGCAATGTGCTATTCCTTTTTCTCTTCTCTGCCCTTCTCTCTCCCTCCTCTACCCTCTTCCCCCATTTCTTTCTTCAGCTCTTCTGCTTTCCTCTTTAGACATCCCATACCCTTACCTGGTTAATGCACCAATCATTGGGTAGCTTCATTGTGAACAGAAAAGGGGACTGATATAGCTGAAAAAACCTATTTTAATGAACCGAGTTTTAATTAGGTCTTTTTTTTTTTAATTGAAAATAAAAACCAGAACCTTGGCAGAACTGTAAATGTGTGTGAGAGCATGGATGTCTTGGGAACAAACTGGTCTGGGAAATTTGTGATATTTTGATTTTTTTTTCCTATATGTGTAATAAAACAAATTACACAAGGTGAATGGTAGTCTTGGAGATCTTTATTTATTCATACAAATCTAAAGAGGGGAATGAGATTCCTGTTGAGTATGAATAATGGCAGTCTTCAGTCATTTGGTGTCCTCTGAGTCTTACTTTTGTTCACTATTCCAAATGTCATTTTGTGTGTTAGAAAATATCAGGACTCCTATCTTGCATAAGCTGCATAAAAAATACAGTTTCTCTGTCTTTGTTTCAAAGCCAATTAAAGTGTAAAGCTGAAATAATACAATGTGGTTAAACTATAGATCAGATGTTGTGCAGATGTATCATTGAATGGTACTCAGTCCATTTTATGCTAATATAAAATACAGAAACATTATGTTTACTTCCTTTATAAATCAAGCAAATCTTGTTTTTATTGCAGAGAGTGGGAGGTTAGGTAATAGTAGAGTGGGAGGATAATTTAGAATAGAGGTACCTGGAACATGCAGATACAGTGCTCCAGAGTATTAGGATATGTTATGTTCCTTTTGAGAACTTGTTTGTAATGATTTTTAATAACATCCCACAAGAGGAAGCAGAATGTAAGTATGCTGAAATCAAATCAAAGTTGTGATATAAAGTTCAGGATCATTTATATCAGATGAAAATCTTAATAGGAGGGCAATCAACAATTTTGTTAGGAGCTCAGTCCATACTCCTTCAATTTATTGAAGTTGTGAGTGGTCTGACCTGTCTGTTTTCTGAAAGAACTCTATATTTAGTAGTTATCAGAAACTGAAAGGGCAATAATATGGAAAAAATGTGGAGAAGAAGATAGTAATTCTAACTGGTTATGAGGCCGTGTGTAACAGTCAGAATTTTTTTTCCAGCTGACATATAACAAAATGAAGAAAAATTGAAAGTAAACATTTGACTTCCATCTAATTTTTCCTTCTAGTTAGAATGTCCCATTTTGGTTTGACAGAGTTGGCATCCTTTAACTCAACTCTGTTTATTCAGTAAAAAAGAGGCTCTACCAGTATCACTACTTCTTCTTCGGTTATTTCATCCCCAGGAAAGAAAACTGCCTACTTGGTATTGGGTTTCTTAGTATACATTTGATCTGATGCTGTAAATAACTTCTCTTCACAGAATCATATTTTTCTAGAGGAGAACAAACTTAGGGGAGCTTTGAAAATTTGAAAGGACGTATTTTGGCAAGAGAGAGCTAATGATAATAATAGAAATATGTCTAAAAAAATATCTACTTGCAGAAAGCTCTTCATAGCAATCTGGTAGGAAATCTCCCTATCAAAAAAGTGCTGTCTTTTAACAAATGCCTTTTAGACTCATCCTTGTTTTTAAAATTGTTGCTTTGACTCATTCAGGAAAAAAGATAAGCAATGTTGCAGCAAAGTTTGTGGTGTCTTTGGGTTGAAATGTTGATATCAAAATTGGTGTGAGATTTACAATGAGTCTCTGTGTATATATATATATATATATACACTTACCCCTGTGTGTGTGTATGTATGTATGCATATATATGTGACATCTGATGGCAACATCAATGACTGAAGGAGTAATAAAAACTTGATTTTTTTGAGGAATCCTGGCATCATTTTGTCAGATATCTTTGAAGCATAGACAGAACTAAATGTTGACTTACCTGCTAGGCTCCCAGTTAAGAAGACTGCTGAAAATCTGATATTAGATTTAATAAGTGTTGTGATGGTGTTTAGATACAGCAAATTTAGTGGCTTCTTTAAACAAAAGCATTTCCTCAGAGCAGGTGTGTCCACGATCATGTGGCTTTGGAAGTGGGTGGGAAAGTTTACCTTTTGTATCCTACTTGGTGAAAGTAATTGCAACCCTGCTCCTTCATCTGATCACTTGCTCTGTTATAGGTCTCCTCACCTTTCCTTCTCTACCTGTGCGAGTTCAGGATCACCCTGATATCTGTACCTAGATTTGTAGGAAACTGTTTCTGTTGTGGTTAGGCATTTAATAGTTGGGCTGCTTATGCCAGCTAATTCAGCACTTTTCTTCTCATCATAAAAGCTCTTCCTTGGCTTATATGTAAGCAGATGTATATTAATCTGCCTTGAAAACCACTAGGTATCTATCAGGCTTCCCAGTTATCCCATGTGTATACAAAAGACAAAGTAACTTTAGAGTAATCTATTCCTTACAAGTACTTTCCAAGCAGTGAAACACTAGATTGCACTGTAATGCATATCATCAAATTAAAAAAAAAATTACTATCAAGGTCTTTGATTAGGACACTCAAAAAATACACATATTTCATGGGATATGCAAGTGTCATTGGATATGGTGAAAGGACATCCACCAAGAAATGTAAACATATTTTGTACAAGACATTGAAACCTCTTGCAAATGGAAATGCACAAGTTCAATAGAAACCTTGACCCAAATGGATCATTAGTTGTAGCCTACAGATTCTTATTCAAATCATTAACTGCATCTCACGGTGTCTTGCAAAGAAAGAAACAGAGGCTATTGCTTAATGAGCCTTTCTTTAAAATAGATCTGACAGCCAAGCTTCTTACGATTGGCCAATTTAGGATTTAGAAAATGGTTTAATTTAATTCAAACACTAGGGCTTTGTAAATGATTATATATGTATGTATGTAGTACATGCAATAGTAAAATTGTCAGATGTGTTTTATACTTAATTTACCATAAACTCCCAGCTGCCCTGCCTGCATTTTTCCCATTAATCTGTCATGGACTTTAACACTTCAGAAACATGTTTCTGAAGAGACCAAATAATTATCTTATTTTATCTATCAAAATTAACTTGTATGAGTAACACTTCTTTTTTTTAACAAGCAGGGATGAATTTTCCTCAGACAGTGTATTTTATTTTGCTGTTGTACATGCAGAGTCAGACAAACATGGGTACACTGTTACTCCCACCTGTTGTCAAATCCAGGATGATGTTTAGTTCTGAGCTTATGATGGATTTCTAGTTTGCATTTTTCCCTCTACTTGGTTTTAACTACAAAGAATTTGTGCTATGTGTATGTGGAAATACACAGAAGTAGGTGTGTGCTATAAATCAGTACTCAATTTTTAATATAAAACTGAAGATTAATAGATTTGCCTTATCAATTAGGTAGGCAGCATGAAGACAATGTTGTAAGAATTGCTATTTTTTGGATTACTAGTTTTTTTTTTCTCCCAGATAAATATTGATACAAATTTGTAACTCCTTGTGTTTTCCTGACTTTCTTGGAACTTTTTGAAAGGCAAAATCCTTGCAAAATATACTGCTTTTATTTTTTTTTTACTCTAAAGCCACAGGTGATATTAACATGATCAGAGGAAAAATTAGGAAAACCATTATTTTTCATATTACTTAACTCACTGTAGAGGTTTTCAGTGTGGCAAATCACACTTTGTTTTGGGAAAGCTGTGAGGAGGAAGTGTGTTCTGGGACATCCATCCAAGCTTCTCCCACAGTGCGCATGAAGGTAACACTTATTGTGGTAAATGTTGGGGTCTTGGGGAAGAAAGAAGGAGCTGAACCAGACAGGGTTGTGAATCCTGGAATCCTGTTGCTGCCAACACGAACACAGAGC
Source organism: Poecile atricapillus (assembly GCF_030490865.1). NCBI lineage: Eukaryota > Metazoa > Chordata > Aves > Passeriformes > Paridae > Poecile > Poecile atricapillus. The sequence continues at coordinate 30,985,758 of NC_081289.1, read as the reverse complement.
TCTGCCCAGGCTCTGGGGTGTTTCTGGTGCTCAAGTTGTGTAGGACAAAAGGTTCCAAGTTTCTGCAGGGCTGCATCCACCCTTTTTTTCCATAAGCTGGAGTGTCAGCAGACAGTAAGACAGCAGCACAGGTGTCAGCTTTTGCTGGGAGCTTCTGAGGGCAGTGAGTTGCAAGCAGTGATCTCTGCAGATTTGGAGCTACACACAAGTTTTCATTTGGTGTACTGTTACCTTTCTCTTCTTTCCTGTTCTCATCAAAAAGAAAGATGTCTCAGAGAGAGGAGCAAATCCTTTCACCCTAAAGTGATGTGAGAATGTCTGTGCAGCTTTTAGGTTTATGTTACATCCTATCTCCAGGAGAGATGTGTAGCAGATGCTTTGATAGAAAAAATCAGCAGAACAAACAGTCAAAAATGTTTTTCAATTTTTTGTCCACCCTTCCATGAATTTGATAGTTTGATAGCTTCAGAATGGTATTGCCAGCAGAATGAAGGTGGCAGTTGAGGGGTTTATTTACTTATTTTATATTTAACTTCCTTAAATTATATCCTGATTGAGTCATCGGTTCTTTGAGGCAGAGTTTTCCACAATTTATTTTGCATTTTCAGTTTGATTAATGTATTAGTTACAATAAAGGTGAGATCAAGAAACTTTAAATGTTTTTGTGTATGCTTTGTTAATTTTCCCATTGAATAGTTAGGTATTTTTGTCATACTTTTTTTAGAGCTGCTTATTTAAATTTAAATAATATATTATTACTGATTGTTCATTTGTGTAATGTTAACTCATTTTTATTTGATGCTTTTAGTATGATATTGCTCATTCTCACGTGTGATTATTAAACATGTGATTTTAAATTGTAGAGAATTATTGAACAATGACTGTTAGAATGGAAGTTTTTCCATTTTATCATTATTTTATATTCAGCCTTGAATTGGCAGCAATATAAATGAGAAACATTTTGACATTTGAAGTTTTTTTTCCTTTTTCTGCCTGATTGAAATGGTTGTTCACTTTGAGTGGCATTTCTGTAACAGTCCCTGGTATACAAACTCAAGAAGCATTGACCAGTTTTCAATTGAGTTCCTTCTGGCATCTCTGAGTGAAGTTTTATTCACTTTGGTGATGACTGGAGGAGTAGAAGAAGAGTTGTACCACCAACCTCACTGTCTCTTTATGCCTGTAGAAGCTAAAACAGTCAATAGTTACCATGGATGAATGGTTACCTTTCATCTTAAAAGCATCACCATCCCCTTCGTCATTCTTAAATGTTAACTCACATAATGATTAGTTCCTCAGTCTGCAAGGAAGGAATTATTTGCTGCTGTGAGGGAATGATTCAGGTGTACATAAGCCCACAGAGGGTGAAAAAGGAGGCCAGGCTTCTGGCATGACAGATGGGTTGCAAGACTGGATGAATTTAGTATGAACTGAATACAGGAGGAAATGTGGAATGGGGATTTTGGACCTTTCTCAATACAGTGAGGGAAAGGCAGTGGCATGTGCAACTGGAAGGATTAAGGTTGCTCAGAGAGAGGGTATGTCCCATAGAAGGCAAAAAAGCAGAGAAATCCTGGGGCATTTAGAATGACAGCATCTAGTTTTATTTTAAACAGGGAGTGGAATATTAAAAGGGCTGGTGGAAGATAGGGGACTTCAAACTGGAATACTTCTGAAAACCAACTTAGTGGCTTTTGAGACTTTTAGGTAGTTGAAGTAAATTAGTTTGGGCCATTTCTTAAAAACATGGCTCTGTAAATCTTTTGCTTGTTGGTGTAAAAATAGATGATGATGCAGAGATCCAGCAGCGGCAGTGCTAATGAGTAGAGGCTGCTGCTGTACTCATTGTTTGTTGTTTTTTTCCTGAAAGACTTGTCAAGAAGACTGTCTGGATTTTTATCTAACTGGAACCTTAGTTGAATTGTTGCAACTCTTCCCTTATAATTGGGCGATATTGCTCAACTCTGAAATATTTTGTAGCTCTATTTGAAGCTGGACTTTTTATCTGTTTCAGCTTTTACAGACGTCTTGTGGCTCTGCCTGCTATTTGAGACCCACAGAGTTTGTGAACACAGTGTTTGTCTTTGAGGAAACAGGTATTTTGTCTTTTTGTTGCATGTTATAGCTTTGTAGTTATATTTTATTATGAAGTGCAAGTTTTCATTAATGCATTTTCTCCATCTGAAAACTGTCTGAAGCCAAAAAAGTTACTTTTTATTGATTTCCTATATTTTTGAAAACTTCAAGTGGCCCTCACAGATTTAATTTTTTTTCTTCTTTTTGTCCTCTTTTGTACAAGATGTAGTAAATCTATGGGAAGTGTAATGTGTGAAGTCAGAGTTTACAAGGAAAGGAATATAGAAATATTTGATACTTATGGGGTTAATATTGTGTGGGTGTAATTTTGTTGGCAAACTTTAAAGAAATGTGTGCAAGCTCTTCCTAAACATTATTATGTAACCTAAAAAACCTAAAATTTTTGTGCAGAATGTCTTTGTACTCTAAAGTTAAAAAGAGTAATTGAAGTTTGCAGAACAGAATCAGGAAAACACTGTAACTATAGGTGCTTCTGGTGTTGGTTTTTGGGGTGGTTTTAATGATCTGTAGCTTGCAAATAGTTGGAAAATTTTTCTTTCAGTTCACTGAAAAGAACAGCTTGCAGCAGTGGATACATTTTACAGTTGCATCAAATGCACAGTTACTAAGCAAGGATGGAAAGCCTGACAGTTTTACTTCTAGCAAAGCTGACCTCTGGAGGATTTTATTAAAGGAATTTCAATTTTTTAACAGCTGAACTGAAAACAATAATCTCTCGTGAAACAGAGCCAACAGATTGTATTGCTAACCACGTTCCTTCAAAACTTGGAGAACTTCAAGGAATCAATGCAGTTTAAGTTTCTAGGCACTGTTATTTGAAGCTATGGAGTACAGCTCCCTTTGTTCTAAATGCAGTATGAATTATCACCGTAGTCTCTCTCTTGGTTTATGGGTGCAGTCCTCTATCTTACCTGGATGTAGCTATGATTTATGTATTAACCTGAACTGTTTCATGGCTCCTCAGTCTTTACAGGCTGGTAAACAAGTGTCATGGCACAGAGAAAGATGTATCTGTCAGGAGTGTAGAGCCACGCTTATTTTTATTTCATTGATGCACATTCCTGTGGCAGGATGAAGGGATACCATTAGGTTAGGACTAGAGTTTCTGTCTAAAAACCAAAGCAGCCCCTTCCTATATTCCCCAACCAAACAACCCCCTGTAAACAAAAACCTCACTAAAAACTAAAGTGTTGAAAAAGTGATTAGTTCAGTGTTGTGTTTGGAGTACTTGTATAGGTGAAATACAGTAATTTTCAATAGTTATGTACTCTCAAGATAATATTTTTAATCTGGAAAATGTAAATATGAAAGTTACTGGATAGTCACAAAGAATAAGAGACAAAAGGAAGCTGACATAATTTTTTGAGTAGAATCAAAGGAGATATTCAATAAAATATGAAAGTTAGCTTTCCTTAAACTAGGTTTTTAATTATTGAAATATCCTTTCCCATCACTGAAAAGAGTGAAATTCTGTAATTGAGCACTGCCTATTCCTGTCATACACATGGCATCTTTTACCATACCTAGGAAGCCTACAAGATTTCTGGTTATAGTATATATAATATAGATTATATTTGTATATTGTCCTGGTTTAGGGCAAACCTCCAAATGGGGTCCCTCTAGAAAACAAATTCAAGTGGCCTCTCCCCTTCCACCAGTTCAGGAAAAGATTTTCTTGGAGAAAAGTGGAAAAAAACCTGTTCATTTAACAAGCAAAGTACTCACAAACATGAAAAAGAAAGAGAAAAATATTAAACTAATCTCTCACTGTTCTGAAGAGATGGCAAATTCAGAAAGTCCTTTTCATGGGGTGTAGCTCGGCTTGCTCAGTCTCTTATCAGTCCCTCTGGTTCTGGAAAGTGCTGAGGCCCAGGCCCCGGTGGGCCACAGGCGTGAGCTCCCGGGGTTTGGCTGGGTTTTCTGTCCTGAGCACGTTTGAACAGATCCAAGAAAAAAGGGAAAAAAATACAGTCCAGGGGACTTCTCTGCCTCAGCTAGCTAAAAAAATAACTAAAATCAGAGGAGAGCTCTGTCCTGCTGTCTGTCTGTGCTGCAGACAGCATGTTCCAGGAGCAGCATGCTCTCCAGGGGGAGCGAGTGCAATTTCTGAACACAAACTGTGGCTTCTTCTCCCCCCGCTTCACTCTCAGATCCCGTCTGAAAGGTGCAGAACTTAGCATCCAGCATAAACAGAACAGAAAATTTGGGGTACAAGCATCATAAAGTCACCCAGGACACCGATACATATATGTAATATTTGCCTGGAGAATGAGGAATGGTATCTCAACACAGTTATGTGGAGGAAGACATTTGTCTGCATGTTGCCCATACTTTGTGTAAGTCTAATACAGGCAGGAAAGTTATGGTTCAAAAGTAGTGACCATGATTTCTAGATCCTCTGGTCCCTCCCAGCCCTCCATGTGTGTTGGGGTAGGGGTAAAAAAGACTAAGACAGGCTCTTCTCAGTGGTGCCCAGAGACAGGACAAGAGACAAAGAGCACAAGTTCAAATACAGGATACTCAATTAAAACAACTAATTTTACTACTGTGAGAGTGGCCAAAGACTGGACTGGTCTGCCCAGAGACCAATGAGTACATTTAAAACCCAACTCACGGCCACAGTCAACATGTCCTGCTTTGATCAAGGAGTTGGACTGGGTGGATCTGCCAGCACCTCTTCCAACCTCACCTATCCTATGTGCCATTTTCATTTTATTGCAAACAAAATGTTGGTTGCATTTCCTCTCTGATTCCCGTGTTTCTACACTGTCCTTTCAGACACACCTGAGGGAAGTTTCTATGCATACTGAAAAGCTGCAATGTTGAGGGGTTTAGAACAGCTTCTTTCATATAGAGTAGTTAAAGGTTGCCATTCATTGAGAAACATTGCAGCAAAATACATATAGGGATTTAAATATAATTTTTGGAAGCTCAGGAGTCGTAGCTAGCCACTTACCTGTCCATTTTATATTTTATGTTCAAACATGGCTAAGCTTTCATATTGACATTTTGTAAAGATCGTAATTTTTCTCTATAAAGGGTTTGCTGGACTGTTCTCAGTCTGTTAGCTGGCAACAGAATTTTAAGAAGTCTGCTCTATTTGCTATGCTAAAGAATATATTCACCTTGACAGGGTCTACAGTCCTTTCTAGAGAGCCTTTACTTCAGCCATCCTTAAGGAAAGTCCAACTCCACTGTTTAATCCATTATCATAAAAGGGTGGGACCTCATTAATTTTTGGCATGGGGAAAGAGAGGCTCGTTATCATTAGGATAATGAGCTGTGCCAAAAGGATGCAATTGATACTAAATATGGTGCAAAAGGAAAATGCTGCTTAAACAGTAGGATCCATTAGTGTTTATGATAAAAGGTGTATTCTCTGGGCAATGCTGTATCATCTGGAAATATTTAAAATAGAGTCTATTATGATCATAGTGAAGCCTCAAGAAGTTGGGAGGACTTTGAAATAATAATACCTTCTAGGTAAAATACCCTACTGAATCAGAACTGAAGTAACAATGTATTAACAGATATTTGAGGGACATAAATGTAATTTTCTGAATATGCATACTGAATGTGTATACCTTCTGCTTTATATTGCACTTTGAAGGGAAGTGGGGATAAGGCATGTGAAGTTCTTATTCTCAGCCTGATTACCACATCTATTGCATTTTCACAGGGGGAAATTGTATGGCTAGCTTTTGTATCTTAGAATTCCCATCCTGACGCTCTGTTCTGTGGCATACACATACTATAAATATTTTTCTTTGGCCTATTATACTTCCTTACTCCATATGTTAGATAAAATTTTGTGTTCAGTCCTCAGTTTTAAAATTTGAAATGTTGAATGAGTATCTGACAGTGACAAATGCTGATAAATCCTCTTCTGTCGGTATTTTGCATTCAAATGGAACAACTTGCTGCAGAATTATAGAAAGAAGATTAGATACACTTCAGGTCAGATTCTGGATTTAGCTTGTTTAGTTAGGGACAGGGACAGACATGAAAAAAAAGATGCTGGGGTATAGCATCTATCCACCTTTCTGTAGCAGAGCTCTTAAACTTCATATCAGTTAATCCTGAAGCAGTCAGCTTTCTCTTTCAGGTACTCGGCATGGGAAAAGCCATTGGTAAGGCTGTGGTGGCTTTACTGTTCCAGTGACTCTTCCCATGCAACAGCACAGGGTGTGTAGGAGCAGTTTGGAAGACAGTTCTGTAAAAAAGGCCCGGGCATTGTGTTGGACGAGCTGAACACAAGAGCATCTGTGTCATGAAAACCAGCCATGTTTTGGGTTGTAATAGGCAGAATGTAGAGAGCAGGTTGAAGTTACATGTTTTTTTCCCATATTTTGTCACTTACAAGTCGGTAGCTGTGTGAGTATGTGCAGCTTTGGTCTCCCAGGACAGGAAAGATGTTCATGGGGAGTCCAGCATGGGATCACCCAAGTGAGTGCTACAGAAATGATACATGAGAATTTGTTCAGTCTGCCCAACAGGGGGTCTGAGGCTGATCTCAGTGCTATCTTCTGTTATCTGATGGGAGGTTATAGACATGACCCCTCTGTTAGAACTGTGCAGTAATGAGTGAGAAGCAATGGGCACAAGAGAAATCTGATTAGTTATTAGAATGAAATAATTTTTCACGTGTGATAATGATTAAGCACTGGAAAAAGTGCCTAGCAAGGGCATATCCATCATTTCCATCACTGAATTTCCATCATTGGAAATTCTCAAAGCTTAACTGAATATTACTCATCCCTGATGATATGATCTAGCTTTGAAGTTAGATTCAACAACAAATTTGAAGGAGGATTTGGGGCCAAATGACCTTCCAGTCTAAATTATTCTGTGATTCCATCAACCACCTAGGCCACCAATAGCAGGGACGATTCTTATGGAATTAACCAGGAAATATTTCCTTGTCACACATCCTGAATACATTTCAATCTCTTTCCTGTCAGTAGCTTCTGGGGTATTAAGAGATGGACTGCATGTACTCACAACAATAAATAAGAAGCCAATTATTTTTGCTTGTTATTCAGTGTTTTGTTTTTTTTTTTCTTTATTGAATGCATTGAATTTTCAGACTTAATATGTATCATAAGCAGGTAAATTTTTAAATTGCATAATTAAAAAAAATGTGTAGAATATTGCATGCCAAAAGCTTTTTGGCTTGTAGTGACATAGAAGTGAATTCAGCTTCTTTCTTGCTACAGGAAGCCCATCAAGTACAGCTCATGCTCTTGTTTTTGGCATTTCCTTACATGTCTTCTTTGAAAATATGAAGAATATTTGGCTATGTGCAGGAAACATTAATTAGTTGATTCCTTTGTTGATTCACATTTAGCTTAGATCAGTGACTTTCCCATTCTTTTTAGGGACACTACTTTATCCTGCTTTTCTGGACTGCTTCTGTCGCTTCTTCTTTCAGATCAATTGCAGATGGGAATGAGGAATCAATTGCTGTTATAATTTATACAGGAATAAATGTTAATCAATTCCTTTAGTATCCCAATGCTAATGAGAGAGACAAACCTTCACAGTAATCCAGTGTATGAAAGCAGATTTGAGCTTTATAGACTAAATTAATTTAGAATGACTTTTAAAAAATAAATGGGTATTTCTCTTTCCTCTGCTTCTGCCCTTCTTTCAGGGTGAAATATGTATATATATTCCCAGCTGCCTTGATGGATTTTCCTTATTTTACCTTTTTTATTTTCTCCCCTGTGGGAAAGCTGACAGCAGTGGCTGAACATGTCTGTGGGTTCATACAAAGTTTGCAGAATTGGTTTAATGGAGGGAAACCTGTGTTTATTGGGAAATGTCTAATGTATGCCCTCAGTAATGGAGATAAATGCACACAGTACCCTTCACAGTTCTTGGAAAAATTAAGAATCTGAAGTATGGCATCAGACAATTGCTGTTTTGATGCATGTCCCCATTTTTCCTTTTCTGCTTTGTCCTTACCTTTGTACGGAATTTCTACAAGTCTGAAATATTTCCTATAAAATGAGAAATTTTATTTTGAAGAGTTTGAAGTCTGCATTCATAGGTGTTTTCTGTAAAAAATGAGCAGTGGGCTTGCAAGCCTTTACCTCTTCTGCCTCAGCTTCAACAGGGGCACGTGTACCAGCACTAGGTGTTTGAATGAGGCAGGTGTACTGAGGCAGCTGAAGGAGAGGTGTGAGGGTGACATGGGGTGGGTGGACTGACCTTAGGGGCTGATGAAGCTGCACTTTCTGTAACAGAGACATTAATAGTAACTGGAGTCTGAAATGGCATGTAAAATGGGAATGTTCCTGGGAAAGAGGGAGCATTTTTCTTTCTAAATGCAACAGAGACAGTGGATGTGGCTGAGCTGTCAACTGACTTTTAATAGCTGAAAATGCCTAACATATCAAGCTGTTGCAATATGGACAGTGTCTGCTGTTTACCTGTGCTGTTAGCTCTTCAGTACTTGGCTTCTGCTTCTCGTTTCTCTTGCAGTTTATTTCACCATCAAATTCTAGCCTCTTCTTCCTGAACTGTCTGCTCTCTCCCTGCCCTGCATCCTCTTTTGGGTCCTCTGTGGCATGGGCTCTGTCAAACCAGGAGACAGATATGACTTGGAAAGCTGTTGGGTCGACAAGACCTTTATTTTATAAATTATTGCTTTAATTTGCACACCTTTGTTTCTTACACTTGTTCCTTTTTGCCACAGAAAAGTCTGCAAGATCTTAAAACAAATTCTGTGTTTCTGTTTTATGTCAACCCAAGAGAAATGTAGCTCTGGCTGTCAAGTGCTCTCCTAAAGCCAGTGGTGAATCAGAAGTAGCACATCAAAGAGGTCTGGGGGAAGCTGTTCTCCACACCTGCCACACAGGGCTCATTACCAACCAGAATGTATTTTCTGGGTGCATACATTACCATCAGCCAGGCCCTCAAAGAGTCATGTTAGTCTCCTGCAGGATAGCTGTGAAACAGTGGTTGCTCAGGAGGTATTCTGATAATTTTGAGAGTCTTTGAGAAGCTGCATGGAGAGTGAGGCACACCTGCAGGAAATGCAGGAGAGGTGCATTGCTGCCATGTCTCCTGCTGAAGGCTGAAAGTTGGGGAGATTGTAGGTTTGGCAGGGGCAGCAGAACAGGGAGATGTTACCTTCCCCAACCATGCAGTTTGAGACAAAAAAAGGAGGCAACATGTAAGGAAATTTGTTATAACTTTAACATAGCATGAATAGATATTTTAAGAGTGCATGAGTTAAAATGAAGGTGTTAAAGACACTGACTGTGGACTCAAGAGGTCTGCGAAGTTTCTGAGGAGCCTTATAAAATGGCTATTGCAAATAAATAACATCTAGCAGTACAGTTTGAAAAACTGCATCCTAATTCAAGCTATTTAAACGTGTGCATAGGCAGATGTAGCTAGAAATTCTGTTTATTCTCTGAACATAAACTCTTTGTTTCAGTAGTCCACCATCTGTCTTCCACTCTGATGTTCTGGTCCGTTCCAGTTAAAATTGTCAGGGAGCAGCAAGAGTTGGTGGATCCCGAGGGATGGAAAGCCGAGAGTGACCCTCATCCCTGTGTCACATTCCCAAGGGTCCTGACAAAAATAAGCAACCCTACTTAGTACTGACATTTTCTAAAGCTAATTGCTGGTGGTGTTGTAGGCAGTTGGTTTATCCTGGTGTGATCCGGGGGCAGTTCCGAGGGCAGGCCGGTTCCGCCGTTCCCTCCCAACAGCTGCGCGCAGCCGTTCCTTGTCGGGACTTTGTCAGCCACTGACCTCAACAGGCACTTTAAAAAAATGTTCTGAATATGTACAGTTTCCATATTTTCTCCCAAACATTTGTGTTATTATTTTTCCCCCTCCTGGAATTCTGATTAGTTACATGAGCAGAAGTGACTTTGGTATTAATGATGCCATTATATACTACACTGAGTCCATTAATAAATTAATAATGCTGTGTCTTGTTTGTTTATAAATGAGGCTTACTGAGGGCTGTTTCAGATGAAAAATACCACCAATTGCTTGTAATTTAATCTAGTGAGTTTTTATGTGTGTGAGGCAATTAGCCCTAGCCGAGACATTTCTAACTTCCAACTAGACTTCAAGTTTAAGGCAAATAATAGCAACCTGGAAAAACAGGGAAAAATATTGACAGAATTATTTTGTTTTAAAAGCCCTTTTTAAGAGTTAGTTCTGTTTTGAAATGTGGTTCTCTTTATGCCTTCTTCTTGTGTGTCTGAGGAGAAGGTTTTATTTTTTGTATGTAATCCTAAATTTGAAATTTATTTAGATTGTGTTGACCTGGTTTAGCGCCAAAATCTGGAATTTTCCTGTAGCACGAGATAAAATGTCATTAGGCAGCACAATTTGTCAACAAAAGCCTGTAAACTGCAAAGTTGTTCAAGCCTTTATTTTCTTTCTTTGTCAGCTTTTTGCATTGTTGATTGATTTGCTGTAGTGCTGCTGTCAGTAGTTTACCAATAGCCTGTTAGAATCTCATGACTGGCATTTTGCCTTTTTAAAAACCATCTCATTGCTGCAGTAAAGTATCTGAATCTCTAAATCAGCTATCAAAGCTGTTAGCCTTCTTTTATTATTATTAATGTGCTCTTGGGAAAGGAATATTGAACAATAACTAGGAGCAAGTACTGGAATAAGCCTGAAAAGGTCAGTCCCTAGGCAAGAGGCCTTTCATATGTTATCTCTATTTATTTCTATGTTTTAATATAGTAACATGCCTGAATTTATATTTTTAAATGGAGTTTAAAGTGCTGCTCTTTAAACTATCAGTAATTATTTGCAAACCACACCTCAGCAGCAATGGTGATGTTCAGTTTAATTCCTAACTACTTTATTTAAATGTTTTTACATGCTTTTAGTAAAAGCAGCAGCAAACATTGTGAATACTTTTCCACATAATGATAGAGAAGTACTGAATATTGAGAAAAATGTGACACTTTAATTCTATAAATTATATTTATAAAATGTAGATACAATGCCATTTTATTTTATGCTTAAGGGGCCTTAGGTGAAGAAAGTGATGTCAGAATTTGAGGCAGACTGAGGAAAAGTTTGTGCGTCATAGCAAGCAACTGCAATATGCACAGAAAATTCTTCTGGAGGAAAATGCCTTTAAATACTGCATGATGCTGTGGGATATCAAATGTTTTGGATGTAATTTTTAGTCCCTTGCAGGTAGGTGAATCTTTATGACCAGGGACCAGGAAAGCTAATACAATTCTGTAGGAGTATTAAGTGATCATGTAAGAATTCTCTCTTTTTAGTCCTAAGTAGTAATAAAATAATGAACTAGCTTTTATATAAAATATTTTGGCAAATTATTGCTTTATTTATCTAATGGGCATTCTTTAATATGTTGTTCTAATGACTGCTTGTATTCTAGAAGATTGGAAAACATAAGATGCTTTAAAATTTTTCACTACTCAACCCTAAAGGTAGGTTTTCCTTCTAGTAAAAATCTGCATATTCTGTTACATGTGCCTGAGATACCAGTGCTAGTATATTTGTAAGATACTTTAGAGGCTGTGCATTCCTCATGCATTCAGCCCTGAAGGTCACTACTGATCTCTGTGTATATGTGGAATAATGAAGTATAGAAGACACATCTGGTTTAAGCTTTTAAAGGCTAATTATCCCATAGAGTAATCTATAACTAAGTGGATTTTGTGAAATCATGGGAGTGAGGAAAGGTTGCAGACAGAAAGTTCTATGAGCTGAGAAGGTGGCAGTGAAAAGCAATTCTTCAACAGAATATTTCTTGTTGAAATTCTTAGATTTTTGTCAATGTTTAAAAATTAAAGATCATCCCAGAGGACATATTTAACAAGACAGTGAACAGTTATTTTTTAAATCAAGAAATATCTTAAACCCCCCAACAATATTAGTTATAGAAATTTAGACTCCCTTTCCTGTCCCTGTATGTCTAAGTTGCATGCAAGTATTTAAATTATCCAGGTGACAGCTGGTAGCATGTCTTGCTAGAAAATGGCAGGAGATATTGTGTATTAGCACTGCTTAGAATTGAATAAATGCTTTCTACTATATTGTGACAACTGGAAAATATCATACATTTACCAAGCTGAAGATCAAGCTATTCTTCATTAACTGTTTAACAGTAAACTTAAATGCAGGCATATTAAGTATTATTTATTGGTATTGCATGTTGTACATCTAATTTATAAGTTACAGATTCTAATGAGAATTCAGAAGAGCCATTCCTTTTTATTAAACACTGTACTCTTTAGTATCATTTTGCCAAACAAAGTGAGAAGTCTTATCTGCCAAAACTTCTAATTCAGCACAGTTGTTTTTTTCTAGCATCTAGCAGCATCACCTTGGGAAATCTGGGATGAATTGGAACAGTAAGTCTAGAGGAGGTGATTTTTCTTAAGCAGGGTAACCAAGGAAGGTGCAGGGAAAAAAAATCTCTTGAACAGATAACATTTTGGGAAGTCTCTTCACAGTGACCTATCAATTCCTCTCTCTCCAGAGAGCAGTTTGTAGTAAAATTAAATATTTCTTGCAGAACAGCCCATTTGTCTTGGCTACATTGCTCTTTTTGTTGGTGGTTGTTTTGTTTTTTTTTTGGTTTTCTTTCCCATGGGTGAGAGGGAGAGAAGAAACCGTGGTGGAGAGGATTAACAGCAGGACTAATTTCCATAAGCTAGAATTCACAGATGGCAGAGGAAAGTTGTGGATAGCCCCATTTTCACTGCTGTAGAGTATGTATGCACAGTATTAATGTATCTCATGCCTGTATTGTACTGTAGGTGTACATGAGAGATTTGTTTGCCACTTATTCTATTTTCCTATTTGAGCCAGGTCTTCACTTCTTTTCTATCTTGATACCCCTACTTGGGATAAATGCTCTAAACTTTTCTTTAAAGGATATAAACTCTTACAGGGCTGTATCCGTATAAGAAGAAGAAAGTACTTAGGATTAGTTTGGAATAAAGCTTTAGCCAGTCTGTTGGGATTATTTGTAATCCTCTATGTGAGATTTGTGTTTAAGGATAAAACTTATGTGTATTTGAAGTTTTATTGTTCAGCACTGCTTACTCTGTATTTCTGTGATAACTTTTTCAGGCAGATGTCTTTGGAGAACCTTCCCACTCAAGTTTTCAGCTTTAATGCAGTTACCAGCCATAACTATTTTAAAAACTAAAGGCCATATTTAGTCTTCAGTGATCCAACATAAAAATGAGTGAAATTCATACAATGTACATTTTAAGGAATATGTATGGCTATCTGTCATTTGAAAATTCTCTATTATCATGAATTTGGAGGGGCTATATTTTTTTGAGGTGTTGTTGGGAAAGTGGTGGAATGGATTTTATTTGCATGCTAGTTAGCAAATTCAAATTGCTGATAAGAGGTGCAATAGTTTTGCTTTTTAAAATTTACCACTATTCTACTCAGAAACTTTGCAAGTCTTCCAGCCCATTCAGCTGGAAAATGGAAATTACTATTTTTCAGTAATATTAAAGATACACTCTACCTGTCAGGAGAGAATCTGGAAGTTGGTAATGTTTAGAAAAGCTGAGATTAGCAAAATGTTTTGATTTTCACACAGTTGCGCATTGCCAGCCAGTTCTAGACTATGCTGCACCTGGGGGTGTTTTCCTCCTTGTTTCTGGGATATTTGTAGCTCAGAATCATCTATGAATTTGGATCATGAGTGGGAAGTGCAATGATACAATTTCATTCCATAAAATTAAATTGGTAGCTTTGAACAACATGTACAGACATGCTTAGTGATTAAAAACACCTCTAAGTACTCCAAACCCCACCCAACAAAACCAAAACCCAGCCTTTTGACTCCAAAATGGCCACAATCCCATTTGCTCTCTGGCTGGTGTATTTGCTATTTCTTTTTCTACAAGGCTGTCTACAAGTGAGGAGAGAGAAACGATGTCTGGCAGCAGCTTCCATTTCCACACTTCCTTAGTTCTGACATAAGCCCCACTAGGATTCAGGCTGGGAGGGGGATTTTAGCAGACTACTGGTGATGATGTTTGTTTGTTTTTTCTCAATCGCTTGAATCTTAAGATACAAGTTGAAGTGGTCCAAGCACAAGAACTTCAAGCCTTGTAGTAGCTTGTCATCTTAGGCAGGTTGTATTTAGCTCCTGAGTGGGACTATGTGAAGTTCTGCTTGTCCTGTTTTCCCCAGCGCAGTCCTACTTGATTTGGGTAGAAGTAAGGCTCCCCCACAAAGGGAAGAATGAGTGTTTATTTTGTAAAAATAAAGGTGTTGAAACTCTTCCATATGCAATGCATATGCCTTCTGCATACCAACCATAGGACATTTCAGGCTTTCAAAAGTGAATTTCAAAGATATCTTTGAAGTTGGAAGGCATTTAAAAGTCTTTTTTTAAAAAAAATGCTTATTTTTTCTGTGTGTTGGCATCCTAATTTTTTCTGCATTCCTCATCATGCACTCCTTTTTCCTTCACCAGTAGAGGGTTTTATAGTGCATCTAGTCAAACGTCACAAGGTGATGCACTACCGAAAGTGTGTCAGGGAAATATTTTACTAAAGGTCTGTTGAAAAATACCTGGAACAGCTGCAGGGGAAGCAGCATTGTCTCCTTCTTACTGTTTTTCTTGACTCATGAAAATCTCATTCAGAGCTTTGATGAGTTCAAAGAAATTCTGCCAAAACCTAGAAATGGCACATAAAGCCACAAAAATAATGGTTCCCCCTTTACTGAAATATACTCCAGAGGTGAGAAGAATATGAAGACAGCTACTTGTGGGCTGGCTGGAGGTGGCATAGGGACAGCCCAGAGCCCAGGTCGTGGGGCAAATTCATGGTTACAGGTATGGGCCAAGAGAGAATTGCTTTTCATGCATCATATTGCGGCCAGCTGAAATGTCAGATCCCCTTCTGAACAGGGCCCTCCCCTTCCCTCTCCAGCTTGGCACAGGCATTTACAAATACCTCTGAAACTTGCATCTCTTGTTGCTCAACAGCTTGACCATGCATTTAAATACTGGATATTAAACATCTACATTTAAAATACAACATATCAAATCAAATTAATATGAAAATGAATACTTTCCTAGGTGTTAATTCTGGAAGGTCTAAAGAGTGCACTCTTGCAGCAGGTTATGAGGGCAGAAAACTCAAAAGTTGTGTCTCAGAAATGTGACAACTGCCAAATTTTTCAGGCTCTTAGAAAATAGAAAAAAAGCTGTTTGTAATAAGAGCTCATCATTTTTCCTAATTGGCTTTTCTGTTTAATTTACAGTGCATTAAAATAAAGGCTGGTTTGAAGTTCAGTAGTACCATCATTTTCCTCATGGTTGCTGTATTTTGAGCAAATCTCAGGGCAATGTTGGTAAAAAGGAGTATTTTCTTTTTGAACCTTGTAGGAATATCTCCTTTTCCCTTTCTCTCCGCCAGTTCCATCTGAGTGAACTTGATATATTTTCCCAAAGTACTAAATTCACTGAGTACTGAAGTTTACCCTGGAAGAACTTCAGAACTTCCTCTTTTTTATTTCTGTAATGAAAAAATACTTGATGCCTTTCTTTTTTTTTTTTCTTTTCTTCTTTTTCCAGAGGCACTAAGGATCAAAGGGAGCATTTTGTTAAAACAGGAGGTTGTCCTGATGTTTTAACCAGATATTTTTTTTCTATTTACTGTGACATTGGCTCGCTGCTCCTACCCATTCCAAGAAATACCAGTTTTATACTTTTGCTCTGATTTGTTTATAATCTCTGGAGTATTTTAGATTCTCTCAGACTCCAAATAAAGTATTTATTTAAATACAGCATATGCTATTATCTTGCGTTCCTTGTAGAATAAGATAGATAAATCTGGCATTCTTTTGTCCTTTGTGTATTTATATTTTATTATTTTGCAAGTTGCATTATCCTTATTACATACTACTGTGCACTGAGAATTCCTACTGCATTTCCAGATATGGTTGTACTATCTCAAATTGTTATAGCATAAATAATAGAAATACTGGCTTGCTTTTGACATTTAGTAGCGATATACCGCTGATTTTTCTTCACTTCTTCCTATTGATTAAATGAATTTGTCTTTATGCTGGCGTTGCTGTGGGGCAGGAAGACCTGACTGCTCCACCAGTGAAGGTTGGCTGGGAGCCCCACGTTGTGGCGAGGCAGGTGACCACCACAACAAGGAGCCAGGGTTCTGAGTGGCAGCTCAGGGCTGGGGTTAGGCCTGGAGACAGTGGTCAGGGCCAGAGGTTAAACAGTGATTTTCCAGCAAGTCCACTGGGAGCTGGGGCATGTCTGAAGCTGAGACAGAAGGTCTGGACCGGGGTGAAGACCAGGGTGGTGGGAGAGCAGGCACAGATACAACTGCAGTGCAGCAGGGAGGGGAGCCCCAGTGGTACAGCCCCAGCCAAAAAGCAGCTGGGCAAGAACCTCCCTCCTTGTTTTCTTCATGATGATCCTTCTCAGCAATGTTGATAAGTTTGGACTCAGCTTCTAAGCTGGACTTGGCTTAAAGCCATTAAGAAAGATGCGCTGAGAGCCCTCACAGTGGCACAGGATTAATTTATCATTAGTGTACCTTCTTCATCAAAGCATCATGGAAGGGATCTCTGGAGGTCATCAGGTCCAACATCCCTGCTCGAGCAAAACCACCTAGAGCAAGTTGCCCAGGACTTTATCCAGATGGTTTTTGGGTGTCTCCAAGAATGGAGATACAATGAAATTAAAAACTGTGTTGGAACCTGAATCATTGGTACCCAGGAGCTAATTATCCCGCTTCCAGCAATCAGATGCTTGTAAGTGATGCATCCGTGTAGTTTTCTGTATTCAGTAAATGGCAATATTCCCCAGCCTATAACCACATCTGGAGATAGCAGGCAAGAAGTGCAGTAGACAACAATGTATTTTCTTTTTCTCCATTCATTTTTTTTTTTATACTTTCTTTTCTCTCTTACTGTTGGGGTTCAAACATGGAATGTCTAAGCCTTTTTCACCTCCCACCTGTGTTAGAGACCATTAGTGTGAGGTTTTCTGCACAATGATGAGCTATCTTTTCTTCTTAGCTGAGCTGAGAAACCTATGTGATCAAGAAAAATATCAAATGTCAACATTATAGTAGGCCACTAATCTTGAGTGTTGAATTAACAGCTTCTTAATTCTTAGGACACTTACTACATGGCCAGAGACATATTTGTGATTTTTCAGTTGTGTTCTTTAGAAACTGAAAATAAATATTTGGTTAATTTTTTTGTTAAAACAGATTCTGTTTGAGCTGTATCATAGGGTTTTTGTTTTCTGACTGTGTGCAGTCTGTTCCTTATGCCATTATTTTCTGCTTGCTGTCCCTCTTACATTCCACATCAGCCTTCTAACCCCTATGCTTTCTTTTAGTGGAGTGGTTGACGACCTGTTAGATTTACCTTCGTAATTGGATAGAATGGGTCTTTATGTCACTGCCTAACTTGACGTTTAGCCTACTTTTGTCTTTGAATTATCTTTTTCTTGAAGACTTAACAAAATGACAATCCAGTAACAGATAAAAATTAAACACTAAAAGCCACTGAGCCTGGTTCTCAGCACTGAAACTTGAGCATGTTTATTTTTTCCTCTCCTTTTCCAGCCTTCATCCTTGTTACATAAGGAATTTGTTGGCTTCAAAATAATAACAGAAATTAGAAAGAGAATGGATATGCATATGTTATTGCGAGAAAGATTTTAAATATATTTTGGGGTTTTTTATCTTTATACTTTTAGTCAGGAAACCTAAAAGTAAATAATTGCAATGAGTCACCAAAAAAAAAAAATCTTAAGGAAAAAAATGAGAAACAAAATGCATGATAGATGCTAGAAGATCATGCTGGTTCAGAATTTCTCTTGTTAAAAGCAGTTTTCCTGAATTTTTTGAGGAGAATCCTCAGTAGTCAGGCATTTGTGAGACTGTAGAAGGGATGGGATATTGTGCTGGGAATTTAGCTGCCATGGAATTTAAGTGCCATTTCGTGTCCTGTACTGTAGTATTTTGTAGTATTTACTGTAGTATTTTATAGCTGTAATCCTAGGCATAACATATGTACAAATTTCACTTCACAAATATGCTAGAAAAGTTTAGGTCTTCCACAGCTGTGAAAGAGATATTTTAGTCTTTATTATTTCAACTGACTCAGATTTCCATAAAAATAATGGTTATATCTCTTATAACACTAACCTAGGGTGGTTGAGAATTTTTTTGTTTTGTTTGTTTTGGATTTTTTTTTTTTTTTTACCAGCATGTCTAGAGGAAGCCTGAAATACTCCTGGAATTTAATGGTTGAAAGGATTAGGGCACCTTATGGTGTTTTGTTTTTACTAACATCTATGTAACTACTGCAGAGATTTGAAAAAACAGTTGTGACTTGTTAAATGCTCAACTCCTTCCAGTAATATATGATTTGCAGTATGAAAACCTTGAAATTGAGATTGAGATTGACCTTTCAAATGCTTAAATTTTTTTTAAAAAGGAAATGCTAAAACTTAGAGTTTTCCCTAAATAAATAAAGAAAATGCTTTAGGCAAAAGTCCAATTTAAGAAAGCAGGCCAAAAATTGACAGTTCTAATTTAGGAAATATTTTCTAAATGAAGAATTGATGTTCATTTAAACAAAGCCATGATTCCTTTGGAGACAAGGATGTTTTGACAAACCATTTTAATGTTATGACAGCAAACTTTTAAAAATGAAATGCTTCTCAGATGGCATCCTTACAGATATCTGGCAATGATTTATGAAGCTATTGTGGTGTTGTTAGTTAACCAAAAATTAATACTTGTTTAGCAGTAAAAGAAAGAATTTGCATTGATTATCATTAATGCCGGTATAATTTTAAAATGGAAGAATGTTTGAATGGTCTTATTCCACACTGTTAAATCCAATCTCAATATCTTGATTGTTTGTTTGTTTAATTATACTTAGATTAAATTCAAAACAGCCAGCTGATCTTAGCAGCTGGTAAATATTTACTGCTCATTTGCCAAATTCCTCAGAGCACAAATTTTTGCTTTTTCTGTGTCCTAATACTTAATGGATAAGAACTCATTCCTCAAAAATTGCACTGTAGGAACTAGCAGGGGTGGCAGGGAGCCTAGACGTTCTGATACTGCTCCTGAACATGAAAAATGTATGTGGAAGTTTTGGGAACATTACAGGGCTGGATATTTTGCATGTTGAACATAAAAGCAGTCTCCCTTAAAATGCACCAAGACTTGAGTGAACAGGTGGTAGTTATTAGTGTTTTTACTGGGGTGTACCTGTGCCCATGCTTGCTACAGCTCTGTTTAGCACAGCTTCATCCAACAGGCTTGGTATTTAGGAAGCAATAGGAATATTGGAAGAGATGTGAAGTTGGATTTGTGTGCTGAACCAGTGAAAAGCAGTGAAAGCCACCTGACATTTGCTTTAGAAAGTGCAGAGGAAAGACATTTACTTTTTGAATCATCCATCAGCCATTGGTTATATGGATGTATCTGTTCTAGGAAAATGTGCTGGAGTGTTGTGAACCAGTAAAAGGTGTTATCTGTTCAGGAAGTGGCAAGGATTGTGTTTTGGGCTATTGCACAGCACAACTCCAGGCACGTGTCCCATGAAGAAAAAATATATTTGAGAGGTTTGTGGCCTAGAATGAACAATTTAGAAGATAATGTAATTGGTCATTAAATTCCGGCAAACCATAAAACTCTAAGCGTATGCAAAGGGATGTATGTGCTTTTTTTTTTTTTTTTTTTTTTTTTGGGTACAAAATAAAATTCATGTATGTAATTTAGGGGGCAGAAAAATTCTGTCAAGAAGTAAAAGAGTCTGCTTGGCTCCTGAGCAGAAGGAATCTTTCATGAACTTGAAATTTATATTGCATTTTTTGTGGTTTTGTTTTTTCTCCACCCAATTACTTTTTGAGTGGGGAGCAGGTTTGGAACTTGATTAGGTGTTTTTGGGAAAAAAAAATCTACTAATTTATAGTCAAGTTACCAATTATATGAAGTGAACAAACTGAAAAGTCTAGATAAACTTCTAAAAGTTTTAACAGTTTACCTCATCTTACCTGCAGCAGTATTAGATGCTGCTTTTAGTTTAACTTGTTGGGAATATATAAAAAGATATAGCTTTTTAACAAAGGGAATTTACACTTTACAGTGTGTCTTGGAATTCAAGAGTCTGTATTTAAGCGAGATAGATCTTTTGGGGTCCTATTACTATCATCTGGAGTTGTGCATTAAAAAGAGAAAGGTAAACAGTTCCCAGACATTACAATGTGATAAATAATGAACATAGGGGACAACTGATCTCTTTCCTGCGGTATTTTCCTCACTAAGGGAAGCACAGGATACTTTGAATTATTCATGAACTCCTATATGTTATTGACTGAGTCCAATTCCCTGTCTTGTAATCTGTTTTGGTTTCTTTTAAAACATGCATCTCCTTTCATGGCAAGATTATTTACTTTTGCTACAGCTTGCTTAATTCTGGATGAATCTGGCTATTTGCAAACTCAAAGCAATGGTCATAGGGAAATGAGGGGTTACTGCCTTGGCTTAATATTTTATAAAAGAATGAATTGTATTGCGCCTCTGAGAGCATAAAATTTCAGATCCTGCCCCTAAAAAAAAATCTACAAAGAAACTTTCATTGAAGCATTCATTCTGAGGGCTTTTTTTTCCCTTTTCCCTTTTGCTGTTTCTTTCATAATGATATGTTAATGCTGATCCTGCTCTCCTGACTGGCACTTCTGTGCCTCAAGGCATTTGGGTACGGGTTGTAACACTTAGTAAATTGCCACATGTATGGAAATTGCCCATTTGCCACCAACACTGTATCAGAGAGGCAGCAGGAGGTCCACACTTCCCTTCATATGTGCTCTTAAGTTAATGCTATTATTAGCAGGGAGCTGTGAAGAGGAATATCAGGTTTTATTCTCAGGCTATTTTGCTGTGAGCTTCGCTGTCAACTTTTGCAGCGCTTTTTTTGGCACAGTTTCAACATTCAGTGATAACCACTTAATTAGCGTCAGTTTAAAAACTTGTTTTGGACCCGGGATACTGTATTTCATGACCTATTTGAACTCCTGTTGCTTGTAAACATAATGTTTTCAAAAATAAATGTCCAAAAGGTCATCAGGAAAACCGGGTGTGTTGATGTACCTGAAGTAAAGTACCTTTCACAAATGTTTTATATGTATTTAATACTTAAGTATTAAGTTCATGGTATGCATTGCCTTTTTAATATAGTAACTAGACAGTACTTCTGAGTTCATTTTTCAAACTGGATTTTATTCTTTTGTATGTCTTTCTGAGAAAAAAGATCATTTTCTTCATAATGAGCATTTACCAATGTTATAATTTGAAAAGTATATACAAAATCCACCCCAAAACTCCAGCAACATAGATGAGTAATTTGAGTTGCCCCAGGTTTTTATGTAACTTGTGTGATTATACTGCTTCAGACAAGGTGTAGTGAATCAGAGGTCCTCCTAAAGCACATCATCACATAAAAACTGTAATTAATCAGTGGCTAATGTTTCATGATATAATTTATTCTCTTCTATGAAACTCATTTGTTTATTATACAAAAAATATGTGTGTGTGTGTGTGTTGTGCTGATTATTTTCTAGGTAGCATAAGAATATGCTGCTAGGGGGAGGAAGTTAATTTATTATATACTGTGCTTACTCTCATCTTCTGATGTAGTTTTCAGATTGAGTTTGGATTTTAAACAGATAAAACAACAATTATGTACTTAATGTGTAGACCATTGAGAGATAAACAGCAGAATTTATTAATTCCTATCTAATGGAGGAAAAAGGGACTTCCAGAATACTGTTAGAATCGTTAATCAGGAAATCATGAGATCCAGGGGCAAAAAGACATAATTAGAAATGTTAAAGAAATTCTTATGGCAGATTAAAAGCACAATAAAAGAGGAAACTGGTAAAGATTCAGCCTGAAAAGAAGGCACAAAAGAAGGCACAGTAAGGCACTGTTAAAGGAAATGACAGCACAAAATTAAAAAACGGGAATTGGTAATCCAGGGCAATGTGAAAGCCTAGACTAATAAATGCGTTTCCTACATTTTAAAATCTTCCACATAAACAAAGATTAAAACTAATTTGGAATTAAATAGTAATAACTTGTAGCATCATCCCTTTTAAGTCCTTTACACATGTATATCTTACCTAAAAAAATTTCTCAGGATGTTTGGAGGGTACTTCTGGAAAAGTTAACTATATTGGTAGAAATATGATAAATCATAGTTAACATGCAACCTGGAGATTTCTGTATATTACTAATGTAGAAAGAAAATTGTATCTAGGACAGCAGATTTTGTTTAATATTGTGGAGGATAAGAGCATAGTGACTGTGAAAAATCCTTGCTTAATGCTTAAAATGTTAGATGATCTGTAATCTGAAAGAACTCACATACAACAAGAAGTGTGTAAAGAGAGAAATATCTTTTATCCTCTTGGAATTGCTGGGAGAGCAATAAACAGGGATTCAGTATGCTTAGAACCTTTCACAGACCTCTAGGGCTCTGCAGAATGGCAGGTACTCTACTACTAATATACAAAACAGAGAACAGCAATTGTGGTTGGATGTTGGTACACCTTTAGATGTCAAGGCAGGATCCCATTAAATGTTTGGGCAGACACACTGCTTAATTATGATCTGATACAACAAAAATAACAGAGCAGGTAAGCACTAGGTTTCCTCTGTGAATTGGTGTGGCTAGCTTTGTGTGGCTCACATTGATGTTTGCATCCCTTCCTTTCTTGTCATGTTTGAGTGTTACTACTTTGTGTCTTTGGAGAAAAGCAGGCATTCCTGTGGAACTGTTGGTTTCAGAGGGGTGCAGAAGGCCACTTAGCAGCCAGTATAATTGCATTCTCATAAGCAATAACTTTGGTTTGTCTATAGAATAAACCAAAGGTCTCCTCACATGATTTACTAACAGTGAGCAGACCACCCCTGGAAATATGTTAACATGGGTCAGAGCAAGTTTCTCACACAGTCCCAAGAATGTGAATCTTCCTTAGATGATGCTGTTGCTGTTTGTGAACAATGATGTGATTCCAGCACGCCAGCCGAGCACAAGCACTGTCATCTCTTACTGGGCTTGTAAGTTTTGGTAAAACCAAGATCCTTGAACAGCTGAATCATGCAGTAGCTGTTTTGCTTTGCCTTTTAAATCTTTGTAATGCCAGTACTGCCAGTGAACTCTAATCTGCCTACATTAAATGCTGTAAAACATCTCTATTGCCCTCCACTTTCACCTTTCCATCAGCCGCAATAGCAAAATCAGGAGGCATTTATGCACCAGAGTCATAACATTGGTTCAGCAGAAACAAACACAAGGAATTTATGTAGGAAAAAAATGTCCATTCTAAATGTGTCTGTGAGCTAAAAATATCTCCGTTCAAACAGGGCAAGCAAGTTGTCTCTGAAAGCATCCTAAGACAAATCATTGGCTTGAAAGAGTGAGGAGCACATTGAGAGAGATCCCTAGGAATCCTAGCAACAAGCCCGTTACCTAAGATATCTGCTTAATGCAATTATACAGGTGTGGGTTGAGTGCTTCTCTGCAGTATATACATTCAGAGGTGAGCTTGCTAATTCTGGGTGTTTATTCTCAATTAAGTACATATCCT
The DNA here is from genome assembly GCF_030490865.1 of Poecile atricapillus. Taxonomy (NCBI): domain Eukaryota; kingdom Metazoa; phylum Chordata; class Aves; order Passeriformes; family Paridae; genus Poecile; species Poecile atricapillus. Next base: position 30,962,012 of record NC_081289.1, on the reverse strand, counting down.
CCTTGGGTATAACATCTGTGCATAATTTCTTCATCTGTAAATAAGGAATGTTAAAATATCTTTCAGGTTTTGTGGCAAGTTTTTCCTCTGATGCTTTCTTCTCAGTTGCTCAGAATTTGACAACAGACTTGCCTGAAAGTTTGCTTCTTGATCAAGATTATTCTTATTTGTTTAATAGAGTCAATGTTATGATTCAGATAAAATTTTCACATGCCTTTGTACTTCAACATTGCTGAATATTAATAAAGAAAACCTTTTTTTAAAAAAAACCCACTTTATTTCTGTTAGTTTTCTGTACAAAACAAATTACTTTGGGTCTTTTAGTATGATGATAATGAACACAATAAAGTTGTAAACCACAATATTGCAAATACCTGAGGCACAGAAAATTTGAAATTGAGTGTGTTCTGTCATGTGAATGGTGACAAACGAAAGAAACCTCTTCTCTTCCCCCTTTTCTCCATCACCAGAACAGACTAATGGTAGACTCCCCAAACTCCTTACAATTAGGAAGTCAAACTGAAGCTCATTTTGTGACTCAGCTATGTGTTATTTAGGCTACAGAAGTAAGATTGCTGCTTCATTTTAACAACAAACCAAAATAAACCCCAGTTTTGGAAATCCAGGTGGACAAAGCCCTATGTTGAACGCAATGCTAGGACTAAACTATCACTACCTAAAAATAAGCTGCATCCTATAGCATAGAAATTATTTTCAATCAGCTTTTCAATATATTTCATTTTCAAACAGAGCAATGGGAGATTTATCTACAGTAGGCTTTGCTGGGAAAAAAACAAAAAGAATGAGGGGAATAAAAAAAAAACCCTCTGTAAATGACTGAGAACTTTAATTGGAAGAAGAATGTGAAAGTTTATTTTTCCCCCCACTAAATCTCTGGTTTTGCAGGACTTTTGAGGTAAATAAAAGCATTATATAGAAAGAATATTAAATAGTTTGAATATTCTAGAAACCCAAAAATGTAAAATTAAGGTATAGTAGAGTGTGATTTGTAGCTGAAATTTTAAGTAAATTTATTATGTTTATTCTAGTAGCTATTAAGAAGCAGCAACAGAATAGGTTCATACTGAGAGGATGAATGTATTGAATTAGTTTATGAATCTTAAGAGATTAGTGGATATCATTATACAATTAGTAGCAATTTTTCATTTCCTAGTGGTCTTTAACAATAAAGATTATTTCAAATTATTCTTTATAATTTTATGATAATAGCAGAAAATTACTTTTCAATTTTTGGTTTCCCTATTTTGTTTTCCACTCAAATCTATTTTCACTTTTCTAATAAAATGAGAGAACAGAAAAGAGTGACCTACAAAGAAAGAATTGGGACATTTTGCTTATTAACAATGACAAAAGAGTATTTTTTCTTAACAGTTGTAATGCAAATAAGGTTTCATTTAGTCAGTTCTCTTTTTTGCCGTTGACCAGAAAGATGAAATGAACTTTTCCTTTATGTTTCTGAAATGAATGTGTATTCAAACCTGAAATGGTATTTAAAGAAGTCTGTTCTTCTATAGTGTTTCTTTCTACATGTGTTTCAGTCTAAAATTCAAGAAGGAAAAGTATTTTGTCTTTATAGGATGCTAGATTTTGTTTTTAATCTGGTAATGTTAGTATTAAGTGAATGCTCAATCTTTTATTAAGTTTTGTATCCAGGTCTTGTTTTGAGGACAGTTTTTGTCTGTGCAATGTGTCTGCTGGATTTTAGTGTCTGTTCATGGGCAGGGCAGTGGTGAGGGTCAGGCTTCATTCCTGGTTAAGGGGTGAGTGTTGGGTGACTGTGGGTTGGGTGGTGGATTCCATTTTCTTCTCTCTGAGCTCCAGGTTGGCTCTCATACTTCTTGTCAAAAGCTGCACAGCGCTGACAGTTTTGTCAACAGCTTTTATATTCTGGAGGCTTTTTCTCTTTGTTATTGATACTTCTCAAGACAGACTTTGAGCTATTTTGGAGTAGTATCAAAATGTTTTTACTGTTCTTCAGATGTTCATTTGCCAAAAATACACTGTCTGTCAAAAGCCTCCTTAGGATCCTGGATTCTTCCATTTTCACTGCTCGCCCAGCCTGATGCAGGTTGGAAGTACGTGAGGTTTTGGCACTAGATGGGCTACTATGCGAGAGAATGCAAATTTTTGTCACAGCCTATTTGTCACCTGTAGCCCACTGCAGACAGCACACCTGACATTAGCCGAGTTTTTGGAGAAGAGTTACAGTTCAAAGCTGTAAAGGAAGCTATAAAAGAAGCAAATGACACCTGCTTATTGCGTGAGTCTGTCAAGTAGCCGATCCCTCAGTGACTCTGTGGGAGATAACCTTACTGCAGCCTGAGGATAAACTTGCTTTCGAAGCTTGGAAAAGATTTTGTTGTCAACAGCTCCTGGCCAGGGAAGACAGCAGCCAGGGGGAAGTCTGTTGGTCATTTTAAATGTAATTACCTCATTCTGCTCGTGTGGAAGCTGGATACAAAGTTTTTGAGGACTGTTAAAGAACAGAGGCACCAATTCAGCTCCTTTAAGGGTCCACTGTTTCCAGAGTTGCCAGCTGTCAAGCTCCAGGTGAGTGTTAGTGACCTTGGGCTACAGGATGTAGCAGGTGATGGTCAGGTTTATTGAGGAAGGCTGTTGGTACTGAAAATGAGGCCAGAGGTGAAATGTAGACAGCCCAATTTAACTTAATTTGTGACAAACTCATCAGGAATACATGTAGTTCTTAGTCCAGTGCTTTTTATTACACAGAAATGGATACTGGATAAGGCCAGAGAGATATATTTTGACAAAGATCTTATAGAAAGCTACTCAATTTCTAATTGTTTTTCTACTTGTGACTCTTCCATTGACAGATCTTCAGCTGGAAAGAAAAATGTGCAGGACTTTCAAATGTGTTTTCAAGACTCAGCTAAACTATCCAAGTTAATTACCTGCCACTGAGACAGTGTGTTAGTCCTCTTCCAGTTCTGTTGTCTGAGCATTTAGCTTGCCTGATACAGTCTGGAGTTTGAGGGAGTTAAACCTGTGGAACTTGAGGGGTGGCAGTGGTGATGTTAGTTTGGTTTTGTTTGGGGTTTTTAAAAACCACTTAGTTTGCCGTGCCATGGAGAGATAAATATGCCAGTTCTGAGTGCACAGCTCGCTGTGACTGTCTGTGGTCATCAGACTCACTTGGCTGAACAGTGAAGCTGCATGCATAGGTACCTTTGTGTCAGGGAAGGGAGATGTCAGGTGTGAGATCAACACCACTGCTTTCTCAGGATAAAAAACAAAATTCAACTGTAATGATTGTTGTACAAGGGGTGATCATTAGCTTCATTGCTGGAGCAAAGGATTCTATGTATGTGATACTGAGTTAAAGTATGAAACTAAAAATGAAGAAAGGAAATGCTAAATCAATGACACAATATTTTTCACATATTGCAGATTTTTTTTTTTAATGTTTTTCTCTTTTGATGTTGAGTTGCTGTTTTTTAACAGTTTTCCTTTTCATCTATCCAGCATAATCATCTTGCTAACCTAATGTTCCATTTTGCAGTTTATAATTATCAATCTGTTCCTTCATTGTCTGTCTTTCCTCCTTGGGATTCTAATTGACTTTTAATGGTCTATTTCTGCATTGTTTTTTGCTATATCTACTCTTACTTTTCAGCTGTTTACTTTCACATGCATCTGGTCATACCTTTATCTGAACTGTAGTCTCTGCCACCCCTCTTTTACTGATGTAAACACCCTTTCTTTTACCAGAAGAATTCATGACTGGTAGGTTCATTCTTTTAATTCTTTTTAGATCTCTGGCTAAAATGTATTGGTTTGGGGTTTTGTTCAGGACTGCAATGGATTATTTGACTGACAAAACATCAGTGGAATCTTACAGCAAAATGTACCCCCACCTCTCAGGTAGCAGTTGCAGCATGATAGAGGTGTGTACCCAGGCATTAATGCTGCCTAAAAATTATCCTCATCCAGGGTTTCAGAGGAAATCTTTAAGGCAAAGCAAACAGAAAGTATTTAATACTTATTGGGTAATTTCACTGAACTAAAGTTACAAGTTGTGTTTTTCAGTCAGTGAAATTTCCTTCAGCAAGAGCTTGCTGGATTAAATGTGGGAAAAGCTGGTTGTTACTTAGTTGTTTTCAATGTTTCCTCTGGGTTTTTCTGCAGTCTCAATAACAGTCAAGATGAGAACTGAGCTGCTGGTTGTGGAAGGAGCCCTTGGGGATAGAGCAGCTTGGAGACTTCTACTCCCCTGGGGCTGGGACTCTGACCAGCCTGTGCCAGAGGGTCTGGGAGGGTGTGGGGGCAATGACAAGGCTGTGTGGTACCTCAGTGGGGGACACTGGCTTCCACTTAGGATCCTACAGCATGAAATCATGAGACAGTTCTGTTACAGCTCTTGCAAATGACAGTGGCAGCAAGAACAATTTTAATTTTTTCCCAAGCCATTTTTGAATAGCTTTCTAAAAATTAACTTTTTCAGCTCATTCCACTGATTCTAGTATGAGATCCTAAGCATACACTCAAAATTCTTATTGTAAGCAACAACAAAAATTCTGTGTTTTGTTCATAGTCGAAGAACATGATTTTCAAATAGTCTTCATACTACAGCCAGCAAGTTCAGCAGTGGGCCTTGATTCCTACTTTTCCACTGACAGATATTTGTCTTTTCCAGTGGTATGTAGTTTTGCTTTTTGTTGAGAGTGGTCTTTGGTATATTAAATCTGTCTGCTACTGGTTCTGCATCTTGGACTAAAGGGGTTTAATGAAGATGAGGGAATACAAATGAATCTGTTTCTGGCAAGGTTTAATGTAGGAGAACTTTCCCTAAATGCTAAAAAAAACCCCCAAAAACACCAAAAAGACAATGTTATAGATAAGGTAGGTGTGAATAAACCAGTTAAGGATGCACCATCAGGACAATTAATTTTAATTTATGTGGTTTATCAGTGTGTATGTGCATCAAGATAAAATACTGGTAAACAGAACAAAACTGTGATGTGTTAGATGAAACGGTTTGTATAGATACAGTTTTTAATAGTAAATTTTCCTCCTGAATTTCTCTCTTGAGAAGGTGCTTTCAAGTTGATTACTCCCTTGAATGGGGACAGACTTGCTAAAAAATCTTGTGGGGAGGTAGTTTTGTGTGTTTTAGTAGAAGTATAACATGAGTTATACTCATGAAGTAGAACATGAGTAAAACTGGAGAAAAGTCAGAGTAACTTGTTATTTTAGCATAAGGCTTTGGGTATGGTGCAGGATGTTGTGCTGTGCTGCAACTCTGTAATTCAGTGAAGTAGAAGGCTAATAATAATTTAGAGCCTTTAATTTTGTTTGTTTTGGATCGCATAGGGTTCACTTGGAGCTTCCATTGGCCCTTCCCTGTTTTGTGAACACCATGATCAAAACAGCAATGCATTTTGATAAAATACATTTGCAGGATAAGTGCTTTACTTAGAATATTCAAAGAAGCAGTGTTTTCATATGTCAGCAGTCTACTTAGCACCCTACCTGAATGACTGAATAGCTGAGCAAAATGCAATCGGAGGAGCATTGTCACAGTGATCATGCTGTAACACTATCAAACTGTTGTATCCCTTTTGCCTTTCAGACCTCCTCATTACTCAGCAGGAGCAAGCTGTGGGTGCTGTGTGAGACCTGTGATAATCTGATCAATTGTATTTTAATGTTTTCCAGATCATTTTGTTAACTCTGAAACTCTAATTCAAGTTTTCTTTCATTACTGCATTGTATCTTATACTTTTATTCACTAATTTTTTGAAAAGGAGAAAATTATTAGTATGAAGCTGATAGTGCCATCCTTACAGGGTATTAATAAGAAAATCAAAATCCTCTGGAGGTAGTTCTAAGCTTAGTGATATTTTTAAAGCTTAACATTTTGACAGCTGTCAAGTACTATCTGATCAAAGGAAGTGCATTTGATAAAATTTAATGGTTTGGGAGTCACTTCAGTAGTAATTAATCCTTCTTGCTTAAGCATTTCTTAAACTCTACAAATCCATTTGACTGCTTTAACAACAGTCCTGTTATCAGCTTATTGGGGGAGTTCAGATAAGTGTCCCTGTTTTGTATGTATACTCTGAACAACTTTAATCTCTGGAGACATTGTTTTTAAATGGGAGAAAAATTAGAATTTACTTGCTTGAAAAAGAGGCCGGTATTGTTTCTTCTCTCTGCACCAAAATTCCTTTTTAAGTTGGCTGGAACAGTTTGAAGGGTAAAGCTGAGGGCAAGACAAGTTCACTTGGAGTTTATATAAGCAAAATGGTGCAAGCTTTTCTATAAAACTTTAAAGTAATTTAATGATGGTATTTATATAAATACAAAATGTTATATGTTCAATAAAATTTTGAAGAGTTGTCTAGGTAAGTCAACAAGAAAGCAATTTTCTTCCACTCCAGTTAATTTGTTTGCAGGGAACATATCTACTGAATAAACAAGCAAATCTAATCACTATGACTTAAAACACAATAATCAGTTTTTAATATAGAAGTGTGTAGGAATCTAGAGTTTTGAAAATAACACCACACATATCATCTTAGATTTAAGTCTCAGGCTGAGAAGTCAAGTCACTAAGTCTCATGTCTCCTACCCAGACTGAAGCAAACAGGAGGGGAATGCACAGAAGGTTTTCAAAATGTTCAGACTAAGTGCTGACAGTCTCTTAAATTCACAGAACTTCTTGAATGGGAGGACATATTTGAATTCAGTCTGACCTATTTGATTCCTATTTCTAAATGAGGTTGTTTTCATGTTATTCAATAAAATAAAAGAGCCTGCTTCAGAACAAAACTTGATATATTCTTATGGTTTAGATAATGCACATTATTAGAAACATGACCTGTTTGCTTCTTCCATGATTCTAAAGAAATTCTGTTGATATTAACTACTTACCTGGAAGCTGTATCTCATTTCACAAGTTTGGTTTTTTTTTTGTGTAGACGGTGCAGACCTGTAAACTTAGTTTCAGAGATAGCAAAATTAAGTATAATACATATGCCTTATATTTCCACAGGGCCTTGGTCTTTATCAACTGAGGTAATGTGCCTGTCATGCTCCTGAAGTAATATTAAGTGGAAATAACATCTTACATCCAAGTTCAAAGGTACTGTTACAGCATATTTGATTGTAACTGCTACAGCCACTCTGATCTGTTTCAGCACTTGAAGCAAGCCCAAACTACTGCAAAATTTTCTCACTGTTCATAGTCTCCTTAAGAAACAAAACGTGTGTTGAAGAGTGGTCTTTTCCATATTTAGAGGTTTCAGATCTGGTATGTGTGAAAGTTTTAACAATAAATTGACTAATCTGCTAGGATTCACAGGAGGTGAGGAAGGCAATTGTTAGTTACTGGGATAAGATGTTAGATTTAACACTTTAATAAGTAACCTCTGTCTGACAGATGTGATGTTTTAGAAGAGTGTGCCACGTACAAAGTCTGTCTGACAAAATTCATACATTTATACATTTATACATTTTCTAATTTCCAATAAACATACGTATCAGAGGAAAGAGGAATTCAGAGGTTTAATGTGAGGATAACTGAATAGAAATATGACTTTAAAATGAAATTTGCAATATTCATTTTAGAAAGGCCTTCACTGACTAGTGAAGCAAGTATGTTAGGAGTTTTGCCCATTTTTATTCCTCCTCCCCACCCTCAAAAAAAATGTTTATAACAACTTCTGTTTTTTAAGCCAGTATAAAAAGAGGAACATATTTCCACTGCAGAAAACAAGAAAAAAAAACCAAAACAACCCCAACAACCAAATCCCTCAAAATGATCTCTCTTTCCAGGTATGTCCCTTATGTTTTTTAGGTTGAGTGATTGGGTGTTGAATTTTAATTTCAGGATAATTTGCAACTGTGCTAAAGTATATGTTTGTGGGTTTTTTTACTAATTGTTGGCTAATTGATATCCCCATCACTCAGTCTGATATACACAAGTGCATCCTTGTTTAAACACAGAACTTTGCAGGTCCAAGATGGTGGAGTTTCTCCAGCATAGTGCAAATTGCAGAATAGAGAGACACCATAGTAACATTAAATCACTTGCAAAGAAGCTTGAATTTAGTATGCAAGTCTGTGTGAGGTATTTTGTAAATCTAGTGGTTGATTTGAACATTGTATCTGAAACTATTTTATTTTCCTCATGAGTTTGGAGGTGCTTGCATTTTTCTGAGTATGAAATATGCCTGTGGGCTTTTTTAAGAGGGTATTTGTTTGAAAACTTACCATCACTGAGAGTAATTCAATGATTGCTCACTACAGGATTCTAAAAGCAGTAAAATAACAATTAGAGGCTGAATGTTCTCTAAGGTACTTCAGATGGAGTTTTATTGCAGGTGGTAGATAAGGGAAAAGCCATCTTTGACATTCAAAAAGTAGTAAAATTTTTGTTTGACTTCAGTGGAATTTGATCTACTTTACAACCCATGACAATGTCTTGAGGTGAAAATCTGTTTCCTACATGAAACTGCCTTTACAGACTGGGATCTTCAGGCTGCCTTGAAAATTGACCATGCAATTAACCTTATTAGGGACTACAAAAACGTGAGTTTAAAGATCTGTTTGTTTTGAGAGGTTACAACAGAAGTACCCGTTCATGTATCATGTATTTAATTTTTATTTTCTGGTAGCAAAAGAAGATCACTGAAACTTCTGTCTTAATGTTTGTCCATATTTAAATTTCGCTCACATGACTGATCAATAACATACATCTTCATTCCATGTTTTCAGACATGTAGAAATATTACTCTGTGGTATCAAGTATGCAATCAAGTTAAAGTTGCTAAAAGTCACTGCAGTGAACAGCCTGTGCACGCCCTGGTAACATGCAGCAGATCTGGAGTACTTTGTCTGACCAAGTTGCCTTTGTACAACAAACTTGGCTAAGTATAGGCTATTCCTCAGGAGTAGTCAGCATGGTTTCACCAAGGGGAAATCATGCTCAATCGCTCTGATAGCCTTCTGTGATGGCAGGATGGGTCCATGCAGGGAGAGCAGTGGATCATGTCTACCTTGACTTCACCAAAGTTTTTGACATTGTCTGCCATAACATCCTCGTAGGTAAGCGCAGGAAATGTGGGTTAGAGCAATGGACAGTGAGGTGGATCAAGAACTAGGTGAATGCCAGAGCTCAGAGCATCAGACCAGAATCCAGTTGGAGGCCTGCAGCCAGTGACATTCCCCAGAGATCAGCTCTGGGTCCAGTCTTATTCAACTTGTTTATCAGAGACCTGGGTTAAGGGATAGAATGTACCCTTGGCAAGTTTGCTGATGACATGGAACTGGGGCAGTGGCTCATACACCTCAAGGTGTATGTGCTTTTTTGTCCCGAGCTTCTGTTTGTACAATGAATGTAGGACTCTGCTAGGTTTCATTCCAATGGGGATCTCTGGGCCCTTTAGAGCCCAGAGTAGAGAACAAGAAAGAAGTGTCTGAAATTTGAAAGGCCTGAGGAACTGTATGGATCCCAGAGTGCTGTCCATTGAGGGAGATTTTCTTGGAACAGTTTTGTTCTGATAAACAAATGTGCGATTTGTGTGATAGTCCTCCAGTACTAATGATCTATCACTATCTAGGGGAAATTTCAAAATGCTTAATCAGTAGGGCTGGAAATACTGAATCATAAGAACAATAATCTATGTTTAATGCCCTAGAAATTGGTAGAATATCCAAAAAGGCTTATTATAGTTTGAGTCTGGTGCTTCCATCCCTTCTGTGACCTCTGTGGGACTCGCAGAACATGTAGAAGCATCACTGAAATAAAGTTCAGGGAAAATTTTGCCTTTTGACAGACTACTCAGGCAAATGTGCAGATTTTGCTCTGCAAGAACTTGCCATTAAAAATGCATTTAGTAGGCTGAGACATATGGAAGCTATAACACATCTGGTCCCTAAAGCCAAATTGTGTATGAAGCACTATTGGTCTTTTTTCATTCCTAAATGTTCTCTACTCTGATGGTAGATTAAATGGTTGATGTTCATGTAAATCAACACATAATCTATCAGCATTGTATCATTTTATCTAGTGATATTTCTCACTATCGATTTTGTATAGCTTTGAATACAGAATACTGGAGGAGTGATTACCTTAGTTACACCATTCTTTTAGTTTTAAAACATGAGGTCATTCTGATACATTTTCATTTCTGGTTTATAAACTCCATTGCCCAAAACAACAGCTGAGAGTCGTCTTAATGAAGAATTAAGACTGAGGATATGAGCACTTGCACAAGCGTAAAAGATACTTGATGATGTATTGTAATGTTCCCCAAGCAAAGCATTCCTAAGAAATAAAAGGGAACCATAATGTAAAAGATAAATGTAAAAGATGGTGAAGAGAGCCTGCAGACTTGATATATGGATATATGCTTCCTCTTGCTTGAGGCAACCTACCAAGTATAACACTGACTAATTGTACTGTTTCTGTTCTCAGAAAAGATTATATTAATAATCGAATTAAATTTCAAACCCATACTTCTACCTCTTGGATAACTATGGAAAGCATTTTTGAGGTTGTTTGGGACAGCAGTGGCACTTTATAGAATCAAAGAATGGTTTCAGTTTGAAGGGACCATAATGATCATGTTTCCAACCCCCCATCCATGAGCAGGAACACCTTCCACCAGACCAGGTTGCTACAAACCCCATCCAGCCTGGCCTTGAATGTTTCCACAGCTGTGGCATCCACAATTTCTCTGGGAAACCTGTGCCTCACCACTCTTGTACTAAAGAATTTCTTCCTAATATCTGATCTAAACCTGCTCTCTCTCAGTTACAAACCGTAACCCTTTGTCCTATCACTGCTTGTACAAGAGAACAAATCTCTCCTGAACTAGCGGTAATCACTTGGCTCCAGACCTAAAAGGCAGTGCAGCTACAGCAGGGGGATGTAGCACATGAGGGTTTTTTTCCTTAACATTAGGTATTCTGAGGGCTTCAGATGTAGAGATGTAAAGTGTTAAAAGGCCCCGTGACACTGACAGATTTCGACCTTCTTAAATAATACTGTTTGCCTACAGTGTCTGCTCAAGAGCAGATGTAGCACATTAGGATCCGAGCTTGTCGCGAGTTTAGGATCTTATTGACAACATGGCTTTTCATCTCTGAAAGAGGACTGATTTAATTCACTTTTTAATTAAATAATGGTTAATTTAATGAAAAGACTGAAGTTTAATGTTGTAACATGTTCTGGCAGGATCAGATTGATACTGCTGCTCCCTGGTGTCCATTCCCACTGTTGACCAGCTTTCCTGACAGAAGTGTGGTGTAGTCAGTGCAGTGACCAAATTAAAGGACAGATCCATCTGAAATGCAACCCAGTGAAATGAAACAAAGTGTTTTAGTATTTCTTATACCAAACAAGACCAGGTTCCCAGCCTTGTGTGTCCTCATGGAAAGCTAAGAAATGGGAGGATGGGAAAAGCAGCAGGTGGAAATTTTATGAGAAGGAATTTCGTAGTAAGAGACCACAACTACAGATGTCATGGACAGCAGAGCTTTTTCCTTAGCTCTTCCACGCAAGAGTTGAACAGCTTTGAATTTATAACTTTTCTGTTTGTAATTCTTTTAAAACGCTACTGAAATCTTAAGGAAGTAATTTTTTTGTTGGAAAGTGTTAGGTCAGAGAAGTGTAAATGTTTCAATTTTACACAGGCTTTTGCCATAGCATGTGTTTTGCTACAGTGAGCTACATGAGGACTATGGTCTTCTTTGACTGCTCCATGCCTGAAAGTCATAGAGCCATAAGATGGTTTGGGCTGGGAGGAACCTTAAAGATCATCACCCCTTGGTCTTAAATTACAGTCTCCTGAAGCTTTTGCATCTCTCTGCAAGCAGCCTAAGAAGCCTTGGAATCCCAGTTTTAGGAAGAAGCTTTCAGAAATTCCGTGCAGTTACCCTTTCTCATCATGGAGGACAAGTTATATTCATGGGAATTAAGGAAGTGTGGTTGTCTTGGAAGTCAGAGTGATTTTTTTCTTATATCAGATGTTTCTAATAGTCAATTGGCTAGAGAAGATATATTTTTCAGAATATTTGACTTCTAGTGACAGAAACCGTGTTTTGCTCATCCTGATTTTAAGCCTTTACTCAGGACCTCTGTCTGGTTTTAGTATGTTTTTGGTTTGTTTATGTTCCTTCATTCATTTGCTTTCTGCACTCCTACCTGGAGAAGGTAATATAAAGATCAGCTCTATAAGAGTATATTAGAGCAATCCACTTTCATCATCCTGTGAGACTTTCAAGGTCATCACTGAAGTCCTTCATCTCCTTTAGCTGAAGTTGACATGCCTTAGTCTCTGTACAATATTTGTTTAAAATATAAGTTGTTTTTTTTCCTCACAGACAGTCATTTTAATGTTTCTGTGGTATTCCACTACTTACACTGTGGGGTTTTAAAAATTATTTCATATTGTGCATGGACAACTGCAACCATGTTTGACAGACTACAATTTGACAGAGCATATCTTCTATATGCAATATATAAAAAAAAAAAACAAACAAAGTTTTTTTTTTTATTCTCTCTAATCTAGTGCATCTTCAGACTGGTTCAGTAAACTGCATATGAAAGGAGGGATGTCAGTGATCTTTGGCTGTGTCTGTACAGAGATCTTGGTCCCTGGTGTGCCTTGTATAGACCTGGCAGCGGCCTTGTACATGACTGCTCTGGGGCAGGGCAGTAAGATGAGGATAATGCCCCAGGGACCTGATCTCCTGGTAGAACATACACTGTGTGTCCTGTAGCCACAATGCTCAGTGCTTGTTTCTTATCTCCAGCTGAGATGTAGCACTGTGAAGTTTTTGTGATCTGTATTAGGACAAGAGAAATCAAACCTTAACCACAGCTGGGCTCTTAGACTGTTAGTCTGTCCAGGCTCTAAATTAGACTGAAAAATGTTGTCCTATTTGTGCTGCAAAATGGCTAAAAAAGCTTCTCTTCATAATTTTTCAACCGATTGTAGACCCTCCAGCTGAGATGGGAGGTAGTACTGGACCCGTGGTACACAAAACTATCAAGTGTGAACATAAGACTGGTGCAATAGGAGTTTGCCATGGAGAAGGCTTAGGTAAAGTATGTATTTGGGTAGTCCTACAGAGATATTTTTATTTTGTTTGGAGCTCATTTAATTTGTATGGTAAAGAGCTAATACATTTCTTTTGTGGATTTTGGAGGTTTTATATTTGAAAAATCTTGTAGTAAGGTTGCTGCTTTTTGATTTTTTTTTTAAGGAATTCCAGTAATGACTGTCTGAATGCTGTGGTGATCCATTCTTAATTCATGTAACAGTTATCAGCTTAAACTTGAGGTTGATTTATTCCACTTGCAAGCTGTAGTGTATGGGAAGTTCTTTTCTGCATGGGTTATGTGTAGATCCATGGAAGGACACAGATTTGTTGTGGAAAATGCGAGGATAACTGCCCAGGCTGCTTTGTGCAATGATTGAAGCAGTGGTAATTTATCACTTTGGGATAAATTAATTTTTTTATCCACACATCACTCAGAATTGATTTAGCATAAAAATGTCAGACTTTATAATCTTGCTCTCATCAACGTTACCTTGGCTGTCCAGTGTTACACTGACCTTCGAATAATACGTTCTGTGTTAGCAGTTGAGCTTGATTGATGATGTGTGGATTTTTAACAGCAACTGGGGCTAGTAACTATGTATAACTGGGCACGAATTTCTTTAGTGATGGAAACAGCAAGGGATGCATGCACAGTGTATATACACACTTCTCTGTGAACTGCTGATATTGAATTTATCACTGTTCAGTTTATCACAGTTGCAGTTCACTTTCTGAATATTGGCATCAAAAATAAGTTTTATTTACTATTTTATTATTTCATATATTATTATTTAAGGTATCTAAATACACTTAGTTGTGTCTCTTTATTCCTAGTACTATAGATTTTGGATTGAAAGGGCAAATTAAATTAGTAAAGTTTCCTTTTCTCTCTGTCCCCATCATTTTTTTTTCCCATCTTTTCTACAAGTATTCCCAGTATTCCCTTTATGCACTTTTTTCTCTGTTTTTTATCTTTGTTATCTGACATCACCCAAGCACAGTAAAGTTAGTTCCTTTCCATTTCTGCTGAATAAAACATGGTTTCCGGGTAGTTCTATATATTTATAGAGAATGGTCATCATGTGACTTTGATTTTAAAATTGCAATTCTACACTGATAGACAATTCCACAAAGTAATTTCTAAGTGTTTATTTTTTGAAATCATGTTTGTATCTGGACATTTTAGTTTGTTTTAAAGAGTAAAAATAAAAATGCTTTATAAAGGCAAATATCAGTTTGTCCTACTGTTATCTGTCCAAAGTTACATAAGGGGTAATTGAAAGCAAGCAAGCTGGATTTAGTCTGTTTTTTGTATAGCATTTAGTGACATTATATACATAGCTGCAATTATCCCTGTGCAAAATCTTTGGAGGCTCTTTGTGCTGATGAAATGGAGAATACAGTCTGAATATGATGAAATTACTAGACAGCTGTGCCAGAGTATCATCCTTGGAGATGTGTTTCCTTTTAATTAATGATGTAAAGAAGGAACTGACATTCTGTGCAAGATCCTGAGAGGAGCTAAAGGATCTGGTGCTTACTCTCTAGCAAATACTGTATTTTCATTTATAAATGATGGATCCTTAGGAGGCAATAAACACAGAATCCCACCCTTGGTGCCATTTTTTTAGAATTCATGCAGGAAGTGCACTTCAAGACATGGTACCACAAACAAAGCTGCATGTCCTGTAGAGATCAGTAAAGCTGTGTATTCCCTGAACTGTTGTTTAAGTTCTGAAAGCTGATCTTTGGCAGGTTTCTCAGCTCTCTGAAATCTTACATTGTGATTGTTCTCCTTGTTTTTAAAAGCTAAGGTATTTATTTATTTATTTTACTTGAAGCTTTGAGCTAGGCAGCCTAGTGATTTCTCTAAGCTGCACTGCTTCTAATGTAAGAACCATGATATTTGTGAGGCCTGGAACATAGAGCTTATGGTTTTTGAAGCCAGGTGTACAGTCAGTTTCTTTAATCCTTTCGGTTTTTAAGCTGCTCTGTGGCTAGACCCCTGGTTTGCCTGACTTGGAGGTTCAAAACTTTCTGCTTCCCTCTGGGTGAACAGGATATCAGTGAATTGGGATAAAATTGTTTTCAGCTTTCTGTACAACTAGAATGGACTTGCAAGTTTACCTCAGTTCAATTGCTCCTCTGGCATCTGTCAGACTGCTTTCGCTTTCAAATTTTTTTTAGCTTCCCAGCCAAGTTAGTAATAAAGCTTGAAATCTTTCTCCTCATCTGAACCCACTTTCTGCTTCTATAGTTGTCAAATTAGTGCTCTGTACTAAAGTGTCTCTGTAGTGCTTTTAAATTTAAGTGTTAGTCTGTAGCTATAAAAATATCCCTTTTGTGCCTGCCTATGCAAAAAGAATGGGCAGAATTAATACTTCACTGATTGCTGTGAAAGACTGGATGAAAGACTTCTATAGTAGATGTCTTCCTTGCCATTTCCCCACTTCTCTGGCCACCGCTAACAACATAATCACTGGTCTTTTGGACATAGCCCGAGATTACACAAAGCAACCAGACTGATCTACTCTGCTGCTGCTGGGACTGCTGCCTCCTGGCTTTCTTACTGGGAATTGTGAATCTGATCCTGGGTGAATCACAACAGTTCCCTGCACTGTTAGAAAATTAATCTGTGGAAAAAAAGGAGGGGGGAAATATAGTGAATTTCTTCCCAACTATTTAAAAATCTAGACCAGCTTACTTGAGAGAATTGGGCCAAGGAAACATCCTGATTGCATTCCTGGGAGCTCAAGAACTCCAGTGAAGCATAGATCACCCCTGACAGTGACTACTTGATCAGCATTATAGTAAAACCTTGCTCTTCCTCAGCAGATTATTAAGATGGCTAATATGACAATACGGGCTGGGGCAGTGCTATGTCTATTAGGTACTTAGGTTTGGCACAGTGCTTACAGCAGTTTTCTACCTGTTTGATATTTTTCTGATTGCAGGTAAGCAGACTGTGATTTGAGCACACAAAATCAGTGTCTCCTCACATACTCCAAAAGCTCTGTGTATCCCTGCATAGTGAAAATAAATTCTTTGGTTGAAAACATGGTATGTCTTTGTGAGTGGAAAATAAAAACTGGCAGCATTCTAAACTGCACTAAGTATATTTTTAACTGGTTTTACCCCCCACCATGGTAAAAATATAGAATTCAGCAACATGAAAATAAAACATCATTTGCCATATCACTATGTGAACAGTGGATTACTTCTTCCTTCTTGAGAAAAAAAGAAATTAAGAGCTGAAATATTTAAGCCAAAAAAGTTTAAAATTGAAAGTATTTTGCCTTTTAATATTAGGTACCACTGCCATGATCTGGCCTAGAACTCTGGACTTTGTCATGTCAGAAGCAGAGATCAGAAACACTTCCCTGTTTCCTAATACCCCAGCATCTAGGTTTAAGAATTTTATGTTTTTACTTTAACTCACAACAGCATTCCTTCTATCTGCCTCCTCTGTGTAATCCTTCCAGTAAGTGCACTAACAGTGTGACCTGCAGGCTGTCAACCAGATGATCGTCTCTTAAGTCCTTACTTCATTTTACCACAGGAGCTCAGTCTACCATGTTTTGACAGCCTGCTGGTATTAAACTGCTGGAATTGACCCTGCTCCCTTCATGGATCAAAGCAGGGGTTTTCACTTCCTCGTCTGCAGCTCTATGATTCTGGTGTCTGTTTAGCATATGCTAGTGCCATATGTGAGAAAGGGAGGTGTTAGCTTTCCCCTCCTCTCCGTGCGGAACTGGGGAAGCTGCGGCTGATGCCTTGCATGCATGCTGCAATCCCTGTGTGATCAGAGCAGGCTGAAGGTCTGTGCTGCAATCTCACAGCCCTATAGATGGCTACTTCACAGCCCTGTCCTACTGTTTTCTAGCTTGTTGAGGGATGTATTTTAAAATCTTTCACACATACAAGGGTGATTTTGTATTTCTGTTTGTTGCTTTGTTTTCTTTTTCTACAAGTTCATTAAACTATGCTTTGAGCTACTTTGCAGTTATGTTAACTGCATGAAGCTGACTTATTAATACAGAAGTGGCTGAGGAATCAGTCTGTAATGATGATTCAAACCAGACATTCTTCAGAGTTCCTTTTTGTCTTATGAAAGAACAAATATGGAGGTACTGCAATAAAGGACATTTTTCTTTAACTGAGAGGACAGTATAGCAGAGGGAACAAATTCTGGTGGTGGGAGGGGGACAAGAATGCTGGAGGAGATGAAGCTGCTGCAACATGCAGTGCTGAAATAAATGTCTGTCCCTGCTCTGAGAGTCAGCTAAGTAGATAATCCATTTGTTTAGCAGGTTGCTGGTACTTAATGAAGAGAGTTCACAAGGGTGTGGAAGGCCCAGTGCAGCAATGAAAGGCCACCACTCACTCATCTGGGGGAAAAGGGATTCAGTTTGAGCTATTTGCTGAAGTCTTGATATTCTTCTCACCCCATCCCAGCTTGATTGACACTACTGGAGGAGCATGTGATGTTTCAGTTCTGTCTTTTTGTCTGATGAGTTGTCAAAATACTTGTTTGATTGGTTTTGTTTCTTAAAAGGCACGTTTCTGAGTAGAGGTTCCTACCCCTGCTTAGAAGCAGGTGAAAAATTAAAAGTGTGGCTTCTGATAGAGAAGTGTCCATATGGGGCAGAAGGAGGACACTTAGGGGACAGGGCAGTCATTTGTGTGCATGTCTACATATTCTTTCCCTTTGTTTTTTGTGCAGGTTTTGAGGGGTAACAAATTATTATTTGTAACTTTTTTTTTTTTTTCTTTTGAGCTCATGAACGCCACTAACACATAAAGTAAATGATAGTAAACTTCCCTTATTGTAAAGCTCTTCATTTGAGGAACAGCATAAATGCATTGTGGTTCTTTTTTTTTTAAAGTTAACTAAACTCTTACCATCTAATAAGCAGGCAAACTGCCTGAAGTATAACTGTTTAATTTTCTTTGGTTTCCCTACACTTTCACTTTAGTGCAAATAATGCTTTGAAAAATATGTATCAAAGCTTCTTTCAAATAGATCTTACAAATGATTTGACAAGAAAATCTCTCTCTCTGCACCATAGAAACTCTTGACTTCCATCAGTGAAAATTGTAAAATGATGATAATTATCTGGAACTTTTTGGCTGTGCCATAAGAGAATGATAGTGTCACCTCACTAATAATTTTATTTTCAACCTGATGATGGACTTTATAGACAAGAATATATCCTTACCATATGATGCATGTAAAGTAAATGATCATGTGCATGTATCCAGCTAGCTCTTACAACTCCTGAAACTGGAAATAATTGAAAAACACTTTCACATCTTGGAAAAAAAATGTGTATCTGTAACTTAGATTCTAATGAAAAGATCTTAATGTTCTTAAGAATCCTCTTCATTCAAAAAAGAAAAACTAAATAGAATTTTTTTTTTTTGTAGGAAGTAGGTCTTATAAAAAGAAGATGGTTTTGATAAAAATCATGATGAATATCTTTCTATGACAATATAGGAACAAAAAAAAAGCTATAAAAGTCTAGGAAGAATAGTGCATCATACAACAATCCTTTTTCTTTAATTGTTTTTATTTTTTAAAGTGTTTTAGATTAGTTTTTGGGCAGAATCTAACCATGAAAGAACATATAAATTCTAATCAATTATTTGATTCAGTGGTGCTTTGAAACTGTTGAAAATGTGTTTGCTGAGGTTTTAACATGTTACATGTTGAACTTGTATGTACTGTGCCCCTCCTATTACACCTGAAACTGGGGAGGGTGGGGCAGAGGAGGTGGAGCTGGACATGGCAGGCAAATTTGTTAAATTAAAACTGCTGCAGCTCTGTGTCTGTTAGCAGCTATCTAAAAGTCTTTGAAGTTAATGGGAAGATTTCCACTGATTGTATGCTGTGGATGGGGTGCTTTGTGCATTCTTTCTTCATTGTGTCCTTTTGTATTATTTACACGGCCAGTGTTCCTCATTAATTTATTGCCTCTTTTCTCATATCTGTTCTCAGGGCCAAGAATGTACTGTTGATACTTGTCACAGAGTAAAATGATAATATTTTTTTCAGAGAAGGTTGTTCTTCCATTTAGGTGCATTGGAATTCATGAAGATTTTGAAAATGTGGATTAATGTGAGCCTGTGAGGTTTCAGGAGGAACTTCCTGCACTTTTCCTATAATAGTATAAATTATTTATTAGTAAACTGTAATAAAGCTGCAGTCTTTAGGCTATAAAAATAATGCTTGTCATCTGCTGGTTCTGGAAAGTTTTAACTGTTACCTGTTTTTCATTACTGTTCTTCCATCTGAAGAGAAGCTCATATGTGTATTGAAGAAACCTGACCTTACACTTAAAAGAAGGAAAAAGTAGGGAAAACAAAACCTGGCCTATTGTCTTGTTGGATTTAGGATGTTTACTTTAAGGAAGTCCATACGACTTAATGAGCTACCCACATTTTAAAATTTTTCCTTTCCTCGTTCCAACCATCACATGTGTGAGGATGTGATGTTTCATATATGGTTCACGTGTGGTGCATGATCATGATTTTAGTATCTCCTTTTCTCATCACCAATTTTTTCTCTACTTTTCGAGATTCAGTTTTTTAGTCCTTTAATTGTGTATCTTCTGTTGGTGTGTTTTAGCTCTCATTTTGGTTATTATTTCATTAGTCTCCTAATAGAAAATGAAAAGTTTTTCAGTTTGAGAGAGCAGAAAGTAAAAAAAAAAAAAGGTTCGATTTGGGGAGATAGCCTGATGATCAGGGATAGATGGGATCTGTGAACCGTGGAAGATAAGAACTCAGAAAACGATGAAATTTGTAACCTTGCTGCATGCAGCATGAATAAGGTGTCACACTGCCCAGTCATAACCTAGAAGCACATTTTAGCAAATCAATATTTGGTAAGTAAGGGACAATTTTAAAAGAAATAATCTATTTGGTGGTAAAGAGTTTCAAATATTTCTAAAGACAATATATTCCAGGCATTATAAGTGCAATTTTAAATGTGTGCCTCATGATTCAGATTACTTTGCAAGCAACATGAAATGCATCCTTTCATATATGTCAGTCTTTAACAAAGCGCTGTTTACACCATGGATCAAATATGCAACATTAAAATTCATTATAGGCATATTACCCACTCTCATTATATGACAGAAGTGTGTCAGTGAAATTAGCAGCCACAAAAAAGACAAAGATTTTCTTACCTATTAGTTGGAAGGTAGCAGCTGTTTGAGTAATTCCACAGAGGGATAACAATGACCAACTGACTTGCACGTTTTAAAGAAAAAATGATATCAAATCCTTTGAGGATGCCATATGTTCTGGGCTTTGAGGCAGGCTGTGTATGCTATCATAGCAATTAGACAGACTGGAGACTCTGCTAAAATTTTATCCAAAATGCCAGCAGAGAAGTATTTCTTGAGGCTTTTTAGTTGTGAACATAGATATATTTATGCTTCCATTATTTATTAGAGGATAAGTTAGTTAAAGTGTAGAATTTTTTACCAATAATTTCCCATGGAAAACTATGTATAAATAAGCTGGTTTGGTGTGGGGTTTGGGTTTTTTATTTATTTTCCTATTTAGTTCTTCTTGAATTTATTTAGGCTTTTTAAAGTTATGTATGGTGGTTATCCTTTTGCTTACAGAAGAGACTGTGAAATAATGTTGCTTAGAATAATTCTCACTTCCTTTGTTATTTGTGAATGGGGTCTGAAGGATGCCAAGTCTTCTCAAACAAACTTGGTAATTGCCACCGAGAGTTGGGCCATTCAGATGATCAATGGATCCATCTGTGTGTTCTGTAGTTTGGTATTGAATTTCTGTAGTTTGATGTGACTTGCCAGACCTATTGTGATTTAGGAAAGCTTGTACTGAGCAGTTTACCCAAAGTGGGCACATACAAATAACCTGTGCTGATGTTGTGGAGATGGGTCACCCGCCAAGCTTCGCTGGCTAAAAGGAAGATGCCTGTATCAGGGAAGATCTATTTGGAGCCATTAGGAAGCAGAAAGGTCTGTTAGCTGAAACTGCTGTGAAGATGTGTTGAGTCTGTGCAACACAGTCTCCAGAGACCCACCAGGACACATAAGTCTCCATTAACAAGCTGAGAGATGGTTTGTCTATGGATACCCAGTACTCAGAGCTGCTTTGTCCATTTTGATGCAAGGCCTTTTCTGCTGTGCAGGCCGTATTATTTCTTTGCCTAATAACTGTCAGTAGGATCCACACTGGCACTTTACTCTTCTTCCAGTGTCTTGGACCTGTTTGGCAGTTCACAAAGGGCCTTTCTGACTCTACAGGCATTTTGGCATTCAGCTTTTCTTTTATTTAAAGCACAAACTTTGTACATGTACAAAAAGGCTCCTCAGAGCTTTATAATTCCGGGTCATGGTGCTTTCTAGTGCAGAATTGCAGTATTACTGTATTGAGTACTGCAGTTCCCAGGTCCCCTTGTAGTCCCCCCTCCTCCCCCTGACCCTCATCCAGAGCTGTATTGAATCCCCAGATTGATCTCTGAAGTCAATAGAATTATTTAGGTTTACTGTTAGATGAAGTTGGGGATTACGAAGAAAACAGTATAACCAAAGGCTTGCCTAAGAGGCAGTGCAAAACTATGAGCATGGAGTATGGAGAATTTGAGGTCTGAGATTTTATGACCTGTTAGATTTAATACCAGGAAGAGAATGTAAAGGAGTGATAGATCCTGTGTTTTTCTGTGATACAGTGATAGAATATAAAAATTGAATCAATAGTGACCATCCAACTCTAAAAGCAATACAATATGAGGGCTAATTTATATAGTTGAGAGTAAAAGGGAAAATACTTTCTGAATGGTTTAGGTTTTGTTTTTATGTTTTGGGATAATTTTACTCCATAGAAACAGATGTTTGAAACTGTGAAGCTTGCCATCACAGACCCAATATTGATTGGATTAAATGAGCATGTTAAGTAATGAGGCCACAGTTATGTGGTGAATACAGTTTTAAACATACTTCTGTAGTTTATCATGCTTATTCTGCTGAGGTACATGTATTATACACACTGCATAAACTCAGTAAGTAATCTCTACTTAAGATACATAAATTAATTTTGGGTTTGTTTTTTCCTTTGCTTGTTTAAAAGAAACATCAAGTGATGTTTGAAATGCCTGGTATAAGACTGTAATTTTCTATGTGACCTCAGTATTATACACCCAGGTATTTATGTGCTATAAAGGGATGAAAGGGGAGCTTCTTCCCTTTATTTATATATTAGGAGTTTCTGTGTTTTCTTCCCTGCCTCTCAGATGTTGTGAGCACTGACATTTCTGGAAAAGCCACAGTTGGTGACTGGGGACATTGTGGTGTCTCCAGATCTGTCTCCATGACTGTGGTATCAATTCTTAAGGGCTCCTGATAGTCAGTCAGGCTGAATCAAGGAATCTGCTATTACTTGCCATTCCTTTGAAATGCCTTTGCTGCTGCTGTGGAAAAAATACAGGAATGTAGACAATCCTTGAGCACTGGCATTGCTATTGCCTGCTTTATCAAGCCATAGCAACCACAAGGACAGGATCCTGGGGCATCTCCACTCTGAGGGTGCTGAGAGTTGCTGCCATATTTCAGCCAAAAAAACACCTGAAAGGAAGGGGGTGGCAGGAGGTGTTTGCTCTCAAGGAAAAATGCAGTCCCAAAGGGAAGGGGGAGGAAATAAAAATCCTCTCTGTGCTGGAGGCATTGTGAAGTGAGAGGATTTCTTCCCAAAGGGATTTCTTTCCTTTTAGGGAAAGGTTATTGCTGTTTGTCTCAACAAAATGATGGTGGACTATCTCTTTCACTTTTTACTCAAGGTGTTATTTGCCAGTTATACATCAGTCATTTTCATCCTCAGGAAATTGCATGCAGTCACCTCTTACTCTAAGTCATGGACCCAAAGCAATGTAGGGCAATCTGGTAAAAAGGATTATGTTTAGGTATTGTGATATCTTCTTTGTTACACCTGAGAGGTCTTTCTTGCTGAAATTAAATGTAATTGAAGTTGCTGCCTGGATACCTCACAAGCATTGTGCATCAGGCTGGGAGGAACTGCCTGCAGCACTGCTGGTAAAAGGGGTGTAGGGGGAATTTTGACAGCTGGGTCCATACACAGCTGGGATCTGGGAGTCATGATATTTAGGGAAAGAGATTTGTACAGGGCTGCTGGGTAACTGGATTTGGTGAAGTCCTTGACTTCAGCACAGCCTACAGTCATGCTTTACTTCTAGTTTGGAGAGCCAAATGTAGCTCAGGATCATTTAAAAGTGAGCAATCTTTAAGAAACTGAGTGAATAAGCACATGAAGAACTTAATTGTCTCCCATTTTACCAGGTGACTTGTACAGAAACAGGATTGTATCAATAAGTAGCTGGAAGGGACTTTGCTTATTCTAATAAACCCAAGGGAGAAGGAGGTGGTTGTCAGTACAGGGGAAGGGGACAGACACAGCTGGACACACATCTTACTCTGCATAACCACTGTGTTGCTTCCAACGCTTCCTTAAAAGTTCTCCTCCTTTGCCAAGAAAGTAGAATAAACCATATAATGAATGAAATAAAAAAAAACAACCTGTCAGTATCCAAAAACAGTAGCAAATGAATATAGAGAGAGCTGTACCTGTACAAATCTAGGTGTAGGTGAATAAGAATAGGCATAGCATACATGTAATATTATCAGAGAAGTTTGTGATTTGAATTACAGGGTAAAGATGGTGAGGTATATACAGGAGACAGCATTGGAGTTCAATATGTTGAATCTTGTAATTAATCTGTAAGATTTTTTTCCCTAGGATTTTTAATACCTTGCACTGTTTTACTTTTGTTGCTCTCTACATCTGCTGCTTTAATTGCGACAGCAGTTTATGCTGCATATAAAAGCATTAAATGTTTTTGCTCTTACAGTGTTTGCTATTGACTTTACATATGCTTCTCTATATAAAACAAAATTAATTTCCTAATATATCAATAGAAAACTCTGTTCAAAAAGCAGATTGAATAAATGGTCTAGTATTTCAGCACTTATGGATGCCATTTCATTTTATCTCACTGTGAATTGACAGGTTATGACAGGCAATTGAGAACAGAATGCAGTTCAACTTCTTTTGTGCCAATGATATGTCTTTTAAGAGGTAAAATACTTTAATTAAAAGACAGTTGAAATCTTAGCTTAAATTTTACTTGATGTGTCTGATTTTTTTTTGCTGCAGTCTTAACCATTACTATTCTTGTCTTTATGTCTATTTAAAAAAATTAAAAAAATTATTTTCATAGAAAGTATCTTTTTTCAATTTCATTCGAGATATTATGTCTACTTACTGATCTCAGGAAGCAAAAAATATCAATAATGATTCCCTGACTACCTGTTCCTTGTTTTAAATTTAAACTAGCTTTAAATTTCTCTTGCACATGTTTAAAGCAAAATCTTACCACTGGGCAGTCTGATCATAAATTCATCATTATATTATTTTGGTATTGTAGCTGGACATGACTACTGTAAGAATTATTATACATTTTCTACAATTTTCATATAAATTAGAAGGTCTGTTAAGGAGCTCAGTTTGTTTTTGATGTCACATTTAAATTTTGTTCTCTAAGAATAATTATTTTTAAAATGTTCTTTTGCTGTGGGACAGGTAATCTGGGCGCTAAGCACAATAGATCATCCTCTTTGTGTCATCTACTGACAACCATGTCAGGCCTCTTTTCTCTCAGTGTCTAGACTGATCCTTTCCTCAGGTCACCCATCATCTTTCTTTCTCTCTTTTTATGTCTGAGAAACAAAAGAAGAGGGGAAGAAAACCCTCAAACAAAGGAGGAGTGAGAAGGCCAAGACTGCAGTGAAGAAAGTGGGTAGAAATGCAGCGGGAAGGGCAGAGCAGGCTTCTGACAGTTTGTCCTAAGAGACTATTCCAGCTCATTTTCACTATCAGAGCCAATAAAAAAGTGGTATCCAGATTTCAGGGAGTCAGGTTTTCCAAGTGTCTGTTTATCCCATTGTCTCCTTCCAAGCAGCGGCTTTCTCACCCTTGCAAGAGACCGGGACTGTTTGTTTAGCTGCCTCCTATGGACTTGCATCTGACAGCAAATAAACCTGGCCATCACTATTACTTTCTGTATGCATCTTTCCTTTAACAAGGTTTGCTACTGGGTTTTTGGACAAAAGCCCAGCTACCCATGTTCTGTCTTTTCACTGGCTCTTTGTGTTTAGGCAGAGAAGTGTTTCTGAAGTAGGCAGCTCAGACATCAGAAAAAATGACACTGGTGATAGAATTGCTTCAGCTGCAGTGGAAAAGATCATTGTACTTTGTTTTGAAAGCTACAAGAACAAAGAGCGCTTTCCCTCTAATAAGGCCTGTGGCTCCTTCATTCCTCTGCACATCATCACAGAAGGTCAGGCAAGACAATGCAGTGGTTACTTCTCTGGGTCTTTGATAGTTCTGTCACCTTGGTTTCTAGAAATTGATGAGTCTGGCAGCTCATTCATTTTTGGACACTTTAAAAGACACTGAACATTTGTTTTAGTGCCCTGTTCTTCAAAATCTTAGGTGACTTTTGAAGGTGACTACAGGGAAGATGAGTAGAGTAGCTTCATGCAGCTGAGTTTTTCAGCTGTTGCTTGATTTAATAGCAAGAAGACGTGGACTTTGTACATGATTTCTTTCCTTTTGGAGATGAGAAGACAATGTAGCATTGCTGGCTCCCAACTTCTTCTTGAACTATTGAAACTTTTTTTCTTTGGAGCCTATAAAATTCTGCATGCCCAAGATACTCTCTCTACTACTAGCCTTGCAATTAAAGAATTTGAAAAGAAAGAGAAGTTAACATCTGAAAGCCTGCAGAGCCCTCCTTTTGGCCCTGGAATACTATTGTGGGAGCTTTGCTTTGGTTTCAGATTGCCGGGAAATTCTCCACTGAGAATGCTCTGTGGCTTTTTTAAAGTAGCATAAGAACTCATCAAGCAATAGGTTAAGAAAATTCTGAGCTGTAGCAATTTCCATCTTAATTTTCCCTGAGATTTCTTTGTTATTAATTTATTGAGTAGATTTGTTTTTCTTGATCATTATTTTACCAAAACTTTTTGTGCTGGCAACTTTTGCAGCTGCTGCCAGTGAGACTGCTGAAAGCTTTAATGCTTTCTTTGCTGCTAGGAAATATTTTTGGTTAATGGCCATGGTAAAGGTGACTTGGATTTGAGGTTACAATTTCAGGATGTATGTGAAGATGTTGGTATCAGGGAGCCTTTGATAAAATGCTTTTGGCTGAGGAAAGAGAAGGTGTAGGTAACCATGCCTCAAGGCAAGAGAAGGACCACGTGAGCTCCTGGAGCTCCTCTTTGTTTATGTTGTGCCATTCTGTGGTTTTACCCCATCTCACTTGGGGTCAGGCAATGGGATTCCTGTCCTGTTTTCTTTTCTGCCAGCATAATTCAGTGTTACAGCAAATGAGTGTTAAGCCTACATCTCTGAGGTGTCAACTGAATGCTCTGAAGGCTCTTTATCAGTTTGAAGATGGTAGAACTGTTGTGTGGAGAGAAAGGACTTGTTGCTCAGTTGTTGTTTCATTTGAAAATTTGATCCGTATGGGGGCTGTTCCCAGCAAATTTTAAATCTCACCAACATAAGAAGCATGTATGGGACCTGGAGGGAGGGGATCACTAAGCATATGTGTGTGCATTAGGAAAGTGGTTTCAAAACCGTTTTGCTTCTGTGTTTTCTGATAGATTATTGCTAACTCTCTGAACAGCTTGTATGGGGAGGGAAGGGAGCAGGCTATGATAAACAACTAGTGTAAAGTAATTTTTCTTTGTGTCAGTAAAACTGAGTAATAGATAATCTTTTGTGAGTGGTTGGTTTCTAATATGCATTTGTTATTTTAATTAACACTTTTTTAAAGCATTAACAAAACCCAAAAGATCCTATTGATGTCCAGGAGAGGCATAAACAGGGACAAACCGATTAATCCTAATCTTGCCCATTGTGAAAGATTTTACATATAGTCCCTGTGATCTCTACTGTGACTTTTTAATCCGGGGTCCTGAGAGGTGAATAGCAGTTCTCACTGCTCCAGAATGCTTCTGCAAATCCATATTGATGCATCTTTTGCAAAGGTTCCCTTAGAACTTCCTCCTGCCAGACTTCTGTAAGTCTCTGACTTGCACAGGTATAATCTCTGAGCTACCTATAGCAGGTGTCAGCATTGTCTGCATTTATTGTTGTGTAGTAAAAATGTAAGAAATGTGATTACAGACTTCCCCAATGCTGGAGGGTGTGTTAGCTATTTCCTTGAGCTTTGCAGGCAAGGGTAGGTCAAATGTAGCTTTGTTGGAGTTTTGGGTTTTGTTTGGTTTGGTTTTTGAGTTTGGGAGAGAAGTATGGTTTGCTGTATTGTTTGTTTTTTTTTTAAATAATGAAGAATTGAGTAGCAGTATGGAAGTTGTTTAAACTCCAGTTAATAATTCAGGGGAGAGCACATCCTATAATTTCCAAAGCTTATAACTTATCTGAGAGTATCCAAATTTCCTCTGGTTATGTTGACCTGGGACCTCTTCGGGATCCTTGTAAATGCTGTGTCATTTCTATTGGTATGTGTCAGGGTTCTGGTTTTTGTACATTCATTATCACCAGCTACATTAGCATTTAAGCAAGTTTGTCGGAAGGACAAAGGAAAACATGTAATGTGTTTCTTGTTCTATCTTGCCCTCTGTAGGGGTAGCAGATCATGGATTTCATTCAGGTTCATTTTAATGCTAAAATCTATGTCTTGGTTTGATAGAGATAGTTAAGATATGTTAGCTTAGCTCCCCAGCTGAATGCAGGGATGTTTCTTCTCATGCAGTAGAGGAAAACAATTTTTTCTTTGCCTAGGACAGAAAAGGGAGATATAAACATTAGAAAGCCTGTGAAACAGATGGTGATTTAACTGGTAAAGTTATTACAGATAGGATGGCAGTCATTCAGACAGAAGATGTGCAAATCATAATAGCTTCTCAGGTGCATATGCATGATACGAGCTGTGTTAACAGAGCAGGTCAAGCAATCAGTTTTACATTCATATCCTGAGCCTCAGTCATTTTTGTTAGATCACTCTCCTGTGAGCTGCTTATTCCGTCAGGGCATGGAAATTTATTCTCAAATGAAGAGCATTTGTTTGGCAAAAGAAACAGGAAATTCAAACTGGTTTGACCTGTTTCTGGATGACCAAGATAAAACTACTTTTAGTCTTGTTGGGATATGGTGGCAACTTATTCTTTAAAATACAAATGGAACTTTTAACTTTAGTAAGGTAACAAAAATATTGCTGATGTTTTTATGTGGGAAAGAATATCCATAATATTTTCCCACTGTTCTTTCATGTTTCTAAGGTGCTTTTCATTAGAAATACCCTAGTTTTCTTTTTAAGCTTTTATGTGTAGCTATGGACCTGCCTATTTTGTCATTCTCTGTAGAATCTATTCATTATCACAATGTCATGTAGATGAGTCTTAAAGTTCTTTGGATAAAGAAAAAAAAGGAACATTTCCAAACATTGAAACATGTATAAATGGATGTGCCATCATCTCCTTGAAAGTGCAGCAAGCCTGCAACAGGAACTTTGATCTTTTGGACCGTTCTTATTATCTCTTTGGAGTGTCAACATTCAAACTGTGTGATAAAAATGTCAGTGGCAATCTTAGCCATTTTTGTGTTGATCACTTTCACGGAAGTATTCACCAACTGAGCCTATTTCTCAAGCCCAGGTCATATTTGAAGCATTAAATCCTTCATCCATTTTTTTCTGTGCAACTGCCAAAATTTCCTCTTGCTACAATGATGTTGATGATCACTCCTAAAACTAAAGTTACTTATTTAATACAAAAAGTAAACCAGGTGTGTTTATGAATTTGAGTATGAAGTTCTGTCTAATTTCCTTTTTTCTTTTAAAAAAGGAGATTAGCAGTGATCTCTGTGATGAAAGTAAGTTGAATTTCATACCAGGGAATATTTTACTGAATTTTACTCTTCAACTCACAGTTCAATAAAAATTGTCAGTCACTGTGGAAGTATTTCCAATTTGTCTAGTAAACTACCACAATTATAAAAGTCTTAAAAAAAAAAACAGAGCAGCAACTATTTGGTCAAGTTCAGGGTCAAACCAACAGGTGAGAGCATCTCAGTTTTAGAGCAGCCAATGATCTAGAAAACCTGAGCAAGGCTTAGCTGTGTGGGTGCCAGGATCCATTTGAGTCTTTGCCTTCTCAAATGCCAGCCTCTGGTAGGGTTTTGTTAGTGCTTCTAGCTTGGACATACCACAGACACATGGCAGAAACACAAGCAAGAGCAGCTTCCTCGCCTGTGAAATAATTCTGCTGTATTTCAGGGGCTGAAAGCACCAAGTGTTCAGGAGCTCCAGTAACCCTGCCTGTGCCATGGTGCCCCTCTAGCTAGAGGCAACCACCTGCAGGGGTGGGAGAGGAAGAGGCACTAGAGGAGGCCTAGGACAGTTAGCAAGCTGCCTAGGACTTTTATCCGAAACAAAATAGGTACCTGTGGAGGTGACAATGATCAGCAAAAGTGGCAAAGGAAGTGTGACTAGACGAGGCTTCCACTTAAATAAGTGGAAGTCAGCAGATCAAACATGTAAGTAAAGTTAGCAGAAGCAAAATGAAAATTATCCGCTTTTTTCTCCAAACAGTGCATTATTTTCACGTTTTACTTTGGAAAAGAGCTAGTATGTTATTGTAGGACCAATAAAATAGGTAGATTTGATCATATAGAAAATCCATTATGTATGTTCTAAAAAGAAAAATCTAAACAAGGCCTTAGTAAGACAATAGAACACATTTTACAGAAAATATAAATATTTAAGGCTTGAAAATAATTCAAAGTGGGATAAATGCTAGAAAGGTTTACTAAGTGTGCATTGTGCCAGGCAGAGATGACATTGTCTTTGCTAAAATGAATGAATTTCTAGATCAAAGATGTCTGGTTTGCATCATCTGACTGTACTGGATATCTGGTAATTAATATCTGGATATTAGTAGTAGAAAGTGGAAAACTGGGGATGTGCATAAGTAATTGATTAGCTAAATGAAAGACAGCACTCGTTAGTGCTGAGTGAGAAAGTACAGGGTTGTGTAGGTATCCCTGTTGGAGTTCTTGGAGGATGAGTTTTGTGATCAGTCTTGAATTTTTCAAGTGACTTACTTGGACACTGAAAATGAGAGCAAGTTGATGAATTTTTCTCATGAGAAGGAAGAGAGCTGATTCAATTAGTTGATCACTGAATGACTAAGTCATTGTTATTATACATCAGCTGGAAAGGGAGATGGAAAATCATTCGGCTTTGATTCTGCCCCACTATTTTATACCAATTAAAGCATGTGTTTAGTTCTTTGTGACCTAAACTGCAACAGTTAGGATTAGTGTCATAATAGATCCTTTCCTTTTGCCAATAAGAACCTTGCAGGTATGCAAAGACATATCTTGAATACTTTGTATTATGTGCAAATGAACCCTGCAGTGCAGTCATATGAGGGGAAAAAAAGGGACAGGAAAGTGTTTTGGGAGACTTTACCCTGTATGCATGATGGCAGGAAGAAAGGATTCTTCTGCAAATCAAGCTGACTACCTCAGATTTGACACAGTGCTGAGTGGTTTGCAATGCGAGCTTGCACACCTCTGCAAACAAGAACATTTTTCCTGTAGAATCAATTTGTGAGAACAGATCAGAGAGAACTGGAGAGAAATGGTACAAAGGGGAGCCCGAGAGAAGAGTGGTGCAGATAAGGAGACAGAAGGAACCAGAATATCAAAAAGATGGAAGGGAGAATAATATAAAGATGAGCAGGGATAAGGGGAGCAGGGGATGAAAAATAGAGAGGGCATGAGGGAAGGCAGGCAGAGGAAGGTGTGAATGGATGGCAGTAGGAGCTGCTGAGAAAAGGCTCATGTGCACTGCAGCAGCAGAGGAAGATGCAGGATGGATGCACGTACTGGGGGGAGGGGGAGAGGCAGTGAATACTCTCAGCAGGAGGGGGAGAGAGATAGATGGCAAACATACACAGAGGAGTGGTGGGGAGAAATAGTGGATGTACACAGCAGGGAGAGAGCAAGTGAGAGAGAGAGGCACAGCAGATGCACACAGCAGGGGGGAAAAATGCATAGAATGAGGAGGGGGGCAGCACAGGGAAAGTATCAAAAAACCTCAACAAAATTTAACAATAAAAGAATAAGAACCAATAAAATTATTGATTTGAACATTTATCATGATTTAACACAGGAAATCAAGAAGAGAATTGAAGAGAAATTTACATGAGTTAAAAATTTTAAGTGTTTCAAATGTTAATAGCGTTTGGTTTGGAATAAGACTATGCTTGACGTAATGAATTCCTCTTTGCATTTGCAGTGAAGCAGATGTCTGCTTTCTGTGTCTGACAGGGGACCCAATCCATTGCTTTTTGACGTCAATAGGACTGGGGCTTTTTCAAGGGCACGCATTTATCTTGTCAGTGTGGTCTAACCAGCCAGCCTCGCTTCACTGCTCTGGTCTCACACAGGTGAGGAAGGTGGGTGGGAAGTGTTGTCACCTAAACTTTCCAAAATCTAACAGCTGTCACATGCTTCTCAGTACTCTTATGCATGTTTGGGCACTGATCCCTGATACTCAGTGCATCGTGCACTTGAGGGGAGGTTGCTGTGATGTGCCTCTGTGTGGCTCATTGAAGTGTCTGGCACCAGTCTGGCGGCACAGAAAA
The DNA here is from genome assembly GCF_030490865.1 of Poecile atricapillus. Taxonomy (NCBI): domain Eukaryota; kingdom Metazoa; phylum Chordata; class Aves; order Passeriformes; family Paridae; genus Poecile; species Poecile atricapillus. The sequence goes on along the minus strand of NC_081289.1, from coordinate 30,930,180 downwards.
GATTAGGCCATCATGATAAGTATAAAGCAGCATCAGTAAGAGAGCAGTCAAATGGTGAAATAGGTAAAGGAGCAGTTTTTTGGAGGATCCCTTTTCCTGTTCATGTGTTAAACGATGGATAACTTTTCCCAGATTCTGTGGAAAACAAACAAGAAAGCTCCAAAAATTTTTATGAGCATAACAGACTCCACTGGTATGGGTACAGAGAGAACACTGCTGCTGGAATGACTTTGTTATTACACCTGTAAACAAAGTTATTTCTCTGTGACTGAGCTGGCAATTCAAGGGAAAAAAAAAAAAGACATGGAAAAAGAGACTCAAAGGGAGACAATTCTCAACCGTGAGGAGACAATGTTGGTGCAGCAAAGGTGTGAAGAACTGGAGGTGGAAGATACTGCTTCTTAACAAAGCAAGGTTTACTCCGTAGGAGAGGGAGTGTCCCTGTGGAAGGAAGAAAGTGTGGATGGACATTTTGTAGGTGGAATCAAAGGAATGTACTGCAGTTGGGCATCGTATAGGTTGTTAGGAAAGTCTTTCTACTTCAAATGGTTCATAGCCCCTAAAATGATTTATTTCCATTGCTTCAAGGAGGGTTCTACATGGTGCTGCTAACATGCTTTTGAAGGGAGAGGTACCAGTGTCCAGATTCAAGGGACAAAGAGAGTACAGCCAATGTACCCTGTACAGTCAATGTACAGCCTGTGTATCCATGCACACACCTTTGATCAGGGAATGGGAATGTGAGGTTTATATATCTTCAATGAAAAGTAGAATAGTGATTGGATTACTTTAAGGTGGAAATGTGGTAGAGGACATGCTCAAAAAACAATAGCTGTTTTTATTCATACCATCTTCCTCCCTTCTGAATTCTTACTTATTCTGAAAGCTCACAGAGAAAAGATTTGTTCAGTTTTCATTTAACCTCTGCAATATGTTCTGTGCTTGCTGCTGTCCTTCTACAGTGTAAGGAGCTTCATGGAGTGCTGTGCTCTCTGGCCAAGCAGACACAGCAAAAAGAGAGACAAGGTGGGTGAAATATGTGGGTTTCAAGAGAGAAGATGTATATGTCAGAGACTGATATCAAAATGTCAGTGTTGTAGATCATACTGAGAAACTAGGGAGTTCTAGAAGGGTCTGCTTGTCTTGTCCAGCCTTGGAAGGATCTCACTGTTCATTTCCTCCTGCCATGGTGAAGCCTGTTGTGATTTGGCAAGCAATGTGGAAAAGCAGGGAGGGAGTCTCCTGCTGAAATGATTCCTTGTCTTTTTGTGCAAGTGGAATCAGAGTAAATGTGGTGTGATGGGACTGATGCTTTCAATTAGATTTCAATATGTGTGAAAGGGTAGTTCAGAAGCAAGCTGTCTGTTCTGCTTCTGTGTGAGTTGGTACCTGCTCTGAGGGTCTCAGTGATCTTAGTGTGAGTGCTGTATGTATTAATTGCCTGTAAACACTTCTATCAGTGTTCTACTAGCTCAGTATGATGAGTTTATGCTTTTTTTTCTGAACTGGATGAATAGCAGATTTTTTCCTAAGCACTGCTGGAGTGGGGAAAGGTTCATTCTGAATTGCTGTCATAGCCATCTCCATCCTCAAAGGCTCTGTTCTCTGGTAGCATCACTCAAGGCTTCTCTCATTCTGTGCCCTCATGCTGTTTTGAATATAGCAGGGCATGGCTCAGTCACCTGAGTGACCAAAATGAGTGCTGATGACTAAGAGCTCTCTCTTGCACACTTCTGCAACCACATTTTCATAGTGCTGCTGGGGTTGAGGCAGAGGGAGGAACTTGCACTACTCCTGGGACCGCTGTGAAAAGGTGTCTGAAACTGATGGGAATATGTGTCTTTAAGCTGGGCCCTTAAAAGACTAAATAATTGCTTTTTAAATGGTAAAAATAGCTAGAGTAATAATATTGTCTCTTTCTGTATTGGTAGAATAAGTTTTGTAGCTCTTCTTAAATACTTTAAATTTCTACATTGTTTTCAAATGTAAAAATCCTGTAAAAGTCCAGGCATTCACATGGGACTTGGAAAAAATCCCCCTTTGCATTCTGATAAATCTGGTTTGTTACAGGCTGGCCAGTGTTAGCCTGGGAAAGCAAGGGTTATCTTGGGCAATTCAAGTGTGACAAGCTGAATCTTATTATCAGATATCCAACAACAACAACAACAAAATACTAAAATACAGGGAATCAGTAAATGGTGGTGATTTAAAAAAAAATACCAACCAAACAGTAGATAGAGCTTCAGTAGGCCTATTATAAAAGCAAGAGCTTAGCTGATAGTATCAGATGGGTGACAGCTGATAACTCCGTGAAGGGAATGTTGCCAGTACACAGAACCCATGTGTGACTCTTGTGGGGACAGGAGCACCATTTGGCCTCAGGTACCACAACTGCTCTGTAACTCTCTGATGAAATCTCTGCTTTTCAATAACTCTTAGTTTAGTTTCTTTTAAGATATGCTTATATGTCAATAGCACAACAAAGTATTTTGTGATTTATATTCTCCTGCATATGTAAGTAACACCTCAAAAACCCCGAATCTTGTTTATGAAGTGACTGCTGTGAAGATTTAATTCTGGAGGGACAAGCTTTAGTAATACCTATAAAATACTAAAAACTTTCTCTTTTTTATCAGCTTCCCTATTGAAATTAATTTTGCAGAATATCAAATTAGGTGCTGTTTGTTTAACTACTTGAACTGTAGGGGTTACATGCCAGATAAAGAAAAGTGTTTTGAATATAAAATAGTAGAAAATTAAGTCATTCAAAAATGAGAATGAAAACTGTGAGAAAAGCTCTGTCCCCTTTAGCTCTGATTAGTGACTGCATGATACTTAAAGGGATAGGCTTGAATATTAATATGGTTGATGTGTCCTGTCTTCAGTCTATTCTATAAAAATTAGAATTAGGTGTAAAGCATAAATCACCTCTGATCCTGTTATTTCATACAAAATCCTTGGCTTTTTTGGGTTTAGAATTTTATTTTTTTTTTGAAGCATGTATGTTGCTTGTTTTTAACTTCAGCATTAGTGGTGTTGTGATTTAAATTATCCTCCTCATATTCAGAATGAAATTCGAGGACCTTATCTAGATGCTGATTGCTGTTTTGCTGATTTTTGTTCAGGACTTGGTAGTGTGCAGACATTATAGCCTCTTTTGCCCTGTCAACAAGCAGAGGAAAAAAACATATAATTCTCACATATGATGAAGGACTGGAAGGAAAAGACAGAGAGCAAAAAGTAAAATGGTAGGTAGGGTAAAGAGAGGAGTGCAATGCAGCTGAATTTCTGTGCATTTATGCAGCACAAGCTGGGACTTAACACAGCAACGTGACAAAAATGTCAATTATGACCATTTCACTGCTATGTTGCTAAAAGGAATGGCCTTCTCAGCTCTTGATATATACCAATATCTTGATTTCAGTTGTTTTAATGAAGTTAAATTTAGGTAATGTCATAATTACAAATGTATTAAAAAGAAAGAAAAAATGAAAAGTTTATACATGCTCCTTCAGACCTATCTCACCATCGACATCTCACTTGACAGTTCAAAACAGTTAGAACATAGCATGCAATATTTAAAGTATTTTTTACTTCATTATTAATAAGGATTTTCTTAGTCTATATTGATATCAATTAATTGTACAATTTGCACAAAAATTGTCTTAATGACCTTATTTTAAAACACTGTTTTGGATATGTTTTTTCCCCTCCCCTCCCCGCCCCCAACCAATATTGTTTACAGATTCTGAGAACATTTTTCTATTATATTCATTTTTGTATAATTATATAATTATTTATATAATAATAATAATAATAATAATAATAATAATAATAATAATTCATTTTTTTCTCCATCTAGTCATTGTATTCAATCAGTAAGAACTTTCTAATGTCTTTGTGTCTAGGGGCTTAGTGTGTGAGGCCATGATGAGAGAGTTCAGTGCATCTTCTTCCTTTATTGTTTTTCTTGTGAAAAATCTTTTACAGACTCTAGAGGAAATCAGTGTATTTGAAAAAAAAAAAATTAGACATCTCTTCCCCTAGGATTTTTTTAGAAGATGGATACAATATTGACTTCCTGATAAATGTTAAATAGGAAAAAAACATTTTTACACTCTTAGGAATGCATGTTGTCTATGTGATTTGCATTAGACCGGAGTAGGATTGTAGCAATATACAGTATTTAGTATTCCTCAATTAATGGCTTACATCATATTAATGTATCACATTCAGTTCTCAACAGCTTTCTTTATTTCCTAAATGTACTTCCATTTAGGAAATGAGTTAAAAATAAATATGACAGTTACAGATAAGATAAAACTCTGACTACAGGCACATTTGGAAGAGTATATGACAATAAACCAATCTGTCAGTTGGGAGAAATTCTCCCTACTCTGTTGATGGACCCCTACTTGGGTCCTCTCTTGAAAGATACTTATGATGATCTGGGAAGAAAAGGAAAAACCCAGTGCAATGCATGGCTTTTGTGGTGTCTTGTGGCATTCAACTCTTTGAACTAAATTTGTATAGTAAAAGCAAGCATTTCTTTTCAAGAGGCTGAAAATGCATTAACACATTCAAAAATTGCTTTTTGTTTGTTTTTTGAGAAGAATTAGCCAATCATTTTTACTCTACATTATGTGTATATTTATTTATTTAATTATTTTTGCAGATGGACATCTTAAGATGAACTTAAGAGACTCCTGACCAACTGTGAGGTCTCAAGCAGGCAGAGGGAAAGCTATCATGTCCTATATTGTTTCATTTTTTTCATCAGTCACAGCAAGTCAGTTCTCTAATTATAGGGTAAAAAGTTATATATAGAGTATAAGACATGAGGAATGAGAATAAATAAGTGAAATATGTTAATATGCCTTTCTACATCAGCAACAGGAATTGCATTTAAAATGCTCAGCGCAATATTGTATCAACAATACAAAAATGTCGGAGAGAATACAGAAAAAACTGAGCGTTAAGAACATTTTTAAAAGGCAAAAGCAAAAAACACTGAAATTTCTTATAATCAAATAAATGAATTTTGTAGTTATGGTTAACATTTTTTTTATTAACAACTCATTATTCAGTCAAACAAGAAGGTGAGGTGGTAAATTCCATATTGAAAGAGTTTTTCCAGAAGGCTTCTGTGGCATAGTACTAAAAAAATTGAATGTGGTATAGTAGGAGATAGTTAACAGGTCTTTGACTTTTAAATCTAATTTATTTTGAACTTCGGAGTATTTGTCAAACTTTACCAAATGGTCTTCAAAAAGAAAATGATGTGTGCTTAAATGACTTTGTCTACAAGGGCAGGCTGAGCAGACTAGAACTTTTAAGAACAGGAGGGGTGCATACATGGGAACTCTGGTAGAGGTGAATACAAAGATTATTGCTGCAGAGGGGATAAGCATGGACCCGTGAGCTGGCAGCGTTAGACGGGGGAGAACCCACAGCATTTTGTTTTCCTCTACGACAGAATTTAAACTGCAGAATGCACCTCTAGTATTTTTGAATGGTCTTGAGTACAAACTGATTTAAAAAGAGACTGGAAAAACAAGAGAGAACTGACTAATGAATAGCTAATTGACTAATTGAAGACAATTGTGTGGATGTGGCAGCGGCCTCAGGGGAGACAAAGATGGTGCCGGCCACGCGGTCTGGGATCCCTTGTTTCCCGCCTTGCTCCTTCTTTTCCAGTCCCGAACCTTCCCTGCCCCCAGTATCTCCTGTTTCGCTCCCACCCCTTTGTTCGGCTGCTCCACCCCTGGGGGCTGTGACTGTTCCATCATGGGCAACACCTCCTCCTGGGAAATCGAAACTGTAACCTGATGTCCCAAAGCCAGTGTTTCTCCAAGAACATCTAAAGGGGCGACGCCCACATGGGAGCCGGAGCCGAAGCTGGAGATCGAGGAGCTCTACCCCTCGTGAGAGATCTAAGAGCTGCACCCTTCCTAAAAGAGAATCCTAAACTGGAAGAGACCGAACTAAAACAACCATTATGTTTGTATTAAGTACCATCACTGTATAATTTGCCCAGCGTGGTCCGAGATTTAAGTGTTTGTTTTTAATTCTGTTTTTTCTGTTTGCTTAATGTTTTTTGTTATTGAGTTTTTGGTGTCCCACAAAGCAAAGCGGGTGCTCTGTGGAGGAGGTGAGATTTTAAGGTGTATGGAGCAGATGTGGCAGCAGCCTCAGGGGAGACAAAGAGTTAACATTGTCCCACCCCAAACCGCTTGTGAAGGACAGCCCAGGTGTTCTGATTGGGTTTGAGTCCCTGGGGGGTTCTCCCATGGTGTGTTTCCAATGGTCCCTGACCCTGAACTCCACCCTCAAGGATGGAGACCCTCGGGGGTTCTGTCCCTCAAAAACCCCTGCTCAGCCTCTGTTTGGGGCTCTCTGTTCTGGACCTGGGTTTATTCTCATGCTGGATAAACGGTTTCATGAACGGGAGCCCGTCTCGGTTGGTGTTTCATGCTGGTCCCCAGAATCCTGCTGCTTCCCTGGACGAGATCCTGAGGTTGCTGACTGCAACATGTGGACACAACCTGTGACTTGTATAATAATAATTAACTTAAAATAGTTCTCATTTATTACTGACAGGTGTTTTGCATGTTCCTTGGTGGTAGCAGCTATGGAGAGAGACTGTGTACTAGATGGACTAATGTTCTAATCTGCAGTTGCAGTTTTCTAGATTTCCAATTTGAATACAAATATTTGTACAAAAATCATGACTTTAATCTTTTTCCAAAGCCTAGGAAAGATCCAAAAATCACTTGCTGTAGTGTATCCCTGTTAAACACTCTGCATGAAATATGGGTTGCTGTGTGGTTCATTGCCTGTGTTCCTTCTCTGGAAAATACTCTTGGATGTGATGGGGAGGAATGTTTTTAAAAGTCACCCTTTTCTCTTTAAGGGGCACACACTTCAAAGCTTCTGGTGATGATTATACCCCAGTTATGTTCTGCCTGGCTCCTGTTGATTGAATTACAGAATGACAATTGAACCTCTGGGGGCTTCATAATGTATATACTGTTGGTGCATGACGTGGTGGAAAGCAGTATCCTTCTGCACACCAGTTTTGGACTGAGGAAATAAATGCACTGTGCAGTTTTGAGTAATTACTTGTAGTCTGTTCATGAATCTGTGTCTCTGCCATTTATTTAAGCCGAAGCAAGTCTCTGGTTGCCTCCAAGACTTTGGTTTTTCTTTTAAAATTCTTTGGCAGAAGAATGCTTTCTCTCCTCCTTCAGGAGGTTACCTGCTTGTCAACCTATTCAAGTTGTCATTTCCTGCGAATACAGTTGGGGGGCAGTCAGAGCAGGAGCCTGCTGTTGGGGGCCTCCTGCACAGTATGCTACAAACGAAAGGAAGCTTCACTTTATATTCATCATGTTATACTTTTAACAAAAAGGTTTTTTGCCTTACTTGATTTAAAATATTTTAAAAATTATTTGCTTAAATTTAAAACATAGAAATGATATTCAGTCAATTAATATATAGATCTAAGTACAGTAGTCTTTGAAAAAGTATTTTAAAACATGAGTATTAGCTAGTTTAGAAACTGTGAATAAAAACTAATTCATAACATATGGATCTGGGTCTTCATAAAATACACCCAATTCTGAAATGTTGGTGAATTAATACTTTTGAAGAAGCAAAAAGCTGAAGGAGTCACCTAATTAATATGCGTAGCAAGTAATAACCTGTCTGCTGTATATGACTTCAGCAACAGAGCCAAAGAATATGGCTTTGTGCAATTTTATCAGCACAAAATTTAGGCTTTTACTCAAATTTTCAGCATACTCTTATATTTCTGGACTGAAAGTGAAACCTACGCCCACTGACATCCCTTAATGGCAGTAGACCCAGGACACTTGAATGCTTTTGTGGGCTGAGGCCTAATCAATAAGTATCTGGAATATAGGGTGCTTCTGGAAGAGTCAAATATGTTAGTGGTTTAACAGATCTCAAATTAAATTTTTTTTTTTGGCATAACTGTGTTTTCACAGAGTGGCCTGCTTTTACTTGCAGAATGTTATAATTGTGTAAGGGCTCTCTTGCATGCCTTTCCTTTTAAAGAGAAAAAAAAACAAATAAAAACATATATATATATATATATATATATATATATATATATATATATATATATATATATATATATATACACCCCCAAACTCAAAAGAGACTGAAAGTCTTGCATAACTCTTAAATGGAAGAGCTGTGCCTTGTTCTGAGGTTAAAAAGGAAAATTGAAACAAAAGAATGGCCAATTAATGGAATGTAGGATGTTTAGGTAAAATAAAGTCATTTCATCCATGATGAAGAAGGTGCCTACTGTCAAGCAAGCACAGTGTGAAGAAGGCATAATAACTAATAACTTATTTGTACCTGGGTTATTAGGATAAATCTGCAGATAAGGATATGTGTATAATGGAAGCTTCAAAAGCTGCAAATCTGATGTGATAAATGATTCAAAGTGCAACACATTAGATTAGATTTTAATGTTTGTAAAATGAATGAAACAATACATCTATATGCCAAAACCATATTATCATAAACGTATTTGCCAAACTATAAGACATAAATTGCACTTAAATTTAGTAATCTATGATGGTATGCTTGAATGTATCTTTGTGATTAAATGTGAACAATTGCTCCTTTAAGGTTAAGGTCTGTGTATGTGTGATTAATCAGATTGAAATGACAGGGCGGACAGCTCATGCCATGCCTGGTTATCAGAGTGATTGATTTTAGTCAATGCTGCTGGATGAAAAAAAATCTGTTAATAACTACAGCTGCAAAACTCCTGATGTCATTGATAGCACAAATCACTTCTCGCACTCCTATTATCTGGCTCATTTGCAGATACGGAGCACACAAACCAATCCATTGGAACGCAAAATTATAACGTACAGATTTATGCAAGAGGGATGACTGCAAAGTGCGTTTCATGAGCAGTGTAAGAAGCTGAAAATTGCTGCTGTTGTAGCTGTCATAGGCACGTTATTTACTTTGGTATGTGTGGAGATTTTGCTGTCAGGCTTTTATCCTCCAGATTGTTTGTGCTGTACCTCTCTTCCTGCTTAAAATAGAAAATCAGTCACTGAACCTGGATGCTATTAAGTGTTCTTAGAATAGTTCTTAACTAAGTTGGCTGATTTGCACTTTCTGATGAAGGAACATTTGGTTGTTTATTGCAGGCTCTGAACAAACATGTTTTTCCAGAATCGACTAATAAGATTACTAATTGCATTTCATCAACAGAATTGTTTATCGTAGGTACATTCCTTTCATCTAATATTTATCTTTTTAGTTGCATTTTTATTTTGAAAGATCTGGAATTTATCTGCATCAAACATTGTGTCTTATCTGCATTTTGCAGGGGATTACAGGGAATGTTGATGTCTTACGGAGTTCATAGGAGAAGGGGGACAACAAGTATTTGATAGGATTGTTATCCCAAATCCAGCCCCTTACCTAGCCTTTCTCCATTACCTTTTCATTCACCATTCCCCACTGGCCTAAAGCAACACATTTGATATACCTCCAATCATAAAAATCTTTTTTGGTTCTTATAGTCCCTTGTCCCCCCAGAATTCACAGATGTATCTGTTTTCAGGAAGCACATACAGTTATGGTCTGAAATGCTGGGGCTCTTGATTTTTTGAAATGATAAAATAATCCTTTGCTTTTTCAAGCTTCTCCCTTCTGCTCTGTAGGCAAGGCATTCTGCTGAAAATTATTTATATGAAAAACCCCAGACTTACTAATGTGTACGCTATTCCACCACACTGCTTTTAGTTCTGTCTGGTATTCTGCAGAAGACCAGAGTGTGCTCATAAGGATACTAGTTAGCCCCAACATTTCATGCATGTAAATGATAGGGGGAAAAAAATGTTCAGTTCAAGAAAGCAGAGATGATTCTTGCTTAGTTGGGTATTAAAGAACTACCGTCATTATTATGTGTTCTTATTTCTCCAGAGGATCTATGTCTTGATTAGGATTCTGTTGTGGCAAGTGCCTCTATCAATCACAGGGAGATCAAGTCCTTGCCTGAAGATGTGCATATAAAGATACCCCATACAGCAGCATGCCTTGAAGGAGCTTGATGGTAATCTCATAGGTGCTAAATATATTAATGTGAGTTCAGGTAGACTGGCATGTTTCTGAAGTCTGAGGTGTTTCAAGATAAAACCTTCTATTTATTTATTTATTTTAATTATTTCTGTGATTCTCACAGGAATAACTGTGATGCAAAAACAAAGGATTTACCTGACTTTCAGATTTGTGACTTTCTGAACTTTAGATATTGTCCTTTAATATGTTGAGTAAGGTTGTGTAGGAGTTCTGTGTTAGGTGATTTCATCAAAGGAATGAAAAACTGAAGATGAATCCTTGTCACTAGTGCAGTTTACTTAGGAATTTACTGAGGATTTATCCCTTAATCTAAAGGTCATAACATTTTAAATAACATGCTTTTAATATTCAGAATAGACCCAATTGCCCTCTAAGCAGCTTATAACTTTGAAATGCTGTTAGCCGCAGATACCCATACATTACCTTCCCTCACTTTCCTTTCATAGAAATAATGAAACTTGAACTTTACTGCAAATATGCTTTTGTCTTTTGTTCAAGCAAAAGAGTAAGAGTTGACTGTAAGCCTGCTCATGTGTGGTGCTCCTGAGTTCACTGCTTGATTTGTTTGCAGATATGGCAAACCGAGAAGATACGTTTAAAATATTGCCAGTTTTTATGTGTAAGAAGAATCCCATCCACGAAGGAATCTGAACTAGAAGGACAAGACAGGAGTTCTTGGCTGCACTCTTTTGCTAACATCATTAAGCCATTGCCTTAAGATTGTATGAAGATGCGCCACCCAAGGAATTTTAGATAAAACACTGAGTACAGGGCATATATATACACATCCATTCCATTTCACAGAGCATCCACTCTGTCTCCAGGCACAGCTGCAGGACTCTTCATAAATAAATAACCTCGTGTAAGACAGATTATGTTCCTCGGATATCAATCACTGGTAAATATCGTGTTCTTACTTACGATGTAAGAATACTAAATGGAAACTCATGAAGATTTCAGATTGCCATTATATTTACAGTCCTGGGGCTTACTGCTGAGAATTATTGGATGTCTTTGCCTCTGAATGTGGGCTGGAAGCTGCAGTGGGATACTCATTCCTAGCTTGACTCTCAGATTTTCAAATCAAGGTTAATTGTACTTCTTAAAGCCCTACCTCTAAATCACTGCAAATATTGCAAAAATATTCCAAACCTTGTCAGATAGGGTCAGTGAGGGAACAAAAGCCCAAAATCATCCTTTTCTGATTCCATATCTGGAAAAGGCTTTGGACCAAAGTGTTGTGTGATTACAGCAACTAAATGTAGTGGGAGAGATGGAGGGAAAAATGTCAAAAAGCCACCTGGAGCATTGGAGTGCCTTCTGCACAGTGAAAGGGCAGTGATGTCATCCCCTTTATTTTACTGTGCCATCAGCTCTTTTTCTGCCAGTGGTCAGACATTCACCGATTCCAGCTGCAAATAATGCATCTCTCCATGTACTGATATCAAGAAGCAGGGTTGTTTTAACCCTGAATTCTAACCCTCTTTCAGAGGCAGTGGGTCTTATTTCTTTGCAGTCTGTTTGAATTATTCCCTCACCAGCCCCTGTTGTCCATTGGCCAAAATAAGGGTGAGAGATTGTTTACAAATTCAGGAATTCTGTGTTGGACACTGTCAGTTTTTTGAACGAAGCCACAGTTGGGTGTTCTGAGATGACTCTATTTATTTTTTTTCCAATATGAGTGCAGCTGCTGTTTAATTCCTTTTTAATTTTGGCTCATTTATAAATAATCCGAGACAAGTTTCTATATTTCTTTTTCATTATCTATTCCATTCTGTTTATTCTTACAAGGGAAAAATATAGTTAGAATATACAGAATCCCGTCCCCCCCATTATTTAGAATATCACAGATTTGTTTGTGATCATTTTTATTGAACTCTAAGGATAAGGAAAAACTCAAAGCTTGCTAAATACTCTTTGTTTTTAATTGTTGTTTTTAATTATTGTTTTTATTAGGGAATATATGAAGGGATATTTGTTATCATTTGCCTTCTTAACATAATTGCTCTTATTTTAGGTTTGGATTAGTTTGGTTCTACAGCATTCTCATTAAATGACATAAGGATGATCAAAACAGAGGAGTAGCCCAGCTGAACAGTATCAGCAGTGTCAAAGCCACCTTGGCCAAAATGTGAGCTGAGCAGGGTGCACAGCATTTCATTACCCTGGTTTAGTCCAGTTTCCCTGGAGGTATTCGAGGGAGGGTATCTCAGCCTGGTGAGAGAGCCACTGCAGCTTACTGTAGCCATCTTTATCCTTAAGGAGCTTTAATGTGGGGCAGAAGGATAAATTCAGGTATTTGTTGAAGGATGATTGTTCTCAACTGGCATATAGCAAGTATGATTTTTTCCTAAAGTTTTTTTTTTTTTAATTTCTGGTTTGAGTTAAAACTAGGAAAAATTAATTTCAATTTGTAAATTTTGTGGTAATGCTCTACTTCATACGACATCGTGGTTAGTACACCATGGGCCTCCTGAATTTTCCAAAAAGATTGCTTCATTGTAGGGGAAAGCTTATTATTTTGCAATTATTTTCTATTACAGAATAAATAATTTCCAGATAAAAAGTGATTTTGCTTACCACAGAAATGCACAATGTTTTCAAATGTAGAAATCAGAAGCCTATTTTTACTACTTGTATGAAACAGTAACTAGGAGAAAATAATTTATGAATTGAGAAAGGGAGGTAGAGACTTTTTAGAGGTGTATTCAGCCAATTTTGATTCTCTTAAATTATCCTGGGTATTTTCAAGCATTTTTCCTCAGTGGATTCATATTTCAGACAATATTTCTGACAATCTATTTTATGCTTCATTGACCACAAGGTTTGAAATTCTAGCTCATATTGGCACAGTAGTGTCAAATTTGTAGTGATAAATGGATAACTTTTTTTTAAATTTTAAATAGGTCTCTGTTGTTTAATTTGAGATCTGTAATTTTTTTTTTTGGTTCATTACTTCTGCTATTTTTCTGTCCAGGAAAAAGTGATTAAAAGAGACAGAGGGATCAAGGTGCTTTAGACTTGTCCATGTGAAGAAATGGATTGTCCAAGGGAGGGTGAATGTACTCATGCTATCTATTCATTTTGCTTTAACAGAATTAATATAATAGTTTTCTGAATTTATTCTTTTTTACTGAACCAGCACTGCTACTCTTGGGAATCTGTTTAAAATGTTCTACCCAGGATTCATTCTTGGGTAGTATGCTTGCTAATGTTATTTTCATAAGCAGAGATCTTTTATTTAGGTGTATCATGAATTAATTTTCTTGACTTTCAGCAGAGTAGTAGTGTTGCTAAATTATAACCTCCTTATACTTAAAGTGATAATACCTCCTATCATTATTTAAGTATGTTCCACTACCTAATTGTGAGGAGGAGAAAGCTGAAGAGGAAATTATGCACTGAGAAAATGCTTCTGTTTTAGCATGTTCTCTATTATTCTTTATCCATTTTATAACAAACTATATATCTTCAAAAATGGGCCTTGAATCTAAAGTTGGTCATGTTGCTTTCCTAAATCTACAGAGATTTGCATATCTTACTCATGTAAGATAATTCTGATCCCAGTCCTTAAGATTGTGTAGATTCTTTTTTCATTGCTTTTTCTTGAAATTGGTGGAAAATATTCCTAGATTTTCATATGCTGTAATATCTGGGAGAGTCCATTTTTTGTATAGACTGCAATTAAATAGAGAGGACACAGAGTGGGATTATGATATGTCAAGAGGCAAAGAAGACAATTCCCTACAGGTGGTCAATGAATTGCTTGAGAGGGCTGTGTTATATCTAAATAAAATACAAATATCAACTGTTCCTTGAAGTGGAATATAGAGCTTGCTTCTGGAACTGGTAACAATTTAAAGTCATGGTGTGATGAGGAATAGGACTGCTCCCCTTATTTGAGTCTTTGGCTTGTATGTACTTCTGTGCATTACATTTCCTTGTGTAATACTTTGTGTTGCGAACTATTCAAGTTCCTGTTTTTTGTATGTATCAAACCTATGTTTTCACCAGGAAAATATATTTGACATTGGTTTTTATTGCCATTTGTCCAGGAAGCCATCATAGGGAATCACAGGATCATGGACTATCCTGAGTTGAAAGGGACTCAAGGATGAACTCCTCATTCCACGTGCGGCAACCTAAAAGTTAAACCTAATGTGTAAGAGTGTTCAGACACTCTTGAATGCTGCCAGGCTTGGATCCATGACTTCACTGGTGAGCTTGTTTCAGTTCCTAATCACGTTTTCAGTGAAGAACATTTTCTGAATCACAGAGTCAAAGAATACCATGTTGAAAGGGTTCTCAAGGGTCACCTGGTCCAACCATTCTTAGCAAAAGCACTGTCTCAACACGATGGCCCAGCACCATGTCCAGCCAAAGTGTCCAGTGCTGAGGAAATCACTACTTCTCTGGGGAAGTTATTCAAATGCCTGATTGTCCTCATTGTGAAAAATTCTCCTTGTGTGACCAACCAGAATCTCCCCAGGAGTAACTTGTACCCATTAAACCTTGTCTTTTCCATGTGACTGCTTGTAAGAAGAGCTTCCTTTCAAAGTGGTTTCACAAATCTGATCAATTCTAGAAATGCTAAACTGTTATGTTGTAGTACAAACAGAAAATCTTTTAGTTAAGTAAAGACGAAATGTTTCAACTGGCACATATTGATGTGCAAATGTATGTGTATATATACATATTCATATATGTAAAACACAGTCTTATGTATATAATACTTATATCATGAGTAAGTGAGCAATATAAAACTTGCATCATGAACTGTGATAATAATGTGCTAAAATGTGAATGGAAATTCCAGCATAACCAGGTGACACTTTGTCCTCAAACTTCTTGTTGAAAAGCTATTATTTTGCCATTTTCTTTACTGTTACAAATTCAAGAAAGGTCTTTCAATATAAGTAAGAGTAAGGGGGAAATAAAAGTACACAACCCATTTTCTTTGGGATTTTTTTGAGAAGGCTTACTGTTGGATTTCAGAGGCAGGTGCATTTGGGGAAACATTGGTTGGTATTCCAAAGTGTGCTGACCTTACCACTATAAGTTATTGATATCATAAATTGTCTCTAATATTACTGTGAGATCACTACCCCACTCTGAGGTTTGATTATTATTGGCTAATAAGTTAAAAAATCACTGTACCTAGGAAAAAAACATGATCTCATTACACCCGATTTCCTAAGAAATCAGTCCAAAGTGTTAAGACAGAAAGATATGGTGCTTATGGTGTTAAATATGTTTAGCATTTAGTGTTTTCAAAAAGAACTAAAGGTTTTTTTGGGCTGGGAGTGAGGATCGATTGCTGGTGAATCGCATATATAATTCGTCAGTTGTCCTCATGTATTTTGACACTTGCGAATTTGTAACGTAGGCAATGACACTTGAAAACAAAATGATTCTCCTCCTCTTCTTTTTCTCACTGATTTTCTTTAACTTCATCTGTGTTGCCAGAAAGGAGCTGGAAGGAAGGGAATTTGGATGAATTTATCTGTCATGAGGGGAGAAGAAAGGCAAGGAAGAGCTTCTAATGTTTTAGCATGCATTAGAATGTTAATAGACAATTATCATAATTAAATAAAAACATTCTGGTTCCTTAGTAGTGTGCCAGTTTTCAAAAAGCAAGTATTCCTTGTTGTCTCTTACTTGAGAGCTATAAATCAATTTGTCTACTAAATCCAGGAGATGTCAAAGCACATGTTTTATTTATCATGGTGTGTTCATCTATTTGTCTTTTTCTTTATTGAAAATGTGGGTTGGTTTGAGACTTAAAATTGTTAATTTTCTACCCTCTCTCTCTACTTGAATGTCCTTTATTTTCATGTGCAGTCAAAGAACCATGAGTATAAGCCTCCATGCTGTGCGTATAAATAACTCCTCTAGCAACTGGAAAGAATTAAAACACGGCATTAGCAGCAAAAGCTGCATTAGTTGGATGGTTTACCCAGGATATGCTGATAAACTTGTATCTATTTAAGAAAGATCTAATTAGGATCCTTTTGTTACATAAACCATTTTATTGTAATGAAACATACATAAAATAATGAATAGAACATAATTTTTTATAATTTCATTCAAATGAGATGACTTAAAGGTAATTTCTACATTTTAAGCATTTAGTTTCATGACATTTCCTAGCAATTCACCAATTATAATGCCTGAAATGTTTGTCATTATTAAGAAACATTTAATGTAAGATTAGATTAGTCATAAATATTTTATAGGGAAAAAATTATATTATTTCAGGTACATCCCAACATCTTTATGCCTGTAGTTCTGTGCATCTGCATACAAATAAAAGGGATGCTTTGTTAGCATATTGCACTCCTACTATATCCTTCTGTTGTGGGTGAGTCAGTCTTGAAACAATCCAAAGACTATCTTGATTTTGCTTCCAAAGTCTAAAGCTAGATACATTTTGGGATGACTTTTCTTCCCATTCTCTATACTGTCATCCCAGCAGCCTTTGAATTTGTGGCTGTTCCCAAGCATTTGAAGATCTGTCCTTGACTGTCCATAGCGTGGCTCTACCTGGCACAGTAAGGGACAGGTCTGGCAGCCTCCTTGTTTTTTAGACCACTAGGACAGATATGCCATTTTGGCTTATTTTGTAATGAAAAACTGAAGTACTACTATGGATGCTAACTCTGAAGCAGGCAGCATAGTGCCTGTGAAAATCGCAGGCCGCATAGCTTTCTCAGTCTTGCCTGAGAAAGTGGCCTGGGAATTCATGGGGAGGAATTAAAACAATCCTCAGAGACAGAGAACAGCCTTGCAGGTGCTGTTTGTCTGTTCCTTGTTTTCGTGCAAGAGAAGGTCGAGGGGTGGTGAGCCCCACTGACCAATGATGGTGATGTGTTAGTTTGCTAACCAGTAAGAGTTTCTTTTCTGTACTTTTCATGTATCGGTCTATAAAAAAGATCTGAAGCAATAAACGGAGAGAAAATTCTCCTGATCGACTCCTAAGAGAGTCTGTGTCGTTCTTCTCGCCGTTCCTAATAGAGCGACATACTACAATTTTAAGTGATGGTGTAGGGTTTTGGTGTAGGGCTGTGGCACAGAGGTGCTTTGCTCAGTACCTTTCGTCACCTTTTGAACTGCAACACTGTTGAGGCATTGGTCTTCCCAGGGAAGACAAGATTGGCACCATGGCTGTCTCATATGAGGGAAAATCAGTCTTCATGAATCAAGCCAGTAAAGGGGAAGGTGGAAAGAAGGAAACTGCATTTTATTTCATATTTAACAGCAAGATTGCTGCAAACATAAATATTTTAATTTTTAGGCACACATTTTAAGAAAAAAAATAGTTAATATCCCAAGGAAACAAGAAATATTCTGTAGGGGTTTTCCCTGTTCATTCTCTTTGCCCTTCTTGTCAAGGAACTGCATACCAACCTGCTTCTGGTCCATTGTGCCCTCATCCCTCCTGACTATACTCTCATTTTTATGACCCAAACAGCAGTCCCAAAAGCTCCTTTCTCAGGGGCTTGTGACATATATTTGGGCTGTGACTCACCTGCAGCACTCCAGGCATCCTGTTAGTTGGCGACAGTAAGGACACCCTGTCTTACAGCAAACAGAGCCTAACTGAGGAACTCCTGATGTGAGCCCTAGGCAGGAGCTGGACGTGGGCAGCAGCAGCAGGAGCAGCCTGGTGTGGAGCTTCCTGGAGAACACCCACAGTTTTACAAAGCAATAGCACACCTCAGAAGAGTTGCTTGGTAAGATCTCTCTGCTGTGTGCGTTAGGGGTGTTTGTCACTGTAGAAGTTTAATAAGCTTGAAGGAATCATAGTGTCTGCTCTGGAGCCTGTCTGCTCTGTTTATTCTCTTGCTATCTGAGAACAAAATGCTGGGTGATTCTATTTGGATCCCACATTAACCAAATTTCTATCAATGGCTTAAAATACAAATAATATTAGCTGCTAAATAGAATAGTGTTTCACAGAACCATTTAAAACTGTCTAATCAAATGAAATAAATTATTTTTAATAAGGTTGTTTTTTAGTTTATGTCTAGCCTCTGTTTTCTGCAGTTTTGTGCATCTATAAATTCTGCCAAGTCTGTTTTTTTCAATAGACAATATTGGTCTTCCTCTGAAAGTTTGATTTGCTTCCTATGAGATTTCTTGATATATAGTAGAAGTTTAGTTATGACTTAGGCTTAAAAAAATACCACCTTGACTGTTCATTGCCTCTTGATAACCTTAAAAATATGTGTGGTCCACATGCTACCACTTGGGTGTTGAAGCAGCAGCATTTCTTTTAAAAATGAACACAAGTATTAAGAAAGATAAGGGGCTAAAATAATAAAAAATAAAATATATATATATTCTTATGTAGAACATGTGATTCTTATGTTTTTAAAATAGTTTTAGCTGTATACTTGGCAGCAATTTCTTAAAATTTTATTTTCATTTAGCTGTGCATTCCCCTTAGTCATCTATACTAATGCAAGCAGCAGTCCCCATTCAATGCATACAAGGCTTTTAGTAAGTTGTAAGGGTAAGAATAGTGTCTTTGCTTTTTAAATTTTCCGTTTTGTTGGCAAACACATACTGGAAAGAGAGAGAATAGGCTGGCAATGTCTTTTCTCAGTGTTTAATGAAATGCTGTTAAAAATCAACAGTATGACAGAATTTATTTCCTTCCAGCAGAAACAAAGGAAAAACAAAGTTGTTTACAATAACACCATTTTACCATTTATTTCCCTTTTTTCACTATATGATAAACACCATATTTCTTGTGTAAGAAGACCATTTCTCTTCACATACACCCTGTGAAGTAATTACAGCCATTAGTTCCTTGGTGCCCATTCTGCTGGTACTAATGAAATCTCTTCTACTTATTTATCTTGTGGTTAACTTTACTTTGGAGCCTTGGAATGACATAAACATTGATTGAAACTTTTCACAGGTTTAGTGCCTGAGCTCTTTCACTTGTTGGCTTCTCTGGTGCATACATCCAGGCCACAGCCTGTCCCTCTTCAGGGGTGTGTGTTCGAGGTCTCTCCCTGTCACCAGAAGTCTCTTTTGACAATACCTGAGGAAACAGTTTGTTTAACCTCTCCACCCCAAGGTTTAATTTCAGCAAAACTAACAGTTCAGAAAGTGATTAATGAGGGTGATAAGCAGGCTGACAAGGCAGATAGTATTGACTTTATTAACCTGTTTAACTAGGGAACTGGGTAAAAAAACCCATAAAAATTAAATGTAACCTCTAATGCTTCATTTTCATGTTTTATACGAAGTGGGAATCACTCACAGTAAATTATAGTTCCAAAGAAAATTTATGCCATTATGACAAATGCAATATAAATAGGTAGATAGGCTGGCTTTCACTGCTGCCTTTTACTAAGTCATTGTCCTGCCCCAGATTGACTGCACTGTAGTGATTCATAGATAATGTCTTGTAATGAATGAGCATAATTCTGGTGGAACTTGGAAACTGGTAGTTAAGCTTGTTTTTAAAACACTTATTTCTTTGAGTGGTACAGTAGAAGCTGAAACTAAAATAAGAACAGAAGTCTCCTCCTTTTCTCCTTCAAATTCTTTTGGAAAGAGCACAACATTTGACTCTCACATCTTATAGAGGTAAAAAAGGCAGATATCCCTCTGGTTGCAATCTCCATCTTAATTAATTAGAAAAACCTGAGTAGCTGCTTGGGTTTGTGCGTTGCTGGAACCAGAAGCTGGAGATTATCAGTCTCATCTGTGGTGGTCCTGGTCTCCATGTTAGAAGCTAAACAGAATTGAAAAGGCTCTTAACTTTTGGGTTCATTTTTATAATAAAAGTAAATTTTTTTGAAACTCAAGTCAGGAAATGGAAAAATGAATTTTCTCAGGGTAACACTAGCTCAGCCTCTTTGCACAAATAGATTTTTTTTCCCTGGTAGATTTCTAAAGCTTATTGTATTACCATTTGTTTTGCTCTGCATGGAAGGAATTCCCTTTCTTGCAAGGTATACACTGCCTTCTGTACACTGTCAATAGCTAAACAGTACTAATAGCAATGATTAAAGGATCAGATGTACAGTTCAATTAGTAGAAGTGGGTTTTAATTTCCTGAGCCTTGATTGGGGATGATATTGATGTAACCTTAATTTTAACTGTGTATATGTTTTGAAATGTAAATATAAAACAATGCATCCAGAAAATGTCATCAGGCATGAGTGAGATGTGCTAGACTGTGTATCCCTCCAACGCAAGAGCAAACAGAAAAGAAAGAAGCAGCTAAGTCATTCGATATCCTGTGCTTCTCTCAGGTCTGCATCACAGCCTTATCTTCCTTCCTGTCATCACACACAGCTCACATATCATTACCCACCCCCACGCAAGCAATTTTGTTATCAGCCACAATTATTATTTGCCAACACATTGAATAGAAATTATAGAACTGAAATTAAGAAAGCTGTCGTGTATTTCAACTGCACTCTGCATATTTCTGCTCATGAGCTGTGCTGACCACCGCGAGCTCGGCAATGAGATCATGTAGAAGGGCTTTTTAAAGTTCTCCTTGGGGTTTTTCTGCACTTTTGAGGACCGAGGAGGAGCCCTCAGCATTGAGTGTGCTGCCCTCTGCTGCGTCCCTGCTCGTTGTAGCCCCTGCTCATGGGGACCTCACCCGTGCCAGGAACCGCTTTGCAAGACCAGGGCTGATGGAGATGAGGCCGAGCAAGAAGCAGCAAGATGCGAGTCTGCCTACAGCATAGCACCGGAGCAGGCCATGGGCTGGAGCTTAAATCCAGCTCCTAAGCTGTATGAGGGGCAGAGGCAGCAGCACATTTCCCAGCAGTGTTACTGGAGCTAGCCGTGAGCAGCTAAAGCCCAGGATGGGCCAGGAGAAAGGCTGCAGGATGCCTTCGTGCCTCAGGCAGGGCTCTGTCATAACCTTTCTCTCTAGAGAGGAATGTATCAATGTAAATAGAGTTTAATTACTGTCTCTTCATTCCCTGTTGAGAAATGGTGAGAGAATGGAACCAGGACATGTGGAATTGGCACCAGTGCAAAATTATCGCAGGTAGCATTCATCTCTTATTGGCCACTTCTGAAACCCACACAGTGAGATTTACCATCATCAGAAAAGAAAATGTGGGTCTGAACTTTGCAGATCTGATGACAATTCTGATCTTAGTGACTATTGTTGTCAGGGGAAAAAGGAGGAGGTGATGCCTTGTGTGTGAAAATAGAACTGAATGAAAACTGAGCTGGAGAAAAGTCAAATCTGAGAATGCTTTAATATCCTAAAGTCTTGTAATAGACCTATGGCAACTCCAGAACTACTGCTTGGATTTAAGAACATAAGCTCCCATCCAGTATT
Organism: Poecile atricapillus; assembly: GCF_030490865.1. Taxonomy (NCBI): domain Eukaryota; kingdom Metazoa; phylum Chordata; class Aves; order Passeriformes; family Paridae; genus Poecile; species Poecile atricapillus. Next base: position 30,908,714 of record NC_081289.1, on the reverse strand, counting down.
TGACACTTCTGCTTCTCCCTGAAATTGTAAATTTTCCCCTCCTGCGTTAAGGTTCATGAACTGCAATAGCAGCCTAAATATTTCACCTTTCTTTTGTCATTTTGTTTCTGTAGGAGTTGGGAAGCTGAGTTGTTTAACATATGAAAAGTGAATAACTAAGAGATCTCAATTCCTTCCTTAATGGAATGTGAGTGCCAAGAGTAGCTAATAATGAGGAGGAGACTTGCATTTGTTGATTTTTAAGGAGAGAAAAGTGTTTTTCTCCTTTGTTTCCACTGGAAAGGAATAGCAAATAGGCAGCAATGTAGTATTACTAATATTGGTCAAAGAAGAGGATATATTGCAACAATTTAATTCTACATGTTCATTAAAGAATGGCTAATTGAAGGTCAAACAGCTAAAAAAATGTGCCCTCAGGACTCTTTTTGTCCCTGCAGCTCATTGCATGGAATGGTAACTTTCGCTTCATCTCAATATTAATAAGGTGATCCATTTTATTTCCTAAAAATGAATTAAAGGTGGTGAATTTTCCTTTTTATAGGAAGATAGCAGAAAGAATATTAGAAAAGATCAAGTCTAGAACTGTTATTTGGGTATCTTTCTGTCTGTGAGGAGGACCCCTGTGGTGTTATATTCAGAGACATTTATTCACCGTCTCAAAGTGAATCTTTCCTCAAAGATCTAAATTTCAGTTGTCAAAACTTTCTCCTTTCAGATATAGCAACAGAAGACTTTAAAGCCATGGGAATAACCTTTGGCTTGAATTTAAATGCATATCTCCAGGGACTTTAAGCTCAAATCAGACTGCTTCCTACCCAACAGATTTTGCAGGTAATACAATATAGTTCAGAAATTCTTTTCAGAGCCATGCCTTGCCCAATCCACCACCACACACACAATGAGTAAGGTGAAAGAAGAACCCTCAGTATGCCAGGCAGACACTTAAAACTCCTTTTATTTACATTCCCTTGCATTGGTTCTTTTTTACTCTACACCAAATTGCATGTCTTTGGCAACTGTTGCTTGTTTCCATCTCTCTTGTAAACTGAGTTACTCGTAGCTGTCTCTTGGTTTTGTGGTACACAACACTTTCGCTCCAACTTTGCTTCCTTTGTTTTGGCTGGTGTGCTTAAGAATTCTGAAAGTGATTTTCCGTTTCAGAAGAGGAGGGCTCTGAAAACACAGGCAAGTCATCACAACCGGATGTGGCATGACAGTTTTGTTGGCTGTGAGCACACTGAGGAGCTGTAATGAGGATTGTACATCTCTGTATAACGTAGATGTGTGTACAGTCCTGGCTGTGGCCTGTGTGTGCACACACAGGATCTTCTCTCTGCAGGCTGCCCCAATTCACCCGGTGCAGCTTTTCTCCTACACAAGAGGTTTCTGGGACCATGACCGTTCATAACCATTATTAAACATTAAGGAATGATAATCCAGTGTCCTCTCAGGCAATAATTATAATTTTGGCTTCAACTGTGCTGTGGATGTGTTGTGTTCATCTCAGTCTAAGGACTTCTGTAGCACTGACTGCTGTTAGATACCAGGCAGAGGATGGTCTTCAAAGGTGATGTGCTTCTGTTTCTCAAAAAAGTTCTGAAAGAAGCGTTGCTCAGCCTTCCAGCTGCAGTGCCACAGCAGTCATATACTTCCAGGGAATTGAATACTGTGGGGAGTGTGGGTTAAAATGCTTATGAGCAGCACATATAAGTGTCATTAACTGAAAGAAATTAACCAGTTATTTTTACATGTGTTGAAAAGGAGCAGCCTAAGCCAGCAGTTTGTCTTATCATGGGCAGCATTAAAACCGTGATGCACAGTTCTACCAAACCAGAGAACTCATCCTATCCAAGTCTTCACTTGCATCACACTGTGCAATGTTTTTTTTTTTATCCAGCATAAACATTAAAAAGGAACAGAAACAAAACAAAAAAGCCACAAACCCTCAAGGTCAGTCAGTCTAAATAATGACAGGCAATACAAATGCATTTTATACATAAACAGAAAAGGAGTGGGGAAGGTCTTTCTCATTATGCCAAATGGCAGTCTGGCTATGATTTAATGCATTTGAAATTAAGTCTGTCTCTTCAGCTGTACATTTTTACTGGGTCTGCAGAACAGACTGGCAGACAGTGTGAGCAGATGCTTCTGGTTGGATCAGGATAAATTTCTTTGTGCTGGCTTTTTCATCTGATAAAATCTTTTGAATCTTTTTGCAGCAGTGAGCTTTAGGTGTTTTCCAGCTGAAGTGTTGGACCAAATGAACCTATTGGTGTATCATTCTAAGGAGACTGTAAAGGCAGCTTCTGTTAAAGATCTCTGCTTACTGCATAGGTAAAGAACAAATATGAGTCTATGACTTCAGTTTCTTTCTCGTTCTTTCCATTTTCTCATGGTACCTAAAAAAATGTCATTTTTCCTATGAATTCTTGTGATTTTTTTCACCCAGTCAGTGCAACATCTGGTCCTTTAGGGATTTGCAGTATGTGAAATCAACACCTTATTTCATAAGTAACCCAAAGAAAAGGAGAATATGGTTTGGTGCTTTTTTTTCCTTCAGAATTAGGAGAAGTAGTAACCTACTCTTCTTCCTGCTTCCTTGTGTGTGTATGTTTCTGGACAGTTCTAGTGGTAGGATTTTTATCAATAGCCAAACTCATAAAGTCCCAGATCCCTGTTTCTATCCCACAAGCAGACCCTGAGAACAATGACCTTTTCCTGAAGAGTGGGAAAACATATTATGCGCCATTTATTATGCTTTGTCATCTATCATACTTCTATACATAATAATAAAAAGCACTTCCAGAATGACATAAGGCATAAGTATAGCCAAAACCATGCCTGAGTACCATTGACCGAACATATTAGAGGTGTAATTCATTATTGTTGATGTGAACAGTTCAAAAGCTTATATTTTTACTTTAAACCAAAAAATTATCTATAATCTCTGAAAAATATTTATGCTTCCTGAAAAATTCAAATAAATTGAATTTAATGGAAATTAACAAAAAAAAAAAAAGAAAAAGGACTTTAAAATGCCCTTGATAATTCTCTATATGCATGATTTTTCTTTGTTCCTCTTTTTTGTTCCTTTTTTTTTTCTACTTAGGAGCTTTGTTATCTGGGTCTTTAGTTCTTCCTGCTCCTTTCATATCTTAGCTACTCTTTCAGCAAGAGTTTATGGCCTGTGAGCCACTTGCCTTTTTCTTCTTTAATTATGGAAGTTGAAGGCCACTTTGTCTGCCCTGAGTGCTTAATTGAAGGAGGACCATGCTTGCTTTTTTGTTCCTGCCTAGCTTGCCAAGAGTATGGTGTGCTGCACAGAAGGGACAACAGCTTCTTTGGTGATTTCTTTTTAACTAGCATCCTGAAGTAAAACGGGGAGCCAATAAGGAGATTATAGCACTGTGTCCCTTATTTAGGAAGGTTTGTGATGGCCTAGTCTAGGTTAAGTATATGTAGAATGTTTTTCAGTTTTTCTTTCACCTTGGTCCAAGATATGAAAAACACTTTTTTTAAGGAGTTCACTTAATATATCCTGTGTCTCTCTCTTTTCCTCTGTAGTAAAAGAGGGAAGGGGTTATATTCACAAAGAAATCTCCTGGTTTCTACTCTTTCATCACTAAGTGATATTTTTTTAATTTATTTATTTTGAAAGAAGTATATGTGTGGTCACTGCAAGCTGGTTTGGCCTTTTATATTCTATTCCTATAGTATAATAATCAGCCAGAATGTGACTTTGAAAGATAATTATCTCTATTCAAGTTTTATTATTTATTTGCCTTCGTATGTTTGCCCAATTTGATATCTGAATGAGTCATTGTTTTATAGAAGGCATGTCTTTAAAATTATTCAATACAGTGATAAGATTTCTAAGCAGGGAATTTGAATTGCTCTTACAGTATTTATGCTAAAATGACAATCAAGCACTCTAGTTTTACCCTGAGATACTTGCTAAATTGGTAGTGGGATTGAACTTGGCTCTGACTTTTCAGAACATGCAGATCTTATGACTGAGTCATGAAGGGTGAACTGTCACATATCAAAGCTTAATTATTGCTTAAGTTTTTCCTTCAGTCATTCTCTGATTTGCTCATACTAAAGGAAAAATATTTCCTGTTGTGATGTCTTTTATTTTCCCAGGAACAAATCCAGTGATGCCAAAGGAAGCTGTGATTTCAGTTTAGTGACAGAATAAAAAAAAAAAAGTGATAATTATGTTATGCTATGAGTATTGGTTATAAATTACATTGTCTCATGTAAGCACTTGGGACTTGTGTTTTCTTATTCTTTTTAGTGCATCATTTTTTCACAATATTGGAAGCCTGGCCATGTGCAGAGATTTTCTTATCTAAGGATACCAGCTGTTTACTGGAGGATGAAACTAGTTGTTCCTTTCTCAAGCAATGTCTGTCACAAGGAGACAAAAATGTGTGTATGACTTGATTTGTTTTCATAATGACGAATGTAGTTTAGTTAGGAAATTGATTATAAAAATAGAAACCAGGCTTTGAAAAGCAATTTGAAGATATGGTGTAGATCTGTTATGATCATTTTAAGACTACTGAGAATATTTCACTTACGTAGTTAATCTTTTCAGTGTCTAGCAATAATGTTAATGTGGGAAGCCAATGTTGAGAGTAGGATGCACGCTTGGCTGATATGCACCCAAATTATATGCTAACTACTTAATGCATTATTTCCATGGAATGAGTACATAGAATGCAAATGTAATATAAAGCTGAGACATTAATCTTCTTCAGAATATACAAGTATGAGCACAGAGGAGCAGTAATCTCATTTAGGCTTCCTTCAAATAATGTCGAGAGAGGATTTTGACTCTCTACTGGTTTAGAGGCATAAGCAACAATTTGAGAGTCAGGATCTATCAGATTCAGGCTACCCTTGTAACATGTTTCAAATCCCAGCCTTGAAATATCTCAAAGCCTAGGCTGAAAGAAATGTCCCTTGTATCAAGGGAGTACTGTCTTTGTATGACCCAGACAGGGACTGGGCTCTATGTCATGCTATTCCTCCAGTCCTTCACGTGGTCAGTGTTGCTCACTGTTACTCTGTATAAATTCTGACCAAATTAAGGAAGCATCCTCTCTATAGCTATGGAAGAACTCTCTACCTGTTGATATGAACAAACTACTCGATGATTAATTTAAAAAATGTATGCACGTTGCCTAGGCAGACCAGTTAATTCAGATTTGTCAAGACTTTGATAATGTTCTCAGCACACTGCTGTCTTTGAAAGTTCTTCCAACAAATGAGAAAATGAAGCAGGTGTCATTTAAACAAACCAGCATATGCAAAAAATAAAGTTATCTTGGTTTTATATACGTTAGTTTGTCTTTTAGCGTGCTAGAATTGTAAACTTTCAAGTTCTCTTGGTTCAGTTTTGTGTTTATACATTCACTTCTGTGGTTATTTTGCTTTCTTGACAAATCTAAGACACCTTGCAAGAGGTGCACCGACAACAGGCCAAGGAGGTGACCTGAATATTTTAGCATGAGACTTGCTTTCTGTGATTTTGTCTAATCAAAATTAGTACGTAAATGCCTCTCTCTTCTTTGAGTTTTATTAGTCTATATAAAACGTCACCATTTCACCTCTTTACTTTGCTTGGCATATTTCACGATTGTGGCATAAATGAGTCCCTATCTTTAACAGAAGAAAGCATTGTAGATTATTAAAAGATTCCATTTTCTTTAGAGAAGTCTCAGACATTTTCTTCTTGCTTCTAAATCCTAAGTATGTGTGAATACATTGACACAAATACTACTTTACTTTAGCTGAGGAGATCAACAAAATGTCTACAGATTCTTTGCAGGCTGAGTCTTTCTCATTCTGTGAAGACCCGAGACTTTGTCAGGGCACTGCACTTCTCAGCTTCTGCAATACCAATTTTCAGGGCACTGTTTTAGGATATTTGGATGCACACTCTTGGACATGTAGGACTGGAGATGCCTCATGGGGTTTTTTATTTGTTAGCGTCTAATTCTGTAGTACTGTTTTGCCACACTGACTTTGGGAGATGGTAGGGGCTGCAGATAGAATTGGAGGTAATTGCCCATGTTTTATTAAACACTGCTTTTCGAAATCCTTCTAGACAATGTCTTCAAAATATGCTGAAGAATTTAATCTTAACCATGTTTAGCTTTGCATGCAAGTGGAGATCTGGTTGTGCATAAAAGAGTTTAAACAGAGTTGTCATACTAACATTTCAATCTTTTCTTTCCGGCACAGCACCACTGTGGGTGTGTTCCATAAATTGCCACAATGGAGTGCATTTCAGATCCTTCATCTCAGAGACCATCTGTCATTGAAAGTGGCACATTCACCTGCCCATCACTTCTGCAGCAATGTGTGCACTAGACAGGGCACATCCCAATGAAGTTAGCAACAGGAGCAGCTTTTCTTACAGCTGCCTTTGGAAAGACTTAGTAATCAAGTCTCTGCTTCAGATGGCAACAAACACCACAAATAGATTGTTCTTTCTGTCCAAGAGAACAGCAAATGCTTTCTGTTTTCCTTCAGAAAAGAGCAAACTAGTTCCCTGAAAGATATTTTTCTATTCAGTAGAATCCAGTGTTGCTTCTGTGAGCTCTTCTCTACTGTCTCTGACCCTTGACAGGCAATCACAGGGTTCTAATAAGAAAAATTACCCTCAAGTCCTTGAATGGATCTAGACAGGATTAAGCATTGTTATGGTTGTTAGTAATTATATATTTCTCTCCATTTTCCTTCCACCTTTGTTTTTCCTTTAACTTGATGAAGTAGGAGTAAGACAGGATGATGTCAACCATTTTTAATATTCTTTGTCTAGAGTGTTTTTTGGTTTGAGAATATGTATGCATTTCTGTATTTGTCTAACTTTTCCTTGTTCCATGTTTAGTGCAAACTGTGTAATTTGTTGAAGGAGGAACTTGACAGTGTGTATGTGTGCTCACAATTTGCTCAAAGAATTTCAACTATGGGTCAGAGATTTTTCTTCCTAATCAGTGAAAATGTACATAACCTTTCTGTCTGCTGTAAATGTTCCTGTCTGTAAAATGAGGTTTTACTTGCCTGCCTCACAGGCATGTTGAAGCTTAATTAGTGTAGGTAATAAATGCTAAGTATTATTTTAAAAGATCTATTGCTCTCTAGAATGATCAAGTTTGGATCTTAATTCACAGCTTTATGAGCTAGGGTTCACTATTGAACTACCTTATGTTTTCACAAAGCCTCTCCTGAATTTAATAAGGGATTTAACAAAATAACTCTTTAAAACACTTATGATTCTTCTTAATAAAAAGCTAATTTGTACTTGCATAAAACTCATAGAGCTGTGCACATTATCAAAGTTTTCTTGAATGACAGTCTTTGAAATGCAAATGTTGCACAGGTCCTCCTTGTCTGAAGAATATATGGTTGTTATTGTATTACCATATGTAAAATGTTTTCTACAGATATTTTCTTAAATTATTTTCTTCACGACCAGTATACAGAAAGAACATAATTTAAGAATCACATTCATGTGGCATTCTTTCAGCATTTCACTAGCAAAACCAAATTACACAATGGAAATGGATTCTATTTTTCTAACTGGGAGAGCAAAGAGTAAAATACTGGAGTTTTGGGGGGCCTAGACTTGTGCCTCATCATGTTTAATCCCTTTCTTAGCATTCCTTGGAAGACAAGCACTGCATTTTTTTCTTTTCTCTTCTTGTTTCAAACCCGCTCAAAGAGGTTGTGCTTATTTTTTTTCATTTTAATATATATCAGAGGTATTTCTGGAAAATTCTATCAATAAAGTTAAAATATGCAGCATAACCCCAAGGAATAATATGTGTTTTGTAAAATTTAGAGAACAGTAAGAGGAGCTTCCTAGAGAAACTTTGCCTATTGTAAAGTTTGTTCTGTGTGTGTTTTGAATGTGATTTTCCTTTTTCTGCTCTTGCAGTTTTTCTTGTGGCCACCTTTTGCTATTGTGGTATCTAACTAAAATTAACTTTACTTTAATCAGGGATTCTGAGAAAGTTCTTCCCATGAATTCTTCTAATCTAAAAGTTTTCTAAAGCTCCAGGATTAAAATATGGTTGCAAGTGTCATTCTTTTTCTACAAAGTAAACTTCTTTGGTAGTGTTAAAAAAATCATCTCACCCTGGGGTTCATGTCAAGGCTCTGGGATTCTCCCAGAAGCTAAGAATCATAACAAACCTTGTTTCAACGTATTTTTTCATGGTTAGGAATGTTTTTGAACTTGCCAGTGTAAATACACAACAGTATATAAAAAAACCCCAATAAAATTAACTCCACCACAGTTCCCTTCATTTTAATCCTTCAAACAACAGTTTAATGTGTACTTGCTGATGTACCAAAATTCGTGGTGGTGGTTGTTGTTTTCAATGCATGCATGGAAGTATCTTTAGATGGTTGCATTCACAGGTGTGCCAGACGATGTACAGAAGTGGTCATGCATAAGCTCACACACATGTTCAAGCAGACATGGCTTTAAAAGGGTTTATCTCTTGGTGGTTAGTTGATTTCCAATGATAGGAAGGTGCCCTTCTACACTGGTGCAGTTTTAGGCACAACAGTAATGGCATTCAGGTTAGTTGTGTTCTAGCAAAAATTTTCAATGTCTTTTTACGATGAAGAATGAAGCACGTTCAAGGATTTTCTGTGTAGCACAGTTCTGTCTCTCTATCTATTTGAAGGGGAAAGTCTGAGTGCAGATTTTCTGCTAAACTGTCATAAGCAGTTAGTTGTGTCCTTGATTTATAGCGGACACTCTTCTGGATGCATCTGATGCTTTCATTCATTAAGGAAGATTTCCAACAAATGGTTTTATATCTGCATATTTATCAAGTTGAGACGTCACTGAAAACAAAGCAGCAAAACACTTCTGTATTCTCAAACACTGACCCAAATGAAGTAAGTGTGTAACTTTAGGAGCTTTAAAGTGGCTCAGAATGACTGGTCTGATACTTCATGCTGCACCTCCTGCACTTTGGTATTTCTTTTCTTGTTAAGAAGCAAGTGACTTCTTAGATTCCACTTACTGTACAAGAGAGATCTTTTTGTGACCACTAAAGATAGTCAAAAAGGCTGCCTTATTTTTATTTCTAAATATATATTTAAAGAACTCAGTGGAGATTTTTGGTTGCCTTTCTCAGGAATTGATGCATACTTTAGACAGGGAATTCCTGGTGCTACCTGATGCTACTGGCATTGGTTCTAACAGATAGAAAATGCACTACTGGCTTCTCATGCTGGTGGGTAAATAAATCAGGAGTTCATTTGGACAAGAGGAAATGGGATGTAAATGCATCAGGAGAAGTTCAGAGTTAGCACTAGGAAAAAGTTCCTCACCCAGAGGGTGTTTGGTTGCTGGAATGGGCTTCCCTGGCAAGTTGTCCTAGCGCCAAGCCTGACAGAGTTCAAGGAACATTTGGATGAAGCTCTTAGTCATATGATTTCGTTATAGGTAGTCCTCTGAGGAGCAGTGAGTTGGATTTGGTGATCCTTATGGGGTCATTCCAATTTGAGATATCCTATGATTTAAGACTGCAGAGTTTTTGACTGATTGAACTGGGACTGCAAACTTTAAAGCATTTTGTAGTTCATGTCTTGCAGTAGGTTGCAGATTTTTGGTATTTGATTAAGCACACTGTGTGGAGGATGGTTTTGAAAATCAGAGAAAGTAGCAAATTTCTTTCTCCAGAAGGACAAATTAAGAGAACACTATATGAGTGAAACAAAGGATGCTTCTTTTATCTTTTAAAGAACATGATCCCTCCTTATGTGTCCAGGAAAAGTAATTTCTTTTGTGGGTAGTTTTCAGGCTGATAAACCAATAACTATATAGCCTGTTCCTTTAGCTATGTACTCTGCCTTCCTGCCCCTTCCCACTCTAATCTGGACGATGAGAAAAAAAATGAGGTCTCATTGCTGAGGAACTTTGAGGAAGGGGAATTTTCTGTAGTTTGTTTTTTTTTTTACTATGAATTTTAATGAAGAAATGTGAGATCTAAAAGTGTTGGCTTCTACTGCCTAAGCTAAAAGACAAACAATGTCTGCGTGAGGTCTACCTGCGGAGTGTGACAGGAGGAAGGATTGTCACACTCTGAGCTTGACCTCTTGTCCTTACTTGATGAAGAGAATGAGTGAATGTCCTGGATGCCTGTCAGCTGTATGACTGAAGAATCATTTATATTAAAAGGGATTTAACTAGAAGAGTATAGCAACAAATATTTACTTACTTTATTTAGCACATTCCTGCTGTATTTAAGAGTTTTCTCCAAGGAGAATATGCAGAGCTGTGTGCAAAGAAGCATGAAATTCTTTTTTTAATGTAGCCTGTTAGTCAGCTCTTCATTTCAAATTCCATGTTTAGTCTCTAACAGTTAAAAAGAAAACAACTTAGTTTGTGTTTTCCTTCTAAAAAAGTAATTTCCTGAGGGTAACTGGGCTTAGGGAAAGACAGGGGATAAATTCAACAGTTTCCTACATTCTCCAGAAAGTCAGTTGCTTTGTGAATCTTGCAGAAACCATTTGAACATCTTATACATGTAAAGTTCGGAAATCAAATACTGTGAGAACATGATTTAGTGTTTTTAGGTAGGATGACACCAAATTTATTTTTTTTTTTGTAAAAGACAAATTTCTTATCCTTAACCCCTTCAGAGAAAAAGCTTTTCATATTTCTTTTTTCTGGTGAGTTATTTTTAAGGATCTGCATTTCCCCCTTGTTGCATAGAAGTTCTTGGTGATTCAGGTTTGTGCTGAGGTATGTGTGCATACAGGATTTTAAAATAACTATAGTGTTTAAAATAGGGAATGTGTAAAGTTATAATCCTATTGGAAAGTTAGAGTTTTACTCACTAATGTTTAGCATGGGTTATTATTTTTTCCAATGCATGAATAATCTGCATAAAGACAGTATCTATCATTGTGAGTCAGATAATGCTGATTGCTTGAACACAGTGCTTAATATGCTCATTAAATGGTCCTGAGTGGTTTCTGGGGGAAAAGAGATACGAAGTGTAGGTTCAGATTCTGTCAAGTTTGCTGCTAGGGACAGTTTAGTGGCTGCTTGCCAAGGGGTAACAGAACTTTAGGGAGCTCATCTAGCCCACCCTTGTGTCCCAGGGCAGCAACAACTGTCTCTGCATCTTTGCAAAAACTGCTGCAGTTTTGGCCAGGACCACTTGTGGAGTATTTCAGTAATCAGTACAACTTTAGTAACTCTCAGATTTTTGTTTATATTTAGTCCTTCACTTAGACCTTGCTGCAAATTCTTTTTTCCAATAAACTTTATCATAAGTACTGACACACTTAATGCTTACAGTTAGTGCCTATTTAGTGGCTGTGGATCCCTACTGATTTTAATATTCCAAAAGCAAAAAACCAGTTGTATAAGTCACTGTATAAATGGATGACAATAAAATAGGGAGCTTGGTAGCTTTCTATAGATAATCTGTTTGGAAATAAATAATTAATTGTCACAAATGCATCCAGAAGAAAGCTGTCTTTTTCTTCTTTTTTTTTTTTCCCCTCGAAATTAAAATATCTTGTGAACTCTACTGTTTTTGTAGGGTTTTAAGATACTTGTCCATGTGAATTTTTTGCTAACTTTTCCATTATTGTATGGAGGTAATGCAAAAGTAATTATTTTTATAGTCACCTGGAAAATTTCCAACTCAAAAAGTTTTTGTAGTATATTTATCTTTAAATGATAGGAATTCAGTATTTTGAATAAGTTAGACCATTTCTGACTCACAAGTATAGAAACTCATGAGAGTGAAGGAGATGGCTGGGGTTACCCACACACCATTTCTATTAAGCTGGTTAAAAGAGCGGTAGGGAAATACTGTGCTTGCATTCTGCAATCTAAAGACTACATTTTAAAAGGAATGATAACTGAATAGAGGTGTTTGCTTAGCTGAGTTCTGTTTTGTTGAGAAGATGATGGTCTCATTTGTTTAGCGAGGGGTTAAACAGAGACTAATCCTTTAGGCTTACTTTGAAAGGTGGTTATCTTTCCAGCAAGGGTATTGTTTGCTTTGCCAGAAACAGTGTAAGTGTTCCTTAAATCATCATGTTCTCTGAAAGAATAAACTTCTTAGAGGAAGAATATCATTGGCAAAAGCAATGTCTTTAGAAGATTCCAAAAATTAATGAATGTGCTTTCATGTATATCTAATAAACATAGGCATTTTGCTTGATGTAGGCTGTATTAAAACTTTTGTGAATAAGATAATTTTTTTGTATACAAGTGTTCAAATAGAAGTATCACAGATTATGGGAAATGGAACAGAAGTGTGGTTGGCTCAAGTTAATTACATTTAGTCAAATGAAATACTATTCTACTATACTCTTCAGGACAAGCAGAGAAAATGCCAAAACCTTTTTCAGCCAGTATTTATCTATTTCAATTATTTTTGACAGTTTGTGTTGCATGTGTGTTTCAGCTACAGTGCCTTTATATCGACAGTTGGTAGCACAAGCCTTTTAAAGCACAAAGGGTAGCAGTACTTCAGCCAATCTGTGATAAAAGGGAAAAAATGAAATCACTATGGAAACTGCAGGAAGAATCTAAAAGCTTTCTTTATAAAGTAAACGTCTGATGTTTGTGACTGCGGGGGCAAAAAATTCATAAATCTGTACGATGCTATCATCTCTGATTTGTTATCGCAGCAAATGCCAAGTCTGAGCAGTCTGACCTTAGCCTTATTAAGTGCTTTCTTTTCAGATACAGTTATTATTTGACAATAGAGAGACTGCAGTGCTGCAAGGGGGAAAACTAATATATTTAAAATATGTGTGTGTGTGTCTACGTGCGTCTGTGTGCGTGTGTGTATATATAACTATCCATCTTTTTTACCCTGCAAAGCTGATAGAGCGGAGAGCACTGAGTGTGGGAACTCAGGGACTACTATTCTGAGCACAATTGAGAAAACTATGTTTCGTCCCATTGCATGTGCTTGTCTTTGATCTCAAATTGAAAATCTCTCAGCCTCTTCCTCCAATCCAAAAGCAAATAAATACTGAGAGAAAGAAACCTCTCTCCTCTCAGCACATAGGGCCTCCACGACCGAAAAGTGAAGGTGGCTGTAAGGGCTCTGGTGAACCTGTTTGGACAACAGACAGCAAAAAAAAATACCTGTCTTGGTGGAGGAGTTTAAGAACACAGCAGAGATCATCAGACAGTACAGAATATCTTGGCTCACACGGGCCATTCTCTTTATCTCAAAACAATACCAGCCAAGCTCCTCCATTCCTACAACTGAAGAGCTGCGGGAGCAGGAGGACAGTAGCTAATACAGCTTTTAAATATGAAACTCCTTGTCTTCTTAAGAAAAAAAAAAGAAAAAAAAGATAAATACATTAATTCAAAGGCAAGATATCTGGTAAGTATTTTTATTGCATTTGGCTGCTTGAGATGGAAGATTGTTTTTTGTCTAAGTATCTGTTATAAACAAGATTTGAATGAGTGTGGGGCTTTTATGAAGTTTTTTAATTATATAAAAATTTCATGCCTGTTTTTGCATCTCCAACTTTGATAGTTTTTGGAATTCTTTGTTTTGCTGTTCTGCTGTTATTAGTGTGCAAGCTTTCCAAGTCTGATTTTTCAAGATGCTCAAAAGAGCACTGTTGTTCCCAGGCTCTTGGAATACAGACATACCCACGAGTAATACATGTTCTTGTATATTATATATACATACACAAAACTGGGCTTTAATATTTGTTTTAGTATGGCAGTTTTCAAATATACTGTTAATGACCCAAGCCTGGCAAGTATTTTCTGATCGTTTTAAGCTCTCAAAACAGTGTGAACGCTTTAACTCTTATTGAATAAGTTTATATATGAAGATTTAATCTATGACAGCAGACAGTATAAAGTTATTTGGCTATAAATGTGAGAGGCCAGAAGAATTCCTGATTATATTCAGATTTCACAGTACATTGGTGAATGCTACTATAGAGTGTGCTTGTGTTATTAACAGAAAGATTCCAGGTTAACAGTACAAAACCAGAGACAATACACTTCTGTCAGGAGCAGGTCAGTCTTTGAGTAATAAATATTACTCTAAGAAAATATATAGTTTGACTTATTGGCTTTATTGCAGCTTTTTATACATACAATGAAAACCAATTATCTGTGGAGGAAATTTGACTTTGTGGAATGGAATTAAATTGCTTTTTAAAGGCTTGCTTAAACAGCACTAGCTGGAGGGAAGTCCAATAACATTTTTAGCTCTGAATTGTAATGACTTTGCTGCATTAATAAATCAGGTTGTGTTCTGGCTTTTATCAAAAGATTTCAAGAAAGAAAACTATCCACGGCAGGTTGAAGCCACAGGGGCAGTCCTGACTTGCCTTTCTCCATCCAACTACTTTACTTCGAAAAGTGTCCCTTCAAAAAACAGCAACTCCCTGGGATCAGTGCCTAAAACGGTAGGTCCAAATCCATCCAAGGTGATGAAAACAAGTGATAAATATTAATTCCTGCTAACAAGTGAATTGTCATACTGGAATATCTTTAATATTGTGTGCTTACTTAGATCACTGTTCTTAAGGAAGCAAGGTGAAAATTCCTATTAATGCTCAACACATTTGGGGTGGTGTTGATATTGTTTGGGGGATTTGGGATGTGTTTTGTGGGGTTTTTTGTTTGTTTGGTGATTTTATAAAGAAAATATCTTGTTCTATTTATTCTATTTATTTCTTGTCTTGATATGGAACTGGGTACAAGATTGACTTAAAAAGTAAACTTTTTCAAAAGAAATGGTTTAATTCACTCTACATGTGTGATTACAACCCTGTTGCTGCAATTAATGTACTACTAGTTAGTTAGACAAATGTTTGGGCTCAGCGTTGAGTGGAGAGAGGTTTTACAAAGTATGTATTTCGGGCTCAGAATCTGAAACTTTATAAAAAGAAAAGGATTTATTTGAACAGTGCTTTGGTCTCCTGATGTTAGCTCTAAAGTAATCAGAGGAGAAAAATAAAGATACTGTCTACTCATTTTCTCCAACAGATCACATATCAAAACTGTGATCTGTAGGAAGAATGTGAACTGGTGAAATCTGATGTTGGTTTCCTACGCCTTTATGGAGAATGTTTGTAATTATCTTGCTGATTCGTAATCCCTTACATTTGCTTTCACAAAGCACCTAATGGAGAATGCAATACTCTAATTAGTTTCTGTGAAAGAGTTGAGGGGGAAAAAACTTGTGCTCTTTAGAAGAGCATTTTAAAGAAAAATCTTTTGTTAATAATATACTTACCAAGTTTTGGGAAAGTTAAGGATTGTTTGTCAGCTGCAATTCCAGGTGGTTTGATATTACAGTGTGCAAACATAGTTGAAAGTACGTTAATTGCAAGTTCTTTCCAAAACTACATGATTTACTTGCCTACATCCAAAGCAAAACAGGTACTGGATTCTGTAAAAATATTTTTATATCTTTATGATTTTTTTTTACATTTTTCAGTATTTTCTGAGATAAATTAGGTCTAGTTACCACATAGTAAATAAATGTATTTTTATATAAAAAAAAAAATCAATGCTTTCTTATATGATGTTTTAAAATACATACTGTAATGCAGTACATTACTTGTAATATAGCTTTTGTATTAAGGAAATTAAGATCAAGAATAACCATGAGTTGAATTTAAATTGCACTTCATGAAGATCACTTCCCGTTACGTTCTTTTGTATAGGGAACTAGCCACAAACAATGTGAAGTTGTAAAACTGACTTTTGATCATGGATGGGGCTCACTTTTTATAGATAGGTTTGTCCACAAAGTGAGGCAAAAGGTTAATTGAGGTTGCATATTTGAATACATTATATGCATTTCACCTCTGTAGGACAGTTACTGAAACAGTGTGCTTTTTTTGTATCTGGTATGAATAATTTCTAAATACAAAGGTATTTATTACAGAATCATTAAAATGGAATCTCCAAAGGAAAATGGATACATGATACTGGTGTGTGCCTTTGTTTGCCAAAGTGGGGCTGTGTGGGATAGCTGAAAGAAATGACTCCAGCAGTCTGTTCTCAAGCAAATTTCTCAGATGCAGATTTGTTATGCAAGACATACCTGGCTTTCTTTTTTTTTCTCTCTTTTTGGGAAATCAATTCAAACTTCAAACTGTTCAAATATCCGATGGTATGTGAGATTAGTTACCCAGTGGTGTGTCCATAATGCTTGCTTTTAGTAGATGACTTATACAACTAAAAAGTAAAAAAAGCTTTGCTTTTCCTCCCCCTTAAGTGGCCCCTTTTTCATTCCACTTAGTGATTGTGTGGGATTGCTGTTTAAAATTAAAAAAAAAAATAAAATAGTAAGATAAAAAAAAAATAGGGCCAATCAATGTAAACAAACTTCATCCTTTACATAAATCCCATAGCTCATACTTGATAGCAAGACATCTGTTACTGGTGACTTGGGGTAGACTTGACTGGGAAGAGTGGCCATTGTCCCTGTCAAATGTGGCCTCCAGAGACTGTGAAAGTCTTTAGGCAGAATACTTCTCTCCAAAGCTGAAGAAATGTGTTTTCCTCATGAATACAGCCTGGAGATTGCTCCAGTAAAAATGGGGAGGGTTTCTGAAGAGGAAGAGGAGGACATCCTTAGCAAGCACCAAGTTCTCTGTCTTCCTGCAAATTGCCCAGCTCCAGCATGAGCTCCCTTCAGAAAGTTTTCATTCTCATCCTCCTGTAAAGGGGTATTTACTAATGCTTTTGGACGGCCTGTGTGCTCATGGAGATACTGAGCCAGTGGCAAATGAGCACGTACCAGGATAACATGGCGCTGGAAGACGTGTGGGATCTTGGACTCGGGGTGAAATACCCCAGGGTTATTACACTTAGCAAGGTCACTACACTTAGCCAGAGGTTGAAATCAAGTGTGACCATTCTCAGGAGCTTGTCACATGGTCCTTAGCAGGGCTTCAAAATAGGCTTTCCAAGGTGTGGTACTGGTGGTCTCCGTTTGGCAGTGGAGTGCATGTGATGGGCAGGGTAGGTGTTTCCAGACAGTGACATGTGGCTCCACAGGTTTTTGTTTTTGCAGCCCCATGACCATGTTCTCAGCAGTTTTTCCATGCTGTGCATCAGCAGCAGAGGATCTTCCTGGCATATATTTCTCCAGAAATTTTAAATTCCATTTAGTGACAGGACTTTGTTACTAATTTGCTCAAATAGAAGGAAACTGGTGCACGATGCTTCAGAATTCATAATAAATTAATCCTTTTGTCTAAGAACACAATTAAATTGCAAACACATTTATAACTGAAAGCTAATTTCCTACATAGTGCCAGGCATTTATGTAAACAGTGTAAAGAATAAAGCTATCATTAAGGACTGATATTCCAGTTGATATGAAGGAGATACTCTGGAATGAAACAGCAACAAGGTTTTTGACTGCAAAGTCCTGGTTCTTTAAAATGCATTGAGTAGGCTTGAGATATTTTGCCACACAGGGCATGTTACACTGAATAACACTGATTTGCTTTCCTGTTTGTCTGTTTGTTTCCTTGCTGCACTGGAAGAATTTTGAATGGCTCTGAACGCCTGGCCTTTTGGTAGGAATGTAATTAAATACTCAAACAAGCATAAAAGGTTGCTTTGAAATACTCCAAAGTGACCACTGGCAACTTTCAAATTAAATCACATGCAACTTTTTAGCATGTCATTTGGAAGTTGCTGGTAAAATGATTGTTTATTTGTAATGGGTAGGGAGGCTTCTCTGAGTTGATAGGGTCTGTCAGGGTAAAATACTGCTTTTGACATCATGTCTCTAATTTGCACTTGTGTTAGCAGTTTCAATTTTAATTTTTTTTTTAAACTGTGAATTTTATAAATCTGATTTTATTGGCACACAAAAATGTTGCTGGTAATCTTCAACCTTTACGCCTTAAACTTGTTTTAAAGCAATCCAAGCAACCCACCCCAAGGCAAATATACCCATGCATATACACATCCTACTACAATCTGCCTGGAATGAAATTAAGACTGGCTTACATAGAAGAAAGGGAAAAAGTGTTTTAGAGCTGCACCTGCTTGAACTTATACAGTAGTTTTACAGAATGAAGACTCATTAGCTTTTTCATATAAAAATGCATTACTTCCTAAAAGTCAAGCACAGAGTGTAAATGTCAGGATATTTCCTCCAACAGCTTCATTGACCATGTCTTTGCAAATGAATTATTAAACTCTATGTCATATAAAATTAAAAAAAAAAAAACAAACCCAGAACTTTTTGTGCAAATAAAATCTTCTTATGGAAATATATAACTGCTATGAGACTGAAATGAGTATCTCTGCTTTTTATGCCAGCTAATTACTATCTACTTGCTCTAGCAAAATTTGCTTCTGGATATGCTAACTTCATGTTCAGTCAATGCTTAAAATGTATGTCTGTTGGGAAAACTGCTGAAGCTTTTGCACTAAATTTCTCTTTTTCTTAATACCTAGATTGATTGAGCAAGGATGCATGTTATCTATTCCAACTGTTTTATTTTCCCATGAATCATGAAAATCCAGAGGAAGGGAGATCAGGGCTTATTTCCCCTACAGGATTGGAATCCTGTTTTACTGCTGAAGTGTGCTATTGCTGTGTTGTCCAGCACCAGAGTAGATGAGATTTCAAAATGAAAGTCAATACTCCTAAATTTGCGTAGGATTACTGCCTATGTATATGAAACATTTGTCTTAACAAAGCCAGAATAATTTACTCATTTTCCTTTTTTTTACCTTCCCGGTCCCTCCCTCTCCAGGGCAAAAGGAGATCTTTGTAAAAAGTGAACGGCTAGTAAATAAAGAGTTAAACCGAAGGCAGGCTCACTGGTTTGTTGAGATCTGTCAGAGTCTGAGTGGCTGGCTACATATCTGTCTCAGGAACAATAGCTACCTGTATTCTGCACAGGCTGCTGGGCAGGCACTAGCAGTCTGCAGAAGGTCTGCCTCTGTTAGAGGCTTTTTAGTGGGAATCCCTAATGACAGCCCTACTTCTCATTGGGAGGGGGGAGAGAAATCTTGTCTACTCTGTTGATGAGGGACAGAGCTTTGATCATTTTCATTCAGCCTTGACTTGGCCTGAGGTTTAGGTTCCCAGTCCTGAAGTCATCAGGCTCTCTTTTCTCACACGCACACACACCCGCACACCCACACACACCCCTTTGCTGGTCTGTGCAGGCAGATTAGTGTCACGGCTGTAACTGAGGCACAGAGCAATAAACATAGCAGAACCAATCTCCATGGTGGCAAGAGGGGGCACTGGAGGTGACAACAATGAAGAAGGATCTTTCTTCTGACAAGTTTTAGGTAAGCGAGACTATTTATACCCTCTGCCAAGTATGTTATAGCCTTCTAAATAAGTTAGAAATTGGTAGATTGCAAATGTGCCTTGTTATAGAAATATCTTAGTTTACTGCCGTATCCAGGCTGTTACTAGCGTTTAATCTGTAATTGACGTGCTTTGTGCTATGAGAATGTTTGCAGAGAGCGGACAGGCTTTCTTTTTGTGGAAGTGGTGTCTACTATAGTTATGTTCCCGCAGATATAATATCTCTAATATTTGCATTTTTTAATTTATTTTGGCTGTGTTAAAATTATGCTTAGCTGTCATAAATATCCATATCTGATAAAATGTTGTGTAGCTGATAGCACACATGCAATAATAAAACAGTGCTCCCTCAACCCTAATTTGTAATTATTTTTACACCCTTAACTGCACTAGGGTCAGAGAGTTTTAAAAATTAATGAGGTTTCCTGCTGAGTTCACATAGTATAATCTACATGAGTTGTTGCTGCAGAGGGCTGAAATTATTCCTGCATGTTTTTAATTAGGTGTAGATTTTTTGTTTCGATATATTTCTGTCGAACACTCCTTTAAACATCAATTTATGTAACCTGCAGTAAGAAGGGAATGACAATCTATTTGTAATAATGACAAACTTAGCATGGGAAATACAGTGCATACAGTGGAAACACAACACAAACATTTGCTGGATGCATTTTTTGATTTCATGTGTTAGATCTGTGTTAGATTCCTGCAGCTGTGATCAGCTTCACCTATTTACAAATAACTACTGATCTAGGGAGAGGAAAACGAGCAATACTTAGTGCTTTGTGTGAGATTGGATTAATAGGTTACTGATGTATTTGGAACATTAGAAAGAATTGTTCAAGTACTTGAAAAGATATATAAAAGAGAAGAGGAACAGTGCAAAAAGAGGCAGTAAAAATGAAATAATGTACTATCCCTTTTCCTGGAAACACAAGACAGATAGTATCATCAGTGCTCCTGGAAAGTAGAATTTGCTGAATATCCTCAAATGGAAGGACTCAAAGGAAAGGGGGAGGGAGCTGTTTACTATGAAATTTCCATATTGAAATTGTCAAAGTTTCATATCGCAAAATTTTTAGTGCTGTTTATTATTTATTATAATCTACTGTGCATTATGTTTAAATGGCAAGCATTTTAAAGCTGAGTATGGTGTAATCAGTGCTAAAGACATGTCTTCCATTTGCAAGACCCACTCTGAGCTTCCTGTGATATATTGTTATGTAAATACGGTGCAGCAAGGGAAAGCAGCACTATGGAGATTCAATTTACTTTGAAAGTTGTTCATTATGGAAGGGATGAATGTTATTTATTGGATGTGAATCAAAGGCTAGAAATGACTTTTTCACTGTGAAGTCTATTGTGATGGGTGCAGCGTGATCTAATCTTTTTAATTTTGGCTTTCACACCAGTGGAGATGAAAAGAGATCTGAGCTCATTTATTGGTTGCTAAGTCTTACTGAAGGCCTAAGTACCATTCTTGGTTGCTATGGCCGATCTGACCTCAATCTATGCAGTTTTAGGGACTTAAGCAATCCCTTTTTTATTTAGGAGCATGTACCTTGATTTATGTCCAAAATTGTGCCTGAATGTCTTTGTCTACAAGTGATAAATGGTGGTGTACAATTCATCAGTTCTTACAAGTAAACACTGCTGTCCCACTAAAAATATGTTTTGTTCTGAGTTAATGGTATGGAACAAGCCAGTCTCCACAAATAGCTATCTTTTATTGTAGAGAGCCACTGAAAGTTGGAGCAAAGTGAAGGAAATTGGCATTCATCTTCTCTGCCATTAGCATTTCATTTGTGCTCTCGGGTGATGAGACTGTGTGTCCATGGACAATGAAAGGCTAGCATTGTGTTTCCCCGCCTGAATATATAATTGATCAATTATGAATTTATTTATTCTGAACAGGTATTAAAAAGTCACAAATATGATGTCTTATGCTGTTTGCCTGCCACTTTCTTATTACTAACTGCAAAAGTAATTGCATTCAATTAACTGTGTCCTAGCTGCAGGAAATTCCCAGTTTCGTAGCCAAGTTCCTTGTTTTCAAGTAATGTCAGATATATGAAACTTCCAGACATGTGCTACTTGTGTGGTTCTTAATGGTGCTTAGTCTTTCAGACTATTAGAAAGTCTTTCAGAGGTGTTCTAAGAGGTAATTGAGAATATAGAGTGGGTTTTGTGATATGAGTAGTAATTTTTTTTTCCTTGAAATTACTTGTAGCCATTCAAGTTGTGCATACACTGAACAAATATGATATGGAATACACAGTAGCAAAAGCAAAATATTTTGCTGGGTTTTTTTTTCATTATTATTGTTACTATTTAGTTTTTTGTTAGGTTTTGGGTTTTTTTTTTAGATTACAGTAGTAATAAATATATAAATATATAAAACTATACAAAGCTGGATGTTAAAATGGCTCCTGCAAAATTGCTACTGTAGATTTACTAGTCCGTAGAGGGAAAAGTCAGATCAATTGTTATCTTAGTACTTGGTAGTGTATATATATATATATTGCTCAAAAGCAACAAACTTTTTCTTTTCAAAAATATAAAGAATACCTAAATAGAATAGAGTTCAGTGTAGCTTTGGACAAAAATAATTTGTCAGTTGTATGCCTTTTAAAACTAGTGTATTAGAAGAAAAGTGGTATTCTCTGAAGCCTGATTTCTTTTCGTATCTTATTTTTAATATTAGGTTACAGCGAGGGTTACTTTTTTAATTGAACAATTTTTAGACCTCCTGAGGTGGATTTTTAACATTTGAATCTACAGTGGTAACAGATTTTCCCCGTATACTCAGTAGCTGATAGTTGTTGAAATCAATTCTCAGAGATGGAATTTACAAAGGCTTCTGGAACTACTGAGCTGCTTTGCAGCATCAGATTGATAGCAGAATTTGCAGAGGCAGTTCCTTGGGGTTAGTTCACAATCATGCTACTGCTTCAGGGCTTTTAAGAGTTGTTAGCAGCTATTGCTAAAAATGGTCTGGGGTGTTAGTTACAGAACTAACCTGGATTTTCTTTCTATAAAGGTGCTTTGTAATAGTCCAATATTCACCTACTGACTGCCTTATACAATAAGAAACTCTTAAATCAGTCCTCCACGCTTGGAAGTAGATTTATGAGATTTAATATAAGCACTACCAAACAAAAAGAAAATGTTTTCTAAAGAGAAATATCTTAGGAAAAAAAAAATACTAATCAAGAGTATGTTGTTGTTACTATGATGTGTTTCAGTGTTTATTATTTGTTTCTATAAATGTAAGGAAACAATGCCTAGTTTGCTAATCTTATGAAAATTTTTCATTCAATAGGACAGCGACTAAAGAAGCTTTATTGAAGGGTTTGTATCTTTTGTCTTTTGCACACTTGCATTTAAGTTAACAGGTTTCTGCATGCTTTGGCAGAAATTGCTTTTGGAATAAAGGTTTTTAGGATCAGGACATACAGTATATCTTTATTCTTCTTGTTATGATTTGGTCATCTAAGATGCAAGTATGTTATGAAATACTCTCTTCAAAGCTACAGAATTCTGTTTAAAAGAAGAGAATGCAGACATTCTGTCTTTGTATTTCAGCAGAGCATAATAAAAGAGTGTGGATTAATTGGCAAAAATGTCACTACCCCCTCGGTGGAGTACCTAAGTGAGAGGGAAAAATCCTTACTGTTTTTTGGGAGTTCCTTCAGTTTATGAAACAAGTTTTCTTTACTGGTCGTACAGTTTTAATTTTTTAGCAGACTTTCCATTTATGAAAATATATAAGTAAGATCCATCAAATTGCGATTTGTTGCAAGAAAACAGGAAAATTTATAAGCTTATTTTAATCAGTGGTTGTATGTGAATAAAGTCATTATCATTTATTGTCAACAGCTGCCTTTTTTTAGCTGATTTTTAGTCCGGGTTTTGAAATGAAGCTATAACAGTGGAAAACCCCTGTATTTTTGCTCTATTAAATGCATGATTTTGTATGTAAACTTGCCACTAACGTGTACATATTTTGGATATACTCACTATGAGCTTTGTTAAATAATAGTCTGCTTTGCAAGAAAAATAAAGAAATATATGCTAATATTATGTATAAATAAGTACACAATCATAAATCTTGCTGGTTTCTTTTTCTCTCCCTCATGTTTTCCATGAGAAGTACACATATTCTCTCACATGTACCCAGAGTGAAGAAGCTGTGACATGTAAAACCATTTCCCATGATTTTTTGAGTTTTGGATGAAGCCAAAACTATGAAAGAATAAATTTCTGAAAGGTACACTTAATTTTGACTAAGTTTTTTCTACACCTACTAGGCTACAGTAGGTTACACACTAGTAAAATTATGCAGAGGAATTATGAACTAGATGTGTTGGGGTTTTTTTTTTCCTTTCCTTTGGCACAGTTCACATGTTGGGGACACAAAATGAGGTTGTTTCCAGATGAGGTCTGTCTTACCCAGCCTGCTTTTGCCCCTGGCCATAAATACTGAGCAAAGGATTTGGTTTACTGGTAAAAGCCCTTGGTTCCTCTTCCCTTCAACTGGGACAACAGACTCACCCACCGGAGCCTGGGGGCAGTCATCCTACTCTCACACAAGCAAACACCACATATTTGTCTCTTTCATGGTCAATGTTTGCTGGCACACATGCATTTGTATTTACCTAATTGATCTAAGGCTACTAATGTATTCTTATTCTTAATTGCCTGGTGTAATTTGCCATAGCTCAGTGTCTGACTCTCCACAGTTCTTGCCTCTGTTTTGAGATATCTTATTGATTAAAGTTTTCTGGAGGATTGAAGCAGAGTTTGGGTGGCTCATGTTATTTTGCCTACAGGGGAGGATTTTTAAATGTATAAGACTTAGAGCACAAAGCCCTTTAAATGCCTCTGCAATGGTTGATCCAGGTATCAACTCCCTCCTCTCCTTCTCTTCATGGCTATTGTTTGTATATCACTCTGCAGACCAAAGATCTGAAGATGAACAGAAGTGACTTGAACAGAAGAGAAGAAACAACAGAGTGATTTGGATTAAATAATCCAGTATTCAGTAGCAGTCATCTGTGCACTTAATGAGATAGGTGTCCTATCAAAAACAGAAAAAATATAATTGTGTAATTAAACACGTTAAAATGAGGTCCAGTTCTGTTTTCATCATCAACCTTAATTTTGGTTCCTCTCTTATTGTTTATTTGATAATTCTGTACCCTCTATCATAATCTTTAATATTAATTTCTGTGTGTTTATAGATAGAGTGAGTGTGTGTGGTTAGCTTAAATTTTGTGAGAATTGTGGCTTTGAATAGCATCCATTTTGTTGAAATGAACTGGCAAGCAAAACATACCCGCAAGGTTGTCTGAATATTATTTCCCACATTGTTTTATTTGCCATAAATCAATAGATTACCAAAGCCGGGATGAGTGAGAGCACTTTGTTTTGTTTCTCTCTATCAATTTCATCATCTTCAATCATCTTGATGATACTGTGGACCAATTATATAAAAAATTTTCAGGCCTCAAGTACAGGGTGACATGTCCTTCTCTCTTTAGAATGCAAGAAAGAAGTAGTTACCATCTCTTTGGCTGGAGATATTTTTGGCCACTTGCTCTGTAACTTGAGTCTGCTTGAACTGCAGGCCAAGACATCTTCCACTAAACTAAACACATTTGTGATGTGAAGACCTGAGGGAGGGTAACCTGGTTAGCAGTGCTGGGATTGTGGGCATGGAGGGGTGGGCAGGAGCATTTGATTGCAGCAGCTTTGCTGACCTGGGCCAGCAATGCCGCAGAAACTCCTGGTACTGTCTCCTTGTTCTTGTAGAAAGAACTTGTAAAGCTTTGCTGATCAACTGAAAACCAATCTTCCTTTTCTTTCTCTGGTAGGGTTAGTTTTCAGATGGATCAATCACTGCTCCAGCTGACTGCATGGCTGCTCACATCCTGGTGAGCATTGGAGAGGCAGCTCTAGCAGGGTGCGAGGCTGGAGAGGTCAGGTCAGCCCTCTGGGCTGGGTCTATCCCGGCTCCCAGTTCCCTCACCAGGAGCTAAACCACTGTTTGTGGACAGGCAGCTCTGTTACGCTCCTACCCCTCTTGCTTCTGCACTTTCTGGAGCAGAAGCCATCTGCCTTGGTGATTTTGAGTGTCAAATAATGTGTGATTAGGATGCTTCTCTTCTCTGCACTTGCATCTTGAAAGGGATCTGATCTGGTGTTTCTTGCTCCACATCATTAGTGTCATTTCTTGCAAAAAAAGCACTTTTGGAACAGTCTATAGGTCAATCTGTTAGACAAAGATATTATTCCCTTAAACCTGAATGAGAATGTGGACCCCCTTGAATTCTAGTTTCAATTCTCAATGCTGTAAATGTGCCGTGCTGTGATTAAATTGCAGGTGCGCTACTAAAATTGATAGGTTACATTTTCCAGAGGTGTCTTTTACCTCTGCGGGTTTTTTTTTCTAGTCTGCCAGGGTATTTCCTTTAGCTTCTTCTGCTTTTGTTCACTCTGTTATTGATTGCATGGGTTCCAGCCCTCTGCTTTAAAGAGGTAGGAGAAGTTTTCTCTTTCATTTCTTGCTAGTAAATCCTCAAGCACTTCTACAAAATCATCTTTATCTTCAATAACAGCTGTAATCTTCCTCTGGGCCTGTGGCATCAGAAAATGGTGGCAGTGTACTCCTTGCTGATGGCATTGACTTGAATGGAAAAATTAATTTTTGTAGCATTATTCTCAGCTTTCAACATTAAATTTTTCAATATTACTACAGCAACAATACTATAAAGGCAGCAACATGATCTCTACAAGTTACAAGTTACAAGATATCTTATGTTCATTACTGTTTAATATCTTCTCAAAAATCTGAATTCCTTAGACGCTTTTGCGTCTAAGAATGGAGAACTAAGGCATCCAAGACTTTCACGTGGCCATCAGCTGGAAAGCATAGATTTGAAAAATGATCTCATTGTTGGAAACTGAACCAGCCCTCATTTTACTGTTTAACATTTGGTTTCCGTCACTGAGGAAGTATGGTAAATTGAAAGAGAGTGAGTGTGATGGGGGCACTGCAAGATTCTCTGTCAAATTAAACTACGAGCTTGGCGTGTCTTGGCAGGGTTGTTGCATTGACACAGATGGCAACTGTACTGTCCCATACCAGGAATGCTGATTAGAGCAGACTGCTCTTCTTTCTATGATGAGATTAACAAATTCACACCTAGCATTCAGTGAAGTGCAACAGCACTAAAAAAAAAAAAGCATAATACTGAGTATTATGTCCCCATAAATTGCACCTTTGAAAATGTTTATTAAAAAACAAACTATTTGCTAGTAGGTTGAAGTGCATGGTTTTAGAAAATTGCTTTCTGGAAGAAGGAACTACTAAGTGGTTCAGACAAAAAATTTTGCCTGTGTTAGTAATAACCATCATCACAGCAAGTAACTTGTGATCACTGCTATCTGCATTCAGAACATTGGTGCAAATTATTGCACAAATCTGACATTTTTTCTTTTTGTTCACCACCTTCTGTGTCCGTTAACTGGACTTTAAAGCTAATATTTGTCCTTACACACCCTGTATATTTAGAAATCTTCACAACTCTCGATATTATATGAAACAATATGCAGATACATTCTTTGCACCACAATAAATGTTTGGATTGTCAATTTGCTTAAGCATTTGATTGAAAACAATAAGACACATTGGAGTATCTACTACTTAGTCTTTGTGTGTACATATTAATATATATTCACATTACTTTATTGTGCAACCTCTAGACTTACCCACACACACCAAAGCTCCAAATCTGTTCTGTAATGCATAGTTTGATTTTTCAGTAAGTACATATTTCATATAGAGGTTAAGGCTTTAATACATTGGAAAAAATAAAATTAAAAAAAAAACAGTTCTGTTTCTTCTAGATTGTTTGGAGTTCTGGCACATCGTGCACACAACTTTCTTGAACAGAAACTGTCTGCAGGGCCTAATATCTACAAAGAGGAGAAATTGTGTTCATATACTGTTGCAGTAGTTCACAAACACGGGAGGATGGCCCCTCCTTTCTCTGGATTTTCAAGGGAAACATTTTGTCACCTCTTACTCAGTGCTGAGTGTTTTGTAGGCTCCCTTGTTGTTAGCAAGTTACTAGAAGTTCTTATTGTGTTTTTGTTTCTGTAACCCACTTCTTCATGTTTGCGTGCTTGAGAGCAGAGATTTTTTATTTTAAGAACAATTTACTCAAACTGAAATGAGATTAGCTAGACTGACAGAGAAAACCATTCTGAGGGACCGTCTGTCTGAACATGCCCTCTCCTTTTGATGAGAGCAATTCCCCATCTTAGAGTTTCTAGTAGTCCCCTTGGGCAGTCTGCAGAGAGTAGTAACTTCTTTTGCATTTGACTAGTCAGTTTTGGCCACCTGGTGACTCGTAGCAATCATCTCAAAATTAAACTTCTTTGGTATATTCCAATTGAGATAATTGTGATGGAGAAGTTGAAGCAGATAAAAGAAAAAGTACCATTATAGTCATGTGCAAGCCATTCAAATAAATAAAAAAAAATAAATACAAGTTGGTTTTCAGTACCCTCTCTCTCTAAAACAAGTGATTGACACTAGAAAAAAAAGTGTTGTTTTTTTTCCTAGAGAAACCATTTAAATAGAAAAACACCATGGGAAAAAAAGCTTTCTGTGTGTGTCTTTCCACAGTAGAGGTGGTATTGCAATGTACCTCTGAATATTTAGACTGATCTTTTTTTTTTTTTTTTTCAAGTACATTTCATGATAGTGTCCCCCGTACTTTTCTAGAAGCAGGAAATGGGGGTAAGAGTTTGCAAAGTGCCCCACTTTGCTGCCAGCTGACTTTCCCTGTGCTGATTATGTAGCTCAGTATCCCTCCACTTCGCTTATATTCCAGCTTTTGTGGTTTTAGTTTATGAGGTCTGAGGTGTTTCTTTCACCCCAATCCATCTCTGCAAGAGTGATAGAGAAAAGGGAAGCAGCTGGGGTTGGGATGAGCCTTCTGCTGCAGTCTGAGCAATGGGTTAGAAGTGACTTCTCTGTGTTGTGCACGAGGTCTCCACATGGCAGAGGGGACAGCAGAGTGAACCTCAGCACCAGAGGGGTGAGGTTATCCTCCCCCATTATCCTCCCCCAGCTTGCCCAGCCAGGCTTGCCACCGGCCAAATCTGAAGACTTCAGGCTAGTGAGGCAGGAGATGCTGCTGCAAGGTTTCTATGGAGACAGAAGTGGAAGATGAGAGACAACTAATAAGAGGCCAACTAAGACAGCTCCTGGATAGCGATTTGAAAGTAAGGACTTTTAAAAATAACCCTTTACCTTATTTTCCCCCACCCAATCTTTGTTTCTTAAGAAAGAAATCAGAAAGGCAGTGGGTTGCCAGCAGCAGTGAATGAGAGCTCTCACTCACCACTTTCATCTGTTGGCTGTCATGCCAGACCTGTAAGTAGCAGTTTACTGAAACTGCCTGCAGGCTTATAAAGTGTGTAGTAATTGTAATTTTGGACTAGAAAAAAATGTGAAATGCATTTTAATGGTGTTTTTCCACTCTTGTTTTCATCCTTTCGAATGCAGTTACTTCAAGGAAGGCTCTTTCTAAGCCATGAACTTACACCAGATATTAACTGTGGCAAAATATATGTATATATATTAGTATATAATACATGTATATTTCACTGCATTTAAAATATTTTTTGTGTGTTTTACCCATATGGCAAACACAATCCAGGTTGTTATTCCCTTTAATCTGTTTTGTCCATCTTTATCCTTCACAGCATCGTCCCAACACTGACAACTTCTAATGTAGACATTAGAATGTTTCAAGAAAAATTGTATGAAGTTTTTTCCAAGAAAGATCTTAGAAGAAAGTCATCATGTATTAGTGAAAAAGGGAATTCTTTGCCAAGTCTCTGTTTTACTTTTTTTTTTTTTTTCTTCTTCTCCTCAAAAGGTTTAGGAGGAGATTATGTTTGTATCAATTTCTTACATAAAATTTAAAAATTATTCAACAGGCCATAATTGGAATTAAGGGTGAATTTAGTGCTTTCAGTCTCATGCTGGATTGATTTTTGCTGCTGTTATGTTAATGTGACTCTTGGATGCTTGTATTAACCTTTAGGGTACAGAAACTAGATGAGATTGTGACTCAGCTTCTTAATCAATTTTTAAAAATCTATTGAGAAATTAAAAATAAAAAAAAAAATAGTACACTCAAGGGAGGTGGGAACTCCAGAACTTAATATAATATGTCAGTTCCCATCCATGCTGAGGCAAAACCAGAATGAGAAAACCAGCTAGTTGATATCCTTCTGCATTTGCGTGCCTCTTCTCAGACTGAGGCATCCTGTTCTGTCCCTCTGACTGATGCCTTAGGAATCCAGGGAAACCTGGGGCAGAGGTAGTGTGGTCTCTGCCTTCTCTGTCCTGTCATATGTGAACAGGAATCTTCCTATTTTTCATATTTTACCCAGAGTCTGATTTGCTCCCCAAGGCCGCTTGTGTATCTGATGGGCATGTTTGTGAGCATGTGGCTGTGTGATGCTGCTGAGGAAACTCTCCAGAGAAACAAAGTGGTGGCAAAGATCAGAAATAAGCTGTTTGTGGAGACTGGGAGTGCTGTTGGTTGGTTTAGGTAAAGCTCAGTTGGAATAAACTCCTGCACTTCATACCTCAGACGAGAGGCACTTCTGAAATTTTAGAGAAAAAAATCTCTTTGTGTAGACAAGTGGGAGCAGAGAACAAAGTATCTGGATAATTTGAATGAGAAAACTTATTTTGCTGGAAAAGGGCATATGCACAAGGAGGGCATCTGAACTCTGCATTTAGCAAAAATTTTTTCTAAAGTGTCGTACAAAAAATTAAGTAACCTTTAGAAGAAGTTACCAAAACTGAAGCACCATTATAGTATAAACCAAATAAATCTGATTTACCTCTAAATGCAAATTGTTTGAGGGTATGTAGGTTTCCATTACACAGACATTTCATTTTTTCTCAGTCTTGTTTTAGAAGCAGTGAGAGGAAAAGGAGTAAGGTGTTGAAGAAGGAGTAGCTAAAGCTTATTTTAATTAACAGTGATTTAAGTATGAGCAATTTCCAGCATCTTAGTATTTCTTACAGAAAAGAGGAAAATGGTTTCTATCTACCAGGAGTTTTATTTTTCCCTTTGATGTACTCTGCATTCCTCCTGTTGATCATAATATACTTAACAATTGTGCTTGCAGACTTGAAAGTGTAACAGATGCTGATTTGTCCTCCCAGAGGCATGTTAGATTTGACATGCAATACACAATTTGACTTTTTAAAATACTGTATTTGTCACTGTTGAAAAGTTTCTATGATTATAAATATCATGATTTCATAAAAAACAGCAAAAGAACCAGCCACAAAACACATCTATTGCTATAGCTTGCTATATGTATACATACACATATATTTGTACAGATATGCTGGTATAAGTTTAGAATATTCATAAAAATATTGAATGTTGCAGTGATGTAGGTACCATAATATGCAAAAGCAATTTTCAGTAGATTTTTACTGCTGTAAAATAATCCCTCTGGTCCTAGAATTGGTCTTCCACAGCACCGTGCTGGTAAGTGCTGTTTTGAGTGTCTCATAGAGATGCTAGAATAAAAGTAGGGTTATACTGCTGTAAGTACAGAAAGCAGGTCACTTTCCAGGGACAGTCAATGAACTTTAGTCAGGTAAGTGTGGAAGGTCTCCTGGGAAGGTGATCTAGGCACTTAAATACTTCCTAATTTTTATAGCACATTATAGCCTTTCCTGGATTGTCTTTTAAATCTTGCACCATGCGACAGCAGTGGAAATGCTGCCAGAAGGATTGGTAGACATGCCTATCCATTTGTGGAAAATAATTGAGACTGTGTATAAGTAGTGAGAGTAGCACCCATCACCACAGCCTGGGAACATAATTAATTAAAATGTTATTTTTTTATGTTCTTTTTTTCTTAACTAGCTGCCCTGCTGGCACAATTTAAGCTTAAGCTTAAAATATTTAATGATGTTTAATAATATTTAGATTAGTCCAGCTGGCATGAGTCACACTGAGGAAAGAAAAAGATAACAGTTTTGATGTCATTGCTTAGATACTCATGTGATAGGTCCTAACACATGTCTGTAGAAATGGAATAGTGTTAACTTATGGTTGTACTACTGCAGGGCACTTTCAGGGTGTGTGGAGCAAATGTTAACTTTTTCTCTAATGTTTCTTTTGGAAGAGATATTTAGGAAGCAATTTTGCAGCCTTCGTTCTGCTTCTGTGTAGGTTTTGTTTTGTTTTTTTTAAATCCATCCTTATGAGTTTTTCTTTTGTTGCTTTATCAATTTCATTGTTCTGGAATGTCGCACTCATGTGAGATAGTGCCCTTGGAGGGAGAAAATCAGAGAGAGAGAAGGGGGCTTTGAAGCAACTTGAGCTAATCTGATTCATCCCTCAAATTATCCGTGTTCCTCAGGACTGCCTGCCTGGTGAGTATATGATAGCCATCCATCAGCATCCACAGCTCTGTACAGGCTGTTTCAGGCAGAGGTTGGATTTGTACAGCTTTTGTTGGAAGAGAGGGAGAGCAACCTGTTGGGAAATCTATTTAATTTTGTTTTTTCCCTTCCATGTGGAATTCTCTCTTTAAATGTTGGGTTTTTTTTCCCTATCTTTTGTCTTCAAACATTCTCAGAATTGTAAAGTCCATTGAGAGAGAGGACCATTTCTTAGTTTAACAAATCTCACTAACTGATGGTCTTTACTACTGTTCAGTCGTATTTTTCCCTTCTTAATGCCATCTCATTATAACTATCATATCCTCCATGTCACACTAAGTGATTTAGTGAATCTGGTGAAATATAGACAAATCTGTTCCTTTGACCATTGGTTCAGTTATCGTCAGTTCTCTCTAATTGAAAGAAATTGTCTTATTTTTAAACTTTATCATTCTGCTTCAATTTCCTTTTCCTCCATTTTATTATTTTTGGTTGGGCTCAGGATAAATATACTGTGTCTCAGATGAGTTTTTTTACCTCTCCTGAGCAGGTCCTTGAGCCTTCAGCTCTCTTGGGATTGTATGTAAAGTGGCAGTTTTGGCCAGGTTGAATATTTTTCAAGGTAAAGCAAGTCAGAGGGCTTTCCTGCATGGTGGTTTTAATGCTCAGAAATACTATGGTTAATTTAAATAGTCATAGCTTCAATTTAAATAGTCAGCTCAGGAAAGACTTGTGGATCAAGATGATGTAGCAGGGTTGAAACAATTGAAGCAATGACTGAGGAGCAGTCATAACCCTCCTGGCAGGAGTGTGCTGGGAGAAGAGAGTTTCTTAGAAAAGGAATTTACTGCTGTGTTCACAGGATGAGTGGGTTGAAATAAGAATTTGAATGGGCAGAAAGAAGAGAAGTCTCTGTGCATGATACAATTAGTTCAATTTTGCTCTCCTTACACCAGGACATTGTGAGGAGAAGGTGACCAGAGAAGAGCTAGATAATGTTTCTTCTGCTGCACAGGAAGGATAAGTTTTAAAACTCTTCCAGGCAGTGTGAAGCTCAGTTGTGGAACTCAGTGCTAGAGGAAATTAAGGAGGACAAAGGTGTAAGTTAAAAATGGAATTACTGAGGTTCTTGGAGGGAAGACATCACAGTGGCTATAAAATGTAACTGTCATGATGTACCCAGTTCATTCAAGTTAAGTTTAAATCTCCAGTTGAACCAGAAAGTGGGAGGAATATATCCTAGTTTTATAATCTTCCTTGACTGCCTGCTCTGAGCCATGGTCAAGGACAAGCATATACAGTACTGGCAAGACTATTCTTGCAGGTCAGGGAGCTTGGATTTTTTTTCTCCAGAACTGAGATGCTTATTTCAGTGTATAGTTCTTTATTTTTAAAGGTTGCACTGTAAATAAATTTTCAAATTATAGTATTCAGCCTTTGCTCTGATTTGCATAAAGAGGCAATGCACAGGTTCATTAGGAACCTGTAGTGATCAGGCAACTTGGATCTTTTACCAGAGTTGTCTTCTCTTTGTGCAGCTCTAAGTCTCCTGTAGGAATCCAGTTACATGGTTAACACGGTGCTTACAGAGTGAATTCAGCTGGAATCTTGGATCCCACCTCTTGAAACTGCATCTTGTGGTTTCCTCTATTGCACTTGAGATGGTTTGTGTTCTTTAAAGTTATACTAGGAGCAGCTTAATTTTGTGCCAGGCTAGCTAGATTTTATGTCACACTTGTAATTTTGTGTCAGACAAGATAGATTTAATAGATTCTGACTCTTTCTCTCCCTGATAAGAATGATTTTCTTATTTTTTTTAAATTTTATACTGGTAGAGAAAGAGGGCTTTGGCTGAATAAAATCTATTTAAAGTTTGATTTTCTATTAGAAGTTTTATAATTAGGGAAGAAAAAATACCAAAAATTACTTGTTATACTATTTTTTTTTTCTGTAGCTTCTTGATCAGTGGCAATCTGGAATATTTTTGGAATCAGCCAATTAAAGCATATTTGAGGCTTAAATTCCAGGTTTATACTAGTATGCTAATTATTTCTGAAAAATGTGGCTGGCACATACTGAATTACGCTGTTGAGTTCTTCAGTCTTAAATATCTACAAGTGCATCACAGTCCATTCCCCACTGTTCTTTCATTATTGTATTCTCTGTTCCTGGAAGATGTAAGGTAAGACTGGAAGCTGGTGGGGATGGGCTTAGTTGAGTGAGAAAGACA
Source organism: Poecile atricapillus (assembly GCF_030490865.1). Classification (NCBI taxonomy): domain Eukaryota; kingdom Metazoa; phylum Chordata; class Aves; order Passeriformes; family Paridae; genus Poecile; species Poecile atricapillus. The sequence goes on along the minus strand of NC_081289.1, from coordinate 30,874,633 downwards.
TTAACAGTACTGAAGACTGATAGTTACTTTAGATTTTTGAAATCTCTTCTTGGGCTTTGAAGTTTAGTATATTTAGTAATGAAAAAAATGCTAATTTAATTAGCATTTTAATTTATGGATAATTCTGTTTCAAGTTGTCCTTTCCCAAGACTAGTTTTAATATCGGTGTTATCTGTTCCAAAAAAATAGAAAGCAAAGATTGCTTTTAGGTTGGGGGTTGAGAATTTACTTAAACATGAATCCCTGAGGAGGAGAATCACTGAGTTCTCTTCAGCTCTACCTTAATTGTATTGAAAAGTCTCAGGAGATAGTTATATGAAATATCCTCCATCATTTAGAAATTTATAGAAAATTATTTTAGAGTAAAAATAGTAAGTTTCCTTGAGTTACTAGTTCACAGTTTTGAACTGTGCAAAAAATAGCCCATACATGTTGGGATGGGCATTAATTCTCTTGGTAACTGACAAAATTATATTGAAACATATATATATATATATATATATATATATATATATATACCACTTATCTAAGTGGTATATCTCTTAGAAGCCTTGAACCTGAGTTCCTGGAAAATATTTTCTGGTTATATTAAACAGTATAGCAATATAGATTATTAAAGCCCAGGGGAACATGTCTTCTTGTCTTTATTGCAAATCTTTTTGCTGGCATGTAAGTGCATATCATGGCATGTGCATCCTTTGTTTTCTAGAATTCCAAAATCCAAGGAACACTCCTACAATATTTTTTCTATTCTAATCCACATTTTATAACTGTTTGCACAGCAGAATTTTAATCACTGAAGACTACAGATTCATAAATTGTAAGCTTATATTTCATATTTGGTTCCTGAAAATACCTCTTTTTCCTGGAAGAAGATCTGAGATGGAGCACTTTGGTCAGAAATAGCCTCAAGTTCCCAAGCACCAAAAGATCTTAGTATTTCATAGCTCTTCCTAGTTTGATTTCAACCTAATTTGGCACATAAATTGTAGTTGACCTCAGACAGAATAATTCAGATGTTTGAACCTCTTAGATGTGTAGCCAAAAGCGAATTGTCTTGTTGCATGTATTTTTAAACATCTGCAAGCTGAGCCAAGAAGCAGAATGCAAATTCTAGGACTTGAAGATACCTGTGAGATTATGAAAATCCCTTTGGGACTGCAGAGAATCCTGGTGCCTATGAACACATTTTTTTTTCCTAGACATGGTGTATTTAGTATTTGCTTTAATTTCTGGTACCAGAAGTAAAAATGACAATAGAAGGAGCTCATCAATAATTTAATAGTAAATGTACAGTCTGAGATAATAACTTTTGTTGAACCTTTGAATGCATATTCCATGAGGAATGAAGGAATTATTTCCTGCAGTTTGTATTTCTGTTTTATTGGGATAGAAGAAAAATCTTTTGTTCATGCATGAAAAAAAAAAAAAAAAGCAAAAAAAAAAAAAAAGCTGTAGAAATTAACACTAGCAGAATTGGTTCTTTCAATAGCTTTCTTTTAGCTAAGTAGGTACCAATACAAAGACAAATGATATTTTCAATAGATTGCAGAGGAGTTCCCATGTCTGTTAGTTAGGAATAAGAAACCGCTAACTTCTCAGCTCATGATAAGTGGGATTGAGGTTGGGAGCTTTGAGTACTTGGAAAATTTGACTAATAAAAACTTTGATGATAATTTTACTTAATTAATTGTTGTGTATATCTCTGTAAATTCCCGCCATTATACAGTAATTTTTGCTTGAGATATTTAATCCTCTGTGTTTTTTTAAAGTAGTGGGGGAAGCCCAAGTTTCAGCCTAAGTTTGAGAGAGAATTTTGCCTAAACTTTGATTTTTGAAATGCTTGCATAGTCTGAAACCATGGGTTGGATTCCAAGATGGAATTGTTTGGTCCTTCACCATTATAAAGCCTATAAAATGGGCTCTGATGAGACTTTTTTCTGTGGAGGCTGTTCTTAACTACAATACAGGATTCTCTTGACTACAAAAGACTTTTTGTAACTGTAAGCTCTTTTGGCCAAACTTTTGTCTATAACATAGACTCACCTTCTTCCACCAGCCATCCTGAACCAAGTTTCAAGTCAGTGGTTGGTCAAAAGACTCGTCTGTGCACTGATTCATAAGATCCTCTCAGATTTTGAAAAGTTTCAATATGTTTTCAGAAGCATCATGAGCATTAGTTAAAACAAAAGATCTCATGTGTTAAGGTAATGGGTGTGTGGCACCAAGTTTAGATGGGTTCATGTCGTGTGGTACTATCCAGCAACACATATTCCGTAGGTTCTAAACTTGCCTTGGGCTTCCTTAGTTTGTCTATAGGGTTATTGGTTCTGAAAGCTGTTGTGTTATGAAACTGAAAGCAACAAATTACATGGGCCCCCACAGGTTTGTGAGTTCATCTGGCATCCCCATACAGGATCTGCTGCCAGTGTGAATCCACAGATGAGGCCAAACATGCTGTCATCTCTCCACAGAGATACTTTTCCTCTGAAAATGTTGATGTTGAGCTTTAGCAGTAGAAGCCACAGTAGAAGTTGCCATGTGTGTTTCCTGTGATATTGGGATCATGTTTGCCTCTTCATCTTCAGTACCGAGGTGTGCAGGAGCTGTTCCTCTGAATAGTCCCCTCCCTGATCTCATTGGACTAGAATGTATCTAACATCCTGCTAGTGATAGCTGACTGTGGTATCTTTTGCAGCCAGTGAAGGTAAGAAGCTGTGGTTATGATCTTTTTCCCATCTGTGTCATGGAAATCAGCTTTGGTTTTCTCCCACAGACCTCAGAAAAATGTTGGCCTTGAGCTTTGGAAGCTTGAGGTGGAGAAAAAGGAAAGAAATAACTGAGCTCCATTCCATAAAGCAAAATATCCAGGAACAAAATCCAGATGGGAATTCGAGTGTATTTTTGAGCACCAGGTCATGATGTTTAGGAGCAATGATTTAGTATATCAGCAATGAGGAGTAAGCAATGGCCTTAACTGGTGTAATTTCATTTGAGAATAATAGACTATTGTGGATTTCTGACTATATACATTAAAACAGGTTGGCATACCAATACCTGATCCAGAAGAAATGTATTAGAACTGTATCCTTAAATACCTTTTAACTTAGATAGGAATCTTTTCAAATCCAGGTTTGAAAGGTGCCAGTGATTCACAAGGATGCTCATTGTCAGGGAAAGTGAAGCTCCTCTGAGACTGGCAGTTTTGAGATGTTGAGCTCGAAAACAGCTGCTTGAGCAGTGTTCCAGGAGAGTGTAAAGAGGGAGGGAAATCTGCTGCATCCTATTTAAAGAAAACAATGGTGTGATGTGGCTTTCTGGGGTTTTCTTTCCCCAAGACTGTGATGCTTTTGATTAACTAACGTTTTTGACCATATCTAATCATGAGGTAAACTGAAGTGCAGAGCCTGTTTGAGAACTAGTTCAGCTATGAAATGAAGGCTAATTTGTTATGAATTCAAAAGGAAATTATGTTTTTGGGAAAAAAAAATTGGGATCTATCAAGTTAAGCTTTTATGTGAGCCTAAGTGTATTTAGCAGGTTAGCTGTTCTCATGGGTTTATTCCTGTCATGTCTTAAGACAGAAAGCAACGTGTCTTTGTCACAAAGCAACTCCAACTGTATAATTTCAAATGAGGATGTCATCTGTATTGTGGAAAACACCCTTTTTACTTTCTATTTTTCAGGACTTGCTGACAGAGCAGCAAATTTACCACCAACCACCTTTGCCTCACCTTGCTCTTTCCCTCCACAGATGCCGTGGTCTTGCTGAGTCCTTGCCGACCCTTGGCAGCGAGGCTGTGCCGAGCAGGACGATTGCAGTGAACCTCTTCCTATGCCCCAAAAGCTGAGTGTGGCAAAACCCTCTGGGAGGCTAACACAGGTGCGTGGAAAATGTTGGGAATGTGGCTCCATATTGATTTTATATTAATGTTTGACATGCAGAGTGGGAATACTATTCCAGTGGCAGTTCCTCTCAAGACATGCACCACTATACAAAATAAATGTCAGTGTTTGCCCTCCCTGCATACAGCCTTCTGATTCACACAGATAATTTGAAGATTTTGAAATTTAGGTTGTCCACTCCTCCTTAGCAGAGAAAAATTATTCAGCATGTCCTGAAATCATTGTTTAGAAAATAACATCAGGGATTTTTTTTCTGCTCCTTTTGCTCTTCTGAGACTTTGAGCAACACTAAATGTTCAGGCTTACCAACAAAGATAAGTGCTGAGGTCTGATCCATCCTGCTTTTCTCCCGTTCTCTGCTGCACCTTTCTGTATCTCCCTCAGCCTTTCTGATGACTTCTTAGTGAAAGTCCTGTTCCAGGTAGTCAGTATCAGAGAGCACAGAGATAGAATGCTAATTCTAAGCAAAAATATATTCTGACAAACCACAAGCCAATGACTGGTAAAAGTGAAGTTTCGATAAAAAATTAGGAAAGTTCTGAAAAACATAAGCCAGGCCTCATAAGCAATTCTAATATTTTTCTTGAATATGTTAGTTTCTAGGCTATTACAATTTATGTTTGGGTGTGATGTGAAGTGTTTGCAATTTTATTGTCAGTGAAAAAGTGCACACTTCATAGCTGGAGACTGGAAACCAGTATTCCTTTAGTAAAAAAAATATGAACAAAAAAGGGAAAAAATAATTCCACTCTCTCTACTGTCAGTGTACAAAGGCTGATGGTGTGGGAGTGCCTTGAAATTTGCACAGAAAGGTTTTACTCTCCTCTGCTAAGAATGACATCTGTAAACATAATGGTGGAGAACACTATCCACTGATACATGAAGAGAAATGTCTAATTGAATTATTTATTGCCTGAGAAAAAATTTGAATAATGTGAGAGAATTTGATTGTCTCTACTCTGAACCTGAAGGCAAGACTGAAAAAGTCCAGGGTGTGATTTTTCCATGATGACTGAAATCAACCAGATTGGTGGGACTTGTATGACCCGTGAACGTAGCTGGTACCTTCTGGCATTAGGATTTGATTCTCGCTGCAAATTTTTTGGAGCTGTCTGTTCCTTTCTGTGGTCTTTAATTTCCTATAGATAGGGAAAAATTAAAATGTGTAAGTTATCATGTCAGTAGGCTTTACAAAAGGAAACATATTATTTTCATTAAACCAAATATGTTCTTAGAAGAAATTACTTTGGTCGGAGAAAGGATGGTATCCTCACTTCGAGTTTCCCCTGTGACTTAAGAAAACAAACAGAAAAATCCCCATGGTGAGCTAGGCTATTTGACTATATTAACATTAAAGGACTTACTTAGTTCAGTCACTTTAAAGTAGTAAGAAACTGTAGATACCATATTAGCTGCTAAAAAAAATGAATCCTTTTTAGAAAAAACAGAAGCACTCATTTATTCACTTAAGCTTAAAGAGGAGTTACCAGGTGGTCTCTTTCCCAAGGTTTGGGCAGATAATACATTCAAGGCTTACAGAATAAAGAAGCATAAATCTCAAGCATCTCATCTCCTCATATTCTTTTGAATTACTGTACAGTAATTTATGTAAGTGGCTTCTGTTGCTCCCTTAATGACTACATAATTTTCTTGCTGTGTTTCTTCACATAGGATCACAGGATGACTACACAGTTACTGCAGTGATATCAGTACTGAACTAGATAATCTTAGATTTCTAGACTGGCATATCTCCACAGAAAGTGAAAAAAGATAAAAAATGTTGTGCTTTTCATGCTTGAACAAATATAACAGTGATGAGAAACTAGGTTGTTAAGATTAAGGCAGTGGTGCTTGATTAAGTGCTTGAAACTGTGATAGCTTTTCATATCTTAGTTTTAAAATGATACCCCAATATATTCCACAAAAATACTGAATAAAAATATGGCTTTTTGACCATTTTCAGTGCTGTTGTCTTCAAAATATTTTCATTTTTCCTCTAGTAAGCTGTCAAGTTTAGAAAAATATTTTAAGAAGAGGAAGTCTTTGCGCAGGATTTTGAGTGGATAGTACGCCAAAAGTATTGCTTTTTTACTTACTGGCAATATATCTAAGGGTAAATGGTACACCAAGTTAATTGAACAATATTTTCTTGTTACTAACCCTTTTGATCACATAAGATTTTTTGAACAAGATAGAAAATGTCTTTCAGCTTTCAGTTAGATAAAAAGACGTACAAATATTGCTTAGTAACACTCTTTTATTAAAATGATTTCTATGAAAAGAAAATTAGGACTATTTAATGTTTCTCTTCATCAAGGAAAACAATACTGAGAACAGAATGTGGAGTATAAAGTGCGTCTCTGTTCTTAGGAGATGCCAATACCTTTTGTTTCACCGTATCAACAAATTTCTCCGATGTTGTGGAGCGCGGTTCCCTTATAGCTTCCGGCCCAGAAAATGATTTTGAGATGCAGTTTAAGCAGTAAGCCTGTAATAGTTTATTATGTTGTGAATTTCCATTGCTCATTCGTATTGTGCAGGTAATGACTTTGGGGGCAGAGAGTGAAATGAAATTCCCCATTGAGTAGATAAATATTCATTTATTACTGCTTCTCTGGGTGCAAAATCGTAGGCTAGTTGTTAGTGAGAACCTCTATCAGTTTTTAGCCTTTGACTCCAGATGACTGAGGTAATCACATGATTCATATCACCTCCAAAGGAAAAGGTCCTCTTATGAAAGAGTGGTTGAAAGACTGTTGCTGCATTATTAATAAAAAACAGAGGCAACACAGAATCCCTGACGTCTGAGGATGATGAGGTGAGACTTTGAATTGTCCCACAGGAAATGGTTTTATTTTATTTATTTTCTTCCAGCAAGTTTTGCATTTCCTTTGTTGCCACAGGCAGCTGTAGCACTTTCATGTATAGATTATAAAATGCAAATAGCAACTCTACAGTTGATAAGTGGTTGGAAATGCTTAGTGCCACAGAATAGCAAACCTACTTGGAATGTGTTATCTCATACATACATTTCTATTTTGTAGTACATCTGCTCAGGGTTCCTGGGTAACCTTGATGAGCAAGGATGCTCTGCTAAAGTCACAATGATGGTGATATGGGATGGTAAAGTACTTGGAGCAAGCATCAAAATAGAGTTCTATTGCTTCAGTGAAAAAAAAAACACATCACTCTTCGTAATCCCACTCTCATTGAATTGGTGAAGGGTATGTAGTCAGAGGCTTGGTGTTCCCTTAATGATGGATGATGTAATTCAGTAATGTAGTTCAAAATTAACATTTAGTAAGAATTCATCTATGGTTAATTTGTAATAACTTCACTTTTATTTTGATGATTTAGGTTCAATGCTCCAGGAGCCCTGCCTTGGGAACACTCTCTAACATATTTAGCTGATAATGTTTAACTAGATCCAGGGGAGCAATGACACCTAATCCATATGAGATTTAAGGAGCAAGAGATTCCCTCCGATCTAGAATACTCCTATTGTTTATAGCTCACTATCATTGTCACCTCTTTTAAAAGGAACTAGTTATCTTCATAAGATAATGCATTTCCTTATATTTCTTATTTAATGAATTTAACTTTCTTCAGGTGTATGAACATATGATGTTTATTTTTGTGCCCCCTGATTTTGCAAAGCAACTTGCAATGGGTGTAAGTGAAATGTCTGTCAACCTAATAAGTACCTACCTAATGAGATAATACTCTTTAGCAACAATGTGCTTTGGCTAGGTGATATGATGAGGCAAGGGTAAGTCACACCATAAAACAGAGTGCAAAATCTAAGTTAATGAGGTCTGGGTTGGGGTTTTTTTTAGTTAAATTGATTTTAAGTTAGGCATATGTTTGTCTTTATTGCCTGTTCAACAGTTTTATCAGTAAAAAGTGCTGAGGTACAGCACTTTCAGTAGAACAGCAGCACTCAGCAAGTTCTAAGTGCAGTAGGTTGGTACCATTTGTGTATGTTGGCAGTGGAAAGAACAGCGCTGTGGAAGTTAACAGTGTTTGTAGCTCCTTATCATGCTTCATTTTTTCTATGACTTCCATGCAAGTCCAATGAAAATCAAACAGGATGGTCAGAATTCTAGAAAACTTTCCTCAAATCCATAATTCGAGAGAATTACTCAGTTGAAGAGATGATTTTTGGATTGAGATTCAAATACATGAGATATTATTGCAAAGAGGAAAGTACTAAACTGTCCTTTTGTCTATGGGGAGCAGGAGAAGAATGACAATGTTTTTACATTCTAGTGAGGGAGATTTTAGTTAGACATTGGGGAAACCATTGTAAGTGTAAAATTAGTGAAACACAGCATCTGACGGATTAGAGATGCTGCAGCGTCCCTGTTGAAGATTTTGGGAATGAGGTAGGTAAACTTCTGTCAGAGGCAGGTTAGTGATCCTTGTTGTGAGCAGAGGAGTGGCAAAGATAGCTCATGGCATCCCTACCCACCCTGTCCAGGTCAACTCTGTTTTTATACTGTGCTTGGGAAGCTGTGAGGTTAAAAACTTTGAATTGCAGTGGTGTCTTTACCCTCATCTCTTTTATTATTTTGTCTCTTTGCTCTTGTTGGGGTGTAAGATAAAACCTAATTATACTTTTGACCAGCAAATTTCCACAGCTTTCTTTTCCCAAGAAGGGTATTAAGAGAAAATGCAGCATGTCTGTTTAATACTATCTTAGCCCTGGTTTTGTGTTATTTGGCAGTATTCTTTATTCAATGAAATCTTTCTTTAATAATTCAAAACAAAAGTTTCATATTGTCATTACATAAAATTAAATCCCAGAAATTTATGGGTTAACTTCCATTTTTAATTGAAGAATATTTTTGGAAATTAATTAAATCGGGGGTTGTAAAATGCTCTTCTAGGTTTTTGGGTTTTTTTATATCATAGCATAAATAAATAAAGTCCCTTTTATTTTAAATCTATGTAGCATTACATAATTTCCCACATCAATTTAAGCTTCTGTTCTCTAGAGAAGGTGTTATTTACAGTAAAATCCTGTGGTATTCAAAGTAATAAAATGTGTCTTGTCACAGCTGATGAAGACATTGTTTTCTAGAATGGATGGTAAAGTTCATTGGAGCATTAAAAAGGGTATTCTTGGTTCCTCATATGTAGATACAGCCTAAGCACTCGAGTAACCAGAGGAGTCATTGGGATGTCTGCCTGTAAGAATACTGGTGGTGGTGAGAAAATAGAAGTATTTTTGCTCATCACTTATTTTTCCTTAGTATCTGACCTTTCTTGCTTTAATATTAATTTGCCTGACCTGCAGTTTGCCTTTCCGTTTCTTCTTTTTGTTTCAGTTCAAGAGCTGGAGCAGGAAAATTGTATTGGAGCCCCACTGATATATTTCCTTTGAATGGTAAAATAATTTAACTGACTGATATCATACAGTCCTAATTAATTTCATGTACAGCATTGGGGATTAGAAAAACACTTTCTAACAAAAACCAAGCCATTGTTTTCCACACAAGTGGTTTTTCCAATGTGCTCTTAGATTTGGGAAAAGAGCAGTGCAAAGTTCCATTAACATTTTTTAATTAGAAAAAAAAAAATAATTGTGATCTCAGACTTCACAAAGGCCTGTGGCCTTTCTGAGTGCTAAAATAGTGGCATATATAGCTTCTGCCTCTGTTAAATCTCTTCTTTGAAAAGCACAATTAAGTGTATTTTTGCTGCTACTGTCACCACACTCTAGTTCTGTGACAATTTTAAAGGAGGAATTTGCTTTGAGTCCAACAGGATGGGGCTGAAGTGCTACACATGAGAGAGAATATATTCTAGTGGGCTTTTAATAGATTTAAAAAAAAAACACTGTTTGTCTTACAGAAACAAGTAAAGGGCCTCCTGTGACACATAAGATTTTGTAAGCACACTGAACTGGCAATCAGCTAATCTCTAGTGTCAGAACGATATCAGTAATTGGATCCCCTATGAAACAACAGGAGTCAGTGGTGGGTGGATTGTTTCTGTGCAGTGCAGTGCAGGCAGCTGAGTGCTCCGTGCTCAGCTGCGAGGTTGTGGGAGCATGATTGCCACAGTACCAGGAGAATTGAGACAGGTTTTTAATTACCGCTTTATTGAATTATTTGGTATTATTTCTTGCAAGTGTGCAATGAAGCACCATGTGAGAATACTAATTTCTACTAGGTTAGTCATGGGTAGTAGGACTTCTGTTGCATGCTTGTAGCCTATTTGTGTCTTTTAGTTTTATAGTAATCATGAGAGATGCCACTTTTACAGCTTTATACTTAATGCAGGTAAATTTTTGCGTCAGAAATAATATTGTTTATGTGTTTGTGATATTGTGATTTAAAGTCACAGGAGAGATTTTAGCTTTTCAGGGTATCACAATGGGAATGCCTTGTTGTTCAAGAACACAAAAAAAAAAATTAAAAATGTGGGAGTAGTAAGAAATATTCTTATTTCTATTTATTGTTTGTAGTAAGTAGTCCTGTTTTGACTCAACTAATTATCAGAAGCCCCTATTCTGCTGTGAGTATTTTCACCAAGAGCAATAACTCCTACAAGACAGATGTACTGATATTTTGAAAGAGTGGTTTAAATATTTATGTGTACGGTTTTTTGCATCTATTTGATGTTAAAATATATTTTAGAGACAGCCATGATGTAAGGTGCTCTTTTTCCTTTACTGTCTCAGTCCATACTTCTGTGAAATAGTATAGCATATTTTTTCTGGGCCATTTAGGCTCCTCAAAGTCTAACTTTTTAATCGCCAAAGTACCAACTAAAGCCAAGTCTTTGAAACTGTATAAAAACATTCACTATCACATTATGTAGTTAGCATGACTTGAATAACAGCTTCAAGCTTCTGAAGTTGATTTTTTCCTCAGCTTTGACACAATTTTCCTTCACCCATCACCTGCAAATATTATTGAAGATTGAATGAGTCAAAATACTTGAAAACAGTTTTACTATCTTATTCTAAATCTGGAGGAACTCAAAGTCAGTTCCTATTTAAATTATATTCATTGAGTGGAATTGGAAATGGAGACTATCCCTATGGGGAATAGGGAATATATAGGCAGAGGAATACATAGAGGGAGCATTTTAAAAAGGGTTTTATTTATAATGGATGTTTGTGTGCTCTACGTTTATACGCTATTTTTATAACTTCTTCAGAAATGAACATAATTTCAGCATTTATCATCCATCCACAGTGACACTTTAATTGTTACTTTGCAGATCAGAACTAGGCAAACAGAGGGAGAACAGTGTTGTGTCTTATCAGCCATTTGTCATTACTATCTGACTAAAAACAGTAAACTGTAGTTTCGTGCAGTTAAGGCAGGATTGTAACTGACTTTGTAAAGAGATCAAGGAAGGAACAAAAAAAAGATTTAAGTCCAGTAAGTTTTAATAACCTTTCAAAGAAAGACAACTTTTGATCAGATTTGGCATACAAAAGATGAGAGTTTTTTCTGTTTTAAATTAATTGCTCCTCTTCCAAGAACTGTTTCGTGGAAGTTAGTTCCTTAAATGAAAGTACTGTGGGTGAGCTCAAATTATTTTTGTCTTTTCTTCCCTCACCGGTTGAATTAAAAAAAAAAATAAAAAAATCAGGTGTATTTGCCTCATTCATTTATTTTGCCTGAATGAATTCTACACATTCTACACAAAGTCTCCTCTTGCAGAGCCCTTAAATATATGACTATGTCTTTACCCTATTTCATTGTTCTCTCCCTGGAGCATTGGTTCAAAGGGGGATTTGGGTTTTTCCTTTTTCTTTTGAAAACTGCTACTGCGGTAGACACACACATGCTTATGTTTTGGGGTTTTTTTGCTTGCCATAATATTCCCAACCTTTGAAAGTTTTTCTCCCCTATTTCTGTGAGAAGGCATGTTGTGCAGGGTTTTGCTGCAGCCACTTTTCACATTTTGAGTACTGCCTTTTCAGCTTATTTTGGCAGATTGAGCAAAGTGATAAGATTGCTATGTTGGAAAGTTAGACAAATAGATCAGTGCTGCCCTTGGCACTGATGCTTTTCCAAATACTCTGTTTTCTTAGGTGTCTTTTTCATTTTCCACATAATGCCAGCATCACAGATTCAGGGTCTCAATCAGATCCCAACTTTGTGGTAATCGCTTTTCTTTTTGCATGTTTTTTTTCCAACAGCATAAAAAAGATAGTTTCCTTACCTTATTTTCTTTGTGTGAGAAATGCCATTTAGGTTTTACTTTACTTTGACCAATTATACTTTTTTTTTTTTTTTCACCTGCTTTTTCTGTGGCTGGGTGTGAAATGAGGCAGCTTCCCGGTTCTCAGTACTGGGCTGCTTGACAGGCTGTGTTGACTAATTGGTCTCTGCCATTTTCTCTGTCTTTATCTCCTTTCCCTCGCTCGCCCAGTTGGAGCAGAGCCTCACGGAGAGCAGCCCACAGGAAAGCATTCTCCTTGAGCTGCTGACAACCACCTCGTCTTCCGTGCTGTTATTAGTGAAACAAAAGCAGAAACCCTCGTGTGGGCTTCCTGCAAGTAGTGAGGAGTCCAACTGTGAATTAAACATCCATCCCCTACTTTGCAGCTAGGAAAGAAACATATCACTGATGTTTGAGGCACATATCAGGCAGCTTTTTCAGAACACCAAAGAGACTGCTAAGTTTTTGATGCAATGTTTGTTTTGCCCTTTCAGGAGAAATAATCATAGCATGTCCCATTTAGTAAGGTAATAGATTTAAGACCTGAATCACAAGGGAGGTATAATATCAGTGCAGCACTCCATTCTCACACGCTGTATATAAACTTTGAGCATCCTTCTGCGCTTCAAATTGAATAAACCCAAATAAAAATGGATAGCTTTACCATTGTTCAGAAAAATTAAAGGAAGTTAATGCTTAAAGTGTTTTAATATTGTATTTCTCTTCTTCACTAGAATTTAAATTCAATTTGAAAATTACAGAAATTATTTCTATTCATGGCATTTCATGACATCATTTGAGCAACATTTAAATCAATGCCATCATAGAGCAAAGTCAAGTTTTGAATGTGTATTTCAAGTTGGGCATTTAAATATAACATTTGATGAGTTCATGCTTGGAGTTCTACTTTGAAAAAGTGTACTGAACAGAATATAGGAATTTACAACTACAGCATCTAACCTGTCTTGATTTCGCCCAATCAAAATACCCTGTAAGTATAATATGATTGTGTCTGCAAAATTTCAGCATTGAATAGTAAATTGACTCTGGTTTTGCACATATTTTCTTTTGTTTTAAGAAGATACATGGTCCAAAGAGGAAGCTTTTGGAGCATCTTTATTGTGTATATCCCTGTTTAGCTTGCTAACAGCTCTTTGCTTCTTTTTTTCTTTGGTCTATAGTTCTGGACTAACAGTCAATTTAAAACCAATGCATGTATTTTTTATTTCTGATATAAAGACAGCCTTAATTCCATGGCAAGGTATTTTGATAATTTTGGGATTAGGTTGCTCTTTGCTATGACATATTCCTAATGAACTGAAGTACCATGATTAAATCTTGCATGAACTGTAACTTTAATTTGCATCAGGATAACATTGGTAACATCCCAAACACCGCTGTTAGAGACACACAGTTGCCCAAGTGCACTATAAACTGGCCTTGAGCTGCTACAGGTTCTGCAATTGACTTGTTGGGGGATGTGCTTAGCAAGATCAGAGTCAGTGTCTTGATATTAAGGGTTTTCCTTGTACATCAGCTTCTTTGATGTCCACAGGAGGTACTCAAACCAATGCAGCTGCACAGTGTGACAAACACCACCAGCCACTATGGCAGATGGCCACCAAAGTTGTTGACCTGCAGGCTAAATACTCAGTTAATTTTAATATTGAATCTTGGATCCATTCTCCCTTATCCTGTTGACTCTTAAAAATCAGTGAAAGGCATCAACAGAGAAGTTTGATTTACTTCTTTTTGACCTGACTTCATGTATCTTGCATGTGTATGCATACCTACACATAAAAATAATTCCCAAAGTATGTAGATTGAAATTCATTGGTAACTTGGTTTAATTTCAGCTTTTTCAAATTTAAATTCACAAAATATTTAGGTTGAAAAATTTTTATAATATGAACAATTGAATTTCAATTGTGGTCACTCAGGATTACATCTAATCCTGACTGCTAGATCCCTTAGCCATTTTAAAATATTTTAATTACTAATTATACCTGCACAAAACTCTTTCTAAAATAAATTCCAATCTTCAATTCAAGGATATGGTGTGTTTTTCACACATTTCAGCTGACTAAATGGCTTATAACAGCTTGTACTGGACAGCACCAAAATTATTTTCATCATAATTTTCTCAGTAATATACAAAGCAAAAGTTTTGTCCGAGAAGTTTACTTAGTTGTGGGTTTATCTGGCATCCCAGTGTTTAAGGACCTGTTTAAGTTAAGATCTGAAATCATTTTCCTGGGAAAGTGAAAGATATGATGAAGTGCAAGATATTATCTCTGACCACCAGTATCCCTCTCCTCCACCCATCTGTTCTCTGGGAGAAGTGGAGGTCCAGCTCACAGATCCCTCTGGATGGATACAAGGAGGCAGCTGATGAATGCTATGAAGCTTGTCCATCCTGCTCAGTCTTGTTTCTTCCTGCTGGTGTCTGTGAAGGATGGCCCTTTCCTTAACTTACCTTTGAGCAGGAGAGAGCCACAGAAAAGGCAGGACTGGACTAGGCAGCAAACATCCTTTATGCAAAGACAAAAAGAGAAGCTTAGGGAGGAGGTGTGAGTGTTGTCTAGCCCATTTTGTCTGCTGTCAAATGCCTTTCTGTACTTTTAACTAGTCAATGCAGGCAGTTTCCTTAAAAATCAAAATGGGTAACATTCTGGTGTACGTCAATGAATATGCAAACAGACAAGTTTGGGGATTCTTTGCCTTCAAATCTCTTAACCAAATGAGAAGTGTTAGCAAACTTCACAGGGGAAGCAAAACAGAACTGGAACAACTTATTCTTTGATAGAAGGCATCACTGCTGTCTTTAACTGCTCACAGCTGTGGGTACACATGACCACCTTTCCTTGCTGTTATTCTGTTAACAGGTTTGAGGTAATGCCCCTCACAAAAACAAGAATAGAAATGAATCTTGAATGAGGATCCATTGGAAGATTGCTCTTAAAACTAAATATGGTTTTTAAAGGGCATGTTATGCAAAGTATAGGCCGACATAGCAACCTATGATGGCTGTTCTTGAAAATGAAGGTAAGATTTTGAGAAAAAATTAGAAAGATTTTTTATGTTTGTCATAAGTTTTTCTTCAACACCGTCTGAACCATTCTCTGCTGATCACTTAAGTTCATCTGCAAATACGAAGTGAAGGAAAAGAGATTATTCAGAAGAAAAATCTGTATTGCATAAAGCCTTCTATTTCATAAAACAAATCAGATCCAAATTCAACTAGTAGTGATTCTGTAGTTACCAGTCAACAGTTGGTCAATAGCAAAATGAGAAATCGAGGTGATACCTACTTGGTATTTCTGAAAAACTCTTTCCACCTGAAGCGAATGTATTTGCTGTTGTTAATGAACATTGGAATTGCATGGGAAATGAAGCTGCAGGAATTTTGTAGGACATTTGATTTTTATTTATCTAATGCTCATGACTGACACTTGTAAATGGGGCCAGATGTTAGATAGAAAGTCCACTGTTTTGGTTGCATTTAATGTTTTTTAAGACATTTAAACCAGAGTACACTTTTCATTAACTTCAGTGGATGGAGGATCATATCTCTGCATCATAATTTTATTGAGTCTTCTTGGAAAAAGTGTTCACATAGACCCTGAAAATGTTTCATATTTCAGAGGAAACAGACTACATTACAATTATGTTTAGAAAATGAGGAAGAAGACTTTAAATTAGAACAGATTCCTATAGATGGTATTTACATCGATATCAAGTGCTGGAAAGGTTTACATGGTATAATTCTCACTTGATGACTGAGGAGTATATTAAAGATGGAAGCTGTTTCCAAGCCGGTGCTGTTACTTGTTAGTCTGTTCTACAGCAAAAATTCTGGCTGTTCATGTGGAAATGACTGAAAAATATCTGTGAAATTAAGCAAAAACATCTTAAAATTTACCATCTTCAGTAGAAGCTTATCTAATTTTAATGTATGCTGTGGGTTCAAATTAATGTTCCTTTGTCAATAAGCTGATCTGAAAGAGTTTAATTGGGAAGTACCTATTACCCTTTTCCTCAGTGGGACTGAGCTTTCAAACCTATTCCAATTCATCATCAGTCTTGTACAAATTATCTTAGAAAGCCCAAGGAAAATTCAATGGGAATATTTCCCTCAGGATCCACCATACTGATTACAAAAAATATCCATACTTAATACTGAGTTTATGCTTATATCATTGCATGTTATCATGAAAGAGACTCAGTGTATACATTCATGTGGAGCCAGTGATGTTGCAAGCGCTTACAGCTCTGATAAATTTTGTAACAGCTTGCATTTACACCAAACTCTGCTTTGCACTTCTTACAGAAATACATATGTAACTCCCAGGGCATAACATGTGTGTTCATTTTCTCACCACACATGCAAATCTGATGCATCAGACTTGACAGCGTATAACAGAACATTTCCTATTTTGAACTAGCTCTACTAACACTCTGTCACCTTCTGTAATAACCCTTTACCTTTCCTAGGGTGAGCCACAAATGTTTGCACTCATGAAAAGTTGACAGTGCTATGCAACACTGATTTCTTGTCATTACCATCAACTGTGTGGTCCTATAATGTACCAGAGCAGCTGGAACTCAGTTGTGAAATAAAGACCACACAGTTGGCTTTTGGGACCTCCTACATTAGTGTTGTGGAATTCTTATGGAGTATGACATCCTTTTTTTTAAGAATGCATAACTTTCTTACAAGTAGTGTTACTGTTTGGTTTCTATTAAGCTGGAAAAATTGTGACTGGCACAGTCTTGGTACAAGCTTATTTTCCTTTTATGGTTGAACTTAAATTTTGCTGTGTAGGAAACTCAACCTGATTTTCACGAGGTCGAAGGTCAAATTCTTTTACTAATTAGGACAAAATTAGATTAAGTTCCCTATTTTTGGAGAACCTCAGTAATGTTAACATTTCTTCACTTCCTATATCAAATTTCTGATGCCATCGGAACGGATGGTTAGCACCATTGCCATCAGAAAGGAGTGCAGGCATGGCAGTGGAGACCTCTAATTCATATGGGTATTTTTAAATCCATGACAAAATGGTGAAGGCAGTAGGAGATGCAGATTTTCTTCAATGTCCACCTTATTGTAGACCTCTGTTGTCTAGTCTTATTTCAGTTTTACAGTCAAGGAGCTGTTAAATTTTGTCCCTTCTGTTCTCTTATGTTTAAACATGTGTTTTTCCATGTAAAATTACTGACATCTTTAGCATCTCATCCTTTTGCCCAAGAATGCTCTTTTGCACATGAGGAAAAGCTGTTCCTCTTACTGAAACAGAGCTCATATGCCAGGCTTGCTTGAAGTCTCCGGAAAAACAGCATGAACATTTTACCACAAAAAAAAAACAACTCGTTGCCTTCTTAGGTATTTAGAGATCTGTTTGCTTCTCTTTCACCTGGTGGGTACCTGAAGTCTTAAAATTCATACTTTCAGAGCTTTCTGGGACCCACAGGCAGGACCCTTGTTTAATATCCAAGGCAGAATCAGCAGATTTCATAGGAAGAATGGAATTCAGCAAGTGGCGCAACACAAGTCCAAAGCTGGGTGCCCTGTGCTGCTTCCTGCTGTGGCCAGCGTGTTGTCTCTGCAGGCAGTGTGCTGAAGGTCTCCTGGAGGGAGGGATAACTGCATCTTGCTTGTTGTGGATGCTGGGTTTATCAAGCCCTGACACTTAAAAGCATTGTTTATTAAACCAACCAAACAAGGGAATTAAACAGATTATAGGCTTATGTTAGAGCAAGTGAAAGACAGAAAGCGTGTAATTGGAAGGTGGAGTGTTTTGACAGCTTCTGCAGATGGCAATAGACAGAAAGGAGGATTGTGTTCCTAATTTTTTTTATTTTTTTTTTTAATAAGGCTCAAATAATTCTAGCAGCTCTTTTGAGGGTATTATATTTCTCATGAAATGTATGACTGCATCTCTTTCTAGGTATTGGTTATAAAAATTTTAGCCTTTTTTTTTTATTCCTCTTCGCAATCCAGAACATTTTGTGAGCACTCCTATAGTTCAGTTTCTGTACTAATTTTTGAAGTAATGCTCTGATTTGGTTTAGCAATGCAGTGTTATCCAGAAGGATCAGGAATTTAAAATTACCCCAGAAACTTTCTGTTATTTTATCACTCAGCAGTGTTTTCATATTCAGTATCATGTCTGACGCAAAATATTTAAATGGAAGATTGTTTCAGAATACTTATTTTTCAGAATCTTATATAAACATAAAAATAATACAGTGAAGAATTCATTTTTACATGCTTTTGGCTTTTTCCTTTTAAAAACCAAAAGGATTTCCTGAGGGATATGCTTGTCTACATCTGTTTTCTCTCCAGCATATGAAATGACAGGCTATACAAAGTGCCCAAATATTAATTTTTGTGGCATGTCTGTGTATTCATCTGTCAACCTTCAGTGAATTTTCTGGTTTTCTATTAGCTTGTCCCAAACTGCTGGCAAGCTAAATTTCTCTAACAGACATCAATTCACTGCATTAAACTCCTATTCTGCTCTGCAAGACTTATTGATTATTTTTTTCTCAGCAAAGTGACAAATACCATTTTCATGACAATAATAGAGATTGATTACAATTTTATGGAACAAAGAAGGAGCCAATATTGCTGAAAGAACCTTGGGGCTTATAAAAAATTGGAAAAAAAGATCGTTTGAATTAATAAAAATAAATTAATTAATCTGTTGCTGATGAAGCTGAAGTATTTTTGATATAATGAAAACTACAGTAAATGCATGATAATTTCTGAAGTGAGGCAGATTTAAATGTGTTTGTAATGTTTGGTGCTTGAAATCACTTGAAGAAATACTAGTAATCCATTTTGGAGGACTAAGACTATGAACTCTATAAAACTTTAATAGTAATAGTTTTCCCTATGTAAATGATGACATATGTGTGATCATGTTGTGTTATCTTGGTCAGTGGAAGTTGAACCTGGAAGACTGAGGAAATATTGTTGGGCTTTGTATAGGGGCTTCTATTGTAAACCTAAAAAGAAATAATTTTTTTTTTTTGTTTGGGTTTTTTGTATTAATTTCATTTGCATCTCAAGTTATCTTCTTTGCTGGAGATATAAACTGCAGATCGAGCTCCTTTATTCTTCTCTCACACCTTATCCACTCTAAATGAAGCTGGACCAAGAAACAATGAGGGACAAAGATGAGGCTTGGGTATTTAAATTTGACTTAGAGTTTGTTTATTCATGACATGATGTCAACGTAAAGTATAATAACAGAATTCATGCAGGGTATAACAAAATATGTAGTTTACATTTGCTTTTATGTATTGTCTTATATTTAAACAAAACAAAACCTGTTAATGGATACTTTCATGTAAGACAGAGTTTCCTGTGTGTCATATGACTGTAAAATTCACCTCACATTCAGAAACCTTGTATCAATTTAATTTTTGTTTTTTTACTTCAGAATATATTTTTCTGATTGATGTATAATTGAAAAGGCAAGGTTATAGTACAATCAATGCATGTAAGACTTTTAAGAAAACTGAAGGTAAGACAGAGAAGAAAAACAGTTATACAAATAATTCCAGTCCCTGAAATGACAATTTCTTTTGCATTTAGTTTATTCTCTGATTTTCTCCATCAAGAAATATGAAGAACTACAATTTTAGCCTAGGAAATGAAATTCAGAAAATTAAGTTTATGGAGATAAGCCAGAGTAGAATGCTAAACTAATTAATTGTGTCTCTTGCACACGTGAACATGTGAGTACAACTTTGAAAATTTTACTGCTGCCTCCATATAAGAAGCTGTAAATTATCACAGTTCTTATTTAGTGTTGAACCAAACATAATCCTGGCTTGAGGCAGGCACAAAGAAGAAACGTTTCAGAATTAGTTGTGAGGGCATACTTTTTGCTTTGTTTAGCATACTAACAAGTATGTCCAAATGTTTGGGGTTTTCCTTACAGTTCCACATTAGCTATAAAGCTTATAAAGGATTTTTGTTGCTGGATTTTTTTTTAACTTGAAACACTGGGATAGTGTACTGTTTGCCTTCTACTAATTCTATGTACATATATTCTTTAAAAAATAGACAGCAAAAGTGCTGGAGATGTAGTATTCAAATGTAAAAGCAGAACAAATTAATGAGTACATACATCTGACTGTGGAATTTGCATAGGAGCCTAAAGGTTAAATTACCAATAGAGACAATTTCCATATTTGACTTATCATGACCTTCTGAACTCTTCATATACTGCTCTAAAATTTTCAATGGTAAACTTTCAACACAAAAGTTATTTCAATAGTTAATGGAAAACTGTCAATCAGGAGAAGGTAAAATCATTATCACCTCATTATAAGAAGGAATGTTTATGACCTTTTAAATGACAGCTGTAGGACCAAAACAGCTGGCTAAACAGGTTGAAATTTTTCAAAGTGGCAGTTCTCTCTTGGGAGAAAAGTGTTTGAAATGTCTCTATGAAATCGGTTGTGATTTGGTCTGAGCATATTGTGGTTTGCCGATGGGCGGTAAAATTTGCGATAGTATATTCACCAGGTTACTTGGAAGAGCACTTGGCTCATTCTCTGCTATATATCTTATGTGATTTTTGCAGGATGTGCACCTGGGATTTGCAGGAGTCCAGGTGTCATGTGGTGCTGGCTGCAAATTGTAAAATGTTGGGCTTCCACTTGACTAATTCACGGTGTGCTAACAAGTATGTTTATGCCCCAAGAAGTCAGGCAAGTGACATTGTTAATGATTTAGGAACACTCTCAGTTTTCCTTAAATTTTCTGCATGGAAAGAAAGCTCTGTCTCGATGAGATTGAGGGGTTGCAGTTAGACTTACGTGGAGCAGAAGAGGATCCTGCGATTCCTCAGGGCTGCACAGGTGTGGGCTGGTGTCGCCTTCGGTCCACGAACAGGCGGAGCTGCTCTTGTGGGAAGCTGCTGCTGTTCAGCCCTTAAGCACCCACATTACTTTCACATGGAAGCAGGGCAGGAGTCTTGGTGCTGCACTCCCTGAAGAAGACAGAGGGGCAGAGAATGACAAGAGATACCCCTATCTCCTGCTGCATGCTTCAACCTTGCTCCTCAAGGCGTGGTGAGCACGGGCTCTGCGGTGAAACGCGGGCACGGTGAGCTCGCTGCGGTTCTAACTGGATGGTCTCCCACAGTGTGCTTCAGCATCTGATTTAGGCTACATCCGTGCTGGTGCTGTCTGGTAATGTGCAGTATCTTCAGTGATGTATTTCACTGCTGTTTTCCAGTCCAAAATGCTAAGTTGAGAGGAGTTCTGCCAACAAATAGTGTGTTTGTAACAGTATTGTGCTTCCATGACATTTTGTGAAGCAGGAAAGTTCAGTGACAATTAAATGGTGTCAGAAAACAGTATAAATGCTCTCTGTGACTTTTTGCCAAATTTATTTATAGCTAAGTAATTCTGTTTGACTGTGCAAGACCAGGCAAATGCTTCTGAAAGTTATTTTAAATGTCTGTCAGCAACCTGAATCTATGCAATTGCAGGTAATGTATCACCAATTAAACAACATGTGAAACTCCTCATAGGAATACTGGCTGCATTTTGTTTTACTGTCCTCATTTTGGCTTGAGATGCTGCAAGCAGCTCTAGAAATTCTGCTTTAAACTGTGCTACAGAAATTAGTATTTGTAACTGATCTTGGAAGTGTAATGAGAGAACATGTTTTCTTATTTTAATTTCCACTTTGAAATATAAATTGATTTGGAATCATTAAAACTGAATATAATGCTTGAATGTGATTGATGATTAAATTATCACTGCATTAGCTAATTTTTTAATATCCTGTTTTTGTAGTGAAATCTTTAGGCATCTAGCCAGATTAGGGACTGTGGGATGAAGCCCTACTTTCATGCAGTAGGTAAAGGACTCTTAAATCAGTCTCTGGAGTTATTTAACGGTTACCAATTACTCCTGCATTGTAAACAATCAAAGTGCTTGTATCTGCAGGCAGTAGATAACCTGAAAATCAAATATATCAGCTCTGCCCAGATCCTTGAGGAGATTGTCCTGTCAGCTAAAACAAGAATAAAAGATGTGATTGTAAATAACATTTGTGGGACAAGCAGGTTAGTAACATTCATTTGAAAAATAAATATGGAACCACCTGTAGCCCGCAGTGGACATTAATTGCACATCTGTCAGAAAGCAAAGCCTTAAGAAACTTGCAAGATTTGCTTCCTGATTGTTTTAAGTTATGGTTTGCCATCTTACGATGTGAGAGCATCCCTGATCCGTTCTTTGCAAGGAGGTGTAATGGATAGCACTGATCCTGTCCGAGGTGTTGGAAACTCCTGCAGTTTGGGTTCTCTGAATCATGGAGTAACTGCTAGCCCTACATTTTCCTTTTTCTTTGTGAGAGGGCTGTGTTTATGGCTATATGCATGTCATGGGGATTTTACTTTAATATAAGAGTTAATTAATGAATTAATTAAATTGAATAGCATTTCTTATCTGTTAACTTTTTTCTAGTTTTGTTTCTTGTTACCAATGATAACGGAAACTAGTCATTAGCTATAAATTTTGATTGAAATATCTCCATCCATAAAGTGGATGAGAAAAATAAAGATTTTTATATAACCTTATTTAAAATGCCATCAGGATTAGAAATAATATAAATTTTATTGACTCTTAAATTAATCCCACAGCACTGAAGTTATTAGAGAGTTGGCCAGTTAACACAAGTGCTGGAGTACAAAAAAAAGCTTCCAAACCAGTAATATTGTGACAGTTCCATTGAGAATACAAGGCTGATCCTGCTATATATGAATGGTTGTGTTGTGTTGATAGTTTAAGTGGTAAGCTTTTTTCTTTTGTTTTGAGGGAGCGAGAGGGTGGTGATAACAATTTCTTTATAGTCATTTGTGGTGGAAATATTTGGTAAATAAATGAAATGGAGGGGAAAGAGCAAATATGTTAGCTGCTGTTTTCTTGTACCAGCTCTTTTTTTTCCTCTTAAAGATAGCTATTTAGTCCATTAGTGGGTTTCTTACCCCTTGCAGGCTGGCTTCCTGTAGGTTTCACTGTAGAGTAGCAGGTGTACAATTCCAAAGTGTCTTTACAAGTGGCTCAGCAGGGCTTCCTGTGCCATACATTCACTGGAGACAGCTCATCTGTTTAATCCTTATGTTTTAGTCAACCTTTCTT
This sequence comes from Poecile atricapillus, assembly GCF_030490865.1. Lineage (NCBI taxonomy): Eukaryota > Metazoa > Chordata > Aves > Passeriformes > Paridae > Poecile > Poecile atricapillus. The sequence continues at coordinate 30,851,365 of NC_081289.1, read as the reverse complement.
ATTATGCGGACAGGGCTCCCATGCTCAGCTGGATTTTGACTCTCAGAATGAATTGATGGAGCTCTTTGATCTTTGCTGTGTGTTGCATCTGTTTCATCTTTCATCTTAATGCATGATCTTCCTAACTTCTAGCTAATGCTGTATTTTGTTTATTTTACCTTTTTCCACTTGAATGCATCAATTTTATTTTGTTCTTTTAGCATGACTTTTTATTTTCAGTGAACTTGATTGCACAGCTTTAACATTATGATGATTAAGTTGGTACAGGTATTTAAAACACAGGCAAAGACTCGGAGAGCCATGTTGTTTTCAGGGTTGGCATTTTGCATTCTAGAGCCTTGATTGGAACACTTAAAAGGGATTAGTGTAATTTTTTACACACTTACAGATTTCTGCACCTGGTCATAGTGGTGATAAGTAGTGGACATGCCAAAGAAAGAGGTTGTGACAATACACACATTTGGAGCAGCCTGCTACTGGGTATCGACACCTGAACTACAGTGGCATTGAGCAGTAGTGGGCAGAGCTGGTATAATGCAGAACTTTCTTTAGGTGTATCACCTTGACAACCTGACACATGGGCATATATATTAAAGTTCATCCCTTCTAAACTCCTGTTAGTTAAACCAGCTCCTTAAGAACTGCTCAGAAGTTTATACTTTTTCTTAAAAGTAGTTATAATTATTTTCTTAAATAGCAGTTTTGATTTAAGGACATTCAAAATTCTGTCGTAACTCAGTTAAATGCTGAGCTACAGTTACATTTTAGGTTGCCTTTCCCACCCCCCCCCCCCCCCACGCCCCAGTCCTAAGTATGACAACTAGCAAGGGATTACTCTTTTTCAAATGAAGCCAGCAAATTAGCAATTTTCATTATACTTTTCAGTTGAAATTAGCACTGCCAAAAGAGCATTTTCTAATGGTATGATTGATTCCTCTACTCATACAATAGAATTTAACTTCTGTTCTTAAAAAGATTTAAATCAGTGTTCAGCTTTAAGTGAGAGTAGAATTTTAATTTTTCTCATGATCAATAATGCTAGAGTGGAAAGAACATTTTCAAATGAACAAAGAGGTCTATGGCAGCACAACTCTTGAGTCTTTTGCTAAGAGGTTTTGATGTATTTCACTGCAGTCTAGCATCTCACATGTATGGCTTACTCACAACTATTCCCCATTTTGCTGAATATACACATCATATTTTGTCCACAGTAGCATTTGGACAATAAAGATTTGTGGGATTTTTTTAATGCTCTTTCTCTGGAGAGTGCTGCTTTTGCCAAACTTCCACTTCCATGTTTGGTGTGGTAAAACATGGGGCAGTTGATTGTTATGTGGAGGGGAAACCTACATTTAAAAATTGAGATGGGTCCTCCAGTGGTGCTTCTTTGGTTAATGATGTGTGACCTGTTTGGTCACATTACAGGAGAATCTTTTAGTATCCTTGTGCAAATACCATCTTTATAAGTGAGGGGAAAGAAAGTATAAAACAGTGACTTTTGGGAAAGAACAACATTTTTACTTTGAGCTTGTTAGGCTTTATTTAAAAGGAACCATAGCCTCACAAAATTACTTATTTTAGGCTTGATTTCACTGCGACATAGGTGGATAATACTGTTATTAGCGATAATTTCTCTAATGAAGGAGTAAAAAGAGACCTGAATCTGATAAAATACAATGACATCTGCTGTAGCTGCAGAAAAGATAATTTGATAATTTTTCCCTGATATAATAAATATTTTTTTCCCAAACAAGTAAACTAAATCCCCATGCCCCCCTCTCTCCATCCCTAAACTGTGATTCTCTTTCTGATCCAAATTTTGAATTTGGAAAAATAATGATGACTGACTCGGCCTCCTTGTTTTTTTGGTTTTTTGGTTTTTTTATTTATTTGCCTTCGGAGCTGTTGCCTTTTTACCACTCTGAAATGAATCGGTTGTAGAGTATTATCTGTCAGGAAATTAACTATTTGTATTGAAAATGCTCATTAAGTGAATTTAGAAAATTATTAATATCCTGGATGCCTGTGTTGGACAGTTTCACAATTTGAGACCTATATTTGCAGACTCAAAATGAAACTACATTAACTCTATATTTTAATTCTAATTTTAATGAATTATAATCAGACTATTCTAGTGGTTTATGTTGCTGGATTTTTTTTTTCCTATCGGTTGGGTGTTTGGCTTATGTCACTTTGATTGGATCATTGAAGTTACAACCTTTCTAATGGGTCATGTACCAGAGTTTGTTTCTGCCACATTATTAGTGTTTTACGTGTTTCAATTTTATTCAGACAAAATGGATAATTTTATGAGACTACTTCAGCTGTAAGTGCATTTTTTATTTTGGGGAAAAATATAAAATGACACATTAAACATAAGTACCATATAATCTAAAGAGATTGTGTTGCTGTAGCATGGCAATATGTTTTCTCCAATGTATTTTGTGTTCGTTGTCTCCAGAATAAGCATTTGTTTTATTCAGTTGTTATTTTGTTCCCTCTGTGTGTGTGTCTGCTACCCCAGTTCCAGCTTACTGCAGGTGAGAACTTTTGCATAAGGAGATGCCTTCAGGCTGTAGAAAAGGCTTTTTAACCACAACATTGGGAATGAGTTTCCTGTAAAACTGTGCAAACACTGCCTTTAGGGGAGAACTATTACTGGCTCCTGGAGTTGTGGTGCTCAGACGTCTCACTTGACCTAGCGAGAGACTCTCTGGGAAGCAGCTTTTATATACTGTCATTCCATTAGGACAATGCAAGTTTTTTATTGCCTCATCTTTACAGAATGATACAACCCCAAACCGTACTTCAAATCTGGAGTTTTTAGTCTGAATGTTAATGAGCGGCTTTTTCTTTTTAAAAAATATGAAAATAAATCATTTAGGACAGATTAATTTTTTGTAGATTTCAGCTCAGTCTTTCTTATTCCCACAAGCATTTCTTTTTTACAGGTATATTGTCAGTTATTTAACTGTACACCCTTGGCACTGATTTTTTGGGTCATTCTGCTATGTAGGTAAGAGAATTGAAATTCTTGTCAAATGTGTTGCATTAAGCCATCCTGGCTTTGTGCTAAGTTAACTTCCATGCCGTGAGTGGGTAGAAGCTGGGAGCGTACATCAGGAATGAAAATTGCTCCTTACATTTTTTCTTAGACATCTCCAACTGGATATTGCCAAAGGCAGGGTGCTGGTGTGCATATATGCAGTGTCTATATTCTTAATGGTCAGTTTAAGAAGAGGTATGTCTGACTACTAGTGCAGGTAATAAAGCAGTAGAGCACTGGTGAATGGGAGCGGAAAGGAAAAAACATTTGCATCTTTCAGTCTTGTTGGCATCTGGCCACAGCAGGACAGAATAAAAGTCCTTATGTTCACATGTCCTGCCAATATTAAGTGGGAGAAAACCGGACCTGTTCATCATGCTGCAGGTGGAGAAATGGTCTTTTTCCCCTTTTTCTTTCTTTGTCAGTTCTTAGAATACAGGCAAGGCTGTTTTCCTTGCAATGCATTAATATTTCACCTCTGTTCATTCTGTGCTAGGGATTGACACAACATGTGGCCTCTTCACATCTGCCTCATGGCGCTTCCCCCTCGAGAAGCTACGTGTGACCTTTGCAGACATTGTTCTGCACTGTGAAACTTTATTATTTTATTCTTTTCAGTGGAATATATGTGCAGGTTATACTGCAGGCAACTGCTTAAAACAAAATTTAAAAGAAAAGATATCCATGGCTATTTCAGGTGCATATGACATGCAAAAATGAGAAACCATCCAATAATGTCTCTGTTGGTAGTTGTGTATGCTTCTCCTTGGAGTGAGGGGGGAATCAGTGAGTGAGAGTCAGTGTGTCACCAAGCCTTCAGAGCTCCTGTTTTTAAGAAGAGCTTCACTGCAGATGGGTTTTGATCCTTGGACCCAGGCTCTGCTACATGTGTTCCCTTAAAGCTCTGCACTGGTATACACTGGTATTAGTGTTCCCTCCTGCACTGGCTTTGTGCCCTTGTGTTACACTTTTCCTTCTCCTAGTTTGTGTTTCCTAGCAGAATCAAGCATGTAGGCTCCTTATTAATTGGCAGTCGCTGAGCATTAAAAGTTAATTTAAAACCCCACTGGATTGCAGTGTGAAGTGTGCTCCTTTCATTACATTGTTCATTATTTTAAATGTATAATTTACATATATTATTGCTTAATTTCACTTAATTTTTTGTAATGAGGTACTGAATGGAAGATTTACAGGATTTATGAGAGTACAATGGAAGGTTTATTAGATGGACATTTTTAAAGTTAAGCTTACAAATGGGTTTGTTTATTTTGTTTATTTTCTTTAGATAATGGATCCTGCCCTTTTCTATACTTCTTTCTGCATTGAATCTTTGGGATTTTAGGTTTTGGTTTTTGTTTTTTTATTCTTTTGGTGTTTTGGGCTTTTATCCCCCCCAATACTCTGTGTTCTAAGAATGTAGCAGATACTGTGGAAATCGTGGAGTAATACTGTCTTTACCAAAATAAACCTCTCTTTTGAGCCTGTACCATCATTATTATGGCCATGGCTCACATTTTCTTTGTTTAAGCTGATACGCTTTTAGTTGACCATGGCTTTGTCTCTCTCCATTCTAATGAAATTTTTCTTTTACCTGACCCTGACCCTGATTTTACTCCTCCTTTACCACTCACTTTCCTTTTCTCCTCCTATATCAAGTATGTGTAGTTGCTTCCATGGAGGTCTTTGTGCACTTCCTTTGTCTATTCCCCTTGATACGTTTCCTTTTCTCTGAACTTCCTATTGTATGGAGGATTTGGTAATTCTAATATTTTTGTCTCAATGGACAGGAGAAAAAAAAACCCAACCAAATATGGCTGGTTTTTCAAAAGGCTTAAGAAATTGAGGACCAGAGTACTCAGAGGAGGTGCCCTGCCCTCCTGCAAAAATTGCATCTCTAATTCCTTTAATTTGGATCATCTCATAATTTTTACTATTTATGTTGCCTTTGCCTTAGACAGTTCATAGATAAATAGAATAAGTCAATTTGGAAAAGACATCCAGAGGTCAACTAGTCCAGTCTCCTGCTTCAAGTAGGGTTAAAACAGACCAGTTTTGCAATCTCCATGAGAGCTAATAGAGAGAGCTAGTACATTTATCCAGTGTATAAGTTGTTCCACCAGTATCCAAGTATGAAAATGGGTATAATAATTCATGTTCAACAGATTCCTGTCATGCTGTCCATCCTAGTGATGGCAGAGGAGAGCATAGTGAAAAGCCCAGTTGCCTTATTTATTATAGCTGAGGGTACATGAAGTTAATTCCATATTTTTCCACAGTGAACTTTGAAGTAATAAAAAGGGGAAAAAATTGTGAATAAGAGAAAAACCTGATGTAATTGTTGAAAACAGACAAAAGCATGTTCTTCTAGGGTCCCAACTTAGATCCTTCATTCCCAATTCTTTAAAATAATTGGTCAGGTCAATCTGTATCTGTCAGAGACCATCCAGTTTGTTTTCCAGTTTTGTCAGCTCAGATCTGTTCTGACAGCTTAGAAACCTAGTCAGGTCTATGCAGGTGGCTGACTGGAGATACTGCTACGGATAGGGTAAAGTATCTGATGATTTTGGTTCCCCTTCCAGAAAAATGAATTGGTAGTTACGGCAGCCCCCTGTTTTTGTGTCTTTCTCATGTGCCTTGTTCGCTTGCTACTCTCAGTTATTTCTTCTTGCCTTAAATCTGTGTGCTAAAATCAAGAGTATTTCTTCATATTTAGTTTCTGCCTAAATAAATCAAGATCTGGTTTGAGTAGAGCAATGGAAATGAAAGCAAATTATTCATTAAGGTCTTCCCTCTGAGTAAAATCCTCTTGGTGGTAGATATTTTGATAAAGTGAATTAGTCAGGAGTTTATAAGAGTGTCTGCCGTTGCATAGGTAACAATGTGCTGTGGAGGCACTTGAGCTAGATCTCAATTTGTTAACAATTTGTATATAGGATGCAAAGCAGAACTGGTTTAGCCTTCAGTATCCACCTGAGAAGCTGGTTGAATACTTCAGTCATCCAAAATGAATGAAACAATGACATCACATTGAGAATGTAATTTATTTTCTTGTCCTCATCCTTTCCAACAAATATCAGAAAGCAATTAGCTGTGTTTAATAAAGAATTATGAACACCATTTCTATTCTTGTATTCAGCCTCCTAAACTTTCCAAATGAAGAAGTCACACAGGGGACAAATTTGACTTCTCCAAAGGCAAAGAAGGTTCTGCAGCACTTTAATTTCAAGGGAGCAAGGTCAGGATGTAATTGTTACTCCCACTAGCTGCTGTTTTCTAACTGTTGATATTTTCTGTTTGCATTTCAAGAAAGCGTGAAAACTTCAGCTGAACTACATGTGAAAACTTTCAATTAAAAATATATTGTTTTTAGTAGATTTATTACAGAGATAATTTTATGCTGTAAAGTTCAAAAAATCTTCATGATTGAGACAGTATTGTTGGATACCACCTTAAATATTAAACTAGCTTTCACCTTTACTTTAAGGTGAAATAAACATAAGATCACTCTTTCTGAAAAGATACGGTTTTGGAAAAACAGTCTTTGGTCTTATTTCCAGGGCAGCCAATGTACCAAGAATACAAAACTGATCCTGAAAATTTTTGCACGTCCTTATAAATTTGTGTTCATTTATTATTATACTCTGTTTAGTTAAATGGAGCTGTCAGCAGGCATTTTGAAATTTATCAAGTTAGTTGGTGGGTTTTTTTGTACTAGAATTCATTATTCTGATAGCTTCTGTTCTATCGTAACCTTTGTTTCTACTTCATATGAACCACTTTCCACTAGTTTGCAGTGCATTTGGTTGGTAATAAAAAGTCTTACAGTGAGGGCGTATGATTGTTTAATGCTGCTCTAAAAGAAAAACCAAAATATATTCATGTTTATAGACCAGTGCTGCAATTCACCACCAGCTCAGAGTCTGTTTGGATGCTTTTATATTCTGGGTTTATAACACATTTGCGTGTTTAACCTTCTCAAAGCATAGGCTTCACTTGTGGGGTTTTATGTACAATCAGACTAGTTGGAAGGAAGATGTATACAGAGAAGCCTTTAATGGTAGCTAACTGCTTCTGTGGGCCCAATTAAGACTATCCAACTGTGAAACAGAGTCCCTGGAGTAACGGTGTGGTCTGCTTTCACGGGTTTTTTGAGGTGGGGGGAAGGAGTCCTGGAATAAGAGAATATTCAATGCAGCATTGGAGAAAAAAAATTTTAAGGGTTTTCTTAGGGGGGAAAAAAACCCTCCACCAAAAACCCCAACAAAGTCAACACAAAACAAAACTGAAAGAAGAGCAGCCCTCAAACTTTTGGTATGCAGTATTAATAAAGGTTGAGGTCAGCTTTATGTATGCACTGCATTCTAGACTTGACACTGTAGTAGCTGTGCCTGAGATCTGGATGCGTTGTTGATCCAAAATCAATCTTGTTGCTCCTCAGAAGGCAATGAGAGATAATAAGTACTATTCACCTGATTGCCTTCCTGTTCTGAGACAGCTGGTGACGCTTGTCTTCCTGATAACCAGGAGTTTCAGATCTAAGGCAGGGATAAAGAAAAGCTGGGAGCTTGCTGAATCTAAATTTGACAGTCGATGACTGTGTAGAGGGTCAGGAGGGATAGAATCTGTGACACGTATAAGAAAGGAACAAAATTTATCTGCTCTGGTTGCAATGATTAGATGTCTCTTTGTCTGGCTTTCTTACAGTGGGTGATTGATTGTACCCGCCAGCTGGCTAATATCATAATTAACAAAGTTGCTACCATGTCTGAGAAGTTTAATCGAAAAAATTGCCGGCAGTATGATGCCATTGTCACAGAGATCACAAGCGCAGCAGTGTTGACTTTTGTACTGGTGGAGCCGCAGGACTATGTAGATGTGCTGAAAAGTCGTTCGCTGGGATAACTAAAGGTATGTTTCTTTCCCTACACATTTCTCCACTGTTCATTCTTTTGAAAAATAAAGTACATGGCCCTTTGATGATACCTTTCATTTCAGGGTGGCATGTGAAGCTATTCTGTCGTATTTTAAAGCAGTTGCAATAGCAATCTAGAATATGTTTTATCAATGCGTCGAGAGGTGAATAATCAAAACTGTAGTTCAGTGACACTCACCCTTTATAAGTGGTCTTCGGTGTCTTGCCGCAGGCTTTTTTGCAAAAAAATGTGGATGCAGTTGTTTCATAGCTAATTTTCTCAGCTGGAAGCTGAGAAATGCTGTTGACAGTCTCTGTTTTAGGAGCTCGTAGTCCAGCTTGGGTTTATCTTTTGCAGTATTTATTTTCATACATTACTTCAAGTTGGACTGTAACTTAAAGGCATAAATTTTTTTTTTAAAAAAGGGAAAAACCTGTGTTTTTGCATCCGTAATCCACCATTAGAATGTGTTGCTAGAATGCTTTCTTTTGTATATGTGTATTTGTGTCTGTGTGTTTGAAAAGAGAGGAGCATCGATGATGTTAGCTGGGAATTCACAGCACCTTTGCAAAATACTGCCTGAGAATCTCACTTACTCCTTTTGTATGTTTACCTAGTTTTCCAAGTCAAACATTGTTCCGCTGGGCTCTTTTCCTCTGCAATTGTATTTTAACGTGTGTGTGTGTGTGTGTGTGTGCGCACTGTGTGGTGGTTCAGTTATGCTCTGGAGTGTGTTGAAAATGCCAGCCTGACATATTGCTAATGAGTGTGCATATTGACAGTGACGGGGGCGTGTGTCTGTCTGTGTGCCATATATTAAAACAAAAAGAGGAGAGAGACGGAGACAGAGAGAGACAGAGAGACAGAGAAGGAAATATTGGGATGGGAAAGAACAGTTTATTTACATTACGGTATGTCAAAATGTTATTATGGCTAAAAAATCCATTTTAAATAGACACAAGATTTCTTTCTCACAGGAGCTAATATGGCTATGGTAGGAGGATAAGGGAGACCCATGTTTTTTGGTGGTATTAGTATTTTTCTGCCCAATAAATTCTGACTTTTTGGTACCAGCTTCTAAAATTTGGGAAATGAATTGTTTGCGTTTTGTTTCGGTTCTGTAACAAGCTCTCCCTGAGTTTTCTGTTGCTTTTCTGTCTGTGTGTCTTTACAGGTAAAATAGTTCTGAGCATTCAGATGGAATTGTTAGAGTAGACTTTTGAAGGAATGTATTGTTTAGTAGCTAGCATAGCTGATGTTCATCTAAAACCAACATTTTTGAGGGGATGTGCTCTTTTATATTTGACAATTATCTGTTTCGAGTTGAATAGTTTTCTCATTTTGAGCTGATATTATTGCAGTGCCAGTTTAAAACTAATGCTGATGTGAATTTTTCTGAGAGACTTTGCAGTTCTCAGTCAATTTAATAGCAGATAAATTGTTCTTAATTGAAAGAACAAGCTACTCTTTTTTATTATTTCTTTATTTTCTTAATGGGTTATACCCCAAAAGAGACTTCTGTTTTGTGAGGAAATACTTCTCTGCAGGCCAGAAACATATTCCTATCATCATTATTATTCCTATCCTCGGTAATGGATTTTAGGTTTTAACTTATCCTTGTAAATCTATTGCTTTTCAAGAGCTGCTAAGCAAAATTAAAAATCTATATTTTGTTTTGAATAGAAAATGCTGTGAGCAGTGACAAAATAGATTAGTATTGTGATTGCAGACAATAGGGAAGATTAAGTTACTAAAACAGTATATTGTTGTTCTAAACTAAAGCCTGTAATATTTTCTGTAATTGAGACTTCGTGCATTGTTAGAACTCGGCTGGAGTATCAAATGGTTGTGAGGATTAGAGCAGACAACTAAAGCAATGTCACAGTAGATGTGGCTGGTTTTTAACAGGATTATCTTCTGAGATGTGTAGAAATGAGCTCTTGTAATAGTTTTGGAGGAATTAATAATTTTAGTAAAATGTTAATGGCAAATGTGCTAATGTAAAGAATTAGAAGATTAGTGATGCATCCTTTTGCATGGAAATAAGAATATAATAAATGTCCTGCAGGTGACTGAAGCTACCGCAATTTTATTGGAGATTAAAGTTTGACTGACCTTTGCTGAGGTGATTAACCCTTCTGAAATTAAAAGCCAGTAGTAAATTATTCTGTCCAATTTAAATGCAAACACAAATGATATAGCATACTGTTCTAAGTGTAAGAGAAAAAAAACGTTTCCATTTTCATTTTGCACTCAGTGAGATGTGATTGCAGACGGCGCGCGGCTGGGCTGTGGTAGAACCGGCCAGTGGCGACCTGCCCTTGCTCTGCTGGCTCCCACCGGAGCAGCCGTGCCACAGGGATGCTGAACTTGGGAGCAGCTGCCTGCGATGAACCTCCACGTGCAGGAATGCCGGCAGGAGAGCGTGGAAGCGTCCGCGAGGTAAGCCCTGCAAATCACTGTGGTTATGCTTTATCTGCTAGCGGGGACCTCGAGCCAGCTGATGCGTGCAGGGCCAGCGTGACACAGCTGAGGGTCCCTGGCCAGCCTCGCAGGGCAGCTCCTCAGAGATGGGCTGCTCACCTGTGCAGGCCAGCGCAGAATTAGGAATTAAGTTGCATCTGTGCTGTCCTCTGGACTGCTCCCCAGTCCTGAAAAGTCAGGTGTACGAGCTTGCGGAACTGTACTTTTTGAGTGACAGAGCGCTTCCTCCAGCGCAGGCTGAGTGCAGGTGTTTGAATTGCTGTGCTGCTTCAGGGTTGTGATTCCCATCCTTCCGACAAGGGTGAACAAGCGGCTTCTTAGGCTGTAGCCAGGACGTCATGCTGGATGGGTAGGATCAGGACATGATCTTAGTTGTTGTCTAAAGCCTGTGGGATTACTTGCATGTGTAAAGTCTTGTCGGAGTTGCTGTGGCTATGCTACTGGACAGTATTTAAAAAATCTAGAAAGTTAATTTCCAATAGAGCTTATAACTCTGCTTCACATTACGGTGTGTATCTGTGCGTGCAAACTTTATTACTTAATATTAAATTGGAAAGACCTCAGTAATATGCTTGCTGCATTTTTTATATATCTTTCATTAAAAGTTGGACACTTAGGAATTCTTCCTACAGTATCTGCCTGACTCTATTTTTATTTAGCAGACAAATGTCAAGGCAGTGATTTGTTTTATTATGAATTACACTTAACTTTCGCAGAGTAAGATATCAGGGTGTTGTTATAAAGAAGAATACTGTCTAAAAGTCATTCTGAAGGACTGTAATGACTCTCTGAGAGATTAAATTTTCACTGACTAGAGCTGTTATAAATGGATACAGTTCACATATTTTTGCGGATTTCGTTAGAAAATTATGTTTTTGTTAAAAGCACCAAAATAATGGTAAATTAGAAGTATTGTTATTTGAGGTTGGCTTAACATGAACGAGTCCTTCAAGGATTACTGTTTCCTTCCTTCCTTCACTTGCCAGTCCAGAAGAGGGAGGCAAGAGAGTTAGGTCTGCACCCAGGACTCTTGGTCTTCGGCATACACAGTACTGGATCAGACTGAGACGGATTTTTTTCTTTTCCTTTTTTTTTGCTTTCTTTTTATTTCCTCACCTTGAATCCACCTCTCCCTGACCCTGAGAAGAGATAAAATAGCTCTTTGAAGGCTTTTGCTTGCATGCCAACAGCAGTAGTGCTGGGAATTGGGCTGAAGGGCGGAAGGGCTGCTGCAACTGTTTGGTCTTGAGTGGATTTTATGCCTAGTAAAATTTCCTATTTTTTCCTGCATCTGTAAGGCATTAAAAGTATAATGAATGTGCCATCTGCATTCCATATTCAGTTTATCTCCTCACTTTTCATCAAGGAAGATTTCATATTGCATCTGTCAAGGTAGGGAAGTCCAAGGAATTGCAGTTCAGAAATTAAGGACCCTGAGGTAGCAGCTCACTTCTGTCTCGTCTTTTCATTTACACTTTAAACAGCCTTCAGAGAGATGGGTTGCTACTTCTGGGACCCAGCGAAGAAAGTGAGGAATAGATAAAAGCTAAACTTGTGGTGGAGTGACCTAAATGGAACAGCTGGCAAAAGTATAGAGGGGATCCTCCAGGGTACTGAATTATACCTTCAGGCTTGGATTAGTGGGATGTTTAACAAAGAGATCCATTTGCCAAAAGGATCTCTGCCTGATTTTTAATTACGGAACTAACGCTTCCTTCAACATTAGCAAATTATTGAGCTTTTTTTCCTCATGTAAAGTGTAGAGTACTAATTGTTGGTTTTTGGCTCTTGCTTTTGCTTTTCTCAAACTAAAAATTTTTGCATGTTCTTGAATTAACCGTATCAATACCTGGAACATGAAGCATTTCAACAGTTTTTATATTATGAATACTGAGTTGCATGCTCTGTGGAGAAAATATACAACTTCAAATATTTATTGTTTTGCTTATAATTCTGGAATGCTCTTGAGTGCTTGTAATAGGATGAAACTTTTCTTTAAATTGAGGAAAACAGTATTTATAGATTCTTTGTAGTCATACAAATCTATCATATTTTAATTACCAGTAACTGGAATGTAAAATCCAGTGTTTAAATTTTTTTTTAGTAGAGAGGTCCCTCAATTATTTACCATATTTTACAGTATAGCAATACAGGAGAGAAAAAACATGGAGCTACATGTGCCAGAAATACCTTTACCATCCAACTTTCATATATAGCATTTTCTCTTTTGAGACAGGCATTATTTCCTTGTCTGTTATCAGCTAATACTACGATGCATTTATTAAACCTCTGCAGAAGAAAACCCCTCCAAATCACATTAAATAATGATACTCTAGTATGACACAAAATTTTCAGATGGGTGGTGCATCAGGGAAACTCATGATGAAGTAATAACGCAGGCTAAATATGTATTTGTTCAGTGAAGAGATTCTCCTAACTGTGTCTACTTATATTCACTGAGGCACTCAGGCTGAAGAGACAGGGCAATGCAGTAAAGCATTTCTGGGAAGTTTGTTGGAATACTATATCTGACTCCTTTAGGCAAAAAAAGTGCTAAGAATGTGGCTGGTGGAGGAGGGAGGAGGCAAGGATGTTGTCACTGTCCTCACTTCCTACAGACTAAAATATCTAAAATAAACACTGTTTGTCATTGAGCCTTTTGCTTTGCTCTTTTGCAAAAGCATTTATCAAGCAGGTTCCCTCAGAGGCAGGTCACATAAGGTTGTTTTGATGATCTTCTCTGTATGTCCATGTTAACAAATCACGTGAGGGATCGGTGAGGTGCTTAGTGTGTGATATGTCATATAGGTGACAGTTACCCTCTTAAAAAAAAAACCCAGAAAAAAGGGTGCAGTTAAAATTTTTTGTTTGCTCCCACTATTGCTCCCAGTGAGAATGGCATAGGGAACTGCATATACTTTTATGTTGGTCTGATATTTGTTAAGAAATTATCTTATTCAGCATTTCTAACATTAGCAGTAGTCATCATGATTATTTTTAAAGAAAATACCTCAAAATTTTACTTCTGCCAAAAGCTTTTTATTTTTCCCCTCTCATTTCAATATTCTTTCAATATGTTACTCAGCCAATAGCTAAATGAAAATTTAAGGCCATTTTAAATACAGCATTTAAAAAATATTTTTACAATAGGACAAACTGCAATTTTCCATATAGAGAAAAGTTTCTGAGTAGTGAGATATGCATTGCATTACATATGATTGGAAAACACTGCAATTTCAATAGCTACATTGGCTTAGACCTTCAAGTTGTAACAAATTCTTTTTCTTCACAATGATGTTTTTAGCAGCTATATATTCCACATTGCAAATCATCACAAAATGTATTGCATATTTTCCCCCAGAGCTAGCCTTAAATCAGAGAGAAGATACAAAAACTGTAGATTAATTTTAGGCTTCTGTTAAAAATCAGCAATTGCCGAGGTATTTCTTTTCATCATGGAAAATTAGCTGCAAGTTGATAATTGCATTCCTTGTTCATCAGACCTGTGTAGCTTTCTGAAAGTGTGCATAACAGAGAATTGAATTTGAATAACTTGAATAGCTGCATATGAAAACTCTTGGAGGATAATGTTTCAATGAACATTCCTTCATTCCATTTGAATAGAAATTAAAATTATCTTATAAATATGCAGTTTCTTACATTGCTTAAATATTTGGGTTTGGGGTGGTTTTTTTGTAGTTTTTTGAAGGTTTAAAATTTTGGATTAAGTGAGAGAAAGGGAAGAAAAGGATGTGAAACTTTGTAGGTCAAGGCAGGATATTTTTGAGTCATTTACTACTTTACATTCTTGAAATGGATGGTGGTAGAAATTTCTAGCTTTTTTAAAAGTAAACCAAAATGTACCTTCTTTGAAGAAATTAAACTTAATTTAGTTGGGGGCTTTTTCATTAAGATTTTCCTGTCTGAAAATGAGAACAAGTCGGACCATCATGTCCAACAGTTCAAAAACTGCTTGAGAAAACATGAACTTTTAAAATCACTAAAACTTCTGTCTAAAACTAATCCATCCTTTCATGTAGAAACACTGAAGAAAACATTTATATGAAAAAAATATTGTCAAATTTCTGAAAATACAGACCAATTAGTGAGATTTAATTTAGATATTTGTGACTGACTATGTATCATGTATACGTTACAGCTGATTTACTATTATATTCTTGCCTTATTTGCAAAAAGAGACTCCTACTTATTGAAATATTACTGAAGAATCTAGCTTTCCCCACAAATTACACATTTTTTGCATAAATGTGCCTAATTACCTGAATTCAGTTTTGATTAGCAGTGTTAATTGATGCAGCTGTGGATGGGCTCTGTTTACCTAAATTACCATGTGCAAACAGCAATACGTTTGAAAGTGAATATGCTAAACTGAAAATACTAATTAGCTAAGACAGATTATTATTCAAGTCACATCTCAGAGCTTTTTAATGAAAGCCTAAATGTGTCAGGGCTTTATGATATTCAGACAGAAATGTCTATATTACATATGAATTCTAAATTTAATTCAAGGGAACAGATGGGATGTCGACTGGGGTTCTTCTCCATCGCTTCCAGTATTAATGTGAATATTTTACTCTACTGGATACATTTTTGAGTGTGTGTATGTGAAAGGAGTGTGTGTGAGAGAGAGAGGAGGGAGCCTCCCTCATTGTGTGCCTTGACAATGTGCCAGCCAGGAGCTGGTCTATTTTTGACTGACATATTTGCAAATTATAGGCACCTTCTTTCTCGGAATGAAGATAGATAAACAAGCTATTTTGCAAATTTAATAAAGCTAGATAGTAAATGGAATAAAACCAAATCACAGAAAGATTAAGCAGATTTCATTAAAAGAACTTTTGCAACAACAGAGGCTTCTCCTTTGGCAAGAACTAAAAAAAAATAATACAGTTTTTTATGTAATAGGACAATTGGGCTACATGTTTCAGATTGTCATGGAAAGGCTTTTAACTGCATTAATCTGTGCAGGAAGATACAAATGCAATTTATTTTCTTAATTTTATTTAGAGCAGCGCAGGTTAAGGTATTCCATTATTGCACTAAATCCCTCTTTGTAGTTCAGTGGGATGCAAAACTCTAAATAAGTCATAAAGAAGTACAAAAGAATATCTAGAGCATAAGTGTTCTTGATATAGATCAGCCACCATCCTGCATATGTCCTGTTTTCAATTAATTTATTCTTTTGCTTCAGAGCTTAAATATTTAGGGGTCAGCTCCCATGTGAAATACAGTAATTCCATGAAAATCTTTACACACCATGTCTTGACAAAATGAAAAGCCAGGGTTGTAAGTACTATACTGATTTGTACCAAAATAATAATTAGACTTGTAAGGGTCTAATTTTCTTATTTGGACAGTTCTTTCATAAATGTTCTCAAGATATTTGTATTGGTCCTGGTTCAGCATAGATACCTAGGGTTATAGTTATAAAAAAAAAGTCAGATCTTTTGATCTCAGTTGCTCAGAATCTATTTTCTTCAGTGCAATGAGAGAGAGAGAACTCTTTTGACTCTTTTATTCCACCATTATGGTGAAGAGAAATTGTCCTGGTTACTTTAGTTTTGTGAACACAATACTCCTTTTTAAAAGGTTCAATAGTTCTGTTTTTGTGTAAGTTGACACATAGAGCTGATGATATTTTCTGCGAGTAATTATCTAAGGTCTTAAATGTTATACCTGAGTCCTTTAGTCATGGCCTCTTGTACTCCATTAGCGGAGGCTTTACAGATGGAACATATTCCTAAATAAATTAGTTCCAGGTACCTTCATTGTTCAGCTGACAATTAACTCTGGCTGAAGAGGAGAACAGTAGTGGTACAAGTCAGATTTGGACCACTATGATAAAAAAATTGCTTCATTCCTATTACATTGCTAAATATGAGTGATCCTCTATAATGAACTGTCTCTTCAGTCCAGACATCTGACCTAGGAAAAAGCTTTTATCCCTAATAAATCACATTTATCAGGAGCTCTGAGTCATAAAATGTTATACTAGACCATTTAATGTCAAGTACTTCACCACCCTCAATAGAGCTTGACTTCTTTATGCAAGAGTAGCTGAAAGAGAAAAAGAGAGAGAGAAGCATCAACTCCTGGAACACAGAAAGGGAAAGAGGGAACTACACAAATACAAACTAATTTTAAGATGGAGTTTGGAAAAAATCATGAAAACTTGTGTCCAGACATTGCTCTCACTAGCAAATTTCTGAAATAAATGATTCATAGACAAGATCTTTTGGGCAGTTGATGATCTTCAAATAAATTGGTAGATGAAAGAAAGAATGGTTTAACCCATAGCTTAAAAGAATCTACCAAGGCCTTTTTTTCCATATAAAGTAAAGCAGCAACTTCCACATAAATGTTTAAAGAAAGGCAACACTTGATGCAGAAAATGTCTTCAAACTTTGACCTTTACTCAACCATTGTTTGAGAGCAAAATCAGTGCAAAAGAAGTCTGCAGTATTTGCTTTTGGCCTTTAAAACAGAAGTTCAGGCCAGAATCTTGGTGGCAGCAGTCAGCTGTTACTCAGGGCAACGATATGATACAGCTGCCAAAATCTGATTTAGCCTTGCAACAGGTTCTTGTTTCCAGTTGACAATGTAAAGGTGTGTTTGTTATCTTCTGACACCTGCTGTGCCCAAACCATGCATCCTACAGAATTTTTATAAAATTGTTTAGTAAAGAGATACAATAACCTTTTTAAGTTTATATCTTTCTTTAGTTCCGAAGTTAGCTAGTTTAGGCATAAATTAACCAAATAACAATAAATAAATAATTTTGAGCTCTGCAGTCAACCCTCAGATAAGATGGACACAAAAAATCATGCAGGAAAAATAACACAGTGTCAGGACTAATTTCCTATTTTGCTTTTATGTCTCAAAAAATTCTGTATCAATAAAAGTGAGTGGTCATCAAATTCCTGTGGAAAATGCTCACTTTTGGTCTACTGGAACTGAAAGTTTTAAAGCACATGTGAGAGCCACGGATATAAGCAAAAAGATTTGTATTATCCAGGAGACATGGTTCTTATGAAATGTACTTAACCTGAACAGAAGACATGAACCAAGGAGGAATAATACAAAAGGAGATTCCTCCTCCTCACTCAGCACCACCTTGACAGGTTTTGCATTCCCACTTCATGTTGCGACGTTACATCTCTGGTCAGGGACAAGCCCATCTAAGAATGGAAATGGTTTCTAGTACTGTTTCTATGTATCTTTGATTTGAACTCATCTGTCTTGCCTCTTAACGATTCACATTGAGTTTCACTTTCTTTTGTTTCCTACAACAGAAAGACCAACCTGTTGCTAATGGGGAAGTTCTCTCTTCATCTCCTCCGTAAATGCTTTTGGGCTTTTATTTTTCAGTCCACGTTATAGTAATTCTTGTCATACAGGGTTAACTCAACAGGAAAGATGAGACACTGTGTTGTCTTGGTTTCTGCTCTGTAAATGAATTGAGTGACTATGTATACTCACCCTCTCTCTTTGGATATTTTCAGTGGATTCCTGAGATTTTTGGTTCCAAAATTAGAGCAATGTTTCTGGTCTTCCAAGCAATTAATATGTCAGTTTTGGCTCTGTGGGCTACCTCTTTGATTTGTTAAGGTAACTCTCAAAACAAGGAGACTGCTCTTCCTGCATTAGGGAATTTTCTATAGTGTACTTTTTTAAATCAAAAAGTATCTTCTGCTTTTATAGATAATTTTTGACATTTTTCAAATCTATTCCAATTTCCAGCATTGAATTTCTGAGATCTGATGCATTCTGAAGTAGTCTTTTTGTTACAAGTTTACTAAAACACCCTACAGTTCACTTACAGAAAATACACCTCAGTTACTCACTTGAGCTTTTTTAAAGTCAGTTTTAGTCTGAATCTATTGCACAATTAAATGTTCTCTATTTTTAAAGTTCTTTGTATAACATTGTCCTCGAGAAAGGGAAGCACATATTACATATCCTTTCTCTTTCACATCCCATCTCAAAGTATCCATTGGTATGAAGGGCTCCTGTTTAAAAATGCCTTCAGGACCCTGCCACAGGTGAAGTCCTCTAGTCTATTCCAGATTCGTGTCCCCCTTCTCCCTTTTCTCTTATAGTCCAGTTGCTATTTTACATTCACTCCGTTTCTATACTATCGCTGTATCTCACCTCATCATTTACCCTGATCCTCTTTTGTGTCTGTCCCTTTCTCCTTGTGCTTGGTACACAATTTGGGTAATTTTGATTTTTCTTGTTGATCATATTTCTCTTCTACTTAAACATCTTTGGGCTGACCATGAGTTTCAGTTTAGTCTTTATTACAATGCAATTGCTCTTCCTTTCTAATAGTGAAATAATAGTAATGCTATGCACCAGAAAAAAAAGAGTTCTTTGGTTTTGCCTTTCAAAGGTAAAAGGTAAAAGTGTGTAATTCTACTAGGCTGCTCTAGACATCTGGGAGTGCTGCCACCAATGGTGAATATTTTTTTCTAAGTGTCTTGTGTCAGCATGCATTTCAAAAAGTCTTGCAAACTCCTACTTGATCAACTATTTCAGTGCTATCACAGAATCACACTTATTTTGCATGTGAACTTTTCCATATGCTTTTCTCTGCTAGATGTTCTTATGCCTCTTCTGCTCAGATTCAGCTTCAACCTCATTTTTTCATTCATTAATTTACTTCATGTCTATATTTCAAACCACCATATGTATGTTAAAAGGGCAAGTGTAATAACTGTATGTTACCTGCAAACTTCCATCAAATCAAGGGTGATAACTAAAAATTTCTCTTTCACATCACTTGTCTTTTTTAATTTTACTTTTCAATTAAATTTCATTAATTTTCTCTGTTCCTCAATACAGATGAAATTGTTCCTCTTGTACTTTTTTTTTGCACTAATTAGAAACAATCTGCTTTTTATAAAAAATTACTTTCAACTACCTAAAACTACACAAGATAGTGAGAGAAGGAAAAGCAGAGTAGGTCAATACCACCTATTCTGCCACATTAGAGATACTCTGCTTGTTGTTTTGTTGTCCATGTCTGTGCAGAAATATGGTCAGAAAGGAAGACTCAAGCTATGTGGATAAATTCCTTCCTTAGATAACTCCATTAGCTCCTTTGTCGGTGACATTAAATAGAGATTTCTTGTCTGCTTTTCAGCATCACATAGCTTTGTTCTTACTACCTCTCCTCAATAGTCACTCATTTTTTATTGTGTTTCCCCCATCTACATTCCTCATCACCGATGACAATGATGCTGCAAGCCTTTCTTCTGGTAGATAGATATTGTTATGTGTGTTTGTGTGAGGGTGGTGCACTTGTGGGAACTTATGAGGTTCACACTCTGGGCCAGTTCCTGTTTCAGACAGAACTGCCATGAAATGAATAAAGCCTCAACATAAGACAGTAAGTTTTCTTATGTTAGAATATCTGTTGATGGACTATTTCAGGTTTCAACTGTCAGCTGTGCCAAGTGAGAAGCAGAACAAACATTATGAGTGTTTGATTTAGTTTGATTCTTTCCTGAGTGTGTATGCATGCACTGACTGACGCTTGCACGGCAGTTATGAACCAATCTGTGAGTGGCATTTTTATGTTGCCATAAACACAGAACACTTAATTTGGGTGAGTATCTACTATAAGAGACATGATTTTTGAATAGTGGCTTTTCCAAGCCTATAGATTCTCAGAAGGAAAATTACAAGACCAGATAAAAATATGCCTAACTGCATTTAAAGTAGTGAAAAGTGAAAATCTGTAATTGGCATACTCATGTGTATGCATGTGCAAATGCATAGACCATCAAAATGGCTGCAAAGATCACACAGAAAATTTATCAGAACTCTCACAATCACTCTCTTCTTTTTTCTTGACAGTTCCTCTTTGGTTGACCAGTTTTGGGGCATTTGGAGCATATTCCAACAATTGCCAGTGTCTTTTTCTAAACAGCCTAAAAAATCCTTTTTCTCTTAAATGAAAATTATCTCTATGCTTATTAGTCTCCAGAGTAGTATTAGACTATGTTTAAATCAGAGACTATTTTTATGTTAATTTTCTCTCTGGATATGAGAATGGAAATTTTACTTTTGGAAAGAAGGAAGAAAACTTGGCCAAATTCCCAGTGGAACAAAATACTTCTTTCTAAGCACATGAGCTCTCAGATGTGTAAAATCAAATCTTGATATTATTTTACCCAGCCTTTTTTTTTTTTTTTTTTTTTTTTTTTGGTTAGATGGTGTAGCTTTATATGTTATTGCTTTGATTGTCCTTTTCCTTTTGTACCTATACAATTTGAGTCTGCCTTCAACAATGCCAGTGTGCTCTAAAATATGCTCAGTATTAACTCTTTCCCCAGTTCTTCATTAAAGTATGAACTTTGATTCCTTACTGGTACTATGTATTTCTCTATATGGTCTCTTTCATCTCTTTAGTGAAAAAAATGACCCTGTAAGGCCATGCATATGTGAAGGAGAGATAAAAGAAAGATTTTAGGCAAGTCCCTTTGTTTCTCTTTCATTTTCAACTTCAGTTATAAGGCCTCTGAGGGAGGAAAGTACAGAATTTGTTGGGTTATAGTCTGTGCTGGAAGGAGCTGGGGACTCCAGGTACTATTTTGATACAAGTAAAGGAAAAAAAAATTAGTATAAATAGCATGACACAGAAGAGAGGCATAAATATGAATAGTGTCATTTTAACTCTTGTGTTTGTTTGTCAAAGACAAATACGCTGTAAGTGATCAAATACTGAAATGTTACAAGGATATAGTGGACGGCTACAAAATAATAAAACCACTATTTTTTAACTCAATGGAAGACTCTTCAGGGCAGCAGGTGCATCCATTCTAGTTTGTACAGTACCAAGTAAAACAACAGCTTGGGCCTGACCATTCAGCAATGGCTTTATTTTTAATATATTATGCATTTATAGGTGTATTATATATACATATTTATATGTATGTATTAAGTAACTGAAAGGTTGATTTCACTTGACAAACAAGGGAATTCAGCAAAAATTAAGTGCATATTACTGCTTTCTAGCTTTTGTGTGGCTGGTTCAGTGCTGTGTCAGGACAGAAAGCCATAAACAGTCCTTGAAAACTCTTTAAAAGAAATTATTGAATGCCTAAATTAATGGTAGATGTTAAAGAAATTCTGCCCTTAAAAGAGCTTTTCTTACCACAGCTATTAGGTTTAAATGATTTCAGAGCTGAACTTTTGGAGTAGAACCCACAGAGAGTCAACTTCAATCAGAGTGATTTCTGAGGCTTAAAAAAAAAAGACATTCATGTCCTAGGAATACAAAATGTGAAAAAGAAACCTGTGGTGTCTGTATTGCATTATATAAACTCTAATTTGCTGGGTGATATGACAAACAGCATGAGAAGAACCTTGGCTGTATCTCCATTATACTTTTGTAGGACAGCTAAACAGTCTGATCACATGTATGTTCTGAGTTCCAAAACCTGTTCTAATACCAAACAAAAAAAGTACAAAAATTGACATTCAGTTTTATTAAATAATTGTTTATAGTGAGTACAACTTGGAGAGGATTCAACAATACACTGTTGAATACTGAATAAAGATGTTTTTTGACAGATAATTTAAATTTTACTCTAGAAAAATGGTTAAAGGTTTAAAGTTCAATGTCCAAGGCCCAAATCATTAATGACTGTGTAGCAGAGGATCCTTTAAAACAACTGTTGATTTGAAATATATATTCACTTTTCTTCTTAGAAATACAGAAGAATTCAAGTGATGGAAACTGTTATTTATTCAAATGTTTAGATTCTCAGTCATGTGATCAACCAACACTGAATCTCTGGCTCAAACGCTGGGAGGAAAACTCAGTTATAAATTCTTCCTGCACCTATGTATATTTTTTGGGATCACTTCATTATAACTTTAATTTAAGAAAGGAGTTTCTGTTTCTTCCCACTAAACATACATAAAATGTTATCTCTGCTACAGTACATACGGTATTTTAATTGCATTTAATTGTTCTCAGACCTAATTTGGTGCATGTTAAGTCTAATGGCATTAGAGCTGGGAGCTGTATCACTGTGCACATGAGAGGATATGAGAAAATGTAGTATTATCCATAGTAAATCCAAGAGTGTTCTTTTTCCCTATGCCTTGAAAAAGGTCTAATTTATTTTAAGAATGAGTTGCCACTCAAGACATAAACATTACACCTAGTAAGTGTATTGCAGCCTTTTTTGAGAGTGCTGTATTTCTTTTGTATAGCAAAAAAAATGACAGGTTCAAATTACACACATCATAGAGTGGCTTTTAAGGGAAAGCAAATGTTTACTAAGTGATTAACTGACAAAGAATCATAGAGTTATCAAATTAGAAAAGACGTTAAAGACCATCCATATCTGGGACCCATTCTGAAGGATGCAAAACAGGTTTAGCTGCCCCAGTATGATGGAAGATGCTGAAATGTTTCTTATGTCTTCACTGAGAAACTTTTTATATTGAGCACAACAAAAAGAAAGGCAAAACCAAAAGCACACAAATAAACAAGATCACCAGCCTTTTCCAGTAGCTAGTCCTTTCAGAAAGATCTCTTGGAGTACTTGGAAGTAGTAAAACTGGAAGCCACCACCTAACACTGCTTGCTGGCATTGATCTTAATAGTTATATCTATCTCTCAATAATTTCTTCCTCATCTGTAAAATAGTTACCTAATTCCTTTGCATGAGCTCAATATAAATATTATAATAATAATAAATAATAATAATATAAATTTGTGCATGAGCAACATGGCCTGCTGCAGGTTGAAGTGAGGCCGGAGCTCACCTAAAACTAGAATTGTGTCAGGGCCATGCTCTGAAGCCAGCTTTTTGTTGTTTTAGTTTTTGTGGGGTTTTTTGTTAGATTTGATTTTTTTCCTCTTGAGAAGAAGGGTACAGCATGTCAGCTGGACAGAACAAAACTGAAGAATACATGAGCGACATCTAATCTTGGTAAAACAAACATGAGAATGCAGCCCTCCTGCAAGTCCTGCGAGGACTCTGGCTGTGAGTCAGGACAGACAAATGGCATTTTCCTTTGTTATCAGCTGTTTGGGGAGGAGGAGCTTTGTATCAGAAATGAAGGGCAGGATTCATTTGAGTGAAAGGCCTTACAGGGAATACCTGTCTTGTAGCTCTCATGGTAATGTGCTTCCAACAGAAAAAAAATATTGAGTGGATTCATGTTTTTTCAATTGGCTAAAATCACATGCTGGATGGGTTTTAATAATTTAGTGTTCACAAGACAAAGGCACCTACAATTCCTTTCATTGTTGGGACACAGAATTGCAAGGTCTTCATTTTCAAATTAAATATATATAAATGTTGCAGTCTCCTGGTCACACACAGAAATACAGAAAGTAAGACATCTTACTTGTGGGATCCTGTCACACTAAGTGGTGTTCCACTTGGATCACAGCACTTTAGACTTAAAAGCTGGAAAGGAAAGAAGTGTGTTCCCTGCACCTAACCAAAAAACTTGTTCAACTGTGAGAATATTGTTTAAAATGAAATTCTGATTAGAAGTAACTGAAAATTTCTCACCTTTCTGAGAAAACTGTTTTGGTGGTTAACTAAACCTACTTTTATGTGCAAGTTAGCAATAATTTTAATTTTGTGCAATTTTACCATCAGCATGTCTAATAATCATATGGAAGGCAAACAGTATCATAAAAATTATTACAAAAAGGTGTAGAGTGTTGTCACCTGTGTGTGAGGCTTAAATAGGATCAGCCTCTCACGTGTTTTTTGTGCTAGAGTGAGAAGGATGTCATATGGAATATTTTAAAGATCTACCCCTTCCATATGTGATACAATGAATTAGAGTTTAAGTTGCTTGTCTGTTAACATCTGCTGCCCTTGAGGAGATGGGAAAAAAAGGAATAGCAGCAAAGGTAGTGAGGTCTTGTAAACATGGAATGATGTGGCATCATGTTATTGTGTTGAAATGACATCAAAGTATGTTGATGAGGAAATCATTTTGGAAAACTGAGTTCCAACATTAAATGTTTGTGTCTTGAACAAATATCTTTTCTTGATGAATAATGGGTTTTTTTGGCAAAAAGATTGATAGGGTACATGAGTTCCTCTTTGAGCTTAGGTCAGGAGGACAACAGAACTTAATTTCTCTGTTCTCACTCCTTCTGTTGGGAAACAACAGGAATAAAAATCAAAATGTTGTCATGGTGCCTCAGAAGCTGGAGTGTTCCTCTGTAGTTACACATCTGTGATCTGAGAAAACTAAATTCCTATTTCAGTTTCAGCATCATCCTGAAGCTGACAGTGGAAATCTGATTTTAAAAAATAAGAGTAGTAGAGTCTAAATCAACTGTTGTAAATCTAGTGATTACTTTTCCCCAGCCCCTTTTCCATATATGCACTTGTCCACTCCACAAATACTTCTTTCAAGACCTTCCTAAATTGTAGAAGAAAGTGTTATATTTAAATTATCTGTGCATCTTTTCTGTTGGAAAGTCCATTTCAATTGAAAGTATCTGCTGCCATTAGCAGAACAATTCCTGATGCTTTTTGTTATTTGCTGTAGCTAAGCAGTTTGTTTCTGACTTCCCTTCAGAGTCATAAAGTTCTGGAGGAGTGACTATATATATATATATATATATATTTGTGTAACTCTTCTGCTGCAATTTCATGTTACCCTGTGATGTACAGGGCTTGAAGGGAGGGAATATGACCATATGGAAATGGCTTTCTTATCCAAGTGGAAACAGGCTGAGTCAGCTTGCAGGAGGGGTCCATAAACATTATACACTAGAGGAACTCACAGAGCTGTACTTTAATGGCCATTAATTGCCTCTGCTGTGCATTCAGGGTCAGGATACATGGAATACATATGCTTGCATTATGAATGGAAGGAAAAATATCTTCTGAGCAAAATGAAATCTAATGTTAATTAAAATTTTCCAGGGGTTGGGATGGATAATTCTTCTTTTGTGTTCTTAAATCTCTTTTGATTTTAATTGCATAACAAAAAATTGTCTGTAAGTGTAATGTTAGCAAGTGTTCATATTTGATTGCAAACATCTGTGAATGCTAAGTCAAAGAATTGAATTACTTTAATTGGGGTGGGTTTGTTTTCTGTTTCTTCATGAGGTTTTTTTGTATATTGTTGTTGTTTTTTTCCCCAAGACAGCCACACTGGTAATAAAGCTTGTACTGGCAGTATGCTGAAGGTCATTCCTATAATCTATTCAGTAAGATCTGCTCCCCTCTAGGTGAAAAAAAAATTAACTGAGCGTACCTAAAAATGTCTAGAAAATTACACTTACTGATTTTCAGTTATGTATTTCAGATTCACATAGAATTCAATGAGTGCTCAGATCAAATATGAAAAACTGTAGCAAGTTTCCGATGTTATGCACAGGGTTTCCCTCCCTCCCCCCCTTCTGTGCTGTCTTAGAGAAACGAGGAAATTCTTCTCAGATATGGCAAAGGATAAAATGAAGTGATTAACATTAAAACATCCCTAATACTGTGTGATATGTTTTAAAAATGGAAACAAAGGTAGGATACGTCTTGTCTGTCTGTCGTGGCTCCCTGTGCATCTGTCTGTCTCTCCAGAGCAAGTCAATAAAAATGATTAGAGCTGGCATCTCACAATCGTACACCCTTAAAGCATGAAGCAATAATACTGTGAAGGAAATTTTTTTTTTCTGACCTTTTCAAATTACATCCAACTGTCTAGGGAATTTCTCAGTGACTAGAGGTAATAAAGTTCAATCCGTTTTGCCGGTTGGCTTCAAATTTAGCTCCTCAGAAGCCCTAACTTATCTTTCCTTTTTATCTTGGCCTTGGCATCTATTCAGTACAGTAATCCATGCATCTAAATCTTTTTTTCTCTCCGCTCTCAGGTTTAGCTGGTGGATCATATTGTGAAATCTGCAGCCATGAAAGGCCCTCCATTTACTGCACCCTTCAAAACGAAATGTTAGCATGGGAGGCTAAGCTGGTATGTTGCCTTTGAGAGGCTCTTGTTGAATTTAATTAGCTTTTAGATTTCATCTCCATCTCGCATCTCAGCTTTCACCATTGTGTGTCATTTAGGCTTCACTGATTTCCATTATTTAAAACTTTTCCAACTTAGCTGTGCCACTTTAGAATACTGAGGGGAAAGTAAAGTTTAAAGTTCATTGTCTTAAATTGATTTCTATGTCGCTTTTATGATATGAGCTCAGAAACAATAGAGACACGGCCTCCCAATAAGTTAGGATTCAAGTGACAAAGGCAACCATTTCTGCACATCTTGTTTCTCTTTGTACTCCATGAAGTAAAACTGGAAACCAGAAAAGAACATTTTTAGCAAAATATTTCTTAAAGGATTTTGAAATTTGTAAAAGCTGGAGTTTACTGCTGTCTCTTCCCTGAAATATTAACTCTGTGTTTAGATTTATATCTGATCCTCTAATGAGTGACCTGCACAATATTCAAAATGTATACATATCTAAAAGCAGCTGTAAAACACTTGCTTTTAATCATGCAAGTAATACACTGGAAGACATATGTAGCTATTTTAATAGAGTTGCGAGGGAAAGGAGTAGCTACAAAATGGTTTGGTAAAGATAGGAGGTTTGGGTTGTTTGGTGTTTTTTTTGGTTTTTTGTGGTTTGTTTTGCTTTGTTTGTTTTTGGTTGGTTTTTTTCTGAATTATTCTTCATTTTGATTCTCTCTTCTGAAGTGAAGGGAAACATGGTCAGATGGGTAAAGTACAAAACTGGGAGTTTATGGATCTTGCCCCTGTATGTAAATGGACCTCTGCTAGGGCTGCAATGTTTGTCAAGTCACTCAATCACTTTGTACCATAACCCTGGCTATTATCAAAAGCTCTCAGGGAGTGCTCAGCAGAGGATGAGCACAGGGTGAAATCTGACTATTTCACTGTGTTTAATTGATTCAGCTAAAATGAAATAGGGTCCATTTTAATCAAAATATGTTGTGCTCCATTGATACTAGCCATGTTGAAAGTGGGATAATCAGTAATCTGAAGCCTGCCATGCCTGAGAGAATGGCATTCTCAACAAAATTACTGAGGATATCTTTAATTCTGAAATTAATTTAAGAAAAACAGTATCCCACATTGGCAAGGTTTCTCACATTCACAGATATTTTTTTAGTGTTCTTACTGTCACTTCCTGAAAAGAAATGTTGCTAAATTGAAAGATCCAATTTTATTTTTAATCAAGCAGGCAAAAGCATTTCAAAATTCTTTCCTTATTTTAGTGCAAAAGATAACATACCTAAATTTGCAATATGCTAGATCTTGTCCTTATTTCAGAAATAATATGGAGGGACATATTAAAGTGTACACAAACACCCAGCTTGCTATTCAAATAAAGTTAAATAAATGTTTCTGTGGATGTGTTCATTTACTTTCTCATCTTGGAAACTCCACTGATACATATAGAGCTATTTTTTAGTAGAAACAACTGTTTTTTAGTCTACATGAATCAGGCTTCTTCTGATACTCTAGTATTCAGATTGATCTCTAGACAAGCAACCCAAAAGTGTCGATAGTCCAAGTATCAGAGGTATGAGAAATACCTGATGGAAATAGCAGGTTTTAGCTTTTCAAAGCAATGTCACTGTTGTTGGCTATATATACCTATCTTTTTACAGTAGATACTTGAAAAATATACTATAAATATGACATGTAATATTTCAGGCAAAAATTCATAGGAATGGGATAATTTTGAATGCAAGTGGGATATTAAGGTGGTGGATATGTGAGTTTTCTTTCACTGAATGAGTTCTTATTTCCAGAATTCTTTCTAATTTGCAATTTTGAATGCTGGGCAGCAGCATTTCTGCTGACAGGTTTTTCTGTCATACTGATGTCAAACCATATTGATGGTTTTCTGTTTAAAAGTATTGAAAACTAATTTCAAGGAGAAAGTATTTTTTTTAAATAAGTATTTTATTTATTTGTTTGTTTGTTTCTTTATATGAATTTCATTCAGCATAGTATATATTACATCAAAGGATCTATGCTGTGATATCTAAATGCTTACATTTCATTTCTTGGAGTGTCTGTGTGGACAACCACTAAGCTAAAGGTGTTGTTTCCCACTTGGAATGTAGCTATGTTTTACTTTGTCAAAGTCAGGCATTGTGGGTTAATGAAGGCCTCAACACCTCAGAACAACATTCCAGTTTTTGTTATTACTGAGGAATATCCAAATCCTCTTTGCAAACTAATCCATTCCTTAAAGTAGCTAATTTAAAAAAAAATTAGCAAACCACAAGTGTCTTTCAAATCAAATCAAACATACTACATTATGTCTTATAGTGGGAAACAACAGATATCCTTATGTTTTCCTGGTTTAATGTCTTTGTTACTTTCCTTTCTATTCTGTCTTTCCTGATTTTCATAAATAGGGAGTGCAACAATAGTATACCAGGTATACAAAAAATGGTGTTTCAGGTTTGCTTTTTTCCTCACTTAGAAAATATCTAGTTTAACAAATATTTTTGAGAAGAAAATGCTGTAGATTGAGCCAAAGTAACTCCTGTCCAGTGGTGTTAAAATAGGAGATTGCACTGTGCATATCAAAGGGATTGTGTGAATGTTATTGATACACTATTGTTCAGTGTTATTTATATTTTCATCATTAGTCTATAAAGTCTTAATAATTAGCTCTCTAATTTCCCAGAAAAAGCATGGTAATTTGTTGAACTGGTTGAAGAAAGAAAAAAAAAAGCTGACCAATCTGGCATTGTAAGTTAATAGTATAGAACAAAGCACAGTCATAATTAGTCGAGAAAAGGACTTTCCCTGCTCATTCCAGTTCATAATAAAAAGTGCCTCACCAAAGTGACTTAGAAAATAATACATTCAGACTGAGCAGAATTACCGCCTAGCAGATTCTATTTATCTGTAGCTTAAAAAGCAGCTGCGTTTTTGTAAAAAGCAATGAATGTGGCAGTCCTACTTAAAGGTAGAAGAAAAAGAACACCCCTTGTTTTGTAATAAGGGGATTTTCAATTTAAAAGAGAGAGAGAGCCTGTTGTGTGAAGTATGGTTATTACATTCACTGTATTCTATCTCACCCACCAGGAGGCTAATAACGAAGGAGTCAGTGAAGGAGACCAATGCCACGAGGGTTATCTCGCAGCCCCAGATGCTGGATAAGTTGAAGGAGGCAGAATCGCTTTTGGATGACATTCAGGAAGGCCTTGAATGATTATCTGGCGAAGAAAAGACTATTCTTTCCAAGGTAAACAGTCCATTTCATCTGTCTGCTGTTGGTGTTGGTGTAAAATATGTTTATATAAATACCACTAAAGTTCATTTTTTATCGTTCTCCAGGTTTTTTTTCCCTAGATGCAGCAATGATCTCTTAGGAATCCTTTTTGAGACAAAGGATCCACTCCACCTCCAACCACACCTAAGGAAGTGCTTTGAAGGAATTGACAAGCTCACTTTTAATCACAAGAGAGAAATTACCCACATGGAGTCAGCAGAAAATGAAAAAGTAGAGCTCACGCTGCGAATAATTCCAGCAAATGCCAAGGGGCTAGTTGAGAAATGGCTTCATGAGGTGAATATCTTTAGCTCTTACTTAGGGTTTGGTCACTGTATGATCATTTTCTTTTTTAGGAGCAATGAATATTATAAGCATACACTAAATAGCTCTCTGAATATTTGTCAAAATGTTGACAGATTTCAGCCTTATTGTTGTTATTTATTGTGAGCAATTTAACATCTGCAAACACGCAGAAATTAATTCTAATAAAAATCTCTCAAATCAGGCTGTCAGCAGAAGTTGGTCTGTGTCTGAAACCATATGTCTGAATATATGTTTGAGTCTACATGTATGTGTTTTGTGCTTTCATGGTGTAATGTCTGTAGTTCAGGAGAATAATATGTAAAAAATAATCAGAGAAATGTAAGATTTTGAATGCTTCCCTCCACCCTGCAGAAAGTGTGTCCCATTGTGTTGGAGGGGTTTAATATCCAATCATTTTAACAAAAGGGAAGAGAAATTATGTCACTGATAACATCCTAACCTTTCCCCTTTGGGCCTCTAATCTAAATTCATTGGTTTCAGTACGAAATTAGTTTGGTGACCTTTTTTGTTTGCTTTATATAACCTTCCTCTCCCAGTGGATAGGAATGGGACCTTCCATTCTTTTTTCTTTCTGGGCATTTTACTTCCATGTGCTTACCTTTCTCCTGTGGCAAGATCAGCCCCAGGAATCCCACTTCCCCTGTGCTCATTGTTGCGGGCACTGGTCTCATCCTCAGTGGCTTGTCCCTGGGTGCTCCCTAGGCAGGGGTAAGTGGCAGGGACTGGCATCCAGCTCCAGCAGGAGAGGGGAGGGGAGGAGGGGGGTGGGTTTGCTGTTTTTAAAGCCGGATGATTGGGCAGAGGCTGGGGGAGAATCCCTGGGCAGCGAGACCTGGAGCAGGTGGCAGGTTAAAGGTGTTTGGCCCTATTCTGTACTGAGTTTCTACTGGCTGGGTGAGCAAAGCCAGGCTGCATAAGCCCACTTGTGAATTCCCTTTTCCCACACAATGAAGCAGCAATGTGCCGGCTTTGGATGGAGCCCCTTTAGGGAATGACTGCATGCAGTTTAAAATGATCCATCTGCATCATTATTCAGGATGAAGGGATTCAGGATTATTCAGGGAAGGGAGAAGAGTGGGGATGATTTAGGCAAGCCCAAACACTTCCCACCCTGCTCTCTGTCAAGCCACTAGCTTGGTTTTGGATTAGTTTACAAAGTTGTCTTCCATTAAAATAAAATAAAAAGAGTGACATGAATAAGTGGAAGTCCTGAGTAGCTCAGGAAAAACCCAGATTCTCAAGCCTATGATATAATTTTTAGTTTTCTTCCACTTTCTTCCACAAATGAAGCAGGGTTGAGGGGGGTGAGCAGCTATGTTTATTTTAATACATCTATTTTAACCCTCACCTAAAAACAAATGGGAAGGTTTGGGAGTGCATTAATCTGGATCCGATTAGTGTCTCCTTCTCCCTCAAAAGTGCAACCTGAGATTAATGAATATAAACTAGAGTTTCATATGCAGTCTTTAAGTCATTTGCATGTTTTATGCATGATAATTGAATTTATTTATGCACTTCCTTTCATTTAATAATTTCTCGCTCTTTTCTATGCTATCAACATTATATTATGCAAGAAGTAGGATTTGGTAGGCGAGAAAGGATAGCAGTATATAAATCAAACCCGAGTTAATTTTGAGTTCTAGTGTCAACACTAGATCAGAATTAATATTGGTCCTATGCCAGTGGGTTTACATGGCTGGGAAGATGTAAAATATTTTTGGTAAAGCATAGACTTTTAGCCTGAGACATTTCTGATGCAGCCTAGTTTGCTTGCAAGTGCACAAGCAAAATTATTTTCAAATGGCAGTTAAATTATTGTATTGACTTTTCAATGACCCTAGAGACTTGTGTTTCTACTTGGCCAATTAGTAGTAATAAGAAGATGAATAGTAATTACAATAATAAATAACTGTGTTCAGACCAGGACCTCAGTATTATAGTCTGGGTTAGAAAATAAGGCCATTTTATAATTTGTCTCATTTGGTTTTTCATCAGGAGAAATATGGACTTTGGAGCTATAGTAAATTTGTCATAGCCAAGAGGGCAAAAGTCCAGGGATGAGAGGGTCATGGAGCTCTGTGACAGTAGCTGTTTGAGTGTCATAAGTAGGGAATCTTGTTCTGTTGCTGCAATTAAGCTCAGATGTCTTAAAGATGTCTTAGTGTTGGAGTCTGATTTTTTAAAAAGCGTGCCAGGAAGTTACTCAGGAAAATTAGGAAAAAGATGCTGGTAGTGGTGCTTTCATAGCCTTTATCTATACCAGTTTCTTTTGTGTCTCTTGTCTTTCCTTATGTCTTGAAAGATGTATGTGGAAGTGATATTTTTCTGTGGTGTCCTGTCTTTTATCAGTGAACTAAATGGTTGTGTCATGTGATTGTTTCTTGATTCTTGTAGGTAGGAATGTGTTTAAAGGCTAAAGCTCTGTTAATTTGTGATGTAACCATTTCAGTGTCTTTCTTGTCATTGAAATGTAGTTTAAAATGTTCAGTAATGTAGCATGAAATCATTGGTTAGTTTTGGAATGGTGGTGAAATCATGTGAAGAAAATAAGTATTGCATCTGATCAAGATAAATTCACTCTAGTGTTTTATGGCTTTTTATTCCTATGTGATAGTAATAAAGTCTCATGTAGGGATGGAAGCCATGAAATACATTGTGAAAAATCATCAACTCAGATGGGGCCATCAGGATAGCATGCTGTAGTTGTAGAGTTATTGAGAATGATTGGAAGATGGTTTAGTGTGTCATCACTTTGACTACCATGTTTTTGCATTTTGTTTTTTCATCCTTCACCCACGTAGTTTGATGGGAGGAAATCAGTTTGTAACGAGACGATCCATCTTTACATCAGTGTTCAGTATTTAAATTGTTCATGCATCTTTCATTTTCTGCCAAAGATAACACTGTATATGAAACCCTTAGCTAAGAATTTAATATAGCTAATAAACACATGCCAAAATGAATACAGAGAAATGCCAATGAATTTTTAAATGCTTGGAAGTAAGTAAGGAAACAAAGAAAGGTCTACCCTGTTAGCAACTGGTCCAGATTCTTTATTTTCATGTTTAAGAGCAAATCTGAGATGTAATCCAGGGATTAAAAATTAATTCTTTTCTCTGCTTGCATGTCTTTCTGAAAGTGCTTGTTCTTTTCCTCTCTGGAACTGAGATGAAGGCTGACAGTGTGTTGGGCTCAGAAAACAACTTCTGACAAATTCCTTACAGTGCTGCTATTCCACATATTGCCTTAATGCTCCATCTCCTTTGCTTTTGTGTACCAATTTCCTTTGGGACTGTTTGAGGGAATGTTTTTTATTCTGATGCAACTATTTCCAATTTTTTCTGTTGTAATATTTCTCTGAAGCATATGTTAATAAAACATTATTGATTTCTTGGTCCTTTGACTCCTTTATTATTTCTCTTAGGCATGATTTTTTTTCTCTCTGCTAAAAATACTTTATTGTAGCTAAGGTCATCTTCTGGTGAAAAGCTCCAGAAATAATTAGGCAGGATGTATATTTCCCATTTTATTATAATTTCTTCTTTAAATCAAACAGCACATGGAGAAATTAACCATGATTAAATCCACAGATGTTGTGTGGCAATTATTTCAGTCTTACTTGGGCTTTAAAAGGGTAGACACAGGTTTGCTTCAATGGTGCCATGTGAAAGAAAAGTATAAAACCTATAAAACTCATTATCTTCAGACTCCTATTAAAAGAAAAGCTATTTTCCTCCTTATGTATTAACAAAATTTTTCCAGTAGTATCTAGGGTGTACAGCCAAGACAATAAACTATGTTTATTTTTCAGCTTTGCATTTGGCTAAGATAAAAATTGTCTTCATCTTTTCAAAACCTACTTTGGTGGTAACTTTTCAGAGACCTGAGACAAAGTCTTTTACACATGGGCTCCTGTACTCTTTTTCTTCATTTCTAGCAGTTTAATGATGAATTGCAATTAAACTATTCTGTTGATAAATTTAATTTGTCTTTACTGCAAACTATACTTTCAAAAGTAGTCTGCAATACCACCTGTAGAGCATATTTTCTGTACTGTATTTTGTTTCCAAATTATTTCAAGAGTCAAAAGTTACAGTACTCTGAAATAACACCATAGGGTGAGTTCATCCTCAGAAACTAGGCTCTGGAATGGCCTAAATGTACTTCAATAACTCTCTTCATAGCATGTTTGTAGATCTAACTCCACTACTTCCAAAGCAACTCCAAGTGCCCATGGGCATTCAACCCTGGAGTTAATGAGCAATGACCTGACCTAAGAGTGGTCACACCTTAAAGTGTTACTGCAGAGAGTGTTACTTTGGGATTATATTTTCTTTCTAATAGTAGTTCACCTGTAGATGTTGAAGATAGCCTTCTTTAATCTATTATTTTCTGAAAAAAAATTTAGTATTTATATCCTAATTATTTTCCTTTCCCTCTGCCTCCAGGGTAGATCTGATTTTTTTTTTTTTTTCCTGAGCACGAAATATGCTTTCTTATAACTCCTGAAATATGGCTTCAGATATACTTCTTTGAATTATGCATTGTAAGACCTTCGCAATCAGGTTTTAAATGACACCTTGCCATGATGGCAAAGAGAGTATTTTTCTTGTCAGTGTCAAATTGAGTAAAAAGTGTGTATGTTTAAAATGTAGTCAGTTGTCAGAAAAAAGCAAGGTCTTGTCACAAAGATGAAATGTTAAGGTTACCTCTTTGTTAAATATATTGTAAATGTCTATATTATGTGTGTTCTTAATAAATTAACAGCCTTAGTCAAGAGCAAGACAATGTTCTACGTATACCTTCAAAATTCTGTCTGAGGTAGTGGACATATCAGCTCTCAGGAGAAGCAGCATCTTGGTAATCTCAGATCCAAGCAGGATTTCATGTCTTTCAGGAATTTTCTTTGCAAAAAAAAGAAGAAAAATTTTGCAAACACCTTGAGTGTCACCTGTAAAGGGGGCAAGTCTCTGAAAGCAAGTGCAACGTGTTTTCCATGGCCTGGATTATAAAATCAAGAGCCATGGTTTCCTGCTGGAGCTAATGCTTTAAAGCAGTCTTCACGGGCAGCATCATGGAGAATAAATTACAGCAATTTGATCTGGATGTAAGAAAGTCTGTTAATTGTTGAGAAGGCTGTGCCACTGAAGGGAGAAGAGAGGTTTGCAATGTCTTTACAAATATAAAATTGGAAAGGCTATTTCTGGAGGCTGGCACTTACCTATTCTCCCAGCACTATCATTGTTGTGCTGATGTCAGCATCAGTTCACTGTTCATCCACAACCCCATGGGGGGCTTTGAAAAAATCGGGTATGGCATTATAAGACAAAAGTTGGAGGAGCTATGTCATTTTGTGGAGTTAGGGGGTGGAAAGATTTATACAGAGAGAGAGGAAAAAATAAGGTTTTCTGATCAAATTTTCTGTGTTATTTGAATTCTTAAGAGGTAGTTTAAAAGGTGCCTTGTCAACCTACTGCTTTATCACCTTTAAATCATTGTCTCTTCTAATTTTATTAGTTTTCCTTGATTTCTTAAAAAGTGTTATACACAACTTTTTATTTTTCATTCCTCTCCCATACATGCTTTTTAAATACAAGTTTTTTAATTACAAGCTATCACCAGAACTTCTGGAAAACATTAGATGAGTTGGTTTCTGGTTTTCTAACCTATGGTAGTTATTGCTAAAATAAAACTAGCACTTTCTTTCCATGGAAAAAGACACCTATGACCAGAATTGTGCCCATTTTTTGCCAGCTCAGTATGATTTGCTCAAAGATACAACACATCCTTACAAATTTTCTTCTTTTTATTTTATTCCTCATACTTCTGGGTAGAACTCAGAGTCCTTGTTCCTAATTACCTACTTTGGGCAGCTAAATGTTTTGAGAGGATTTTTTTTCAGCTTTGAAATTAAACACTTTGGCTCGACCTAAGTTTTCAATAGATTTAATCAATCCTATGTGTCATTTTGAATGAGTTAACTTCATTACTTTTAGAACATCAGCAAGTAGGAAAATTCTAGGAATCATTACAGAAAAAAATAAAGTTTGACCCCTATTTGGGGCAAACAAGTTTTTATTGTTGTTTCACTTATGCTTCCTAGTGGAATTGTCATTTTTTCCTACCTCCAGAAGACAATAAAATGGGTAGAGTGTCTCCTTGGTACTTCAGCCCTGGAAGCATTTGGTCATCTGAAAATTTTAAGAGTAGGTGTGCAGAGATGCCCCGGTCTGATAAAATCTGGAGACTAACTACTCAGAGGTGATACAAATTTAGT
Source organism: Poecile atricapillus (assembly GCF_030490865.1). Taxonomy (NCBI): domain Eukaryota; kingdom Metazoa; phylum Chordata; class Aves; order Passeriformes; family Paridae; genus Poecile; species Poecile atricapillus. The sequence goes on along the minus strand of NC_081289.1, from coordinate 30,815,042 downwards.
GCTTAATCTCTGGCCAGAGTTCTTGCATTTTCTGCAGAATTTTCTGTGAGTGCAGGTCTGGTCATGCTGAGGAGCTCCCCACTTATGATCCATTTCAATACATTTCTGTGGGATATTTTTTCTGTCCTCATTGTAGTCTTTTTCCACTGGCAATAAGACCAGACCAGGAAACAAAATGTAGGGGGACAGGGAGAGGTAAGTAGGCAGTGGAGATGGGGAGCCAGAGAAAGGATCAGGGGGTTAGTGAAAGCTGCATGACTGGATTCATTCCAGCCCTCCTCTGCAGAGAAGCTTTTGTGAAAATCACTGTGGCTTCTGAAAGGAAGGTCCCTATTCATCTGGCCACTGAAGGAGATCATACTAATAGGCTCCAGGATCACAAAGACACACACCACCTGCTGTCATGAGCGCAGGTCAGGCTTTGTTTGCTGAGCTGAATGCTTTTTTTTTTTCCTTTAAAAAACGGTAGTGTAGGTATATATTTGGCAGAGTTTATGATTCTTTCATGTCAGAATTTCAAATTTTAAAAGATAAAAAAGAAAAACAGATATTGTCCATGTAGTTGCAGGTAGAGATAGGATGTATTTCTTGCCACTGACGCTAGGTAGAGCTCATAAGAAACTTCTGGAATATGAAAAAGTGTAGATAATAAAACCATGTCTCAAATAATTTGATTCAAAATTAAGACATTAAATTTAAACTGAACTTAATTTTTACTGAAAAGTATTATTTTGGCACATAGTATTAGTATACTCAAGTTTTCTAAACAATGCATTTTAGCGGTCATTGAACTTTTTACATTAATAAAACTTTTGTATTTATTTTCATATTAACAGAATAGATCTTTAATTTGGCTTGTTAGAAGAAAAAAAAAATCTATATTTTAACAATTCTATCAAATTTGTCCTTTGAGAGAAATAGAAAATAAGGGACCTATAACATAAAAACTGTTCAGTGTAGACTGTTTCACATTCCCAGTATTTAATTCACAGTAATACAAGATTCCCAAGGTTATTAAACTTTGTCCTGAAATACATAACCAAATTTGAAATGTAAACATCATAAAGAATCTGGTTTTGACATCATAGGAGTTCTGCCAATGGTGTCTGAAGTGTGTAACAGGTCTTGTATGTGAAACAACAGATAGCGTCTCCTTTTTCTTATGTGACTTCATGAACACCTATCTTAAGAAATAAATTTATCTTTGTGTAGAGATAATAGCAAACTTTTGAAGGATGTATTGTGATAATTGAATTAAATCAGTGCTTGAAGCAACAAATGTAAACATCTGAGTTATTGCATGCCTAATCCAAGTAGGAACACAGCAGCAAATAATTTGAAAATTAACTCTATTTTTACATCGACACAGTTAGACAAAAATGCCTTATTAAGAAATTGCTATTGTGACATAAGCTTTATGCAGTAGCTGAATTACTTGGCAGAGCTAAAACGTCAAGATACCTTGGGAATCTACCACATTCTTTAATTTTCTGATTGATTAAATGCATTATTTGACATTTTGGCAGAGCTTTGAAATCACGGCATAACAAAGACTCCTTTCATTGCTCATTATTTGCTCTCTTCAGGCTTAGCACAGATTCTTTGAAATGAAAGGTTTAAGGTGCTTCTTCCCTGGGTAATTTTTGTTCCAGTTCGCATTTTTGCTAGGAGTGTCACATTTCCAACTTAAATTCCCTGCTGTGTAAATGCAGTTCCTTATAATGGCAGTATAACCTATGGAGATATGTAATCTTGAAAAACACTTTTATATACCTCACAACAGTGGTACTGAAGAATTCAGCATGACCAGTCTGCTATCAGAGAGGCTCTTAACCCTTCCACCACCAGCATTTTCTGGAGCGCGGGAAGCTGGGCAAAGTGGTGTGTATTTTTGTTCAGTTTGTGACAGTGTTCAGCTTTCTGCTGACCTAGGGGCAAGAAGAAAACGTCATGCAGCAACTCTGGGGGACAGTTCAGAGACAACTGGGTAGATTGGAGGCCCATTGGAATCACTGCCTTGATACCAGTGAGCAAATGTACTGCCTAATTGCACTTTGTGTCATTAATGAGCAGCAGACAGACAAGACAAGCTTACTTTCAGCTGCTTAGTTCTCTCTACTGAAAGGCATCTCATGAGGGTACAGGCTTATAGGCTGTTCTGCATCATGTTGCATGTTCTCAGCCACAAGTTTGGTGTAGCTGGACAGCAAGCACATAGGTGAAGTGAGACCTTCAGCATCTTTTACTCATGCATTTTAATGGCAGAAATCCTTGGACATGCTGAGTGAGGGACTCCTGGTTTTAAACCTGTGTCTTTCTAATACTGTGAGTACACTTGAGTCAGATTGCTTTGATAGTTTTCCTCAGAGGGGTCTGTGTGTCCTCCCTCTCAGCTGTGGACAGCAGACTGGAGCTACACACCTGAGGACAGTTGTAATAATTCCACTGCCATGGCAAAGTTTCTGTTCCAAAAAATTCCTTCCAGGAATTAATAATGGATTTTCTAACATACAGCCAAATATTTACATGGTCTTCTATGAGCTCCAGACATGCTTTTTGAGCTGTGATGGGTTCATGAACAGTACACACTGCCTGCTATTCACAAAACTTCTTGTTAAGCACAACTTTCTATAATCCATCTTCACCTCTTGTGCTTTTCAAGATAGAGAATTACCTTTGAATATGGAAAACTGAGGTTATAAACTCACAAAAATTAAGGTGTGATTCTTTCTTTCTCCCATACCATGGGAAGAGGAAATGCTAGTCTCCTGTTAAGCACTAACAGATGTGTCTGCAAGGTATGAAGTTCTACTTGTGTGTCTAAGAATCCACATTTGTTTCCAGTCATTACAGCTGGTTCAGAGGGGATGCTCATACCTTCCATGCTTCCCTTCCTGAGAGTGGGGAAAGGATCCCAGTCATTAGCAATCTTTTTCTGAGGTTATAACTTGAATTGGAATTTGTATGGTAGCCATGTCTGTCCAGACTTTTTCAATTTTTCTAGCTAAGGGAAAACTTGTGTTTCTGATATTTCTCTACTATAAGGCAGTTTCAAAACTAGGGTTGGAAGACACTGTGTAATTCTATATATAACTTTATTCTTCTGAAGTAGTGATTCTTGAAATCAGACTTGCTCAGTGCTATGTTATAATATGTTGCTTTCAATTGTAAATACCTTGATCAGGCTGAAATTTTCTATGCCTGTTGTTTTCTTCATAAAACAGATTACCAAAAATATCCAAACCAAAACCTTGGATTCACAAGCTACTTTAGGAAAAAAAAGTTTCAAAATTGCAGTAATAGTTTGAGGTGAGAGTCCATCCACTGAATGTAAGCTTTCCAACACTATTCATGAACTATGTTACTGCATTAGTTCCTCAATAGTATCTATGTTCATATGATACAATTATGAAATGACATAAAAACTTAGGAAACAACATACACAAAATCAAAGAACAAAAAGATGTCTAGTTCTCTGTTTTGAATTGTAAGCACATACAAGTCTCAAAAGAAGGGAGAAGCAATCTTTTACATGCATTTTGACAAAGTCTTCAGTTACATATTAATAGTAGGTCCCATGTTGCATAGAAAACTCAGTGGAAAGGGCACTTGGGACCTAACCTTCATCATGGCTACAGAGACAGGTAGGGTTTCACCTGAAGTGGAACAACTTTAGTTGGAAAGGGTGAGGAATTTGCACTCCAGATATCCCAACTCAGATATCCGGTATGAGTTCAAGAGTTTTCAGGTAAAGCCTTAAGCATCCTAATAACTCATTAGCTGGATAAGTATGAACATCACCAGTATCACATCTGGAATGAGGTGTTTTTAGAAGTTGAAGGGTTTAGAGTACAGCTCTAGAGTACATTTACGACTTGTGCAGTTGAGGTTGGGATGTATCAGAAGGAAACAGTTAATATGTGAATTTTAGGAATATGTAGGTTCCCAGAGTCAGAAAATAAAGGTATTTCTGTGCCTAATTCCTGGAAAACCATATAATCAAAAGTGAGATTTATGTGAGGAAAAATGTGATTATGCAACTTATAAATGGCAAGGGAGTCTGTGTATAAAACATTACATGTCTCTTCACGTACCACAATGGTTAAGGTTTTAGACACGTGCTTGAATTATGGCTGAGGTAGCTGCAGAATGGGTGCTTATAGCATTATAGCTGTCCATGTACATGCTTTTAGTCTGCTGCAAATTAAAAGAAATATGACTTTGTACCTCAGTCATTTCAATTTGCATTTGCTCAGGGCTGGCAGCAGTTACTGGAGTTCAGCTGGTATGTGGAGGCTGGATTGTGGGGCTGAACCTGGGGCCACAGCATGATATCAAGTGCATGCATGAATCCTGCATGTGAAACAGGTTATAACAGTGACAAAGTCATTACTGACTTGATTTAAAATGAAAGAAAGCAAAATTCCCAAAGGTTTTACATCTTACTGATAATGAGATCATACTGCAGTTTTATTTAGTGTAAGACTGTTAAAACCCTGGCTCTAGTGATAAAGTCATCCCCTTTAGGTCACATATCTCCATCTGGTGGGCCTCAGCTCTAGAAGGAGCAAGACCTTCAGGTTTCATTTCCCTCAGAGCAGCAGCATGTGTGTGATCAGCCATGCTGCTTAGGAAGACCTTGCTTAAGCACTGGTCTTAGTCTTTTCAGTAATGTCACTTCGTCATCAATTTTAGTTCTCACTTCGTTGTCTTACCCCTGTATTAGACTCAAACTGTCTACCACCATGCAAATAGCTTAGATAAGCTCTAAATCTGCTGAAGGAAGGTTCTGCCTTTAAATATAGGCAAGCTGGTGCATGAAATTTTGCTTGAATTTTCCTCAATTTCAACCCTGTAACTTAAGCCTACGGTTCACCTTGGCTGGTTATGCTTTGGTAAATATTCAGTTCCTTTGTTATACTTTATATTGCACTATCTGCCTCTAGTTAGATCAGTTTAGGAAAACACCCTAAGTAACAAAAATACAGTCTCAAAATGAGCTCAACTCAGCATATAATTTAGTTCTGTTTTTATTTAAATGTCTATAATGTTGTATACACAGTGTATACACTGTGCATGTATTTGAAAGTAAAAGCTCGATGGGTTAGTTCTATCCAGAGTAAGTGGTAGTTAATGAAACCTTTTATTAATAAAGTTTAGATAATTATCTGGGTAATTGTACAGACAAATAATTCAGTAATTTGAAATGATTTATTCTATGTATAATGATACTTTATTCCCTTTAAGTGCAGTTTAACACGTTAATTACAGAGACTCAAGGGACTTGTGAAGAGTTATTCCAGTGATCGTATGCTATTAATTCTCCAGGGACGCTGCTTTTTTGGAATAGCACCTACAGAACAATTCAAATATCAAGCCAATATGCAACATTAGCAATTAAAAACAAAAACCACCCTGCGTTGTGAGGCAGGTTTGGGGTTTTTTTTTTGCTTGGTAGATTCTGAATTTGGATTTGATTTTTGTATGAAAACACACCACATCATTTCATCCTGTCTTTCCATGTGACAATTCCTGTAAATTGCTCATCTTCAGGTTCTTATGGCTGTAAACACCAGGGAGATAAATCTGGTATTAAAGAAAACAGATCACTCAGTGCTGTTAGTCAATAATGTTAATATGTACCTCTGCTTTAGTCTGTGATAGCATCTTTTCCACTGGTACCTCAATGATGTCTTTTGAAAATGCAGAACACAAAATCCTTGCAAGCACTTGTTCTCTGTGAGTAATATATGCATCTAATCCTCAGGTGTGGAAACATCAGCCCCTATGTCATTGGAACTATTTCTGCCTTACAAAAACCTCCATTTTTGTAAATGAAGAGGTTGGGGGATTTTAACTTTTTGATTTCTTTAGGGGTTTTGTTTTGGCTGATTGTTTTTCATGGTTTCTTTCTTTGTTTTCTTGGGTTTGTTTTGAAAAATCTCTGATTACTGCAGGGCAGAACTTTGTGAAAATGGCTGGTAAGAGGTGGCACAGTTAGAAGATTTGGGTGTGCTGGAGCTATTATGATCCTTGTTTTGAGTACCAGCTTCATGCCAGTCAGCTGGGAGCCCCTTGTCGCCCCACGATGTCAGAAACCCCAGATCTTTTCTGTGCAGCTGGGAGAGGAGCTGCCCAGGCTTGACTGTCACAGATGTGACAGGGGCATCACTGGGGGCTTCCTGGTGAGTTGTTACTGAGCAGGGATAAGTCTTGAAGCATGTGTGAATTAAGGTTCTCAGTGGTGATTCCACTCCATGTAAATGGGAAACTGAATAACACCAAAACACTGACAGTTCTATTGATCATCTGTGCGACCTGTGCTTCAGACAATTCTCCTGGGGAGTAATTTTTCAACAGTAGTACCTTCTGCCATGTCATACTCCACACATGTGAACTGTGTAAAGTTTGAATGGAAGTAGAGGGAGGGAAAATGGAATCATTTATTAGCAATAGATATTGAAACTGCAGTGATGCACACCAGAAATCCTGCTGGTGAGTTTGCCACCTCAGTCCTTTCCCATTGAACCCTATTTAGACCAAGTTATAGGTAACAATTTCTTGTTTAAATGGTTTAGATTACTCTGGAATCAAACCTGACCTTAAAATTGATAGGATAATAGGTGCATTTGAGGGGGCATCTACTTCCTATTGCACAGAAATTTTTCTTTGCATTCACTATGTTTAGACCTATCATCCAGAAGACAACAATGCCCAGAGGCATCCAACCAACTTGAGAAAATGTGCTTTTTCCCAGGTTATAATACTGGATTTTCTGGTCCCAGGTTTCACTTTGGTGGAAGTACCAGATCCTCTGGTTAAAAAAAAAAATATGCAGTTCTTAAAAGCAATGTATATTGCATAACTTCTAAAATGTCTAATTGTGAATTTTTACACAATTATAAGCAATATTTAGCATATGTAGCAAAGATGAAGGGATTCCAGGTACAGCAGAGGAAATTGTGACATTAGAAGATATTTCAAAAACTGCAGCAAGAAAAAACAAGTCCCATGAAGTAGCAGCATGTGGAATATAGAGTATGTCACCATTCACTGATATTCAGAATGTGCTAAACTAAGAATGTACTGATGTTATTAGAAAACCTTAGTAAGTTTTTATGTGATGGCTCATTAATGATTTAATCAGTCATATGGTTTATCCATATATAAATATCCATATAAATTGTGGATATTTATCATGCTGTTATTGTATCTAATATATTAAAGAGACGTATATCTGATTAAGCTAGGAAAAGCTGTGATAGCTGATATTTTATCTTAAGGGCAATATATAAAGGAAGCCTCTCTAGCCATGCATAAGTGTTCAGACATTATAATGTGCAGAACAATATTGATCTCTCAATATGATGACAGATGGGAACAGCAATGAAAAATCAGAAAATACCCAAAGGGATAAAAGTTGTGACAGGTTTCCAGATCCTGCTTGCAGGGATTTCCCAAATCTATTGGCTAGAGCTGTTAAAAAAAAGGCAGGAATGTATTAGTATTAATTCACAAAGTTCAAATTCCTGAACCAAGCCAATCAACTCAGTTGTTTTGAGAAGGTTATTCCTAAAACTGAGTGAAGAAGTAAAATAGAATTTTTAATGTGTTTCAGTACAAGCTCTTGCTTTTGGGAACATGCTGGGAGCTGCCAACATGGGAGCAAGCAGCAGAAGTTGTCCAGAGAATGAACTGCACCTAGATTATGTTTCCCTGTGGTTTCACTAGTAGTTTTTCCCCTGCTGCTCTTGAGAGTTCATGAAAGTGCCCTCAACAGGGCCAAATGGAAATAAAGCATTTAAATGAGGGATAATAAGGATTGCCGTGAACTTATATCAAAGCACACAACAACATGAAAGGTGAAACTAATTGAAGAGCTGATGTATTGGAATACAGAGAAAAAAAGTCTTAAAAGTAACTTGGAACACATAATAACCAACATGTTCTCGGAGGATATCTATATGTGCTACAATGATGGATTTTGTGTTTTGGGCATATAACTTTATAGTGTATTGCATTACTGAATTATGCTATTTTCTCATGAAGTTCTTAGGCAATAACAATGCAGTTGGATAGAAAAGAAAAGAAAAGAAAAGAAAAGAAAAGAAAAGAAAAGAAAAGAAAAGAAAAGAAAAGAAAAGAAAAGAAAAGAAAAGAAAAGAAAAGAAAAGAAAAGAAAAGAAAAGAAAAGAAAAGAAAAGAAAAGAAAAGAAAAGAAAAGAAAAGCTTTTTGCAGCTATTTTTCATCTTAAGGCCTCACTTTGTCTCTCCCACATTTTACAGTCTCCTCTTCCCCTGCATTTGCTTTCAAATCAGGGACAACTTGGAGGAGATTGGTGAAAGAAGTAAAAGTACAGAGCCAAAGGAAAACTCTAAAGTAAGTGTTGTTTTTGAATATGTTATTCTCATTGAAAGCCTCTCAGGAAGCAAAATCAGATTTCTTTAAAAACATTTTTGAACAAAACAAAAATCCCCTTTCCCTCTTGTGTCTGGCAAATCACCTTCAGGCAGTTTGATAATCAGAAGAGGAATTCTTTTACTGAAAACTCAGGAGAGGATTTGCTTGTTGGCCAATTTACCCACTAAGCTATTGATCCTTCTGACCTTGGAGAAGAGAACCGAAAATACATGTATGACATCTAAATACCATTTCAGCTTAGAAGTTGAAAGGAAACTTAATTTTATTTTTATTGTGAAAATTTGCATCCAATCACAACTTTCAGTCAAGTGTCTTGCTGAGCTTGACATGTGCATTAAAATATTTTGGAAAAGGATCAGTGTGATGGTAGGAAGATGTTCTGCAGAAAGGCAGTTACAGAATTATTCCTTTTCTCACTGCATGAGACACAGTAATGCTCTTTGGGCCCCAGAAGCTATAAAACAAGGTTTTACTGAGCACATCCTTTGCATCATCCTGATAAAAATTTCTGCTATGACAACATATTTTTGATCATTTTTATAACCAAATGCTTGTGCAGTGTTTTTGTTTTTTTTTTTTTCACACTGGTGTTATATATTTATAGTAAGGGTCAAGAAAAAAAGCCAGTGGCTCACTTGGAAAACTTCTGTAAATTTTGTTAGAACTTGTCCATAATTTTTACTCTTTGTACTATTTGTTTGGATCTTCACTTGTCTTTTTTACTGAGACTTTTTACTGAAACTCTGCCTTCTCCCACCACCATGGAATAGCATGGCTGTTTTGGTGATTATTGCAGACAAGTACTAGGAAAAGGTTAATAAAAGGAAAGCAGATTTGCCATAGCTTGACCTTTTCTAGCCTTGCCTTTAAGCCAGTCTTTTTCTCAGGAACAGTTAGCATTGGCAAAGATTTGTGAATGAAGATGGCAGCGTTGACGCCCAGGAAAACCACTTGTGCTGAATTTGCTCCCCTGCCGCCAGAACAGAAAAGCCCAGTAGTAGTACAGTCAATGATACAGATTCTTGTCTCTTCTTTTGCCTGTGAGTTACTGAGAAACCCCAGGTCTTTATTACCAGTGAACCATGGCTGGTTCTGTGCACCTCAGCTACATTATGATGCTGCTCTGTCTTGTGCCATCAGATTAAATTAATCTGGACATTATTCAGCACTATCTTAAAAGTTAAGTTAAAACTAGATGTGGAATCTACATTCTAGTGGGGGTAGATTTGTGGTATTCTTTCCTAATGAAAGTACCACATTTCTATGCTTGTTTCTCTTGTCTTGTGCTTGCTGAGCTATAGTCTTCTCTGTTTTGCTTCCCCTATTGCTGCTGATGACCAAAGTGGCCAGCAAGTGATTTAGAGAGCATGTCCTGACACAGTGTCTGAATTTAGCAGTAGAGTTACCTTGGTCACAGCGTGAGCTCCCCCAGTTTGGATCAGAGCAGCCATAAGCAGCTGAGAACCAGAGAATGTCACAGTTCAGGCCCTTTATGAGGCAAGAGACTCTTGATTCTTATATAAGCTTTTAATGCTACTAAAAAAAGGAAGGAACTAAACACCTGAGGTTTACCTCACAGGGGTTTCTCAAGAGATTTCACCTGTGCCATGCAGCAAAGCTGCCACACAAGGGACTCTTTCTCAAAAATCCCCAAAGGTAAAAATTACCTACCTTAGCAAACACTGAATTTGAAGTTGTTCTTCCAGAGGAAGTTAACTACTGTTAGCTGTGTTAGCACTGTTGTTATGAAAACACCTCTAAGATATTTTAATGAACAAGAATTTTACTTGAAGAAGACTGCACACTTCAATGAAGTATTTTCTTGCCTCCCTGCTGCAGAAATATAGATGAGATTTAAAAGCCACAGTAATTTATGAGCTGTACTTAGAACCTATAAAGGGATATCTTGGATTCAGAATTGTTTCATTCCTGATGCGATTTAGAAGATTAAACTGTCATATTTTAGCACAGATAGATGATTGCTATAATTAATCATGAACCATGAATTCTATTATTTAGAAGCTACTTCATATAAAAGTTGAAAATACTTTTTATACATTGCAAAAATAAGTAGCTTTATAATTATATTGTATAGATATATGTTGATTTGTTTCATATGCAGAGGATATTTACTTTACAAAATAATCCAATATACTGAATGCATACTGCAAAACAATACAGTAATGGAGTGTTTGCTAATGACTTCAATTTAAGTACAGCCTGTCTAATAGCTGAGATAAGATGTTACTAAAAGAGTGTGCTAATGATTTGAAAATTACTACCAAAATTGTGTTCAGTCTTGGAGGGGTTGCAGACATAATTGTGCTAATAAATATCCAAGTCAGCCCTGATTTTAAAGCTTGTGTCCTGATTACTACAAGTTTTAGAAATCAGACAGAGCTAAATCATGCTGTTCTGCTCACATGAATAGCCTCTCTGGTGGCACTGCTCATTTGAGAAAAGAGAGCAAATACACCCGTGCTAGACAGAAGCACATTAAACATTCATAAATGACTGGTTAAAATGCTTAACTGTGCATGTTCCTTCCAATTCTATCTATTGAAATTCGGTCTATATGCAATCCTGAGCATAAGTTTGGATGTAGGTGTATAGAATTTTAAAATTTGGCTAAGACAGAATTCCGATCCTATCTGTACCTTACTCTAAAGCATTGTGCATGTACCAGTGTCACTGTCACCTTTTAATACATTGTTTAGGTGCTCAAAGTGGTCATCTAGGACAAGATAAACCTGAATTCAGTTTCTTCTCTGTCTGCATGGCACTAAAGTTAAGTCTTCCAGATTCTAAAAAAATTATCTAAAAAGGAAAGCTAATAAAGAGGGTAAATCATAGCTTCTTAGGGGAGCAAAGTGTCAGTTTGACCATGGCTCAAAACAAATCTGGTCTTGGTTTCTGTCCTCTGCTTGGGTGCATGTGTAGTTTACCTTAAATAGGAAGAGAATAAAATATATTAAATAGATCTTGGGACAGAAACAGAACCAAAATTAATTGTTTTCAGTGAGTCAGCCCCAACATGACACCACCCCAGAAGAGCCTTCAATTTGGTAATTAGTCTGTAAGAAGAGGGCTGCCTATTTGTGCCCTCTGATGAGGCATGAGCATGATATGGGGTTAGGGATGAATTATCTTAGCAGCACTCAGATATTCCTGGGAGTTACACCGTGAAAAATTCTGCAATCCCAAAACAGATGTTTGGGAAGTTATGGTACTATTTCACAACTGGAACAACAGTTAGTAAATCAGAATTTGGTGTCTAAGTGTGAAAATTTCACAAAGCTTTTGCAACCTTCTATTTCAGTTGATGGCATTTCAGCCTGTGTTCTTGGAAAAAAAAAGCTGGTGCTCTGGCAGAGTGAATTTAATTTTTTTTCCATTCAGAGACAGAATTAAAACCTCTGCAGAGCTGCTCATAAGATGCAACATTTGAAAGTGTTAGTTCTAAACTGAAGATGTGAAAAACAGTTTGTCCACCACTTTCCCAACAAGGTACAGATCGGGTGCTTCTTCTACTCCCCACTGCAGGGTGAGGCAGTGGACCAGCTAACCTGTATCTATGTCAACCCCCTTGCTGCAAATTGATGGCTGAGGCTGACTCCTAGTGCACTCAGTTAGGACACCTGCTTTGCAAGGAGGAAGTCAGTGGTGTGTGCTGGAGTGGCCTCGGAGCTGAGCTGGGAGGATGCCAAGGAAGGCAGATGTGCCTTTAGAGGAACAAGTGAAAGGGGCAGCTCCATGGTGTACCTGCCTTAGTATTGCAAATTCCCTACTACTGACCAGAGGAGTGTTACAAGGCTCCTGACAGCCTCAGAGTACTGCAGCTGCAAGCCACAAGGAGCAGTGGTAAAAGGCTGTATTCAGCTATAGGTCAGAGAGAGAAAAGAAAGGCTAAGCAAGGAATATGGGAGGCTTAATTCACTTGGCCGCTTCCCTTCCCATTGCAGCTGCTCTACTTCAGGTTATTTACCAGGCCTGAATTCTTTCTTTATTCGGCATTGTTGACTGTAGCTAGCTTGCTCTGGGCTTGAAAGGAGCTGAAGAGTCAATTATGTGTCTGGGTGCTTTTGAATGCCTTAAGTGTGGTAGATGGCTGCAACCCCTACCGCTCGTGTCTAATGAGGCAAGGCAGAGAACTGCTAGCCTCTGGTCCAGCACAGGCCTGTGGAAACGCTCCAAAGAGCCAAACAAAAGCAAACAGGAAGGGAGAGAACCATGTCTCGACGGGTTTGCAGGGCATCTGCAGCTATAGCACTGTTCCCTCTGCCTCTGCCCACTCTGGAAATGTCTCTGTGCAGGGCAGGGGTGTTGCTCTGTGCCATCTCCAGTGCTGCCTAATGCAGGTGGACTATCTTCAGGTGGCTTCAAGGTTTTGGGCAGGTAAGTGTAATAAGCAGTGAATGAGGTGCTGGGCTGCAGGTATGGTACCCTATCAGAGCTCCAGCAAGCACTCATGGTCTCTGACATCACTCACCACCTGCTCATCTGCTCGGTTCTATCTTGCCCCTGCTCACAAACTCTTGGGCTGACACAGTGGTGGTTACTGACATATACTTTACAGCATCATTTACCTCACCTCTGCTTCTAGACCCCAATCTCTTGGATTTAGCCCAGAGAGTTCACATTGCTGTTCACCTCCTCTGACTCCTCTGGCTTGTATCTTAGTTAATTATCTGTAGACAAAGCCACAGTTGATGCCTTATCAACTAGAAAGACTGAATTAATCAGCTTTGTTTGGCAAAGGTTATAACAAGGGGGTGACCATCCTATCCATCTGTTCACTCATCTCATGAAGAGTAACCATAAAAGAACTCTTAAAAATCCTATTAATGGATTATAGGTCAATAACCTAGACACTCCAATAGCACTGCAAGGAATTATGGACAAAATATCTAGGATTAATGCATTTTCTGAATATTTTTATAGGGTCTTTTATAGATTTTTCCCTCTCAAATGCTAATGTGTTCTGCAAGTAGAAAGAAAATGGCTTTTACTACTGTATTCCCTTGATGTGGCTAGGCAAAGCTGGGAGGTACCTAAAACTATGTAAAGGCATTGAGCTGATCAATTCATATGTAAAGTTCAAGGAGGAAACCTTGGCCTTTTGCCTTCAGAAGTAATCATCCAAGTCACAGAACTGTCTCATCCTGACGCATGAGGAGTCTCATGCATTGAAATCCAAAAGTTCACCCAATTTACTACTGGTGATCAAACTGACAAAATGTACTGAGGAAGCATCAGACAATTCACTGTGCAGCATGCCTTGCTGAGGTGAATCCAATCTACCCCAAATTCTGTCTTTTAGAAAACTGTTATACAAGTAGACAAAAAAATTCTGTCACCTTTTTTTTTTTAAATTATGGAAACTTTCATTTGGAGGTGCATTGGAGGCAACCTATTAAAATGTTAGTACTCTAAACACGGTGTTTGTGCTTAGTTTGGGGTAAGTACATCTGTAAGGCAGGGTGACCATTTTTCTCTGTTCTTTTCTGCCTTAACTGCTAGACTTGACATCTCCAATCGCTGCAGGGTAGGACACACTCACACCCAGAATAGGGCACAATGAATGGTTTATCAAATCTTTGTCCCTGATGTCCATTAATTGAAAGAACCTGAATGCCTAAGTATGGGAAACTGTAGGTTTATGCCATTGTGGAGATTTGTTGCTATTATCTACAGTGCTAAAATATTTTTTTAAGTTTTCACCTTTCCTTGCTATTATTTTACAAGAAAAAAAGGATCTGCAAGGACTGAGGATGATCTGGACTTGGTCTCAAACAAATACATGATCCACATCTTTTCTGGAACAATAAGTAATGGCAGGTGTTTAAAATACTGCATTTATGCTCTGGAATTAATAGTGGTGTTTTCCTAGGAATTTTTTCATTGGGGTGTGTTTGCAATATTAAAGTTCCTGATTTTAAGCAGAGCAAGTTTTTCTGTTCAGTAGGTATGCTAGTTTCCCTAGGCCTTTCTGTGCTTCTTCCAGGCTTGCAGAAAGGGCCCAGTACCATGCATGCTTTTCAGTCTCTCAGGATGAATATCTGGGCTCTTGCAGAGAAATTTCTTCCTGCTTCCTGAGGCACACCCAGAGAACAGTGATTTGAAGATCCCCTCCTCTCACAGGGCTGGAGCTTTACAAGGAGCTAGCCTGCCCAAGTTGCTGAGGTTTCTTCTGCCACTTGCAGAACAAAAAATAGTTTGCAGAACAAAAAATAGTTTACAGAACAACCCTCTCCCTATCCCTCCAGAGCAGAGAGGTCAAGGGGAGCCTGGAAAGTTGGCAACTAAATTCTTCCTCCTCACCCAGAGGGGACATCATCAGAGCACAGATTTTTTTTTTTTTTTTTTTTTTTTTTTTCTCAGGAGCAACCCTGGAGAAATTGGCAAGCAGAGCTGGAACCAGGCTGAGAAATTGGGGACACACATCTGACGTGGCAAAGGTCCTTCCGGATAGCAGCAAGCAGTTCTAGCAACACCAGGGAAGCCACTGTCTCTCAGCACCATGCTCCTGACACGCTTCTGGAAGTGTCTGACCCAGGAACTGACCCAGACTGCTGAGATTTAGCTTTGAGGTGTGAAAAGACATCAGCATGAGCTCATCAGGCTGCTCATAGGGCAGGATTCAAACACAGGGCTGTGTGGTGCTGCCAGGTTGTTTACTTATCACCCTGGCTTAAATGATTGCCCAGCAAGATCATCATTAATTCTCTTTATGCCATATATTACTTTAGGAAAAAAAAAAAGAAGAATCAGCTTGAGAACATTTGTACATATTCATGATATAATTTTGCACACAAATTTCTTCTGAATATCACAAATTCTTTCCTGCCTTTTAATTTCTGGGAAAGGAGATGTAAGTCCTAAAGGATGAACAATACAGGTATTGTCTAAACAGTTCTATACAAATCTTCCTTGACCAACTCCCTAATATTGTGTCAGCAGTTTGTTTTGTCAAGGTCTTGTTTTTAATCTGAACCCACCGATCTTAATGGATGTTTGTTTTTTTTCTGCTTTCATATCTTAGCTCTTATCTGTCCCACATTTCTTGTGGAAGAATATGAGTAACAGTTTTGATAGAGAATAGGACACAAACAGAAAGTGGCTTATAAAGGAAAGATAATTTAGACAGTAAGGGGTGAGGCCAAATCCCTTCCACAGCCCCGCTGTAGTCAGTGTGACTAGTTGTGTGAACAAAGCAAACAGGATTTGGCTTTTGCTGCAGTCCCAGACACCTTTTATCATTGGAGAGAGAGAAAAACACCATAAAATTAAATAGGTATCATCCTCCCTGTATTCCTAGTCTAACTATTTTAACTGGAATGCCTCATAAACAGATAAAGGCACTCTTGAGCTTTTGGATGATCATTTTTTAAATGACCATTTAGGACTGGATTATGGTTTTACATTTTCACCTTGGAGCTTTTAAGGGCTGTTTGGGACATTAAGTGCTAACATATCAGAGCTTAAACTGAAAGGCAATGTTGCTTGCGGTCGAACTGCCCAGCAAAATAATATAGTTTTGCTGCTGTTAATAGGTAAATACTTTCATTTGTGGAAGGAAAATGGTGATTCAAAATCGTTTGATGCCCCTTAAACTCTCATAGCAGCTGGATATTTTGCATTGGTTTCTATAATAATCTTGTGATAACGTTCCTATCCCGCAGGGGTCTGCTTGAATATTGGAGCACTCATCTTTTTTAAGTTTTGCATAATGTGAGATATTAAAATTAAGGCTGGTGTTTACTGTTCAGTTCTTACACACATATTCCACATTCACAGCTAGATTTTATTTCCCTTGGAAATGCTTTCTGTCCCTGCCAGTTACTGAATGCAATCAGATAGCTTTGCATGGGCCAGCATACCAATTAAGTACCATGCCTGGGATGCACGCTGCTTCCTCCGGCAGAAGCTCAATGGTTCATCGGCAAGTGAGCCGTGTATATTGATAAGGAGAAAGCCTGAACCCACAATGGAGGCAGAATCTATTTCTCAAAAAACCTTTCAGAGAGTGGTTTGAGGGGAAAAGGGGAAAAGGGGCAGGCGACATGTAAAATGGCTAGAAAAATGAAACAGGAGGAAAGATTAATGGAAGCAGGATCAGAAAAATATTCAATTAGAACTTGCAGGCCTGATCACATTACTCTGCGTTATTGTACATCTTGTCATTTCCCAAATCTGTTGCTAAAGTGTTGGCATTTGTCTTCATTATGCAGTAAAATGGTATAATGAATAGGTTACAAATATGATGGAGGAAATGCCCTGAAATTATCACAATGCCTGAAAATGAAAAATGCCTTAATTTAAATTATTGGTGTGTGGCATCTGCCAAGTGCACAGACAGATGTGAAGAGTGTAACATGATTTTGTTCTGATGATGCCTTCAAAGTTTCTGTTACTCTTCAAAGGGGTTTTCAGGCTGAATCCTCCCTTAAAAGCCAGTGTCAGAGATGTGATACACAGAGAGCAGCGTTTGACATACTTCTTAGCTGCAAGGAATTGCACAGCCTGATATCT
This sequence comes from Poecile atricapillus, assembly GCF_030490865.1. Classification (NCBI taxonomy): domain Eukaryota; kingdom Metazoa; phylum Chordata; class Aves; order Passeriformes; family Paridae; genus Poecile; species Poecile atricapillus. Next base: position 30,798,088 of record NC_081289.1, on the reverse strand, counting down.
TAGAATCTTAGGTTATATCTTAGGTTTTAGATATCTTAGGTATCTTTAGATATCTTAGGTTTTAGAAACTTCTGCAAGCAGAACTCCCTCATATTTTAGGTGGAGAGCTGGTTAATGTATAGATCATGTCTTTTAACAATTAAATTAAATTTGAGATGGGAAAAAGCTACTATCTCAACCTAGTTAATTAGACATGATTTAGTCTTCAAAATTGCAATGCTCCTTATCGACATGTTACCTTTCAAGCTCAATTTTGCATTTGACTGATTATTATCTTCTAGAAATACATTTTCAGGATATTTAAACCTAACATTTGGCCTACTTTAAAACGGCAAGATTCTGAAAATCGCTACCAGTACATAATAAAGAATTTTATATTAGGACCAGGATAGGAATTAATATTTAACTGAAAGTTCAAATAAAATCTTAAATAATATTGAAGTACTATTTCAGTAGTAGGGATCATAGCCCTCCTTTTCCTAGACGTGTATTAACTTTAATAAAGCTTCCGAATGGCTGCAAGAGCTGTCCACCCAGGCTGACATCCACGCTTCCAAACTCATTAAGAAGTATGTATCTTTGCTTCACTGTGAATAGTAGGTATATTTTAAACATGTAATATGCTGAAGTTGATAGGATTATCCTTTCAGAGGTTAATTCTAGTCTTACACTTCATAAACGCTACTAGATTCTTTGTGGCAATGTTTCACAGTTAAATTGCACAAATTTGAACCAGATGGCTCAGAAAATTGATAAGATCATACCAAATCTCCCACTTCTCAGTCACTGTTGGGTTGAATTCAGCCTTGGTTCTGAGTAACCAGAACTTGCTACTATCTGACAGCTGTTTTGTGGCTTAGATATTTCCAAGTGGACAGGTATCCACCACAGAAAAAAGAAATGACCTGCACAAATAGAGAGTTGCAGCAGAAGAGAGTTTATGGGCACTGGAAACAGACTAATTTCTCTAATCATTGGATAAAGTGCTCTGCAATGAAGTCCACATATAAGTCTTTCTGGAAATACCTAAAATGTGTAAATCCTGCTGTATCCCTTTGGTTGTGAGTAAGCTCCTGTAATGTCTTTCATGAAGTGCTGGTCAACAGCAGCTGAACACAAGCCATCTGTGCCCAGCTGGCCAAGAAGGCCAATGGCATCCTGCCCTGGAACAGCACAGTGTGGTCAGCAGGACCAGGGCAGGGATTGTCCCTCTGTACTTGGTACTGGTGCAACCCCACCTTGATTCCTGCATCCACTTCTGGACACCTCACTAGGTGGAAGGACATTGAGGTGCTGGAGCAAGTCTAGAGAAGGGCAAGGAAGCTGGTGAAGGGTCTAGAGCCCAAGTTGGATAAGGAGAGGCTGATGTTGGAACAAACGATGCACAGTTGCTCTCTACAACTACCTGTAGAAAGGCTGTAGCTGGGTGAGGGTTAGTCTCTTCTCCCAAATAAAAAATGACAAGAGGAAATAGCCCCAGGTTGTGCCAGGGGAGGTTTAGATTGGATATTAGGAAATATTTCTTCTCTCAAGGGGTTGGTGAGGCATTGGAACAGGCCCCCCAGGGAAGGTCACCATCCCTGGAAGGGTTTAAAAAAAAAAAAGTGGATGTGGCACTTAGAGAAATCATTTAGGGTTGAACACAGCACTGCTGGAATAACAGTTGGACTCAATGATCTTAGAGCTATTTTCTAACCTTAATGATTTTATGTTTCTATTCTGTGATTCTACTCTATGTCATAAATTCGCCTAAATGCTGTCCTGGTTTTGGCTGCAATGATTTCCTTCTTAGTAGTAGTAGTATGTGAAGATGTTTTGTATTTGTGCTGAAAACAGGGTTAGTAGATGTTTTTACTCTTGGAATTGTTTCTTACCTAGTCACACCCATGTCTACTCCAAAGCAATTGGAGACCTGGACAGGCAAGTGCAGTTTACTTTACAGGTTTGACTGTATGGTGACAAGACAGCTGAATGTGAAATTTTGGGAGATTGTTGCTGGTTGCGGCTGGTCAGAGTTGTGGCATAAGGCCAAAAGTTTTTGGTGTAGGGCCTCCAGCATTGCATTGCATCATCTGGTTGGGCTTGATGATCTTAGAAGTTTTTCCAACCTAAACAATTCCATGATTCTGTGATTACTTCTGAGCAGTGCTCACACAGTATAAAGGCCTTTCCTGCTTCTCATGCCAGCCTGCCAGTGAGGGGGCTGGGGGTGTACAAGAGGCTGGAGAAGACACAGCTAGGACAGCACCCCACTGACCAAAGAGATATTCTATGCCATATGGCATCATGCTTAGCTGGGGAAAGAAGAAAGAAGAGGGGGGATGCTTGGAATTGAAAATATGACTTCCTTCTCAAGTAATCCTTGTGCATGGTAGAACTCTGCTGTCCTGAGGATGGCTGAGAACATATGCCTGTCCATGAGATGTGGTGAATGAATTCCTTGTTTTGCTTTGCCTACATGCACAGCTTTTCCTTTACCTATTAAACGCTAATTAAACGGATTCTCTTCCCTATCCTATGGAGGGGGTGGGGAGCAAGTGAGCGACTGTGTGGTGTTCCGTTGCTGTCTGCAGTTAAACCACGACAAATGCGCATAAGATGAAATGCTATAATGTTTTCCCTCCCTTTGAAATAAAGCTCTGATCTTTACAGCTTACAAGTTAGCTCCCTGATGAACAAATAGTTCATTACAGAACTCGTGTAATGGTAACAGTGTAGGAAAACATTTATAATGATCCAGAACTAAAGAAGCAGGATGGTGTCCATGTTTTTTTAATCATTATTTCTTAGCATAGTGGAACTGGTACAAAAGGGGAAAAAATAGTCCCCTTTCTGAAGATGAAATCAGAGGGGAAAATCTCTCGTTGATTGGAATTAGATCTATATTTACCAGAAGGATACATGGTACAAGATCTAAACCTCTGATTCTGATTATTTATCCATAATGCTGAGGAAACTTGGTTGTTGTGACGTGCCTCGGGGAGGCAGAGTTACTTTTCAGATAAGCATTGTTCCACCCCAAACCCCTTGTGAAAGGCGGCCCAGGTGTTCTGATTGGGTTTGAGTCCCTGGGGGGTTCTCCCTTGCTGTGTTTCTAATGGTCCCTGACCCTGAACTCCACCCTCAAAGGTGGAAACCCTCAAGAGTTCTGTCCCTCAAAAACCCCTGCTCGGCCTCTGTTTGGGGCTCTCTGTTCTGGATCTGAGTTTGTTCCCATGCTGAATAAATGGTTTCATGAACCGGGAGCCCGGCTCGTTGGTGTTCCATGCTGGTCCCCAGAACCCTGCAGCTTCTCTGGACAAGATCCTGAGGTTGCTGACTGCAACACTTGGTGCAGAGCTTCTTGTGGTAGCTGGAAACACGGGAGTCCCATGTCCTTTTGCTGATTTTGCCCTGTGAGCCTTTTGTGTGTGTTCCTGTGCTTTAGTTTCCTAAATGTAGAAGAGTGAGAATGATATCACTCCTGTTCCTAAATACAGCAGCATGAGTTAAGTATATTCAGGTTTATATACAAGTGCCTCACAGGGATGGCCAGCTAGGCAGACAGACCTCCTGTTACACATTGTAGGATAGAAAAGATTAGTGAGTCTGGCTGCATTTGCTTTGCACTATATTTTTATTTCATTTCTTTCTCACAAGATCCTGTTGATACCAGCATGGCAATGGTATTCCCAACCTGCCAGCATAACCTTGGCCAAAAGTATCTCTGCCTTGCTGGAGCTCTGAGTCTCCAGGGGTAAGCCAAGAGTAGGGATGTGTTCTTTGGTTCCCTTCACCTTCTTGAGCCAGGGCCACACAGGACTACCTGGCAGAGCCAGCTGAAAAAGTGTTGATGTTGAGAATGATTGTAAGCAACAGAAGTCTGATCTGCAAATTCAACTTGGTATCTCCTTTCAGAAGGAAGGCATTACTGTTTTAATGGGCATTACTGGTGGACTGAGTATCAAAGTGGGAAATGTGGCAAAAGTAAAAAGCTGTATGCTTTCCAGCCATTTGAGAATAATTACACACCAATTAATTGAAGAAAATGACATCTGACACTGTCAGTGTTCTGAAGTGTCACATATTAGACCCCAAAAAGTAAATGAGACACATATTCATTTTAATTAAAATGTTATCAAGAGGTGCTGTTGACCAAGAAGCCCATTAACAATAATCTGCTTTAGTAACAAGTGAGCAAGTCAATTTATTGAACTGAACTAAAAAGCAAACCCAGTAACAGCTGCCCACTGAGCAAGCATTTGATCTTTCAGCTTTCTCTGATTAGCAGAGGGAGGCGTTTCCTGAATATTACGGACTTTTGTCTACTTTCTCACTACTTTGTGGTTACTTGTAGAAACTGTCTCCATGGTGCAATCGGCATTTGCTCATCAAACTTAAAAGGGAGCTTTACTAGCAGATCCAACTTCAAAGAAGACGTTTATATAGAGAGCAGTTGCCGGGTACCATTATTTTCTTTTGTGCCTCAGCTGTTAAAATCTTTGCACAGGATGGACTGTTTTCCTTGGAGATCTGGCTTTTTTACAGAGGTTAGTGCACGAGATTTGAGGGTTGCAACAGAGGCAAGTTGCTTGCAATGTAAAATTACATGGTTGCACAAATTTATGTCTTCAACCTAAATTCATTAATTTCACTGTTTAGGATTGATTACTATGTGCTAAGGGGCATTAAACTGGCCAGATACTTCCTAAGCAGATTTCCACCCTTATAGGAGATCTCAATATGAGCATAAAGCTGGCAATGATGACAAGTTACTTCTTGCACCAGGAGCACCAGGAATTTTGATGAGGTACACTTTGTTCTGCTGTCAGCATCAGAAATGGCAGCAGCCCCACTGCTGCTCTCTGCCTGGGACATTTAGGGGAGCTACCACACCTGGCTGCTTCTTTTGGCCTCGTTTTGCTGTGCCTGTACAATGGTGCTAGTTGTTTTTCATCTGAAGAAAATTTTAAAAATAACTTACCATGTTCCTTTTGCTCTTGATTGGTGAAAAGGGACAAAGCCTTTGCTATGTGAGCAATAGGCATGGGAGATTTTCTAGAATCAGCCATTATTTCAGAATGAATTTTAATCATTTCCTGCAAAAAATTCCAAAAGCAGAGTGGACTTGGATGTCCAAAATACAGTACAATTAGCAGTAGGTTAATTCTCTTTTTCACAGGAAAGAGTTCAAAGCTTTAGATTCTTCCCGAGTCCATCATCAAGCGAGATGCATCAGCTTTCTTGAATGTGGAAGAGCATACCAGGTCCAGAAGCCCTCCAGACGCCTTTCTAGAAGCTCTGTTTTAATGGTTATGATCCAAGAAGAAGGAATTTTTATAGCAATTCAGCCAACTTCTATCTGACAGGACATTTTAGGTAGGAAAATGAATCCTGTCAAAAAAGCACTGATGCCTTTTAAGTCCTACTGTGGACAATAGACAAGTCTGTCACTTACTGTTCAGAGGGCATGCCATGTTGGGCAAAACTGAAAGTCAATGAGATTTAGTGTACTTCAGTCGTTTTGAAAACAGTATCCAGTAACCACTGGTCCAGAAGTTCACCCAGAAGTATATTTAAGGTAGAAAGAACCACAGCAGCTACTGAAATGGAAAAGATTGATGCTAAAACTGAAATAAAAGTTTCTTATTTTTTCATGTTTAATCAGTTAACAACCTTCTTAGAAATACAGACATGTTTGAAAATAATCTTAAATGTTAGAACCTGAGGGATTCTTCTCATATTTTGTTGCAAAACATTTTAGAAGATTTGGCAAGAAATAAAGAAGTGAAGTACTAAGGGAATGACGTCACAGAACTTAAAAATATCTCTTTTTAAATGAACTTCAGCACGATTTTTTTTTCTTTTGACAATTTTAAGGTACCTATATTGGCACTAGAACATTTACAGTTATTTCCAGTGGAGAAATTGGAGTGAGGACTGAGTAGATAGGGGGACACTTGAAAGAATTAATGTAATCCTGTTATGTCTGATCTGCTGTCCATCAGCAGGGAAAGTTATTGGCTCTATGAGACTGTTTTTCTAACTAAGTGGAACAGTATATTCAAACTTTAAATGCTATGAAAAATAGCACCTAGAAATCTATGTTACTTCCTCCATTCAATGTTGTTCAGTGAGACACTGGTGACTCTTCACTTGTTTGCACTGAAGTCTGTTGAAGGTCCTTTAAAAAATATTTTTAGTTGTTTGTAAACTGATGCATTTCATATTATTTTGGCATTTATGTTTCCTCATATCACTTTTCATGGATATCCCAATCCATGTCCAGTGGCCAGTTTATTTCCCAAACACATGCACTTTATTTTTAGGACCAATGGGTGGTTTCTCACATGGGTGAGATCTCACAGACCTTCTTGTGGGGATGGGGACCCAGCCCAGAACTAAATGCCTTTAGTGTCACCAGAATAAGTAACAGGCACGAGCAGCCATCAGCCCTGTCACAGCCTGATCTGTGCAGCAGAGATCCCTGCCCAGCCTGCCTGCACAGTGGAAAGTGGAAGATAATTTGACTTGGAGGCTGCAGTGGTCAGTGGTCCCAGTGGTCACTCTTGGCATAGAACAGAAGTTGGACTGAACATGTTGCAGATGGTGTTTTTCTCCTACAATCCTTTCCTCAAGAAAGGATTGCCTGTTAAAGCCTGCCTGGTTATCTTTTGGAAAGGATAAGCAGAAATAGAGCTCACTGAGGATCCAGACCATTTATTGTGCTTTTCTGGATTTTTTGTGATGACTCAGCTACCATTTAGCAAAACCTCATAGGAATTAATTAGGCCTGTTGCTCATAATCAGTGGCTGACAACAAGTTATGTAAACTCTGCAAAATATACTGGGTGTGGGAAAAATTACTGCCTACGATAGGTTTAGTATTTAGGGGCTTGCTTTTTAAATTTTAGTTGTTACTTAATATTGCAAGAGTGGAGAACTTGGATGGTAAGTGCAATTGATGGTAAACACACAAATGGAGGTCCAGGCAACAAGTCTGCCTTTAGAGGATCTTCTACTTTTTTCCATTTGTTGCATAGTATGTTAATAACATGAATCAGAGTGTTTGGACTTTGCAGGATTTTTAAAATTTAAATGTAAATATTTTTTTTACTTGAAATATAAATATAATGAACCATCCTAATTAAATAGCAGGGCCAAAATCTGATGCTGTTTCCGGACAAGAATCTCATTAAGAGGAATACACCTCTGGATTTTTAATTTTCTTTTAATGGACGAGAAAGCAAATTTCAGAGGATAAATGGTGTTCAAAATTGTCTTGTCCCAGCCAAGTCCTTATGTGTCTATGGAGGAGGAAGTGAGACCACTGAGGATGAGTACTAGCTATAATCAGCCCTTGGTTTACTGGAGGATCTTTGTAAGTTATAAGTCTTGTCCCTGTCCCCAGTAGCAGCATCACTGAACTGGCAGTGCCATTCCCTGTCTAAGTCCTGAGCGCTGATTCCAGCAATGTGGCTGTGGTCAGGAACCTATTTGTGCTGTGATAGTGTGTGCTCTGGTCAGGTGAGATGCATTTTGTGTAACTTCTAGTTGTGATCAGGGATAGGAAGATATAAAGCCATCCTCTTCATAACATACTTTTTAATACATTAAAAACATAGAGTATCAGCAAGCAGAGGTAACATATACTTGTTCAGCTAGGTGTAGCTTTCCAGATTCTCTCTGAGGAGTCAGGAGTCCACTAAACTGTACTGAACAAAAATATCCAATATAGATTAGCTACTTTTATTACAGTAAATTCCTATATTGCCAAGAAAAGAACAACCACAATGATAGTAAATGCAAAATTGTCAACTTTCTCCATCATTCATACAGGCTTTGGCGAGAAAATATGGATTGTAACCATGATGAACTGAAAACAACATTACCAAAATAACTGGAATTTTCCCATTACCAGCAAAAGTGCAGCTATTACAATCTACTATTATGAGTGTAGTTGAAAGTGCAGACATGGTTTGAATGTACAAAAATGCCTCAAGACTGGACATCTTGCAAACATTTCTGAAAACTGCTTCTGTCTTAGTTTCTGTAGTAATGCTAAAACAATGCAGTGTGAGTCAAGCCAACTATTACTCCCTCTTTACTGTTTATGTCTTTTACCAAAAATCTTTTGGAAACTTTTGGGGGGGTTTTTGTGGCTTCCTCATACTTGTCTTGGGGCTAGTGAAAGAAGACACAGATTTAAAGTGCATTCACAGCCTGGGCCATTGGCTACAGAATTTGCTAGTGGGCCAGTAGACCGTTTTTCCCCCTCTATTGCTCCAAATCCAGGCTTATTTATGACTGTGGACAGCTATCTCTGCTGACACCTGCAATGTTTTGGCTGAAATCTGGAGTTAATAACTGCTCTCAGCTTAGTGCCAGCCTTCACTTTTCCACTGACAAATGTCTGCTGCACTTTTTAAGCTGGAAGGGGGAATAGCCCCTTCTGCTGTGGCACTGAAGCACCTTCTCTCGTTGCCTCGAACTAATGCAGGAGAGGCACTTGAGCTTCTGTATATAAATGTTCCAAACAAATTTCATGTTCCCCAGTTGACTAAAGGGTTTCTTTTCTGGAAGGTAATCTGGTTTTACCTGTCTCTTCCAGAAGAACTCATTTTGTTTGACAAAAGTACACTTCAGGAAAAAAGGAAATAGGTTTTTAACTGGACATAACACCAGATGGGTAAATACTAGTTTTCACCTACTTTTGAGAACAGTCATGAAATTTAGCAGTGAAAAAGAGCATGGGAGCCAAACCATAATCTGAAGGTATAGTAAAGACTGCATATATCTTGTCTATGCAGCAGCAATGTTTTCTAATGGCTTTATGAATGAAAAAAGATGAAGCAACTTTCCCCTTTATAAGAGAATGTGTTGTATTTATTTGATAGAGCAATTAGCACAGTTTAATTAATTTTCTCTTTTAAGAATCAAAAATGCTTTGACTATGCTCTTTAACAGTTGTTTTATTTTTGTTGAATTTGACATTATCTGTCACCAAGGTTAAATAAGGGAAACACTGCCTACTGGTAATACAACAGAAAGCTTTAGTATGAAATCAATATTGTTTTAAGGACAATTTTCTCTAATTAGATTGAGATGATAACATGACTGATCTCTCAGGAAGTAAATTAACTTTCTATATATATGCAGAATTTTGGTTAAAGTATCATTAAAAAAGGAAACTCACTTCAAATCAGACAATTCTTATCCTGATCCTGACTGACTTGGTGATAACAGTAGCAGGGGTTTTCATTTGAAAAATATCAGATTCTTCCCTAATTTATTATTCATTAATGTATTTATGTGAGTGAGTGATTTAGATGTAAATATAATCTATTACCAAGGAAAAAGAATATGTCGGTGCAATGGACTTGTCAATATGTTTGCTGCCGTTAATATCTGTCTGGGCTGAAGAAGAATGGATTTTTTAGTTTGGGGTTTTTTTCCTATGACAATTCATAATTATGTGATATAAAATAATATCAGTATAGGATTGGCTGTAACTTGTAGGAATCTGTCTGAAGGCAGGTTTCAGAAGACTCTGGTTAAGTGAAGATGCTAGTGGCAGAAGCTTTCATAGGATCATAGAATCATAGAGTACCCTGAGTTGGAAGGAGGCCACAAAGATCATTGTGTCCAACTCCTGGCCCCGCACAGGACACTCCAAGAGTCACACCCTGTGCCTCAGAGATTGTCCAAACACTTCTTGAGCTCTGTCAGGCTTGGTGCTGTGACCACTTCCCTGGGTAGCCTGTGCCAGAGCCCAGCCACCCTCTGGCTGAAAAACCTTTTCCTACTCCTTTGAGTCAAACATATGTTTCAATAGTAGAAATCCAGTGAGAGATGATGTGAATAAGTAGTGAAGTAATGAAAACGAAATGAAACATATGCATTCTAGTGATGTTTCTCTGCAGTAATACAGAGATTCCTTTGCATATGGGTTTCTGGGGAAAAAAAAATAAAGAAATATTCAGCTTCAATACAAGGACATGGAACTCAGCAGAATTAATGATTTCCTGTGGATGCAGAAAACTGATGACTCATTTTCTACAAGCCATTAACTCCTCCACAAGCAAAGAAAACTGTTGAAAGTCCTGTCCAGAACCAGGGATGTGATTAGAAACTGTGCTTTAAATGGTGGGCATGATTTTATTGTCCTTTGCACTGTAGGTAACCCGGATTTATCAGCCAAGATTTTTGACTGATTTACCAACACTGGATCAATTTTAAGCTTTCCTGTGCAGGCACAGCTACTTGGAATAGTGCAGGGTTGAGCCCTTGTCCCTTGCAGAAGGAGCACACAGTGTGCACTTTAGTATCTTTGTGTTCTAAGGCAATTTTTTCACGTCTGGATGATCTGATGTCATCTTCTGTTCTGCCTGATCAAATGTGAAAGGAAACACAGAAAATCAGTATTAGTAAGAAATTAGTATTATTCTGATCTAAAAGACAGTGCTCAAAGTTGGATGTATCTATATATTAAAGACTTAGTCAATAAAAGAGAAAAATAATATACAATTGCTTGCAATATGTGAGAAAGAATATGGCTGAATTTGTTGTCTACACCTTCTATTTACATTTGTGATTGAATCTCAGTAGCAGATGATTGCAGCACATAATTTAATAATCAGCTCTTAGATGGTTCTGTAAATATAGTAAAGATCACAATCTCATTTAGGTATGTAGCTTGTTGAGTAGATGATAAACAAACCAGGAGACTGATAAAACAAAGCCATGACAAAGAAAGCGTTGGAGATTTTCTTGAGTTTTTAGTGAACATTACATCTGAACCTAAGTATCTCTTCAATATCCCTAGGGTCAGAGGAGGAGAATCAAAGGAGAATGGGACTCCAAATCTCCTGAGAAATGAGGTGAAAAGGGCATCAATGAAACCAATTTCAAAATCAAATTGCTATAGGTTTTAGAGATACTGATAACCTGCTAATACTCCAACAATAAAAAAGCAGATAAACAGCAACACCTGTTCCTGTCTTTTCTTTGTCACCAAGTAAGTAAAGAGGTGTCCTCGTTTCACTGATATTTAAAATGCTTAAACATTCAGTGGCAAAAAGAAAAACAATGATTTAAGGATAATCATGGTGGCAAACAATCAAGTGAGACAAGGCTTTGGCAGGAAAAAAAAAACTTTGCAGGACACACAGCTGTTTTTATTTCTTAATGCTCCCCAAACCTTTTTAGGTTAATAAACATTAACATCACTCCAGGTTAATATGGCTGTGACATTCATCTACTTTTCTATTGTCTCAGTAGCATTAATGACAGAGTCAGTTTAAAAGATCAAATTAAATGATGCCACAAAAAATGTCAGCTACTGCTTTCACCCTTCACTGTGGAGCTGTGATGGATGACAGACCACCTTCTAGATTGCAGATGAATCAGACCCTGCTCTGATGGTTGATTTGGCTTATCCTCAAATGGAAGTTAAATCCGTAATACACCTTCCTTTTGTTGTGCTGCCTTAGGGCTGTCTGCTTCAGGAATACTAAAATAGTCACAGCTGCAGTGTGGCTGCACATCTTTAGGTTCAGTTCCATCCTCTTTGGCACATGGTTTCTGTGACCTTGGACATTCAAGCAATCTCTCCATATATTATTCTTTTTTTCCTCTTCTGTCAGTTTTGATTTTATAATCTCCAGGGCAGAGAAGCCTGTTGCTTATCACAGAATGAGGGTATCTGGCTACTATTGTCATGCAAAATAAATTATGAACTGAAGTTATTAATACTAAATGACTTACACTGGTAGAAATTTAGCATTTAATTACTCTTCCGTGTTTAAAACTGTATTCTCTATCCAGTTGTTTTTACAGCAGTTTAAGGCAAAAGGGCATGGATTTGAAGCTGCAATGAAAGGGAAGCAGTGACAGCTGCTGGGTTTTCCAGTAGGCCACAGAAATTGTTTGAGACTGTGCAGTCATTAGATTGAGCCTAAAAGTTTTACCACCTAGCCTAAAATTTAAGCACTGTCTGTCTCAGCTACTTACATGAAGTTACAGTATGGTCATAAAACAGTCAAATGCTGCCTCTGGGTTCACCTCCCATCCTGGCAGAGCAGCAGTTCCATAGGTCATTGCCACCTCCTCAGCCATCAGCAAAAGTTGCTCTCTTCTTCTAGACATCTTTCCCTGAACTGCTGTCAAGAATTGACCCTGGTTATATATCTGAATGGCTGCTTTTTGTATTGCCCTGAGTCCTTTTTCACAGCATCTGGAAGAAATCTGAAAATGTACTTTTTCACAGGTGCACACTCTTGGATGGGGTTAGTGGGTAGCATCACTGTGTTTGGCATTTTGCTGGGTGCACTTTTCAGTGCCTTAATTTTCCCCTCGTGTCCCTGTTATTTTCCATCATTTTCCTATAGTACAATAGAATATACTATTTTGCTGTTATTGACAAGCAAATGGAAGAGACTTGAATAAAATATTGATCTCAATATTCGAGGGAGTACATGTGCGGGCAAATGACATTTCCTGTGGCTTTGGTGCAGTAAAAAATGTAGGAAATGTTGCATCCCAGATCTAGTTGTGTTTGCAGCCTATCACCTAAGTACCAGATGAGCAGAGGCAGGAGGAATGTTAGAAGGGATAAAGCAGTCTTGGCCAGGACTTCCTCGGGCACTGAGATGCATACAGGAAATAATGCACCCTCTTATCTGACCTGCTAAAAAGTTTTTCTTTGATTAATGCATCCAGCAAATCTTAACTCTTAATAACTTTGTGCTGCCAGTACCTGCTGTCCTGTCAATGCACACACACGCATGGCTCAGGAGGCAATTGCTTGCTTTGCAGCTGTAATTCAGCTACATCTCTTTAAAAGTTAGTCGCAGTTGTTTCTTGGAGGGTTTTGTGTAGGTTGCTTTTTCTTTTAATGTGCTTTCTGCAATGCAGCTGTGTCTCGCTGGCAAGCAGCATTAGTCTGTAAGCTACTTTTTTTACTCTGTTTTCAAGTATTCATTCTGCATCTGCCATCTCTGCAACAGGGACTGTCCAATTTGCGAGTGGGCACTGTTCCATTTGAACAGACGGGGAGGAGTGGAGACAGACAAAAGATCATATGGAGTAGTCGTCTAAAAAGTGTGGTGGTGAACCTGATCAAGTGGCATGGATTTTTCTTTATTAATGTCTTGGGTTTTGCCTTGTTTTTGTTTCTTTGTTGGCTTTTTAAAATATAAAACTTAAAAAATCCTTCATAAATTCCATTACAGGGCAGCCATGAACACAGTTGACAGTAATGCTGCACCCTGAGTGAATGTAGGGTTTGAAAACGGAGTTTGACCTCTCCTCTCAGGCTGTGATTTCTTGTTCAAGGGATTAAAACAAACAAACAAAAAACCCCCCTACTTTATTTTGTTTCCATGCCTGTGTCTAAAGTGTATTCAGAAGAATTCTTTTCACTGGTCATGACATAAAGGCTTACACAGCAGTATGGAGAACTGGTGTCTAACTCTGTAACTTTTCAAAGTGAAAAAAGCTTCCAAGTTTTTAAGCTAGCTATACAGCTGCTTAGACTGGAGTATAACGGGTAATTTAAAAATCAACCCCTGCCTCTTCTTATGTTATTACAATGTAATCTGGCCACAAGGCTTAGAAAAATATTTTATCTGAAGCGGATTTTTTTCCATTGTTTTATAGCATTTGTTCTAAGCTTTTCCAAAATCCTTTTTGTTTTCAGTTGCATGGTGTTAAGTGTTATAGTGCACGGAAGGTTTAAAAAATAACCTAACTTCTATTTCTTGCCTTTTTCATTTCCTTGTTTTTCAATCCTAGCCAGTTTCTATCTCCTCTTTCCTTTGCCCTTGACTAAGCAAGCACAATTTAATCAGATTTATTGGGAGATAGGAAAGCAGAAATTGAGAAACAGATAAGAGAAGCAATTCAGCATGGTTACAAGTTACTCGTGCATCTCACAACCAATGTGAGCACATTTTGGGGGCCTTGTTTACCCTCATGTAGTCCTGTGGGTCATTTTAAATTGTTGAGTCAAGTAATGTTTTGGGTGGAACAAAAAAATTATTTTCCTTTCTTTTTCTTTTCTTTTTTTCCCCCAAAGTTTTTTGAAGACAAGCTGTTTTTTTGTTTCTTAATAGCCTACAAAACCTCCATTTTGATAGGCTGTAATGACTTTAACTTCTGTGTTTCTGAAGAGAATTTACGTTCCTAACAAAATATATTAGAGCTTGTACTCCTGTACTCCTGTAGTCTCTAAATTTGAAAATTATATAGCAATGGGTACATGGTCATTTGGTTTTTTGATAATTTTTAAATGCAATAGATGTGTTTTTATTATTTTTAACACTGCACCACTTTTATTCATAGTGGTTGCTGGCAAAAAAAATTACCTGTCTGGGTAGATGAGAGTTTATCCCCATGTGAAATCCTGTCTTGGTGAGATGAATAGTAGGTTGTGTTGCTGACTTTTAAAACTCCAGACCTTGGTGCATACCAGGTGAGGAGCAAAGCTCATTTACCATATCCTAAAATGATGTTTAAAATTAAACTTCAGCTTTTTATTTTACCAGGTTATTTTAGAACCCATTATTGAAAAGCAAAAAGCCCAGACCAAGTTTCAGCAGAGTTGACAATACTACTGCATTCTTTCCTGCTGAAGTTTATTAACTAGGTAGATTTTAATACCCTGAACTACACAAGTGTTGCCTCATTTTGTGTTTCAAATGGGGCATATGTTAAAGTTCCAGGTCTGAGTCTCTTTGGATTTTTTTTTGTTTGTTTGTTTGTGGATTTTGTTAGAGTTTTTTAGTTTGTGTGTTTTAATGAGAATTTCAGTTCTTAAAAAAATCTAAGTAATTTTTTCTTAGCTTTTCTACAGAGAGGAAAAAAGGAAAATGTAACCTGAATGCATCTTGCAGGCTTAGAAACCTGACCTGCAAATAAAATCAACCTGAAGCTTTTTAGGAAATCTGGCAGAGTGGAATCCATACTCTGCTGAAATCAAATCTCCCATCTACTTTTCTGAGAATAAGTCTTCATCTCACATGTTTAAGGTGAATTTATGACTCCTGAAGGTCATGGATTTGTGTGTGTTTTTAGAATGCTTGGAGCTGATATTGTCCATAGTTTCTGTAAAAGCTTCCTTCATATATTCAGCCGTCTGAAAAAAGAATTCGCCCTTCAAAATGGAATGTAGAAAAATATGATAACTGCAAATACTGACCCTTAAATTCTCCATGCTGGTCTCATTTTATATTGCTTTTGGGTAGCTGTTACAAAAGGTGGTTCAATACCTTCTCTTGCACAGGCAGAGACTGGAGGCTCTTGACTGGGAAAAGTCTTGTTGGCTGGATAATCTGGCTACTTTGCTGAGCTCCTCAGCCTTTTATTTTAATTTCTTAAGACAGCCTTGCAATTATCATTTATAATTTTGACTGTCTGTGTTTTGACATCTGGGAAACAAGTGATTCCATGGCTTTTGAACACCTAGTGTCAAAACTGATGTACAGGAGCCCTTAGCGGAGATTTGAAACCTTGGCACTACACGGCACACCAAGCATAACGGGATTCAGATTTACACTGTATCATTTGTCTCAGCTGCTGCATCCCTCTCCATCAAAAGGGGTGAAAGCAGTAAACTTCAAGGAAGATGTGTTTTTGTTATATGTATCCTGGTTCATTTTTCTTCCTTCACCTTTACACCAGCTCCTCCCACATATTTTCCAGTTGCTTCAGATTACAATGATTTCAAAAATCCATTTTATTTCTTTGAATTGACTGGGGAATGTGCAAAAGTGTGGCAGCTGTAATTCGGAGTTTACAGAGTTTCTTTTGTATTGAAGTCAACAAGGGAACAAAACAATTTAGTTTCCAACTTGCATGATAAAACACACAGTCCTGTGGTAGTATCTCCAGGCAATTCACAGTATACTCCCACTAACATAGTCTCATTTGTTAGAAATATGTGAGCTGTGTCTATTGCTACATAGAAATATCAGTAATTTCATGTATATCACTACATAAATAAAAGATATCCAGGAAATCACTACAGTTATAAAATTACTTCTATGTAGCTCTCATTCTAGAAAGAAGTTTGTCAGAGAAATTAAAAATATTTTCACAACCTTGCTGATACACAACCCCAGAAGTCCTGCCCACTGAAGGCAGGACTTTTATATGTACTGTATATGAATACTTTTATATGTAGTATTAATACAGGCCTAAGAAATGAGGTTTTGTTGCCCACTCACTGAAAACAAGAACTGTTTCCTTCCACGCTGGTACTGACAAAGGAGGGAAGGTAGATCCTCATGCCTGGGAATCACACAGATACTGTCATTCTGGCAAACACTAGGCTTGTCCCTCATGGCAGGGAACGTGCTGTGACTGCTCCTTTGACTGGGTCAAGAAGCTGCAGTGAAGTCTGTGGCCTTACAGGTGTGAAAGGGAGGCGTTTCATTCCCCCTTCTCACTCCACACTTTTCTGTAACAAGCCATCTGCAGGGGAATACTAACAATATGCTGTGCTTTTACATAATGCACAGAAGGCATTCACAGTACTTTTGCTTTCAGTGATGCTTTCAGAAGAACAGTGGATGATTTACTACAAGCCAGCTATTTGTATGCATTGACATCTATTTGTAAGCTGAATTAGGGAGAGAGAGCAGCAAGTAGTTTCTGCCCAGCCTTGTCTCTAGTGCAGAGCTAGTGCTGTCCTGCAGCTCACAGCCACTCTGGATGGGTGCTCAGTGACAAATTTGCAGTCACGTGGAGGAAATAGACCTGAATTCCACCTGACCTGAGCAGTTTCAGTTCTTGATGATGATGATGATAACAAAGTTTCAGTTCTTGATGATGATGATGATGATGATGATGAATGTGAAGTGTGTGGTAACTTTCACCACTTGTTTTAGACTAGCAACCATTTAATTTTCACTGCCTGATGAAAGACAGGAGGGTCTTTGGAGGCATTGAAATACAGTGATGTAAATATGCTACTTATTTCTTATTCTCCCTTTCTTTAGGGGAAGATACCACCAGGTCACAGGATGTTTAGGTGCAGCATTGTGCAGTTTTCTTTTCATACACAGGCCCTTACCTCCCCCCGCTTTAAGTTGCTATTAGATGAAAGCGCACTGCTCTGAGATATGTGGGTATTATCCTTATATTTATAAGGGAACATTGCATGTGATCATTGGGAAGTGGGCAGGGGTGAAAAATAGAGTAGGAACTTAGGACAAAGCAAAAAGTACAAGAAAATAAAGGGTAGCCCAAGGGTAAATCTTTTGTATATTCATAATATGAAAAAAGCATTGATGACCTTCACAGAAGATGATTGGTCAGATGGGGCCTAAATTATTAAAGAATTGCAAATACACTGGCATACTAATACCATGGAAGAAAAATACCATACCATGATCACAATTTGAGAAGAATTAACAATATGGAAGTACCCTGAGAACTATCAAAAGAAAACAAGGTGACATCTTTAATAGCTGGTGTGTAGTGCTGGCTGTAGTTCAATAGCTGATTTTTTTATTGTCTGGTACCCCAAAAGCAGAATAGGAGCGGAAAGTACCCATCCCTTGACCCTTTTAACAGGTCTAGAGGAAATGCCATGAAGCTGAATCAGAGGAGGTTTAGGTTAGACATCTGGAAAATATTTTTCACTCAGAGCACTGGAAGAGTCTCACAACAGCAAGCCTGACAGAGTTCAAGAGGAAATTGCTCAGTACTCTCAGACACATGGTGTGACTCTTGGGAGTCCTGTGCAGGATCAGGAGTTTGAATTAATGGTCCTTCAAACCCAGCATGTTCTATGATTTGGTGATTCTGTGATTTGGTGATTCTATGATTCTGTGATCTGATAATGCTGTGGATTGTCTTATGTTTCATCTTTTTAACCAGAGTTTGACATGTAATGGTGATACCTTTGAAAATGCACCTGCTCCACAAAGTAGCAATTGTAAAAGCACTCTCAGATTCTAGTTGTTCTCATTCTCACAGTTTATGGCCTGAAAAGACAATTGGTCTGTAGGTTAGAGAAGAAGCTGAATACTTTTTAAGTTTAGCCGTGTTTCTCCTGCATATTACTTCCTCTTCTTTTTTTTTTTTTTAAGCCATGCCTATTAGCCAGGGCTTTATTTCCTTGACTGCTCCTTTCTAGGTAATGAAAAGAATAGTATGATTTTTTCTGTTTTCTAAAGATAGTGTAAGCAGCACAAGCCTAGATGCAAAACATTTTTGGATTAAAGTATCATCTTTGTGAAGTCTGAAGTAGATTTTTTTTCCAATGCAATGAAGCACCCTACCATTGCCCACCTAACTATTCTGGATTGTCCCCTTTTCAGACCATAAAAAGAGCAATAAAGTTGGTGCAGTTTTCACTTTTTCTCCAGGAGAGCTCCCATTCCCTCCCTAACTCCTATTTTTCTTTCTAAGATGTGTTCATTGCTGCATTTGCTCCTTTGGTTTGCAATGCTGCTTACTGCAGTGTGAGCCCACTCTTAAACATGGACTCAGAATAGGAAATGAGGAAAAGCTGCTATGTGTAGCTGTCTTCATTGTCTTTCCCAGGCACCTGAGGTTTTTCGTTCTTCATTTTGCACTCCTGGTTGTTGATTTGGAAAGAAAGGAGATATAGTTCACTCTAAAAGAAGAGATTTTTCTTAAATTAAAAAAAAAAAATAAAATTTAAACTCATAACAATCTAAATTCTGGTGCCCAAACTGAATGGCAGATATGGCAATACTAGTATTATTTTTTGTGATGAATTTTAGAAATCTCAGAATGTTTTCAAATATCTTCACTAGCAATTTTGTCCATTTTTACCCTCTAGTTCTGCATAAAGAAGGCTTGGCTACTTCCAGCTGGACTCTGTGCCTCACTGGGGAACAGCTTCAAGCAGGTTTGCTGTTTCCTTGCTTGATAGAGAGATGAGACTGACACAATTGTCTTGAAGCTGAGCTTGATGATATTGCACTAAAGGACCAAAGGATCACACAAAAAGCTGAATTCAGGTGTTCCAAAGGGAGCAGTCGCCAGCAGCATCACCTGGCAGTTGTTCCCGGTGCTGGCTGATGCCACAGCAAAGGGGCACGGGGAATGTTTCTGGGCTGAGCTGTGGCACTCCCACCTGAGGTGGGACCATACCTGCAGGATGCTCCAACCAATGCCAGCCAGGAATGGAAACTGTAAAGCACCTAGACAGATTGTCAAAGTATTTCTACTGCCCTGGTCTTCTGTCCTTGGCACCATTGCTTGGATAGTAGTGGTTTGAAGATGTGTCATGCCTTAAAGCGTGGCAAAGGAAGCAGGGGAGGAGGCAGCAGATGCCACAAGGGGGTCAACTTTACCCATGAGCCAGAGGGAAGAAATGGATCTGTGGTGAATCAGACAGCTTCAACTAGACACCTGAAATAATATTGTTTATATTCAGCCTATCTTCTGCCAGTATAATACAACATCCCTGCAAAGGTTAATCAATTTGAATGTTAATATAATTCTTATTTTCCAACCATTATCTTTCAAATATATGATGTGCACTTGTCATCTTCCAGAATTAACAACATGACAAGTTTGAACTTTTAAAAGCAAGACACTTTTTGGTTATTGGAGAGCAGAAAAAGGTCACAATGCTTTGTACAAAACAGAACCATGTACACTTCCAGGCCCATAATTTGACTACTCTTCTTGATAATTTATAAAGCATGGACAAAAAAAGTAATTCAGTAAGAAGAGGGGCTGTTCTGCTTATGTGTACAGCATAAGAGGAATTATTATATAGAAAAAAAGAATTATCTGTGTAAGTTGACTCTTGCAGCCTTGTTCTGGTTGGCACAATATAATAATTTCATTTGTTTCCTAAGAATGAAGCACACTGGTTCCAATTCACCATTCTCCCTGATTCTCTATAGAAGTTATTTTTTGGTTGCAAATAATAGTCACAGAGAAATGAGAAAATGTATTGGCATCAGTGTTCCCTTGATCAGTGCAAGGCAAAGGAAAATTCGAGTATTTGCTTTCTGCTGTGGCTGCTATTGTCCTTGGGGACTGCTGAAACTTTAAATCAGAGTCCTAATTGGCACTCGGATAGCCATGAAATACCAGAAGCTTCAAAAGGAGCTTAAGAGGGTAGTTGCTGCCTTTTCCCTTCTCCATCCTTTGCTATCCAAGGCACAGACATAACAAGGATTTGGGAGGTAGAGTTATCAGCATTAAATCTTGCTGTGTGACTAGCTCAGACTTTGTAAGACTAGGCACCCCTGAGCAAGGAGCTGACATTGAAGTCATAAACCTGCAGCAAATTACACTCTGCAAGTGATTGGAAGTGTGACATGATTTGCCCCGACTCATCCACTGTGTTTTTGCTGCTCTTCAGGTAAGCCTGCCATGCTTTTAAGAGTTGTGTTGTCATTAACAGCTTTTTAAAATCGAGATAGCTTGCAAAAGTCACTATATTCATGTGCCCATAGCTTAAATAGCCGGGAAGGGTGGGATAGGAGCTAAAGGGATGAATGAATGAATCCCACTTGTAGGAGACTGGAGGCAGAGACACTCCCTGCTTGGCTGGCACAGCTGTACATCCCCGGTTTGGACTTCACCAGTTCAGAGCAACTTGGTTGACTAATGGCTCCCTCCCCTGCTCCCTCACCTCTGGTACATAATTTGAATTTATTCATCTGGGACCAAAACCTGCTTTTATCAGAAAGGCCCTTTCACAGTTGCAGCAATCAGAGTAGTTAGTATTCAGGGTAGTAGTGACCACAAAGCATTGATCGAGTCTTGCTGATCTGCAAAGTTCTGGTCCCAGTGCTTTTGAATCCACTCTGGCACTGAGCAAGCGTGATGAAGTAGGAACAAGCACAACTGGGGCTTCTTTTAGTCCAGCTGGATGAAGGCAGCAATGGCTGCTGGAAACCAGGGAAATTGATTTTCTTTTACATCAAATAGCATCTAGTCCTAATTTAATTTCTCCAGTTTAAGGCTGTCCCAGCTGTTGAAAGCTGCTCTTGGTGACAATGTGTACACCACTGGAGAGACAGCACAGCTGGAGTAGATGTTCTTTCTCCTTTCTGCTGGCAAAATAGAGGAAAGTGGGGAGCCCTCTCTAAATCTAATGCCAAGGCAATGAAAGTTGTTCTAAATTCACTTGAAATAGATAAAGCTTTGCTTTCAGTAGAAAACAAGTTGTCCTTTTGCAGTGACAGGGTGAGTCTGCTCAACAAAGAGGGCCGTTGAAGGCCTGGATATTTTGAGCAGGTTTTGCTGGGTTTTAAAAAATCCCAAGAGACTTCAAACCTGAAGACAGCCAGGAGGACTGAACCCCAAAGAGGTCCCTGATGCCCTCAGATACTCAGGGTAGTGTATTTAAGTTAGCTATGCTGAAACTTTTCTTGTTTTGTTCTTTTTCAGCTGATGCAATGTCAGTCAGGTATGAGTACTGAGAGGTGCCAGGGCCCCCTGTTGGTACCAGGTGAGGTTTTACTTCAGTGCTTCGCAAAGTGCACCAAGTGCTGAACCACCTTTGCTCTGAGCCTCCTATCCCAGTAGTCCCAAGAAGGCTTCCTAGAGGACAGATCTGGAATTTTAATGGGAAGCCAATACATTTGGTAAGAGACACCATAAAATTTATAAGGGAGGAGTCATTTCCATTTGTACCACTTTGAGTCTGGACTGAAACTCCATTGTCTGGAGTAGGTTCATCGTGTTTTTGAGCTGGTTTTTTTATGGTTGTTCAAGAGGCTATAGCTATTTATCCATCCTGATTGTTCAAAAGTTATGTCACAGAAACGGTGTTTTACAAGGAGTATGGGTTTCTGGTTACTGAAAAGCAGAGAATACAGCTTTGTATTTTTACATCATTACCCTTCCTGTATGGGAGTGAGCATTTAGGCACTCACTAAAGCCTTTATACCAGAAAGCCATCACTCCACAGAGCTGGGACTGGTGCTGAGAGATCCCTAGGGCTGTGATCACCTCACCACCATCTCGATCAGCAAGCACATCACCTTTCTCTCAGAACTCTTCCCTTACCCCCTTCTGCCACAAAAGTGTGTGCATGTGTATAAGAATATAGAAATAATATCATCAGGCTTAAAGATAAAATAAATAAATATAGAAATAGTGAAAAATAATGGTGGGAACTATTTACTAACCCTCATTTAGTTAGTTCTGTGTGAATTTTCATGTATCCATATTATACTGGTATTAGCTTGCTCTCTGATAAGAACATAAAAGTAGATTATGGCTTTTTGGTTGTTTTGTTGGGGTTTTTTAAATTATACTTGACTAATTTTGTGTGCAGTATTTTCAGCCTCCATCAAATGGAATGGCTTGCTCCTTTGCTTTTCAGCTGTGGAAATGCAGCCTATAGTCAGAGTTAGGCTCAATTTTTCCGGGTAATACCAGTTTTACTAGCAAAATACAGTGGCACCTGGGCAACCTCCACAACAATCCAGAGTTTGTTTATGTATGACAGGCTGAAATTTAGCTAGAATTCGAATGGTAAGGTAGTGTAATGTGGAGAAAACAGTCTGTCCATCCATCCCTCCTTCTATCTGTATGTCTGTCTCTTTCAGTGTTGTAAATTTGAAAAGTAAGAAGTTTTTTAGTTGGTGTAAGTAGAAAGTTCCCATTTCACACAGTCATTTCCTGAAGGGGAGCTGCTTTTTAAGGCCAGGTTCTTTGTTAGAGGAACTTGATAGGTCTAATCAGTGATATTCCTGGGAAGGAGCATAATTTAAAAAATATAATTGATTTATTTCTGTATTTTCTATTTATTTATTTATTACACACATCCATGCATTATACAGGAGCAATTTTTGTTTACTTCCAGTTTTTTTACTGGAAACTTAGAAGCCATACTGCACAGCTGGAATGAAGAGTAACTTTCAGTTATTCCATACCTCGATTCACCGAGGAAAGGGGATACCTTCTTTCCTAATGGTACAATACATTTGAATGGAATAATAATATGAAAAATATTGATTTTTATTAAATGAAAGAACTAGCACTTGATAGCATTGTAATAGCTTGATTGCCAGACTATGTTATTAAAAAAATAAAATTTATACTCATGAATATCTTCACTTCCTGGAAACTCAGTTAAATACTCAGTGTTTGATGGCACAGGCTGTTTGCTGCTTTGTTAGAAGGCATATTTTGCAGGCACCTGAAGTTTTGATATTGCTCTAATTTTGAACCTCCAAATGTTGTTGACGGGGTTCTTTACCTTGAATCAAGGCTATTATTATAAAAAATTCACAATTCTGCCAATGAGAATGAGATAGTAATTCCTCCTGGCAGACTAATTTAGACAACTTTTCAGGTATGCTTATTTAACCAAGAGTTGTGTGAGAAATGTGAAAAATGTTATCACTTACCGGAAATGCAAATGTGGCATTTGTTCAGCCTAATATGAATGCCTCTGCACCAGGCAACAACACCAGAAGTGCCAATTAGGATGCAGTCCTGGTTCCAAAAATTCACCCTTTCTTTTCAGCTAATATGACATTTATGTGTCACGTCTTTTTTTTTCTTTCACAGTGTGCCTGTGTTTCAACCTACTTGCACAGAAATGCCAGTCGTGCTTGAATTTTATTTTAACTGAAAACCTGTTATTGTGCCAGGCATCAATACAGAATGGCTATGCATGTAATGTGTTTTATTATGGCTAGAATTTAAAGACCAGTGCCATATAGGTCAATCAGTGTTACGAATGACAGCAGTTGTTATCTGCTAGTGAGGACAGCAGTATAATAATAATGTTTATTGCACATCATTTTTCAATGATTTTATGCTATCATTTAGGAGATGAATGAAATGGCTCTCTAGCTGACATGAATGTAAATAAATTAAGCATTAAGAACCAGAGAGTCCTAATCATCTTTCTTTAAGATTGCACTAAATGGTTGCAATCAGTGAAATAGATGAGAGATTGCATTAAATTGCTCTCCCAGATACTATATCATGCCAGCTCAAACAAGGTTCACAGGCATTACAAAACAGCTCAGATTGAAGGAGCAGCTGGAATGCCTCATAGGCATGCATTAGCTGAGAGTAATGCATTGGACGTGTACCTCTGCTTACAGTCTTTTACATTAACATACATGGAGTGACAAAGAGAAACCCAAACAAATAGACAAGGGAAAACCTGTGCTGTTTTGTTCCAGGGATTTGCTCTCATTATAGATTTATATTAATATATGCCATGGTTTAGAGGATTATGCAGGAGCATCGGTTGCAGTATTTTCTCAGCTCTTTCATTCAGCCTCTGCAGTTTTTTTCAGGATGTTATTGGAAATTCAGAGGGCAAAAAGATGACAGGTTGGAGAATGAAGGGAGGTTTGTTACTGTTATGAGGAGAGAATACAGGCACTGTATCTTATGGGTAGCAGATAGGCAATATCTGAGGAGCTGTCAACAGGACACATTAAGGCTGGGTTTTCAGGAGCTGACCTCTTATTCTGCCAGTACAAATCCACAAATTAAATTGTGTGAGCAGCTAGGTCACAGAGAGGTAGAGACGTCTGTATTCATCTGACCTAAGGCAGAAGCACCAAAGTGAACCTGAAATAGGAAGGGTCTTGGGGTCAGCAAAGACAGATTGGAAATTTGTCTCTTTATATCTTTAAATAGCAGCACAGTGAGCACAATTAAAATTGTGACTGTTCAGGTCCTCTGCTGCCAGCAGTAAGGGCAGCATCCCTTTTCATTTAAGGGTAACATGGCCCAAAAGTTATCTCATTACTGATAGCACCACAGTCCTGGCTGTGTGGCACTGCCTTGGCAGGATGCTCCAAGCATCCCTCCAGCAGGTGCTCTGAAGCCAGCTAAAGCCCAAGACCTTAGCACAAGGCTGTGTTGGGAGGAAAGTGAGATTGCAACATTTCCCAGCTTCTGGGTTCATGTCCTGTTGCACAGTTGTTGCATTATGAAATAGAAAATTCCATATTTCTAGATTTCCTTCCCTCCTGCTGAAACATCCATTGACTGTGCCAAGCAAACAGGCTAGTTCTTACTTAAATGAACAAATTAGTCTGTGTCGAGCACTTAGATGTAGTATTTCTTCACCACAGTACAAGAAAAGAATGGATGAAAGGAAAAAGCTCTGTTTTCAGGTTTTATATGATATTTTTCAGTGGCTACCCAAATTGTAAGCACATTTTTGTTGCTTTGGTTTGATTTAGTTTTGTTTGATTTTGTTGTTTTTGCTATTTTGTTGTACTGGACATACGTGTAGTTTACTCAGGACTAGACAGGGACCAGCCAGGTCATATCCTACACAAGCATCAAATACAAACACTTGGGTAAATGTGTGGGTATGTGCCTTATAATTGCATGCTCTTCAGAGCCCAATATCCTTTTCAAAGGGTGACACCTGCATCTTTCCTTTAATGTCTGAAGGTTCAATAAAAAAGGTCTGTAATATAACTGCTCTTTCAAGCTACAGTGGGAAACAGAAGGAATGTTTCTGGAGACTTTTTGCTGGGCTGGTTGGTTTTTATTTTGTTCTGTTTTGTTTTTGTAATATTGCTCATCTTTCTCAGTGGGTCAAAATTTATGGCAGGAAGGCTAAGAGAGGTGTTCACCAAGTTTTTTAGAAGTGATACTGGTTCATTCTACAAAGGCAAAAATCTTAATCCTTATCTCATAACTTCAGGTAACAGAAAGATGGGAGCACCTAATTTTTCCCAGTGACTCCCAATTTCACTTGTGATCGCTACAAAACTCCTTGGGTGTCTACAGCATCTGGTGCTTTTAAAATCCTGAAATATTCCCCATAAGAGTGCTTTTCTGAACCCAGCAAGAATCTGGTCTCCATACTGTGAGGTTCTTCAGCCTACAGAGGAGTTCCTTTCTGTCACAGGTGGTGCCCAAAGAGTGAAGATATTGATGGACTGTGTTGCAAGAAGACATCATCTGCATTTGGTAAGTAGCATTTGAATGTATTGCCTACTGAGCCATACAACATTTTGACTATGCCTTTCATGTACAAGGTAATATTTTCAGCACTACAGCTTGAGAAAGCATCTAACTCAAGTCTCTAAATTAGGAAGTTTTAAGACCACCACAATTCTCACTGAAGTTAATGGAAGGTATGAAAAAACTGCACTTTAAGATGTGAAATTTCTGGTACCCAAGAGGTAGAGAGGCTTATGTTATCTTTCCATTAATGTCAGCTAATACACTTGGGTGGCCTGCTGTCCTCTGGTTTATTTAAGACTTTAATATTTTTACTTACAGATAAAAATTATGGCTTAGTCCTAAGTATGAGCTGGCCACATAACCATGACCACTCAGCTTATATAGGCAAGAGTTTGCTGTCTGCTGAAGAGAGGCAGAACAGATAATCCTATCACTTTTTTACTTTTTGTCTCCAGAATTTAACTGTAGAATTTACTTCCTCACAGCAGGTAGGGAGCACGGTTCAAGTGAAATTTTGCCACTACTTATTAAGTATTGTCTCATATTTTAGAAGTTATTGCTTTAATTCCCAATCAAGTAAGTTATATCAGAACTAGAACAATAGTGTGATGTATAAAAGAATTCCAAAACTATTCTGAGTGAATTGTTAGTAAACATTTGAGCTGTTGTCCAGAGCAGAATACAACATTGGCTTCATGGATGTGGTGACTGAGACTGAAATTCAGATTCAGTGGCTGTTCATAACAGTGGCTCTGAAAGAACTCCCAGTGCACCTAAAAGCAGCCTGGTTTTCTGCATTTCCATATCACTTCCTCTGGAATGCTTATGGTTTTTTAATTTCAGTTTGTCACTGTTTCAGTAGTCTCTACATCCCACCCGGGTCAATTCTTACACTAGATATCCATGTTCCCATAGTTAGCAATCTGCAGATGATGTCTGCAGTCTGCAAAGAGAGGGCTTTCCAGCCAAACCCTGCTCCAAGGAAGAAGTGCACTGAAAATGATGGAAAGCACCCCAACAAGATAATAAAACCTATTTTTTTTTACCTATGCAGCGCATTAGAAGAGAGCAGGAGAAATCAAGGATATTACTGGTGTCTTGTGTTCCTGTAGCAGAAGTGATTTTGATAAGAAAAACTGTGGTTAGTCTGCAAAAGAAGGATAGATATAATCTAAATTTATACATAAGTTTTGCTGGCTGGCATTTTAAGATCTTTGTGATATACATCCAGGTACCTGAGGCTCTACCTAGTTGACTAAAGCATATACATATAAAAAGGGTTTTACAAGTTCTGTCCCATTTCCAAAACACATAGAGAGCAGTGAAATGGGATGTGGTGATGAAAACCTGTTTCTACAGTGCAGAAATGGAAGAAGGTCCATGTCTGGCTGGAGAGACTAGCAATGCATCTGTATAATGCCTTAAAACACTGATGGGGGCAAGGCAGTATCAAGCTTGTGTCATCACGGTGTAAAACCTTTGCTAACCAAGCAGGATAGTGCCCCACAAAGAGAGCATCCTCCTGTCCAGTGGCACCAGTTGCATGTGACAGCTCTGTGAGTTGAGACAAAGGACCCCCCAGCTTTATCTTTCTCCTTACCTTCTGGGTTAATTTTGCAACCAATTAACCCCCAGGCTGGTTTGCTGTGTGGTGCAGAAGCAGCTGTGCTGATAATGCTGAAATGTGCATGTGTGATTGGGTTGGGAGGTGGCCAGGAGAGACGTGACTCTGTTCCAGGGTGTTGGCACCAGTCATCGTCCCGCGTGTACTCCCAGCTGGCCTGAGGTCCACAAAAGCAAAACATCATCAGCTTTTGTGCATGTATATTGCTTATGTTTTTTTTGGATTCTACTTGGCTGCAGCATTTTAATTGCTGTAACTCTGTTTGAGAGGGATATAAGCCTTTTTCTCCCAGAGTGTTACTCTGAGCACAGATACCATTAGACTAACAGTACAGTAGTTTCTACCAGGACAGTTTATTACCCTGTGGGAAATAAAAGCAAATAGCTTGTGCTGATAAAAGCATTTTCTGTGGGTGCATTTGTGTAATTTCCAGTTTTAACCCCAGAGAATTTAAGATCATGCATGTGTCAGGGCTTTATCCCTTTATCTGAAAGCAACTGTCCAGTGGCCTCACACTGCTGGAGCAATGTGTTATCTATATAAGGTGGAAAGGCATGTCCCTTGCACTGGCACAAGGGGTGGGTGATATCTGCTGGGGATGCTGTGTTCAGGGTGAGCCAAATGCTAAGGCTGAGATACAGGTCAGCTAGCACTGGTAAAGAAGGTGACGTTGTTATTTCATGCTCTAAAGATGACCAGTCCAAGTATGTTAGAAGTGCAACTGTTTTAAATACCACTGAGATAGTCTGGGGGGTGCTGTTCTATTAAAGACCATTGCCATTCCCCACAACTCATTACAGAACCCCAGGAACCCTTATCTTTCAGTTTCTATAACCTTTTACAGAGCAGCTGCACTACAGCTGGTGTCTGCATCACCTCTGGTTCGCAGTTCACAGCCTGGAAACTCTGCTGGCTTGGTACTGTGCTTAATGATCTGAAAGTCAGCACGCCCAGGACTGTCCTAAGATGTCTTTAAGATCCAGAAACACTCACATTTCTTCTCACAAAAGCAAAATGATAGATCTTGGAGGCTGCATGATTAGCCTGGAAAGCATTCATGTCTGACACTGTTTTCAGAGTAGCAGAAATCAAAGCTAAAATCAGTAAAGGTATTGTGAAAGGAAAAACAGCAGGGGTTGGTCTTTAGGAGGCTACCAAAGCAACATTCATGCAAGCTTGGATCAGTTATTGTGAGTGACCCAAAGTCACTATCATGATGCTATTGAAATCTACTAAATAACCATCACATTTTTTAAAAAAAAATTAAATATGGAGTGAATCAACTTTAAACCCGTGACTTTAGGACAAATGATAGTAAAAGTAAAATACGGAATTCTGATTCATGTGTCTCTTTCTTTTGAATTTTATCTTTAAAAAAAGACAAGTAAATGAAACACTTTCCACTATTTTGTAGAATAAAGGTCCTTGCAGTTAATTACTTTGTTGACTAATGACACTTTTTCCTTTTTTTTTTTTTTTTTGGAGACAGAGTTGGTTTTGTAATAAATATTTTTAATACATGGAATTTGAAATGTACTGGTAAACAACAAGCTTTGCTATTGTATTGCACCAACACTGGGAAAGTATGTTGGATGGGTGATGGAAAATATATCTGGAGACAAGTAATAATGCTAGTAAAGGAACTAAAGATTTAAGCTGTTAAGGACATTTCTCTTGACTGTCTGATAAAGAGTAAAAGGTGGAAATTGGAAGCACCACGAATCATCAGCCACAATTATCTTTCTGGGGACCCAGGAGAAAATAGAGGTCTGTGGGCAAGGCCATTTTTAACAGAACTGAACAGTAAAAGCTAACTCAAAAGGCTATTTTTCTTGTTGGTAAAAGTGTTTTCTTCTAGAAGAGTTTTATTTCATTCTTTCTTCTTCTTGATTTTTCTCCTGATTGAGCAGGTATTGTTCAAGGGGCAAATGAGAATAAATTAGTCTTTTTCTTTGATGATGGTTATCTTGACAATCATTTGTGTGTAGCAGGAATATAGATGTTCTCAAACACTATACACTTAAATGAATAAAAAGAATAAGGAAGAGTCTTAAAGCAGACATCAATATGGCTGGAAAATTGGCAGCAAGGTCACTGTAATCATTGTGAATTTTTTGATAATATACTGTTAAATCTACATTTTTCTTCACTTACGGTAGTCAAGGATTTCAGGGATGGAATGCTTTAAAGGGGATACTAATGGCTTCTGGTATTTTGAATTGTTTACACAGAATGGAAGGGCTGTGATGTTAAACACTGGAGGTAACTTCAGTGAGAGTCTTGAGTGGAGCCAAGTTACACAGAGCAGATGAATGGAGGCTGATGCAGTGTCCTCCTGGACCAGGAGAGTTGAATCTCCTGCTCAGCTTTGGGACTTCACTCTCAGTACCAAAAGTGCAGGCAAAAGAAGGATATAAGCAAATTCTTAATGACTTGACCTTTTTGAAGATACTGTATATGTGACTTTTACCCTTTTCATTGTTACCATCCTGTAGCCTTTCCTTAAAAAAGAGGGGAAAAAAAGTCTAGGACAAAACAAATAAGCCCTGAATTAATTAATGTGAATATGACAGGTTAGAGGATCATCTCCTGGGAGCCAGGCAGAGATATAGCTGGGATTTTGAAGTGTCTTGCTTCCACATAAAAGATGATATTTCTGCACGGTTCTCATCATTCCAAATGACGAACTTTGTATCCAGGCTTAATGAGACTGCATGGCTTTTGTGTTCATTGGTTGGTTTTGGGTTTTTTTTATAGAAAGAGCTGGTGGCAATAATAGAAGCGAGAAAGGAGCAACAAGAAAAATAAAGTCAGAATCAAACTATTTAAGAGAGAGAACCTGGTAATGGACTTTGACACAGAGTTTTTGCAATAAGCAAAGGCAGATTCACCGATCACAAAGGTTTCCTCTGACAGAAATCCAGAGCTTAGGGTTTCTTCACACACATCATTTCATTCTGAGAATTTGGACTGAAAACAAGCACAGCATGACAGATTCCAGACTAAAACTTTAGCTAGTGCAGTGGGATATGTCAGAACCCAACTAAATTTTTGTAATTTTTTCCAAGTTTATTAACATTTTTCAGGATTTTGTAAAAATAGAAACCCAGTGGAATCCATGGGAAATTCTTTTATAAAAGCAGACAGCACTGAAAACATATATACTATAAGGAAATATCCTATAAATTGTAGCATGGGATGGTGAAAGGTGATGTAGCTAAGCTCCTGGGAAATGCAACAGGCAGCAGTACAAGAGAGATCTTCAAAGAGAGGTGTCCATGAAGTTGGATGACGGTACTTCACATGTAGCACCCCACATATATGAGCATCAAGGGAAGAAAACAATTGCTTGTGGCATTATAAAGGAGGCTAATGCTATGGAACAGGGAACTTGAAAATTCTGGCTGATTCTTTTAAATGCTGATTCCAGCAGCAATACCAGATGAGGGAATGACCTTTTAATAAGAAGCATAGCTTCACTGTTCTACGGGCCACTTAGTTACAAACAGATACTTTGCACTATAGAATTGAGTACAGGATTCTGTACAGTATATCCCTTTATTTTTTCAGTGATTAACTCTGAGAGCTGGGATGATATACCACCTGAGGTTTTCTCTGATGCTGAATCAATTTTCTGTTGCTCATATTTTATTGTTATAGTTATTGGTTCTGAATAACCTCTGAAAGCTTACCGCCATATATGAAACTGTTCCTTCATTAGTGTCTGACAATCCACAGGGACATTTTCATGGAAACTTCTGCATCTTGACCTGTAAATTTTCTAGGATTTGAACAATCTTACTGTGAGCAGAAATCTCCTCTACTACAGTGGTGGGGAATTATTTATTTGTACAGTAAGCAGTGAATGTACCCCTAAGCTATAATAAAACTGTTGAAACCAAGTGTTCAGTAACTTCCCATCTAAAAACATTTTCTAAACCTTTCTCTTTATAGTTTTCTGTGGTTTGAATTATAATTTGTTAAGTATATTATGACATATATCAGACAACGGCTTGAGACCTTTGTATGGCTGTGTCCCCTAGGAATTTCATAAATAAATCACTGAAAACTAGACATATAATTCCGTCCCTCTTGCTGTATTTTATGTCTTCTGAATGATATCTGCTTTGACTAGGATGAGACCAGATTTATTAATGTTGCTTTGTCACCTGCTAAAGGATGTGATGTGCTGAAGCAGGATTTGGATACTGCTTCTTCTTAACATGTGTGGCTTGTAGATCATAAAGCTGTTATCCCAGATGGGTGGGAGAAGGAAGGGAAAAAAAAGGAGGGGAAGGTACTTATTATTCAAGACAGTTGGACAGATTGAGGATTCTTGGTTCATCTGAAAGCCTCAACTGAACTTTCCCCAAACAGGAAAAGGAATTAAATACTTCTTGACTATGTTTTTTACTGCATTGTATTTTGACATTGATTTGAACTGAAATTTCATCTTGACCAAAAGTCAACATCCTTAATATTCATATTTCTTTGGTGGCTCAGGTCTGTACACTCAAGGATTTGCTGACAAAACAGCAGCATTTTGTAAAAGTTGGTGGTTTTACTTGATTGCTTACAGAAAGTAAATCTAAGAGAATTGGCCTAATACTGGGTGTACATCTGATTCTGAGTTAGTGAGAGATGTAGATGGTCAGCACTTCTTATTGTTGAACCATACAAATAAGGAAGGCACCTTACACTGGCTCATGCAGGCTTTTGAAAAGAAAAAGGAAAAAAATGCCTCATTCTGAGCAGCTTGGTTCATATCTTACTGCTTCTCCTTCAGGCATCATTTGTTTAATAATGCAGCCTTATCATACAACACATAAAAGCATATATCTAATTGAACCTTAATTGTTGATTTGGCGTGATACTTACATGTGGATGGGCCCAGAGGATGTGGGTTTCAGTCTTGCTGCTAAGGTACATGTGAACTTAAAACAAGTAAGGCTCAGAACAAATGCCTGTGCTTACTGCCTTGCCACACTGGGACCAATTGCTGTTACACTGTCCTGTGAAATACATTCCCTGTTCTGATTTTGGATGAATTCAATATGATGTCTTTTGTATTGTTTTTGTCATATTCATTTTGTGAGCAGAAGAAAGATTTTTAATCTGAGTTGCCTTTTTTGTCCTACCTCCATTAAATAACCAGATGGTAATAAACCTGTTTAGATGTTATATTTACTTTTTTTAACAATAATTAGATGGGATTCTTACCTTCCAGAACTATTTTTTAATCATGCATCATTCTCTTGGGCCTCTTTTGCAATATATATGTACTCTCTACTAGTATTCATATATATGCATTTCACATACACGGAAATAAAATTTTTTAAGTTGTTCTCATTCTTGTTACATAAAAATTTTTGATTATTTTTCACCTGTAAATTGAGAAAGTTCTTTTTGTAAATCAGCTTGTTACTGTTACAATACAATCAGTAATGTCATTTTATATATCTCAGCAGAAGGCTTACCAATGTACTTTGGGCTGCAATGTACTGAGATCAGCCATCCATTTATGTAATGCCCTCCTGGCATTTAGAAGCAATATCCATTCTGCAAGAGCAACAATGTGTGAAAACCTGTAGGAAGTAACATAAATAATGGTTTATCCAGTTGAAACATGGAGCCATTGGTTTGTAAATAGCACAGATATAACTCACATGCTGCAATTTGGACGCTACTCTGTCATAAAACCATCTGACTTTTGCCATGTCTTAGACATATCACACAGTGTATCACCTACTTCATACTCTATAGTTGGTTTATTTTTGGTGATCTCTGAGAAATTAATTACTAGATCTAATGGCTTCATGAAATTAAATAAATTCTGAAGCTGAAATAGAACATCTCTATTGGATCTCCCTCTGTCTTGGGCCTTTTAAGTTGCCTCTCAAATAGCGAATATCTTATTCATTCTTAATTACAAATAGGTGATGTGTATTTGCAGTAGCCTTTGCTTATTCTTCCATTTGCAAAAGTCAATTAGTGACACTGAGACTATGACCTTTTTTAAACAGTGTAGCCAGCTGATCTGCTATAACCACATAGTAAAAAGATTAAAAAAGTGTTTATGGAAACTTGATGAGATTTCAAAACCTAACAGTAGAGAATTAAGGTTTTTTGTGTGTTGTGGAATAATTTGTCTTGTAATTTAGCTTTAATTCACATTTTCACAATTAATTAAACATCAACCTAATCATTATACACATAAAGCATTTAAATTGATGTATGAAGAATGATGGGGAATGAATAATGCTTTGAAGATCCATTTCAAATTAGTTGTTTGATTAATGAATATTCCACAAGGGCATTTGTGTGATGACCTCTGTTGATGACTTAAGGAAAGGCATGTCTGTTTAGATAATGAGAAGACAAAGTGAATGAGAGTTATCTCTGTGAATAAGCAGTGTAGAATTACAAGAATTAATCTATACAAAGCATATTACTCTTTTGCATTGGTTGTAAGAGATAACATAGAACTGTAAGTTCAGTAAATAAGTTTGGCATTTGAAGATGCTGCTTAGTGATAAAATGTGCTGACTGCACATGCTGCTTGTCTTTCTCTGGATATGGAAGACCATAGTGGAATGCTGTTCTCTCTTCCCAAGCCCATTATGATCCTTCACAGCACTTGACATTGATTTCTTTCATGAAAAAAAAGTAAAATATTTCACACTGCAGCTCATTCACGTCTCATCATGTCTATAATTAGCAAGATAAATTGTAAATGTTTTGCTTGGTAATCTTACTTAACAGATTTGATTTCCAACCATTTTATTTAAGCAGTGTACAAAATGTATATAATAGTAAAAAAGCAATAGTAATCTTATATCTGATCAGGGAATATTGGATAATCAAAAGGAAGATAGAAAACTTCCCATGCACTGGCTGATCTAGAACAGAGACAGTGCAGGTTTCAGATACCTTCTCTCACTTTTTTCCCATTCCTCTGAATCCCGTTATCCCAATATTTTTCTTCTCTTAGTTGCAGTCCCAGAGAAAGTTAAACAAAATTCTAACATTTCTTCGTAACCCAGAAAGTCAAGGACCAGACAGGTTTTCTTTTGTTTTCTGCAGAAGTAGGGACAAGAGGCAGCACAGCATACCATCCTATCTCTGCTAGGTAAGACATTTCAAATTTGCTATCAAGTGTAACTTTTTTTCCTAGATCCTTTGTGATTTCAAGGGATTCCTGCAAAATCTGGATACAGGAAGAGAATTAATTCCCATTTCCCCAGCCTACATATTATTAAAAATAATTAGAGGATAAATTAGAGCAGACTTGAAGCAAGGGCTAATGCAGTCAAAATGGTGAAATATATTTTGAGTTAGAGAATATCAGCACACAGCTGTTAATCACAGTATTTAAACAAGAGAAATCAGAATCATGCCCACTGTGACGTGCTCCAATATGTTCCTTTGGAAAAGCACCACTTAAAGCACAGAACTAGGCCACAAATAGTAGAAATTAAAATTCAGTATACCTTTCCATTCATCAATGGATAATCATGATTTGAAGTTTATATCTCTAGAAGTGATCTCTTTGAGATTTGCCATTATTTCTTGTTATATTTTTTAAATTTTGTTGCTGATAAAATTAACTCTCTCTTATGACTGCAATGAATAAGTGAGAATGACAGAAAAACATATTAATTAATAAGTCCTTTTTAAATAACATTTTGAATCAATAGGTGAAGATGAAGCTGAACTTGCACAGAACATTAAGCTGTGAGCAGGGAAAACTTTAAAAATGAAAGTTGTTACTGCCCATGGCCTGGGGGTTGAAAAACTAGATAATCTTCCAGGTCCTTTTCAATCCAGGCTGTTCTTTGACTCTATGATGAAAATTTAGAAAGTTACTACATTGTGGAAGTTAGAAAAGCTACCTGCAGTGAGAAGCTAGGAGGTAGATGTTTTGGGCAAGGCAAATTTCTTTATTCGTGCGTAATGCCTAACAACTCCATCTAGTGTAGTGTATAGCCTCTCTTGTGGTATTGATTACACTAAAAGTAATCACTATTTTTATAAAATATCTTTAAAACCTTCTTATAATTAGCTTATTTCTAATGATCCACATAGCCTAAAGAAAAAATCCAAGGGAAGAAACAAGGACTATTCTGCCTCAAGAAAAGAGAAAGCAAATGCTTCCCTCTAAGATTTCAGCTGGTGCAATCAGTGTCCTCCAGGAATCCCACTGCTCAGGGATTTGTTGCATTATGTACTTGTCTTTGCTTGTGGTATAGCTGAAGTGAAAAGAAGGCAATTGTTTATCTCTAAGCTTCTTATCTTGTGAATATGTGCTAGAGCAAGTGTATGTGCATGCATAGATTCAAAGCTAGCACCAGAATAGAGAATTTAGCCATTTAGCCAGAGATTTTTCTAAAATTGTAGCACATACCCGCAAACCACTGAATGTTTTTATATACCCATGATAGAAGATCAATTGAAAGATCAATTGGAAGTTTTCAGCTGACTGCCCTGTGCAAATTGTCCTCCCAGGACTGAGCTCCAGTGGGACTGGTCAGAGAAACTCTGCTCAGCTCAGCCAGCAGCCAGAGTAACAGCAGGCTGGCATTAATATGCCTTCACTAAAGGGTGAAACTATCTGCAGTTTCTTTACCACCTGTGTATCTAATGTTTTTTTTCCTATTCAAGCTTCTCCTCATTACTGTCCTAGAAAGAAATAGCCTTTCTGTGAAAATAAAATGTTGAAACTCTACTTCGAAGTATGTACTGTTCCACCCTTACATTTTCAGTGTTGAAAACTGGTTGTTACATCTACAGCTGAACCCTTCAAATCCTGAGCTTATTGAAAGAAAAGGGATCAATTTTGAAACTGTGCTGGAAAGAAAAAATTCCTGAGAGGGAAGTATTCAATGGTAACATATCCAGCCGTGCAAAGCTGTTTGGAGGGGAGAGCTGATGCCCTTATTCTTGAATGGCACAATTCAGAGAGCTTTTAGAGCAATAAAATCGCACCTTTGGCAATCATGGGGAATGATTTCTGCACTAAAGTCTTGCAATGTAAAAGTATGTGCAATGGACCTTGAGCTTGTTTACCTGGTCCACCTTGAGGGATCTGAGCTGTTGTTTATGCATCACTGTCATGGTTCTCCACATTTAGCCACAGAAGCCATTCATTTCCAAAGAGCCTGGTGGTTTAACACCAGCCTAGAGGGCCAGATATGATCTCTTTCTGCACTTTGAAGGGCCAGATACAATCTACTTCTGTACCTTGCAGATCCTGTACAAAGAGATTTTTAAATTCTCACCCCAACTTTCCCCACATTTTGAGGTTTAACCAAAGATAATATATCAAAATGAAATTCAGTGGAGTGATGGCTTTATTTTGCCTTGTGTCATTTAGAAAACAGTGTGGACTGTGAGGTATGAGGTCTGTCAGGTATCTGTTTTGGAAGAGAATGAGCTGCAGCTCCTGTGAATCGCTGTGGCAGCTTGAGGAAAGATTAATGTTGAACCGTCCTGAGACAAGATATTTTAATTGTATTTAGGAAACTAAATTAGTCCTGCATGGATCAATCCAACCTAAGCCAATGTGTTTCATTTTCATTTTGCATATCAGAAATTGAAGCACGACAGAAAAATTCGGTTCTCACAAATTTGCTTTCTATTAAAAGTCTTACCCACATTCTCTATTACATTCTCAACTGACATGTAATATTTACTTTTTCCTGCTCATGGCTGAAAGCCAACTTCCTTCAAGGTTATTGTTTGCAAAATCCTTTTGCTGGACGGGAGGCATGCAAAGATCAAAGCTCTCCCTGAACTGCTTGGCTTCATCAGGGAAAGGTGCTTCTTCAGCTCATCAAAACCTACACTCTAAAACCAGGCAAACACCTCAGAATAAATAATGTATAATGATTTCACTCATAGGGGCAGGTTTGGGGTTGTAGCCATTCTGACATGAACATGGACAGCTCTAGTCAGCTTGGGCAGTGAGTTAATTGTCCTTGCTTCTATCTGCAGTAAAATGAGCCATTTTGCAGAATCACAAGCCAGCAAATTCAACAGCAGGAAGGGAGAGAGAGAGGGCATTGTGGAGTCGTTTCACAAGGATCAGTAGCTACTGCTTGCTGGTGAGGGCCATTCCAGACCTTATGCTTGTAATTGGCACTCCAAGATGCTTTTGCTTTTTATGTTTCCAAGTGAGCCATTCAGCTAACGTTAATTTCATTCAATGGCAATAAAGGTGAAATCTCTCAAAAAATAATTCTCTTCTTTTGCATCGGGATATGATGCCTAAGTAAACAGACTTTAATTAATGGCAGAGAGCATCCCATCAGCCAGCAACCCTCCCTTGCTCTGTGCAGCTACGCTAAACCCATGGCACTTTAAAAACAACTCCTTAGACGCAGCATCCGAGCCTTTCATCCTACTGCCCAGCACCCCTCTCTGCAGTGAAACGCAATGGTTTTGAGTGATGTGATACAAAAATAGCACCTAAGCAGCTGGAGCGAGTGAGCCTGCTGTGCTGTCGGAAGGGAGAAAATCTTTCACTTTGTTTTGTGGAGGTTCATACAGTGGTGGTATTTCCATGAGTTTTAAAAAGCCTCAGGTTTTTTTGTGTCCATATTGGGAGGTGATAGTCTCCAGCAAACATGGTATGCCTATCATTGTCAGCTTTGTCTAGGAGTTATTCCCACCAGAAGTCAGGGCATAAAAATCTTTTGATGACTCACAGGTTAGGTGAAAGACTGTTGTACTTTTCATCAGCTGTCGGTTGTCTCTGTCTCATTTTGGTGCTGTGGCAACCGATGAGACACCCACCAAAAGGGTCATTTTAGACCTCAAAATTTTTGGCAGAAACTTGCTCTTGGCCTGAGTATCCCACTTCTTCTTTACCTCAGCAACATGTCTGAAAGTTAGGCGGTGGAGACACTGATGTTTCTGAGCATTTTCTCACTGTTTGTGGCTATTTCAAATTAGCTCTCTGTGCTGGTAATAATTCTAAAGTGACGACTGGCTGCCTGCTAGAACACTCCTTAGTGCATGCAACTTGCCTTGCAAACCTTGCTGGCAGGATCCACCCTGCCCACGTTGAAGGGACCAAGTCATGCAAGCTCCCTTCTGCCATGGAGGACCCATGTAATGCAAGGGGAGTGCTTTGGGAAGAGTGCTTCATTCATGAGGGCTTCAACACCTCTCTTCTGTTCCCTCTGCAAGGGCACCTCATTGACAACCTCCATGTGCTACCTCCTGGTGGGACTGAGCCTTGCCAGAAAGATGTTTAATGATCATTCAGGTTAATTTCCAAATGTCCTTGTGATATCTTTCAGAGAAGAAGATGAATGGCGGGTTTGCTATATTTGACTGGGTTTTGTGAGAAGTTTGTTTTGCTGGTGGATCAAGGCATTGAAGAAATATTTGCCAGCATCTATGGCCTCATTGATGCCAGTGACCAGACAGAAGGATGGTTATTTCTGGTGACTTGCCTGAGCCCGTGCTAGAGCTTCTCCCTCTGCAAAAAGCAATAGAGGTGCCGGTGCTAAGAGGAGCTTTCCACATTGAGGAGTTGCTTGTTGAGAAACAAAGGGTAAAAGAGTTCACTTAGAGAGAGGAGGATAAAAGCTGAGCAGGTGACAGGGAGGGTACTGTGGGCACAGCATGCTGAACAACTCCCTGGTGGGCACATCAGCACAAAGAGCAGCTGCCCTTCCTGCTGGCTCTCGCTCTGTGTTTCATGCCCCTCTCCTCATCCTGCAGTCCCATGATGGCACAGGATGGCGCTGTTTTATTCCAGGACAGGAGTAAAGCAGGCTGGAAAGTAAATATTCTTGATTATTTCCTTCCAGAGGATGTTCTTCAGCTGAGTCAAGTTCCTCCAGCCTACCTGACCACATGGACACAAATGCAGCAGAAGAGACTGATTCACAGCCAGGAGAAAGCCACTGGAAAGGACAGATGGATGGGGCAGGAACTGGTTAGAGGAGACCTGTGTCTAAATGCCCAACCACTTTGATCCTTGTGGCATCATGGAAATGCTCTGTCTTTTGAATAATATGCAAAAACCTGCAAGGCATAAATTATGCCAATTAATTACCTGGATTTCTGGAAAGGAGCCCTTATTGCTTTTTAAAGAACTTTGGTCATATAGTCAAAGGAGCATGTACACGAGCTTGGATCTCCTGTGTCTTTTTCCAGCAAAGAATCAATATGGGTTTTTGAAGAAACTGGCAACTCGGTGCTTGTAAAGTTGTTTTATTGTAGTTCTTGTCTTGCTTGACTATTATGAGGAAGGAAGATATGTATTCACCATTCTGTTAACTGGGGAATTCTTTGGAGTTGCTGGCAGGTTTCTGGTCTGATCACCACAGTGACTTGGGGAGCTCATACCAGAGCTGCAGAATGGTTAATGGCCAGAGGTCTGGGGGCTGAGAGGAAATCCTGAGAACTCCTTATTTCTAGGCCAGGCTATAGATCATGAATTGGGACTGTCTAAACCAAAAAAACCTAAACATTAAATGAAAGCAAACCACAAAAATGGCTCTTTCTCACTTTATACAGAAGGCTGCAGAGGAGTTTAAAGGGCTCCACCACAGATGGCATAATTACTATATGGCAAAATCTACCAAAACTGAGGCTTTAATATCTGAGATATAATCAAGATTTGGCCTACTTGTTGCATATTTCATTTTACAGGCAGGAGTTATGGGTTTATGTACTGGAACTCTCTTTATAACAGCTTATCAAAAGTGCTTCACATGAACATATGTTTTCCCAGGGTTGTGTTTTCCAAGCATGCTGAACGATTTAGTAATACTGGCTAACGATGTAAAATGGTTTTCAATAGCAATTTTAGTGGCTAAATGAATCATACTTAGATGAGGGAAATCTGAAACATTCCATTTTATGCAAAACTCCTAAATGACCTATCCAGAAACCTCTGAGGAGAAGTTAACACAGGGTGGTTCATGGAACTGGAAAAATACAATGATATTTTCTCCTTTACAAATGGTTGGGATTTTAAAGTGAAATCTAACATGAAATGCCAACTATTTTCTTTATGCTTGTTATCTTTGAAAAGATTCATGTACGTCTTTGGAGATGAACCCTTTTCTTCCATTTTTGCATGTAATATGCTGAAATACTGGTTTATTGTCATTTGTTTTCTTTTACCTGTTATTTCTGCATCTTTTTCCCTTTTGTCTTTCTTATTAGATATTAATAAACTGAGAAAAACAGAAAAATACAAATGCTGTGACTTGAAAAACAAGTTATGTAATGCATATTTTACCCTATTTTATTCTACACACCTATGAAGTGAGGTATTTCCTCCAAAAAAGAGATTTTCAAATAATTTTAGAAAATATGAGAAGATTCCTTACAGATGCCTACCTGCATCACCCACACAGTGTCATTTCCTCCAGTTTTGGACATGCCAGAGTTGATTAACAAATGCATTCATATTTGTACAAGTAAAATCAAATTACTGTAAAGCCTAGAGAAAAGAAAAATGCAATTAGCCAGGTTTCATGCCGTGATTTTTATCAGAAAATTATTTGCAATATTCACATGCTTTTTATTTGTCTTAGAGCCCTATCCAAAAGATGTGATCTACTTGCTCGTTTGGGAAAACAAGAAAGAAAGGAAGGGAGAGCAAAACAATGGAAAATCTGTTTGATATAATGAAAGGCAACCTGTCCAGAAAAGTGACTGTTACTCTTGAGACACTAATCACTAAAGATGTTCATGGTTTGTGAATTTTATACAGTATTCCAGGATCAGAAGATTACATTTCTAGAAGTGGCGCCTGAAAAAGTACTTTATTAGGTACAGCACTGGGTAGAATTTTATATTGCAAAACACTTCTTAACTTTTAAATAAATTTTATCCCTGTTGACAAGTTAATAGATATCACACTAGGCTATTTGCTAGGAATTGATTTATGTTTGTAGTAGACAGAAACAGTAGCCTTCTTATTCTGAGAGAAAATTGGGAGTGGGATGTGGAGGAGGAAGTAAAAGAAATATGAACTTTATGGTGATATTAATTAGAAAAATATTATAGCACCAGGGTCACACAAAAGGGGTGAGGCATTGTTTTACTTTATGACAGAAAGATTGATAGATTCCAGCTAGGATTTGTGGCAAAAGCTCATTTTAAATTGCCATAAACAACAAATAAAAATTACAGCTGGAAACAATATTTTTATGCAACTGGTCTGCACGATCAGAATTTTTTTTCTAACTTATTCATCCTTTTTGACGATAGATATGTTCCTATTTAAGGAATTTCCATATTTTCAAAACAATCTCTGCTGAGACATGAAAAAACTACCAATAGAATATAGAACTTCATGATTCTGTGAGAATATATTATCCTCAATGCATAGAATGAGAAAAATAGAACACTTGAAATTGACATTGACTTGTTTCAATTATCTCTTTGCTTTTCAGACACTGAAACATGGAGTTTAGGACCAGTAGCACCTAGAATCTGTTCTCTCAATAGGCTGGAAGCATACCTGGGGACTCCACTAAAGTGTAAAGGAACATTACAGATTGGCACGATAACTGATAGAAGATAACAGACTGATTAAATTACTGCCAGCCAAAACCAGTTAAAAATGCACAATAAATTAATTTACAGAAAAATCGGTCTTGAAATGTTCTCAAGCAACACTAATTAGAGTTATTCATTGCTTTGAAGAAACGATGTTACATGAAGGTATTTCAAAGGTCTTCATAACACCATAGCATCTAAAATTATTTCCAAATTACATCCCTTCATACCTCTCTTTTCTTTTGACCTCACTAAGAAACATGGTGGAAAAGTGGAGATCTGCATCAATGTAAGGTGTGCATATTTACTGTGTTTGGGAAATGAAGAAACCTAGAAATCTGAACCCCACTCCTGGGCATGTCCAGTGACACTGTTAAATATTAAATCTGACTGCCAGATAAGCCAACAAATGCCAGCAAACAGCTTCATGACAGTAAAATTCAGCAAACTCTTTGTTTTTGAGGGCTTCAAATTTTTTCTTTTTTTCTTTTTTCCTCTCTTAAGGCTGCCACTTGCATTACTCCAACCGTGACAAACCCTAACCAGATCTTTCTTTAATTTGGTGTGCCTTAATAAGGCTCCTGCCTGATTCCAGCAGCTGCAGGCTGAAACCCATTCTTTGCCTCCAGGATACTTTTTATTTGTCAAGTCTTCTGTTGGTTAAATGTTCATCATGTGGAAAGGAACGCCCCTTGATTTTGTGAAATTTGATATTATCACATTCACAGGCTTTCTCTCTATTATTTTAATACCTGAAAGGTAGAAACTTAAAAAAACAGGTTATTGCAATGGTTCTGTATCAATATATTTACAGAGAAAAAGGACACCATTGAACATCAGAAGAGAAATTGAGAGAGTAGAGTATGTTTTAGTGTAAATCTAATGATTAGTTCTAAAATCAGCAGTTAAATATGTTTTGTAAGAAACAGATTTACAATATCACTGCTAATTATGCAGTGTTTATATTCTTACTCTTTTAAACAAATTGTCTTCTCTAAATATTTTTTAAGTCAAAGTAGAAGCTGTCTAAAAAGAATATACACATTTCCCTTGAAATTAATCCCGGGTATAGAAAATATTAGAAAAAGATAAAAAATAAGATTGAATCCTCTATGTTTTTTTTCACTCTGAAATTATACAAATGACATTACAACATTTCAGACTGTTTTTTATAAATAATTTTCACTTTATTTTGAATATTTGCACATTAATAACTTGGGGATTTTGTCATTTGCAGTGTACTCTTCTTTCATGAACACTGATTATTCATAATGAGCTGACGGTGTCTTTGAAAGTACTGCAGACTGTGCAAGTAAGATTAAAAAAATAGTGACTAAAATGAAAGACCTCATTAATCAACTAAATTCCATTTAAACATTAGCATTAGAAGCTTCAGTATGTCATCATTATATGTTTAACCCCTTGAAGCCATGCCCCTTTAAGTCCCACCCTGAAACCTGTGTGACAGCATAGCACAGAGGATCTGTATCCTGAGTTAAAATGTGTGCCCCAGACCAAGTGTGGAGCCCAAGTCTCATCCTGGTTGCATTCTCAGACCTCTCTCTGTGCTTACTGAAAGTTCTATTTGAGCATTGATGAGAGAAAAAAATCCTGTTCTAAAGCATTTTCATGGGTTTAAGAAACTGCTGATTCTACAGTAAAAAGGATATTTACGTAGTTAGTGTTGGTGGATTTTTCTGTTATAAAGTCAGCCCAGTAATGCTGACTGCATTTGCATTTCTCTGTGTGTGTGTGTGTGTGTGTGTGTGTATTAGTATGCCATTTTAAAAGTCATTGAAGAAATAT
The DNA here is from genome assembly GCF_030490865.1 of Poecile atricapillus. NCBI lineage: Eukaryota > Metazoa > Chordata > Aves > Passeriformes > Paridae > Poecile > Poecile atricapillus. The sequence goes on along the minus strand of NC_081289.1, from coordinate 30,754,245 downwards.
TTCAAGTGTTGTAAATTGTACCACTTTAGTCTGAGGAAGCAACAGAGGGATCTGCTGCAGCCCATGGTTAAAGCTGGGACACCTTTTCGCATTTGTTAACCATTCAGCCCCTGTTAATTCCAAAGTGTGTATTTTGAGACCATATTCTGGAAACACCATAAGTGACAGGGAAAATAACCTGAAACTGTGTATCTCTCAATTCAGTTTAATCAGGAGATATAAGCATAAAGCACAAGGTTTCTTACTTAGAAAATATAATAGGGTGTCAGCAGTGACATTGCTTGCTTTACTTTTTTTAAGAGAAAGTAAACCTGCTTAAAAAATAATAAAAGCATAAAAAGGCATAAAAACAAAGCAAAACAAACCTGAAATGAAACTAAAACCAAATAAACAAATAAAACCCAACTAAACACCTCTCCCCAAAAACCTCTCAGAGGTCACTGACCTCATAATTTGATTTGTGCTCACTTGGGGCTCTAAGGAAAGTACAAAGACATGAAACAGTGCCAGGCTAAAAGAACACTTGCTGCTGGTTCAGCAGTCACTGAAAGCAGCATGGCATTGGGTTAGATTCAGATCTAACTAAGCAAAGCTGTGGCTTCCCTAAAGACCTGAGTACCTTTGAGGACTGAAAGTTAACGTGATCCTTGTGTAGTTTTATAGGACATGCATTTCATCCATGGTAAAATAAAATTTGTATTCCACTGTGACCCCAAGGTGCTGTTTATAAGTTAGAAAATCTTTATTTATACTAGCTTCACCTGGACTCCACAGCTGAGAGGTTTCTGGGCAGAGGAGTCCAGGACTCTAAAGCAACTGATATTTGGTTCCTCTGGCACCTGGAGTAGGTGGGAGCTGGGACAAACAATGTCCTTCCTCATACCCTCCCCACGGGAGCATGCCTACCTGCATCACCCACACGGTGTCATTTCCTCCTCCTCATTAGCTTCCCACAGTATGAGAGAACAGAATTGTCCATGCGGACGAGCAACTTGTGCTTGATTTATTGTCGCTGATGCTGACACAAGTAATAAATTCAAGGGAAGATGAATATTGCCTAACAAGAATGATTCAAATAACACCTGCCTTCCTGGGCAAAGGAGCACTTATTTTCTTCTACTCCACTGACAGCGCATTCACTGACCTTTACAGGATTGGTGAAAACTGCACACATGCCAATATTTAAGAAATTAATGCCTTTTTATATCTTGTCTCTAAACAAACATAACAGAAAGCGCAGGTTCTGTGCTCTAGCACTTATTATATGGCAAAAATATGAAGATAAACTCTCCTATCAACAAAGGGTAGAAATCTTACATACTTAATAAAAATTTAAAGATATATTATAATAATATGGAAAATGCATTAATTCTGAAATGTTGATTAATATTTTGAAACTGTGTTGAATAAGTGATTTTTTGTAGCAGCCAGTGACAACATAAGTTTCTGCCCACATGTTATGTATAAGCTGTGATTCTCCCAAGTGAATGATATTAAGATTTGAATTTGAAGAGTAATTTGCACCTTGAAACCACTATTGCTCATTGGGCACAGTTGATAATATCTTTCTGCCTGTTCATATACCTTCTTGGCTTCAAGACAGGGAAGCATTGCTGGAAATGTATGTCTTTCTCTGACCTTAAACCTGGAGATTCTCCTATATGAAAATACATATTTCTTTTCCTCCCAAAGGCCCGTAGAGACAGTCGTATCTCCATACAAGAGATCCAAAACTCAAGCTGAAGAGATCTTGAGCCTCCTTCCTTCGATGGACTCCCTTTGAGCTGCACCAGAAGCTGCACCAGAAGACCTCTGGAGAGCCCTTCCAGCGTCTTTGCTCTGTGAGTTCCTCAACCACTTTATGCTTGGTGGTTCATGCACACGGCTCGTGTGAATTGTGTGACTTGTGTGATTTCTGAAGGAGCTGAAGGGCTAATAGGTGATGTGAAGGGTTGGGGGAAGAAGCCAAAGGCACAGATTGCCTTGGGCTGCGGCTGTCAAAACTTCTAGCACCTGAACTGAACATCTCACTTTGGAACAGTGCTGTATATGAAGCTCTCTTCAGGCTAGTGCTGTGAGGAGTAGTCATCTTCTGGACTGGTGTCACTGAGAGCTTGGTGAAGGAGCAGCAGTAGAGAGGCTGTATAGATACCACATATTCCCAAGAGCAGTCTTTCCAGGAGGGAGATAGCCAGCATGTCACACAGCCACCTTGTGGGCTGACCTTCCCGTTGTGTCTGAAAGCAGAAGGCAAATGAAGGCAGAAAAATCACCAAGGTTTCTTTTTTCTCCCCTTCTCAACTGTGTCATGGCTGCTATGTCAAAGCGAATGATATGCTTCAGCCATTTAAAGACAGTCTAGTAATTTTATTTCCTATTATAGGGACCAAGTGTCTATTAAGAGCATTCTTTAAATGCAGAGTGTGATTTGCTTGAGGGTTCTTTACCTTCTAGCATATAGGCCAATATAACTATAGTCATGTACAAGCATTTAAGCAATTAACACTCAGTAAGTTTTAAAATAAATGAAAATATTTGGGTTCAAGGTAGAAATTCCAGCATAAAGGCATTTAGGTATGGGGTACCAAGCAGAACTCTAAGTTCTTTTTACTGTTTTATGCCAAAATAACACAAATTGGCATAAATCTCTGCAGCTAGGGACCTCTCTCTTTCAGTTGTGAGACCCTGGGATATCTAGAATGCCAAAATGTAAAGAAATGGACAGCTGATCTCTCCAGTCCCAGTAGACTGGAGATGGGAAGATCTTCACACAGCTACAGTTGCACGCCAGGACATGTACTTCTTTATTTAACACATTGGGACTGACCAAGCCTGGACTCTGATGCACTGCTCAGTAGATGTGTATAAAGTTTTTCTTTGTTCTAATTTTTGCTGCACTGTTTGATCAGCTTCTATTATAGCTGCCTAATATGATGATAGCCCATAATGTTTGAGTCACCCAATAAGTTCTCCCAAATTAAGTAAAGGAGGAAAAGAGCTTAAAATAATGAATATCAAGTTATAGATAACCTCAGTTTGAGATGAAGTCAGATGTCCTCAATGTTCTTTTGTAATTGTGGAAATTTTGGTGTGACTCTGACACAGGTCACAGCCCATGGGTTTCTGAGCAGGAGGCTGATAACACTGTAAGTTGTGATTGTGGGACTGAGAGATAGGAATATCCTTTAGAGTGTGAGTAATAGACAGAAATGTTTTCTACAATGACCAAATATTATTTTTCATCAGCCCCCTAAAAAGTTTCAACCTGCACTGATTTTCTCCATTCAATCTAATAGAACTGGATTAAACTACAGGGGAGATGAGAACATAAATTTGATTCCTTTCACTCCATGTAATATTAGGGTTTGTATTCTTTCAAGCTGTAATAACCTCTAGACTTCAGCAAAATTGAAAACCTTTAAATAGCCTTTCACAACCTTTCAGTGTAGTAATGAAGTTTTAAGTGCTCACTGGGGATTTTCAGTTCAGAAAAATCTAAGCAGCAGTAGATATTAAAATCTAATGTTTACTTCAACTCTTTTAAAGCCTAATGGGTTTTTCTGACAGTGTAATTTTTAAAAGGTTGAGTTTCATTTATTGATATAGTATACTCACCCTGGAAATCTTTCTTCTTTAAAAACTCTGGTGGGAACCTTATACTTTGTTGGAGCACCTGAAAAGCCAGCTAGAACAGGGAAAACTTGCCAAGAGCTGACTAGAACAACAAGCAAGTTTAAAAAACCCCAAACCCACAACTCATGATTTAAACACCACAGGAGGCAAAAAACAAATTAAGGATGTAGATTCCCTGTGTGCACATAATTACAAGTATGTGAGTCACTGGAGTCAGCACGGTTGCTCATCTACCTAAAGACCTGGAGAGGATGTCTGGCTGCACTTGACTCGGGGAGTAGCTAAGCCGATTTTATTTATTTATTTGTTTATTCGTTCAATTTTTATTTATTTATTTGTTAAGCTGTTGCTCAAGGGGGTAGCAGTGGGGAGAGAAAATTGCAGAGCGAATTTACACTGATTAGAGAAACACAGTCTGTGTACACAGGCGTTTCTGAGGCACAGTGTGGGACTGCAAGGATTCTGGGTTTTTGTGCTGCTAAATTAGTGGTGAAAAGAGGATCTGAATTTCTTTGAGACAGTAATAGTGTAAGTCCCAGAGGGTTATTTTTCATTGCTGTATTGCTCTATATACAATGTTTTATACATATCTATTTTTATTATGCATACAAACAGTTATTAGTACTTGCTGGGAACATACAGTAAGGTGACTTGTAGGTTTGCTTCCTGTTATAATAATTCATTCAGATGGCACTTAGATATATTTTGTTGATAGTTTTTCATATTCTTAAATAATAAAATAAACACAGAAGGAAGTACAGAAACAAGGAAATAAGAAAATTATAAAAAAATCTTGAATATGGCAGATGAAAGTCCAGTGTTTTTAAAGCAAAAAATTAAAGAACATTTTCATTAAGAATAAAAGCATGTAGGAGAGAGAGGATTTGCTTATGAATATCTCTTAAACACATAAACATATGCAAATGAATAGAAACAGGTCCCAGCATAGATAAATACGTAATAGCAAAGCATCCCATGGCTGGTTTCTAATTTCTAGCTAATTTTGACTCATCAGTGTGTGCTTAACTTGAAGAGCATGTTTGTATCTACTAGTTAAACAAAATGCTATTGGGCTAACTATCACTGCAGTGTCCCAAGCTGCTACTGAATTCCCTGTTATAGGTCCTTGTTTTTCCATTCAGTGTTAGCTTCTCAGTTAGGATAGTGTTAGCTTCACAGGGAAAGGAGCTTCCTCACTTGTCTGTGTTGCTCTCCTTTTGCCCTCAGACTGTACTTCACAGAGAAGTGTGAGGAGACTCACAGATTGAGGGTTGAAAACTAAGACTTACAAACAACTACCAAAGAACGTGGAGGCCTGTGGTCAGTGTCTTGCTGTTCAGGTTTCAGGCAGATATCCTCCCTCTGTCCAGCACTCCTGGTCAACAACAGCACAGTGTTAACACACCAGAGAATGTCAATTGTTGAGCGATGCCCAATGGTTCAACTCTTCAGTCTTCCCAAGCTGAAAGAGACTTTAGGTGAAGGGAAAAGCTAAGAAGCCAGAGAAGCATTCACACTATGGGAAGCAAAACTTAAGAGAGAGACAAAACATACAGTGAAAGAGGTTTGAGCGAGACATTGGTGGTTCAGAAACAGCAGTCATATGAACATTGCAGAGAAAGATACTTAATTAGAAAGTTTAGGAGACTGAAATGTGGGATTTTCCATTTCACTCATCATGTGATGCTCAGTATTTGATACTTCAGTTGATGGAGATATTTTCAAGGATTCATTTGAGCACCTTTCATGGGTATGGTTCCGGCTGCTGCTTCTGTGAGGGACACAAAGCTCCAGTCAGGCTTCCTCCTTGTCTCCAGATAGATGCACTTTCTGACCATCTGAATGTAGCTTTTTGCAGCACATAAGGTATAGAATGCAGTGCCAGCAGAACACTTGCTTTTCATTTTGCAGGCAGAAGTCCCATTCATGTTTCTTTCCTGTAGATTTATTTAAATCAGTCTTGGGCAGATAGGAGATAGAAGAAAACAAAAGGTTAGAAGCAAGAGGGAATGCTGACAGAGAAGAAAAGCAGGTTAGAAAGAATAATTGAGAACTAGAATGAAAAAAAGACAAATGGATTACCCAGACCTCTGTTCTCACACAGCAAAAGAAGGAAGCAGGGAAATGAACAAAAAGGGAAAATGCAGTGCAAAGAAATGATAGTTTAGGGATATTAAAATCTCAGAACACCTGTGAGGACATGCTGGGCCAGCTCCTTCACTTGGTGTAACTACTGATTTAGCAGGTATCTGGAAGTGGCTTTATCAGAGTGGGCATGTGTGTAGGATCCACAGAGGGGAACAAGCCCAGGTATACTTCTACAGTAGATCCTGGTCTGTCCTTCAACTATTTGAAGCCCATTCTTGGGAAATTTGAGTGTCTCTGCTGCTCCCCACTGGGCCCCAGCCTTATGCTTGGGTGGAGCAAAGCATGAAATTCAGGTAGACCAAAATGAAGGTACCAGACAGCACAGTGGCAAATGAGAACACTGCTGATGGATACAGGCTAATGGACTTCAGAGAAAATAATCTGAGTTTTCATGCACATTGCTGCTTTGAAATTATCTGTTAGCCACCAAGGAAAAAGACTAGGATATCATTGTGAACAGACCACTCTAAACCTCTGCTTAATGTGCAAATGTGAAGCAGTCAATTAAGAAGCATCCCAGTTAAACTGTTTTTTAATGAACTGGATACAGAATACAGAATACAGAGTAATACTGAAAAATTCACCTCTGCCATGATTCAAAAAGACTCCCATCTCCATGCTGTTTTTCAGACAAAGCAATTCTGTCTTGGAAAGAAGTTACAAGAGGGAAGGTCTTCAGATGACAGATTTATGGCACATTTTAAGACAGAGTGAGATTTCAGGTCAACCATATGATCTTACAAGGTCCCTTCCAGCATGAGCTGCTCTGTGAGCCTATGATTTTGAAATGAGAAGAGGCTGAAAAGTGTTGAGATGGCTACATGTGCAAAGGGCATTTCCCAGCAGAGGTGCTTTAGTCCTGTGTCCCTTTTTGCTTAACAACATATGTGAGAGGACAAAGATGAAAAAACAATGAACTTTAAAAAAAATAAAATAAGAAAGTGTAGCAAATTTATCCAGTTGATAAAGATACTTCCAGTTCCTGGGAGTTGGAACAAGAATTGAACATTTGCAAGGGCACTGAAGGCCTCCATGTTGTCTTCAGATAGGATACTTTTTTTCACACTTATTGATTGTGATTATAAAAACTGAAGTTGCTAGGCATGACCTAATTGCCAGGTGTATGTCTCCATTGCAGAAAAGAGTGCTGTGCAGATATGATTGAATTAACTGAGAAAGAGGTGATACACTCTCTGTGACTCCTGGCACTTGAAATTGCTGTGTTAATTATAAAGTTTGGGCAAGTCTCCATGGCACTGCTACTTTAAAACTGACAAAACAAGCTAGGAACTTCTCTTGTCAGAGATTAGCTCATATGTCTTGCACTCTTCCCTGATCTCAAAATCACATGAAAAGATAGATTCATGACTATCCCAGTTTGTTTTTCCTCAACAGAACTGGACCAAAAAAGCCATTTGTCCTCATGTATTTTTGTCTGTTTTTCAGACCAAATAATGGACATTTCACAGCCTGCCCATTCACCACTGTCACTGTTCTCTTTTGTTTTAAAAACAGCCTTTTAAAAATATTTTTAATGACTCTAATTGTCTCTTTCAGTCTTATAAAATGATTTATTGTAGATCATTCTTGTTTCTCTTTCAAGATGTTCTCTAATGGCATACAGTTTTGTTCAGCTTCCTCAAAATTTAGCACACCATTTTATCTGGAGATTTTCCAGTGATGGATGATTATTTTTTCAGCGTATCTCTATGCTTTTTGACCTCTCATCACAGCACTTTTGAAACAACAGTGCTTTCTTAATTTACATTAGTGAGGTGTATGCTTTTTAATTTTTGCACTGTTCTGTCATGTAGGTGGCTAATGGAAACATCAGAGAGCAGCAGACTCAAGTGTAATGTACCATAGAGCCATGTTTGATATAGTCCTGTGCTTGATAATAAACCACTGGTAACTACATTTAAACTATGTTTTCCCAGCAGTTTCACCACCCTGAAAAAAATTCCCCCAAAAAACTTTTCCTTAGCTTTCTCTTCGAAGGTGTCAAAAGCCTTATTGAAGAGATGGTATTTGACATCTACTATAACTTACATACCTACTCATCAGTCTCCTGTCACTGGAAGAAATCAGACAGTTTTGGTGTGATTTTTACCAACAAGTCAACCCAGACTGTTTATCTTGTTTTCAGGGCTTATGGACAGTCCTTTGTTTAATTGCTTGTTTCAGTGCTTTTTAGGGGATTTGAAATTGGGCTAGTAATTCTTCATTTTCTCCTGTATTTATACAGGAGAAAAGCTTTCTGTTGGTCCTTGCCAGTTTTCCAATAACTCACTAGTCACCCACGAATCCTCGAAGACAGTGGGTAATGAGTCTGATTTTGCTTCAGCCAGGTATTTAAATATAATAACTGAACAAACTGATTTTTAACCTCTTATCCTCTCAATCTAATATCTAAGATATTATCCCTCTGCCACAACCAATTGGTTGTTGGCTACCACATTGTGGCTGGCCTCTCTAGTAAAGAGATGCAAAAAAGCAGTAAACTTAGATCTTCTCATCACTACCTGCTGCTGATTTTGCCTTTTTAATTTGTGTTCCAACACTTTTTTTTCATCTTCTAGTATAACTAATACTCTCGAATGATTTCTAGTTACGTACCATGTCACTTTGTTGTTGTATCTCGTTTCATGCTTTTGTGAGTCTGTCATCTTTGGCTATTTCTGGAAGCCTGTCTGTAAGCAAATATAATTTTTGCCTCCTATATGTCTTCCAGTATTTTTGTTACGTGAAAAGAATATTGTTTAGTGAACTCTTTCTCTCTTATTTTCTCCTTATTATAGTTTGCATTTATGTCCTAAGTACAGTCAAATCAGGGAACTGCTATTTCTCCTCCAATATTTCTCCCTTTCTGCTTAGCTCCTGAAGAGCTGACCAGTCAATTTTTTGAGGTTATCAATATCTTGCAGTCCATTGGTTTCTGTTTTGCTGCACTTTCTTCGTAATGATGTTCACTTGAGATGTTTTCTATATTCAGGTTTTCCAATTGCTCCAGTCATCAGAATCAAACACAGAAAATTTTTTTTTTTCTTGAGGTTTCTCTGCCATCTGCATTTAGAAGTTGTTGCCGGAGCATCTGAGGGAGAATGGGATTCTGTGTCCCAGTATATCCAGTTTCCATTAGGTACATATGTAGCTGAAATGCTTGGGTGCCTCTAAGTCCTTTCATTTAAATAGTTCTGGTCATGAAATTATCTTCTACCAGATGATCCTGTTTTGCTGAAGTTTTATAGACTTCCCACTAAAAATATTTCCTCTACTCATTATTTAAGAGCTCTTCAGCTGCTCAAAAGTCCTCTCCTGGAATCTCAGGGCAAATAAATATGTCCTTAATATTTGAAATATCAGATTCTTCTTTTCTCCTCTATCTGCACTTCTTGAGAAAGTTTTGTACCACCTCCTGTGCTGGTTCTGAGAAAGTGGTTGGATTGAGCCTCTGTGTCATGTAAGCAGTAATTTTGATAAAGTTTGAAGACTTCAGTCCTCTTTCTTATTCCACTGTATGTTTATTCCACATAGTTGGTATGTAGATGCCAAAGATAATCACTGAATCTGATACATTGTTCTCTTCCCAGTGTTTGTGGCTTGACCAGATAACTCCTACTAATGGTTATGCATAGTGATTTGCTTGCTTTGTCACCTCTCCCTTTCAGTGCCCATGATGGCTCACATAGGATTTGGTGGCTCATGTGCAAAGATTGACCTCTGGTGGATTAGAGGGGCTACTGGTGTGACCCGTTTGGGTTGTTCCTGCATCCCCTACATATCTGCAGCTCCTATATCACTGTGCACTTTGGAGCTGAGGCTGCTGATAGTGGCAGGTGAGACTCCACTTGGTGTTCTCCACCTCTGTATGAGCTGGAGCCTGATAGCTCCACAGGTGAGCCATCTGTCCAAGTCATGCTACTACATTTATCTTGAAGAACAAACCCGAAAGTTTTAGATGCCTTTTATTTATGAGCACAGTACAGAGAGGAAAGTTCAGCAAGCAAAAAGCCAGGAGGAACAACTTACCTGCAACTGCATCTGTGTTACCTATGCACCAAACCAAAACAAGTGGTTACTAGTGGAAGAGCTTGTAACTGAAAATCTCACTGTCTTGAGCTTGTTATGTAGGTTCAGAATTTCACTTTTCTTGTAATTATTGTTTTTTTGTATAATTTGAGAAATTTATTATTTTTAGTCTAGAGGGTGTGTTTCCAAATTAGCTGTTCCATCAAGGATGCAGCTTTTGCCTCTTCACCCTCTGCATCCTTTAGCCCAGCTACAGCAGCAGAACAAGTGTGTGTCCAGCACAGTGTAAATCAGCATTCTTCTTTTTAGATTTTTCAAGTCTTAAGACTGTCTATATTTGCCAAAGTACTTTAGTTTCCACAAAACCGCCTCTGTAGGCAGTGATTTCTCATGCTTATTCTTCAGGGGATGATGGATGTACATTTCCAGGATGGTATAAAGAACATGGAGCGAAAACAATGATTTACTTTGGGGAACACCTGGGTTGCTATACTGCTTGTGTGTCACAGGGCTGCCCAGGAGAAGTGTCCAATGCAGGATGTGAGGTATCTTCCCTTAGGCTGTACTGGAATTGGTCCTTCTCAGAATACCAGACATTCTGGTGACAGAGGGAGACATGAGGATGGAGGAAGAAGCTGTGTCTTACTCTAGTTCCTCTTGGTGATATCAGTCACCTCACCCTGGTGGAGTTCCTTGTGTCAGCAGAGAGAGGAAAGGGATCCAGGAACATATTTTTGCCCTTTAGATTTTTCTTTAAAATAATTGATCATTTATGAGGGATTCTGAGAAGCATATTTAAGTGGAAAAGTTAGGTGGACATGAAACTGCTGTTGTTCGTCTTTTAACTTTATTTTCCTGCTGTTAGAGACTTACTTTTTAAATTGTGTGTAAATGCAATTCTCATGCTCCTGTGAAAGATTGAGTTAGTTAAGAGCTGCATGAGCTGTCTTTACATTACAGACTCAGACTGGATAAATAAGGGGAAATTCTGGGGCTGGGGAGTGACGGCAGGGGAGGCTGAATTACAGGCAGTAAATGTTGCTGAATCCTATACATTTTAAATAACCCCAAAAAATGATCTTTTTAAGGTCTTTTCTTTTGTCAATGCATTGTGTTGAACTGCTCTGATGGACAAGACTACAAAGCCATGGGGAAATTCTTCAAAGGTCTGCCACAATCTGGAGCCTTGGTGTGCTTTGATGAATTTAATCGTATAGAGCTGGAGGTAATTGTAGTACCAGTTTCTTAACAAAGTTGGTATTCAATGAAAGTGACAAGCTTGACAACTTCATTAACAGCACTGACATTAAACAACATTGACTGAGTTTTACTGTTAAATGCAAAAAATACAATTTTAGTACATTTTAATCAAATACAACTGGTTGTCTATGGCAAATCTCTCCTTGTGATTTTTTTAAGTTTTCTGCATTTCTTACTAAAAATATAGCAGAGAAATATTGTTGTTTCAACCTTCTGAGCATAGTGACAGAGGGAGGTTTGTGGGGAGACATTGTATTTTGTTCGTGATAGATTAGTGGCGAGATTTCTCTTTCGTACGGGAGTGCAACTGCCACTCATAGCACTTTGAAAGACAGGAGTTAACTTCCATCTTCAGAAATCTCACAGCCAGAGAGAGAGACTGCTTTAATACCACATTTATTACTTTGCTGGGGAGGGGGGAGCAACAAAAAACCAAAAAAACGGCCCTGCAAAGAGGGATCTGCAACAAATGAGGGTTCTGAGTTTTAAGATTGTGATTTTTGTACTTACACAAAGCATAATTAAGTTTCAATATTTGGAGATAAAATAACTTATTTTTTTTTATAGGTTGATCTGCCTGGTCTCTTATAGTTCCAGAATTTTTGTCATTTTTTTCTTTTGGAGTCACAGCTACAAAGAACCCTAAGTAGAAGTTACAGACATTGAATTAGTTTATAACCATTCATTTAAACTTCTGCTTCTGAGGTAGCGCAGAAACTGGCTTTAAAATTACAATATGCTTGCTGTATTTTCCATTATCTTGACCATTAGAGATACATAGCTGTTTCTGGAAGATGCTATAGCTTTAGCATTTTCATTTATTTAGCAAGTTATCTCTATTTAATGTATAGGGAATTTTTCAATGCACTGGGCAATTTATTAGCCTAAGGGTGTGATGGATTTTTGTTTTTATTACACTTAGTAGCGCATTAAAGCATCATTTTGAAGTAAAAAAAAACAAAACCAAAACCACTGTTTTTTCAAACTAAAATTGTGGCAAAGGTCTTGCTTTGTGCTTCACTTCAATGATCTTTATATCTGTTCAGCAAACGTTGACCCTTTTAGACACCAGGTCTGAGCAGATGTAGGAAGATATGTCTGTACTCACCTTCAGTTATGCTTATTATCAACAGTTTTGGTGAGCTGGAGGAGTGGAGCTGTCAAACAATCCAAAAGAAACAATAGTATAACCACTTCGCTACGGTGGACAAAATTATAGGATCATTTCTTCTTTATTGCTGCTTTGCTTCTCAGCTAGACTTAGAGAGATTTTCTCCCTAGATCACACTACCACAGAGAACAACTGTGTCTGCATTGGTTCTTTTTCAGTAAAGAGGCAGCAGGCACCTCTTTTTCTATTAGAGTGCAGCATACACCAAATAAATGCCTGAGTGAAATCTCTTTTGCCTTTGTGCACTTTTTTCATTTGCCCACTGACAGGAGATCCCTCAAGACCAGCACTAAGCTCCTCTTCATTAGAACCCAGTTTTCAATTTAAATTTTAATTAGAATAGATGTCTAGGATACTCACCATTCGCTGTAATTTCTGCATGCCACAATCAACAACCAGAAAAATACTACTTTTTTAAAATTTATATATTTCTGAAAACTAAGTTCCTTTTCTGTAAAATATTTGTCACTTCTAGTTAAAATTATTTTAGCTCACCTCATATAGTTGCATTTTTGAATGGGTTTCATGCTTGCAAAGTGATACTATTTTTTCATTCTTTTAATGTAAGGTCATCTAAAACCTGGATTCTTACATTAAGAAAGGGCTCAGGGGTAGTTAAACTACATACTTGTGCAGTCCTAAATGTATTGTGGTTTTTAGCCCTTCTTTGATTCATAAAGAAATATTTAATGTTAATACATTACCATAAACTGGATCTAATGATATTTACTTGATGAGAGTAAGCTGAAGGATTAAAGTCATCATTGTACTTGTATTTTAATTTTTTTTGTTTGTTTGTTTGTTTGTTTCAGTTCTGAGACCTAGACTGCATGTATTCCAGAAGATACACCATTAGATCTAAATATTTCCTATGTGGTTTTTCTAGTCCTCAAATTCCTGAAGCAATTTATTTCCAAATAAAAAATACCATAACAAAAGCAAGGAATTTTATCTAAACAGAGGTTGATGTATCTGATTATGTGCTTCAGCTGCTGGCACCCACAGGCTGCCATAGGCAGAGCAAGATGCTAAGGGATAGCTTTGGTAGAGGCCACACATATCTTTGAATGATCTGATCAAATTTGGAGGCTTTTTAAAGCATATGTAGATCAGTGCCTGGAAATCCAACAGAGGTCAGTGACTATTTTATTCTGGTTCATGTTTTTGGTCAATCCCTGCAACCGCTCCCAGACACTGCTTATTATCATCGCAATTGCCTGGCAGTAAAATAGTTCGGTCTGTGTTGGAGAACTAATATCAGAGCTGTGAGCCAGGAAAGACTTTGGGTTTGCTAAGGGTTTTTCATGTCTGAAGAAGAGCTCAGGTGTAATACAGTGCCTAGTCTGAAGATTTTAATTTAAAAAAAACATCTTTACAATATGTCCGGTTTCTTCCCACAGTCCAGTACTGTGACATGTGTCTCATCTGCACAAGCTTGACTCATCTGCTATCATCCACTCCTGAATCTAGAAATTCACAAAGCTATTAATTTTTTTTGTAAGTGTTGAAATGGACTAGATTAAAACACAGAGACTGTAAATGTCCTGTAGGGAATTCCATCAGGAATTTTGTCATTAAAGTGTGTATATCCAAAAATTTGTCTCATTATCTTTAATTGCTCTTCAAAAGCTCTGATACTGTCACTCTTAATTTTGTGTAAGTATACACACAGGAACACTTAGAACACATGGTGGAGGATTTAAAATTTCTAAATATTTTTAAACTCACGCACTGGAACATTTTCTTAATGTCATACTATAGGAAAGAATAAACAGGAAAAATATTCCCTTAGAATTCTGAGTATTAAGAGCTAGATGACAATAAGTTTTCTGATGTGTTGCAAGGTCTAAAAATGTGTAAGGGGCAAGTATTTACAAGAATTTCAGACTGTAGAGAAAGCTACCTAATATGCCATTGCATCAGGCCAAATATTACATTATAATACGTCACACAATTCAAACAGCTTCAGAATTTCTCTCATTTCACAGAAAGATATTATGCATCTGTGGGCTTAAAGCTTGTACTCTTTGACACTGCTGTAATAAGAAAAGTAATATTCTAACAGGAATATGAAATAGGACAGTATATTGTGCTGGTAGATGGCTAAAGAAGTGAACTCATCTTTTCTGCAAGTATATTCCCCAAACTAGAGATGAAAACTGATTTAATTTCTGTAATAAATATTCTAAGAGAAAGAAATCCAACCTTTTTCTTTCTGACACCAAAAATATTTGTTATTCATAATAAAGTGTATGGATTACTAACCTCAGCTATTCTTTCTCTTTTTTTTTTGGTTTTTTTTTGGTTTCTTTTTTTGTTTTGTTTTGTGGGGTTTCTTGCTTGCTTGGTTGGTTGGGTTTTGTTGTTTATTTTGGTTTGGTTGGGTTTTTTTGTTGTTTGTTGGTTTTGGGTTTGGTTTTTTTTGTTGTTTAGTCTGCTCCTTTGCATTCTGTTGTGCACTTTTTCAGTGCCTGAAAGAATGTAAAAACTTTTTACCATTGAGCTAGTGGTTGGTTTTGAACTAATATCTGCTTTGTTATTGGCATTTGTAAATAAGGAAAAACAATGGAATTATCTTAAAGCAGAGCTTTACTTTTGATTAACATCAGGTAAAATGGGAAGGCTTTGGTTTTTGCCTGCCTACACCTGTTTGATTTGAACCACAACGTGTACTTTCTCTCATTACCAATATTTGTATTCCCTGAGCAGTAGAACCCTTCTCTTCCCAGCTTCTTAACCTCACATGCACAATCTCTGCTACTGATAATGCCCAGATTGGGTCCCCGACCTCCACATTATCTTGTAGAAGCTGAAGCATGCACACAACTCCAAATTTAATGCTGTCTTCATAACCACATGCTCTGCTCTGGAACAATGACAAAAATGTTCATTTTAAATTTGAAAGTCCTCAAAAGATGCTTTATTAGTGCTCCCTCCCACATCCAAGGAAAGGCCAGATATTGACTGAAGGAACATATCTTCTCAGTTATGCCAGGGCAGATGTCTACTCCCAGGGCTGTGATTCAAACTCACACAGGAGCGACCTCTGCTGTATGCAAAGGCTTCTGTATTGTGAGGTCATCTCTCTCTTTTGAAAAACCATTAAATTTTAAACAGAAATGCTGCTTACTGGGAGGCAATCATTTCCAGACAATGTCTTCCAGACCAAAATCACCAAGATCAAGACAGCTTGTGTCTTTGCCTTCCTGTGACAGAGGCAAGGGAAAATCCATCCTGCTTTCAAGTGTAACCAGTACCTCGGCCTTTAACCCCCTCTGCCCTATTGCTCTTTGTGCATTCAACATTCTGGTAATATATAATAATAGATTCTGGTACCACCTCCAGCTTTCTTGCCATCCTGAAAAGATGTGACACCCTCCAATACAGGATATGCTTAACTGAAGGCATTGACTTGAGCAGGTAGAGTGCTAAGGAAGTCTTGCTCCACAGCTTTATACTGCCCAGTGCTGATTCTGTAAATTTTGTGCATGAATTCTTTCAAAAATGTGCTTTTCCAGCAGTCAAACATTTTCTGCAGTGTATCTCTGTATATCAATGATGGTTGTCAATTTATGTTAATTTTGAGATATTTTTTATTTTATGGGAGCTCACAAGGCTGTTCAATTTTCTCTACTGTTATGTGACATTCTCCTGTTCAAGGTACCACTTTACTATTTCTCTGTTTAGTTTTTTTAATGACCATGTGTTTACACAGCAGCCTTGCAAACAGCATGCTGTCATCATTTTTCCTTACAAATGAAACAAATAACTGACTTTTCCTGTTCATTTTCTAAATGTCACTATAAATTCAGCTGGTTTCTACCCACTGTAACTGTTCTGGGTAGGTTCTTCTATTTACTTATTTCCATAAGCAAATTTTTAAGGTCATATGTCCTGTTTTTAACATTTTCAATATTTTTTCTTTAAAAGCTTCAAGAAAACTCTGGATAATTAGTTTAAATGCTGAAATCTCATTTTTTTCTTATGTTTTGTCTTGATATTCATGGATATAGGGATGCAATGTCAGCTATTTGTAAGTCTGGGTTTTTTAAATATGAAAACATATATTTTATCCTTAAAAGCAGTATAAGTAAAAACAGTCCTTCTCTATACCCTCCTAAAATTCACCTGCAGTGTGTCGCTCACTGCCTTTTATATCAAATGTGTTCAGTTTAGAAGGCTGAACACAGAGCATCTAAAGATCTAACATCTTAAGATGGATCTGGACCTCTTTCTGCTGCTTAAAATTTAAGGCACTTCAAGTAGTGTGCATTGGGAATGCTTGCTAGCACCTTTGCTAACAATTCTGAAAGCAGAAGAGGATTTAGATTGTTCCTCCAGAGCTCTGCGCTAGCACTGCAGTACCAGCCTCAGTAAAAAAAAATTAACATATAGGTAGTAAAGCAACTTGAAATTGCAACCTTACAGCAGTCAAAGAAAGTGTGGCCATTAATTTAGAAGGCATTATATGTTCTCTTGCTAATTTAGTGATGCATGTTGGCATGTGACTAATGGAAAGAGCTACTCCCATTGCTTTACTTGACTGGGCCTTGAATCTCGGAAGATTCCAAAACACATAGGATGTCTGTGCTTTTGAATTTATTTTTTTTCCTTTTCCCTAAAGTCATATAAAAAATTGAATCTTATTGGACTGATGTTTTGTTTAGGATAGTGATCCTATATTTAAGTGAACACTTCACATGTCAGTGTAGAATTTTCTTCATGGACATATTCCCAAGTTTATATAGAAATACACTTTAAAATCTGTTCTTCCCTTGCTGTTTTTTTGCATATGTGCAAGGAGTAGATATTCTGAATGCCTCAAAGATGACATTTTAGCAGATGACCTCATTACCCTGGCCATTTTGAATTTAACTCCACACTAGTTTTTCAAAGTTTTTGATTATTTTTCATTTAATGTATGTGAAAGTTGCACTCAGGTAATGGGACCAATATGTTTATAGCATGTAAAAGGCTCACTTGCATTTCAGCAATATGTTTGACTGTGCTGGTATTTATTTAAAGTATACAAATTTTCCCAACTGATGACCACATGTCTGTGTATATACTTCATCCTGGTGAAAAGCTGCAATATTTTCCTCAAAGAAAACACACGTCACATTTAATTTTCTTCACACAGCTAATGTTGAGACAGTTGTTGTGGGCTTTTATTTTTAAACTAGGGGCCAAAGCCAATGTTTATACTCTTACTTGCTTAAGAAGAAGACGTAGGTTGCTATACTTGAGTGTACTGGCCTTTTTCCTGGATAAACAGACTTTTAGTTAACTCAAATGTTTTAAAGGATTTCCTCTGAAAAGTTGTATTCTTCTGTTGGAATTTTATATTTCCTTACCTTCAACAGGACCAGAATTTAAAAGCTTGAAAGAAAGTCCCCTGGATTTTTCTGGAAGTCCCTAATCGAGTAACAAATAAATAAATTTGGCCCAAAATAGGGATTTTTTAGGATAAGGTGGATTTGTCTGGGCAGTCCGCTTCTGAAAGAAAAAGCTTTATTCTTTCGTCTTATGAAGGACAGTTGGTGAAACAAACATAAGGAATTCTTGGCAAAAGGGAAATCAAGGGTTTCTAACGTGCAAGTAGAAACAGTATCTCTTTTGATGGAGCTAATGATGTTTTGTGTTAAAAGCAGAGTTTAGACTGGAGTTACACTCCTAGCACGGTGATTTCCTACCTTATTCCATCAAAGACTTACGAGCACCATTTTGACTAAACCACCACTTGAAAATTAAGATGGGGGAAAACACCAGCCGTAATGTAAGACATCATGAGGAGGTGTTGCTCTGTCTTTTACAGAGTGGGATGCAGATCTGGATGAGCAAAGTGGCAGGGCAGACACCTGGTGGGGTGGAGTGTTCCAGCGATGGCAGCATGGAGAGGAATTACATCCTGAAGGCAGCGGGAGGAAGCGTCGCACCTCTCTGGAGGCTGCAGACATTACCTACACAGGTACCCCATCCCAAACTTAGGTACCTCTTTCCCTTTCTTTTAAAGGGTTGCTTTCTGTTTGTTGCTTATTTCAATTATTTTTTTTAAAAATCACATTCCTAACCAAGATAGCCCGTGATGTAAAATAAACACAACAAAATCCCAAACTACTCAGTAAATTTTCCATCTGCTACCCCTGCTTCAACAAACTTTTCATCTAATTTATTTTTGCCTATTACAGTTTTAAGCAATAGGTTACTACTGAGTAAATTTTCTGTTTGCTACCCCAGATTTGATAAACTAGTTGCTCCTTTTCAAGTAAGTAATTTATTTTTTCCTATTACAGTTTTAAGGAATAGGTTATAATTAGCATGCTCATATTAAAAAGGGGCTGTTTATCTATGCTCCTTTGAATACAACATGGAGAAAATTATTAAAAGTCAAAATAAAATTGAATATTTATTATTTTTCCCATCTGTTAGGGCAAACCTAACTTACAGTTAGGTTTTGCATCCCTGGACAGTGTGGAAAATAAGTTTGCATTAATTAATTCAAGCAATTCTCTGTTGTACTACCTAAACACAGTGTGTAATATTTGCATCATATTTCAGCTCTCAAAAAAGGGTGAAGGGGAAAGATAGAGATGAAATTATAGCTTTACAGAGGATCTTTTAGGAATGAGAGAGGATGTGGTTTGGGGTTTTTGGGGAGTCTTTTTTTGGCTTTGGTGGGGTTTTTTTGGTGTTTAGTTTTTGGTTTTGTTTTTGTATTTTTCCTGGTGCAATTGCCTTCAAACACACATGAAAAAAACCCCACAACCTGTAAAAATAATAACTGAACTTCCTCTTGACTCTCTGCAGTTAAGTAGTTGGAAACAATGCATCATTCCCTGTACTTTTTGCCCCTGCCCTGTATGACAGCACTATATCTTTGATGCTAGATTTCCAGCAGGTAACCTTGTTACTTTGATGAAATGTCTTTGAGAGGTGGGTTCACAGAAGAGAGTTCGCTAGTCTTACTGTCATAAAATGGAATTTTAAAAGAAAAAAAAGAATGGAAGCTGCTTGCTCTTCACACTTAGGGAAGGCTTTGTTTCACTCCAAAGTGTGAAGATTTCTTGCATAATCCAAATAGAAGTTATTTTTTAGTTAATAGCTTATTAACTAAACTATTTTTTCCGACTAGCTTAGTTTAGTTTAGTTCTTACTGTCTCATTTCAGAGCTGTGTCCAGCAGCCTAGTACAGCATGCAAGACATATCACGACTTCTCATACACTGTCCACACTCTGGGCTGGAAACGTAAGAAAAAAGGGACCCAGTACAGCTCATATGGGATCCCACCAACCTCCAGGAGGATTTTGAGATTGTCTACTGAGGACTGAAAAGGTGGCAGTCAGCAGAGATCTAGTATACACTGTAAAACAAACCCACCATTTCATTATATATCTTGTGGCAACTCATCAGCTTTTCTTTTTACCAATCAAACTTGTTGGTAAATTATGGAAGAACAAAGCCTTCTGGAAAAGCAAATATTTCATCTAAAGCTGAACTGTCTCTGGTTAATAAATTTTTAAAGGTAAATTTCTTGAGATTTTCCATTACATTCAGGAGAGATTTATCA
Source organism: Poecile atricapillus (assembly GCF_030490865.1). Lineage (NCBI taxonomy): Eukaryota > Metazoa > Chordata > Aves > Passeriformes > Paridae > Poecile > Poecile atricapillus. The sequence continues at coordinate 30,734,436 of NC_081289.1, read as the reverse complement.
AACCCTTTTCTGTGGGTAATTTTAGAAACTCCAACTAGGGAAACATTTTTACAGCTAAATAAGTAGCTCAGCTTCACTGGGGAACAGGCTACAGAGACTGCAAACATTGACAGTTTTGCTGAGATAGTTTCATGGCCCTCTAGCACAAAGTGATGAGCAAAGAAAACTGCAACTCTTCATTAAAAAGAAATTCACTTATTTAACACCCTTGCTTTTAATATCATTTTAGCCTTCATGTAGCCAGTGTGAAATGCAACACTGCATGTCTTTCTCATATGCATTAAGTCCTTTCATTTTAATTTAGAGCTGAAGTTTGACCTAATTTAAAGTTTCCTGGTCTTATAATTATAAATTGGATGTATTCCAGCGGTTAGTGTTGTGTCAAATATGCTTTTAAAATGAGTTCCAGATTTTAGTTCTTGTCACAAGATCTGTCTTTGCAACCCATGGGTGACAAGGGTAAAATTTGTCCTCGTCTTCACTGGAAATCTGAAAGTTAATTTACAGACATTGGAAGTGTTGGTTTTCAGAAAAACAATCAGAGATGTCAGCTTGCCAAAATTAACTCTTCTTGATGGTAGCAGAGGGCATTTTCCTTGGAGGCATCTATTTTATACTCACCTTCCCTTTGTCAGCTTGTTCTCAGGAGGAGCTGGTGGAGTGACAGAGCCAAATTCTTCCTTCTGCCAAAATACCTTCCCTGACCGTTACAGAAAAAATACCCCCGTGAAACTACTTCTGTTTCAAACCATGGGGTATCAGCTTCTTCTCTCAAATAGAAAGTTTCCTTGAATGTTTATATCCTGCTTTTGCATTGCATAATGCAAATTTGTGCACTCTTACACCTGATTTCCTAGGTTTAGCTTACAGCATTTCTCTGTGCAGAGGGCTGTGGGTTTCTGGGGCACTTGGCTGGGAGGCAGGGAGCCAGTGCCCTCCTGCAGGAGCCCTGGTGCCCTCCTCAGCTGCTGCTCCAGGGTGAGAAGTGCTGCTGAGCCCTCTCAGTCCCTGAGACAAGCTCAGAGCAACACGCGTTTAACACCAGAAACAAACCAAACACCCTGACAAAACTCAGGGCTCCACTGCACTCCCCCTGGAGGGAAGAGCACAGAGGAAATAAAGCATAAATGGCAGGTATTAGATGTGCTGCAGAAGGGTATGCCTATAAAATTATAATATATACTAATAATTAATTAAATATGTAGAATAATAAAAAATTATACCTATAAGTATATATTAACAATATGCTTGATTTACCATTTCTGCAGTAGCACTCCTAAAAAAACTACTGGGATATGTTGTTTTTAAACACAAAGCAACATGTTTTGTCAGGATGATTTAAGACCATTTTCCTAATACAGTAGGAAAACCATCCTAGCAAGTCACCTCTAACGTTGCCTCTTGAATGAGTCAAACCTGACCTGGGATTTCCACTGTATTTAAACAAGCTGTGATCTCTGCATATCAGAAATCACATCTCAGAGGAGACTTTATCAGACATACTCAGTATGGTCCATTATGGTTAGCAATATGACCCTTTAAATCAAAATTATTTTAGGAGGCTATTTGTTGCTGGAAATGAAAAGTGATATATTCTAAATGGGCTTTTAAACTAAGGAAATAAAGGACTCAGGGCTTCATTGCAGGGCTTGGAAACTCTCCAAGGAAGATTTTTAAAGTTTATATCTTGTTTACTGTGTGTTCTCACTCACATATCTGATAAAATGTTATGTTTTCTTCCCTTCACAGCTACTGATAAAAACGTTTAACAAACAGCTGAATGCAGGAATTTACAAAAAATAATGTCCAGGAGGATATAGAAGACAGTTCTATCCAAGATGAACCATGTAACTCATCAAATCTTTATTTATTTTTACCACCAGTTTGGATGTAAATTCATGAGGCTCACACCACATTTGGATAGTGTTCATTTTGTCTTATCTTTTTTTAAGACAAGAGAACGAGAACAAAGCCGTTAGTGTCTCTGGTTCCTGTTTTCCCCAGTTTATAATGACACACCAGGAGCCTCATAAGGACTAGAAATAAATGTCTGAAAAAAAAGCCTCTGTGTTCTTTTTCTTCTTACCAGGCAATTGTACAATCAGAATTTACTTTTAGTTTCAATTAGTGAAAACTCTGAAAAAGACATTGATAAAATAAGGCATTGAAGATTCTCTTCAAAAATCACTCGAGCATTTTCCCCACATGAAACCCCCAGTTCAGATCCACCTTATATTATAATATAAATAATAAAGCAGGAGAAATTTTACTCTTTTCTTGCAGCTTTAAAAAAAATAAAGTGAATGCCATGCAGTCAGGTTTTAGCACCTGTTTTCTGAAGATGTAATCCTACATGAGTAGCAATTTGCTAAAGATGAGGAATTAATTTTTTTTTAATAGTGCTCATGTGCCTAGTTTGTTTTGCAGTCTGAAAGTGAGAGGTGAAATTCATAATGAAAAGAGGTTGTCCCTTGCAGTTGTAGCTGTACCGTATTTATGAAGATTTACAAAACATGGTACAGGTTCATCTTTTCAACAGCTATTGAAAAGATGCTGGTGAGACGTCTGCAGCTACCACATTGACCTGCAGACTAGAAAATAGATACTGGCTGCTCTATCCAGGCTGAAAAGCAGACAAATATGTGGTTTGTTGCAGAATCAAGGCATTATTAAAGAATTTTTATTACTTGCAGGTGTCCCTAACCTTGATTTATGTGCATATTAAACTGTGTCTGGTTAAGGGATCTCTTTGCTGACTGTTAATTTCTTGTTTGTAACATGAGAAGTAGAAGAATTCTGAGTAAAATACAGATTTTTTGGTATCTATTGTAAATTTTATTTACAAGTCATGGCTACTACTTTGTTTCAGTGGGGCCAGACTTTGAAAATTGTGTCTTCAAGCCGGGGACACAGGTACAACCTTCTTAATGAGCTAGAGGACATTTTTTTCTGTGATGCCTCTTCAAATCCTTCTAGATTTTTAAAGTGAGACTTTGCAAGGATTTATCATCTATTTATAAGTAGATTATGAGAGATTAAAGGATTTTTTTTTCTTACTTAGTGGGTAAGGAAATCTTACAGCATAGCTCCTGAAAGGTTATGTTGATTCTGGTTTATGTCCTTGTGACAATTCGTAGTTTGTAGCTGCCTTTTTCTTCTGCGTACTGAGCATGTGGGACACTTGATGACCATGCATCAAGCACAATAAACCATTAAACTCTTTGTTAACCTCTTTTTATTTCTGTATAAAAATGGGATGCACTGATTGCCCTTCTGAAATTCACCCTAATAATTATATGACAATAGTAGAATCATAAAATCACCTGTAAATTATTAACAGTACAATTTTACCTAATTTTGAAAGACAATTTTGTTAGAAAAACTCTAAGTGATGATAGTGTACAAAAAAAGCCCAAGGTCCTTGTCATGGGGTAGCTTCACCTTTAAGACAGATCGGAGAGAGGGGAAGTTGAAGTTACTGGTGGCTGATGGGAGTTTTTCCTCCAGACCAATTATCAGTCATTTCCAAGAACTGACAGCGGTCCTGACCATTAAAAAGTGAATTCAACTTGTAAACACCTCCTTAAGAGGTACATTCCGAGCTGTTTTGCTCTCTTTGATTTCCGACTGCTGATCTGGTAACAAGCTCTGTCTTGGCTTCCCCCCCCCCCCCCAGGCCGGAACGAGGCTGCAGGGAGGCGGGGGGGGGAAGCAGAGCTGGTCAGCCGAGCTTGGTTTTCAGTTTCTGCTGCTGGACTGAAACCTGACACCATGAACTTTTGCAGTTTTTCTAAAGCTTTTAATTCTTTTACTACCTGGATAAAGAAACAGATTACTCCTTTTTCTTAGAAAAGACAAAGAGAGACAATCAACATGTAAGACATCATAAAACCACCAAAAACAGTGAAGAAAAGAGTTAAGTTTAAATAGAGAGAAAGAAGATGCTTGCCGCTGAAATGTCTGTTACAGCTATGGAGATGGACAGTAGTTTAAAGACTCCTTTAATTCATGACTAGAGTATGGGAGGAATAGAGTATTCAAAGTGTGGACTTTAGAGAAAAGACAGAGTGGTTGTGATACTGTGGGTTGCTGGAAATTACGAGTAAAGTGAAGATTTTTAAAGCCTTGAGGGGGCAAGGGGATGGCTGTTTTCCAGGAAGGCTCACAGAAACAAATGAAGAAGACTTCTACCTTTGAATAACTTATCCTTAAAATGGCATCCCTGGACTCATTTGACCCATGCACACCTCAGAGTAGTGTGAGATGGGAGGAGTGAACTCTAAAAACTCCATAAATTGGCAGAAAGAGACTTCTGTTTCTCTACAGGGACTGATGAAAAGACTCTAGAAATTAGGACTGGTTTTGACCACCAAGATTCTAAAATTTTTTGTCTCTATGTTGTTATGTGTACAAAGAAATGGTCAAGTAGTGGGAAATAAAAGGGTTTTCTGAAAGTTTATTCTGGTATTCTTGTAGTTTGTTAATAAACTGTCTTTATTCCTTTTAAGTTTTAAGCCTGTTTTGCTCTTATTTTAATCCATATCTCACAGCAAGAAATAAGTAATTTTTGTTACTAGTTTAAAACCACGATATCCTCACAAACCATCTAAATCAGGTGTTTTTTTCTGCTACATACTAACTTTTCCATATAAAGAAGTCTTTTCCAAATTAACCAGACAGCAGTTCCAGAGCATTAAAAATGTAAATTGTGTAAGTAAAAAAAAACAATGTCTGTAGCTCCATTTTAAACTAGGGAAGAGAAAGTATAATAGCTATTTGGGTTTGAAAGATCACAGAATGGCTGGGGCTGGAAGAGACCTCTGGAGCTGATCCAGTCCAACTCCCCTGCTAAAGCAAGCTCACCTAGAGCACATTGCATGGCATCATACCCCAGTGGGTTCTGTTTATCTACAGGGAAAGAGACTCCACAGCCTTTTTTACCCCAGTGTTGCACTTTAAATAAACCATTTGAGCTGGGCTATACTTCACCTGACTCTGATTAAGATGTGTAAGTTAGAGCCAATGACTTTCCACTGCCCTGGCAGGAGAGGTAGAGATTGGGATATTTCTAGAGGATTATTCAGTGGATGAGTCTGGGGTGATATCTAACATTAGAAACTTAAATTAGGGCAGGAAAACATTGGGCTTTTTCCCTCTGACTCATAAGATAGTGCCCCAGAGAGGCTGGAAAATAAACTTATTTAACACAGAGAGGTACACAGGAAGCCTGCTATTGGAGGCAATATCAATATTGCAAATGAATACACAGACAGAATTTGCCAGGACATTCCCAGACAGGAGAGTACTTTCAGGGGTTCTGGGATTTATTTTTTGTTTATTGTGAGGGTCTGTCTCTTCAAAGTGTGAGTGAGGGTTTAATTGATTGGCAGCTTGGGAGAATAAAAGTCCTTTAGTAAAATAATTAACATTACTTTAATTAATGTTGAGTAATTAATGTTTCTTTAATGTTACAGGAGAGAAAAGAAATTTACTGCTCATGCCCTGACTTAACCACTTTTGCAGGAACTTTAAAGAAATGTTCACACTTTCATTAAGAGTGTAGGTTTGAAGCTGCTGAGCTGCTGTGAACAAACTCATCTGGAAGTGGGAAACATTAATCAGTACCACCAGATTTTCACTGATCTTGCTCTTCTTTTTTCTTCTCATACCTGATCAGTTTACTAAGTTTCCACCCCACAGCCAAAGAAAATTCCTCTTAGGTGTTATATGACTTATAATAACTGAAAGCAAATTGTGCTATACACTGAAAGACAGGGATTTTAATTTAGGTAACTATTAAATAGAAAGTGTAGCATTTTACATTTCAGTTTGTATATATTTATTTAAATTTTATATTGCAATTTTTTTACCAATTTTTATATCCCTCTGAAGCCGCTCCAATGAAAACCTTTCCTTCAGTTAGAATTCATTTTTCTTCTTGATTTGCATGGTAAGAGATACATATGATTACTTGGGTTGAATGTGAACATTCATAGCAAGAGTTTTCAATTTTGCAATAAAATTCCAAGTATCTACAAAGAATCTTAACAAATTATACTTTAAATTCTGAGGAGAGCACTCTCTACTGTGGAATAAAATTTGGTGGCTCTGGAAAATTAATTGATAGAAATAGATGAAAAGTTAACTGAATTTTATTTCATTCGCATGTAGCTAAAGTTTTAAGTGGCAGTTGTCACTTGGAATAGATCCTGTTCTCCAGATCCACAATCAAAATAATCAATAAAATATACTTGCTTCAATGCTTTCTCAAATTGCAGAAAACAGAAATTCTGTCTCATCCTTAACATGCAGCTCTCAATTCTTATGAGTTAAAGATGCTGTTTTCCTTGATGAAAATTAACAAGAAAATGTTTTTTGTATCCCCCGCTATTTGAGCCCTTTCCAGAGAGCTGGCTGGATCCAGCATTTTCACACAGAGGCAGACAGTGACAGTCAGATGGCTCCACAGGAGCTGTTGCTCAGTTTTGGGTGCAGTTCTGGCCACACCCATGCTGTGATTTTTTAGCACAACAGCACTGTCCTTTTACGCCAATATAATTCCAAGGAGTAAGAGGGGATAAGTGGGATAAGCATGCATGCTCAGGATTTTGTGGGAATAGCAGCCATTTCTGTACTATCTCTCTTAAAATGAAGACCAGTCAGGGTTTGCTCATTCTACAGAGAGACAATTTTCCGCTTGAGATCCTGCAGATTAATTGCCAAGTGTCTCAGCTATCCCAGGAGAGTGGTGGAAGGTGTATTGATAGTACCTGCAGATAGCCAGGAGATATGAACAGTTAATGGGATTCAACAAGTCACCTCTCCGATTGGGAAAAAGCTTCTGGTCTTAACTTAAAAATCAAATTCACCTGTCAGAGAAGGTCTTTGACTTTGCAAGGTTAAGAGTTTCTCTATACACTTAGGATTCCAGGGCTTAACTGCATGATTTCTGCACAAACTGGGGGACCCTGTGCTTTGGTCTGTCAGTGAAGCCTTTTCCCTGTCAGTGAAAGGGCAAGCAAGAGCTCTCCTTGGGACAGCTCGTGTTGTCTGTTCTTGCTAGAGCTCATTCCTAACCTGGTCCTTGGGGTAGGGTTTGTGAAGGGATGGGAAAATTCCCCATGCTGACGGGGAAGACAGCATGGGACATCTTACAGCCAAAGATGATGTAAGATCCAGCCAAACCCGTGTTTCAGGGCTGCCTTGGTGATGTGCAGCGCTGCCCACGGTACACTGAAGCCCACACCCAGCCCTGTGCTGCTGCAGTGGGCGGACACACGGCTCCCACTCTTCTTCAGGCCCAGGTGGATCAATGAAATGCTGGAAGACAACTGGGTCATAAGGCCTCACTGGTGAGCCTTGTAAAGAGGCATTGAGCACTGCTGCCTGTGAAACCTGTGACCCTTTAAGAATTGTGGTCATTTTGTGTAATTCTTCCCTACTAGATTGGGGAAGTAATTCCCTGCATACATAAACCAGGAGCTGATGCCAACTCTGGCAAATTCCAAAGGCAGAACCATACTGTTTGGAAAGGTTTAGGGAACACTGAAATCATCTGCATCTGGGGCTGAAAATCAGTCAAAAAGGTAAGATTCTTATGCTCACATGTTGTATTCAGTGGTGAAAATCAGTAAAGAACACCTGGAGGAGTACAGAAGACCATGGAGTAAGGAGGTATTGAGCACTTGGGTGAAGTATGTGCAGCTGGTTAGACAAGCCAGTGTGGTAATAATTCAGGTGGAAACATAAGTGTGCTACAGATTCCTTGTTCACAAAAAAAATTATTCAGAAGTATAAATGCAAGATCACTGTAAACAACTAATTCAAGTAGGTTAAATGCCTTGAGAATTAAGAAATCAGGATTGTTTCTTGAATAACAAATAAGAGGATCTTCTAATCTTAATATTTTTATGATAATAATAATATTTAATATTTTTAATAATGTCAATGAAATTGGGTGTCCAGGGTTGAGAAAGGGTTGATAAACACTAGGTTGAATTAGCTGAACATACAGAGAGAAATGCTGCAAATCAATTCTCCTTAATACATGGACACATATACCAAGTTCTATAGTACTGCCACCCCAAATGACTGCCTGTAAGGCTTAGTGAACGCTGTGCTTATCTCTCTGTGTGGATGCCCAAGGTGTCTGGTGAAATAAGAGCCATTACAAGCCTCATCAGATATGTGAAAAAGAAGTCTTTCCTGGGCTTGAAGAGTTAATTTCTATGATTTTTTCAAATTGTCATAGGTTTGTCCAACAATTTTGCCTTGTCTGGGAAGGAGTAAAAACATTCACCATCTCAGTCAAGCTTGTTTACATGAGATTTAAAGTTGGTCTTGCAGGCCCAAGGGGCTCAGCTAATCACAATTTCCAAGCTGTTAGAAACCCACTCATCAGTGCTCTGCAGCAAAACAAAAGGGTACAATTATGTCTTTGCACCTGGGGAGGAGGCACTTAGCCCTGCACTTTGTTTTGTACCACATCAGGCATGATGGGCTTCCTGCGCCACACTCTCCAAATCTCCCAATGAGCTGCTCTTTTCACTTCCAGGCACCTCCCTTGCCTGGTCTCCTGGTTCTTCCCAGCTTCTCTTTCCAGTTCCGAGGCTGCTGTTCGTCCCAGCAGGATGACTCCACAGACTGTGGGTCTCAAACAGTGTGTTTCAATTACTAAAGCTAACAGTTGAATTAACACATTTCCCAATTATGATGTGCAAAGGCATAATGCTGAACAAAGCCAAAACTCTGTAAAAATTTTGCTTTTACAGAAATAGTAATGGAGGGTACAAGACATTCCAAGAGGCAGGAAAGGGGGCATGAGATGGAGGCTGACAAGAAGAGGTGCGAGGTGGTGGATCAGGACCGTACAGCCGGTCTGACTCGACTTTTTCTGTGGCTGGGCCATGCAATGCAGCCACATGTCACCTCTTTTTACCAACCACTCCAGGGGCTGCTTCTGGAATATGTGTGTGGGGAGAGGGACAATTTGTCTTCACCTTTATCCTGCATGGATAATGAATAAATCTTGGAAATTTAAGACAGAAAGATGCCTTCTTGATAAAAAAGGTTGACAGGAATCAGAGGGAAAGAACCATTTGTCTGGGGTTAGGCACATCTGTGAAGCAAAGAAAGCATGTGTAAGTACAGCTAACTGCAGAAAGAAGACCCTAATACTTGTCTGATTTGGAGGTGAAGTTCCTTGAAAGAGGGGGAAAGAACTGGGACAAATCTAGACAAAGCAAACGGGTCTATACTAATGCATCCTTAATAGATTTCCCCAACAGATGAGTAAGAGAATTTGTTTTCTTGCTCATATATATTTTTCCTATGTGCATGTACATACAAATATAATCAAATCTTTATATCTTACCAAGTTTTCCTAAAACAATTGACTACTAATCTCTTACTAAGCTCCTGCTTCTAGCTCCTGCTCTCTTCTCTCCCTGTGAAATATAGATTTGCAATGTCTGACAGGTCTACGTTGTCCTTAATAGAATTACTTTCAATCTATGCTGGCATCGATGAGAGGGACATCTTGTCCTTTTCTCTGCCTACTGTCAGCAAAAAATCATTGTTTCATAGTTGCTACAAAATGTGGATAGAGAATGACTGGGATACTGTTGCAGATATTGGGAATTTGAAAGCAAAATGGTTTTATTTATGTGAATCTAGTCAAACTAATCTATGAGACAAATAGAACATAAAATATCTTTGCTGATCAAACTTAATTTCATTAGCTAATGAGTCATGTAATTAAAAGCAATGTGTCCATTTTCCTGTCTCACCAGACAGCTCCTGGTAGGTGCTGCTGACAACATCAAATGAAGGGGACTGCTGAGAGCACAAAACTAGAGAGGAACAGAATACTGATGGCCTCACTGCAAACATGATTCTCTGCACTGTCGACATCTATAGCTACTTTATATAAAATGTGATCATGCTGGGCACCTTCTCTGATGATAATCCTTAATTTAAGAGGCATGCTGTCAGAAGATAGCAGAGTGAACAGGAAATTGCTAAGGATATTTTCTCTTTCTAAAACAAGAAGTTTTTTACTGCGAGAAAGATGTAAATTACAACAGGGAAATGGGCCAACTAAGCTACCATGGGGCTAGGTCTGGGGAGAAATTAAAGGTAGTCTCTTTATTACATACCTTATGAAGATGCAGCATTTGAGATGCAGCCACATGAAGGGCAACCTCATATCTCCTGCATCCACAGCCACAGCAACCTGGTCCTTGTGTCCTTTTTTGGAGTGCTGCCTGCCTACCAGGCTAGCTGCCACAGGGCGTGCTGGCCTTCCCAGAGGCTCAGTGCCTCCTTGGACAGAGAAAAACAGGTCCCAAGAGCAGCTCCAGGGCAGTTTTTGTGAGTCAGTCAAACTTCCCATGGATCTTGCAGCTTGCAGTTCCTCCAACCTGCTGCTGCCAGGTCCACAGAGGAAAAAGTGGAAAGTTTGTTTTCTATAGCTGTAGCCAACAGAGTCCTAAAGACATATTTTTTTACCTTTTTGTGATCTTGCACAGAAGGAGATGACTTGCAAATATGTGCCTCTATGCTGGGTTCTAATTCTTTATTTCCACAATGTTCTGCATTGTGTATTTGCCAAGTAATTCCAGGTTGTAATTCATTCAAAACAAAGGGGTTTGTGTGGTGTTTATTCTTTAATGATTGGACTGTGGATTAGAGCAGACTTTTGGCAGAGATCCTTCAAACTTGTTTACATTTCCATCTGTCTCTGCATCTTTTTGAGGTTTTTCAGGTTATTGTGCATGTACCTTATTTTATATTCCTAAGAGGAGCTGGCATTTTAAAAATAGAAATAAATTAGGTATTTCAGGTTTTGAAATTTTGCACTTAGGTATCTCTTGGAGTTCTACAGGCAGTTTTTTTTTTAGTTGCCTCAGAATTCTGAACACTTTTGTTTCTTCTACAGATAATTTATTATGCCCTCCTTGAGAAAACCAGATTGCTTGTTTTTCAGCCTTTAAATGCTTTGGTATAGCTTTGAGTCGTTGTCTTGCATTAATGCGATGGATCTACAGTTAGGGAGACTAAGAAACATTTCTCTTTCATGTGTTGGCTACAACACTTTGAAAAATAGATCTTAGACTTGGTGTTTTATATTCATCTCCATTTTGCTTTTGAACATGCATGGAAAATGGCATGGTAATTTAAATTGTTTTGGCAGGGAATTCGCTAGTAGCCTTTACTCCTTGAAATGCATTTGGAAATGTTTTTATTGTTTGAAAAACCTTAAAGCATCATTACTTCCTTGCAGAATTATTAAATACATATTACAATGGAGGCTATGGGATGTTACTTTCCCTTGGGTGCATATCTGTACATGTATGGAGGAGGTAGGGGACCGACAGGCTTTTATTCTGGAAGTTGTCATTCCTTCTGTTGATATGAATTATGTTTATTGAGTGATAAAATTCTCTTTTTTTATTGGTATGAAACCTCTCTTCAATGTATTTATACTGCCTTGCAGCAACCGGAGTGTTTTAAATGTCACGGTGAGCAATTGAGTTCAATGTATCTGCAATTTGATCACAGAGTACTTTTCAACTGTTTCTTTTGGGCATGATTGAAACCTAATCTCTGATGGGACTAAAAACACTCTGACAAACAAGATGTTTTCTACCATTTGAAATTTGGATCTTAGAGGTTTTGGTGTGTTGGAATAATATATTTTTGATCGTAGAAATGTGAAAATCATAATTTTTACATATTTTATTTGAAACAGTAGCATTCTTTCAAACTACTTGTGTGTGAAAACCAACCTAACTCTACTAGTTCAAGAGTGTAGACCAAATTAGGACATGTCAGAAAGCTAACTGTTCAAATCAGTCTATTCAAATGCTATTCAAATTTAAGCTAGACAACCAGAAACAATTAACTTTTGAGAATCTTTGGCATGTATATGCAGCATACTCTACACATCCCCATGTTTTTTTCTTTTGTCCTTGCAGGCCAGGTTGGATGGGGCTCTGAGCAACTTGGTCTAGTGGAATGTGTCCCTGCCTGTGGCAGAGGGGCTGGAATTAGATGACCTTTAAGATTCCTTCCAAGCCGAGTTCTGTGATTCTCTGACTATATATCATAGAATATAGACATTTAAAAAATATACACAGCACGTGCACCTGAATTGCAGCGGTACAAACAAGAGATATGCCTATGCAGATATCCTGCTGAAAAACATCAGCTCACTGGTGTCAGCCCTCTTCCATGGCTGCAATATTATCACTGAAGTATCCATACATTTTTCAGTGGTCTCAGAGGACACCTCTGCCAGGACATCCCTCTGTGCAAGCACTTGTCAGCAGAAGTGAGCTGACCTACTCCCTCCCTGCCTCTGCCTCATGCTGATGCTGCACTTTGGGAAGGCGAGGTTGGAAACTAAGGAGCACAGAAGAGGCTGGCTGTTTGGATCCAAATAGGGTGTCACCTGCATTCAAAGTTACAAGAGAAAACATCTCCAAAATGCAGGAACTTCCTTCTTTGATTCCAAACATGCTGTTGAAGAAAGACAGGGAACTGCTTGACTAAGGTGACTGATCCAGAGTAGATTGATTTATTCTTCTGGGTACATACACATGTCTCTCTATATAGAAGAAAATTATAAATGGTGAAGGGTAATGTTGCCTCCTCTCATGTTAGAGCAATGCCATGTCCTAAATCTCTCAAGGCAGCACTACTATTCATACCGTAAGTCATTCTCATGGCAGCAAATTTAGAAGAAATATCCTTTATGAGAATAAAAAAGGGACACACTTTTGGATGCACAAGTTCTTTCTTGATTCTGAAATGGAATCAGGAAAGGATCTCTTTTATACCTTTTAAGCTTCTTGGTCTTGATTTTTAGGTTTTTTTAAGTATTTCCTCTGGGAGCACTTACTACACAACAAGACATTCAAAGGTAGAAGAGATAGTCCTGGCTATACAACAGGTGAAAAAGCAATCAGATTCAATGGAAATACATGGGGAAGTTTGGAAAAGATCTCTTTTTGCTACGGCAGTGCAGCTCTGGAGTTGATCTGTGCTGCCTGCAGGACACTAGTGGCCTCTCTTTAGTCTCTGGCTTTGGTAACTCCATTTTGTAGCTTTCTTTGTCTCTTCCCTGCTCTTCTTCCCTTCAGTACCAGTCTGTCCGTCAGGCTGGTGAGCAGGATGGGCTCTGTTCCCCCAGGGCTGGTTGTGCCCACATGTTCCCCACTCACCCCACTGGCACCTTCCCACCAGCTCCTCCAGATCCCGTGGGTAGCTGGGGAGATCCCAGCAGGGCTGGTGTCACAGTGTGCTGCCTGACCTGGCACCTGGGTGGAGGAGAGGAGAGGATTCCATCGGCTGGGACTGGCTGTGTTGCCCCAGTGCAGGCTGAGGCCAACACACGGCTGTGTGACACTAATGAAGGGAATTACCTCTCCTGCCTTACACACCACATCAGGCTTATCTCTGCACAGCAAACAGGGCCATGAAAATAGCCTTTTTGTTGAGTTGCTTGTGCAAATATGTCATCTGGGTCTGACAGGGTCCAAAAGAACACAAAATATGTGTGTATGTACAGTTCCTTTTTTATCTTGCTGTTGCTGTCATTGCTGTTATGAAAGTCCACATTTAACAGTAATTTGGGGTCATTTCCTTGTGCTTATTGCTTCTGTTCTTCTATGTACTGGTCTGTCTGACCTTTATTAAGAATGAGAAAGATAATCTCTTCATCATTAATGGGCTACCTTTTATTTTAAATGAAAAATTATTTTCATACATGGAATGCTCACTCTCTTCGATGACAGCTCAGTATGCCACTGAGAATCATCTTGGCTTATATCTTTGCTACTTTGTGATGGGATTTTGACAATAAAATGTTCATTTTTGGTAGTTTTTTAACTTGTCACCCTCAGAGATGTTTAAAAGAGACTTTTGATTCACCAAGTTTTATATATATATATTTTAGATGATGAAAGGCCAAAATTTTACTTTTATGTTTTAGCAGTAAGTGTGGAACCCTCTGAACTACTTTTAAAAATAGCAAATCTTATTAATTGTAGATGAAGGATTAAAGGAGATTTAAATAGAAGAAGCTAGAATTATTGCATTAGTTATGGCCCTAGCTGCACATTCCTTATCTGTTTTGGTTTTGGTGTTTTTTAAATTTTCTATGCCTGTCCCACAATATTCTGTTCTCTGACAGCATCATTTCTGACCTCTTCATAGGGGATTTTTCACTGTCTCCTGACCATAGCATCCTCAATGTATCCATCAGGGAAATCATACAGAAAATGAATCTGCAGCTGGTTCCTTGGTTCGTTGGTTCATTTGTTAGATAATACAATCCAGGACATGTTTCCATTTAATGCTTTAAAATGTGAATTCAGAGTTCTTTGGTTTAAGAAAATAATGTAAAACCATTCTATTGAAATCATAGATAATCTTCTGTATATTTAATCAGTTGTTTTGAACCATATTGCTCACTGTTTAAGCAAGCTGTTAAATGAAAGTCCAGGGCAAAACTTAACAAAGGAAAAGGGATATAATGGGAAAAGAAAAACCTTTCCTTTAAATCCACCCTTCTTGCTTTCCTTCCCCAATACTTCAGGGGTGTTCTACCTGTCCTTCTGTCGTCCTCCGTTAGATAAACAAACAAACACACAAACAGACTTATTTAAGGACATAATATATGTCTTATCTTTTCAGGATGGGATTTAAGCCAGCAGAGCAACTTCTGTCATGGAAAAGTGAACGATTGCCTGGTTAAGCATTTTGTCTCCATAAATAAATATGAACATATTTTTGTCTTTTAAAGTCTATGAATGAATGCTAGTTTGGATTGGTTATAAGGTTGTGGAAAGCCCTCTAGGGTGTAAAAACCTGTGCTTTGAAAGTACATGTTAGATTCTTGAGCAGCAGGAAGGAAAAGTTCTGATAGGTGACCATAGAGTAGAACATGTTTTCATATGCCCCAGAACTATCACTATGGAGCAGCTGTATAGCAGATTTGATCCAATTTCACATGAATGGAGTGATGGCTGGTATTTCAGAGAGCAGAACAGGGCTCCTGTAGTGAAAACTACTAACCACTTTAATTATATTTTCATGCGTGGCCTATTTTATAGTGCAATTTTCCTGAAAGGCTTACAATTTGATTTCTCAGACTCAGGAGGTTAGTTTGGTTAAGGTTTTTCTTTGGAAACTGATGGACGCCTGGCAAGCTTTTTTTTTTCCCCCCTGCATCATGTGTGAGCATATGCTACAAGTCAACCTCACAAATAAACACTTAAAACTATTTTTAAATGTGATAATGAGTTAAAGACCAGTCTTAGCCACCAGTGTTCAATGTGAATAAGTGAACCACAAAAGACTGAGGAGCTTGTTATGATGAAGTGCCTGGCTCCAGCTCACTTTGGTCCAGAAAATGTCTTTGTGGTGAGGACTGAAGTGGACAAGATGACCCTAAGCATGCATGTGCATGACTATCTGTCTGTCCAGCAGTGGCCTGACCTTTCTGGGTGTTTACTGCTCTGAATTCCAGGCTGATGTGTCCCTCAGCTGCTCTGAAGGTCTGAACAGGATTTGGCTATGGGGAAGAGAATAAATTCCAAGCCCGTGTTTCTGACTATATAAATATTGAAGTTAAAACTGTCATGGATTTATGTTATTCACAGAAGGCATCTTCCTTTCAGTAGGGTCCATTTTAGTATTTTCTGTGGATCGGATACTACAAAGAGATTATGTTGCAGTATAGTTTAATCTGATTCTGAAACTGTCATAAGGGAGCACAATGCAGAAACTGTCCAGAGATATCAAAAGAGAAAGATATTTAGCCAATGTAATTTTCCAAAAGGAAAACAAAACTGTCTTGAATCATCAGTACGTAATCATGAACAGACACATTTTCATAAAATCTTTGAAGCAAATCTGCCATATGAGATAAAAACATATAAAGATACTGTCGCAAAAGCTACTTCAGTATAAGTTGGATTCAAGAAGCTGAGACAATATTAAATAATAGTATTAACATATAAAATGATATTGCTGAGAGAAAGGAAAAGGAATTAAGGAGGGAAAGAGAGAGAGCATGCTGCCAGCAGTGAATGGAAGTGAGATAGAAAATAGGTGAGAATGATACAGGATCAAAGTTTCTCACAGATGGTGGGAGCATGGAGGATGGTGGATGAATACTCCAGAGAGGAGCAGGAGCTTCAGAAAGGGGTGAATGGCAGTGCTCATTTAGTGGAAGGAAGGAAGGAAGGAGAGCACAACAGCATAAAATAATTCCACATGCTGTTATACACTTGTTAAAAAACTGGTGTAATTTATGGCATGTCTGTGCCAGTCATCTATGAAGATCCAGGTTTTAGTTTTGTAGGGGCAGCTGCTCAGATCTCAATAGTTCTCCCACATGAGGATTACCAGCTCAAAAAGAACTGCAAATAAGCAAATTTTTTTTTCTAATATTTTCAGGAAGACAAAATTCCGTGGAGAATGTGCTCATTTTAACGAGGTCACAGGTTTGCCAGCAGAATTGCTCTGAGACTTATCTGACAAGAAATGGATTGTTTAGCACAGGTCTTTTTTTCTGCCCCAGACTCCTCACCTGCTCTCACTTCTTCAGCCAGCTGGGACTTCATTACCCACTTCTGTATTATTGGGCAAAGTGATGACCTATGACCTTTTCCTGAGTCATAGTTCAGGGCATCTGTTGGGAGAAAAGGGTTAAAAGCAGAAGAACGGCGAGGAGGATGGTAGATTCGCTCCAGTGACCCTGCAGCTGGGAATGCCAAGGTCTGGAGAATAACAGTGTGGGAAACCATATGTTCTGCTTATTGCTGCTCATGCTCTCTCTGTTTTGAGAAGCAGAATTTCTGTGTAGAGGTAATGTAGGTGTTTGCAGAGACCTGGAGGTCCTCTCCCAGCCATGCTTGAGCTCCTTGTCTTGGGACAGAGATCAAAGCAGAAATCATAAAAAGCAGAGATGATCACAGCATGGAGGCAAACTGTGTTTGTGTGGGCCTCTGACAAATGGGTGCAAAGAGCAGCCCTGCAAGCTGCTGGGATGGACTGAACCTGACAGTGCCTGTGTCCTCATTGCAGCTTGGCCCTCTTTTGGGATCCTCCAGCCAGAGAGGTGATGAAATACATTTACTCTCTGCATTGCAGCCATGGTGTTTTGGTTACCCTCACTCACCTGCGTGTGAGGTGAGTAGAGTATGTAGAGCAGGACAGAAAGACCTGACACAGAAACTTGTGCAGGAGCAGTCTGCCTGATGCAGTTCCTCAGTGCCAACTACCCTGCCAGCATGGGAGCTCCCCCCTACCCAAACAGACATATAAACTAGACCTCTAGTATTTAAGTGACTCAATTAAATTTTGCTCAGGAAGCAGTACATGAAACCAAAAGTGCCTTTTGGATGATACATCCTTCTGTCAATAAAATTTAATTTGTTCTTACTTTGAGGAATTGCTTCCACTCTTCTCCACTTCTCTCTTCTCAGGGGTCTTTGAGATGTATGCTCTCAATGAACATACAACACTGACACAGTAAGAGTAACTGTCAGCAGAAATGGCTGCCCTGCCCAAAAAATTCCCCAGGAATTCTTGAGAGGATACAGTGAAGTAGACTAGTACTATACAAGGAGACGTGACACAATGAGACAAAGACAAGACAATTCAGCGACAGCAAGACAAAGAAAAAAATCAATTAAAAGGAAGAGATTAACCAAAAAGGAGGAGCCCTCATAACCAGTTTTCCTCATGCAAAGAAAAATCTCAGAGAAGAGAATTAAAATATGTTAATACTTCTGCATGGTGCTCCAGGGATGTTGGGTAATTGTGACTGGGAGGCTGGGAGAGAGGGTGATCGCTCTATTAGAATGTGGCCCACACTGTGAGAAAATAATAATAAATGGATTGCTGCTTCTTCAACTCTTAATTTAATTTAATTTAATTGCATTTAATTAATATGATTTTTTAATCAAGAAGCAAAATCTAATGTATGATAATAACTCTGCTCTTCAGGAGAGCCTGTGAAAATCATGCATCTTATTTGTAGATGGTACAAAAAGCTGTTTAGTCTGGGGGATAGATGACATGTATTTCAAGGATATTGAGTTCAAACTCTATGCAGTGTGCATTTTCATTAAAATATCTCTTAACATTTTTTTATTGATGTAGGATTAATGCTTTTTTTGTTTTTGTTTTTCAAAGCAAAAATCAAGGTAAAAGCTTTCTTTTTTTGATGTATTTCTCATGTAAGAGAGAGAAATTAACTGAGAGGCAAAGTAACTGTTCATAAGCTAGCAACTATCTATGGAATTTTGGCTATATATATATATATATATATATATATATATATATATATATATATAATTCCAAGATCCAGGTTTAATAAATTTAAATTTTTAATTACATTCTTATTCTTTAAAAAACTCAGAAAACCTAAGATCTGATTCAGATGTTGCTCTGTTTTTAATCTTCTCACGTTATAAAGTCCACAACTCCACATTTGTATAAAGAAATATAAAACAGGTGCCCATGAGGTGTCCAATACCTAAACTAAAATGCCACAATGGTAAACAAATAGCTTTACTATGACTTTTTATGACTACTTTTTATGACTAACAGTGCAAGTCATCCATGATACTTCTATCTTCCTCAACAGAGTGAATGTGATCCACCATCAGAATGGTAATAAAGTCTATAAGATGTAAACTGTAAATCTCCATTTCCATGGGGCAAATGTCAAGTTCCACGTTTGGGAAAGTCTTTTCTGGCTATGTAGATGAACATCCTGGTAGGGACAATCTGGCCTATAACACCCACAGGTGTTAACACTTTAGGCTTCTGTTCCACATGTGCCAGTTACCTGAAGTTAAAAGATCTATATAGAGCTGTAGTATGTTTTCTCCAGGTGGCAAGGATGTTATTAAAATGTTGGAAGAATAACAACTAAATACTCAATGCTGACACAATTTTCATATACTATCCATAACTTTTTTTATTGTTGATATTTAAGAACGCAACTTTCAGGCTTGATTCTGATGCCATTTGTCATGTTGCTATTTTTCAAGGTCTCTTTTTCCTATACTGATGTATTATTATTTAGTTTGAAAAGCAATTTCAAGTCCTTGAGGCTCATAAGGGAATTGAATCCTTTGCTGACTAAGGATGTGATTTAAATAAATGCTCATCATTAAGCAGGTACGTCAAAGCTGTTTTACACAGGAACCTCAATAAGCACTAAGTGGAATTTTGTGCTATAAAAACACAAAAATATTTTGCACAAAAGGGCCATTCTTGGAAAGATTTCACATGAAGAAGAAGAAACAAATAAGTGCAGGCAACTGAACTTTGACCTGGTCTTTCACAATCCTCTCTGTATCCCTTATTTATTTGTGTATTGAAAAGAAGTGACACAATTACCATGCTATTGAGCTGTGAACAAAAAATGGCTAAACACACCATGTGTTCTCTAGATGTGGCAGACCAGCAGTGTAGGTACCTTCAGAGCACAGGTATGTTTGAGGACCTACACAGCCAGGGTGACCTTTAGTCTCTTGTTACCCCTTAAAGTTAGAGCTCTCTGGGTAAATGCAGCAATTTTTCTATGGTTTGTGCTGCTTCATCCCCACCCCTACCATCGTTATTTTGTTGTCGTCTCTGAGCCTTTCCAGAGCTGTCAGCAGCAATTTTGGCTGGTCTGCGAGAAGAGCACCACTGTATGCCTGGCATCAGATGAAGCAAACTGCAATAAAATGTACTTCTCAACAGCTTTGCTGAATAATTGCTCTTACTGTCCTAAACAGAGGCAGGAGAGGTTGGGATGCCAAACAAAGGACCCAGCCACATACTTGTGCACTGTTTTTCTCCCTCATGTTTGAGGACATGAAAACAAGACCACTGTTTTCACAGAATCATAGAATAGTTTGGGTTGACGGGGACCTTTAAAGGTCAGGTTGTCTAACTGTCCTGCAGCGAACAGGGACATCTTCAACTCTGTCAGGATGCTACTTTCTTTTCTGTCTGGGAGATTCATAAAGCCAGAGAAGAGGCAAGGAAGTCCCTCAGCTGCAGACTCTGATTCTTCCCCTTTTGGCCCTTCAGCAGCAGTTGCTCAGTGCACTGTATCCTCAGTAAAAACATATGCTCATCCCTCTACTCCATAGTGGCATAGGGAGCCACTTCCTCTCTGCCTTTATGGCTTGGGTTTGCTCTGTTCAAGCTGCCCTCATGTTCTCCTCTGTCCCATGTTAAATCTGTGTGCTCTCCACAGTGCTCAGGAAAGGTGATGGTGTAATTTCATATTGGTTTCTTTCAGCTTCTTGCTCTCAGTCTTAAAATCTCTTGATGCGGCTTTGACCAGCAGTTGGAGACTGTGGGAGAGGCATTGACTGTGTGATTTGTACCTAGATCATAAACCCATCTGTTTCCCAATACTTTAAATGCATCCCAGCGGTTCTCTAGGCTAATGGTATCTTGACCCTGGGATTCTTCAGAAACAAGGTTTCTGTGATGCTGTCTTTTTGCTTCTGTGTCTAAGACTTGGGAACCACTCGGTCAATGTCAATCAGATCTGCCATGGAGGCAAAGAGGTCAGACAACACATTCACAGATAGATTCACACTTTCCTGCCTGTGTGTAGTACAGCTTGACCTGTGATATTTGTATGGAAACAGGATTCCACCTTTTCTTCCTCTGTATAGATTTAATTTCCAAGCCCAGATGTTGGACACGGTTGTATCAGAGATCATGAAGAACTTCTGTGTTCCACACTGCAGACAGGAAAAAAATATATTAAAATCCTTTGAGTTTTATGCAAAAAGAAGGAGCAGGAGAGGACCAAGATTTCTGGAGAGGCATCTGTGACCTCCCCAGCTGCATGCAAAGCTTTGCTTGCAGCTTGAACTTTTTAGCCACAAAGTAGACCAAGCAAAAGACATAATATGTTGGAAACCCAAGTTCATTAATTTTGCTGTTCATAGATATATGTCTGAAGCAATAAAAACACAACACTTATCCTCCTTTCTTCCAACTGATAAGTTTTTACCTTGGCACTGTGCTAGCCCTGAATCTCAGCCTGTGCAATATTTTGTTAGAGACTATAACTGTTTTAGAGTCTGAAAGTCAAAAGGTCTTGAGATTTAACCTCAAGTAATGTTTTGTAAGGAAAAGAGATTAAATGAACACCAGAATTAGATATTAGAAGTTGAATTTTCTGAATTATTATGTATAAAAAAGTTTTTTCTCAAGGCCTATAAAATAGCATTTGGAGCATTAAAACATCTGCTTTTAGAATAAGTAGGTGATGAAAAATTTATATAAAAAACAATGATTCAAAATATTTCTGAAACATGTAATCTATAAAAAGTGTGGTGTGTATGAAATATATTACTAGGTAAGAGTTCCTTATCTAGGGCTTGAGCTTAGAAAAGTAGTCAGAAACAAGCCCAAGGTGGGTTGTGGGTAGTCCAAGATAAATTTGACTTTGTGCCTTGCCAGGAAGTTGCTAGGCAGCTCTCTTTGCTGAGCAAATTACAAGTATTTGCATTTTAAGTTGAGCACCCAGACAAATCTTGTGAGCAATGAGAAAGTAATTAGTTTTGTCTGTGAAGTCAGATGTGCAGAAAAGAGAGCATAGGCCCATAGGGTGAAGGCTGAGGATGCTGAATTTAGTCTTTGGTTAAAAATCTATTTCCTTGATGCTCCTCATACTTGCAGGGTGGTTGTTGCCCAAGGACCATGTTCCTGGTAGAACAGGTCTTGTGGGCAGGTCACCTCTCTTCCAGCATGGCCAGGAAAACAACCTGTCTGGGCTCTTCATCCCCATCTGTGCATGGGGACATAGGTGCTGGAACACCATGTTAGCACATCTGGGGGTCAACAAGGGAATAAACTTCCATTTCATTAACAGCAAAAGTAGTTGTACTGACAGGGAAATACAAACACAGAGGAAGAAATTATCTCTATTTAAGTTCAAATAACTTTATGGATTCATTTATTATTCTGAACTTTGTGACATTACTATTCTTTTAATTTACAGTTTATACCTGTAAAGAAAGTGTACTTTTAAAGACCTCCATACATATGTTAATGTAAAGGGATATCTAGAGTCATTTTCACATGTTAGGTACAGACAGGTGTAGAGATACTATCGATATATCAAGCAAAAAAGTGCTGTTAATGAATAAGATCACCTTAGGGCAGAAAATGAAAAAAGACGTTTAAAGACTGTGAGAATAGACATGGAAAACTTTACAATTTCTTGGTAATAAGTTGAGTGTGATAAGAAAAGGGAATGAAGGGCAGGCGGCAGGAAGGCAGGCAGGAAGGCAGGCAGGCAGGCAGGCAGGAAGGAAGGAAGGCAGGAAGGCAGGAAGGCAGGAAGGCAGGAAGGCAGGAAGGCAGGAAGGCAGGAAGGAAGGCAGGAAGGCAGGAAGGAAGGCAGGAAGGAAGGCAGGAAGGAAGGCAGGAAGGCAGGAAGGCAGGAAGGCAGGAAGGCAGGAAGGAAGGAAGGAAGGAAGGAAGGAAGGAAGGAAGGAAGGAAGGAAGGAAGGAAGGAAGGAAGGAAGGAAGGAAGGAAGGAAGGAAGGAAGGAAGGAAGGAAGGAAGGAAGGAAGGAAGGAAGGAAGGAAGGAAGGAAGGAAGGAAGGAAGGAAGGAAGGAAGGAAGGAAGGAAGGAAGGTGTTGAATGAATAGTAGGTTCAAGAACAAGTTATCAAAGAACATAGAATTAATTTTTTTTTTTTTTTTTTAAAAAAACAACTTTAAATTTGTAATGAAACTTAACCAGATTTCAGGCAAGGAAAGTATCAAGATCTATCCCTGATATGCATCAGTACCTATTATGTAGAGACCACAGGCTAATGATCCCTGGCTCTCAGACATTTTTTACCTCATTTACACATTGTCAGACCTACCCCTCCCCTCCTTTCAGCACTGCTCTGGGCTCTTCAGACACATGCAGTGACTAATTTCAGTCCACTGGCTCAAAGTCATTCTTGTTTGGATGTGTGGCCAGAAAGAGTTATCATATATCTCCACGTCTTGAAAAACATAAAACAGGAGACAATAATAATTATGTATATTTTATATATGCACACACACAAATATATACACACACATATATATATATACACACATATATAAACACACACGTATATATACATATGCACACATATATATGTATACACACATATATGGCAAAAAGAATATAAAAGTTGCAAAGTCCAGCATTCAAAAGTTAAGTGTTCAAAAGTTAGGCAACGTCAGACTGAATTTCTCAAGGCATCCTTAATTTCACCTCCTGGTGAATATGCATTATGATACAGCTTTAATTACGAGGTTGCATACTATTACTTTTCCCCAGGACACCTGCTTCAGCAGGGCACAGGATGGATGGTGCTCACTTAATGAGCAGCTATTCAATATGTTCTTTTATCCTCATTGCTTGGCGTTTGGCCTCAGGCCTTATTTACTGCACACTGCTCAGGCTTGATTCTAAAGACAGAATTATTCATTTCCTACTTGACTGTTCTGCAGTTCTCACTCTATCTGAACACATTACAAACTTTAATGAATCTTTACAATACCCTAGGAAGAGCAAGGTTCACTGACCCCCATTTATAGGTAGAGACCTGCAACATTTCCACTTATCCTTGGTTTTAACATTCATTTGAATTGCTTTCTCTTCCCAACTTTCAGGAAAAACCTTCTTTTACATGATGTTTTCCACATCTTTTTAATGAATTCTGTGGCTGAAAATTTAAAAAAGCAGTGCAATCTGATGTAGCAGTCCAAGATGGAAAATGTTCATGCTTTTGACAGAGCAATAAGCTTTCTCTACAGAGCAACAACACTCTCTCTAGATGGGAAGAGATGCCACTTCAGTTACAGAAGTAACTGTTAGTTACTGTTAGTAAATTTACTTTACAAATAGGCTCAAACCTTCCCCGAACAGCCATTCCCTGGGCTTCACCACAGCTTTGTCCACCTTCTCCAGCTGAGGAGCTGGTCAGTGTCTTCATGGCTTCTTCTCTAATTAGATAATGAATAGATTTGCTTTCAAAATCTAAACTTTATAAAATATGTTTATTATAAACCCTGGACTCCGCATATCTGTTTCTAGTAACATGCAGTTTTAAGTTGCCTGTTTCTAGAAAGAAAAAGAAGATGGGCACAAAAACGGAATCTTTCCTCTCCTTGCTTAACCTCGTCTGTTTACCACATAAAAGTGGAGAGTTAAAATAAAAACCTGGTGATAGTCTATCCTGGGCCAGTGAAATACAATATCCGATATCCTTTGGTGGATTTTTTGGCTTAACAAGGTGGCAATTTGCAGGTGCTTCAGAGAGATTAGCCTCTCTAGGAATAACTGAGACAAAATGGAAGAAATGATAGCAGAATGTCTTTGTTGTGCAGCTGGAAGATGACTAAAACATCGACAAATTACTTAAGCATTGATATTTATTTTTTTAATTTTTTTTTTTTACATATAGATTAAAAAAAACCCAGCTGGGTAGGGTTTTTTTGGTCAGTTTCTTTAACTGAATAAATTCAGCAGCCAAGTTGAGATTAACTAAAGAATTACTGGCATGCAAGATGAGAATAACTGAACATCCTGAACAAGGATTTTTAATAAGTAGAAGTTCATGGCATGAGGTTCAAAGCTTGTATAAGAATATATTCTTTTTCTAGACTATATTAACCTGCCTGTATCTGATGCTACTGGTTTGAGTTCAGATGTGAACTCTGATACTGTCAGGTTTAGCTTTCAGACACATGAGTTTGGAAAGCAAGATTTGTTTGAAAGTCATGAAAGAAATCCTGGAGAGAGGATCCCAAACCAGCCTGACTCTCTGTAGCCTTTGTGCAAAGATTTTGTAGTTGCTTTGGTTTTCCAGTGGAAGAATTCTTCACTTCTCTTTTGGCACTGAGGATACTATGACATTTTTTTACCTTTGGTAACTAATGAACACTGTCTTCTGAAATGCCATAAGATCAGGAAGAGAACTTTGGGTGAACTACATTAATCAGAACTGTATTGTTTTTCCCTTTTCCAGTTCATGGCATATTCTTATTTAGTTCACAGTTTAGAGTGCAAGATAAATGGGCAAAACACAATTGCAGGAGACAGAATTTTCTTTCTTCTCTTTACTTATATTTGTTGTGTGTACATTCTCCTCCTATCTATCCTGCTCCTAGGCTTAAAGAGAAATTGAATCTTTCCCGAGGGACTGATGGGATAAGGAAAATCTGTTTTCCTTTAAACAAATATAAATTCAAAAACATTATTAAACTTTTCTTAGACTTAGTAATTTCAATTTAAAATTAACTGTAGGATAAATGTAATTTAATTTTCAAGTGGTTCAAACTTCCAGTTGGAAGAATTTTAAATGAGGTCCAACTTCTTCTGTTGTTCCCCATTCTATACAAATTCTCCTTTGACCATTTGCTGAAATGCTATTCAGAATGGTGGCCCATATATTTTTGGCTTCTGTTTTTTTCAGTTTTCCTTTATTTTCTGCTTGGAATGTTAACTTTTTTTAATTATGGGTTATGTAATCTGCTTAGAAAATAACATCCATTCAAATAGCAATATAATTTAATCTGCTTCTGCACTGTTAATTATGTCATAGAGAATCACTATGGTGAAGAAAAAGGATTTTGCTCTATAAGACTTCCTGGCATTTCATTGTCCTTCATCATCAAAGATGTTCACACCCAGTTAGTTCAGCTAGCAAAGAAATGGCAAAATAAAGGGATAGTGATTGACAGGAATGTGGAAATTAAAAAGCAACCTCATTGCACAGGTACTTCACTGTTCTGCTCTTCCTGTGATAAGCCTTAGCAAGTAAGTGCCTCCAAAAGCAATGGATTATTCTTAACCTCTGTTTCTATCATTATTTAAATCTGTAAGATATTTGTGCCAGACTTTTCCATGAGAGTTTCAGAGACTCCATTTGCAAGGAGCTCAATCTATTGTCTGTAATTTGTACAATTCTGAAACCGGATATGACCGGTTTTTATTTGAAAGGGGAATATATTAATCTGTCACAATACTTTTTTTTTTTTTTCCTAAGCAACAAGAAAAAGGCAGACTCTGAGAAGGAAAGGGAAAAGTTCTTGTCCTTGTCCTTGCCCTCTGGGGTTGCTCCAAACAAAAAGATTCAGAAAGTATTCCAAAAAATCCAGTAAGTTCAACGTCAGTTATCTTCGTGTGTATTTTCCCCGTCCTGCTGACTTGTGGCACATAATATGGTGCCAGAAAGTCATCAGTCTGGCAGCTGGGGTGTTTTTGTTTTGTTTTGCCTTCCTTTGCCTTTCTAACACTGATCCAGTAAATATTTGTTGGGCCATTTGTACCATCTGCCATGAAAATGTTAGTCCAAGGAAGAATGGCAGACAGGGTGGAATATCTATGTTAAAGCTCCATTTAAAGTGGAACTGCTGGTGCCAGCAGCAGGAAACTGTGAGAACAAGGAAGATAAGCAAGAAATACAGAGCGGAAAAGAACAGAGCCTCAGCAGTTTTTCTAAAGAATCATCTGTTTCCCTTCACCTCTGACCAAAAGTGGGGATCACACATTTCACATCCTTCTCTTTCCTCAAGATGCAGTGAATGTGGGAAAATAAGGACCTACATTTGGGTGGCTTGGCACTAGGAGAAGACAAACTGTTTCGGCTCAGTTAGAAAACACAGACTTTGCCCAACATCTGCAACTAAAGATACAAAATTGTGGGGCTGAATACCTCTTTGGTTTCTGTCTGCTGCTCCTGTGTGCTCAGAGGCTTCTGTCTGACTCAGAAGCTGGAGGAGGAGTGATTTAGAGCCAGGATGGGATCATCTTGGCATTTGAGAGTATTGTTTCAAACAAAACACCATGAGATGCAGTAATGTAATGAAATGCCCAAGTTGACTCAGGCCAAAGAGGAGAACTTGTGATATTCTTATAAGTACCTGGGTTTTGATCCCCTCCTCTATTGTGTGAGTCAGCTCCTCATTTAACACAAGAAAAACTCATTACGTTTCTGCATACTTTTCCTTTTAATGAAACCAGCTTCCTTTTGACTTTCTTTGTTACTCACCGGATCATTTCAGATGAACACTCTCAAAAAGAAAAGATTTTAAAGAGACAAACAAATACACCTTCCTTTTGTTTGACCTGCGAGACAGAGAAAGGCAAAAAGACCATGATATTGATTTTCAGATGACACATACTTCACCACAGGTCAAGTCAGAGTACAGCAAAATGCATGGATCTGTGTAGCACAAAAGGAAACAATAAAAGGTGATTTCCTGGGCATCAACCACTCACTGTTAGTGTTGCTGCAGCTATACAAAACCCTGTGTAGTCCTATTGCTTGACCTTCAATCACTGTAACAATGACACGTGGTTAGAAAAGCACCAAATTTCACTTTGTTCCATTGCAACATCCTCCACTGGCATTTATGATAGGAATGATTGTCAGAGAAAATGAGGTGTCAGGATGCTTGGACAAAGCATCACAGACATCAGCAGTGTTAGGAAATCACATAAACAAACCAACAATGTCATGACCAGTGTACATTAACGGAAGAATGATTATTTCAACTGGGTTTAATAAAAACAACCCTCAAAACAGAAGTGTCTTTCTTCTTTGACAAAGTGATTAAATGATTAGCAGTGTTGTTCTTATTAGTGATTCCTGATCATGTATTTCCTGCTAATATCGGACATATTTTTGCTATTTCTGGTCATTTTTCTTCACTATGTCAAAACCAGAAGGTTTCCTTTTTACAACAGCATGAAAAGTACCAACCTTCTAGCTTGGCTCAAGCCTGACGAGGTTTCACAGACACCAGTGAGCTCTTTTGATGTTTCAATAGAAAGTAAAACCAAAACAAACTAATCCTTCCTATTGGAAAAAAAATATAGCAAATCAGAGTTTGGGAAGCCAGAGGTAAACGACCTTTCTTGCTCCTATTGTATAAACAATAAAATTGTTTTTCATATGCTTGATTGCATTGGGTTGATAAGTCTCATTTTGTATGCATATGACAGTGAGAAAGAGGTTCAATTTTTTCTTTCCCATCCATTGTCTCAGTGAATGTACTGATTCCCTCAAATTTGAAAAATACAAATTATACTTTTGGAAGTGAAATCAGGATGGCATTTCTTGCTTCCAGACTTCCTTTGCTGCCATGTATGCATGCATTGGAACAGAGAGTGCTGTGGGCTCTGTCAGTGGCAGAGTTACTGTTGTGTATTTGCAAAAAGACAGTGATGTGAATGAATCTGAAACTGTCATCTTTTCATTGTTTCATGAGACAAAAGGTAATTTTTAAGTCAGTCCCATGTGTCACTCACATGTGTCCAGCACTCTCTGCAGCACCATCCATTTGCCACCTTCACCCAGCCCGGAGGACTGGGAAGCCCAACTCTAGCGAACAGAAAGCATACATAAAGAATAACGAACACTTGTTTTTTCAGTATTCCAGAGAAAGTTTTTCACTGATGTATATGTTTATTATAGGTTTATTTATTTCAATTGAATTTTGTTTCTGCTATTTGACCTTCATAATAGATACAGCAGCTATCAAACAAACATTAATTGATTCATTATAGAAGTATTGATTAATCACAGGCATGGAAGAAGGTCATTGCCCAGCAGATTCCAATTTTAATTCCAAGTGATGCTTTTCTCTATCTTGATTTAGTGAGCTCCCACTATATTCTTTGTGCCTTGCTACAAGAGGGATGCATCTTCCTTTCCTTTCAAGTTGATTGACAGACACTTTCAGGCAGGAGATAGCAGCTGCAGCAAACTCACATTTTTGTCTTCCTTGTTTGCCCCAAGTGAGATGAAACTATATAAAGGGAGTTTATTCTCCGAGATCACTAGAGCTGAGACTTGAGGCACTTGGTTTTCTTATGTGACACAGGACTGCCAACCCTGGCTTTTGCATAGATATAATTTCCCATGCTTTTTTGAAAGGAATTTAAGTTTTGAAAAAATGAAACATATTTCTGAAAGTACTTGTGTAATGACCAGATGTAGCAAAATTACTTTCATATTGCTTTTCATATTTCATATTGCTATGTTGCAATTTGCAGTGTCACTGCCACTGGGACACTATAGATGTATGCAGTGCTTAAAAGGGCCTGCATAATTTAGTGGCTCACATATATTTTATTTCTCAGAGCAATTGCGTGTTGCCTGGGGGAGAGGAGAAATTTACTATATTAAGCAATAAATATAATGTGTAATTGTGTTTAAATGTAAACTCATATTTTCATGTAATTTTTTTTTTTAAACTGGTCAGCCTGAAGGTAGTAGTTAATTACAAATAATGGCTGGACATCAGGAGTGACTTTATGAAATTCTAAGGCATGTCTTGAAGTACAAAATCTGTTGGTTAGCAGTGCCTGCACATGCCAGTTTTTAATTTCCTCACTCTTTTCAAATATCTAAGTTGGGCCAGAAATGAAGACATTATGTCAATTGCAGACCCCCACAAGGTGAGAAAGTATCAGAGCATCCAGCCATGTCAAAGAGAGATGTATGTCAGGAAAGACGGTGTTGTGGGGGTCAGGTAGGGTGTTTGGCATTGGCTCTGTGCCTCTGCCACTTCTGCATGCTTGTTTTGCCTTTCAGACAGACAGATGGACCTCAGCACAGCTTTGTTTGGGACAGACTCCAACATTTATATTCTCCAGGTCTGTTCTCACTCTCTGCAGCTGTCATCTCGGGACTTGAGAAAAGTCACTACCATTACTCACAATGGGAGTAGCTGAGAGCATGGCAAAGTTTCTCCTGTGCAGAGAGTACCTGCTATCCATCATCATCACATCACGGAGTTTCTAGAGGTGTGCATGCTTGCCTTCTCTGGTTGGGCCATGCAGAAAAGCAATCTCTTGCCAAAAGCACAGAACTTTGGCTGAGTGCCAGTCCTGCACCTTTCCAAGAGCTGTGCTTTCAACGTTGAAGGCAAAAAGAGAAAATTGCAAGACTTCTGGCTCAGTTCCTCTGGCGGGTCAAACTCAGGGTCTGGGACTGATGTGCCAGAACAGGATGGGGTTTTCCAAATGGCATGCTAATGCAAAAGAAGAGGTAATTTGTGTTTTGTCTTCATGAAGTAAGTTGACTGAGTTAGGTTAAACAGTAGTATTTCTCAGACTATTCTGTTTCCTGATACTAATCAAGTATAATTAATCTGTATATAAATATTATAATTATGATGGAAGATAAAGATATGTGAATTGCAACTAGCTTTTTTTTTTGTTCTGAAAAATCTGTTGAGAAATAAGTTCCTTTTCTAGTGGTTGGTTTGTTTTGTTTTTCTTGAAAGTCAATTTTCATTCATGCCTCAGAAGATGGGGGAAGGTAACTAAAGTAATTTTTGGCATTTTTTTTTTCTTTATTCAGTACTTTTGCCTTGATTAAATCTAGTCAGAGAGCAAGTCACAGGTGATTCAGAAGATGTCTGTATGTGAATAGGCACTGCTGCTGGGAGGAAGTGTTTGAGGGACGGGAATGGGAGCTTCATGTAAGTACAAGTACTCACATCCTGGCATGTCTGAAGCGCTGGGCTTCAGTCTGATACATATTGTAACCTGCAAGGCAGATCATTTAGCAACTGATGGAATTCGTTAGGGTACGACAATGATGACATTTGTATTGGCATCTGTCTAGCAGCAAATATTTTAGTTTCGTGCTAAGCATGATCAAGCCAAACAGGAATTGATTATAAACTCAAGTCAATATTTTGCTGGCAAAAGTAAAGCATTCAGTGAGAAAAAAGTGGCCACTTTTCAGCAAAACTTGTTGTAATGTATTATTAATGCAAAGATGATCAGATAAAAACTGGAACTTGGCAAGCTGTCAAAAACTCAGAGTGAATCAAAAATTTATAAAACACTATTGAGTTAAAACAATCCTATTATAGATCCTAGCAATCAATTTTGCTGAAGCACGCTCCTTAGATTATTTTACTGTTGAGACATTAGTACACAAGGATTTAGAGCTTTGAAGATTCCCCCTCTCTCTCTCATTCTCTCTCTTTTCTTTTTCAATGACATAAAATTAAAAATGAAATTTACACAGTAAATTATTTAGCTTCAGTTCACATTTGGATTGAATAAGAACAATAGAGTTTAAAATAATGGCAGTACTTTTTCCTTTATGGATTGTATTTTGCTGACTTACATGAAAAATTACAGCTATTACATTCAAGCAGAATAAATTGCTTTATGAAATCTGTAAACTTAATTTGTGCATGCACTCAAGCACTAGCTGCAGACATGATGCTTTCGGGAATGAAAATAACCCTGGTGAAATGATTCCTGGTCTATGGATCTTTTCTGCTTGCGAATGTTTTAAATTTTTATTATCTGTGTCATTCTTAAAGATGAGATCCATTTTTCCCAAATTCTGGGCAGTGTCTCTTGGTGGATATATTCTGAAATGGGTGCCTATAACTGTCCATATCTCTGAGCATCTGCCCCTTTTTGTATGGAGATTTCTAAAGTGCCTGCATCATTCTTGCATTTAAGCTTCATTTTTCCCGGAGATAGCTTAAAGCAAGGGATGTCTTGAAACATCAGCTTTTCTAGATTTCGTCTTTGTGTCTCTCATTTAGGAGTTGGCAATTTTTGTTCCTTAAAAGTAAGGTGAGCCCTGAAGGTTTGCTAATTTAAAGCAACGTAGTTCTGAAATAAGGATAAAACTCTTTTCTTTCTTGATGCAGGTGTCTCAGAACAGAACGTGAGCTTGCCAGGTCCTGTCATCATAGATACTGCAATGTAACTGCCAAAAATGCATTGAAGGGGTAAGGTGTTATATGTACTTTGCTGGGTTTTTTGTCAGATTGCCAGATCTTTCAATTTGTATTCATAAACTGATTTTTCTAAGTGATAAAGTAATAATTGTATACTTATTATAAAAGTAACAATATGCTTCGTAATAATTGTAAATAATTATATTATTTACTTTCATTAATTACATTATTTACATTATTTATATTAAATAATTGTAAAAAATAGGAGGAAAGGTGTTTAGGAGGGACCTGGAAGATCTTTCTTTCAAGCAGCATTTCTCCTGGAACCGAGGCACACCATCCCAGGAGACAGCTGGCAGGCACAGGTAAGGCTTGTCTGCAGGTGCAACGCAGTTCCCAGACAAAATGCAGGAAGCCACCTCGGCATGATGCTGAACTGAGCTGATGTCCAGCTTCCCCAGCTGGCTGGCGAGCCATCCTCAGCACTACATTAGCCACAGGCTCCCAGCATCCCACCCTGGCTTGAGGCTGCAAACAGAGCTCACCAGTACTTACCCACCTCCCACTGTGCAGACTACATTGTGTTCTCATCTTAGCAGTGTGGGGAAAATGAAGACTCTTTGTAGGTATTTGAATAATTGATAATCTTAAACTGAAATGGATTAAGCTTTTCTTCATTTACAAGCTCACCTAAAGTCTGAATGCCAGAGCAGCTTTAGTCTGCTCAGAGACGTAATGAAATCACAGTTGATACCGTGACCCATGAATTATTATTTTTAACTTGACATTTCCTTCACGTCACTGCAGCTGTTTTGAGGAATAGGAAATAAATGAAATTACTGGGTTCTTTCTTTTGAACTAACAGTCTATTGTCAGGTTTATCATGTTACAATGGTAGCAGCAATTGCCTTAAGTGATTTTTAATGGATAACAGTACACACCGAGTTATGATCTTGTCAGTTGTGAAAACTAACCAGGGTTAAGTTTCATCAATATTTGAATAGAAAACTGAAGAAATTCGTGAGGGCTAAAAAAAGCTTTGAGAACAACAGGTTATTAGGAAAAGATAATAACAACAGAAAAATGTATTGCTGCTAATTAAAATTAATTGGCCATAATCTTCTCAAAAATTAGTGTAAGTGCAGCTGTTTATGCAAAATATGGATGATGAATTTGTAATTAAGAAGAACTGAAATTTTAGAAATACAGTCACAATTATTTCATTTACATGTGTATGTCTGTGTTTGTGTGTATGTGTATATATATATATATATATATATATGATCAGCTTCATATTCTCCAGTCTGATATTTGTCAGGTGAAAATGTCACACTGCAATTATACATATACACAAGCAGAGGCAAGTTCTGCTGTTTTGACATTACACAGGACCTAACATGTAACCAGTACTTTAAGATCAATAATATAAAATTTTACTGTGATACAGTCCAAAAAGCCGGTTACTTCCAGGCTCCTGTTATGCTAGACTCCGGAAAACATAAAAAAGAAGCTATCCCAAGCTTTTCCAGTCAGACAGAGGAAAGGGGATGGGAAATAGAGTCTGCAAACAAAGAAATGAGTAGTTGTTTTCCACTAATTTAAATTAATTACAATTTTACTCATTTTAACTATGCTGAATAAGGACAAGAGGGTAAGAGCAACCACAAAAGAGAAGAGGAAAAGTCATAATGCATGACACTTTGAGATACCTAAGTTTAGGTGGCTACATGAGTGCCTTCCTCTGCTCTGGATGTCTAAGCTGTGTTCAGTGGATATTTAGCCGAGACAGGAATCAAAAGAGCCATTCAGATCACATACTAGGTGGTTTATCAGCCAGATTACTCCCAGAGACACTGTTAAGGGTATGGAAATGAAACTGATCCTGCAGTATAAGGGGCCTATTCTTCAAGTAAACCATTTTACAGGGTACCATAATCACCTTCCTACCTGAATGTATTGCTTTGTAACATTCAGTGCTCTTAATTTAAATTAATTCTTATTTGAGGCAATGTATGTGTGAGGTAAAATCTATGACATGGCTTTGGGATCACAGGCTTTCCTCTCCCTCTGTGAGGGATGAAAGAGATACAGCTCAGCAACACAAATCTTCCCCAACCCTTCGCAGCACAGCTGTGAACTTCTGAGTGTAATTTTTTATATTTATTTTAATATTTATTATTTGACCTATATTTTGACTTGAATGGCATTCCACACATGTAAACTTAAACTTTTTTTTTTTTTTTTTTGGGCTTTCAAAAACACCCTTTGCTCTCAGCATCAGAACTCAGCACCCGTGCTGATCTAATGAGCAGAAAGCATCTCTTGAATAGTTTTAACAGCTTTTCTCTAAATGATGTTGTACCAGTTATCTAATGATGCATGAGAATGACATCAAATTGGAAATGCTCTTACCAATGTTTCTGTGTGATAACAACATAAAAATGTCAGATGTTTGGGCTTGAACTTTCTGAGTGACTTGTATCACTTGATGCTTAGTCATTTTCCTTCTGTATAGTGGGTGGCTTTAAAGCCATGGCAAGATTGTAGCTGTTGACTTTTTCAGATTCTGTTTGAGGATCAAGAATAAGATTTTTATCAGAGAAGAAGAGTAGCTGCATGGCCAGGGCTGTCTTTTAACATCTGAGGTTAATCTCATTTCTCTCCATTTTCTACCTGTATCGCAGATAAAGTGAATTTTTCCACAAATGCTGTTTCCACACAAGGATACCACCAGCCATGCCACTATCTCTGAGTTACCTAGAACTGTATTGTAGTTTCTTGAATGATCATGCTGGGCTTGCTCTCTCCTTCCCCACTCTGCTCCCATCTGTGCTACTTGGCTGTTATCTGCAGCTCTGGGATGTAGAAGGAGCATGCCATGGGACTTACGAGTAGAGCTTTCAGCTTATTAGCACCTCAGCCAGTAAAGTATTTGATTCCACAGGGGCATGGCCAGGAAACCTCAAGGAAGATCTTCTCTGAATTAATACCT
This sequence comes from Poecile atricapillus, assembly GCF_030490865.1. Classification (NCBI taxonomy): domain Eukaryota; kingdom Metazoa; phylum Chordata; class Aves; order Passeriformes; family Paridae; genus Poecile; species Poecile atricapillus. Next base: position 30,699,686 of record NC_081289.1, on the reverse strand, counting down.
TTTTGGCTATTAATAATGTTGACCAGCCCATAAAACTACCAGTAATAAGAACTACCAGCTGCATCTGAAACCCTGGTACTTTAAAAACCTTTAAAATTCCTCCAATGTGTATGGTGACCCATTGTCTCAGATGAAGTCATCAGAAATGCAGTGTTTGATGACTACTACCTCAGTGTGATTCACTCGAGTGATGGATAATATATTGCTTACTTTTGTTAGTTTCAAAAGAACAACTGTAATAATCAATTATCAGTAGGCAGTGGTTTCCTCCATGTTCAAATACATCAACTGCCAGTTGCTGTCAAGCTCTGCTGGGTACATCACAAATGGTCACAGTTTCCCAGCATTTCTCTCTGGTACTTTGCACAGCGGCAGCAATTTCTGACCATTTTTACTCTGTGCATTCATGTAGGCCCAAAGAAGTCTACTTGTTGCCCAGTTTTTTGCATAACATCATCTGAGGTGGCCTCACGAATCTTTTCAGCCTCTTGGTGCATTTTAATTGGAGTCTCTGCTTTCCCCTCTTTCTGCACTTGCTCTTTCTCTCAGTCACCTCTGGGTTTGTTTCCATTCTAAAAGTCTCTGGTAGTCAAGGGAACTAGTTTCTGGGCAGCAAAGTGTGAGCTTATTATTTCTTTTAAAGGATTCACTGCATTGTCACTCTTAGTTTCTCCGTTTTCCAACTCCTATGTCTTGCAGATCTGATAACCATTACAGCAGTGTGTGTGTGTGTGTGTGTGTGTGTGTGTGTGTGTGTGTGTGTGTTTGCTCTTTCAAATACATTTCTTTGGCCTTTTGCTTCATTTTCTTCCATTCTGCATTTTGTCCTTCTTTGAAATTACTGTTTTCTATTTCACATTTGAGGTGTACTTCTACAATTCTAGCACTAAGCATGGGAAGTCACTGTGGCACCAAAGACAAGTTTTGTCAAGAATGTCCTTTTATTCACATTGTATAGTATAAGAGCAACCAGACTGAGTTGAGAAAAAGATCTATCCAGCCCAGTGCTTACTCCTTACTCCAGAGCTTACTCCTGGAAATGGCTGACAGCAGATGCCAAAGGATGAGTTTGAAAAGCTGTTAGCTATCTGTGATACTACTAAAATATTCCCCAAGCGTTCTACAAGTTGCAGATCAGTGGTTTCAAAAACCAATGCATTTGGGGATTTTGGGACAGTTTATTATTTATTTATTTTGCAATTAATTACCCTGAAAAAAATGTATTCTTTTCCTTGGACAGGTTGCTTTTTGTATCTCCATAAGCACTTATGTAAAACCCCCTGCAATCTGAAGCAAGAAATTCCACAGCTGAAATATAAGCTTAGTGAAAAACAACTTGCTTTAATTTTGTTTTTATTAACATACCATCCCTGAATGACTATTGATGCTGTCTTGTTCTTGTACAGAAACAGACTGCAAAGTCTTTCTGAAATGGTCTAATCCTGCCCTTCACAATTTCATAATTTTCTGCTTCTTTCAGTCATTGCTTTTCAAAGCATGATGTTTTCTAGTTTGATTTGTGTTCTTTTCTTTATAGTTCTTTATGCTGGCAATTTTGTTTTTTGATCATAACTCCTCCTTGCTAAGATTTTCAAGGAATTTTCTACTTATCCACTAGAAGCCTAGGATCTTGGTCCTAAAGGGTAATATCAGAAAAAATTTCCCAATTTTGTAGCAGAAATTTTTCCTCATTGTATCGTTCTCTACTTTGAGTTATGATGCCCAGTCATTCAGCTGTAAGAGGTCCTTTTTCCACTGCTAGTCTTCAACTTTCCAATCCTGAACAACCCAGTATTCTCAGTAAACTTTGCCACTTCACTGCCCACATTCCACAGCCACAGTGTCACAGCATATTAAGAATATGTTAAGCAGCATGAGTTCCAGCATGGTCCCTGTAGGACTCCATTGGTGACCTCCCTCCACTGTGAAAGCTGGCCATTTACCCTTCCTTCCAATAGCTTAATCAGTTGTTTATTCATGCAACAACTTTTTATCCCACACCCATTTAGATACTTTAGGAAATTATGTGGAAGAACCTTGCCGAATGACTTTTGGAAATCCATATAGACTGTATCAGACTGCTCTCTTTCATCCAGATGAATGAAATACACAGTTTTTAAAGTGTGAATAATCTGACCCATTTTCCAGTCACCTACACTGGGATAAAGAGAAGCTACCCTTGGAGTGCTTATTCACTCTATTGACTTGAGAGGCACTCTAGACATACAATCACTGGCTTCAGTGAGCTATCCAATAAAGACCACAGGTATCCTGCCTTTATATACAAAAATGTATAAGGAAATATGCCTGCAATTTCCTGGCCCACAGATCATTTATCTTATAGAGTCCCATAGTTGCTGCCCCACAGAATTAACCTCTTCTCTCCTAGACCAGTTTTCTGAAATATCTCTTGCTCCAGATTCCATCCATTTGTTCCATTATTTTTGTCATTTTTCTGATGTTATGCATTAATTTCCTTTGAATGCTTACCAAAAGGGACAACTCCAAGGAAGTGCCATGGTTTAAGCCCATCCTTAACCATGTCCCACACAGCCAATCATTCCCTACACCACTCCAGTGAGATGGGAGAAAGAACAGGAAGGGTGTAGCAAAAAATCATAGGCTGAGATTAATACAGGTTAATAGGTAAAGTAAAACTGGATGAACTGCAAGAAAAACATAACAAATTTTTTTGCCTCTTCCCACGGGCATACATGGAAGGAATCTCCAGGAAAGCAGAGCTTCACCACTTGGGAAGACAGAAGCATAGAATGCTCTGAGTTGGAAAGGAATTGAATCCAGGTCTTAAGTGAATGGCCCATGTAGGGATCTAACCCACAGCTTTGGTGTTATTAGTACCAGGCTCTAACCAACATCATCTTCCCTCCTTCTTCCTTCTCCCAAACTCATATACTGAGCATGGCAATACATGGTCTTGAATGTCCCTTCAGTCAGTGTGGTCAGCTGTTCTAGCTGTGTCCCCTCCCAAATTCTTGAACACCCCCAGCCTCCTCTCTGGGGTGTAGCAAGAAGCAGAAAAGATCTGTGAAAGAGTTGATCAGCAGTAACTAAAACATCTCTCCATACCAGCTACTATGAAGAAAATTAACTCTACCCCATCCAAAACCACCACAGGAAAACAGGGAAAGCTACTAGGGGAGGGAGGGATGTTAATAGAGCTCTTAAAGGCTGAATTCCCTCTTATCAGCTCACATCCATATGCCTGGGCACAGAGGAAGAAGTGAGATCCCAAGACACTTCCTTTATGCCCTCAAGGGTTCCCATCTGGCAACTTGTCACACAGTGCTGTCTGAACACATGCACTTTCCATTACTTAATATTTATTTTTGAAACTACGGTGTTTGGTTTTATGCTGTATTTTTGGTATTTTTACATAGGCTAATTTTATTTCAGATTGACCATTTTACACAAATGAAAAGGTACAGATCCCAATGTTCAATGTCTAGCTTAAATATTTCATCTACTCATAAAAATTGAGAGAAATATTGATATATTTGTCAGCTATTCTTATTGTAATGGAGAAATAACTGTTTCTACCACCTACTACAGGCAATTTCACCTTATGAATATGTTTTCTGTAGATGATTGAGAGTTTCTTTTTTCAAAGGTTTCAAACAGTTGTTACAATTAACCCAGTCAGTTTCCCTTTATGTTAAAGATATTAATTATTAGAACTCAGACAGATGTATTTTCTCTATTTCATCTCATCATAGTAATCCAGATTTATTCTAACAGTTTGGTTGGCTGCATTTTGGCTGATAAAGAATTAGTGTGGGACAGCTTCTGCATCCTCTGGTCCACTCTATTTAGTGGTTTTGTCTTCCTAAGAGTGCCTGCTTTTTTGTATTTTCTTTTCCCTAATCTGCTGAGTTTATTATTTAATATGAATAATTCTGAAGTATTTTCTTCTGTTTTCCAGATCATACAGTAGCACCTATTTCAAAAGCCTAATGGCAGTTTGTGATTAGAAAATTTTAGTCTGAATGGGCTTAAAGCCTTACATGTTATTCTTAGGCAACCACTACAGCCGTCTTTCTTGATTTAGACTAAATGCCTATAATTCTACAGCTAATTAAATTAAATCTTTGAATGCCCTATCTCTAGACTTAACTATCAGACCACTTTAGAAATATGAATATTTTAGGGGGTTAAAATTAGATGATTTAGAGTAATGTATCTAGGGATTTTATTATGCCTCCTTTGAAATACATAACATTATTTAATTCCAGATTAATATGTCTAGCAGCAAGTCCCTCAGTATTTCTGACTCATGAAGAATAAGCCCGTTTTCTACCATCTGGCTACTGCTGCTTTTGCCCATGCTTCCAGACCAGACGCATCAAATGTCACTTGTTTTTGGCCTCAGCCTTGCTCTCTTTCACAGTGATATTTGTCCCTCTCAGGTTTGTGTTGAAGTGTTGAGTCTCTCTTCTGCTTTTGAGCCTCAGCAATGGCTGTGGAGCCCAGGTCTTCTGCTGAGGTGTGCCTGGAGTGGGGGCTTTGTTGGAATAGCCATCGGTGCAGGCCACCAGCATCCATCAGAAAGATCTTTTCTTTGTCAGGGTCATCCCTGTGGTTACCACCTGAGGTACCTGTTGCTTTTTACTGTTTCCCACACACACAGGACATGATGCAAAGATTGGCCCTGCCTAAGAAGTTGGTTCCCCAGAGGAGGAGCAACTCCCACTAATGTAAGGATAATGTAAGGCATAGGGATAGATGTGTACAAACACAGATCATCACATCCAACTTCTGCTTTTTTGACAAAGCAGGCAAAGGCTGGAAGGCACAGAGGCTGAATGTGGCCGTGTGTGTCATGGCAGAAGTGGAGTCCTAAAAAGATGGATTTATTTCTTCTCTGTTGTGCAGAGTGGGGAGTCAAACCCAGATCTCCCAAGAGTGCCTTGGCTGTAAGACTGAATGTCTCCACTGTGGTGATGAACTGCTTTTCAGATGAGTTGCAAAGCAGTTAGCTTGCTCCTCTGCAGTCATTAAAGATCCCAAGATTGCTTTCACAAGCTTCCAGTAGTGTTACTTAACAGAGTATCCTGGCTGCAGTCCAGCCTGGCTTACTGTAGACCACATCTCTAGGCTTCCATCATTTCAGCTGTGTAATGTAAATCATCTCACTCAGCACTGCCAGTATTGCTAAAGAGTTACAAGGGCTTGTTCCATAGCCACTGTAAAGCCATGAAATAATAATATTATATAAAAACTGTATGCAAGCTATAGTCTGTCTGCATTTCCTGCATTTCTTTTCACTGTTTTCACTATCATTACTCTTATAAAGTATGTTCATCATGGCATGGACTAAGGAACTCTGTGAAATGCCAGTCTATTGCCCTGGACTTATACACACAGGTTATACAACTGGTTATACACACAGTTGTCAAGATCATGTTTCAATAACGTGTATTTTGGATATTCTGCATACAGACAGAAAGGGTTGAATGATTGTGATTGTTTTTCTGACTCTCAGACAGAGTCCTTAAAAATTTCTGAGCACCTCTTGAGAATCTTCTCTTCACTTTCATGTTAAAGTAGCAATAAGGTCTGAATTAAGCTGTCTTTTCTGCTCGATAGTCCTCTCCAGACAAGACATACCAATGTTAATCAGACACTGTAGATGTAACCCTAGTGCATTCATATCCAGTAGTTCTGTTGTGCCTTTTCCTAGGTCTGACCAGCCAGTCTAATCACAAGTTCTATATGGTCAATGGCCTTCACTTTTTTATTCTTTGCTACTGAGGCAAGGCTGTGTTTTCAATACTGCTCTTTTTTAGAGAGATAGTGCAGGAATCAAAATCCAACACAGGTTAGAGCTTCCTTGTCTGCAACCCACACCAGGCACACCTTAGGCCATCATCGACCAATTGATTGCAACATGTATTCTAACCCCAGAATTTGTTATGCATTTTGCTTTTGTTTGTAGCTCTGTTTTTAAAGTACGTCATGGTCATCTTATGGAATTACTGACTTCATCTGACTGTTTTATGCATTCTTCTCTTAAGCACCAGGAAGATATTCATCAGCCCTCTTCCGAAACTTTGTCTGTATTCCATGCAGAGACTTTTGCCTTCCTCTGCTTAAAATAGCATACAGGTTCAACTTGAGTTTCCTCCATGGATTTTTTTGCCATTCTATTTTTATGTACCGATTTCAAAGCCAGGGTAGTTCATTTTCAAATATGTAAAAAATTTTCAAAGCACAAAACTTCAGCTTCTTGCCTTCTTTTCAGTTAAGACTGTATAGTATGTCAACACCAGCTTTGGCTGGAAAGCCCTGTGCATGGTGAGCTGGTTTAGATTATCTAATTTTATTGCCTTCATTTATCACTCATAATCCATTATACCATTGCTGTATGATATGACTGCAATAACATCTCAGACTTGATTAGAATATTATTTTTTTCTCAGAGTTATTTCTTTCCTGTGACAAAGATTTTGAAACTTTTCTACATAACAAGTGGGTAGTTATTTTTCTTATTATTATCTTATTCCAAATGTATTTCTTACATTATCTAGGAGTGGGAATTAATATTTGAGACCTCTCAATGGATCTTTTAACTTTCTAAAATTCAGACAAAGGTGCCATGGCATTGTCAGTTTGCCTTTTTGTTATACACCCTCAAAAAATTCCTAAAGATATCCATTTCTATCAAATGAAATCCAACATTTGTTACATGTACTCACAGAAATGTACTTTAGAAATTGCAGTATGTAACCAACTTGAGAAAATTAAGTTGATCTACTACTACATTATCAAAGCTTGACTTAAAAAAAAAATACTAAAAAGAAAGGCCCAAAAAACCAAAATGTAAATTCCTCTTGTCACGCTCCTGTGTTATTGGCAGATGCCCCAGGCAACTCTGATTTCTGTCTCAGATAGTGAAATTATTACCCTAGAGCACAGTGTCTGAAGAGCTCTCAGGGCTTGGAAAAACTCTAGGGCAGCAGACATGTTTAATAGGGATGTGGGATGACTAGGGCAAGGATTTCCAAATCTCGCCACCTGCAGTTCTCTTTTATTGGAAACTTGAATATTTGGGCATGTTTCAGTTTCAATATTTTCTCCAAGTGGCTGAAGGGGGTAACGAGCAGTTCAGGGCCACTGGCACAACCATCTCTGTCCTTTTGTGCAGTTTGTCCTCACAGCAAATCAAGCCATGCTAAAAGCCAATGGTGGGCATGGCCCCTTGTGCTGAGTAATGGCAAAGATTTACTCTTAGCACCATATTTCTTCCATCCACTCCTTTTCCTCTGCCCTTCCAGAGGATATGGTTCTGTTTCCTGCGATCCATGTCCGGTGTTTGCGATGACACTGGGTACCACAGTGCGGGGGAGCGAGCGTGACCCTACTGCAGGACTCCAGCTCCTGCCTAGCAACAGCATCCACAGGCGTGCTGGACGTGTGCTCTCCCTCCCCTTGCTGGAAGAACAAATGCTAATATTCTTCACATGTGACTCCAGAAACTGAATAATAGGAGCTGACCTGACCATAAATGCTAGGATCACAAAGTCTCAGGAGTTTAGTGGCTAGCATAATGCATCATTATGCTGGCGAACCAAACTCCTTGCTTGCTGTTTGCAGCCACATTAAATATGAATAAGAGAACTAAACAAACCACTGAAAAATAGTCTAATTAAATTGTGCGGTGAGATAGGCCCATGGCTTTTAGTGCTTTTAATTCCCTATGAAATAAAAATAAAGGCATATTCTCTTTCCTTCTTTTTTGTGACATTTGTTCCCACACAGAAAGGCTAAAACCAGCTGGTGTTGGCTTGCTGTTAACGAAGGACTTTCGCCTGTGAATTTGCCTGCAAATGACTTTTGCAGGGTTAAGCAAAGCATCTGCAGGACCAAAACAAGACTTAAAGCAACAGTGAGTATAATCAAACTTCATTAGTGTGCCCACTGATCTCTGCTGCAGAATAATCCCTGCTGCCTGGAGAGATCCTTTGCTCTCTGGCTTAGAAAAGGAGGGCAGTCAGGGGCACAGAAGACACAGCAAAGCACAGCATGACATGCTGCCACTGTGCCAGCTCCTCCATCCAGGCTGAAGGCTATCCTCAGCTGTAAGTTTGTCCTTTGGGAGTCAGCACTACTACTCACAGGCTGAAAGATAAGTGGGTGCCTGAGTGCAGTGTAAACCAAGGTCTAATCGGGAGCTTTTGTATCAGTTCCATACAAAGCGTTTTCTTTACCTGTTTTACAAAAGTTAAAAGTGAAACATTCCATAAGCAGCACTCACAGTCTTTTTCTTTTCAGTGCTCCCTCTTACTTGAAGGATCCAGAAAATAACTTTCTCTAGCTCTAGTCATCTGCACTTGTCCCTAAAGGAGAAGTACCTATTAAATTTTTTATGATGTGTAAACAAGTACATTTCCTTTAAAAATGACAGTGTTTTCACAAACAATGCCCCAGTCCCTGGATTTAGCTGCAGAGAGGTATTTCATGGAAAACACCTTCCAGTCACTCCACTTCTGATTACAGTGGCAGATCTGAAATATGGCCACTTGCCACACAGGCCTCCAAGCACTTGTAATATCCCCCTTCTCCCAAATCAAATGCATTTGAATTTCTTTGCCTCATAGAATCCAGGAGCTTTTTTTGGGGTGAGAAAAAAAACACATATTCTGGAAAATGAGCAGATGAATATTTCCCTCTGGATTCGGGTTGATAAATATTAAAGGATGGCAGCGGTTCTTATTTGCAGAGAAGAAAAAAGACACTACTCCAATCTTCTGAGCCATATTGGAAAGTTTATTTTATTTAGCAAAGATGAAAATTGCACTGGAGACGTCAACACTTTGATAGCCCTGAAGCATTTTGGCACCCTCTGATCACAGGAGCTGAATCAAGAGAGACTGCCCCATTGCTGTGCTCGCTGCCTGTCCTAACAGGTGTATTGGGGAACGTTTGCCAAAAAGGCGGAGAATGGCGCATTTCTGATGAGCCAGTGGGTGCCATTTGGCCAGGAAAGTGGTTGGATGATAATAATATGCAAAAACACAAGCAAAACATAACCTCGTGTGAATCTCTGAATGCTCCCTTTTTCCTGCAGTCTGCAGCTTCTAAAAGATACTAGAATTAGGCAATGTATTTTAAATCATATCAACAACCATTTTTTAGAAAAGAACACAGACTAGGACCTCCCACTCACTAATCAGATAAAGTGAAATAGCCCAAACCAATTCCCTCTTTTGGTCTTTAATCAAAATATACAATATCTTGAAATTCTCTAGCGACCGTATTTCTAAAAATAAACTGCTAAGGCTATCAGCACAGCATCTTCAGCTAACCTTTTCAAGTGTTTGTAAATGACAAAATTGCTCCTGTTGTAATTTATGGCATTACACTGAGGAATATCGGGAAACATACCTAAAGGCTCTGACAATAATTTTGTTACTAATATATTCCCCTGGTCTGCCTTTGAACCCTGTCATTCCTTGCCTTGCAGCTGTATTTAATGAGTGGTGAGATTATTCAAATGAGCTCACAGCAGAACATTGTTTTCTTAGCTCCTAGATCTTGAGAAGACATCTCCTGCCACAGTCAGTAGGTAAAACCTACATCACAACCTTAGCATTGAATCCAGTGTTATGCTTATAGGTTTGTAAGTAACTCTGTACCCTATAAATATAATTGTGCTTGGTTGTGATGGAGCTGATCTCTACTTACAGTAGCTGCCAATGAGCCAGCAATAAAACAAAAGAAGGAACAGCTCAGCCTGTCATCGGTAAGTGAGAAGCCAAATGTGACTGTGCTTATGCCATGGCATAGAGGCTTCTGCAAGTACATTGAAAAGAGAGTTTGCAGGACGCTCAGACAGAGCACATTTGTATATGGGAGATTGCTGCCATCTGTTATTTCCCATTCTTAACCACTGGGTTTTGTCCCTGAGAGAGAAAAGAGAGACAGAAAGAAATTCAATTCTGTCCAAAGATGGATTGTGAGAGACGTTTTCCAGGATGGAACAAAATTAATAAGGTCCAATTTAAAACTGATAAATAGTCAATTCAGTATGGTGGGATTAAGGATTTTTCCTAAGGAATTTACAGAGAGATAAGCATCTCATGAATAAATAAATTCAGCTGCAGCGCACAACATATTTATTGATTCACAAGCCATTTGTTTGAGAGTTTGCCCCTGAGGAGCAGAAGGTACCCTATTATTATTGATAATGTAAGAGTTACAGTTATATTCAGAAACGACAAACTGCATTTAAATGATATCTTGGGGTTAGAACAAGAACCCACCAAAGCCAGGAAATTCAAAGTTAAGTCTGACACTGTGTCAGACTGCATGGTGTCACGAAAAATGACGGTCGTGTCTTTGCATATCTTGGCTTCTGTGGTTTATATCTCAATTTTAATGGCATAGAAGTGATATTGTTTCCTTCTAAATTCATTTTTGTTTTACTTTATCATAAATAAAACAGAGCAGTGCAGGACTGAATATGGAAAGAGGCCACAGTAGTCCTCCTGATGTAATAGCTGTCTGTGACAGAAAGGACTCCACCACTTGCCTAAAGACCTACCTTCTAAATTGGTTATTATTTATTAGTTGTATGTTTGCCTGGTTAAACAATTTACTGATAGGTTTCACAGGCAGATACAAGGACAAAATACCTGGTCAAGAAGCTTGTAGATAGAACAGGTAGCAGAAAAGCAAGGTTTGTAGGAGGACCCAGCAAATTTGTGTGAGTGCGGCTCTGAGTATTGCTGGACTTAGAGCTTTTTCAAAGACAGAATATTCTTTTTCAGTTATCCCTATTTCTAGCACCTTCTGGAGGAAAACACCTTGAAAATAACATCCATGTTACGTCACATCATTCTGTACCTTGAGCTGCGGCTGCTGGTGCTCCTATGTCCAGTTTGCTGCTGTATGAAGTCAGAGCAGCTGAACTGGTTCACAGTGGCTGTCTTCACTGCCCAGAGAGGACATTCACCCACTTGGTGGGAGTCTTGGGGGAGATCTTGCAGGAGACCTTTGATGTTTCCCTACTCCACCTCTTTGGAGGACCAGGAACATCTCTTGTTTGTACACTAGCTGGTGGAACTGTATGAGTAATTTCCTCGCAGGTGGAAAATGTATAAGTAAAATCAAGCTTTCATAGGCAGAGGAAAACCCACATTTGCCTTTACTGTGCCCTGGGAGACAATTCATGAAGCTTAAATTATTATTGGTAGGTGTAAACTATGTTTCTAATCCTCTTTATTTTTGTTCTCTAAGGGGTATCCCAGGTTACACAAACTCTTACCCTTCCACAAGTCAACTCCTGGCTCCAAATGGGAAACCTAGAGCTGTTTACATGGTGAATTTGTTGTGTGCTGCAGAGGACAACACATCTGTTCATCAAAGTTGATCAATATTCACAGATCTATGTGTTCATAGAAATTACACTCCGTGTTATCTTCTAGGGAAGTTGGAAACGCACACATTTTAGGAAGGAAAATTCAGGAATTCTGTGCTATTGAAAAAGCTGATATAAGTGTTTGATAGGCTGTTTCTCATGTGTGAGCAAAACTGACAACGTAGACCCTTTCTTTAGATATCTCAGTGCAGTAAAAGATGTAAGATAGAAAAGATGTAAGGTAGATGCCCAGGTGAGGATCCTCTGTTTGAACATGGGCCTTGATAATTACACTTCCTTCAAAGGTATCCCAGGAGAGCTTTGTCTTCAAAAATAGAGTATACATATATATTTTGCCCACACTGAGCAAATTCACGCGTAGCAACTCTGAGGTATTTGTGCTGAAAAAATCTATCATAGTAATAGATTTTTTTCAGGGGTTACAAAAATAAAACCACAGATGTGATGACTTTCAGATGGACATTAATAGTTTGAACTTGGCTAAGTTCAAACTGACAGAAATTCTCACAAAAAAAAAAAAAATAAAACTTTAGATCAGGTTAGATCTGTTTGATTTGTTCATTGGAAGCAGGGTGGAAGGTAATATTCTTTGAGGGCAATTTTACAAATAATTCCTGTTCTCCTAGATTTGGTCAGCATTTCAGCATGTGACTAATAACTAAGCTCATGGAGAGGGCCTGCCTTTTTTTTTTTTTATCCCTGATACCCTTACAGTTGTAATCATGCATCTTGTCAGTTGTTATAAAGACAAATGTTCCCCATTGCTGTACTGTCAGCGCATTTCAGAACAAGCAGAACGGCAGCACAGCACACCTGTTAGATGTGTGGAATACACCATTTGTCTTGTCACAGCAGCAGAATCAGCTACACCTTGAGATGACAGGGTCTTCGGTGCAGGGAAAATTTGGGTCTACTCTTTGCTCTGCCGTTGACCATTCTGCTGCCATCTGTGCATTTCCATAAGGCTCTTTTAGTAAGTTAGGAAATAGGGAGGTAGTTTTTCTGGGAAACAGCTACATTTAATATGGAGGAAAAATTCTTGCCTTTTTCTTTGAAACGCATCATATAGGGAACCACTGAGCTATACATCCATTATTAAATACGCACCGTGTGACTTGGAGGCAGAAGTTCATGATCATGACCTTTCTTCCTTTATTATATTCAGCTTTTGAAGAAGCAGATGGGGTTTAGCTTAACTGTTAACATAAATTGCCATATGGAACAAAACACAGCTGATTATTATATTAACACAGATTTTAATATGTTTTATCATGTTATTGCAGCTTCAATTGCCACGCTATTCTGTTCAGTATATTCATTCGAGAAATTTAATGTTGTATCTTACAAATTGAGATCCTATTACAAACATATGGTGTATAAATAGATTTTGCCACCTGGTGACTGTTAAAAATCTGTAAGGGAGAGATTGCCGTAGTGTTAACTCCTCCCTGCTGGAAGTCACTTTTCCAATTGCAGACATTGTAAAGGAACAGTGAGAGGTGAAAATTCTTGATTTGCTGCTGTGACAAAGGGTTAATTGTGCTAATTGCATTGTAATACCTGCTCAGTCTAAAGTGTTTCCCTGTTGTGATTGTCTTGGGAGTCAAATTGTTTTTAAATTGGTTTGTCACTTGAATGCATTTGGAACTTTGTGATTAGGGTTGTGGAAACGGAGATAATGTTTAAGTTACATAACAGTTCCTTCCATAATCAATCACTGTCTCATTTTAGATCTACCTAAGAAGGTTCCTGTACACATGAGAATACACCAATTGAGGTAATGGATGAGGTAAGCTAGCTGCTTGCTGGCTGTGAAAATTTGCATTTCTTTCCACCAGTGAGTGCTGTACAGAATATTTGTGGGTTTTCTGTTTTCTAGAGTCACACCCAAGATTTCCATGTGTCTCGGTACACCATGAAATAATTGGATTTAAAAAAATTCCTCTCTTAAATCTTAAAAATGCTTTCTTAGTTGTGTTGCTCTTTTCTGCTCTTACAGGTAAAGAAATAAAGCAGCACTGTGTTCATTGAGCACTCAAATCAACAGATGAACTTTTTTGGGCCATGGACCAGACTGTGTCATCTAATGTCTGCAAGGGTGGAGGGGAGCATTGTTACTCATGGAAGCCTTTTCAGCTCCGCCTGGCAGAAAGTACCTACAAATACAAGTGCTGTGGGCTTTTATTTTGTTCACAGATTGGCAAAGGTATTGAAATGTATATATGAGCTTGTAAGAAATGGGTGAGACTACTAGCAATAATATCTAATTAATGGGTTGAGTTTTAAAGAAGTAGCTCCAACGGTAATTGGTGATCTTAGGCAAGGTAGTGGTACCTATGCTCTGTAATGACCTGAGGACCATAAATGCTGAAGATAGATGGGTAGACATGATAGGAATACAGTTACTTCAACAGTTTTATAGGGGCCAAGTAAAGGGCAAATAATTCCCTGGGGAAAAAACTGATAAAAGGCATCAGGGTAGATTGATGGAAAGAACAAGAAATGGGTTAGCTGAAATTTATTGCAGGCCTGAGCAGTGTTTGCTGTGGAGAGAGTGGAAATATGAAAGAGAATTGAGTGGCAGTAACAGCCAAAGTGGAAGCAGATAATGGGGAAGGGAGCGTGAGGAGGTGATTCAGATACTGAATGGAGAAATGGGTACTGGCGGGAACTTGATGCCCAAAAGCAGGAGTGGGAGGCAGAGACATGGGGGATTGGCATGTAGGTGGGACATAGGTGGGGGCTTCAGGGCCATGTGGGGATGAGCAGTGAAGAAAGGAGCAAGAAAGGACAGGAACAGTGAACATTGTGAGCAGGCTCTGGATATAGTGAGCTGCGATAAGGACAGAAGCACAAACTGACAGCTATAGCATCCATGGCATGCTAAGGACAAGGGGTAGGAAGTTTTCTCTTAGGTCTGTGTTCAGTTCTGATGTATTGGGGCCTTTAGCCATGGCCATAGGGTGCCTAATAAAGAGTCCTTACCTTAGGTTCCAGCTGCTGGAACTGCAGGGGTTATCGGCACCTAAAGAAAAAGCAATAGCAATACAGAGAAGTGAATTCCTTCCCCAGCACATCCTCAATTCACTGCACAGTCAGCCCACTTAAATGAGCTGTGCCAGATGACCAACAGGAAGACTGTGGAAAAACTTCTGAAGTGTTTTGTATCTAAAGCAAGTATCAGAGGTGTTATCAGGTCTGCAAAGTAGATAAGACACAGAAGACTTGTCAGGACATTCATATGTCCCACTACAATGAATTCTGTCCAGCTGCTGCATCACAGCAACTTCTGGTCACCCAAAGATAGCCAGTGGTGTGTGTTTTTTGGGTTTCTTGGCTGCTAACCAACAAGTGAATGGAAAGTCTAAAGATCTGGTCATCACCAGAAATTCTATCATAAGAATAATCACTTATCTTTCTGCTTTTGCCTTTCTGTAGGCAAATTGCTATAATTTGACTGCTGCAAGCAGGAGCATGTTTTCATTTGTTCATTTTCTTACCTGTTCTGAACCTGGTTATTTTTCCATGGCAAAGATTTTGTTGAATTTAGGTGTGAGTTAATCCTGCAACCTTCTGTTGTGCTACTTCTGCTATTTGTTTTTCTTGCAGAAATGTGTATTACTATAGTAATTTTTAGTGATGAAAATACTGTCTAGCATATGAGGTAGTAGGATGATCACACAGAATTTTGCAGTCAAGATAATTTTTTGCCAGTGTTTTTCCTAGTATTTCTGTCAGATATAAATTACATCTAATACAAGTTGTTAGTGAAACAGAAATGTACTGTATCAAGCTACTGTTAGGTGGTTTCTAAATGACTTTAAATCACATTATATCCAATAATTACTAATGCTCCATTAAAGATTGGAAAGGCAATTTATTAGGAACTCCCAAAAGTCTTCTTTAAGCAATGCAATCTGTGTTTGGTTAAAAGTTTACATAAAATCAATACAAAATTATAGTAACATAAATAGTTAAACAGTGCTCAGTTCTCAGTTACAGTTGAATCCACTCTGCTTTTGATAATTTAAAAAATGCAAGTTACAGAGGAAGGGTAAGGATACAGAGAAGGAGGACACAAATAATTTTGCTGTTCTGATCGCTGTATGGAATGGAAGAGCATCAGTCCATTACTTGCCAGTTATGTCTTTGTAGACTCCTTTCATCTCCTTGAGTAATCTTGAAGGTTACATGAAAATAATAGCAAAAGAAAGTTTTTACTAAATGCTAGTTCTCACTAGCAAAATATTTTATATCATTCCATGAGAAGAATTGATTCTAATTTTAATTAAGGTCCAAATCATCTCCTCTCTACACAAAAATAAGAACAGCTTAGCAGAAGGTTCTGAGAAAGTAAGTACTTCATTCTTTAAAATAAAACTGAGGACAAAAAAAGCCCTCTAAACAAACAACAAGTGAAAAATAAACTAAAGAAAATTACTTTCACTTCCACCTACTCTTCCAATTTACTCATGAGGACATTTATTTACCTCTATCTAAAAGTCTTATCACCTTAGGAAAAAAAAAAAAAAGCTAAACCACCTGTCTGTTTTTCAGCCTTGCAGGATAATTTCAGCTCTTTGATCATGATTTGAACATGTATTCTACTTAGTGAACTAAAGCAATGGATTAGTCATAGCCTGTGACAAAAGTTGTTTTTGTTTACAAATTTGCAGTGTTGGTTATATCTAAAGAAAATCTCCCAAAAGTCACATTTTTACCACAAGCAAATAGTTCAAACCTCAAGTTGGAAACATACATATTACCTCTCTTTCTCATCTTGGCAAATAACATAAAAGAAATCATGTCCAAACAGCAGTTTCAGAGCACTGCTGTTAAGAGAGACATAACGATTCTACAAGACAGAGCAGGGGTAGAGGCAAAAAATGTTTATTCCCATTGTGTTAGTCAAGAATAAAGGATGGGTGTTTTGTAACTGATTTGGAAATGCATAAGAAGCAAAATATTTGCAAAGGATTTAATTGGTGCCCCATATTGCATGCATCCCATTTTTTTTTCTCTAGCTTGGTCCCTCAAAGCCTCTACTGTCTAGGCTTTGGGAAACACAGGTGAAAACATTTCCATTATTTAGGGCTTTTCTCCCAGTCAAAGCAAAGTGGATTGACCTTGCTCCAAAGCAAGTGCCCATAACTGTCTTCATGTGCAGAATTTATTTTGCCCATCAGGACTCTGACACCACAGACATGTGTAATTTTATGTCAAGTGAAGGATATGCTGTTTGCCAGAGGTGTTTCTTTCCTACTAAAACAAACTAAAAGCCATGGGGTAATGAACTTGCTTGACTTACCATGGATCTACCTTAGGAATAAAGGTCTATATTTAGGATTTATGAAAAAATCAGCATTCCTTGTCTACCTGAACATCCCATTTGCTTTAGACATAAAATCTAATTTCTTAATGAGAGTGTCTTCATTAAGATGTGGATCTTATCAACCTGCAGTTAATGATAAAAGCAAATCTTATAAACAAGCAGAGTTTAAATAACACATTAAAGCTTATCACTGATGATATCTTTAATTATAGTAAAGCAAATTGTAAGATACTCTAATGGGAAATACAAATTACTTGTTAAAATTATTAACAGAGTTAATGTGCTTACATTTGTTTATGTGTACAGGAATCATTTCAAATATTTGACTGTAATGACAATATGTGTAAAGATCAATTAAAAGTCAGGAAGATGAGATATTGGATTTTCAGACCTTAATAGGATTTCATCTGCACTTGTTATATTATGTTATCCACTTATAATTGAGCTTCCATCATATCATAGAATCTGTCATTTCACCAATTTATATTTCTAACCTCTAATGAAACTTCTGTTTGCTAAGGAGAATTTTTGATCCAGTGATCCTGCTAGAGCTGTTTGGTACAAACATTAATCTGCCCCACTCAGAGGTCGGGGTTCAGTTTATCAACCCAAACCCCAATGTAGAAGTGAAAATGCCTATGAAGCCACCTAATTCACAAGCATCACTACCCACACAAGCTGATCTAATAAACAGCTTAGGTGCAATAAATGGAAGTTTTATGTGTAAAAAGCCAGGTACATTGATCACAAGAAAAACTGTCAGGAGTCTGCCCAATCTCTAGTTTATTAAATTTAGCACAAAGAAAATAACCACCATAAATGCAACAAAACTACTTTTGCTTACCCACTGAGTCAGTCATGCCCCAGCTGAGGTTTTGTCCCTGGAATGGATCCATGATAATCCATAAACACTGTTTTCAGGGTGGCACAGTGATGGGGATCCCCTACAAGCAATGGCTATGGTCTGACTGCATCCAGCCCTGCCTATCCTTTGCATTGGCAGTCATTCCAGTGGAGGGATCTCTTGGCATTTTGACTGGGGAAGTGTGAATGTGAGAATGAACACATTTCATGTGTTTCATGAACACATCCTCAAGAACAGTGTAAAGCCAGGGTCTTCCACTTCCACTTCAGCTCTCAAGCTGAAGCTATTGTAAACAAAAGTGATTGCTGCAAACAAATATCCTTGTAATTTAGCTTGTATGTTCTAGTTTCAATGCAATATTATGAGACAATAATTTGTGCATAAAGTGGACCTTGGCCAAGGTATTTCTACTGAGAGCTAACATTTTAGCAGTACTTTATTGTAACAGCAAGCTTAACCTTGAAACCAACAGATGTTGCTTTGAAATGATCTGATGTAAGGTAGTCTATAAAACCCAGCTTACATGATAATGAAGAGAAAAACACCAGACACAGAGGATATTCTGACACTGTTTGAAAGCATCTACGCATAAAAAGTTTTTTGGCCAAATTACACGTATTTTTTGAAACTTTTTTAGACAACAGAAGTATTTAAATTTTTCCGGGCACAAATCTGACCCTTTCTTAAACTCTCTGGTGCTAGAGATTGTCTCAATTCATTACACCTGGGACATTAAGCAATGTGCTACAAAGATACCACACTGCACTCTGTCTTCTCTGATACTACATACAGTTGCTTAAAATAAAGAAATACTTCCAGAAAAAAAAGTCAGAAGGGGGTAAAAAGAAAAAAAAAAATAGGAGAGAATATAAAAGAATATATGCCAGGTTCTCTGATGGTATAAGGTAGTATTGCTCCTAGCCTAGCCTCAGGTTTATTTGCAGAGCCAAATACTGATGCTGAGTTGATTTTTAATGACATGAGAAAAAGCTGAACAGAAAAGAACTTGCTAAATAAGCCAAAACACCTATGATTAAAACAACAGTTTGGAGGAGAACAAGTCTCACCCCATGGGTTGTCCCTTCTGAATGGGGAACATTCCCTGTGGCAAACTGCTTGCCACCTGTATTGATCCTCTCCAGATGTACTTCATTTTAAACACTGAATATAGACCAGAAAATGTTTATTTATGTAGGTAGGCACCAACAGCTGTGAGGAGCAGTTGTGTGCACATCCATTCCCTCACAAAGTGGGTTAGAGAGGGCTCTGAAAGCCATTGGGAGCACCTGAGACCAGCAGGCACCTTACCAGTGCTCTCATTTATGCCTGTCCTCCCTGAAGTAGTGGATTCCTTGTTCCAGGTGAGTCTCCTGAGCACCACAGTTGATCAGGTGAATCGATGGCTTATCCCCCAGTGTTGTGTGTCCCTCACCAGCAGACAAGGCTAGGCATTGCCAGCTACCTCACCCAGAGTGTCCCCTGGCTGGGTGCCTGGGACAGGGACCCTTATCCCAGCGATCACTCTTGATATCTTCTTATCCCCCATGCTGGGAGGCTTGGGCTGCTCCCTTCTTGTTTGCTGCCTTTAGTGAGCCAACCTTGTCTCACAGTGCCAGCTGGGACAGTTTTAGGTGCTGGATTTGCCTCAGGCACCAAATGGGAGTCCATTTTTAAAGCATAGGGCTCTGATTTTCACCAAAACCCTACTCTATTCCTTTTGTTGGTTTTCCATAATTGATTTAAATGCCTTGGACATACAAAGTTCTATATCTGCATCCATTTCCACAAAAATGCGCTATTTGAAAATCTTCTCGCCATCATTTTTGTGCTGACATTTCCTGATCCTGACTGGTTTTTGGCCTGATTTTCCTTTTAATAAAGCATTTTGTATGAAGCTATCTAGAAGAAAGGGAAGGGGAAAGGCTTCTCCACTCATTGCAGAACTCTGTTCTGAGAGACACTGAAATACCCATCTCATGCAGCTTAGAGCTCACTGAGGCACTGCTCCTGCACTCCTCTGAATGCTAAAAATGATCATATGGTGGGGATTCAGGATCATGCAGAACTGATTTTGCAAGTGTAGGCATAAGTCAGAGTAGCCTCAGAGTGTACAAATAGTTGAATCTTCAGAGGCTGAAATTTGTCATTTCCCCCTTAAAACCAAGGAACTGCTTTCATTATTTTATTTGCTGGCTTGTTACTACGGCAACATTTATATGAATAATTCATTCCATCTTCAACTTTATCTTAACAAAGTCAAAGACTGCATTCTTAATATCAAAGCAGGCCAAACTTTTTTCCTTCCACTTTTTCCAGCTAAAATAGCATTGTTATCCTTTAGTATTATTATGCTTATTATTATGAGACAAGTATTATTCTCAATTATTATTGGTCATGGCCTGAAATTATCAAGCATGCAGTCCTTTCCATGATTTTCACTTAGAGATTAATGTAGCCTATTCCTCTTGCTAATTGGTCTGCCCAAGCCAAAACCTTTTTTTAAAAAAATATAATGTGTCATATTAGCTTTTAAAACCGCCATAATTTCTCTGAGTTTTTTGCCCTTATATTTTTTAATTTAATGACAAAGACATGGTCATGGAAATCCCCAAATTTCACTTTGACTATGAAATACACCCCCATGTCTGCAGTGCAACTGCTGAGCATGTCAGCAGCTGCCTTTGATCACACCAAGTCAGCCAGGAGAGATGCACTACAAAGCTCAGGTACTGCAGAAACCAGCATGAGCCTGGCTGGCAGTCAAAGGAGGAACAGCTGTGCACAGGAATTGTCCACTCTGCCTGAGGACTTGGCAGCATGGCACAGGGGCAAGAGGCTTCATGAAAAAAAGCAGGCGAATCCTCCCGGCATCAGTCCGTGTGTGACCTCCGTGGTGAGATGGCAGCACAAAGATAGAAGTCTGGTGACACCAAACAGCAATCTCAGACACCCAGCATCCTGGTTACACCCTTGGGTTCTGCTTTGACCACATCCTATATTTTCCATAGGCTTTAATTTACTGCCTGTTTTCACCAGAAAACTCAGAGGTTTGCTAGGATGCCCTTTTGCCCACAAAATATTTGAATATTTCAAAGCTACTCCATTGGAGGTGAAAGATAAGCTCTTCAGACTGCCCCCTGTAAAATAGTTTTTCTTGTTGAAAGGATGCAAAGATGATTTCCAGTGTCTCAAAAATTTTGTTCTAAGTTAGTGGATATTTTAAAAGAAACTATTTACTTGATGATTTTTCAGTCAATTCGCTTTTCATCCCATTTCCTCTGTATATAGTCTCATATTTATTGACTTAAAATCAGAGAAAAAGGTTATTTGCAAAACTTTCTGAGAGTTGCAAATGAGAAAGCCTGTCAATACTTTTCAGAATCCAGAAAAAAGCCACTTAGGGATAGCTGACATTTTAAAAAATCAAAGCAACTTTTCTGCTATGTTTTTTAAGATTTGGACAGCTTCTGAAAATAAAACCAGGAAAAGTACTCTAGATTCTGGGCAAATAATTATTTTTTTTTAATTACATTCTCAGTCAATTTCCTATGTAGTATGAATGATCAGCAAGCAGAGTTGTCTGATTCTTGTAATATTTATTAAGGATGTACAATACTGGCATGGTATCCTGTGCAAATTATAAGTTGATTAGTTTTCAGCCATGCCATGTCAGCTTGTACTTTGATCCTGTCTAAATCGATATGCTAAGCATGGAGAAAGTAAATCATTGCTTAGATGGGAAGCCTATATCAATACTACATACTTTCCTCTCAGCAAGGCAGAAGAGGAAAAACATAGAGTTCATGTAGGCTGCTTCTTGCTCTTAATAGAGCCCAGCCAGAGCTGGCTCAGGTGCAGTGAATGCTGTTAGTCTTTTCTGCAGAAGCAAATAGCAAAAAATACTCCCAAGCTGCAGGAAACGGTGCTGGGCCTTTGGGAGGTCCAGTCTGCACCAGTACCGAGTCCAGATGACAGCAGAATGTGCTGCTGGAAATGTTCTCATTCAGTTGGGCCATGAAGCCAAGGTCTCCTCCCCTTTGTGCACTGCAGGCATCCTTGTCTTTAAGTCTCTGACTATTCATCCTGATGGCTTCACCAAATCTCAGTTTGTGACTGGTTTGCTCTTTGCAGCTCCCCCTGTAGCCAAGCCCACAACTTCCTCAAATTAATGTGCATGACTGCATGCCATTAAATAATTGCAAGCTCTCACCCTCTACAGGTCATGTTTTATCAGCAGACAGGGCATTTCTGTTGCAGTTTGAGTTAGGCAATGTGTGTATGCACGTCTGGGTGTGCATATGTCTGTGATGAAGTGCTGTGAGCAAGACAATGTTGGGCAAAGGTTCAAAAACAGTAGTTAGTCTCTGCTAGGTCAAAGCAATACTGTCCTTTAACACAGCATTATAAAACTGTGACACAGATAACTAGATTAAGAATCAGAACTTGAAACTAACTCTTGTAATTCAGTAGCTTTTGAATTATAATACTGCAAAGGTACATATTGTCTTGTGATAGAAAACAGAAAGTATTTAATAGTTTCTTTTTAACAACTTCAAAATTTCCCACAATTTAACTCTTCTCATATGGCTTTTATTTCAATGCACTGTACAATATTTTGCTGTGAGAGATCTGCTTGTCAGTGCGGATCAAATGGAGTGATGGATTTGATGCCTTAAATTTTAGCTTTTTTATTTTTTTCCAGTTTCTGTACTGCCTTGGTATATAACTCTGAACTTCACATACAGTGGTAGCAAGCTCTTTTCATGGTTTAGTTAGACAAAACAATACTTTCCAGCCTAAGAACCAAGGACACTGTTCCAGCTTCAGGCCCAAAAAGTATAAACAGTGAATTGAGGAGAGCAATCTGGGAGGATGGGACTTCATAACCTGAAGCTGTAATTGGACAATTAACCCCAGTATGTAAATAGACCAAAACTTACAGAAGTGTGAAATCTTGTGACCGGTCATCCATCTTGGGTGGAGCCCCAGCTAGGCTCTTGTACTGCCCAAGGTCTATCCTTTGAAGGCCTTTTAATAAATACCTACTTTATTCCTTTAACACTGTCTAGCCTCCGTTCCAGGTAGCCTCTCAAGGCATCAGCTTTACAAGTAACTCATTTTGGCTGTGTCCTGAAAATTATTCTACAGGGAGGGAAGAAAAAAGGAGCAGCTGAGTTGCATGAGAAATGGTGGTACAGCATAATCTTTTAAAGCACCTTGTCACAGAAGGACATATTATAGGACCACACTGATTGCAAAACTCACTTCCTTGTAGGAATGATCCAGGATATGCAAAAGCATTGCAAACAATGGGAAATTAAACTTTCCATTATTAGAAAAATGGTTTTATTATTCTTTAATGCTCTGTGGAAAACAAATAGGGGTAGGAAAGGAAGGCAAAGGAAAATACATTGCATTCTCATTATCACGTGAAACAGTCGTGTTTATTTCTCTTATTTTATATGTTACAGTTTCAGATTATTGGTACTTTCTTTGCTCAGAGGACAGACCCAAAATAAATCTGATCATGCCTGACACCAAGCATAAAAGCCCTTGATATATTTCTTTGCTCTGTTGGGTGCCTAGAGTGAGCAGCATTTTATTTTTAGTCATCCATTTTATACACAAGACTCCAATTTAGTGAGATTTTCTTATTCAAAAAGCCATATAGGCATGGACTTTAATCAACTGGATTTAAAGTGGGCTTTAAAATAAGTCTTTAACAATGTAGTCCTAGAGAGCAGTGTAAGGGGACTTAAGTATATACTTGAATGTATTCCTGAGCTAAAAATATAATTCACACGAGAAATCTCTGAGAAAACTGGTAAGCTCTCAGCTGCAGTTATGTCCTCCTTAAAATGGAAGTAATTGTACTGATAGCATAAGCCTTTCGGGAAATCCATGATATAATGTTGAAAACAGCTTGCATACAGCAGCCTCCCTAGGGACATGATTCCCTTTGCTGTCAGAGAGAAAGACGTGCTCCCGAGGTGCCGGCGACATCACGGATTGCACAGGGGTATGAGCACAGCAGCTACAGGAGTGAGACACAGGGCGAGGGAGCCTGGCTTCAAGATGTATCAGAAAGAGGGGTATGAAATATTGCCAGTGGTGGTCCCATGGCTGCCCTCCCTGACAATTTTAGCCACAACTACTTTCCAAGCCTCATTATCAGAAGCTGCTACCACAGAAAGAAGGGAGAACAACTGACTTTATCTTTTGCTTATTCTTTTCAGCACCTTCCTGATGAGGCTTGGCCTATTCCATGGAAGTGCTAGATGAGCAGGTGGGAAAGTAGAGGTGTTATCACAAATCTCCTGCCCAGTGGGTACAGCCCCAAAGTAGCCTCTTTGAACCATTCCTCTGCAGCAGCTGGGCAGGAAATCTTTCCTGGAGGCATGCAGTCTCCTGGTTCTTCAAAGTTATGTGCATCAGCTGGAACAGACAGGAATGCAGCAGAAGTCAAATCAGCTGTTACATTGCCACCAAGTTAGGTGTTGCTTGCCTGGTAGCCAATGTAGCAGCTGTGTATGATGTCCTATTCTATTCTATTCTATTCTATTCTATTCTATTCTATTCTATTCTATTCTATTCTATTCTATTCTATTCTATTCTATTCTATTCTATTCTATTCTATTCTATTCTATTCTATTCTATTCTAACATAATCTGTGAAGAAATCCACAGATTTAAAGTTCTGCTGACAGATCTTCTCTGAGCTTCTAAATTTAAAGTTAAGCCTTGGGTCTGAGTTCTGTAATTATTGTAAGGAGTCAGTGAGTATTGCGCACACTGTATTTCTCACAGAAGGTACATCTAGGTGCAAACACAAGGTGTGAGACACAATGGGAGGCCTGTGGAGTAGGCTAATTATAATCCTTTATTATATGCATACAGAGATATGAAATTATACCTTTTCCTGATGATTTCCACATGATTTCCCATTCCACTGTCACCATGCTGATTTCACCAGTTATTCTTCAATGTCATAAACAAGTCATAATATATTAGTGAAAGCAGTCACAAAGAGTTCATATAGCAGACAGGAATCCTCAGAAATAGGCTATACAGAATTGATCTCCCAGGATGTCTTAAATAACAATCAAAAATGTATGGGACAATGATCACTGGATTTGTTACTGCCATTTCAGCTTGATATTTTGCAATTTATATTTTCCTGATAAATTGGAATCCATTCAGCTGGTTCATATTACCTGGGACTATGGAACTGTCTATGTTACACTGAAGGATTAAAGTGAGATGCAAATGACTTGAAGGAGCCTAATGACTTTGCTTAGCAAATTAATGTAGATCTGAAATAATATCTGCCCCATTAGACGGAATAAGAAGCTACAAAACATCAACAAGCAGACAATACATTAGTTCAAGGTATCTCCCCACTCCAAGAGGGCATTCCAGCCCCTAACTTCAGGATTCTCCACTGAACTATTTGAAGCTATTGCCTAAGGTTACCACTTGTATTTGTAAAACAAGGCTTCAGGTTGGTGATAGCTTATTTTCCAGTCACAATTTTAACATTGCAGGAGGGGATGGGGGTTGAAAATCAAGTTTTCATTCCATTTGTAATGTACTGGGAATATAAAAAAGGAATATTTGCAGTTTGAAATGTACTTTTCCCTCCTAATTAGTTTCTGGATGTTGGTAGCAATCTGATTTTTCTGTTAAGGAATTCCACTGGTACAAGAAGACATACAATGAAGCATTTACAAAATATTTTGGAAGGTTATGCTGTTCAAGCTAACATATCTGACACTCTTAAGATTGAAAAGGACTTTGAGAAAAGTTTTTTAAAAGCATAAAATTTGAAAGAGTCACTTTCCTTAAAAACCCATCTATTACAAGTGAGTGATAGTTTTCATTCAATGGGAAGCCCTCATGACTTTCACATGTTCAATACAGAAGCTTTTGCAAATTGTAACTGGTGCTCTGCCACCATCAAGGGATGAAGAATTTCTCACTGCAGAAAGGATTCATTCCCTGATCCATGCTATCTATGTAAGGGACCCCGACACTCAACAAGACAGGACTGACTTTTAGACATCTCTTTCTGGGCATTTGGGCAAATGGACAAAAATCCATTTGACTGCTTTCCCACAGCAATCATGCGGACTAAACCCACCCAGCAGCTGGAAAGCTGTTTGCCATCATTTTCAGCAGAGCATTATTTTACATAGATTTTTCCGCTGGGTTATTTTTAATTCAGATCATTTCAGAAATCTGTTTTACAGCCTCACTGCACAAAGGAAGGTGCCAGGGTAGACTTAGAGCAGGGCTGGGAAGGCTGTCTGCCCTCCTGGGAGCGGGCAACAGAAGGCTTGCTGCCTTCAGACTATGGTATTTTACTAGATCTCAGCTTTACTTTCCCACACTGAACGCCAGGTCAGGTCCCATGACTGAATTTGGTAGTTACAGCAAATTTTGTCAGCAGTCATTGAGAAAATGGAAGAAAATGCTGAAAAATTATAGTCTTCTCAAAGCATGAGCTACACCACTCAGTCAAAGTATTCAGCTGGTCTTGTCACAATGCTACTGCAGAATTAGGATATTGCTAGAGAAAGAAATCTACTCAAGAAGCCCCAATGGATTAAAAACAAGGTCTTCCATAAATGTTATTCTCATTTTGATATGTAGCTGCTAGAAAATTCTCTTCCATGTTTCTGTAATGTAATTCCTTTTCTTTCCTGCAGTCTCTTTATGGGGTGATGCATTCTTGGCTAGCATCACTCACACACAGGATACAGGGTTTGGGACAGAGGTAAAAGATGTGCAGCTGGGCAGGACTCTCAACTGAAGTAGAAGTTGAGGTCAAGGTCATTTCCCTTCTTCCTATTTCATCCTCTCCCCAGCACAAAAGAGGTCACTCCCCCTTCATCTTCTCCATACAATTCATGTATCTGTAGGCTTTAATCTTACCACCCTCCAGCTGACTGTCTTCCAAGCTGAGGAATTCTCATATATTCTTCTCTTTTTGAAAAGATGCCATAACCTGGCTCTCTGTTTTCTTCTTCTTCCTTGTGTTAGCCAGTTCTCTCACAGCACTTCTGAGGTGACTAAAATCACACACAGTCATAAAAATGTGTGTGACATAAGGTCTTTCCCCTGTTGCTCCAGTAACTTTGCTGCTAACTCTGAATATCTGATTTGCCTTTCTTGCTCACCATTGTGTTGAGTTACCTACAAATCCAATATTTCTTTCTGGGTAACATCTGCTAAGTTAGAGCTCATCTCTGTACATGTATACCTCGGATTATTTTGCACACACATACTCTGCTTCATATTTATTACCATAGTATGTAATTTTCCATTTTATCACTCAGACTTATAATAGTAGTAGATCCTTCTGAAATTATTTGCAGTCAGCTGTGGTCTGCAAATGTGATTGCCTCATTCCCATTTACAGCTCAGTTCTAAATACATCAAGGAGCACAGATGCATCTGGAACCTCACAGTAACATTCCTTCACTGTGAAAACTAGGCATTTGTACTCACCTTGAATTACTTTGTTTCCTAGTACTAACTTTACATTTCCACCTTGGAAAATCACTTGTATAAATTTAAACAATTTGATTATATCTCCTTGAGTCCAGATTGAAAGTCTGAGTCCAGGGCTTCTGTTTCTAAATTTTGGGGTTTTTTTTTAAAATTCACTCTTTGGGATTTCTTGGATTTGTTTGAAGTTCTGATACCTTTTTGGGATTTCTTGATGATTTCTGAAAAGCGTCATTTTCGTAGAGAAACAATATAAAGTCTTTTTTTTCATTATTATTTCTGTAATGCTGTGAATAGGTATAGTTTTATTTGTTTTCTAATCTGATCATCAATATTTTAAGTAGTTCTCTGACCTGAAAAAATCACAGAGACTCTTTTTTTGTAAATTCTTCAAGGTGTAAATAAAGGATTGCTCTTATTAGCCTTTCAGTGGCATCACTGGTAAGGCTTTCTTCTGCATAGAAGCTTATTTTTGCAAACCTTGGGGGAGATTAAAAACCTCCCCTTTTTTTTTTTTTTTCTCCTTCTTTAATTTGGTTGAAACTGAGTTCAACAGTTGCATCACAAAGACAGACACACAGACGTGTGCATGCAGTGTGACAGCATGAACCCTTTCCACAGGCAACTGGCCTAAAGCAAAGTACAGAGATGTACTAGGAATTCTCCTGGAGTCTAGTATGCACACTCCATTGCCATGTATCTGGGTCTCTGCAGTCTTTGTCAGAAATCTGACATCTCTGGGTGTGCACAATGCATACTTGAGAAAATCCACAATGCTATATATATAGGCATATAATAACAGTGATACATTAATTGTTTTGCGAGATTCTAAAAGTATTACTCTACTGTCAACTAATGTTGAATGGAATAATGTGAGTTTAAGCAAAAGCAGTTTCCATGGTTACTCTGGAGGTATTCTAAATATAGCAGATGATGTAATCAGTTTCAGGGACTAGATACAAGATTGCTGTGTATTTCAGTAAGAAGTTTCTTCTCTGGAGATACCTGTGAGAAAGTGTCTATATTACTTGAGGACACTATTTTTCAAATTATTTCTGTTATCCCATGATTTTCTGCTCCTCAGAGCCTTTCCATTTTTCCATTTACAGGCTGGTAGCTTCTTTATAGTTATTATAAATCATGTACATCAGATAGCTTTAATGTTTTTACAGAATTCTTAACATCAAAGGTAAAATTCCCTAAAACAGTTACCACATCTGGCCAGAGAAAGATTTTAGTTCTTGCAATGTCTTCTACCCCATGTATTAACACCCTGTTATCAGCATCTGACATATCTGTCTATCCATCTTACCTCTGTATATGTCCATCTATCTTTGCTACAGTTGCCGTCATGTTTCCAGTGCCCTCTGATCTGATTTCATCCAGACAGAAAAGAATGGCTTAATGACCCAAACACATCTCATTTTCCAAGATGTGTAATAAAACATTCCCCTTCCTCACCCCCTGCCAAGCAATTATTTCCCAGTGGAACAAATTTCACTCTATGAAATTTGGACTAACTACTTAGCACGCAACACTCAGGAATGAGTAAATAGGTAGGATAAAGATTTGTTGTCACTAAAGGGGTAGGAGAGGGCAGAAGAAAATATTCTGGGAATTTCTTCACAGTTGGTTGCCCAGCTTTCTTTTGTGTCACCTTTCTGGCCCTACTGAGTCCTGTTGAAATTCTGATTTTTCTCTGAGTTAATAGTAAGAGCTAGTCACTTCCTACAGTCAGTGCAATTTTATTCCACAGTAATCTAACTTCAGTCATTCCTGCTTTAATTAAAAATTCCTTTACATTCCTACTGTTTCCTTTAGTGTTCTACTTAAGTTTCAACCTTAATTCATTTTTTAAATGACACAGACCATTTCAGGAGTGCTGAGGAAAAAAAAAATGTTAAGTTGATAAGCCGGGGAAAAAAAAATGTTAAGTAGATAAACTGAAAAAAAAAAGGCTTTCTCAGAAAGCACTGCTGTATTCCAAGTCAGGTTTTTTTGTTTATTAATAGCAGCTGGTCAAAAACTACTTGTCTACTCCGAACAGTGCTGTTAACATGCTACATTTCCAGTATGGCATCCCTGTTTTCCAAAGGCAAAGAATGCCAACGTGTGTAAGATGTCGCATTAACATCTAGAGGCTAAAAATCATCCTACTGCATTTTCACCCCTTTCAATAAAACTGTTATTAATCTTAGTTCCTAAACCTTTTTTTTTTGTGCTGCAGATAGCCTGAAGACGAAGATATGACAGTGACAAAAGACTGCAATAAAGGGCAGCTGAAACTTTTTGGGGAGATGTTTCTACTTTCACAAGGCAAAAGACAGTGGCAGCATTCAATGATCAGAAATTAATTTTATTTTCTGAATATGAAATTGTGGACCAAAAAAATTATATATATTGGGTCATCTTGTCCATATTGGAAGCTGTGGCAGCTTTGTCCCTGTTTTTTAAGGTACTTTCTGAGTCTAGGGTCAAGGTCTCAGTAGACAGGGCTTAATGGCTTACTGTGAAAAGCTGTTCTTCTATATATTATCAACCCTTGGCTTTATATTTAGCTGTGAATGTGTCATTTCTGAAAATATGATCCTACTACTGCTCCTACTCTTACCTATGACACCACTTCAATCATCTTCTTTCCATCCTTGGGGTTCAGGGGTTTCTGGTACTTGTGGATGGTTCATGTATCCTCATACTAATATTTGGTACTTGGCAAACCTTGTCATATTATGATTTTGTACCTTTCCACATCTGTCAGATTTTCTGATTGTCAATTAACCTTTCTTAGCAAATGGCTCTTCTTCCAGACAGGCTATTGATACAGTTGAGTAAGACTTTTCCTGAGAATAAAATTGTTTCTGTAGAGCTAACCATGTTGAAGGCTTCAGCTGGTTCTCTACTCATGACTGGAAGTTGACAGTAGTAGATTTGAATGAAATGAAAAATAAAAAAGTATTTTTGAGTATGGTAAATGTTAATTAAACAGGCTTTCTGGGTGAAATCCTAGTCCTGTTGAAGTCAAATTGCAGCTGGCCATGATATCTCTTTGCACCTGTAATCCAAGTGAAGTTGCCCCTGAGGATTCTCTTTTCAACAAGGGTGTTCAGTCATGTCCAAATAAGGGCTGTTAGGTGGGTACTTCCAATTATCACTTTCAAAGGTAATAATCCTTTTTTTCTTTTGTATATTCTTTTGAAAGTCCTGTGATCCTGCCTCACTATAAGTATGAAACTACATGACATCTGGCACCCTGGAAGGAGAGGAAAATGAACATGATAAATGAAGGACTGTCAAATGCAGTCTTCTCCAACGGAACAGTATTCCTCCAGCAGCCATGGATGTGCCCTAGAAAACTCCCAATTCAAGCCACCAAGCCTCCATATCTTTCCTTCCCCTCTAAGGTCTTTCTGCACCTGTAGCTGTACCAGTTCAGTAGTTTACATGGCTGAACTCCAAAGGGAAGAACAAAACACCCGTAAATTTTATCTTTTGCAGTGGGTTTTATTTTCCAGTTTTACCTACCAGGCAAAATTAACAACTGCAGAGTAGGTTAACTCCGTTAGTTCTCCTGCAATCTTTGTGCTTGATTCAAAACCAGTGGGAGTCATTTGGTGACTTGTAACCTAAGAGTGATTTCTCTGAAACTTGCTATGGCTCCCACATGTGGAGTTTTGCCACTCCTTCCAGCAGGGTAATCGTGCACCCTCCTGTGTGTCTGTTGGGTGAATTCTGCTCTCTTTATGGAGTCTGTGCAGAGAAGGTAATCAAAGTCTTTGTGCAAATCTATTCCAGAAGATGACCCAAGAATCCTCTAAAAGGACTGGCCACATGAGAATTAAATGGGGATGAAATTGGGTACCTGGCTCTTTCTGACCAGCCGGCACATTTGTACAACAGTCAGCAAGAAGTTTGGAAACGTATTACCAGCCTTGGGAAAGAACGGGCAAACAGAATCATCCTTCTCGTCCAATCTTTCAGTGTTTCAGAGGCTCAGGACAAGGTGAGAAAAACATGGTTTAGACAGGAAGTTTATTACATTTCTCTGTCATCACAAAGCAATCAAGGAATGGCTTAAAGTACAGGTCAGCCATTCTCCTTCATTAATTTTAGCCAATTTGAGGCCTGCTGCATCCACATTCTTCAGGCATCATACCAACCTGATGTCAGTACCCCATTTTTTCTTCAGGCGTGAGCTATCCGGCTTGAGAGAGGTGGTTTTCTTCTAGCTTTGGAAGTAGAACAAAAGACTTTGGCACAGCACAGGAGCCCACCTGTGGCGAGGCAGAGGAAAAAGTAAGGAGGGGAGATGCATGTTATGCTCAGAAGAAATTAATTAATTAACAATGAACAGGGGTTTGCAGCTGAGATAAGGGAAATGTAAGTCCATGGCAGATAGAGGCAAGAAAAAATTTTCATGATAGCCCCAACTCTGTCCTCCTTCTGTGCACAGCAATAGATAAGCACCTCTTATCCAGCAATAGGGATATTTCTTTGCTCAGTGTGTTTCTCTGGTCCCAAGCTACACAGGGTCTTTGTCAGCAAAATGTCAACACAGACCTCAACTATCCATGTCAAGTAAGGTTATCAATCTAAAACCAATTTTTCCTGCTACCCCATATTAAGTGGATGTTGGGAGGCTTCAGAGGGCAATAGTGACCCTCTCCACTATGAAGACAGGTGTACCAAATCTCCCCAAACTGTTTCATCTAACATTCTAGAGCAGGAAAGCTGCTACAATTCCATTGGACTAAGTACTTATTCCCCCTAGCACAGAGCATCCTCCCAGGATGGAGGGAATGAACTAGGCTACTGCCTATGGGGAAAAACTGTGACAAATAGCCCTTGAAGGGCTGCTTTCCACTTCCTGTGGCTCAGAGACTGAATGTATGTGAAGGCAGTGGGGTGTGTGTGAAGACAGACATACTGAGAGGCTTTAGTTTGCCTCTGATCGTACAAAACCTGTCTACTTGCTGTCCTGCCCTAATCCTGACTGTGATATTCCTGGATGTGTATGAATCTCAAATTCTGGAATATTATATACATGTCTTACAAGACTTTGTCAAGTTTCCCTACATCTGCTCTATACTAGTTCAGTCAAGCAGCCTGTCATTGTAGCCTCATTCTCCCTCTCTTATTTCCCAGTCTCCTGTAAAACCTGGGAGGCTGAGCCTTGGTCTGGGGAGCACTTTTCTGTTGACAGCAAGCCAGTGTTATTTCAGAGGTCCCAGGCTGGTGTGGTTATGTTTTCAGCACAACTAATAAAGTACCAAGTACATTGTTGGTGTCCAAGATGGGGCCAGACATACAGAAGTAGAGGGCAGATCATGAGAGGCATGGGTCTGGTTCAACTCCCGTGGTTTTGCTGATGTGATGGGTGTGAGCTCAAAGGAGGCGTAATGTTTTTGTGTGCCTGGGTGTCCACCTGCATCTGACAGGCAAACAGAGATTGAGAACAACCTTCCATGCATTGCTGGAAACTGAGCACTTCAAACCACTGGATATCTGGCACCTAGACTGAATGGAGTACAGACAGCTGATATCCCAGAGGCCTTCTGATCCAGGAATTTGGAGACAAGTGTTGCCAGAAAGCTGGAATGCTCCTTCTTCTAAAGGAAGATAATGGAAAGGGCACATCATGGGGAAAAAAAGTCTCCAGAGGAAAAGAGTGAAGTGGAAAATTCCAAGCAGTTCTACTCTTTTTACCCATCAACTTTCTTCTACTCTTTCATCTGTGGGTTATTTTTGTTTTCTCAATGCACTGTGCTGTTTCCAACTCCTTAAAGCCTATCTCTCTGTTCTGCTTTGCAAAACATCAGGGATGCATGGCAAGTTGATTATCCTCATGAAGCAGCTACCATAACATTGAGATTCAGGCATTTTCTTTATCATTAGCCTAACAAAGCATATAGAGTTGTAGCTAACTGGAAAGATACAGTACATTATTATTGTTATTATTTCTATTTTTGAAAACCAGGACACTGTGGTGTTGGGAGGGGGTGGGATGCATGACTGCGTAGACAGACAGTCATTTAATCTGAAATGGAGAGCAAAATGTAATTGGTAGGCTTAGACTCATTAGTATGCTGCAGCCTGGGTCTATGATTCCTATTAGAAAAAAATATTAAAAGGCCACTGTTCAGGGAATTGAAGGTGGCACAAACAATTTAGTGGAGTTTTTCATCAATATCTTGCAGAGGAGTTGCACCTTTTTGACTTTTAGGACTAGAATGCAATATTTAAGGAGGATATACTGCTTCAACCGTACTTGCAATATAGCACATCATCCTTTGAAATATAAATCCATCAGAATAATTTTTTTGTTAGTCTTTTGACTGTATCTTTGGGTTGCAACAGTTGTTTAGGTTTTTGTTCTTAAGTGGCTTATGTCTATCAAAAGAAAACAGAAACAAAAAAAGAGCCAGAGGGAAAATGCCATTCATATTCTTACCATCAGACAGAAAAACAAAAAACAACAAAAACTTAAAAAATCAGGATGTGTATGTTTCTTTTTCATTATTCTAATCAGCAAATAGAATAAACAATAAAACAATAATATTTTCATTAAAACAGTACAAAGAAAATTACAGGGCCTCATACAAAATTAAACTCTCTTTTTTTATAGAAATATTAAGTATTTAAAATTTGAATACCTTATGTATTATTTATAGTCAATAGCTCCATATTTAATTGTGACTGAGTTAAGTCAGATTTGTTGCTAGACTTAATGATAAGCCTCTTAACATGAGGTATTTTTTCAGCAAGCTAGAAATGATCATAAACTCCCTGCTCTTGTGAGAAAATTAACCCTATATTACACCATGCATATATATGACAGTAGAGATATATTGTATTCAAGCGTTTCCTTGGACTCTGTTAGAGGGTGGGTTTGTTTTAATACACCAAGGTCTGACTTAAAGAAAGCAAAGGAAAAATTCTGTATTAAATCCCCAAAGATGGAATGCATCCATACCAAAGGTCACAGTTCAGAACCTCTAAAAGAATGACATACTTTCCTACTAATTGTTTTTAAGGTTATGTTTTATTTGGAAGAAATCCCTTCTTGTTTTCAAAACTTATCACATATGCTGTTCCCGAAATAAGTTTTAGAATCCCTTACACAAGCAAAGACTAAAGAATCACCCTAATTTCCTTGTAGAACAGAGATGTCAGCAGAGACATTTCAATGTATTACGTTTAATCACAATATTGTATTTCATTCACCTAGAAATCCATTAATCATAATTCACACCACAAGAAACCATATTAAAATATGGTGATAGCGGGCAAGCAGATCTGTGTTCACAGCAGTGTTATTTAAACAACTTGTAGACCCTTGTAGTTATGCAATTAACCTGCAGTAATAATCTTTGTTATTACTATTCTACATACCTCATCTGGAGGGTGGCCTAAGTTGACAGTATAAATATCACTGAACTAAAACATTTACCTTAGCTGGCACACTACTTTTGTCCTGTAAATTGAGTAGGTAACTTTGGGGACACCTTAAATCTTCATATTTAGAGAGAGGAAGTACTCACTCATTTCACACCATAATACTGAACCTGATGTGTTTACAGCTTATGGGTTGGGGATTCAGATGTGTTAGAAAGAAGGATACTTTTGCTCCTTTTGGCTTCTGTTTACATATATACATATTTTAAGTTGTTTTTTGTTTAGTATGGATGAGTCTCCTCTCTGCCTATTTGGCTAGGATGAAAATGACAATTGAATAGTATTGTCATATTATTAGGAACATTATGAATTATTTATATATAGTATGCACAGAGTGCTAGACATTTAATATGCACATAATCAGACTACTTCCATTTCTAAAGTCAGAGCTGTTACTGAGGAGTTGTTTTTAATAAGTAAGAGATGACTGGGACAGGAAACAAGCGTACAGACTAATAGCTGAAATATTTGTTGCTGATTCTTTCACCTTTTTGAGGATTCTCTCTCATTTCCCCATCCTGTCTAATCTTACAGCCAACTGTGCCCACGCTCTGTACTTGTTGAAAGCAGCCAGCAGACACCATAGCAATGCACCACTGGTCCCAGCTCTTCAGAGTGCTTCCAAGGCACTGGGGCTGGTCTATGGCATGGTAAGTTTTTAACAGATGTCATCGGGAGGTGCTGAGCTGGTTGAGACCATCACGTTGGAGGCAGAAGCTAAGGCCATGCCTAGGGGGTCTGTTGGAGTCTGAGATACAGACTGTGTGCCCTTGCTTTTAATATTTAGTTCCAGGATTCAAAGAAACACTGAATTTCACATAATATGAAATTCATGTGCATGTTTTCATGGTGATACATGAAAACAAATGTTAAAGTTAGATAGGAAATGTGTAAATGTGTAGATTAAAAAGTTTCTTAAATCACTGGGTGAAAAAGTAGTTTAGAGAACAGGAGACAAGATGGAAGATTTAGGGTGTTGTCTCTTGTCCTTCTTCTTTCTTCTTCATGTTCTTCTCCTAGGGGTTTTTGGGTATTAGTAGGTGATTGGGTAGAAAATGTCACAGTGCAGCACACAGGTGTTAGGTCATTGGGTCACTAAGGAAAATAGCTTAGTTGGCATCTGTTAATTGGGTAAATGGACATACAAAAGACCTTGAAGAAGATCTTTGTTAGCCATTTTACCCCTTTTCTATCATAGTGCACATAGCTCCTTGTACCTTGTAATGCTGATAAGAAAAAATAAACAACTGAGACCAAATGAGAGAAAAAACCGCCTCCCTCTCATCAATCTTCAGTTCAAAGGGAAAAAGAACCCAAATCAAAAAGTCCCTAAACAGACAGGGGTCTGCGATCTCCACCACTCATTCCCAGCACTGGGTTTCACAGTAGAGCCTAGAGTACATCTTTGTGGAGGGCTCACCACAGTGTTTGGCTCACACAAGTTCTAGCATGGACACTTGTGTGAAC
Organism: Poecile atricapillus; assembly: GCF_030490865.1. Taxonomy (NCBI): domain Eukaryota; kingdom Metazoa; phylum Chordata; class Aves; order Passeriformes; family Paridae; genus Poecile; species Poecile atricapillus. The sequence goes on along the minus strand of NC_081289.1, from coordinate 30,663,663 downwards.
CCTGCCAGTGTGACTGAAGCCAAAGTCCACCACAAGCAGTTCCTTTGGGCTGAGGAGATAAAGTGATGTCATTGGCACTCAAAAGAGGTAGGGTGATGCTCAGCTCCAGAGTCCTGAGGACCTGAGGTGCTCAGGTAGCTCCCAGAGCTTAGGTGGGAGCTGGTTACTCCAAGACAATAGGAGAGTAAAAAGCTTGTTGCTTTGGTATGATGAAAAGTTGTGTTTGTTCCTTTCCCAGAAACTGTATGCTATGCTATGTATGAAGTGGCTGACATTTCTTTTATTTGCAGAGACAATATTTTCACTGCTGGTCAACGGGGCATACTTCAAATGCTGCCCATAGACCTGGAGATGCTTTGTAATAGGTGACTCCTGTAAAAAAAAGTAGCTTACTTTTAATACACAGATATCTGTGGGAACAGAGGGGTTTAATACAGCAGCAGTTTCACAATATGTTGCTTAACGAGTGATTCCCCCTTGATTGCTATTTGCAGCAGATGCATCAGCACTCAGCATTCTCGCCAAACATGGGAAGTGTCTGCGAGAGCGGCCTAAGGAGGGGAGAATCTGACACTTGAGGAGCATGGACTGGTACAGCCATGACCAGGAGGCAGTGTGGCAAGCCTGGAAACCAGGCAAATATGAGATGCTGAAAGATACAGGGTGGGTGGTTTCTTTGCACCAGCCCACTATAAAAAGCCCTCCACAAATATAAACACCACAATTCTGCAGACTGCATGAAATTCTGACAGATTGCTTTCATTTCAGTGTGGTCACATAGAGGTGACCCAGGTGCAGCCCTTGCAGCAGAGATTCAACCATTTCCAGTATTCTCTCTGTGAAAGCCTGTGGAAAATGCTGGACCCTTGCATACAGCTGCCAGGGCCCTGAGGGGGCTAAGAGCTCTCCATGGGAAGCCAGGGCCCATCCCATCTCCCCAATCAGGAGCAGGGGTCACCAGCCTTGCTGGGACAGGGACTGAGAGCTGAAATGGAGTGCTGGGATGTAAGCAGGGTGGGGGGAACCCCAGGCAGGGACAGGGGCTGCTGGGGATGCCCTCAGGGCTCTGGCAATAGTCACTGGCTGCTCTCTCTGTGCACATTCAGATGAAGGCAGATGTGTGTGTGAGCACCCAGTCTGCAGTTACAAACCAGACCTCAGAAGTATAACAGAGAACTCAGAAGTAATGATATGGCAGGGAAGTTACCTTATGCTGCTATTTAATCCCATCTCTCCTCCCTCCGTGGGAAGCACCTATTTTGACTGTGAGATACACATACACTCAAGGTGTCTCTTCCTTTCAAACACAAGACATTTTGATTGTGCTTATGTTTGAAGGAAGAGACACCTTGAGTGTATGTGTGCTGCTTAGATAGCTTACACATAAAAGCTTGTGATTCAAGGAGCTCACTGTCTAGCTGAGATAGGCAGTACCAGCAGAAGCAGCATTAAACTGAGAGATGAGATAGCATGCAATAATGCAAAGGGAGACAAGCAAAATCCTCTCGGTGAGTGCATGCTGGGAGTGCAGATGTTGCAGCTTTAAGCTGATACTTCCCAGGTTTCCTTCCATCTGGGCTGATGGACAAGTCTGGCACTGCAGTGATAGTAGAGGTTGTCCAGGGAACAGAGCACTGCTCTGGCTGAGACAACCTGAACCATAACGATGAGACTACCGTGCCAGTGGAAGAGAGAAGATACTCAAACCACAAATGCACTCTTAGCAGAAGTTCAGGCATCTCTAATGGGAAGATGAAGAAGAACTGATAGTTGATAAAGTATTATGACTACAAAGTTGCAGAGAAGGTGATAAGAACTGTGGGGCAAAGAGTTAAAATAGAAGGACTCCAGGAGGGTAGGCTGTGACATCTGACATAGAGGGATCTCTCAGGGACTGAAGCAGAAGACTGCAGATCCCGGGATATCTGGTTTACAGACAGGAGACAGTCACTTGCAAAGACTTGATTTTGTGTCTGGCTGTCAGAAGGAATATCAGGTTTGCTATGGAAGGAAATTAGAAGTCAGTGAGTAAAAGAAAAGCTGCAGCAGATATTGTTACAAGGATGACCTGGCAGCTAAGTACATGGGGTAGGAAACTGAAGAGGAAAAGAGTGGAAAATACACAAGGGGTACAGTCTCCCTTGGAGCAATAAGAACTAGCCTGATAGAGCCTGCAGCTAAAACTGGAGCAGAACACAGTAGGTCAGACAGGTTGGGAAAGCTGTCTAAAGAACATCATTGTATTTAAAATGCAAAGAAAAAAGAAAGACAGGTGTAACTGGGCTTTTGACATTGCTTTAATGGCTCATTTTAATTATATTTTTTTATTTGAAGTGAAATGTATTCCCCTGAAAAATTTTATCCACATAGCTTTTAGCCTTTCTTCCAATTATATCACACCCATCCTCTTAAAGATTAACAAGCTTTAATGAACTCTATCGTTGCTAATTCATCTCCCTTTTATTCTGACAGTATGACTTTTGTTTACAATTAGTACAGCTAACATTATGCAGGGTCATGTGGGTCAAAAGAAAAGGATATCTATTCAACAGGGTAAGAAAACAAATGAGTCCTGTCCTCTGGAGTGCTTGTTAGTTTTGTTTTGTAATGAAGAAAAATCTCCCAGATATAGATCTTCTGGTGGGACTTAATCAAACTTGAGCATCTGATTCCAAAAGATACCTTTGAAGACTTGCCTTTCCTACCCCTTACCTTTGAAAGTACCTTAGTTTCACTGGTACCACAGATTTTTACCTATTTTCTTAGGAAAGTATGACTGATATTATGCAGAATACATTTTTTTACCTACAGATTCAATTTGAGTACTTTTTTGAACTTAATATTTAGTTTCAACCATATTTCAAAGTGGAAAGATAGTCTTAAATATATTAAATTCCACAAGTTTGATGAAAATAAACAGCTGTGTAGAGGACTAAGACTGTAATTAGAGTGCCCACTGTGATAAAGCCTACAGCATGAGCTTAATCCTTATTAGACACTGAAGTCTCTATGAGAGAGAAGAGAATCACAGATCCCAGCTGTGGTCTCAGAAATCTCAAGTCAGAACTCATATTCTGTCAGACACTAGATAATCCAAAAAAGAAAAGAACTTTTTGTAACATTGCTCACAGAATTTCTCCTTTTACTCTACTTTTAGTTTAGTTAATAATTTTATTCTTATGATTCTGAAAATGCCTAAAGATTTAGTTTGTTCCCTATCAGCTTCCCTCTGTTTTGAAAGAGAAGAGCAACTCATCTCCAGCTGAGATCAAACCCAAAGGAAACTTTCCCTCTGGGAAATCATCTACAGGCCAGCCTGACCAGCCTTTGGAGGCCATGGGCAGCCAGAGTGGGCTCCGTGGGGAGGCCGTTCCGGCTGTGTCCTCCTTCAGAACAGCTCTGAGAGCACCCGCTGCCTCCTCCATCTCTTGGCTTATGATCTTTGCTTGTGGCTTCTGTGTTCATCTATCAAGCGGTCAACTGATCACTACTTAGTTCTGCCTTGCCTGAAGGGCCCTCTGAAATCCTGGTTCTGGATTGGTGGATTAAACCATACTGAAACCCAGGCCTCTCCTCTCACAGCTGAGGCTGACTTTTTCCTTAAACTGTGAGATTTGTAATATAATCAAATATGTTTCATCAACCCCTTCTTCCCAATTCCAGTATGTATCTTGCATTATTTTTACATAGTTACATCCTTTCAATATAGGAGCTGCTTAGCATCCTTTTCCATGCTAGCCTAATGCTTCCTGGTTTTGTCTTTGTGTGAGGAGTAAGGAGGACAATAAGTAATAAGTTTTACCTCAGCAGAGGAATTGGAATCCCGATTAGGACTCGGGAAGAAAGAAAGAAAGTACAGATGTCAGTCTTCACGGGAGAGTTAGGGTGGCAACTTGTGCCTGAGGGACAGGACTTAAGACTTATTGTTGTCATTAGCTGCATGTGTCGATTAGCTCTAGGCAGCTTCCTGCCCAGCATGCTGGCTATTTGTGAGCCCATTTTGCATATGAGGATGCGTGTGTGACACACGGTTTTGTGGCACTGTGGAGACCAGGCTGGATGCACTGTCAGCTGGGGAAATGGCACTGTGTGTCATGCCAGTAGGGTGTAGTTGCACAGGGCACTTCGCAGCCATCTCAGTCCCTACCGCGCTGTGCTGGAAATTGATCTGTTGTTTAACCACTGCAGAGCAGAAGCACTGTAGCTCATGCTAATTTACCCTCTTTCTCAAGGCTGCTTCAAATTTTTGAGATAGCTGGGTAAAACTTTACATATTTTGTTGCTCTGCACAAGGATGATGTACAAGATCACCTGCACCAGCAACATTTTAGGTTGTATGAGAAATCTTGAATCTCAGAAGGAGAAGGTAGTTAAGAGTTCAGCACTGCGGCATCTGGCTTTTGGTCCATTGTATTTTGAATCTAACTTTTAATCCTGGTCACTGACCATCTGTATTTTCACAAATTGAACTCCATAATTCTATCAGTCTTTGTAGTTTTATACGAAATTTAAACCTCCTTCAGTCTGAAGACCTATAAATAGATTTTGCCTTGGGCTGTTTTTCGTTTTCAGCAATCACACTACCCGTGGCTATTTGCTGTCTGACTGTTTGCATTTTTACCTCTGAGCATAATCAAGTAGGTACCTTGTTTTTACTTTGTTACTGTTTCTGCTGGTGTACTGGATTCACTTCAGTATGAATGACAACTGCATCTTTTTCCCTGGTACGTGATGACTACCCAGGAATGCATGGGTCATACAGTCCTACAGCATCACCTCATAGGTCACACATGTGTAGAGGCTGCGTGAAGCACTGAGCTCCTTCAGTTTCTGCAGGAGTCCTCGTGATAAAGTTAGACTTGGATCAGGAGCTGGCAAAAAAAAGCCCCAGGGTGAATAATGATCACAGACAACACGAATATATGGCTTTTCAAACCTCTTCTGGGTAATGTGAGAGGCTGATGAATGTAATCTTTTTCTCTTTAATGTTCAACTATCCTTGGCATAAAAATCTTCTCTGGTCTATGGTTTCATGGAGGTGTCTGACTCAGAAAAGTGAGTAGCATGAAATAAGCTATGTTCACAACTTCTTTTTTTTTATGTATTCATGCAGAGGAGATACCTTTAGATTCCACTGTGGCTGTTGAAATCTAAACATAAAACAGTTCCTGTCTTTGATAGAGTCAAATAACAGACTCCTGAACTGAGATCAGACTCCACAGAAGATGTAGGCATGCATAACTTTGTTTGTTGTAAGTTTTCTCCCAGGATGAAGGGGATGATCAGTGGTCTCAAACTGAGAATGGATTTTAATGACTTCATTATTTGCCAGGAGGTAGTAGCCACTAATATGTGGCTGCGCTGTGCGAATTACTTCTGTAGAGTAAACTGGTATTTTTACAGCAAGATGAATGAGATGCTCTAACTGCATTTGAATAGACTTGGAGCAACTGACTCCCTATATCTCTTGTGAAAAGCACGGTCATAGCTTATTATGACTGTACCAGAGCACGCTGGGAACACTAAGCATTGGGATTTTTTCAGGACCAGAACACGCTTAAGTTTAAGCCATTTTCCATTCTGTGACAGCAAAACAAATTGTATCTTAGGCTCCATCTTTAGTATGTTTGTCACTAGACTAGGTGAATAGGATCATAATCCTTCTATTTAGTTGAACTGTAGCTCTGCATGACCTTTTCAACAAATATATTTTAATTAGCTGTATGTTCATCTTCTTTCTACTGCTGAAAACGGGGAAAATGGATTACTCACAATATGGAGTATTATATATTTAACCTTTTAGGCTGAGAATTTGGACTGGAGTGAAACCAATCTGTAAGATAGCTAGCAATATTGTACAGGCCAAACTGCATGTAATTCACAGCTTAACTGTATATCCTCACATGTGTACATTGCACGTCTCTGGAGCCACAAACTTTCTGTGATAATTAAATAGTTTTTCATTCTTCTATTTCCCCCTTTCTATGTCAGCATAACAAGGTCCCCTAGTATGTGATTTGTGCAGGGGTGAGGCACTACTAAAAATGTGTGTCCAGCTGCAAGAACATCTAATTCCAGCCCATCAGTAATGTACAGCCAGGCTCAGAAACAGGAAAAGGGCTGATTAGAGAGCCAGTACTTCAGGACATGCTCCAAACACGACTTATACTTTTTTTTACAAAAATGGGTAGGAATACCAGAGGAAAAGACATATTCTAATGCAGGAGTACTGGCCAACTGCTTCCTCTTCAGTCTGTGCCTTTAAAAGGCTTCAAGGCTTCTTGTTAGAATGAAAAGGATGTTGTTAACTCCCTGTGCACTGATGTATTTTGTATATTTGGTCATGGTTCTCTATAAATGTTACAGACATCCTCAATAGAGGATAGTGGGTCTTACCCACCTGTGCTGCTCCCCACAGTACCCTGCTGGAAGGGACCCTATCACAGCCAGCTAGGGATGCTGTTAACTATTTTGCTCCAAAATTTCTATTTTGACCCTGGGACACCGTACCACATCTCTGGCTTTCCCTCCAACCTTTTAGCTGTTTTTTTCTGTTCATAACTCAGGCTGTTGCAGGAGGTGGGTTAGCTCTATCTGTATGTCTACATCCTGCCTAGCCAGATGTCACTGCACACAACATACCCATTCTGGGGAAAATGCACTGTCAGTAATAATCCAGGAGAATGAGGGAGGAGACCTATGTGGTTTGACCTCAGCCAGAGAGAGAGTTCATAAGAGAAAGACAGAGCATTACCTAAGAGTGTTTTTTTCTTCACTTCTTTTTTCTGCATTTCCACACCTTAACCCTACTCTACCAGAGCCTGGTGCAGTATATTTCCACTGGCTACTCAGCGTGCCGTAGCTGTGCTGTGGCCAGGTTGAGCTGGGAGGAGAGCTGTCAGCCCACAAACTGGGGAAGGCAATGCAGACATGGCACTACATTTAGCCCTGGACAGGCAAGGAGAATGTTCTTGCAGCTGCTGTTGCTCAAAGCACAATTTGGATCCTGGTAGAGGGGACTGAATAACTTCTAGTTTTCAAGAAATATAAGTGACAACCTATCAACCCCAGCAACTGGCTTCTATCAGCTTATATTGGTTACATTTTCAAAGCTATGTTCAAAAGGAAAAGGGCAGAAAACCTAATGCTTCAATGATACAGTCATTTGCTAGATTCCCTTAATAAGCCAGCTGTGAATAGATGAAATTGCTTTGTGAACCTGCTGCATGGAGCACACGTTCTTTGCAGCTTTCTCATGCAGAGGAATAGTTACTGAGGTTAGAAGATGCCTTGTGGAACAACCAAACAATTCTGCCACCCATACCCCAAGCTCAGGTAACCCCTTTGGAAGGGTGTGAAGGAGGAGTGCATGCAGAGAGGTTATTTTCACCTCTCTCTAGCCAGACCATGCACCTATAGCAGCGATGAGGGCAGGAAGCTAAGCCAGATAGGGGAGAACAAAATAAGTGCCAGTTTGATATACGAGTACGTAGCAAGTTTTAAGCCTGGCTCCTGCCCTTTTCTGTGTGTAATAAATGAAATGACCTTCCAGTTAAAGTGTAAGAGATTGAAAAAGACAAAGCAGAGCAGTGAGGCCCTTTTTTCCCAGTGTATACGTACATTAGAATTCTGCTCTCACACTCTTGCAAAGGAAAACTGTAGCTTGAAGAGAAAACAACATAGCATTAAGCCATCCTGGTGTCAAATATTGTAAAAGAAAACAGTTAACGACACTGCATTCTCATTACCAGCTTTGCGTATAATAGCTTCCCTCTCTCATACCAAACAGGATTTCTTAGTGCTCTTTTGTGCTTAACTCTCCAACTTGGCAATTCCACCCAGCCCCATGCTCATAAACTGTAACTCCTTTGTCATTCCCAGGTATTTTCTGTGGGTTTTGATTTTATTGTGACCTGAAACTACTTTATGACTGAGTTCTACTGTTGTTCTGTGTACAGTGGGTAATGAAACACCTTTATCAGTATCTGCATCTTTTGGTTGTTTCTTTTTTTTTCTCTCAGCTTAATGACATTACTGTGAGCACCACTGGGACTGTTATGCAGATGTGCTGCATACCAGAGAAGTTGCTGCTTCAGGATAAGCCATTACTTTTTGTTGCCCCCACAGGCCTGGGAAAGATAGCTATTACAAACAACTTCCTGCAACAGTTACCTCATGAAAAATATGTTGTATGTCAAATTAACTTCTCAGCACAGGTCTCAGCTAATCATACCCAGGACATCTCCCTAACAAAACTCGAAGGGTATCCTGAGTTTTAATTAAAATCAAATATGTAATTGTGCTCAGTTTGCTCCACAGAGATCATCCACAAAATAACATTAAATGCTCTTCTTCCATTTATGACAGAATAAATGAAAGCTGATTTGTTTCTCTATGTAATGTTTATTACCGGGGAAACTACATTTTAATTGATGTTGACAAAGATTCTGATTTATGGCATATATGGAATAGCACATAGTCCAGAAAGCATTTCTGCTTAACTTTATCTTCTTAGATGTTTTTGCTTTAGGAGAGTGAATCAGCTCCCTGTCCCTGGATATTCTTCAGTCTAAAGCATATTAAAGGGAATCACCAGATTGAGTCCCAACTAGTAAAGAGAGCCATCTGTTAGGGAAAGATCTGAGCAGTAGGCTATATATGGTACTTGCCAACCCACGGAGGGCAAAAAGATCAACTGGAAGAATGGCAGCATCCAGGGGATTATATGTAGAAAGTGGCTAGCTCACCAGCATCTAAATCATGCATTTTTAATTCATCACATGGCAGACAAACAAGTCAAACGTTAATTGGCATGATAAAAGGGAGCTCATAGTGTATTCTGCACCTTTCAATACCAAGAGCCTTGCTTGCCAGACAGCCTAGACAAAACCTCGAACTTCATATTTGCAAGCACCAGAAATGAGATCCGTGGGCAGTATCACACCTCAATCAATGCAAAATAAATAATTTTTTTAAAAGGGAAAGTACTTCAAATGCTCTGTGCAAACATGAATCTTTAGGAATGTTGGAAATTTTATTTTTGGTGCTAAAATTTAGTGTAATAATTGTAGCTTCCCTGAGCAAACAAAACTAAGAATTTGACTCATCTGTGACATAAATAGTCCAAGTATAAAAAGAAAGAATTTTTATGCACACTCGAGTTTGATAAATGCTATTATGACAACTGGCAGGCTGTAGTGAATGGAGAAATATATCCTACCTATAATACAAAGGACTAGAAAATGCCATAAGGGTATTTGCTGTGGGGCTTACAAGTCACAATCATTTTGATCTCTGAATAGTCAAGATAAAACCACTTGCTCCATGTATTTTTGTTTTATATTTGTATTTTTCTATAAGCTGTATTTTCAAAGTCTGTCATAAAACCCCAAAATGTTAAAGTAGCTAGACAAAAGGTTTGGAATAACTAGACATCCAAAAATTATCTGTCTCAATCCTGACAAGGTCAGCATAAACTCTCTGAGGAAGCTGCCCTGTTTTAGCCCACACTAAAACAGGAATTTTTATCTTAAAAGAGAAAAATTCTCAGAAGGAGACACTTTTCAATTTATCAAAGTGCATATGCAAGAGTACAGCAGGTTCTAACAAAGTGCCATTGTGTAAGGTGCAAAGTGCAATATAGGGATGGTCAGTTTTTGATTACTAGCATTTTGATTTTCCACTTCATAAAAATTATTTGAGAAGTCCATGTGTTTAGTTGATAGATTGCAGTGGATTATCTATGAAATTAGTGAGATCATGCAGATTCTGAAAAATGTAATATACCTCTAGAAAAATCTGTTAAATATATTTTTAAGTGCCTTTCATGCTTTTTCATATCTGTTTCTGAGCCAAAAGCTGCTGAAGGACCTGAAAGATGGTCTTCCAAAACGATATTAAAGAAGATGCCTTTTTTTAATGAGAGACACCAACAATCCAGTTTAGATAATTTTATGGCCTAGATGATATTTCTTCTCTGATTATGCTTGGCCAAGATCACTCAGGATTAATTCTTAAAGACCAGGATCATTTCCCAGAGTTACTTTAACCTCCTCAGCTAAAGCAGATAGTGAATATTGCAGAAACATTTACTCAGAGTGCGCAAATCTTGGATGCATGCAACTACAAGCATTCCTGAGAACAAAATCAAACTGTATTATGGGTGCTGCAAGCTTAATTTTAAGGTTTTGATCACAGAGACTTGTAAAAGCAAAGAACAGAGAAACTATTTTTGTAATAAAGGTCACTGTATTTTATTAACGTTTTAATTGCTACACATCTGCTACTAAGCTAGAAGCCCCAGCACCAAGGATGTTGTATTTCATATAGTAATCAACACAACCTAGTGCTGTAAATGTCAATGGTGGAATAACACAGCACCCAGCTTGGACCTCATGGTGTAGGTGGCTCTCATCTTGAGGTGGATGCAGTGAAAATTAGATGTGTGGAAACAATTTGAAAAATTCAGCCTAACTAGTAAGAGAAGGCTGTGGGTGGTCATGGCACTAGGGAACCCCCCCAAAAAAACATCTCCAGCGCAGATACTCATGGCTGAGGACCAAGGGTGAGGCTGGACAAAGTGCAGGGCTCTCCTGGGGGCACAGTACTGGAGTAAGATAAAGAAAGCCAAATGAATACAAGTCCCTCTGGACAGCCATCAGCTGAGAACAAGGAGGAGGGAGGTGATGGCCCCAGAGAAGGGAGGAGGAATGAGTTGGTCATGATTTTCAGGCAGAGTAGAGGCAGCAGGAGATTGTTCAGGCAGCAGTGCACAAAGTACCTTCAGCGTAGCAAACAGTGCCAAACTGCCTGATCAAAAAGACATTTAAGCTACATTCAGCACAAGGCAACTTTCTAGTCTACAAAAAAAATCAGCTAAAGGAGAACCCAACCTGGATCTGTCAGCATGATTCAGCCAGTGATTATTTCATTAAGTATTTGATCAAATGACTCAAACTTTCAGGCAGTTTGTCAACTGACTGAAAATGAACACCAGACATCTGACTACACGACTGAAGTAATGTACTGAATTAAACAGTCAAATAAATAAGGAGTCTAACAGAGAGTGCAGAGTGTGCTCTCAAAAAATGAGATTTCTTTCACCCCTCATGACAAAGATTAGCTTTCCTCTCTTTAAACAAGTGAGGAAAGACACCCTGTACTTCATTGCCTGTGTCTACTTGGTTCTTAACTTGTCCAAATCCTCCCTGCTGAAAGGCAGTGAGGGAAAGGCAAGGGTGGCAGTGTACCCTCTTCTGTGTCAGTCAAAATGCTCTGGCCTGGAGCATGAGATGAGCTCTGCAGGGGCTGGAGACACAACTTCTCCTTCTGTGGAGCTTTTCTTGTGCTGCCTCTCTCCAAGAGCAGACTGCACTTACCCACCTGCTGGAGCAAACATGGGTGATTTCCATAGTTTGATTACAGCTTCTGTTTTGAAGTTCTTTGCTGAGCTCTTTTACCATGCCTTGGTGATCACAATTAATTAATTCTTAAAAAGAATAGGGATGTCTTTGCCAAGAAACTTGTCTCAAGACAGGTCTTTTTGGGGTGTACACTCAGGCTTCTGAGTGGAAACTTAACTGCATGCAGCAATATTTTCTCTCTGAGCTTATAGGCAGGTTGTCACTTCATGCCTGCTTGGGGAATGTAAAATGCTGTACTGGGGGTGCTCTGCAAGGAGCAAACCAGAACCTTTTGAGGCTTCTATGCACAGCCCTCTGGTGAGAAAAGGAATTCCAGATACAAGTCCTGTCTGGAGAGTTAGTGATTAGTACAAACCTTTGCTGTGTTTCCTCCAAGAGACCAATAAGGAAAAGTGACCATCCTTATGAGCATAGCTGGGCCCATCAGGCACCACTGGAGCTGACATGTGCTGCTGGCCCTGAGACGCAACCTTATGAGAGATTAGAATATAGACAAAACCTTTCCCAAGGTGGATTTCCCAACCTGCAGAGATTCAAAAAGGTGAACTGAAAAATGAAACACGTCTGTCTTTGGGAAAAGGCTTTCCCAAAACTTCTCCATATATATTCCTGTGGATTTCTTTGGTGCTCAACTTCAAGCAGAACACAGCCTGAAGGTATCCTCTGAACTCCCAATCCCTATTTTTCCTTTGATGCAAAGAAACTGCTTGAGAATCCATGGCTGTCCAGCTGTTGCACATGGAGGAAAAATTACCTGCTCTGAGTACTGCAGGCAGTTCTCTTCATCGCCAGAGAGAAGCCGCTCACAAATGCCATCCTGTTGGTATTTCTGCACGGAGCCCTCATCCAGAAGATTTTAGAACACATCTTACTCATCTACGTGAGTTACCACTTCTATTTTAGGCAAGAGGCCTAAGTTAAAATAAAAATTAATGTTTGTTAAATTCCCTCTTATTTATGTTTGTTAGCTTTTCTCTTATGCACAGTGTATATTACAATGAATTAAAAAATAATAATAGCTAATCACGGCTTGGCAGGGATTTTTAATGGATTTAATTTTTCTCTATCATGCTTACATGTAATCTCTAAAATTCAGTGTTTTATGGGCTTGTTATCACTTGTAGTGTGTGCAGTGTGTGCCTGGAGTGCTTCCAGGATAACTGTGGGAATTACAAATTCCCCCAAGAACAACAGGTGCTGGTTCCCATCCCCAGGCCAAGCAGCACATGTCTTGTGTCTGTGTCTGGCTGGTTTAGTGTAATTTACATCATGGGAGTTTTTGTCCTTCCCACAACCACTTTGAAGGAAAGGAGCATTTACTGGAATGAGTTACATCACATCATCTGTAGGTGGCCTGGAAACAATGCTCAGACTCAGCCCTTGAGCTGCCCTTGTTGTGCTGAAGCTGACAGACCTCACATGCTTTTTTGTCAAAATGAAAGGTGGCCGCCTTTCATCACCTTGTGACATATTACATACAAAATGACCACATTATTGCACAAGAAATAGGAGAACCTGAACATTGCCCTATGTGGGCATGAGTGATGTACGTGTCAGCTGTGGAGGGGATCAGGGCAGACTGGGGTTCATCATTCTACCCACACAGGTCCTGCCACAGTCCGGAGGGGGGTGGCTTTTTATAAAGCATGAATCCATTGTAATGCTCCAAAATAGTGAGGATTGTTGGTCCATGCAGTGCAGAGAGCAATGTTGCTATGGTAACAAGTTCTGTATAATTTTTTGTGTGTTTCTGTAATAAAATATATATATATATATATATATATATATGTGCATTACTTTTATTAGATTACAGTACCTTCAAAAAGCATTGCTCAGCTTTTTACCTCAGAATCAACAGTTTAATTTCAGACTGGGTCAGTACCAAAATGATGATCATTATTATTCCAGATGTTTTTTTGGTGGCCTTTGTGAATTTACTGACAGTCCCAGCTCAATAGATAGTGACAGGTGTCTACACTATTAGTGTCTACTACAATTAGTACTAATTGGTACCTCTATTGGCAGTAGAGGCTGGCTAGGGATTTAATGGAGATGAGAGATGAACATGTGCTCTCTGAGTTCTTCCCTTCTTTCCCCAAATAAGGAGCAAAACACATCTGAAATAAGTCTTCATGGTCAAAGTAAAGAAGAAAGTTTCAATATTTATTACTTGGTTTGTTCCTGAGTGGTGGCTTAATGGAAGCATTCAATCTCTGAGACTTCCAATTTGGCACTTCTCAGGTGAAATTTTCATTACTAGTCTAATTTTTTCCAGGTGCACTTCTGCAGCTGCAATGTATTGTGCCATAATTTAGCACCTGCAGTTCTTTCTAACAGCAAGAATTTCCAGCCAGGAAAACAAAGGTTGGGTCCAGCCTTGATTTAAATAAATAAAATTTTAATAAACAACCCTATCCTATAAAGAGCAACAACGTGCTTTTAAAGGTTTAATCAAGCAAAAGTGTTAACAATACGATACTCTTTGTTGATAAGCTTTAACAAAAAGAGGAAGGAATCTCTGTGTATTGCATTTTAACGGATATTCTATAAGACTGTTTGCTTAATTGTTATTCTCCTTTGTAGAGAAATCTCACCCATTTGTTAATTTGTTTCTTTTCTTCTTACGCCTGACAAACAGCTCTAACCATGTTAAATTGTTTGCTTGTGATAGGGGAAAGGTTTTTTTCATTTATGCCTGTGAAGTTAGTTGAAAGTCTTAGAAACGTGAAATTTATAGTAAGTTCAAAACAGGCGAATTACACTCCAAGTAAGTGTTGGCAGCTCTTTATCTTTTCCTTGTTTTCCATATTTAATTCCACCCTTGAAAGATGGAATGTGCATCATTTCCCCATCGTCTCTCCCTGGTTCACATTGAGTGAAGTGTTTTGAATTAATTATGTTAAATTATTAATAGCTCAAGATTTGAAAACATTACAGGATTTGAGTAATGTTTTATCAGGCCGTAGCTGTATGATAATTCTGACGTTTTCATAGAGTAGAGTACACTTCCAGCTGATAGGTAAAAATTATGACTCTATGCTGAAAGCACTGAGATCAGTTCATTGTGAATCATAATAAAGTAATGAACATTTAAGCTGCATATTAGAAAAAAGCTCTTGTTAATGAATAGACTCCAGGAGAAACAATGAAAGCAGCATTTCTTAGGCCGTGTAAAATGAACTGTATAGATATATAGAATATAAAACAGCTCCATATTGGTATGGAAAAGAATGGCATAAGAAGTCTTCTCTGCATCTAATTCCTGTGATACTCTGATACCAGGTATTATCTGATATATCACCTCTATCTGTCAATAATTCACTGATGACTAACTTACAGTCCATTTGTCAAGGAAAATGGAAAATACTGTTAACACTAGGCCCTCAAAACATGGCTTTGAGCTGCTAGAATTATTCTAGCAAATACAAAGTTTATCTTCTGTTAAATCTCCCTGACATTTTAACTAGGGCTATAAAATAAATGGTCATCTAAATCAAATTGTATTAATTTCAAGTATTATTTTGAACCCATTTTATGGCTCTACAACCATCCAAGAGCATTTAAGGGAGAGGCGAGACAGCTGACAAAAGACCCTAGAATTAGTTCTATAATTATTTGCACGGGGAAAATGGCTCCTTTCCACAGCCAGACCATAGGGTACTTCTTGATACATTTTACCAGCCTCTTGTAATAAACCCTGAGGAGGCATTAAAGAGCCAAGTATAGGTTAGACTCACAAAACAGACACTGGCACTTAGCACTCATTTCAATCCCCCGCAGTGTTTGGATCCTGCCTCCCCTGCTCTGACTGGCTCCCTGGTAGCCGGTGCTTCCCTGCTGGGGACCCAGGTTCAGGCCACCCGTCCTCCTGGGTGGGAGGGAAATGGGACTTCTGCCGTTTCTCGGGAGAGCTGCCCTAACCAAGGCATTTTCCTGGGGCTGACATAGTTCCTTTTCTTGGGTTAAGCAACCAGCTGTTACAAGAGTGGAGGGATGCCTGACTTTCCTTAAGCTGATTTTGCCTTGCTCTGGTACTTGAAGTCTCCTGGTGTATAAGGTCTTTGTATAGAAGCATTGGCAGGTGGTGGCTTGGAACCTGTTTTTCTCACTATATGGAGAAGCCTCAAGCACCCAGCTTTGAGCTGTGGTTTCCTTAAGAAGGCAAAGTGCCTAAAAGCTGTGTGTGGCATGACCTAAATCTTCCCGGTGGATCCAGACCCATCGAGTAACAAGCCTTAGTATAAGAGACAAAATATGTATACATCTGTCCTTGTATATCTAACCATAAAGGATTGTATTTCCTAAGGTATTTAGACATCTGTTGAGTCATGTAACTGCTAAAGTGATTTTCAAATGTACCTTAGTAGGTTTGACAGCCAGTTCTTATTTCAAAGAGTTATTTAGACAGCCAGTGAGATATTCAAAGCGTTTATCTATTTCTCTGAGTATTGTACTGAAAAACCCAGCCCAGACTTTTGCAGGCAGAAGCATGATGCTGTTAATATGCATCTATAACATAAAAACACCCATTCACTGACCATTTTATAATGTATTCTATAGGTCTTGGCATCAGATTCAGTATTCACAAGGTATCATGCAGGACTGGGCTTTGCCAAGATGCCCTACATATTCTTCAAGAGAAGCAAATTCTTTACTTGTCTTCTAGCCAGTAAATTGAGGTTGTTTCACCACTTTCATCCTTGCTATCTGATAATTCAATTCTGCCTCCTGTCCTATTCCTAGACCCTCCTGTGTGTTAGGCATTTCCCAGGGATCCAGCACAACAAGTTAAGCTTGAGAAGAAGTAGAATCAATACCTTACTTTTGACTCCTTAGGTTATATAGTACCCACACTGGAGCACTATCCTTTTTCTGACACCCCAACCTGTTATTTTTGTTGGTTGGGGGGGAAGGAAAAGGGGGGAATTTTTTCAAGGCCTGTAATTAATTTTTTTTTTGTCATACTACATGCAGAAATGCAGGGAAGAGTCATAGCTCTCTTCCATTTATGTTGCTACTTCACAGTGTCCCAAGCGTTTGTGATGCAATCAGGACACAGGCTGGTAGATCTGAAGCAGTCTGCTCCATGGTTGCCTTTAGTTCAAGTTCTCTCTGTCTTGTAATTAGCTGGAGTGAATACATCTCCCCAGCAGCACACTGTGCACCACAACATGCTTTGGAATGAGGTGCAGGACTCAAAATAAAAGCATTTTACTCAGGGTGCCAAAGAGGCTACTGTAGATGCAGCACCGAAATTCACTTATTATAATCCTTCTTGCCTAATTAATTCCATTGATACATTCAAGTTCATCAGAGTTCTGTTGACAGTCTTTAACAAAGGGTTTTTCTTTTCTTTTTTTTCTTTTTTTTTTTTTTTGTTTAAACTGGAATAGTTTTATTAGCTTGTTTACTTCAGAACAACATGCCACCTTTGATTAAACTCCATGTGGATTTATAACTATGTCCTCCCCATGTTTCTGTGACCTTTACGGCACATCTGATAAAAATAAAAGGTCATGGATTCCAAAAGAACTGGTTCTAATAATAATGTCAGGCAGGCTCCCCAGAAAGTGTCTGATTTTCCTTCTTTCTTTTCTTCTTTTCTTTTCTTCCAATCTCTCTCACTCTTTTTTTCTGCTTTTTCAAAGTGAGATGAAAATTAACATGAATAAAATTAATGGTTTAATTTTACAGAAGAAAGAAGAGGGTTTACAGTGCTCCACCAGGGAAAAGGGCTTTTGTCTTTGTTGATGACCTAAACATGCCTGCCAAGGAGAAATATGGTGCCCAGCCTCCCATTGAACTGCTGCAGCAATGGATTGACCATGGCTACTGGTTTGACAGGTGCAATAAATATTAATTAGTGTGCTTGGCTACAGAGGAGTAATGATATACACTGTTTCTCTGAAGCGTTAAATTGTAGTGTTAGTCTTTTATAATTCCTCATCTTCTCAGTCACAACAGGAAAACACTCTGAGTTACACGACTCCCTGTATAGGAAAAGGAATAAAGGCTTATATGTTGCAGTGAATTACAGCATGAGAAAGCCAAGCCTATAAGGGAGAACGGCACAACACGCATTTTCATGTTTTTGAGAAAACACTGTCAGTATTTAAGCCAGCACAAAACACTTTCAAATAAATTTTTAGTTCCTGGTTGTTAAGGACTGAAACAAAATAATTTGTCTTTCAGCAAATGACTTTGAGGTTGGAATGCAGCTGAAGATGTTTTTCTAAAGCACAGCCAGCATTTAGGAGAAGAGTGTGTAATAGACTCAGGCACTTTTCTGCATGATTTGTGGTAATACTGGTTGTTAGAAAGACTTCAAATTCTTCCTTTTTTATGTCTCATATATATGAACATTAGATAAGTATCTATTGTTTAAAAGTGAGACTACTTGATCTGAAGCTTTGAAAAAAAAACTAAATTGGAACAGGAAAAGTAAAATAGCACCTAGTCTAGCACTTAGCCTTTACAGAGCTCAGCTATTAGAAAAATGTAACCATAGTTTATGATACACTTAATTATATACACCTAAGGTATAAAACACCTGCACTTTACCCAAAATAATAGGCTGTTAATTAAGAACTGGTGCTTCTTGCATGATTTATTATTACTCTAGTTTGCAATTATGCTTAAACCTCTCATTAGACACATTACTGTACTGAAAATCTTGTTTTCTAGTAATGCGTGTTTAACATTGTATTATAACTTTACATGGCAGTCTCAGACTGTGATCCCTCTGTGCTTTTCAGGAGAGAGGTATGAAAGTTGACAGGTACTGTCTGCATTTCAATTGGAACTCCTACCTTCTTCTTTACCCTAAATCAAATAAAATAAAGGCTGCAGCTTTTCTATAGTGCAATACAAAAGAGTAAGGAAATAGAAAATGAGAAATGTGGGTGTTTTCAAATCTGATGTTTTCTCAAAACTATAGAAGGTTTCTTGATATTTTCAAAGTGGATTTGTACTTGAAGCTTAAAACATTAGGTAGAACCTTTTTACCATTTTATACTGAACTTGAGATAGTGTGATTGAAATGGATGGAATTTTGCTGGTCCAGAATCCCTTGTTTTCTAACAAATACAACAGAATTTCTCTACCTTTAGGAGCAATAAATCTTTTCATTGTCAGAAATGCTCATCCTCCCCTACACTCTGTATAAGCCACGAGATGGAGGTTAGGAAGAAGCAGATGGGGACAATGAGAAAACAAACTCATGCCATATGAAACACAAAGGTTTTGCTCCTTTATAGACTCAGAATTACTTGTGCTTGTGGGTGCACCTTGTCACTTGTCAGCCTGTTTGGATAAGCAATATA
The DNA here is from genome assembly GCF_030490865.1 of Poecile atricapillus. Classification (NCBI taxonomy): domain Eukaryota; kingdom Metazoa; phylum Chordata; class Aves; order Passeriformes; family Paridae; genus Poecile; species Poecile atricapillus. The sequence goes on along the minus strand of NC_081289.1, from coordinate 30,644,918 downwards.
CACAGAAAGAACAATTCGAGCAAGATGGTCTTCACTGGATAAAAACAACAAAGCATTAGTTACCTGGGAGGCAGAAAGACTGGCATGTTTTTTCCCCCAATGACAGTTTATAACAAGCAAATATTTGCTGATAATGTCTGACAATATAGCCACAGGAAGAAGCAGATGAGGTAATTCTAGGTAGTATCCTTTACTGTCAGAAGGAACCATGGCTTTCTAAGGTGATTAAACTGTTGGTGGCAAAGCCATTGAGGATGCTAAATAGGAAAGATTTCCTAGTAAAAGACCCACTACTGCCTCAGAGGCGGCTTTCTGTCACACTATCTGCGAGGTAACTGCAGACAAGGAGAAAAGCTCCCGATTTCATGCAGGTAAGAAGTCCCAAGGAAATTGTGCTCCTGTGTTTTCATTTTCCAGCAGTCCTGCTCCCTGAGAACTTGTGAACCAGTTTTGACACAGCAATTACAGTCTCAGAGATGTCAAAGCACCCCAGACACAGAAAGTGTGACCCCAGTGAGGGATGGATGGGAGTGGTGCAGCAGTGAGCCCACATGTTGTGTGGTGGGGTCTTTAGGGTGGGAGGGCTATGGAGGACATGGTACAGAACCCAAAGCTGTAGAGCTGGACAAAGGGGTGAAAGGTCCCTTGGTTCCCCAATCTGTAAAACAAATAACTTTTATTCTCATAAATATTCAAGAGAGCTTTGCAACTACTTGACTGGACATTCTGTTTCACGGCATATTTTCATTTCTCTACTGGCCTGTCTTTCTATAAGTTTCTTTCTATAAGTCTCTTAAAGATCCCCCTCCAAACTGCTGGAGCCCAATATACCAAGCGCAGACTACCCTGAACATTCCCAAACACGTCAAACGGAAAAGCAGAAGGTGTAATTTTATTTATACCAGAATTATCCCACATGAAGACTCCTCAATTAATTGCCAGCTCCATCACCCTTGAGCTATCCACACAGGGTGAAGGAACAGGAGCCAGGACTTAATATCCGACCTCTGGAATAACCTAATCTGGCAGAAGATCACAGTTGAGTTCCTTTGAGGAAGCTCCCCTCATGGCATAAGTAACACGGCCCTCTCTTTAAAGGGGATAGTGAAGGGACAGAAGGAGTTAACAAACATGACTCATTTTCTTACAGCTAAGGATGTCATGACTTTTAATCTCCATTCTGGGAATTTGTTTAAAACCTGTTGTGAACCCAGAGGTACACTTATGTTTGCTCATCTAGGTTTATTTGTTTGCATCTGTGTGTATCACTTTCAAGCCTGCTGGGGGTTTGTCTTGAATACGCTAATGAAATGCTTAGATGAACATGTAGATGCCCTGTGCAAATGAGGTGTAGGAGGGGGAATCACAGTGCAGTAATGAGGGAAAGAAGATCTAAGCTTAGGTTTGGATGATGAAGCCTTGCTGGCTGGAGCCACATGTATCGCCAGCAGAAGACAGGTGTACTCCACAGGAGAAGCAGAATAAATCTGATTCTGAGCAGTATCATTATCCTTTTGTATCCACAGCACGTTCGACCGTGTGTTCATTCGTACATCTGTTGTATACCAAGGTCTTTGTACTCCAGCAAGCCTTGAGTTATGTAAGCAGTTGCAGGTCTACACCTAATAGACCATATGTTGCAAACTGCCTCTGAAGTGCCAAAATAAGGAACCTGAAGCAGAAAGCTGAACTGTAGTAGGAGTGAGGAAATGCATAGGATGTGTGGAAATGAAAAGGAACAAATCCTGCCTTAAGATACATACTGTGAGGTGGGTAGCTTTTCCCATGATGACAGAACCCTGCTTCTCCTGATGCAAGAAAAAAAAAAAAAAAACCAGTTGTGTGAACTTTTCCCTGTTTTGTTTTCTCTCTCATTTGTCTTCCTCCCTGTACATGAGCCTCGATTGCCCCATTTACTGGCATTGTCCTTGACAAAATTGTATTAAAAAGGTTAAATTTAAATGCAGTACAGCTGAGTCTGACTTTTTTCAGAAGCTGGTCCTACAGCAAATGGTTGAGCAGACAGTCTTATGTCCTCAATTTATATAATTTTAAAACTATGGCTTTTCCATGATGCAATTTTAGTGGTGAATGAGAAACTTAGTGGATGTGTTTCTTAGATGGATCACTCCTGATTTTTGAAGTTGTTTTTTTTCATTAAACAGGAATTGGCCTTTGAACTTGGTGGGAAGGAATGTGTAAGGGAAGAATTTTATAAAGGAAGATGAGATGTGTTCACAGAGTCCTTTGTAGATCATATGGGTGGTTGAATTACTGGGCTGTTTGACTGGACCAGTCTGAGACAGTCATTCTCCCCTCCAGGTCCCTCCCAGGGCAGGCAAACACATGAACTGCAGCTCCTGTTGGTGATGAGCAAACGGCAGCCAGACAAAGCCGACAAGGCTTTCCTGACACACTCCTTTCCCAGGTATCCCATAAGACCCAGGAGATATTACATGACACAAAGGTCAGAATTCTGGCACATTCTGTGCAGTATTTTCCCTTCCTGTGAATTCACACAGGTATCCTGGTTTAATCAAGAACCAGCTGGTCATCTGTCCACTACTTGCTTCTAACCACTTTAAGGAAAAAGAAACAGGCATGTATGTATATATTCATGTCTTTCTTTCTCTCCTCTCTATCTCTCTCACACTCTCTCTCTATCTCTCTCTGTATATATATACATATATATATACATACACACACATATATATATAATTGTAGTTAATATAACACCATACAATACCAAATAGATCTGTGGATGTTTGTGCCATTTTATGTATATATGAAGACAGTAGGGAAGCAGTTCACCATGTGGGACTCCCCATCATAACCGTTTCCATTGAATCAATGGGTTTTCTTTAATTTATTTTATTAAGGCAAGTCTTTTCCTCCTCCATGCCCATCCCTTAAGAATCCTGTGGCTTTGTTTGAAGACTGCAGCAGAGTCTAACCCAGAGATACTGCAGTCTCTTCATATTGGTAAGGGATAAAATCTCTTAACTTGCCAGCCATGGCTGCTGAGGACAAGAGGTCTAGAGCATTGCAGTTTGCATTGCAGACCCACGCAGCTGACAGAAGTGGCAGACAAATGCTGCTCTGCCCTGGTGTCAGGGCTGAGCCCAAGGGTAGACTTCCTGATGCCCCCACTGAGGCTCATGAGAAGTAGCCTGAAGCTACTGGAAGGGCATTTAGGGCAACACAGGGCTTTGCATGGGCTTTGCATGAGCTGCAAATCCTGCCTTAGAATCTGTGCAAACGCTTAGTTGTCTGTGCCATGGTGCTGTCTCTGTTGCTTGTGCTGTCCCAGTTAAATAGTGTTACCCAAGATAACTCATTTAATATGGGTTCAAGCATGTCTCTGGAGACAGGTGTTACAGCAGTGTCTGTGGAGCAAAGTAATCCCAAGGTTGTACACATCCAGGGTTTGGGGTTTTAGTTCAGCTAATGAACAAAAAAATGTCATGAAATGTGGAAAACTAGGGTGGAGATTGACTGAGTTCTCTGCAACTTTTCATCTTCTACATCCTGTCCTTATACCCATTGCTCCTCTGTTCCTACCCTGCCAGTTTTACCCCTTGCTTTCTTTTCAATGTGTGGTTTTTAAAAATGAACCCTCCCGAGTCACACTTTTTCAATTTTAGATATAGCATTTCATACTTTTCTCTCTCATGTGGTTCTGAGAAGTCATAGATATGAAACCAACAACATTTGGTCCCTGGAAATTGTCCCTACCTTCTCCAGGCTGAACTCAGTGTTCAATCCCCAATGTGGACAGAGAAAATAAGATGAGCTACCTGAAAAAGGACTATTGCAAATGGTTTGGGTTCTCTGTAGAACACAGAAGAAGAAGAAAAACATTTTCCTCTTACTCCCCATGTAATAGACACTATGAATCTTGCTACAGCAATAACATATTTCAGCAGCTTCTGAAAATGTAAAATTTATTATTTCTTCATGCAGTCATATTATCATGAGATTATGAAGTTAAATTAATTTATATCATATTTTGAAAACTGCCACAAAAATAAGAAAATAAAAGTATGTTGCAGTCCTTTCTTGGATTTTAGGTTTTGGAGAATATTTACACATAAGAAAGTTTCAGAGTTTTAATCCCCCATCATCTAATGTGCTATTTTAGAAGTATGGAATGGAAGAGAGTGCATCATTCTTCTGTTGATTACAATTGCCCTCTGAGAAAGCTGGTTCAAACTGTGTAAAGGATAGGAATGGGGAGACAAGATTCATATCAGAAAGCCCTTTCTTTCTCTTGATTTGCACCTTGCCACTGAGCTTGAAAAGCCTCTGTGTACACAGAGCTATAATGGAAACAGGCTCACCTCTGATTCCTTAATTTCTGATTTACAGAAGGTTTGAATGTACTCGTCCATCCCTGCCTATCACGATAGAGCTTGTATAATCTGTAAGAGGTTTAGATGTGCTTTTTTTCCTCTGTCCCTCTTCTTGGTGGCCTTGTCACACACAAATCCTTCCTTACATGATGCAAGATGACACCCTTTGTGCTGTCCTGGTCGATTCTTCAGATAGCTACCAGGCAGTCACTGATTGTTTCATCCCCTCAAAGGCAGCATCCAAAGGGCCCCTTGGTCTCTCCCACAATCAGTGCAAAACTGTGCAAGGATTCTAGCTGCATTTCACTCTATTCTTCACTTGCTCTCAATTTCTCTCAGTTCCTGTGATGTGTAGTACCCACCACTTTTTGTTACTTCCCTTGATATCTTACCGTCCCTCTATAGTTTGAGAACACAGACTGCTGGAGGTCACTGATGAATGAACAGCACTTAAATGTTATATATAAAGTCCAAAATTATTATCTCTGAAGGGCTGAAGGGATGGTTTCAGAATTATTAATTTAACATTTTGGGAGTGTGGCTATTTCTACTCATTACATCAGTGCTCTTGGAAAACAGCAGAAGCATTTAAAAGAAAACTGAGATATGCAAAAAAGACCATATCTTCAGCCAAATATTATTTGGTTTCTGGGTTTGGGGGTTTTTTCTATTTAATCTTTTAACAAAATGCTCTGCAATCACTTACTCTGTTATTGCTCTAGTAATACCTGCTGTTTTGTTTCCTAGTCAGAAGTTCTTGCAAACTCAATAGTTGAATTATATATAGCCTTATACCATATATATAGCCTTATACCTTATATATAGCCATCATGAAACACACACTTTGAGTCAGAATCTTGTTTCTTTTCACCAGTATGTTTTCATGTTCAGTCTGGGAAAATTTCAGAGGCAAAGAAGGAGGCTGACTGTAGAGAAAGGTTACACTTCGGTTATTTACTTTCGAAATGAAGCATTATGCATATGATGGCAACCAGCTTTAAAAAGCCAATCTACTTACAGCCTCATAACATGGTGGGGGATTTGAATGAGTCTTCCTAGGAACAAAGGAGCAAAATGTGAAGCCAGGAATGTGGTGTGATGCTGGAACAGTTTCCAAAAAAAGCTGTGTGTGCCCCATCCCTGGAAGTGTGCAAGGCCGGTCTTGATGGACCTTTGTGCAACCTGCTCCAGATGAAGGTGTTCCTGCCCACTGCAAGAGGGTTGGGACCAGGTGATCTTTAAAATGCCTCCCAACCCAAACCATTCTGTGATTCTATGAAGGACAGGTTTGTTTCACAGCCCAAGAAGAGAAGGGCACAGAAGGAGCTCCAAGGACAGAGGAGAGGGTGCTTACTGAATGCTTTAAGAGTCTGATGCTTTAAATTGGTAAGGAAATTGAACCAGAGAACAGCAGGTAGGAGTTGGGTTACTTTACATATATATACTCCTTGTGCAATCTTTATGTGTCCAAGCAGTGTGGTTAGAAACCCCTACAAGTCCTGTTGGATATCTTGATTATTGCGCATTTGTGGAGAGTCACATGGCAAATCAAAGAGCCTGCAAGTCTTGTGCAGTGATGAGGTCTTGGGTTAAGCAGTGAAAGGTGATCAGTGGTCCTGAGAGAGTGGCAATCACACCCTGTGCATGCCCCTGTCTCTGCAAGGGGAAAAAGGGAGCCTGTGCAAAGGAAGCCTGACAAGGAATCAGAAGACATGGAGTTGCCAAGCACAGCCAAAGCATGAATAAACATTTATATTAATTTTATTTGAGAATTCTCACCAACTGTTAATAGTCATTTGCAGGGGAATAACAGTTGTCTGACTTACATTGACAATTAGGAATCTTGTGTGTCTGTGAAGAAAAGTACATCGATCTCTCACCCCCACACAGACTTTGCTGCTCCTCTCTCGCTGCTCTCTGCCTTTAGCCCTGCTAGGTTGGGGTGGCAATCAGACTGTCAGACAGCACCACGTTTCAGATCACAGCAGTGACTCTCTGTCTTCTGCTTTTTTTCATGCGTGAATAGAGAGCCGCGCAATCCTCTCACAGCAAGCCGTAAAGAAGCTGAACCACCAGATGGACTGGTCTAGCACCAGTCACACTGCACTTTTCTATAGCTCAGACTTCATCAACTTCTGCCCTCATCCCAGCACTTCCCCCCCCAACCTTCCCCTCCCCAGGGCATTAGTTTTATCACTTGAACAAAAATGTGGTGAGCCTTTCAAGCCTTCTGACCCTGCAGTCCAACCAGGCTCTTTCTTTGCCCACTGTACATTTTCAGTTGAAATTTAGCAGCAGTATTTTGGAGAACAGAGTTTCAGATCTGTGACATGGACATGTTTTGATTATTTGAGCTACACGTTGCTGCTGTGCTAGGGTGTAGGGAGAAGAGGAAGGGGAGACAAAAGGAAGAATTGCTCTGAGAAGAGACAAAAGAGAATGAGTTGACTAAATTGCTGCTAGGGCTGTTTAAACTAAATAAAAGAAGCAAGCAAAACAAATGCAAGGGACAAGTACTGATTTTCAAGAGGGAGGCTGCAAATTTTTAGTAAAAAAGGGACTAAGTCTCTGCTCTGTTAGTCAGGTGTAGCTGTGGGCAGTGATGATGGCAAAGGCAATGAAGCAAAGTTCCATAGGAAGGAGTCAGCTCCAGTTTAGGAGCAGAGGGAAAGAGAGCAGCTGGGCTAGTGCAAACATGGCTCCGTGCACAGACTTTCCCCTACAGCTGGTACTGCATGTCACAAAAGAATGGCCTTCACTGGGGAAACAGTGCCCAGTAAACTCCAGTGTCTTGGAGGATGCACGTGGGTGAAGCACATTCTCCTGAATGGTTGGGCTGCCTGTCTGAAGGCAGGCAGGAGGATGGGAGAAAGCAATTTATTCCTTTCATGTTTTTCCTCTGTCTGATTGGCAGACCAGAAATTAGGCCTGTTCCAGTAATTTCTCTGAGAATGCAAATCTTAATTCGCTGTTTGTTAAATGCTTAACTAACGTCTGAGATCATTATTTTAAACTTGAGCTGCCAGAATAAACACTGTCAGGAATCCATTTCCTTTAGAGAGTAGCTCTTCCTGAGAGCAGCAGAGATGCAAACAGTTACCTTTTAATACCAGGCTGTGAAAAGCTCAACCCCCCAAGCCAGCCTCCCACTTTCATTTGCAGTTAACAGCATTGCCCATCCTTATTCTGTGCGATGACTCTATTCTGCTTTTTGAGGCGCACTTAAAAGCAGAGGGATAGCATGGTATGCTTTATGTTCTCCATTAAAGAGAGTATGTGGTAGGAGAGCAGGCAAATTCATTGGGTTTCAGGTTTTGGCAAGGACATGAAAGAAAAATTAAGTCATTTTTGGTTTTGATGTAGGAAGGCAGGGTGTGGTACAAGTCAAGGACAAGTTCTTGGTTGCAGCTATGGCCCCTCCTGGTGGTGGAAGACAGAGATCTCCCCGTCCTTTCATGATGGAATCTCCACAGATGCCTTCCCTAACAAAAGCAGGACAATCTTTCCTGTCGAGTTTCTTTCCCCAGGAGCTGACTGAGCATTTGTATGCAGAGCTGACCCTTTTTTGAAATAATATCCAAGCTTAAAAGTTTATCAACCATGTATCTTGCTTTCTCTGACCATACTAACAAAACTATGAGCCAAATTCTGTGTCAAGGATTTGCACCCCAAGGAAGTGAATGCGACTTCTGCATCTTCTGAAGTAAGAAAACAGCACTATGATTATACGATTTTTCCAATAAAGATAACAAAAAGCCCTCATAGGCATTCATTAAAATAATTTCTCAATGGTTTTCAGGGGTTTAAGCCATGTATTAGCAATTTCCTACATTTAGGTCATAACCAAGGTCTGTCTAGTGTGCTATTCTATATCCAAAAGTAACTAACAGGGACAGTTTTGATGGGAAGAATGAATATTTTCACTGTAGGTAAATGCAGCATGCTCTGCTAAGTTCTCAACTAACTTGATATATAGCCCTTTTCAGAAAAAGGGAATTGTCTCTAAATTGTTGCCTTATTTTATCCTTCAGTGGGAATAAAATTGGCCTATAAGAATGAAAAAATTTAATACATCTCTATTACAATACACTCTCCTAATTGATATTGATCTTCCTTGTGGTACCTGAAATGCAAGAAATTATTTCAGCAGGATTTGAGCTAACAGAAATGGGAAATGGAGAGAAAGATTGACACCAAACAAGGTGGTGGGGAAGGGTAGGGACTGGCAGTATGTATGGCTTCATCATCAAATAAAGAAAATGGTTTTTACGAGGGGAGCAAGTATAAAACAATCTGAGATTGAAATGGAGATGATAATAGCTTTAGTAGGAGAGAAATAGAAAAAAGATATGGAGTAAGGAAAAAAAATTAAGAGTCCCTAAAGAGGAAAGACATCCTTTTAGTGAGCCAGCTAGGTGAGCAAGCTTTAAGAATGGATTTGGTTGGGAACTTAGCTCATGTCCAGCTACAATGCCCTTTTGGAAGGTCAGAGGCTCTGGAAAACAGCCAGTGCCAGAACCCTGTCAAGAAAAACCTCTGCAGGTGGCAATGTCCTACAAAGAGGTAAAATTAAAAGAATTCCTGAGCTTTGTTGAAGCACATCTTGGCATTTTATTTAGTTTTCTTGCCTCCTGTCCATTTTATGAAGTTCAAAATTCTAAATTCCACTGTGCCAAAAAAGCAGAGACACACTCTTCTAATGCAAGCAGTGCTTGACAACCCAATGGGCTGCATACAAGATAATATTGTTTGCTAATAATACAACCCCAAATGTATTTATCTTGCAACAGAGCACCAGGTAAGTAATTAATTTAAAAGCTGATACATACTGCTTTCTTGAAATGGAGAACAGCATTTGTTCTGAAACATAAGATTTGTAATTTAGTAAAGATATTCAGCATTCTGTGGAAAGCCTGGTTGATTGCACTTTTTCAAAAGACTAGTCCCATCCTTGTAAACAGAACAGGGTAATAATGAGGCTCTCTGTCACTTTGTCATAATAGAACACAGAGGGCAAAACTTCATTACACTCTTTTGACTCCCCTTCCATCAATATGAGTGAGATAAACACAGGGACCCAAAACACTCCATCAGTTTCTGGGTGTGTTATTTAGCTGCTTGGTGAAAAGTTCATTCTTTTTCTGTAACAGTGGAGGGAAAGCACTGAGACTGGAGAAACCTCACACATGAGCAAAGTGGATGTAGATAATTTTTACAAAGTGGTATGCAGCTTTGATGTTCAGGTCTTAAACAACTTGAATGAGGCGCATTTTTTTTTCCTGTTTAGCTTTATTTGTATGTATTATTCATCCACATCCTTTGGCAGTTGTGGAGTGACTTGGAAGACAGTACTGGAGCTAGTTGCTGAGTTTTGTCTCAAAAACCTCCAGAGTTGAATTTGGGCACAGCCCAAAACGACATAAAAACAAATTCAGTTCTCAAACTTCATTCCATATAGGACATAAATGGTCTGAATTATTTCTCTTTGCCAGGTAAACTTCAGTCTCTACATTATTTGTGAATGTAAAGGCAGGGGAAGGAGTTTTGGCATGCATACTCAACAGGAGAAATAATATTTTGTAAAGAGTCAGAATACTACTTTTTATTTCTTTCTTTTTCCTTTTTTTTTTTCTTTTTTCTTTTTTTTTTTTTTTTTTCCTTTCACAATCAATGCAATTACTGGTTATGCAAGTCCTTGTTTCTGGGCCCTGATATCCAGCCAACAGAGGGAGCACTGGTTTAATTATAAAACCCCATCTCCCCCATTGCCAGTGTTGCTGCTGGCTGCACAGATAAGAAGGTCATTATGGAAAAGCTGTGCAAGCCTTTTCCCCTATGAACTGGAGGAAGACAAAATCTTTGCCAGTGGTACAAAAGACAAACCTAGCGAGGAATCATTTACAAGCTACTGTGTGCATGTGGCACAAAAAAAAAAAGGGACACACACACAAATATGAAGCATTGCCCATTAAAACAAATGGTGCCTCCCAGGGAGCAGCCCAGTCCTGGAGTTCAGCTGCTACCCATGAACAAGCAGAGCCCCCTGAGCCAGTGCAACCTTGTTTTGGATCTGGGGCCATCTGTCACCTCATTTATTAGAACTGGTTAAAAAAGGCATGAAATTCTTTGCAGAGTCCTTCTGGTGAATTTTGGCTTTTTTTTTTCAAAGAGGACTTAATTGCAAATCTTATTTATCCAGTCTATAGGTTTGTCACTCTCTGCATGGTAATATGGCCATAAACTGCAACTGTGAGCTAAAAATCAAACTGAGCCAAAGTTATATATGCATTTTTGTTTTCTTCTTTCTAAAAAAGGTCTTTAGTATTGTTTTGACAGGCACTTGTACTCAGAGATTTGAACCCTCTCAATATATTTTCATGTTCAGGGTTTACTTGCCTGCATCTTTAACTCAGGTTCATTCTTTCCATAGTTCTGAAGGAGAAATTAAATGCATCAAATCAATACACATATATTTATATCTCCTAAGGATTGTGTTTATATGAAATTTGGAACTTTTAATTAGGAAATTCTCTGGTCTTGAAATCTACTAAAGGAATGAATAGGGACACTTTTCACAGAGGAGTCACAACATTATCAGAAAACAAACATGGTTGCACCATAAGAGCCCTGTGGACACACTCATCTCTGCTTGGTTTGGGGTTTTTTTTTGTAGTGCAGGGCCCTGCACAAAGTAACACAAGCAGGGGAATAAGGCCCTGAGGTAATAGGTAATAAGACAACTGCATATGGCCAATAGTAAGCAAAAGCTTTGTTTTATTTGGATTTGTAGTGTTTCAGAAAAACCTTCCCTCCTACTGATTAAAGGCTTAAATCTCTGGCTTCTCTAGTGTAGTTTTCCAGTCTTTCCTGTCTTTAAAGACTGGAAGGGCCCTTAAAAATACCTGGAAAACAAAACAAGGAAAAATGCAGAAGATGCAAACAGGAGGTTGATAACATAGGATGTAACCCCTGAGAACAATGAAAATAGCAGAGACAGACATATAGGGATTAAAAAGAAAGTAGTCTTAATTCCTTACTTCTTCAAATTGTTTCCCTTTCTCTTATGTTTTGATTACATCCATATTTATTCTGTTGACTGATCTGACTTACAGTTTCTCTGACTTGATTGTCTAGAGAAATGATCAGAGGGCAGATGTTTTTAACTCTGGAAAGTTTTCTTTCACACACATTTATCACTCTCCATGGAAACCAAGTACACAAGGAATGCAGGCTACATCCAAGCTCACTTTATCACCAAAGGATTCCTAAGAACTGCACATGCTTCTAAACAAGATATGGCTGAACTCTTGACTGACAGGCTAGAGCTGCTGTTTGATATCAGTGTATCCAGTTTCCTGCTGATAAACCCGAGCTCTAATGTGGTGCTTTGAAATATCAATAGAGATGTACTTTTAATTTTTTTATTTTCTTTCTTTTTTTTAATTCTTTTTTTTTTTATTTTTTGTTTTTAAAATCTTCTCTTTTTCCATTTCTGACCTTGCTTCTGCTCCAGTACAATTTTGGGCAACAAAATCCATGAATAACAGAGAAGTGACTACTGTTTATGTAAATCTTCTTATACCTTCCTAAGAAAGGATTTTTCAGCATACTTTCTGGGTAGTATGTTCAGCTTGAAATAGCTAAACATAATCCACATATTTTTGTGACTCTGTAAAAATGTAAGTAGAAATCTGTATTACAAAGGTAAAAAAACGGGGATGGATGGTGGAAGGGAGTGGATTGGTGAGTGGAAGAAGTGGTTTGTAAGATGCTTGTTACATTCCTGGATCTGAGAGTAGTTAGAGGGAGGAAATGGCAATGCAGTTTAGGCATCCATTTGAAATTGTGCTGCCCTGGCACGTGGAGCATAGAGATGCTGAGGTTATCCCCTGAGTTATGCCATACTCAGGAAATTGTCAAAAGCAAGGAAGATCAAGGTGTGCAGGGTCTTTCAGTGTTGTGAACCACCCCAATAGAAAGCAAGAACACCAGAAACAGGCTAGGCTTGAAAAAGCACTGAGGGCAAATGTGAAAACCCATACTTTTGTGCCAGTCACCCTTACCTTTCATAATTTCCTACTGTCAATTTCTTAGTACTTTCTTTGCAAGGAAGCAAACTTATATGAGTATAGAGTTCAGAATGAGCTCTAAGAAAAAGCTTTTAAAAATACAGCCATAGCTTGCAAATTTCTCAGATTCAGAAAAGTGTCTGTATTTGAAAAGGTTGAACAGTTACATGGCAATTATTTGATACCTTGGAATTTGAAGACTGCAGGTTTCTTAAATCACATTACATCAATATATTATTTAGGAATCAGTGCCATCCCTAGAGCATCCACCAGCTAACTTTCCAACCTGACAAAAATGTTATGAAGAAGATGAAAACTTCAGCCCTTCACCCAAGGGGTCTTCCTGCCAAGTGTGGACTTTCCAAACTGCTTTCAGCTTACATTGTTGCAATCATTTCTAAATAGCCTTGTAAATTTACTTCTGTGAAACAGCCTCATAAATCCTCTATGCACCACATAAACAGCTAGTGTGAGAGGTTAGCACTCATATACACTATTTTGTTCTTTTCCACCTTGTCTGAACCCTGCCATTTCAGTCGGCAGCCAGCAGTAGAAAGTTTTTTGATCAAACTGAAGATCCTCACATTTAAGTGGAGTTTGTTTTGTGGAAGTTGAGGGAACAGGCTGAGGAGTTAATACACCCACTCATCATCTAACCTTGACACTGACTCACACAAAAGTACAAGTGAATAAAACGACATCATTTTCTGCTAGGTTCTGGAGGCTTTGAGATCTTTGGTCCTGGGATTTGCTTTGACACTCCAGCTGTCGCTGGAGCATACTTCTGTGATTATTGTACATAATAATTGATTTTGAAAGATTCATATTCTCTGGATTTTTTTTATTGATTGGTAAGGAGTGATTTTATTGAAGGCAGAAAGCTACCTCAAACTATTGAAGGGACGTGAAAGTCAATGCAACTATGGGTACAGGAAGTCTACTGGGTCCTTTGTGATAGAGTTGTTGGTACAGAGGGAAGTTTCCTTGCACACTGTGAAGGTAAGGAGAAAATCAGCTAATGATTTCAGACAAATCCTCAAAGCCTTGGACCTTCTAACAGTAAAAGGTTATGAAAGATGCACTGATGCTTCTTTATTTTGCCTGTTTGATTTTTAACTTGGTGAGTCCAAAATATGTTCAAATAAATGAAATTTGGCCCTTGGAACATATATTGTACAATGGAAAGTCAAAATTGCTAATGGTAGTGGAGAAAGTAGATGTTCAGTCCAGCTCCCTGTAAGCTTAATTTTATTTCACAAGTCATTACTGCTAGTCTTCTCTACGGTTTGTGAGACAGAAACAGTCGCCCAATCATTTATTGTATAATAATAAGCAAAGTCCATATCTGATGTTATTCAGAACTTGCATTGAACTGTTAAATGGTCAACAATTACCACACAACTGAAAGTCTTTAACTTCCCCGTGGTTCCTCTTTTAAAGGGAAAGAAATTACTTGGTTTTAACTTAGTGATGCTATCTGCAAAATATTCAGTTAAATATGTGAGCTATGAAATACCCTCCACTGCTGAGGATGAAGAGCCAACAAACACTGCAATCATGCAGCCAGTCTGTTAAACAAAGCTTCTCTGGGTCTCTCAAGGGGATGTGTTCAACAGTTAAAACAGTTAAAACAGGAGAGAGAGTTCATCTCATTTTTGGTAGCCCTTGCAGTGGAGCTTAGCATCATGCAATAATGTGGGAAGAGAGCAGTAACATGAGTTAAAAATGTATTTGATGACAATTCATGTCTTCAGGCAAGCTCACTGCTGAGAAATGAGAACAGGCATGTGCAGTTTGTAAAGGTCTAGGGAGCCACTTCTCATAAATGAACAATGGGGCAACATCAAAAGCATATTCCTTGAAATTCTGGAACATCTGATAGAGGTTCCTGCATTTTGGAAGCTTCATGATATTCAAGAGAGATTTTGCACAGAAAATGAGTTGACATGGTATTCATAATTCACCACTGATGAGCCATGATCTACTGAGCAAGCAAACTGAAGACAGCAAGCCCTTGGTTTGCTGTCAGACTTGCTCAATGGCAGATCAGAGAATTACAGAATGATTTGGGTTGGAAGTGACCTTTGAAGATCAGCTAGTCCAACCCTCCTGCTATGGAGGGTACAACTTTCACCAGAGAAGGTAGCTCACAGCCCATCCCCCTGGCCTTCAACAATTCCAGGAATGCAGCATCCACAACTTCTCTGGGTAACTTGTTCCAGTGTCTCATCACCCTCATGGTAAAGATTTTCTTCCTTATATCCAATGTAAATCTAGTTTCTTGCAGTTTGAAACCATTATATCTTGTCCTGTCCCTACAGGCCTTGTTGTATTGAACAGCTGCAACAAGGTCCCCAGCACCTACTTTTCTCTAGGCTGAAAACTCCAACGCTCGCCCTTTTTACAGGAGAGAGGTTCCAGTCCTCTCGTTATTTTTTTCTGAGATTTAAACAGGAATTTTCCCTGAAATTATTTCCTCTGATATTTTCTTTTCTCATGTCTTTCAGATCTTGCATCTTTTCTAACTGTTTTTCCCTCTCTATTTATCCAAAACCTAGTCTCCTTTAAAGAATGGAGTCTCATTTCTTCTGCTTATAAAGTGTAGTAGCATTTTGTGGTTGCAAGGGAAGCATTTGTCTGCAATTGAAAGATGACAGATGCAGGCAGACTGACCTGCAGATGTACATGGATTTTGCTATTTTGCTATTGCCCTTCCTAGTGGCTTGATGAGTTATCCCAGGTGATAGCTCTGGGACTATATATCACTGTGACTTTTTGGCAAGGTGATGACTCTATACCAAGATGACATTCTTCTACTTGTATTTCAATTCCTTTATCTCATCGAGGAGATGGGGAAAACAAAGTGGACCTATGACTAGAAATCCACCATAAGTATTGCCATTGACATTAAAGTTTACCACAGTTTTGCAAAAAGGCAGTTCCTAGATGTTAACTGGTTTTAGTTGTGGACTAAAGTTCTGAACTTTGATGGCTGAGTCATAGCAACAGTGAAACTCCCTGGGAATCTATCATGGGATTCTTGAGACTTTTTTGAAGATACTCAGTCAATCCATCACACTCACACAACCACTGAACGAGGAGGACATCTCAGCTCATCTAGCAAAGTCACGTATCAAAATGTGGTAAGACATGCAGTAAGGCTTAGCAGGGAACTTTCAGCTTTTGAAGGCCTACTGAAAAGTCATGTCAATCTTATCTGTCCACAGGTGGAAGGCTTTGTCTCACATGGAGCTTCTCATCTTTTTCTTTGGAGTTTAACAGGTAGGCCAGAAATGGTCTTTGAAAAGTATCCAGGTTGTGGTAACTATCTTCACAGACTATCTCAAACTAAGTGACTCAGATGAATGTACTTACTTTTTTCTTTTTTCTGGGGAAAAAATTTTTGAAAGAAAAAGCAGTCTGAAAGCCCCAGGTAAAATGTCTAGGAAAGGTGGTGTATTGCTATGGAGAAAGAAAGAACACATCAAAACTGAAGCTGATACAAAACCATTCATGGGGGAGTCAGAAGGGCATGTGTCTCCAACAGGACAGAAAGGGCTGGCAGTGCACATGATCCTTCCAGGGTGACACCACTGATGGAGAAGAAATGCAATTTGTTACTAGAAGACTTATTACAGACCTAGTGTACTTTCCTGCTAGGTATGTTAACACCACAAAGTGGCAAGGAGAATTACTGGAAGTTGCATTGTTTTATTAAACTGTTTCGCCCAATGTAATACACAGGTTTTTAGAAGGAAATAAATGTCTCCAGAAGAAGTTTTCCATTTTGCACAAGCACAAGGTTCATTTGCGTTCATTTGCATGGTTTAGCTGGGAACATGCATGCTCCTGGTGATTAAATCCTAGCTGTAAAGGGTTTAATAACAGACCTATAAACCTACATTATAGTACCCTATAGCATGTAATTGTGTCTGTGGTTGTGGGTGTCAAGAGCAGTCTCAGGCACGTCCACCTACTTTTTCATCCTTTTATTGATTCCTCGGCACCCAAAAAGCCGCAGCTGCTTCCATTTCAGAAGATGTACTATAGTTCTTCTTTTAAAACAGTATGACACAGTTCAGTAGCTGGAATGGGCTGCAGAGCTGGGACTGCTAGATAGCTTGTTTTTAATTTTCTCCACAGGAAAGAGTAATGTGTAACTTCTCAGCAGAGTAACTGTCACAAAGAAAGAGGATAGAATAAAAGGCATATTTTGGTTCATGTCAAGATAAAACTGAACAAAAAAAAATCTTTCTTGCAGTTCTGTCTTTATAACTCCGAAACTGAATTTATATCAAGATTTCTGGTTCAAATGAGAAGCCAGCCTCAGATGCTTGTTGGAGATTTTGGAACAATTCAATCTTTCCAAGACTTTCAGTGTGTTGGTTTCTGTATTTTGATTCAATCAGATCTCTAATTAATACTGTAAAAGATTCTTGTAAAGAAATCTCTATCAGCAAAGAGTGCTGATGCAAGCATAGGGAAGAATAGTTAATTGGGGAAGAACTTCATTACACTTTTACGCTTTGCAAACTGCCTTTCACCAATACCTGGGTGGCAATCTTAGCACTCGTGGGCAAGGAGTTAGGAGGGCACACTGAAGCAATAGGGACTTGACCTCGTTGCTTTATTTGCTAAAAATGTTTTAACAACTGCTTTTAGACATTTGGCTGGCATTAGAAGTAGTGATTTCTTTTTAATTAAAATCTCTTAAAAACTGATGTGACAGGATTCTCTGCAAAAAAAAAAAAAAAGAAAAAAGAAAAGAACTGCAAAATTAATTAACTATACTAGAAGGTCAGTTTTAAAATCCTACTGCAGCCTAATTAAATCCTAGACACTGACATTTTTGGCTAAAGATTGCAACCATAGTAATTAGTTGCAGGAAATTTCCATATGCCATTGTGCCAAATGAATGAGAGTATTTCATAATTGTTCCTATAGGACTTCTTGCAAATAGCTGGGAGGGACATGATTCTGTTGTAGGAAGTATGTAAAGGCAATGTAGTATTTTCATTCCTGTAGTAGAGGCTCTCCAGGTCAGTAGTGTGAAGGAGGGAAAAGTCTGATACATTATAGGAATATTATAAATTACTGTTGTTGTTGTTGCTGTTATTATTATTATTATTATTCTCTCCTTATTGCCTATTTAAAGAAACAACCACTATTTAAATAAACAGCGCAAGCTGTTAGTCAAAGGCTGTGGATAAATACATGATGAATATGCAATTAAAAATCCTGATAGTGAACAATTTTGCATGATGAAACAAAAAATGCTGCTAATTATTTTATTTTATTTGGATGTATTTTAGTTATCTCCACAGAGAGATTTCTTCTTTCTTTTTTAATCATTAACTTTTTCAGGACTGCTAAGGATTTGTTAAATGTCAGGCAGTAAAATTAAAATGTCATTATATGACATATGGGTCAAGTAGACTTAATAAACTTGAACTACATCATTCTACATTTATTTGTAGATTTTCCTTTTCTATTGGAAAATATGCTGAAAATGTGGTAAAAATATGAAATATTTTTTGTACAGTCTGTGTGGCTTTTGAATACAATGGGCAGAGTTTTTAGGATCTTTCTCTTCTCAGGACGTTGTGTAAACTTCACTCAAAGAGAAAAAGACTGCTCCCTTCTTGAGGGGCACTGCTGCAAGAGAATGGTTTTTGTAGCTTTTTCTTTAACAAACCTGTCTCTTCAGACAAAATTAAAATGCCAGAATAAGAACATTACTGATATACCCCATAAATAAAATGATTAAAACATAAATGACTGTTTCATATGAGAAATGAAAAGATAATCCTGCCATGCAGAAGTACCAGCCTGAAGAACTGGGAGGCCTGGATTCATGGGTCTTGTATGTGTGCCTGAAATGGTGCCCTCAGATAGCTCAGCCTCATCTTCTTGTTCTAAGGCACTGCTCATTACTATTATGTCCCTCTTTTATTCTCCACAAAAGCGTAATGATTAGTACTTGGAAATAGTTGACAGCCTTCTCTGTGGCCAGTTAAACTGCAAAATGCTCAGCAGTGAATCACAGTTTGAGTGAGGAAAGAAACTTCCAGAGTGTCTACAAGCCCTGCTGGCCTAATGTCCTCAAGTCTCCACAGTCAGTCTGCAGTTTCCTCTTTCAAAGACTAATGTGATGGTCAGTGACTGACTGTGGCAATCAAAGAGCATTCAGGTGCATGTAGAGAACAATTTTCTGGTTGATCTGTTCTTTCAGGTGAACCCATTCGGTGAAGTGACATTTCGTACTTCTCTTAGAAAATTTCAGTTTGGGTTTTTTTTTATTTTATTGCAGGTGGAGAGTATGTGTTTTTCAAGCTATTGTTTCAGGCTCTATGCAAACTTGAGTCTTCTCACAGTAAAACCTAGCATAAAACTGAAGAGGAGGTGGGTATAAACTGGAGTCATAACGGCAGAATTTCAGGCACATATGGTCCTTTAAAATTCAAAACTGGACAAAAAGCAAGTGTATTTCAACTGCCAGGTGATCCACATTTTGCACAGGATCTTGAAGTTTTGGGAGATTTACGTAAGGCTCATTCCACTGCATTGCCCAATCCATAGTCTACTCTAACAATTTTCGAGCTACACTAACAATTTTCCTAATCAGTCTCCCCTGAACTTCAGAGTGCTTTTTGGCTTTGGGGACAGTCCAGCTAAAGTGATGGGGGACTTCCTACTCCTGGAAGAAATGTAGCTTGAGAATTTGAAAAAAAATGTGTTTCAATGATAAATACTGTACAAATATACACCTAAGTAGAAATAAAATTGACAAGCCTGGGTAGATTTTACAAATATTGTGGCACATGCTTTTTCTGGGTGCAACAGCATTGATTTTCTTTTTAGGGAACTTAGCTCAGCAACAACCTCCCTCACCACCCATGAGACACAAGCCCATCGGTGCTACATTGGTGGGACATTATCCTCCCAATAGGCTGTAAGGAAATTTGCTCTTTTGGCATAAAAATGAGATGTTGACCACAATATATATCATTCATTTTCCTGATAAGGCCATGGGTTTTTTTATTTTACATCATTACTGAACATCTTTGTTCTCTTCTAGGAATAACCCTCTGGGCTTTTTTAAACACTCAGGCAGAGGAGGAGGCTATTATTTCCCCGTACTTATCCCCCTGAACTGGAATCCTATATTTCTGCCAACATTTCAACTACAGGGCAAAATCTCAACAAAAGTGGGCTTGTGATCTGCTGGGACACAAGAGTCAAATTCAGGAACAAATTTGGGTCAACAGATATTTTTTCCAGTGGCAACTGTTGCTGTTTACTTGATTTTGCTGTTGGGAGACACTGCCACTGGAATGCATTTAGGTCAGCCAGTAAACAATATTTGATTAGAGCACAGAGCAAGGACATTTTGTGATAGATCTGCTGTACAACACTAGGACAGGTGCCTCACAACTCTGAGGTTTATTTCCTCAGCCGGAAATGGCAACTGACACTAAGCCATCCCTGCATCATACACAGTTTGGATAAGATGAGGGTACCTATACTGTTTTATAGGCTTTGAAGTCTGGGAGACGAGAGAAGACTGTAGAAGGACTTTGACAAGCACGATTTGTCTTTTTGCAGCTTTCAGAGCACCACAATATATTTTCACAAAAGACCTGTTTATATGAAGCTGTCTGAAAACATTTTCAGCACAAGTGTATATCTAATGCAGGCACGGTGGTACAGTCTCTGGATTTTGAGTGCACATTTAAAATGGAAAAAGCCTTTCAATATCTTCAAATAGCAGCAGGATGCTGAATAATTTACATTGTGCCTCATGCAGGCAGGCATAAAATCCAGCAACCTGAAACTGTGCCTGCCACACACTGAGTGCTAAGAACTTGCTTGTGTTTGTAGCATGTTTGAGAAAAGAGGCTACTAAACTCAGAGAGCAACAGTGCCTTTCTTGAGACAGAGTTCATCCTCTCCCAAGGCTTCAGAACAGATGAAGCTGAGCTAATCATCAAGGAACTCTCTAATCTCTATCATTACTTAGGTTTTCATGTTAGTCATTGTGACAGCTTTTCCCCCTTGTTGTCAGGGGGAGAAAGCAGTGGTTGGCACTCTCTGGCGAGACTGGAGCCATTCATGGCAGGCTGAGCTGTTCCAAGTTAGTATTCAGGAGTCATACACAGTCAGTGAATGGAGAGACAATCTCAAAAAGGTGTCGTGAAGGGCCTGGCACAATGTGGGGCTTATGTCGCATTCCCCTTGGCTGACTGTCAAGCAAAGGTAGAGCCAGCCATTACCAAAGGGTATTAATGAGCAGAGAAATACAAAAATAAACCGGCTACTTAGGGCACTAACTATTGCAGGCAGAGAAATAATACCATAAATCACTGAAATGAAGAAAGAGTGGTAAGAGGCACTGAAAACAGAGATATTTTGTCACTAAATTGCAGCATTAATAGCGCTTTGAAGCTTCACATTTAAATTGCCTATTTCTGACACTCAAAATGCACATTAGGAAAATGATGCTTATTTTATAGTTACTCATTAAAAGAAAGGGGATAAATAAGATGGAGTTTAAAACTATAAATCTCTTTCATAATGAACAATCAATAAGGATGTGTAGGGAAGACAAATAAATGGATAGTGAAAGAAAGATTTTTAAAATGTTTTTGTAATCTGGGGTGTAAATGAGCAACTGTCTTATCTGATTGAGGATAAGTCATTTTTAGAAGGTCTGGGTATGATTGCAAATGCAGGAGATACTCATATGTTACTTGATAATGAAGAAGAACAAGAAATTACGGGAAAAAGTTTCTTCTTTTCCTTTGCAATAATTCAGGCGTTGTGCAATTATACTATCTGTCTCTTCTGTGCATGACTGCAATGCTACATGTATTTCCCCACCAACTTTCCCCACCTAACAAGGCATAACTCCAGATTACCTCTGAATAGCCTGTATGACAAATTCAAGGAAAGAAGCAGAAGGAACTTACACATCACTGTGGCGTTTAGTCTTCCTGGAAAGGTCTTTCATGATCACCTGTGTAACTTCCCAGCACTTGTTAATGGCTGCCCAGCAGCCTTCTGCTGCTTGACTATTTGCATAGTATCTGCATTTATCTAATCTTTATTTATTTTTTAAAGACTGCAAAGTTACAGCTCATTTGCAGTGCTTCAGGATTTGAGTATAAAACAAAAATGCAAATACAGCAGTAAGCCCTTAATGAGATGTAGCCAGCTCATTTTTTTTAACATTAACTCCATTCTTTATCTCGTTTGAGCATTCACAGTATAAACTATTCATCAGCTTCAAAACTTCATTTTATTATATTGTCAGCTTCTGCCATATATTTTATAAGTTTAAATTCTAATTTTATCCACAATAAGAATAATAATGATGTTTCAAACCAGCATTTATTGTCCAAAGGAAAATAGCTCAAATGCTGTAACAAACCATCTTTTCTTCTGCACCTCAGAGAGTTACAGAACCAAAATGCAGTGTGACCAACTTCTGGGTTTGTGATATTTGGCTGCTACTTTGCACTAACTTGAAAGATGATAAAGTCACAAGCTAAGGGAAATGCTAGTTCCACACATTTGTGGCCATAAAAGGAGATCTGCTTGAGGCAATTTAAATACCCTGAGGAAAATTCCTACCTTTGGATATATATGAGCACACACCTCATTTTTAGTTACTAATTTTAATCTTTTAATGATATAAACCAAACTTTTGCCTCCAAGAAAAGGAAACATGATTCTCTGATTAATACTGCAGTGTGGATAAAACCCTCAGGCCTGGGCCACTGAATCACTTGTGATGAAACCTGTGTTTCACCCTAGGAGTTCTCCTTAGCTTCAAGGTGTGCAGCAGCTCTTCCCCAGAGCTGTCAGAGACCTCCTTCACCTTCCTCATTTTTGGGCTGGATTCCCAGAGTTAAGGAGCAGAGATGAAAAGGAGTATTTACAGTACTTATTTAATTATTTTCAGTAGTAGTATTTATGTACTAGTATCTATATTTTTGTCTCTCCTGACATACTAATTGTCCTGGAGAGAAGCATGTGAGGTTCTGGATGCCCATAAATACAACTTGTAAGGATCATCGGGGGTCACATCCCTCTCCCCATCACTGCCAACAGCACCCATCTTTTCTCATCACTTTGGTATCACTGTGAGAGTTATCCATAATGTAGTTTGCTGCCACTGCTGCAGAGTCACTCATGCCCAGAAGAATGATAAGTTCTTCATGTCAGGCTTTCTCAGCATTTCCTCGGGAATTACGTGGTCTGCAACAAGGACTATCAATCTCTCCACCAGCTTTGGTAGATCAGGTCTGTCCCTTATCATATTGATGGTCCTTGTTCTACTTCTTCTCCCCCCACCCAAATTAGGAAATGAAAAATAAGCTTTGGAGCCAAAAAAAACTCCTGAGTGTTTCATGTTTCATTACAGCAATGACACTGGCTAAGCTTCTATGCCAAAGTCAGCTCCACTGTGAGCTACAGAAACCCTTATTTTTTCCTTGGAAAATGTGCCTGGTTCAGCTTCAGCTCAATTTTTAGAACACTTTAGCCTCTTTCCTCCTGTTCCCTCCCTGCCTCCTGCTTTAATCTGCGGGTTTGTGCATACCCTAGTTTTGATGAACAGGCTACGCTGTGTGGGGTGCATATTACCCTGAGTGCCTCATAGCAAATTTTTATTTACATTCATTACAAGCAAAGGCTGTGAGGCTCTACAGGTTCCTCTTTGCAATTTTAAAATGTGTTTATATAAGTTACTGAATTTTATGCGCAGATTGACTCTGATGATTAATGTGTTTATTTGAGAAACAGAGCCTAAAACTTTGTCACTGTGACAACTTTTACAGCATCTCCGGTATTTTGCTTGGGAAAGAACAAGGTTTTGCAATATCAATTTGTTGGTCTTAAAATCCTCAAGAAAAAGACTTCATTGATGCATCAACAATAAAGCTGATAATATAATATATATGTTAATATCATAAATATTATAACATAAGTAATACAATAAAGATGGTAATATTACACAGTCCTAGGGTTTTTAATCTCCGACATATTCTTTGGATGCTACAATGCTTCTGAATTTTCACTGTGGAAAATTTCATAAGTGTCTTGTCTTTATTGTTCGTTCATTTGCACTAAAGAATTATCAGCTTCACAAACTTCTTTGTAGCTCCCAGTGGAACCAGCAAAATTATAAAGGTGTGCCAAATTGGCTTCTTAGCAGAAGTTATCTATTGGAAGAAAACAAATCTCTACATTAGATTCCATCATGAACAAACAAATCGTTTTAATTGGCTGTGTAATGAGGTGGCCTTTTGTAGAATACGTGATTGGGAAGTTTGCTGTTATGGTGGATCTCCTAAGTTCTGCACAGGATGAGCATGACAGCAAAACTAATTGTAAGAAATGCAGCAAGGATGTGTTTTGGCTTTTGAAATGTTGATTATTCATGTATGGCTTTTCATTATCTGTTTAACTGTTTTTTAATAATTTATCAGACTCTAAATTCCCACTATTTTACAAAGTTATGTTACTTGGGGTTTCTATTTGTTTAAGAGAAAATGGCAAAGTAGTATACTGCAGTTACAGGTCAGCTTCATCTTAAAATAATTTGTGTTTCACCAGTTCCTTAAACATAGCTGATTTTAAACAGACACCTTCAGGGTTTCTAAGATATTATGTTTAGATTGCTTAGTTCTACTGCAGCTTTTCTTTAGATTACTTTACTAATTGTGCCAACCAGTGTCTTTCTGGTAGTGGAGCAGGGAGAGCTCTTACCTTCAAGGTTATGGGATCGAACCCCACAACAACTTCATAACCCTTAGTAAAATCTTTCTTATCCCCTCCTTGTGGTGAGCATGGCTGGTACACACAGCAGCATCCAGCCCCACAGCACAGTAGAAGTGAAAGCACACACTGTGGCAAATTCCCCAGCTATTCCCAAGGTCACAGACGTGGGATTGTGCATGCAGGTTGGACTGAGTCAGAGTTTCCAGGATATAATTGGAAGGTCACAAAATCCCAGCTCTCCTGTGATTTTGTTGATGAGTCAAGTAGTAAGAATGTCTCGTAATTGTGTGCTTCAGCTGCCACTTTCATAGGGGAGATGAACAAAGTAGATAGGCTTTGACTTATTAAAAAAGTTCAATAAATGCATTTCAGAGCTCTTGTGCATTTGAGTGGTAGGTAGCTCTTACTGGGCACTTTTTTGTCTGTCCTCAAGCTCATAGAGATTGTCACATGATGACTTGGTTAGAGCTTGAAAAGAGGTCATGGAAAAAAATCAGAAGGTTCCTTATAGGATGTACAAGAGCATTTTATATGTTTTCCAAAATCTAAGCACTAAATAATTTTTTTTGTCTTCTTAGGTTTATCTTTCTAATGAAAATCTCTACTGTTGTTTTGTTCAATTGTACTCACTTAAACTTTGATTATGTAAAGCATATCCAGACGTGCACACATCTACTATTATTGAGATCCCTACCATTAAAAGATATCAGCACCAGCCTTGCAATGGCTTCAGCGTGGTTTCAGCATGGTTTCAGAAGACATGACCACAAAGTATTTCTGAGATAATGACTTAAAAATGTCTGAATAATGAAACTGTCATGGAATTAAAAATCAAGTTGTAATTTTAATGCAAGAGTTCCACTCAATTTTCTTAAACATTTTCTTAAGGTATCACATTTCTCTAGTCATTATGAACAATGTATCATAATTTCTGTAACTTCTGCTTCATTATATTTTTTTATACTTTTCTATATTCACTTTTAATATCTAGAAGATATCGCCCCTGTCCTGAAAAGGACTTTCTTGCTTTCTCAAGGAGCTATTGCTTAACATTAAAGAAGTAGAAAAGATATTTGAATCAAGATCTTTAAGGTAGATCTTTAATATCTTCCACTTCAGTGGAACTGATCCACTGAGACTGTTAAAAATGTATAGCTGGAAGCACATGAATGGCTCCTGTAACATGAAAGACAAGCAGGTGGTGCTCATGTTTGGGTGTTCAACTGTAGCCTAATTTGATGTTAACAACAAATCGTTTCTTGTGAATATTTTAGTGCTATGCGAGAAATGGGATTTCTTGCTTCATACTGGTGCAGGAATTGGCTTGAAGAAAATAAAAGAAAAAGGGGGGGTGGGTGTTGAAGGGCCTTGAAGAGAAGCTGTGTAAGGAGCAGCTGAGGTCACTTGGTCTGTTCAGCCTGGAGGAGACCGAGGGGAGAGCTCATTGCGGTCTGCAGCTTCCTCACAGGGGGAGGTGGAGGTGCAGACACTGATCTGCTCTCTCTGGTGACCAGTGACAGGACACAAGGGAATGGCCTGAAGTTGTGTTAGAGGAGGTTTAGGTTGGATAGAAGGGCACAGGAATGAGCTCCTCGTGGAAGCAGTCACAGAACCAACCTGACAGAGCCCAAGAAGTGTTTGGACAATGCTCTCAGGCAGAGGGTGTGACTCCTGGGGATGGCCCTGTGCAGAGCCAGGAGCTGGACTCCGTTATCGCTGTGGATTACTTCCAACTCAGCTTATTCTGTGATTCTGTGAATATCAAGATGTTGTCTTGGTGCTGAAGCTGAAGCTGGACCCTGCCTGGTGCTGGCATGGAGGGCTCTGGGACATTAGGACACTTCTTGACCCCAAAAGATCCCAGTACAACAGCAGTCCCTGTTGCATTCCCAGCACCTCAGAAGAGGCAGAAATCTAGGAATTGGTATTGCAATATCTGTTCTGTATGAAATTACATTTACAGGTCATTTGGATGTGTTTGCATGAATCAGATATGTTTGAATTATTTACAGGATGTGGTAGCTTCAAAGAACCTAATTAGAGTAGAGTAACATGTTTTAGGACCTGAAAAGGCAAGCTCTGCTCCTGCAAGTAATTACTGCTCTAATGAACAAACTCAGGAGAGTGAAATGCGTAAACAGATTCTGTTGGATCAGTGCACGGAACATATTTTCAAGTCCAAGGAGCATGGCAGTGTAATAGCTGTGAAACTTTAAAAGTATTAGTGGTAAAAGAAATAATAGCACTAAAAATTTATAGTGCACTATAGTCTATTCAACATCAAAGAGGCAAAGTATCTTTCTCAGTATGAATTAATAAAAAACCAGTATTTATTCATCTACAATGGGATTCAAATATTTGGAGAAAATACTGTATTTTAATTTTACAACAAAATGAATCATACTTATCCTCTGTGTTGCTGACACACCTGTTACCTCAAGTTCTTTGTCTTCATTTCAGCAGTCACAAACTCTGCCATAAACCCTAAGGACTTTCATATTCCATAATTCAATTTATAGCAGCTTCAGTTACTATAAGAAATGTCCTTATAAAAATGACATCCAAACACTCCCTACATATTCCTGCACCATAAATGCCCCATGAATTCACTCATTTTTAAAGTCAATTCAAGATTTTTTCATCAAGACTGGAGATTTAGCCTGATAAATTCAAGTTAAACTGTGTTATTTCTGTGCTTTAAGTATCATCGCCGACTATAAAAATTGTAAAATAAAAACTTAACTGAAAATTCTCCAGGGAAGTGTTTGAGTCAGAATGTGGTATGTTCATGTGTAGTTATATTGTCTCTGCTCTGGTGACAGAAAGAAAAATATGTCTTTTTTTCAGTAAACTGAATGCATATCTTTCAAAAATCTCACAGGGAATTCTTATTTATAGCACTGAGCTTCCATTTTAGAGATGAGTACTTTTTTTCTGTTTGTTTTTGATTCCCACCAACAATAAGGATGTAAAGCAGCAAATCAGGTCCTATAATGGGTATTTTAGCCCTTCCATTTTATTGGTGTTTTAGACAGTAATCGTGAACTTCAGTTGAGATACTAAGCCTGAAATTTGGAACAGTTCTGATCATTTAAAAGCCCTGGTCCTAAACTTATCATGTCTGTAAAATATAGCCATATTGGTGATCAAAAACCCTTCAGCTGTAGACAGCTATAAACCTATTTACTTATTACTGTTCCTAAATCCCTGCAGGGTGAAAGAGAAATGAAAGATATTATAGCTCTCTCGCTCCTTTATTTTTTTTTTTATTTGTGGCATGTCTGACCTGCACCTCAGCCCTTCAGTTATGATTTCACTGTGCACCACTTACCACGCACAGGTAACAGCAGCCTACCTTGTAATCTCCCAATCAAAATCTAAAGACCTTCTGTATGTCAGGGATATTCTGTTATTAAACCCCAACATTATTAGTTTTTCTTTCCTTTTGACAACAAAAGTAGAAACGTGTCAGTGAGAGAAACTCCTCAATTATATGGATTTTTTTGAAGGGCAGATCTGAGCCTTCTGAACCTTATCCTATTTTTAACAGTTTGCTACAAATAAGGAAGAACTGGCCTGGCTGGTTGCCAAATCCTCCAAATCCAACTTAAACACCCATTCACTGGCTTTGTCTAGACTGGGGTATGTAGGGGATTCATTTGCAAATGTTTGCTCACCCCTTCTAGCCTGTGTGAAAATTCAGACACTTTTAAGGTAGAGTGCCTGTAGCAAATACTGCTCTGACCTATCTACTGTGTCCCAGATGTCCACGGCACTGGTCAGCCTCTGAAGCAGGGGCCGTGAGGACATTGGGTATTGCTGTCAGACACTTGTTCCTATGCAGCTGAAAACACCACATCAGTGGATTTTTCTCCCTCTGAGTGAAGCATTAGCTCCAGGAACCACTAATCTGGTCCAAACTAAGCCAGCAGGTACTGCACTGAGGCAGAGGAAAGGCATGGAAACCTCTGCACACGACTCAACCAGAAAAAAGGTTCTTTGTGTGGTGTCTGTTTGATCAGTTTAACAAAATCCATAGACTGGGGTAAGGGTCTTCTCTGGGGCAGAACTGCAGGACTGTGCCTGGAGCAAATATTTGAGGAACAAAAGCCCTCAAAGAACATGGGGACACATTTATGCAGCCAGAGAGGTGAACCAGGGAAAGGGCATGTGCATGATCTTCAGGGATTCATTTAGGCACCCTTCATGCAGAGCCAGATTTTGGATCTACTGAAAGTCATAATCAAAGCCTGCAGGTACTCAGCCTGTAGAAGAGGTAAATGTTGAGCTGAAGATCAGTTTCCAAGTTTTACTGTGAGTTTCTGTTCTTCCTCTTGAACGTATGGCCCAGCTATTAAATTCTTATCTCAGGGACTTGGTCCTAAGTGTTATTGGCTGTGTATAGTCTCCAACCAATCCCATTGCCCTTAGGACCCCGGTACATAGAAACATCATTTATGAGGATGCTGTATAAGTTTTCTCTTCCTTATGAAGAGTCTCACTGTTGTGAGTAGCAAGATGTTTGTCACCAGCATGCAGAAACACTCCTGCCAAAGAGAAAATTGCTTGCTGACTACCAAAGCCAGAGGAACAGAAAGAGGTGGTTGTGTGGAGGAGTGAACAAAGGGACAGGCTAGCTCTGAGATGGATGTTCTTTTCCATTGTGAAAGCCATTCTCATTATTTTTGGACTCCAAACAGTTACATAACAGGAAATTCCCTTGACCAGTGTATATCTCAATTTTAAAATACAACTTCCACTATGTGTTAGAGCTCAGTATTATTTATAAACACAAGTGTCTGCATTGCATCACCTCTGACCTAAACTTCAAGCTGCTGAAGCGGAAATTAGTTCTCTTTTTAACTTGGTGTAATTTTTGCAAATGATACTTGCTGCATTTGCTGAAGACTGGTTCTACAGATTATATCTTCAGGAAGGATGGGCCAAATAAAAGAGGGAATGGAGGAAAAGTTGTTTCTTTGACAGACATAATTGTTACTCCAACATGAAATTTTGGCTTGTCCCGTACTTTGAACAGGGGGGTGGATTCTTTGAATCCCTATTAAGAAAAAAATACATGATTCTGATTCCTTACCTCAAATTAATTAAGGGTTTGCTTAAAATACTGGAACATAAAGCTCGAGTTGGGAAGTAAGCCACACGGTTAAGTCTTGAAATATCACATTTTTCTGCTTTGCAAATATATCTGAAAGGTTAGCACCCAGTGAAGCATGCAGAGTCATCTTAATGAAACAAAATCTGAGGTGCATCCATAAAGATTTTTATCTAAATTAAGACCTGGTGTTTAAGCAGGTGCAGCTTCCCCATTATGTGGATAGAGTTTGCCATAAGCTGCAGTCTTGAGTTATTGACATTGAAGAACAGGTGGAACAAGCTTATCCTGTTTTAATTGGACTGTAATACGCTCTTGTTAGAAAGCAAAGCAGCCACCTTGGCATCACAGGCACAGAAATCATCATGATTTTCTGCTGCCCAGAAAGGTTAGGAAGCTCCTGCTTTCTTCTTTTCTTGCCTTTTGATCAGGTATTTACAGCAGAAAGCTCACATTATGTTTCTTTCTCTTGCAACCCTGGTGATTTTTAGTACATTTTTTTCTTCCACAGGCTGTGAAGCCTGAGCTCTTTTCTGGAAGAAAAAAGTAACTATGGTCCCTTGGTGACTATTCAGGCGTGTCTGCAGCTTTTGTTGTTATACCCAAATTAGCTTGACCTGAGCTGCTGGGCAAATTCTTGAAATATCATACACTTAGTCTCACAATTAAGAATCCACTTGGTGGTGTTTCATTTATGTAGGGGTTTTTATTAAAGATATTTATACTTTTTATATAGATGATATCTGAAAAGTTGAAAATGGTTTGCGCATAAGGAATGTGACTGAGATTCATGGGATTCATGTCCTCCTCCCCACTGCCACTCTCTTCCCATCTGACTTTCGAGCAAATAATTTACATCTCTTGGCATCTGTTTCCCAGTGCACACACATAAAGCAGAGTTTACAGCTACTTCAGAATAATTCATTAATAACATTAATATTATTTCCCATCTTCCCTGTGTTATCCCATTGGGATAGAGACCCTGTGCCTACACAGTCACTGGCTGAAGAAGCTGTGCTACAATTAGTATTTGTACAATTTAGAGTTTGTAAGTATTCAATTAATGAAAGTGTGTTTGCCTAAACTACCCTGCCATACACGTGGATGTGACACACGCCCTGGCAGTGAGACACCTCAGAAAAATGGTGATTTTCCATCTGTCACTCATCTTTCACCTGCCTCTTTCCACTGTCAACTTCCTTTCCGGTGGTAAGTGGGGAGGAAACCCTTATTATTTACAGCAAATTCAGGCTACAGACACATAGTCTGTAACACTTTCCAGGTAGCAACCATAATGATCAAACACTTCTGCAGTGCTGTGTGCTCTGCACTCCACATGAGAATGGAGAAAACTCAGGGTTTCTTTGGAGTCCTTCAACACCTTTCAGGTTTGACCCCTTGGCAATTAATGAATGGTTTGAAAGCTTGCTAGGAAATGTTCTTTAGCACTGCAGCACTTCTTCATTTAGTACTTCGCAAGTGAGTTGTAAAAATTTGCCCTGGAGACAGGGAAATGCAAATATAAATTAGATGGAGCACTAATAATATTACATTACAGAACAATGCAAACCGTTTTTGACACCCCACAGAGAAGAAATCCATGCATTCCTTTCTGAATCATCTTTATGGAAATTTCTGTAAACGTGGTGTTATTAAAAGAGAGTAGCAATTATTTCCTTCTTTGGTTCATCAGTTGCAGGGAGGGGGAGAATAGGCAGGGGAATTAATTTTGTTTTCTTCTCTCTTCTCCTCTTTTTCTTGCATGTCCTTGACGGAGAACTCTTACATGACAGAAGTCAACAGCACAGAAGCCACCACCGGCAGAAGAGAGCAAGAAGGATGGAAGAAGTGGTCAGTATTGCTAGAAAGGCTGGATGTAGTTAAGAGAATAGCAGAAGCAGAGAAGGTTGCAGCTAATAAGGCTGCTCAGGAAGCCAAAGCTATTAAGACATGTTGACATAACATTTGCAAGCTTCACAGGGGCCATCGTTATAATTTAGATTTAGTATTGATCAGTCCAGCACCAGGGCCGGAGGAAAACTGAACGCGGGATTCTTTACAAAAGTGGCATTTCAGATACTGCCTCCTTATTAACACAGAAAAGCAGAAATCCCCCATGCTCTGGCTGACCTGTAGCTGCTGTCCTCTCCCTCAGGGCAGACAGAAAGTTATGGTCACTTGGAGTTGGTGTAATCTTTCGGAATTGCAGCTGCAGTCATAGCAAGGATATTAAAAATGTGCCTGTGAAATAAGTTCAATGCAACACGTCTGCACATGCTAGCAGCTCCCTGCTAATGAGGCCTACTGGAGATTTTGCAAGCATATCATTCAGGATGAAAACCTGCTGGCTGTGCATTACAAGGTGTGCTGGGGAAGGGATCTGGTGATTTAACACATGGTGAGGAAGCAGCTTGTGAGGCTCATTGGATCAATGGGGATTCCAGCCTTATTCCTCAATTATATGCCCTCTATTCTAACATTTGCCTTTTACTGTGCGACACCCACACTTTCTTCTTTTTTCCTCTTTTCTCTTTTTATTGTTTCCTTCCTTATGTTCCATCAGTGCATTTTCATGCCTTTCCAGCAAGCACCACCAGAGCAGAAAATACCTGGGGTTTATAGGGAAACCAAAGGTAATTCACTCAGCAGAAAGTTTATTTGTCCAAAATGATGGTTTCACTGTCCTCTGTATCACTTGGCAGTGTTTAAATTCCCAAAGAAAATTGCTGCTGGCAGCTTGACAAGCATGCAGGGACCAGGTGCTGTCACTGTGCCAAACCCTGAATAACATGTATCTGGCAGGGGGAGATGATGGTGATCCACCACATCCCTCTCCGTCCCCCCAGCAGTCAAACACCCTTCCTGTGCTGCTGAGATTGGTGGAGACGTTTTCCCCTGCCCAACTGACTTGAGCTCCAGATCTCCAAAGTGAGTGCAGAAGTGGGATAGTACTATCTCCTCTTGCTCCTTCCTAGAGCAAGAAAAGAGTGGCATTGTTCTGGGTGTGAGCTCCACACCTTCTCCCCAGTTGTGGAATTTCTGAGTGGTTGTCCTTGGCCACTCCCCACCCACACTCTAGGTCTCAGTCCCTTTTCTAACACTACCCAACACAGTTTATTTGGGGAACCCAGACAATATGTCAGCTGTGAAGGAATTGAGTTTTGTGTTCACAGCATCCCCCTGAATGTCCAGCCCTCCATGGCTTGCTCTCTCCACTTTTACTCAACCCCAAACATGGCACAGGGCACCTCTGGCACTGAGCAGATGTTCATGGTCCCCTGGGCAGAACTGGCAATGGCCTTTCCTTACACCTCTCCCCTCACGCTTCTGAACTGCTGATTCAACACACACATCCTGTGCTTTAAAATATTTGATGTCCATTGGCAGACAGGAGCCACTGTTTGGTCTTAGGCAACTGTGAGCTGCTACTGGGTCCCTGGAAACAGCTGCTGTTAGAGAAATCCCTGGCATGACATCAGCATTTAGTGATTAATACTTAGTGAAGTACAACCTCCCTTGCCAGTGAGGAGAGATAAAGATCCAAGGACAGTGAGACCCATCTGGGCTTAGCCCTGATTCCTGGGGATCTTTCCAGACCACTGCCACTGCATTCCATCTATTCCTCCAAACTCTATATCCAGAAGGAAGCATCTTCCCAATGTCACTTCCAGCTCTTAGGTCTCTAGTGGGCACAGGAAAACGAGAAACGTCCTTCTGAAGACACATAGAGTAAACCAGGATTGTTCTGGGGACCTAAGGGGTGGCTCAAAAGTAAATTAAATTTTAATTAGGAAGGACTGATTCTCTGCCAATCCCTAAGGCACCAGGCTTCAATGAACCTTATGGGGTATTTTTAAACACCCCTTGGCTCCAGGGACGTGCAGGGCACGTGGCCAGCATGCTGGCAGCCATGCCTGGGAGCCAGGGAAGGGGCCGGTGGGCGAGCACCGTGTGGCCACGTCCTTGAAAGAGCCAAAGCAGAGAATGTCAGTCACCTCTGCTCTGCACCTCTGCCCAGGAGCCAGGGCAAGGAATTACAGCTGAGTGGAGGAACAGCAGAGAGGCAGGGGACAAAGGCCAGTGGAGGGAGAAGGGCTGCCAGCATCCTCCCGCCTTTGCATTGTGGTGGCCTGAACTGGGGTGCTTGAGTGCCCAGTCACAGAGAGGGCCACGAGAAAGAGGCGCTTTAAATAAGACTATTCAACCCTTTATGTCTCGTCTCTTCACCCACAGTGCCCCAGCAAGGAGCAGAGACTGCCCATAAATTGCAGTTTAAATCCACAATACCTCTGCACTAGTCTGTCATCAAATGGTTACAGGTAAAGTAACGAGACAAAAATGAAGGCTGGAGAAGGATTTTTATTGCTTTTAAAAGGTCTCTCTTGCAAGTTGCTTGCCTTTTATTTCAAAGACAGTGCTGAAGAGTATAGAGGAAGTGGGGGGAAATACCGCCCCCGTATCTGAAGTGGGGAAAAAACAATGCTTTATTCGCCAAGCCTATTTATAATATAATCTTTCTTACATTTTGTTTCAGCACATCTTTTGTAACCATTTCTCTACTGATTTTCTGGAAGATTATGCTAAATGTCAAAATGTCTCTTTGGGCTCATAAAATGATGCCATAATAAAGCATCATTTCAACTTAGAATGGGTAAAACAACCTATAAAATAAAATGGAACATTTTGACATTAATTGAGAAAGTTACCTGCTTTTTTAGTTTCAGCAGATTCATGTCAGCATTAAAGACAAAATAAATTAGGTTACAGTTTATTACAACATGAGATGACCTTTAAGTAATTTTATAGCACTTTATGGTTTCGCTGCAGTCTTCTAATCAGCATTGTGTCTGAGGGAAATGATAAGCAGACTTTCTTATTCCTCCAAAGTTCCGTTAATTTGAATCCCTACACACCACACCTTCCTGCTGCAGCCAGGTGAGTCAGCTTATAGTACAGTTATTTGAGCCTTGTTATGTCTTCCTGATGCCATTTTTTATTTCACATTTATTAACTTTTGAGAATTTCAGGCCTTTTTTGTTGCCAACTAAATGTGAGTACAACCTAAATTTGGCTACTACAGCATTCAGACCTGTTCCTCTAACTTTGTACTCCAGTAAATAGTTCTGCTAGAAACTGCGTAATTTTCCATCAAAAGACTTTCTTGTACTCGCTGCCATTTATAGAATGAATGTACCCTCAAGGTAAATTTATACTGGCAGTATTGATGCATGTTTACAAAATGCACAACACTACACAAGCACATCCACAGAAATACATGCTAAGATGGTGTTTTAAAAAGGCTACAAAATTATTTTTAGAAAGCCTTTGCAAAAAGACATCCTGCAAGTTTTTCTAAGTTGGTTTTGTAATATTTTTTTTAAAAAGGAGAGAAAAATGCATTAACCAAATGCTTCTAGCTGAAATTAAAATGTCCATGATACATTGCTTGAGTATAATAAATTCACCCCTTCTGTTTTTCCTGTGATCTAGTTAAAACTGTCTTAGAATATAAAAGAAGATACATGATTTAAATTACAGGGGTCAGAATTGAACATTTTTGAGAGATCAATAAAAAGGAGAAGAAAGTGGTGATGAAAAGCTGCAAAGCAAATAAGCCAGCAACCAAAAGTCAGTGGGGGACTGATGCTGCTGCCTTCTTGGTATGGGCTGGTAATGGCTCCTAAGCCAGAGGAAACCTCAAACCTCAGCTGACTGCTTAGATCAGTTTTCTTCCCAGCATATATCTGATCATTTCTCTTCATGTGTTAGAGCTGTTATTATAAAGCATTGTAATTTCTACTGTCATACGACTAAGAGAAAATATTTCTAAGGCTTAGCAGTAAGAAGATGTAATAGTTTAGATTCTATTGTCGTCTTTAATCTGCTGAAGCATTTAATTCCTTTTGTTATAATAAAAAATGCTGTATTTCTGTTATCGTGTCCAGAGAATTCTGGTGAAAATTATAAGTTTTCTCAGAAAAAGTCATGTTTGACTATTTCTCTGATGAGGTGAAAGGCCAATTTGCTTATAGTTTCCATGCTTCATTAAAATTCAGCTTCTGTGCTGTGTAATGTGGGTAATATTAATTTTCTAAACATTGATGTACAGCAGCTGCTAACTAATTTCCATAATGGTTGTTCTATTCTAAGGGCATTAAACCTGAAACAAGGTGGATCCAAATGGAAAAAAATGTAGATGATTACTGGCCATCTGCCAAAAAGATGCTTGGGGACGTGAAATTTCTGGAATCACTGAAGCTTCATTTTGATCAAATATTCATATTCTGAGCCATGTGTCAACAATTTTACTGTTTAAAGACAAGGAGGTTGTGGAGGGGAATATTGACACCATTCTTCACATGGGAGCTTTCTTTCAGACTTCTTATAGAAAGGAGAATATGTTGCTAAAGAAGAATGGAGCAAACATTAGGAACATAAACGAAGGAGCAAAAGAATGGGAGGATTTCTTCCCTTGGGAAAAGGGAGAGTGCAGGGAGAGAGGTCATAGAAATGCAGTCAGCTTTGAAGTCAAGCATAACCATATGCATGACCATTTGGGAAATGCTTCATGTATTTTCATTTCCACAGAATCATTATACTGATGCCAATAGACAGAACTGGTTTTTTTTACTGAGGGAGCCACAGCACTACCTTAATAGATTCACATGCTCAGGAGGAATCCCAGGCTTGGGATCCTGAACTGGTAAACCAGCCAAGACCTGCTGATTGCTTTCTCTCTGTCATCCTTTTCTGTCTGCTCCCAAAACACCTCCTTCTGGGAGAAATTGCCTGCTGCATGGCATTCAGTCCCACCTGCACATTGCCAAATGGATTACCAAAGATCCACTTGTGATCAGAGATGAGTTTCTCCAGAGTACTATTTTTCTATTCCTCTTATTTTTCTCTAGTGGATTTGATTTATGGGCATCAGCCCACAAGGTAGGCAGAGCGTGGTTGTAGGATTCATCTTCATTACTTCTCCAGTTTGGCTGCACACCTTGGTTGCATGGTGCCACACATGACAGAGGTGTTTGAGTCCTTCCCTAGATGACAGCAATCTCATTCCCAAGGCTTTTTGGCTTGCATTTGTCAGAGATGTAACCCAACTTCACCATCAGAACATGAGTAGAAATGAGGTTTTATACCTGCTCCTGAGTGCTCTGAACTACCAGGGGTTTGCATGTGGGAAATGTCAAACACAGCTTGACAGTAGTCTATTTTTAACCTTTAATTCCCTTGCTGTCTAGGCTCCCCTGATGTCAGCCTTTCTCCCCCTCCCTTATTCTCACCCCTGCAATGATTAGGTTAGCCACTGATAGGATTTGGCTGTGTGCAACCCATGGTGTGAAAGGTTTCATGAACGTCAGAAGCAGCTGCCCAGCTTGTCTGGGAACCGCACTCACCACTTCTGAATATTTCTGTGTCCTTCTACCTTCCTTGTCAATGCCTTTCCCTGCACATGCGCAGACCTAATGAGAAGTTTCCGCACTGACAACCTTCTTCTCTAACCTAGACAGAGCTCTGTGTGGCAGTGCAAAACATGGACTTTGTACTCCCAACCCTTAATGGCATGTTTAGCCTCGGCAACCTGTGTCTGCTGATGCAATGCATGCCAATGAAACCCTCATGACAAACGCTTTTAAAAAGGTGGCTTTGGTTCTTTGTCTTCTGGTTTTACAACATTAAAATGCCAGGCTGCATGCAACGGTGCATCTAAGCCATCTCCCTCCGGTCTAAAGTAAGATTAATTCAAGGCAAGAACCATGTGATATTTCAGTTTTCAGTAGCTTTAGTGACTTAACTTACTGGCTCCTGAGGCCAAAAACTGAGTTTGCACCTTTGTGGTTAATAGTCCTTAATGAATGTTTCTTTTGTTAATTTAGCTGACTGCCCTTTCAACTGCGTTACACTATGGCCCCAGTAAAAATAAATGGGAAATGCAGATTTAACTAATAAGACTATTCACTCTCTTACTTTTTTGTATTAATATCAACTTGAACAGAGGTGTTACACTTTTTTTTTTACAGTTCTTTTCTGAAATTAGAAGAAACGTAATGATTTCCAGCAAAAATGTAGTATTTCAGGAAATGTAGACATTTTTATAAATAGAGGCTATGAACAAAGGAAAAAAAGAAAAAATACTTCTCAGCTTTAAAGATAGCACTGAAATGAAAGATTATAATATAGAAAATTAAAGACTGTGTTTTACTAAGCAGAACCAACTGTCCCTTTCTGCCCTCAGAGTGGCCATTTGATTTCAACCCTACTAAGAGCATCACATAAATAAAGGTACCTGTTGAGATGAGCCTGGGGAAGGGGCAGTGGGCAGGCAGGGCTGGGGACACTGCTCTCACTCTGCAGGGATGCATCCCCATCACTCTCTCCACATGCAGAGGCCTTGAGGACTGGTCCCCATTGGCCCCTAATACACCTGTTCTCCCCAGGGAGAAACAAATCCAGAAACAATACCCGTGTTTTATAAGTAGGAAAAGTGAATTTTTGATGTAGAAAAATATGTATGAGCTGCACAGGCATTGTTTTGGCAAAGAACAAGCTGGGAAGGCCAGTACCCTTTACAAGACTTGTGCTCAAAGCAAAGGTGTTACCAAAAAGGAAGGAGAAGATCATTTTGTGTTCTCCATTAAGACTGTTTTTATGGTGCTCTCTGTTCTGTTACACATTTTATTAGGATAATAATTTCAGTAAACTACATCTGGCTTTCCTGAGGGTGGTCCCCTCAGGTTAAACAGGCTGTCTAAAAATATCTTTTTTTTTTAATGTTCCTCCTTTTTATCTTCCTTTTGATGGCTTTTCATTTGAATTATTTCCCCTTTCTTTTTTTTTAGATTGCATTAGCACGTTTTCCCCCTTAATTCTATAATCTTTTCAACTCTAGGTTGCTTTGTACTTTGTGCTTTTATACCCTTTTCTTCTCAAGTCCTTTTCATGTTTCCTCCCCTTTGTTTTTCCCTGGGAGCCTTTATTGTCATTTTATTCTTTATTTTTAGTCTTAAGCTGTACAGTAGGAAGTAATGCTAAGAAAATTGAAAAGGAAAAAGCTGCATAAGCCAACGTAGTAAAGAACAGTCATATACTGAGCCACAGAACAACTTACAAATGAAGGCACAGTGGTGAAGCCCATATACTTTTGTCTCCATGGTGCAATACTCATGAAAAATAAAACAGTGACATTTCCTTGAAAAAAAAAAGGAAAAAAAAAACAAAACCAAAAGAAGTCAAGCCAATAACCCAATAAAAAACCTACACCTGTGTGTGACTATGACTTTGCTGTAAAAATGGCCTGGAAATGGACCTCTTCCCGATGAGAATCAGAGTTAAATCCCCTATGCATTGAGATAAATCTATTTTTAAGGCACAGATGTGAGAGAAATTGCCTGGAGACTCCTACTAAGTGATCAGAACCTGACAGTGACAGATTTTGGCTTGTGTGGAAGCTGACTTACTGTTTTATGAGTTAACAACTTATTGTTTAAATGCTTTAATGCTGATTTATGCCGAGATTGCCTGCTTTGTATAAAGAGGTATAAAACCAGCAATCTTTTATATAAATCACATTCCTGATAAAGTCTCTTTTCAACTGAGGAGACAAACATGGCCAATTAATATTGGGAATTTGGCAGATTGTTGCCACTATTAAACTGAACTATCTCTATGTGCATCAAATCCCTTCCTCCTATTTTACTTTTCCATGCTGCAACTGAAATTGAAGTAAAATGGAAGTTAAAAAGAGGAGACTGAGCAGCAGCTCCCAGGGATGCTGCTGCATGGAGCTGAGTGCTCATGCAGGCTCCCAGTCTCACCCCATCATCCAAATGACAGCTGAGGACACCCAGCACCTGTCCAGAGCACTGGGACGGGGCTCTCACTATGTCTAATCTCACCATGGCTGACAGAAAGACACTTTCTTTCTTGCTTACTGTTTTTCTGTCCCCATTTATGAATTGCTCCATTGGTGCTGCTGGTTCTCACCAAGCCCAGAGCCATGGGCAGGTGCAGCCTCCACCGTTGGAAGAACTACTCCTTCACTTCTGTAGTCTGGGAAAGCCTATAATTATACCAGAACTCATTTCAAAGTTTTTCATGGCATTGTTAAGACATACATGAAGGTAACCCCACTGCTTCTACACAACTTGGTGCAAAACTATCGGCTGAAGCAACGAACTGTGCGAAAAGAACAGGATCAGGTTGTGGGGTAAAATCAGTTCAAGCATTTTCTCATCAGTGTTTAAACCATAAAGGTCAGGCAGGTTCTAGATACATCTAAAGCAACAGACAGCAGGCCTGGACTGGAATTCACCTTCTGATGTCTAGAAGGAGTCACCTAGCAGCACTTGTAACCAGCAGGGCAATGTCCTGGCACAGAGAGTGTCTCATCCACAGGCTTGAGCTGCGGTTCAGGCTCAGGCTTGTTACCACTCCACTGCTCCTCCCCTTCTGCACCAGGCCACTGTGGGAGGCAGAAGGCACAAAACATCCAAAGAGAAGTTTACATGGCTCCCATTATGGATGTGTAGGGAGGATATGATTAGCCAGCTGCATCCAACTGTTCTATAAATATGTCCCCCCCAGCCAAAATTCATAAATAACCATCCAAGTTAAGTTCTTCAGTCAGAAACCCTGGCAGAATGATGCTGTCATAAATTTTTATGGAGATATAACCGGAGATGATGAGTTCCTGGGTTATGATGTTTATTAAAATGTTTATTGGGACCTTGTGGTACAGTAACAAATGGTATCATAAAATAAATTGGGCTGTTTCTAATCAGCAAAACAGCACAAAACCAGGATATCTGATACATTTTTCTTCTTTTGTTTCCATTCCATGAAAAATTGCAAATATATTTCTTAAATTCTTCAATCAATTTTAACTAAGAGCACTGAATTAGCAAGGATGCCTTTTCTCACATCCCATATATATTTCACCATCTATGCTGTAATTATTTTGGCTTACTTCAGAGGTGACACATCCCTGTCTACAATTTTCAACAGTCAGGGCTTATTGTCTCAAGGGGGACCATTGCAAATATTTAATATGTCTTCATGTTTTTTCAGACTGTAGCTTCCTAAATTATTTTTTATTTGAACTAGGTTTTAGAGAGTTAAATTCAACATTTTTTGAAGATCATGTGATTTATCATGAAATCTTGCAGCCCTGCATTCTCTGAGTCATGGTCCCCTAGCCATACCCTGTCCTTTTTGAGACGCAGG
The DNA here is from genome assembly GCF_030490865.1 of Poecile atricapillus. Classification (NCBI taxonomy): domain Eukaryota; kingdom Metazoa; phylum Chordata; class Aves; order Passeriformes; family Paridae; genus Poecile; species Poecile atricapillus. Next base: position 30,604,371 of record NC_081289.1, on the reverse strand, counting down.
TCCACCTTAACACATCAAGCTCTGAAGATGTTACTGATGTCCTCTGTGTTGGGCTGTCATTTTTCTTCTCTCTGCTTTCCTGTTTCCCGTCTCACAAACCCCTGCTCAACCTGTCTGCCGAGACTGTAAATTCTTTTTTGTACCAGCTTTCATGGCCAGAGATTTTGTCAGCTTTTCAGGGCTGGCATCTGGGGTTGGGGCACAGCTGACAGCTCCAGCTTGCTCCCTGTGGCTTCTCAGCAAGAACTTGGGCTGGCAGAGCATAGTCAGAGCTAAGACATCAGAGGGACAATACAGCAGTACTTTGCTCAGAGGTCAAAAATATTTATGTCGAGTGCACAGGCAAACCCCCTGTGAAACCAACACCCGGGTGCAGTGTAGGAATTGTGTGGAAAGGCACGTGTTATCTAGGGCAGAGACATCAGGGACAGGAACTGGCAATATCTGGGGAGATGGGAGAGAAGTGAACTGAATGGTTCAAAGGCCTGCAAAGCTTCAGTGGTTTTCGGAGGCTCCAGAAGATTTTGGATGGTGTTAAGTGGTAGTATAGGTTTTCTCTCTCCTCCTGCCTTCTCCCCATGAATCTGTGCCCTCACACAAACGGCATGGGGGAGGAGGGGGAATGTAAGGACATGGAGAGTGGCCCTGTGACACACCTGTCTGTCTCTCTGCACCCTGGTGAAATCTCTGCCAGCACCATGTCCTGACCCCAACCACAGGACAGTGGCACATCCAGCTGTGTAGAGAGAGAGATGTCTGCTCTGAGGGTAGCTCAGGTGGCTCAGACAGCCTATTCCCATCCCTTCAAGGAAAAAGGACAGGCAAAATCCAGCACTTGTGCCAAAGCCATGGCAGCCAGGGCCGATCACGATTTTACAGCCACCTCCTTTGCCCGTGCCTGAACTTTGGCCAGCTGATCTGAAGGTGATCAGATGATTTGAAACAATAAACTGTGTATGTGTATCTATATGCAATAAGGGATATCTTTTAGCTTTGGAGACTGTCAAATGAGCTGGGAAAATCACTTTAAATAATATGAGATGTGGAAGCATATTTGATCTATTTATCAGCATTTAATTTAAACTTACTAATACCTGTTTCTGAACATCTACAGATGCAGAATTGAGGTTTAGAATGAGTGGTGGTTTAGGCTGAGCATATTTGTCCTAAAAAAACCTCATCCTTTCCACAAACAATGCCTTCAGATTTGTGGAAAGTAGGCTCATGCTCACCCCAGCGTGAAGGAATGCTGAAGCTGCTGTCACACACACTGTCACATCTCCAGCCACAGTCTTGCACGAGTACACAGTGCTCATTTTTCAGCCACAACTTCTTGAGTTTCCTGCCTAACACAAGCTGTGAAAGGGAATATCTCCCTTTGACATGCAGATTTTCTGTTTACATATGTAACTTTTATCTTGGAGTACGGGAGGTCCATCCCCATCAGAATTTTATAAACCTTGCTAAGATTTTTTTCATTATCATTCTCTTTTAATAGTAATATGAATATTGCAATGGAGGTAACTACAAGCTTCATTCAAATTTGTTGCAACACATAGCTGTTTACATCGTGCAATAGCTATTGTAATGTATAAAAAAATTTCCACAATTTTTCTTTCCTATTTTTATTTCTAAGAGTCTGGAAAGCATTGCCGATTTCTCATGGGTTTTTGTACTGGCACTGTAGTTTTCAGTGGGGATTTTGCTGGTTAATCCTTGCAGAGACTGGCATGTGGTGACAGGGACTAAGCATGAAAAGGAGCACATTGGAAAAAGTTAGGATGCTAAAGGCCTATTTTTCCTGACACATAAGGATTTAATATTCTTAAATTGTTTGTATTATCTTGGCAATGGAAAGGTATTACCTTGACCTATAGAAAATGGCTTTCCTTGTGTTGTGTCAGACAAAGCTCTCTTCAACCTCCCTTGTATTCCACATGCACATTCACCGCCACATCAAAAATTTTCTGTTGCAATCCCTACCTGCTAAAGCTTGCCTTTGTCCATGAGTCAGCCCTAGGGTGAAGTTGGGAAGATTTACAAAACTCACGTTGAAACTTTACGAGAAGGTAGCACCTTGTAACTGTGCGGAGAGGCCAATGCCATCAACCTCTCTGTAGAGGTTATTTTTCTTGATTAGACAACACAGAAGTCAACCAGGAGGCTCAGACCTGCCCCAGAGATACCATGTGAATATGTCATTAAAAGCCAAAATTTAATAATACCTTTTTTCAGTATTGCAGAAAGAAAGATCTGGGAAATCATAGCAATACTTGCTCATGTTATTATCTAATTATTTCCTTGCTATTCCAATTCAGCCACACCCATAATTGATTTCCCTGTCCAACAAAAGACAAAACTGGCCTTTTTTTCATAAAATGGTGGCAGGGGAGGGAAGGCAGGTACGAAAATAGGAAAGGGGCAGAGTTGTGCACTGACTCTGAGATACAAGGTGGAGCAAGGGCAGAGCTTGCAGAGGAAATGGAGAGCTGGGGATGTGGCAAGGGGCTACCTGGTGTAGTTGGCATGGGGATAGCCATGGGCAAGACAGACAGGACTAAACAGCTATGTTTGAGAAGGTCTAGAGGGGAGGAAGTGTAATCAGTGTTAATTAATTATGCTGTGTTTATTTTTACTCTGTTATTCAGTGCCCCAGGTGCTTTACTGGTGGAGAGGGAGGGCACACTAATAAATTGGTATTGCTGCTTATTATTGTGTACTAATTTGTAGCAGCAGTTTGTGGATTGTTTTTTTTTTTTTTTTTAAGCAAGTCAATAAAGATAATATTCCTCAAAGGTGTTTTCCAGATAAGGAGGCAGTTTATCAGTACTCCCAAATTTCATCCAGCTGTCATTAAGTGTGTCTCCTCTGCTTGTGAAGGGCTTTGTAGCTGGGTCAGGGCTGCTGGAGCTGGCTGCAAGGTTGCTAAGGGAACCGCTCTGTCCTGAGATTCTTCTTATGCATCAAACTTTCATCTTGAAAAATTTCTGTAGGCAAATCGCTGTGAGATGAATGCTAATATGCTACACAACTGGGACAAGTGGGCTGAGGTATCTGGAAGGACTGAATCACATTTGTTTGATTTCATTTTCATATTAGGTGTGTGCACAGTTGCATATCTAAGAGGTCATGAATATATGGTATTACACATGCATTTGTGCTTCTGATATAGTGTACCACAGGGATTGTCTTTAATAATATTTGGGTTGTGGGGGGGACACCTAGAGTTTAATGGAAGGTGTCATACCAAAAAAATCAATATAAAGGTTAAAAGAACAACTTTAATTTTGATGGCTTTGGATCAAGCTGAAGTGCAGTCAGTCTCTAAGTCAGGGGGTAACAGTCACTCAGAAAAGCAATACAGGTTGAACTGCACAGATCTTGGAGCTGAAAACTTTTGGACATGAATTTGAAACAAACTTGTCCTTGAGAAAAAGGCAGTAAGCCCTTTCATGTGTGCAGAGTAGATCGCAGGTCTCACCTTACCAGAGAGGTCCATAGATAGTTTAGTGCACTGCACACCATTTATCTGCCTCAAAAAGTAGAAGGGTTGAGTCAGCCCTGTTGGAATTTAAACCTTTGTTTCCAGGGCGTCTGGATATTTCAAAGTTGATACTGAGACTACTAAGCCAACCCCTCTGGCTTGGTTCATTATTCAGTGGAGCAGCTGATAGTGAACTCTGACCTAGAGTGAAAATGTTGAAAGTGAAAATCCAGAACAGCTCCAAAGACAGTGCTGGCTTCTGGCAAGACTATAATTGGTTTATAAACAAGGACAAAAGCTGCAGAATTTAGTGTATTTTAACTATTCTTTGCTTCAATCCTTTTAATAAAATATTCATATTTTCATCTTAAATTAATCTTGCATTGAAATGACATGTCTATGACATGGGATACAATCCATCAAGAGAGGACTGTGATTCCTTTTTGGCCTTAGAAGCTCCCTTGCATTTCCAGCAACTCGGTAATGGGCTGATTTAAAATCAGTAAAAAATTAAAAAATTAAATGTTTAAAAAGATTCCTTGTCAATCAAGATCACTAGCCCTAAAGAATACCAATTTGACAGACCATCTGACTAGTATAAATTGCTCAGCTCTGCAATTTCTGAGAGCACAAAAATCTGCTACAACATAGTCTTGTGTTTAGACTGAGGAGTCTGAGATTAATGTAGTTCATAAGGACAAACAGGTAACTTTCAAAGACTGACTTACATCAGCCTTCAGCAGATTGTAAGAAGTTTTGACCTATATCAGGATTAAGACCTGCAGCATTCCAAATTGGAGTAAATTAAACCTTTTTTTGTATCACCTGGCTCCATTGAAAAATGAAGCTTACAGGCAGAGTCTGGGCATGTGCCTCCACAAATGGAAATGGGTGGCATTGGAAGAGAGAATTACGATTTTTTTTTTTTAAAAAACATGATTCTTTCAAATTATTTAATTCAGAAAAGTGGCATTGTTGTTGAATCATGATAATCTATGGATATAACTGGTGAAAGGTTTGTAGGGGAAGATAACATCTTTTATTAGACCCAGTAGATAGCTGGACAAATCAGACAGCCTTTCAGCTATGAGAGCTATTTTTCAAAGCTGAAATAAATGCAGCATCTTCAGTGTTAAAGGCAACAGTGGTCTGAGGTTAACTTGATTATGTTAAATTGACTATCTGGACATGAAAGCAGAGGGTACCTGACGAGCATATGGGTGGTGTGAGCAATGAAAGAGATGATAAGGTCATTAGCTCCTAGTGGGCAAAAAGAGAAAAAGACAGGTAATTCATTGCCTGTGAAAGATAGAGGGGTTTTGGGAGGGAATTACAATGTGCTATAAAGCCAATCTCTCTATTTAGTCTGAAATATTTAGTGTCCAGCTGGGGTGTGTATTTTACTTCCTACACTCCTCTTCTGAAGGCACTTTGCACATCTCCCTGGATGGTTGGGCCTGAGCGGGGATAGATGAAACTGCTATTTTGTGAAAGAAAGAAGAAAAAAACCAAAACCCAAAGCTTCTGCTAACTGGAAGCTTCTGTCATTTACTGTTCATCTCTGTGAGTTTTTCCAGTGTGGTTATTGCACTTTTACTGCCATGGAAACAGCCCGGTAACTGTCTCACTAGACAGTGCATAGTGTGTTCTGGGATGTGTTTGTGCAGGAATCAAAGGTTTTGATGCATTGGTAGCAGGGCATTTAACATCGTGGACATGGAGTGGGCAGGTCTCACATGTTTTGCTAGATGCAGTATGGCTCACAGAGCCATTAGGAACTTCAATTCAAAGAGTGTTCAATTAGTCCAAAGTACTGCTTACGCAGTGTATGGAAAGCACCAAATTACTTTGTGGTGCTGTCTAGCCAAGCAAGTATTGAAAAACTTGCAAAGACAGAGATTCAACATCTCTCTGGGAAGCCTGTTGCACTGTTGTCCTATGCTTCTAATGAATGTCATTCCTGATGTCCACTCTGAATCTTTGAATCAGTGACTTGTGGCCATTGCATGTTTTTATACCATCTGCTGTCTGCTAGAAGATTGTGGCTCTGTTGGCTTTGCAATTCCCCTTCAAGCTGTTGTGGACTACTCTTGGATTCTCCCTCTATGAGTCCTCCTTAGCAGACTAAACAGACTCAGATCCTTCAATCTTTTTTTATTGGCCATATGCTCCAGGCTCAAGACTGTCCTGGTGCACTCCACCAAACATTCCACAGCTTTTAGGAGGTGCATTCTTCATCATCATCCATTTTTCTGGTGAAGACCTGGATAGCATCAGCCTCATTATCAACCATTTGAGCACTCTGCTGGCTGCTGTCTTAACCTTGAGACACTGATTACTGTCTTTTCAGCCTGATGGCCCAGACAATCTTCAGTTCATTTAGGAGTCCATTTGTCCAGCCTATTCTTCTTCAGCTTCCAGACAGGAGGGATGCCTGCCCCCATTCACCACTCAGTATCCACATCACCAGTTCTTTCACCACAAAGAAATCAGGTTGTCTAAACACAAAATCATAAAAACATTAGGGGGCTTTGGTTGGAAGGGAACTGGTTGGAAGTGGATTCTATTGTCTAGAATCCTGCTCATGGCAAGACTGACTGCAAAAGTGAGATCAGATTGCTCAGAGACCTGCCCAACTGAGCTTTGAATATGTCTGATTATTCCAGAGACAAAAATTGCTATTTCTATAGCAGGTACTTTTGCCAAGCACTTTCAAGAAGTCTTTGCCATCTTTGTACTTATCTATTAGGTGGTCGAAAACAACAATCAGACTTCCCTGTAGCCTTCTCTTCTCTGGGACATGCTCCTCCCAGTCATCCTGAAGACCCTCCCCAAGATTCACTTTAACATGTCAGTTTTTTCTTTATACTGCGGACATAGGGGTGGTCAAACTGATGTTCTAGATGTGGCCTCATAAGCATCAAAAGGAGGGAAACAATCACCAGCCCACCTGCACCCTGCTAGCTGTGATCTTTTAATGCAGTCCAGTACTCTGTCCAAGTTCATCTCTATAAGTGTGATTTGCTCTGATAAATCTGTTGACTGCTTCTCATCGCTACCTGTCCTTCCTGTGTTCAGAAATTAATGTACTCTGGTTTTTTTCACTGAAGTGAGGCTGATCAGCCTGCAGTTATCTAGATCTTCCTTCTTGTCTTTCTTAAAGCTGGGGGTAACATCAGCCCAGTCATCAGGATCTCACCCCAAAACACCACAATTTTTCAAAAATTGTGGCAAGCCTCACAAGCATATCAGCTACATCTTTCAGCACCTGTTGAGGAGTCCCATCCAGCCCCACAGATTTTAATACACTTTTGGCTTCTAATACAGCATTGGTATGTGCAGACATCTGGGAACAGTTTTGCCCTGAGACAAAAAGTCATTGAGCAGCCTTTTCCATACTGTCCATCACTGGGTTTTCTTCCATTCAGAAATGGACTCACATTTTCTCTGAGCTTCTTTTCACTTCTGACATGCTTGTAAAATCACATCTTGTTAGCTTTTATATTCCTGTCCAGTTTTAAATCCAACAGGGCTTTAGTTTTTCTGGTTTTGCCCCAACATGTCTGAGCAGTACTTTTCCTTTGTTGTCTGCCCTTGTTTCCACTTCTTATGTGCTTTGCATTTTAGTTCATTAAGAAGCTCCTTGCTTAGCCAAGTGGACCTCCTGCCAAATTTCCCAGTCTTCCTGAACAATGCCCTGAACCAGTGGTGCATGTTGAACTCCAGGAAATTTTCTTTGGGCAATGAACTGAGTGAGTCTGGAGGGGGTGGAGAGGGTGGGAGGGAATGTGCTGCCAATTTATTTTCCAATAAAGGAAATAAATGCCAACTTTCTTCAAGTGTGGACAATAATTCAGAGTTATTTTCAAGGCTGGAGTGTTACACAGATAGCTGCATACAATTGAGGTGATTTTTTAAATGATATGGTAGTGTTGTGGTTTGGTTACATTTGCAGTACATTTTCACAGAATTGCCTTACAAGTGATGATCCTTTTTGGAGATCTGTGGAGTGGGGTAGGTTGGGTAGATGTAGTAATTCCTCAAAGCAGATACACTGGCATTTCAGGTTCTGGTGTATACCTCAACATTTTTGCTTTGTTTTAAATGATTGATTAGTGGAAAAATTTTTGCAGAGGTGGGCACACTGATCTTGGTCTTGTGTTCTTTATGCTGCTGCTGCTTGTGACCAGGAAATTAGTGTTTCACAGAAAGTGATTAATGAAGCTGTGGTGGAAATCGATAGGTATTCTAGGTTTTCAATCCAGGTGATGATGATTTCTTAGATTTGTTCACAGCTATTTAGAATCTCTTTTTCATGGTGACTCCTACGGCATATTGGGGAGCACACTGTTCTTCCAGCTGTGAAAAAAATCTGAAGAAATGTTTGTTATTGAAGGCAAAGTTTGAGGGGCTAAGGGTAAAATGCATGAGCTGATCTCAGTGCCTAGTATTACTTCTCTCCACAGTGCTCTTCTTCCTGTCAGTATCTTTCTCATACTTGAGACTGTAAAACTGGATCCAGAACTGCAGCTATGGTCTCACTGGTACTAAGCATGCGGAGACAACAGTTTCTCTTTCTAGTCTTGCTGGCTACACTCTCGCTAGTACAGCCTGTCCCAGCTGGTCTTTGATGGCTCACTGCTGAATCAAGTTCAACTTCTTCTTCACCAAAGCCCACAAGCCACTCCAGCAAATCATTCTGGTAAAAAATGAGGCCAAAAAAGAGGAATTTAGCACCTCTGTCATTACCATGCCCCCTTGACACTAGGTTTCCTGTTCCAGTGAGCCATGGGGTCCCTGTTTTCATTTATTGGATTTTTTTTTTGCTGCCAATTTACATCTATCTGCCCTTCACATCCCCTGTTAGTTTCAGCTCCAGTTGAATTTTCTTAATTCCATCCCTGCAGGCTCAGGCAATGTCTCTCTCAATGTCTCATCTACCCCTAGGTAGATGTTCCTATTTCTTCCTTCCATGCGCTTTTCTGTTGCACTTTATCAGGAGTTTCCTGCCCATTCATGCTGTTCACCTCCTTATTTTCTTGACTTGCTGCTAGTCTAGAGACAAAATGCGAAAGAGGACTTGTGTTCAGAAGAAATCTTTCTCTTGGCTTCTAAATCTGATAAATTCAGGCATCAAGCAAGAAAAAAATTATTCTAAGAACTTTCTTTTTGTCATTAATTTATTTGATCAAAATAATATTAATGATCTCTACTGAAAGAAACTCTCTTTCTACAAAAAGATACAGTATGGAACTAAAAATCAACCATGGAGGAAAAAGTGAGTCTCTTCATAGAAATGTTTTTGACTTAAGACATCCAAAGTTGAAAAACACCTTCTATGAACCTTCAAAAAATGGATGTGGGAGAAACAGCTATTCTAGGTCTCCTACTAAGGCAGGTTGGTTCTGAAAAGTCTTCTGAGACATTTTATTTGCCCTTGCATTTTTCTTTCCCTTATATTTAAACATAAGTTTTATGTTTTGAGTCTCAGTGGCTTGTGAAGATATTTAAAACATATTCTGGTTTCACATCTAAAATAATACGACATTGTATGTAAGACTTGATTTTGCACAGTGAAGCTCCTAGAAATTAAGTAATAAGAGTAAAAATATTTAAAATACCTGAAAAATCAGAAAAATCAGCATGCTTGTATCCTCAGCTAAATACAAGCAGAATAGAGTCAAGTCACAGCTCTTCTGTGGTGCCATCTCATGCCCTTTGTTCAGGATCAGGTTGAAGAATGGTGAAAACAGTCCCTGAGGCAATTCACAGGTGTCTCATCACATGCACATGAAGAAGTGTGATTTGTCTTATAGAAGTGAGAATGGTTCTCTGGTCTAAACCAAACTATTTCTTTTCACATTCTTTAGCAATTTGTAAATTTTGGAGAGAGGGCAAAGGTGTGTTGGGTTTTTTTAAAGTTTATAGATCAACGTCTGTTCTGCTTTAAAGTAAACACTATAAGGGAATGTCAGCTCAGACTAAAAAAGCTAACAGCCAAAAAGTGAAACCTGTGATTTGGGTGAGGATCTTGTAGACCATGTTAGCAATCCAGCTATGCTTGCTCTCTTGCATAGCAAGACACTGGATTTAATTTCACTTTGCACTATCAATGTTTCTACTTCTACTCTTTTCCATCCTCTTGCTTGGAGGGAAATTAGGTACAAAATGAAACATCCATGTGCAAAACAGGAAAAAATAAAGGAAAAACCCAGAGATGTCCAGGACTGACTGAGGACAAGAAAACAATCTTCTAACATGTCATTAATTATTCAATTTCCATTTTTGTTACAGATGAGTGATTAATATCCTTCTCTTTTTATAGGAGTATAATATAAAGAGGTGTATAAGGTGATTCCTTGAAACAGCAACATGAAGAGTATTGAGACAGATGGAAAAGGAAAAAGTTTCACAGATTCCTTTGGATTTAATTTCAGTCTTCATTAACAATATTTCTACCTCCATTGCTTTTCTTGGTGATATCCTTTCCGTACTACTAACCTCTTCCACCAGTTTGAGGGCTGCATGCATCTTCTCAGTCCTGACGCAAAAGTGCTGCAGGTACAAATAAATGTCCACTCACTTCATGTTATTCCACAAAGTTATTTTACCCCCATTACACCTTCACTGTTTGGGAACAGAGTAGAGAGTGTTTGAGTATTTCAAGGTTAAGCAAGCAGTGGTTTGCTGGCAAGAAACCTAAGTTCAGATTTCAATAACCATTTCATTTTTGAGCTGATTGCCAAAATTATAACAAAGCCAAAAACTTTCAAGAGAGCAGAACAGATGGCATATGGGTTTGCAGACCTCTGCTATGATGCTGGTCCTAGCTGGTGCCAAACTCTTGTGCCTTAATTGTCTAATGCAGCTACCTTGCAGAGAGCGTATATGCAGAGATACAGACCTTGATGGGAACCAAAAATGAAGGCAAAGTATCTTCTCAACCAAAAGTCATCTGGCTCCATTTTGCATTCTGCAAATCATCACCTCAGTGTCCGTCATTACAAGTCTGGGGAATGACTTGGTCCCACTAAAGTGTTTTCAGGCAGTTAACTACAAAATGTAGCTGGCACCAGTTGAAAAGTCCCTGAAATCAGCTCATTGCTTGACTCTGGCAATGCCATATTCACTCCCTTGCTGCGAGCTCCATGGGTTGTTCTGCTTCTCACATCATTCATCTACTTTTGGTCTTGCAAGCCTCAGATGGCTTGCAGCAAGAAGGAAGTAGAAAAAGCAGTGAGATTATTAGGAAATTAGGTGAGTGAAACAACATGGGTCTCTCTTGCCAAGTATCAAGTGACAGAAAAAAGGATATGGCCTCAAGTAACACCAGAGAAGGTCTAGATTGGATATTTGGGAAAATTTCTTCACTGAAAGGGTTGTCAAGCATTGGAACAGGCTGTCTAGGAAAGCAATGGAATTGTCATCCCTGTAAGTATTTAGAAGATGTGAAGATGTGCTTAAAGGCATGGTTTAGTGGTGGACTTGGTAATGCTGGGTAACAGTTGGACTCAATGACCTTAAGAGTCTTTTCCAACCAAAATGATTCCATAATTTTATGAATATACATGAAGGCCTGTCGTGGTTTTAAAGCAGTAACTAAAAATTACTTATTTCTTGCTGTGAGATATGGATTAGAACAAGAGCGAAACAGGCTTAAAACTTAAAAGGGAATTGTCCTGGGGTGACTTTATGATACTGGTATCCCCAATCGTCTGGTTTATGTTATATATTAAGTTCTGCACTTTTAAGACTGGCTTTGAGAACAAGAGAGGGGGAAGAAGAAGCACGCAGTTTGTGTTAAAGAAAACATCACTCTCACACATCTCGCTCCTGGACTGTGGTGTCTGCAGCACGGACAGACAGCGGGACAGAGTTGGAAAATACCTCTAAGAGCATAGCACCCAGCCGTTAACCCCCTACCACTGTGTTCACCACTAAACCATAGCCCCAAGTGCCACGTCTAGATATTTTTGAGTGATTCTACCACTTCCCTGTGGCATTAAAATTCTTCAAAAAGGACAGAATTTGACTTTCCAGATTGACTGAACCCTGCTACAGATCTCCAATTCCTGCTTGTTCTACTACTCAATAAATATACTAAGACTGGTAAAACCACAATACTTCTCTATCAGAATGCTCATGCCTTTGTGCTTCACAATTCACCATGTCATTGCTTATCTACCAACAACTGTGTTTTGTACAGAACATAACAAAACTGTACAATAAATCAAAAATGGTAATAAATGACCAGTACCAGTCTCACACTGACTGCATGTCTGCTCCTCTTAAAAGTTTATCATATATTCAGTCCCTATGTAGGCAGCTGTACCTTTCTGGTTAAACTAAAACAAAGATTGTTCATTTCCATGTCTAAAATAACACACAGGGCAAATTAGAAGGTAATGCTCTCTGTTAAAGAATTTGTAGACACAGGAAGCAATAACACACTGCACAACCTGGCTAAGATTCTGTATATTTACCTTCACAAAAGAAGAAAAAAATAATTTAAGTACCTCTCAATGAAAATAAATGTTTTTAATAGTTGTACAATTACCAAATTTCTCTATGTTGGACCATTCTCTGCCTTTCAGTGTTTGGCATGACTGACACCTTGGATATTGATAAAACATCTCCTTTTAGAAAACCCTTTACAGATAATGTAAATGCATTCCAGATTTTGAGATCTTTTATTTGTCTTCCACTAATCTGGTTTCCTTTTAAATAGGATTTTTAAAACCCACATCAGAATATATTAATGAAGGAAATCCAAAACTGCTTTTCAAACTTGTATGTCATTCCAAGCAAGAGATAATTACTTTCTGCATGAATTTTAAAGACCACTGCTCAGTGACAGTGACTGGATGTTCACAAGAACTATCTTAAACACGCAGGCAAAGAATAACCAACAACAGCAGTGTTCTTAGGGACTGAGAGGTGAAGTAGAATCCTCAAGGCCCATCTCTGTCCAATCTGTCAGAGGAAAATGCCAGGGGAAAACACTGAACTAAAAGAGTGATTTACAACCTCATTCTCATAAAATGAGTGTCATTGTTCTTACAGGGTAAAAAAGTGGTGCAACTATAGTGGGCCACTGAGCAAAAAATGCAGTAAAAATGAATTTCCATAATCTCAGTCATGAAAATCCTGCAGCTGGGAATATCTTAGTCCTGCAAAGCATTAGGCTACCTTTGATATACATATCATGTATCTGTTGAATGAATTGCTACTTCAAAAATACCTTTTTAATGTAGAAAAATGACAGGCAGGACTTGGAGATAAGGGAAAACATAAGGATTAATTTTGTGTTATTTCACCTTCATTTCATTTGCCCTTTGTCTGTCATTCTTCTCCTTCTCAAGGATTTGGGCACCAAAACTAGTATAGTGATTAAGACTATTTTTGTGTGGTTTGTATAAATTTTTTTCTCCCCTCTGTAATCTGCATGTCTCACAGACAGTGCTTGAATCTCAAGCAATTACTTCAGTATTGCTTTATCATATGTGTCAATAGGGTTTAATCCACTGCCATTCATTGAACTGCTGAATCTGAGCTTGGGAAAAAAAAAAAAAGTTATCTTTTGTAAAACATATGCACCAAACAGTAATGATAACCAAAACTCCCCGAATACAAATATTTCCCTATGGTCCTTTTGGAGCTTCTGTTCCTCAAGCTTCACAAGTCTTTTGTTTTGAGTCATTCCTGCAGCCCACCCAAGTTTATAGCTTCTGTATAACACAGCTATTTGTGCTGCTGCAGATCATGCTGATTTCTTATTAGTGCACCTGCAGATCCCTAAATCTGCTGTCACAAATGCCCAATGAGCAACTGATAGTTTTGCAGAGTTTAAGATGAATTTCTGTTCCAGGTGCCTAAAAACACAGATGGGTATCTAATGGGATTTTCAAATGCCCATCACCACCTAGTTTTCATAGCTTTTATAATTCTATCTGCATTTTCAAAACATAGTTTTAACTTTTTTTCAAGCTTTCAGGGTCAAGCTGGTACACAAAGTCAAAACAAAGTGAGAAATTAAAATCCATTTTCTACAAAGCTGATGACATTTGAAACTTGGAACTTCTGTTTAGGCACTGTTAAAAATGGAAAAGCCCTCCTTCTATTAAGCTGTATTGTTTACCTAATAAATAAACTTACTTCTGGTTTTAGAAGAAATCGCTATTTTCTCACAGTTTCTCATAATATGCAAGTTCCTGCAGAGCTGCTGCATCATTTATCCAAACTCACATAAAGCAACAAAAGAAAACACAAATACATGAATAATCAGAACAGTGCTTATTAAATCACTAGACATTGTCCATCGGCTGATGATGAAGAGCTGATATAACTTGGGGAGCTGTACTTGGCATATATCATGAGACATCTACATTCTTCAAATATGTATATGTATAACTGTAATTTCTTACAATAGAAACAAAGCTATGAATAATTTTTTTGCAGATTGGGATCATAAAGAAGGCATAGTTTTTTGTAAAGTCTCACAAAGGTACATAACTAACTTGTACTGCCGTCTCTTGGCTACTGAAGCAGGCAGGAGACCGAACATTCTTTGGACCAGACATACACAACAATAATTGCTCTTTTTGTAGCATGTCAGGATCGTACCTGCCAAACTCTGGTACTTCACTAATGAATAGCAACCACCCCATTTTATTTTGTACAGAAAATGGTTCTGGGCAGAGTTTCAGCTGACAGATCTTTCCTTTGACATCTCGTGGTGTCAGCTCCTTTTTCCTCTCCAGCCAGCCAGTGAGAATATTGTGGATTTTGGTAGTAACCAAGCATCAAATGAAAGAGAATACAATCAAGCATAAGATATCAAAGCAATTGAGCACAGTGGTCTAATGTCATTCCTGCCTTCAAACATACCAAATATATGCTATATTTAAGACTGAAATTCTTCTTTTTATCTTGGTTTCCTCAGGAAATGAGAAAATATATTTGCAAATACACTACATCTTCAGATACATTTCATTCTCCCTCTCTCCAAACAATTTTGAACCCTAAAGGTTAAATTTATTTCATAATAATCATATCTAATAGGAAGATGGTGGTCTGAAAACATTCAGCTTTGGTAAGAAGAAAGACTTTACTACTGACTTCACTATATTGATTGCACAGAACCCTCCTCTCCCTATGGACAGGGGCAACCTGATTCCTGAGGCTACTTCACCAGACCTCTACCAGCATACCAAGAGACCAGAGCTTACCAGAAACCTCTTCTTTCCAAGGGATTTGGATCATTCATATAAGTGGAACGATTTTACTCAGATCTACCATGGGAATTTTCTTTTCAACAGGCACTTTCTGGAAATTTCAAACAAATGGAAAAATTAGTGTGTATTTTCTTCCAAAAGAATGCAACACACATAAACAAAACAATTAAGACAGGGTAGAAAACATTGTAATGTTAGGTACATTACTCCCAGGCCTCCAGGAGCATGATTTTATTTTAAAAATGGTATTGCAAGATATGTATAGAGAAGCTACTTGCTAATATTTCTTTTACCTCTTGACTGGTCCTTGCATCATCCTTCACTGATCCTTGCACCATCACAAGATGGAGTGCAGCAAATTACATCCATCAACAGTCAATTCCAGATGCTTACAGCTACTAATTAGGGAGAGAGGGAGAACACTATTTTGCTACCTGTTGCCATAGCATTTAATGGACTCTGCTCCCTGAAACCCCAGTTTCCCATCCCTCCTGGCCCACAGGTGCCATTAGTAGAGAATAATGGTTCCCAAGCTGAGGTCTGGAGATCACAGATGAGCTGCAAAGCCTCACTTTGAAAGGTTTCCTAATTGGCAGCACACACGTGTTTTCCCAGCTGCTGCAGAGTATTAATGCTCCCGCCTTTGCTGGGTGAAATCAGGTATGTTCTCCAGCATGTGAAAGGCCCATGTTAGGTCCAGCTGCTACATATTTGTCTGGGGAACTTAGAACAGAGGAGTTCAATAGAGGAATTTCTTGTTGAGCAGCAGCAATATGTTGCCTCAATAACAAGCTGTGTCTAGAGGCAGTGCTTCAAAACTTTCCTGGTTCACGTTATGAGCTCTCAATACTATCAAACCAGGACAACCTGCATCTTGTCATATACTTTTAAAACACACCCATGGCATTTCTGAAATACAATTACACAAGACTTCTGTTTGTTCATGTGTTTGGGTTTTGACTTTTTGTCTGTGTTTTCTGAACATCCATTTGTACCTGGGGAAGGGATACCTCTTTGAAAGAAGCTTATTGCTGAAAGTCAAGATAGACCTGTGCTATGGTTTAAACCCAGTAAGCAACTAGCCCCCACACAGCCAGTCAGTCATTCTCTCAGAAGATGGGGGAGAGAATGGGAAGTGTAAAAGTGAGAAAATTCATGGGCTGTGATAAAGACAATTTAATGAGTAAGGCAAAAGTCATACAAGCAAGGCAAAGCAAGGGATTCATTCACCACATCCCATGGGCAGCAGGTGTTCTGCCATCTCCAGGAGTCCATCACATGTGGCTTGGGAAGACAAACATCATCACTGTGAACATCCCCCATCCCTTCCTTTTTCTTCCTACTTTTATAAGCTGAGCACGATGCCACATGGTAGGGGATATCTCTTTGGTCATCAAGGTCAGCTGTCCCTGCTGTTTTCCCTCCCAGCTCCTTGTGCACTCCTAGACTCCTTGCTGATGGGGTGGGGGGAGAAGGTGTGAGAACGAGAAAAGGCCTCAGCTCTGTGCAAGCTCTTCTCAGTTACAGGTAAATCATCCCTGTGCTAACAATACCATTCCCACCATAAATCCAAAACACAGCCCCATACCAGCTACCACAGAGATAAATAACTCTGTCCCAGCCAAAACCAGCACACCTGTCACATGCTTGGTCTTACACAGAGCTAGCTATTACTAGTATGTGCAGTGGCACCATAAAATCTTTCTTCTACACAATTTGTTTACATGGAAAATATTTATTTACTTACATGTTAAGAAATCCGAGAATGGCCTATTTTCTATATTTGTTCACCAGTATTGGATCCTGCTACTGTTTGGTATACAGAAGATGAAACATACCTGTTTCAAAATGCCTATACTAATTCTATTTGCACAGTAGTAAGAATTTTGTGAGAAGTCACAGGGAAATACTAAAAAGACAGGAAATCCTTAAAAACCTTTATCACTAATAAAAAATGGACAGCATATAACTTGATCTAATAAACCTGTTCTATTATTCTGAAGACATATCCATTATAAACATAATAGCTTTTAATGGGGTTCATCATAATCATCACTCTACATAAAGCAGTTTGCTATTCTAGTTTTTCAGCACATCAAATTCATAACTTTGTAGACTGTATTTTTGTATTCATGTGATCAGCTAAAATTTACACCATTTCAACAGAACATCCTTTTTAAAAGTTGTTGAGCAAAACATTATCATTCTCTAAAATTCATCCTGGATGAATTTTCCTTCTGTATTAAACGGGTAATTATGGCTAGAAACGATCTTCCTCCTCCAGTGCCCAAAACACAGTTTGTACATATAACTGAAGCTTTCTCTGTCATTGTAGACACGGTGGCATTCTTGGCAGTCACAGCAGAGGATGGAAGGATTGCCAAATTTCCCTGTCCATTCTCTACTCTGGCTTTGTCTCCGGTTTCCGCTTTCTTGCACGATCATTTCAGCCACCCCCCTTTGTGTTACCGTAACTACTTCTTCATCATCACTTTCTTTTCCCCTCCTCTTGTTCCTCTTCACCTGACAGCACCTTCATTCACCCACCTTCTCTCATGTTATAAAACCATGGGTCCTGAGGTATTCCTGCTCCTCTCATGGCCTCTGTGGCTTCACTGTTTTCTTGTTCCATGTCCGTGCAACTCTGAGGGCACAAGTAGTCACCCAACACTGAAGGAAGCTGAAGCACTCTGAAGAATATAAGCACAGGAATTAACAACTTCAGTGAATTTATTTTAAGAACCAGTGGAGAAAAACCCCTGCTTTCCTTTCTCAAATCTCAGACCCAAGTGCCAGCTCCCATAATTCTGTTTTTTTAATCAGTTAACTTTGATGAAAAATTTAGCTGAGTCCAGCACACTTACTCAGGAGAAAAGGACACCAAAGTTAACAGCCTTCACATCCAAGTCAACAAGAAAACACTAGAGTTTCAGGAGATGCCTGGGTTATTACAAGTGAAAATAAGCCCCAGCAGTGAAATCCATTAAAGAAAATCTTATGCCATAGCTTTTCACCATCCTGAAAATCTCCTGTAAACGTTATGGGGTAGGCTGATGAGCTGTCAAGGAAGAAAGAAACATTGTCAAACTCACATCATCTCTCCAAATTCCTGTCTGCTGGGAAGCTTTTCCAGATGATGACAAATGGCCACTCTGGATGGAAAACTAGACTCAGCCGCTATCCCACACCCAGGTTCAGGATGAAATAAGAGAAGACAGAAAAAGGATCACTATTGTAAAGTTCAAAATCCCTATTTTACCCACTAAATCCCTGCATTTCTGCTGAAATGTGTGGGTACAAAATGGTGCTGGCTGACTTTGGCATCAGCCTTGTGGGTTTGAAACTCTAGTGCGATGTAATAAAATACAGCTAGACAAATCTACCAATTCAGAAGACAAGAGCTTTTTACCAAATCTCTTCATATAGGTACCAGGACATTAATCCCTTGGAATCTTTCCTCTCAGTAAAGTAATGCCTGTTCCTGCTTCCACCTGACAAGAAACTGCTGAAAGCAGTCATCAGTTATCCAGTCTCAAAGGGCTGTGTTTCAACCAATATAATTACCCTCCTCATGCCAGAAGCTCCCACTTCATCAAATAGTTTAAATTTAGAGGCCAGTCTTCTGTGTGGCAGGTGGTGTGCTACCATCCTATGCTCTCGGGTTTAAAAAGAATGTGAACACCCTAAGTCAAGGAAAAATAATTTGTGGAGCATTGTGAGGAGCCATAACACAATGATACTGAGAAATGAAAACCACTGTTCCCTCACAGAAGAGAACTTCTCATCATCTGTTAATGCAGAGGAAACATTTTCTTCTCCATGGTTTGTTTTCTTTTCCTTGTGTTGAATAGTCTTCAATTAAAATTTTTCACTTATTTCTGCTCACTGCTTAGAAATCAAAGCAATGCACTGTATTGACTTAAAGGGAAAAAAAACAATGCTTTACAAGCACAGGACTATCAAAATCAGTTAATTAGGCTCCATTCAAACTATGCTTCTTGCTATGCTAAGTAACTAAAGTTGTTCAAGGATATTGAAATGAAATTGTTAATTGTTTGCATTTTTTTTTTCCTATTTCTGATACATTTCTGCTTTGATAGTTTGGGAATACCATGGTAATTGAAAACCTTTCAGAAGAACTCAGTCCTACTCTATAGTCTGCAAAGCTGAGACAGACATTTAGACAAAGTGAAATGGAACACATCCAGTTGGGGAAAGGCTGTTACTCATTACAGCGGGGATTTCAAGTACCACATGATCACCCATCTTCAAAATACTCATTATCTGCCCAAAGTATCTGACAAACTATTTTTTCTCTATACAAGTTACTAGGAAAGGAAATCATAGAAATCAAATCCTGTTGTTGAAAAATACTTGTTGGAAAATTTAGAAAGGAAAAATTATCCAATAATGGGGGTAAAAAAGATTTAAAAATTAAAAAGAGAAAAGGAGTAAGTAGCTGGAAAATATTGTTTAGGAGGTATAGAAAAAGTTAAAGCAGAATAGCAAAGATGTAATGTATAACCAGGGTAGTGGTGATGGAAACAAAGCAATGCACACAAAAAGTATGAAGTGCTCAATGTTTTTTGGAGGGAACAAAAGGGAGAGGTACTGCTTAGAAGAAGTGTTTCATACAAGGCATCATGGGTTCTTAGATTTAAAGACTACTGACTCTTTCCAGAGGCTAAAAGTCTGAGTTGTTTACCAGCAGTGTAGGTCCAACACGTAGGTTTAGGATACATGAGATTTTCAAAGGTGAAAATTTGGAGTAGGAATAATGAAAACAAAAAAGCTCTTATTTTTTAACAACTGTGTACACCCATCATGGTGCTATGCATCTCAATTGTGTACAAATAACCCAACATGCAAGGGCAGAGAGTGTCTGTGCATAATGAGGGAGTGGATAAGGAGCAGAGAGAGAACATCTGTGATTCCTTCCCAGTCTGGAAGCACAAGCATATTCACTCCATTGCACAGCACCAAAAGCACCAAACCTGAATATCGTTACTCTGAAAGCATCCTGGTATTCAAAAACTGGAGAAAGGGAAAAAGTAAACAGCGTATGGAAGGAAATGTTTTTTAAATTATTGGAGTTTTAATTATTTCTGGTGGCTGCAACTAACCCTAGCAAATGCAATTTAGAAACATTTTCTCCTTTAACATATTGTTTAATGTTAATCTGCTATTCTCATCACTATATGGTGTTAGTGGATACACCATCCAGCATGTTTTATGGTACATTTAAACCAGACATCTGGAGAAATAGCCATCAGAGTACTTATATCAAACACCTATTGTAAAAACAGACTTAATAAAATGAGAACAAATAACAGTGCTGGCAATTACCCTTATCGTGTGTATTCTGGCAAGAAAGGTCAGAAGGTTGTTGGTCTGTATATATATGAACTGATTTTCTCTAATAGTTTCTCACCTGATTTCCCATAGGTTTTTAGAGGCTTTTTGTTTGAGGGAACAGGAGGAGGAAAAGTTAGGTTAAGCTACAATATGCTAGACAATAATTGAGTAACTAATATGAGAAGCTGGTCCCCCCACCAGGTCACATATGTTAACAAAGAAAAAAATAACCTGTCAGAGTCTAGAAAGACAAAAGGTGCAATAATTTCACAGATTTTACAGATATGTACAGATGGCAACAGAGAAGTCACAGTCTCAGCTTTACTATCACACCAAACTTAACTATGAATTTAATATTATTTTTTGTAATAGATCTATTCCAGGGAATATTATTTTGTTGTTTTCTTTTTTGTTGTTGTTCAGATGGGTTCAGAGCAAAGCTAATATTTGTTGTATGCAGTTCCGAAGATCTCAATGCTCAATAACACCAGAAGTATAATCAGATAGGAAGAAAAGTAGTAAATACACAGAAACAGTTTAAATCATTACACAGGTAATGGTCCTTTTCTCACAGTTAAGAGCCACCTTTAGGGAATTTCTATGAAGCTGGTGAGGGGAGGATAAAATAAAATTGTTGGGGGAGAGGAATCTCAATCTATCCTGCTCATATCAGCTTGATGCCAGCGTCAGCAATCGATATTGGATTGAATCGAGCATGGAGAGTGATAGCAGGTCAGCAGGAGAGTACCTGAAGAGCAGCACAGAGAAATTCCAGCCTTTCCAGCCAGTAGGTTACCTTATGGGGACCCCTCAAATGCCTCTATGCAAATGAATGTAGCATGAGAATCAACGAGAATTTAAAGATGTGCACAGGCTTGCAGGGCTGTGATCTTACTGGCATCACAGATGTGGTGGGATGGATCTTTGACTGGCAAGTAGGGATGGGAGGATGCAGGCTCTTTAGGAAGGACAGGCAAGGGAGATGAAGAGCAGGCATCATCCTCTGTGTCAATGACTAGCTGACATGCATGGAACTCTGCCCAGAGATGGATGGGGAGCCGATCGAGAGCTTATGGGTCAGGATTCAAGGAAGCTCCATGACAGGTGACAGAATAGTGAGGGTCTGCTACAAGCCACCTGACCAGGAAGACCAAGCAGATAAGTCTTCTATGGACAGATAAGAGCAGCCTCATGTTCACAAAACTTGACCCTCGTGGGGGATTTCAACCACTCTGGTATCTTTTGAAGGGACAATACAGTCAGATGCAAGCAATCCAGGATGTTACCAGATTGCCTTGATGGTAATTTCCTTCTCCAACTGATAGAGGATCCAACGAGGAGAGGTGTTATGCTGGACCAACAAGGGGTCTGGTGGGGAATGTGAAACTCAAGGGTAGCCTTGCCTGAGGTGACAATGAAATAGTGGAGTTCAAGTTCTTTGAGGCAGCAAGAAGGGCACACAGAAGCTCACCACACTGGATTTCATGAGAGCAGACTTTGCCTCTTCAGGGCATCTTCACAACAGAGTATAGTCAAAGAAAGCTGGTTAATAAGGACCACATTTTCCTGACTCAGGAACAATATATTCCAACAATGGGGAAGTCATTCGAAAATTCCAGGAAGTCTGCTTGAATAAGCAAGGAGGTTGTGGGAAAAATGAAAAAAAAAAAAAAAAAAAAAATCCCACAGAAGGAAGAAACGAGGACAGATAGCCTGGGAGGAGTACAGAGAGATCATCTGGACAGGAATCTGGATAGGAAAGTCAACACCCTGATGGAATTAAATCTGTCCAGGGACATCAAGGGCAACAAGAAAAGCTTCTATATGTGCATTGGTGATGGAAAGAAGGATAGGAAAAGATGTGGTTCCTCTTCAGGAGACTGATAAACCAGCATACAGAGAAGGCTGAGGTACTTCATTACTTTTTTGCATTGTTCACAAGTGCTCCAGCCACAATGAACAAGGAGCAGCAGGCAAAGGCAGGGATTGGGAGAACAGAGATCTGCTCACTGACCTTGTAAGGAATCTGAAAGCACACAAGAGTTAAAAAGGCCCTGAAAGAGGGCTTTAAACTAAAGATATTAGGAAGAAATTATTTACTGAGGATGGAAAAACACTGGCACAGGTTTCCCAGAGAACTTGTGGATGCCCCATCCCTGAAAGTATTTAAGGCCAGGCTGGATGGGGCTTTGAGAAACCTGGTCTACTGGGAGGTGTACCTATCCTTGGCAGGGGGTTGGAACAAGATGACCTTTAAGGTCCCTTCTGGAATGACCCAAGCCATCCCAGAGTTCTACATCCTATTCCTAAAAGCTAAAAGAGTGTATTTTTTTCCAGGATGACTGTAAGGAAATTAATCTGGATTAATACAGCTATGAATAGAATTTTTGCAAGTTGCAAAACTATTTTTCCTTACATATGCACTTTAATTCTGAAATAAGAATGCCCTTCTTCTGTTTGATATTAATCCAGGATCTGTGTGGACAATTAATCCAGAATAGCTATCATAGTTAATTTCCCCTGGTAGATATGCCCCAAACAAAGGAAATTATCTTTTCTTATAAATTGTAGAAAAAGAGAGAGATAATAGATGTTTTCCCCATATATTATATTTAAGAAAACTTAAGCTTTCCACCTAATTCAAGTTTATTTCTCTCTAGAATCCATCTAGACTACAAATACTTGTCTGCATTCATGCTCATATTTCTTTTTTTTTTTTAAACAATACTATGAACACTGCAGTACATCATCATATTGCATGGGCCAAGAAATATCTTATGGTTCCAGGAAAATTAAAACTAATTCTTAAATATTACAGCAGACTGACCTACAGGTACACAAGCTTTAATTGCAAGTTTGATGAATATATTAGTGAAATAAAAAAAACCCAAAGCATAAATCCCTTCTCAGATGAATTTAATTTAGCACCTACATTATTCTGAAATTACAACCTAAAATGGACTGGAATTTTACTAATGGTTTTTGGAAACTTATAATCTATTTTAATATCCTTTTACACAAACCAAGCAAAATCAGGCTGAGCATTAAAGAGCAGCCTTATTCAGATTATGTTCATGTTTCTTGACAACTTTTTTCCTTGATTTTACAGAGAAGAGGCAAAGGAATTAGATTAAATTTGGGGAGTATTCTCATTGTTGCGAGGAAACATCCTGGAGGACGAATGAGCTATTAACATTCTCTCCTCAAGCAAGAAGCTGTCCCAGGAGATACATAGGAAACAAGAAATAACAAAGACTGAAAAACAAATTGATGAAACTAGAGAGATGGCTGCAGACCTGCAAACAGCTTTTCACACTTTCACAGTTACTGTTTGAATTGAACAGTTTAGATTTGCAAACAGATGGAGAAATCCACTCATTTCTTAAAAAATCCTTGTGAAAAACACATTTCACATTAAATCCTATTTTAAAATAAATACCAATGCTTATATTTAGTCTGAAAAATCATATCTTGTGTAATATTAAGAAGTGTTGAGGGGACAAACCACAACAGAATTTGATTTTAATTTTAATTTAATTTTAATACTTGAGCTGGGAATCATTGTTTCAGTACTCACAAGTTAGGCTTCCAATGTTTTGTATAGGATTAGACTGCAAATCAGTCAAGTATGTTAATTAGCTTCTCCTCTGACCTGGTTTACATCAATTCCATGTATCAATACTCTTCGGCCTGGTTTATTTATCTCACATCAGTCCTATCTACAACAGTGAAAAGTCTAATTCATTACACAGGGGATCAGCAACATTATAGATCATTACACATACAGATGTATTTAAATATACACACCATTATAGCAAATTTAGGAAATTAAAGAGCTTGGAACTATCAAAGCCTTTAGCAGACATAAAAATGCAAATATTTAATGAAAATTATTTAAAACCAAGCCATGATTAAACCATATTGGGATTTCTCCTTGGTGAAACCTGCTGCTGCAGACACCCTGCTATAATTCTTTTTTTACTTTGTTCACTACAGGCTGTGCTGATGTGTAGGTTCAAGTCATAAGCTTCAGCATCATTATGAATATTTCCCTTCTCACAAAGGACACCCTCAAGCAAGAAATCTTCTCAACATCCCAAAATATTACAAAGAAACAATAATTATGGCTAATTACTCACTCCCAGTATACTTATTTGTGGTTTACAATTTCAAAAGAGTGAATTGAAGACAGGTGCATAAAATAGGCTTAATGAGAACATCAGAAAATAGTTGCTTTAGCTGTAAATTACTACTTTTACATGATGTATTTTATTTTTAGAAGGAAATGCGTTGCTGGTAAAAGATATAAAATTAGTAGGGCTAGAAACCGAGTTCTTTTATTTCACCCCAGAAAAGGCATAACATACTACCAGTGGTACTGAAAGCTTGCCAATATTAATTAATTAATTAATTAATTAATATTAATATTCACTAATACCTGGTGGGGTACAGTAATATTGCTTGGCATTAGCTGTAACAAGCACCAAGTCCCACTGCCTCTTTCAAGGAGTTCCATTCACCTTCTGTATTTAGTACTTGCTTTTATGACACAAACTTCACCATTTCTCTTATTACTATTCTTCTATTATTATTATTATTATTATTATTATTATTATTATTATTATTATTATTATTATTATTATTATTATTATTATTATTATTCCCTCCCTAAATGAGAAACTGTTCTTTGCCTTGTCTTTCCTTTTGGTCTTCTCTTCTAAGCAGGGATACCACCCTCTTCTGCTTTTTCCTTCTAAGAAAATAAGAAAATACTTCATTCAGTATTAAGTTTCTGCTTTTCTCCTGGCTCAAACAGAGATTCCCCTCTTTTATGGTATATCATTTTCCTCCCTGTTTCATGGCCTCTATAAATACCGGTGTTTTTTCTCAAGGCTCCCTCCCACAAGCTCTTCCTTTTTGACCTAGCAAGGGGCAAAGCCTTCGGACCACATGCCCATACCTTCCTCTCCTCACTGACACCGAGCATAAACCATTGATGTAGAATGGAGTGATTCCTCTCTCTCTCCTGCCTTTGTTATGCCTCATTTTGCAGGGAGTTTCTATCAGCTAGATGCTAGATCAGACAACATGAGACAAGAGACAGCAGCTGAAAGCAAAAAAGCTTTAACCTGTGGTGGGAGGCTTGCCTTTTTGCTGCAGATAATTCCTCCTTGCTTTTCTTGTTCTCCTGTTTCAGCGCATCTGCAGCCTCAGGTCAGATTCGCAGATGCAAAAGCCTAACCTTTGTCATTGAGAAAAGGCCCGAGACAAAAGCATTCTCTTTGCCTTCCAAGGATAAAAATGTATTTTGATCACAGTTAATCTGAGCCAGACTCAAAAACACTCCCCAAAAGATAAAAAAACACTTCCATTTTATCAGTTATACTGAATATCTCTTCACTTTGTTTCTTTTTGCTTATGTTGTTACTAATAACATAGATTAACTTTGCCTTTGGGGAAAGTATTAACACCTTCAGAAATTCTGAAATGATTGCGTAACTGGGTGCCTACTTAAGTTTCCTGGAGGTCCCAAGGCTATCCCCTGCTCTAAGGCAAGGACAAAGTATCCTAAGACACAGGAAATACTGACTGAAATTCCCTGGCTTGTGTACTGGTGCTCACCTGGGAGACCAGAACAACACTACCTGGTCCTCAGGTTTATGAAGGTACAAAATGGCCCTTGATTAAAAAGAAGCAAGGAATTACCAGGAAATTTGGGATGAATTGCAAGCTGGTTTCATACCTCCAGCTGTGGCCCACACACTCCCAGTTACTTTTTGTGGCTGGAAGGCTTCCCCATTAATGCTGATGATGGATTACCATTAAAGCTTCCTGTAAACACAGGATGTGTGTAGATATGTGTGAGGGCGTGCATGTGATATTTTTCCCTCAGCTGGATTCTCAGAATATTATATTCAGAATATATTCAGAATAATAAGCACTTGAGGTTTGATGTTATCACAGTGCACTTTTCTGCCTATCTACGATCATAATACCTCTGAACTTCATTAGGTAACCAGTTAGATTTAGGATGCACTTTTCCCAATTTGCCATACAAAGCTGATATCACTTCAACACTTTCATCCCTCAGCATAAGTAGTAATGAATAATGTCCTCAAAACAATAGGTAGTATTTATTAAATCTTTATACATAACTGAAATGTCTAGTATCTTTTAAATTGTATTTTCTCTGGATGAAAAATTGGTCTTAGATTTTAAAGAGTCTATCTTCAACATTCAGTATTTGACTGGATCCTCATTGTTGACACCAAGAACTATCTCTTTGGCTTGTATATACTAAGATTAAGTAATATCTTTCTAACTTTTTTTCCCCTTTAATTTAATTGTAAATGAGGAAAAAATGTGGCATAATTAGGAAAATAATTTCCTATCCTAATTTTTATGCCAATGTCTTGTGGTTTACAGATTTCTGACTGACCAATAGCTTGAATGTGTTAAAAATTCTCAGTGCAAAAACTAAGGAAGACAGAAATGAATACTGTGTTCCCAGCAGTTCCTTAGACTAATCTGGGAGGAAAAGAGTGTAATCTCATTATGTTTTACAGTGGTTGCATGAGTCTATCTGTAATAGATCCTAAAGGATGTACAGCACTATTTAGGTGCAAGTACTGATAAAATTTCAGCAATATTCTCTTACCTCATGTACTACACAGCTGTGCTAGACCTCTAATATATTTCTTGGCAAAGTATCTTCTTACTAAACATACATTCTTTCTCTAGTTCCCTAGAAAAAGCAAGCCAAATCCAAACACTTTGTAACAACTCCTCAGAATGCATTTTCCAGATGTCACTGTCACTTGCTCCTGGTTTCTTCCATCAGCTGTCACACTGGAAATGTGTCTTGTTCTGAAGGTTTATGCATACCTGGAAGAGGATATCAAACTCTGAAGCATGGGGATCGTCCCAGCATGCTCCAGAGAACCTTTAATGCAGCTGTTAATATTCAGGAGTGTGTTGTGGGATCTCAGCCCAAGAGACATCAGATTTGAGCAGCGTGTCCTTTGTTGCCTTGCAAAAGGGTGAGCCAGCTCTTGGCTTCTCCTCCCACTGCTGAGGTGTAGAAAGGCAGAGCCTGATTGAACATCTTCTTTCATGGCATCATGTTTTACTGCCTGTTTTACTTTACTGTGCTAAGGACATTTTTGCTTTTTTAATTTTTAGTACCGATGGAACCATCAGGAGAGAGATTTTCCCATCAGGAAGGATAAATATTACCAGCACAATAAAAATTAACACTAAATTCTGTACAATGGTCTCTAATCTGTCCTTCTGCATCTTGTGGCCTATTAAATGTCCCTCCAGTAGTGAGTAAAAAGCTCATAGACTGTAGTTTTACATTTCCCACAGAAAACCACATTGTGGGTCACTGAGAGAAGCAGCTGAGGTCTCACAGCTACCCAGGACAGACAAGGACAGGGATGCTTTCAGAGAAATACTCCTATAGCCATGTCTGAGCCAAGAAAGGAGATGGAAAAGAAGGTTCTCCTGCTCCTCCAGGCTCCAAAAATACTCCTTCCCAGGCTTGCCCTGGCCATCACACCTACCCAGATGCTGGGCAGATGCCTAGAGGGTGTCTGTGACCCCTGCAAGGCAGCAGCCCTTGCATTCAGGTCCTGCTTCTGCCGTGGTAGGTTGAGTAAAGAGCCGTGCTTAACTGCAAAGGCACACCAGAGCCCAAAGAACAAAAGTATGTAAAGAAATCAAATGTAGCCCAAGAGAAAATTTTCCTTATTTACCTTTCAGGTGAGCATCTGAACCCAATTTTTTCAAAATTATTCCTGCCTGCATGTGAAGCTGTAAGCGCTTGTGCCCTAAAGGAAGGGGGGAAACAAAGGGTCATGCATCTACATAGCCCAAGGCCAGGAATAAACACTGCAGCCCACCTCTGTTTCTTCATAAAAAAAGTCAGAGCCAGGCATTTTAAAATTTGCTATTTTATCAGATGATCAAATTTAAATAGCAGCTTGAGCTTGAAGTAGTCATGTACAGGAAAAAATGGATTTAATTTATTTCTTTCTTTCTCTTCCCTGTGCCACTCAAGTGTTGTTTCAAATAGGATTATTTTGTCATTCAAGTTTCAAGGTTAAGATTTGCTGCTATTTATGACTCTAAAATCCTTCAAACCAGTAAACTATCACAGTAATTCCAGAAATATATTGAAAAAACTGAACTGAGAACTGAGAATCCTGTGGGCCATGAGAAATGGAATATATTAACATTCACCTCTGAATGCTTTTCTCAGTTGCTTATATATTAAAATATAATAATAATAAAAAAACTCCTTGAAGCATCTATGCGATTGCATGTTGGTCTCCTTTTGAGAAACACAAATTATATTTCTTCTCTGTTAGGGTTTGCAGCACAGTAAACAGTGATGAATGGCTCTTCCTTCTCACTGGGGGAGCAGCTTTGGAGTGCCCATATGCTAATCCTGCCCTTACCTGGCTGAAAGATAAATCAGGGGGTAAAATTTTCTGACTTTCAACCCCTCCTCTAGCTAAATGAGTCAATTGTGTTCACATGTGAGTTAAAGTATTTTGTTTTCCTCTTTCATTTTTTGCCTTTGAAGAGAGAATAAATTGTAACAA
The DNA here is from genome assembly GCF_030490865.1 of Poecile atricapillus. NCBI lineage: Eukaryota > Metazoa > Chordata > Aves > Passeriformes > Paridae > Poecile > Poecile atricapillus. The sequence continues at coordinate 30,575,689 of NC_081289.1, read as the reverse complement.
CCCATGCCTATTATTAAGACCTGAAGAGAAAATGTTTAAATTAAAGATTGTACAAACATCCAAGCAGCAGTGTAATAAGCTCCATTTGGGAGGCAATGTAGCAACATTTCGTATTCTTTATGTGGTTCATTACTTAAAACTAAATAACAATTACTAGTTTTATTGCTGCTGTTTCACAAATGCTGGGATTTTCTCTGTTGGTGTTGAAATCTAGTATGATTTCAATTTTTTTCTTCCTGACATTTTACTCTACTAGTTTAATGTTGATCAGCAGATGCATACTGTAATCTCTGCTTTCTGCAAGTTGTAACAGAGCAAGAAAGCACAAAAAAATCCTCTGAAAAAGCCTAACCACATTTGTTTTTATTGTAATATAAGGCTTGCATCTGAGACTACCATATCATCCCTCTGGTTTTATTTCACTTTTTACCTTGAATGAATTACTTAATGATGGGAGGCAAACCTTTGCTAAAAGGCAATGTGGTGTTTAAATAGTTAGACTAAAATTCCAGCGAACTGCACTTATTATTTCTGAAAAGGGCTGTAAAAGGAAGTGCCATCTTCCAAAGCTGCTATTTTGAAATATGTTAGAAACAGAGTGCAGAACCAATTTTATCACCCTCCCATTTGTCTGTCTATACATTTCTGTCTGTCTATTTACTTCTCAGAAGCTCATTTCATTCCAGTCCTCAAAGATAATTTTTTTTTCCCCTAAAAGTGTTTTTTGCACCAAGCACTTGTCATGGCCTTAAACACTTAAACAGAACCTCTGACAGAGATGCAGTATTACCTTGGCTTGGGTTATTATATGGAATGCCATGAATGGCTGCCTGGCATAGCCTCTCTTTCATGCAAGATGCTGCGGGTGACCCAAGGACAGTTTGTACCTTTCATGAATGTCATGTAGGTGGAAAAGTAAAACTTCAGCAGAAGCCAAACTAGACAGGGGACTGAGAGAGAGGAAAATATTTCAGGATCTCTGTTGCCCTCTTGTTGGCTGGGTCTGTAGGTGAGACATGACGTATGCCCAGGGAAGTTGGGGTATGTTTGGGTGCAGAACCTGGCAGGAGAACGAGGGGATAGATGGTGCCAGGAGGTGCCCAGAAGTACCACCCATTTAATGTCAATTACGCAGCAAGAAGGAGATGGCTTTTTTGGGGGTGGTTTATTCAGAAGTGAGAATTCTTGGAACCACACAACTTTGAGTAAATATTCTAGAAGGCTTGTGGAGTCCCTCCTACCATTTTTATCTTCTTGTTGAAATCTCACAGCTGGTAATCCCACAGATCTTCTGAAAAAGAAAGGTTTCTTTGTTTTTCCAAAACTTTTTTTCAAATATTGCACTAGCAAAATTTCTTAGAAGATGTGCCTTTCCTGAAGCCTGCAGTGGAAAGCACCCTAAGAAAGCATTGTTTGATATGGTGCAAGAGATCATGGTTTGGGAACTACTAGAATAAGTGATTTTAGGCAAAGAGAGAATGAATGAACAAAGACCATAACTAAGAATTTTTTCTAGCTAAAAGGCAGACAGGCCAAGAGAGAGACCCAGTGCTTCTCTGCCCTAGGAACAGCAAAGTCATTACTCACAGGACTTCTATAGGCTGGAAATCACTTTAAAAATGCAAAACGCCTCGGCACAGTCCCAGAACAGAACAATTCTTGCTGTGAGGAGCTATCAACTTGCTTTGTGAAAAAGAACTTGACATTTGGGATAGTCTATAAACACCAAGAAGAATAAGCTGAGAGTGCAACCAAAAGCACAAACCTATTCTTGCAAAGTACAGATGGGGCCTACAGAAATACCAAACCAGAAGGATTGAATAAGTAAGTTACTCCTCCCTCTCACCCTCTCCCCCTCTATCTCTCTCTGTTTTTAACCATCCTGAGCTTTAGAAGTGCCAGCTTTTTTAATCTCTAAAACCATCTGTGTAGCTTTTCTCAGTGGTATCCTTTCACTTACATCCTGTGTCATTGGTTTGTCTGTCTCTTCTGATGTTGATAATGTTGTTAGCAGCTTCTCTTGAACTTTCCTATGAGCATACTTTGAATGACAAAGGGGAAGGAGAGGCAAGGCAATGCAAGTACAGAGCTGATTTATATAGCCTTCTGCATATTGAATCAGTTTCGTTCTGTCTTGGTCCATTTTTCTTTAGCAGCAAAAATTTTAACCACTGCCCCTCTGCCCTGTAGCAGGCTTCTCGGGGAGGACCTCAAGGCACTGTAGAAGTCTGGCTATTGTGATACCATTGTTGTTTATGCAATTATTTGATAAAACTCTCCATGATGCTTTCTCAAGCTGCATAAGGAAAGGGACCTTTGGCTAACAACCTGAGACAGGGGATGCTCCTAAAACCAGGATGCTTGTAATTTTTTTCTTTTTTCTGAACAGCAAATTAGCTGTTTAGTTGTCATGTAATTCTGATATTTAAATAATACTTCCTGATTAATAATAATTCCTTCTGTCCACATTTCTCTCTGTGTCAAATCTTCATTTTTGCAAAGACTAAGTGCCCCAAAGGCACTCAACTGTAGCCCACAGTCTAAGGGCACTAAAATCCCTTTATTTCCCCCACTCCTCCAGGAATCCACACTAGCACTTTTCCTTGAAAATAGCACATTTTGCTGTTTATGTCTCTCTGGTGCAGAAACTGTGTTGGTTGTATGAGGAGTGGTTAATTCCACAGTTAACCTCTCTCGATCTTTCTGCCACGGCAGATGAGTAGGCCTCAAGATCAGGAGGCCAGGGAATAGGGTGGTGAAGCAGCTATCAGCTCTGAAAATATATTCTGTTTTGTTTTGTTCTGTTCACACCATGTCATTTCCATTCCATCCAGTCTGTATCATCAGCCCAATGACTTAACTCTTCCCAATCGATCTCCCTTCAGCCCTTGGCAAAATGAGCAAGTCAGACAACTGCAGTCGGCCCAGCAACTGTGTCAGGGGTGCGCAGCCTCCTCCAGAGAAGCAGTAAAATGGAATGGCAAAGCTTTCCAGAAGAATTGCTATGCATCTTTGACACTGATAACCCCTGTTTCAAAGGATTACAGAGGACAAGAGCCCTTCGCAGTCTCTCATCCCAGCACTGGGAGGTCTGTGCACACCCAGAGCAGGACTGTGCTGCCTGAGGTGCTGGCTGGGGACAGGCAGCAAACAGGAGTCCTGCCCAGTGCCAAGCTAACAGGCAGCCCCTCAAGTTATCCTCCCATCCCTGTAGCACCAACAGCTAGGACAGATGTTAACTGCTGGATGTGGATGTTGCTCCAAGCACATCTCCTTGCTGTTCCTGGCAGATGTGGAGTGTCACACTGTGTCTCAGCCTGTATTTTCTCTGCCAAGAAATAGATATTTCTTGGAACTAATAGAAGGAACTAATAAACTAGCTGCTTTCTGTGTGTTCAGTTGGCTACATGCTGATGAATACATAGACAGATGAGGAGAGATTTGACCAGCGTTTTTTCCATCTTGGGTATTTCCAAGTGTCCTCTGATGTTCATGCTGACTGCTAGGAATCATGGCCTGGTCGGACAGGCCAGGGACTCCTCGCTCTCCCTCCTCTACATATCTCTCTCCATTTTTGCCCCAAGATTTCTAATAAACTTTGGAAACTCTTTATATTTCATTGGCTAGGAGATATGATCACACTTATGTGAATGACTTACCACAAGGTCTTCAAAGTCTGCTACCCAGGGAATTCAAGGTAGGCTTTCAACATCAGGGACTCATGAAGGGTTTTCTGAATCCCCTTTCACAACAGCAGCAACTTGGGAAGTGACTCAGGAACTGACACCTCCTAAAATACAATGGTCTTCTCCATCCTCAGCAATCCATACACTTTAACAACTTACTTCCTAAGAAGTCTTACCCAAACAGGATAGCTCAAAGTTGCAATTATTGTACAAAGGGGTTGATGCTCAGTCTTCACAGTACTCCATAACTGGAACAAGCTCTTTTTGTAGACCAAGGAACAAAATCGAGGCCCTGAGATCTTGCTGTTTTGGCATACTTAGAGTCCTTACAATCCTCCACTGTCAGAATTCCATCAGCTTTTTCCTTCTTTCCCATTCATCCCCACAGTCTAAGTTTTTGCAGTGAAAAGATCCAGCTCATCTCACAGACATCAGAGAGTGCAAAATTTCAACCTTTAAAGTTGTCTCCACACTGTGCCTTCAAACATCTGTCTGATCTTTCCTGACAATACCATTGTTACAAGCCTCCAATTGTGTAGTTATCAGTACTTAAATGGAATGTGCTGGTTTAAATACAGCTTCTGTTTGCATGCCTGCCATTGTACTTCCACAACTAACCATGAACAAAAGTACTGTTGCTCAGCAGCTAGCAAAACTGATTTTACTAGCACAAATTCTTTTTAAAATTCATTAGAAATCAGGATCATTCAGAAACCTTCTGCAACCACAATGTTGTGCTGGGCAATACAAATCCCCTGCAACAGTTTCTGCAACTTTGTTGGCTGGTGCTTCCCTCCTCCTGCAAAACTATGCTACTAGTTCAGATGTGATGTCTCCAAACAAGTAGAGCAGGTAGAGTAGAAGTAGAATTTATGGGTGTAGATGGGAAGGAGATATGGCAAATATCTACATGTTTTTCTTGACAATTATTTCAGAAATAATTCATCTGGTCAAAAAAAAAGCCAAAAAATACAAGTTCAGAAAAAGACAACTTTCTGGACTACCCATCTGTAGATAAGCAGAAAAACTTGTCCTGGTTTCAGCAGTGCAAACTCACTCAATTACTGATTGTGGGATACAATCAGTGTAAGACTCTCCTCCACTGACAAAGTCCAAACTCAGAGCATTTGCTTCCCCAAAATGGTATTTTACTTTCTAAATTGAAATTTCTCATATTTGAAAGAATTTCTCCAGCTTAATATGACAGACATCACATTGCTCCCACAATGCTAATTAATACCTTCTTCTGTAGAGCAGGATGGAGACAGTGAGATCCAAGGAAGTGGTGTAGGGCTGTGGCTTCCCAGCCATAACAGGACAAATAAGCTGTTCTTCAGGCAAGTTACCAGAAATCAAAAAAAGGGAATGGAGAGATCTTCTTTGAGCACAGTGACTGTACAGGGATGGCCTGAGAAGCATGGGACAATTAAGCACAGGCCAGAGACCACAGTTTAAAATAGCTTTAACTTATGTTCTCATCATCTTAATTTTGAACTTTGCAGAAGCCAGAGTGGCTTACCAGGGATGCCCCAATGACAGCCCAGGATGATCCCCAGTGCACCAGGACCTTCCACATGCTGCAGCCCCATGCCACCATGTTCAGTCGGAGCAACTAAAATCCACCACACTTGGTCATCTCAGGAGCAACACCAGCCACTTCACTGAAAAAAACCTGGCTCCTCAAGCCAGGCTGGGTTCCGAGAGGGGAGGCAGTGGCATACACCACACAAACACACAGGTGGCCAAAAGGAGCTTAAGTCCAAAGAGGATTTGAGGCCAGTGCCTGCAACTCGAGCACTGCTGACAGGCTCCTTAGTCAATAAACTCTGTAAGGTGCAAAAACTCTTACCATTCTTCAAAAATATGAGACCTAAAAAGCAATGGTCATGCTAGGAAGATAAGGCAAGGAATGTATCTGATCTTTCTACCTTGTGTTTGAAGCCTGCATTGCTCACTCTCTTCAGACCCAAGGGTCTAGTTTGGCTTTTCAATTTGTAATTCCCTAATACAGATAAAGCTCATAGAATATTTGAGATCCCTTATCAGAATTTAGTGATGTTATCTCACTGATGTCCAACATTTGTAACAACTTGTCACATTCATGTTCATCTGTAGGAGATAAAAGCGTACAGGCACTTAGCAGTGAGAGACTCTTGGACTTGAGAGTATCTCAACAGTCCTCAGTCCTGAAATCTCAGAGCTGGAATTCAAACTAAGGTTTTAAAACACTGAACAACTTTATTAGTCTTCTGTTTGTTTCATTAGCAGGAAAATGCAAGTTCTTTCATGTAGAGTTACTGATAACAGAAGCTGGCTAGCACCGAATGCCCCGCTGAATTCACAGTGGGACTTGTGGAACTGGATTGTATAGCAACAAATGCCAACTGCTTAATGTCTCACTGAATTATAGATTTTTGTAAGACTGTTTAATAAGAAGGAAAACAGTTAAGGTGGTTTCTACCTAACTTTGCACATGTATAAAAAGCATGGGACCAACACTGGCAACATAATTCAAGAGGATTACATTACTGTTTCACACTCCTTGTAAATCTGAGCCCTTAATAATTAATATATTACCCCCATTTATATTATGCATTACGATATAATTAAAATTTTAAAAAAAGGCTGGTCACTTTTAAAAAGACCTAACACCTTTTTTTTTTCATAAGCAAATTATTCTGTTTTTCCTCCATGTCTCAAGATTTTTCCTCCAAAGGTGTTAATGCACTTCAAAAGAGAAATGACAGCAGTAGGTTCCTTTGCTTTGTACTTGTTTTGTATGATTCTGTGTTTACCATTTAAATTCAAGTAATTTGAATTAGGCTACAGCATGCAGCTTTAAGCAATTGTACATTGGTGAAACATGAGGAGGCCGTAGTTTGTTCAGGATTCCATCCATCACTGGGGTGGGAGTCACCTTCTGCCACAGTAGGTATGCTCAGCACGGTGCACAATTAATGCCATGGTGTTCTTCTGGATTTATTCAGCATTGCCTTCTGATGGGTTCTGCTCTCAGCAGCTGAAAAGTTACACCAATTTTATACAAACTCCTGCCGTTTCCACCAGCTCACGATTAAAGCAAACTGTCTGCAAGATTAAGCTCTACAGAAAAGAACAAGCAAAATAAATGAGAGGGCATCCAGCATCTTGCTAATTATTGTGCTTGTGCATGCACACACAGTCTGTGTGTGGGTGCATATGTGCGTGTATCTGCCTTCTTATTAGCAGCAAGGCCACTACAGGAACTACTACTTAACAGTAAAGTCATCCAGGATATCCCTGCTTCATCTGCTAACATTTTTGCTAGACTTTAACCTGTTGGACAGAATTATTCTAGGCAGATTTTCTTGCAGGCTGTATAATTAGGGAAATATCCAATTTCAGACTTTTGGTTTTTTTCTTATTCTAAGAAAAAGTTTAAGGAAAAAATAGATATCCTAGCCTCATCATGAAAGGTTAACAGCACATTTGCTACTCCTGTGCAAATCAACCCAAATCTGACCATTGTTACATGCCTTCCTGAGATCACAGTCCAAGCACAGGAAAGCAGTTAAATTCCTGAAAGAGTCTGTGCTTTCAGGGCATGGGCCCCACTGGGGTGCCTGGACATTGCCCAGCAGCTGCTGTCCGAGGCTGCTGCTGCTCGCCTGGCCACAGTGATCAGGGCTGGCAGCAGAGGCCCCACTTGGCTCGCTCTGTGATGAAACTGCCCTCTTCAGCTAGAGCCAAGGTGGGATGCCCATGAATCATTGCCTGTGGAGGGGTGACAGATGAGCCTGTGTCTGTCTATGGTTCATTTGTCTCAAAAAGTTTGGGAGGCACTTGGGGCTCCTGCACTTTGGGGCTCCAGCACTTTCCCAGTCACCAAGTGGCTGTGATTACTGCTGCCGAGGCTTTGCTGACACTGAACCACATAAAGGTTGGGGCCAACTCTATCAGCTTTCTGCAAGGGTAATCAGCAGAGATCTTTGGTGGCTGAAATTAGTGGCACCTCCAGACCACATTCTTCCTTCTTTTTTTTTTTTCCCACCTGAAAAATTAAGATAACAATGTCCTTTGATCTTAGAGAGGGAAAACATAATTCAATGCTCTTTGTGAGTCACCTGAAAACAATAGCAGTGCCTGCCATCAAAAAGCTGCTGATGGAATTAATAATTATGTATCCAGATCACAGCTTGAATAGAATGCAATACCCAAGACATGGGGCCATGTACTGAACTATGAAGATAAAACAGAATATTGAAAAGCTGCCCAGCAAGTGATCCTAATCCATCCCAACCACCTGTGGGTAAAAAACGTGTAGCTGTATGATGGAGCGCTCATGGTAATGCAAGCAGAACTCAATTAAACATGCACAGGCAAACTTGATTCTGGTATTTCCTAAATTCTAAGAGCTTGCTTTTATAAACAATCATACCTTTTCAATGTGTATTTTTGAACATGATATATGTTAATGGCTTGTGTAAAGATACAATTATGAATGCACACTTCGTTCCCTCATTTGGCTTTCACCTCACTCTGGATAAAACATATTGCCTACAGAGGGAGGGAAAGAGAGAGAGAGAAGGAGGGGAGAAGG